>NC_141685.1:278744439-281351939 GCF_964263255.1 Lissotriton vulgaris | reverse complement strand
CTGGGGCGCCATGATGAGCAAAAGAACAATGAATTTAACCCAGATCTTTTGACTGAGGGTGAATGTTTGCATTGTCAGCATTTCGTCCATCATTTGTTTGCTGTAACAATTTTCACCCTACGTGGGATGGGTATGGATCCCTTACTTACTGTGCCATCTGGATTCAAGCTAGCCTGGCTAAAGAAGTGTGACATACCCTGAAACTGGTCCCAGGATGCTTGTTTCCGGTCCAGGGAGGACCTGACTTGGCAGTTCGGTCTTGACTGTGCAAAAGAACGATGGATTTAATTCAGATCTTTTGACTGGGGGAGAATGTTTGCATTGTCAGCATTCTGTCCATCATCTGTTTGCTGGGACACATCCAGACAGCAAAAACACCAGGACTGTCAATGTATGTGCATGAAGGAGCACCTTACAGCACCTGATCCTACATTTTCTTTAGGCAGGAACCCTTGCATTATGATACAAGTGTGGCCGTGTTTGTGCTATGAATCGATATGTTATTATAGGAAACAAGGGTCCTAGGGAGTTACGATGTAACAAGAGATGCCTTACTTTATGTTTCTATTCCCCCCCCCCCCTTTTCCCTTACAGGCATTCGCATTGTAATACAGGCAGTGATTGTAAATTGTCCTGATGATGATCCCATTTTATTAAGAGCCCTTAGGGATCGAAACGTTGATGCTTTAAACAGTGTAACATATTACCTAATGTGTAAAATCAATTGTTGACACTGTTGGGTGTATTTTGCGAAACTATCTATTGAAATCGCAAGCCACCCTTTGGCTCTAAAAATCTTTTCTTCTTGCCTGAAAAACCTCTTTCCTTCCTTCTACCTTACTTGACTCTATTGGTTTTCCAACCTTGCGGGATAGGTACAGGACTGTACCCTATCTTGTTGTTCATATTGTGACCCTCTCTAGGTCAATGTAATTCTATGTTATTCCTAATAAATTACTCTACGCCCGGCTGGGCGCCGAAAAATATAGTACTGATTGTGGTCTATATTAGCATCTCTTGTTACATCGTAACTCCCTAGGACCCTTGTTTCCTATAATAACGAAATTAACCCATGGTCCGAAGGCCCCTCTTTGGGTTTCCTTGTGTTCCTAAAATGAATCGATATGTTACACAAGTCCAGGGAGAAAATCAGTGCAGCGCTGTATTGTCTGAAGTACCGTACAGCCCTGTTCTTCCATAGTGTGATAATGCAACAGTAGCCTTCTTGCCCTAATGCTGGCCTACATCACTGTTGCTGTATATATGCACAAATGGCTCACATACATTGACTTAAAGAACAAACATTTGCAATGCAATAGGTCTCGCCTTTGGAAAAGTTAGAGTTTTATGTGTTCTGAATAATATTGCAATAATATGTTTAATTTTTTATTAAAGCTATATTTAACAGTGTAGGTAGTTCATAGAAAACATAATAACATGTTAGTTGTATATGAAAATATACAGTAAAGTACAAGCTGTCCTTGTTATTGTGGGTTTTTCAATCTGGAAGTAATTTGTTGCAAATAAAGCGGTATGTATATTAGCTCATATTGTGTGAGCCTGCTATGCGTGGGACATTTGTATATGTTCCTAAAAAAGTATTGCAAGACACGTATATTTTTGTTTGCTGTTTAAGTTGTATGAACAGTGATGTACGCGTGCTAGCAAAAAAGAAACAAACGTGCTAATTCGTCGGCATTCTGTTAATGGGGGTTTGCTAATGATGCCATACGCATGCACAATGTCGCCTTGTACGCATGGAGATATGTTGTGCGTGTTGTGGGGAGCCGTGCAGCCTCGAGGAGGAGGATTCATTGGTACAAAAACCGTAAGTTTGTTAAACAATAATGTATAAGGGCCAGATTCACAGAACTAACTTAAGACAAAATCCTAAACTTACTACTTATGGTATTCACAGAAGTTAGGATTTTGTCTTAAGTTTGTCTTAATAACCATGAACAAATCAATTTACACTGGAAGAATACTGAAGCATTTGCTGTATTTAATACAAGCTTTAGTTTACTGAAAAAACAAAACTTAAAACCGGTTTGCCCATAGGCAATTAAAACAGAAGTGGAATGCATGCAGGGTGAACAAACTGCTCAACTTTGCGCAAAACGTTCTTTAAGTCCACCAATGCAGTGTGCTAAAATGTTTGGTCTTTCAGGGCAGTTTCTCAACTAGTTTTCATCAGTGGTGGTTAAGTCCCCAGAGTAATCATTTGGGTCAGCAGCATCATCCGCATCCTCAGCAGCATCCGCATTTTCTGCCTCCACATTATCTGCCGCCTCATTTTCATCGTTTTCACCATCAATGTCCTCCTCTTCGTTTTGCTCATTGTCTTCATCATTCTCATCTGTTGTTTCCTCAACTACCGATTCTTCCATTTGTTCAACGATTTCAAAGGGATTCTACCCTAAAAGTAAACACAAGTTTTAAACCATCTTTAGCAAAATTCTCCAGAACAAATGCACACTAACTATTACAAATGTAACAGCAAAAGTCTTGTGTACAGTGCAAGTAAAGAACTCAGATTTCAGATCACAAAAAAGCAGAAAGAATATATTATCATAAAAGGCATCTTACAACGGGGAAAAGAGATCCATGCCAGGTCTATGAACGCCCATGAGCTCCAAGGAGACCTTGTACAGAGGGGGCGATGACTGGAATATTGAGTGTGGGCATCACATTTCCAAGAATTTTTTTGGGGTGAAACTCAGTACGGAAGAAGTGTTATTTGCAAAGCTGAGGAGGGAGTAAATAGACCTGAACGTTCTATATGCCGCGTGAATGAACTTACTACTTTTGGTATTCACAGAAGATAGGATTTAGGGGCATATTACCAAGCATAAGCGATAATTATCGCTATGCTTGGTTAGCGGCAATAATTTTATCGCCGTGCTTCGCCGATTTTTATCGCTTAGGAGCCTTGCTATTATCAAGGTTTATCTCCTAAGCGATAAAATTCGGCCGTAATGCATGAATATCGCTGAAAAGTCCGCGATATACATGTATTACCGAGCTAATGCTCTTAGCCATGTTATCCACTTACCATTGGATAACATGGCTAAGAACTGCTCAGGGCAGGCGTTAGCTTTTGGAGATATTCGCGCTTAGCGCAAATATTTCCAAAAGTTGGTAATCAGAGATAGCGATGTTAGCGACTGTTTTCAGTCGCTAACATCTTGGCACGCCCACTTTGCATGTCATTAGCGATAATTATCGCTGACATGCAAAGTGGGCCCCTAAATGCCCGCTATCACCTACAAGCGGTCGCTAACTGGTGTTAGCGACAGCTTGGTAATAGGGCGATGAAATTATCGCCGCATTAGCGGGAAAAAGTCCCGCTAATGCGGCGATAAAGGCCCTTGGTAATATGCCCCTTTGTCTTAAGTTTGTCTTAAGACAGACTTAAGACAGACTTAAGACAGACTTAAGACAAAATCCTAACTTCTGTGAATACCAAAAGTAGTAAGTTCATTCTGTGAATACCTAAAGTAGTAAGTTCATTCTGTGAATACCAAAATAGTAGTAAGTTTAGGATTGAATCTTAAGTTCATTCTGTGAATCAGGCCCTAGGTGAGGGCGGTAGATAGATAGAGAGAGAGGGGCCGATTCACAGAACTAACTTAAGACAAAATTCTGAACTTACTACTTTTGGTATTCACAGAAGTTAGAATTTTGTCTTAAGTTTGTCTTAAGACAAACTTAAGACAGACTTAAGACAAAATCCTATCTTAAGTCTGTCTTAAGTTTGGCTTAAGACAAACTTAAGACAAAATCCTAACTTCTGTGAATACCAAAAGTAGTAAGTTTAGGATTTTGTCTTAAGTTAGTTTTGTGAATCGAGCCCAGAGTGATGGTGGTAGAGTGAGGGTGGTAGATTGAGGGCGGTAGATTGAGGGCGGTAGAGTGAGGTCGGTAGAGTGAGGGAGGTAGAGTGAGGGCGGTAGAGTGGTAGAGTGAGGGCGGTAGGGTGGTAGAGTGAGGGCGGTAAAGTGGTAGAGTGAGGGCGGTAGAGTGGGTGGCAGAGGAAGGGCGGTAGAGTGGTAGAGGGAGGACGATAGAGTGGTAGTGGGAGGGCGGTGGAGTGAGGGCATTAGAGTGAGGGAAGTAGAGTGAGGACAGTAGAGTGAGGGCGGAAGAGTGAGGGTGGTAGAGTACCCACAGAGTAGGATCTCTGGTCAGGGGCACCTCTGCCTGCTGGCCAGGTTAATTTCAGCATGAAGAGTCAAACGTCACAAAGGGCTCTGCCAGTCCTGACCTTCTTGGATGGAGTGTGAAGTCAGTAAAGAAGATCCTGGCCAAAAATGAAGCAGCAAGACCTAGCAGGGAAGGACCCACCTGTTAGAGCTATGCACTGGTCAATTCTGGCACTTGTGACTATCTCACATCAGCTCTTCTGAAAAGAGTCCCATAGCTGCTAATGCAAACTTTGAGAGAGCTCTCTTCTGTAGGTTCAGTTTGTTCTTTACTTCAGTACAAATCAGCGTAGGTTGTAACAGCAAGCATTGGGGGGCAGTGTGGTTATCAAAAGGTGTGGGCGTGCGGTTATCTGAAAGAAAATACCACTATGCAACCAACAATAAAAAGCATTGGTAAGACCAATAGGGCTTGCTTTTTGCATCCACTGGCTTTGCTAATGATTGTTGCAGATGCTGTTAAGCATCAGCAAAATGCTTTACAGCGACGCTGCATTGCATTGACAAAAAAAAACAAGTGGGAGAACTCTAATCCCCCCGCCCCCCAATAAAATCATCCACATGATAATCGAAATATAATAATACAAAAATAAACAGAGGCCGGAAGCCCGTGCACTGGTCTCTAAGACGCAGGCATGATCCTGACACTGTTTGGTGTGTTGCCCATGGCCCAACGCAGACCACATACTCCTCAGCACTGTGCAACATTTTTAATGTGTTCAACTCAGCATATCTCGGTAGCAATGACAGTATAGTGACAGAATTATAGGCGAGGTGTCAGCGGGGGGTTTTAAAGATCTCGTTCGCCGGATAGCAGGAAACGCAGAAGCGTTTGGGGGAAAACAGGAAGTGGCAGGGGGATTAGCAGAAAGCCGGAAATGGTTAGCGGAGGAGGATTTCAGGAAGCGGTTCGGGTTGGCAGAAGTCGCTGAAGGACAAAGCGGCACATAGTTAGCAGGACACTGGATGGACACTGGATGGATTTAACATGGAGCAGTGAGAGATTAGGGCTGGGGTTGACTGGAAGTGCTGTGGTTTGGGAATTGGAAACAATATGCAGCACATGAGCAGATATATACATGAGCTTGTCTGAAAAAAATAGAATTAAGGGCCTATGGAGGCTGATTGAGGTAGCAACGCACTCGTTAAAGTACAGGGCAGACAGGAAAGAGGTGAGGGGTATGTATGATGGTAAGAGGTGCAGTGCAGATATGCACCGGTAACTAATGGGGGCAGGGTAGCTGGTCATAAAGTTGATGCCAATCTACAGGCAGACTAAAGTGAAAGCGAATAGTGAAGGTTAAGCGGGCGATGCAGAGGAAAAGAGCAGCGGCGGGAAATAGATACAGGACAGAGCCCAGGGCAAACACTGCATGGCAGGGTCGGGCAGCTTGGCAGTGCAGAGAAGGAGGTGCAGGGCAGGCAAACGGTTTAAGGGAAAGTTTGCGGGGCCGACTGACAGCGCTGAGAATAAGCTGCAAAACAACAGACAGCGCACAGAATGAGTTACAAGACAGACTGACAGTGCAAAGAGGATAAACTGACTGTACTTGACTGACATCTGGCAGAGATCCACTAGGTCCTGCCTTTGAAGTCATGACTAGTGAGGTATGATGTATGTACTACCTACACTATTTGTTTACCTACTAAACCTCTCTTGAGTTGTAGAAAGGGTTTGCTTAAGCCCTTGACACACAACTCTAAGTTCAGTAGAACTTACTTTATTTAAGCTTGTAATTTATGTACCTCTGGTACCGTTAGTGGTTTTCAAATGATCACACACACTGGTAAAACAATGGCAAGCTGGAATCCCACACTCTGCACACCAATGTGAGAAGTTGGCCTGGCATATGCTGTCCACTATTCTAGTGGGCACCTTGCACCAGTCAAAACAACCCTTATTGACGGTAGGTCTAAAGACAACCCATATAGAAAGCAATCCTAGTGGTAGCTGTGGAGAGCAGCCTTCAGGCTAAGTCTTGAAGGAATGTAAAGCAGCTTGTTTTACCAGTCTATAATTTCGTGAATGACCAAATGAAAAGAGAACCACACCAGGTATATATATACAATATATGTATTTAAGCTAAACGCATCCCTCTAGTCTCTTTGTGAGGCTAGCGGCAAAAGTACATACAGTAAACTTATTTAGCACACAGCAAATTAGCACAGTATACGTTTAGCCCTAGGGGCGTCACAGCCATACACTAAACAAGCATTGGCATAGCCAATAGGTCTCGCTTTTGGGATCTTCTAAGTAATTAGTTATGCAGCATAATATTCTGGGTGCAACAACAACTGTTGCATGGCTAAACACTTAAAAGGTACTAAATGCGAGACCTATTGGCTGTGCCCATGCTTGTTTAGGGCTCATTCGTCGTGCCCGAAGTTGATGACACCAAAAGGTTTTGAATTCACATGGAACGCTTTCAGTTCAGGGGCACACTTTCAGTTCAGAAGTGTCAGTGTTGATCTGGGAGGTTAAAACAGAGATTTGCACGCTTTTAAGGCATAAGTGTACGCAGTACGGAGTACAGAGTACGGGAGGGGCGGAGCAAGCTGTGTGAGGTGAAGCAAGAAGAACAAGCCCTGCCCGATCCTCACATGACCCCGCCGGCCCACAGGGTCACACACTTTAGCCTATTTTCAACTGACAACAGGATCTGTTTAAGGAGTGCAAGGACGAGTGTGGCTGCTGGTAGCTGGCAGCCACGGAGTAAAAGCCACTGGCAGCTCAGGAGGTAGCCCGACTAGGAACAGGTGCAGCCTGTGGACTCGGCGGGCGGGCCCACTCGATCAGGGCGGGGCGCTGAGACATTTTACACTAGCCATTTTTAATAAAAGAAAAGAATATCTGCAGCGTGACTGCAGCTTTAAGGGCTTTTCCAGCACTTTCTGCCATGCTTTAATTATACTTTGGTGTTATGCTGGCCACAAAAGCACTGCCAATAAGGGTTACATGCACTTCATAGAGAGTTGGAGACAGCATATATTTCCGGGATTATCAATCAGATAAGACCACGAAGGAGTTAGTGGCAAAGGGGTAAATTGTAGGCTGGACAGCAGCATAACGGCACGGAAGAGCAGCCACAGAGAGGCCGTGGCTGCCTCGGAAAGCAGAAAGGCAGTGGATGCTGACCGCTCTTGAGTAGAAAAGACGGAAACATCACCAGAGAGAAGGGCAAGTAGGCAAAATACCCCTGTGATTAAAGGGTCAGCTCTTTGGCAAAATAGAGCGGTAGTTCAAAACGGCCCCTCACCAGCAAATCTCAGTGGCAGCAATCTCAGCCGGGCTCTTCTATCAGCCCTCGCATTGCCATAACCCAGCCCCCAACCCAACGGCGCCGCGAAAGTGAAAGTAAACGTGGCACGCGTGCTTGAAAAGCGCATCAACGCCTCGCCAGTGGTAGTAAGAGGTACATAAATGCAATTTACGATACAACACGATATATACACATTGATTTGTTTGATTTGTCGTCAGTGGGCGGAAGCCTATCATAGCGTGCTTTTATCACGTAGCTGCGCACATTGCCCCCACCCCTCACCCGTACATTCGAAGACAGGTGTGCCTCACACACACCGTGTTACAGTGAACAAGAACAATTATAGCACGTTATTGGCAAGATGGAGAATGTATGTTGTCTCATTGTTGACACCAGGCAGCACATAGTGAGATCACCAGACTGGCGCATTTGTTATGCAGGTGAATGGACACAGGACCTAGAGAGTAGGGGAGAGTTTCCAATAAGCTGGTTTAATGAAGGGCAGGTGAGCGCACGCCTATGACGCCACTGAACCAGGGAGAGAAAGTGTGCAGTGTGACCCCAATGGAGATACAATATATATAAAAGTGACTGACACAACAGACAAATGGATGAAGAGGGATGACTGACAGCCACCATATGTAAGTATAACTCCTTTGGCCGCGCGGCCGTAAAATTAATGCTGCGTGGCAAAAGAAAAAAAAACACTAGCTTGTGCGCGTTCTAGCGAGCTGGTCGCTGGCTTAGTAGCGCTTTTTGAAGAAGCTACTAAATGTCTCGCTAGGGCCACGCATGCGCTGACTCTAGCGAGACCTAAAAAGTGGTATAAGTACCACTGCAGTCATAAAAACAAGGCCTAGGGCCTGTAGAACTGCTGGGGCAACCAGGAACCACCCAAGGTGGGGACCCAGGAGACCCACTGGGGACGCGTGCAGTGTCTAAACACAGCTGCGAATCACCATTGAATTCTATGGAGAAAGTTGCGATTAGAAATTTAAAGATTAGGGAAACTTAGGAGTGGACTAGGATCAAACTCCTTGAGAACTGGACAGTTTGAGAGTCAGGACCCACGGGAGCACTGAAGTACTCGTGTTACCTTACCCAGGGAAGCCGGGTGCATAGGTGTCTTTTCGTGTCGGGTTTCGTCGTCGTTTCCTATGGAGAGCTGCAAAGAAGTGCTGCAGGCAACCAGATGAAAAGTGTCCGGATGGATCCAAGGATGGATCGGAGAGCTGAAGAACCTGAAAGCAGAGGGGACAGAGTCTGGGTCCCTTGCCAGTGACCAGGGAGGCAGTAAGAAGATGCCCACCGATGTCGGGTGATTTCAGGTGCAGAAGGTGAAGCTTGACTCTTCAGCCACGAGGACCAGGAGGCGTCGACGACAACCAGAAGCTGGATTCGAGCTGTCCCACGTTGGATGTCGAGTACTGCGGTGTTGGTATCCGAATTTGACCCAACAAGCCTTGGCAACAGCAACCCATGCAGAATGCAACGATTGGCTTCGGAGCAGATCTGCAAGGTCTGATGGACTCACCATTTGGAGGGGGAGTCAGGGCATGTCTGGAGCAACCAGGGAAGCCCAAGAAACAAAAGAGTTACTTTTACTGGGGACCCACCAGTCGACAGACCAGGGATCGCAAAGGGGCCTTGAGCAGAAATGCTAGAAGCGGGCCCACGGAACACTCGTGGAGTATAGGCCCACAATCTTCAGTGCAGATGGTCCTCAGGGCTTGGACTACAAGTAGCCCAATGCACAACTTCGGGAAAGCTCAGGAAGCAGGTGCATTAGCAAATGTGCACGGTGCCCTGGAGTTCCGGTCCCACGTCTCTCGTGATGGCTACAGGTCTCAGCTTTGCTGTGTGACCTCATGTCGGCCTTGGAGATGTCTGGAAGTCTGTGTCCTGTGTCGCAAATCCTTCGGGTTCTGGCGGGAGCCTTGGAAATGCAGACCGGCAAGATGCTTCTTTGGTGCCTGTTTGAACAGGGGAGTCACTCCTTGACCCCAAGGGAGATCCTTCCATCTTCTAGTCAAAAAAGAATGTCAAAGTTCCAGGATATATGTTGCAGAGTTTCGTCCAGGGTAATCTGAAGTCCTAAGGACTGGGTTCCTATACTTATATTAAGTTTAGGGTTTGGACTTACTCTAAGGTCCCACCTATGGGAGGACCTGAGGAGGGAGTGGCTACACCCCTTCCCCTTTGTCCAGTTTTGCGCCAGAGCAGGGGCTTAGTGCCCAGGCAACCGGTTTGAACTGGGGTATGCACAGGGTCACCAAGTGTGCCCTCAGCACTGTCTGAAAAGCATTCACTGAATGCACCCGCCCAGCCCCAATACACTAAAGCCTGTCTGGTGATCTGGGGAGGTGGTTACACCTCCCTGTGACAGGAAACTTATTATCCAGGCCTCCCCTGCCAGAGTTTCGTTCAGCAGCAGGAGGTCAGACTCGTGTCTGTAGCAGCAGCATTCATTTTGTGATGCTGGGGCTCTTTTAAACTATTACCGGTTAGATAAGTGTGTACATGTCTTCTCCCTCTAGAAGGGTGGAATTCTACCCCCGCCACCAGGACTGGCGGGGGGTTAGATTCCAAAGTGTTTGACACCAAACACAACATGTTTTGATGCAGCAATTCCAAAGTTAGCATTTACCGCGAGGTTATAATGCACTAGTATATGGTATGGCTGTATCACAGAACAGCTGCAGAGAAGTGATTCCGAAAGCTGCAGAGGGGCTCAGCTCATGCTTGGGCACCATCTCACACAAAACCAAGTACTCTGCCTTCAGGATTGTCAATGCCTGCCATAGGAGTGACTTGATATAGGTAGCCCATATCTTAGTAAGGGGTGCAAGCACCACCTTACCCAGGCAGCAGTAGAAAACCTGTCGTGCCATTTTGGAAGGCTCCCAGGGGTGGCATAATACATGCCTCAGCCCCTGGTAGGCCCCTGGGGTACCTATGCCCTTGGTACCTAAGGTACCATATACTAGGGACTCACAAGGGTAACCCAGTAACCAATCTGGAGTGTACCTAAAGGACATGCAATCAATTTAGAGAGTAAACAGCTAGGCTTGGGTCCTGGTTAGCAGGGCCCCAGCCAGACTTAAGTCGGCAAATCAGTGAAACACCAGCAAAAAGTGGGGATAACCATAGTAAGCAGATCCTACTCTCCTACACGCACCCTTCCCTTTGAATTGGAGATCTATATCCAACACCTTTACTGTGTAAGTAAAAAGCAGAAGGTGTGGGGGTGTGTCCAAGATGGCGACGGAGTAGGACGTGCTTTCTGTCCTTCCGCCGCCGCGACTGTCTTAGCTTTGTCCAGCGCCTTCCCTGGACCCTGCCGACTGTCCCTGCTCTGGCGCAGCACCTCCGGAGTCGCCTGTGAGGTTCCGGAGCTCTCCGCGGCTCCGATGGTGGAGGGGTGAGCCCCCGACGGCACTGAGGCCTGTGGCGTGGCTGAGCAGCGGGAGCCGGGGACTCGTGTGCGGCACTGCCAGGGAGGTGTCATCCAGCCGCACAGCTGCTGTGGAGCTCACCAACGGAGGAGCCGGCGGAGACCCCATCGGGACGTGGCCCGGCGGCCCCGCTGGGGGTGAGTGACCTGCAAAGCCCACCGGGTTATCGGAGCGGGAGTGAAGTGAGCCCGGTGGCTGGGCGGAGTGCCTGCCGCACGCGAGGCCGAGGATCGGAGGCCTACGACCGGGCCGCGTTGGGCGCGAGCCGGCCTCCTGGGATACTACCGGCCCGGGCCGCGGCAGTGGTTGGGAGAAGCGCCTGCCTCCATCCCTGCACCGGGGACTTCGGGACTCTGTTGGTGGCTCCCCTTGAGGAAAATTGAATTTTATATGGCCAAGTATGTCCCCTATCGTGTACCCCAACGTTCAATGTACATGTATGACATGCATGCATTTTCCCTCTATGGCCGAAATGAAGACGCATATGCATTTGCGTCCAACGTTAACATGTCAGTTACTAGGCCCTCCATGTTAGAAATGATAATTCTGCTTTTAAGCCTATGTTGCCAACGTCTTTATAAGATGCACCCGTTTTTGTGGCCTAGTCGAGCTAGGATCCGAATTCAGCCTCCTGAAATGCTCTGAAAGATGCAGTTTAGTTATTCATTCCTGACCTCTCCCTTACTTCCTACTCAGCCGAGAGGTGCCCGGTCTGGCCTGCCAATACTGTATTTTGCCTACAGTTATCTGCTCTGCTCCACAGAAACGCATTCCTGCCTAATGAAAAGGATAAAAATATTCAGCCTGCAGAAGATAGGGCCTAGCCTTCCTGTCTCCATTCAAGTAATTTAGAGAGCTCGCATCCATAAGAAAGCCCCAGCCCCCATGCTATGCACGGAGAAATATAGGCCCATACTAGCATTCAGTGATGAATAGCCTTTGCCCGAGCGACCTTTAAGTTAGATAATATGTTCATCGAAACTAAAGATACTATAGATACTAGATAGTACTCGAGGTACAGGTCGTTCTGACATCGAAGACTCCTCTATTCGCACAAAAGTCAACCCCCTCCTGTCTCACCCAGCTATACGTCTGTTACACGTCATGACTAGGTTACGCACTCAAGTAGGTTAAAGGTTCCAGCTGGACATTCAGACCCCTTCCATGACCCCATCCAAGCCATTCAGACCCCCCTCTAGGTATCCACCCACCTATGACAACACTTGTGACACACCAAGGGAACGCCTACATGTATGCCCTTTTACACGCCTATGTGTTCTTATCTCTCTCTCTTTCGCTTGCTCCACCTTCTCCATGCAAATTAATGTATATTTGTACTATAAATGATGTACTCTGTGAATAAACGTTAGATTTCGATCCTTCCTGAACCTTAGTGGTGATGGAACCCGATTCTCCATTGGCTGCAGCGAGCGTAATAAAGCCCTTCTGAAACGGATGCCACGGACTCTGCCTCTCATTAGATATATGCTTCTTGTTAATGTATAGAAATTACGTATGGGGTATTAATTTATTTACCACATTAATCTGGCGCCCGAACAGGGACTAGTCCCCTTCCCCACTCGCCGGTGATGTAAGTCGAGCCCCCCACCCTTCTACAGCCGTGACGGATTTCAAGTGTACACGATGCTGGATTTCCTGCCTACTCCCTCAGGCCCACGGAGGTGACGGAGACTGCGACCAGGCATCCACACGAGGCGGTGAGGATTGCGGACCATCCCAACCAGAGCCCAAGACGAGAGAGCAAGGTCCGAGGTATCCGGAAGCCCACCTGTTCCAAGGCGCATGCGCAGCAACCGCAGTAGCAGTATCGAGTGTCCGAGGCCTTCCAGTTCAAGTTCTGCTTCCCGGTGAGTACCATTATTGGGAACGCATAAAGACGGATTCATTTATTTGAGTCCGGTAAAGACGGGTCTGGGTACACAGACCCGGTAGAGATGTGCCACCTTTGGGGGGCGCGGTAAAGACGTGTCTCTGTATGAGACCGGTATGACTGTGCTGCTTCGCAGTGCATAAAGTAAATAATTGCCAAGCACGAGTTATTCTTATGTACTAGTTAGGATGTATCTGTTCTCAATGTTCTAGTGTTGTGGTATGAGTGGTTGTTCTCAGTCTGTTTTTTTTTTGTACACTGTGTTTCTGTTAAAGGTAGTTCCAACATGCCATTGTTTTCGAAATTACGTCAGACAGGGACAAGAAAAGGGATACTCGAGAAATCAGTACCCGTCCCACCTAGAGATACACCTGGTCACTTTATGTATCAGAAACACGGGCTAGATGCCATACTGTTTTTAGATTTGTGGGTGGATTACACTAAAGATCTGGACGAGAAGTATAGATGGCCTGCCTCAGGGACATGGGATCCTGAATGCATTATGAGAATAGAGGAAGCGCTATGGAAAAAGAAATCGAGACAGTCACAGAAAGATGCCATTGAATTATGGCGTAAAGAAGCGCATAGGAGAACGGAAAAAGAAATGAATAAAGCAGATAGAGCCAGACAAGCTGGGGAAAAAGCCAGAGAAAAAGAACTAAAAGAAGAGGGGGAGCGGGTCCAGAGAGAACAAGTAGACTGAGGGAAGAATGCCCTCAACATGGGCATGTATCCTGTCTTCCCGGAAGAATCTGGTCATTTACCGCCACCTCTGATCCCGACCAAAGCACGTATGCATAGACAGACAGAAGCTGAAGCTTTTCTTTCTTCCTATCTAGCGGAGCCTGCTCCGGACTATGCAGCAGCCCCACCTCCTCGTCCCGTCAATAATCCAAATAATCCTTTTTCCCTCCCTCCACCCGCACCACAGACTCAGCCTACACCGACTCAGCCTACACAAACGCTTCCTCCACAAACTGTAGCAACAGTGAGAGATGACTCAGGACAAGGGGCAGTGGGAGGGGCAACGGCACCCCGAACACCGCCACCAACGAGGTCATTGCAGGACGTAGGACTACGGACGCCCCCGACAATGTCGTCTCCCTATAGGACTACTGCCGTACCCATATCGCAATGTATATACGATCCAGTACCAGGTACAAGTTCCCTGTTAGTGAACTCGCTCCGACTAAGACGAGCTACAGAATATCTATCTCCATTACCCGACATGAAGGAACACTTAGACAGTATATACCGTTTCATACGAACAGGAGAAGGACCAGAGAGTATAGAAAATGCCATGAAACACAGAAAAGTAGAGGTTAAAAACATGATTCTACGTTTTTTTATTAATTGTCTGATCAGGGAACAAGACCAGCCAGGAAAAGAAGTAACTAGAGGTATGATTGATTGGAGTGACAACATATCTGCTGGTAAACATGATACAGTAGGAAAGACAGAATGCATGTATAAGAAAATACGAAAAGAGATATTAAGGATACACCAGAAAGAGTCTGAAGAGAAAGAGGATTCTACCTCGGAAGAGGATGACACCGAGAACGCCGATAGAATTGCTTATGTGGGTAGAGCACGACCCTTCGGCAGGCCCATATGTCTTGATTACCGCAAGAAGGGACCCCTTATAAAAGAACGATTTTCTCTCGAAAATCTGTTCCAAGCTACTGAGAACGCACTGAGAAAAAGAGTAGAGTGTGACAGACCCCACACCCTACATGAACAAGAATTGGCCCGGTCAGCGGTTCAATGGGTGTCTAACTCTAATATATATAATGGTGACATAGTGGCTCAGACCTTTTTGAGTCTTTCTCCAAATGAACAGCGTTTAGCTGGTATTTACATGGTTCAACATCTGATCACGTTGTATGAAAGTCAATATGCTGATCCCGGTCCCTTGTACAAATTGTTAGACGATGTACTTTTAGATAGATGGACAAGTACTGGTACTGAATTAATTAATGTTATTCTGGACCAACGACATAAGTATGTAACTTTTCTGTCCACGAGCATGATTCCTGTCCCACACCACGACAGACATGATTTACATTTAGACAGACAGAACCCCCTTCGAGAAGTGCATCCTGTTAAAGATAATGACGGTACACTCCAACGTGTATATGTTTACACACCCTTGACGAAAATGGAAATATTAGAAATGAAAAAGATGCTTCCTTGTCATGATAAAGATCCAGGGGGATTTCATCGTGAATTAAAAGACATTCCCCCGCATAGGGGATTACACGTATGCTGATATTATTAAGTTATCGAAAGTACTGTTACCTGCAGGCATTTATGAAAAGCTTAAAGAAAAAGATTGGGAATTAGGAGAGAAAAAGATAGATTGGGCATTATTGGAAACAGAGGACAAAGGACGGCTCCCTGGCACAGGTCTGGGGGACCAAGCTAAAGCATTACCTGAACTCTTGATACAGGTCCTGCCGAGATTATTGATTACTAAAAAGGAAGATTGGGATGCCATTTCGGCCTGTAAACAGAAACCAGATGAAGACACTAGTGATTTTTATTCCCGATTCGAGAAATGTTTTTCTATTAATAGTGGCCTTAAGCCAAGTAGTGAATCATATCCACATCTTTTTGTGAGCAAACTGGTAGAGAATTCTTCACCCCAGATCAAGAATAGAGTACTGAAGGTTGAGAGTACTTGGCAAGCAAATAGCCCTTCCCAAATGTTACAAATGTTACAGTACCACCAGAACAGAATTAGAGAAGAACAGGAACATGAAAAGAAACGTTTGAAAGACACGAAAATGAAAATGCTAGTTGCACAATCCGTACCAGTTAATGGAAATAGAAAAGGCACTCAAAGCACTCCCCCAGTTAAAGGAAATTGCAACTATTGCAAACAGCCAGGTCACTATGTTAATGAATGCGCAGTCCTGAAACACAATATAGCTACAGGCAAGACAAAAGAAAGACCGCATCCTCCTAGACAGAACAGCACCCCACAGAACACGCAACAGACAGTAGCCCTACCACAACCGATAGCCGCCACTCAACAGGTCACACAACAGATGTACCAGTACGCACAGTCAGATTATCCAGAATTTCAGCAGTACTCATGAAACAGCCTAGAGAGGGAGGTTGGCTTGCCTCTTATCGAGATTCCTGTAGATCAAGAAGGTCCTTATGTACATAGTCGTGTATTGGGAAAAGACAGAAAGTTTTTGATTGACACAGGGGCAAGCAGAACTACCATCAGTCATGACGAGGTTCCAGGGGCACCCCCCTCAGGCTCACAGAATGTTTCCCTGGGTTTTTCAGGAAAGCCTATTGTTAACGAAGTGTCAAAACCAGTCTCCTTAGGAGTTGGTCCATTGTCCCGCACTACAGACTTGTTGCTGACTAAGGCATGCCCAGAAAATTTGCTTGGTATTAAGACATTGAAAGAACTAGGAGCTGTTATTTGTTGTTCTCCGGAAGGAGTGAGACTGTTTTTACGTGATTTTAAAGGACATTACGTGATGAGAGATTTTGATCCCAGACTTCAGAATGTACCAACACATTTATGGGCACAAGGCCCGACTGATGTAGGTTGCATGCACATTACACCATATCGCGTCACGCTAAAATCAGGAGTAGTACTGCCACGAATCAGACAATACAAGTTGCCACCAGATGCCATAGTAGCATTACTGAAAATTGTTGACGAGCTCATTGCACAAGGAGTGGTAGTTGAAACAGACTCGAACATATGTAATTCTCCTGTCATCCCCATTCTCAAACGAACAGACCCTAATGCACCACCAGTCTACAGACTAGTGATTGATCTTCGGGAATTAAACAAGTGTATAATTCCGCAATACCCAGTGGTCCCAGATATATCTTCCCTACTAACTGCGATTGATTCCGAAGCGACGTTCTTCAGTGTAATAGACCTCAAGAACGCCTTCTTCAGTGTCCCGATACATCCAGATAGCCAGTATCTCTTCGGATTCTGTTTAAATGGACGAAGCTTTAAATTTACGAGGGCTCCTCAAGGGTTCACCGAAAGTCCCAGTATTTACAGCCAAGCGTTAAAAAGACAACTAGACAGTATTCACATGCCTGACAATACCGCACTGCTCCAGTATGTCGATGACATTCTGATAACGGCTCATACAGAACTTGACTGTGAACATGCATCACTAACAGTGTTACACTTTCTGGCAGACAAGGGACACAAGGTGTCCCCTTCGAAGTTACAATTCTGGGCCCAGCAAGTGGTCTACCTAGGTCACTTGCTGTCCAAGAGGGGTAGACAGCTGACACAAGACCGTATCCAGTTAATTGCATATCTCTCCCAGCCCAAGACACAAAAGGAAGTACGGGCCTTTATTGGCCTCACTTCTTACTGCAGACAATGGTTTGGCTAGATGCATATCTAGCCAAACCACTTATACAGTTGACAACACAGGAGGCAGCCTCTTCGACTGTCCTCCCGTGGACACAAGAGCATACACTTGCATTTGAGGAACTGAAAAAAGCCTTATGTCAAGCACCAGTTTTAGCGACTCCTTGTTACAGCAAGCCTTTCACGCTTTTTGTCACTGAGCGAGATGGAACAGCATTATCTGTCCTTACACAAGATCAAGCAGGAAAACACAAGCCCTGTGCTTATTTTTCAAGTACACTCGATCCAGTAGCCCAGGCTCTGCCTGCGTGCCTGAAATCCGTTGCAGCAACGGCGCTAGCTATCAGACAAAGTGACTCTATTGTGTTAGGCCATCCCCTGACAGTACAGGTTCCACATGCAGTTGAAGTCCTCTTGAACCGAACACAGACACAACACCTGACTATAGCAAGACTGTCAGGGTATGAACTGACATTATTTCAGCCACACATAGAGATCAGACGATGTAGTATACTAAACCCGGCTACACTTTTGCCTTCAAGTGCAGTAGACCCTGCACCACATGACTGTGTGGAAGTAATCGATGCAGTGACGAAACCAAGACAAGATCTGACAGACATTGCACTGCCCGACCCTGACCTGACACTTTACGTTGATGGTTCATGCATGAGAACAAACACAGGAGAGTTAGTGGCCGCGTATGCCGTGACCACTGATACGGAAGTCATTGAGACACACAGAATAGACACACTGTCAGCACAAGCAGCAGAGCTCATCGCTCTGACACAAGCCTGCAAACGAGCCAAGAACCTGAAAGTAAATGTTTATACAGATTCACAGTACGCCTTCGGAGTCGTTCACGATTTCGGTGTGCTGTGGCAGGAAAGAGATTTCTTGACCTCTCACGGGACCAGAATTCAGCACGGCCCCCTTATTCAAGCCCTGTTAGAAGCAATACACTTGCCTACAGCCATATCCATCATGAAATGTAAAGCACATACGAAAGTCACAGACACCATTTCCCAGGGTAACGACCTGGCAGACTGAACAGCTAAATCGACAGCCCAGACTCCAACAGACACGACAAAGACAGAAGTATCATAACTGACAAATAACATGACAGTTAGGGATCCCTCACAAGATGTGCTCGACATACAGACACATGCCACTCCAGACGAAATAAAGAAATGGACTGAACAAGGAGGGGTCCAGACTGACCAGGGTTGGATGACAAAAGGCAAAGCTACATGGTTTCTCCCAGATTCTGTGGTTCAAGTAATCATAAACACCGCACATAGTCCAGCACACTTAGGAGAAAAGGCTATGCTAGACAGTTTACAGAACATTTGGTTTAGCAAGCACCTGCGTGCAGCAGCGAAACAGAAAGCACGCACCTGTATGATCTGTTGCCAGTTCAATCCAGGTAAAGGCATTCCGGTGGAACAAGGTGGATTCCATCCCCCTGACCACCCTTTTGAAGTCCTCCAGATGGATTATATCCAGATGGACAGATATCGAGGATACAAGTACGTCTTAGTAATTGTATGTGCACTATCCCGATGGACAGAAGCATATCCAGTCCCAGATTACACTGCTGTAACAACTGCCAGGCAGTTGGTCCGAGAGTATTTCCCATGATACGGATTGCCACGTGTCGTGTATTCAGATAATGGTCAGCCATTCTCCTCCGAGTTAATGAAACAAGTATCACTTCTCTTAGGGTACCAGTGGAAGTTCCATTGTGTACGACATCCCGAGGCAGCCGGACTCGTAGAAAGACACAATCAGACCCTCAAGACTAAGTTAGCGAAAGTCTGTGTAGAAAAAGGCGTAGATTGGATGGTAGCCTTGCCAGTTGCCCTCTTTTATATGCGTATGGTAGCTCATTCCAGAACAGGATTGTCTCCTTATGAAGTTGTTTTTGGGAGACCTCCAAATATGTGGGGTACGCCGATGCCTAAGAAAATAACGGATGTTGACAGTAATATGCTGACAGATTACCTGGCTTCCTTGATGTCTGCACTCCTATCTTGTCGTTCACAGGTTGCAGCCGCCTTCCCCGACAACATCCAAGTGAAAGAGCACGCTGTTGTCCCTGGGGATACCGTCCTTGTGCGAAACTTCGACCGATCAAGCCCGCTCGAGCCCCGCTGGAAGACGCCCAAGCTGGTACTTCTAACAACAAGGACTGCAGTGAAGGTCGAGGGAAGGAAGGGCTGGATCCATGCCCAGCATGTTAAAAAGTTCAATGGGAAAACAGAGACAGTAATTAAACCAAAAGACTGCCTCGAAACAAGTGACTCAAAACCCCCTTTGCTAGAAAAAACTCCGCAACAGGAGTATAAATTAAAATTACGGTCTAGTAAGTCAGACAGTTTAATTGTTTAAGTCCCTCTCGGGTGAAGCGGTTAGACAGGTTCCTGACATGTATGAGACTGTAGATCAGAATAGTACTAGACAGAGAGATAAGAGAGTGAAATACTGCAAGTCCCTTCGCAGTAGGTGTATAGTAACGCTGATTATTATGTTTCTTCTAAGCATTTCAGTTATATGTATCAGTTTAACGTTACATGTTTTCTTTCCACCTCTTGCTTCGCATACACATTCTTTTTCCAATGACACCACAGAGCACGTGTTCAGTGATCTGCCACCTCATGAACTGTCATATCCACTAGCACTACGCAATAATACTTTCATTCGAATGTTGCACCATTCACATCAGGCCAGCAATGTAACAAATTGTTGGGTATGTGGCCGATTCCCACTGTACCAGAAAACTAAAGGAGTTTTGCCTCTCTTTCCTTTCCCGTTTGCGCATAATGGTTCATGTGGAGCATGGTTTGCTCTAATGTCCTCACTAGACAAAAAGGTTACAGATCCCCCGAACAATTGGGTATGGGGTGATTTGAAAGGAACCGATATAGAAAACGAGGTATATGAACAAGGAAATGCTTCCCTTAACTTTATGATTTTAAATGTCCAGTCTGAGAATAACACAGGTTCTCCCTTCATATCAGTTCTACCCGTAAAAGGTGAATTATGTATTAGAAAACAAGGATCAGTACATTTAGGACACAGTGATTGCACAACAGTAGTCGAGTTTAATGATAAAGGAAAGTCTACTTTCAAAGCCTCCCGCCATTCCTATTTCATTTGTGGTCAGACAGCATATATTCGTCTGCCTTTGGACTGGACTGGGGTGGAACATGTTATATAGCGTTCCTTTTGCCACCAGTTTTTCTAGCCCCATCCCATTATCATTGAGATTCCCGACTAGTACACGTTAGAACTAAGAGAGGGACAGATTCCCTAATTGTCGATCAGACTGAAACAACTTTGGAGCAATATACAGATTTCAATAAAGGATTCTTTTTCTTCATAGGTCCCATTCAAAACAGTAAATTAATACGTAGGTTGACAAGAACCCTTGAAGCAGTAATAAATGAGACTGCATCTGCTTTAGCGAACTTAACCGAGGAGCAGTCTGCTATGAGACTTGTCGTTCTTCAGAACCGCCTTGTTCTTGACGTCATTCTGGCAGATAGGGGCGGAGCTTGTAGAGTCATCGGATCCAGTTGTTGCGTGTTTATTCCAAATAACGCGCCCTCTGTATATGCAGCAATAACCAGACTACATAAGATAGCTCACGAGATACATCAGAACCCAGGCACATGGACTTGGTCCGGTTGGTTCTGGAATGTTATAGCAGCATTGGGATGGAAAGTACTATCATTCATAGGAATAGCGCTGCTTATTCTGTTCAGTTGCTGCCTCTGTCTACAATGTGGCCCAGCGATTTGCGGCTTGTGCGCCACTGCCTGTATTCCCCATCCACGTATCCAGAAGAGAAAAGATGAGCTCATGATGCAGTATGACCATATACAAGGTCTTATGCAAATAGATGTGACTTGAAGGGAACGTAGGGGACAAGGAGGGAATGAGGAAAATTGAATTTTATATGGCCAAGTATGTCCCCTATCGTGTACCCCAACGTTCAATGTACATGTATGACATGCATGCATTTTCCCTCTATGGCCGAAATGAAGACGCATATGCATTTGCGTCCAACGTTAACATGTCAGTTACTAGGCCCTCCATGTTAGAAACGATAATTCTGCTTTTAAGCCTATGTTGCCAACGTCTTTATAAGATGCACCCGTTTTTGTGGCCTAGTCGAGCTAGGATCCGAATTCAGCCTCCTGAAATGCTCTGAAAGATGCAGTTTAGTTATTCATTCCTGACCTCTCCCTTACTTCCTACTCAGCCGAGAGGTGCCCGGTCTGGCCTGCCAAGACTGTATTTTGCCTACAGTTATCTGCTCTGCTCCACAGAAACGCATTCCTGCCTAATGAAAAGGATAAACATATTCAGCCTGCAGAAGATAGGGCCTAGCCTTCCTGTCTCCATTCAAGTAATTTAGAGAGCTTGCATCCATAAGAAAGCCCCAGCCCCCATGCTATGCACGGAGAAATATAGGCCCATACTAGCATTCAGTGATGAATAGCCTTTGCCCGAGCGACCTTTAAGTTAGATAATATGTTCATCGAAACTAAAGATACTATAGATACTAGATAGTACTCGAGGTACAGGTCGTTCTGACATCGAAGACTCCTCTACTCGCACAAAAGTCAACCCCCTCCTGTCTCACCCAGCTATACGTCTGTTACACGTCATGACTAGGTTACGCACTCAAGTAGGGTAAAGGTTCCAGCTGGACATTCAGACCCCTTCCATGACCCCATCCAAGCCATTCAGACCCCCCTCTAGGTATCCACCCACCTATGACAACACTTGTGACACACCAAGGGAACGCCTACATGTATGCCCTTATACACGCCTATGTGTTCTTATCTCTCTCTCTTTCGCTTGCTCCACCTTCTCCATGCAAGTTAATGTACATTTGTACTATAAATGATGTACTCTATGAATAAACGTTAGATTTCGATCCTTCCTGAACCTTAGTGGTGATGGAACCCGATTCTCCATTGGCTGCAGCGAATGTAATAAAGCCCTTCTGAAACGGACGCCACAGACTCTGCCTCTCATTAGATATATGCTTCTTGTTAATGTATAGAAATTACGTATGGGGTATTAATTTATTTACCACACCCTGGGCCTGGTCGTGAGCCGCCAGTGACCCTCGACTGTACCGGCCCTCAGTGGCGGCCTGCTAGCCGTGCGCCCTGGACTTTCTGACTGCCGCCGCACACACGTATGAGCCAGGACGATCGGATAAGGCCTGCAGAGGCAGAGTAGCACTCCTGAGAACGCCTGAGGTGGAGCAGGGCATACAGGTCAACGGCTGGGGAGGCCTGGGGACCGTGCCTGGGAGCAAGACCTGAAGGCTGCATCCACACCTGAGACGGACCAGGGCGGCCTGTTGAAGTGACCTTGGGCCAGTGGCGACAGGGAGAGGTGCAGTGTGACCTCCGGACATTCTGGTCTGTATTCACGATTTTCAGCTTAAAAAGCCTATCCTTCGGAAGGCGAGGGGAATCCCTGATTTGCAGTTTCTGGAACATCGCCCCCAGCTCTTCCAAGATTTGGCAGCATCAACGCTACAAAAGAGACGCAACTTCAAGCCGGTGACATCCTTTCTGAAGGATCAAAATGTGGCGTACTCCTGGGGCCATCCCTTCCGCCTCATCTTCCGGTGGCAGAACAGGCTGGTCCAGGTTCGTTCTCTGCAGGCGGCCAGAGAGCTCCTGGGCTTGGACGACGCGGCCCCCTCCCCGAGGACTGGGCAATCACCTACTCGACGACGACGGAGCTCTCCCTTCTGGCAGAGAGTGGGGCGCCCGGCGACACAGAGCAGGCCAGATCCTTCGGCCAGCCAGCAGGAGAGGGACGGAGCAGTGGCCTCGGTGGTGAGCGCGACGGAGACGCAATCGCATGAAAGTTCAGGGGCAGCATGATCGAGAAGGGAAGGCTGATAAGTGTCGGAGGGACGCCCCCCCCTCCACTCAGGTACCGTGGGTAATTATGTACTTTTGGGGAAGACGTCCCGGTCCGGAGAACGGATGGGACACTGACTGGTATCTCAACCACCGCTCTCCAGAGATCTCTACGACCACCCCTAAGGTGGTTCTATGTTCTTTGATTTTTTTTCTTTTTTCTTTTGCCCCCTCTGGGCCTTTGCAGTTAGGGGCGGGGGAGGCACTCCTGTTGAGGCTCTCCAGTCCTGAGGAGGGGGAGTGGGGGGAAAGTTGGGAGGGAGGGTTGGGGAGGGAAAGGGGGGTGGTGGTGGCGTGAGTGTGTGTAGAGGTGTGTTACTGTCCTTGCAAGCTGTACTGGGAGAGTTCGCTATTCTCCGGGAAAGTGGTCATTCTATTCCAGGGCATGGCTGGGATGGTGGAGTCGCGGGGATGAGTGGGAGGTGGAGCACTGAGGAGGACAGACGAAGATCCCGGAGCGTGGGGGGGCTGGGGGCGGGGGCTGAGGGAGGGATGGGAGTGTTGGGGAGCGCGGGGTGCTGGTTGAAGCGATATGTGTCGGGCATGGGGAGGTGGGACGCTAAGCTGAGTGTGAGAACATATCTGTGATGCCGGTCACTGTGGGCACATGGAATGTGAAGGGGTTGAACTCCCCTCAAAAACGGCAAAAAGTGTGGAAATACATTCTAGACTATAACTTGGATTCGGTGGGTCTCCAGGAGACACATTTGGCGCGGAAGGACGAAACCCGCCTCAAGCATAGACAATACCCGCTTATATATAGGTCCTCTGCCCTTACTAAGCAACGGGGGGTGGCCCTTATGTTCCGCTCAGCAGTGCGATTTCAACCACTAGGAGTTAGGAGCGATAAAGAGGGTAGATGGATCTTGGTCAAGGGTATGCTTCGCGGCAAACTATGTACCTTTCTAGTGTTGTACGCCCCCAATGCGGGCCAGAATAGGTTCCTCCAGGATCTACTGAATACTGTGGAGGACTTTGTTGAGGGGGCCCTTTTTGTGCTGTGGGATTTTAACCTTATATGGATTCGAGCTCTGGACTGCTCCCGCCCTCAGAGGGCTGACGCTGGGGTCTTTTCAGCTGAGACACGTCGGCGCTTTACAGACCTGGGAATGATCGACGGATGGCGCGCCCTTCATCCCCTTGCACGGGACTACACCTACTATTCCCATGTCCACCATACTTATTCCCGTCTGGACTATGGGTTCCTGAGCCAGTCCCTTTGGGGATCCCTGTGTGGTGCTACGATCTTCCCCCTTTCAGTCTCCGATCATAGCCTATTGGCCCTCTGTTTTCACTGGGCCCCGGACGAGTTCTGGAACCCATAAGTGGTATTTCCCAGCCTCCCTGGTCAGAGACGATCCCTCCTGTAAGGCACTGCGGACAGCGATCCGCGACTTTTTTGACCTTAACCCTGTCCAGGACACCTCGATCTATGTCACTTGGGATGCCTTTAAGGCATCAATCAGGGGTAGTTGCTTGGACCTCAATGCGGCTCTTAATAGGTTGCGGCGGGAGGAGCGGGAGGGGTTAGAGGAGGAACTGACCAGGTTGGAACAGACCCACAAACAGAACCCCACCAGACAAACGCTCCGCTCATTGACAGCGGTCCGGGGTAAACTCAGGACCCATTATAGTAACCGAGCGGAGTTCACCCTCCTGAAATTGCGCCGTCTCTCTTACTCACAGGGTAACAAGATTGGGAAGCACCTCGCGCGTCAGCTGCGGGACAAACGGGAGAAGGAGTATATTGGCGGTATTCAAGACCCCGGAGGGGAACTGAAGCATCGCGACGAGGACAAGGCGGAACTCTTTGGGGAGTTCTATGCAACATTATACTCGGGGGACGCTTTGGATCCTGAGGCCCAGCGTGAATATCTAAATGCACTTCCGCTCCCTCGCGTCTATCCTGAGTGGAATGAGTTGCTTGCTGCCCCCTTCACTAGGGAGGAGGTTCTAACGGCAATTAAGATTCTGAAACTCAACAAGGCTCCTGGGGCGGACGGCTACACGGCGCTCTTTTATAGGACCTTTGCTGCGGAAGTATGTGACTATCTGGTGCTCCTGTTTAACGCCATGGCGGAGTCTGGTACGACCACAGGCTCCATGGCGGAGGCTGTTATATCGGTCATCCCCAAGCCAGGGAAAGACCCCACCAAGTGTACCTCATATAGGCCTATAGCCTTGCTGAATATAGACGCCAAGTTATATTCGTCTATATTAGCGGCCAGGTTACAAGACCTCATGCCCGCTCTCATCCACCCCGACCAATCGGGATTCATTAAGGGGCGCCAGACCCAAGATAACACCCGCCGGGTGGTCCACCTTATTGAAAAAGCTAATCGCTTCCGTATCTCTACGGTCCTGGTGGGACTGGATGCGGAAAAAGCCTTTGATCGAGTGGACTGGAGATTTTTGTTCCAGACCCTAATGGCTTTTGGCTTCTCGTCCAGGTTCTTGTCCATGGTGGGAGCAAATTATAGCTGCCCCCGTTCCAGAGTCTTGGTCAACGGCCACCTGTCGACCTTCTTTTCCCACTCCCGTGGTACGAGGCAGGGGTGCCCACTCTCTCCCCTGCTCTTTGCCCTGAGTATAGAGCCGCTGGCGATAGCGGTGCGGGAACACCCAGACATCAGGGGACTGCCTTTCACAGGCGAGCAACATAAAATCTCCTTATTTGCGGATGACGTCCTGCTATCCCTCTCGGACCCCGCGCACTCCCTCCCCCACGTTCAGACTGAACTGGCGCGTTTCGAGACAGTGGCGGGCTTTAAAGTCAACTACGACAAGTCCTTTAGTCTAAACCTCACGCTCTCCCTAGCGGAGGTGGACCGCCTTCGCCCGCTGTCTCCTTTGCCGTGGACCCTTTCTTCCCTACTGTACCTGGGGATCCACCTCACCCCCACAGTGGGGAAGCTGTACGCCGCTAATTTCCCCCCCATGCTGGCACGTATCCGATCGGATCTGAGACGATGGATGCCTTTGTACATCTCGTGGCTAGGGAGGATACACACGATTAAAATGACACTCCTCTCCAAGCTGCTGTATTTATTTCAGGCGCTCCCCATCGTCGTGGACACTGACTTCTTTCGCTGTGTTAAAACCCTTATGCTCCGCTTTATTTGGCAAGGAGGGCGGGCTCGCTTTTCCTTTACCGCTCTTAGGCGTCCGCGAGAGGAGGGGGGGGGTTGGCCTTCCGGACATGCTTCTCTATTATAAAGCAGCGCAGCTCAGGGTGTTGGTGGAGTGGTCTCAGCCTCTGTCAGAGAAACACTGGCTGCATATGGACAGGAGTGTGGCGGGTAGATCGATATGGGATCTAGCATGGAAGCCTAAGGGAGACAGACCTAAGAATGCGTATATCAGCGCTCCCACTGGCACCACCCTAAAGGTGTGGGATTCGGTTGCCGGGGATGAGAGATGGACAACATTCCCCTCCCCCTTTACTCCCATTCATTTCAACCCTGCCTTCCCGCCTGCTTTATGTGAGGGGCCCTTTGATGCCTGGAGCAGGGGGGGCTGTTTCGCCCTTACCCACTTGTTCCATGGAGATGCTCCGCTCACATTTGACAACTGCAGACGGGACTATGAGGTCCTACCAGTGGAGCGGTACCATCATGCCCAGCTGCTTCACTGGGCGCTCTCCCCTGCTGTTCGCGACGCGGCCACTAGAGCTCTTACCCCCTTCGAGGCCTTCATTACCTGGGCCACTGGCATGCGGGGAGTCATCTCCTTTCTCTACCGTCACCTCTTGTCCACGGCGGTTTCCCCCAGACCGAGAAACATAGGCCTATCGGAAGAATTGTTGGACCGCAAGATATCAGATGTGAAGTGGTCACAATTGTGGAGAGACTTGGCGACACAATCACTCCTTTGAACTTAGTGAGGCTCATCTCAAAACAATGATGGACTGGTACCTCACCCCCGCTAAATTACATGGCATATATCCTGGCACTTCAGACAGGTGTTGGCGGGGCTGTGGCCTGTTAGGTGACTTTCGCCACATCTGGTGGGACTACCCCGCTATCCGCCCCTATTGGGAGGAAATCCTTTCGCACATTAAAGACATCCTGGGATACCCCGTAGCAGACACAATGGCACACGTGTTATTGGGCCTCCGAGATCCACTGCTGGAACAGCAGACCCGGGCAGATAAGAAAATCCTTTGGTTGTGCATTGGGGCAGCCAAAACCACCCTAGCGGCGGCTTGGAAGAAGAAGGAGGCCCCAGTGATCTCTTTGTGGTATGCTAGATTGTGGAGATTGTTAAGCATGGAACGTATGGCCGAGGTCTTTCTGGGCGATTTTAAAAACTTTGCCTTCCGCTGGGGCCCGCTGGTTCGCTTCCTCTCTAGAGGATTACCACAAGCAGTCTATCCATCCACGTTGCGGAGCCTACATCTCTTCCAGGTATGAATGCTGGCGTATGGATGAGTATGACTGCGGAGTGCTGCCACCACTGGGAGGGGGGGAGTGAGTGGGGGGGGGGGAGTTTCTTGTTTTCGGTTATTTGGGACACTATTGACTCGATTGTGGCGGGAGGCATTCAGCTGTTCGTCCAAAGGGGCTTCTGCCGGTTGCAGCTCTCCACGATTCAAGTGATCCAATGGATCCGTGTCGCTATTGACTGGTAGCACACCGGGCCTGGACTGCACCTACTGTGACTGTTTAACTTAAGAGCCCTGGTGGTCTCGATGGGTGGTTTGCCCATGCCTTTAAGATCCTCCTGCCTGCCTTGATTAACCCCCTGCGAGGGATGTTGTGCGAGATTGTCGCAAGATTCTTTCTGTTTTTTTTTTGTTGTTTTTTTTTCTCTTCAATAAAATACACCTTTGATAAAAAATCAGAAGGTGATCTCCTGCTTCCTAGATCTGGGAATAGCAGTAGCTGAGCTGCTGATCACTAGGAAATGGAAGGCTCCTGAGCCCCCTACATACTGGCTTGGGACGCTCCCTGCTGATGTGCGAGGGCTAAAGCAGAGAGTGTTGCACTGCATCGGGAGGACAAACTGGGATGGGATGCTGAGCGAGCTGCAAAGCGCCCATAACACTGCTGTACGCACACCAATCCCAAATGATAGTAACACCCCTGAGCAAGCACTAGGGGAGGAACATAGGCCCTGATAAAGATGTAATCGAGGATCCACTACTGTTGGGCATGCTTACGCATTGTCTGACACAGGTTTCAGGGCAAACATCAAAACGATCCAACATACAAGAGCAGAGAGTATGCATTGATGCGGGTGACCAGCAAGAGCTCCAGTTAGATGCACAACTGCCTGTTTTGTTTTTACTTTTGTCCTGTTTCATTATTGCCCGCCTCCCCTGTTAGCAGACAACCACACAGTCAGCACTTACTAACAAAACAAATGGGGTACACCTGGGTACTAAGGGGCATATTATCAAGGGATTTATCTCTGCTTTTTTTCTTTAAAAGCCAAGAAAGTGGAGATAAAATTATCTCCCTATCAGAAACAGGGTGCTAACATGCAAATTCGCATGTTAGCACCCTTTTTCTCAACGCTTCCCATTGCATCTCTAATGAGATGCAAAGGGGGTGTTCCAGAGAAAAATAATAGGAGAAATGTTGTCAAGCGACATTTCTCCTATTATCAAGGATATCGATAACCCTGTTAGAGACAAAAAAAGCAGCGCTAACCGCGGTTAGCGCTGCTTTTTTTACACCTGGTATTTTCCTGACTTAGAACCCCTTCAACATCTCTCTATTTGTGTTGTGTTTCCACCTTTCTTTCCCTTCCACTTAACCCTCACATATTTGTTTGAGGTTGTTTTTTGTCCTTTCACTCTTCTGTTGTTTAAAAATAACTTAGTAGGGGTAAGAGAGTGAATAGTCATACCCTTACTCTCCTGTTAATTGTTTGTGATTTTCCTGACTTAGCCATGCTATCCTATGGAAGGTGGATATCATGGCTAAGTTTGTGAGCCCCTATCATCAAGCTAACGCCAAACTTTGAGAGATTATCGTTGGTTTTCCAGCGATAATCTCTCAATTGGCAGTTAGCGTGAGGATTCTTATCACTTCTGAGATAAACCTTGCTAATAGCAAGTTATCTCTGCGATAATTTACGGCGATGCTTAGCGTTGCTAAGCATGGTTAGCGATAAATATCGCTTAACGTTGGTAATATGCCCCTGAGTGTCCCAAACCTTCACTGACGGAAAAATTACTCTTGTCCCCTCTATTGA
Source organism: Lissotriton vulgaris (assembly GCF_964263255.1). NCBI lineage: Eukaryota > Metazoa > Chordata > Amphibia > Caudata > Salamandridae > Lissotriton > Lissotriton vulgaris. The sequence continues at coordinate 281,322,607 of NC_141685.1, read as the reverse complement.
CCAATGTTTGCTCACCTTCTTTTCAAACTTTGGCAAGGATCCCCGAAGAGGCGTTGATAAGGCCTGGTCTACTTGCCAGGACAAACTTCTGGACGTAGTGGGTCCTTTAGCCCGCATTTTTGATATGGTCGAGTCGGCCCGCCTCGATGGTTCTGACCTCTCTGCGGAGGATGTATCCATGTGGGCTCAACGTGCCTTCTGTTTATTGGGGAATGCCAATGCTGCCATCACGCATGAACGGGGCAAGGGCCTTCTTATCAAATTGGAACCCAAACTGGCCAATCTTGCACCTTTAGACCCGGGTGCCAAAGCTAATGGTCTCCTTTTCGGAAAGAATCTTATCCGAGACCTCAGTCGTTTTGTCGCCACTTTTGCTTCTCTTGATAAGGCACAGCAATCAATAAAGAAAGTCTTCGCTCCTCGGGGTTATGGACTGGCCGGCAGAGGCAGGGGTCGCTCTTCCGGCCGTCCCTACAACAATCAAGGCTCCAGAGGTTCATACAACAATTCACAAGAATACAAACCTCAGTTCTACCCACAGCGCGGTAGAGGTTTCCGAGGCAGAGGACAGAAGAACTACCGTCACAACAACTCCCACCAACAAGGAAAGGCCTTCTCCTTCTCCTCGGGTTGGGGGTCGGCTAAAGCTTTTCTTACCAAAATGGCAAACTATCAGCACAGATCTTTGGGTTCTCAACACGGTTCAGGGTTATCTTATAGAACTCTATTCGCCGCCTATCCAGACTTCTTTTCCCCTTCCTCTAGTTTTCTCTTCAGACATGGGTCTTCTCATTTCAAACGAGATACAATCCCTTCTTCAAAAGCAAGCCATTCAGATTTCTCCCTTCAACTCCTCCGGCTTTCTCAGCTCCATTTTTCTGGTACAAAAGAAAAACAAAAAGCTCCGTCCAGTAATAAACTTAAAATGGTTCAACCAATTTGTGTTTTACCGCCACTTCAAAATGGAGACGATTCTGCATTTACAGGACACCCTCCGTCCCAACGATTGGATGGTGCGTCTGGATCTTCAGGATGCTTACCTTACACTTCCCATGCACCCCTCCCACTCGAAATTTCTCCAGTTTCATTGGTCGGGCATGATGTACAGATTCACTTCTCTTCCTTTCGGCCTTTCTTCTGCACCCTGGTGCTTTACAAAACTCCTGAAACCTGTTGACGCCTTTCTTCGGGCTCTTGGAATACGTCTCATCATTTATCTGGATGACATTCTTATTATGAACACGGACAAACAACTTCTATTGTCCGAACTACATACAACCCAGACTCTTCTGTTGGATCTAGGGTTTCTAATCAACCACGAAAAGTAATCTCTTATCCCGTCCCAGAAAATGGAATTCTTGGGTTTTCTGGTAGACTCAGTCGCAGCCTCGCTCCGCCTTCCTCAGGGGAAGGTCTCCATGATCAAATCGGAGATTGCTTAAGTCCTACGCTCATCTCTCATATCCCTCCAGTCCTTAGCGAGGATAGTCGGTTTTCTCTCTTCTTCCATTCAGGCCATTCGTTGTAATGACTTGCGTTGAAAAAATTGCGTTGTAAAGGCACTGCGTGGTAAAAGTTGCGTCGTAAAGGATGTTTCCCCTGGGAACTGTATTTTTATCACTTATCTTGGCTGCTGTTTGAAATAAAGCAAGATAAGAAAGCATAATACTCGCCTGTGTCTTTAATAAAATTAAGACTTTCCGTAATAATAACTAGGAAAATCTACATTACGGAGAAAGGTTTATGTTCTAACTTTAAAGATACGGATCATTGAATAATGATATCGCGTTTCTTGAATGTTGGTAACAAGTTGAAGTTATTAAGAAGTGAGTAATAACTTCAAATTCATTTTATAGATATGGCTTACTATGTTAATTAATGGTGGATGTTGCCAGATGATTCTGTATTAACGAGTATAGTGAGGCTCGCCATTGATTTCAGAAAGTTGCCCAATTAATTGTAGCTTGTTTTGTTAACTTGATTTTTTTGATCCCCGGTAACCTCCATTCTAGATTAACTGCTAAATGGAATGCTTTGTGAGAAGTTGTCTCTCCAGCGATAAATAAATTATTGCAACAAGCTAAAATTTAAACGAAACAGACTTGCAGAGTGTAAAGTAGCGGCCTTGGGCCCACTGGCTAAAGAAACACTGACACTAGTGACATGGGTACATCGCTGACAAGATTTCAGATTGCTTTTGTGTAACAGTTTCATAATTTCAGTGTAATTATGAGTGACATTCAACGACTATGAGTGACAGTTCTTTGCGAGCAAAAATCAAGCAAAGAAGAAGAGGGAAACTAAACCAAAGCAAATAAGAAAATATCAAAAATGACACAGGGGCATATTACCAACAACTAGCGATAATTATCGCTAATTGGCTTAGCGGGAATATTCCTATCGCCGCCCTTCACCTGTTTTTATCGCTGAGATACCTTGCTATTAGCAAGGTTTATCTCAGATGCGATAAAAAACAGGCGAAATGCGTGAATATTGCTGTCAATACAGCGATATTCAGGCATTACCGTGACAATGCTCTTAGCCATGTTATCCACCTCTCATTGGATAACATGGCTAATAACTGGTCAGGGCAGGCGTTAGCTTTTGGAGATATTTGCGCTTATGTCGTAATTTGACGGTGATCGGGTTAGCGTTAAGCTTTGCTACACAAATTCCCCTTATCTTGACTATGGTTGTCAGAAGCCATTTTGAATGTGTCGGCGGCCATTTTATATGAATGCGTCGCCTCGTGGCTAGCATGTCCGTTTGTCCTTCCTCTGTACCACTGACCACTCGAGTTTGCCCAGCAATAGGCTATTTTTAGTACTGGTCAAGCCCGCACATGCGCAGTTGAGCCCTTTAGGACCGTTGGATAGTCATCACTTAGGAATGTCCCTCCAAACTGACCAGTGGTGTTGTAACTCCTCCCATGAGTTGGCTGTGTTCCAAAAATGACCATATATGTACCTAAAACTCTGTAAATGTGTTCTGCCTACATTTTTATTACTGTAAAACTGTATAAAAGAGGTCTCGCACCGATGTTCGGTGTGATACTTCTTGCATTACCGAAGGGTGCTGTAGGAATGTACCACCACCCCATGGGGTCTTAATAAACTTGTCTTTTGCATTTTCAGTTTCCGTGCCAACATCTTTTCATGGTGTAGCGGGTTTTGCGGAATATGTAGGCCTGGAGAACCCAATACCACAAATTGGCGACCACGAAGGGACTCATCAGCGACTCGGATGCCTGGAAGAGAGGTCGTGACAAAGGATTGGAAACTCGCCATGGACGCGTACGCTGCCACTGAGTGACCCGAGTCTTGGCTCCCACGGTGTTTTCTTCCTTTCCTTCTGATCTAACCTTCCAGGTGGCGCCGGTCCTCGACTGAGAGCCTGCTCGCTCGAGTTGTCGTACAGTGCCGGTTTGGCTGATTCGATTAAAGACCTTGGCATTTGGAATCTGGATATCTGAGAATTTGGTAAGCTTGTGATTGGTAAGATAGTCTACGGACTCTTACTGTGGCTCTTTGAATATGTTTTGAGTTAGCTAACATTTGATTCTATGATTTGAACTATATGTGCAGTGCACTTCACATAAGCAGGCATGTAGAGAGATTTCTCTAAACTTGTTTCTGTTTGAACAGCACATTTGTGTAGAGTATATTAAGTGCCATTTTTGTGATATCGCGTTTCTGTGATATTTTGACATGCCTGTTTTAAGCACACTCCGAGGAATGTGCTGTTTTGGAAATGGTACCGATTATCGATTAAATGAATCTCAGCCGGCTCCCCCAGAGGGGACTCCTAATCGGGAAATGTACATCAAATTTGGCCTTCCCCCTAATCTATATAGTAAATTATGGAATAAGTATACGAAACGTGATCTTGAGTTGCAATGGCCACTACATGGGTCATTTGATTTACGAAAGGTTCAGTATGTGGAGCAATGTTTGTTTCAGCGTAGGTCTAGACAAGATATGTTTGATTGTGTACGAATGTGGGAGAAAGCAGTGCGTGAACGAATGAAGCGTGAAATAGCCTTGGTGGACAAAGAACAGCGAAAGGCTGCTCGGGATAAGGCTTTACAGCTGGAGGAGAAAGAGTTGCAGGAAAAGAAAGACAGGGAGACACGGGAACGCAATTTGCAAATGAATGGTCAATTCCCTATTCGGCGTCCTCTTTATCCTGTCCTTACTAATGAAGTTGATGATTTTTCATTATTAGATCGGTGCCCACCTCCGTATGCTCTGCCTACGGCCCCAGATGAGGAATCGGACGGAGATGGTCAAGGAGGTAGTCGTGTCAGGTTAACTGCTAGTGAGACTGCAGAATTGCGCAGTTTTGCCCGTAAATTAAATTTGAACAAAATAACTATCCAAACAACAAGCGGGGTTGCTGAACTGTTCCTGGTAAGAAAGGAGACTGGCTGTACCGAAGGTGTATGTTAACACCATTGGGAATCCATTAAATTGGACATGTTTGCCTCACACTCCCCGAGGGATGTCATGCTTCATCATCGGCGGTTGCTCCTCGTCGGGGAGGCGGTGCAATCCCCGACGGGCTCACCTCAAGGAGGGGCTCTTTAGCGGAGATCTTTTTGTCCAGCTGCCTGTTGATGAAGTGTGGGTATGTGGGCCAGGGCAATAGTATCCTGCAATGGAAGGGTGAGGTTTAAAATATAGTAGAGGGTCCCGGAAAAAACTTTATTCTGGAGGTCCTCCTACTATCGTTAAAAGAGTGTAGTTTAGTTTGTTGGGTCACGGAGAGTTACGTGCCGTGTTGCAAACTAGACTAATGTGAAGGTCGGTCAACATGTTTCTCGCTTGGGGATTTCCCGCGATTCTTCAGGACCTGGTGAAAGTGTGGGTGGGGGGTTTTAAAACAGGGACATGCTAGTGTCATGAGCCTTGTGTGTTTTACCTCAGGGAAATCCTGTGCCTGAAGTATGGAGATATAAAAGAGAGACATTAATGCAGGTATCGTAATAAATGTCAACAATTGTAAATGGTAACAGCCAAGTTAGCATCTCAGTGCGGTGAAGTGAAAGTGGTGTGTGTGGTATCACACATACGAACATGCCTATGGTGTATGAAGAGTGTGTGGTGCGGTGAACACTCTTATACCTATGTCCGTGGTGGGTGCGTTGTGACTAAAAACAGTAATTAAAACCAGTGGTTAAAAACGCAACTGTTATCTCAGGGAGAGAACTCGAATCAGGAGAAGGCAAATCATGACGTGGTAAATAACAGACTCACCTAAAGGTCTTGGACTAATCGCCACCTGAGTTATCGGCGGGTCGGTACAACAGAAGTTGCCTATAGTTTAGGCTAGGGAAAGAGAACTAAAGTTATGGAAGTACTTGGTGTCTTTCCCTTCCGTACAGAGCACCTAGGGAGTTGTTAGATCTTACCTCAAGTTATCCGTGTCCGTGCTGAGTCACCTACCCATCACCGCCGAGCTCGAATAGGTAATGGACTAGCGGGGCGTGGGCTATTTATAGGTAGACTCGTCAACAGGTAGCGTCAGGTAACGCCCTCTGTGCGGGTCACGTGGTAACCAAGGTAATACCGGCCATGATGGAATGGTGTAATTAGTGTTTGACCAGAAATGGGTTGATACATTGACAAGGGGTTAGATGTTTACAGAGAATGCCAGGGAATGTCCTCATTCAGTCCTTGTCTATCTGTGGAAAGGCGGTGTACCCACCTTTGTTCTTTGCGGAACAGGGCATTCTTTGGGCAATTGGGACTTGCCTCAAGTATCTCCCACCGTATGCAGTCGGCGCTGTGTTGTTTCTCAAGATAATGTTTGCACATCTTGGTGTGCGATTTCTTGCACCGAAAATTGCTGCGGTGTTCAGTGATCCTTGTCTTAATTGTACGTGTAGTCATCCCAATGTACTTGAGACCACATGGGCAAATCAGCATATAGATGCAGTGAGTAGTGTTACAGTTCGTGTGGCCCTGGATGACCCATTTAAAGGTGTCAGTGAGCTGTATTGTTTTCTGGGGGGTAGTGTATTTGCAGACCCCACAGTTACCGCATGGGTAGTGACCCGTGACTGGTGGCAGGTTCCATAGTGTCTGTTGGGAACTTTTTTTAGTGGTCTTAGGTCTAGTGTGGATCAATATGTCCTTGACATTCTGTGACCTTTTGAAAGCAAACCTAGGATGTTCAAAAGTCAAGTCACCTGTGTTGAGGATTCCCCAGTGGCGTTTGATTGTGTTTTTAATCTTGGTCGATAGTGGGGTGAATGTAGTCACACAGGTGATCGGTTGGTTTTCAATGGGTAGTTTTTCCCGTCTCTCCAGGAGTGCCTCTCTGTTATTATTCCTTGCCCGTTTTTTTGCTTTCATAACCTCTCCTTTGGGATAGCCTCTGTCTAGTAGGTTTCTCGATAGGATGGTGGATTCCTTTTTGTAATCTACAATATTGCTGCAATTCCGTCTAATCCGGAGGAATTGTCCAAATGGTAGATTGGAACGTAAGGCTTTGGGGTGGTGGCTCTCGAAATGCAGGAGACTATTTCGGTCTGTTGGTTTCCTGAACATTGTTGTCTGGAGTCTACCATCTGTCAGTTGTACTGTAAGGTCGAGAAAAGCAATCTCTTTGGGCGAGGAAGACATGGTGAACCGAAGATATGGATTGAGTGAATTAACCCATACGAAGAAGGCCTCATGTGAGTTCGGACGACCCGACCATAGGATCAGGATATCGTCAATGAATCGCTTCCACATTGTGATGTTGGCTAAGAACGGGTTGGATGGGTGGTGGATGAACCTGTCCTCAAAATCGGCCATGTACAGACATGCCACCGACGGGGCAAAGGTGCTGCCCATCGATGTTCCTTGGGTCTGGTGGAAGAATTGCCCCTTAAACTCAAAGAAGTTTTCAGTGAGTTCCAGTGTCGCGCATTCCATAATGAAAGAGGGTGGGGTGTTAGAGTCCCACTCCTCCATCCTTAGGCGTGATTCGATTACCTCTAGTGTGGTCCTCTGTGGGATGTTGGTATAGAGGGCTTCAACATCTAGGGTAATCAGAAGGTCAACTTGGTTTGCATTCTCGATTGAATTAAGGTGCCGTAAAGTGTCGGCAGTGTCCTGAATGTAGGAAGGGATGCGTTTGACCAAGGGCTGGAGGAAATCTAACAACTCCCTAGGTGCCCTGTACGGAAGGGAAAGACACCAAGTACTTCCATAACTTTAGTTCTCTTTCCCTAGCCTAAACTATAGGCAACTTCTGTTGTACCGACCCGCCGATAACTCAGGTGGCGATTAGTCCAAGACCTTTAGGTGAGTCTGTTATTTACCACGTCATGATTTGCCTTCTCCTGATTCGAGTTCTCTCCCTGAGATAACAGTTGCGTTTTTAACCACTGGTTTTAATTACTGTTTTTAGTCACAACGCACCCACCACGGACATAGGTATAAGAGTGTTCACCGCACCACACACTCTTCATACACCATAGGCATGTTCGTATGTGTGATACCACACACACCACTTTCACTTCACCGCACTGAGATGCTAACTTGGCTGTTACCATTTACAATTGTTGACATTTATTACGATACCTGCATTAATGTCTCTCTTTTATATCTCCATACTTCAGGCACAGGATTTCCCTGAGGTAAAACACACAAGGCTCATGACACTAGCATGTCCCTGTTTTAAAACCCCCCACCCACACTTTCACCAGGTCCTGAAGAATCGCGGGAAATCCCCAAGCGAGAAACATGTTGACTGACCTTCACATTAGTCTAGTTTGCAACACGGCACGTAACTCTCCGTGACCCAACAAACTAAACTACACTCTTTTAACGATAGTAGGAGGACCTCCAGAATAAAGTTTTTTTCCGGGACCCTCTACTATATTTTAAACCTCACCCTTCCATTGCAGGATACTATTGCCCTGGCCCACATACCCACACTTCATCAACAGGCAGCTGGACAAAAAGATCTCCGCTAAAGAGCCCCTCCTTGAGGTGAGCCCGTCGGGGATTGCACCGCCTCCCCGACGAGGAGCAACCGCCGATGATGAAGCATGACATCCCTCGGGGTGTGTGAGGCAAACATGTCCAATTTAATGGATTCCCAAGGGTGTTAACATACACCTTCGGTACAGCCAGTCTCCTTTCTTACCAGGAACAGTTCAGCAACCCCGCTTGTTGTTTGAGTACTCTACACACGGGCACACGCTGTAACTGGACCTTCCACCTCCCCTTTGAGGTGGTAATTGGTGCCCGTTCGATCATTTGATCACACTCCCTCTTGTTTGACGACAGAACAAAATAACTATGACAGAGATTAATGATGAAATGAGTAAGTGGTCCGAACGAGAACGGTTGTATTTCTTGAGTCACTTTGGAGATGAAGTTGTAGACCGGTTCGTAAAGGTTTATTTGTTATTGCAGATGCGGATGAGTTTTTCCAACGATTGGTCCAGCTACGGGATGAGGCGTCAAGATTACGGGACGCAAGAAAAGCATCAGATGTGTCTGCGCCGGGATCGACTGAGACATCCAAAGAGTGTTCTATCTTTGGAACAGATAAGAGTCCTGCAGTTCATGTTATGCCTATGCGTGAAGCCGCACCTTTGTATGTCCCTCCTAAAGGGCAAGGTACAAGTGACGATAAATTGTCTGGGGATGCCAAGGGTTATTTCGTATATAATTGGGTTTATACACCTTGGAATAGAGCAGATGTTATGGCACTGAAAAATGCTTTACCTGATCCGCGTAAAAATCCAGCAGCTTTCTATGAAGGAGTGGAAGGAGCTATTTCCTCGTGTGCTATGACGTTGGTTGATATTGATCTTTTCTTTGGGTTAATATTGCCCCCTGATATGTGGAGAGCGATTCGTAAGTTCGATGACCAAGCGACCTTGGGAGCGGATTGGAAAGCTTTAGCTCAAGCCGATTTAGACAGGGAGCCTGCATGTAAGCCGTGTCAATTAATATTAGATCTTCCAACTGCTATCTTAAATAAATTAAAAACGCTCGTACCCCCTAAAAAGATTGATTGGACTATGTTAGCCTCTTGCAAACAGAAGGTGCCGGTGTCTGACTTCTTCTCTCGTTTCGAGGAAGCATTTCATGATTACAGCGGGCAATTATTAACAGATGATACGGGTAGGCATTTGTTTGTCGACAAGTATGTGGCTAATCTCCTACCGGAGATTGCAAAACGTCTAAAGACTAGTGAGAGTTCTTGGACCGCTGCGACCCCTGCTTCTTTATTAACTATGGCTCAGTATTATGAGCGTCAGGAACTGGAGGCTAAGGAAAGTACTGATAAGAAAGCGAAGGAGTTAAAGACGAAAGTGATGTTGGCTCAAGTTTGTGCTACACAACCTAGAGGGAACGACAGAGGTAGGCGTGGAGCGTATGGTGCGTCTTCTGGTCGTACTGACATTGCTGAAGATCAATGTGCATACTGTAAAGTGTTTGGACATTGGTCTTCAGATTGTCCGATGCTTCGTGAACAACGTAATCAGCGTGGTCGAGGAGGTGGAAGGACACGGAATAGTTATTCAGGAGCGAGGGGTGGAGCAAGTGATCGTGGCAGGTTTGAAGCGAGGGGTCGTGGTCAAGATGATTGTAATACTTTTGACCGACGGAACCAGTACCAGATATCTGAGGGTGAGAATGTGGAGTCTCAGGATTATGTTCATGCATAGGAGTGCGTAGGATGGGGTGTGGAATCGGTTGAAATACCAGTAGATCAAAGAGGTCCATATGTATCAGCGGGCGTTTTGGGTTCTACTGATCAGTTCCTGGTGGATACAGGAGCTACTCGTAGTGCTCTGTCTAAAAACTTGGTTCCAAGGGCTCCCCTGTCTGGCGAAACGATTAAATCTATAGGGTTCAATGGAACACCCTCTCTTAGCCCATTGTCACAACCCCTTACATTTTACATTGACAGATTCTTTGGTCCGTGCCCGTTCTTATTGTCACCAAATACTCCAGACAATATTATGGGTATAGATTTGCTTAAATACTTCCGAGCAACAATACGCTGTGCCCCTGAAGGAGTGCGGGTTATCTTAAACGAGAATGTGGAGTCTCAGGATTATGTTCATGCATAGGAGTGCTTAGGATGGGGTGTGGAATCGGTTGAAATACCAGTAGATCAAAGAGGTCCATATGTATCAGCGGGCGTTTTGGGTTCTACTGATCAGTTCCTGGTGGATACAGGAGCTACTCGTAGTGCCCTGTCTAAAAACTTGGTTCCAAGGGCTCCCCTGTCTGGCGAAACGATTAAATCTATAGGGTTCGATGGAACACCCTCTCTTAGCCCATTGTCACAACCCCTTACATTTTACATTGACAGATTCTTTGGTCCGTGCCCGTTCTTATTGTCACCAAATACTCCAGACAATATTATGGGTATAGATTTGCTTAAATACTTCCGAGCAACAATACGCTGTGCCCCTGAAGGAGTGCGGGTTATCTTAAACGATAATTACCCAGATGTCGAGAGACTGTGTACAATGTAAGAAATTGAAGCGTTAGCCTCTCTCCCACAAACGTTATGGGCTACTTCGGACACGGATGTGGGACAGATGCTTATTCCCCCTATTCGAATAACTGTTAAGGAGGGTGTGTCTTTGCCACGTGTGCCACAATACAAAATATCTAGGGAAGGTGAAATTGCCTTAACTCACATTGTGCATGATTTGATTATTGCAGGCGTAGTGGAGGAAGTTCCCTACAATGTCTGTAACAGCTCGATTCTTCCGATCTTAAAGAAAGATACCGATGACAAAGTCTATCGATTTATTATTGATTTGAGGGAAATTAACAAGATTGTAGTGCCCCAGTACCCGGTGGTGTCTGACATCACCACCTTACTTACCTTGATTCCGCCCACTGCTACCACGTTTACCGTGGTTGACCTTAAAAAGGCCTTCTTTTCCATCCCTATTCATCCTGATAGCAGATATCTATTTGGCTTTACATTAAATAATAAATCGTATAGATTTTGTCGAGTTCCTCAAGGCTATACAGAAAGTCCTAGCATCTATAGCCAGGCCTTAAAAAGACAGCTCGATTCTTTTGATTTGCAGACTGGAGTGGCCCTTATCCAGTATGTTGATGATATTCTACTTGCTGCGGATACACATGCACAGTGCGAGGAGAGTACTCTTGCTTTGCTCTCCTTCCTTGCTCAGAATAACCATAAAGTATCTAGAAAGAAACTACAATATTGTAGACCAAAGGTGACCTACCTCGGTCATCTTTTGTCTAAGGAGGGGCGTGCATTAACATCTGATCGAATTCAAGCGATTTTGGATACACCAGTCCCCCGCACCCAGAGAGATGTGCGTGCTTTTATAGGCTTAACGTCTTTTTGTAGGCAATGGATAATGGGGTTTTCACACATTATAAAACCTCTGTTAGCGTTATTGTCCAAAACTACACCAATGCCCCTTGAATGGACAGATGAATGCCAGAATGCTTTTGAACAATTGAGACAAGCTCTTTGCTCTGCACCAGTGTTAGGTACACCAGACTACACGAAGATTTTCACGTTGTACGTACATGAGAAAGATGGGTGTGCATCGTCAGTTTTGGTGCAGACTCACGGAGATAAGCAGAGGCCCTGTGCGTATTTTTCCGCAATACTTGACCCTGTAGCACGAGGATTACCTGGGTGTTTTAGAGCAGTTGCAGCAACAGCAGTGGCCGTACGTCAGAGTGAGGGAATAGTTTTGTCACACAAATTGCTGGTGTTAGTTCCCCATGCGGTAGATGCTCTGCTAAACCAAACAAAGACCCAGTATCTCACGAGCGCACGTTTAACAGGATATGAGCTCACACTGTTGGCGCCACACATCACACTAAAGCGATGTGCTACTCTGAACCCTGCCACTTTATTGCCGTATCCAGTTGCTGAGGGCCAGGAGGAAGAACACCATGATTGTGTTTTCCTGACTGAAGAACAAACAAAGGGTCGTGTTGACTTACAGGATACGCCACTTCCAGATGTGGATGGGGAATTGTGGGTTGATGGATCGTGTTTGAGGCTGCCAGATGGTACAACTTCCACAGCCTATGCAATCACGACACTTAAGACAGTGGTAGAAGCAGCACGAATACCACAGAAATCGGCCCAAGCAGCGGAACTGATCTCCTTAACAAAAGCATGTGGATTGAGTGCTGGCTTGTGTGTAAACATCTACACTGATAGCCGGTACGCCTTTGGAGTAGCGCATGATTTTGGCCTACTCTGGGGAGAACGAGGGTTTTTGACTTCGCACGGAGTGCACATCATGCACGGAGAACTAGTGCGTGATCTTTTGAATGCGTTACTTTGTCCAAAGAAAGTGGCGATAATCAAATGCAGTGCACATAAGAAAGTGACTGACAAAGTGGGACAAGGAACGCTTTTGCAGATAGTACAGCGAGGGAAACTGCCATGTTACGAAATGCTTCACCAATGTATGTAGTGAAATCGCAGGCTGAGCGATGGCACGATGCTAGAGAGGAGATACTAGATATTCAGAAATCAGCGTCTGAAGCAGAACTCGCAACCTGGGCAGCAGAGGGAGTGCTGGATGATGAGGGTTGTTTGAGAAGCAAAGATATGGAAAGATGGAAATTGCCTGCAGCCTACTTGCTTGGTTCAAATGACACATGGATTGGCACATGTTGGAGCTCTTGCAATTACTCGATTGTTAACGCAAGTTTGGGAGCATCCTGAGATTGCCAATACGGCCAAAAGAGTAGTGCAGACCTGTCTGATATGCTTGCAGCACAATCCTGCAAAAGGGACGTATACTCCGAAAGGAGGGTTTGTTCCACCTACTGCACCATTCGAGGTACTACAAATGGATAACATTCAGCTTGAGCGTTGCAATAACCGTAAGTATGTCTTAGTGGTGGTGTGTGCTTTCAGTAAGTGGATTGAGGCCTTCCCCGCGAAGGATAATACAGTGCTGACAACAGCTAAGGTTTTGCTCAAGGAGTACTTCCCCGCTACGGTGTTTGTAAATTTTTGTGGAGCGATAACGGTCCTCATTTTGTTGGGAAAATTGTGGAATATGTAATGAAGGGATTGGGAATTCAGCACTACTCTGCTCTGAAATTGAAGCTAGCAAAGATTGTGGCATCAACGTCTTTGAAATGGCCAGATGCTCTGCCATTGGCATTGCTATCCATCAGATCAGTGCCCCATTCCCGAACCGGCCTCACACCTTATGAAGTGGTGTTTGGAAGGCCTATGAATATATGGGGAGTTCCTAAGCCTCGATTGTTACATGATGTGCCTTGTATAATGATGAACGATTATTTGGCACGATTAACAAATGATTTACTTTCCATTCATCAACAGGTTCGAGAAGCGCTCCCCGACAATTCCATTAGAGAGGCTCACAATCTTCGTCCTGGCGACCATGTGATGGTCAGGTCCTTCGAGAGAACTAGCAGCTTGGAGCCGAGGTGGCGTGGCCCCGAGCAAGTGCTACTCGCGACTCGAACGGCTGTGCGAATTACCAACAGGAAGCGGTGGGTTCATTCCACTCACTGCCGTCGAGTCTCTCCGGACCTGGTGAGCCCAACTGTGCTGTCTGATTATCGAGACATCTTGGACGAGGAAAAGAGCCCAGCTGTTGAGTCTACTGAATCGGAGGGAGCCTTCCCGGACCACACTGTCTCTGGAAGAGAGAGATACAATCTACGACCACGAAAAGCAGTTGTTTTGTGCGAGACTGGTTGAGTTACCGCTCCAGGTTTGTGAAACGGAAGCCGGGAATATCAAGGGGGGGGATCTGTTCTGCCAAGTGTAGCGACACTCGTCTTGAATCTCGGAGAAGAAACCAACGGCTACCTCGGAGCTCAGCACTCATATTTTTATTTTTTAGTTGTTTTTTGAGACACTTTGAACTTTTGAACTATGGCATCTTCTACAATGCGAAATAATAGAACTCTTGGTGCAATATTATTTGTTGTAACAATTGTGGTGATAGCTGTGATAGCTTGGGTGGTAGAACTTTTGGTGCCGGCAAGAGAACATTTATTGCCAACCACCCCAGTTCCGTCTGAACATTTTCATTTTACTCTACCTTACCACGAAGAACGACACAGACAGACTTATTTGAATAACAGCTTCATCCAGATTCTGCATCATACACATAACATGACAAACACTTCGAACTGCTGGGTATGTGGGATGTTGCCTGGACATCGGAAGAAAGGAGGCACACCACTTATTCCACTCCCGTTTTCCCATAATGGTTCTTGTAATCCTTGGTATACACTTTTGTTTACTTTGCGATGGCCAACGAAAGGTGGACTACTTTTCCGACTCAACAAAGTTTGTTTTAATGATCGAGATGGCTATGCACAAGCTGAAGGAACTAAGTTCGAATGGGAAGAGTACAGGCCTGATAACGTATCCTCGCCACGAATTTATAGCAATCAAAGAAGTGTAAATATGTCTAATTTGCACGTGAATATTGTTATCGATACGAAAGCTGATTTATGTGTTCGTAATAAAGGTACAATCCCAGTAGGAAGAAGAGAATGTAATACCACTCTCACCTTTGACACTCCAAATGGCATTACATTTGTGGCCTCACGAAACACATACTTTATTTGTGGGAATAAAGGTTATCATCGTCTCCCTATAGGATGGTTAGGAACATGCTATATATCCTTTGTATTACCCCTGTGTTTATTGACCCGCCTATGTATCATAATGATTATGTGTTGTACCACGATTTTATATTGAATAGAGTGAAAAGAACATTAGTTCTTGACGAGATCGATCAAACAGGCACTTCTCTGCAACAGTATGTTGACTTTAATTTCGGTCTCTTTTCATTCGTTGGGGCTGCTTTAAATAGTCGGAAAATAAGACGACTGACACGTGTTGTAGAAGCTGTTGCTAATGAGACAGTCTTCGCCTTAGGAAACTTAACAGAGGAACTTCAGATTACCAGAATTGTAACGCTCCAAAATCGTATGGTTTTAGATGTTATATTAGCCGATCGTGGAGGTGCATGCCGCATTATCGGAAGTAGTTGTTGTGTATACGAGCCAGATAATTCACCTTCTGCATATGATGCAATATATAAGTTACATAAGATAGCTGCTGAAATACATCCTGATAATGGTACTTGGACACTTTAGGGGTGGTTTTGGACATTGTTTAGTAAATGGGGTTGGAAGTTGCTGACAATCCTATGTGTAATAATTGGGATATTATTCTTTCTGTGTCTCTGTATTCAATGTGGCCCTATGTTGTGTTCTATGTGCCTCACTGCCTGTATCCCGTTCAAACGAGCTATTGTAAAAAATGAACAAATGATTCATAGAGAAGTAGCGAAAATAATGTCCATTGATATTGAGGATGAATACCCTGACTACGTCCATTATGAGGTAGCTTCAGCTGAACGCTAAAAGGGTTGTCTGTCGTAATTTGACGGTGATCGGGTTAGCGTTAAGCTTTGCTACACAAATTCCCCTTATCTTGACTATGGTTGTCAGAAGCCATTTTGAATGTGTCGGCGGCCATTTTATATGAATGCGTCGCCTCGTGGCTAGCATGCCCGTTTGTCCTTCCTCTGTACCACTGACCACTCGAGTTTGCCCAGCAACAGGCTATTTTTAGCACTTGTCAAGCCCGCACATGCGCAGTTGAGCCCTTTAGGACCGTTGGATAGTCCTCACTTAGGAATGTCCCTCCAAACTGACCAGTGGTGTTGTAACTCCTCCCATGAGTTGGCTGTGTTACAAAAAGGACCATATATGTACCTAAAACTCTGTAAATGTGTCCCGCCTACATTTTTATTACTGTAAAACTGTATAAAAGAGGTCTTGCACCGATGTTCGGTGTGATACTTCTTGCATTACCGAAGGATGCTGTAGGAATGTACCACCACCCCATGGGGTCTTAATAAACTTGTCTTTTGCATTTTCAGTTTCCGTGCCAACATCTTTTTATGGCGTAGCGGGTTTTGCGGAATATGTAGGCCTGGAGAACCCAATACCACACTTAGTGCGAATATTTCCAAAACTACACCTGTGATGATCATAGGCGATAGCGATTGCAGCCCACTTTGCATGTCATTAGCGATAATTATCGCTGACATGCAAAGCGGGCCCCTAAATGCCCGCTATCGCCTACAAGCTGTCGCTAACTGGTGTTAGCGACAGCTTGGTAATAGGGCGATAAAAATATCGCCGCTTTAGCGGGAAAAAGTCCCGCTAAAGCGGCGATAATGGCCCTTGGTAATATGCCCCACAATTTTGTGCAATGGCTATCTCTATAAATATCTTGAAACTGCTGGCAAACCACTGGAATGTACGGTCACTAATGTACCACTCTTTCACAGATGATCGTACTGTAAAGCACTTGTGGCACTATGATATTAAACAATTTAGGTCTCATTTATGAGACATGACGCATCGCAGCACGAAAGCAGCGATGCGTCACTTCTCAGTGCGCACTCCATGCAACATACCTGATGCGTCATATTCAATGTATGACGCATCATGTCGCAAGGAGTTACAGATACGTCAGTATTTCTGACATATCTGAAAGCGCCAGTTAATGTGCGCCACAGTGCGCCACAGCTCCGCCACCCATGGTGTGCCGCATTTACAATGCGGCGCACCATGGGGCAAAAACGGCACAGATGCGTGACGCATCTGTGCCGTTAAAGTGGCGCATTACTGGAGTTGCGTCGCAATCGCGACGCAGCTCCAGTAAGGCTCGGGGGTGCCGCATCTTAACAATGCTGCGTCAAAACCTACGCCTGCTTCAAGCTGGCGCAGGCTTTTGAAGCAGCATTGGCCTGAAAGTGACTGAGTGACATCTTATAGATTTCACTCAGACACTTTTGCGAGGCGCACCTGCCCCGGAACGCCCACCCTGCGCCGGAACGCCCACAAGCGGCGCAGGGCTTTACAACGTGATGCATCTGCCTAGATGCGTCACGTTGTAAATCGTTCGTAGGGATGCGCCACGTGTATGCTGCCTTGCGTGACGCAACAGCGGCGTAAACGTGGGGCAAGGGCCTCATAAATCTGCCCCTTAGGGGCAGATTTATGTTAACTGGCACATCCCCAGGGATGCGCCAGTTAATGTGCACCACAGTGCGCCACAGCTACGCCACCCATGGTGCGCCGCATTTATAATGCGGCGCACCATGGTGCAAAAACGGCACAGATGCGTGACGCATCTGTGCCAGAAATGTGGCGCATTGCTGGAGTTGCATCGCAAGCGTGACGCAGCTCCAGCAAGGCTCGGGGGTACACCATGTGCACAATGCTGCGTCAAGACCTACGCCTGCTTCAAGCAGGCGCAAGGTTTTGACGCAGCATTGCCCTGAAAGTGACTGAGTGAAATCTCATAGATATCACTCAGCCACTTTCAGGAGGCGTTCCTGCGCAGTAACGCCCCCCCGCGCAGGAACGCCTCCTTATGGCGCAGTGCTTTACAACGTGACGCATCTCCTAGATGCGTCACGTTGTAAATAGGGTGCATTGCTTGCGCCGCAGTTGCGTCAAATAAAGTGACGCAATTGCGGCGCAAAGAGGCGCAACGGCCTCATAAATTTGGAAGTCAGTATTTCCGCACACCAACAACGATTCAGTCCTATTTCCCTCTGGTGCTACTCACACACCTACTTCCAGTGTGCACCACCAGGATGGGGGACACTCAGTGTTGTGTAAAATACCCCTCACACACCAACAGGCCCCTTGGTGTCATGCTTCATCATCGGGGTCTTCGCACCCCGCTAGAGGGATGCGGCACGCTGCGACCTTCGACTACGCGGGAACGTTGACAAGGTTGACTATGTGTGATGTGTGTTAAGTGCAAGTGAGGGGATATATGTGAGTGAAGGGTGTAGTGAAAAATTAAAAAGTACCTGGCTAGTGGGTGGTGTCAAAAACTTTATTCAGGACCCCTAGCTGGTGCTATTAAAAAGATGTGCAAAAAGGCGAGGTCAGTTGTCTTAATTAGGGACAAAACCTCTGGTGTGCGTCGACATGTTTCGGAACTGGTGTTCCTTCTTCAGGACGGGGCACAACTTCCCAACCCTACTCACATATTTCTATATAAAAAGGTGTTATCTTTAAAACTTTTTACTGAAAAGTGATAACGATCTCACGGAGGCTAACAATGTGCCTACAGCGGTATTTATCGGTTCATGCAATTGCATGCCCTGAAAAAAAAAGAAAAACCCAAATAAGTTTGGTTACCATACAGGACTGGCTCAGACAGGTGCAGTCACCTGGAGCCCCAAACAGTTAAATTAACCTGTAAAAAAAGGGGACACACATGACACACAACATAGAAGACACATTTATAGTTTTTTGTATTTGTTCTGTAAGACATACTCATAGTCACTGTTGTATATTGCATCATGAGCATATCCAGAACATCAAGGTAGGTAGGTGGATCCACAATCTGTGAGGGTAAAGAGTTGATTTCAGTGTTTTTACTCTTTTTACTCACTGTTCGACTCCACGCTAAAATCGGGATATCTGGGAGTTGCTTTTGTGTAATATACTCACGAAATCCGCCTGAATTGGCCTCCTTCTACCACCCTGTGCTGCTCCGCTGTCAATGCGTTAGCGAGCAACATCGTGGTATATATTGGCCATTTAGGTGTTGTTTAACTCGTTAATTAGCGGAAATAGGAAGTGGGCCATATAAGGGACATCCGTATCCCCGCCTATCATGAACATGTTCACGGTCTCAATGTGACATGTATTGTCTATAACTCATCTCATTCGTTAATTACCGGGTTTTTCTGACAGACCAAATTAGGAGTATCCGTTTCGCTGCCTATCGTGAGCCCGGACACGGGTTCCTGCTGACGTGTGTCCTTCTGGGCATGCCCGGTCGATAAGCGTTCCGAAAGGCACGCGCATGCGCATATCGCATTCGTTCCGCCCTGGTTTGCTGGTTCTCGGTACATGTGCAGTCGCATGGATCGTCTCTCTGTGAAACACGTTGGGCCATCCAAAGTATTTCTAGTTTCTACCGCGTGCCTCCGTATTATGAATACTGTTTATTTAATTTCAGGGGCATCCCATAAGGCGATCTATAGTTTTTGTTTATCGCCTAGGCAATGGCATACATGGAAAACGTTATTGACATAATTCCAAGACAGTGGGGTGCGCACTTCAGAGGGGCATTCTGTAATTTCTTTATTTTATTCTCTATAGGAAAAACACATCAGGTTGATTTAGTTTGTTAGTCCCTTCTTTTTCTGAAACAAACAAAAGGAAAAAATGAGTTTAATGACGTTATTGTGTTTCTGTTATTGTCCAGTAATTTGGCTCCATGGAATATCGTCATTAAGACCTATGATGTGGGTTCCCAAGCGAAACACCTATCGTTGTTCTTTTTGAAACAAGCCTGTTTCAGATGTTAAACGTTCGATTACAGTCCAACGTAAGTCATTGATGCAGTGTTGATGTTCCAAAAAGTGTGATGCCATCTTGGTGGTCGTTTTTTTACAGCGTATATTGCTTTTATGTTCCCCTATCCTCACTTTGACAGGGCGGGTGGTCATGCCTATATATTCTAGGCCACATGGGCACGTTATCATGTAGACCACGTTCTTCGTATTGCAATTAGAGAAATGGCGTTGTTCCCATGACGTGCCATTCCTAAAGGTTAGGGTTTTGCTTTTCTGGGTTTGATGACAGCAGCTGCAATCGCCACAGGGGAAGTGTCCTTGGACCCCAGTCACATTCTGTCTTCCAGTGGGGTTTTGTCGTGGTCTAGTATGTACCAGCATGTCTTTAATGTTTCTGCCCCTTCGGTGTGCATACATTGGTTTCTCAAAATCTAGGTCTCCACAGTTCAGTATTCCCCAATGTTTGTTTATGACTTTCGATACCTGGTTCGATATGGATGTATATGTCGTAACACAAATTGGTCTTTTGCTTGCTCCTTTGTCTTGTGGATTATCCTATAGGAGTGCCTCCCTTTTCATTGCCTTGTCAATGGTTTTGACAGGGTATTGTCTCTGTATTACCACCTCGCCGGACACACACTCGACGCAGTCTTCTCTTCCAGCACAGACATCAACTTCAGCCATGCCACTGAGCTTCAATGGACGGACCACAGCTGCGTCCACTTCACCTTCAAGAGAACGACGACCCACCACCACCAGAAACAGGCCGCCCGCAGAAGCTGGAACAAGATCACAGCAGACCAGCTCGCCACCTCCCTCAGCCAGCACCCTCCTGCCAGCTCAGCGAACCCCAGCCAGGCCGCCGACAACCTCACGAAGTGGATCAGCAACTGCGCGGACGAACTCGCCCCACTGAGGACCCCGCCTAGCAGACCCGGCAGCAAGAAGGCCCCATGGTTCACCGACGAACTCAAGAGCTCCAAGAAGAACTGCCGAGCCCTCGAGAAAGTCTGGAGAAGGGAACCGACACCGGACAACAGGACCTCCTTCAAACTTGCCACCCGGAAACACCACCAGCTGATCCGCGCCGCCAGGAAAACAGCTTTCAAGGACCGGTTGGACAACAACGCACACAACAGCAAGGAACTCTTCAACATCGTGAAAGAGCTTTCCAACCCCAGCGCAGGAAACAACGACATCACCCCATCGCAAGACCTCTGCAACTCCCTCGCTTCATACTTCCACAACAAGATCGCGGACATACACAACAGCTTCAACAACCAACCAACGCACACCATGACCGAACAACCACCCCCCACCACCACCCTCCACGCCTGGACCCCGATCAGCACCGAAGACACCATCCGCACGATGAACTCCATCCACTCCGGATCACCGACCGACCCCTGCCCTCACCACGTATTCAACAAGGCCGACGCTGTCATCGCACCCCACTTGCGAGACATCATCAACACATCCTTCGACACCGCCACCTTCCCCGAGAGCTGGAAGCACGCTGAACTCAGCGCTCTACTCAAGAAACCCACAGCGGACCCCACCGAACTCAAGAATTACCGCCCCATCTCGCTCCTCCCGTTTCCAGCCAAAGTCATCGAGAAGACCGTCAACAAGCAGATGGCCGCCTTCCTCGAGACGAACGGATCCCTCGACCCCTCACAGTCCGGCTTCCGAGCCAACCACAGCACCGAGACCGCCCTCATCGCCGCCACCGATGACATCCGAGCCCTGATGGACAATGGAGAAACAGCGGCCCTCATCCTCCTAGACCTCTCCGCGGCATTCGACACGGTCTGCCACCTCACCCTAGTACGGCGCCTCAGCAACATCGGCATCCAGGACAAGGCGCTGGAATGGATCATCTCCTTCCTCGACGGAAGAACACAGAGAGTCCGCCTACCACCATACAAGTCAGAGGCCTCCGAAGTCATCTGCGGCGTCCCCCAAGGATCATCTCTGAGCCCCACCCTCTTCAACGTCTACATGAGCCCCCTCGCGGCCATCGTACGCAAACACAACCTCAGCATAATCTCCTACGCCGACGACACCCAGCTGATCCTCTCCCTGACCAACGACCCCGCCGCCGCCAGAGCCAACCTGCACGAAGGGATGAAAGAGGTAGCCGAGTGGATGACGACCAGCCGCCTGAAACTGAACTCGGACAAGACGGAGGTCCTCATCCTGGGCTCCTCACCCTCCGCCTGGGACGACTCCTGGTGGCCTCCCGCCCTGGGCACCGCACCCAAACCGACAGACCATGCGCGTAACCTGGGCGTCATCCTGGACTCCTCCCTCTCCATGACCAGGCAAGTCAACCACGTCTCCTCGGCGTGCTTCAACATCCTACGCATGCTACGGAAGATCTTCTGGTGGATCCCCACCGAGACCAGGAAGACCGTCACCCAGGCCCTCGTCACCAGCCGACTGGACTACGGCAACGCCCTCTACGCCGGCACCACCGCCAAGCTCCAGAAGAGACTCCAGCGGATCCAGAACGCCTCAGCCAGACTCATCCTCGACATCCCACGAACCAGCACATCTCCGGACATCTGAGAGACCTTCACTGGCTCCCCGTCAACAAAAGAATCACCTTCCGCCTCCTCACCCACGCACACAAAGCCCTACACGACCAAGGCCCGAGCTACCTCAACAGCCGAGTCAACTTCTACGCTCCCAAACGCCACCTCCGATCAGCCAACCACGCCCTCGCCGCCGTCCCCCGCATCCGAAGAGCGACTACAGGAGGAAGGTCCTTCTCCTACCTAGCCGCCAAGACCTGGAACTCCCTCCCGACCGACCTGCGCCTGACCCAAGACCACCTCTCCTTCAGGAAGAAGCTGAAGACCTGGCTGTTCGAGCAGTAGCGGCAACCCCCCCCCCCCCCCCCCCCCCCCCCCCCCCCAGCGCCTTGAGACCCTACGGGTATGTAGCGCGCTTTATAAGTGTCACTGATTGATTGACTGATTGATATTAGT
Source organism: Lissotriton vulgaris (assembly GCF_964263255.1). Classification (NCBI taxonomy): domain Eukaryota; kingdom Metazoa; phylum Chordata; class Amphibia; order Caudata; family Salamandridae; genus Lissotriton; species Lissotriton vulgaris. The sequence goes on along the minus strand of NC_141685.1, from coordinate 281,300,236 downwards.
TTGGTTTTTAAATCCTGGTGGTGCACACTGGAAGTAGGATTCTTCTTGTTTAATTATCAGTGCCTGTGGAGTAGGAATCCTATCTTTTTACTCTACCTCCCCTCGTTGTTATTTCAGCTACTCACACACCAACATCTGTTGCCCAGATAGCATAACAAATGAGACTTCATAATTCAAGAGTGCATGTTCCATTTATTATTCATGTAGCTTTCCTTTTAAGGTGTGTGTAGAGTTATTTTACATTCATTACCTCAAGGTGATTGACCAACTAAAATAGTGAAAGAATAAGAATACTTTGACCTTTTTCAGGCACATCTTTGCCCCTGTCCTGCCACACTCAGATACTGAGCCCCATGCACTCAGTCGGCAATCCTGTGTGATAGTCAACTATGCAAACAAGGGACTGCCAACTTGAGCTAGCAGAGAGCGTCTTTAAAGAGGGGAGAGCTGAGGATCATTGGGCGAGGCTGACTGCAGGATTGCACTTGGTTTAGATGGTGCTTCCTGAAATGCAGCACTGCAGGCCGGTTTGAGTCTGTGCTCTCCTCTGCGAAGGTGGCTGCGCAGCGTGGCTCTGTGGTTCATGCGATGGGCAGGGCTGATGTTGGCGTGCACATACTAACCAGGTAAATTAATGTGCTCTGGGTCCGTGACACCTAAAGAAGCCGTGTTCTAAAACGTGCAAAGAAAATCATGCTAAATGTATATCCACCCTGAAATGCCCAGCCATGCAAAATGTTCAATTCATTCAAATGATACTATCTGACATATTATTTGAACTGAAACATGGTTAAATAACCGGTCAGGCCCGGGCATGTCTACGTCTCTCTGTGATGGCTATAAGACTGCAGCCATAGATCCCATCTGTGATGGAATGTTGTAGTTCTATTTAGGGATGATATCAGCTGCATGTTAGCGCACAGCGTCTGATGAGTAGATTGAGGATGCCATATAGATACTAACCTTTCTCTCAGCTGCCTTCTGGTCTATTGATCTCTGGAGGAATGCTGCTATAGACTTGATTTAGTTTTATGTGCAGCCGACTCGAAAGCCTTCACAGAGACATTGTCCCAGTCACAGATCGATGGCACCAGTGGAGAATGACTATGGTAAGCCGGCTATTTGTGCTGCTTTTACGTGTGACCTAAGTACAGGCCCCCCCGACCCATGCACATGTGACTGCAGCTTGCTGACTTTTTAGTCAGCAATATTAACACTGAGCAGCACATGCTAGCTATATGTCTAGGAGGCTGGGACGAAAGCAAATACAGAGGGGCAGATTTACAATAACTGGTGCATCCCTGCGTATGAGCGGGGATGCGCCAGTTGTTGTGTGCCATGCCTCCGCCACCTTGGATGCGCCGCATTTACAATGCGGCGCACCATGGGGTAAATACGGCACAGATGCGTGACGCATCTGGCCGTAAAAGTGGCGCATTGCTGGAGTTGCTTCGCAAGCGCGACGCAGCTCCAGCAATGCTCTAAGGGGTCCGATTCTTACAATGCAGCGTCAATCCTTACGCCTGCTTCAAGCAGGCACAGGGTTTTGACGTAGCATGGGTTTCAAAGTGACTTAGTGAAATCTTGTAGATTTCACTCAGCCACTTTTAGGAGGCGTTCCGGCGCCGGAACGCCCCACCCCTGCGCCAGAACGCCTCCTTCTGACGCAGGGCTTTACAACCTGATGCATCTCCCAGATGTGTCACGTTGTAAATATCCCGCACCATGGCCCATCTTTTGCGCCGCCGCTGCGTTACAAAAGTGACGTAACGGCGGCGTAAAAGAGGCGCAAGGGGCTTGTAAGTCTGCCCCAGAGAGTGGAAACCATGCGTCATACCTGCTTACCTCAACCCACCTGCAAACAAAACAGGTGATGGACCGAATGTGGATCAATGTCACACATTCAACCCAGTCAAAAGATCTGGGCCCAAATCCATCGTTTTTTTGCACTCCACACCACCCTGGGTTAGACAATAGCGATATGCAAATCAGCTCTGACCCTGTGCCCCATGGGAACAGTCCAGTCCGAAATACAAAAGCCATGTCCTTCCCAGAACGGAATCAAGCATCCGAGGACCGGACCGGTTTCGAGGTAACACCTCTCATCAGCCCGGCTAGCTTGACTACAGTGGTGTGGAGTGCCTGGGACCCACATCTGAGCATCCCCAGCACACTTATGGCAGCAATTGCAAACAAAACAGGTGATGGACCGAATGTGGATGAATGTCACACATTCAACCCAGTCAAAAGATCTGGGCCCAAATCCATCGTTTTTTTGCACTCCACACCACCCTTATGGCACCGAATGTGGATCAATGTCACACATTCAACCCAGTCAAAAGATCTGGGCCCAAATCCATCGTTTTTGTGCACTCCACACCACCCTGGGTTAGACAATAGCTATATGCAAATCAGCTCTGACCCTGTGCCCCATGGGAACAGTCCAGTCCGAACTACAAAAGCCATGACCTTCTAAGAACGGAATCAAGCATCCGCGGACCGGACCGGTTTCAAGGTAACACCTCTCATCAGCCCGGCTAGCTTGACTCCAGTGGTGTGGAGTGTCTGGGACCCACATCTGAGCATCCCCAGCACACTTATGGCAGCAATTGCAAACAAAACAGGTGATGGACCGAATGTGGATCAATGTCACACATTCAACCCAGTCAAAAGATCTGGGCCCAAATCCATCATTTTTTTGCACTCCACACCACCCTGGGTTAGACAATAGCAATATGCAAATCAGCTCTGACCCTGTGCCCCATGGGAACAGTCCAGTCCGAACTACAAAAGCCATGTCCTTCCCAGAACGGAATCAAGCATCCGAGGACCCAACCTTTTTTTTTTTTTTTTTGTAAAAATATACTTTATTTAAAATTATTTGTCAGGTTTACATTTTAAGCAGTCCCTTATATTTGGGTGCTGTACATTTAACCATTCTCAAAGAAGCGCATTAGGCTATCTTTGGTGGTTTTCCATCAAGATTTCTCATTTTACCCATCCAGACCAACTCCTGATTTTCCAGGTTTCCTTTGCCCACTCTTGTCCAAATCTATGGGTGTCTATGCACATGTAAGAGAACATTTTAGTGAAAACAAGTTTTTGGCATTCTTTTTCCGTGATTGCTTGGTGTTTGTACAAGGAAAGGTTCCTGTTTTCCCACATCGCCTCTTTCACGCAGTTTATTATTCTCCATAGTGTCCTTTCTTTATTTGCATTGCAATTCATGCCCAACCCATATAGAACCAGTTCATAGGACAGGGATGCCTGTCCTGTTAATTCTTTAATGAGCTGTCCCATTGCCTTCCACATGCTTTGTGCTCCGCCGCAGTTCCAAATGAAGTGCATCAGGGATTCATCTGCTGCACAGCCTGGTGTTGGGCATCTTGCTGTTTTTGCCAGTTTCCTTGCATGTTGGAATTGTTTCACGGGTAGGCATTTGGATACCATCATCCATGCCAAGTCTTTCTGGGAGTTTGTCAAGTCTTTGTGGTTCTCCATCTCCCAAACCTTCCCTGATTGCTTCTCTGATAAGTTGTTTACCATTGTCACTGAGTCTGTTTCTTTCAGTTCTTTGCTTAAGGCCATCTGGGGTGTGATGTCCTTCGCTTGAATTTGTCTCTCTTCCAGCTTCTTGAAGAAAGGCTTGATGCCTTTGTACGCATGGGGTGGTTCTAGTAAAAAAGGCTTTGTATTGTCCAGATTACATATGCCCTCTCTTGATAAGATGAAACTTGTAGCAAACAGAGTGTAGGCAGCCACATGTGAGTCTTTCTTTGCATTCCCCAGTATGTTTTTAACAAAATGTGACATCAGGAAGTCATGGAGGTTTGGCAGGTCTTTCCCTCCTTTTGTGGGTAGTTTGAAAACTGTGTCTCTTTTTAGTTTTTCAATTTTGGACCCCCAAAAGAAGTTTGCAAAAAGTCTTTGTGTCACTTTTGTCCACCTGTATGATGGAGGGAAAATCATGGCAATAAACATCAGGATTGGTAGACATATTGCTTTCAGCACCAAGAGTTTCCCTTCCAGGGAAAGTTTTCTTGTCGTCCAGAGCGCCATTTTCTGCTTGAGCTTTGTCTGGATCTTCTCCCAGTTTATTTCTCCCTTCATGTCCTGTGAAAAAAGAATCCCCAGTATTTTTACTGGGTCTTTGGAAGGTTTCACTGGGAGCTGAGACAGTTTGTCCCATTGTCCCACCGTCATGCAGTGTGTTTTCTCCACATTCACCTGTAGCCCGGCTGCTAGGGAAAAGAGTTGGGTTATAAGGAAAGTTCTTTTCATGGATCTAGCATCAGTGCAAGCAATGGTGACATCGTCCATGTATGCTACACATTTGACCTGTTTGCCTTGGCTGCCCGGTACCAGAGGGCCAGTTATGCACTTGTCCTTCCTGATGGCACATAGGAGAGGTTCAATTGCACATACAAAGAGTGCCGGTGATAAGGGGCATCCTTGTCTGACCCCCGATTCAATGTGGAACCCCTCAGATAGTGTACCATTTATAAGGACCTGGCTTTCACATCCAGTGTATATTAAGCCAATAGTTTTGATGAAACCTTCTGGGAATCCCATTTTCCTGAGCACTTTGAAAAGGTATTCATGACTTAGGGAGTCAAAGGCTTTCTGGAAATCAAGGGCCGAGATAGCTAGTGGATTCCCCCTGTCTTTTGCTAACCACAAGGTGTCTCTAATAATGGTCAAACTGTCCCAGATTTTCCTTCCTGGGACCGCACATGTTTGGTCTGGGTGCACGATGGAGGCCAGCACCTTTCTGCATCTTCCTGCCAGGACTTTACTTAGGATCTTACTGTCCACATTCAAGAGAGTGATTGGCCTCCAATTGTTGATGTCCAGCTTGTCCCCCTTTTTCTCCAGCAGTTTTATGATGCCCTGTGGAAAGGAGGAGGATAAAACATTTTTTTCCAAGCATTCTTTCAACAGACTCCAAAAATCCTTTGCAATAAGCCCCCAGAAAGTTTTGTAAAACTCCCATGGAAGGCCGTCTTGCCCAGGGACTGATCCTTTTAACAGGTTTCGAGATAACACCTCTCATCAGCCCAGCTAGCTTGACTCCAGTAGTCCGGAGTGCCTGGGACCCACATCTGAGAATCCCCAGCACACTTATGGCGGCAATTGCAAACAAAACAGGTGATGGACCGAATGTGGATCAATGTCACACATTCAACCCAGTCAAAAGATCTGGGCCCAAATCCATCGTTTTTTTGCACTCCACACCACCCTGGGTTAGACAATAGCGATATGCAAATCAGCTCTGACCCTGTGCCCCATGGGAACAGTCCAGTCCGAACTACAAAAGCAATGTCCTTCCCAGAACGGAATCAAGCATCCGAGGACCGGACCGGTTTCGAGGTAACACCTCTCACCAGCACAACCACTGTGCAATTCTGATAATAATGTTAGCTCTTCCAATGGCTGCTGTTAGACCCCCGTCATGGTGTGAACGCAAAGCCTGCTCAACAGCACAGAGCAGCAGACACCGATGAGCTTGGCACTGAGGAGAGGTGCCACTTGTCTGCTCTGGCGGCGGACGGCAGCAGGCCCAGCAAAGAAAAATTAAGGTACTGCCCACCGCCTCAGTGACTGCTTCAGGTCGCCAATCAAGCACTGCATTGAATTTTATATTTTATAACACCCCTCACAATCTTAAAGTTACTGATTGAAGGTCAACAACCTGCCCAGTCACGTGTGCATGGGTCGGGGGCTCAATTCGTAGTGTACTCAGAGACCACCACTGCCACCTGTAATGTAGAAGAATATTGAAGGCCGAGCTCGGATTGAGTGCAACCTAACCAGTCACTAAGTCACTGTCAGCCAAGAGCGGAGTGCAGCTGAAGCCTGGGGCCTCATTTATAAGAAATGACGCATCGCTGCGTGAAAGCAGCGATGCGTCACTTCTCAGTGCGCACTCCTTGCGACATTCCTGATGCGTCATATTTAATGTATGACGCATCATGTCGCAAGGAGTTACAGATACGTCAGTATTTCTGACGTATCTGTAAGCGCAAAAGTGACGCATTGCTGGAGTTTGCCACAAAAGTGACGCAACTCCAGCAAAGCGTCCTCTCACATGGGGCAATCCCCATGTGAAAGGGCCTACATCAGTCTTACGCCTGCTGTGAGGCAGGCGGAAGATTTTGACGCAACGGCGTCCTAAAAGTGACGCAGTGAAAGCTAATAGACTTCACTGCATCACTTCTACGGCCCTTCCTTGGGTCAACACGCCGCCCTGGCATACATTATACCTGGCGCAGGTATAATGTGGCGCAGGGGTTTACAAAGTGATGCATCCACCTAGATGCGTCACTTTGTAAATATGGCGCAACAAGGCACATTTGTTACGCCATTGCTGCGTCGCAAAAAGTGACGCACCAGCGGCGTAAAAGTGATGCACAGCCTCATAAATGAGGCCCATGGAGAGCAGTCAGCTCAGGCTGACATAGTAAATTAAAATAACATCTATTTTCAGGTCGCATTACAGACCTGACTGTGGGCGTCCGCAGGGGTGCTTGCCCCCCCCCCTGGAGCGACCCTCCTTTCCCCCATGCGGACGCCCATGAAAACTGTCACTTCAAGACGGGGTTCTCACTCTCTTTCCTCTCCTTTCTTTTATTTTCTTCCCTGTGAAATAGATCCAATAAAGAAAGACGCTTTTGCTGGAAATTTTATATTTTTCTGACATTTTTATTCCAAAGTGCAGCATTGGGAATAAAAGTCTAAAAACATGAAAAATAGATAAATCTATATCTATACTACTATTATAAAGAGAGAACTTGCACCTTTTGGCCAGGTAAACTCGGGAACCACAGCACCAATCACAACACCCAATTCAGCGTTGGAAAGGGCAGTTGCAGCAGAAGGACATAGGCTATGCAGATGCCCACCATATACATTTAAAATGTAAAAGAACTGTGCCAGCAAAGTAGTCCCTTGTGGGCGTGTCTGCATTGTGCTGTGGGTGTGTGCTGGGGGCGTGACAATCGCTGGGGGCATTCCGTCACGAGTGTTGTTTTTTCTTCCCAGGTTCTATACATTCCTGCTCCCTTTAAATAGTAATTCAGTGGAGGTCCCATTCTCTTAGAACCACCCCAAGCACAGTTATGGGCAAAAATACAACTAAAAGGCCCTGCAAAGCACTATGGGATAAGCTTAGCATAATTTTTAGCATTCATGAAAGGGTTTCAATGTTTTTGAATTTTACTCATCAGGGACATCTTGGGACGATGAGGTGAACTGCAGCTTGATGTACAATATTTTAAATGCTATTGCATTTGCCTCATCAGGGACATCTAGGGACGGCGAGGTGAACTGCAGCTTGATATATAATATTTTAAATGCTATTGCATTTGCATCATCAGGGACATCTAGGGGCATGAGGTGAACTGCAGCTTGATGTATAATATTTTAAATGCTATTGCATTTGCCTCTTGGGGACAACTGGGGAGAACGAGGTGAACTGCAGCTCTTTGTAGAATTATTTGGATACTATAATATTCACTTCCCACTGCTAATCTCGTCCCATAATGGTTTGCAGGGGCTTGATCTCAAAATCATCACCTCTCTCACTGCTTGCTGGAAGCTAATTTCACTTTTGTGAAATGACTATATGCATTTTAGCATGTAGAAATACTTGTTATTTTACCTTCAATTCAATTCAATTCAATAAGTTTATATAGCGCGCTACCTACCCAGAGGGTCTCAAGGCGCTTGGAGAGGGGTGGGGGATTACTTGTCGAATATCCAGGTTTTAAGTTGCTTCCTGAATGCTAGGTGGTTCTGAGTGAGGCAAAGGTGAATGGGAAGTGAGTTCCAGGTTTTAGCCGCCAGGTAGGAGAAGGATCTTCCTCCCATGGTGGTTTTGTTGAAGCGAGGTACAGCAGCAAGGGCTTGGTTGGAGGAGCGTAGCTGGTGGGAGGGGGTGTAGAAGGAAAGTCGTGTGTTGAGGCAATCGGGTCCAAGTTCGTAAAGCGCTTTGTGTGCGTGGGTTAGGAGGTGGAATGTTATCCTCTTATTGACGGGGAGCCATTGGAGGTTTATCAGGTGACCCGAAATGTGGTCGTTACGCGGGATGTCTAGTATGAGTCTGGCTGATGCGTTCTGGATGCGTTGGAGTTTTTTCTGAAGTTTTGCGGTGGTACCGGCGTATAGGGTGTTTCCGTAGTCCAGGCGGCTTGTAACCAGTGCGTGGGTGACCGTTTTTCTAGTTTCGGTGGGGATCCAGCGAAATGTTTTTTTGAGCATGCGAAGAATATTGAAGCAAGAAGATGAAATGGCGTTGACTTGTCTGGTCATCGAGAGTGAGGAGTCCAGAATGACGCCCAGGTTCCGTGCGTGGTCTGTCGGGTTGGGTGCTTTTCCAAGGGAGTCTGGCCACCAAGAGTCGTCCCAGGCAGAGGGGGAGGTGCCTAAGATAAGGACTTCTGTTTTGTCGGAATTCAGTTTCAGACGGCTGTGCTTCATCCACTCGGCTACTTCTTTCATTCCTTCATGTAGGTTGGTTTTGGCGGTGTTCAGGTCTTTGGTGAGTGAGAGGATAAGTTGAGTGTCATCAGCGTAGGAGATGATGTTGAGGTTGTGTTGGCGTGCGATGGCCGCGAGGGGGCTCATGTATACGTTGAAGAGGGTGGGACTGAGTGAGGATCCTTGTGGCACGCCACAAATGACTTCAGTGGCTTCTGACTTGAATGGTGGGAGGCGGACTCTCTGGGTTCTTCCGGCAAGGAACGAGGTGATCCATTCCAGTGCTTTTCCCTGGATTCCGATGTTTCTGAGGCGTTGTAGCAGGGTGCTATGACAGACTGTGTCGAAGGCAGCGGAGAGGTCGAGGAGGATGAGGGCGACTGTGTCTCCATTGTCCAGTAGAGTTTGAATGTCGTCTGTTGCTGCGATGAGTGCGGTCTCAGTGCTGTGTTTGGCTCGGAAGCCGGACTGTGAGGAGTCGAGGGACTTGTTGGATTCGAGGAAGGCGGCGAGTTGGTTGTTGACAGCTTTCTCGATGACTTTGGCCGGGAATGGAAGGAGCGAGATGGGGCGGTAGTTTTTGAGTTCGGTGGGGTCAGCTGTGGGTTTTTTCAGAAGTTTCTGTTTTAATAATTGGAAATCTGACGGAACGAAATATTGCGGATTTATTGTACCAAGTTTGCGCCAATTCCGCCCCCCCCTACTTTAAATACCCCTGCACCCCATAATCATAACCCACCCTTACTCTATAAAATACCCCAACACCCTTAAACACTAACCCATCTTAACCCTATAAATCTACCCTGTACCCCAAAACCCAAACCTATCCCTAAACCCTAAAAATACACCTGTACCCCAAAACCAAAACCTAGCCTTGAACCCTATAAATACCCATGTACCTCAAAACGCAAACATACCCCTGAACCCTAAAAGTACCCCTGTACCCCAAAACCCAAACCTACCCCTGAACCCTAACATACCCCTGTACCCCAAAACCCAAACCTAGCCCATAACCCTTAAAATACCCCTGTACCCCAAAACCCAAACCTACCCCTGAACCCTAAAAATGACCCTGTACCCCAAAACCCAAACCTAGCCCAGAACCCTAAAATACCCCTGTATCCCAAAACCCAAACCTAGCCCTGAACCCTAAAAATACCCCTGTACCCCAAAACTCAAACCTAGCCCTGACCCCTTAAAATACCCCTGTACCCCAAAACCCAAACCTACCCCTGAACCCTAAAAATACCCCTATACCCCAAAACCCATACCTATCCCTAAACCCTAAAACTACCCCTGTACCCCATATCCAAAACTATATCTGAACCCTTAAAATACCCAAACACCCCAAAACATATACCTCAGTACCCCAAAACATATACCCCTATACTCATACTTACCTTATCCAAATATTTTTTTTTAAAAACATGTTTTTACCATTCATGCATTTACAACGAATTTCGTTGTAAATGTATGAGTGGTAAAAGCATATAAAATGTAATGCCAAGCGTTATAATGGCATTGCGGAGTCATGGTACTTTCGTAATAAAAGTATGCGGAGTCATGGTATGCGTAAAGAAAGTTGTGGAATAATGGGTGTTTACCCTCCCCCGGTAAGTACATTGGTTGCACGGCGGCTCACATCTCCAGCAACATACTCATATTTTTTTCACCACCCATTTGAAAAAAGCACAGGTCTCTCTCATTGATGGCCAGCACCGACATACACTTTTAGACACACCTCCCGCCACAAGTTCTAGAGTTGCGAACTTTAGAGCTGGGGAGCTACGTTCCAATCTCGACATTAGCTCAACATCCTGTGATTCCAGGCAAATTGCTTTGTCTCCCCGTGCCCACCACCAATGAATGTGTTCTTCTGTAATGTAAATTGTGCTCATGCCATGTACTCGAGTTCGCGCTATATAATATTGCAAGTAAAAATAAAGTAGGGAAACTCGAGTTCACACACTACTGAACGTGCACTCTTAAGTGCATCAGCAGTGCACTGTGAATCAGAGCGTTTCACAGGCCTGTCACAGATAAGAAATGCTATCAAAACGAAATCCTACGAAACAATATACTACTGGCCGGCAGCAATTCATACCCGGACAACGTCGGGACGGGTTGCTAGTAACTAAATAAAGTATGTGATATAAATTCACATACACTGCCGGGTATATTACTAACAGGCTCAGGTGAATCGATCCAGACCCCAGTCATGGTGAACCCTTCCCCAGTTATTGCCACTAGTCTACCAGACATTACATATTCACCCTTAACTTATAGGGCCCACCAAGAGCCTACCGAAACTGCTGTGAGTCCGCCGCGCGCCCAACCGCCACATATAACAGCAATTTCGTGGAATGTAGCGGGGCTCCCTAGCAAATTAGACTGCCTAGAATGGACCTCTTACATTAGATCTAAGAACCTAATACTTCTGCAAGAAACCTGGGCGCGAGAAACTATAGACATAACTGGCTTTGCCTCCTTCTCTAAAACAGCCAAGTGGGGGGGTAAGGGGAGACCATCCGGGGGGTTAATGATAGGGGTAGCAACGGATCTAGGTTGTCAAGCCTTTGATGTAGAGACTGCTTCCGACGATCTTCTAGCTGTCCTACTAGAATGGCCGGACTCAGCAAAGCTACTAATCATTAACATCTACTCTAGACCGACCCAAATGCATAAAGAGTCGTCTACCATAGAGGAATTAGCTAGATTCCTGGAGGGCATTCCGCGTGACCTTGCCTGTTTGGTCGGGGGCGACTTTAATTCTCACTATGAACCCCTGCCCGGATTACGCGACGGTCCCTCTCTTGAGGAAGATTCTTGCTGGTTCATACCTGAGACGGCGGCGCCACCGCCAAGGGCCTGGACTCCCCTAGCCCTACAAATAAATGCCCTCACCCTTAATTTTGGTCTAAGGGCATGTAATGGCCGCTGTAGCTCGGACATACCCAGTAACCCGACCTACAACAAACCTGGTAGCGAATCCAGACTTGACTATATTATGGTCAAAACCTCTATGTGGCCAGCAATAGTTGACTTCAAAGTGTGCCCAAGACATGATAGTGACCATAATTCTCTGGAATTGACTTACTTGCTTCCTGGTAGTAAGGACACTTCGCAGGGATTTGGGATTGACAAGTCGGGTCTCCTACTTGAAACTAACCGTAGGAAAGTGAAGTGGGAGAAGCTGGCTAGCAGCACAGACAAACTACCCCGCCTCTATGAAAGATTAATTCCCTTACTAGAGAGTGCCTTTGATCTGGGTATTAAGAACCCAGACGATGACACCAGAAGGGAACTAGCAACAATACACCAAAACATCACAGATTCCCTTGAACAAGACCTGTTCACTACTTCCATGAAAAGGAGTGGCAATAAGCCAAAGACATCCTGGTATAATGCTTCATGTAGGAAGGCTAAAGCTCTCTTGATATCGGCCATAAAGGGACGCCTCAGCAGGGAGGTAATTCGTGAAAGAAGAACCAAGTATAAGGCCCTCCTGGTGAATGCTAGGGTAGAATGGGACTACGATTATTGGGAGAATCTCGTGAAGGCATTATCTACCAGAGACTCACGTAAATTTTGGCGTGTAGTAGCGAATGGCACGGGTGAGTTATCATCAGCAATAGAACCTAACATAGCCGCCACGGTATGGCAGGCCCACTTTGAAGCATTCTATGCTGAGAGAGGGCAGGATTCTTGTATCGGGAGCAATCTGCCCGCACCCAGCCCTTCGGGGGTTGCATTTACTGAAAAAGAAGTAAGGGAGGCGATTAAAGGTTTAGCTGCTGGAAAAGCCCCGGGGTTGGACGGGGTCCCGGGGGACCTGTTCAAACAGGAACCAGGGATTTGGGCTCCGTACCTCACGATAATATTTAATGCCATCCTGGAGGGAATGACTGTGCCCGATACTTGGACGGGAGCAGAGGTAGTCCCAATTTATAAAAAGGGATCTCCCCTGCTCCCGTCCAACTATCGACCTATCAGTCTGATAGATATTTCTCAAAAACTTTTTGGCAGACTGATCCTAAATCGTTTGCAATCATGGATCCAAGAAATGGATATCCTATCCCCATATCAGGCAGGATTCCGGGAGGGTGTTTCCACCACAGACCAAATATTTAGGTTACAACTGCTCTATTGGAGAACAGCAATAATCGAAGGCGGCAGTCTCTATACCATCTTTGTAGACCTACGTGCCGCCTTCGATTTGGTGCCCAGAGCGAGGCTGTGGAAAGTCATGAAAGATCTTGGGGTCCCCGCAGACATCCTGGCAATTCTGATAAGACTCCACACTAACAACTATGCCCGCGTTAGATGTGGCAAAGGTGGAAAACTAACTGAGCGGTTCCCCGTTCGCAGAGGTGTAAGACAGGGTTGTGTACTTGCACCTACCCTGTTTTGCATCTTTGTGAACGGGGTAATTGCCCACCTCAACGGGATTGCCAACTCGGACGCCCCCAAGTTGACAGGCAACAGGGTGCCTGCAATTATGTTTGCAGACGACACCCTGTTGCTGTCTAAATCCCCTATGGGGATTCAGCGCGTTCTGGACGGCTTCCTTAACTTCTGCTCTGATCGGGGACTGGAAGTCAATCCCCAAAAAACAAAATTCATGATTTTAAATCCCACCTCCCGAAATAGAACCCCTCCCAAGCTCGGCACGGTTCAATTAGAACGGGTGCATAATATTGAATACCTGGGAATCACTATAAATGAACACTTAACTTGGTCAACTCACCAGGCCAAAGTGACCATCAAACTGGCACAGTTGGCGGGTGGCACTTTGCGTCTGGCAAATAAATCTAGCTATCGACCATTCACCCCAGTCATTCACATATACAAAACACAAGCTAGGGCAGGGGTCACTTACGGGGGAGAGTTGTGGGGACACATGCCGTACTCCAAGTTACAGACCACGGAGAATAAGTTTTTGAGACAGGTAGCTGCCCTCCCCCAGAGTACCCCTCTACTACCATTAAGGTTGGATTTGGGAATTAGACCCATTACAGAGGAGCTAGGACTAAAACCCCTAAAATTCTGGAGGCGTTTGTGGACCAGTCCTGACCTCGTAAGCTATAGAGAAGAACTACAAGAATTCCTGGAACTACGGAGCACTAAGAAGATTCCCTGGTTGACTTATGTCAGAGGAACGTGCGAGGAATTGGGATTTCCGGAACTATGGATTGATCCGCTCAATTCTTGCACTAAGATCTCAAAAAAGGCACTCGCGAACACTTACTATGCCATGATGCTCACTAGAGCCTCTAATGACACTCGTGAGGGGTCCTTGACAAACCTCTTCTTGAATATAAAAGATACCTATTTTCTTGAAAAAACCCTAGATGAGATCTCTCCTGCATTAACCAGGAAACTGTTTTTACAATGGCGCTATGGATGCCTTCCTTTAGCTGCGTTTACAGCATCCTGGTCACTTTGCTCCACTACATCAATTTGCCCAATGTGTGCACATCCGAAGGAGGACGACATGCATGCGGTCCTTTTCTGTAAGGGTTACGAGCGGAGCAGGAAATATTGGCTTGTTCCGATGCTCAGGAACCTGGGGTTTAGATCTCATCAAACTGCTTATAGAGTCCTAAAATCTGATCTCTCCCCTCCTACCGTTTTTGCACTGTCAAAATTTTTAACTTCATTGTGGTTTACCCGTAGCCGAATGATGAAAAGTCTGGTATAAAGGGACATGTCCAGCGGCGCTCCGCAAATGTTTTATCCTTATTTTAATCAATTGGATCACATTTTGTTTAATAACTTTTTAAATGTATGTATTGCTCCTTATCTTTTATGATCTGTGATCGAAATAAAGATTAATGAAATGAAAAATAAAGTAGGAAAGAGTGGTAGCAAACTGGCCAAACTGATTTTATTCACACGGAAACACAGTAGCGTCACTTTTACAGAGTTTGCCAGTGAAGCGCTATTTTTGGTTTCTTGTCTTTTTTTTCCCTGGACTTGGAACTAGTGCACCAATCCTGGAGGTACTGCAATCTGTGGATTGGAAAACAAAGGGGAATATTATCAAGGGGGTTTATCTCCGCTTTTCTGGCTTTAAAAGCCAAGAAAGCGGAGATAAAATGATCTCCCTATTACCTAGCTGTCGCTAACACCAGTTAACGACAGCTAGTAGGAGATACCGACCATCTTGGGCCCGCTTTGCATGTCAGTGATATTTATCACTAATGACATGCAAAGTGGGCGTGCCAAGATGTTAGCGACTGGAAACAGTCGCTAACATCGCTATCTCCTTATACCAACTTTTGGAGATATTCGAGCTAAGCGCGAATATCTCCAAAAGCTGACACCTGCCCCTGAGCAGTTCTTAGCCATGTTATCCAATGGTAGGTGGATAACATGGCTAAGAGCATTAGCTCAGTAATGCATGAATATCGCTGACTTTTCAGCGATATTCATGCATTTCCGTCGATTTTTATCGCTTAGGAGATAAACCTTGATAATAGCAAGGTTCCTAAGCGATAAAAATCGCCGCAGCTCGGCGATACAAAATATCGCCGCTAAACCAACATAGCAATAATTATCGCTAGTTGTTGGTAATATGCCCCAAAATGTGTGCTGCGGCTCTGCGTCCAGGGATGTGGGGGCATATTACCAAGCAATAGCGATAATGAGTGACGCAGCATGATGGGAATAGGCATTCCTGACCATTGCTGGAGTTGTGTCGTGCTTACAACACGACTCCAACAATGCATTGCCTTTCCGACAAAGGATGCATCACACATCTGCCTATCCTTGCGCCACGGTGCACCGCATTGTAAATGCGGCGCATCCATGGTGGCGCAAGGTCATTTTTCTGTCACGCAAATTAACTGGTGCATCTCTGCTAATACGCAGAGATGCGTCTGTTCTTGTAAGTCTGGCCCCTGGTCTTTACATGCAGTAATGAGCAGAAATGCTTTATATCACCTCGTTTTTGATGTTTCTATGTGTGCTGTTTTATGCAGCACATATAAAAACAGCAAAACGCCATGCTTGATTGATTATGTGCAGAAATGTGTCCCTTTCTGCACATAAGCAATCATTCCCCCAGCGTACTCACCTTTGCACCATGTTCCCAGGGTCCCTGCGTTGGGGCTAGGCAGCTGTAATTTGCGCCAGGGCAGAAGGAAACACAGGGCTGCAGAGTATTGTTGTAAATGCGTTGGTCCTGCGTTTCCAAAGTGGCTGAGTGTGGCATTAAACCAAGAATGCTAACGCTGCTCTCAGTCACTTTCCATGTAAATATACCTCCGAATGTTTTAGTGGAGGCTTGAGATGCAAGGTAGGGGAAGAGGAGAAGTTTGAGGGGAACTTTAGACAATGAGCTGTAAAATGTGGCCAAGTTCTTCAAATGAACGGCCTCATTTATGAGGTTTTGGCGCTTAGGGCAGCGCCGCAAACATTCTTAATGCGCTGCGCTGCGTCAAAAGAAAAGGACCAGCAGAATCAGTAATCTATGAGATACGTGCATTCCTGTCCTTTTCCCTGCGCTGCTGCACAATGGGCTGCCATGTGCTAACGCAAGCACCCTTGCACCATGGTGCAAGGGTGCCTGCATTGCAGGGATGACTGTTTTTGTGCAGGAAGAGACACCTTCCTGCACAAAAACAATTACGAGAGGCGTTTTTCCTCTATGTGTGCTGAAGAATGCAGCACACATAGAAAAAGGAAAAGCAAGAAGAAATTAAGGTATTTCTCCTCTTTGCGCCTCACTTACACCTCCCCTAGGAGGTGTAGCCTTTTGACGTATTCCCAGGTTTATTAATTCTTGTAAGTCAATACCATGGGCGATACGTGGGAACACCCACCATAATGCCCATGGCACGCCTTCTTATTGCAGGGTGAAGCAACACAGCAACTTTAGCTGCGTTGCCTCAGTCCATATCTACAAGGCCATGATAAAATCCACGTAGGGTGGCTTTACATGGCCTTGTAGATATGGCCCTGCAGTGTGCACCGCCGGACTGTCACTAAAAATGGATTTCCGGCAGCGCACAGGAGCTTGTAAATAAGCCCCTGAGCGTCTATTTTTTTTTTACATTTATTTATTGATTTCAAAATGAGGAGAACAATAAATAGTACAGCGAAAGAAAGAGCAAGTAGGTCACATAAACATTACAACCCTGCCCCCCACCTACCTCCCTCCCAGGTAGAACAATATCATAATTACAGCACATACCGGAGAAAGCAATACATCCTCTTTATATGCTGCAAGATGAAAAAGCAAAAAAGAGGGAAAACATTATGAAAAAAGAATGTCACCAAAGCAGATGTTAACAGTATTTTGGCCATGGGAAACTGATAAGAGAAGCAGACAAGGAACAAGCTTTTGTAAATGCAGTAAAACATGCTACAACCAATAGAAATGGAGGTAAAGTAAGTGGCACAAACAGAAGCCAGAAAAGAGAGGCTCGAGATGAAAGCCCCTTTTTACGTTTATATTAAAAACAATAGATTTCACAAGCACAGCTGTGCAAGTGGAACCTAAAAAGGGCCAGGTGCTCTAACTCGTGGTCAGTTAGGTAAGTACCCATGTCACTAGTGTCACTGTTTCTTCAGCGAGTGGCCCAGGGCCCGCTACTTTACACTTTGCAAGTCTGTTTTGTTTAACTTTAAGCTCGTTGTAATAATTTATTTATCTCTGGAAAGATAACTTCTCAGGGCCCGATTCACAGAATGAACTTAAGACTCAATCTTAAACTTACTACTATTTTGGTATTCACAGAATGCACTTACTACTTTTGGCATTCACAGAATGCACTTACAGCTTTTGGTATTCACAGAATGAACTTACTACTTTTGGTATTCACAGAAGTTAGGATTTTGGGGCATATTACCAAGCAATAGCGATAATTATCGCTATTGCTTGGTTAGAGACAAAAATGTACCGCTGAGCTGCGGCGATTTTTATCGCAGATAAACCTTGGTATTACCAAGGTTTATCGCAAATGCGATAAAAATCGTCCGCAATGCATGAATATCGCTGAAAAGTCAGCGATATTCATGCATTACCGAGCTAATGCTCTTAGCCATGTTATCCACCTCCATTGGATAACATGGCTAAGAACTGCTAAGGGCAGGTGTTAGCTTTTGGAGATATTCGCGCTTAGCGCAAATATCTCCAAAAGTTGGTAAAAGGAGATAGCGATGTTAGCGACTGTTTCCAGTCGCGAACATCTTGCCACGCCCACTTTGCATGTCATTAGTGATAAATATCACTGACATGCAAAGTGGGGCCCAAGATGGTCGCTATCTCCTACTAGCTGTTGCTAACTGGTGTTTGCGACAGCTAGGTAATAGGGAGATAATTTTATCTCTGCTTTCTTGGCTTTTAAAGCCAAAAAAGCGGAGATAAACCCCTTGATAATATGCCCGTGGTCTTTTTACCATACTGCTTGCGTTTAGTAAGGATATAAGCAATGGCCATTGAAATGGGTCCATTCAGGGCCCTGTAGTCGTGTCCTTAACTTTTCAGGCAAAAGTACTCACTGATTTCTGAATAGTGAGTGTAAAAGCATTACGGTAACCTTGTTGTTCCTGCTTACATTTCCCATGGTTTGCTACATTTTGCATTCCCTATAAGTGTTTGCTTTTTCCAGGATGTTGTTACTTTTTTTTTTGTAGGCCGCATATTGCTCTTGTCTAGTGCGTAATTTAAATTGAGCTGCAACCAGGTGTTTATAGCGGGCAACAATTGGGTTGTAGTTGAAGACAGTGGGAGTTTTCCTCAGTGGGGCAGTACGGTGTTCAGTGGGGGAGAGAATGTGGCACTATGGTCAGAGCTGCTGAATTTGGAACTGGGAACCAGGTTCAGCCTTAATAACCAGTCCACCAGACCACTCTCCTGCGAGAGCACAATCACATGCTAGTTTAGTTTAGTTTAGTTTAAAGGAGCTTATAAAGCGCCTGGTGATGCCTCCCGGCGTGTCCCCGCGCTGCAGACCTATACCTTAGAAGGCTTCTCAACACCTTAGAAGTCCTGGGGCCTTATTTATGAAGGCCTTGCGCCACCGGTGTGTCACTTTTAAAATGGGAACAAGTGACGCACCAGTGGCGCAAGGCCTTCATAAATGAGGCCCCTGGTGTCTTCGTACCAGCAGGTGGACCCTAGCATGACAATTGTAGGCTAACCTTCAAGGCTTGTCCACCACTATCCATACTGAAGTTCACCTCCAGTCTTGCGGGCAGGCCTATGAAGCAGCACACACTAGAACAACAGTCACTGAGTTCACAGGACCCTTGAGAAGGGCCAGCTCTAGGGCAGTGCAATCAGTGTGACCGCACCAGGTGCTGACTTTACGTGGAGGCATCATGTTTGCCAGTATATTATGGTTTTAAAAACGCTTGCTGCCTCCTTCCTGGCCTCCAGCAATTTCCGGCAACAATAAAAATATCATGATGACTCTGGTGATTAATGTTCTTCCTAGAGAGAGATCAGAATTTTGTCTAGTGGAAGTTTTGACTCATGGAAAGGTAGCTCAGAGGGTTAATGTACAGGCTGCAAAGAACATGCGCCATGCAGATCACAAAGTGCACAAAATGTAAATAGGTCAGTGGGCTACTGCTTTTGTCAGAGAGATCCTTTTGTTACTTGCTAACTAACTTATAACAGTGAGCTATTAACTGTCATCTAAGAGCTGCATACAAACTGCAAGGTATAAATTAGAGCGTTATGTCCCCCCATCCTCTCCCCCCAGTCTTTGATTATCCTAATGTCCCAAAAAGTGTTCTTTTGGACAGAAATCAATTCTGATTATTAAGGAGAACCCCCACCATGGTATTACGTTTTAAATTCCGGGTATTGTGTTTCTCCAGACCAATCACTATAACACTATACGGGCTACTAGTCTGGTTGTCATGTGACTCCTACACCTTGTAGTCCTTAGTCTTATGTAACATTTTCTATACAGTGATTTACACACATATTGATTGTCTCTGTGTAATGTGTGTGATGTAAAGTGCTCTGACACCCTACAATGGTATGAGTGGCGCTGTAAATCAAATTAAATGCATCTGAAAGAGACTGGTTATGGGGACTTGGGGGGCACAGTTAAAGGGTGGCAGTAAGGGAATCCATGGCAGAGGTGGTCATTGGGGGAGCTAACAAACATTAGTGTACAGGACACCACCAGTGCTGTGGCTGGCCCTACCCTTGAGGCCAGTCTGCCTCCCCTATAGGTGCCTCCATTGGCCTTGTTTCAGCAGTAGTAGCTGCAACTCACCAGGGATTGGCAATGCAGGACTTGCACGCACACCAAACTAAGTTCGCAAACTTACAGTCACCCGGCTTCATTCACAAGCACTTTTGACATGTGCTGCCTGCTGTGGGGCCACTGGGATTAATTATGCAGCAAAGGATGACAACATTATGCAGTAGTGTTGACTAAATTATGCATTAAAAAAAAGGCTGCAGCCTAATGCAGTATATTTTCAGATATTTTATTATTTTGACATGTGTACACATGCTAACAGTCTCTTGAAAGATTTTGCCTTATTTGTACCAGTGTAACATACAAAGGCAGCAGTGAGAAAGGTGACCAGTCAACCTTTACAATAGGCCATCCACTCTGCAGCAACACAAGTCACATTTTATATTAACTTTTGATATGTTTGAGCTACAAACAATTTATTAGTTTAAATGGTCAGGTCATGCAGCAGATCTTGCATTATGAGGCAAATATGGCAGAGCCATAATTTTAGAGAAAACATTTGCAAACTAGGATATTTCGCCATTCATGTTTGAACTGCTGTTGTGGAAAAAGGGAGTAGTGCTGATGACAGAAACTCCATGGCTCGGAGACAAATGGCTTGTGTTTCCACATTTTATCGTATTTGGTACATTCTGTGATTAGAAGCATATCCCACTTTGTGAATATATTTTAATATCAATAACTCATTATAACCTTAAATAATCATGTGTATCCATTGGTTGATTAAACTGGGCAGTGAAATGCCAAACAAATACAAAAAATTGTGATGTCTGCGCATTCTGGCCACACCTCTGGCTCCACCCACAGATCCAATCCTTGGGTTATTCCCGCCCTTTGGTTCTCCACCCACTGTTCCCCATCTATTTTCCCCCCACTTCGACCACTGTGTAAGACTCAGCATCCCTGGACCTGTGATGTGCCGCCACTGCGGGCACCGCATGTGCTACACATTTACGGTGCCAGGCTTCCGCATAAGGGAGCTGGCCATTATTCTATCCCTAAACGAGGGCACTTTTTCAGTTTGACATTGACTACACGTAGAGGGACTCTAAGTTTCTTTTAAAAAATATAGCTAACATTTGGACCTATACATTTTATTTTGTATAAATTAATTGATTGTGTGTAAAATTTAGCAATGCCCGGGGAATTCTAGTAAATGGAGCACCGTTTGGCAAATCACTAGCGTGTGTGATTGCTGAATTATTTATTACTAACTTTGACGTTGTGCTTTAACTTTGGATAAAAGTTATCATGAATTCTAGCACCAAGAAGCCAATATTGGTAAATATGTGTGCTACAAATAATCCCTAACATACACTGTGCATACAATATATTTAATCTGGTGCTTTAATCATAGGCTGTTTTAAAGTATTCTGATAAAAATTGAATAGTGCTGAAGACAGCCTTGATTGGTGTTGGACCGAGGACCCAGAAGTCTGCACACCTAGCACACAGAGATAAAGCACCTGTCAGAAAGTTTAGCGTTTTCCCTACATGTGGTGTTTGTTAGCCTGTGGCAGGGTCAGTCACATGTCCTAGATTCCTGGCATTTAATTGAGTCTATCCCAGTTCTGCGCCCCAGTGTTTCTTGTGCTCCACCTGGCACACATCATGTCGGAGGATGGTGATGATGTTAACATTTTGCCCCCCCACCCCCCCCTGGAAAAATGTCTGCGGACGCCGCCTGCTGTGACAACGAGTCTCCACCAGCCCTGTCCAGTTGCAGGGCATCATGAGAGAGGCGCAGGCAGCCAGAGGCTTCAGAACTCTTTAGAAACATAACTGCGCCCGCTCCCTGTGCCGCAAGTGTCCCGGCCTGGCCACGCCCACTAGTAACTAGTCTTCTCTCTGCAAAGGAACAATGTTGCAGTCATGTGACTTGAATGCTGCTGCGGTGCAGCAGCCACAAGCGCAGCTCCGAGGTCAGCCTGGAAACGCAGGCATGGAATTTCATGCATTCTCTATAAGTAGAAATGTAACAGAGCAGAGTGCACAGTGTAGTATCGCAAGCACACACTGCGACTGCCAGAGTAGGATGTGGTCTGTCATACTTTGCTCAGAGAGCCAATAGCAGCTCTCCCGTTTCCAGCTTGACAGCAACTTCACGGCGATATAAATGCGTGACTTTGCATTTTAGAGCGGTGATGTGCATCACCACACTAAAATGCGTTAGTCCCACGCCTAATGCGTGGTACTTGGCTGGGCTGTCCTCCACAGTTGCTTCAGTATATACAGGCTCCTTTTTCAATTCAATTTCACATCAGCTGTAAAAAGACACAATTCAACTCAATTGTATGGAGTTTCGTAAAATATTGTGAAGCTGACCTGCTGTTCCGATAATGTTAGTGGGCCCGATTCACAGAACTAACTTAAGACAAAATCCTAAACTTACTACTTTTGTTATTCACAGAAGTTAGGATTTTGTCTTAAGTTTGTCTTAAGACAAACTTAAGACAGACTTAAGACAAAATCCTAACTTAAGTCTGTCTTAAGTCAAACTTAAGACAAAATCCTAACTTCTGTGAATACCAAAAGTAGTAAGTTTGTGATTTTGTCTTAAGTAAGTTCTGTGAATCGGCCCCAATATTTGGCCTATTTAAGCGTAAATCAGTGGGTCTCATCAGGACTTGGCGCAAATATAGAGGCAGTAAAGTAAACCTTCATTTCGAATACGAAGAAATTACATCTGTTCTTTTACATAGTTGTCCTGAACACTCCTGGTAGAAACATAATACAGTTGGACAGACTGATGAGAGCAGCTAGTAGTTTAACAGAAAAAGAGCTCCCTAGACATGTGCGTTAGACGACTTTATCGTCATTCTGTCAAAGGCTTACATTTTACCCCAATCTGTCATGGCCGCTTGTTAGCAACATATCTTACCGTTTGTACGTCATTTAACTCGATCCAGCATGGACGCCACGCCTCTCATTCCAGCAACGTACAAAGAAATGGCGACACGTTCTATGCCAGAGTGGTGTTTAGTTTGTCAAGGACAGTTCTCAAGCAGGGCCTGGCTGTAGTACTTATATTTGCAT
This sequence comes from Lissotriton vulgaris, assembly GCF_964263255.1. NCBI lineage: Eukaryota > Metazoa > Chordata > Amphibia > Caudata > Salamandridae > Lissotriton > Lissotriton vulgaris. Next base: position 281,277,494 of record NC_141685.1, on the reverse strand, counting down.
ATTTTCTGTGCAATGCCATCTACTTCTTTTCTTTATTTTTCTGTGTTAAATTGGCAATTTTAACTTCTGTTAGTACCCTCAGATCTTTTACTCCTCATTTGAATGAAAGTGAATATATCTATACTACTATTATAAAGAGAGAACTTGCACCTTTTGGCCAGGTAAACTCGGGAACGACAGCACCAATCACAACACCCAATACAGCGTTGGAAAGGGCAGTTGCAGCAGAAGGACATAGGCTATGCAGACGCCCACCATATACATTTAAAATGTAAAAGAACTGTGCCAGCAAAGTAGTCCCTTGTGGGCGTGTCTGCATTGTGCTGTGGGTGTGTACCCCATATCCAAAACTATATCTGAACCCCTAAAATACCCAAACACCCCAAAACATATACCTCAGTACCCCAAAACATATACCCCTATACCCATACTTACCTTATCCAAATATTTTTTTCAAAAAACATGCTTTTACCATTCATGCATTTACAACGAATTTCGTTGTAAATATATGAGTGGTAAAAGCATATAAAATGTAATGCCAAGCGTTATAATGGCATTGCGGAGTCATGGTACTTTCATAATGAAAGTATGCGGAGTGATGGTCTGCGGAAAGAAAGTTTGGCGAATAATGGGTGTTTACCCTACCCCGGTAAGTACATTGGTGGCACGGCGGCCCACATCTCCAGCAACATACTCATATTGTTTCACCACCGATTTGAAAAATGCACAGGTCTCTCTCATTGATGGCCAGCACCGACATACACTTTTAGACACACCTCCCGCCACAAGTTCTAGAATTGCGAACTTTAGAGCTGGGGAGCTACGTTCGAATCTCGGCATCAGGTCAACATCCTGTGATTCCAGGCAAATTGCTTTGTCTCCCCGTGCCTACCGCAAATGAATGTGTTCTTCTGTAATGTAAATTGTGCTCATGCCATGTTGTCGAGTTCGCACTATATAATATTGCAAGGAAAAATAAAGTAGGGAAACTGGAGTTCACACACTACTGAATGCGCACTCTTAAGTGCATCAGCAGTGCACTGTGAATCAGAGCGTTTCACAGGCCTGTCACAGTTAAGAAATGCTATCAAAACGAAATCGTACAAAACAATATACTACTGGCCGGCAGCAATTCATACCCGGACAACGTCGGGACGGGCTGCTAGTCTATACTACTATCATAAAGAGAGAACTTGCACCTTTTGGCCAGGTAAACTCGGGAACCACAGCACCAATCACAACACCCAATACAGCGTTGGAAAGGGCAGTTGCAGCAGAAGGACATAGGCTATGCAGACGCCCACCATATACATTTAAAATGTAAAAGAACCGTGCCAGCAAAGTAGTCCCTTGTGGGGGGTCTGCATTGTGCTGTGGGTGTGTGCTGGGGGCGTGACAATCGCTGGGGGCATTCCGTCACGAGTGTTGTTTTTTCTTCCCAGGTTCTATACATTCCTGCTCCCTTTAAATAGTAATTCAGTGGAGGTCCCATTCTCTTATAACCACCCCAAGCACAGTTATGGGCAAAAATACAACTAAAAGGCCCTGCAAAGCATTATGGGATAAGCTTAGCATAATTTTTAGCATTCATGAAAGGGTTTCAATGTTTTTGAATTTTACTCATCAGGGACATCTTGGGACGACGAGATGAACTGCAGCTTGATGTATAATATTTTAAATGCTATTGCATTTGCCTCATCAGGGACATCTAGGGACTGCGAGGTGTACTGCAGCTTGATATATAATATTTTAAATGCTATTGCATTTGCATCATCAGGGACATCTAGGGACATGAGGTGAACTGCAGCTTGATATGTAATATTTTAAATGCTATAGCATTTGCCTGGTAATATGCCCCAATGTTTTTACCGATTTAAGAGTGAATCAGTGGGTCTCATCAGGACCTGGTGCAACATATAGAGGCATAAAGTAAACCCTCATTAGAATACAGAGAAATGACATCTGTTCTTTTAGATAGTTGTCCTGAACTCTCCTGGTAGAAACATAATAAAGTTGGACAGACTGATGAGAGCAGTTAGTTGTTCGGCGGAAAAAGAGCTCCTCAGACATGTGCGCGAGACAACTTTATCGTCATTCTGTCAAGGCCGACATTTTACCCCAATCTGTCATGGCCGCTTGCTAGCAAAATATCTTCCCGGTTTTAAGTCTTTCAACCCGATCCAGCATGGAGGCCACGCCTCTCATTCCAGTGACGTCCAAACCAATGGCGAGCCGTTCTAAACCAGTGAGGTGTTTGGTTTGTCGGATCTCAAGCAGGACGTGGCCGAGGTACTAATATTTGCATATTTTCTGTGCAATACCATGGACTTCTTTTCTTTGTTTTTCTTTGTTAAATTGTCAATAATAACTTATTTTAGTACCCTTAGATCTTTTACTCCTTTCCATTTCAATCAACAATTAATATATTGAAGGGGACCTATTAAAAGTAGGGATTTTTTAGCGCTACCACGTGAAATTGCATTTACAACATTTAGAGTAGCTCTTTACTATTTGTCTAGAAGGCTTCTTATAAAGAGAAGCCGCCACATCATTGTAAATGATAGATATGAAAAAATTCTGCTGTTCTAATCTAGAATGGTTAGAACGCTGAAAAATTATATTGTATTATTAGGATCTTACTGTGAAACTCGTTTTAATATGTATGGGGAAATAATGTCACGGACCATTTATGGATATGTTCTACTATGCTACTCAATGGTGGGTGTTGCCAGCAGATTTTATATAAACGAGTACGGTTATTGCCGAAAAGTGCCCTATTAATTTAAGCTTGTTTTGTTAACTGGATTTTTTAATTCCAGGTTATCTCCGTTCTAGATTTGCTGCTAAATAGAATGCTTTGCGAGAAGATGTCCCTCCAGCGGTAAATACATGATTGCAACAAGCTAAAAGTTCAACAAAACACACTTGCACAGTGTTAAGTAGCGGGCCCTGGGCCCACTGGCTAAAGAGACACTGACACTAGTGACATCACAGTCGAGGTGCGAAATATGGATTCCGCGAGGGAAGGCCGAGGCCGAGTAACAATTTACTAAATATCTCTGGAGGAGCAGGAAGAGGTGCAGTACCACTGGCAGTCCCCAGAGGGCCCTGTAGAGTCTGAATAGGGCTGCACGGACACAGTACCGCAGGCTGTCCCCAGAGGTCCCTGTAGAGTTCTATAGCAGCAACTACACTGGTGATCGCAATAAAGGTCTGCTCTCTGCTTTGAAATATATATATAGATATATATATACACATATATATATATATACGTATATATATATATAGATATATATATACATATATATATGTATATATATATATCTATATATAAATAAACTAGCAGCCCGTCCCGACGTTGTCCGGGTATGAATTGCTGCCGGCCAGTAGTATATTGTTTTGTAGGATTTCATTTTGATAGCATTTCTTATCTGTGACAGGCCTGTGAAACGCTCCGATTCACAGTGTACTGCTGATGCACTTAAGAGTGCGCGTTCAGTAGTGTGTGAACTCGAGTTTCCCTACTTTATTTTCCTTGCAATATTATATAGCGCGAACTCGACAACATGGCATGAGCACAATTTACATTGCAGAAGAACACATTGATTTGTGGTAGGCACGGGGAGACAAAGCAATTTGCCTGGAATCACAGGATGTTGAGCTGATGCCGAGATTCTAATGTAGCTCCCCATCTCTAAAGTTCGCAATTCTAGAACTTGTGGTGGGAGGTGTGTCTAAAAGTGTATGTCGGTGCTGGGCATCAATGAGAGAGACCTGTGCATTTTTCCAATTGGTGGTGAAAAAATATGAGTATGTTGCTGGAGATGTGGGCCGCCGTGCCACCAATGTACTTACGGGGGAGGGTAAACACCCATTATTCCGCAAATTTCTTTCCGCATACTATCACTCTGCATACTTTCATTACGAAAGTACCATGACTCCGCAATGCCATTATAACGCATGGCATTACATTTTATATGCTTTTACCACGCATACATTTACAACGAAATTAGTTGTAAATGCATGAATGGTAAAAGCATGTTTTTAAAAAATGTTTGGATAAGGCAAGTATGGGTATAGGGGTATATGTTTTGGGGTACTGAGGTATATGTTTTGGGGTGTTTGGGTATTTTAATGGTTCAGATATAGTTTTGGGTTATGGGGTACAGGGGTATTTTTAGGGTTCAGGCCTAGGTTTGGGTTTTGGGGTATAGGGGTATTTTTAGGGTTCAGGGGTAGGTTTGGGTTTTGGGGTACAGGGGTATTTTAAGGGTTCAGGGCTAGGTTTGGGTTTTGGGGTACAGGTGTATTTTTAGGGTTCAGGGCTAGGTTTGGGTTTTGGGATACAGGGGTATTTTGGGATTCTGGGCTAGGTTTGGGTTTTGGGGTACAGGGGGATTTTTAGGGTTTAGGGGTAGGTCTGGGTTTTGGGGTACAGGGGTATTTTAAGGGTTATGGGCTAGGTTTGCATTTTGGGGTACAGGGGTATTTTAGGGTTCAGGGGTAGGTTTGGGTTTTGGGGTACACAGGTATTTTTAGGGTTAAGGGATAGGTTTGGGTTTTGGAGTACAGGGTGGATTTATAGGGTTAAGATGGGTTAGTGTTTAAGAGTGTTGGGGTATTTTATAGAGATAGGGTGGGTTATGATTATGGGGTGCAGGGGTATTTAAAGTAGGGGTGGGCGGAATTGGCGCAAACTTGGTACAATAAATCCGCAATATTTCGTTCCGTCAGATTTCCAATTATTAAAACACAAACCTCATATATTCAAGGTAAAATAACAAGTATTTCTACATGCTAAAATGCATATAGTCATTTCACAAAAGTGAAATTAGCTTCCAGCAAGCAGTGAGAGAGGTGATGATTTTGAAATCAAGCCCCTGCAAACGATTATGGGACGAGATTAGCAGTGGGAAGTGAATATTATAGTATTCAAATAATTCTACAAAGAGCTGCAGTTCACCTCGTTCTCCCCAGCTGTCCCCAAGAGGCAAATGCAATAGCATTTAAAATATTATACATCAAGCTGCAGTTCACCTCATGGTCCCTAGATGTCCCTGATGAGGCAAATGCAATTGCATTTAAAATATTACGCATCAAGCTGCAGTTCACCTCATGTCCCTAGATGTCCCTGATGATGCAAATGCAATAGCATTTAAAATATTATATATCAAGCTGCAGTTCACCTCGCCGACCCTAGATGTCCCTGATGAGGCAAATGCAATAGCATTTAAAATATTATACATCAAGCTGCAGTTCACCTCGTCGTCCCAAGATGTCCCTGATGAGTAAAATTCAAAAACATTGAAACCCTTTCATGAATGCTAAAAATTATGCTAAGCTTATCCCATAATGCTTTGCAGGGCCTTTTAGTTGTATTTATGCCCATAACTGTGCTTGGGGTGGTTCTAAGAGAATGGGACCACCACTGAATTACTATTTAAAGGGAGCAGGAATGTATAGAACCTGGGAAGAAAAAACAACACTCGTGACGGAATGCCCCCAGCGATTGTCACGTCCCCAGCACACACCCACAGCACAATGCAGACACGCCCACAAGGGACTACTTTGCTGGCACGGTTCTTTTACATTTTAAATGTATATGGTGGGCGTCTGCATAGCCTATGTCCTTCTGCTGCAACTGCCCTTTCCAACGCTGTATTGGGTGTTGTGATTGGTGCTGTGGTTCCCAAGTTTACCTGGCCAAAAGGTGCAAGTTCTCTCTTTATAATAGTAGTATAGATATATATATACTTATATATATTTATATATATATATATATATATATATGTATATATATCTATATATATCTATCTATCTATCTATCTATCTATATATATATATATATATAGTTATATATATATCTATACTACTATTATAAAGGAAGAACTTTGAACCTTTGAGGCGGGTAAACTCGGGAACCACAGCGCCAATCCACACACCCAATACATCGTTGTAATCGTCAGGGTGTGCAGATGGACATAGGCTATATAAACGTAATAAATATACGTTATTTAAAAGATGTACCAGAAAAAAAAGTAGTCCCTTGGAAGAAGCGCCAGCCTAGACGTGCGTGCTGACGTGAGGAGCGCAGGGAGGAGCGGCGTCCAGGAGCGCGAGGAGGACCGGCGGATATGGAGCGGGGAGGAGCGGCGTACAGGCGGCGAGGAGCGGCGGACAGGCGGTGAGGAGCGGCGGACAGGCGGGGAGGAATGGTGAGCGGCGGAAAAATGAAGCAAAAATGACAATCGTGAGCAACAGGAAGCAAACGGAGCATCACAAAAGTGAGCCAAACGGTGCATTACAGGAAGAAAAAGTTACGTGTGCCGGTTACAAAAGCGTCGAAAGTAAACATAGAGGTATAGGAGGAAAAATGGACGTGTGCAGGTTACAAAAGCATACAAAGTAAACATAGAGGTATAATACTGCAATATATGGAGGAAGGCTCCGAGGGACCCACGGACAACGTAGGGGCGGGGGCCCTGAAGCCTAATTGCTCCCGGACAACGTCGGGACGGGCTGCTAGTACTAATATAATAAAGAGAGCCCAAACCTTTGAGGCGGGTAATTTCAGGAACCACAGCACCAATCACAACACCCAATACACCGTTGGAAAGGGAAGTTGCAGCAGAAGGACATAGGCTATGCAGACGCCCACCATATACATTTAAAAAGTAAAAGACCCGTGCCAGCAAAGTAGTCCCTTGCGGGTGTATCTGCGTTGTGCTGTGGGCTTGTGCTGGGGGGGCGTGACAAACGCTGGGGGCGTGTGGTACGTTCCGCCCTTTGGGCTGGACTGTTCCCATGAGGCACAGGGTCAAGGCTGATTTGCATATGCCCATGTCTGAACTAGGGTGGTGTGGAGTGCATAAAAACAATGGATTTAGGCCCAGATCTCTGTACTGGGGTGAATGTATGACATTGTTCTGCATTCTGTCCATCAACTGTTGTTTTTGCATTTGTCACCCCGAGTGGGATGGGTATGTTCAGACGTGAGTCCCATGATATCCACACCACTGAAGTCAAGCTATCCTGGTTGAAGATAGCCAGATATTGATGCGTGAGTCAGGTCCAGGAAAGACATGGCTTGGCAGTTTGGCCTGGAATGTTCCCATAAGGCACAGGGTCAAGGTTGAGGTGGAGTGGAGTGTAAAAAAAATGATGGTTTAAGGCCAAGATCTCTGTATTAGGGTGAATGTATGATAGTGTTCTGCATTCTGTCCATCAACTGTTGCTTTTACATTCTGCCCTTCATGCCATGTCTCTTATTGTGTGCTGGGGGTGTGGGCGTGTGCGGGGCGTGCGTTGTGTCAAATATTTCATTGTTTTTTCTTCCCAGGTTCTGTACATTCCAGCTCAGGGTTTCCACCCTGCTCCCTTTAAATACCCCTGCACCCCATAATCAAAACCCATCCTTACTCCTTAAAATACCCCAACACCCTTAAACACTAACCCATCGTAACCCTATGAATATACCCTGTACCCCAAAACCCAAACCTATACCTAAATCCTAAAAATACCCCTGTACCCCAAAAACCAAACCTACCCCTGAACCCTAAAATACCCCTGTACCTCAAAACCCAAACCTAGCCCTGAAACATAAAAATAACCCTGTACCCCAAAACCCAAACCTACCCCTGAACCCTAAAATACCCCTGTACCCCAAACCCCAAACCTAGCCCTGAACCCTAAAAATACCCCTCTACCCCAAAACCCAAACCTAGCCCTGAACCCTTAAAATACCCCTGTACCCCATAACCCAAAACAATATCTGAACCCTTAAAATACCCAAACACCCCAAAACATATACCTCAGTACCCCAAAACATATACCCCTATACCCATACTTACCTTATCCAAACATTTTTAAAAAAACATGCTTTTACCATTCATGCATTTACAACGAATTTCGTTGTAAATGTATGCGTGGTAAAAGCATATAAAATGTAATGCCATGTGTTATAATGGCATTGCGGAGTCATGGTACTTTCATAATGAAAGTATGCGGAATGATGGTCTGCGGAATAGAAAATTGCGGAATAATGGAAAGGGGCGACCACTCGGTCCCCCCGAACGTATGGTTGGGTGCCCCGATCCTTCCGGGAAACCATTTTGGGTGGGGGGCGTGTCTCGGCTGGTATGCCCGAAGCGGCGAAGCCGGGGCGCGCCTTTTCCCGCCCAAGAGGGGTTGTCCTAGACACCTACACCGATGGCCACGCCCAGTAGGCGTACCGGAGGAGGGTACACGCCCTCCCGAAGAAGAATAAGTAGAGCGGGAATCCGAAGAAGCGTCCTCTTGTTCCTGTGCTCTGAAGGCTGCACCCACTCATTGCTCGTGAGCCCTCGACGGAACAAGGAGCAATTTTGAGAACTTGTAATTCTTGTGTTTCTCTTTCAGCGACTTTAAGGCGGAGAATCCAGGACCGTGTTGATCAACTCGGAGCGGATAATCGAAACCATGTCTGGCAAGAGGGCAGGAAAGGGTTCCGAGACAGACAAGGTGCTACGCATGTTGGTGAACCGGATAGCGGGCATGGAACGAAAAGTCGGACAAGTCCCAGCGCTTGGTCGAGATTTGGCGGTCGTCAAAAAGCAACTGGCTGCAATGAACAAGCCTGGTAACCCTAAGGAGGTAATAGGCCCGGCCTTGCCGGGAATCGTCCCCGAGGGTAGAGGGAAACGGGTCAAGAGGAGGGCGGTTGCAGGGGAGGTTCCGGTCCCTGAGGTGCCCCCGGTCACCCCTGTCACACCAGCTAATGACCCGGTACCAATCCCAGACGCGGGTCAACCGATCCCGGTTGTGATTACGCCCGCTAACGATGAGGATATGCCTCCTGAATTGGCCACCCAGTTGGCCGCATGGCTCAATAAGAAGACAGGGGGTGCTACGGCGCCCGTAGACACGGCCCAAGAGGCCAAGTTACTAATCCAGCAGTTGCGGCAGTCGCGAGATGCCGCGAAGGCAAATCTTCCTCTTGTCTCCCCACAGGTGATATCGGAAGGACCGGCGGCTGGTCGCGAGAAAACGGCGGGAACAACAACCGAACCGGGTAAGCTCGCTTTGCCGCTGGCGGGGGAGGGCTCATTACCCTCAAGGCGGGAGAGGGTTGTACAACATATCCCGATTGCCACAAAAGAATTGATATGGGCAGACAAGTATGTCAATATGTTTTCGTTATTAACTGACCATCGCGAGATGGAATATGCTAAATCACAGAAAGATTTGTGGCACCCGAGCGTCTGGCGCGCCAAAATGGCGGAGTTTAGGGTGGAGGAGACGATAACAAATTGGGCGAAGGCCTTTGCAATGTTTACTGCGATTATTGGCGAACGTAAGCCCGAGGTATTGACTGAACTGTCTTGTTATCAAACTCGTATAATGGATTTTTATGAAATGTATGAGGGGGACGAATGGAAAAGTTACGACATGAAATTCCGTAAAGCGAAAGAGTATGATTCCTCTCTGACATGGGACTGCCTCGACTCAATTTCTTGGCATAAGCAGCTCCTGCCTGGGACGGCAGGGACATCCTCGCCAGGCGGGAGTGGGTCGGGGGTTTCCCGCCAAAGGCCCGCGGTGCCCTTTCGAGCAGGCGCCGGTGGTGATCACCAGCCGAAAACCGGCGGGAATGGTGGAAAGCGGGAGGTCTGTTGGGGCTTCAATCGAGGCAACTGTAACAGACCGCAAGGAACATGTAGGTTCAAGCATGTGTGTGCGGGCTGTGGGAATTCCTCACACCCGGAGAGTTCATGTAGATCCAAAAATAACGGGGGGGAGGAAAGGGAGGCTCCAAGCAGGAGTAAGGCTGATCCTTGTGACCAATTGCCTACACCCGTTGATCTCATGGCTATGACTCCTTGGCTAAACAAATACCCTGATCATGTTTCCGCTGGGGTGTTGAGGAAGGGATTATTATACGGCTTCCACATCCCGGCGGGTGATTTTCGAGGGGAACCTTTTTGTAAAAACCAGCTATCAGCGCAGCATAATCCAAGTGTGGTAGAGAGAAAAATTGCAAAAGAAGTGAGTCTAGGGCGAGTGGCAGGGCCTTTTCAGCGCCCGCCAGTGGCGGATTTCATCTGTTCCCCATTAGGGGTGGTCCCGAAGAAGGACCCGGGGGAGTTTAGGCTGATCCATAACCTGTCTGCCCCAAGGGGTTTCTCGGTGAACGATGCTATTGACCCAGAAGTTTGTTCGGTGCGGTACGCATCATTCGATGATGCCGTCACCATGTTAAATCGCCTGGGCCCCGGGGCGCTGATGGCGAAATCAGATATTGAATCAGCGTTCCGGTTGCTCCCGGTACACCCACAGGATCAGCGTTTGCTAGGTTTTGCATTCCAAGGGAGTTATTACATGGATAAATGCATGCCAATGGGTTGCTCCATTTCTTGTGCCTATTTTGAGAAATTCAGCTGTTTTTTAGAGTGGGCATTCACCGAGGCCACAGGGCATAGGCATGTTATGCATTATCTAGATGACTTTCTGTTCTTGGGAGCAGCCGGCGACACGAAATGTGCGGAGGCGCTACAGGACTTTTGCATCCTCATGAGGGAGTTTGGAGTCCCATTGGCACCAGGTAAGACGGTTGGACCATCTACTTCACTGGAGTTTCTGGGAATTGATCTCGATTCTGTGGAGGGATGTTTCCGTTTGCCGGTGGGAAAGGTAGCTAAATTTAGGGCTTCCCTGGAACTTTGCCTTAGTAAGGAGAAAGTGACCTTGCACCAGTTACAGCAAACAGTGGGTCAGCTTAACTTTGCCTTGAGAGTTATACCAATGGCCCGCCCCTTTTCACGCTCTATTGCACAAGCTATGGTTGGTCTCAAAGAAGGACACCACCGCACGAGACTGTCTGCAGAGGTTCGCCAGGATATGCGCATTTGGTTGGCATTTCTGGCGGACTTCAACGGTCGAGTAGTGTGGAACAAGCCGCCAGCGTCTTCGGACGAGCTGGGTTTGTGGACGGACTCGGCGGGGAGCGTGGGATTTGGCGCCATCTTTGGTAACCGATGGTCGGCGCAAACATGGCCGGCGTGGTGGCACTCCTGCGGTCTCACAAGTAACATTGGGTTCCTGGAGCTATTCCCTATTCTTGTTGCTCTGATGGCATGGCCGGACGATTTCAGAGACCGCTCTGTGGTATTTTGGTCTGATAATATGACTGTTGTCGAATGCATTAACAATCAGGCAGCACGCTGCAAATGGATCTTGAGATTGTTGAAGGAAGTTGTGCTGCTTTGCATGAGACTGAATGTACAGTTCAGGGCGAAACATGTGCCGGGCGTACTGAATCATGCAGCTGATGCACTCTCTCGTTCACATATGCAGGCGTTCAGGGGTTATCTACCTACAGCGGACCTAGTGGCGCCACCATTCCCCGAAGCGCTTTGGCTAATCGGTGCCCCGGATTACAAGACCTCGTGGCAGCAAGCTTAGCCCTCAGGACAAGGAAAGCATACGAAGGAGCATTTCGTTCCTATTGCGCATTTTTGGGTCCGACAGGGAGTCAGAACTGGGGTCAGGAGGAGTCCTTTCTGGGGTTCTTGGTGGCTCTACACCGAGAAGGCCGATCAGCGGCAACGGCCAGTAGGCACAGGGCGGCCATTTCATTTATGGCGCAGGTGCATGGCATAAAAGACCCAACAAGTTCCTTTTTGGCGAGAAAAGCCCTTCGCGGCTGGCAGCGCCTTGAGGGTCGCAAGCAAGATGAGAGGCGCCCGATTGGCTTAGAAAGGTTGTCCCTACTCATGGCGAAACTAGTCGAGACATGCTCCTCCCAATTCGAGGCGGTTTTGTTCCGGGCAGCTTTTGCGCTAGCATTCCATGGGGCGATGCGGGTGAGTGAACTGGTTGCTAGGAATAAAAAAGACGTTGAGGGAGGCCTGTGCAGGAATCACTTCCTAATTAGGGGTGATTCAATGATAGTGACGATAGCCAGGTCCAAAACAGACCAGGGGGCTACGGGAAACAGTGTTATTGTGCAGCGCATGCGAGGGTCCCCCACATGCCCGATACTGTGTATAGAGGAATACTTGGCACTGAGGGCTGCTACGTGGGGGGGCGGAGTTTGCTGAGGCACAGGGATGGCACCCCACTGACGAGGTTTCAGTTTCAGAGGGTGCTGGCACTGACAATCGCTGCCGCAGGCATGGACCCGAGCGATTTCGGGACCCACTCCTTTAGGATAGGGGCGGCTACTGAGGCTACAGCCAGGGGTCAAAGTGCGGATGAAGTGAAACAGTTGGGACGATGGTCCTCGAATTGCTTCAAAAGGTATGTGCGATTGCACATGTTGTAAGTCAATTGACATGCACTCACGCTTCTTGTCTTTTGTTTGAATTACAGTTTCGCTAGCATGTCATGCGGAGCGGAATTTGCAGTCGACCCAGTACCAGGAGACCAGCGGTCATGGATCACCGTCTGAGGAGAGAGTGGTATGGGTCGTGGGCCACTCATACGTGAGGCGTGCCGGGGACGTATTCAAAGCAGGTGACGCGACTCGCGCAGCTGGGGAATACGGGTACAGAGTGGCCGTCCACGGAAGGGGCGGGCTCTGTATTGACCAATTCGAATCTTTTGTTGAGGGTCTCTTAGGGTGGCAAAGGTCACCGCCATCTGTAGTCATAGTACACCTGGGGGGCAATGACTTGGTGATACTGGGGAGGCGAGTATTGTTCGAGCAAGTTTTGTCTGCTGTTAGCTGGTTGGCAAAAAGAATCCCGGGGTGCACGATTGCCTGGTCCCACATGATTCCCAGGAAAGTATGGCGGGGGGCCTTTCGGTGTCAGCACTGAACCATTCGGTGAAGAAGGTTAACAATAAAATTGGTAGATTGTTTCGCTCTGCGCAGTTGCATAGTATTCCTCATGGGTGTATTCGGGGTGATCATATGTATCTGAATGATGGGGTTCACCTGTCCTGGGAGGGGAATGTTTTACTCATAGGAGACTTCATAGCATGGCTAAGGGGTATGAGGAAGCATGACCTTTAGGAGGAGTTTGGGGGGGCCGGATAGCCGGTCAACTATCCGGCCTGTGGCGGTAAGGTCATGATCGGTGAGCAGTAATTTCAAGGTCCCTAGAGGGGGGCGCCACCCACTATGGATGGGAGCGCCCGGGGGGAGGCGGCCATTGGCCCCTCCCACTGGGAGGCGGCACCCACTAAGGATTGGTCGCCTAAGGGGAGACGGCCATAGGCCCCTTCCAAGGGAGGAGGCGGCTATATGCCCCTCCTACTAATTTCCCGGGGCCCGGATATCCGCGACGGCGGATAGAGAGTGTGGGGATGGGGGGGGAGTCCACGCTGTCCTTCCTACAGATACCTCACACGGGAGCTCGGACGACCTTAAAGATGGCGTCGAGCGGAAAGGGGGGCCCCCAACAAGACAAGGGAAATTACAGTTGGCAATGAGGGTACAGTCCTCTGCGCATGCGCCGCCACTCACACCGTGAGGGTGAGAGTTTTGGTAGTAGGGATCTGACACCGGTTAAGACCTTGCCGTTGGCCCTTAATGCTAGGATGTACAATTTTAATTTAGAATGTATGCATTTGCAGGATGTTAGACTCGGCTAGGAAACCTTTGTATTAGAGATTTGTTAAGGTTAGCCAAAGAACATGTCTTCATCGAAATTTAATAAATGTAAAATTGTACATGATTATGAAACTTTTATTTAATGTTCTAAATTTTGTTTCATATTTTAATAAATACGGCCGGGAGGGTGACTCCCTCCCGCCTTCCAAAAGTTCAGAACTGCGTCCGACTTCCCATCCTTGGGGATTGTGTTGGGAGGGGGTGACGGGCATCCCGGCCATATGGAAAGGGGCGACCACTCGGTCCCCCCGAACGTATGGTTGGGTGCCCCGATCCTCCCGGGAAACCATTTTGGGCGGGGGGCGTGTCTCGGCTGGTATGCCCGAAGCGGCGTAGCCGGGGCGTGCCTTTTCCCGCCCAAGAGGGGTTGTCCTAGACACCTACACCGATGGCCACGCCCAGTAGGCGTACCGGAGGAGGGTACACGCCCTCCCGAAGAAGAATAAGTAGAGCGGGAATCCGAAGAAGCGTCCTCTTGTTCCTGTGCTCTGAAGGCTGCACCCACTCGTTGCTCGTGAGCCCTCGACGGAACAAGGAGCAATTTTGACCCACCCACCAGCCCCTTATGGCAATGTTTGTTTTGCAATAAAGTTTTGCTGTGATAGGCCTCTTTTTCCTCTGTTTAAAAGTAAATGAATGTTTAGGTTGAGGATGTGCCTTCTGTCTGTAGGATTCTGTTTTTTCTTTAGGAGTCAACAGGTTGATACAATTAGACATGCTGATATTTGCTTCCTTAGTAGGTGAACAACTGTCGTATTTATTTTTTGGTTGGGCGGTAAGGTCATGATCGGTGAGCAGTAATTTCAAGGTCCCTAGAGGGGGGCGCCACCCACTATGGATGGGAGCGCCCGGGGGGAGGCGGCCATTGGCCCCTCCCACTGGGAGGCGGCACCCACTAAGGATGGGTCGCCTAAGGGGAGACGGCCATAGGCCCCTTCCAAGGGAGGAGGCGGCTATATGCCCCTCCTACTAATTTCCCGGGGCCCGGATATCCGCGGCGGCGGATAGAGAGTGTGGGGATGGGGGGGGGAGTCCACGCTGTCCTTCCTACAGATACCTCACACGGGAGCTTAAGATGGCGTCGAGCGGAAAGGGGGGCCCCCAACAAGACAAGGGAAATTACAGTTGGCAATGAGGGTACAGTCCTCTGCGCATGCGCCGCCACTCACTCCGTGAGGGCGAGAGTTTTGGTAGTAGGGATCTGACACCGGTTAAGACCTTGCCGTTGGCCCTTAATGCTAGGATGTACAATTTTAATTTAGAATGTATGCATTTGCAGGATGTTAGACTCGGCTAGGAAACCTTTGTATTAGAGATTTGTTAAGGTTGGCCAAAGAACATGTCTTCATCGAAATGTAATAAATGTAAAATTGTACATGATTATGAAACTTTTATTTAATGTTTTAAATTTTGTTTCATATTTTAATAAATACGGCCGGGAGGGTGACTCCCTCCCGCCTTCCAAAAGTTCAGAACTGCGTCCGACTTCCCATCCTTGGGGATTGTGTTGGGAGGGGGTGACGGGCATCCCGGCCATATGGGTGTTTGCCCTCCCCCGGTAAGTACATTGGTGGCACGGCGGCCCACATCTCCAGCAACATACTCATATTTTTTCACCACCGATTTGAAAAATGCACAGGTCTCTCTCATTGATGGCCAGCACCGACATACACTTTTAGACACACCTCCCGCCACAAGTTCTAGAATTGCGAACTTTAGAGCTGGGGAGCTACGTTCGAATCTCGGCATCAGCTCAACATCCTGTGATTCCAGGAAAATTGCTTTGTCTCCCCGTGCTTACCACAAATTAATGTGTTCTTCTGTAATGTAAATTGTGCTCATGCCATGTTGTCGAGTTCGCGCTATATAATATTGCAAGTAAAAATAAAGTAGGGAAACTCGAGTTCTCACACTACTGAATGCGCACTCTTAAGTGCATCAGCAGTGCACTGTGAATCGGAGCGTTTCAGAGGCCTGTCACAGATAAGAAATGCTATCAAAACGAAATCCTACAAAACAATATACTACTGGCCGGCAGCAATTCATACCCGGACAACGTCGGGACGGGCTGCTGGTGAAAGATATAGAGAAAAATATTTGTTGATATCCAAAGTAAAACGGATCACTGAATAGTTATATCTCATTAATTAAAGGTTAATATATGTCTTTCATTAAGCAGCAGGTTATACATTTCAATTCATTTTGAAGATATTGCTAACTATGTTAATGAATGATAGATGTTGCGAGGTGATTTTGTAAATACAAACGAAAACAGCCAGTCTCGTCATTGTTGGCCGAAATTGCCCAATTGTACCTTATTTTTAAAGCCTGCATTTTTTTAGTCCATGTAACCTCCATTCTAGATTTGCTGCTAAGTAGGATGCTTTGTGAGGGCCCGATTCACAGAATGAACTTAAGACTCAATCCTAAACTTACCACTATTTTGGTATTCACAGAATGCACTTACTACTTTTGGCATTCATAGAATGCACTTACTACTTTTGGTATTCACAGAATAAACTTACTACTTTTGGTATTCACAGAAGTTAGGATTTTGTCTTAAGTTTGTCTTAAGACAAATTTAAGACAGACTTAAGACAGACTTAAGACAAACTTAAGACAAACTTAAGACAAGCTTAAGACAGACTTAAGACAGACTTAAGACAGACTTAAGACAGACTTAAGACAGGCTTAAGACAGACTTAAGTTAGAATTTTGTCTTAAGTCTGTCTTAAGTCTGTCTTAAGTTTGTCTTAAGTCTGTCTTAAGTCTGTCTTAAGTTTGTCTTAACACAAACTTAAGACAAAGGGGCATATTATCAAGGGGGTTTATCTCCGCTTTTTTGGCTTTAAAAGCCAAGAAAGCGGAGATAAAATTATCTCCCTATTACCTAGCTGTCGCTAACACCAGTTAGCGACAGCTAGTAGGAGATAGCGACCATCTTGGGCCCCACTTTGCATGTCAGAGATATTTATCACTAATGACATGCAAAGTGGGCGTGCCAAGATGTTAGCGACTGGAAACAGTCGCTAACATCGCTATCTCCTATTACCAACTTTTGGAGATATTCACGCTAAGCGCGAATATCTCAAAAAGTTAACACTTGCCCTGAGCAGTTCTTAGCCATGTTATCCAATGGGAGGTGGATAACATGGCTAAGAGCATTAGCTCGGTAATGCATGAATATCGCAGACTTTTCAGCGATATTCATGCATTGCGGACGATTTTTATCGCATTTGCGATAAACCTTGGTAATACCAAGGTTTATCTGCGATAAAATCGCCGCAGCTCAGCAGTAAATTTTTGTCTCTAACCAAGCAATATCGATAATTATCGCTATTGCTTGGTAATATGCCCCAAAATCCTAACTGAGAAGTTATCTTTCCAGAGATAAATAAATTATTACAACAAGCTTAAAGTTAAACAAAACAGACTTGCAAAGTGTAAAGTAGCGGGCCCTGGGCCCACTCGCTGAAGAAACAGTGACACTAGTGACATGGGTACTTACCTAACTGACCACGAGTTAGAGCACCTGGCCCTTTTTAGGTTCCACTTGCACAGCTGTGCTTATGAAATCTATTGTTTTTATTATAAACGTAAATAGGGGCTTTCTAACCTAGCCTCGCTTTCCTGGCTTCTGTGCTTGCCACTTACTTTTCCTCCAATCTATTGGTTTTATCATGTTTCCTGCATTTACGAAGGCTTGTTCCTTGTCTGCTTCTCTTATCACTTTCCATCGCCAAAATACTTTTAACATCTGCTTTGGTGCCACTCTTTTTTCAGAAAGTCACCCTGTTTTCTGCTTTTTCGTCTTGGAACATATATATAGCATCTGGAGAAAGTGATTTTCCCCAGAATCAGAGGGCGTTGCGCTGCCGAGACGCAAACAGGGATCACCAGCTCTCAAATCAGCATCTCTGGCCACTACACCACATCCTCTGCACTTCCGTGTTACTTGTCAGGGAGGTCCTTCCTTTGTACCTAGCAATGAGTGAGAAAAACAGTATTAAATTCATCACACAGTCCAAACAGATGCATTACCAATGCTTGTATTGACAGGGTCACCTGACTGGTGACGCCTGTGTTGTATGTGTGTGTTTAAAGACAATTCTGCTATGGAGGGGCAGATAAATGACATTTCCAGCATAACATCTGTCAAAAATTGGATTATTGGTGCATTCTACAACACTTTTTTCATTATATATTGAAATGTCTGTGTCTACTGAGGGTCAAGACACTCAGGGGCATATTTACAAGCTCCTGTTAGCTGCCGTAAATTCACTTTCGGTCACGGTCCGGCTGCTCAGACTGCAGGGCCATATCTACAAGGTCATTTAAAGCCACCCTACGTGGATTTTATCATGGCCTTGTAGATATGGACTGAGGCAACGCAGCTAAATTTGCTGTGTTGCTTCACCCTGCAATAAGGAGGCATGCCATGGGCATTACGGTGGGTGTTCACACGTAGCCCCCATGGTATTGGTTTACAAGAATTAATAAACCTGGGAATACGTCAAAAGGCTACACCTCCTAGGGGAGGTGTAAGTGAGGGGCAAAGAGGAGAAATACCTTCATTTCTTCTCACTTTCCTTTTTCTATGTGTGTTGCATTCTGCAGCACACATAGAGGAAAAACGCCTCTCGGAATTGTTTTTGTGCAGGAAGGTGTCTCTTCCTGCACAAAAACAATCATCCCTGCAATGCAGGCACCCTTGCACCATGGTGCAAGGGTGCTTGCGTTAGCTCATGGCAGCCCATTGTGCGGCAGCGCGGGGAAAAGGACAGGAATGCACGTATCTCATAGATTACTGATTCTGCTGGCCCTTTTTTTTTTACTCAGGGCAGCGCATTAAGATTTTTTGCAGCGCTGCCCTAAGAGCCACAACCTCATAAATGAGGCCGTTAATTTGAAGAGCTTGGCCACATTTTATAGCTCATTGTCTAAAGTTCCCCTCAACATTCTCCTCTCCCCCTGCCTTGCGTCTCGCGCCTCCACTAAAACATTAAGCGGTATATTTACATGGAAAGTAATTGAGAGCGGCGTTAGCATTCTTGGTTTAATGCCACGCTCCGACACTTTTGGAAATGCACGACCAAGGTATTTACAACAATACTCTGCAGCCCTGTGTTTCCGCACACCCTGCCACAAATTACAGCTGCCTAGCCCCAATGCAGGCACCCTTGGACATAGTGCAAAGGTGACTGCTATGGGGGAATGATTGCTTATGTGCAGAAAGGGATACCTTTCTGCACATAAACAATCATGCATGGCGTTTTGTTGTTTTTATATGTGCTGCATAAAACAGCACACATAGAAACATCATAAAACGAGGTGATATAAAGCATTTCTGGTCATTACTCCATGTAAAGACCAGGGGCCAGACTTACAAGAACTGGCGCATCTCTGCATATTAGCAGAGATGAGCTAGTTACTTTGCGAGACAGAAAAACTAACTTTGCGCCACAATGGATGCGCAGCATTTACAATGCGTGGCACCGTGGCGCAAGGATAGACAGATGTGTGATGCATCCTTTGTCGGAAAGGCAATGCATTGATGGAGTCAAGTAGTAAGCTCGACACAACTCCAGCAATGGTCAGGAATGACTATTCCCATCATGCTGCGTCACTCCTTACACCTGCTTCAAGCAGGCTCAACGTTGTGACGCAGTGGCGTCCTAAAAGTGACTGCGTGAAATTTTGTAGATTTTACTGTGTCACTTTTACGAGGCTTCCTTGCGACGGAACGCCCACCCGGCATACATTATACCTTGGCGCATTTACGCCAGAGTGGTGTTTGGTTTGTTGATGACAGATCTCAAGCAGGTCGTGGTCGTAGTACTTATGTTTGCATATTTTCTGTGCAATGCCATCAACTTTTTTTCTTTATTTTTCTGTGTTAAATTGTCAATTTTAACTTCTGTTAGTACTCTCAGATCTTTCACTCCTTCCCATTTTAATCAAAGTGAATTTATAAATTTTGACCATAATAAAAGTAGGTGTTACTTAGTCCTACGGCGTGAAATTACAACTTTACATGTTAAGAATTTAGCTCTTTACTATTTGTGTAGAAGGTTTCTCTTGAAGAGGAGCCACCTATTCATGGTTAATGATAGATCTGTATAAAAACTTTTGTTCTTATCTAAACTGAAATGGATTGCTGAATAGTCATATTGCATTAATTAAATGTATTATATTCTTTTCATTAAGAAGCGCGGTATATATTGAAATTTGTTTTGTAGATACTGCTAACTATGTTAATAAATTGGAGATGTTGCCAGTTGATTTTGTTTACACAAACGAAAACAGCCAGTCTTGTCCTTGTTTGCCGATCTTGCACAATTTTACCTTATTTTGAAAGCCTGGATTTTTTTAGTCCATGTAACTTCCATTCTAGATTTGCTGCTCAATAGAATGCTTTGTGAGAAGTTGTCTCTCCAGGCATCAATAAATGATTACAACAAGCTTAAAGTTAAAAAAAACAGACTTGCAGAGTGTAAAGTAGTGGGCCCTGGGCCCACTCGTTGAAGAAACAGTGACACTAGTGACATGGGTACTTACCTAACTGACCACAAGTTAGAGCACCTGGTACTTTTTAGGTTCCACCCGCACAGCTGTGCTTGTGAAATCTATTGTTTATATTATAACCTTAAAAAGGGCCTTTCATCCCTAGCCTCTCTTTCCTGGCTTCTGTGCTTGCCACTTACTTTTCCTCCAATCTATTGGTTTTATCATGTTTCCTGCATTTACAAAGGCTTGTTCCTTGTCTGCTTCTCTTATCAGTTTCCGTGGCCAAAATACTTTTAACATCTGCTTTGGTGCCACTCTTTTTTCAGAAAGTCACCCTCTTTTCTGCTTTTTTGTCTTAGAACATATATATAGCATCTGGAGAAAGTGATTTGCCCAGGATCATAGGATGTTGCGCTGCCGAGACGCAAGCAGGGATCACCAGCTCTCGAGTCAGCAGCTCTGGCCACTGCACCACATCCTCTCCACTCCCGTGTTACTTGTCAGGGAGGTCCTTCCTTTGTCCCTAGCGATGAGTTAAGAAAACAGCATTAAATTCATCACACAGTTCAAACAGATGCATTACCAATGCTTGTATTGACAGGGTCACCTGACTGGTGACGCCTGTGTTGTATGTGTGTGTTCGAAGACAATTCTGCTAGAGAGGGGCAGATAAATGACATGTCCCGCAGAACATCTGTCAAAATAGGATTAATGGTGCATTCTACAACACTTGTTTCATTATATATTGAAATGTCTGTGTCTACTGAGGGTCAAGACACTCAGGGGCATATTTACAAGCTCCTGTTAGCTGCCGGAAATTCACTTTCGTTGACCGTCCGGCGGCTCACACTGCAGGGCCATATCTACAATGTCATTTAAAGCCACCCTACGTGGATTTTATCATGGCCTAGTAGATATGGACTGAGGCAATGCAGCTAAAGTTGCTGTGTTGCTTCACCCTGCAATAAGAAGACGTGCCATGGGCATTATGGTGGGTGTTCCCACGTATCACCCATGTTATTGACTTACAAGAATTAATAAACCTGGGAACACGTCAAAAGGCTACACCTCCCAGGGGAGGTGTAAGTGAGACGCAAAGAGGAGAAATACCTTAATTTCTTCTTGCTTTTCCTATTTCTATGTGTGCTGCATTCTTCAGCACACATAGAGGAAAAACGCCTCTCGTAATTGTTTTTGTGCAGGAAGGTGTCTCTTCCTGCACAAAAACAGTCATCTCTGCAATGCAGGCACCCTTGCACCATGGTGCAAGGGTGCTTGCGTTAGCACATGGCAGCCCATTGTGCAGCAGCGCAGGGAAAAGGAGAGGAATGCACGTATCTCATAGATTACTGATTCTGCTGGTCCTTTTCTTTTGACTCAGGGCAGCGCATTAAGATTGTTTGCGGCGCTGCCCTAAGCGCCAAAACCTCATAAATGAGGCTGTTAATTTGAAGAGCTTGGCCACTTTTTATAGCTCATTGTCTAAAGTTCCCCTCAAAATTCTCCTCTCCCCCTGCCTTGCCTCTCGCGCCTCCACTAAAACATTAAGCGGTATTTTTACATGGAAAGAAATTGAGAGCGGCGTTAGCATTCTTGGTTTAATGCCACGCTCCGCCACTTTGGGAAACGCACGACCAAGGTATTTGCAACAATACTCTGCAGCCCTGTGTTTCCGCACACCCTGCCACAAATTACAGCTGCCTAGCCCCAATGCAGGCACCCTTGGACATAGTGCAAAGGTGACTGCTATGGGGGAATGATTGCTTATGTGCAGAAAGGGATACCTTTCTGCACATAAACAATCATGCATGGCGTTTTGTTGTTTTTATATGTGCTGCATAATTCAGCACACATAGAAACATCATAAAACGAGGTGATGTAAAGCATTTCTGCTCATTACTCCATGTAAAGACCAGGGGCCAGACTTACAAGAACTGGCGCATCTCTGCGTATTAGCAGAGATGCGACAGCTACTTTGCGTGACAGAAAAACTAACCTTGCGCCATCATGGATGCGCAGCATTTACAATGCGGTGCACCGTGGCGCAAGGATAGACAGATGTGTGATGCATCCTTTGTCGGAAAGGCAATGCATTGATGGAGTCAAGTAGTAAGCTCGACACAACTCCAGCAATGGTCAGGAATGCCTATTCCCATCATGCTGCGTCACTCCTTACACCTGCTTCAAGCAGGCGCAACGTTGTGACGCAGTGGCGTCCTAAAAGTGACTGCGTGAAATTTTGTAGATTTTACTGTGTCACTTTTACGAGGCTTCCTTGCGACGGAACGCCCACCCGGCATACATTATACCTTGGCGCATGTACGCCAGAGTGGTGTTTGGTTTGTTGATGAGAGATCTCAAGCAGGTCGTGGTCGTAGTACTTATGTTTGCATATTTTCTGTGCAATGCCATCAACTTTTTTTCTTTATTTTTCTGTGTTAAATTGTCAATTTTAACTTCTGTTAGTACTCTCAGATCTTTCACTCCTTCCCATTTTAATCAAAGTGAATTTATAAATTTTGACCATAATAAAAGTAGGTGTTACTTAGTCCTACGGCGTGAAATTACAACTTTACATGTTAAGACTTTAGCTCTTTACTATTTGTGTAGAAGGTTTCTCTTGAAGAGGAGCCACCTATTCATGGTTAATGATAGATCTGTATAAAAACTTTTGTTCTTATCTAAACTGAAATGGATTGCTGAATAGTCATATTGCATTAGTTAAATGTTAATGTATTCTTTTCATTAAGAAGCGGGGTATATATTGAAATTTGTTTTGTAGATACTGCTAACTATGTTAATAAATGGGAGATGTTGCCAGTTGATTTTGTTTACACAAACGAAAACAGCCAGTCTTGTCCTTGTTTGCCGATCTTGCACAATTTTACCTTATTTTGAAAGCCTGGATTTTTTTAGTCCATGTAACTTCCATTCTAGATTTGCTGCTCAATAGAATGCTTTGTGAGAAGTTGTCTCTCCAGGCATAAATAAATGATTACAACAAGCTTAAAGTTAAACAAAACAGACTTGCAGAGTGTAAAGTAGTGGGCCCTGGGCCCACTCGTTGAAGAAACAGTGACACTAGTGACATGGGTACTTACCTAACTGACCACAAGTTAGAGCACCTGGTACTTTTTAGGTTCCACCTGCACAGCTGTGCTTGTGAAATCTATTGTTTATATTATAACCTTAAAAAGGGCCTTTCATCCCTAGCCTCTCTTTCCTGGCTTCTGTGCTTGCCACTTACTTTTCCTCCAATCTATTGGTTTTATCATGTTTCCTGCATTTACAAAGGCTTGTTCCTTGTCTGCTTCTCTTATCAGTTTCCGTGGCCAAAATACTTTTAACATCTGCTTTGGTGCCACTCTTTTTTCAGAAAGTCACCCTCTTTTCTGCTTTTTCGTCTTAGAAAGTATATATATAGCATCTGGAGAAAGTGATTTGCCCAGAATCATAGGATGTTGCGCTGCCGAGACGCAAACAGGGATCACCAGCTCTCGAGTCAGCAGCTCTGGCCACTGCACCACATCCTCTCCACTCCCGTGTTACTTGTCAGGGAGGTCCTTCCTTTGTACCTAGCAATGAGTGAGAAAAACAGCATTAAATTCATCACACAGTCCAAACAGATGCATTACCAATGCTTGTATTGACAGTGTCACCTGACTGGTGACGCCTGTGTTGTATGTGTGTGTTTGAAGACAATTCTGCTAGGGAGGGGCAGATAAATGACATTTCCAGCAGAACATCTGTCAAAAATTGGATTATTGGCGCATTCTACAACACTTTTTTCATTATATATTGAAATGTCTGTGTCTACTGAGGGTCAAGACACTCAGGGGCATATTTACAAGCTCCTGTTTGCTGCAGGAAATTCACTTTCGGTGACGGTCCTGCGGCTCACACTGCAGGGCCATATCTACAAGGTCATTTAAAGCCACCCTACGTGGATTTTATCATGGCCTAGTAGATATGGACTGAGGCAACGCAGCTAAAATTGCTGTGTTGCTTCACCCTGCAATAAGAAGGCGTGCCATGGGCATTATGGTGGGTGTTCCCACGTAACACCCATGGTATTGACTTACGAGAATTAATAAACCTGGGAATACCTCAAAAGGCTACACCTCCTAGGGGAGGTGTAAGTGAGGCGCAAAGAGGAGAAATACCTTAATTTCTTCACCCTTTTCCTTTTTCTATGTGTGCTGCATTCTTCAGCACACATAGAGGAAAAACGCCTCTCGTGATTGTTTTTGTGCAGGAAGGTGTCTCTTTTTGCACAAAAACAGTCATCCCTGCAATGCAGGCACCCTTGCACCATGGTGCAAGGGTGCTTGCGTTAGCACATGGCAGCCCATTGTGCAGCAGCGCAGGGAAAAGGACAGGAATACACGTATCTCATAGATTACTGATTCTGCTGGTCCTTTTCTTTTGACTCAGGGCAGCGCATTAAGATTTTTTGCGGCGCTGCCCAAAGCGCCAAAACCTCATAAATGAGGCCGTTAATTTGAAGAGCTTGGCCACATTTTATAGCTCACTAGCAACCCGTCCCGGCGTTGTCCGGGTATGAATTGCTACCGGCCTGTAGTATATTGTTTCGTAGGATTTCTTTTTGATAGCATTTCTTATCTGTGACAGGCCTGTGAAACGCTCTGATTCACAGTGCACTGCTGATGCACTTAAGAGTGCGCGTTCAGTAGTGTGTGAACTCGAGTTTCCCTACTTTATTTTTACTTGCAATATTATATAGCGCGAACTCGAGTACATGGCATGAGCAGAATTTACATTACAGAAGAACACATTCATTGGTGGTGGGCACGGGGAGACAAAGCAATTTGCCTGGAATCACAGGATGTTGAGCTAATGTCGAGATTGGAACGTAGCTCCCCAGCTCTAAAGTTCGCAATTCTAGAACTTGTGGCGGGAGGTGTGTCTAAAAGTGTATGTCGGTGCTGGCCATCAATGAGAAAGACCTGTGCATTTTTCAAATGGGTGGTGAAAAAAATATGAGTATGTTGCTGGAGATGTGAGCCGCTGTGCAACCAATGTACTTACCGGGGGAGGGTAAACACCCATTATTCCACAACTTTCTTTCCGCATACCATCACTCCGCATACTTTTATTACAAAAGTACCATGACTCCGCAATGCCATTATAACGCTTGGCATTACATTTTATATGCTTTTACCACTCATACATTTACAACGAAATTCGTTGTAAATGCATGAATGGTAAAAGCATGTTTTTAAAAAAAAATATTTGGATAAGGTAAGTATGGGTATAGGGGTATATGTTTTGGGGTGTTCGGGTATTTTAAGGGTTCAGATATAGTTTTGGATATGGGGTACAGGGGTAGTTTTAGGGTTTAGGGATAGGTATTGGTTTTGGGGTATAGGGGTATTTTTAGGGTTCAGGGGTATGTTTGGGTTTTGGGGTACAGGGGTATTTTAAGGGGTCAGGGCTAGGTTTGAGTTTTGGGGTACAGGGGTATTTTTAGGGTTCAGGGCTAGGTTTGGGTTTTGGGATACAGGGGTATTTTAGGGTTCTGGGCTAGGTTTGGGTTTGGGTACAGGGCCATTTTTAGGGTTCAGGGGTAGGTTTGGGTTTTGGGGTACAGGGGTATTTTAAGGGTTATGGGCTAGGTTTGGGTTTTGGGGTACAGGGGTATTTTAGGGTTCAGGGGTAGGTTTGGGGTTTGGGGTACAGGGGTATTTTTAGGGTTCAGGGGTATGTTTGGGTTTTGAGGTACAGGGGTATTTATAGGGTTCAGGGCTAGGTTTTGGTTTTGGGGTACAGGGGTATTTTTAGGGTTTAGGGATAGGTTTGGGTTTTGGGGTACAGGGTAGATTTATAGGGTTAGGATGGGTTAGTGTTTAAGGGTGTTGGGGTATTTCATAGAGTAAGGGTGGGTTATGATTATGGGGTGCAGGGGTATTTAAAGTAGGGGTGGGTGGAATTGGCGCGAACTTGGTACAATAAATCCGCAATATTTAGTTCCGTCAGATTTCCAATTATTAAAACAGAAACCTCATATATTCAAGGTAAAATAACAAGTATTTCTACATGCTAAAATGCATATAGTCATTTCACAAAAGTGAAATGAGCTTCCAGCAAGCAGTGAGAGAGGTGATGATTTTGAGATCAAGCCCCTGCAAACCATTATGGGACGAGATTAGCAGTGGGAAGTGAATATTATAGTATCCAAATAATTCTACAAAGAGCTGCAGTTCACCTCGTTCTCCCCAGTTGTCCCCAAGAGGCAAATGCAATAGCATTTAAAATATTATACATCAAGCTGCAATTCACCTCATGGTCCCTAGATGTCCCTGATGAGGCAAATGCAATAGCATTTAAAATATTACACATCAAGCTGCAGTTCACCTCATGCCCCTAGATGTCCCTGATGATGCAAATGCAATAGCATTTAAAATATTATATATCAAGCTGCAGTTCACCTCGCCGTCCCTAGATGTCCCTGATGAGGCAAATGCAATAGCATTTAAAATATTATACATCAAGCTGCAGTTCACCTCGTCGTCCCAAGATGTCCCTGATGAGTAAAATTCAAAAACATTGAAACCCTTTCATGAATGCTAAAAATTATGCTAAGCTTATCCCATAATGCTTTGCAGGGCCTTTTAGTTGTATTTTTGCCCATAACTGTGCTTGGGGTGGTTCTAAGAGAATGGGACCTCCACTGAATTACTATTTAAAGGGAGCTGGAATGTATAGATCCTGGGAAGAAAAAACAACACTTGTGACGGAATGCCCCCAGCGATTGTCACGCCCCCAGCACACAACCACAGCACAATGCAGACACGCCCACAAGGGACTACTTTGCTGGCACAGTTGTTTTACATTTTAAATGTATATGGTGGGCGTCTGCATAGCCTATGTCCTTCTGCTGCAACTGCCCTTTCCAACGCTGTATTGGGTGTTGTGATTGGTGCTGTGGTTCCCGAGTTTACCTGGCCAAAAGGTGCAAGTTCTCTCTTTATAATAGTAGTATAGATTGTCTAAAGTTCCCCGCAAAATTCTCCTCTCCCCCTGCCTTGCGTCTCGCGCCTCCACTATGTGGTTCTGAAATTCTGCACCCTGCTGTAATACCGGTACCAAGGTCCAACACTCGTGTCACAAAATATCGTCGTACCATGACGAATTTGGTATCGGCAGACCGGTAATGATTAGGACATTATCCCTATGCATTTGCGTCATGATTGAGCAATGCTAACACCCTTAAATCATGTTTTCCGTTCCGAACCCTCGGACTCCATTTTGTGAACGGCATCCATCTTATGACTTGCCCTCATATAAGTCAATTGATTGAGGCCGAGCTTGATCTGAAAGGACACGTCCACCTTAGCTGACTTCCCCATGACCTGGCCAAACTGACTCCACTGCCTCCAGCCAAACCTGTTTGGGCAGCTCCTCGCCCAGTGGCCGAGTAAGATATCATCAAAGCACAACATGCCATAAACCATTCACTACATACAGAACATGTTTTCCATACACATACACCTGTCCATGATTCTTGTTTATGACCAGTTTTACGACGGGAGGGTGCCCGACCTTATTGGTGTTTCATCGATATCTGATGGGAATTCTGGGCCTGGCGGGATAATCCATCACGATCCGGACATCCAAAATATGTGCTGACCAGCATGACTTCGCTCTTTGTATTATTGTAGAAATATGTGTATAACCATATCATAAACTCAAGAATTCTTGCCCGCAGCTGTTATTTCTGTATATAAGGAGAAGGCTGGTTCTGTAAAAACGAACAGTCTCCTGAGAACTTACAGCCCGTGCTGTTGTAATTCTAGGACACATGTTACTTGGTTGCAACCAATAAACCACGATCTCTGACTTCAGCTAGAAGACTCTGTGTTTCTGTAGTCCAGAACAGGGAGAACCCAGAGGTCTTCGGGTGTGGTCTCCTGGCACCACCGGGTCTCTAAAAACCCGGCACCTCAGTTGGCGCCCAACTCGAGGTGATATCAAGCGGTGACGGTCCAAGCCAGATGTTCGTGAGGAGCTTCGTGTGAAAATTCCGGAGGAAGGCCAGCCACTTCAGCGACCCCTGCATGTCGACGTGGTTCCGAAGGTCTTTGCTGCGAGGTTCCCCGCGTCCCGACGGCTACGAAGGACTGCTGCCCTGACTATCACCCTGTTTTGGACCCAGTGAACCTTGGTAGAGCGAAACGATAGACGAGTCTTCTAGCGACGTCACCGATCTTCAATATTCAGTTAAGTATAAGTGGAGCGTCTCCCAGTCCTTAGTTTGGTTCTTAGTCTTGGTATCCCAGAGATACGGTATTCACGACAATATCATAATTAGATAATCCCTTGAAGTTTGAAGCTAGACTAGTGAGCGAAGATGCCTGGTCTTAGCAGACTTGGAAACTTGTTTGGTCTTGGTTGTAGTAAGGACTCCCGATTAGAGGATTCATGTCCGGATCCTCCGATTGGAACTCCAACATATGAGTTATATATAAAGCACGTAGTAGGTCCTATCACGTATAATGAAATATGGATAAGATACACCCGCAAGGATGGTGTTTTAAAATGGCCCCAATATGGTAGTTTTGACTCAGAAGTATTAGACAACCGCGAGGTCAAACTGTTTAAGAAGAAAGCCCGGCCGGCGATGTTTGACTCTTTTCGCTTATGGCGCAAAGAAGCCAAACAGAAAGAAATAAAATTAGCTAAGAAGAATAAAAGAGGTATGTCGATGGTGCAAGCCGCCATCGCATACAGGGATAATGAGGAAGAGCAGGAAAATGAACAAATGTTCAGAAGCAACTAGCAGTAGATAAATGCTACCCGATGTTACCACATGAGGGACAAGGCTCAAAGGGAACATCAGAGAAAGATCCGTTAATGTTCCACTTATTAAGCTCACCACCCCCATATGCATTAGACGCTACTGCACCCCCAAAGCGCTTTGTTATACCACGCCCCAGTGCACGAAAAGCACCTCTTGCACAAGCACCAGCTCCTCTTTAGCTGGTTCCTACTTCTCCGGCGCAGCCTTCTCAAGGGCCGCCGCCTTTGCTACATACTCCATCTATTTCCACAACTTTGCCTACCGCTCCAACTGTTAATCCTGATACTACCTCTGCTACTGCTTCGACTTCCTCTGCTGTTGCTTCGACTTCCTATTTACATCAGCCTGTCTTTTCTGGCGCATCTGCCTCGCCGCAAGCTTCTCCTTCTGTCAGACAGAGAATGGCAAGTACTGTCACTGGTCTATTCTCACCCTTCTTTGGGTCGCCTAAAACGACCCCTAAAACGGGACGTAGACAGTTGCGTAGTCAACTGCCCGACTACGAGGAGAGAGAAGTGCTAAATGAGTTAGCACGCAAATGGGTTACTGACACTGCTAAATATGATGTTCAGTCCGTTATGGAAGTTTTCCGTCAGTGGGATGCGCCCACTCAGAGATACGTATTTGAAGAGATGTGTGTATATCTTTGTGAAGATTTGGAGACAAACGATCCCAAACGCAAAATGTAGGAATTATTTCGTATGCGTTTCAAATTTTATGAAGGCATGATCGTAGGTGCCGATGTTGAAAAAGCAATAGATCTGTTATTATCCTATAGGAGTAAGGGAAATGTGTCTAGATCACTGTATGAGGATGATGTGTCAGGTAGGAAAAAGGCGCAACAGTACCCTATGAGAGAAGTTCCTCCAGTTTGGAGGGAAGGTGATGCGAATGCACAACCACCTGTTCCACCGCATTTCCAGCGTGTATGGGTACATGTCCCCTGGAAAAGATCTGAAGTACTAGCACTCAAGCAGACATTACCCGATCCACGTAAAAATCCCGCAGGGTAATATAAGGAGCTATCACAAACTGCCAGCTCGTGTATAATGAATTTAGCAGATGTAGACATGCTGTTTGGGAACGTCGTTCCACAGCCTTTATGGAGTAAAATTCGTCATATAGATCATGATCAAGAACTAGGTGACTCATGGGCTAACATTACCGCTACCGATGCTAGACAAGTCGGTGGTTCTAAACCCGAGCCTTCAATAGCAGAACTTCCCGGTAGGATTATCCCATACATGAAAACGTTAATGCCTGAATTACGTGTAAATTGGGACAAGCTATCTGCATGCAAGCAAAAGAAAGATGAGAATGTGTCTGACTTTTTCACGAGATTTGAGGAGACCTTCGTCTATCATAGTGGTCAGGATATGGCTACCGAGGGTGGCCAAAGATTGTTTGTGGACAAATTTGTACATAATTTGCTGCCCGAACTCAGCAACAAATTGAAAGATTCAGAGAGTGCTTGGGCTGTTTCCACGTCAGCGCAGATCTTAGCCACCGCCCAGTACTACGAAAATAGGCGCAAAGACGAGCTAGATAAGGCAGACAAAAAGACTAAAGAGTTGAAAACTAAAGTTCTTCTCCAGCAAGCCTATCCGCCTCGCACTCCTAGTCAGCCCAATTATCAGCAACCACAGCAGTATTCGAGAAACGCGCAAGGAAACGAGTTTTCCCATCAGCGTTCTCCGTATGGCCCGAATCAATGTGCCTATTGCCAAGAAGAGGGTCATTTCAAAAGTAATTGTCCAGCTCTTGCGCGACACTTAAACGGTGTTTCCGGTACAAGAGGTAGAGGTGTTCAACAGGCTCCTAGAGGTAGGGGCCATGGAAATTTCCCCCAGAATACCACTTCTTTTCCGCCTCAAAATTCCATGAATAGCTTTGACCAACAGAACAATGCGTCTTCCAGGTCAGCTCAGTACTATGCAGATGACTATTACGCAGAAAATGAGAATGAGGGTAGTAATTGCTAGGACAGCCATGGACAAAGAGAGGGAGTTGTTTCAGTTCCAGTAGATCAGAATGGACCTTATGTTGAGGTGATTACATACGGAGTGTCAGAGCCATTTCTGCTGGATACTGGTGCTACAAAAAGTTCTATTATGCACTCAAAACTTCCTGGCGCACCTTTGTCTGGCGAAATGAATGTTTCAGTAGGTTTTTCTGGCGCCCCTGTTAGAAACCCGATCTCCAGTCCCATGCCCCTTTCTGTTGGCCCATGCGAATTAGAAGCACCCCTCATTCTTACAACAGGTTGTGGCGAAAATGTGTTAGGTTTGGATTTGTTAAAGAGACTATATGCGACTTTATACTGTTCTCCTTCGGGAGTACAACTTACCCTTGGTAAGAAAGTGATTACCCCGATGTATTTGTCAAAGGAAGATATTCCGACTGAATTGTCATCCCTACCGAATGTACTTTGGGCGAATGGTTCTAATGATGTAGGTCATCTGGAAATAGAGCCATATGTCATAACATTGAAAGCTAATGTTAGGTTACCACGCATTCCCCAATATAGAATATCGAACGAATGTGAAAAGGCTTTGTTAGCGATCGTTTACGATCTGATCGAGAAAGATGTCATCGAAGAGACAACAGGCAATATTTGTAACAGTTCTGTTTTGCCTGTCTTAAAGCGTACGGATCCTTCACAGCCCCCTGTGTACCGATTTGTGATTGATCTCAGGGAAGTGAATAAGATCGTTGTAGCACAGTTTCCAGTCGTCCCCGACATTACTGCCTTATTGACAATGGTTCCAGCTTCAGCCAATTGGTTTTCAGTGATTGACCTGAAGAACGCTTTCTTCAGCATCCCGATTGCCGAGGAGAGCAGAGATATCTTTGGCTTCAATTTAGGAGGACGAAGTTTCCGCTTTAAACGCGCTCCTCAGGGCTACTGCGAAAGTCCATCAATATTTAGTCAGGCTCTGAAAACACAACTAGACACGATTGTTCTGCAGGATGGTGAAACTTTAATTCAATATGTGGACGATCTGCTGATCGCTGCAGACACTGAAGAAATTTGCAAACAAACGACATTGTCAGTATTACATCATTTATGTGACATGAAGCACAAAGTCTCGCTTTCCAAATTACAATTTTGTCGACAAGAAGTAACCTACTTAGGTCACATCTTATCGAAGGAGGGAAGGAGACTGACCCCAGAAAGAATACAGGCAATTGCAGAACTGAGTGTCCCAAGGACACAAAGAGAAGTGCGTGCTTTCTTGGGCATTACATCGTACTGTAGACAATGGATACCAAACTTCTCACTATTAGCCAAACCTTTGCTGACATTAATGCGTAAAGACACACCCAATCCTTTGCCTTGGTCTGAAGACTGTCAGACAAGTTTCCATGAGTTGCGTGAGGCATTATGTTCGGCTCCTGTATTGGGCAACCCCGACTACAGCAAGCCTTTTACATTATATGTCCATGAGAAGGAAGGTTGCGCATTATCAGTCTTGACGCAACACTTTGGGGACAAACAACGCCCATGTGCGTATTTCTCTGCGACTCTAGATCCTGTAGCTAAGGCATTACCAAGTTGCTTGAGGGCCACTGCTGCAGCAGCTGTCTGTATTCGACAGTCTGCTGGGTTAGTCATGAATAATACTCTGATCGTTATGGTCCCACATGCAGTAGACATTTTACTAAACAGAACGAAAACACAGCATTTAACTAGCGCTCGACTGTCCAACTATGAGCTGACACTGTTAGCGAGTCACATACACATAAAGAGGTGTGATACACTCAACCCGCCACGTTATTACCTATTCCGACAGAGACAGATGAGGTTGAAAAACATGATTGCTGCTTTAGGACAGAGGAAGAGACAAAAGGGAGAGTAGACTTGCAGGACACTCCCCTTCCTGAATGTAATGATAACTTATGGGTTGATGGTTCATGCTTCAAGTTGCCAAATGGTGATACGACTGCAGCCTATGCTGTGACAACATTACACACGATTGTAGAGACAGCTCGCATCCCCCACAATTCCGTGCAAGCAGCAGAGTTAGTCGCACTCACAAGAGCGTGTATGTTGGCGAAAGGAAAACGAGTGAATGTGTATACTGATAGCCAGTACGCCTTTGGCGTAGCCCACAGTTTTGGAAGATTGTGGCGTGATTGTGGGTTCCTGACGTCACATGGTGCAAAAATTCAACACGGCCAGCTAGTACACGACCTTCTCGAGTCACTGACCTTGCCCCTACAAGTTGCAATTGTGAAATGCAGTGCACACAGAAAGATTCAAGATGATGTTGGTCGAGGGAATGCATTTGCCGATGAGGTCGCGAAAGAGACTGCGAGGAACACAATGAGTCGGATGTATGTTGTAGGTCCTGCTAGATGGACCCCTGATGTGGGTATGTGTGAGGACACCATCGAAAGCGTAAAATCTATACAAGCGGATGCTACCGAGAAAGAGGTGAATGAATGGAGAGAAAGCAAGGGTAGATTAGATGCAAATGGTTGTTAGGTCGACCTGTCAGAACACCAGCGATGGATGTTACCTAACGCCTATGTGCTCGCAGTGATGACAATGGCCCATGGAATGGCGCACATCAGTGTGAAAGGAATATGTAAACTGTTGGCCCCAGTATGGCAGAATAGTGGTATCCCAAAATGTGCAGAGAATCTGGTCAGAAACTGTATGGTGTGTTTGAAGCACAATCCCGGTAAGGGAACCCCAACCCCAGTTGGTCATTTTGCGCCTCCAAAGTACCTGTTCGAGGTCTTGCAGCTCGATTTCATTCACATGGAGAGGTGCAATAACCTAAAATATGTGCTTGTTGTCGTTTGCGCCTTCTCCAGGTGGGTAGAAGCGTACCCCTTTAAGGACAACACTGCATTGTCAACTGCAAAAGCCCTTGTCAAAGAATTCTTCCCTGGATTTGGCATGCCTAGGATTGTCTGGAGTGATAATGGAAGTGAATTCGTGGGACGAGTGATGAAGAGAGTGTGTGAGTGTCTAGGCATCCACCAGAAATTCCACGCTGCAAACCACCCCCAATCGGCAGGATTGGTAGAGTGCTATAATGGCACGTTAAAATTGAAATTGGCCAAGATCCAAGCCAGCACAGGTCTCAAGTGGCCAGACGCCCTGCCTTTAGCACTCCTGTGTACCAGAATGATTGTCCATTCCAGATTGGGACTTAGCCCACACAAAATTGTGTTTGGCCGCCCAGCTAACATCTGGGGTGTGCCCAGACCCAAGAGATTGAGTGAAATAGAGTACCCAGCACTGTCTGACTATTTGCACGAATTGACAACTAAACTACATGCTTTACATCAACAGGTCCACAGCTCCTCTCCACCGGCGTCTGACGATCCAGGCCACACCATCGAACCTGGCTCCTGGATCCTAGTTCGGAACTTCAGGCGAACAAAGAACGAGGAGCCTCGCTGGACCGGACCTTTCCAGGTCTTGCTATCTACCCGCTCTGCAGTACGTGTCCACGGAAAGAAACACTGGGTGCACGGCGCCCATTGCAAAAGGGCCCCGCTGCCTCTTCCATATGACCCGTGGGTCCGGCAAGGAGTCGCTGATTCCGAGACAGAGTTCATACCTCGCTTTGTCCCCTTCAGCGATGCACGATTAAAAGGAACTGGGACCGACAAAGAGAGTGATTGTATTTTGCAAGGATCTGTGCCACCGTCAATGCAGTTGGACATTACAGAACCTGAAACATTGTTTGAAGATCACACCGTACCTGGGAAAGAACAATATAATCTGAGGTCAAGACCAAGGAACTGACATAATCAAATCAGTACGATTTTCCCTTTTCCCTTGAACTATTTTTGATTTTACAGCTCTCTCGCCCAGGGAACTAGCTCATTTTTGATTTTCGAACCGCCATCCGGTTCTGCTGCTAGGGCCGCGGTTGAAGTCTGAGGAGTGCAGCCGGGGACGCCTAGGTCAACGGTTCTGGTCGGTCTGAGGGAATTACCCCGGACCGGACAGAGCGCACATCTTGGCAGAAGCAACCTCCCACCGTGGCAGCAACCAGAGGATGGAGTTTCCGAGGGTAGAGAGACCTGCTAGACACCTGAACTTTAACGAGAAAATGTGCATTGTGATGGCAAGAAGGAAATTCCTGATAACATGTATTTTGATGATATGTAGCATAACGATGTTCTTGATTGGTTATACTTTATCCACATTTCGAGTCACCTTTGTAAACAACACTCAGCCCACACCTCCTCCAACTGTTTCTTTATACTCCTTTCACCCTCTTCCTGAACACGAGTCTGCCAGAAGACTAGAGTTCGTAAATAACTCCTTCATCCAGCTCCTACACCAGCACCAGTCTGTAATGAACACATCGAATTGTTGGATCTGTGGACTCATGCCGCACACGACAGATAAGGGCATTCCATACTTCATCCTGCCATTCAGTTATTATGGTTCTCTGTGGGCTTTCCAGACCATGTTCCTGTTCGCCCTAGAACCATACCCGCCCCGTTCCACAGAGAGCGATTCCAGCAACAAGACACTAGTGGTAGGAATAAGAAATATGAGTAGGGATGTTGACACGTATCAAACGATTCCTAAAGATGAACTCACTCCCTACAGCCGTTGGAATGTAACTAAATACGGGATCTCTTTGAATAAAAGCCAGAACACAAAGAAATCCTCCCCAGTCTGGATAGTGCCCCACCGAGGTCACATGTCTGCAAGGTATCGGTAGGGATCCCAAAGCTCAGTTAGGGAAGAGCGTATGCACGGAAACATATGTGTTTGCCTCCCGAACTTCCCCTCCATTCTTGGCGGCTAGAGGCACCTATTTCGTCTGCCACGACAAAGCCTATACATGGTTGCCCCCTGACTTCTCGGGCACATGCTTTATCTCGTTTCTGCTGCCACCCACCTACACGGCCGGGGCAGATTATCATCGGACAAGGACAGCTAGGGGTGTCGTGAGTCAAGACGACACTGCGGGTCAAGAGTTTGGGGACTTCGCAAAGGGGTTTCTGCCATTTTGGGGGCCTATGGTGAACAGCAGGAACATTCGACAATTGACGAGGATAGTTGAGTCCGCCGTGACTGAAACGATTCAGAAAAGGGGGTGACTGAAACGGCCGGTGCCCTTAGCAACTTGACATCTGAGCTTCAGTCGGATCGACTTATGACCCTTCAGAACAGGGTTGCCCTAGATGTCATACTTGCAGACCGTGGTGGTGTATGTAGAGTGATCCAATCTAGTTGCTGCATTTTCATCCCTGACAATGCTCCGACAGTGTACCAGGCCATCTCCAAATTACACAAAATCTCTGATTCCCTTCACGTGGAGAAAGGGGATTGGTCCTTGTTAGGGTGGCTGTGGGAACTGATCTCTGCCTGGGGATGGAAAACTCTGATCTTCATTGGGATGATCCTGGCCGTTCTGTTTATGTTCTTCCTGTTTGTACAGTGCGCTCCTGCAATATGTGGCCTCTGCGCTACTTCATGTGTCAGGAAGCTTGTATCAAGGGACGAATTGAGCAACAGAATGATGCTACAAGCATCTCCATGAATTCATTAATGCAGATTTGGATTCAGATTAGCATGAGTCATTGCCTAATATGAGGGCAAAAGGAGGGTCTGTGGTTCTGAAATTCTGCACCCTGCTGTAATACCGGTACCAAGGTCCAACACTTGTGTCACAAAATATCGTTTGCATTTGCGTCATGATTGAGCAATGCTAACACCCTTAAATCATGATTTCCGTTCCGAACCCTCGGACTCCATTTTGTGAACGGCATCCATCTTATGACTTGCCCTCATATAAGTCAATTGATTGAGGCCGAGCTTGATCTGAAAGGACACGTCCACCTTAGCTGACTTCCCCATGACCTGGCCAAACTGACTCCACCGCCTCCAGCCAAACCTGTTTGGGCAGCTCCTCGCCCAGTGGCCGAGTAAGATATCATCAAAGCACAACACGCCATAAACCATTCACTACATACAGACCATGTTTTCCATACACATTCACCTGCCCATGATTCTTGTTTATGACCAGTTTTCCGACGGGAGGGTGCCGGACCTTATTGGTGTTTCATCGATATCTGATGGGAATTCTGGGCCTGGCGGGATAATCCATCACGATCCGGACATCCAAAATATGTGCGGACCAGCATGACTTCGCTCTTTGTATTATTGTAGAAATATGTGTATAACCATATCATAAACTCAAGAATTCTTGCCAGCAGCTGTTATTTCTGTATATAAGGAGAAGGCTGGTTCTGTAAAAACGAACAGTCTCCTGAGAACTTACAGCCCGTGCTATTGTAATTCTAGGACACATGTTACTTGGTTGCAACCAATAAACCTCGATCTCTGACTTCAGCTAGAAGACTCTGTGTTTCTGTAGTCCAGAACAGGGAGAACCCAGAGGTCTTCGGGTGTGGTCCCCTGGAACCACCGGGTCTCTAAAAACCCGGCACCTCAACTAAAACATTAAGAGGTATATTTACATGGATAGAAATTGAGAGCGGCGTTAGAATTCTTGGTTTAATACCGCGCTCTGGCACTTTTGGAAACGCACGACCAAGGTATTTGCAACAATACTCTGCAGCCCTGTGTTTCCGCCTGCCCTGCCACAAATTACAGCTGCCTAGCCCCAACGCAGGCACCCTTGGACATAGTGCAAAGGTGACTGCTATGGGGGAATGATTGCTTATGTGCAGAAAGGGATACCTTTCTGCACCTAAACAATCATGCATGGCGTTTTGTTGTTTTTATATGTGCTGCATAAAACAGCACACATAGAAACATCAAAAACGAGGTGATATAAAGCATTTCTGCTTATTACTCCATGTAAAGACCAGGGGCCAGACTTACAAGAACTGGCGCATCTCTGTATATTAGCAGAGATGAGCCAGATACTTTGTGTGACAGAAAAACGAACCTTGCGCCACCACAGATGCGCCGCATTTACAATGTCGGAAAGGCAATGCATTGTTGGAGTCAAGTCGTAAGCACGACACAACTCCAGCAATGGTCAGGAATGCCTATTCCCATCATGCTGCGTCACTCCTTACACCTGCTTCAAGCAGGTGCAACGTTGTGACGCAGTGGCGTCATAAAAGTGACTCCGTGAAATTGTGTAGATTTTACAGTGTCACTTTTACGAGGCTTCCTTGCGACGGAACGCCCACCCGGCATACATTACACCTTGGTGCATGTACGCCAGAGTGGTGTTTGGTTTGTTGATGACAGATCTCAAGCAGGGCGTGGTCGTAGTACTTATTTTTGCATATTTTCTGTGCAATGCCATCAACTTTTTTTCTTTATTTTTCTGTGTTAAATTGTCAATTTTAACTTCTGTTAGTACTCTCAGATCTTTCACTCCTTCCCATTTTAATCAAAGTGAATATATAAATTATGACCATAATAAAAGTAGGTGTTACTTAGTCCTACGGCGTCAAATTACAACTTTACATGTTAAGAATTTAGCTCTTTACTATTTGTCTAGAAGGTTCCTCTTAAAGAGGAGCCACCTATTCATGGTTAATGAAAGATCTGGATAAAAACTTTTGTTCTTATCTAAACTGAAATGGATTGCTGAATAGTCATATTGCATTAATTAAATGTTATTATATTCTTTTCATTAAGAAGCGGGGTATACATTGAAATTTGTTTTGTAGATATTGCTAACTATGTTAATAAATGGGAGCTGTTGCCAGTTGATTTTGTAAACAACAACGAAAACAGCCAGTCTCGTCCTTGTTTGCCGAAATTGCACAATTTTACCTTATTTTGAAAGCCTGGATTTTTTTAGTCCATGTAACTTCCATTCTAGGTTTGTTGCTCAATAGAATGCTTTGTGAGAAGTTGTCTCTCCAGGCATCAATAAATGATTACAACAAGCTTAAAGTTAAACAAAACAGACTTGCAGAGTGTAAAGTAGTGGGCCACGGGCCCACTCGTTGAAGAAACAGTGACACTAGTGACATGAGTACTTACCTAACTGACCACAACTTAGAGCACCTGGTACTTTTTAGGTTCCACCTGCACAGCTGTGCTTGTGAAATCTATTGTTTATATTATAACCTTAAAAAGGGCCTTTCATCCGTAGCCTCTCTTTCCTGGCTTCTGTGCTTGCCACTTACTTTTCCTCCAATCTATTGGTTTTATCATGTTTCTTGCATTTACAAAGGCTTGTTTCTTGTCTGCTTCTCTTATCAGTTTCCGTGGCCAAAATACTTTTAACATCTGCTTTGGTGCCACTCTTTTTTCAGAAAGTCACCCTCATTTCTGCTTTTTCGGCTTGGAACATATATATAGCATCTGGAGAAAGTGATTTGCCCAGAATCATAGGATGTTGCGCTGCCGAGACGCAAACAGGGATCACCAGCTCTCGAGTCAGCAGCTCTGGCCACTGCACCACATCCTCTCCACTCCCGTGTTACTTGTCAGGGAGGTCCTTTCTTTGTCCCTAGCGATGAGTGAAGAAAACAGCATTAAATTCATCACACAGTCCAAACAGATGCATTACCAATGCTTGTATTGACAGGGTCACCTAACTAGTGATGCCTGTGTTGTATATGTGTGTGTTTGAAGACAATTCTGCTAGGGAGGGGCAAATAAATGACATGTCCAGCAGAACATCTGTCAGAAATTGGATTAATGGTGCATTCTACAACACTTGTTTCATTATATATTGAAATGTCTGTGTCTACTGAGGGTCAAGACACTCAGGGGCATATTTACAAGCTCCTGTTAGCTGCCTGAAATTCACTTTCGGTCACGGTCCGGCGGCTCACACTGCAGGGCCATATCTACAAGGTCATTTAAAGCCACCCTACGTGGATTTTATCATGGCCTTGTAGATATGGACTGAGGCAATGCAGCTAAAGTTGCTGTGTTGCTTCACCCTGCAATAAGGAGGCGTGCCATGGACATTATGGTGGGTGTTCCCACGTATCACCCATGGTATTGACTTACAAGAATTAATAAACCTGGGAATACGTCAAAAGGCTACACCTCCCAGGGGAGGTGTAAGTGAGACGCAAAGAGGAGAAATACCTTCATTTCTTCTCGCTTTTCCTTTTTCTATGTGTGCTGCATTCTGCAGCACACATAGAGGAAAAACGTCTCTCGTAATTATTTTTGTGCAGGAAGGTGTCTCTTCCTGCACAAAAACAGTCATCCCTGCAATGCAGGCTCCCTTGCACCTTGGTGCAAGGTGCTTGCGTTAGCACATGGCAGCCCATTGTGCGGCAGCACGGGGAAAAGGACAGGAATGCACTTATCTCATAGAAAACTGATTCTTCTGGTCCTTTTCTTTTGACTCAGGGCAGCGCATTAAGACTTTTTGCGGCGCTGCCCTAAGCGCCAAAACCTCATAAATGAGGCCAATAATTTGAAGACCTTGGCCACATTTTATAGCTCATTGTCTAAAGTTCCTCTCAAAATTCTCCTCTCCCCCTGCCTTGCGTCTCGCGCCTCCACTAAAACATTAAGCGGTATATTTACATGGAAAGAAATTGAGAGCGGCGTTAGCATTCTTCGTTTAATGCCACGCTCCGCCACTTTTGGAAATGCACGACCAAGGTATTTGCAACAATACTCTGCAGCCCTGTGTTTCCGCACACCCTGCCACAAATTACAGCTGCCTAGCCCCAATGCAGGCACCCTTGGACATAGTGCAAAGGTGACTGCTATGGGGGAATGATTGCTTATGTGTAGAAAGGGATACCTTTCTGCACATAAACAATCATGCATGGCGTTTTGTTGTTTTTATATGTGCTGCATAATTCAGCACACATAGAAGCATCATAAAACGAGGTGATGTAAAGCATTTCTGCTCATTACTCCATGTAAAGACCAGGGGCCAGACTTACAAGAACTGGCGCATCTCTGCGTATTAGCAGAGATGCAACAGCTACTTTGCGTGACAGAAAAACTAGCCTTGCGCCACCATGGATGCGCCGCATTTACCATGCGGTGCACCGTGGCGCAATGATAGACAGATGTGTGACACATCCTTTGTCGGAAAGGCAATGCATTGTTGGAGTAAAGTCGTAAGCACGACACAACTCCAGCAATGGTCAGGATTGACTATTCCCATCATGCTGCGTCACTCCTTACACCTGCTTCAAGCAGGCGCAATGTTGTGACGCAGTTGTGTCATAAAAGAGACTCAGTGAAATTTTGTAGATTTTACTGTGTCACTTTTACGAGGCTTCCTTACGACGGAACGCCCACCCGGCATACATTACACCTTGGAGCATGTACGCCAGAGTGGTGTTTGGTTTGTTGATGACAGATCTCAAGCAGGGCGTGGTCGTAGTTCTTATATTTGCATATTTTCTGTGCAATGCCATCAACTTCTTTTCTTTAGTTTTCTGAGGTAAATTGTCAATTTTAACTTCTGTTAGTACTCTCAAATCTTTCACTCCTTCCCATTTTAATCAAAGTGAATATATAAATTATGACCATAATAAAAGTAGGTGTTACTTAGTCCTACGGCGTCAAATTACAACTTTACATGTTAAGAATTTAGCTCTTTACTATTTGTCTAGAAGGTTCCTCTTAAAGAGGAGCCACCTATTCATGGTTAATGAAAGATCTGGATAAAAACTTTTGTTCTTATCTAAACTGAAATGGATTGCTGAATAGTCATATTGCATTAATTAAATGTTATTATATTCTTTCATTAAGAAGCGCGGTATACATTGAAATTTGTTTTGTAGATATTGCTAACTATGTTAATAAATGGGGGATGTTGCCAGTTGATTTTGTTTACACAAACGAAAACAGCCAGTCTTGTCCTTGTTTGCCGATCTTGCACAATTTTACCTTATTTTGAAAGCCTGGATTTTTTTAGTCCATGTAACTTCCATTCTAGATTTGCTGCTCAATAGAATGCTTTGTGAGAAAATGTCTCTCCAGGCATAAATAAATGATTACAACAAGCTTAAAGTTAAACAAAACAGACTTGTAGAGTGTAAAGTAGTGGGCCCTGGGCCACTCGTTGAAGAAACAGTGACACTAGTGACATGGGTACTTATCTAACTGACCACAAGATAGAGCACCTGGTACTTTTTAGGTTCCACCTGCACAGCTGTGCTTGTGAAATCTATTATTTATATTATAACCTTAAAAAGGGCCTTTCATCCCTAGCCTCTCTTTCCTGGCTACTGTGCTTGCCACTTACTTTTCCTCCAATCTATTGGTTTTATCATGTTTCCTGCATTTACAAAGGCTTGTTCCTTGTCTGCTTCTCTTATCAGTTTCCGTGGCCAAAATACTTTTAACATCTGCTTTGGTGCCACTCTTTTTTCAGAAAGTCACCTTCTTTTCTGCTTTTTCGTCTAAAAAAGTATATATATAGCATCTGGAGAAAGTGATTTGCCCAGAATCATAGGATGTTGCGCTGCCGAGACGCAAACAGGGATCACCAGCACTCGAGTCAGCAGCTGTGGACACTGCACCACATCCTCTTCACTCCTGTGTTACTTGTCAGGGAGGTCCTTTCTTTGTCCCTAGCGATGAGTGAAGAAAACAGCATTAAATTCATCACACAGTACAAACAGATGCATTACCAATGCTTGTATTGACAGGGTCACCTGACTGGTGACGCCTGTGTTGTATGTGTGTGTTTGAATACAATTCTGCTAGGGAGGGGCAGATAAATGACATGTCCAGCAGAACATCTGTCAGAAATTGGATTAATGGTGCATTCTACAACACTTGTTTCATTATATATTGAAATGTTTGTGTCTACTGAGGGTCAAGACACTCAGGGGCATATTTACAAGCTCCTGTTAGCTGCCGGAAATTCACTTTCGGTCACGGTCCGGCGGCTCACACTGCAGGGCTATATCTACAAGGTCATTTAAAGCCACCCTACGTGGATTTTATCATGGCCTAGTAGATATGGACTGGGGCAACGCAGCTAAAGTTGCTGTGTTGCTTCACCCTGCAATAAGGAGGCGTGCCATGGGCATTATGGTGGGTGTTCCCACGTATCACCCATGGTATTGACTTACAAGAATTAATAAACCTGGGAATACGTCAAAAGGCTACACCTCCTAGGGGAGGTGTAAGTGAGACACAAAGAGGAGAAATACCTTAATTTCTTCTCGCTTTTCCTTTTTCTATGTGTGCTGCATTCTTCAGCACACATAGAGGAAAAACGCCTCTCGTAATTGTTTTTGTGCAGGAAGGTGTCTCTTCCTGCACAAAAACAGTCATCCCTGCAATGCAGGCACCCTTGCACCATGGTGCAAGGGTGCTTGCGTTAGCACATGGCAGCCCATTGTGCGGCAGCGCAGGGAAAAGGACAGGAATGCATTTATCTCATAGATTACTGATTCTGCTGGTCCTTTTCTTTTGACTCAGGGCAGCGCATTAAGACTTTTTGCGGCGCTGCCCTAAGCGCCAAAACCTCATAAATGAGGCCGTTAATTTGAAGAGCTTGGCCACATTTTATAGCTCATTGTCTAAAGTTCCTCTCAAAATTCTCCTCTCCCCCTGCCTTGCGTCTCGCGCCTCCACTAAAACATTAAGCGGTATATTTACATGGAAAGAAATTGAGAGCGGCGTTAGCATTCTTCGTTTAATGCCACGCTCCGCCACTTTTGGAAATGCACGACCAAGGTATTTGCAACAATACTCTGCAGCCCTGTGTTTCCGCACACCCTGCCACAAATTACAGCTGCCTAGCCCCAATGCAGGCACCCTTGGACATAGTGCAAAGGTGACTGCTATGGGGGAATGATTGCTTATGTGTAGAAAGGGATACCTTTCTGCACATAAACAATCATGCATGGCGTTTTGTTGTTTTTATATGTGCTGCATAATTCAGCACACATAGAAGCATCATAAAACGAGGTGATGTAAAGCATTTCTGCTCATTACTCCATGTAAAGACCAGGGGCCAGACTTACAAGAACTGGCGCATCTCTGCGTATTAGCAGAGATGCAACAGCTACTTTGCGTGACAGAAAAACTAGCCTTGCGCCACCATGGATGCGCCGCATTTACCATGCGGTGCACCGTGGCGCAATGATAGACAGATGTGTGACACATCCTTTGTCGGAAAGGCAATGCATTGTTGGAGTATAGTCGTAAGCACGACACAACTCCAGCAATGGTCAGGATTGACTATTCCCATCATGCTGCGTCACTCCTTACACCTGCTTCAAGCAGGCGCAATGTTGTGACGCAGTTGTGTCATAAAAGAGACTCAGTGAAATTTTGTAGATTTTACTGTGTCACTTTTACGAGGCTTCCTTACGACGGAACGCCCACCCGGCATACATTACACCTTGGAGCATGTACGCCAGAGTGGTGTTTGGTTTGT
Source organism: Lissotriton vulgaris (assembly GCF_964263255.1). Lineage (NCBI taxonomy): Eukaryota > Metazoa > Chordata > Amphibia > Caudata > Salamandridae > Lissotriton > Lissotriton vulgaris. The sequence goes on along the minus strand of NC_141685.1, from coordinate 281,233,267 downwards.
TGATGACAGATCTCAAGCAGGGCGTGGTCGTAGTTCTTATATTTGCATATTTTCTGTGCAATGCCATCAACTTCTTTTCTTTAGTTTTCTGAGGTAAATTGTCAATTTTAACTTCTGTTAGTACTCTCAAATCTTTCACTCCTTCCCATTTTAATCAAAGTGAATATATAAATTATGACCATAATAAAAGTAGGTGTTACTTAGTCCTACGGCGTCAAATTACAACTTTACATGTTAAGAATTTAGCTCTTTACTATTTGTCTAGAAGGTTCCTCTTAAAGAGGAGCCACCTATTCATGGTTAATGAAAGATCTGGATAAAAACTTTTGTTCTTATCTAAACTGAAATGGATTGCTGAATAGTCATATTGCATTAATTAAATGTTATTATATTCTTTCATTAAGAAGCGCGGTATACATTGAAATTTGTTTTGTAGATATTGCTAACTATGTTAATAAATGGGAGATGTTGCCAGTTGATTTTGTAAACACAAACGAAAACAGCCAGTCTTGTCCTTGTTTGCCGATCTTGCACAATTTTACCTTATTTTGAAAGCCTGGATTTTTTTAGTCCATGTAACTTCCATTCTAGATTTGCTGCTCAATAGAATGCTTTGTGAGAAAATGTCTCTCCAGGCATAAATAAATGATTACAACAAGCTTAAAGTTAAACAAAACAGACTTGTAGAGTGTAAAGTAGTGGGCCCTGGGCCACTCGTTGAAGAAACAGTGACACTAGTGACATGGGTACTTATCTAACTGACCACAAGATAGAGCACCTGGTACTTTTTAGGTTCCACCTGCACAGCTGTGCTTGTGAAATCTATTGCTTATATTATAACCTTAAAAAGGGCCTTTCATCCCTAGCCTCTCTTTCCTGGCTACTGTGCTTGCCACTTACTTTTCCTCCAATCTATTGGTTTTATCATGTTTCCTGCATTTACAAAGGCTTGTTCCTTGTCTGCTTCTCTTATCAGTTTCCGTGGCCAAAATACTTTTAACATCTGCTTTGGTGCCACTCTTTTTTCAGAAAGTCACCTTCTTTTCTGCTTTTTCGTCTAAAAAAGTATATATATAGCATCTGGAGAAAGTGATTTGCCCAGAATCATAGGATGTTGCGCTGCCGAGACGCAAACAGGGATCACCAGTACTCGAGTCAGCAGCTGTGGACACTGCACCACATCCTCTTCACTCCTGTGTTACTTGTCAGGGAGGTCCTTTCTTTGTCCCTAGCGATGAGTGAAGAAAACAGCATTAAATTCATCACACAGTACAAACAGATGCATTACCAATGCTTGTATTGACAGGGTCACCTGACTGGTGACGCCTGTGTTGTATGTGTGTGTTTGAATACAATTCTGCTAGGGAGGGGCAGATAAATGACATGTCCAGCAGAACATCTGTCAGAAATTGGATTAATGGTGCATTCTACAACACTTGTTTCATTATATATTGAAATGTTTGTGTCTACTGAGGGTCAAGACACTCAGGGGCATATTTACAAGCTCCTGTTAGCTGCCGGAAATTCACTTTCGGTCACGGTCCGGCGGCTCACACTGCAGGGCTATATCTACAAGGTCATTTAAAGCCACCCTACGTGGATTTTATCATGGCCTAGTAGATATGGACTGGGGCAACGCAGCTAAAGTTGCTGTGTTGCTTCACCCTGCAATAAGGAGGCGTGCCATGGGCATTATGGTGGGTGTTCCCACGTATCACCCATGGTATTGACTTACAAGAATTAATAAACCTGGGAATACGTCAAAAGGCTACACCTCCTAGGGGAGGTGTAAGTGAGACACAAAGAGGAGAAATACCTTAATTTCTTCTCGCTTTTCCTTTTTCTATGTGTGCTGCATTCTTCAGCACACATAGAGGAAAAACGCCTCTCGTAATTGTTTTTGTGCAGGAAGGTATCTCTTCCTGCACAAAAACAGTCATCCCTGCAATGCAGGCACCCTTGCACCATGGTGCAAGGGTGCTTGCGTTAGCACATGGCAGCCCATTGTGCAGCAGCGCAGGGAAAAGGACAGGAATGCATTTATCTCATAGATTACTGATTCTGCTGGTCCTTTTCTTTTGACTCAGTGCAGCGCATTAAGATTTTTTGCGGCGCTGCCCTAAGCGCCAAAACCTCATAAATGAGGCCGTTAATTTGAAGAGCTTGGCCACATTTTATAGCTCATTGTCTAAAGTTCCTCTCAAAATTCTCCTCTCCCCCTGCCTTGCGTCTCACGCCTCGACTAAAACATTAAGCGGTATATTTACATGGAAAGAAATTGAGAGCGGCGTTAGCATTCTTGGTTTAATGCCACGCTCCGCCACTTTTGGAAACGCACGACCAAGGTATTCACAACAATAGTCTGCAGCCCTGTGTTTCTGCACACCCTGCCACAAATTACAGCTGCCTAGCCCCAATGCAGGCACCCTTGGACATAGTGCAAAGGTGACTGCTATGGGGGAATGATTGCTTATATGTAGAAAGGGATACCTTTCTGCACATAAACAATCATGCATGGCGTTTTGTTGTTTTTATGTGTGCTGCATAATTCAGCACACATAGAAACATCAAAAACGAGGTGATATAAAGCATTTCTGCTCATTACTCCATGTAAAGACCAGGGGCCAGACTTACAAGAACTGGCGCATCTCAGCGTATTAGCAGAGATGCGACAGTTACTTTGCGTGACAGAAAAACTAACCTTGCGCCACCATGGATGCGCCGCATTTACAATGCGATGCACCGTGGCGCAAGGATAGACAGATGTGTGACGCATCCTTTGTCGGAAAGGCAATGCATTGTTGAAGTCAAGTCGTAAGCACGACACAACTCCAACAATGGTCAGGAATGCCTATTTCCATCATGCTGAGTCACTTCTTACACCTGCTTCAAGCAGGCGCAACGTTGTGACGCAGTGGCGTCATAAAAGTGACTCCATGAAATTTTGTAGATTTTACTGTGTCACTTTTACGAGGCTTCCTTGTGACGGAACGCCCACCCGGCATACATTACACCTTGGAGCATGTACACCAGAGTGGTGTTTGGTTTGTTGATGACAGATCTCAAGCAGGGCGTGGTCGTGGTACTTATATTTGCATATTTTCTGTGCAATGCTATCAACTTCTTTTCTTTATTTTTCTGAGGTAAATTGTCAATTTTAACTTCTGTTAGTACTCTCAGATCTTTCACTCCTTCCCATTTTAATCAAAGTGAATATATAAATTATGACCATAATAAAAGTAGGTGTTACTTAGTCCTACGGCGTCAAATTACAACTTTACATGTTAAGAATTTAGCTCTTTACTATTTGTCTAGAAGGTTCCTCTTAAAGAGGAGCCACCTATTCATGGTTAATGAAAGATGTGGATAAAAACTTTTGTTCTTATCTAAACTGAAATGGATTGCTGAATAGTCATATTGCATTTATTAAATGTTAAAATATTATTTTCATTAAGAAGCGGGGTACACATTGAAATTTGTTTTGTAGATATTGCTAACTATGTTAATAAATGGGAGATGTTGCCAGTTGATTTTGTAAACACAAATGAAAACAGCCAGTCTTGTCCTTGTTTGCCGATCTTGCACAATTTTACCTTATTTTGAAAGCCTGGATTTTTTGTAGTCCATGTACCCTCCATTCTAGATTTGCTGCTCAATAGAATGCTTTGTGAGAAGTTGTCTCTCCAGGCATAAATAAATGATTACAACAAGCTTAAAGTTAAACAAAACAGACTTGCAGAGTGTAAAGTAGTGGGCCCTGGGCCCACTCGTTGAAGAAACAGTGACACTAGTGACATGGGTACTTACCTAACTGACCACAAGTTAGAGCACCTGGTACTTTTTAGCTTCCACCTGCAAAGCTGTGCTTGTGAAATCTATTGTTTATATTATAACCTTAAAAAGGGCCTTTCATCCATAGCCTCTCTTTCCTGACTTCTGTGCTTGCCACTTACTTTTCCTCCAATCTATTGGTTTTATCATGTTTCCTGCATTTACAAAGGCTTGTTCCTTGTCTCCTTCTCTTATCAGTTTCCGTGGCCAAAATACTTTTAACATCTGCTTTGGTGCCACTCTTTTTTCAGAAAGTCACCCTCTTTTCTGCTTTTTCGTCTTAGAAAGTATATATATAGCATCTGGAGAAAGTGATTTGCCCAGAATCATAGGATGTTGCGCTGCCGAGAAGCCAACAGGGATCACCAGCTCTCGAGTCAGCAGCTGTGGACACTGCACCACATCCTCTTCACTCCTGTGTTACTTGTCAGGGAGGTCCTTCCTTTGTCCCTAGCGATGAGTGAAGAAAACAGCATTAAATTCATCACACAGTCCTAACAGATGCATTACCAATGCTTGTATTGACAGGGTCACCTGACTGGTGACGCCTGTGTTGTATGCGTGTGTTTGAAGACATTTCTGCTAGGGAGGGGCAGATAAATGACATGTCCAGCAGAACATCTGTCAGAAATTGGATTAATGGTGCATTCTACAACACTTGTTTCATTATATATTGAAATGTTTGTGTCTACTGAGGGTCAAGACACTCAGGGGCATATTTACAAGCTCCTGTTAGCTGCCGGAAATTCACTTTCGGTCACGGTCCGGCGGCTCACACTGCAGGGCCATATCTACAAGGTCATTTAAAGCCACCCTACGTGTATTTTATCATGGCCTAGTAGATATGGACTGAGGCAATGCAGCTAAAGTTGCTGTGTTGCTTCACCCTGCAATAAGAAGGCGTGCCATGGGCATTATGGTGGGTGTTCCCACGTATCACCCATGGTATTGACTTACAAGAATTAATAAACCTGGGAATACGTCAAAAGGCTACAACTCCTAGGGGAGGTGTAAGTGAGACGCAAAGAGGAGAAATACCTTAATTTCTTCTCGCTTTTCCTTTTTCTATGTGTGCTGCATTCTTCAGCACACACAGAGGAAAAATGCCTCTCGTAATTGTTTTTGTGCAGGAAGGTGTCTCTTCCTGCACAAAAACAGTCATCCCTGCAATGCAGGCACCCTTGCATCATGGTGCAAGGGTGCTTGCGTTAGCACATGGCAGCCCATTGTGGAGCAGCGCAGGGAAAAGGACAGGAATGCACTTATCTCATAGATTACTGATTCTGCTGGTCCTTTTCTTTTGACTCAGGGCAGTGCATTAAGATTTTTTGCGGCGCTGCCCTAAGCGCCAAAACCTTATAAATGAGGCCGTTAATTTGAAGAGCTTGGCCACATTTTATGTTTAAAGCATTTTTATTAAAACAAAAGAAACATGGGGAAGGGAAGTAGGAGGTCAAAGTTACATACAGTACAATGAAAAGAAAAAGAGACGTGTTGCAGCAGTTCTGGTCAAAAAGGGGGAGGTCGGTGGTCTAGGAGGGGAAGGGAAAACATCAGCTGTACGGCAGTAAGGCAGTGCGCACAACCCTCCTATATTCCCCAACCTACCAACCAAAGCTAAGCGCGAGTAGCTTCCTGCAATACAGCAAAACACAACGCGGTCCCTCCGAGCCCCCCGTCCCCAGAAAAAAGGAAAAAGAAGGAAACAATACCCCAACATCCCCGTCCAATAGCCCGTAATAGAAAAATCCGCCCCAAACAGCCTACCCCCATCCCCTAATCCCCCCAGCCCCATTCATCCTAATCCGCCCGGGCTTCACCCGTGGCGTCAGCCTAAGAAGGCGCAGGTACCTCGGGCATGTGAGCTCCCGGAATTCTGTGGACAGTAGTGCCAGGAAGGGGTGCCAGAGCTCCTCGAACTGATCTACATTTCCAGCCACAGTAAGCGACATCTTCTCCATACCCAGTACCTGCCAGAGTCTATGTAGCCAACCAGTGATGGAGGGGGCAGTGGAGGTGCGCTAATGGACAAGGATATTTTGGACCGCTGAGCCCAGCGCAATAGCAATCTGTCTACCCCTGCGGGACTTCAGCGGGTACATTAGGTCGTTGGGAAGGCCTAGCAAAACATACGCCGGGAAGCGCGGCAGTTCAATCTCAAAATGTCTATCCACCTCATCCAAGACCTCTTTCCAGTAAGCAGTCAGTACCGGGCAATCCCAAAGAATGTGCGATAGAGTACCCTCCTGTCCGCAGCCCTGCCAACATCCCTTGTCGGTGAGTTTGTGCATCTCATAGAGCCTCTCCGGGGTGTAATACCAGTAGGTGGACACCTTAGTAAAGGTCTCCGTCAGTCCAGTGTGGTACGCAGAGTGCCTCGCCCGATATGCGATCTTGTCCCACTCCTTGTGACTCAGGGTCCTGCCCAACTCTCTGTGCCAGCGCTCCCTCCCCGGATTATGATAATGAAACGTCGGGGGTTGGAGAAATTTATACAGATCGGTAATGAGCTTGGCATCCGAGGTCCGGGTCACTAGCCACCGCTCGTAAGGAGTGATTTGACGGGCTGCGACGTCGCGCACTTGGGGTTGGAGAGCCCAGTGGCGGACCTGCATGTAGCGCAATCTGTCTACCTCCGTCAGACCAAATTCCTGTCGGAGGTGCTGGAAAGGAAGCACGCCATCCGGCCCGTAAATCTGAAAAAGTGCCCTGCAGCCTGCACTCACCCAGTGGGAAAAAGCTCCCGGCTCTAAGCCCGGAGTAAAGTCCGGGTTACCAACTATGGGCGTAAACGGTGATGGGAAGGTAGTTAGTTCGCGGGGCTCGCAAACCGCATCCCACACCCGCAGGGGAACCCGGGTGACAAAGGAGGCGTAGAGATTAGCCGGGCGATGCGCGCGCCGCAGGAATGGAACCTCTTGAAGAGTACGGCCTGCTACCGCCTGATCCTGAAAGAGCCAGTGCTTATCAGATTCCCACCTCCTCCATTCCACCAAATATCGGAGTTGCGCCGCCTGAAAATACTTCCGGAGATCCGGGATACCAAGACCCCCCGCCTCCGGAGCAAGCGTGGAGAGAACCCTCTTCATCCGAGGCCTGCGGCCTTGCCAAACGAAACGGGAGATGTCAGCCTGCGCTTGCTGTATCCAACCCACAGGGGGCTGGAGAGGTAGAGCGCGAAAAAGGTACAGGATCTGAGGCAGCACCGTCATCTTCACTGCTGCGATACGGCCCAGCCACGAAAGCAAGCCCTTGCTCCATCGGCCGAGTTCCTCCTTAATCTTCTTGCTAAGGGAAGAGTAGTTAGCTTTAACCATTTCAGGCAGCGAAGGCGCTAGCAGGATCCCCAGGTATGGCACCGTGGACGAGGACCACTGCATGGGGAAGAGGCGCTGGAGGTCTCTCCTGGTGTCCGCGGCGAGCGACACGTCCAGGGCAGCCGATTTGGCCATATTCATTTTAAAGCCGGCCACGCGTGCAAAGGCGTTCAGTTCCTGGACGCAAGCAGGGAGTGACCTCCTGGGGTCATCCAGGGTCAGCAGGACATCGTCCGCCTAAAGGCTAACAGTATGGGTATACTGTCCCATCTCAACCCCAATAGCGTCCGGATTATCGCGAATCCTCTGGGCAAACGGCTCCATGTAGAGGGCGAACAAAAGCGGCGAGAGGGGGCAGCCCTGTCTCGTACCGCGCTCAATGACAAAACTACCAGAGCTGTGTCCATTGACCCGTACCGATGCTGATGGTCTTTTATAACAATTGAAGACCATGGTGCGGAACTTCTCGCCGATTCCCAGTTTCCCGAGAACCAGCTCAAGGTACGGCCAATGAACTCTATCAAAGGCCTTCTCCACATCGACCGACAGCAACATCCGCTCCCCCGGGACGCGCGAGGCCTTTTCTAATATGTGCGTCACTCTCTTGGTGTTGTGAACTGTCTGTCTACCGGGTACAAAGCCAGCTTGGTCCGCCTCCACCAGGCCCGGTAGGTGCAGTCCAAGCCTGGACACTAGGATCCCCGTATAGAGCTTAAGATCAACATTCAGAAGCGAAATAGGCCTATACGAACCACACAAGGTCCGGTCCTTCCCGGGTTTCGGAATAACCAACACAGTCGCGGAAAGAAGGTCCGGCGGGATAGCGCCCGGTTCGGAGAAGGAGTTGAACAGGCGAGCCAGGATTGGTGCCACAGCGGAGCAGGAGGTCTTGTAGAACAAGGCCGTGTAACCATCCGGGCCCGGGGCTTTACCGTGTTTCAATCGTGCTATAGCGGAGATGACTTCCTCTACATGGATGTCCCTCTCTAGGTGGTCCGCCTGGGCGGGCTCTAGCACCGGGAGGGTCACAGACTCCAGATAGTCCTCAGCGTCCCTCGGTGAGGAGGGCTCCGCGGCATATAACGCTTCGTAGAAGCTACGAAAGGAGTCCGCCACCTCCGCGTCACCGGAAACAGAAACCCCGTCCGCACCCACTAGCTCCTTCACCACATTGCGTTGCTGTGCAGCCCTGAGCCGATGGGCCAGGAGCTTACCGCATCTGTCCCCGCCCGTGTAAAAGGCATGCTTCAGACGCAACGCAGCATATTCCGCCCGATCTAGGTCCAGCGCAGAAAGGAGTTTCCTCGCCGCTTTCAGCTGCCTCCAAACTCGAGGAGCCCCTGTACGGCGGTGAACCTGCTCAAGTTCCCTGACCTGCGCAGTCAGTTCGTCCCTCTTACATTGCCGCTCCCTGTTCTCGGCCGAGGAGATGGAGATAAATTCCCCCCTGAGGACCGCCTTCAAGGCTGCCCACTGCGTCGCTTGAGACGTGTCGGAGTTGCCATTGTGGACCAAATAATCCTGAATGACCTCCTCCACTCGCTTCACAACCGACTTCTTATGTAGAAGAGTATCCCGAAGCCGCCACATCCCTCTAGAGGGGGAGGCCGCCGGCCATGCAAAGACGCCGGAAACCGGCGCATGATCGGACAGGGACAGGACCCCGATGTCCGCCGCCGTGGCGGCTGTGCGTAGCGGTCCACTCACCAGGAGGTAGTCCAGCCGCGAATAAGTGCGGTGCGCGTGGGAGAAATAGGAATAGTCCCTATCGGTGGGGTGCATAGCGCGCCAGAGGTCGTGCAGATCCATCTCTGCAATCCGGTCTTGTACCGCGCGGGAAAGCTCCCCCGCCTGTGGGGAGCGCTGTGCAGACCTATCCATAGCCGAGTCGAAGACAATGTTCAGGTCTCCCCCCAAGACAATATGGCGATCGGGCGAGGCAGTGACGTCCACCAACACTGATTCCAGGAAGCGATCCTGGTGATCATTCGGGCTATAAACGGAGCCAACCGTGAAGGCAATACCCCCAAGCCGCATGCGATACGCTAGGAGCCTCCCCTTTTGTTCGGCATATTTGTACAACACCTCGCCCCTGAAAGAGCTAGCTAAAAGAATGGCTACGCCTGCATTCTTGGTCGCTGCCGAAGAGAAGAATTGGGTGGGGAACTTGGCAGAGCGCAGCCTATGACAATCTTTGGGTAGCAGATGAGTTTCCTGCAGAAGGCATATGTCCGCTTGCGTCCCATCTAGCAGGGATAGGATCGCTCTGCGCTTCACAGGGTTGTTCAGACCCTTAACGTTAAGGGTCACTACTTTTAAGGATGGCATCTCCCCCAGGGAACCGAAGCGCTGTGTTGCAAACGAGGGATCAGCGGAGGGGGCGCGTGGGCCAGGCGCGCGGGGAAGGCCAAGACAGGCCACGCGTGTGCTTGGGCAATATCGGACGGGACCCCATCAACAACAAAACAACTCTTAAGCCCTCCCAAAACCAACCCATGGCAACTAGCCAAAACCACAAACAAATAAAAACACCCCATTGTCTCAGTCCAGCCCGAACGGGCAAGTCCGTAGAAACCAATCAAGTGGACGTTCAGCCACTCACCTCCAACCGCTCCCTCCCAACCCCCAGCCCCAACCCAGCATCTTAGAGGCTAAGAATCTCTCCCCCCGGAGTGAAGTTAGGCCATCAAGGCCACGCCATTGGAGTCAGGCAAGGTCCTGGCCGCCGTTCTCAGGGCCTCCGCCATATCCGCCCTGATGGTAGGGGAATCAGGGCGACTCGCAGTCGCCGGTGATTGTCTCCTCGTCGATCTCCGCCGGCTCCGTCTCTCTGAGCGCCTCCATGTGGGCGTCGCTCCGTCTTCTTCCGTGGCCGTGAGTCCCAACACTCCGCAGATGTCTTGGAGGGAGCGCAGCTGGTGTAGCACTCCGTTCCATCTAAAGATCAGACGGAAGGGGTGACCCCAGGAGTAGGGCGTCTCGTGTTCCCGCAGAAAGTCCGTAGCAATCCTGAAGGACCTGCGCTTCTGCAGCGTGATGGCGGACAGGTCCTGGTAGAGCGCCACAGGCCGCTCTCTGAAAGTTAAAGGCTGCTTCCTGCGGGCCTCTGCCATGATGCGCTCCTTCAAGGGAAAGTCGGGCAAGAACGCCAGAATGTCCGGGGGGGGTGCTGATGACTGGCGCTGTCGGCCCACTCTATGCGCTCTGTCTATGCGGATCGGGAATTCTGCATCTTCTCCCAAAATCTCCCGGAACAAATCTTGCAGATAGGCCACCAAATCTGTCCCCTCGTCCGCGGATGGGACACCCCGCACCCGGATGTTGTTCCGTCTGGACTTGTTCTCGAGGTCCTCAGAGTGGGCCTGGAGCTCGACACACTGCTCCCGGAGGCGGAGAACGTCCTGTTGGAGATGGACTATCTCCTCATCTCGGCGCTGGGCCGCCGCCTCCACCGTGTCAACACGCTCGCCAAGGCCCTCCACCTCCCTGCGCACTTCTCGGACCTCGCTGGCCACTTCCTTCTTTAGTGTCTGGAAGTCTTCCTTGAGGGAGCTAAATAAGTCCTCCATAAAGGACCTCGTGACCGGCAGTTCGCCTCCAGTTGCGTCTGCCGAGGCCCGGGAGGATCCCGGCGACGGTTGTGTTCTGTCCCGCAGCTGCTGGGCCCTGCTGAGCATGTCCGGCAGGGTGCGGTCTCCCCTTCTCGAGCCTCCTCTCCCAGTCATCGTGGCCGCTGCAGCGGGTAAGGCTCAGGGCCGGCCGCCGCAGACGCGCCCAGTCGCCCATGGGCACCAGATGTGGAGACCCTGCCGAAGACAAGAGTGCTGCGTCACAAGCGACAAAATGGCGGCCCAGGCCGGGGCGAGACAGTCGTGGTTCCAACCAGGGTGGCGATCGGGGCCAAAGTCCGGGTCTCTCAGCAGTGCACCCCTCGGGAAATTAGTTCAGGAGCCAAGGCGAAAGTAGGTGCCCGCCCACTAGAGGCACGGGTGGGGGTCGCCAACTCCAGCTCTTCAGGGATAAGATGGCGGCAGGGTGGGGCCAGGGAGAGCGGCCCGGGCTGGCGAGATAACCGGCGACCCCCGGGGCACAATAATCAAGGAAAGTCCGCAGCCAGTGTCTCACAGTTGCATCGGCGGGTCCACCCAGGCCGACTGCCGTGTAGATGCCTCCGGCCTTCGCCACCAGATCCGGGGTCCGCGCCGCACAATGCACCGTCTTCGGGAGCGGAGGGCCAAAGCGCCAGCTAAGGTCCAAAGTCCGCTGTGTATCGGCGACACCGGTCGCGGAGGCTTCGGCCGGAGGGCTCTGTTATTATTCGGAGTGCGGCGGGTCCGATCCCTCGGGATCGCCAGCTTTCAGCACCAGGCCCAGCCGAGGCGCCTGGACAGCACTGCAATTCGCTCCGCCTCCCAGGCTCTCCTCCGTGCTCCGATCTTTGAGCAAACTTTCGGGGTACTTCCTCCGGGGCGATAGGAGTCAAAGTAGTATCAGTATGTGCACCAGGAACTCCGGCACAGTCCTCTCATCCGCAGGGCAGCTGCGGGGGGAGAGAAGCGCAAAAAACGGGGCTCGAGCTGAGCCGGGCCGGAGGAGCTAGGGAGGAAGCGTCCGCTCACCCCGTCATCTTGGCCACGCCCCCTTGGCCACATTTTATAGCTCATTGTCTACAGTTCCCCTCAAAATTCTCCTCTCCCCCTGCCTTGCGTCTCACGCCTCCACTAAAACATTAAGCAGTATATTTACATGGATAGAAATTGAGAGCGGCGTTAGCATTCTTGGTTTAATACCACGCTCCGCCACTTTTGGAAACGCACGACCAAGGTATTTGCAACAATACTCTGCAGCCCTGTGTTTCCGCACACCCTGCCACAAATTACAGCTGCCTAGCCCCAACGCAGGCACCCTTGGACATAGTGCAAAGGTGACTGCTATGGGAGAATGATTGCTTATGTGCAGAAAGGGATACCTTTCTGCACATAAACAATCATGCATGGCGTTTTGTTGTTTTTATATGTGCTGCATAAAACAGCACACATAGAAACATCAAAAACGAGGTGATATAAAGCATTTCTGCTCATTACTCCATGTAAAGACCAGGGGCCAGACTTACAAGAACTGGCGCATCTCTGCGTATTAGCAGAGATGCGACAGTTACTTTGCGTGACAGAAAAACTAACCTTGCGCCACCATGGATGCGCCGCATTTACAATGCGATGCACCGCGGCGCAAGGATAGACAGATGTGTGACGCATCCTTTGTCGGAAAGGCAATGCATTGTTGAAGTCAAGTCGTAAGCACGACACAACTCCAGCAATGGTCAGGAATGCCTATTCCCATAATGCTGAGTCACTCCTTACACCTGCTTCAAGCAGGCGCAACGTTGTGACGCAGTGGCGTCATAAAAGTGACTCCGTGAAATTTTGTAGATTTTACTGTGTCACTTTTACGAGGCTTCCTTGTGACGGAACACCCACCCGGCATACATTACACCTTGGAGCATGTACACCAGAGTGGTGTTTGGTTTGTTGATGACCGATCTCAAGCAGGGCGTGGTCGTAGTACTTATATTTGCATATTTTCGGTGCAATGCTATCAACTTCTTTTCTTTATTTTTCTGAGGTAAATTGTCAATTTTAACTTCTGTTAGTACTCTCAGATCTTTCACTCCTTCCCATTTTAATCAAAGTGAATATATAAATTATGATCATAATAAAAGTAGGTGTTACTTAGTCCTACAGCGTCAAATTACAGCTTTACATGTTAAGAATTTAGCTCTTTACTATTTGTCTAGAAGGTTCCTCTTAAAGAGGAGCCATCTATTCAGGGTTAATGATAGATCTGGATAAAAACTTTTGTTCTTATATAAACTGAAATGGATTGCTGAATAGTCATATTGCATTAATTAAATGTTATTATATTCTTTTCATTAAAAAGCGGGGTACACATTGAAATTTGTTTTGAAGATATTGCTAATTATGTTAATAAATGGGAGATGTTGCCAGTTGATTTTGTAAACACAAACGAAAACAGCCAGTCTTGTCCTTGTTTGCCGATCTTGCACAATTTTACCTTATTTTGAAAGCCTGGATTTTTTGTAGTCCATGTACCCTCCATTCTAGATTTGCTGCTCAATAGAATGCTTTGTGAGAAGTTGTCTCTCCAGGCATAAATAAATGATTACAACAAGCTTAAAGTTAAACAAAACAGACTTGCAGAGTGTAAAGTAGTGGGCCCTGGGCCCACTCGTTGAAGAAACAGTGACACTAGTGACATGGGTACTTACGTAACTGACCACAAGTTAGAGCACCTGGTACTTTTTAGGTTCCACCTGCACAGCTGTGCTTGTGAAATCTATTGTTTATATTATAACCTTAAAAAGGGCCTTTCATCCCTAGCCTCTCTTTCCTGACTTCTGTGCTTGCCACTTACTTTTCCTCCAATCTATTGGTTTTATCATGTTTCCTGCATTTACAAAGGCTTGTTCCTTGTCTGCTTCTCTTATCAGTTTCCGTGGCCAAAATACTTTTAACATCTGCTTTGGTGCCACTCTTTTTTCAGAAAGTCACCCTCTTTTCTGCTTTTTCGTCTTAGAAAGTATATATATAGCATCTGGAGAAAGTGATTTGCCCAGAATCATAGGATGTTGCGCTGCCGAGACGCAAACAGGGATCACCAGCTCTCGAGTCAGCAGCTGTGGACACTGCACCACATCCTCTCCACTCCTGTGTTACTTGTCAGGGAGGTCCTTCCTTTGTCCCTAGCGATGAGTGAAGAAAACAGCATTAAATTCATCACACAGTCCTAACAGATGCATTACCAATGCTTGTATTGACAGGGTCACCTGACTGGTGACGCCTGTGTTGTATGTGTGTGTTTGAAGACAATTCTGCTAGGGAGGGGCAGATAAATGACATGTCCAGCAGAACATCTGTCAGAAATTGGATTAATGGTGCATTCTACAACACTTGTTTCATTATATATTGAAATGTCTGTGTCTACTGAGGGTCAAGACACTCAGGGGCATATTTACAAGCTCCTGTTAGCTGCCGGAAATTCACTTTCGGTCACGGTCCGGCAGCTCACACTGCAGGGCCATATCTACAAGGTCATTTAAAGCCACCCTACGTGGATTTTATCATGGCCTAGTAGATATGGACTGAGGCAATGCAGCTAAAGTTGCTGTGTTGCTTAACCCTGCAATAAGGAGGCGTGCCATGGGCATTACGGTGGGTGTTCCCATGTAACACCCATGGTATTGACTTACGAGAATTAAGAAACCTGGGAATACGTCAAAAGGCTACACCTCCTAGGGGAGGTGTAAGTGAGGCGCAAAGAGGAGAAATACCTTCATTTCTTCTCGCTTTTCCTTTTTCTATGTGTACTGCATTCTGCAGCACACAGAGGAAAAACGCCTCTCGTAATTGTTTTTGTGCAGGAAGGTGTCTCTTCCTGCACAAAAACAGTCATCCCTGCAATGCAGGCACCCTTGCACCATGGTGCAAGGGTGCTTGCGTTAGCACATGGCAGCCCATTGTGCGGCAGCGCAGGGAAAAGGACAGGAATGCACGTATCTCATAGATTACTGATTCTGCTGGTCCTTTTCTTTTGACTCAGGGCAGCGCATTAAGACTTTTTGCGGCGCTGCCCTAAGCGCCAAAACCTCATAAATGAGGCCAATAATTTGAAGACCTTGGCCACATTTTATAGCTCATTGTCTAAAGTTCCTCTCAAAATTCTCCTCTCCCCATGCCTTGCGTCTCCCGCCTCCAATAAAACATAAAGCGGTATATTTACATGGAACGAAATTGAGAGCGGCGTTAGCATTCTTGGTTTAATGCCACGCTCCGCCACTTTTGGAAATGCACGACCAAGGTATTTGCAATGGGGGACTGATTGCTTATGTGTAGAAAGGGATACCTTTCTGCACATAAACAATCATGCATGGCGTTTTGTTGTTTTTATATGTGCTGCATAATTCAGCACACATAGAAACATCATAAAACGAGGTGATGTAAAGCATTTCTGCTCATTACTCCATGTAAAGACCAGGGGCCAGACTTACAAGTACTGGCGCATCTCTGCGTATTAGCAGAGATGCAACAGCTACTTTGCGTGACAGAAAAACTAACCTTGCGCCACCATGGATGCACCGCATTTACAATGCGGTGCACCGTGGCGCAAGGATTGACAGATGTGTGACACATCCTTTGTCGGAAAGGCAATGCATTGTTGAAGTAAAGTCGTAAGCACGACACAACTCCAGCAATGGTCAGGAATGACTATTCCCATCATTCTGCGTCACTCCTAACACCTGCTTCAAGCAGGCGCAAAGTTGTAACACAGTGGTGTCATAAAAGAGACTCAGTGAAATTTTGTAGATTTTACTGTGTCACTTTTACGAGGCTTCCTTGCGACGGAACGCCCACCCGGCATACATTACACCTTGGAGCATGTACGCCAGAGTGGTGTTTGGTTTGTTGATGACAGATCTCAAGCAGGGCGTGGTCGTAGTACTTATATTTGCATATTTTCTGCGCAATGCCATCAACTTCTTTTCTTTAGTTTTCTGAGGTAAATTGTCAATTTTAACTTCTGTTAGTACTCTCAGATCTTTCACTCCTTCCCATTTTAATCAAAGTGAATATATAAATTATGACCATAATAAAAGTAGGTGTTACTTAGTCCTACGGCGTCAAATTACAACTTTACATGTTAAGAATTTAGCTCTTTACTATTTGTCTAGAAGGTTCCTCTTAAAGAGGAGCCACCTATTCATGGTTAATGAAAGATCTGGATAAAAACTATTGTTCTTATCTAAACTGAAACGGATTGCTGAATAGTCATATTGCATTAATTAAATGTTATTATATTCATTTCATTAAGAAGCGTGGTATACATTGAAATATGTTTTGTAGGTATTGCTAACTATGTTAATGAATGGGAAAGGTTGCCAGTTGATTTTGTAAACACAAACGAAAACAGCCGGTCTTGTCCTTGTTTGCCGATTTTGCACAATTTTACCTTATTTTTAAAGCCTGGATTTTTTTAGTCCATGTAACTTCCATTCTAGATTTGCTGCTCAATAGAATGCTTTGTGAGAAAATGTCTCTCCAGGCATAAATAAATGATTACAACAAGCTTAAAGTTAAACAAAACAGACTTGTAGAGTGTAAAGTAGTGGGCCCTGGGCCCACGCGTTGAAGAAACAGTGACACTAGTGACATGGGTACTTACCTAACTGACCACAAGTTAGAGCACCTGGTACTTTTTAGGTTCCACCTGCACAGCTGTGCTTGTGAAATCTATTGTTTATATTATAACCTTAATAAGGGCCTTTCATCCCTAGCCTCTCTTTCCTGGCTTCTGTACTTGCCACTTACTTTTCCTCCAATCTATAGGTTTTATCATGTTTCCTGCATTTACAAAGGCTTGTTCCTTGTCTGCTTCTCTTATCAGTTTCCGTGGCCAAAATACTTTTAACATCTGCTTTGGTGCCACTCTTTTTTCAGAAAGTCACCCTGTTTTCTGCTTTTTCGTCTTAGAAAGTATATATATATAGCATCTGGAGAAAGTGATTTGCCCAGAATCATAGGATGTTGCGCTGCCGAGACGCAAACAGGGATCACCAGCACTCGAGTCAGCAGCTCTGGCCACTGCACCACATCCTCTCCACTCCCGTGTTACTTGTCAGGGAGGTCCTTTCTTTGTCCCTAGCGATGAGTGAAGAAAACAGTATTAAATTCATCACACAGTCCAAACAGATGCATTACCAATGCTTGTATTGACAGGGTCACCTGACTGGTGACGCCTGTGTTGTATGTGTGTGTTTGAAGACAATTCTGCTAGGGAGGGGCAGATAAATGACATGTCCAGCAGAACATCTGTCAGAAATTGGATTAATGGTGCATTCTACAACACTTGTTTCATTATATATTGAAATGTCTGTGTCTACTGAGGGTCAAGACACTCAGGGGCATATTTACAAGCTCCTGTTAGCTGCCGGAAATTCACTTTCGGTCACGGTCCGGCGGCTCACACTGCAGGGCCATATCTACAAGGTCATTTAAAGCCACCCTACGTGGATTTTATCATGGCCTAGTAGATACGGACTGAGGCAATGCAGCTAAAGTTGCTGTGTTGCTTCACCCTGCAATAAGAAGGCGTGCCATGGGCATTATGGTGGGTGTTCCCACGTATCACCCATGGTATTGACTTACAATAATTAATAAACCTGGGAATACCTCAAAAGGCTACACCTCCTAGGGGAGGTTTAAGTGAGACGCAAAGAGGAGAAATACCTTAATTTCTTCTCGCTTTTCCTTTTTCTATGTGTGCTGCATTCTTCAGCACACATAGAGGAAAAACGCCTCTCGTAATTGTTTTTGTGCAGGAAGGTGTCTCTTCCTGCACAAAAACAGTCATCCCTGCAATGCAGGCACCCTTGCACCATGGTGCAAGGGTGCTTGCGTTAGCACATGGCAGCCCATTGTGCAGCAGCGCAGGGAAAAGGACAGGAATGCACTTATCTCATAGATTACTGATTCTGCTGGTCCTTTTCTTTTGACTCAGGGCAGCGCATTAAGATTTTTTGAGGCGCTGCCCTAAGCGCCAAAACCTCATAAATGAGGCTGTTAATTTGAAGAGCTTGGCCACATTTTATAGCTCATTGTCTAAATTTACAGGGAAAGAAATTGAGAGTGGCGTTAGCATTCTTGGTTTAATACCACGCTCCGCCACTTTTGGAAATGCATGACCAAGGTATTTACAACAATACTCTGCAGCCCTGTGTTTCCGCACACCCTGCCACAAATTACAGCTGCCTAGCCCCAACGCAGGCACCCTTGGACATAGTGCAAAGGTGACTGCTATGGGGGAATGATTGCTTATGTGTAGAAAGGGATACCTTTCTGCACATAAACAATCATGCATGGCGTTTTGTTGTTTTTATATGTGCTGCATAATTCAGCACACATAGAAACATCATAAAACGAGGTGATGTAAAGCATTTCTGCTCATTACTCCATGTAAAGACCAGGGGCAGACTTACAAGAACTGGCGCATCTCTGCGTATTAGCAGAGATGCGACAGCTACTTTGCGTGACAGAAAAACTAACCTTGCGCCACCATGGATGCGCTGCATTTACAATGCGGTGCACCGTGGCGCAAGGCTAGACAGATGTGTGACGCATCCTTTGTCGGAAAGGCAATGCACTGTTGAGGTAAAGTCGTAAGCACGACACAACTCTAGCAATGGTCAGGAATGACTATTCCCATCATGCTGCGTCACTCCTTACACCTGCTTCAAGCAGGCGCAACGTTGTGACGCAGTAGTGTCATAAAAGAGACTCAGTGAAATTTTGTAGATTTTACTGTGTCACTTTTACGAGGCTTCCTTGCGACGGAACGCCCACCCAGCATACATTACACCTTGGAGCATGTACGCCAGAGTGGTGTTTGGTTTGTTGATGACAGATCTCAAGCAGGGCGTGGTCGTAGTACTTATATTTGCATATTTTCTGTGCAATGCCATCAACTTCTTTTCTTTAGTTTTCTGAGGTAAATCGTCAATTTTAACTTCTGTTAGTACTCTCAGATCTTTCACTCCTTCCCATTTTAATCAAAGTGAATATATAAATTATGACCATAATAAAAGTCGGTGTTACTTAGTCCTACGGCGTCAAATTACAACTTTACATGTTAAGAATTTTGCTCTTTACTATTTGTCTAGAAGGTTTCTCTTAAAGAGGAGCCACCTATTCGTGGTTAATGAAAGATCTGGAAAAAAACTTTTGTTCTTATCTAAACTGAAATGGATTGCTGAATAGTCATATTGCATTAAATAAATGTTATTATCTTCTTTTCATTAAGAAGCGCGGTATGCATTAAAATTTGTTTTGTAGATATTGCTAACTATGTTAATAAATGGGAGATGTTGCCAGTTGATTTTGTAAACACAAACGAAAACAGCCAGTCTCGTCCTTGTTTGCCGAAATTGCACAATTTTACCTTATTTTGAAAGCCTGGATTTTTTTAGTCCATGTAACTTCCATTCTAGATTTGCTGCTCAATAGAATGCTTTGTGAGAAAATGTCTCTCCAGGCATATATAAATGATTACAACAAGCTTAAAGTTAAACAAAACAGACTTGTAGAGTGTAAAGTAGTGGGCCCTGGGCCCACTCGTTGAAGAAACAGTGACACTAGTGACATGGGTACTTACCTAACTGACCACAAGTTAGAGCACCTGGTACTTTTTAGGTTCCACCTGCACAGCTGTGCTTGTGAAATCTATTGTTTATATTATAACCTTAAAAAGGGCCTTTCATCCCTAGCCTCTCTTTCCTGGCTTCTGTGCTTGCCACTTACTTTTCCTCCAATCTATTGGTTTCATCATGTTTCCTGCATTTACAAAGGCTTGTTCCTTGTCTGCTTCTCTTATCAGTTTCCGTGGCCAAAATACTTTTAACATCTGCTTTGGTGCCACTCTTTTTTCAGAAAGTCACCCTCTTTTCTGCTTTTTTGTCTTAGAAAGTATATATATAGCATCTGGAGTAAGTGATTTGCCCAGAATCATAGAATGTTGCGCTGCCGAGACGCAAACAGGGATCACCAGCTCTCGAGTCAGCAGCTCTGGCCACTGCACCACATCCTCTCCACTCCCGTGTTACTTGTCAGGGAGGTCCTTTCTTTGTCCCTAGCGATGAGTGAAGAAAACAGCATTAAATTCATCACACAGTCCAAACAGATGCATTACCAATGCTTGTATTGACAGGGTCACCTGACTGGTGACGCCTGTGTTGTATGTGTGTGTTTGAAGACAATTCTGCTAGGGAGGGGCAGATAAATGACATGTCCAGCAGAACATCTGTCAGAAATTAGATTATTGGTGCATTCTACAACACTTGTTTCATTATATATTGAAATGTCTGTGTCTACTGAGGGTCAAGACACTCAGGGGCATATTTACAAGCTCCTGTTAGCTGCCGGAAATTCACTTTCGGTCACGGTCCGGCGGCTCACACTGCGGGGCCATATCTACAAGGTCATTTAAAGCCACCCTACGTGGATTTTATCATGGCCTAGTAGATACGGACTGAGGCAATGCAGCTAAAGTTGCTGTGTTGCTTCACCCTGCAATAAGAAGGCGTGCCATGGGCATTATGGTGGGTGTTCCCACGTATCACCCATGGTATTGACTTACAAGAATTAATAAACCTGGGAATACGTCAAAAGGCTACACCTCCTAGGGGAGGTGTAAGTAAGACGCAAAGAGGAGAAATACCTTAAATTCTTCCCGCTTTTCCTTTTTCTATGTGTGCTGCATTCTTCAGCACACATAGAGGAAAAACGCCTCTCGTAATTGTTTTTGTGCAGGAAGGTGTCTCTTCCTGCACAAAAACAGTCATCCCTGCAAAGCAGGCACCCTTGCACCATGGTGCAAGGGTGCTTGCGTTAGCTCATGGCAGCCCATTGTGCAGCAGCGCAGGGAAAAGGACAGGAATGCACGTATCTCATAGATTACTGATTCTGCTGGTCCTTTTCTTTTGACTCAGGGCAGCGCATTAAGATTTTTTGCGGCGCTGCCCTAAGCGCCAAAACCTCATAAATGAGGCTGTTAATTTGAAGAGCTTGGCCACATTTTATAGCTCATTGTCTAAAGTTCCCCTCAAAATTCTCCTCTCCCCCTGCCTTGCGTCTCGCGCCTCCAATAAAACATTAAGCGGTATATTTACATGGATAGAAATTGAGAGCAGCGTTAGCATTCTTGGATTAATACCACCCTCCGCCACTTTTGGAAACGCACGACCAAGGTATTTGCAACAATACTCTGCAGCCCTGTGTTTCCGCACACCCTGCCACAAATTACAGCTGCCTAGCCCCAACGCAGGCACCCTTGGACATAGTGCAAAGGTGACTGCTATGGGGGAAGGATTGCTTATATGCAGAAAGGGATACCTTTCTGCACATAAACAATCATGCATGGCGTTTTGTTGTTTTTATATGTGCTGCATAAAACAGCACACATAGAAACATCAAAAACGAGGTGATATAAAGCATTTCTGCTCATTACTCCATGTAAAGACCAGGGGCCAGACTTACAAGAACTGGCGCATCTCTGCGTATTAGCAGAGATGAGCCAGTTACTTTGCGTGACAGAAAAACTAACCTTGCGCCACCATGGATGCGCCGCACTTATAATGCGGTGCACAGTGGCGCAAGGATAGACAGATGTGTGATGCATCCTTTGTAGGAAAGGCAATGCATTGTTGGAGTCAAGTCGGAAGCACGACACAACTCCAGCAATGGTCAGGAATGCCTATTCCGATCATGCTGCGTCACTCCTTACACCTGCTTCAAGCAGGCACAACGTTGTGACGCAGTGGCGTCATAAAAGTGACTCAGTGAAATTTTGTAGATTTTACTGTGTCACTTTTACACGGCTTCCTTGCAACGGAACGCCCACCCGGCATACATTACACCTTGGCGCATGTACGCCAGAGTGGTGTTTGGTTTGTTGATGAGAGATCTCAAGCAGGTCGTGGTCGTAGTACTTATATTTGCATATTTTCTGTGCAATGCCATCAACTTATTTTCTTAATTTTTCTGTGTTAAATTGTCAATTTTAACTTCTGTAAGTAGTCTCAGATCTTTCCCTCCTTCCCATTTTAATGAAAGTGAATATATACATTTTGACCAAAATAAAAGTAGGTGTTACTTAGTCCTACGGCGTGAAATTACAACTTTACATGTTAAGAATTTAGCTCTTTACTATTTGTCTAGAAGGTTTCTCTTAAAGAGGAGCCACCTATTCATGGTTAATGAAAGATCTGGATAAAAACTATTGTTCTTATCTAAACTGAAATGGATTGCTGAATAGTCATATTGCATTAATTAAATGTTATTATATTCTTTTCATTAGGAAGCGCGGTATACATTGAAATTTGTTTTGTAGGTATTGCTAACTATGTTAATAAATGGGAGATGTTGCCAGTTGATTTTGTAAACACAAACGAAAACAGCCAGTCTTGTCCTTGTTTGCCGATCTTGCACAATTTTACCTTATTTTGAAAGCCTGGATTTTTTTAGTCAATGTAACTTCCATTCTAGATTTGCTGCTCAATAGAATGCTTTGTGAGAAAATGTCTCTCCAGGCATATATAAATGATTACAACAAGCTTAAAGTTAAACAAAACAGACTTGTAGAGTGTAAAGTAGTGGGCCCTGGGCCCACTCGTTGAAGAAACAGTGACACTAGTGACATGGGTACTTACCTAACTGACCACTAATTAGAGCACCTGGTACTTTTTAGGTTCCACTTGCACACCTGTGCTTGTGAAATCTATTGTTTATATTATAACCTTAAAAAGGGCCTTTCATCCCTAGCCTCTCTTTCCTGGCTTCTGTGCTTGCCACTTACTTTTCCTCCAATCTATTGGTTTTATCATGTTTCCTGCATTTACAAAGGCTTGTTCCTTGTCTGCTTCTCTTATCAGTTTCCGTGGCCAAAATACTTTTAACATCTGCTTTGGTGCCACTCTTTTTTCAGAAAGTCACCCTCTTTTCTGCTTTTTCGTCTTAGAAAGTATATATATAGCATCTGGAGAAAGTGATTTGCCCAGAATCATAGGATGTTGCGCTGCCGAGACGCAAACAGGGATCACCAGCTCTCGAGTCAGCAGCTCTGGCCACTGCACCACATCATCTCCACTCCTGTGTTACTTGTCAGGGAGGTCCTTTCTTTGTCTCTAGCAATGAGTGAAGAAAACAGCATTAAATTCATCACACAGTCCAAACAGATGCATTACCAATGCTTGTATTGACAGGGTCACCTGACTGGTGACGCCTGTGTTGTATGTGTGTGTTTGAAGACAATTCTGCTAGGGAGGGGCAGATAAATGACATGTCCAGCAGAACATGTGTCAGAAATTGGATTAATGGTGCATTCTACAACACTTGTTTCATTATATATTGAAATGTCTGTGTCTACTGAGGGTCATGACACTCAGGGGCATATTTAAAAGCTCCTGTTAGCTGCCGCAAATTCACTTTCGGTCACGGTCCGGCGGCTCACACTGCAGGGCCATATCTACAAGGTCATTTAAAGCCACCCTACGTGGATTTTATCATGGCCTAGTAGATACGGACTGAGGCAACGAAGCTAAAGTTGCTATGTTGCTTCACCCTGCAATAAGAAGGCGTGCCATGGGCATTATGGTGGGTGTTCCCACGTATCACCCATGGTATTGACTTACAAGAATTAATAAACCGGGGAATACGTCAAAAGGCTACACCTCCTAGGGGAGGTGTAAGTGAGACGCAAAGAGGAGAAATACCTTAATTTCTTCTCGCTTTTCCTTTTTCTATGTGTGCTGCATTCTTCAGCACACATAGAGGAAAAACGCCTCTCGTAATTGTTTTTGTGCAGGAAGGTGTCTCTTCCTGCACAAAAACAGTCATCCCTGCAATGCAGGCACCCTTGCACCATGGTGCAAGGTTGCTTGCATTAGCACATGGCAGCCCATTGTGCAGCAGCGCAGGGAAAAGGACAGGAATGCACTTATCTCATAGATTACTGATTCTGCTGGTCCTTTTCTTTTGACTCAGGGCAGCGCATTAAGATTTTTTGCGGCGCTGCCCAAAGCGCCAAAACCTCATAAATGAGGCCGTTAATTTGAAGAGCTTGGCCACATTTTATAGCTCATTGTCTAAAGTTCCCCTCAAAATTCTCCTCTCCCCCTGCCTTGCGTCTCACGCCTCCACTAAAACATTAAGAGGTATATTTACATGGAAAGAAATTGAGAGCGGCGTTAGCATTCTTGGTTTAATGCCACGCTCCGCCACTTTTGGAAATGCACGACCAAGGTATTTACAACAATACTCTGCAGCCCTGTGTTTCCGCACACCCTGCCACAAATTACAGCTGCCTAGCCTCAATGCAGGCACCCTTGGACATAGTGCAAAGGTGACTGCTATGGGGGAATGATTCCTTATGTGTAGAAAGGGATACCTTTCTGCACATAAACAATCATGCATGGCGTTTTGTTGTTTTTATATGTGCTGCATAATTCAGCACACATAGAAACATCATAAAACGAGGTGATGTAAAGCATTTCTGCTCATTACTCCATGTAAAGACCAGGGGCCAGACTTACAAGAACTGGCGCATCTCTGCGTATTAGCAGAGATGCGACAGCAACATTGCGTGACAGAAAAACTAACCTTGCGCCACCATGGATGCGCCGCATTTACAATGCGGTGCAGCGTGGCGCAAGGATAGACAGATGTGTGACGCATCCTTTGTCGGAAAGGCAATGCATTGTTGAAGTAAAGTCGTAAGCACGACAAAACTCCAGCAATGGTCAGGAATGACTATTCCCATCATGCTGCGTCACTCCTTACACCTGCTTCAAGCAGGTGCAACGTTGTGACGCAGTGGTGTCATAAAAGAGACTCAGTGAAATTTTGTAGATTTTACTGTGTCACTTTTACGAGGCTTCCTTGCGACGGAATGCCCACCCGGCATACATTACACCTTGGAGCATGTACGCCAGAGTGGTGTTTGTTTTGTTGATGACAGATCTCAAGCAGGGCGTGGTCGTAGTACTTATATTTGCATATTTTCTGTGCAATGCCATCAACTTCGTTTCTTTAGTTTTCTGAGGTAAACTGTCAATTTTAACTTCTGTTAGTACTCTCAGATCTTTCACTCCTTCCCATTTTAATCAAAGTGAATATATAAATTATGACCATAATAAAAGTAGGTGTTACTTAGTCCTACGGCGTCAAATTACAACTTTACATGTTAAGAATTTAGCTCTTTACTATTTGTCTAGAAGGTTCCTCTTAAAGAGGAGCCACCTATTCATGGTTAATGAAAGATCTGTATAAAAACTTGTGTTCTTATATAAACTGAAATGGATTGCTGAATAGTCATATTGCATTAATTAAATGTTGTTACATTCTTTTCATTAAGAAGCGCGGTATACATTGAAATTGTTTTGTAGATATTGCTAACTATGTTAATAAATGGGAGATGGAGGAGGAGCTACGCCGCGTACCAAGATGGCCGCATAAGCTCCCGGCTCCGCCGACCTCCGCCGGCGGCCCGTCTATCCTGTTGTTTATCCTCCACCCACGCCCTGTGCCTGGATGTATGAAGGTTGCCTGATGCCAACGGTGCTTTCCCGGAGTTCCTACCTTATTCAGCGACAAAGTTATGTGGTGTCCCATTTTTGGCGTACTCCCGGGCTGCCGCCGGGACCTCGATTTTTGAACCATCCGAGAGGGACCTGATCAACATCGGCTGTGGGACCGCGATTGTGGCCGGTCTTCCAGGTGTGGATAATTCTTTACGCTTTTGATTCGTGTCCTTGTTGATGGATGGTGCCGGAGAAGAGACACTGTGACGTGCTGCGATCCTACTGCACCGTGGCTGTGGGTTGTATGCCTGACCCTCGTTTCCCGGTCCGGGGGCTGACGGGCTGCACCCGCGGCCAGTGTCTGTGCTGAGTGTGCCAGTTCGGGGCGCCCTTGTTGTTGCGATCGCCATCTGTGTGCCCGGGGCCCCGCGATGTGGGCTGGAGATTGTGTTCCCCTCCGTCCTCTGGACCCCGGGATGGAGGGGATGGATGGCGCACATTCATTAAGATCCGTAATGGCGGCGATTGGGACGCTCTTCTCGCAATTCACCGGCGCATGTGTCTCCCTGGCGGCGAAACTGGATGATGTCTGCTCGCGACCAGCCACGGGCGCTGCAGCACCTGCACAGAAGTCTGCTGTCCAGTCGAGCGATTTGACCCGCCATCTTAAGGGGCCCGAGCGGCAGCCCGACTTTGCTCCTTTGAGAGTCGGCCTCACTTCTCCTTCATCGGCTACAGTACATGGTCTTCCCTCTACGTCTCCTATCCGATGGTGTATCGTCGCTGGATGTCCTGTTCTCCATTGCCGAGTCTCAGGGTCCCGTCGAAGGGGATCGCCATTTTCCTTTGTTCCGGCCCGTCTGTATAACGGATGCCGCCATTTTGTGACCGGACTTTGCTCCACCTTCAATGCCTTGGTCTGCCATGGACGCTCTGACTGCCTCTGGTCGGATGTGGCTTGGTCGGGATGTGCTCCGGAACGGATTCGCACTGGTCAGGGCTGACTTTGACTTTGAGGTTTTCTTGCTCCTCGCCACTGCTTTGGACCATCTGAGACGCTCCCTTTGTTTATCTCCTTGTGAGGCTTGCAGGGTTGACTTCTATTTCCCTGGGGTTGCTCCGTTTACTTTTGCCGGGACTGCACCGAGTACCTCACCGGGCCGGGGGTAGGATGGGGGGGGGTTTCCTGGTGACTGTCCTCCCCGTGATAATGCTGATCGTTTTGCTTTGCTTGATGATGACTGTGCTATGGGGGGGTCACCGCTAGCGGGGGGTACCGGTTGTCCGGGGGCTTGTTTGTTATTCTCCTCCTCCACTTCTTCTTATATTTTCCCTTCTGTGGGGCAGTTCCGGGGCGACAGGCACGCTGTTAGTGGGTTAGGCCGTAGCCATTACAGGGGTGCAGGGTGGCGGGTGCGGGGGGGGGGTTTGTTATTTTAGTTTGTTTTGTTCCATGGTCCCTATCGCTCTTTTCCGGCTTTGGGAGGGTTCTTTCCTCTTTAGTAGGGTTGGCTGTCTCTTGGTCTCGCACCTTTCTTTCTTTTTTCGGCTTCTCGATAAGCCTCTGTTTTTCTGTTCTTGGGGGGTAGGCTCTCTGGGGTGATTTTTAGAAATGTGGATTATTGTAAGGTGGTTTATTGTCCAGTATTATCGCCGCGGCTGCCCAGATTGCATAGTTGATTTAGTCATAGCCTATCTCCGACTGTAATTGGGGTAAGTCCCAATCGTCTCCTTTGTGTTTCTATCCTGTAAGGTGTGATGTCCTTGTTGTTGCAGCCCCTACTCTTTTTCTAAAATTTAAAAATGAGAACCTCATATCCTCTTTGCGAGCCCCACAACCACATCTGGTGTATTTTGTTATATCCTGTTTGTTGATTGGCTCCAGTTTCTCCTATTTTCATTGACTGTCTTTGCGGCCGGCCATGGTGGTTGTGGGCCTGCGCATGTATCTCCTTTGTTTTTTTAATAAGGTTTTCGAAAAAAAAAAAAAAAATAAATAAATGGGAGATGTTGCCAGTTGATTTTGTAAACACAAACGAAAACAGCCAGTCTTGTCCTTGTTTGCCGATCTTGCACAATTTTACCTTATTTTGAAAGCCTGGATTTTTTTTGTCCATGTAACTTCCATTCTAGATTTGCTGCTCAATAGAATGCTTTGTGAGAAAATGTCTCTCCAGGCATATATAAATGATTACAACAAGCTTAAAGTTAAACAAAACAGACTTGTAGAGTGTAAAGTAGTGGGCCCTGGGCCCACTCGTTGAAGAAACAGTGACACTAGTGACATGGGTACTTACCTAACTGACCACAAGTTAGAGCACCTGGTACTTTTTAGGTTCCACCTGCACAGCTGTGCTTGTGAAATCTATTGTTTATATTATAACCTTAAAAAGGGCCTTTCATCCCTAGCCTCTCTTTCCTGGCTTCTGTGCTTGCCACTTACTTTTCCTCCAATCTATTGGTTTTATCATGTTTCCTGCATTTACAAAGGCTTGTTCCTTGTCTGCTTCTCTTATCAGTTTCCGTAGCCAAAATACGTTTAACATCTGCTTTGGTGCCACTCTTTTTTCAGAAAGTCACCCTCTTTTCTGCTTTTTCGTCTTAGAAAGTATATATATAGCATCTGGAGAAAGTGATTTGCCCAAAATCATAGGATATTGCGCTGCCGAGACGCAAACAGGGATCACCAGCTCTCGAGTCAGCAGCTCTGGCCACTGCACCACATCCCCTCCACTCCCGTGTTACTTGTCAGGGAGGTCCTTTCTTTGTCCCTAGCGATGAGTGAAGAAAACAGCATTAAATTCATCACACAGTCCAAACAGATGCATTACCAATGCTAGTATTGACAGGGTCACCTGACTGGTGACGCCTGTGTTGTATGTGTGTGTTTGAAGACAATTCTGCTAGGGAGGGGCAGATAAATGACATGTCCAGCAGAACATCTGTCAGAAATTGGATTAATGGTGCATTCTACAACACTTGTTTCATTATATATTGAAATGTCTGTGTCTACTGAGGGTCAAGACACTCAGGGGCATATTTACAAGCTCCTGTTAGCTGCCGGAAATTCACTTTCGGTCACGGTCCGGCGGCTCACACTGCAGGGCCATATCTACAAGGTCATTTAAAGCCACCCTACGTGGATTTTATCATGGCCTAGTAGATATGGACTGAGGCAATGCAGCTAAAGTTGCTGTGTTGCTTCACCCTGCAATAAGAAGGCGTGCCATGGGCATTATGGTGGGTGTTCCCACGTAACACCCATGGTATTGACTGACAAGAATTAATAAACCTGGGAATACGTCAAAAGGCTACACCTCCTAGGGGAGGTGTAAGTAAGACGCAAAGAGGAGAAATACCTTAATTTCTTCTCGCTTTTCCTTTTTCTATGTGTGCTGCATTCTTCAGCACACATAGAGGAAAAACGCCTCTCGTAATTGTTTTTGTGCAGGAAGGTGTCTCTTCCTGCACAAAAACAGTCATCCCTGCAATGCAGGCACCCTTGTACCATGGTGCAAGGGTGCTTGCGTTAGCACATGGCAGCCCATTGTGCAGCAGCGCAGGGAAAAGGACAGAAATGCACTTATCTCATAGATTACTGATTCTGCTGGTCCTTTTCATTTGACTCAGGGCAGCGCATTAAGATTTTTTGCGGCGCTGCCCTAAGCGCCAAAACCTCATAAATGAGGCCGTTAATTTGAAGAGCTTGGCCACATTTTATAGCTCATTGTCTAAAGTTCCCCTCAAAATTCTCCCCTCCCCCTGCCTTGCGTCTCCCGCCTCCACTAAAACATTAAGCGGTATATTTACATGGAAAGAAATTGAGAGCGGCATTAGCATTCTTGGTTTAATGCCACGCTCCGCCACTTTTGGAAATGCCGCCCCAAGGTATATACAACAATACTCTGCAGCCCTGTGTTTCCGCACACCCTGCCACAAATTACAGCTGCCTAGCCCCAATGCAGGCACCCTTGGACATAGTGCAAAGGTGACTGCTATGGGGGAATGATTGCTTATGTGTAGAAAGGGATACCTTTCTGCACATAAACAATCATGCATGGCGTTTTGTTGTTTTTATATGTGCTGCATAATTCAGCACACATAGAAACATCATAAAACGAGGTGATGTAAAGCATTTCTGCTCATTACTCCATGTAAAGACCAGGGGCCAGACTTACAAGAACTGGCGCATCTCTGCGTATTAGCAGAGATGCGACAGCTACTTTGCATGACAGAAAAACTAACCTTGCGCCACCATGGATGTGCCGCATTTACAATGCGGTGCACCGTGGCGCAAGGATAGACAGATGTGTGACGCATCCTTTGTCGGAAAGGCAATGCATTGTTGAAGTAAAGTCGTAAGCACGACACAATCCAGCAATGGTCAGGAATGACTATTCCCATCATGCTGCGTCACTCCTTACACCTGCTTCAAGCAGGCGCAACGTTGTGACGCAGTGGTGTCATAAAAGAGACTCAGTGAAATGTTGTAGATTTTACTGTGTCACTTTTACGAGGCTTCCTTGCGACGGAACGCCCACCCGGCATACATTACACCTTGGAGCATGTACGCCAGAGTGGTGTTTGGTTTGTTGATGACAGATCTCAAGCAGGGCGTGGTCGTAGTACTTATATTTTCATATTTTCTGTGCAATGCCATCAACTTCTTTTCTTTAGTTTTCTGAGGTAAATTGTCAATTTTAACTTCTGTTAGTACTCTCAGATCTTTCACTCCTTCCCATTTTAATCAAAGTGAATATATAAATTATGACCATAATAAAAGTAGGTGTTACTTAGTCCTACGGCGTCAAATTACAACTTTACATGTTAAGAATTTAGCTCTTTACTATTTGTCTAGAAGGTTCCTCTTAAAGAGGAGCCACCTATTCATGGTTAATGAAAGATCTGGATAAAAACTTTTGTTCTTATATAAACTGAAATGGATTGCTGAATAGTCATATTGCATTAATTAAATGTTATTACATTCTTTTCATTAAGAAGCGCGGTATACATTGAAATTTGTTTTGTAGATATTGCTAACTATGTTAACAAGCATTGGAAATGCAATAGGTCTCGCATTAGGAAAGTTTGAGCGATTGGTATTGTAAATGACACTTTTTTTATTTATGTGTTGGTTTTGAAAATAGCAAAATTAATAGCTTTGTCAGTTACAATGTCAATAGTTTTAACTTTCGCAAATGTGACACCTATAGCATTTGTAATGCAATGTGTGTTGTATTTACGTGACTTAGATGTATTGATATTACAAATAACAATGGCTTTTAATTTTGTAAATAATTAATACTTAAATAAAAGTTATTGTAATTTATAATGGCAATACCTTAAACGTTTGTAGATAACTTTTGTGAAGATTATGTTCAGTGTATTTTATTGTGACGAAAATCCAAGAACATTGCATTTGCACCTACACACACACACACACAGCCACACATACACACACACACACACACACACATATAGATGTGGTGGTGGTGGATCTGGGGGATATGGTGGTGGTGGATGCGGTGGTGGATGTGGTGGTGGTGGTGGATGTGGTGTTGGTGGATGCGGTGGTGGTGGATGCGGTGGTGGTGGTGGATGTGGTGGTGGATGCGGTGATGGATGTGGTGGTGGTGGATGTGGTGGTGGTGGAAGTGGTGGTGGTGGAAGTGGTGGTGGATGTGTTGGATGTGGTGGTGGATGTGGTGGTGGTGGGTGTGGTTGTGGATGTGGTGGTGGTGGGTGTGGTGGTGGATGTGGTGGATGTGGTGTTGGTGGATGTGGTGGTGGATGTGGTGGTGGTGGATGTGTTGGTGGTGGATGCGGTGGTGGTGGAAGTGGTGGTGGATGTGTTGGATGTGGTGGTGGTGGATGTGGTGGTGGTGGTGGTGGATTTGGTGGTGGTGGATGCGGTGAATGTGGTGGTGGATGTCATGGTGGATGTGGAGGTGATGCTGGATGTGGTGGTGCATGTGGTGGTGGATGTGGTGGTGATGGTGGATGTGGTGGTGGATGTGGTGGTGGATGTGGTGGGGATGGTGGATGCGGTGGATGTGGTGGTGGTGGATGCGGTGGTGGTGGTGGATGCAGTGGTGGTGGATGGGGTGGTGGTGGTGGTGGTGGATGGGGTATTGGATGTAGTGGTGGTGGGTGTGGTGGGTGTGGTTAAAGTGTTGGTGGATGTGGTGGTGGATGTGGTGGTGGTGGATGCGTTGGTGGATGTAGTGGTGGTGTAAGTGGTGGTGGACGTGTTAGATGTGGTGGTGGATGTGGTGAAAGTGGTGGTGGATGTGGTGGTGGTGGTGGATGTGGTGGATGTGGCGGTGGATGTCATGGTAGATGTGGAGGTGATGGAGGATGTGGTGGTGGATGTGGTGGTGGTGGATGCAGTGGATGTGGTGGTGGTGGATGCGGTGGTGGTGGTTGATGCAGTGGTGGTGGTGGATGGGGTGTTGGTGGTGGTGGATGCAGTGGTGGTGGTGGATGGGGTGGTGGATGGGGTGGTGGATGTGGTGGTGGTGGGTGTGGTGAAAGTGGTGGTGGTGGGTGTGGTGAAAGTGGTGGTGGATGTGGTGGTGGATGTGGTGGTGGTGTATGTGGTGGTGGTGTATGTGGTGGTGGTGGATGCGGTGGTGGATGTGGTGGTGGTGGTGGATGTGGTGGTGGATGTGGTGGTGGTGGATGCGGTGGTGGTGGATGGGGTGGTGGTGGATGCGGTGGTGGTGGATGCGGGGGTGGTGGAAGTGGTGTTGGATGTGGTGGTGGATGTGGTGGTGGGTGTGTATGTGGTGGTGGATGTGGTGGTGGTGGATGCGGTGGAAGTGTTGGATGTGGTGGTGGATGTGGTGGTGGTGGTGGATGTGGTGGATGCGGTGGATGTGGATGTGGTGGATGTGGTGGTGGTGGATGCGGTGTATGTGGATGTGGTGGTGGATGTGGAGGTGGATGTCATGGTGTATGTGGAGGTGGTGGTGATGGTGGATGTGGTGGTGGATGCGGTGGATGTGGTGGATGTGGTGGTGGAGGATGTGGTGGTGGTTGATGCGGTGGTGGTGGATGCGGTGGATGTGGTGGATGTGGTGGTGGATGTGGCGGTGGATGTCATGGTGGATGTGCAGGTGATGGTGGATGTGGTGGTGGATGTGGTGGATGTGGTGGTGGTGGATGCGGTGGTGATGGTGGATGCAGTGGTGGTGGATGGGGTGGTGGTGTATAGCTTCCTATATGTTTTAGTCAGAACTATAATGATAATTTGCAAGTATCTCTCTAATACCACCTCCTCCATCACAATGCTAGTAACCACAACAAATACAACACTACTAATCACACACACCCCGACAGTGCAGAGCACCACCCAGCCAAAAATGCACTAAAGCACCCCAAACAGGAGTATCAAAGTATCAAACCGTATATAAATGTTACAAAACAACAGCAAAGACACATTATACACTTGGGTGTGACTGCTCACAGTATACTGAGACACACAAACACACAAAATACAACCATCATTCAACAGAACGCATGAAGACTTGACTCCGAAATTGCATCCAGCACAGCCCAAAGATGCAACTAGCCGGTTAATATAGCATCCATCAAAAATGAAGGCTACCACCAGATACCTCCAGACCTGCATCTGCTGGGAAATGGAAACACTTACTGACCAAGACTAATCGATTTATTCCAGCCTTTCTCTTTCCATTAAAATCCGAGAACTTTCATGGACAACTTGTTAACACGTCCACTTTCCACTAAGACATCACATTTCCATAGGCAGATTCAGAATGTGGCCTGGGGTGGAAACTTCCGAACCATTTAGTGCGTGATTCGTAGACTACTGGATGCACTGTGATGCCAAACCAATGTAACAATGCATGCTACATAAATGTAGCACACACACATATATATATGTACAATCATTGGAAAGAAAGAATTGAAAATTAATATTTCCGAACTTACTGATTTCTCACACGAAAACCCTGTTGTGTCCCAGTAGCAGGGGGGAAGTAGACAAACTGAAACGGTACCTCACACAACTAAATAAGATGCAGGCCTGCAAATTAAAACTTTTGGAAAGTCTTTGCCAGACTGTCCATGAAACGGAATCAAAGGCAGAATGTACGGAACAATTGCACGGCTAATGCATTTTTCGAATATTTATGGATTTACTGCACTTGCCACGTAATACACAGTCTGATGAATAATTTACGAATATCAACACAAAAATGATGTTAAAATCTTAAACGTATCACGAGTTGCAAAAAAAAAAAATGTAAACCAGCACACTCGTTAGCACATTGTTGAGGGGTTAAACTGGTACTAATGACGTAACTTTTGCCCAGACCTATTGTGTGTTAAATAAACAATAGTGAAAAATACTGAGTCAGCACGTATCCTGGGGTATCTAATATTCTCAGAGGAAGAAAGCCACTGCGATGCTGAAGCCAAGAAATGGATTGCTCAAGAGCCAAACCAGTTGTAAAACACATCTGCGAATCAGCCAAACGGCAACGCATGAAAACAGGAGCCGGGTGCTGCAGAGCAGGAAGGGCGTTGCTAGTTTTAAAGCAATAACATGCGTTTGTAATTTTTGCACTGTTAAAATTCCTTTATTTTTGTAGTCCGGTTGGATATTAAAATGTACGCTGCAGCAGTTGTTTCTAACTTTAGATGCAAATTCACAGAACTTAAAAATTATTAGTCAAAGCGCTTTTAAATGTTTTTCCAACTAATAAAGGTTTTGAAACTGAATAGTTATTTCTACGACTACAGGGTTAGGAATGGCTATCTGCAATGTATTTACCTCTATAAAGTCTGTAATGGTGACACAGCCATATTATAGTCAAGCCAAGGGCCGTCAAAGTGAAAGTACGGCCGGCTGAGGGCATTGCTGTGGGGAGGGGGGATGAGAAATGCGACACGGCGGGCAAGGGAGGGGGCGGAGCGGGGAGAGCGGCATGAGGGTGTGAAGCAGCAGGGGAGGAGTGCTGCTGGCGATTGACTGGCGATTTGATGATGTGCACGCGCATTTTAGGTCAATGAGCTTGCGCATTGACCTAAAAGCGCACGGGCACAGCATCAAATCGCCAGTCAATCGCCAGTCTAGGTAAAGCTTATTTAAGCCCCTATAGAGCTTCGCCAGCTATGTGCATGCGCACAGCAGGCGAGCCCTAATAAATGGGAGATGGAGGAGGAGCTACGCCACGTACCAAGATGGCCGCATAAGCTCCCGGCTCCGCCGACCTCTGCCGGCGGCCCGTCTATCCTGTTGTTTATCCTCCACCCACGCCCTATGCCTGGATGTATGAAGGTTGCCTGATGCCAACGGTGCTTTCCCGGAGTTCCTACCTTATTCAGCGACGAAGTTATGTCGTGTCCCATTTTTGGCCTACTCCCGGGCTGCCGCCGGGACCTCGATTTTTGAACCATCCAAGAGGGACCTGATCAACATCGGCTGTGGGACCGCGATTGTGGCCGGTCTTCCAGGTTTGGATAATTCTTTACGCTTTTGATTCGTGTCCTTGTTGATGGATGGTGCCGGAGAAAAGACACTGTGACGTGCTGCGATCCTACTGCACCGTGGCTGTGGGTTGTGTGCCTGACCCTCCTTTCCTGGTCCGGGGGCTGACGGGCTGCACCCGGGGCCAGTGTCTTTGCTGAGTGTGCCAGTTCGGGGCGCCCTTGTTGTTGCGATCGCCATCTGTGTGCCCGGAGCCCGGCGATGTGGGCTGGAGATTGTGTTCCCCTCCGTCCTCTGGACCCCGGGATGGAGGGGATGGATGGCGCACATTCATTGAGATCCGTAATGGCGGCGATTGGGGCGCTCCGCTCGCAATTCACAGTCGCATGTGTCTCCCTTGCGGCGAAACTGGATGATGTCTGCTCGCGACCGGCTACGGGCGATGCAGCACCTGCATAGAAGTCTGCGGTCCAGTCGAGCGATTTGACCCGCCATCTTAAGGGGCCCGAGCGGCAGCCCAACTTTGCTCCTTTGAGAGTCAGCCTCACTTCTCCTTCATCGGCTACAGTACATGGTCTTCCTTCTACGTCTACTATCCGATGGTGTATCGTCGCTGGATGTCCTGTTCTCCATTGCCGAGTCTCAGGGTCCCGTCGAAGGGGATCGCCATTTTCCTTTGTTCCGGCCCGTCTGTATAACGGATGCTGCCATTTTGTGACCGGACTTTGCTCCACCTTCAATGCCTTGGTCTGCCATGGACGCTCTGACTGCCTCTGGTCAGATGTGGCTTGGTCGGGATGTGCTCCGGAACGGATTCGCACTGGTCAGGGCTGACTTTGACTTTGAGGTTTTCTTGCTCCTCGCCACTGCTTTGGACCATCTGAGACGCTCCCTTTGTTTACAATTGTTATGACTTTGGCGATAGATCTCCTTGTGAGGCTTGCAGGGGTGACTTCTATTTCCCTGGGGTTGCTCCATTTACTTTTGCCGGGACTGCACCGAGTACCTCACCGGGCCGGGGGTAGGATGGGGGGGGGAAGGTTTCCTGGTGACTGTCCTCCCCATGATAATGCTGATCGTTTTGCTTTGCTTGATGATGACTGTGCTATGGGGGGGTCACCGCAGGCGGGGGGTACCGGTTGTCCGGGGGCTTGTTTGTTATTCTCCTCCTCCACTTCTTCTTATATTTTCCCTTCTGTGGGGCAGTTCCGGGGCGACAGGCACGCTGTTAGTGGGTTAGACCGTAGCCATTACAGGGGTGCAGGGTGGCGGGTGCGGGGGGGGTTTGTTATTTTAGTTTGTTTTGTTCCATGGTCCCTATCGCTCTTTTCCGGCTTTGGGAGGGTTCTTTCCTCTTTAGTAGGGTTGGCTGTCTCTTGGTCTCGCACCTTTCTTTCTTTTTTTGGCTTCTCGATAAGCCTCTGTTTTTCTGTTCTTGGGGGGTAGGCTCTCTGGGGTGATTTTTAGAAATGTGGATTATTGTAATGTGGTTTATTGTCCAGTATTATCGCTGCGGCTGCCCAGATTGCATAGTTGCTTTAGTCATAGCCTATCTCCGACTGTAATTGGGGTAAGTCCCAATCGTCTCCTTTGTGTTTCTATCCTGTAAGGTGTGATGTCCTTGTTGTTGCAGCCCCTACTCTTTTTCTAAAATGTAAAAATGAAAACCTCATATCCTCTTTGCGAGCCCCACAACCACATCTGGTGTATTTTGTTATATCCTGTTTGTTGATTGGCTCCAGTTTCTCCTGTTTTCATTGACTGTCTTTGCCGCCGGCCATGGTGGTTGTGGGCCTGCGCATGTATCTCCTTCTTTTTTTTGAATAAGGTTTTCGAAAAAAATAAATAAATAAATAAATAAATAAATGGGAGATGTTGCCAGTTGATTTTGTAAACACAAACGAAAACAGCCAGTCTTGTCCTTGTTTGCTGATCTTGCACAATTTTACCTTATTTTGAAAGCCTGGACTTTTTTAGTCCATGTAACTTCCATTCTAGATTTGCTGCTCAATAGAATGCTTTGTGAGAAAATGTCTCTCCAGGCATAAATAAATGATTACAACAAGCTTAAAGTTAAACAAAACAGACTTGTAGAGTGTAAAGTAGTGGGCCCTGGGCCCACTCGTTGAAGAAACAGTGACACTAGTGACATGGGTACTTACCTAACTGACCACAAGTTAGAGCACCTGGCACTTTTTAGGTTCCACCTGCACAGCTGTGCTTGTGAAATCTATTGTTTATAATATAACCTTAAAAAGGGCCTTTCATCCCTAGCCTCTCTTTCCTGGCTTCTGTGCTTGCCACTTACTTTTCCTCCAATCTATTGGTTTTATCATGTTTCCTGCATTTACAAAGGCTTGTTCCTTGTCTGCTTCTCTTATCAGTTTCCGTGGCCAAAATACTTTTAACATCTGCTTTGGTGCCACTCTTTTTTCAGAAAGTCACCCTCTTTTCTGCTTTTTCGTCTTAGAAAGTATATATATAGCATCTGGAGAAAGTGGTTTGCCCAGAATCATAGGATGTTGCGCTGCCGAGACGCAAACAGGGATCACCAGCTCTCGAGTCAGCAGCTCTGGCCACTGCACCACATCCTCTCCACTCCCGTGTTACTTGTCAGGGAGGTCCTTTCTTTGTCCCTAGCGATGAGTGAAGAAAACAGCATTAAATTCATCACACAGTCCAAACAGATGCATTACCAATGCTTGTATTGACAGGGTCACCTGACTGGTGACCCCTGTGTTGTATGTGTGTGTTTGAAGACAATTCTGCTAGGGAGGGGCAGATAAATGACATTTCCAGCAGAACATCTGTCAGAAATTGGATTAATGGTGCATTCTACAACACTTGTTTCATTATATATTGAAATGTCTGTGTCTACTAAGGGTAAAGACACTCAGGGGCCTATTTACAAGCTCCTGTTAGCTGACGGAAATTCACTTTCGGTCACGGTCCGGCGGCGCACACTGCAGG
The DNA here is from genome assembly GCF_964263255.1 of Lissotriton vulgaris. Taxonomy (NCBI): domain Eukaryota; kingdom Metazoa; phylum Chordata; class Amphibia; order Caudata; family Salamandridae; genus Lissotriton; species Lissotriton vulgaris. The sequence continues at coordinate 281,195,550 of NC_141685.1, read as the reverse complement.
GCCATATCTACAAGGTCATTTAAAGCCACCCTACGTGGATTTTATCATGGCCTAGCAGATATGGTCTGAGGCAATGCAGCTAAAGTTGCTGTGTTGCTTCACCCTGCAATAAGGAGGCGTGCCGTGGGCATTATGGTGGGTGTTCCCATGTATCACCCATGGTATTGACTTACAAGAATTAATAAACCTGGGAATACGTCAAAAGGCTACACCTCCTAGGGGGGGTGTAAGTGAGACGCAAAGAGGAGAAATACCTTAATTTCTTCTCGCTTTTCCTTTTTCTATGTGTGCTGCATTCTTCAGCACACATAGAGGAAAAACGCCTCTCGTAATTGTTTTTGTGCAGGAAGGTGTCTCTTCCTGCACAAAAACAGTCATCCCTGCAATGCAGGCACCCTTGCACCATGGTGCAAGGGTGCTTGCGTTAGCACATGGCAGCCCATTGTGCAGCAGCGCAGGGAAAAGGACAGGAATGCACTTATCTCATAGATTACTGATTCTGCTGGTCCTTTTCTTTTGACTCAGGGCAGCGCATTAAGATTTTTTGAGGCGCTGCCCTAAGCGCCGAAACCTCATAAATGAGGCCGTTAATTTGAAGAGCTTGGCCACATTTTATAGCTCATTGTCTAAAGTTCCCCTTAAAATTCTCCTCTCCCCCTGCCTTGCCTCTCACGCCTCCACTAAAACATTAAGCGGTATATTTACATGGAAAGAAATTGAGAGCGGCGTTAGCATTCTTGGTTTAATGCCACGCTCCGCCACTTTTGGAAATGCACGACCAAGGTATTTACAACAATACTCTGCAGCCCTGTGTTTCTGCACAACCTGCCACAAATTACAGCTGCCTAGCCCCAACGCAGGCACCCTTGGACATAGTGCAAAGGTGACTGCTATGGGGGAATGATTGCTTATGTGTAGAAAGGGATACCTTTCTGCACATAAACAATCATGCATGGCGTTTTGTTGTTTTTATATGTGCTGCATAATTCAGCACACATAGAAACATCATAAAACGAGGTGATGTAAAGCATTTCTACTCATTACTCCATGTAAAGACCAGGGGCCAGACTTACAAGAACTGGCACATCTCTGCGTATTAGCAGAGATGCGACAGCTACTTTGCGTGACAGAAACACTAACCTTGCGCCACCATGGATGCGCCCCATTTACAATGCGGTGCACCGTGGCGCAAGGATAGACAGATGTGTGACGCATCCTTTGTCGGAAAGGCAATGCATTTTTGAAGTAAAGTCGTAAGCACGACACAACTCCAACAATGGTCAGGAATGACTATTCCCATCATGCTGCGTCACTCCTTACACCTGCTTCAAGCAGGCGCAACGTTGTGATGCAGTGGTGTCATAAAAGCGACTCAGTGAAATTTTGTAGATTTTACTGTGTCACTTTTACGAGGCTTCCTTGCGACGGAACGCCCACCCGGCATACATTACACCTTGGCGCATGTACGCCAGAGTGGTATTTGGTTTGTTGATGACAGAACTCAAGCAGGGCGTGGTCGTAGTACTTATATTTGCATATTTTCTGTGCAATGCCATCAACTTCTTTTCTTTAGTTTTCTGAGGTAAATTGTCAATTTTAACTTCTGTTAGTACTCTCAGATCTTTCACTCCTTCCCATTTTAATCAAAGTGAATATATAAATTATGACCATAATAAAAGTAGGTGTTACTTAGTCCTACGGCGTCAAATTACAACTTTACATGTTAAGAATTTAGCTCTTTACTATTTGTCTAGAAGGTTCCTCTTAAAGAGGAGCCACCTATTCATGGTTAATGAAAGATCTGGATAAAAACTTTTGTTCTTATATAAACTGAAATGGATTGCTGAATAGTCATATTGCATTAATTAAATGTTATTACATTCTTTTCATTAAGAAGTGCGGTATACATTGAAATTTGTTTTGTAGATATTGCTAACTATGTTAATAAATGGGGATGGAGGAGGAGCTACGCCGCGTACCAAGATGGCTGCATAAGCTCCCGGCTCCGCCGACCTCCGCCAGCGGCCCGTCTATCCTGTTGTTTATCCTCCACCCACGCCCTGTGCCTGGATGTATGAAGGTTGCCTGATGCCAACGGTGCTTTCCCGGAGTTCCTACCTTATTCAGCGACGAAGTTATGTCGTGTCCCATTTTTGGCCTACTCCCGGGCTGCCGCCAGGACCTCGATTTTTGAACCATCCGAGAGGGACCTGATCAACATCGGCTGTGGGACCGCGATTGTGGCCGGTCTTCCAGGTTTGGATAATTCTTTACGCTTTTGATTTGTGTCCTTGTTGATGGATGGTGCCGGAGAAGAGACACTGTGACGTGCTGCGATCCTACTGCACCGTGGCTGTGGTTTGTGTGCCTGACCTTCGTTTCCCGGTCCGGGGGCTGACGGGCTGCACCCGCGGCCAGTGTCTGTGCTGAGTGTGCCAGATCGGGGCGCCCTTGTTGTTGCGATCGCCATCTGTGTGCCCGGAGCCCGGCGATGTGGGCTGGAGATTGTGTTCCCCTCCGTCCTCTGGACCCCAGGATGGAGGGGATGGATGGCGCACATTCATTGAGATCTGTAATGGCGGCGATTGGGGCGCTCCGCTCGCAATTCGCCAGCGCATGTGTCTCCCTGGCGGAGAAACTGGATGATGTCTGCTCGCGACCGGCCACGGGCGCTGCAGCACCTGCACAGAAGTCTGCAGTCCAGTCGAGCGATTTGACCCGCCATCTTAAGGGGCCCGAGCGGCAGCCCGACTTTGCTTCTTTGAGAGTCGGCCTCACTTCTCCTTCATCGGCTACAGTACATGGTCTTCCCTCTACGTCTCCTATCCGATGGTGTATCGTCGCTGGATGTCCTGTTCTCCATTGCCGAGTCTCAGTGTCCCGTCGAAGGGGATCGCCATTTTCCTTTGTTCCGGCCCGTCTGTATAACGGATGCCGCCATTTTGTGACCGGACTTTGCTCCACCTTCAATGCCTTGGTCTGCCATGGACGCTCTGACTGCCTCTGGTCGGATGTGGCTTGGTCGGGATGTGCTCCGGAACGGATTCGCACTGGTCAGGGCTGACTTTGACTTTGAGGTTTTCTTGCTCCTCGCCACTGCTTTGGACCATCTGAGACGCTCCCTTTGTTTACAATTGTTATGACTTTGGCGATAGATCTCCTTGTGAGGCTTGCAGGGTTGACTTCTATTTCCCTGGGGTTGCTCCGTTTACTTTTGCCGGGACTGCACCGAGTACCTCACCGGGCCGGGGGTAGGATGGGGGGGGGGGTTTCCTGGTGACTGTCCTCCCCGTGATAATGCTGATCGTTTGGCTTTGCTTGATGATGACTGTGCTATGGGGGGGTCACCGCCGGCGGGGGGTACCGGTTGTCCGGGGGCTTGTTTGTTATTCTGGGGCAGTTCCGGGGCGACAGGCACGCTGTTAGTGGGTTAGGCCGTAGCCATTACAGGGGTGCAGGGTGGCGGGTGCGGGGGGGGTTTGTTATTTTAGTTTGTTTTGTTCCATGGTCCCTATCGCTCTTTTCCGGCTTTGGGAGGGTTCTTTCCTCTTTAGTAGGGTTGGCTGTCTCTTGGTCTCGCACCTTTCTTTCTTTTTTCGGCTTCTCGATAAGCCTCTGTTTTTCTGTTCTTGGGGGGTAGGCTCTCAGGGGTGATTTTTAGAAATGCGGATTATTGTAAGGTGGTTTATTGTCCAGTATTATCGCTGCGGCTGCCCAGATTGCATAGTTGCTTTAGTCATAGCCTATCTCCGACTGTAATTGGGGTAAGTCCCAATCGTCTCCTTTGTGTTTCTATCCTGTAAGGTGTGATGTCCTTGTTGTTGCAGCCCCTACTCTTTTTCTAAAATTTAAAAATGAAAACCTCATATCCTCTTTGCGAGCCCCACAACCACATCTGGTGTATTTTGTTATATCCTGTTTGTTGATTGGCTCCAGTTTCTCCTGTTTTCATTAACTGTCTTTGCGGCCGGCCATGGTGGTTGTGGGCCTGCGCATGTATCTCCTTCTTTTTTTGAATAAAGGTTTTCGAAATAAATAAATAAATAAATAAATGGGAGATGCTGCCAGTTGATTTTGTAAACACAAACGAAAACAGCCAGTCTTGTCCTTGTTTGCCGATCTTGCACAATTTTACCTTATTTTGAAAGCCTGGATTTTTTTAGTCCATGTAACTTCCATTCTAGATTTGCTGCTCAATAGAATGCTTTGTGAGAAAATGTCTCTCCAGGCATATATAAATGATTACAACAAGCTTAAAGTTAAACAAAACAGACTTGTAGAGTGTAAAGTAGTGGGCCCTGGGCCCACTCGTTGAAGAAACAGTGACACTAGTGACATGGGTACTTACCTAACTGACCACAAGTTAGAGCACCTGGTACTTTTTAGGTTCCAAAAAATAGACGTAGGGAGGGTCAACTAGGGCTATATTTAACGACCAGAACCACTCATGCCCCAAGAGAAGCTACAACAAACAAAAGAGGGGCCTGGTCAGAAACCTGTTCGTGTGCCGCAACTGAGCTAGTTACCAGAAACCATTAGAAGCACTAGAGTGATAGCCCAGGCATGTTAGAAAAATTTCCATCAGCCCACCCATGTGGCGGAATGTCGTCATGTGGGAGATGTCACCAATCCAATTCTCAAACAGTGCACCTAGTCATGGTGCAGAGATGGATGGATTAACCATGGTGTAAATACAGACCAATGGGCTTCACTGGTGATGCTAATGGGGTGCAGTGCAAAAAAATGAAAGTGATAAACGTGAAGATAAAATTGACTCCGAGGGCCAAAATTAATTTAATCAGTATGGCGCTTGGGTCAAGATTAAAATTCTGCCAAGATAGTTTGAAATTATAACTATGTGTGGGCAGAGTAAGTGAAGGTCGACATGTTTCAGCTGTACTGACTATTGGTCTAAGCTTTCTTCAGGACCATTAAAGAAACTGCGACTGCAAAATAGAAATTAAAGAATCAGTGATGCACGCTGATGTACAATGGATAAGTCCTACCAGTTCCTCTGAGCCCAGATGGATGCTGCAGGAAGTCCAGAACTGTATGTATCTCCTGAAGAGACATAAGCGTGAATCAAAAACCATGTAGTGCACAACAGGTCTCGGGAGAACAAGTACAATATACTAGGCACACAGACAGGGCGGTGGAGACTGTCTCTCCCCGCTTAATATATTACCATGTTGTAAATAGTGTCAAAAAATCACTTAAATTAGAGTGAGCTTAGTGACTTACCCAGCATTGTGTGGGAGTACGCCTCACCTCACCCGGAACCCACTCGGGAAAAAGGGGAGGCCCCGCTCTAGTTAGGGAAGAAAATGGACAGAGAAAGTATCTTTGAAAAATAGCAAAGAGACTCGCACCAATAGTAGTTGCCATTTCCTTAGTTGTTCCTAACAAAAGCCTAGCCTTAGTTAAAAAAGAGACTCAACCAAATATGAGAAAATTAGACTATGCATAGAATCAATCAGCCACAGTTGGAGGGACAGAGTACTAATTGGAGGATGTCCTGCAACCATTAATAAACTAGAGTGGACTGTGTCTAGCAAACAAGATTACTATCAAAGTTTGTCAATGGGCAGAAGAGAAAAGGCTAAAAGGCTGGAAATGCCACTCTCCAAGGCAACTATAGCTCATGTTAGAAACAAATGAATAGGGCTCTCCCTATAAAATGGTAAGGAGAAGGTCTGATACCCTACCTATCCGTCGGTACCTCGCTGCTGGCGTCCGAGTAGGAACGGAGGTACCGACGCTGAGCACGTACGTGTATTTATATACCCGTTAATTGGCTACAGCTGTTGTCAGTTGTAAGGCGATCGCTATGGAAATCGGGTGCCAGCGCTGTATTGCGCGTGCGCTTGGCATCCCGATAGTGCGATTTTAAACGCGCATGCGCACAGCGCATAAGACGGAGAGCGCATGCGCGGGCCCTGAGCCGAGTGTAGTCACCGGCGCCTGTATTAAGGTGTACTGCGCATGCGCAGATGCGCAGACACATCGCCGGCGATCGCGCTACGCTGTGTGTGACGCCGTAGCGTAAACAAAGCTAAAACAATGGCCCAATTTGAAACAGTGACCCAATTTAAAGGCACTAAGATGTAATGTAATCATATATAACCCCTATTGCCAGTGTGGGAGAAAATGAGTATATATGCCCTAATATCTGTAAACATGATACACAGACTGAATCAAAATGAGAGCAACTAGACAATATGGAAGGCAAGAGAATCGTATGTCATCATATGTAATCCCTATTGCCAATGTACGAGCAAATGAGTGTATATGCCATAATAACTATATATATGTGATACATAGATTGAATCATGATGGGGGCAGCTAGGCATATCATACTGATGGCAACACGTGTTGTCAATGTGTACTTAAAATTAGTAATATGTATGTACCAAGTGGTATTGATCCGACTTGACAGTGTTCACTTAAAATAGGTTATATGTATGTGCCAAGTAGTGTATCAGGCTCAAATTGGCTGAATGTGGACTGGGCACATGGATACTAGCTGAATGGGGTAGCTTAAAAGACAGATGCACAGGACTCTGGGCTAGTAGATTCACAGAGATGTCCACGGTATGTCATCGTTCAGACCTTGCATATGACTTTTCAAAAGAAAAATCAATTTTTGCTCCTTCCTGAAAAGAAACTTAGCTACATCACTGATATGTGACGGAATGAATGGCCTTTCTAAAATGACCCATTTCATTTCGTCAGCAGTGTGTCCTTGCTCCAGAAAGTGGTTTGTTAGTTTAGTGGCCTGCTTGCGACACCTAATGGTGCTTTTGTGCTCCCCAATTCTTAACTTAATCTTACGGGTGGTGTAGCCAACATACTTAAGGGAACAGGGACATGTTATCATATAGATAGCGTTGTCGGTGTTACAATTCGTATGCTTCTTGAGCAACCATGTCCTTCCTGTCCCTATATCCACTGTGGTAGTTTTTTCAGTCTGAGGACAGACACTGCACGACCCACAGGGGTAGTGACCAGAGACTGGAGGAAGGTTCCATAAGGTAGTTAAGCTGTCAGTCTTGGTAGTCCTTGGACTTGTATGGACAAGAGTGTCTCGAAGACTAGGTGCCCTTTTGAATGAGAACAATGGTAATGGAAGATTGGCCCCGGTGCTATTCAAAATCGTCCAGTGTTTACGAACCATTTTCTGGACAGGGTTGGACATTGTGCTGAATGTACTCACAAATGTCAGGCGCTCCATTGGTGGTTTGGGTGGGCGTTTTTCAATCAATGCCTCGCGGTTGTTGTTTGAGGCACGCTTCCAAGCTTTTTTCACAAGATGTTTGGGGTAATAGCGTTCCTCTAAGTGGGTGGCTAGTGTGGTTGCATGTTTGTTAAAGAGTTCCCTGGATGAACAATTCCTCCTGACCCGGAGGAACTGACCCACCGGAAGGTTCTCCCTCAGGGAGCGTAGGTGGTGGCTGTTAAATGACAAAAGTGAGTTCCTTGCCATCGGTTTGGTAAACAACTCACTCCGGAGGCTGCCATCCTCAGGGAAGATGGATAGGTCAAGGAAGGGGAGTCTTGTGTGACTGTACTCCAGTACTCACACAAGAGTCTTGTGTGACTGTACTCCAGTACTCACTGGAGTACAGTCACACAAGACTCCCCTTCCTTGACCTATCCATCTTCCCTGAGGATGGCAGCCTCCGGAGTGAGTTGTTTACCAAACCGATGGCAAGGAACTCACTTTTGTCATTTAACAGCCACCACCCACGCTCCCTGAGGGAGAACCTTCCGGTGGGTCAGTTCCTCCGGGTCAGGAGGAATTGTTCATCCAGGGAACTCTTTAACAAACATGCAACCACACTAGCCACCCACTTAGAGGAACGCTATTACCCCAAACATCTTGTGAAAAAAGCTTGGAAGCGTGCCTCAAACAACAACCGCGAGGCATTGATTGAAAAACGCCCACCCAAACCACCAATGGAGCGCCTGACATTTGTGAGTACATTCAGCACAATGTCCAACCCTGTCCAGAGTCTTGTGTGACTGTACTCCAGTACTCACTGGAGTACAGTCACACAAGACTCCCCTTCCTTGACCTATCCATCTTCCCTGAGGATGGCAGCCTCCGGAGTGAGTTGTTTACCAAACCGATGGCAAGGAACTCACTTTTGTCATTTAACAGCCACCACCCACGCTCCCTGAGGGAGAACCTTCCGGTGGGTCAGTTCCTCCGGGTCAGGAGGAATTGTTCATCCAGGGAACTCTTTAACAAACATGCAACCACACTAGCCACCCACTTAGAGGAACGCTATTACCCCAAACATCTTGTGAAAAAAGCTTGGAAGCGTGCCTCAAACAACAACCGCGAGGCATTGATTGAAAAACGCCCACCCAAACCACCAATGGAGCGCCTGACATTTGTGAGTACATTCAGCACAATGTCCAACCCTGTCCAGAGTCTTGTGTGACTGTACTCCAGTACTCACTGGAGTACAGTCACACAAGACTCCCCTTCCTTGACCTATCCATCTTCCCTGAGGATGGCAGCCTCCGGAGTGAGTTGTTTACCAAACCGATGGCAAGGAACTCACTTTTGTCATTTAACAGCCACCACCCACGCTCCCTGAGGGAGAACCTTCCGGTGGGTCAGTTCCTCCGGGTCAGGAGGAATTGTTCATCCAGGGAACTCTTTAACAAACATGCAACCACACTAGCCACCCACTTAGAGGAACGCTATTACCCCAAACATCTTGTGAAAAAAGCTTGGAAGCGTGCCTCAAACAACAACCGCGAGGCATTGATTGAAAAACACCCACCCAAACCACCAATGGAGCGCCTGACATTTGTGAGTACATTCAGCACAATGTCCAACCCTGTCCAGAAAATGGTTCGTAAACACTGGACGATTTTGAATAGCACCGGGGCCAATCTTCCATTACCATTGTTCTCATTCAAAAGGGCACCTAGTCTTCGAGACACTCTTGTCCATACAAGACCAAGGACTACCAAGACTGACAGCTTAACTACCTTATGGAACCTTCCTCCAGTCTCTGGTCACTACCCCTGTGGGTCGTGCAGTGTCTGTCCTCAGACTGAAAAAACTACCACAGTGGATATAGGGACAGGAAGGACATGGTTGCTCAAGAAGCATACGAATTGTAACACCGACAACGCTATCTATATGATAACATGTCCCTGTTCCCTTAAGTATGTTGGCTACACCACCCGTAAGATTAAGTTAAGAATTGGGGAGCACAAAAGCACCATTAGGTGTCGCAAGCAGGCCACTAAACTAACAAACCACTTTCTGGAGCAAGGACACACTGCTGACGAAATGAAATGGGTCATTTTAGAAAGGCCATTCATTCCGTCACATATCAGTGATGTAGCTAAGTTTCTTTTCAGGAAGGAGCAAAAATTGATTTTTCTTTTGAAAAGTCATATGCAAGGTCTGAACGATGACATACCGTGGACATCTCTGTGAATCTACTAGCCCAGAGTCCTGTGCATCTGTCTTTTAAGCTACCCCATTCAGCTAGTATCCATGTGCCCAGTCCACATTCAGCCAATTTGAGCCTGATACACTACTTGGCACATACATATAACCTATTTTAAGTGAACACTGTCAAGTCGGATCAATACCACTTGGTACATACATATTACTAATTTTAAGTACACATTGACAACACGTGTTGCCATCAGTATGATATGCCTAGCTGCCCCCATCATGATTCAATCTATGTATCACATATATATAGTTATTATGGCATATACACTCATTTGCTCGTACATTGGCAATAGGGATTACATATGATGACATACGATTCTCTTGCCTTCCATATTGTCTAGTTGCTCTCATTTTGATTCAGTCGGTGTATCATGTTTACAGATATTAGGGCATATATACTCATTTTCTCCCACACTGGCAATAGGGGTTATATATGATTACATTACATCTTAGTGCCTTTAAATTGGGTCACTGTTTCAAATTGGGCCATTGTTTTAGCTTTGTTTACGCTACGGCGTCACACACAGCGTAGCGCGATCGCTGGCGATGTGTCTGCGCATCTGCGGATGCGCAGTACACCTTAATACAGGCGCCGGTGACTACACTCGGCTCAGGGCCCGCGCATGCGCTCTCCGTCTTATGCGCTGTGCGCATGCGCGTTTAAAATCGCACTATCGGGATGCCAAGCGCACGCGCAATACAGCGCTGGCACCCGATTTCCATAGCGATCGCCTTACAACTGACAACAGCTGTAGCCAATTAACGGGTATATAAATACACGTACGTGCTCAGCGTCGGTACCTCCGTTCCTACTCGGACGCCAGCAGCGAGGTACCGACGGATAGGTAGGGTATCAGACCTTCTCCTTACCATTTTATAGGGAGAGCCCTATTCATTTGTTTCTAACATGAGCTATAGTTGCCTTGGAGAGTGGCATTTCCAGCCTTTTAGCCTTTTCTCTTCTGCCCATTGACAAACTTTGATAGTAATCTTGTTTGCTAGACACAGTCCACTCTAGTTTATTAATGGTTGCAGGACATCCTCCAATTAGTACTCTGTCCCTCCAACTGTGGCTGATTGATTCTATGCATAGTCTAATTTTCTCATATTTGGTTGAGTCTCTTTTTTAACTAAGGCTAGGCTTTTGTTAGGAACAACTAAGGAAATGGCAACTACTATTGGTGCGAGTCTCTTTGCTATTTTTCAAAGATACTTTCTCTGTCCATTTTCTTCCCTAACTAGAGCGGGGCCTCCCCTTTTTCCCGAGTGGGTTCCGGGTGAGGTGAGGCGTACTCCCACACAATGCTGGGTAAGTCACTAAGCTCACTCTAATTTAAGTGATTTTTTGACACTATTTACAACATGGTAATATATTAAGCGGGGAGAGACAGTCTCCACCGCCCTGTCTGTGTGCCTAGTATATTGTACTTGTTCTCCCGAGACCTGTTGTGCACTACATGGTTTTTGATTCACGCTTATGTCTCTTCAGGAGATACATACAGTTCTGGACTTCCTGCAGCATCCATCTGGGCTCAGAGGAACTGGTAGGACTTATCCATTGTACATCAGCGTGCATCACCGATTCTTTAATTTCTATTTTGCAGTCGCAGTTTCTTTAATGGTCCTGAAGAAAGCTTAGACCAATAGTCAGTACAGCTGAAACATGTCGACCTTCACTTACTCTGCCCACACATAGTTATAATTTCAAACTATCTTGGCAGAATTTTAATCTTGACCCAAGCGCCATACTGATTAAATTAATTTTGGCCCTCGGAGTCAATTTTATCTTCACGTTTATCACTTTCATTTTTTTGCACTGCACCCCATTAGCATCACCAGTGAAGCCCATTGGTCTGTATTTACACCATGGTTAATCCATCCATCTCTGCACCATGACTAGGTGCACTGTTTGAGAATTGGATTGGTGACATCTCCCACATGACGACATTCCGCCACATGGGTGGGCTGATGGGAATTTTTCTAACATGCCTGGGCTATCACTCTAGTGCTTCTAATGGTTTCTGGTAACTAGCTCAGTTGCGGCACACGAACAGGTTTCTGACCAGGCCCCTCTTTTGTTTGTTGTAACTTTTTAGGTTCCGCCTGCACAGCTGTGCTTGTGAAATCTATTGTTTATATTATAACCTTAAAAAAGGCCTTTTATTCCTAGCCTCTCTTTCCTAGCTTCTGTGCTTGCCGCTTACTTTTCCTCCAATCTATTGGTTTTATCATGTTTCCTGCATTTACAAAGGCTTGTTCCTTGTCTGATTCTCTTATCAGTTTCCGTGGCCAAAATACTTTTAACATCTGCTTTGGTGCCACTCTTTTTTCAGAAAGTCACCCTCTTTTCTGCTTTTTTGTCTTAGAAAGTATATATATAGCATCTGGAGAAAGTAATTTGCCCAGAATCATAGGATGTTGCGCTGCCGAGACGCAAACAGGGATCACCAGCTCTCGAGTCAGCAGCTCTGGCCACTGCACCACATCCTCTCCACTCCCGTGTTACTTGTCAGGGAGGTCCTTCCTTTGTCCCTAGCGATGAGTGATGAAAACAGCATTAAATTCATCACACAGTCCTAACAGATGCCTTACCAATGCTTGTATTGACAGGGTCACCTGACTGGTGACGCCTGTGTTGTATGTGTGTGTTTGAAGACAATTCTGCTAGGGAGGGGCAGATAAATGACATGTCCAGCAGAACATCTATCAGAAATGGGATTAATGGTGCATTCTACAACACTTGTTTCATTATATATTGAAATGTCTGTGTCTACTGAGGGTCAAGACACTCAGGGGCATATTTACAAGCTCCTGTTAGCTGCCGGAAATTCACTTTCGGTGACGGTCCGGCGGCTCACACTGCAGGGCCATATCTACAAGGTCATTTTAAGCCACCCTATGTGGATTTTATCATGGCCTAGTAGATACGGACTGAGGCAATGCAGCTAAAGTTGCTGTGTTGCTTCACCCTGCAATAAGAAGGCGTGCCATGGACATTACAGTGGGTGTTCCCACGTAACACCCATGGTACTGACTTACAAGAATTAATAAACCTGGGAATACCTCAAAAGGCTACACCTCCTAGGGGAGGTGTAAGTGAGGCGCAAAGAGGAGAAATACCTTTATTTCTTCACCCTTTTCCTTTTTCTATGTGTACTGCATTCTGCAGCACACATAGAGGAAAAACGCCTCTCGTAATTGTTTTTGTGCAGGAAGGTGTCTCTTCCTGCACAAAAACAGTCATCCCTGCAATGCAGGCACCCTTGCACTATGGTGCAAGGGTGCTTGCGTTAGCACATGGCAGCCTATTGTGCAGCAGCGCAGGGAAAAGGACAGGAATGCACGTATCTCATAGATTACTGATTCTGCTGGTCCTTTTCTTTTGACTCAGGGCAGCGCATTAAGATTTTTTGCGGCGCTGCCCTAAGCGCCAAAACCTCATAAATGAGGCCGTTAATTTGAAGAGCTTGGCCACATTTTATAGCTCATTGTCTAAAGTGCCCCTCAAAATTCTCCTCTCCCCCTGCCTTGCGTCTCGCGCCTCCACTAAAACATTAAGCAGTATATTTACATGGATAGAAATTGAGAGCGGCGTTAGCATTCTTGGTTTAATGCCACGCTCCGCCACTTTTGGAAACGCACGACCAAGGTATTTGCAACAACACTCTGCCTCCCTGTGTTTCCGCCTGCCCTGCCACAAATTACAGCTGCCTAGCCCCAACGCAGGCACCCTTGGACATCGTGCAAAGGTGACTGCTATGGGGGAATGATTGCTTATGTGCAGAAAGGGATACCTTTCTGCACATAAACAATCATGCATGGCGTTTTGTTGTTTTTATATGTGCTGCTTAAAACAGCACACATAGAAACATCAAAAACGAGGTGATGTAAAGCATTTCTGCTCATTACTCCATGTAAAGACTAGGGGCCAGACTTACAAGAACTGGCGCATCTCTGCATATTAGCTGAGATGAGCCAGTTACTTTGCGTGACAGAAAAACTAACCTTGCGCCACCATGGATGCACCGCATTTACAATGCAGTGCACCGTGGCGCAAGGATAGACAGATGTGTGACGCATCCTTTGTAGGAAAGGCAATGCATTGTTGAAATCTAGTCGTAAGCACGACACAACTCCAGCAATGGTCAGGAATGCCTATTCCCATCATGCTGAGTCACTCCTTACACCTGCTTCAAGCAGGCACAACGTTGTGACGCAGTGGCGTCATAAAAGTGTCTCCGTGAAATTTTGTAGATTTTACTGTGTCACTTTTACGAGGCTTCCTTGTGACGGAACACCCACCCGGCATACATTACACCTTGGAGCATGTACGCCAGAGTGGTGTTTGGTTTGTTGATGACAGATCTCAAGCAGGGCGTGGTCGTAGTACTTATATTTGCATATTTTCTGTGCAATGCCATCAACTTCTTTTCTTTATTTTTCTGAGGTAAATTGTCAATTTTAACTTCTGTTAGTACTCTCAGATCTTTCACTCCTTCCCATTTTAATCAAAGTGAATATATAAATTATGACCATAAGAAAAGTAGGTGTTACTTAGTCCTACGGCGTGAAATTACAACTTTACATGTTAAGAATTTAGCTCTTTACTATTTGTCTAGAAGGTTTCTCTTAAAGAGGAGCCACCAGGAGTCGCGTGAGCGCGTCGACAAGATCGGCGCCACCACCGGAGCTCCGTAACTTCATCAGCCTAATGAGCTGATTAATGACGATTTTGCCTCAAGGTTTGCTCATTTCTTGCAGCGCTTGCCTTCTATGCCGCCCCCCTACCTTATCTGTCAATTCTGGCCGTTTTCAACGTAAGGGGGTCCCTCTGTCTGCTTCCTGGCTCCTCTCCCCAGCCTCTGCTCCGGTTCTGCCGATTGCCTCAGCACAGGGGGCGGTGCAATTCTGAGGAAAGGGCCTGGCTTGGGCCTAGCCACTCCCACGGCTCACCTTAACTCTTACACTGCCTTTTCCTCAACTACTTCTGGAGCTTTTAATACCCTTTTCCCTCATATTTATTAAAATTTTGAGGTGATTTTGATTTTTACATTTTTCTGAAGCAAAAGTTATTTTTTCTCTTCAAGATGGATAACAAAAATTCAGCTAACAACAAAAGGAAGCAGCAGGTGTCTCCTCCCCCAAATAAATCTAAGGTTGTTGAAACTTCTGAACCTTCACTTAATCTGATACTGGAAGAAATTAAAGCGCTGCGCATGAATACTGATACTATTGCTAACGAAGTGAAAAATGTTCGCAAAGATATGGCGTCTATGTCCATGAAAGTTTCTGATAATTCTATTAAAATTCAGGACAATAAAACCAAACTTGACGCTTTTACACCTTTGATGGCTCAGATAGTATCAATGCATAACCAACTATTGGAATTGGAGAACCGTAATAGACAATATAATCTCCGCATTTTCAATTTGCCGGAAGAAGTTGAGGGCTCCGACTGTCGCCTGTACCTGGAATCTTTGCTGCCTGGTCTTCTAAGTATCAAATTTCCGGAAAAATTTGAGGTGGACAAAGCGCATAGAATTCCCTCACACAGGAATCCACGCCATGCAAAACCCAGGCAAATGATTTTCAAAGTCTTGCGTCACCATCACTTGGTCCTCATAAGGAAAGCAGCTAGAGATATTCCTTCGCTTCTGGTAAATGGCTCCAAAATATTTATCCATCAAGACTTTGCTAAGGAAACGGTTGCTATTTGCAAGGAATTTTCATCTTTGCGTCCACAATTGAAAAGCCTTGGTTTTAAGTATGGTCTATTTGATCCGTCTACAATGCGAGTTTGAAAGGACACCTTCTCAAAATCTTTTCATCGTCCTGAAGACTTAAGACTTTTTCAGGATCAACAAGCTTCGTCATCAATGGAGACACAAGCTCCCATTACCTGAACGCAATTAGTTTGAGCATTCCTGGTGATTCTTCTTTCTTCATGGGCTCCAACGGTCTCTGGCCATGCTTGTGGAACGGGTGTGCGTCTCTCTGTCCTTATTTATGTGCCCTGTTTGTACCTTTTTCTTCCTTTTCTGTTTCTTCCTTTTGTGTCCTTCCTTGCCTTTTCTAGCTTTCTACGTAGAGTTACCTTTCTTCCATGGCTGTTCACTCTCTTCTCTTTCTTTACCTCCTCTCTTCATCCTCTTTTTACTTCTTTATGGCTGATATACATAATGTCAAAATTGTTTCTCTTAATGTTAAAGGTCTGCGACATCCAGTTAAAAGAACAAAAATTTTAGACTACTTGGGTGCTTCTAAAGCTAACATATGTTTTCTTCAAGAAACACATGTTGATGATAACATTTTACAATATATGAAGAAAAAATGGGTGGACAATATTGTCTCATCGCCTGCCCTTGGTAAGAAAAACGGGGTTGCGATTTTCTTTGCTAAGAGATTACACTGTCAGATTATTAGTAAATTTACAGATACAAAAGGTAGATTTATTGTTGTTAAAGTTAAAATTCATGACTCCACCTTCTTTTTGCTTAATATATATGGCCCCACGGCTGATGACCCATCGTTTTGGTCTAACTTATCTACAGAAGTTCTAAAGTTGGGACAAGTTCCTTTGATTGTTGGAAGGGATTTTAATGTGATCATTGATCCGTTACTTGATAGACTTTCTACTACCAGGTTTAGACCCCCTAAAGTTTTTCATGCTTTTAAAGCTTTCCTTAGTACAACCAAACTGGCTGATGTATGGAGACTACACTTTCCCACTGAAAAATGGTTTTCTTTTTTCTCTAATCCCCATAATTCTCACTCACGGATTGATTATTTTTTGATTTCACCTTCCCTACTTCAGTCAGCTACAAATCCCGTTATAGGCACTATAGACATTTCAGACCATGCTTTAATCTCATTTGTCTTAAATATCTCCTCTACTCTTACTAAACAAAATAGATGGCGTATGAACTCGAGCATTGTCCTTACTGATAAGCATAAACCTAAACTATTACAAGCTATACAAGACTATTTTTTGTTCAACCCTGAGGATTCCACATCAATTGTCACCAGATGGGAGGCATTTAAGGCTTACATCAGAGGTACCACTATTTCTATTATGGCTCATGAGAACAAACAATTTAACGCTAACATTAAACATTTGGAAAAGCAAATTGCTAAATTTGAGCGTTTGTTTATCTCTTCTAATGACCCCCAATACAAACTTACACTTCAAAAACTCCGCTATGAATTTAATGCCATCCTTAGTCAAAGAGCAGGAGTTCAACTTTCAAAGTCCAATGCTAAATTTAGTTTTAATATCAATAGATCGGGAAAACTCCTTGCTAATTACTTACGAATTAAAAGAGATAAGACTCAGATTACCTCAATACGAGGATCACAAGGAAAAGTGGCTATTTCTCATAATGATATTGTGCAAGAATTTTTACATTTTTATTCTACCCTTTATAGTAAACCTGACACTTGCCCTGAATCTTTAATTGACTCTTTTTTAAGTAAGTGCAATTTACCCCATATTTCCTTATCAGATAGAACAGGTCTAGATTCTCCAATTACATCTGAAGACATTTTGCTTGCCATCAAGTCACTTCCCAAGAATAAATCCCCAGGTCCGGATGGTATTCCAGCAGAATTTTACAAAGAATTTCAATCTCATCTCCTCCCTTATTTGAATACCCTTTTCTCTCATTTTGGCTCCTCTGGTACTATCTCAGGCTCTTTTACGGACGCCTTAATTATTGTTTTGCCCAAGCCTGATAAAGATCCTACCTTGGTCTCTAATTATCGCCCCATTTCCCTAATACACCCGGATTGTAAGCTTTATGCAAAAATCCTTGCTACTAGATTATCTCCTGTACTCCATTCCATTATTCACCCAGATCAATCTGGTTTCATGAAAAATAGATATTCTGCTAATAATACTAGAACTCTATTACACATTATTGAACAAAGTTCTCACCTGACCTCTCCTGCGGGAGTGATGGCCTTAGATGCTGAAAAAGCATTTGATAAGATTCACTGGCAATTTTTATTTAAAACTTTATTATCCTTTGATTTTAGTGCCCCTTTTATTCGTATGATTTCTGCTTTATATTTTGCCCCTACTGCTCGTTTGTTCATTAATGGTCAAATTTCTAGTCAGTTTCCTCTTTTTAGAGGAACTAGGCAAGGTTGTCCCCTTTCTCCACTGTTATTTCTTTTAGGCATTGAACCTTTTCTTAATTATATTCGCCTTTGTGATGACATTCAAGGTATTACGATCAATGATGTAACTGTTAAAACTTTAGCCTATGTAGATGATGTTTTATTATTTATTAATAACCCTCTTTCTTCTGTTCTTTCCCTATTAGACATTATTGCTCAATACTCTATGGTTTCAGGTTAAAATTGAATGTCAACAAGACTGAATTTTTTCCTTTAAACATGTTTTGTACCTCAGAGATGCTCCCGAACACAGATATTCTTTGGCAACCTACTAAAGTTAAATATTTCGGTATTTTATTTGCTTCATCGCTGCCAGCTACATTAAAACTTAACTCTGATTTCATAATTGACTACATTAAAAACAAAACGTCCAAGTGGTCTGCCCTTCATCTCACTTGGTGGGGAAGAATGGAGTCTATTAAAATGAATATAGCACCTAAAGTTTTTTACTCTTTAGCTATGCTCCCCACCCAATTTCCTCTCAGTTTTTATAAAACTGTTGACACACTCTTATCTAAATTCCTTTGGTCTAACAAAGTCCCTCTTATTGCTTATAAAAAGTTAAAAACTCCTAAGACCCAGGCTGGTTTTGCCCTGCCAGACTTTCACCTTTACCATAAAGCTTTTATCTTAAAGCAGAGTGCCCTTTGGTTTAATACTTCACATATGATAAAACCTCCAATTTGGTTGGATATTGAAGCATCCATTGTGCAGCCCTTTTCTTTACCTTCCTTGCTGTCAATGTACTCCACGGCGAAGGTTGTTCATATATCTTCTATTATTAAGTCCTCCAGATTGATAATTAATGATTTAGATTCTAATTTTGAATTACCCCATCTCTCCACAGTCCACTTGTCTTTATGGCACAGTGCACTACTTAAATTGAACAGAAACATTACCTTCTGGTCCTCTTGGATTTCAAAAGGAATTTTATATCTTAAAGATGTCTTTAATGGTAATGCTTTTATTCCTTTTGAACAGTTACAGTTAAAGTTTGGTATCCCAGCTACTGACCTTTTAAAATATCAATTTTTGTGTAACTCTATTTTGGATTCCTTCCCCAATGGTATTCCCTCTTCCACCACAAATGACATATTAATTTACCTCACAGCTGTAACATCGTCCCCTAAAGCTGTCTCTGTTTTTTATAAAAAACTTTCCACCTCACACGGCTCCAATGTTCAGATTATTTCGTCGTTCTGGAACAATGAGCTTTCCATCTCCCTGTCAGATGACTCATGGTCCTCTATATGGCTTGACAGTATCTCTGGCTAGCTCCCGGTGTCCCTTTATCAAACCAATGCTTATATTTTATTTAACACTTTATGGACTCCATCTCGTCTATTTCGTGCAAAGCTGTTACTTTCTGATGTTTGTTGGCACTGCAAGGCTAGCCCTGGTTCACTTCGCCATATGTTATTTGAGTGTCCAGTTATTATGAAATTTTGGTTGGAAGTATGGAATGTAATTTTGAAAATTTTACCTTTACAAGAGGATATTTCCTTTAATTTATTGATTTGCAAATCGATTGCCCTAACTCATCCCCTTTCTGAGTCAGAGGCAAAATTGTTTAATTTTCTAATCACAGCTGCCTTAAAATCCATTACTTTCTGTTGGAAAGATGCTTCTTCTCTTTCAGTCCATGCTTGGTGGTCATGGATCACCTTTACGAGAAGAGATGTGCAGCTATCTCTTAAAGGCGTTACTCATAATCCACAATCATTTCAGTCGTTTTGGTCTCCTATTGATTCATATGTTTTACAATGATATTGTTATATAGTCTCTTATGTTCTATTTGTACATTACATTTCAATTGTAACTCTGTAGTTTATGAATTTATGATCCTATGACATGTTTTTTCCTTCCCCTCTCCCTCCCTTTCCTCCTTGCCCTTTCTCTTTAATTGTGATTCTCTTTTATTAATATATGTTAATATTGTGTATTTTAGTTTAATGCATTTCATGTTGATTTTTGATCACTTACACTTATAAATTCATTCCTCTTTTTTGTATTGTATTTATTCTTTTTCATTTTGTCTTAAAACTTAATAAAATCTTACTGAACATAAAAAAAAAGAGGAGCCACCTGTTCATGGTTAATGAAAGATGTGGATAAAAACTTGTGTTCTTATCTAAACTGAAATGGATTGCTGAATAGTCATATTGCATTAATTAAATGTTAATATATTATTTTCATTAAGAAGCAGGGTATACATTGAAATTTGTTTTGTAAATATTGCTAACTATGTTAATAAATGGGAGATGTTGCCAGTTGATTTTGTAAACACAAACGAAAACAGCCAGTCTTGTCCTAGTTTGCCGATCTTGCATAATTTTACCTTATTTTGAAAGCCTGGATTTTTTGTAGTCCATGTACCCTCCATTCTAGATTTGCTGCTCAATCGAATGCTTTGTGAGAAGTTGTCTCTCCAGGCATAAATAAATGATTACAACAAGCTTAAAGTTAAACAAAACAGACTTGCAGAGTGTAAAGTAGTGGGCCCTGGGCCCACTCGTTGAAGAAACAGTGACACTAGTGACATGGGTACTTACCTAACTGACCACAAGTTAGAGCACCTGGCACTTTTTAGGTTCCACCTGCACAGCTGTGCTTGTGAAATCTATTGTTTATATTATAACCTTAAAAAGGGCCTTTCATCCCTAGCCTCTCTTTCCTGGCTTCTGTGCTTGCCACTTACTTTTCCTCCAATCTATTGGTGTTATCATGTTTCCTGCATTTACAAAGGCTTGTTCCTTGTCTGCTGCTCTTATCAGTTTCCGTGGCCAAAATACTTTTAACATCTGCTTTGGTGCCACTCTTTTTTCAAAAAGTCACCCTCTTTTCTGCTTTTTCGTCTAGGAACATATATATAGCATCTGGAGAAAGTGATTTGCCCAGAATCATAGGATGTTGCACTGCCGAGACGCAAACAGGGATCACCAGCTCTCAAATCAGCAGCTCTCACCACTGCACCACATCCTCTCCACTCCCGTGTTACTTGTCAGGGAGGTCCTTCCTTTGTCCCTAGCGATGAGTGATGAAAACAGCATTAAATTCATCACACAGCCCAAACATATGCATTACCAATGATTGTATTGACAGGGTCACCTGACTGGTGACGCCTGTGTTGTATGTGTGTGTTTGAAGACAATTCTGCTAGGGAGGGGCAGATAAATGACATGTCCAGCAGAACATCTGTCAGAAATTGGATTAATGGTGCATTCTAGAACACTTGTTTCATTATATATTGAAATGTCTGTGTCTACTGAGGGTCAAGACACTCAGGGGCATATTTACAAGCTCCTGTTAGCTGCCGAAAATTCACTTTCGGTGACGGTCCGACGGCTCACACTGCAGGGCCATATCTACAAGGTCATTTAAAGCCACCCTACGTGTATTTTATGATGGCCTAGTAGATATGGACTGAGGCAATGCAGCTAAAGTTGCTGTGTTGCTTCACCCTGCAATAAGAAGGCGTGCCATGGGCATTATGGTTGGTGTTCCCACGTAACACCCATGGTATTGACTTACAAGAATTAATAATAACCCTGGGAATACGTCAAAAGGCTACTCCTCCTAGGGGAGGTGTAAGTGAGACGCAAAGAGGAGAAATACCTTAAATTCTTCCCGCTTTTCCTTTTTCTATGTGTGCTGCATTCTGCAGCACACATAGAGGAAAAACGCCTCTCGTAATTGTTTTTGTACAGGAAGGTGTCTCTTCCTGCACAAAAACAGTCATCCCTGCAATGCAGGCACCCTTGCATCATGGTGCAAGGGTGCTTGCGTTAGCACATGGCAGCCCATTGTGCGGCAGCACGGGGAAAAGGACAGGAATGCACGTATCTCATAGATTACTGATTCTGCTGGTCCTTTTCTTTTGACTCAGGGCAGCGCATTAAGATTTTTTGCGGCGCTGCCCTAAGCGCCGAAACCTCATAAATGAAGCCGTTAATTTGAAGAGCTTGGCCACTTTTTATAGCTCATTGTCTAAAGTTCCCCTCAAAATTCTCCTCTCCCCCTGCCTTGCGTCTCGCGCCTCCACTAAAACATTAAGCGGTATATTTACATGGATAGAAATTGAGAGCGGCGTTAGCATTCTTGGTTTAATACCACGCTCTGCCACTTTTGGAAACGCACGACCAAGGTATTTGCAACAATACTCTGCAGCCCTGTGTTTCCGCCTGCCCTGCCACAAATTACAGCTGCCTAGCCCCAACGCAGGCACCCTTGGACATAGTGCAAAGGTCCACTGCTATGGGGGAATGATTGCTTATGTGCAGAAAGGGATACCTTCCTGCACATAAACAATCATGCATGGCGTTTTGTTGTTTTTATATGTGCTGCATAAAACAGCACACATAGAAACATCAAAAACGAGGTGATATAAAGCATTTCTGTTCATTACTCCATCTAAAGACCAGGGGCCAGACTTACAAGAACTGACGCATCTCTGCATATTAGCAGAGATGAGCCAGTTACTTTGCGTGACAGAAAAACTAACCTTGCGCCACCATGGATGCGCCGCATTTACAATGCAGTGCACCGTGGCGCAAGGATAGACAGATGTGTGATGCATCGGAAAGGCAATGCATTGTTGGAGTCAAGTCGTAAGCACGACACAACTCCAGCAATGGTCAGGAATGCCTATTCCCATCATGCTGCGTCACTCCTTACACCTGCTTCAAGCAGGCGCAACGTTGTGACGCAGTGGCGTCATAAAAGTGACTCCGTGAAATTTTGTAGATTTTACTGTGTCACTTTTACGAGGCTTCCTTGCGACGGAACGCCCACCCGGCATACATTACACCTTGGAGCATGTACGCCAGAGTGGTGTTTGGTTTGTTGATGAGAGATCTCAAGCAGGTCGTGGTCGTAGTACTTATATTTGCATATTTTCTGTGCAATCCCATCAACTTATTTTCTTTATTTTTCTGTGTTAAATTGTCAATTTTAACTTCTGTTAGTACTCTCAGATCTTTCACTCCTTTCCATTTTAATCAAAGTGAATATATAAATTATGACCAAAATAAAAGTAGGTGTTACTTAGTCCTACGGCGTCAAATTACAACTTTACATGTTAAGAATGTATCTCTTTACTATTTGTCTAGAAGGTTCCTCTTAAAGAGGAGCCACCTTTCATGGTTAATGAAAGATCCGGATAAAAACTTTTGTTCTTATCTAAACTGAAATGGATTGCAGAATAGTCATATTGCATTAATTCAATTTTAATATATTCTTTTCATTAAGAAGCGGGGTATACATTGAAATTTGTTTTGTTGATATTGTTAACTATGTTAATAAATGGGAGATGTTGCCAGTTGATTTTCTAAACACAAACGAAAACAGCCAGTCTTGTCCTTGTTTGCCGATCTTGCACAATTTTACCTTATTTTGAAAGCCTGGATTTTTTTAGTCCATGTAACCTCCATTCTAGATTTGCTGCTCAATAGAATGCTTTGTGAGAAGTTGTCTCTCCAGGCATAAATAAATGATTACAACAAGGTTAAAGATAAATAAAACAGACTTGCAGAGTGTAAAGTAGTGGGCTCTGGGCCCACTCGTTGAAGAAACAGTGACACTAGTGACATGGGGGCATATTACCAAGCAATAGCGATAATTATTGCTATTGCTTGGTTAAAGACAAAAATTTATCGCCGACCTGCGGCGATTTTTATTGCAGATAAACCTTGGTATTACCAAGGTTTATCGAAAATGC
Source organism: Lissotriton vulgaris (assembly GCF_964263255.1). Taxonomy (NCBI): domain Eukaryota; kingdom Metazoa; phylum Chordata; class Amphibia; order Caudata; family Salamandridae; genus Lissotriton; species Lissotriton vulgaris. The sequence goes on along the minus strand of NC_141685.1, from coordinate 281,172,169 downwards.
GATAAAAATCGGCCGCAATGCATGAATATCGCTGAAAAGTCAGCGATATTCATGCATTACCGAGCTAATGCTCTTAGCCATGTAATCCACCTCCCATTGGATAACATGGCTAAGAACTGCTCAGGGCATGTGTTAGCTTTTGGAGATATTTGCGCTTAGCGCGAATATCTCCAAAAGTTGGTAATAGGAGATAGCGATGTTAGCAACTGTTTCCAGTCGCTAACATCTTGGCACGCCCACTTTGCATGTCATTAGTGATAAAGTTCTCTGACATGAAAAGTGGGGCCCAAGATGGTCGCTATCTCCTACTAGCTGTCGCTAACTGGTGTTAGCGACAGCTAGGTAATAGGGAGATAATTTTATCTCCGCTTTCTTGGCTTTTAAAGCCAAAACAGCGGAGATAAACCCCCTTTATAATATGCCCCATGGGTACTTACCTAACTGACCACAAGTTAGAGCACCTGGTACTTTTTAGGTACCACGTGCACAGCTGTGATTGTGAAATCTATTGTTAGGTCTCGCAGAGAGACCTATTGCCGCCGATTCACAAATCTGACTTTTATGATCCGGATTTGTAGAAGTGCAAGTGCTCGTGACCACTCTTCTATCCCCCTGCCTTGCTCTTCAAAGGCTTGCTTGATTGCCATGACTCACAGCCGTCCCCCTCTTCAGCCAGCTCTGTCAAAGTGCACGTGCTCGTGACCGCCCTTCTATCTCCCTGCCTTGCTCTTCAAAGGCTTGCTTGATTGCCATGACTCACAGCCCTCCCCCTCCCCAGCCAGCTTCCCCCAGGCCGTGTTCCCTCCCACCTTTCCTCCTCTGTCAAACACGCAAACACGTCTCGGCAGGAACTGCCTGGTGCTTATGAAAAGTGCTCTGATATATTCGGGTCGAGCTATTCCTGCCTTTCACTCGCGGAAACACGCACACCAAACTCAAACAGCCCACAGACTCTCTCTCCCACCCCACCACACTACCAGTCTCTCTCCATTCACGCACGACAACACGCACACCATAGCTTCTCACTCATTCATCTGCACGTTCTCCCACCAAACTCAAACAGCCCACAGACTCTCTCTCCCACCCCACCACACTCCCAGTCTCTCTCCATTCCCGCACGTCAACACGCACACCATAGCGTCTCACTCATTCATCTGCACGTTCTCCCACCAAACTCAAACAGCCCACAGGCTCTCTCTCCCACCCCACCACACTCCCAGTCTCTCTCCATTCCGGCACGTCAACACGCACACCATAGCTTATCACTCGTTCATCTGCACGTTCTCCCACCAAACTCAAACAGCCCACAGGCTCTCTCTCCCACCCCACCACACTCCCAGTCTCTCTCCATTCACGCACGTCAACACGCACACCATAGCTTCTCATTGTCAAACACTCAAACACGTCTCGGAAGGAACTGCCTGGTGCTTATGAAAAGTGCTCTGATATATTCGGGTTGAACTATTCCTGCATTTCACTCGCGGAAACACACACAACAAACTCAAACAGCCCACAGACTCTCTCTCCCACCCCACCACACTCCCAGTATCTCTCCATTCACGCACGTCAACACGCACACCATAGCTTCTCACTCATTTATCTGCACGTTCTCCCACCAAACTCAAACAGCCCACAGACTCTCTCTCCCACCCCACCACACTCCCAGTCTCTCTCCATTCACGCACGTCAACACGCACACCAGAGCTTCTTACTCATTCATCTGCACGTTCTCCCACCACCCACCTACTTTTTTCCTGAATACATTTTACTACACAACCAACAGCCCCCACACTCCTTCACATTCACGCACACCATCTGATTCTTCCTTCTACCCTCTCGAAGGTCCAGCGCGCGCCTTTTGCTGAACCCACCCCTTCCTCTGTAGCACGACAACATTCAGACGTGCACTCTTTCCAAGCATACGACTTCCTGCCTTTCAACTCGCGGCAACACGCACACGCACTTCTTTCACATTCATCTGCCCGCCCCCCCCTTCTCTAGCAGGACAACATTTAGCTGTAGTAATTAAACATTTTACTACACAACCAACAGCCCCCAGACTCTTTTACATTCACGCACACTAACTGCTTCTTCCTTCTAGCCTCTCTAAGGTCCAGGGCGCGCTTTTTGCTGAACCTACCCCTTCCTCTGTAGCACAACAACATTCAGACGTGCACTCTTTCCAAGCATACGACTTCCTGCCTTTCAACTCGCGGCAACACACACAAGCACTTATCTTACATTTATTTTCCCCCCCCCATCCCCCTTCTCTAGCACGACAACATTTAGCTGTAGTAATTCAGAATGGCGGACAACCTTTTAATGTGATACAAGTTACAACATAAGTACAAAGTGTGGCGCACGAATTGAATTTGGCTGTATCCGTCCTTGCATCACAAGTCACAACATCAGTAAAAGTGTGGCACGATATGAACAGGCATACACACCACTGCCAGTCAGTGCACATTCACACCATGCACACACACACACACCAACAGACATCAGTGCACCCATTCACCAGGCATAGGCACCACCGGACGTCATTGCATGCTTTCGGCAGACACAGACACCATCAGTGATCTGTGCATGCATTCAACGGACATACACATCACTGGACTTGGGTGCACCATTTTCAGATGCCATCTTCTACTCCCCTTGCTTCAGCGGGAAAAAACGTTGTTGACAAACCCAGGGTATCTTTCACTTTGTTTGCGTGGCTCATGTGTGCGAGAGCCTCACAAAAAGGCCACAAAAGTTCTTCCTTATACTTTTCAGATTATAAGTACAAAGTGTGTCGCATCACTTGGATTTTGCTGTATACGTTATTACATCTAAAGATATGAGACAAGTTTGCTGCTTTTGTTAATTTACATACTTTATCTTTACTGGGCGCAAACACGCCAGCTACAGCCTCTCTGTCACTCTGCTGCACGTTCTTTTTCCACCCCCCCACCTCACTCTACTGCACGTTGTTCTATTCTGTGGACCAGCTTTTTTTTTTTCCAGACGGAATGGGGGCGCCGTCTGGTGAGAATCCCACACCACGATACTGGAGTGCTTTAAGCACAGCCATAAAGATTCTTATCTGTTGGCGGACATCCCCTGTGAAATGCAAATCGCAGCTAAAGGAAACTAAAACAACGGCCTATCCACAGTCACATCATAAGTAGCAAGTGTGGCGCCCGGCTGGTACTTTGCTCTTTTCGGGATTGCATCTCGATATATGATACAAGTTACATGCTTTTGGGAGTTTTTTTTTAAATAAAAGCTAACACGCAGATGACAACCTATCTCACTTATTCGTCCATTCCAACACCCCCCAACCTATCTCACTTATTCATCCATTCCAACACCCCCCCCTCCCTCTAATGCACGATCTTCGCTCTCCAAATACAATACGCAGGCCACATACTCCTTGGTCTCATTTTTTTATTTAACACTTAAAATATTCATTTGGCCACAGATTCATCAATAAATTTGAGGGAGAAACATGCAAACACACACACCACAGCCTACCGATCACTCAGCTGCACGTTCGTCCACTCCACCTCACCCCCTCCCTCTCAGGCACGGTCTTTGTTTGACAACCACAAGACTCAGGCCACAGACTTCATTACTTGCGTCCAATTCTTTATGGTGATACAAGTCGACATTTAATACAACACTCACACCCTGACACGCTCCCTCTCTCACACATACTCTGCCTCCTCCCTCACATGCTCCCTCCCTCACACGCTCCCTTCCTCACACGCTACCTTCACTCACACGCTCCCTCCCTCACACGCTCCCTTCACTCACACGCTCCCTCCCTCACACGCTCCCTCCCTCACACATACTCTGCCTCCTCCCTCACATGCTCCCTCCCTTACATGCTCCCTCCCTCACACATACTCTGCTTCCTCCCTCACACGCTACCTCCCTCACACATACTCTGCCTCCTCCCTCACACGCTCCCACCCTCACATGCTCCCTCCCTCACACGCTCCCTCACACGCTCCCTCACACATACTCTGCACCCTCCCTCAAACATACTCTGCACCCTCACTCACACGCTCCCTCCCTCACACGATCCCTCCCTCACACATACTCTACCTCCTCCCTCACACGCTCCCTCCCTCACACATACTCTGCCACCTCCCTCACATGCTCCCTTCCTCACATGCTCCTCCATCACACTCTCCCTCACATGCTCCCTCCCTCACACATACTCTGCACCCTCCCTCACACACACTCTGCACCCTCACTCACATGCCCCCTCCCTCACACAATCCCTCCCTCACACATACTCTGCCTCCTCCCTCAATCGCTCCCTCCCTCACACATACTCTGCCTCCTCCCTCACACACTCCCTCCCTCACATGCTCCCTCCCTCACACTCTCCCTCACACGCTCCCTCCCTCACACATACTCTGCACCCTCCCTCACACATACTCTGCACCCTCACTCACACGCTCCCTCAATCATACGCTCCCCCCTTCTCGCTCCCTCCCTCACACATACTCTGCTCCCTCCCTCACACGCTCCCTTCACTCACACGCTCCCTCCCTCACACGCTCCCTCCCTCACACATACTCTGCCTCCTCCCTCACATGCTCCCTCCCTTACATGCTCCCTCCCTCACAGATACTCTGCTTCCTCCCTCACACGCTCCCTCCCTCACACACTCCCTCCCTCCCTCCCACGCTCCCTCCCTCACACGCTACTTCACTCACACGCTCCCTCCCTCACACGCTCCCTCCCTCAAACACACTCTGCCTCCTCCCTCACATGCTCCCTCCCTCACATGCTCCCTCCCTCAAACGCTCCCTCAATCATATGCTCTCTCCCTCACATGCTCCCTCCCTCACACATACTCTGCCTCCTCCCTCACATGCTCCCTACCTCACATGCTCCCTCCCTCACACTCTCCCTCACACGCTCCCTCCCTCGCACATACTCTGCACCCTCCCTCACACATACTCTGCACCCTCACTCACATGCTCCCTCAATCATACGCTCCCTCCCTCAAACGCTCCCTCCCTCACACATACTCTGCCTCCTCCCTCACATGCTTCCTCCCTCACACGCTCCCCCCTCACACGCTCCCTTCACTCACACGCTCTCTCCCTCACAAGCTCCCTCCCTCACACATACTCTGCCTCCTCCCTCACATGCTCTCTCCCTTACACGCTCCCTCCCTCACACATACTCTACTTCCTCCCTCACATGCTCCCTCCCTCACACATACTCTGCCTCTTCCCTCACACACTCCCACCCTCACATGCTCCCTCCCTCACACGCTTCCTCACTCACTCCCTCCATCACACATACTCTGCACCCTCCCTCACACATACTCTGCACCCTCACTCACACGCTCCCTCCCTCACACGATCCCTCCCTCACACATACTCTGCCTCCTCCCTCACACGCTCCCTCCCTCACACATACTCTGCCTCCTCCCTCACACGCTCACTCCCTCACATGCTCTCTCCCTCACACATACTCTGCATCCTCCCTCACACGCTACTTCACTCACACGCTCCCTCCCTCACATGCTCCCTCCCTTACACACTCCCTCCCTCACACATACTCTGCTTCCTCCCTCACACGCTCCCACCCTCACATGCTCCCTCCCTCACACGCTCCCTCACACACTCCCTCCCTCACACATACTCTGCACCCTCCCTCACACATACTCTGCACCCTCCCTCACACATACTCGACACCCTCACTCACACTCCTTCCTCACACGCTCCCTCCCTCACACATACTCTGCCTCCTCCCTCACACGCTCCCTCCCTCACATGCTCCCTCCCTCACACTCTCCCTCACACATACTCTGCACCCTCACTCACACATACTCTGCACCCTCACTCATATGCTCCCTCCCTCACACACTCCCTCCTGCACACATACTCTGCGCCCTCCCTCACACGCTCCCTCTCTCACACATGCTCCCTCACTCACACATGCTTCCTCCCTCACACATGCTTCCTCCCTCACACATGCTCCCTCACTCACACATGCTTCCTCCCTCACACATGCTCCCTCCCTCACACATGCTCCCTCCATCACACGCTCCCTCCCTCACACGCTCCCTCCCTCCCTCACACATACTCTGCCTCTTCCCTCACACGCTCCCTCCCTCACATGCTCTCTCCCTCACACATACTCTGCCTTCTCCCTCACATGCTCCCTCCCTCACACACTCCCTCCCTCCCTCACATGCTCCCTCCCTCACAAGATACTTCACTCACACGCTCCCTCCCTCACACGATCCCTCCCTCACACATACTCTGCCTCCTCCCTCACACGCTCCCTCCCTCACACATACTCTGCCTCCTCCCTCACATGCTCCCTCCCTCACATGCTCCCTCCCTCACACTCTCCCTCACACGCTCCCTTCCTCACACATACTCTGCACCCTCCCTCACACATACTCTGCACCCTCACTCACACGCTCCCTCAATCATACACTCCCCCCTTCACGCTCCCTCCCTCACACATACTCTGCTCCCTCCCTCACACGCTCCCTTCACTCACACGCTCCCACCCTCACACGCTCCCTCCCTCACAATTACTCTGCCTCCTCCCTCACATGCTCCCACCCTCACATGCTCCCTACATCACACGCTCCCTCCCTCCCTCACACATACTCTGCCTCCTCCCTCACATGCTCCCTCACTTACACGCTCCCTCCCTCACACATACTCTGCTTTTGCCCTCACATGCTCCCTCCCTCCCTCACACATACTCTGCCTCCTCCCTCACATGCTCCCTCCCTCACATGCTCCCTCCCTCACACTCTCCCTCACACACTCCCTCCCTCACACATACTCTGCACCCTCCCTCACACATACTCTGCACCCTCACTCACACGCTCCCTCAAACATACGCTCCCTCCCTCACACGCTCCCTCCCTCACACATACTCTGCCTCCACCCTCACATGCTCCCTCCCTCACACGCTCCCTCCCTCACACGCTCCCTTCACTCACACGCTCCCTCCCTCAAATGCTCCCTCCCTCACACATACTCTGCCTCCTCCCTCACATGCTCCCTCCCTCATACGATCCCTCCCTCACATATACTCTGCCTCCTCCCTCACACACTCCCTCCCTTACACATACTCTGCCTCCTCCCTCACACGCTCCCTCCCTCACATGCTCCCTCCCTCACACTCTCCCTCACATGCTCCCTCCCTCACACATACTCTGCACCCTCACTCACACGCTCCCTCACTCATACGCTCCCTACCTCACACGCTCCCTCCCTTACACATACTCTGCCTCCTCCCTCACACGCTCCCTCTCTCACACATGCTCCCTCACTCACACATGCTTCCTCCCTCACACATGCTCCCTCCTCACACATGCTTCCTCCCTCACACATGCTCCCTCCCTCACACATGCTCCCTCCATCAGACATGCTCCCTCCATCACACGCTCCCTCCCTCACATGCTCCCTCCCTCACATGCTCCCTCCCTCACATGCTCTCTCCCTCACACATACTCTGCCTCCTCCCTCACACGCTCCCTCCCTCAAACACTCCCTCCCTCCCTCACACATGCTCCCTCACTCACACATGATTCCTCCCTCACACATGCTCCCTCCCTCACACATGCTCCCTCCCTCACACATGCTCCCTCCATCACATGCTCACTCTCTCACACGCTCCCCCCTCCCTCACACATACTCTACCTCCTCCCTCACACGCTCCCTCCCTCACATGCACTCTCCCTCACACATACTCTGCCTCCTCCCTCACACGCTCCCTCCCTCACACACTCCCTCCCTCCCTCACACGCTCACTCCCTCACATGCTACTTCACTCACATGCTCCCTCCCTCACACGCTCCCTCCCTCAAACATAATCTGCCTCCTCCCTCACATGCTCCCTACCTCACATGCTCCCTCCCTCACACGCTCCCTCAATCATACGCTCCCTCCCTCACATGCTCCCTCCCTCACACATACTCTGCCTCCTCCCTCACATGCTTCCTCCCTCACACGCTCCCCCCTCACACGCTCCCTTCACTCACACGCTCTCTCCCTCACAAGCTCCCTCCCTCACACATACTCTGCCTCCTCCCTCACATGCTCTCTCCCTTACACGCTCCCTCGCTCACACATACTCTACTTCCTCCCTCACATGCTCCCTCCCTCACACATACTCTGCCTCCTCCCTCACACGCTCCCACCCTCACATGCTCCCTCCCTCACACGCTTCCTCACTCGCTCCCTCCATCACACATACTCTGCACCCTCCCTCACACATACTCTGCACCCTCACTCACACGCTCCCTCCCTCACACGATCCCTCCCTCACACATACTCTGCCTCCTCCCTCACACGCTCCCTCCCTCACACATACTCTGCCTCCTCCCTCACACGCTCACTCCCTCACATGCTCTCTCCCTCACACATACTCTGCATCCTCCCTCACACGCTACTTCACTCACACGCTCCCTCCCTCACATGCTCCCTCCCTTACACACTCCCTCCCTCACACATACTCTGCTTCCTCCCTCACACGCTCCCACCCTCACATGCTCCCTCCCTCACACGCTCCCTCACACACTCCCTCCCTCACACATACTCTGCACCCTCCCTCACACATACTCTGCACCCTCCCTCACACATACTCGACACCCTCACTCACACTCCTTCCTCACACGCTCCCTCCCTCACACATACTCTGCCTCCTCCCTCACACGCTCCCTCCCTCACATGCTCCCTCCCTCACACTCTCCCTCACACATACTCTGCACCCTCACTCACACATACTCTGCACCCTCACTCATATGCTCCCTCCCTCACACACTCCCTCCTGCACACATACTCTGCGCCCTCCCTCACACGCTCCCTCTCTCACACATGCTCCCTCACTCACACATGCTTCCTCCCTCACACATGCTTCCTCCCTCACACATGCTCCCTCACTCACACATGCTTCCTCCCTCACACATGCTCCCTCCCTCACACATGCTCCCTCCATCACACGCTCCCTCCCTCACACGCTCCCTCCCTCCCTCACACATACTCTGCCTCTTCCCTCACACGCTCCCTCCCTCACATGCTCTCTCCCTCACACATACTCTGCCTTCTCCCTCACATGCTCCCTCCCTCACACACTCCCTCCCTCCCTCACATGCTCCCTCCCTCACAAGATACTTCACTCACACGCTCCCTCCCTCACACGATCCCTCCCTCACACATACTCTGCCTCCTCCCTCACACGCTCCCTCCCTCACACATACTCTGCCTCCTCCCTCACATGCTCCCTCCCTCACATGCTCCCTCCCTCACACTCTCCCTCACACGCTCCCTTCCTCACACATACTCTGCACCCTCCCTCACACATACTCTGCACCCTCACTCACACGCTCCCTCAATCATACACTCCCCCCTTCACGCTCCCTCCCTCACACATACTCTGCTCCCTCCCTCACACGCTCCCTTCACTCACACGCTCCCACCCTCACACGCTCCCTCCCTCACAATTACTCTGCCTCCTCCCTCACATGCTCCCACCCTCACATGCTCCCTACATCACACGCTCCCTCCCTCCCTCACACATACTCTGCCTCCTCCCTCACATGCTCCCTCACTTACACGCTCCCTCCCTCACACATACTCTGCTTTCGCCCTCACATGCTCCCTCCCTCCCTCACACATACTCTGCCTCCTCCCTCACATGCTCCCTCCCTCACACGCTCCCTCCCTCACACTCTCCCTCACACACTCCCTCCCTCACACATACTCTGCACCCTCCCTCACACATACTCTGCACCCTCACTCACACGCTCCCTCAAACATACGCTCCCTCCCTCACACGCTCCCTCCCTCACACATACTCTGCCTCCACCCTCACATGCTCCCTCCCTCACACGCTCCCTCCCTCACACGCTCCCTTCACTCACACGCTCCCTCCCTCAAATGCTCCCTCCCTCACACATACTCTGCCTCCTCCCTCACATGCTCCCTCCCTCATACGATCCCTCCCTCACATATACTCTGCCTCCTCCCTCACACACTCCCTCCCTTACACATACTCTGCCTCCTCCCTCACACGCTCCCTCCCTCACATGCTCCCTCCCTCACACTCTCCCTCACATGCTCCCTCCCTCACACATACTCTGCACCCTCCCTCACACATACTCTGCACCCTCACTCACACGCTCCCTCACTCATACGCTCCCTACCTCACACGCTCCCTCCCTTACACATACTCTGCCTCCTCCCTCACACGCTCCCTCTCTCACACATGCTCCCTCACTCACACATGCTTCCTCCCTCACACATGCTCCCTCCTCACACATGCTTCCTCCCTCACACATGCTCCCTCCCTCACACATGCTCCCTCCATCAGACATGCTCCCTCCATCACACGCTCCCTCCCTCACATGCTCCCTCCCTCACATGCTCCCTCCCTCACATGCTCTCTCCCTCACACATACTCTGCCTCCTCCCTCACACGCTCCCTCCCTCAAACACTCCCTCCCTCCCTCACACATGCTCCCTCACTCACACATGATTCCTCCCTCACACATGCTCCCTCCCTCACACATGCTCCCTCCCTCACACATGCTCCCTCCATCACATGCTCACTCTCTCACACGCTCCCCCCTCCCTCACACATACTCTACCTCCTCCCTCACACGCTCCCTCCCTCACATGCACTCTCCCTCACACATACTCTGCCTCCTCCCTCACACGCTCCCTCCCTCACACACTCCCTCCCTCCCTCACACGCTCACTCCCTCACATGCTACTTCACTCACATGCTCCCTCCCTCACACGCTCCCTCCCTCAAACATAATCTGCCTCCTCCCTCACATGCTCCCTACCTCACATGCTCCCTCCCTCACACGCTCCCTCAATCATACGCTCCCTCCCTCACACACTCCCTCCCTCACACATACTCTGCCTCCTCCCTCACATGCTCCCTCCCTCACACGCTCCCTCCCTCACATGCTCCCTCACACGCTCCCTCCCTCACACATACTCTGCACCCTCCCTCACACGTACTCTGCACCCTCACTCACACGCTCCCTCCCTCACACGCTCCCTCCCTCCCTCACACATACTCTGCCTCCTCCCTCACATGCTCCCTCACTTACACGCTCCCTCCCTCACACATACTCTGCTTTCCCCCTCACATGCTCTCTCCCTCCCTCACACATACTCTGCCTCCTCCCTCACATGCTCCCTCCCTCACACGCTCCCTCCCTCACACTCTCCCTCACACGCTCCCTCCCTCACACATACTCTGCACCCTCCCTCACACATACTCTGCACCCTCACTCACACGCTCCCTCAATCATACGCTCCCTCCCTCACACGCTCCCTCCCTCACACAAACTCTGCCTCCACCCTCACATGCTCCCTCCCTCACACGCTCCCTCCCTCACACGCTCCCTTCACTCACACGCTCCCTCCCTCAAATGCTCCCTCTCTCACACATACTCTGCCTCCTCCCTCACATGCTCCCTCCCTCACATGATCCCTCCCTCACATATACTCTGCCTCCTCCCTCACACATACTCTGCCTCCTCCCTCACACTCTCCCTCCCTCACATGCTCCCTCCCTCACACTCTCCCTCACATGCTCCCTCCCTCACACATACTCTGCACCCTCCCTCACACATACTCTGCACCCTCACTCACACGCTCCCTCACTCATACGCTCCCTCCCTCACACGCTCCCTCCCTTACACATACTCTGCCTCCTCCCTGACACGCTACCTCTCTCACACATGCTCCCTCACTCACACATGCTTCCTCCCTCACACATGCTCCCTCCTCACACATGCTTCCTCCCTCACACATGCTCCCTCCCTCACACATGCTTCCTCCATCAGACATGCTCCATCACACGCTCCCTCCCTCACATGCTCCCTCCCTCACATGCTCCCTCCCTCACATGCTCCCTCAATCATACGCTCCCTCCCTCACACACTCCCTTCCTCACACATACTCTGCCTCCTCCCTCACATGCTCCCTCCCTCACACACTCCCTCCCTCCCTCACACATGCTCCCTCACTCACACATGATTCCTCCCTCACACATGCTCCCTCCCTCACACATGCTCCCTCCCTCACACATGCTCCCTCCATCACATGCTCACTCTCTCACACGCTCCCCCCCTCCCTCACACATACTCTACCTCCTCCCTCACACACTCCCTCCCTCACATGCACTCTCCCTCACACATACTCTGCCTCCTCCCTCACATGCTCCCTCCCTCACACACTCCCTCCCTCCCTCACACGCTCCCTCCCTCACACGCTACTTCACTCACATGCTCCCTCCCTCACACGCTCCCTCCCTCAAACATAATCTGCCTCCTCCCTCACATGCTCCCTCCCTCACATGCTCCCTCCCTCACATGCTCCCTCCCTCACATGCTCCCTCAATCATACGCTCCCTCCCTCACACACTCCCTTCCTCACACATACTCTGCCTCCTCCCTCACATGCTCCCTCCCTCACACGCTCCCTCCCTCACACTCTCCCTCACATGCTCCCTCCCTCACACATACTCTGCACCCTCCCTCACACGTACTCTGCACCCTCACTCACACGCTCCCTCAATCCTACGCTCCCTCCCTCACACGCTCCCTCCCTCACACATACTCTGCCTCCTCCCTCACATGCTCCCTCCCTCACACGCTCCCTTCACTCACACGCTCCCTTCCTCACACACTCCCTCCCTCACACATACTCTGCCTCCTCCCTCACATGCTCCCTCCCTTACACGCTCCCTCCCTCACACATACTCTGCTTCCTCCCTCACATGCTCCCTCCCTCACACATACTCTGCCTCCTCCCTCACACGCTCCCACCCTCACATGCTCCCTCCCTCACACGCTCCCTCACACGCTCCCTCCATCACACATACTCTGCACCCTCCCTCACACATACTCTGCACCCTCACTCACACGCTCCCTTCCTCACACGATCCCTTCCTCACACATACTCTGCCTCCTCCCTCACACGCTCCCTCCCTCACGCATACTCTGCCTCCTCCCTCACACGCTCACTCCCTCACATGCTCTCTCCCTCACACATACTCTGCATCCTCCCTCACACGCTACTTCACTCACACGCTCCCTCCCTCACATGCTCCCTCCCTTACACACTCCCTCCCTCACACATACATTGCTTCCTCCCTCACATGCTCCCTCCCTCACACATACTCTGCCTCCTCCCTCACACACTCCCACCCTCACATACTCCTTCCCTCACACGCTCCCTCACACGCTCCCTCCCTCACACATACTCTGCACCCTCCCCCACACATACTCTGCACCCTCCCTCACACATACTCTGCACCCTCACTCACACTCCTCCCTCACATGCTCCCTCCCTCACACATACTCTGCCTCCTCCCTCACACCCTCCCTCCCTCACATGCTCCCTCCATCACACTCTCCCTCACACATACTCTGCACCCTCCCACACACATACTCTGCACCCTCACTCATACGCTCCCTCCCTCACACACTCCCTCCCTCACACATACTCTGCGTCCTTCCTCACATGCTCCCTCTCTCACACATGCTCCCTCACTCACACATGCTTCCTCCCTCACACTTACTTCCTCCCTCACACATGCTCCCTCACTCACACATGCTTCCTCCCTCACACATGCTCCCTCCTTCACACATGCTCCCCCCCTCACACATGCTCCCTCCATCACACGCTCCCACCCTCACACGCTCCCTCCCTCCCTCACACATATTCTGCCTCCTCCCTCACACGCTCCCTCCCTCACATATTCTCTCCCTCACACATACTCTGCCTTCTCCCTCACATGCTCCCTCCCTCACACACTCCCTCCCTCCCTCACACGCTCCCTCCCTCACACGATACTTCACTCACACGCTCCCTCCCTCACACGCTCCCTCTCTCACACATACTCTGCCGCCTCCCTCACATGCTCCCTCCCTCACACGCTTCCTCCCTCACACGCTCCCTTCACTCACACGCTCCCTACACTCACATGCTCCCTCCCTCACACATACTCTGCTTCCTCCCTCACATGCTCCCTCCCTTACATGCTCCCTCCTTCACACATACTCTGCTTCCTCCCTCACACACTCTCTCTCTCACTCTCACTCACTCTATCTCTCTCACACACTCTCTCACACACTCTCTCTCTCTCTCACACTCTCTCTCTCTCAACATCAGTCAGCACTGCTCCTGCATCACTCTGCACAATTTAGGCATCACTCACTGCAATGCCTGCATCACTGCAACGCCCTCACTCTATCTATCTATCTACAGCCCTCTATATATCTATCTATCTCCATCAATTTGTATTAATATCTATCTATCTAGCTATATCACACTCACTATCTATCTATCTATTGATCACCCTCACTCTATCTATCTACCGCCCTCTATATATCTCACTATCTCTCTAGCTCCCTCACTCTGTCTAGCGATCTATCTATCTATCTATCTATTGCCCTCACTATACCTATCTATATATCGATTCATTAACAAGCAAAAAAAACCACAAGCAACATATACAATAGCAACAAACATATACAAACATCTACCAAACACAATCGTCACTAAGCATGCTCAATTATGCTACAGTGGTGCACAGTGATGGTGTTCCGCTAATAAGTGCTGCTGTACTGGTGTTAAGTAATGCTGTTGTGGTGCAAAATGTTACTGTTATACTGCTAAGTGATGCTGAGGTGATGAAGAGTGAGAATATGGTATCAATGAGTGATGCTGGTGTGTTGCTAAGTGTTGCTAGGGTGGTTGGGAGTCATCCTGCATGTGTTGCATAGTCATGCTGGTGTTGCTCTAAATGATGCTGCTGTTGCACTAAGTGTTTGGTGGTGCTAAGTGCACCACCAAAGGAACACCGTGCAACAAAACAGCATCACTCAGAATCAACATAGCACAACTCACCAACACAACAGCACCACTAACCACCACCACAACACCACTCTTCAGCACAACATTATCACTCAGCAACACCACATTAACACAATGCACCAACACAACACCAGTCAGCACATTAACATTATCACTCTGCAACACTACAACATCGCTCAGCACCACACCAACATCAGCCTCCAGCACCACCTCATCACTCGCAAACACCACTTTAACACTATACAGCACCACACCAACACTCCCAAAAACAACAGTACTCAGCACCATCACAACACCACTCAGCATCGCCACATAAACATTCAGCAACACAACAATGATCCTATGGTTTAATAAGTGATGCTGGCGTGTTGGTAAGTGTTGCTAGGGTGGTGGTAAGTGATGCTGCATGTGTTGTATAGTGATGCTGGTGTTCCTATGACTAATGCTGCGATTGCACATAGTGTTCTAATAAATGTTCGCAATAGACTGTAAAGGCATATATAAAATACACATAGGCAGCATACTTCCATATTGTAAAAAGCAGGACATATAACACCAACAAGCAACACATTTACATAGGTATATCACTAAATAATAAGTACATCGGCTAACGAAACAAAAAATTTAGACACATTGGGCCCGATTCACAGAATGAACTTAAGACTCAATCCTAAACTTACTACTATTTTGGCATTCACAGAATGCACTTACTACTTTTGGCATTCACAGAATGAACTTACTACTTTTGGTATTCACAGAAGTTAGGATTTTGTCTTAAGTTTGTCTTAAGACAAACTTAAGACAGACTTAAGAGAAACTAAAGACAGACTTAAGACAAAATCCTAACTTCTGTGAATACCAAAAGTAGTAAATGCATTCTGTGAATGCCAAAAGTAGTAAGTGCATTCTGTGAATGCCAAAATAGTAGTAAGTTTAGGATTGAGTCTTAAGTTCATTCTGTGAATCGGGCCCAAAGGTTGCAAATTATTAAAAAAACATTGTTAGACATTAACAACAACATCTATAAAATAGATAATTCTTTCGCATATTTAAGTATTGAGTATTAAAGTTTAAACTTACCTGTCAAACGACGCAAGAACAAGACCGGGAGAATAACGCGGCTTTCCCACGCAACTGTTCACGAACATCTAGGAAAGTCTAAAAAGACAAAAACATCCAACCACGTATCCCCTTATGCCCATAAATAGCAAGCAACACCCTTATGCCCACTGTTGCATACAGTAAAGATAGTTGGCATACACTTTATTATCTAACACATAGAAAGCAAAACAACAATAAATACGTTTCAATAAGAAAATAGACTGCATACACTACTACAAAGTCACACATACTCTGGAAATCGACTGCTACATATTCCGTCCATGACTAAACAAATAATTCTACAAAATGGCAAACACATTCGAAAATAATCTATATTGTATTAAAATTTAGACTTAACTGCCAAACGACGCAAAAACAATAACGTAAGAACAACGCGCCTTTTCCACGCGACGGTTCACTAACATCTACGAAAGTGAACGTTTACGGACGTCAAACGCAACGCTACGTCACCAAAAAATAGCGCTGCGATTGGCTCTAAATTACATCATACCTCAACTAATAACAAAATCTCAACTAAAACTAGAACGCAACAACAAAAACGTAACAAATGTGAAGGGCACACGTCGCGTCCGCCATTTAAAAAAAAATACTTTATTAAAAATGTTACAACACTACACATTAACACACTGTGCAAATACGTACATATAAAAAATACAATAAAACGTTCAAAATCAAAAAAACATGCAACACACTCACACTCACATGTATATTACTAGTCCATCTGTTCAAAATTTCAACACCCCATGTCAATTTTTTCACAAGCAAATGTGCTCTTTACAAGGTATAATTGTCACAAACACCTGCTGGATACACTTATTATCTAGCCTCATCTTCCTGTATTGGGTCACCCGTGTTTCACATTCTCTGCCTTACTTTCCTATCCCTATCTCTCTTTCACTTCCCTTTTCGGATCTCATGCTACATATGATTCCTTGTCCCTGTGCTTTGGTGTTCTAATGCCTGTATGTCTCTGTGACAATATTCACGGATAAAATAAAAATTAAAAGCATCATCACAACAACTCACACTCACACCCAATGACACCCTCACCCTCAGCCTCACACACCCTCACTCATCATCACCCTACCTAACACCCTCACACCCTCAATCACACTCACACCCTCACACACCATCACTCACCAACACACCCTCAACCTCACTCACAACATCAACTCCCTCACCCTCACACACCCTCACTCACCCTCACACACCATCACTCAACATCACCCCCTCACCCTCACACCCCATCACACAACCTCACCCTCAGAAACACTCACCCTCACTCACACACTCAACATTCAAACTTGCACACCCTCACTCACCTTCACACCCTCACAACAATCACCCTCAGACTCTCAGCCTCACTCACCAACACCTATCATCACACACTCTCACACCCCCTTACCCTCACCCCCTCATCCTCACACACACTCACAACACTCACACTCTCACTCATACTAAAACCGTCACACTCAATCACCCTCACACACCATCACACACCCTCACACCCCCGGACCCTCACATCCACTAACCCTCACACTCACACTATCCAAGTCACCCTCCAACTACACCCTATAACTACAATACCACCCTACAACTCTACCCTCCAACTACAACTCCACCCTCCAACTCCACACATAAATAGCGTTAGGCAACATTTATTTTGATAAATAAAAATAGGATAACACACTTGCAGCTATTCAAAAATTAAAACTTAATGCAGCGCAAGGACAATGCAGCAATTAATACACAAAAATGCTGAAAGAGATTGTAAAATAAAACAATTTCTTAACAAAAAACATAAATGCACACAAAATAGGGAAACATCTGATAATAATACAACAATACAGCAAATAATACAACACTTTAAAAGTGGACAAAGCCATCTAAAGGACACCAATTCACAACATAAAGCACTTACTAAAGTAAGGGAAAATAAACCATTAAACAATGCCGGAATAAATACATTTAAAAAAATGCGTAATCACAAAAGCACGGAACTTCACAGCCTAATTGCAATTCTTCCAAAACTACAAAAAATTATTCAACTCAAAGTAAGCAAAGGAATCTAAACAATTCATTAAGGTATGTGAAAAAATAAGGGAAAGAAGCTGTCTACAAGCAACAACTTGAGTCCAATAATAAACGGTCTAATACAAAGAGAAATGATTAGAAAAAATACACGTACAACTAATCATCAGTCACAAGATGGATAAACTTGCACATTGTTAGTAAAGCTGGTTATAGACAGTGACCATTAACATGCAAAGGTACACGGAACAAAGCTTACTTTACAAGAGCCAGAACATTTATAACTGTCTTTTCACAATAACTTTCTAAAAAATGCAAAATAATAAATACAGTTAGACTGCACGGAAAACACTGTCTTCACTACACTATCTCAGAAAAACATCCCATCAGTAGGGATTAAAATAGACTGTTACACAACAAGAACACAATAATTACATACCCTAAATAAAAAATATCACGAACATTATTACATACAATTACAAAATAACAGTTTGTAAAAAATTAGAAATAAACACATTAAATCACAGTACATCCTCTTAATACATAAATATACTCAAAACGAAATAGCCCTTCTAAGTGCTAAAAACATTTCATGTACGTCAAATAACTAACACCAGCTAAAAAATCATTAAATTAGAGTTGTCGCTAACATACACATTATATAACAACAATAAAAACACTTAATTAAATTTCATTTATTATTATTATTATTATTATCATATTTCTTATATAGCGCCAGAATCGACCCCCGAAGGGGTATCTCCGCGCTTGCCTTGGGAACCCGTCATGGTTTTTCCCTGTAAGATAGCCCCTACAGGGCATCCCCAAGGTGAAAGCCAGGCATCCCGCCGCGGGGGGGCCGCTGTGGAGATTAAGCAAGCTGCAGAGTGTGAACCCATGATTAGGTCAGGCACCGAAGCGAGAATTATCAAGTCCGTGGACATTTGAGCTCAACACCCTGCCGCGTCGGGAATCGAACCCTGGTCCCGGGTCTGACCTCTGCTTCAGGGTCTGCCTGCTCTAACCAGTGAGCCACACTTCTCTTCCTACATGAATAAATGACAATAATTACAATCGCTAACAAAATATTTCAATATTTATATAAATACACTCATAATCATTAATTACTTTATACATACTATGGATACTGCATTAAATTAGATAACAAAGCACTGACAAATAAACTCTTACCTGTCAAACGATGCAGCAACAGCACACGAACAAGCACACGCCTTCCGCGCCCGACGATTCTCGATCTTCTGGGGAATTCCACTGTTGACGTAAGCAAATCGGAACGCTACGTCAAAAACGTAGCGCTCCGATTGGCTAAAAATAAATGTCAATCAAAAACAATCATTCACATTAGAAAAAAAACTAGAACGCTAACGTAGGTAGCGTCAAGGTGACGCATTGCGTCCTCCACTTTACAATTATTCACTTTCATACAGGAGTCAACAAACACAAAACACACACATAACACAACACATATTACAAAACACGCACACATTTAAATTACATATAAAAATACACATAAGGCAGGGCAATTCAAAAGGGAAGCTCAATCACATTTTTTTTAATACTACACATATTAAAAAACACACACACATTTAAATTACATATAAACATACACAACCTCACACCCTCACCCTCACACCCCCTAACTCTCACCCTCACCCCTCACACACCCTGACACACCCTCAGTCACCCTCACACACCCTCACCCACACACACCGTCACACACCCACACCATCACACCCCCTCACTCACCCTCACACACACTCAGCCTCACACACCGTCACACACACTCATCCTCAAACACCGTCACACACCAACACCAACACACCCCCTCACTCACCCTCACTCACCCTCACACACCCTCAGACTCACACCCCCTCACTCACCCTCACACACACGCACACCCCCTCACCCTCACACCCCCTCACCCTCACCCTCACACACCGTCGCTCCCCTCACACCCCTCACAACCCTCTCACAGTCACTGCACCTCACACCCTCACACTTACTCACCCTCACACACACTCACCCCCCTCACCCTCGCACCCTCTCACCATCAACCCCCTCACCCTCACACACCCTTTCCCTCATCCCCTCACCCTCACACACCCTCAGTCACCCTCACACCCTCACCCTCACACCCCCTAACTCTAACACTAACCCCCTATCACACCTTCACACTCCCTTACTCACCCTCACACACACTCCCCCTCACTCACCCTCACACACCATCACCCCCTCACCCTCTCACACCTCCTCACACACCATCACTCACCCTGACACACACCCTCACAACCCCTCACACACCTACACTCAACCTCACACCCTAACCACCCTCACTCACCCTCACACCTCTTCACCCACCCTCAAACACCCACTCACCTTCACACACTCACTCACCCTCACACACCCACTCACCATCACACACCCACACACCCTCACACCCACTTACCCTCACACAGCCACTCACCCTCACACACCCTCACCCCCTCACACTCACACCCTCTCACCCTCACACCCCCTCACCCTCACACACCCTCACCCTCACACCCTCACCATCACAACACTCACCCTCACTCACCCTCATACATCATCACAACAAACTTACACTCACAACGACTTAAAAACACTCACCCCCCTCACACACCCTCACACCCTCACCTTCACACACCGTCAAACAGCATCAACCAACATCACCCCCTCACCCTAACACCCCCTCACACCTTCACACACCATCACTACCTCACAACACCTCACACACATACATCACCCTCACAACCTTACCACCCTCAATCACCATTACCCTCACTCACCCACACACCTCCTCATCCTCACCCACCCTCATACACCCTCACCCTCACTCACCCTCACACCTCCTCACCCTCATACACACTCACACACCCTCACTCACCTTCACACCCACACTCACCCTCACACCCTCACTCACCCTCACACACCCACTCACACACACTCACACACTCACCCACTCACCCACAGACTCTCCCTCACACACCCACTCACCCTCACAAACACACTCGAAACTCACTCACCCTCACACACCCACTCACCCTCACACACCCACTCACCTTCACACACACACTCACCTTCACACACCCACTCACCATCACCCCCTCAACCTCACACCCCCTCACCCTCACACCTTCACACACCATCACTCACCCTCACACACCCTCACAACACCTCACACACCTACACTCACCCTCACACCATAACAACCCTCACTCACCCACATCCTCACTCACCCACACCCTAACCACCCTCACTCACCCACACCCTCACTCACCCACACCCTCACTCACCCTCACACCTCCACACCCTCACCCACCCTCACACACCTTCTCTCACCCTCACCCCCTCACAACCCCTCACACACCTACAATCGCCATCACACCCTGACAACCCTCACTCACGCCCATCCTCACTCACCATCACACACCCCCCCTCCCCACTCATCCTCACACACCCTCACTCACCCTCACCCCCTCACAACCCCTCACACCCTAACTACCCTCACTCACCTTCACCCTCACTAACCCTCACAAACTCACACACCCACTACACCCTCTCCAACTCCACCGTCCTACTCCAACCTCCAACTCCACCCTCCAACTCCACCCTCCAACTCTACCATCCAACTCCACCCTCCAACTCCAACGTCAAACTCCACCCTCCAACTCCACCCTCCAACTCCACCATCCAACTCCACCCTACAACTCCACCCTACAACTCCACCCTCCAACTCCACCCTCCGACTCCACCCTCCGACTCCACCCTCCAACTCCACCCACCAACTCCACCCTCCACCCTCCAACTCCACCCTCCAACTCCACCCTCCAAATCCACCCTCCAACTCCACCCTCCAACTCCACCCTCCAACTCAACCCTCCAACTCCACCTTCACATGCCACCCTCAAACGCCACCCTCCAATGCCACTCTCCAACGCCACCCTCCAACACCACACTCAAACTCCAACCTCCAACTCCAACCTCCAACTACACCCCTCAATGACACTTCACCAATCAATGCCACAGCACCACTCAAAGCCACAGCACCACGCAACGCCACATCACCACTCAACGCAACAACACCAATAAACACAACATCACCACTCAATGCCATAGCTCCACTCAATGCCACAGCAACACTCAACAACACAGCACCACTCAACAACACCACATCACTCAACGCCACCACATCACTCAACGCCACAACAACACTCAACACCACAGCACCACTCAACAAAATAGCAACACTTAATAGCACAGCAACACTCCACAACACTGAAGGCCACATCATACATCAACACCACTGAAGGACACAGCATCACTCTGCACCACTAAAGCCCACAGCATCGCCCAACACTACTAAAAGACACAGCATCACTCAGCAACACAAAAGGCCAAAGCATCACTGAACGCCACAGCATCACTCTTTAAAAACAATCAACAACAGATGGTTCTAAGATGTTCTCTCAATGTTTTAAGCTTTAGTAAAAAAATGTAAAACAAAAGGCAATATTCCACTTATAATCTTCAATTTGCCTCACAGTTAAATACACTAAACATAATCTTCCCATTACTTATTTACAAAACTTTAAAATATTGCCACTATACATTACATTAACTTTTAATTAATTATTAATTATTAATAAAAATCAACACAATTCACATTTATAATATTAATACTTCTAAATCATATAAATACAAAACATATTGCATTGCAATGCTATAAGTCTCACTTTTGCAAAAGTTAAAAATATTGCCATTGAAAATAACAAAGCTAATAATTTCCCCACTTTCAATACAGACACATAAATAAAATATTTACCATTTGCAATACCAATACCTCTAACTTTCCTAATGCGAGACCTATTGCATTGCAAATGCTTGTTTATGTTATAACCTTAAAAAGGGCCTTTCATCCCTAGCCTCTCTTTCCTGGCTTCTGTGCTTGCCACTTACTTTTCCTCCAAACTATTGGTTTTAGCATGTTTCCTGCATTTACAAAGGGTTGTTCCTTGTCTGCTTCTCTTATCAGTTTCCGTGGCCAAAATACTTTTAACATCTGCTTGGTGCCACTCTTTTTCTTAGAAAGTCACCCTCTTTTCTGCTTTTTCGTCTTGGAACATATATATAGCATCTGGAGAAAGTGATTTGCCCAGAATCATAGGATGTTGCGCTGGTGAGACGCAAACAGGGATCCCCAGCTCTCGAGTCAGCAGCTCTGGCCACTGCACTACATCCTCTCCACTCCCGTGTTATTTGTCAGGGAGGTCCTTCCTTTTTCCCTAGCGATGAGTGATGAAAACAGCATTAAATTCATCACACAGTCCAAAGAGATGCATTACCAATGCTTGTATTGACAGGGTCAACTGACTGGTGACGCCTGTGTTGTATGTGTGTGTTTGAAGACAATTCTGCTAGGCAGGGGCAGATAAATTACATGTCCAGCAGAATATCCGTCAAAAATTGGATTAATGGTGAATTCTACAACACTTTTTTCATTATATATTGAAATGTCTGTGTCTACTGAGGGTCAAGACACTCAGGGGCATATTTACAAGCTCCTGTTTGCTGCCGGAAATTCATTTTCGGTGATGGTCCGGCGGCGCACACTGCAGGGCCATATCTACAAGGCCATGTAAAGCCACCCTACGTGGATTTTATCATGGCCTTGTAGATATGGACTAAGACAACGCAGCTAAAGTTGCTGTGTTGCTTCACCCTGCAATAAGGAGGCGTGCCATGGGCATTACTGTGGTGTTCCC
This sequence comes from Lissotriton vulgaris, assembly GCF_964263255.1. Taxonomy (NCBI): domain Eukaryota; kingdom Metazoa; phylum Chordata; class Amphibia; order Caudata; family Salamandridae; genus Lissotriton; species Lissotriton vulgaris. The sequence goes on along the minus strand of NC_141685.1, from coordinate 281,148,333 downwards.
ACGTAACATCCATGGTATTGATTTACGAGAATTAATAAACCTGGGAATACGTCAAAAGGCTACACCTCCTAGGGGAGGTGTAAGTGAGGCGCAAAGAGGAGAAATACCTATATTTCTTCTCGCTTTTCCTTTTTCTATGTGTACTGCATTCTGCAGTACACATAGAGGAAAAACGCCTCTCGTAATTGTTTTTGTGCAGGAAGGTGTCTCTTCCTGCACAAAAACAATCATCCCTGCAACGCAGGCACCCTTGCACCATTGTACGGCAGTGAGGGGAAAAGGACAGGAATGCACGTATCTCATAGATTACTGATTCTACTGGTCCTTTTCTTTTGACTCAGGGCAGCACATTAAGATTTTTTGCAGCGCTGCCCTAAGCGCCAAAACCTCATAAATGAGGCCGTTAATTTGAAGAGCTTGGCCACATTTTATAGCTCATTGTCTAAAGTTCCCCTCAAAATTCTCCTTTCCCCCTGCCTTGCGTCTCCCGCCTCCACTAAAACATTAAGCGGTATATTTACATGGATAGAAATTGAGAGCGGCGTTAGCATTCTTGGTTTAATACCACGCTCCGCCACTTTTGGAAAGGCACGACCAAGGTATTTGCAACAATACTCTGTAGCCCTGTGTTTCCGCCTGCCCTGCCACAAATTACAGCTGCCTAGCCCCAAGGCAGGCACCCTTGGACATAGGTCAAAGAATAATTCCCTTTGGGCGAATTAACGTTAATACATAAGTACTTACAAACATACAGTGAACTGACCAATACCCAACATATAACAAGGAAGCAATGAAAATAGGTGATAACTTCAATACACGTGAAAACACTCTGGAGAAATAAAGTATTTAAAACAATTTATTAGCATACATTACATTAATTAAAAATTAAAAATTGGGAAACACATACAGGACGGAACAATAATCAATAAAATCAACATTCCAATAAAAAGGAGCAACAGGGAAAAAGGACTAAACTCAAACACAAAACAGTAATTTTGAATTTTCCTTAGTTTATAATCCCGGATTTACTCCTTGGGCATCGACGCGTTTCGGCGGAATAATCAATCTAAAACCGCCTTCATCAGGACAGTGTGTACAAATTAAGCATGGGCGGAAAATCCGTTTCGCTCGCGGATTTTGCGGATTTTCGGTAAATTCGCAATGCGCGAGATTCGCGAATCTCCCGCAAAATCCGCAAATCCGCGAGCAGCGGATTTTGCTCGCACTGCTCGCACTGTTCGCGTGAGTTCGCGGCTTCCCAGTACAACTTCGCGCCCCGCGAATAAGTGCAAAATTGCAGAAATACGATCTTAGCAAAACTGAAACTACTTACCAGGTTCAAAAGTTCAGGCTCATCATTAGTAGCCATTTCCTGTAGTGCTTCCTGAGGGGCCCCTCCAGAGTTCAGTTGCCAGTTGCAACTATTATGTGACCCTGCTCTGAACCTCAGAATAGTTACACATATGCCACAAAGGTCCTGAATTACAGCTAAGGGAGACAAGCAGGAGCCAGGCTGGAAGTTCAAATCCATTATTCAGCCCCTAATTCATTATTGTCAGTTGGGGCAGGGCAGGTGTTGTAACTAATTTTGCAACAATGAAAGCACTTAGCAAGTGCGAAAGATCACTAATCAGGAAGCACTAAGGAAGCAGGTGCCAGCTAAAAAAATATTCTGTGACACATTAATCAGCCCCAAATTAATTCAGGTCACTTGAGGCAGGGAAGGTGTGCTTGCGTTGCCAAAATAATGTACACTGACTGGACAACCAGAGGGTGCTGTGATGAAACAGAGGGTGGCATGGGTGGGCCAGAGGGTGGCATGAGTAGTCAGAGAGTGGCAGTGGTGACAGAGAGTGGCAGTGATGAAGAAGAGTGTCCCAAACAGGCTGGACATGTAGAAACAACAAGTTCGCGAAACTTGCGACCCGACAGGTAAGTTCGCAATTTGCGAAAGTGTACAAAAACCCTCGCGAACTGGCAGAAACCCACGCAAACACAAAAAAAAAATCCGCAAATTCGCGAGAATTCGCGGATTTTGCGGATTGCGAGTTCGCAAATCCGCAAAATTCGCGAACGCGAGATTCGCAAAATTCGCCCATGCTTAGTACAAATGTTTCCCAATACTTCTGAAAATTAAATAAGATCAGTCTCAGTCATAACTTATAAACACAACAGATCAAATTTAACAACAGGAGGTAAGAATAATATCCTTAAAAAACATAATGTATCCAGCTCAGTTTTTTAACACACATGAACATTGCTTCCAATATACAAGACATACAACATCCTCAAATGCATATAGGGCTAACCAATTGCTAGCCAAAGACCAATAAATTCATTTCATCACATAGGTAAATTCCTCATGTTTGGCTGTAGTATAGAAAGCCTTTCTTTTATTGCCTAGCTAAAAACCAGGAACATATGATCAAGCATATTCAGAGAGAACAGAAAGTTCCTTGAAACTTGGGCATTAATCTCAAATAGATGTAGCAGAGACTGGATGCTCTTAATCATCGAAACAGAGCAAGGCTTAATCATCTTGGAAAAAGAGGAAATTGACAAGTTAGAAGATGAACTTAAGAACAGTCCGGCTCTTGGAGAGGCCAAAAAGAAGCTTGCAGACATCAATAGAGATGTCGAGGGGTATAGTACTTATCTGCTAAATAAAAAAACTAATAAGCTGAAAAAAGATATTGAGCAATATGCTGAAGAGAAAACCTACCCTTTTCTGAAAGAAAATTATTTCCAGAACAAATATAATGGGAGTTGGGAACGACCCCCTAATAGGCAGATATATTCCAGAGGGGGGAATAAGCATGTGACCTTCTCTAACTCATCATGCTCTGGCTCGGAGGAAGAAGAGGTCAGTGAGGCTGGTAGAAATAGTTATGACCAGGGTTTTTTTTTAGAACCGTGCCCAAGGAGAGGACAGACTTACAACGGGAACCGAGGTCAGGGTCACTTCAGCCGAGGAAGACAACAATATCAGAATCAGGGACATCCCCAACAAAATTACAACCAAGGACCTCCGCAACAGAATTACAATCAGGGACCTCCCCAGCAGAGTTACAACCAAGCACCTCCTCAACAGGAGTATCTAAGTACCCGGAACAAGAATTACTGGAAACAAACAAATTACCAGTGATCAACCTATCAAGCAAAACCCTGAGTGATACAGAGATAGGGATTCTTAGTAAAGGCTTTAGTTTCGTCCCATCCACTCACCTGGACAAATTCCAGTTTGAGAAGGACTTACGTTCCTTTTTCAGGAAGATTAGACTCAAAAGATTTTTTGAGAATAGGGAGAGTAGAGAGAAAACCAACATTTCTGGGCTGAAACCTAAGTCTAAATTTACACCCACCCTAAGCATGGTAAATAAAAACATAGAAGCTTTCGAAACAGCTGTCGAAAGTGGTATCCATAAACTGTTTGAAAAGGAGAAGCGATGTTACAACCACAATATCTCAGCTAGTGAAAGAGAGGCCCTCAACCGTTTGAGGGAAGATGGCTCTCTTACCATTAAGCCAGCAGATAAGGGGGGCGGGGTGGTGGTCTTCGACACTGGGGACTATGAGCAGAGAATGCTCAGTCTACTTGGAGTTGGTGAACACTGCGCCCATACCACTGAAGCAAGTCTTAAAAAAGTAGCAAAAGAATGTCTAGCACTACTCACAGAAGCCAAGGAGGCTGGCTACATCTGTGAAGAAGAATTCTGTTTCCTTAACAACCTAGAGCCCAAAACACCAGCCATTTATGGCTTGCCTAAAGTACATAAGAATAAACTGAACCCACCCATGCGCCCAATAGTGAGCAGTATAGACTCACTTCTAGAACCGGTCAGTAAATATGTTGACCATTTTTTAAGACCCCTTGTCTGTAACCTAAAATCATACGTGCGAGACTCAGTGCACATCATATCCTTGGTTGAGGGTACTCCATTCTGTGAGGAGACTCAATGTCTGGTTACTCTAGACATTGAGTCTCTGTACACCAACATCCCACAGATGGACACTATAGAGGTTATAGATGGAGTTCTCTCTGGCCAAGATCTTGGTGGAGCAAATAGAGAGTTCATTGTTGAGTGTGTAAGACTCATCCTCACCAACAATGTGTTCCTTTTCAAGAATGATTACTATAGGCAGCTCAAGGGGACCAGTATGGGGGCCACCTGTGCCCCCAGTCTGGCCTGTCTATATGTAGGTAACTTTGAGACCATACACATCAATAATGAAATGGCCCCTTTTTTCGAAAATGTAGCGGGCTGGTACCGCTGCATAGACGATATTTTCTTTATCTGGGAAGGATCAATGGAACTACTTGAGGAATTCCTTCTTTGGATTAACCTAGGAGATCCAAACCTAAAATTTACATCGACATATAGTACCAGCAAGGTTGAATTTTTGGATATATGTATTAAGAACTGCAATGGAGTATTGGCAGTTGAACTGTTCACCAAACCAATGGCCAAAAATACATTGCTAGAATTTTCTAGCTTCCACCCGAAATCACAGAGGGAGAGTATCCCCTTTAGTCAGTTTCTTAGTCTTCGACAAAACTGCTCTGACTTAAATGACTATTATAAACACGCTGAAGATCTCAGATTGAAATTCAAAGATAGGGGATACCCAAAAAAACTCCTTTCCAATTCCATGAAAAGAGCACGGTTTTACGACCGGGATGTTTTGATTCACAACACTCCCAAAGATAAGGAGCCCCTAAATAAAGTTGTTTTTGTTAGCAAGTTTTCTAATATGAGCAACCAGATAAAAAACGTTGTGAACAAGCACTGGCATATCTTGAACTATGAAGAAGAACTAGCACTTGAGAAACCTCTATTTGCATTTAAAAAGAATAAAAATCTTCGTGACCTACTGGTTCACACTTATAAAGAGGAGCCTGTGGATAAACAAAGAACAATTGATGGCACTAGGGTCACTGGAACAACTAAATGTGGCAACTGTAACATCTGTACTCAGTGTATTGTGGGGTCAGAGATTGTATGTAACACCAAGAAAATAGTATGTAAGACCCACAATAATTGTAAAAGCAAAAATGTCATTTACCTGCTCCAATGCCCGTGCGGCCTCTGTTATGTTGGAGAAACGGGAAGAGAAGTACGCACTAGGCTCCAGGAACATAGATCAGCCATTAAAACAAAAAAAGTAACTGCTCCCATTGTTGCCCATTTCTGAGAAAGGGGACATAAGGAATCTGAATTTGGATGGTTCATAATGGAAAAAATTAAAATAGGTAAAAGAGGCGGCAATATTGTTTCCAGAAGAAAGGAGAGAGAACAGTGGTATATCTCCTACCTCGACACAGTCAAAAGGGGTCTAAACTCGAGAGAAGAGTGGGATCGCATCATTGGAGCAGTTTAAGTCTTTCTGCTTCATCTGGATCCGATCTGATCTGTTATACTATATTGTGTTTAGCGGACACTTACATGGTTCTATGTGACTGATTAGTTCACAGATCCATGATTATAGCGGCTAGACTGTATCAGGGCTATCTAGATATTTATAGTATAGGTGCCGAATATCCACTAGTCACACTGAAATATGTGTGACTAGCTGGGTATCTATTTATCATGAATGTGCACTGCATGCAGGTGAAATTTAGATTCTCGCATTTGATGTGGTATTTTCGGCATACCTCTATTAACCGTGTAGTATGCTTGGGTTATGTTGATATTTTTGCAAAATTAGTTAACCGAGCTTAACCAAAGCTAACTTAAACCGACACTCGAAAATATGAGGTGCAATATATCTATATGGCCGGTACGTATATTGCTACACATAGGATGTATTGGTGTGCAGCACTATTTCTTATAAATAGAGTGTTTTATTTAATTCTTTTTCATCGGATCACGAGAATATAATGTTTACAAAAAGTCTTTCATGGATATTAAAAAACGCGGTAGACACTTCGGGTAGTCTTTCTTCATTATCCATTACTTCCGCGTTCGTCACTAAAGACGCCCACTGACAATCTAGTTCAGGGTATTTATTACTGCGCGGATTTTGTAGTTGTTGCTAGCCGGTAAGACGAACAGAAATCCACGCGGGACGTTCGAGGTCTTAACACAAGAGGTAAAGGAACGAAATGGGTGGCATTATTCTAAACGCGCTGCTACGAGAGGGGCACGCTTTTTGACACAGCTTGTGTCTGTTTGTTGCTTTCTTAAAAAATGCAGGGTCAACACGGAGGAAATCGCCTCGTGTCGTGGGTATTCTACTGGAACCCTGAACCCCTCTAATGTCGCAAACCGCTCCATTGATAGGTGGAAGTCGATATTGACAATAGAATTACCGCGTGCATTGGACGCAGCGATTTTAACTTTTTTGTAAGTATACCTAGAGACTCGTGTTAATATTAATAGGCTATATCCGGTTGTGATTTAGCCAATAATGGCATGTCCTTTATTTTCAGCCTCCAGCCATTATGCTGGATGCGTCACCAATACTGAAACTTTGATAAAGGTTTTCGCCACTATTTTAAATCAGTAAGTAAAAGGGTGGAGAGCCACACTTATTTCTATACGCATTACTATCTTTGTTTGATCTACTATGACGCTCTCTTTCCGTCTTGGTATCATTGGCACGCCATGTGCAGATATAGCTATGATGACTACGCTAGTCATTGATAAATTCATGCAATATAGTTGTGCTCTAGTACAATACATTGCCACTTATAAATGTGGCAGACAAGATATGTTATCAGGAGGGCTATGCTCGCTGTTTTAGCTCTATCATTACCTTAGCGGAAATATCAATATCCTGCATTGATAAAAAGTTTTTCGTGGTAAATTAGATACATGCTACAGAGGCAAAGCATGAGCCAATTACGTTAGCTATAAAAGGATACATTGGGCTTGACATACATTAAATGTGATGTTCATTCATTTCGCAATTAGGAATTCTGTGTAGCTAAAGAAGATAATTCGCTGGACGAATATCTCTACCAAACGATAAGAAGGCAGCATACCCCTTATGATATACTGACAGACCCTTTGCTTGCTTGAGGTAGGTGACATATCATGACTCTCCGCATTGCCACCTCTCTTATATAAGTGGATTGTTTGCTTTACTAAAACTCTGATCATGAAACGATGCTTGATCATATGTTCCTGGTTTTTAGCTAGGCAATAAAAGAAAGGCTTTCTATACTACAGCCAAACATGAGGAATTTACCTATGTGATGAAATGAATTTATTGGTCTTTGGCTAGCAATTGGTTAGCCCTATATGTATTTGAGGATGTTGTATGTCTTGTATATTGGAAGCAATGTTCATGTGTGTTAAAAAACTGAGCTGGATACATTAGGTTTTTTAAGGATATTATTCTTACCTCCTGTTGTTAAATTTGATCTGTTGTGTTTATAAGTTATGACTAAGACTGATCTTATTTAATTTTCAGAAGTATTGGGAAACATTTGTACACACTGTCCTGATGAAGGCGGTTTTAGATTGATTATACCGCCGAAACGCGTCGATGCCCATGGAGTAAATCCGGGATTATAAACTAAGGAAAATTAAAAATTACTGTTTTGTGTTTGAGTTTAGTCCTTTTTCCCTGTAGCTCCTTTTTATTGGAATGTTGATTTTATTGATTATTGTTCCGTCCTGTATGTGTTTCCCAATTTTTAATTTTTAATTAATGTAATGTATGCTAATAAATTGTTTTAAATACTTTATTTCTCCAGAGTGTTTTCACGTGTATTGAAGTTATCACCTATTTTCATTGCTTCCTTGTTATATGGCTGAGATACCCGCCACCCCCTCTCAACACAATCCCCAAGGATGGGAAACCGGAAACAGTTCTGAAGTCTTTGGAAGACGGGAGGGAGTAACCCTCCCGGCCGTATTTATTAAAATATGAAACAAAATTAAAACATTAAATAAACAGTTTCATATTATGTACAATTTCATTACCACATTGCGATGTTTGGCTAACCTTAACAGATTCTCTAATACAAAGGTTCTCCTAGCCGAACTAACATCCTACAAAACATTTACTTGAAATTTTGAAATTGTACATCCTAACGTTTAAGGGCCAACGGCAAGGTCGTAACCGGTGTCAAGATCCCTAACCCAGAAATATTGCCCTCACTTGTGAGGGGCGGCCCAGAGGCGTACCTCAAGTGCAATTACCAATTTCCCTTGACTTGACGGGGGCCCCAATAAAACTCGACGCCACTTAGAGGTCGTTCGAGGACTCGTGTGAGGTATCTAGAAGGTAGCGTAGACCCCCCCCCCAAACCCCACACAACTTACCACATCTGCCGTCGCAGACGTCCTGGCCCCGGGAAATTCCCCAGGAGGGGGCTGTAACCCCTCCTACCCAGGAAGGGGCCTTGACCGCCTTTCCTTTTCTTTCGGCGACCCATCCTTAGAAGGGACCGCCTCCCCGTTGAGGGGCCAATGGCCACCTCCCCCGAGCGCTCCCATCCGTGCTGGGTGACGCCCACTCATAGGGATCTTCCAATTAGTGCTCACCGATCATGACCTTACCGCCCGACCAAAATAAATATGACAATGCTAACTAAATGACTAAACTAAAAAGACCGTAGCAACTACATTTTATTAAAAGCATGCTTACCTATGAACACTTAAAGCAGAATTTCCTAATTTACGAAACGTAACACAAATTGACCATTCTTTATTACATACTCAAATTCATCACGATAATACCACAACCTGTAAACGAAAATCAGAGTTATCCATCAACTTTATTCAAAAACCACTTGCTGTCCTCAGGGGCTGGTGGGTGGGTCAAAATTGGCTCTTCGTTCCGTCTCGAGCTCACGTGCAGCGAGGAGGTGCAGCTTCAGAGCACAGGAACAAGAGGATGCCTTCGGATCTTGCTTCTCCTTTTATCCGTCTTCAGGGCTGGCGTAAACCCGCCCCTGCCTGCCCCTAGGGCGTGGCCAGCCGCGTCAGTGTCTAGGCCAACCCACTCTAGGGCGGGAAAAAGGCGCGCCCCGGCTACGCCGCTTCGGGCATACCAGCCGGGACGCGCCTCCCGCCCAAGATGGCTTCCCGGGGGGATCGTGGTACTCCGCCATACGTTCGGGGGGACCGAGTGGTCGCCCCTTTCCATATGGCTGAGATACCCGCCACCCCCTCTCAACACAATCCCCAAGGATGGGAAACCGGAAACAGTTCTGAAGTCTTTGGAAGACGGGAGGGAGTAACCCTCCCGGCCGTATTTATTAAAATATGAAACAAAATTAAAACATTAAATAAACAGTTTCATATTATGTACAATTTCATTACCACATTGCGATGTTTGGCTAACCTTAACAGATTCTCTAATACAAAGGTTCTCCTAGCCGAACTAACATCCTACAAAACATTTACTTGAAATTTTGAAATTGTACATCCTAACGTTTAAGGGCCAACGGCAAGGTCGTAACCGGTGTCAAGATCCCTAACCCAGAAATATCGCCCTCACTTGTGAGGGGCGGCCCAGAGGCGTACCTCAAGTGCAATTACCAATTTCCCTTGACTTGACGGGGGCCCCAATAAAACTCGACGCCACTTAGAGGTCGTTCGAGGACTCGTGTGAGGTATCTAGAAGGTAGCGTAGACCCCCCCCCCCAAACCCCACACAACTTACCACATCTGCCGTCGCAGACGTCCTGGCCCCGGGAAATTCCCCAGGAGGGGGCTGTAACCCCTCCTACCCAGGAAGGGGCCTTGACCGCCTTTCCTTTTCTTTCAGCGACCCATCCTTAGAAGGGACCGCCTCCCCGTTGAGGGGCCAATGGCCACCTCCCCCGAGCGCTCCCATCCGTGCTGGGTGACGCCCACTCATAGGGATCTTCCAATTAGTGCTCACCGATCATGACCTTACCGCCACAGGCCGGATAGTTGACCGGCTATCCGGACCCCCCACAACACTCCTACCTAAAGGTCATGGTGTAACGTTTTCAGCCATGCTAAGAAGTCTCCTATGAGTAACTCATTCCCCACCTGAGACAAATGCACTCCATCCCCCACATACATACTGTCATCATTAATACACCCATGTGAAATAGAATGCAGAGTCTTGGAACGGAACAACCTACTCACTTTATTATTAAGCTTTCTGACAGAATGATTTAAAGCAGGTACCGAAATAGCCCCCCGCCACACTTTTCGTGGGATCATATGGGACCATGCAATTGTGCACCCTGGAACTCTCCTCGCTAACCAACTTACAGTGGAAAGCATCGCCTCAAGGAGAAGTCGTCTACCAGTGGTGACCAAATCATTACCCCCAAGGTGTACTATGACTACAGACGGCGGTGACCTCGTCCGCCCTAGCAAACCCTCAAAAAATGATTGAAACTGGTCAATACAGAGACCGCCTCTTCCGTAGAAGGACACACTGTACCCGTATTCCCCAGCTACGTGAATCATATCACCTGCCTTGAATACGTCTGCGGCACGTCTCACGTATGAGTGGCCCACGACCCACACCTCCTTTTTCACAGCCGGTGATGTCTGACCGCTGGCCCGGTGTTGGGTCGACTGCAAAGTCCGCCCGCCTCGTAGGCTTGCGCAACTGAAAACCAAACAAAAACAAGAAGCGTGAGTACATTGTTACAGCTTCACAACATGTGCAAACGCACATACCTTTTATAACAATTGGAGGACCAACGCCCCACCCGTTTAACTTGTTCCACATCCAGACCCCTGGCTGTAGCTTCTGTAGCAGCCCCTATCCGAAAGGAATGGGTCCCAAACTCGCCCGGGTTCAAGCCCGCAGCGGCAATCGACATCGCAAGCACCCGCTGAAACTGAAACTTTGTCAGTGGGGTGGCGTCAGCGTGTCTCAACAAAGCCCCCCCCATGATGCCACCCTTCGTGTTAAATAATCTTCTAGACACCTTACCGGGCACATGGAGGACCCGGGAATCCTGCGTATGATTATGCAGTCACCCATCCCACTTTGATCCGTTTTGGACCTGACAAACGAGACCGTCATCGTCTCTCCTCTGATCTGGACGTGCTCAAGGCACAATCCTCCTGTCACATCCTGCTTGTTCCTCGCCACTAGTTCGCTTACCCGCATAGCCCCATGGAATGCCAGCGTAAAAGCGGCTCGGAATAACACCGTCTCAAACTGAGATGAACACGTAGCAGGGAGTCTGGATAGCAACTGGGCCAGCCTATCTAAACCTATCGGGCGCCTTTCATCTACTCTGCGACCCTCAAGGCGTTGCCACCCTCGTAGCGCTTTCTGTACGACGAAAGACGCTGTCGGGTCAAGGATCCCGTGGGCCCTAGCAACAAAGGAAATGGCAGCCCGATGCCTCTGAGCCGTGGCCACCGATTTCCCGACCCGATGTAAGGACATCAGAAAATTCACCACCCACTCTTCCTGGCCCCAAAGCTCCTCTCTATCAGTCCCCAAAAAGGCCAAATAGGACCGGAACGCCCCTTCATATGCCTTCTTCGTCCTGGGTGCTAAACTCTCTCCCACGAGGTTACGAAGTTCGGGGCACCGAGAGACCAGAGAGCTTCGGGAAAGGGTGCCGGCTCCGGGTCCGCTGTGGGAAGAAAACCCCAGAAAGCCTGCATACGAAAACGAGACAGTGCATCAGCTGCCTGGTTCATTACCCCTGGGACATGTCTTGCTTTGAATAACACATTCAATTGCATACACAGTAAAACAATTTCTTTGAGTAGTCTCAAAATCCACTTGCATCGTGCTGCCTGGCTATTGATACACTCGACCACGGTCATATTGTCAGACCAGAATACCACAGAGTGATCCCTGAACCCTTCGGGCCAAGTTTTCAGGGCTACTAAAATGGGGAAAAGTTCCAGGAAAGCAATGTTACTTGTCAGCCCACTGTCATGCCACCATGTCGGCCACTTTTGTGCAGACCATCTTGTGCCGAAGATGGCACCAAAACCTATACTCCCTGCCGAATCCGTCCACAGCCCCAGCTCATCAGAGGACACGGCCGGTTTATTCCAGACGACTCGACCATTAAAATCCGCCAGGAATGCCAACCAAATGCGCATGTCCTGGCGGACCTCAGCCGAGAGCCTCGTGCGATGATGGCCCTCCTTCAGGCCGACCATGGTTTGAGCAATCGAACGAGAAAAGGGGCGGGCCATTGGTATAACCCTCAGGGCAAAATTCAACTGGCCAACTAGCTGCTGTAACTGATGCAGCTTAACCTTGGATCCATTTATACATATTTGCAGGGATGTCCTGAACTTTGACACTTTTTCGGCAGGTAAACGAAAACACCCTTCCTCGGAATCCAACTCGATCCCCAGAAACTCGAGGCAAGTGGAAGGCCCCACAGTCTTACCTGGTGCCAATGGCACGCCAAACTGATTCATTAAAACACAAAATTGAGCCAAAGCCTGCCCACATTCCGGATCCCCGGCCGCCCCCAGGAACAAAAAATCATCAAGGTAATGCATCACATTTCGGAAACCCGTCTTCCTTGTGAAGACCCATTGTAGAAAAGTACTGAATTTTTCGAAATAGGCACAAGATATAGAGCACCCCATCGGCATACACCTATCCATGTAGTAATGACCCTGAAACATGAAACCTAGGAGACGCTGATCGTCTGGATATACCGGGAGCAACCGGAACGCTGACTCGATATCAGATTTTGCCATCAGCGCCCCGGGCCCCAGGCGATTCAAAATGGCTACGGCCTCATCGAAGGATGCGTACCGCACCGAACACACTTCCGGGTCTATCGCTTCGTTTACGGAAAGACCACGTGGGGCTGACAAATTGTGTATCAGCCGAAACTCACCCGGGTCCTTCTTTGGGACCACACCTAAGGGGGAACAAACAAAGTTAGGAACCGGTGGTACACTAAACGGACCGGCGACTCGACCTCGAGTCACCTCTTTCCTGATCTTATCCTGTACCACGGTCGTATGCTGAAAGACCGATAGCTGATTTCTACATTTCGCTGCACCTTGAAAGTCCCCCACTGGGATGCGGAAACCATAAGAAAACCCGTTCCGCAACACCCCAGCAGAAGTACGATCCGGGTATTCACTGAGCCAAGGAATCATCGTCAAGGTATCAATCGGGGTAGGCAAAGGCGCCCCTCGGGCTATATTAGACCTGTTTGGCGCCTCCTCTACCCCCGTTATCACCCGTTTTGGCTCTGCACGTGGACTCAGGATGGGATGATTGCCCACACCCACTACATTCGTGCCTAAATTTGCACGATCCCTGGGGCCTGGTACATTTTCCCCTGTTGAAGTTCCAACAAACCCCCCTTTTTCCTGTATTTCCGGCAGGCCTCGAGTAATTGTCGGTACCTGTACCTGATCGAAAGGGCGTCCCCGCATACTGGCGGTAGGATTCGCCAACGTTACTTCCCACCAATGGCACTTTCAACATACCAGTCTCCTTCATTTTATCCCAAGACACAGAATCATAACAATCCCAAGTTAAGCTTTTATCATGTTCTTTAGCCTTTCTAAACAGATTATCATAGCAGAACCAATGGTTACCCTCATGTGACACCGAGTACCCCATGATTCGAGACTGATAAATCGGCAATTCGTGCAGCAGATCGGGCCTTCGTTCCCCCAAGATCGATGTAAAGACCCCCCACGCTTTGCCCCAATTGCCAATATTTTCGTTCACCTTAAAGGCGGCCATTTTTGCGCGCCAAACACTCGGATGCATGAGATCCTTCTGGCCCTTAACATGCTCCATTTCATAGTGATCAGTAAGCAACGAGAAAATGTTTACATATTCTCCCGCCCATATCTTCTCCTTAATAGCCAAGGGAACATGCTGACCCACCCTCTCCCTACGAGAAGGTGCTGACTCATCCCTTGCAATTGGCAATGGCCGCTTACCTGAACCGGACGGCGTCTCTGCGACCGAACCTGTCCCCTGTGGCTTCTCTACTACCGCAGCCGGTGTGGATACCTTCGCTGCTTCCCGTGACTCACGCAGTTGCTTCATCAGCACCTGCGCGTCGACAGCCGTGGCGCCCTCACTATCCTTACCCAACCACGCTGCTAGTTGTGCTGCCAGCTCAGGCGGCATATCGTCCCCGGACACGGGGGTGACCACAACGGGAATCGGATTCCCTCCCTCCGGCACGGGGGTGGGTGCCTCTAGCGGGGCACTAGGGCCCGGGATGTCTTCCACAGCTCTCCCTCTTCTGGGCCTCTTGTTTTTCCCTCCCGGGGCTGCTCCCGCCAAAGGACGTTTCGATCCACCGTCCTCGTTTTCATCCATTCGCCTCTTTAACTCAGTCATCTCCTTCATAAGAACGCGCAGCATCTGGTCAGTAGTCATGCGCTTTCCCGCCTTCTTCGGCATTCTCCAACAGAGTATCTGGAAAACAAACAAGAAAGATTACAACGCTCAAAATTGGCTCTTCGTTCCGTCTCGAGCTCACGTGCAGCGAGGAGGTGCAGCTTCAGAGCACAGGAACAAGAGGATGCCTTCGGATCTTGCTTCTCCTTTTATCCGTCTTCAGGGCGGGCGTAAACCCGCCCCTGCCTGCCCCTAGGGCGTGGCCAGCCGCGTCAGTGTCTAGGCCAACCCACTCTAGGGCGGGAAAAAGGCGCGCCCCGGCTACGCCGCTTTGGGCATACCAGCCGGGACGCGCCTCCCGCCCAAGATGGCTTCCCGGGGGGATCGTGGTACTCCGCCATACGTTCGGGGGGACCGAGTGGTCGCCCCTTTCCATATGTTGGGTATTGGTCAGTTCACTGTATGTTTGTAAGTACTTATGTATTAACGTTAATTCGCCCAAAAGGAATTATTCTTTGACTTGCGTCAACGGTGGGACCCTATCCCTTTGGTTTTGGGGTCCCTTTCTCTTTTATCAGAGACCCTTGGACATAGTGCAAAGGTGACTTCGATGGGGGTATGATTGCTTATGTGCAGAAAGGGATACCTTTCTGCACATAAACAATCATGCATGGCATTTTGTTGTTTTTATATGTACTGCATAATGCAGCACACATAGAAACATCAAAAACGAGGAGATATACAACATTTCTGCTCATTACTCCATGTAAAGACCAGGGGCCAGACTTACAAGAACTGACGCATCTTTGCATATTAGCAGAGATGAGCCAGTTACTTTGCATGACAGAAAAAATAACCTTGCTCCACCATGGATGCGCCGCATTTACAATGCGGCTCACCGTGGCGCAATGATAGACAGATGTGTGACGCATCCTTTGTCGGAAAGGCAATGCATTGTTGGAGTCAAGTCGTAAGCACGACACAACTCCAGCAATGGTCAGGAATGACTATTCCCATCATGCTGCGTCACTCCTTACACCTACTTCAAGCAGGCGCAACGTTGGGACGCAGTGGCATCATGAAAGTGACTCCGTGAAATTTTGTAGGTTTTACTGTGCCACTTTTACGAGGCTTCCTTGCAATGGAACTCCCACCCGCATACATTACACCTTGGCGCATGTGGACGTAGTACTTATATTTGCATATATTCTGTGCAATGCCATCAACTTCTTTTCTTTATTTTTCTGACGTAAATTGTCAATTTTAACTTCTGTTAGTACTCTCAGATCTTTCACTCCTTCCCATTTTAATCAAAGTTAATATATAAATTATGACCATAATAAAAGTAGGTGTTACTTAGTCCTACGGCGTGAAATTACAACTTTACATGTTAATAATTTAGCTCTTTACTATTTGTCTAGAAGGTTCCTCTTAAAGAGGAGCCACCTATTGATGGTTAATGAAAGATCTGGTTAAAATCTTTTGTACTTATCTAAACTGAAACGGATTGCTGAATAGTCATATTGCATTAATTAAATGTTAATATATTCTTTTCATTATGAAGCGGGGTATACATTGAAATTTGTTTTGTAGATATTGCTAACTATGTTAATGAATGGGAGATGATGCCAGTTGATTTTGTAAACACAAACGAAAACAGCCAGTCTCGTCCTTGTTTGCCGAAATTGCACAATTTTACCTTATTTTGAAAGCCTGGATTTTTTTAGTCCATGTAACCTCCATTCTAGATTTGCTGCTCAATAGAATGCTTTGTGAGAAGTTGTCTCTCCAGGCATCAATAAATTATTACAACAAGCTTAAAGTTAAACAAAACAGACTTGCAGAGTGTAAAGTAGTGGGCCACGGGCCCACTCGTTGAAGACACAGTGATACTAGTGGCATGGGTACTTACCTAACTGACCACAAGTTAGAGCACCTGGTACTTTTTAGGTTCCACCTGCACAACTGTGCTTGTGAAATCTATTGTTTATATTATAACCTTAAAAAGGGCCTTTCATCCGTAGCCTCTCTTTCCTGGCTTCTGTGCTTGCCACTTACTTTTCCTCCAATCTATTGGTTTTATCATGTTTCCTGCATTTACAAAGGCTTGTTCCTTGTCTGCTTCTCTTATCAGTTTCCGTGGCCAAAATACTTTTAACATCTCCTTTGGTGCCACTCATTTTTTAGAAAGTCACCCTCTTTTCTGCTTTTTCGTCTTGGAACATATATATAGCATCTGGAGAAAGTGATTTGCCCAGAATCATTGGATGTTGCG
Organism: Lissotriton vulgaris; assembly: GCF_964263255.1. Classification (NCBI taxonomy): domain Eukaryota; kingdom Metazoa; phylum Chordata; class Amphibia; order Caudata; family Salamandridae; genus Lissotriton; species Lissotriton vulgaris. Next base: position 281,131,805 of record NC_141685.1, on the reverse strand, counting down.
CTGCTGAGACGCAAACAGGGATCCCCAGCTCTCAAGTCAGCAGCTCTGGCCACTGCACCACATCCTCTCCACTCCCGTGTTACTTGTCAGGGAGGTCCTTCCTTTGTCCCTAGCGATGAGTGATGAAAACAGCATTTAATTCATCACACCGTCCAAACAGATGCATTACCAATGCTTGTATTGACAGGGTCACCTAACTGGTGACCCCTGTGTTGTATGTGTGTGTTTGAAGACAATTCTGCCAGGGAGGGGCAGATAAATGACAGGTCCAGCAGAACATCTGTCAAAAATTGGATAAATGGTGCATTCTACAACACGTTTTTCATTATATATTGAAATGTCTGTGTCTACTGAGGGTCAAGACACTCAGGGGCATATTTACAAGCTCCTGTTTGCTGCCGAAAATTAACTTTCAGTGACCGTCCGGCGGCTCACACTGCAGGGCCATATCTATAAGGCCATGTAAAGCCACCCTACGTGGATTTTATCATGGCCTAGTAGATATGGACTGAGGCAACGCAGCTAAAGTTGCTGTGTTGCTTCACCCTGCAATAAGAAGGCGTGCCATGGGCATTACGGTGGGTGTTCCCACGTAACACCCATGGTATTGACTTACGAGAATTAATAAACCTTGGAATACGTCAAAAGGCTACACCTCCTAGGGGAGGTGTAAGTGAGGCGCAAAGAGGAGAAATACCTTCATTTCTTATCGCTTTTCCTTTTTCTATGTGTGCTGCATTCTGCAGCACACATAGAGGAAAAACACCTCTCGTAATTGTTTTTGTGCAGGAAGGTGTCGCTTCCTGCACAAAAACAATCATTCCTGCAACGCAGGCGCCCTTCCACCATGGTGCAAGGGTGCTTGCGTTAGCTCATGGCAGCCCATTGTGCGGCAGAGAGGGGAAAAGGACAGGAATGCACTTATCTCATAGATTACTGATTCTGCTGGTCCTTTACTTTTGACTCAGGGCAGCGCATTAAGATGCTCTGCCCTAAGTGCCAAAACCTCATAAATGAGGCCGTTAATTTGAAGAACTTGGCCACATTTTATAGCTCACTGCCTAAAGTTCACCTCAAAATTCTCCTCTCCCCCTACCTTGCGTCTCCCGCCTCCACTAAAACATTAAGCAGTATATTTACATGGAAAGTAATTGAGAGCGGCGTTAGCATTCTTGGTTTAATAGCACGCTCCGCCACTTTTGGAAACGCAAGACCAACGTATTTACAACAATACTCTGCAGCCCTGTGTTTTCCCCTGCCCTGCCACAAATTACAGCTTCCTAGCCCCAACGCAGGCACCCTTGGACATAGTGCAAAGGTGACTGCGATGGGGGAATGATTGCTTATGTGCAGAAAGGGATACCTTTCTGCACATAAACAATCATGCATGGCGTTTTGTTGTTTTTATATGTGCTGCATAATGCAGCACACATAGAAACATCAAAAACGAGGTGATATAAAGCATTTCTGCTCATTACTCCATGTAAAGACCAGGGGCCATGCTTACAAGAACTGGCGCATCTCTGCGTATTAGCAGAGATGCGCCAGTTACTTTGCGTGACAGAAAAACTAACCTTGCACCACCATGGATGCGCCGCATTTACAATGTGGTGCACCGTGGCGCAAGGATAGACAGATGTCTGACGCTTCCTTTGTCGGAAAGGCAATGCATTGTTGGAGACAAGTCGTAAGCACGACACAACTCCAGCAATGGCCAGGAATGCCTTATCCCATCATGCTGCGTCACTCCTTACACCTGTGTTGTGAACGTATCTAGGACCCTAATAAAATATTCCCAATTTATGCCCTTATGTGGTTATAACAAATCATATCCTTATAAAGGCATAAGAATCATATCCATATTTAGTCATAGCCAATGCAGTCCAAATACGGCAAGGCTACTTCCCTAGACTCCTAGAAAGTACAACGCGTTCTTTAAACAAACCAAACCTCCAGCAGCCCGGGAATTCCCCCTGCTTTTGTTTTGATTTGTCCTAGAACTCCTGAGAGTCCTGAAAGAACTGCCAGTTCTTAGTGACAGTTCTTAGTGACGTCTTATGTCCAACCTTACATCAAACTCCGCACCTTCCAGGTATAAATATACCAGCATTTGCCTTAAGCAACACACAGTGGTTTGGAGCAGAGCGGCTATCTACTTACCCAAAGCCCATCTGATGCGAGTGCCGAAGGAAGCCGACCCTCCCATTTGACGCACTGAGAGAGACGCTGTCTTTTCTCCTGCCGAGAAATCCAGCTCCAGTGTTTCCAGTCACCCTTGCGGGTTGCTGGGAGATCGAGTCCTGAGAAAGAGATACAAGACCTCCGTCATTCTAAAACCAAGGTACGGAGCTGATTAGACCCTTAGAGAATTCTTGATTCAGATTCTTGGCAAAACTAACTTAACTCAAACTGCAGCTCACTTACTCCTTCCCACGTACTAGGCTTAGGTTAGGTACACCGGGGTAGGCGTATTTTAGAAGCACCAGTTGAGTACGTTTAGTCAACTTTTATCATTGTATGTAACTGTATATATTTTATCCGTTTTAAGTATCATATGGCTCAGAAACCATATAAATGCTTTTACAGTATTATTTCATAATACTCCTTTTACTGTACGCACTTTACTTTATGACAAGTATTGCAATTGTGGCAATTCATTTCTCTTGCATGAGAAAGAAGACTGCTCAATAAGTAACAACTTTTATTGAAAACGCCTGTCCCTCTATTTCTCTGCACTCTGGTGAAACTAAGCATGCATGATTTACTGAGTGGAATAGCTATCTATTGTTTTCACACGACTCTGGAGATATACTCCTTATTCTGGAGGGAGCAAAGTTGTCATGTTTATGCGGTTGTCAAAAACTAATCCCTTCTTGTCTAATCAGGAAAGTTGACTCCTTCCTGTTCATTCGATAAAGTTTCTAGTGACCTCTGAGCTAGCTGGCATACCTAATTAAGTCTAACATATTCAGTAGAGACCTAGTTGACCTCAGTCCTACGTCTAAACTATCGTTTATGTTATTCCAATGCGCAGAGCCTATTGGGAATATAGGAACTACACTACATGGCGCCCAATCGTTGGTAAGGCGATAATCTAACGCAAGATACTAGAGTAACTCAGTCGTGCTTTTCACACAGACCCCCTTTTCCCGTAAAAACTCCAATAGACGTCTGGAGTGGGTAAAAGGTTAATATCCGCCAGAACTTAGTAGGAAGAGATTCCTATGTATTAGTTTTTGGTTTAGTCAACGTTGAAGGATACAGTGTTCCAAAATATTGTGCACCTAATCTTTGTTTCCTTGAAACTTGATCTGCAAACTTTCATTAAACAATGTCAACTAACGGCGACAACAACGAAACCGGTGGAGCTGCATTAGATGCGAATCAACCGGGTTCAGACGTTACAGGGTTTAATGAAGACGACCCGAATGCTATAATCATCCCGGTCAATATAAGAAAAACTATAACTATAAAACTTATAGAAAATGGAGTAACATCAAGAGGTGGTTCAGTCGTATTTGTGGTAGAGGCCCATGAATATCGGCAGACAGAGGTATTCTATTCCTGGATAACTTTTCCAGCAGCACATGCTGTAACACACGAGTTCCACTACTACAAAATAGAGGAATCTCCAGAGGAATACTCTCCTTTCGAGGAGGTTGAAATTCCACTAACATACCAAGAGACACCTGCTCTGGTTTAATGGCACCCTAAAACATCAAAATCACATTACCAGGCTCGGTCCATTAGGTAGACCAGGAGCCACATGGCCGGTTCTAGCCAGCTATACACCACACCCCGACATTGAAAAAATGTCAAGGGGAGAACTTTTAGTTCAACTAAAACAACTAATTAAAATACATAGACAATTGGTCCAATATGTCATGCGGACTTCAACAGTCCAACCTGCAATTAAAATTCCACAAAACACCCCGCAACAGGGGAACACAAATAAAATTACACCACAGAATATACAATCATGTATTGGTAAAGTACCAGCAAAACGGGAACAAATTCCATTCTGGTTAGCTCAAAAAATCACTCAAATAGAGGCAGTACTTCCTGATACTACCCCTCACGAAAAGCACAGAATCCTGACTATCTGTCTCCCAATCGGGATCGCACCACATGTGGAGGACTGTGACACTTGGGGCACAGTCTTTGCTTATATCTACACAAAAACACATGGTGTTCCGTCTATGGCGGTTATACCAGATGTACTAAGACAGATTCAAAATGAAGATGGTCCAGAACCTACTTTAACTCTAGGTATGAAATTACTGAAAGACTTTAAGCAGGTCTCGGCTATATTACTAGCCAACATAAAAGGAGAATCAGCATCTGTGGCGATCTGCCAAAAATTGAAAGTAACAGATATAGCAGACAAACCTTTTGAACTTGCCAGAATAATTGAAAAATCCTATGAAGAATTAGGTAGAGATAGTTTGGGTGGTAAACCAGTAAAACCCCAACTAATTGAAAATCCTGAAAAAACTTTCATTAAAAATAATCTCAACTCTCAAAAGAAGAAGTGGGAGGATAATAAACAAACCACTCCCAGAGAAAAACAGTTTCAGTCCAGAGGAAGGTCTCCCCAACGAAGAAATAGATCTCCAGAAGGGGGGGGGGCAAGTCTCCACAACGGGAGCCCTCTGAAAAAAGATACAACCTTAGAAATAGGGACAATTTGAGAAAACCTGACAGATATCAAGACATTGATACACGTCCCTCTCGATCTTTTCAGACTTCCTCACAGAAATCGGAAAGAAGAGGACGGTCAGAACATAAAGAAGAGCACGTCAAGTCCAAAGACAAGGAACCTGCTCATCAAAGTAAAAAATTATAATTTCCCAGAAAGAAGGTAGCCAGTATTAAAGTAAAACATGCCGTGAATTCTGAGGACACAACTGAAAAACGGAGAGTTGGCCCAATGCTAGACAGCGCAGCAGAAGTGACCATAGCTCGCAAGATCCTGATGAATCTTCTGGAGACAGTGGACACGAATGAATACATTCAAGTGGAAACTGCAGACACCCGAGTTAGCGTGCCCCATAAACTATATGAAATAACATTACGTATAGAGGGAGATAAAACTAGGAAAATAAAAGGTCTCTTCTGGGAGAATCTATCTAAAGGTTATGATATCCGTCTTGCAGAGAAAGACTGGCCACCAGAGTTTGTCAGGGAGTGCCCACATGGCGAAGAAATGATTATGCCTGCCTTCTCAAATCACATTCCAATTCATAAAAGATACACATTTGCTAGGAAATGGGCAGTGGCCCAAGCACCTGCATTATATAAAAATCATGTAGGATGGGATGAGGATTCTCCTCACCATAAAATCCAGTTAAAAAATCAACCTACTGCACAGAGGCAGTATCCAGTTAAGCAAGAAGCTAAAAAACAAGTCAGAGAAATTTTAGATCAACTTGAATATCAGGGGGTGATTGAAACATGCACCTCACAAATGAACAATCCTTTGTTTCCTGTCTCCAAGCCAGACGATTCATATTGTCTAGTTTTGGACTACAGACACCTAAACTCCTGCTGAAAAACTTTTGCAGTACAAAACTCACACAGTGCAGCACTACTGAATAATATAGTTCGCAAAAAATATAAAACGACATTAGATATTCCAAATGGTTTCTTCTGTCAAAATATAGCACCTGAAAGCAGATATTTGACCGCTTTCTCCAGCATGGGGACCCAAAAACAATTTTGTCGTCTCCCACAGGGATTCAAGAATAGTCCAGGATTATTTTCAGCCAGGGTAACAGAGTTACTACAAATATATGATGATGAGGCATTATCTTATGTCGATGACATCTATCTTACAGACGATGACCTGGAGACTCACTTGAAAAGAGTGAACACCATCATACTTGGATTCGCATCTGAAGGTTACGAATTTAACTTTAAAAAATCACGAATTGCCCATCTAACTGTCCTATTTTTAGGATATGAATTATCAAGTGAAGGCAAAAGCCTAGCAGACAACTTCTTAGAGAAGTGTGCAGTACTCCAAGCTCCAAAAACGCTGAAAAACTTACAATCAATTCTAGGTTTCCTGAATTTCGGAAGAACATACATTCTAAATTATGCAGAGAGGGTTAAACCCCTCTATGAACTAATAAAACCTGATTTTAAACCAATTAATTGGACTAAAAACCACACAGAAATTTTAAGATCATTACAAACAGACATGTTAACTAAAACAAAACTGCAAACACGTGCAAACGAACGCAACCTTGTAATCCGAGTCATCCCAGGAAGATGCGGATTCACATACCTGACCTCTAATGATGGAGAAACGGTACCAATAGCTTACAAATCACACTTGTACACACAAGCTGAAATGAAATTCAGGTTCACTGAAAAAATTCTAACTGCGGTTCAAACTGCTGTAGCAAAAGAAAGAGCCCTAGCCCAAGGGAAGAGGATATCTGTTTTAACAGCATTATCAGCCCTAGAGGCAGTAACAAGACCAGGCATTCTAAATGCTATAGCTCTAGATCCAAAATGGATACAATGGGAAAATTCTCTTGTTACAGAAGACGTGAAACACGCTTTTGATCCGAAAATGAAAAAAACTAGAATATCTGGAATATGAAAATGAATGCCCTCTGTCAATTGAAATTCTGCCTCTCGAACAAGACACCTGTGTAATCTACACGGACAGATTTGTACAACACTACGTTGTGGAAAAACAAATTTACAATGCTGCGAGCGTGATTGTTAAAGGTCGCTGGCGCTTGGGTAAATTTAGACCGGTGGTCACTAAAACTGAATCACTCAGAAACTGTACAGCTCAGCAAGCTGAAATAAGATCTTTAAAGATGGAGCTTGAAAATGCCGATCGCGAATTTCCGACACTTATAGTGTGCGATTCGCATTACTGCGTCCAGTCTTACAATAATTCCATGCAGAACTGGATAAAAAACGGTTACAAAGATGAGACAGGTGCCACAATAAAGCATAAAAAACTATGGGAACAAGTAGTTCTTTTGCAGAAAGAACTACAAAAGACTCACATGATACATACGCAGAGTCTTCAACGTGATGGCGTTCACGTTGCAGGGAATTGGTTGGCTGACAGAGCCACAGCAGCAGCTGATCACTCGGCTTCCGTAGCTACAAAAAAGCGTACGAAAAAACAAATAGATGGCGAAACGCTGCTTCCAGTAAAAGCCTCAATGGAAGGCAATTATGCGGCGTTACCTCTAAACTATCCACTCGGCAATACATACATAATTGATGCAAACTCCGTTCCGTTTGCTCAAATCCCTGGAGTGGGGGATAGAGTAATTCCAAACACGAACCGGAGAGTCTTCTTGATTGAAGAAGCACACATGGGATTGGGTCTGAGGCACCAAGAGATCCTGAAATCTCTAATAGAATTACAATCAAAATACTGGTGGCCGGGGATGAGAATGCAAATTTATAACTTTGCAATGAATTGTCAGGACTGTAACAGAGATCGCAGTTGTGAACCGGACCAGACACCTGCCCAGACACCTCTATTAGACAGCATCAGGCTATCTATACGCAGACATCCAGACGGAAAAATGTGATCCCATAATTATTAAGCCGAGATTCATTTGGAGGTGGCCCCAGCGCGCGGCTGACGCCAGAACTGTTATAAAAGATTTGCGAGTCTTTATCGGCACATACGCAATTGGCATGCTACATTCTGACCAGGGTCCTTCGTTTAGCTCTCGGACTTAAAAGGAGGCCTGTTATGGCAGGGTTTTTGGCTCTATTTAGCAGTGATATAGATCTTAGTCTTGCTCACATCTATTCTTAGCTTGTGTTGGCCCTTTTAAGCCCTTTCTTCCAGACCTAGAAGAGGATAGCTGCTTAATATGATGATAGATCCTTTATTACCTGTCTATTGCCTATTGGCTTTGACATACTTGACACATTGGTATGGTTTATGTAGATATTCTGGCAGAGCTAAGGGGCATTTCATCCCTTTCAGGCCTACAGGCCTAGAGCTAGAGGGACTCCATCTTGATGAAGCTGAGAGGCTTTTCAGGGTAAAGGCAATGTTTATAGTTAAGGCTGTTGTGTGCTAGAGGAAAATCCAGTTAGGACTGCTTCTTATCCGAGGAATGTGTTTTTCTCTTGGGCCCAGACGTAACATGCAGAGGCGCACTGCGGTTGCGTGGAAGCCTGGGAGCTGGCACAGGAATTCGGTAGGAGACAGCCCTCTGTTGGAAATTTCCATAAGGGGAGAGGAATCCATATTAGTGAGCTACAGGAGAGGAGGAGTGTTCAGTTCAGTTTGGAGTTCAGTTCAGCGTGGTGCTCAGAACAGCTGGGAGCTCAGTTCAGCTTGGAGCTCAGAACAGCTTGGAGAGAGAGAGAGGATGTCTGCTGGAGCTGCAGAATAGAGTGCAGTTCTTGAATGGAGAAAGAAGGCAGACGATTGCTGAAGATGAGGAGAGAGAAAGCAGTGCAGAGAGCATCAAAGAAGGCTGTCAGCTGGAGCAACTGAGCCAGAGGCGTGGTGATGTGGTGAAGGAGGGAGGCTATTGTATGTCTAATCTTTTCTCTTTCAGCGGTGTGTTCTATCTATAGTCTTTGTCAGTTACAGATCTGTGTACTTTAATATTGTTCTAATAAAACCCCCAGTTTGTATCAAACTAAAATGCGCCTTATATTCTTGTTCAATCTAGGTAAATGTATCTCCTAGGTGGTTACTATTTTGTTATGAATGGATGAGTAACCCCAATCAGGTAAGTGGTGATCACATAAATAGGGAGTGAGTGGACCTATGATGCCAAGAATAAGAGGTACATTATATTATTTGGCTAACTCCTAATATTGTAGTAGCAGACCCTTAGTGAAGAGACTTCCCAATATATATATATAAAGGTGTTCATAGGAATGTGGTCGTCGTTGATATGCGGCGTTAGTGAGAACGTTGGGTAGGAGACTAGCGTGTATACCCACAGGATTGTGGCTTGAATAAGTGAGAGCGTCAGGGAGGAGACTGGCGTGGAGGTTTGCCGGATTGCGAACCGTTTGGAAAGGAGAGCATTGGGTTCTGCAGGCCCATGTGTAGACGCACCGGATTGTGTGTCATATCTGCCCTAGGGTAGATCAGTCTGGGTCTGAGTGGCCGCGAGACTAACTGATGTATGAGTGTGGTGTAGGGTATGGATATCCTTAGTAATCAGTGAGTATTCTTAGTATCCCTATAGATTTAGTGGTGTTTTTAATAATATGAGCTTGTATATTGTGAGTTCCCCAACCTCAGGTAGGTACCCAGGTGCCTGGATGGATAGTCCTGAGGAGGGATGTGATTACGTTCTGGCTGGGTTGGAGGGGCCCTTAGGGGCTGATCCCATCTAATCAGAAAATCCGGTCATTACAAGGCCATGGCCAGCATGGGCATTGCATTGCGGTATTCTAGTCCATTCCATCCCGAGGGAAATGCGGTAGTGGAGAGAAAAAAACCTGACATAAAGCAATCTATAACAGCGAGGGTATTAGGTACGGGTGACGGGTGGGTCAAACATCTAATAAGTGTCCAACGGAGTCTTAATAACATGCCAAGAAATTCTCTAGGAGGTATCAGTCCGTACAAACTATTGTTTGATACTAGAATGATCATCCAGGATCTGGATTGTCAGACTTCAGTGGTGAAACAAATAATCTTTGATATCAAAGATCGTTTGGCTGTTTTACAGGACTTGAATGAAACAAGAAAAAGTCAAGCTAAAGTCAACGACCACTGAAGAAAAACCACCTGTCCCAGCAAGACCTGTCTGGATTCCAAAGATTGGGGATCTGGTCAGAGAAAAGATTGCGGTAAAGAAGGAATTTGGGCCTTCTTACAGAAAAGCAGTACCTGTCTTAGCTGTCAGCGGAACAAGATCAGTAGTACTACCGCCCCTTGCTGGTAAAAAGGAGAACCGAGTTGTATCAATCGACCTGGTGAAACCACAACCATGTGGCCAATAATAAGTAGTAGGCCCAGTGGACTCCCAAGAAATAGCAGAAGACCAAATCTTGCTACAATCCAAGAGGTTCAAACTGAGAGACTAATCACATTTGATAAACCTGCAGTGAATAAAAAAGGACTATGCAACAAAGCAATGGAACTTGTGCCTCCTGAAACCCGAATTGCAACAGTTCGTCAAGAAACACCTGTCTACAATGATGTAGCCTCTGACTATACAAATGTAGCAAAAGAAAATCCAAAGATCAATGGAAATTCGGCAGATACAGAGCTCTTTCATCAACTAAGAGAAACATATCTAATTTCACCATGGATTAAAATATGGATTGTGTTAGGTGTACTTTTCCTCCTTCTGTGGCTCATCTTGGTTTTAAGTTTGGGTAGATTTATTGATGGAAAATATAGTACAATGGACACAGCAAGTCAGAACATCAACTTGGTCCTGAAACCACACAGATCTTATAACATCGAAAAAAGAGAACTATCATCAGTGAACATCACAGCCATCCCTATACTTGGTGGTATAGCATGGGACAAAACTGACTATGAAATCTATGGCCCGGTTGAGCTCTTGAAATATCCACACCAATTCAAGATCTCCTTAAGTGACTTTGTATCACCTAGTACTTTTTCTGATGATTGGAACTTTGAAAATATTAATAATATGATGTCAGATTTAGAAATGTCAGCAAAAATACCAGAACATGATTATTTACAGGGTTCATCGAATTATGAGGAAATGTATTGCTTCAATCACTTTGGGCATCATTATCTGCATAAATCTGCTAATCCTAGAAATGTTTTCAGTTATAATCAGTGGGAACATTGTCCAACTCCGCCAAAAGGCAGTTCAAAAACATTTTATGAAAAATGCCCATACTTCTCAAGGTTTAATATCAGTAATCAAGAAACGTTTTATTTTAAAATGTTAAATAAGGCAGGAATGAAAAACATGTTGACAAATACTAAACTGATTTATTCTGAAAAATGTTATGAAAAAATGTCTACATTTGGTTTTGAATTTTGGAAAAACAACATTGAGACAAAAACCATCTGGGGTACAAAAGAGTGGCAGGTACAAGGTTTAGAATCATTATTTAGAGCCTAATTTTCTAATTTCTAATTTCTAGGTTTGGTGAAGCGCAACAGCTACCCCAGCAATGGGGTGTCCCGGCGCTGGGAGACAAGCTAGCTCCTACAGGACGGGGGGGGAGGATGAAGGCCCTAGAGAGGGGGAAAGAGGTGGGTCTTGATAGCTTTGCGAAAAAAGCCTGCATGATCCCAGAACAAATAATGTTCCTGAATGATACCATTCAACAAACAACCTGTCTTGGTCTAGCCAAGATAAAAGATTTAAACAACCCGTCTATACCAAAGCCTATGCCTGATAGAAACACCACTACAGATGATGGGTTAGACGTGTCCTATGTTTTAAAACAAAACAGAACACTTCCTGATTAGGACAAATGGTTGATCTGGCCCACAGACACTAATAACTGTCAACATAGATTCCTGAACAAAACACAGGGGTTCAACCAGAACAGGCCAGACCCTAGATATTCCCAGAGACAACATCCAGGGATAGTTACCACATATAGTGTTGGAAAACTATGCCTCGATTGGCTACAGAGATCCACACTTCCCGAATTAAGCAACACTTAACTTTACTTAAAGAAGGTGCTGACTTGCGAGATTTCATAATGGGACCTCGCAAACAGCATCAAAAACGTTTCATATATGCCGGTATATACGCAGCTTACAATGAAGCTTGGAAAGTAACACAAATTGAAACTGCAGAAAAAATACGAGAAATTGATCGTATTCATTTGGAAAAATCACTTTCTGTAGTGGACAATGGGTTAACAACTCTGTCCTACAGAATTTATTCACTGGACGGCATTGTATCATCTGCTATTGATATAATAGAACAGGATATGCTAATGTTACAACATGGCCAGTCCCAATTACGTTCTATTGTACAGCTAGGCTGGACATTACAAAACCTCCGTTCAGGCTACGTGACACGGCGTCTAATCAACACAGCGTCATTATTTTCTATCTTTAAGCTTACTGATAGACAAATCTCGTTAGCACAAAAAGGAGCAGACTATACGGTGCTGAGCATTGAAAAACTAGAAAGATTACCATTGACAATTTCAGAAAGACCTGTCATTGAATGGATAATACATGGCACCATTACAACCCCGATAACAACTTTTCAGTTTCAATAAAGTATATACCAGCAGGCCTGTATGAAAGGTTGGGTAAAGGATACATCAAGTCAACCTGGAATTTACCTTATACACATAGATGTTATAGTGAAGGGGAAAAAAGAGGTATTTCTTAGTGGTAACAATTGTAAAAAACCACTAAGCGGTACACTTCTGTGTCAAGGTATTAACTTGCATGGAGCCTGCGAAGGTTCATCAAACAACTTTTCATGTCATCTGCACGGCACCCCTGCTACACAGATAGAGCCCTTTTTCAGACAACTTTCCAACGGTAGCTACGTTATAATAAGTGACCACAGCTGTTGTGGCATGATGCCAGGAAAAGCCTATCTCGTGAGCGGTACTTCCAGGGTCATTTGTTGTATGCAAGTATTGTATCCAAACAGCAATCCAGACATGGAGGCAGCAATATGGCCTTCTGTGAATATCTCTTCTATTCGAATTGATACTTTAAGCAGAATGAAGTCTATTCTTTTACAAACAACTGTGCCTTTAACCTCGTCCAAAGAGATGCATGACCTGCAAGTTGCAAGGACAGCGGCAGAGATACATACCCTATTATCAACAAATTTCCCCGTGCATTTCGTAGAAATGTTAAGCCAAATCTTAAACATGTCATATAACAGTGGCATCGCACACCTATTACCAAGGCCGGCGTTGGGAGAAGGAGGTCTGCGATAAACTCGTTTATCGCAAGTCTCCCAACGCCTGCTCTGATCAGGTGTTAGGCATTGATAACATGGGGGTGTGGATCATGAAGCTGAATCCACCCCCCCATATTATCAAGGCACACATTAGCGCGTGACAACAACGCTTTTTTTTCATGCGCTAATGTTCCCTATCGCCCGCTATCGCCAGATTTAATATCGCATACGTGTTGCGCGTTGATAATGACGCGCTAACACGGTGATTAAATCCGGCGATAGGGAAATGTGCGATGTGCGTTTTTTAACGCACATCTTGGTAATATGGCCCCTATTGTTTATAATATAAACCTAAAAAGGGCCTTTCATCCCTAGCCTCTCTTTCCTGGCTTCTGTGCTTGCCACTTACTTTTCGTCCAATCTATTGGTTTTAGCAGGTTTTCCTGCATTTACAAAGGCTTGATCCTTGTCTGCTTCTCTTATCAGTTTCTGTGGCCAAAATACTTTTAACATCTGCTTTGGTGCCACTCTTTTTTCAGAAAGTCACCCTCTTTTCTGCTTTTTTGTCTTGGAGCATATTTATAGCACCTGGAGAAAGTGATTTGCCCAGAATCAGAGGATATTGCGCTGCCGAGACACAAACAGGGATCAAAAGCTCTCGAGTCAGCGGCTCTGGCTGCTGCACTACATCCTCTCCTCTCCTGTGTTACATGTCAGGGAGGTCCTTCCTTTGTCCCTAGCGATGAGTGATGAAAACAGCATTAAATTCATCACACAGTCCAAACAGATGCATTACCAATGCTTGTATTGACAGGCTCACCTGACTGGTGATGCCTGTGTTGTATGTGTGTGTTTGAAGACAATTCTGCTAGGGAGGGGTAGATAAATGACATGTCCAGCAGAACATCTGTCAAAAATTGGATTAATGGTGCATTCTACAACACTTTTTTCATTATATATTGAAACTAGCAACCCATCCCGACGTTGTCCGGGTATGAATTACTGACGGCCAGTAGTATATTGTTTTGTAGGATTTCGTTTAGATAGCATTTCTTATCTGTCACAGGCCTGTGAAACGCTCTGATTCACAGTGCACTGCTGATGCACGTAAGAGTGCGCGTTCAGTAGTGTGTGAACTCGAGTTTCCCTTCTTTATTTTTCCTTGCAATATTATATAGCGCGAACTCGACAACATGGCATGAGCACAATTTACATTACAGAAGAACACATTCATTTGTGGTGGGCACGGGGAGACAAAGCAATTTGCCTGGAATCACAGGATGTTGAGCTGATGCCGAGATTCGAACGTAGCTCCCCAGCGCTAAAGTTCGCAATTCTAGAACTTGTGGCGGGAGGTGTGTCTAAAAGTGTATGTCGCTGCTGGCCATCAATGAGAGAGACCTGTGCATTTTTCAAATGGGTGGTGAAAAAATATGAGTATGTTGCTGGAGATGTGGGCCGCCGTGCCACCAATGTACTTACCGGGGGAGGGTAAACACCCATTATTCCGCAACTTTCTTTCCGCATACCATCCCTCTGCATACTTTCATTACGAAAGTACCATGACTCCGCAATGCCATTATAACGCTTGGCATTACATTTTATATGCTTTTACCAAGCATACATTTACAACGAAATTTGTTGTAAATTTTGGGGTACTGAAGTATATGTTTTGGGGTGTTTGGGTATTTTAAGGGTTCAGATATAGTTTTGGGTTATGGGGTACAGGGGTGGTTTTAGGGTTTAGGGATAGGTATGGGTTTTGAGGTACAGGGGTATTTATAGTGTTCAGGGCTAGGTTTGGGTTTTGGGGTACAGGGGTATTTTTAGGGTTTAGGGATTGGTTTGGGTTTGGGGGTACAGGGAATATTTATAGGGTTAAGATGGGTTAGTGTTTAAGGGTGTTGGGGTATTTTTAGGAGGAGGGGTGCATTATGATTATGGGGTGCAGGGGTATTTAAAGGGAGGAGGATGGGAATAGCACACGATATGAGACATGGCATGAAGGGCGGAACGTACCACACGCCCCCAGAATTTGTCACGCCGACAGCACAACGCAGACACGCCCACAAGGGACTACTTTGCTGGCACAGTTCTTTTACCTTTTAAATGTATATGGTGGGCGTCTGCATAGCCTATGTCATTCTGCTGCAACCGCCCTTTCCAACGCTGTATTGGGTGTTGTGATTGGTGCTGTGGTTCCTGAGATTACCCCCCTCAATGGTTTGGGCTCTCTCTTTATTATATTAGTACTAGCAGCCCGTCCCGACGTTGTCCGGGTATGAATTGCTGCCGGCCAGTAGTATATTGTTTTGTAGGATTTCGTTTTGATAGCATTTCTTAACTGTGACAGGCCTGTGAAACGCTCCGATTCACAGTGCACTGCTGATGCACTTAAGAGTGCGCATTCAGTAGTGTGTGAACTCCAGTTTCCCTACTTTATTTTTCCTTGCTATATTATATAGTGCGAACTCGACAACATGGCATGAGCACAATTTACATTACAGAAGAACACATTCATTTGTGGCAGGCACGGGGAGACAAAGCAATTTGCCTGTAATCACAGGATGTTGACCTGATGCCGAGATTCGAACGTAGCTCCCCAGCTCTAAAGTTCGCAATTCTAGAACTTGTGGCGGGATTTGTGTCTAAAAGTGTATGTCGGTGCTGGCCATCAATGAGAGAGACCTGTGCATTTTTCAAATCGGTGGTGAAAAAATATGAGTATGTTGCTGGAGATGTGGGCTGCCGTGCCACCAATGTACTTACCGGGGGAGGGTAAACACCCATTATTCCGCAACTTTTTTTCCGCAGACCATCACTCCGCATACTTTCATTATGAAAGTACCATGACACCGCAATGCCATTATAACACATGGCATTTTATTTGTTATGCTTTTACCACGCATACATTTACAACGAATTTCGTTGTAAATGCATGAATGGTAAAAGCATGTTTTTTAAAAATGTTTGGATAAGGCAAGTATGGGTATCGGGGTATATGTTTTGGGGTACTGAGGTATATGTTTTGGGGTGTTTGGGTATTTTATTGGTTCAGATATAGTTTTGGGTTATGGGGTACAGGGGTATTTTTAGGGTTCAGGGCTAGGTTTGGGTTTTGGGGTATAGGGGTATTTTTAGGGTTCAGGGGTAGGTTTGGGTTTTGGGGTACAGGGGTATTTTAAGGGTTCAGGGCTAGGTTTGGGTTTTGGGGTACAGGGGTATTTTTAGGGTTCAGGGCTAGGTTTGGGGTTTGGGATACAGGGGTATTTTAGGGTTCTGGGCTAGGTTTGGGTTTGGGGTACAGGGGTATTTTTAGGGTTCAGGGGTAGGTTTGGGTTTTGGGGTACAGGGGTATTTCAAGGGTTATGGGCTAGGTTTGGGTTTTGGGGTACAGGGGTGTTTTAGGGTTCAGGGGTAGGTTTGGGTTTTGGGGTACAGGGGTATTTTTAGGGTTCAGGGGTATGTTTGGGTGTTTGAGGTACAGGGGTATTTATAGGGTTCAGGGCTAGGTTTTGGTTTTGGGGTACAGGGGTATTTTTAGGGTTTAGGGATAGGTTTGGGTTTTGGGGTACAGGGTACAGGGTAGATTTATAGGGTTAAGATGGGTTAGTGTTTAGGGTATTGGGGTATTTTATAGAGTAAGGGTGGGTTATGAATATGGGGTGCAGGGGTATTTAAAGTAGGGGTGGGCGGAATTGGCGCGAACTTGGTACAATAAATCCGCAATATTTCATTCCGTCAGATTTCCAATTATCAAAACAGAAACCTCATATATTCGAAGTAAAATAACAAGTATTTCTACATGCTAAAATGCATATAGTCATTTCACAAAAGTGAAATTAGCTTCCAGCAAGCAGTGAGAGAGGTGATGATTTTGAGATCAAGCCCCAGCAAACCCGGCAGCCATTTTGGGTAGGGCTAGCCACTATAAAAATAGACGGCCATGACTCCGCACAGCGGACGCGCTCAGCGGGCACGCCGGAGTCAAGCCAGAGTCAAGCCAGAGTCCAGCCCGCCGCGCACGGGCCGGGCGCAGGGCCAGGAACTCTGTTAGGAACATCATACCCAGGAGTTATAATAGACAAGATTTGCTCGCTCTACAAGCAAAGGTCTGTTGTGACTTACATAAACTTGATCCCTCAGACTGGACAGGCCCGGTGAGTTGCCAGGCCTGCCACCGCACTTTTTTTGTGGTCTCAAGTCTCGGCCTTCTCAACACCCCATAATAGCCTTAAGGCAGCCTTAATAAATGCTAGATCTTTGACGAAGCATGCCCAGCACATTCAGGACCTACTGATAGACGACAATTTAGATTGTCTCTTTATCACAGAGACATGGCTCAAACCCTGGTGCACCCCTGATGTGGTACACGCCCTGCCTCCAGGATATGGTATACAAAGAGTAGATAGAGGGAATGAACAACGGGGTGGAGGAGTGGCCATTATACACAGGGACACCCTCAGCTGCTCGGTGATACAACTTCACGAGTTAATTGATGCGGAAGGGATGGGTTTTATTATAAAAATTAATGACAACTTCTGCCTCACTGGGGCATTGATTTATCGCCCACCAGGACCATGCACAGGCTTTCTGGGGAGTATCGGAGAAGTACTCAGACCACTAATACTTAGGTATTCTAATTTTACCTTGATGGGTGATATAAACATCCATTTAGAGTCCACAACAGACGCATCTGCTGCCTCCTATCGGGAAACCATGGAGGTACTGGGCCTCACCATTCGTGACACCCAAGCCACCCATGAGGCGGGTCATACGATAGACTGTATGGCCACTAATTTAGACACTTTAACAACCGACCCCCTTAGACCCCAAACTTGGACTGACCATATGCTGATCCCTTTTAAGCTTCCCCTTGTGCTTAACGGAAAGAATGAGCATGAGAATGAACGCAGCCAGGCCAAACGGGATGAGTGGAAAACGATATTGTCCCACCCAGAATTAATCACCATGGCCAGGGACTGTAGACCCCAGCTGGCAGGACCTCCAAATCCCACTACTTTCAGAACATGGATGAATGAACTGAAAGGTACGGTTGGGCAGGGAAAAAATAGAACGAGGCGCGAAAGAAAGAAGACATCCGCACCTTGGTTCAACCGAGAACTCAAAAATAAACAAGGGGAGCTAAGAAGAGCTGGACGAAGCTGGCGGAAAAATTATTGTAGCACAGAATGTAGCAAATATAAAATGATAAAAAGTGCCTATCATGCGCTAATTAAACATGCAAAAAAGAGGTATTTCTCATCGGCAATAGAAACAGCTAACAGCAAACACAAGGAAATATTCAAAATTGTGAATGGTTTTAACAAACCAAAATGCTTAGCGCAGGTTATTCCGCCCTCACAGACGCTCTGTGATAAGATCGCAGACTATTTTGAGGAAAAAGTACAGGGTTTGACGAAGGGCTTTGATGTCCCTATATTAGAGCCAAGAAAAGAGGGTGACATAACAAGGCAAGGGGCTACTCAGTTAACAACCTTCCAACCTATTAGTCTGGAGGAGACTAGAAGAGCAATTTTGGCAACAAAATCAGGATCCCCTTTTGACCCATGCCCTGTTAGACTTCTACACCTCATTGTGGAAATTGCCAATCCAGTAATAAATGCTATTGTCAACAACTCACTATCCACGGCCAATGTCCCCCTAGAGTGGAAACTGGCAGCAATGAAACCACTGCAAAAAAAACAACTTTCCGATCCCACCACACTGTCAAACCTACGACCCATCTCACTACTTCCGGCCCTGTGTAAAATCACAGAGTCAATGGTAAACAAACAGCTTACATGCTTCTTGGAAGATAGTGAAGCATGGCATTCCAACCAAGCAGGTTTCAGGACCCAACATTCCACAGAATCGGCCCTCCTGTTCACTACAGAAACTATCCGCTCAGCTCTAGGCCAAGGTAAGAAGGCCGTCCTGATCTTATTAGATCTTTCGGCGGCCTTCGACACGGTCTCACACGTCATCTTAATAGACCGGCTAATAACATCTGGCGTTACAGGAATAGTACTAGAGTGGATAAAAAACTTTTTAAGTGACAGCAGACAAGTGGTGACCCTGGGGGAATTCCGTTCCAGTGAAAAATTTCTGTTGACGGGAGTTCCTCAGGGTTCAAGCTTGAGCCCGACTCTGTTTAATGTTTATACCGCACCTCTGATAAAGCTGATATCGTCATTTGGCATAGGGTATACAGACAAAATATCGAAATTAAAATATCGATATACAATAATATCGATGTTTTAATTTCGACAGTATAGACTATCGATGTCCAAAATAGCGACAGACAGAATATTGTTTTTTTAAGGTGTGTATGTTACTAATATCGAATTTTACTAATATCGAAATTTTGTTTAGTGTTATGTATTTTATTATGTTGTTTATATGTTTGTTAAACATGTTTTGTAATGTATGTTTGAAAATTTGTAAATTTGTTTACATTTTGCGTTTTAGTATCAGAGCGGGTTGTGGGTTTATAGGGGAATAGGGAGGGAAGTAATTTAATAATAATTAATTAATTAATATATGTTTGTAAATATTTTTAATTAATAATTAATTGGTAATTAATTAATATTAATTAGTTAATTAATATAATTTTGTACATATTTTTAATTATTAATTAATTGGTAATTAATTAATAATAATTAGTTAATTACATTAATTAGAGTAACTTTTTTATATATATAATTTTTTGTTATTGTTAATCAATTAATTGGGAAAAAATTATATTAATTATTAAATTAAATTAATTACAGCTAATGTGCTAATATATTTACTTTATTGTTATTGTTAATTAATAATTAATTGGTAATTAAATAATATTAATTAATTTTGGGTAAAGGAGTATTTTTAGGGTTCAGGGTCAGTTTTGGGTTTTTGGGTAAAGGGGTATTTTTAGGGTTCAGGGTCAGTTTTGGGTTTTTGGGTAAAGGGGTATTTTTAGGGTTCAGGGTCAGTTTTCAGTTTTTGGGTAAAGGGGTATTTTTAGGGTTCAGGGTCAGTTTTCAGTACTTGGGTAAAGGGGTATTTTTAGGGTTCAGGGTCAGTTTTCAGTTTTTGGGTAAAGGGGTATTTTTAGGGTTCAGGGTCAGTTTTCAGTTTTTGGGTAAAGGGGTATTTTTAGGGTGCAGGGTCAGTTTTCAGTTCTTGGGTAAAGGGGTATTTTTTGGGTTCAGGGTCAGTTTTCAGTTTTTGGGTAAAGGGGTATTTTTAGGGTTCATGGTCAGTTTTGGGTTTTTGGGTAAAGGGGTATTTTTAGGGGTCAGGGTCAGTTTTGGGTTTTTGGGGGACAGGGATATTTTTAGGGTTCAGGGTCAGTTTTGGGTTTTTGGGGTACAGGCGTACAGGGTAAAAATAAAATAAATTTAAATTAAATCAATTAAATGAAATAAAAAATAATTACATTAAATATTACGTTTTTAATTTATTTTAAATGTATATGTATTAGTTTTAATTTTTTAATTATGTTTTAATATTTTTATTTAATATTTGTAAAATGATATGTATTTTAAAATAATTTTTACATTATTATTAATACATTTAAAAAAACGATATTTTTAATTTCGATATTTTTGTACTACGATAATAATTTTTCGATATTTTTGTACTTACCTTTATGAAGATATGACTCCGATATTTTTGATTCCGATATTTTTGTGTCGATATTTTTGTATGCAACACTGGTAAAACTGAGATCATGCCAATAAGCCCAAAAAATGATTTCATCCCCAGATTATGGTGGCCAGAAAAGGCAGAAATACCGCCTCATACCACCAACTCGGCCCGCAATCTGGGGGTGTACTTCGACGCTGACCTGTCTTTCAGACAACAAGCGGCTAGAGTGGCAGGCATGTTCTTTGGGGTGATAAAGGGACTGAGAAAGTTCTTTGATTTGTTGCCCTTTGAAGCAAGAAAAACAGTTACGGTTGCACTAGTAACATCACGCATCGACTATTGCAACAGCTTCTACGCTGGTAAAAATAAAGCAGTCACACATAAACTTCAGATGGTGCAGCATGCTGCAGCAAGGCTGGTTTTGAAATGGCCGAAAAG
Source organism: Lissotriton vulgaris (assembly GCF_964263255.1). Classification (NCBI taxonomy): domain Eukaryota; kingdom Metazoa; phylum Chordata; class Amphibia; order Caudata; family Salamandridae; genus Lissotriton; species Lissotriton vulgaris. The sequence continues at coordinate 281,110,893 of NC_141685.1, read as the reverse complement.
ATCATCAGCAACCAAAGCCCTCAATGCACTACACTGGTTGCCCATAACAAAAAGGGTCTTGTTTAAAGTACTACTAATTACCTTTCGAGCTGTTCATGACCTAGGCCCATTATACCTAAAGAAAAAATTTAGTAGATACTGCCCAACTCGAGCATTACGATCCTCAACTGCCAAACTGCTTACCGTCCCAGGTTTCAGACTCAAAACCCGAGGGGGAAAGTCCCTGGCGGTATTGGGTACAAAAGCGTGGAATACTCTCCCCCCACATCTGAGATTATTGGACAAGGAAATAGACTTTCGTAAACACCTAAAAACCTGGATCTTTAATCTCCAAGATACAACTGCCAGAAGCCTAGTGTGATTTTAGATCTGGTCAAGCAAGCATAGAGGCAACCTGACATCTGGTTGTCCTTACTCAGGCGCCTAGATGCTCCTTGGAGCAATTGTTGCGCGATACAAATTCGCATTTACATACATACATACATACATATATGTTTTGGGGTACTGAGGTATATGTTTTGGGGTGTTTGGGTATTTTAAGGTTTCAGATATAGTTTTGGGTTATGGGGTACAGGGGTAGTTTTAGCGTTTAGGGATAGGTATGAGTTTTGGGGTACAGGGGTATTTTAAGGGTTCAGGGCTAGGTTTGGGTTTTGGGGTATAGGGGTATTTTTAGGGTTCAGGGCTAGGTTTGGGTTTTGGGGTACAGGGGTATTTTAGGGTTCAGGGGTAGGTTTGGGTTTTGGGGTACAGGGTTATTTTTATGGTTCAGGGCTAGGTTTGGGTTTTGGGGTGCAGGGGTATTTTTAGGGTTCAGGGGTAGGTTTGGGCTTTGGGGTACAGGGGTATTTTAAGGGTTCAGGGCTAGGTTTGGGTTTTGGGGTACAGGGGTATTTTAGGGTTCAGGGAAAGGTTTGGTTTTTGGGGTACAGGGGTATTTTTAGGATTTAGATATAGGTTTGGGTTTTGGGGTACAGGGTATAATTATAGAGTTAAGATGGGTTAGTGTTTAAGTGTGTTGGGGTATTTTAAGGAGTAAGGGTGGGTTTTGATTATGGGGTGCAGGGGTATTTAAAGGGAGCAGGGTGGACACCCGGAGCTGGTATGTACAGAACCTGGGAAGAAAAAACAATGAAATATTTGACACAACGCGCGACCCGCACACGCCCACACCCCCAGCACACAATATAAGACATGGCATGAAGGGCAGAATTTAAAAACAACAGTAGATGGACAGAATGCAGAACAATGTCATACATTCACCCTAACACAGAGATCTGGGCCTAAATCCATCATTTTATTTGCACTCCACACAACCTCAGCCTTGACCCTCTGCCTTATGGGAACATTCCAGGCCGAATTGCCAAGCCATGTCTTTTCTGGATCTGACTCAAGCATCCTAGGACCAATTTCTGGCTATCAGCCGTGGAGAGCATGGGACTCACGTCTGAGCATACCCATCCCACTCGGGGGGACAAATGCAAAAACAACAGTTGATGGACAGAATGCAGAACAATGTCATACATTCACCCCAGTACAGAGATCTGGGCCTAAATCCATCGTTTTTTTGCACTCCTCACCACCCCAGTTCAGACATGGCCATATGCAAATCAGCCTTGACCCTGTGCCTCATGGGAACAGTCCAGCCCGAAGGGCGGAACGTACTACACGCCCCAGCATTTGTCACGCTCCCCCCAGCACAAGCCCACAGCACAACGCAGACACGCCCACAAGGGACTACTTTGCTGGCACGGGTCTTTTACTTTTTAAAATATATATGGTGGGCGTCTGCATAGCCTATGTCCTTCTGCTGCAACTGCCCTTTCCAACGCTGTATTGGGTGTTGTGATTGGTGCTGTGGTTCCTGAGATTACCCGCCTCAAAGGATTGGGCTCTCTCTTTATTATATTACTAGCAGCCCGTCCCGACGTTGTCCGGGTATGAATTGCTGCCAGCCAGTAGTATGTTGTTTTGTTGGATTTCGTTTTGATAGCATTTCTTATCTGTGACAGGCCTGTGAAACGCTCCGATTCACAGTGCACTGCTGATGCACTTAAGAGTGCGCATTCAGTAGTGTATGAACTCCTTACACCTGCTTCAAGCAGGCGCAACGTTGTGACGCAGTGGTATCATAAAAGAGACTCAGTGAAATTTTGTAGATTTTACTGTGTCACTTTTACGAGGCTTCCTTGCGACGGAACGCCCACCCGGCATACATTACACCTTGGAGCATGTACGCCAGAGGTGTGTTTGGTTTGTTGATGACAGATCTCAAGCAGGGCGTGGTCGTAGTACTTATATTTTTATATTTTCTGTGCAATGCCATCAACTTCTTTTCTTTAGTTTTCTGAGGTAAATTGGCAATTTTAACTTCTGTTAGTACTCTCAGATCTTTCACTCCTTCCCATTTTAATCAAAGTGAATATATAAATTACTAGCAGCCCGTCCCGACGTTGTCCGGGTATGAATTGCTGCCAGCCAGTAGTATGTTGTTTTGTTGGATTTCGTTTTGATAGCATTTCTTATCTGTGACAGGCCTGTGAAACGCTCCGATTCACAGTGCACTGCTGATGCACTTAAGAGTGCGCATTCAGTAGTGTATGAACTCGAGTTTCCCTACTTTATTTTTCCTTGCAATATTATATGGCGCGAACTCGACAAAATGGCATGAGCACAATTTACATTACAGAAGAACACATTCATTTGTAATAGGCACGGGGAGACAAATCAATTTGCCTGGAATCACAGGATGTTGACCTGATGCCGAGATTCAAACGTAGCTCCCCAGCTCTAAAGTTCGCAATTCTAGAACTTTTGGCGGGAGGTATGTCTAAAAGTGTATGTCGGTGCTGGCCATAAATGAGAGAGACCTGTACGTTTTTCAAATCGGTGGTGAAAAAATATGAGTATGTTGCTGAAGATGGGGGCCGCCGTGCCACCAATGTACTTACCGGGGGAGGGTAAACACCCATTATTCCGCAACTTTCTTTCCGCAGACCATCACTCCGCATACTTTCATTATGAAAGTACCATGACTCCGCAATGCCATTATAACGCATGGCATTACATTTTATATGCCTTTACCACGCATACATTTACAACGAAATTAGTTGTAAATGCATGAATGGTAAAAGCATGTTTTTTTTAATGTTTGGATAAGGTAAGTATGGGTATAGGGGTATATGTTTTGGGGTACTGAGGTATATATTTTGGGGTGCTTGGGTATTTTAAGGGTTCAGATATAGTTTTGGGTTATGGGGTACAGGGGTAGTTTTAGCGTTTAGGGATAGGTATGGGTTTTGGGGTACAGGCGTATTATTAGGGTTCAGGGCTAGGTTTGGGTTTTGGGGTATAGGGGTATTTTTAGGGTTCAGGGGTAGTTTTGGGTTCTGGGGTACAGGGGTATTTTAAGGGTTCAGGGCTAGGTTTGGGTTTTGGGGTTCAGGGGTATTTTTTGGGTTCAGGGCCAGGTTTGGGTTTTGGGGTACAGGGGTATTTTAGGGTTCGGGGTAGGTTTGGGTTTTGGGGTACAGGGTTATTTTTATGGTTCTGGGCTAGGTTTGAGTTTTGGGGTACAGGGGTATTTTTAGGATTTAGGTATAGGTTTGGGTTTTGGGGTACAGGGTATATTTATAGGGTTAAGATGGGTTAGTGTTTAAGCGTGTTGGGGTATTTTAAGGAATAAGGGTGGGTTTTGATCATGGGGTACAGGAGTATTTAAAGGGGTGCAGGGGGGACACCCGGAGCTGGAATGTACAGAACCTGGGAAGAACAAACAATGAAATAATTGACACAACGCGCAGAATGTAAAAACAACAGTTGATGGACAGAATGCAGAACAATGTCATATATTCACCCCAATACAGAGATCTGGGCCTAAATCCATCATTTTTTTTGCAATCCACACCACCTTAGCCTTGACCCTGTGCCTCATGGGAATATTCCAGGCCAAACTGCCAAGCCATGTCTTTCCTGGACCAGACTCAAACACCCTAGGAACAATTTCTGACTATCAGCCATATTCAGCCAGGATAGCTTGACTCCAGTGGTGTGGAGAGCATGGGACTCACGTCTGAGCATACCCAATCCACTCGGGGTGACAAATGCAAAAACAACAGTTGATGGACAGAATGCAGAACAATGTCATACATTCACCCCAGTACAGAGATCTGGGCCTAAATCCAATTTTTTTTTGCACCCCACACCACCCCAGTTCAGACATGGCCATATGCAAATCAGCCTTCACCCTGTGCATCATGGGAACAGTCCAGCCCGAAGGGCGGAATGTACCACACGCCCCCAGCATTTGTCATGCCCCCCCAGCACAAGCCCACAGCACAATGCAGACACGCCCATAAGCGACTTCTTTGCTGGCATGGTTCTTTTACTTTTTAAATGTATATGGTGGGCGTCTGCATAGCCTATGTCCTTCTACTGCAACTGCCCTTTCCAACACTGTATTGGGTGTTGTGATTGGTGCTGTGGTTCCTGACATTACCCGCCTCAAAGGTTTGGGCTTTCTCTTTATTATATTAGTACAAGCAGCCCGTCCTGACATTGTCCGGGAGCAATTAGGCTTCAGGGCCCCCGCCCGCCCCGACGTTGTCCGTGGGTCCCCCGGAGCCTTCCTCCATATATTGCAGTATTATACCTCTATGTTTACTTTGTATGCTTTTGTAACCTGCACAAGTCCATTTTTCCTCCTATACCTCTATGTTTACTTTCGACGCTTTTGTAACCTGCACACGTAACTTTTTCTTCCTGTAATGCACCGTTTGGCTCACTTTTGTAATGCTCCGTTTGCTTCCTCTTGCTCACGATTGTCATTTTTTGCTTCATTTTTCCGCCGCTCACCGTTCCTCCCCGCCTGTCCGCCACTCCTCACCGCCTGTCCGCCGCTCCTCGCGCTCCTGGACGCCGCTCCTCCCTGCGCTCCTCACGTCAGCACGCACGTCTAGGCCGGCGCTTCTTCCAAGGGACTACTTATGTTTTCTCCGGTACATTTTTTAAATAACGTGTATTTATTAAGTTTATATAGCCTATGTCCATCTGCACACCCTGACGATTACAACGATGTATCGGGTGTGTGGATTGGCGCTGTGGTTCCCGAGTTTACCCGCCTCAAAGGTTCAAAGTTCTTCCTTTATAATAGTAGTATAGATATATATATAACTATATATATATTCACTGAAAAAACCATAGGTTATAGACCATATATAGTTAGGAATTCGCATTTACAAAACCTTATTTTACTCACACAAAACCATTGAAATTCCATATATAGTTAGTTGCACTAACTATATATCGCGCACCCGCATTCCACTGCTGATGATGTCACATATTACATCATTCATGACATGGTCAGTGACATCACTGATGACATCACTGATGACATCTCAAATGACATCACTGATGACATCTCAAATGACATCACTGATGACATCACTGATGACATCTCATTTGACATTACTGATCACATCACTGATGATATCATTCATGTGATAATACGATGAACCTCTTCAGACTCTAATATAACCTTAGATACAATCAGTGTAAACAGACACTCACAGACTGTCACTCATCCATGGAGTTACTCACACACCTAGTCAGTCAATCAAAGAATCAATCACACCTCCATTTCCTCAACTATACAGTTATACAAACTTTACTTATTCAAACATATACTAACACATATTAACTCTCTTATACAATCCCTGATACAAGTTCACAATGATCCATACAGCCACTCACACATTCACTGGCTCTTATGCACAGTTATTTATATATGTCAACTCTCACATGTACTGTGTTTTACATATGTACTTACTTTGACATGTAGCACTGAGATATCCATTCACTCACCAATACACTCATGCACACAGTCAACCGCCCATACAGCTGTTTCCACATGCACTTTTGAAACCATACATCTAGTGAATCAACTGCTCACACATCTATGCACAGAGTCATACACCTCCCAGCCACCCACACACACACTCAGTCTCCCATACAAATACTTGGGCAACCAATCAATAACCCATATAGTTACTCATATAGCTACTTATCAACACATGCAACAGTTTACAGAACAACAGACATAATGATGCACAAATTAAGACAGTTTAGTCACTAACCCATGCACTCAGTGAGACACATTTAATCACTCACTCATACAGTCAGTCATGCACCTACTAAATCCTTCATCCAGACACTTATACATCCACTCATTCTTCAATATGTAAGACATATTTTAACTTTACAGAAACATACAGTCACTGGATGTTGTCATCAGTGATGTCATCAGTGATGTCATTTGAGATGTCATCAGTGATGTCATCAGTGATGTCACTGACCATGTCATGAATGATGTAATATGTGACATCATCAGCAGTGGAATGCGGGTGCGCGATATATAGTTAGTGCAACTAACTATATATGGAATTTCAATGGTTTTGTGTGAGTAAAATAAGGTTTTGTAAATGCGAATTCCTAACTATATATGGTCTATAACCTATGGTTTTTTCAGTGAATTTTCAAGGTTTTGTAAATGCTAATTCCTAACTATATATGGTCTATAACCTATGGTTTTTTCAGTGAATTTTCAAGGTTTTGTAAATGCTAATTCCTAACTATATATGGTCTATAGCCTATGGTTTTTTCAGTGAATATATATATATATACATACATATATAAACATATATCATCTGTATATCTATATAAATACAAACATAAATGCATGCATACATATACTTATATGCATTTTAGGGTTGTTAGGGCGTTTTCGTGTGTATTATGTTGCTTTTTTAGGGCTTTTGGGTCAATTAAGTAGGGTTCCCGGAGCCTAGGGCTGTGGGGCCGGTTCAGTTTCGTGCGTATTGGTGTTGGCAAGGTTTTGAGGGATTTTGGCGGTTTTTGGTCGAGATTTGGCCGTTTTATGGCTTTTTTTGTGTTTGCGGGGGGCGCGTATTCGGGTTGAAATTCGTCCCCGTTCCAGTGGATGGATTGGGCTGATTTTTGGTGAGATGTTAGGGAATCGCTGGAACTAGTGTCCAGCCAAGTTTGAAGCGGATCGGAGCAGTGGAAGTGCTTTAAAGAGCAATTTTTGTGCGGAGTAGCGAATTGTCATGTTATTCAATGGGAGTTTTTGGTGCGCATGGAGAAGGTGAATTTGGGGTGTTCCAGTTGCGCTAGAGGGACGGGGCTTGGGTGAGCTGTAGGGAGAGTGGATCGGCAGGTGTGCCGAATTTTTGGGATTTGTTGGCCGAAGGGAAGGGTGTGCTTGGGCAAAGTCGATTTGGTGAAAACGGTGCGTTATTTACATGAAAGTTGAAAAAACACTAATAAAAGCAAAGCTAAAAAGCCACCTCATTACAAACAGAATGGCTTTAACTTAAACGAGGGCGAGATCTATTGCATTTTCAATGCTTGTTTACTTTGGTTCCATCAAGAAGGCATTCAGATGTGTCACACATTTGCCATAAATTCTGAATGTTAGCACTCTAGTTGCACATTAGATCACTGTAGTAAAGCTACTGCTCACCAGGGACGTCTGCTGCTGGTATTCAAAGTGCATGTTTCAGTCTGCATGTCAGAATTTTTTTAATGAAATAGAAGAGGATTTGAGAAGTCACTCAAAATGATCCCTAATTTTTCTTTCTGAAGCACTAATCATACTTTCTATGGCAAAATTAACCCCCTCATGTTGTTCCTTTTTAAATTGAGTGTTTTCAGACTTACCACTTCATTCCAATCAAGATGGCTTCTGGTGTGCCATACTTTTGTCATAAGTAAGACTGTTAGCGCTCTAGTTGTTCTTTAGAACACTCTGGGACATTCTGTCATTGGGCTATACTTGGGGTACATCTGGGTGATATTTGGGCTACATTTAGGCTCTTTTGTCTCTGGTGGCCATCTTGCGAGACTATGTCAGAATTTTTTAATGAAATTGAAGAGGGTTTGAGAAGTCACTCAAAATGTGCCCTAATTTTTCTTTCTGCAGCACTAATCATAATTCATATGGCAAAATATACCCCCTCATTTTGTTCCTTTTTAAATTAAATGTTTTAAGAGTTACCACTTTATTCCAATCAAGATGGCTTCAGGTGTGCCATACCTTTGTAATAAGTAGGACTGTTAGCGCTCTAGTTGTTCTTTAGAACACTCTGGGACATTCTGTCATTGGGCTATACTTGGGCTACATCTGGGTGATATTTGGGCTACATTTGGGCTCTTTTGTCTCTGGTGGCCATTTTGGGAGACTGCATGTCAGAATTTTTTAATGAAATAGAAGAGGATTTGAAAAGTCACTCAAAATGTGCCCTAATTTTTCTTTCTGCAGCACTAATAATACCTTCTATTGCATAATATACCCCCTCATTTTGTTCCTTTTTAAATTAAATGTCTTAAGAGTTACCACTTTATTCCCATCACGATGGCTCCAGGTGTGCTATACCTTTGTAATAAGTAGGACTGTTAGCGCTCTAGTTGTTCTTTAGAACACTCTGGGACATTCTGTCATTGGGCTATACTTGGGCTACATCTGGGTGATATTTGGGCTACATTTGGGCTCTTTTGTCTCTGGTGGCCATTTTGGGAGACTGCATGTCAGAATGTTTTAATGAAATAGAAAAGGATTTGAGAAGTCACTCAAAATGTGCCCTAATTTTTCATTCTGCAGCACTAATCATACTTTCTATGGCAAAATATACCCCCTCATGTTGTTTCTTTTTAAATTAAATGTTTTAAGAGTTACCACTTTATTCCAATCAAGATGGCTTCAGGTGTGCCATACCTTTGTAATAAGTAGGACTGTTAGCGCTCTAGTTGTTCTTTAGAACACTCTGGGACATTCTGTCATTGGGCTATACTTGGGCTACATCTGGGTGATATTTGGGCTACATTTGGGCTCTTTTGTCTCTGGTGGCCATTTTGTGAGACTGCATGTCAGAATGTTTTAATGAAATAGAAAAGGATTTGAGAAGTCACTCAAAATGTGCCCTAATTTTTCATTCTGCAGCACTAATCATACTTTCTATGGCAAAATATACCCCCTCATGTTGTTTCTTTTTAAATTAAATGTTTTAAGAGTTACCACTTTATTCCAATCAAGATGGCTTCAGGTGTGCCATACCTTTGTAATAAGTAGGACTGTTAGCGCTCTAGTTGTTCTTTAGAACACTCTAGGAGGCTGCAGTAGAACACAAAGGAATCAACTGACAGTCTCTGTCCTTGTTGGATGTACATGTTTTACTGAGAATGTCAGACTTCATTTTCACATGACTGAGAAAGATAATGTGAATTTACAGAAAATATGCTTTCAGTTTAGCTTATAGATCCCCTTCCAAACCACTGTGGGAAAATCATGAGATATTAGTTTTCTTTCAAACAATATTCATGATATCACAGCAGAAGGTTTTTTCACATGGTAAAATCACCTTAGAACCCACCACAATTCCTAAAACGAGTATGGTACCATCAACAAATGATTTATAATGTAACTAAAGTCCTAAAACCCTCTATTAACTACAATGCTTTTTAATGAGGTGCTATCATGTATATTGGTCCCAAGATGGCTGCCAACACTTCTTGGATGAAGTGCTGACAGCCAATCAGATCAGATGTGTGGTTAGGCTCCGCCCAGATATATATATTTTTTTGAACCTAAATTACTCAAAATCCACTGGAGCACATATATTGAGACCTAGCAAAGGCACATCAGGCTAACAGTCCCTACAATTTTGCCAAGTTTCGTGCAAATCCATTCAGCCGTTCGAGCTAAAAGTGAGGCCAACCGCCCTATGGAAATTAACATGGGAAAAATGTGTTTTGGGACCCCCCTTTTTTCTCGGCCCCCCCTTGATGAAACCCCCCCAAATTGTCAGGGGCTGCTCAGAAACAAAATGTTCCATTTTCCTGAAAATTTCAGCCAATTCCGTCCACAAACGCCAAAGTTATTAGACATAGAATTTTCAAAAATCCCATAGAGAAAAAATCCTAACTATATATACCTACTGGCGACCGCCAGTAGGTAATATATATATAGATAGATATATATATATCGGCAAAACGCAGAAACCCCCAAAGCTCCCGGGTTTCAGGAAATGAGAGCACTCGAAGCAAATATGGCGTAGGTCAGCCAAGTCTTTATTCATTAAACTCCCTCGATAGTCAGTTAGCAAACGCGTTTCGGCGTTTCCGCCTTCGTCAGTGTAACTGACATTATTTACAAATCACATTTAAATCAAGAAACATCGTGATCATCATTGGTCACGTGTCAATTCATGTGCATTGACATAAACGAAGGTACTTAAAACAATGCATTCCCTGCTTCTGCGGCGGCCATCTTTCAATGTGTGATCCACTATATTACATATGTACATATAAACACAATGCGAGAGAACTAAAATAGCTATTTCATTTGTCATATCCATTTGAATTAAGAAAGAGAACATTAAATTGATTGCAATACTCAATCTCGCTTACAACCCATACATTTTGGATGGTAAATGTGCCGCTGGTACCAACAGATGCGAGTTTTCACTTAAATTTAGTCGTGAAAGTCGCCTATGTTCACATGATTTAACGTTACCATTGCTGCATCGCAGTCATCATATATACAATTTTAGCCCTGGATGGGCATAGACATTATTTACATTCAAGCCTTGAATAGGCCTTTCATCAATGACCGAATCTAATCAACTGATTAATGACTGCATTTGTATTCATCAAAACATTAAAAAATAATATGCAAAACATTGGTGGTAACTTCACTCTACTCTGTTTAAAGGAAACTATATACAAATTTACATCACTGGTTCTTCAACAGAGGGAAGGAAAATATGAGAGGGATGCTCAGATGTGAGTCCACATCTCTTCTTCATTATTCATCCCTCCCGGGGTTTTGGTCTGCAACTGGATAATGAATCGTGATTCCAGTGTTCTCAGCTTTTTTACCCAATTGCCCCCTCTTTCTGTTCTGACCAACTGATCTAGAATGAAAAAAGTCAAAAGGTTGCTGTTGCTATCATGTTCCTGTTAAAAAAAAAAAAAAAAAAGATATATATATATATATATATATATATATATATATATATATACGTGTGTGTGTGTGTGTGTATATATATGTTTATATATATATTTCAAAGCAGAGAGCTGGCCTTTATTGCGATCACCAGTGTAGTTGCTGCTATAGAACTCTACAGGGAACTCTGGGGACAGCCTGCGGTACTGTGTCCGTGCAGCCCTATTCAGACTCTACAGGGACCTCTGGGGACTGCAAGTGGTACTGCACCTCTTCCTGCTCCTCCAGAGATATTTAGTAAATTGTTACTCGGCCTCGGCCTTCCCTCGCGGAATCCATAAGTCGCACCTCGACTGTGATGTCACTAGTGTCAGTGTCTCTTTAGCCAGTGAAGCCCAGGGCCCGCTACTTAACACTGTGCAAGTCTGTTTTGTTGAACTTTTAGCTCGTTGCAATCATTTATTTACCGCTGGAGGGACAACTTCTCGCAAATTAGCAGCAAATCTAGAACGGAGGTAACCTGAAATTAAAAAAAACAGTTAACAAAACAAGCTAAAATTAATTGGGCACTTTTCGGCAATCAACGATGAACCTCACTGTACTCGTTTATATAAAATCTGCTGGCAACACCCACCATTGAGTAGCATAGTAAAACATATCCATAAATGGACCGTGACATTATTTCCCATTAATTATTAATAAGGGTATCAATACTAACCCAATATAATTTTTCAACGTTCCAACCGTTCTAGTTTAGAACAGGAGACTTTCTTTGCAGTGAGACCCACTGATTCACTCTTAAATCGGTAAAAACATTGGGGCATATTACCAGGCAAATGCAATAGCATTTAAAATATTATACATCAAGCTGCAGTTCACCTCATGGTCTCTAGATGTCCCTGATGTGGCAAATGCAATAGCATTTAAAATATTACACATCAAGCTGCAGTTCACCTCATGTCCCTAGATGTCCCTGATGATGCAAATGCAATAGCATTTAAAATATTATATATCAAGCTGCAGTACACCTCGCAGTCCCTAGATGTCCCTGATGAGGCAAATGCAATAGCATTTAAAATATTATACATCAAGCTGCAGTTCACCTCGTTGTCCCAAGATGTCCCTGATGAGTAAAATTCAAAAACATTGAAACCCTTTCATGAATGCTAAAAATTATGCTAAGCTTATCCTATAATGCTTTGCAGGGCCTTTTAGTTGTATTTTTGCCCATAACTGTGCTTGGGGTGGTTCTAAGAGAATGGGACCTCCACTGAATTACTATTTAAAGGGAGCAGGAATGTATAGAACCTGGGAAGAAAAAACAACACTTGTGACGGAATGCCCCCAGCGATTGTCACGCCCCCAGCAGACACCCACAGCACAATGCAGACACCCCCACAAGGGACTACTTTGCTGGCACGGTTCTTTTACATTTTAAATGTATATGGTGGGCGTCTGCATAGCCTATGTCCTTCTGCTGCAACTGCCCTTTCCAACGCTGTATTGGGTGTTGTGATTGGTGCTGTGGTTCCCGAGTTTACCTTGCCAAAAGGTGCAAGTTCTCTCTTTATAATAGTAGTATAGACTAGCAGCCCGTCCCGACGTTGTCCGGGTATGAATTGCTGCCGGCCAGTAGTATATTGTTTCGTAGGATTTCATTTTGATAGCATTTCTTATCTGTGAAAGGCCTGTGAAACACTCCGATTCACAGTGCACTGCTGATGCACTTAAGAGTGCACGTTCAGTAGTGTGTGAACTCGAGTTTCCCTACTTTATTTTCCTTGCAATATTATATAGCGCGAACTCGACAACATGGCAAGAGCACAATTTACATTACAGAAGAACACATTGATTTGTGGTAGGCACGGGGAGACAAAGCGATTTGCCTGGAATCACAGGATGTTGAGCTGATGCCGAGATTCTAGCGTAGCTCCCCATCTCTAAAGTTCGCAATTCTAGAACTTGTGGTGGGAGGTGTGTCTAAAAGCGTACGTCGGTGCTGGGCATCAATGAGAGAGACCTGTGCATTTTTCCAATTGGTGGTGAAAAAATATGAGTATGTTGCTGGAGATGTGGGCCGCCGTGCCACCAATGTACTTACAGGGGAGGGTAAACACCCATTATTCCGCAAATTTCTTTCCGCATACCATCATTCTGCATACTTTCATTACAAAAGTACCATGACTCCACAATACCATTATAACGCATGGCATTACATTTTATATGCTTTTACCACGCATACATTTACAACGAAATTCGTTGTAAATGCATGAATGGTAAAAGCATGTTTTTTAAAAATGTTTGGATAAGGCAAGTATGGGTATAGGGGTATATGTTTTGGGGTACTGAGGTATATGTTTTGGGGTGTTTGGGTATTTTATTGGTTCAGATATAGTTTTGGGTTATGGGGTACAGGGGTATTTTTAGGGTTCAGGGCTAGGTTTGGGTTTTGGGGTACAGGAGTATTTTTAGGGTTCATGGGTAGGTTTGGGTTTTGGGGTACAGGGGTATTTTAAGGGTTCAGGGCTAGGTTTGGGATTTGGGGTACAGGGGTATTTTTTGGGTTCAGGGCTAGGTTTGGGTTTTGGGATACAGGGGTATTTAAGGGTTCTGGGCTAGGTTTGGGTTTTGGGGTACAGGGGTATTTTTAGGGTTCAGGGGTAGGTTTGGGTTTTGGGGTAACGGGGTATTTTAAGGGTGATGGGCTAGGTTTGGGTTTTGGGGTACAGGGGTATTTTAGGGTTCAGGGGTAGGTTTGGTTTTTGGGGTACAGGGGTATTTTAAGGGTTCAGGGCTAGGTTTGGGTTTTGGGGTACAGGGGTATTTTTAGGGTTCAGGGCTAAGTTTGGGTTTCGGGATACAGGGGTATTTTAGGCTTGTGGGCTAGGTTTGGGTTTTGGGGTACAGGGGTATTTTTAGGATTCAGGGGTAGGTTTGGGTTTTGGGGTAACGGGGTATTTTAAGGGTGATGGGCTAGGTTTGGGTTTTGGGGTACAGGGGTATTTTAGGGTTCAGGGGCAGGTTTGGGTTTTGGGGTACAGGGGTATTTTTAGGGTTCAGGGGTATGTTTGGGTTTTGAGGTACAGGGGTATTTATAGGGTTCAGTGCTAGGTTTTGGTTTTGGGGTACAGGGGTATTTTTAGGGTTTAGGGATAGGTTTGGGTTGTGGGGCCCCATGGTAAATTTATAGGGTTAAGATGGGTTAGTGTTTAAGGGTGTTGGGGTATTTTATAGAGTAAGGGTGGGTTATGATTATGGGGTGCAGGGGTATTTAAAGTAGGGGTGGGCGGAATTTGCGCGAACTTGGTACAATAAATCCACAATATTTCGTTCCGTCAGATTTCCAATTATTAAAACAGAAACCTCATATATTCAAGGTAAAATAACAAGTATTTCTACATGCTAAAATGCATATAGTCATTTCACAAAAGTGAAATTAGCTTCCAGCAAGCAGTGAGAGAGGTGATGATTTTGAGATCAAGCCCCTGTAAACCATTATGGGACGAGATTAGCAGTGGGAAGTGAATGTTATATTATCCAAATCTATCTATACTACTATTATAAAGAGAGAACTTGCACCTTTTGGCCAGGTAAACTCGGGAACCACAACACCAATCACAACACCCAATACAGCGTTGGAAAGGGCAGTTGCAGCAGAAGGACATAGGCTATGCAGACGCCCACCATATACATTTAAAATGTAAAAGAACCGTGCCAGCAAAGTAGTCCCTTGTGGGCGTGTCTGCATTGTGCTGTGGGTGTGTGCTGGGGGCGTGACAATCGCTGGGGGCATTCCGTCACGAGTGTTGTTTTTTCTTTCCAGGTTCTATACATTCCTGCTCCCTTTAAATAGTAATTCAGTGGAGGTCCCATTCTCTTAGAACCACCCCAAGCACAGTTATGGGCAAAAATACAACTAAAGGGCCCTGCAGAGCATTATGGGATAAGCTTAGCATAATTTTTTAGCATTCATGAAAGGGTTTCAATGTTTTTGAATTTTACTCATCAGGGACATCTTGGGACGACGAGGTGAACTGCAGCTTGATGTATAATATTTTAAATGCTATTGCATTTGCCTCATCAGGGACATCTAGGGACGGCGAGGTGAACTGCAGCTTGATATATAATATTTTAAATGCTATTGCATTTGCATCATCAGGGACATCTAGGGACATGAGGTGAACTGCAGCTTGATGTGTAATATTTTAAATGCTATTGCATTTGCCTCATCAGGGACATCTAGGACCATGAGGTGAACTGCAGCTTGATGTATAATATCTCAAATGCTATTGCATTTGCCTCTTGGGGACAACTGGGGAGAACGAGTTGAACTGCAGCTCTTTGTAGAATTATTTGGCTACTATAATATTCACTTCCCACTGCTAATCTCGTCCCATAATGGTTTGCAGGGGCTTGATCTCAAAATCATCACCTCTCTCACTGCTTGCTGGAAGCTAATTTCACTTTTGTGAAATGACTATATGCATTTTAGCATGCAGAAATACTTGTTATTTTACTTTGAATATATGAGGTGTAGAGCTGCAGTTCACCTGGTTCTCCCCAGTTGTCCCCAAGAGGCATATGCAATAGCATTTAAAATATTATACATCAAGCTGCAGTTCACCTCGTCGCCCCAAGATGTCCCTGATGAGTAAAATTCAAAAACATTGAAACCCTTTCATGAATGCTAAAAATTATGCTAAGCTTATCCCATAATGCTTTGCAGGGCCCTTTAGTTGTATTTTTGCCCATAACTGTGCTTGGTGTGGTTCTAAGAGAATTGAACCTTCACTGTATTACTATTTAAAGGGAGCAGGAATGTATAGAACCTGGGAAGAAAAAACAACACTCGTGACGGAATGCCCCCAGCGATTGTCACGCCCCCAGCACACACCCACAGCACAATGCAGACACGCCCACAAGAGACTACTTTTCTGGCACGGTTCTTTTACATTTTAAATGTATATGGTGGGCGTCTGCATAGCCTATGTCCTTCTGCTGCAACTGCCCTTTCCAACGCTGTATTGGGTGTTGTGATTGGTGCTGTGGTTCCTGAGTTTACCTGGCCAAAAGGTGCAAGTTCTCTCTTTATAATAGTAGTATAGACTAGTATGGATGTCACAAAAAGATGGTAATATTTCACTTCTGTTCTTGGATTTTCGTCACAATAAAATACACTGAACATAATCTTCACAAACGTTATTTACAAAAGTTTAAGCTATTGCCATTATAAATTACAATCACTTTTATTTAAGTACTAGCAGCCCGTTCCGATGTTGTCCGGGTATGAATTGCTGCCGGCCAGTAGTATATTGTGTTGTATGATTTCATTTTCATAGCATTTCTTATCTGTGACAGGCCTGTGAAACGCTCCGATTCACAGTGCACTGCTGATGCACTTAAGAGTGCGCATTCAGTAGTGTGAGAACTCGAGTTTCCCTACTTTATTTTTCCTTGCAATATTATATAGCGCGAACTCGACAACATGGCATGAGCACAATTTACATTACAGAAGAACACATTAATTTGTGGTAGGCACGGGGAGACAAAGCAATTTGCCTGGAATCACAGGATGTTGAGCTGATGCCGAGATTCGAACGTAGCTCCCCAGCTCTAAAGTTCGCAATTCTAGAACTTGTGGTGGGAGGTGTGTCTAAAAGTGTATGTCGGTGCTGGCCATCAATGAGAGAGACCAACCAACAAAAATTAATACAGAGTTCCCCGGGCAAAGTCAGCCAAATGACTGGCATTAGCCTCTCTCATAGAATCAGGCAGAAAGGGTGAATGTTGTGAACCCTTTTCGGAATTTGTAGGGATACCTCACACAGCTCACCGGTTGGACTACATTTGTAATCCCACCCGGTAATCGTCCAGCGTCATCATCGGTATCCTGCCCCTGCGACAGACTGGCGGTGCAATGCCTGTCGGGCAACAAAAGATGTTGCACTTTGGCGGGGATCTTCTATTCCTTCGCCAAAGGGTGTATGGGTGTAAGGGGCCTAAAAAAGAAGGGGTTTGTGGTTGTGCAAAAGTGAGCGTGGGTGAGATTAAAAAAAGTCAGTAGAGTCCAAAAAGATAGACTTTTAATGGTATGGCTCACTGCTTTATTAAAATAATAAGGGGTATAGAGGCGGGACAAGCAAGGTAGTCGAGCCTCATTCAACCCTTAGTAGTCGAGCCTCATTCAACCCTTAGTAGTCGAGCCTCATTCAACCCTTAGAAATGAGAGAGACCTGTGCATTTTTCAAATCAGTGGTGAAAAAATATGAGCATGTTGCTGGAGATGTGGGTCGCCGTGCCACCAATGTACTTACCGCAGGAGGGCAAACACCCATTATTCCGCAATTTTCTTTCCGCAGACCATCACTCCGCATACTTTCATTATGAAAGTACCATGACTCCGCAATGCCATTATAACGCATGGCATTACATTTTATATGCTTTTACCACGCATACATTTATAACGAAATTCGTTGTAAATGCATGAACCAAAACCACTCCTTACGGGGGTTCCACAAGGATCTACTCTTAGCCCCCTACTGTTCAACATTTATATTACCCCCTTGATATGTCTCGCGGAACAGTATGGGGCTAATATTATATTATATGCTGATGACACACAGCTACTCTTCACCTGGCCTGACGATCATCTGGACACCGCAAAGGTCCATCTCTGCCTATCCTCAGTTTTTCGGTGGCTAACCCTGGCCCAGTTAAAATGCAACGAGGCTAAATCGGAGGTCCTCTTTTATGGCTCCTTCTCTCTTAGTTTTAAAAACTCACTGTGGCCCCCAAATATCCCATGTCCCAATGAAATGGGTGGCCCTGCGAAGAATCTTGGGATTTGGTTCGGGGAAGATCTAAGATTTGAGGACCATATAAAAAAATTAGCTGGGACTTGTTTCGCTACCTTGAGAATGCTTAGGAAATTTTTTCCATTGCTCCCTAGAGAGGCCAGGGAGACTGTTGCCCGGGCACTCATTTTAGCAAGGCTGGACTATGCGAACTCCCTGTTCAGCGGCATTCCGGCTTATCTGATCAAACGTCTCCTGGTCATTCACAATGCCGCGGTTCGCCTTCTTTTTAACGTTCCTAGATGGCAGAGCGTTCGGTCTCATATGTCCAGCCACCACTGGCTCCCAGTACCCCAACGCATTCTCTTTAAAGCCTTAGTACTTGCGTTCAGAGCCACTCATGACCAAGGTCCGGTCTATCTAAAGAAGACATTCACTTTCTATGCCCCTTTAAGAGTACTTAGGTCATCCTCGCTATTTAAAATGACCCTTCCCCGGTTCAAGCGAACCAGATTAGGTGGACAGTCCATTGTAGTGGTTGCGGCTCGAGCCTGGAATGCTCTTCCCTTCCATTTGCGGTCCAGTCAATCTGTCGCTCAATTTAAGAAAAATGTTAAAACTCACCTGTTTAGCAGCAGTACATAAGATGATCCTTGTCCGTCTATCTTTGCCTTTCCTATCGCGCCAGGATACTCCCATGTAACAGTGCACGTTATAAAACAATTTATACATACACATATACATATACATATATGAATGGTAAAAGCATGTTTTTTTTTAATGTTTGGATAAGGTAAGTATGGGTATAGGGGTATATGTTTTGGGGTACTGAGGTATATGTTTTGGGGTGTTTGGGTATTTTAAGGGTTCAGATATAGTTTTGGGTTATGGGGTACAGGGGTAGTTTTAGTGTTTAGTGATAGGTATGGGTTTGGGGTACAGGGGTATTTTAAGGGTTCATGGCTAGGTTTGGGTTTTGGGGTATAGGGGTATTTTTAGGGTTCAGGGCTAGGTTTGGGTTTTGGGGTACAGGGGTATTTTAGGGTTCAGGGGTAGGTTTGGGTTTTGGGGTACAGGGTTATTTTTATGGTTCAGGGCTAGGTTTGGGTTTTGGGGTGCAGGGGTATTTTTAGGGTTCAGGGGTAGGTTTGGGTTTTGGGGTACAGGGGTATTTTAAGCGTTCAGGGCTAGGTTTGGGTTTTGGGGTACAGGGGTATTTTAGGGTTCAGGGGTAGGTTTGGTTTTTGGGGTACAGGGGTATTTTTAGGATTTAGGTATAGGTTTGGGTTTTGGGGTACAGGGTATATTTATAGGGTTAAGATGGGTTAGTGTTTAAGGGTGTTGGGGTATTTTAAGGAGTAAGGGTGGGTTTTTATTATGGGGTGCAGGGGTATTTAAAGGAAGCAGGGTGGACACCCGGAGCAGGAATGTACAGAACCTGGAAAGAAAAAACAATAAAATATTTGACACAACGCGCGCCCCGCACACGCCCACACCCCTAGCACACAATATAAGACATGGCATGAAAGGCAGAATGTAAAAACAACAGTTGATGTACAGAATGCAGAACAATGTCATACATTCACCCCAATACAGAAATCTGGGCCTAAATCCATCATTTTATTTGCACTCCACACCATCTCAGCCTTGACCATGTGCCTTATGGGAACATTCCAGGCCGAACTGCCAAGCCATGTCTTTTCTGGACCTGACTCAAACATCCTAGGACCACGTTCTGGCTATCAGCCATCATCAACCATGATAGCTTGCCTCCAGTGGTGTGGAGAGCATGGGACTCACGTCTGAGCATACCCATCCCACTCGGGGTGACAAATGCAAAAACAACAGTTGATGGACAGAATGCAGAACAATGTCATACATTCACCCCAGTACAGAGATCTGGGCCTAAATCCATCGTTTTTTTGCACTCCTCACCACCCCAGTTCAGACATGGCCATACGCAAATCAGCCTTGACCCTGTGCCTCATGGGAATAGTCTAGCCCGAAGGGCGGAACGTACCACACGCCCCCCGCATTTGTCACGCCCCCCCCAGCACAAGCCCACAGCACAACGCAGACACGCCCACAAGGGACTTCTTTGCTGGCACGGGTCTTTTACTTTTTAAATGTATATGGTGGGCGTCTGCATAGCCTATGTCCTTCTGCTGCAACTGCCCTTTCCAACGCTGTATTGGGTGTTGTGATTGGTGCTGATAGATTGTAATTCTCCTGTTACAGAATGTCCTAATGATGTTAGCCTAATGTGTCTAACCAATATGCAGTTACAGCCTATTATTCATGTGCTGCAACCCACTGATCTATTTTTGTAATATGCAAGCTTCAGTTGGATGGAATTGTTTCTGTAATGGTTAAGCTTTTGTCTTATTTTTGCCTTCTAAGTTAGAAGACTTGTTCTAGTACATTGCCTTCGATCCGTTAGGGTCCCATTATTGATATTTTTGTATACTTTCCTATAAGAGAGAAGCTTGTCTATGGCAGACAGATTTCTGATGCTGACATTTGCTCTGCAGCTCCAATGTCTCATGGTACAGTTTTCCCCCCTCCCTTATGAACAGAAAATCCCTGTTTCAGCATTTCTTGCTTCGAGCTAGTTTTGCAGAAATGTTTCCATGCCCTGGAGTAGCAGAGCTTCGGCTCTGTGGCCTTGAGGGGTGATAACAGTGTTGCCTTCGCAGGTGCAGATGTCTCATGTATGAGTTCATTGTCCACCCTCTGCTGAGCCCAGTACTTTTCCAGTCTGAGCGTGGTTTTACTCTGCCATGCTATGTGATAATGTATTGCTGTGATGAGAGGAGGCAGTTCTCTCGATGCACTCCCTGGGGTGTAGACTTGACAGGGCCCATCTGCAGATGAATATTATGGCCAATAAAATATATTTCTAATTCTTCTCCACTGCCTGGCTGGCTTATTTTATGAGAATGATAGATGAGTGAGGTAAGTCGCTCAGGTGGATTTGAGCCACTCTTATCAGATGGTGCCCGAATAGGAACCCCGCGATAAGGATCTTTCTCACCCGTAGGTGGGTAGCAGAAGGCCGGGGACCCTCTGGTCGGCCCCACCCTGCTGATCAGGAGAGGTCCCGGTTCATGATCCTGCGCCGGGGTCCAGAAGGCGGCACTTTGGAGCTGACCGTGTTGGTCCCAGCAGCCGGCGGTGGAGAACAGTGGATGTTGGGTTCCGCGAACAGGAGGTGAAACGGGACATTGAAAAGGGCGATCTTGATCGGGGGAGAGGATCGACCGAAGAATTTGGGGTCTGCTCCGCTCTCCCGATCGAGAGAGCCCCAGTTGCTAGTGACCCCACGCCGGAGTCCTTCGGGTGTAACCCGAGAACAGGCCATGTTGGCCTAACGAGAATTGGCAGTGAAGAACGCACAATCGGACCTAAGTGCACCAGGTGAGTGTCTTGTTCTGTCTTGTGTTGGATGTCTTTTGGATTTTGGATTTGGGACTTGGAATTTGGTGGCTGTTGTTCACGGAGAACTCGAAAAGGGGGTCTGACGGGGCAGTACTGAGACTGCACGTGCGGACGCCCCTGTTTTGGATTTTGGAAATAACTAGAGATTAAGACCAGACGCCTTGGTGTAACTTGCGGAAGCAGTTAACACCCGGCCAGACTGCTCTCGGGAACGCCGGCGGCAGAGATTGGGTAGCACTCGGACAAATCTGGAGCGGCGCTTGAAAAAGCGGGCTTAGCCAGAATAGTTTGGGGGTGAACCATGAATGCCGTCGGTTTGTGGTTTAGAAGAACCTGTGTGGCTATCTCTAGGCAGTCTAAGGATAAGACTGTTTGACTTTGTCTTTTTGGACCTTTTAGGTTTCGGAAAGGGTTCTCCATAGGTGGGAGTCGACGGGCTCCACCTCTTGTTTGAAGTGCATTTGTTTCGTCATTTATGTCAATGTAAACTGAAGTTTGTTTTTCGTACTGTAGTCACTTTATCTGTGTAAGAGTGAATTTGAGTGCAGACATGGCCATGTGTATGAGAGCGTTGTAAATAATAATTTTGTTCCTTTTCAGCTCGATTTTGATAAGGGGGCGATGCCGTGCTTCAGTAAACTATGTTTCGGTTGTATTGAGCGAGGGAGTACAAGGTTGGATGAAAGCCAACCAGCCCCTCCGGAGGGAACTCCCAGCCATGATATGTATTGTAAGCATGGTATTGGGCCCCTCTTAAATACACTAGGATAATGTAGAACTACAGTGGGCAAAGACAAGGTCTTTTGACGAGAAAACTGATCCAGTATCTGCAAGAACGCCTGTTCGCTAAACGCAGCAGACAGTCTATGTTTGATACTCTTAATAAGTGGCAGAAAGAGGCAAAGCGGAGACGCATACTGTCTGAAAAACGAATGAAGATACAACAAGGGCAGACTGTAACTCAGAAAGCCATTGCTCATGATAAAAATAAGACCGAGCAGAACATCGAGTATGCAGATAGACAGTTTAGGTTACAGGTGGATAAAAGTTATGTGACACGAAATGAAGCGGAAGATGAAATAGAGGACTTGTTGAATAAACGACCTCCCCCACCGTATGTGCCTCAATGCATATATCCTGCTGTGCCTCTTCAGCCGGCTACCGCGCCCCTAGCCATCGCACCGGAGGCAGACGTGCCTCTCATTTCCCTGGGTACTACACATGCCCCACCTACCTCAGTGAGAGACTCAGTGAGAGACACGGCTACCCTCATCCCTGACCCACGACAACCCCCGGGAACCTCCCATGTGGTATTGGCAGCTCCAAGCCCCATATGGACCTCCCAATCAGCCAGTACGACCCCCGGAGATAAGGAGCGAACACCGTTAGGGGAACGGGGTGGTATGAATAGTAGACGATTATTCACAAGAGCTTCCTTAGGGTATGGTGAGAAAGAGGCTGTAGCAGATCAGGCAGCTAAATGGATGCGGAACAATATATATACAGTAGCTGATGTATGGAGCACTATTAAAGATTTGGAACCGGTCATGCAGCAACATGCTCTATATCAAATGTCTTGCTACCTCATCGAGGCCTGGGAACTATGCTTCCGGGATGGGATGGCCCCTCAGGTAAGTATGGGCGGAAAATCCATTTCGCTCGTGGATTTTGCGGATTTTTGGTAAATTCGCAATCCTCGAGATTCGCGAAACTCCCGCAAAATCCGCAAATCCGCGAGCAGCGGATTTTATGGCTTGCTCGCACTGTTCGCGTGAGTTCGCGGCTTCCCATTACAACTTCGCGCCCCGCGAATAAGCGCTAAATTGCAGAAATACGATCTTAGCAAAACTGAAACTACTTACCAGGTTCAAAAATTCAGGCTCATCATTAGTAGCCATTTCCTGTAGTGCTTCCTGAGGGGCCCCTCCAGAGTTCAGTTGCCTACTTGCAACTATTATGTGACCCTGCTCTGAACCTCAGAATAGTTACACATATGCCACAAAGGTCCTGAATTACAGCTAAGGGAGACAAGCAGGAGCCAGGCTGGAAGTTCAAATCCATTAATCAGCCCCTAATTCATTATTGTCAGTTGGGGCAGGGCAGGTGTTGTAACTAATTTTGCAACAATGAAAGCACTTAGCAAGTGCAAAAGATCACTAATCAGGAAGCACTAAGGAAGCAGGTGCCAGCTAAAAAAATATTCTGTGACACATTAATCAGCCCCAAATTAATTCAGGTCACTTGAGGCAGGGAAGGTGTGCTTTGCTTTGCCACAATAATGTACACTGACTGGACAACCAGAGGGTGCTGTGATGAAACAGAGGGTGGCATGGGTGGGCCAGAGGGTGGCATGAGTAGTCAGAGAGTGGCAGTGGTGACAGAGAGTGGCAGTGATGAAGAAGAGTGTCCCAAACAGGCTGGACACGTAGAAACAACAAGTTCGCAAAACTTGCGACCCGACAGGTAAGTTCGCGTTTGCGAAATTGTACAAAACCCTCGCGAACTGGCAGAAACCCGCGCGAACACAAAAAAAAAATCCGCAAATTCGCGAGAATTCGCGGATTTTGCGGATTGCGAGTTCGCAAATCCGCAAAATTCGCGAACGCGAAATTCGCAAAATTCACCCATGCTTACCCTCAGGTACTGTATACTATCCGAGACTGGACTCATAAGTTTAACATGGAACCAGAGGACGTATACAAAAATGTAGACACGTTAGTGAAATATCGAGGCAGAATGTTCATAAAAAGCCCCAATTGGACTTCCCAGCATCCCATGCAGGAAGTGCACCCTATTTTTCATCCTGAAATTCCTGAAGCACGTGATAATGCTAACCAAGTTATAAGAGCTGGAGTAGAGGCCCGGTTTCAGGAGCAATGGGAGTACACTCCATGGAAACGAAGTGAGGTTCTTGCTCTCAAATCGCCACTGCCTGATACCCGCAAGAACCCCACTGCTTACTACAAAGAGCTGACTGAAGCCGCAGCCTCGGCTGTAATGACATTGGCAGATGTTGAGTTATTTTTCGGGTTGTTGGTTCCGGTCGATATATGGCGACAGATTCATGACACTGATCATTCCGCAGAGTTAGGGGGGACTTGGAACGAGTTAAAAGACTGGGACCGAGACCGAAAACCTGGAGATAAGCCTAGAAATGAAATCACCACTTTACCAGCAAAAATAATAGCATACATGCATACCCTGATTCCCCCACGGAAAGTTGATTGGGACAAATTGACAGCTTGTAGACAGAAGAAGGACGAGAGTGTGTCCGACTTCTTTACTAGGTTTGAAGGAGTTTTCGACGATTTTAGTGGACAGGATTTGGCCACAGAGGGTGGGGTTCGGTTGTTTGTGAATAGATTTGTAACGAATTTGGCACCTGAAGTTTCTGCACGGTTACAGGCCGCTGAAAGCACCTGGACTACCTCTACCCCCTTCGTGATATTAAGCATGGCCCAATATTATGAGCATAGGGAGAATGAGAGTAAGGATAAAGTGGAGAAAAAGGCGAAGGATCTTAAAACACGAGTGTTGCTGCAGCAAGTCGTCCGAGGACAAGGAGGTGGGAGAGGAGTTAGAGGGCCCGTATCCAGAGGGGCGGGAACAGGCAGAGGCGCAGGCGCAACCCAGTCATTAGGGTTAAACCAGTGCGCCTATTGTAAGCAGGAAGGACATTGGAAAGCGCAGTTTCCGTTATTGCTTGCTCAGAACGGAGCAGTTCGGGGGCGAGGACGGGGACCAGGTGGCCCAGATCGGAGTGATATGCACAGAGAAGAGGCACAAGGCAAGTCTGAACTGAATCATTTTGATAACCCCCAAGGCAGACAATATTATAATGAGGATTACGCATTATAGATCAGGATGGGTATGTTCACCCATAGGACAGACAGGGACAGAGTAGGGGCCAAGTGTCGATCCCAGTCAATCGGGAGAGAGGGGAATTGATGTGGACTTCTGAGAATTTTCTGATTGACACGGGGGCAATGAATAGTTCAGTTGCTCGATCATTGGTTCGAGGGGCGGCTCTGTCCAGGCAAAATAATGTATCTGTAGGATTTTCAGGATTTCCAGTGGTAAGCCCCATCTCTAAACCCCTCTCCTTCACGATCGGTCCCGCTAATGTTGAATCACCTTTTCTGTTAACTTCGCATTGTGGTGAGAATCTATTGGGTTTGGATATGTTAAAAAAGTTGAATGCAAAAATATACTGCTCCCCAGATGAGGTTTATTTAACTATACAACCCCACACCGAAAACATGAAACAATGTTTTTCTAAAAATGAACCTCTTCCCCCCGAGTTTGATAGCTGCATTATGGGTAACAGGGGATGCGGACGTGGGAAAATTAGACATCCCACCCGTCCATATCACGTTGAAACCTGGTGCGAAGTTACCGCGCATACCACAGTACAAAATTTCACCAGCTGGTGAGCGGGCTTTGCTCTCAATTACTCAGGGCCTCATTGATAAAGGGGTAGTTTAGGAGACAGCTGCCAATATTTGTAATAGCCTGATTCTTCTGATTTTGAAGAAAAATCCTGATTCTGGTCCACAGGGGAATATTGATGCCTATCGTTTTTTGATTGACCTGAGGGCAGTTAATAAGGTTGTAGTACCACAGTACCCTGTGGTGACAGACATCACCACTATACTTACGATGATCCAACCTACTGCTCAATATTTTTCGATCATTGATCTGAAGAATGCCTTCTTCAGCATCCCTATCCATCCTGATAGCAGACAGATCTTCGGCTTCTCGTTATCTGGCCGAAGCTTCAGATTCTGTCGTGCACCTCAAGGCTATACTGAGAGTCCGAGCATCTATAGTCAGGCCCTTAAGGCTCTGTTGGACGATCTAGTCTTGCCCGAAGGCAATGGGCTCTTGCAGTACGTGGACGACTTGTTGATAGCGTCCGACACGGAGGAAGGCTGTAAGGATGCCACTGTTAAATTACTGCACCATCTGGCGGCGAAGGGTACTAAGGTGTCCCTGTCTAAGTTTCAATACTGTCGACAGGAGGTGACCTACTTAGGTCATCTACTGTCGAAGGAGGGTAGGCGTTTGACTCCTGAGAGTATAACTACCATCTCTAACATGTCTGTCCGTCGCACCCAGCGTGAAGTTCATGCTTTTCTTGGCATCACCTCTTACTGTCGCCAATGGATACCTAATTTTTCTCTTCTTGCTAAACCTTTGTTGCATTTAACCACTAAAGATGTGCATGAACCCCTCCCTTGGACGGATGAATGTCAGTATTCTTTTGACTCTTTAAAATCTGCTTTTTGTTCTGCACCCATCTTGGGTACTCCTGATTACCGTAAACCCTTTGTACTATACGTGCATGAGGTCGGCGGTTGCTCGCTTTCAGTATTAACGCAAGGATTTGGTGGTAAGCAAAGACCTTGCGCTTATTTGTCAGCCACATTGGATAATGTCGCCAGAGCACTTCCTAGCTGTCTGAGGGCCACAGCAGCTGTTGCGGTGGCCATCCGGCAGTCGGAAGGACTCGTTCTAAATTCTAGTCTAACAGTGATGGTGCCGCATGCTGTGGACGCATTGCTAAATAAAACTAAGACACAGCACCTTAGGAGCGCACGCCTCACTCGATATGAATTGACACCATTTGCTCCACACATTGCGCCCGATTCACAGAATGAACTTAAGACTCATCCTAAACTTACTACTATTTTGGTATTCACAGAATGAACTTACTACTTTTGGCATTCACAGAAGTTAGGATTTTGTCTTAAGTTTGTCTTAAGACAGACTTAAGACAGACTTAAGACAAAATCCTAACTTCTGTGAATACCAAAAGTAGTACGTTCATTCTGTGAATGCCAAAAGTAGTAAGTGCATTCTATGAATACCAAAATAGTAGTAAGTTTTGGATTGAGTCTTAAGTTCATTCTGTGAATCAGGCCCATTACGATTACGCGATGTGCCACGTTAAACCCGGCCACATTGCTACCACTCCCTTCGAGTGAAACTACAAATGATGTACACAATTGCATATTTCGAACTGAAGAAGAAACGAAGGGCAGGATTGACCTCACTGACATTCCTCTATCTGACCCTCAGGGAGAGTTATATGTGGATGGGTCCTGTTTCAAGTTAGCAGATGGAACAACAACAGCTGCATATGCAATCACAACCTTGAAAACGGTAGTTGAAGCATCTCGAGTGCCCCATCGATCAGCCCAGGCTGCTGAATTGGTGGCGTTGTTACGAGCCTGTGAATTAAGTGAGGGGCTTGAGGTTAACATCTACACAGACAGCCAATACGCCTTCGGCGTAGCCCATAGCTTTGGGCGGTTGTGGAGGGAGCGGGGTTTCCTCACCTCCCATGGTCAGAAAATACAGAATGGTCCCCTGGTGTTACGATTATTGGACGCCCTAACTTTACCCAAGAAGCTAGCAATAGTAAAATGCATTGCCCATAAGGCAGTGGTGGATGAAGTGGGCGAGGGGAATGCTTTTGCAGATCAGGTTGCCAAACAAACGGCCCAGTCTACAATATCGACCATGTTTGTAATGTCCTCTACAAGATGGGTGGAGGAATCTGATTTGTTTGATAATACCATAGAAAGCTTGAGAGAACTGCAGAAGGAAGCCACCCCAGCTGAATTAGAGCGATGGGAGAAGGAAGTGGGGAGATTGGATGAGAATAATTGTTGGGTTGATTTGACAGAAAAACAGAGATGGCTATTACCCAATGCATTGGTGCAAGCCGTTGTAACCATGGCCCACGGTCCGGCCCATGTTGGAGCTAAAGGAATTTGTGCCCTGTTAGACCCAGTATGGAATAACCCTAACATACAAAGGATGGCTGTCCGTTTGGTCCAATACTGTATGGTCTGTTTGCAACACAACCCGGGGAAGGCAGAAAATGTTTTGAGTAGAGGTTTTGCACCCCCAATATTACCATTTGAAGTACTCCAGATGGATTATATCCACATGGAGCGCGTCAACAATTTAGAATATATGCTAGTGGTGGTTTGTGCCTTCAGTGAGTGGACTGAGGCCTACCCAACGAAAGAGAATACTGCCTTGGCTACAGCAAAGGCCCTTATCAAAGAGTTCATACTGCGCTTCGGTTTGCCCCGTTTGATTTGGTCGGACAATGGGGGGCATTTCCATGGGGCCCTTGTTAGACATATTTGTAATGGATTGCAAATAAGACAGAAATTCCACGCAGCCCGACACCCCCAGTCAGCAGGGCTCGTGGAAAAGTACAATGGAATTTTGAAGCTGAAGATGGCTAAAATTCAGGAGAGCACTGGTTTAAAATGACCTGACACCCTTCCCTTGGCCCACATGTCATTAAGAGTCACCCCTCATTCTCGCTCTGGTCTCTCTCCTTATGAGATTACTTTCGGGCAACCAGCCAACATATGGGGGGTACCGAGGCCGCGGTCCTTTTCTATGGCTTATCGGATTTAGTCTGTAAAACACTTGTCTAAATTATCTTTTAATGTGTGGGAACAGTAAACTTCACCATCTCTCCAGGCATGGAGTCAAAGCGCCATGATGCTCCCTGGAGTGACCGTGCGCTATAAAAAATCACTCTCATATCATATCATGTTGAATATCCTATGTTGATTACCTGTATATGTTGACTAAAGACCTCCATTCTATTCATCAGCAGGTAGCATCTGTCCTGCAACTTCCACCAGAGGGCCCCGGACATCGCTTGGAACCTGGCCAGTGTGTACTGGTCAAGAAGTTTGAACGAGACACCAGCTTGGCTCCGAGGTGGTCCGAGCCGCACCAAATCCTGCTCGCGACCTGGACGGCTGTAAAGGTGGATGGGAGGAAGCACTGGATACACACCTCCCATCTGAAATGGCTGCCACTCCCGCTTCCTTATGATCAGCGACACTCTGGTGGAATCTTGACCCAGGAAACTGAGAGAGCCACTGCATCTGTGCCTTTTTCCGACGCCTGCGAAGTAGAGCAAAGGCAAGAAGAAGGAGTGACGGGATCGGGCGAACCGGTCTCAGCTGAATACGCAATTGCCCTTAATCCTGTCATTGATATCCCAGTAAGCAGGAGCTCTGATGAAGGAAAGATACCTTCTTTGCTATTTTCTGATCAGGAAGCTCCGGGTCATGTGCGATACAACCTACGGCCAAGAAAACATCATGGTGCCTCAGACACCACTGCCAGGAGATAAGGAAAGACTTGATTGAATAGACAGGGTTTGCTAGATTTCGAGCCTGAGGTACTGAGCGAGACACTGGACTGAACCTGTTGAGAGCTGGAACTTTTGTTGTTGTGCTCTGTTCAAAAAGAAAGACTAACACTTGTGAACGGCCAGGTTGTACATCGGATTCCTTTGACAACGACGTTTTGTTTTCTTAAGATGAACGATAGGAGTCTGCCTGTGAGACTCTGACAGACACAGGGAGAAGAACCCTCTGGCAGGACGGACTGCTAGGCCCGAGTTTAGTTTTGGACTTTTAGTTAGGAATGCACCCTTTTGGTCGTATTGTACCTGAAGAAGAGTTTCCCATTACACCACGATATTTGCCATTTTATGAGCCAATGTTTTCTACATGGACCACACGTGTAAAAGTAGCCATTGTGTTAGTAATAGCAGTTATTTTAGCTATTTTCATGAGTATATTCATATATTTAGAGTATAAGTATCCTATGCAAACTCTTCTGCCCTCTACCATTTCTTCGCCTGAACACTTCATGTTCACTTTAGCACCCCACAAAGAAAGGCATCGCCAGACTTATGCAAAAAATGTATTTGTAGAAATGCTCCATCAGACCCATAGCGCTACTAACATTACCGATTGTTGGGTTTGTGGGCTCTTGCCATCAGTTATGCATAAACATGACCTGTTAATCTCACTGCCCTTGTCCTACTTAGGAAGCTGTGAAGAATGGTTTAAAATGTTTTCCGCTATGTACAACCACTATGTAGAAAATCCCAAACAATACACAGAAAAGGACTATGGGATGATCCTAGCTTACATTGAAACACCCCAGGGATTCGACCCAGAGGGAAATGGGGGACAGGGATCGTTGGATCCAGAAGCCTGTATGAATTTGTATACAGATAATGAGAATAGTACTTGGTTAAAAGATGAACTTTATGATTTTGCTAACTTTAATGATTTGCAGTATTTCCAACACTTTGTTGCTAGAAACGTCACCAGTGAGCGTATCGTGCCCGTTCCCATTTTAAATACTTACTCCAATTTCTGTGTACAAGGAATGGGACATGTGCAAGTTGGTAACAGTATCTGCAATTATACTTATAGAATGAAAATATTCAGTTTCCCTCCACTGTTGACCCCACAAAATGTGTATTTCGTGTGCGGGGAAAATGCTTACACTTGGTTACCACGGGCCTGGGCAGGTCAGTGTTATCTGTCCTTCTTGTACCCCCATGTATACATAGCACCGTCAGACTATCATAGAACTCACCAACTCCATCGCACTAGAGCAGTTCCCAATAGACAGCGAAGACAGCTCGAGATGATGGAGGTTGATCAGACTGACACCTCCCTGCAACATTTCACAGACTTTAGTAAAGGATTGGTCCCTTTCTGGGGGCCCATATTGAATAGTAGAGAAATAAGACGATTGTCCAGGATAGTAGAGAACGTCATCAATATCACCACCGATATTATGACCAATATTACCGTAGAGCTTCAGGCTACGAGACTCGTTTCGCTCCAGAACTGGGTGGCTCTTGACGTCATCCTGGCTGATCGAGGGGTAGCATGCCGAGTGATCGGCAGCTCCTGCTGTGTGTATATTCCAGACTCCGCACCCACAGTTCACTTGGCTATCCAAAGGTTGCACCGCATTGCAGGTGAAATGCACACTGAAAATGGGCCCTGGTCCCTCTCTGGTTGGTTCTGGAGGCTCTTGACGACTTGGGGTTGGAAGTTATTGTTGATAGTAGCTGGAGCAGCAGGTATTATTTTTACCTGTTGCCTTTGTGTGCAATGTGGTCCGGCTTGTTGCTCTTATTGTGCCACCAAAGTGACAGCCATGGGTGTCCCTTCCCCTGTCCCTACCAAGATTCAGATGCTCCAGCAGGAGATCAATGAGCTGATGGCCACTGACGAGGAAGTCTTCCAGGATTAGTACTTCCATTTTAATTAGCTACATCACGCTAAAAGGAGGGTTTGAGGAACCAGAATTTGATTTATGCCTAGTAGAACATGTAGTTACTTTTAGTAATTAGCGTGATGTACCTAGCAGGCTAATGTAGAGACACAAACACCAATACGCGCGCCATATGTAATAGCATAGGGATTAATATACACTGTGTTACATATTTCCGCACCCAATTATACTCTGAACTGTTTGGCTTGACCTGCGCCATTTTGTGGCCTGGTTCACTCGAGAGGTTAGTGAAAACCTGACATTGCATTTAGCTCAAGCTGTTCTCCTGAGAAACAGTACCACTGTAGCAACCTGCTGCTTCTGCACGTTAGGCCTATCAAGGTTGTAGGTGGGGGTAAGCTGGATAAGCACATTCCGAGGGGTGTTGCGCTGACTCTCTCAGAGTTAGCAGAAGGGAGTTACCCTCACGACCTTGCTATAATGAGATGAGCTAAACCAAGAGCGCTTTGTCTCCCATATATGGTCTTTCCCCTGCACCAACCTGTACCAACTTGTATTTGTCCTTCTTAGGTAACGGTTTCGAAATGTAACAGTATATATGTGATGAGTTGAAAATGTGCCAGCAGTCTTCTTGGCGGACCTCGTGGGGTTAGGTCGCAAGGAGCTCCTCTGGCAGAGTTTGTGTGTTATAATAAACGATTGGACCTTCTACACTGCCAACTGACTGATTATTGGTAATTCGTATTGGGCTATTTGTAAGTATGGCTCTAGGTGGGTTGTAATTTATTTTTCGGTACTTCAGGTTCTCACCACGCCTAATAATAGAAAGCTGATCTCTAGATTGTACACCCTTATTAAAGGTGAAATGGTGGATGATGCAGATAAGAGCTGGGAGAGATGGAATGAGTGCTTGCCTGAGCCTATCTCTGAAGATAACTGGAAGCATGTGTGCGGACTAACGGGGAAGCTCTGTATGAATGGCAATTTAAAGATCATTCACTTTAAATATATACATCAGGTGTACTACACTCCGGCACGACTGCCCGGGTATGGACTGCGTGAGTCGGCGTGCTGTGACAGGTGCGGACAGGATGATGCAGACTTCATGCATCTGGCGTGGAATTGCAGGGTGGTGGCAAAGTTCTGGGTAGCGGTGGTGGATTGCTTTCAGAGGATGGTTGCTGTGGACCTACCTTGCACCCCTCTGGTGTGCCTCCTATGTTGTGTGCCACATGTGAGGGGGATGAATGGCAACTTTGTGCGACTGGCGCTACTGATGGCTGCGCGTAGGGTGGCGGTCACATGGGGGAGGGGGCGCCGGCCCGTCCTCAAGGAATGGCTGAATGACCTGGTGCATTGCCGAGATAACCTAAATGTATATGCAGAAGAACTACCACTTAGATCAAGGCCAAGAGATACATGGGAGCCGCTAAGACAATATCTGCTAGATATGACTGAGTAAGCGGTGGTTGAATGCGGATACCCACGGGGGGCGTGGGCTGGCATTGAGAACGGCTAAGAGGCTCTTTTAGTAGTCATAGCGCAGCTTGGAGGGTACAGCTTCATATGCGTCAGTGATCTGCAGTGGACGCGAACTCATGACTGATAATGCACATTTTGTCCTGGGTACAATTTGCATTTCCTTTAATTTTTGTATGTGGTCATTGTGGATTTTGGGTTTAGGTACGCTATGTTAGCTTGCTTAATGAATAGCAGGCTTTAATTGCGACGTGTGGAACTACTATCACAATTCAGAGTTGAATATTGTAAAGAACTGTATCATTTGTAAAATGTATGTGTATAAGCCGCACTGCTGACAAAGATGTACATTGTCTTTTTTCTTATGTCTTGTCGTTTTGGAAAAAAAAGATTAAAAAAATAATAATATTTCACTCCTTCCCATTTTAATCAAAGTGAATATATAAATTATGACCATAATAAAAGTAGGTGTTACTTAGTCCTAGGGCGTGAACTTACAACTTTACATGTTAAGAATAAAGCTCTTTACTATTTGTCTAGAAGGTTCCTCTTAAAGAGGAGCCACCTATATATGGTTAATGAAAGATCTGGATAAAAACTTTTGTTCTTATCTAAACTGAAACGGATTGCTGAATAGTCATATCGCATTAATTAAATGTTAATATATTCTTTTCATTAAGAAGCGGGGTATACTTTGAAATTTGTTTTGTAGATATTGCTAACTATGTTAATGAATGGGAGATGTTGCCAGTTGATTTTGTAAACACAAACAAAAACAGCCAGTCTCGTCCTTGTTTGCCGAAATTGCACAATTTTACCTTATTTTGAAAGCCTGGATTTTTTTAGTCCATGTAACCTCCATTCTAAATTTGCTGCTCAAGAGAATGCTTTGTAAGAAGTTGTCTCTGCAGACATAAATAAATGATTACAACAAGCTTAAAGTTAAACAAAACAGACTTGCAGAGTGTAATTTAGTGGGCCCTGGGCCCACTCGCTGAAGAAACAGTGACACAAGTGACACGGGTACTTACCTAACTGACCACAAGTTAGAGCACCTGGTACTTTTTAGGTTCCACCTGCACAGCTGTGCTTGTGAAATCTATTGTTTATATTATAACCATAAAAAGGGCCTTTCATCCCTAGCCTCTCTTTCCTGGCGTCTGTGCTTGCCACTTACTTTTCCTCCAATCTATTGGTTTTATCATGTTTCCTGCATTTACAAAGGCTTCTTCCTTGTCTGCTTCTCTTATCAGTTTCCGTGGCCAAACTACCTTTAACATCTTCTTTGGGGCCACTCTTTTTTCAGAAAGTCACCCTCCTTTCTGCTTTTTCAACCTGGAACATATATATAGCATCTGGAGAAAGTGATTTGCCCAGAATCAGAGGGCGTTGCGCTGCCGAGACGCAAACAGGGATCACCAGCTCTCGAGTCAGCAGCTGTGGACACTGCACCACATCCTCTCCACTCCTGTGTTACTTGTCAGGGAGGTCCTTCCTTTGTCCCTAGCGATGAGTGATGAAAACAGCATTAAATTCATAACACAGACCAAACAGATGCATTACCAATGCTTGTATTGACAGGGTCACCTGAATGGTGACGCCTGTGTTGTATGTGTGTGTTTGAAGACAATTCTGCTAGGGAGGGGCAGATAAATGACATGTCCAGCAGAACATCTGTCAAAAATTGGATTAATGGTGCATTCTACAACACTTTTTTCACTATATATTGAAATGTCTGTGTCAACTGAGGGTCAAGACACTCAGAGGCTTATTTAAAAGCTCCTGTTTGCTGCCGGAAATTCACTTTCGGTGACGGTCCGGCGGCGCACACTGCAGGGCCATATCTACAAGGCCATGTAAAGCCACCCTACGTGAATTTTATGCAGCGAAAGTTGTGGTGTTGCTTCACCCTGCAATAAGGAGGCGTGCCATGGGCAATAAGGTGGGTGTTCCCAAGTAACGCCCATGGTATTGACGTACGAGAATTAATAAACCTGGGAATACGATTGTTTATGTGCAGAACGGGATACCTTTCTGCACATAAACAAGCATGCATGGCGTTTTGTTGTTTTTATATGTGCTGCATAAAACAGTACACATAGAAACAGCAAAAACGAGGTGATATAAAGCATTTCTCCTCATTACTCCATTTAAATACCAGGGGGTAGACTTACAAGAACTGGCGCATCTCTGCATATTAGCAGGCAGAGATGTGTCAGTTAATTTGCGTGACAGAAAAATAACCTTGCGCCACAATGGAGGCGCCGCATTTACAATGTGGCGCACCGTGGCGCAAGGATAGACAGATGTGTGACGAATCTTTTGTCGGAAAGGCAATTGACAAGCGTGGAGAATCACGACGCGCGCACTTAGGACCCGGCCTCTCCGGACCCCGCCTGCTCCTGGTCTCTGGTGATTGGTCGGTCAGACGGCCCAATCGGCGTCCGACCGACCCATTTCCGCTCTGCCGGTATCGCGTGACCCGAGGGTCAGGGGGTGGAGACTCTGGGCCTATTTAGGGTCAACTCCCTGTGACTGGGGTCTCTGTTCCCGCTATCACTCCTGGATTCCTGACTGCAAGCCGGCTCCTGCCCATTCTCGAGACCCAGGCCGGCTTTCCGAAATTCCAGAAGCAGAAGGACTGAGCATCGTTCGTGTAGCCAGGTAAGGGGTCGAGTGCCTCGGGGGCCTCGTGGGCAGCCGTGAGTCACGGTGGGTGCAGGGTAGGGATTGGAGTGTCGCTGCCTTACGGGGCTTACGGCTGTGTGCGGGGTTCTTCGTGGTACAGGCTCCTGCCGGGCGGCGTGAACGGTGCTTAGGGGTGTGGGAGCAGGGAACTCAGGGCGCGTTAGGTGCTATAGCGGGGTAGTGCGAGGCACGCGATAGTTAGCATGGCGCCAAAAAAGGGTGGACAAAAGCGAAAGGACTCTGAACCTGAATTTGTGCAGATTATGAAATTGCTGCTAAAAAAGTTGAGCAAGGAGACCCCCGATAGCGGGGACGAGAGTGATTCTTCCCAGGGGAAGCAGCCCAAAGTAGTAGAGCGGCCGCGCAGGGGGGTGCGACCGAAGGCTGCTTGTCCTCCATTAAAGAAGAAGGCCAAGGCGCAGCCAAAAGGGAAAGGGACGAAGAATAGGCCTAACCCTGCCGGGGGGAATCAGGACAAGGGATCAGTAGGTCCCGTCCCCACTCCTCCTCCAGATGCAGAACGGGTCTTTCCTTCAGATCCTGAGCCGGGTGCGGACGCACCAGCAGACCCAGTGGGGTCAGTTTTGTCTGAGATTAGGGAAGCGCTTAGGGCGTTGGCGCCGGGAGGCGCGGTACTATTGGTTACGGTCCATCCGGCACCGCTCCCGCCGCAGCCGGTGGTAGCCGTTAGCGATCCATTGGATAGCTTGCTGGCGTCAGTTTCCTCCCTAGTGGGCCAATTATCAGCCCCTGAAAGGGTATTAGAGAGAGCGAGCGCTGGGGCGGCAGGTCACAGAACAGGGCGCATTGCAGGATGTTCAGAGGCAGTTGGCGCTTTTAGTCGAGTCGCGTAAAGCGTTGACCAGCGTAGCGATTGGAGCACAGCCCCCCGCGACAGCGATAGCGGTGCCACCTACAGGAGGTAAGCCTGGTGACACTGCGCTAAGGAGCAGCGAGGTGGGAACTAGCCAGGGGAATGTGTTGTCCCAGTCAGGGATGTTAGCTACGCCTGTTAGTACGGAAATGCGAGAGAAGATTTGGAGAGGTGCCTACGTGGATATATTCTCTCGTATCAGGCCGAAGAGGCGGGAAGAGGATTACAAGGACAGGGATGGGAAGGATCATTCCTTCCGAGATCGGAGACCTAGGATAGAGGAGACTATAACCAATTGGTTGCTCGGCTTTCACGTCTATGTTACGGTGTTGTTGGAAAAAAGGCCGGAGTTGGCGATTCCGCTGGTGTTTTATACTAATAAGATTGTAAAGGCGCACGCCACTCATGGCGGTTCTGCCTGGCTGACATACGATAGGGAGTTTCGCTGGGCGAAGGAAGAAAACCCCTCCATTTGTTGGGATCAGGTTGAGGTCACTGCTTGGTTAGAGAGCGTAAGCAATAGGGAACACCCGGCTAGGCAGCCCTTTCGGACTTCCCAGGGAGGGCCGGGCGAGAAGAAAGGCACATGCTGGGCATTCAATGGTAAAGGGTGCACGTGGCCCCCGGGGCAGTGCAAGTTCAAGCACGCATGCGCCTACTGCGGTCACCAGTCCCATCCTGAGTCAAGGTGCAATAAGAAATCCAAAGAGCGAGGGGGCAACCCCCCTAAGGATATCAAGCCTCCCCAAGCCTAATCTGCCTACTCCTGTTGACATTGAGAAACTGATCTTTTGGTTGGGCAGGTATCCAGATAGGGCAGCTGCCAGGATGTTGTTTGAAGGTTTTTCCAGCGTTTTTGTATACCAGCATCGCATGTCCCTCCTATTTCCCAGTGTGGGAACCAGGTTTCAGCAAGAACCCATCCTTCAGTAGTGGCCACAAAGGTAGAGAAAGAGCGGGCCTTAGGCCGAGTAGCAGGCCCGTTCCCGGCTCCTCCCTGGGAGAACTTTGTCTGCTCCCCTTTAGGAGTGGTCCCCAAAAAGGAGCCGGGACAGTTCAGGATGATCCATAACTTATCCGCACCGAAAGGTGCATCGGTAAACGATGCCATAGACCCGGGGGTGTGCTCAGTGACGTACTCGTCCTTTGATGCCGCGGTTCAGAAAGTGAGGGAGCTAGGCCGAGGGGCGTTACTGGCAAAAACCAACATTGAGTCAGCATTCCGCTTGTTACCGGTACACCCCGAGGATTATCATTTGTTAGGCTCCCAGGTCCAACAGCAATTTTATTACGACAGATATATGCCTATGGGTTGTGCGGTCTCCTGCAAGTACTTTGAGACCTTTA
The DNA here is from genome assembly GCF_964263255.1 of Lissotriton vulgaris. NCBI lineage: Eukaryota > Metazoa > Chordata > Amphibia > Caudata > Salamandridae > Lissotriton > Lissotriton vulgaris. The sequence goes on along the minus strand of NC_141685.1, from coordinate 281,073,161 downwards.
GCTCCATGCTGCAATGGGTGTTTTCGCAAAAGTCAGGATGTACGGATGTGGTGCATTACGTAGACGATTTCATGGTAATGGGTCCCGCATCGTCGGATGCCTGCGCGTTGGCCCTAAGCCAGCTGGTGGCGATGTTGAAGGAATTTGGGGTGCCGCTGGCACCGAGCAAGACAGTCGGCCCTGACACGTGCATGTCCTTCCTAGTCATTGAAATTGACACAGTGGCGGGGGAATGTAGATTGCCGATGGATAAAGTAAAGGCTTTTTCTGTAGCCATTGAGGCGGCATTGGCATGTCCGAAGGTGACGTTGCACCAGTTACAAGTGCTTGTGGGGCAGCTCAACTTTGCTTTGCGGATCATTCCGATGGGACGCCCTTTCTCGAGGTCAATAGCCAGAGCGATGGTGTGTCTTACCCAGAAGCATCACCGGGTGAGGTTAAAGGCAGGGGTGAAGGAGGACCTCAATGTGTGGCGGGATTTCCTGGCAGATTTCAACGGGCGGGTGGTGTGGCCCGCGCCGCCGGTGTCCAGTAAAGAACTAGGACTATACACCGATTCAGCTGGTAGTGTTAGTTTTGGGGCAATCTTGGGCCCTGCCTGGTGTGGGGCGGTCTGGCCAGCGGAGTGGCACTTAGCGGGCCTGACTAAGAGTTTAGCCTTTTTAGAGCTCTTTCCCATCTGGGTGGCAGTTACGGTGTGGGCAGAGCGCTTCAGGGACAGGGTCGTGACCTTCTGGTCGGATAACATGGCAGTGGTTCAGGTTATCAATCGGCAGGGGGCGACTTGCCCACACGTGCTGAGGTTGCTGAAGTTGTTGGTGTTGGCATGCTTGAAATTGAATTTGACTTTTAAAGCTGCGCATATACCTGGTGTTGATAACCATGCTGCTGACGCTTTCTCTCGTTCCAAGTTGCAGGACTTCCGGAGGTTCCACCCGCAGGCGTAAGAGCGCATGACGACGTTCCCTACGTCACTGTGGAGAATTGGAACCCCGCTTTAGCGGGGCTGGTAGGTGCCGCTCTGAGTGATCGCACCAAACACGCTTATCAGTCGCAGTTTAATGTTTACAAATCATTTGTTGAACAGTTGGGTGGGGGAAGGGTCTTCTCAACTGAAACGATGTATGCCTTTTTACAGGTTCTGCGGGACCAGGGCAAAACAGTGTCTTATGCTAAGGCTTCCCTGGCGGCGATAGGCTTCTTTGCAAAACTGGCGGGGGAGCGGGATCCTGGGGCTTCATTCTTGATCAGGAAGGCCTTAGCGGGATGGGCCCGATTAGACGGGACACGGCGGGACTGTCGGAAGCCTTTGGATCTCCCGACCTTGATTGATATTGTGACTAATCTTTTGTCGGAAAGGCAATACATTGTTGGAGTCGTGTTGTAAGCATGGCACAACTCCAGCAATGGTCAGGAATGCATATTACCATCATGCTGCGTCACTCCTTATGCCTGCTTCAAACAGGCGCAAGGTTTTGACACAGTGGCGTCGTAAAAGGGACTCAGTGAAATCTTGTAGATTTCACTGTGTCACTTTTACGAGACTTACAACGGAATGCCCACCCGGCATACATTATACCTTGGCGCATGTACGCCAGAGTGGTGTTTGGTTTGTCGACGATAGATCTCAAGCAGGGCGTGGCTGAAGTACTTATATTTGCATATTTTCTGTGCAATGCCATCAACTTATTTTCTTTATTTTTCTGTGTTAAATTGTCAATTTTAACTTCTGTTAGTACCCTCAGATTTTACTCCTTCCCATTTTAATCAAAGTGAATATATAAATTATGACCATAATAAAAGTAGGTGTTTCTCAGTCATAGGGCGTGAAATTACAACTTTACATGTTAAGACTATAGCTCTTTACTATTTGTCTAGAAGGTTACTCCTAAAGAAGAGTCTCAATATCATAGTTAAGGAAAGAGCTGGATGAAAACTTTTGTTCTTATCTAATATAGAATGAATCGCTGAATAGTCATATTGCATTAATTAAATTTTTAAGGGCCCGATTCACAGAATGAACTTAAGACTCAATCCTAAACTTACTACTATTTTGATATTCACAGAATGCACTTACTACTTATGGCATTCACAGAATGCACTTACTACTTTTGGTATTCACTGAAGTTAGGATTTGTCTTAAGTTTGTCTTAAGACAAACTTAAGACAGACTTAAGTTAGGATTTTGTCTTAAGTCTGTCTTAAGTCTGTCTTAAGTTTGTCTTAAGACAAACTTAAGACAAAATCCTAACTTCTGTGAATACCAAAAGTAGTACGTTAATTCTGTGAATGCCAAAAGTAGTAAGTGCATTCTGTGAATACCAAAATAGTAGTAAGTTTAGGATTGAGTCTTAAGTTCATTCTGTGTATGTTAATAAATGGTAGATGTTGCCAGTTGATTTTGTAAACACAAACGAAAACAGTCAGTCTAGTCGTTGTTTGCTGAAATTGCACAATTTTACCTTCTTTTGAAAGCCTGGATTTTTTAGGTCTCGCGACCTGCCTTGCACTGCGAAGCAGTGCTGCGCGAGGCATTTTGTAATGGAAAAACAGGGTTTTAGCACTGACCTAGGGATTCCTTTTGTGCTACCCCATTGGCCGTTGCGTGCGTCTTTTTATAAAAGACTGCACACGATTGGCCAAAGGTGGGCGCGTTGCTCCGCCCACGGCCTAATGGTGTCTATTACGGGCTTGGTGCGCGTAATAGACAAACAACCAGTGGTACCTAGTGGTCAAGGGAGTCAATCATCCGGAATCACAACGTCAGTGCAGTGCAGATAACACCCACAGGAACACAACACACCTGTTTATTTAAAGTGCAGAATTGGCCAAGTTAGGACTCAAGGGCATATGGAAAAATTCCCATCAGAAGCCACACTGTACTGCCCTCATTTACATCATTTGGGATCTCCTTGCCCAGGAGACTTAACACAACAGCCGGTAGACATTACCAGTGCCGAAATGGAGATGTGAGAGGAGAGTAACACAAGAAATGAATGGCAACTGAAAAAAGCAGTGTAGGGTGAAAAGAAGAGAAAGTGAGTATAAAATTAGGTGAACTGGGTAGAAAAAACAAAGTTTATTAGTGTCTCCCAGTCCCTAAGGTTAAAAAGATATGTGCAAAAGCGGTTTTAGAAATAATAGCCGCGTTGAGTAGTGGTCGACATGTTTCAGCATTAAATGAAAAAGATTTTTCATGCATTCCTCAGGACCAAGATTTTAAAACTACTGCTTTTAGTGAAAGGTAAAAGATATCACCTGCAAGGATCAGGTTATGCTCAACCAAGGACTGATATCGCATCGCATCAGAACATAGGATCCACAGAGAAAGACAAACAAACAACAAAATTGGGAGAACATCAGTATTTCATTTTCCCGCGGTTTTTTGAAACAATGTCAAATACAACCTGCAATATACGGTACCAAATCCAAATGTATAGGAGGGAACAGATTCCATTATCAACACTCACCCATAAATGATGGTTGAGGAGCTTCACCCCACCTGGCTGCGGCTCAGGTATGAGGAGCACCGCTCTACAGAAGGAGAATTAAATGAAAGAAAAGAGACAATCATCGCTCATTCAGAATCCATCGATGGTAAATGGATTATATCTAAGAACAATCGCTGTCTTTGCCGATTATCGTTGGGAAATACGCCGATCATAAATGTAAGACCTGCCTATTGTATGTTATATACCCCTGCTCATAGGGAGTCTGGATATTGTTGGGTGAGCTGAGACTAAGGTATATCGCGGTGTGATCGCGTAGTGTTATACCACACCGAAAATGATGTATGTGATACAATCAATACATGCACACTGCTTACCTATCCGTCGGTGTCTCCCGACAGTCATCCAAGCTGTCTGGGGGGGCACCGATTGTGCGACTCGCTTCGTGTTATATGCAGTTGTTTCTGAAGATCGAGTCACATGACCGGCTACAATCACGTGGTCACAGATAATGCCGGGAGTTGTAGTTCTAGGTACAGGGTGTTGTAGTTTCAATAGATCTAGTATAACCTAGCGTTAGTACCTATGGTATGTGATCATTATCGTGTGTTAGATATATACAACAATGACAATTCAAGGTGTATATCTGCAAAAAGCGTAGGTTTAAAGGGACATCCACGGTATGGGCTCGTTCAGTCCCGCCTTATCGCTATTTAGTCTGTAAACCCATTTCTGTTCAATCTTGAACAGAAAACGGCTGGCATCTGGACAGGATTCCGGAATGGGTGGTTGTTCTAAAACGGTCCAGTGGAAATCGTTGGGACCATGCCCCTTCTCTAGGGAGTGTGCAGTTAGGCGGGTCGCTTGTTTACGACACTGCACTGTGCTTTAGTGCTCTTGAATTCTTGTTCTAACCTTCCTAGTTGTCATGCCAACGTATTGAAGTTTACATGGCCAGGTAATCAGATAGATTAAGTTATTGCTGTTGCAATTTGTGAACCTGGTTTGGATCCATGGTCGGTTAGTGCCAATGTCTACACTTGTGGATTTGCAGGTTTGGGGACATACAGTACATGCCCCGCAGGGGTGATGGCCTTGAACCGGTGGTAAGTCCCATAGAGTGCCCACTTGTCTGGGTTCCTTATTGCGTGGGCGTGTATGAACTAGCTGGTCCTTTAGGTTTTTTCCTCTTTTATAAGCAAAAAGAGGTAAAGGGATGTCGTCTCCACCAGTTTTTAAGATCGACCAATGTCTTTTCACGATCTTTTGGACTTGATTGGATCTGGTATTGAAGGTATTTACAAAGGTTATGCGGTTTGTTTTCTCTTTAGGTGGCTGGATCTCAAGTAGAGATTCTCGATTGTTATTCGAAGCCCTCTTTTTGGATTTGCGTATTATTTTCTTGGGATAGTCTTTTGCAATCAGTTGTTGTTCCAAGTTATTTGAATGGTTTTTGAAGGCTTCTTTATTCGAGCAGTTCCTTTGGACCCTCAGAAATTGGCCAAACGGTAAATTGTCCCTTAGTGCGCGAGGATGACAGCTATCATATCTTAAGAGGGCATTGCGCGCCATAGGCTTACGATAGAGTTCTGACTCCAGACCGTTGACAGTTGCGTTGATACTCAAGTCCAGGAAAGCCAGTGATGTACGACTGGACTCAATGGTGAACCTAAGATATGTATTTCTGGTGTTCAGCCAAGCATGGAAGGAAAGTAGATCTTCTTCAGTCCCCCGCCATACCACCAGAATATCATCGATATAACGCTTCCATACATGTAGCGACTGTAGGTAGGGGTTGTCAGGTGTGAAGACATCCTGTTGTTCGAAGTTATGAACATACAGATTCGCTAGGCTCGGCGCAAAGACACTACCCATACTTGTCCCAGATGTTTGTAGGTAGGTAGTGTCTTCAAAGCGAAAGTAATTCTCTTTCATAGCGATCTCTGCAAGGGTCATGATGAACCGTACTGGTGTGATTGATTGATGGTCACTTTGTTCTAGAAGACTCCCTACAACCTCCAAGGTCTCGGTCTGCGGGATGGAGGTGTAGAGTGACTCTACATCAAACGATACCAGTATATCGGTATCGGGGTTGAACATTATTGTCTGAAGGAGTCTCAGAACGTCCTTGGTATCCTGAAGGTACGTGGGCATAGCCTTTACCATAGGATTTAGAAAGTGGTCAACAAAGGTCGACAAAGGCTCGAGTATTGACCCAATCCCTGAGATGATTGGCCTCCCTGGAGGCGGTCTCTGTGGCTTGTGAACCTTCGGTAGGCAGTAGAAGTAAGGTGTAGTAGGGTGGTTAGTCAATAGATATTGTCCCTCTTGTGGAGTGATCCAACTTTCAGCTGTCGCTTCTTCTACAAGATTGGCTATTTTCACTTTTAATCTCTCAGTGGGATCCTCATTCAAAGGCAGGTAGGATCTGCGATCGCCTAGTTGTCTAAGGCACTCGTTTCTGTATGTTTCAGTGTCTAGGATTACAATCGCCCCGCCCTTATCGGCTGGTTTGATGATAATTTGTTCATTGGAGGATAATGAGCGTAGAGCTGATTGTTCATCTCTGGAGAGATTCATGAAAGGTCTGTTGTCGGTTTGGTAGAAATGCTTGATGTCATTTTCTACTGCTGTCTCAAAAGTAAGAACTTTAGGCGGTAGACCAACACTTGGTGGGTTGAATGTGGATGGTTTTTTCAGGCCTGTGTTTTTGTCCAACACAATAGATTCAGTGTTTGTTGGTTTCAAGAAAAAGTAATGCAATCTTATTTTCCTAAACATTTTGGCCAGTTCCACCTGTGCTACAAAAGGCTCTCCTTTTTGGGTTGCCACAAAACCCAGACCTTTGTTTAAGAGACGTTCCTCGTTAGGGGATAAGGTGTAGGAACTGAGGTTCATTACGAGGCTGTTGTGTTGCTCGTCCCTGCGGTTTCTTGTGGGACTTTCTTCCCGCTGCGAAGATCCATCCTGGATTGTGGCGTCGTATTCCAATGCACTTGAGGTGTTGTTCCTTGTCTCCTCCTGCCTCTGCCTCGATTCTGGCCAAACCCTAAAAAAGGAAATGCTCCGGGGCCTTGTTGTGGTTGGGGTGGACCGAAAGGACCCATTTGAGGGGGATACGACGGCCCAAACATCCAGGGGTTAGCCGGCCACCATGGTTGATAGCTGTTATAGTTTTGTGGGTGTTGTCCACCCCTCCAGTTTCTACGGTTCCCACGTCCTCTTGGAGTATTGTTTGTAGACCCATTGTTTGAAGAGTCTGAGTCACTGGATGCTCCATCTGAGCTGGATGTTCCATATGTCGAGCCACCTTTCTTGCCACCTCGATTGAATGTGGGTGCTGTGTATGACTCACTAGTGTAGGGGTATACTTTCTCAGTTGAAAATTTGGCTAGGTCTTTTTTAAATTTTTCTAATTTCGTGAAGAGAATCGATTCTTTAAAATCCTTATTATTCTTATCACTATCGTCCTGTCCTTTCTTGAAAAGGCCACTTTTTAATGTGGCTTTGATCTGGCCCTCTAGTACTTGGATTTCAATAAGTATGTTATCTGCTACTCTCTTTGCAGTCTTGATAATAAGGACCAGCCAGTCCCTTGTGCACCTCCAGGCAATCATCGACCAATCCTTGAGAAAACCCTTATCATCAAGGAATAGTCGTGGTGCGTTGTTAACAATGAGGCCAGAGGGTGCACATTTGTCACGGAGATATTGGGCCATGACAATGCCGTGGACTGTGGTTCTGGAGTGTGATTTTTTTAGGACTAGAACTTTTGCCCATCCATCATCGTTAGTCGTTACTGGGACTGGGACATTTTCTAAAAGACTTGGGTTCTCGTCTAGAATGTTTTGAATTTCGGCATTTTCAAAGGCTAAGCCCCAGTTGGTGGCCATGGCTAGCGTACTGTAGGGGAATCAGCAAAGACAGAAAAAGTTCAAAAGAAGGCAATGAAAGGCAAACTCTCATCGAGTGTAGAAGACCAAAATTGATCTACTATTGTAAAACAAGGGGCCCACAGCCTGAGCTGTACTGTTCACACACAACACAATTTTTAAGGAGGGCCCAAGGGTAAGTTTAACGACCACCAAGGTACATGCCCCAGAAAGCAATACCCAAACAACCAGTGGTACCTAGTGGTCAAGGGAGTCAATCATCCGGAATCACAACGTCAGTGCAGTGCAGATAACACCCACAGGAACACAACACACCTGTTTATTTAAAGTGCAGAATTGGCCAAGTTAGGACTCAAGGGCATATGGAAAAACTCCCATCAGAAGCCACACTGTACTGCCCTCATTTACACCATTTGGAATCTCCTTGCCCAGGAGACTTAACACAACGGCCGGTAGACATTACCAGTGCCGAAATGGAGATGTGAGAGGAGAGTAACACAAGAAATGAATGGCAACTGAAAAGAGCAGTGTAGGGTGAAAAGAAGAGAAAGTGAGTATAAAATTAGGTGAACTGGGTAGAAAAAACAAAGTTTATTAGTGTCTCCCAGTCCCTAAGGTTAAAAAGATATGTGCAAAAGCGGTTTTAGAAATAATAACCACGTTGAGTAGTGGTCGACATGTTTCAGCATTAAATGAAAAAGATTTTTCATGCATTCCTCAGGACCAAGATTTTAAAACTACTGCTTTTAGTGAAAGGTAAAAGATATCACCTGCAAGGATCAGGTTATGCTCAACCAAGGACTGATATCGCATCGCATCAGAACATAGGATCCTCAGAGAAAGACAAACAAACAACAAAATTGGGAGAACATCAGTATTTCATTTTCCCGTGGTTTTTTGAAACAATGTCAAATACAACCTGCAATATACGGTACCAAATCCAAATGTATAGGAGGGAACAGATTCCATTATCAACACTCACCCATAAATGATGGTTGAGGAGCTTCACCCCACCTGGCTGCGGCTCAGGTATGAGGAGCACCGCTCTACAGAAGGAGAATTAAATGAAAGAAAAGAGACAATCATCGCTCATTCAGAATCCATCGATGGTAAATGGATTATATCTAAGAACAATCGCTGTCTTTGCCGATTATCGTTGGGAAATACGCCGATCATAAATGTAAGACCTGCCTATTGTATGTTATATACCCCTGCTCATAGGGAGTCTGGATATTGTTGGGTGAGCTGAGACTAAGGTATATCGCGGTGTGATCGCGTAGTGTTATACCACACCGAAAATGATGTATGTGATACAATCAATACATGCACACTGCTTACCTATCCGTCGGTGTCTCCCGACAGTCATCCGAGCTGTCTGGGGGGGCACCGATTGTGCGACTCGCTTCGTGTTATATGCAGTTGTTTCTGAAGATCGAGTCACATGACCGGCTACAATCACGTGGTCACAGATAATGCCGGGAGTTGTAGTTCTAGGTACAGGGTGTTGTAGTTTCAATAGATCTAGTATAACCTAGCGTTAGTACCTATGGTATGTGATCATTATCGTGTGTTAGATATATACAACAATGACAATTCAAGGTGTATATCTGCAAAATGCGTAAGTTTAAAGGGACATCCACGGTATGGGCTCGTTCAGTCCCGCCTTATCGCTATTTAGTCTGTAAACCCATTTCTGTTCAATCTTGAACAGAAAACGGCTGGCATCTGGACAGGATTCCGGAATGGGTGGTTGTTCTAAAACGGTCCAGTGGAAATCGTTGGGACCATGCCCCTTCTCTAGGAAGTGTGCAGTTAGGCCGATCGCTTGTTTACGACACCGCACTGTGCTTTTGTGCTCTTGAATTCTTGTTCTAACCTTCCTAGTTGTCATGCCAACGTATTGAAGTTTACATGGGCAGGTAATCAGATAGATTAAGTTATTGCTGTTGCAATTTGTGAACCTGGTTTGGATCCATGGTCGGTTGGTGCCAATGTCTACACTTGTAGATTTGCAGGTTTGGGGACATACAGTACATGCCCCGCAGGGGTGATGGCCTTGAACCGGTGGCAAGTCCCATAGAGTGCCCACTTGTCTGGGTTCCTTATTGCGTGGGAGTGTATGAACTAGCTGGTCCTTTAGGTTTTTTCCTCTTTTATAAGCAAAAAGAGGTAAAGGGATGTCGTCTCCACCAGTTTTTAAGATCGACCAACGTCTTTTCACGATCTTTTGGACTTGATTGGATCTGGTATTGAAGGTATTTACAAAGGTTATGCGGTTTGTTTTCTCTTTAGGTGGCTGGATCTCAAGTAGAGATTCTCGATTGTTATTCGAAGCCCTCTTTTTGGATTTGCGTATTATTTTCTTGGGATAGTCTTTTGCAATCAGTTGTTGTTCCAAGTTATTTGAATGGTTTTTGAAGGCTTCTTTATTCGAGCAGTTCCTTTGGACCCTCAGAAATTGGCCAAACGGTAAATTGTCCCTTAGTGCGCGAGGATGACAGCTATCATATCTTAAGAGGGCATTGCGCGCCATAGGCGATATCAGTCCTTGGTTGAGCATAACCTGATCCTTGCAGGTGATATCTTTTACCTTTCACTAAAAGCAGTAGTTTTAAAATCTTGGTCCTGAGGAATGCATGAAAAATCTTTTTCATTTAATGCTGAAACATGTCGACCACTACTCAACGCGGCTATTATTTCTAAAACCGCTTTTGCACATATCTTTTTAACCTTAGGGACTGGGAGACACTAATACACTTTGTTTTTTCTACCCAGTTCACCTAATTTTATACTCACTTTCTCTTCTTTTCACCCTACACTGCTTTTTTCAGTTGCCATTCATTTCTTGTGTTACTCTCCTCTCACATCTCCATTTCGGCACTGGTAATGTCTACCGGCCGTTGTGTTAAGTCTCCTGGGCAAGGAGATCCCAAATGATGTAAATGAGGGCAGTACAGTGTGGCTTCTGATGGGAATTTTTCCATATGCCCTTGAGTCCTAACTTGGCCAATTCTGCACTTTAAATAAACAGGTGTGTTGTGTTCCTGTGGGTGTTATCTGCACTGCACTGACGTTGTGATTCCGGATGATTGACTCCCTTGACCACTAGGTACCACTGGTTGTTTGGGTATTGCTTTCTGGGGCATGTACCTTGGTGGTCGTTAAACTTGCCCTTGGGCCCTCCTTAAAAATTGTGTTGTGCGCGTAATAGACACCAATAGGCCGTCATGTGGTTTCGGGCAAGTACGTCTCCTGTGGCGAGCGCACACCACTCGTGGGATTATTCATTATTTTTTTGGGATCCATTTCACGGGGCGAAGCAACTAAACACTGACATCTTGTTTTCACATTATGTGAGAGTCGAAGAGGTAGATCAACACCCGCTACTTACAGTGCTTGGAGGTGGCTTACGGGCTGGAAGAGCTGTGACAAGCAACGAATTTGTATTATTATGATATGTTCTGATTTATAATTATGCGGTAGGGTGGCGACCGGGTCCTCGCGTTTTATTGTCCGTACTTTGTGTGTGTTGGGGCGGTAGATAGGGCTCTTCTGGTGTATCCCCATTGCCCCTCCGACGGGTCCACGGACAGGGTCCCTCAGAGTCTGTTTATTTATAAACTAAGGGTGTTCTGTTTATTTCTGATATTTCTATGACGCCCACCTCTCCGCCTGGACAACCAGGCGCTTAACAGAAAAGGAACCCTCTCTTTGCAGGTGAGGCGAAAAACACAGTCGGGTGTGAAAGAGAGGTGGACGGGTGGGTAGGGCCGTGAAAGAGTGGGGACATGCACCTCATGGCGGAAGGGGTGCGTGAGGGAGGGTGGCATCTCAGCGGGGTGGGATTGATGGGGGACAGACCTTCACTTCTAGGGGTGCGGACCCAGACACCAGGGGCCAGGGGTGTCCACTCTCTCCCCACCCCAGGGAGCATTTAATCACACTTCTGTTGCAAAGGTTAAATATAACACACCTCTCCCTATGCCCTGGTAACCCCTTATAGACCCATCGCTACACAAACAATAACAGACCCTATAAACACGCCTTAACGTGCGCCACAGATCCGGTGACTCCGCATGGGGTCCCAGTGGCACGCACATACATACTGCCTAGAACCCCTTCAGGTACCCAGTCTGCGCTTTATTTGTGCATGACCCTTATCAGAAGCGCTGTGCATGCCCTCAGGCGTACGTGGGGCACCCTCGATGACTCCGTCAGTAGAACGCACGCTGTTGACACCCGCAGTGCCCTGAAATAATTTCTTCGAACCCTGACAGCCACGCTCAGGCCGGTACATTGACTCCTATTACATTTGGTAATACAAGCATGTTATTCACAGTGCGAAAAAACAACTAACGCGTGGTATAAAGCGCTATATACATGCTGGAGCTGATTCACAGAACTAACTTAAGACAAAATCCTAAACTTACTACTTTTGGTATTCACAGAAGTTAGGATTTTGTCTTAAGACAGACTTAAGACAGATTTAAGACAGAATCCTAACTTAAGTCTGTCTTAAGTCTGTTTTAAGACAAAATCCCAACTTCTGTGAATACCAAAAGTAGTAAGTTTAGGATTTTGACTTAAGTTAGTTCTGTGAATCGGGCCCTGGGTTATTATCGATATTGTGGGAACTAGTAGAGGTGGGCTGCATTAATAGGGAGCGGCGGGTCCTTTCTTTATTATTTAAATTTTACAAACCAGTCCCCTTATTTGTTTGTGAAAAGCAATGGTCCGTGGGTGGTTAATGTGACACTGAGGTGGCCCTGCTGAAAGTAAAGGGGGGGGGGGGCGAGGGAGGTACAGAGGGCTAAACAGAAAGCAACTTTCTCACCCGAGTGAATGTGAGAAAGGTATTTTTAAGGAATAGGCTACTCAGCAAATGTAAAGGCTGCTTCGGGACGGTTCAGGCTTTGATGATGGAGTCACTTGAGGCGTCTTGGTGCCTAAAATGTGTTATTTTTAGAAGAACCCAAAGCTGTTACCAGGGAGCTCTGGAGTGCGTTCTTTTAAGGGACATTTACACAAACGACTTCTGTGATCTCAAACATGAAATGTTTAAACACTTTGCACAGCCTAATGCTTCGTCTAATACTATTTTACGTTTACAGAGTGCGTTATGTCCCAGGGTGCGACATCGCAGTAATATAAGTGCACAGGTCACTCTTCCCGGGTACAGGGCAGGATTCACAGCTGTGACTCTCAGGTGGCACACAGACAACCGCAAGGGTCACACTCCTCCCAGAGTACGACCTAGTAGCACTATAAGTGCACAGGTCATGTCTTCCCCGGTGCGGGGAAGGATTCATGGATGTGACTGTGGTCGCACGCAGACATCTGAAGGGGTCGCATTCACCCACTGAAGCTTCAGATCATAAAACAGTGCATTTCCCTTTGATAGGTTTGACATTAATTTATTTTTCCGTATCTTTGAGGGTGCGTTTATCCGTTCTAGGCATTCACCTGAGAGTTAACACAATACCTCCTGTGTATTATTTTTTAGCCACGTCTTTGACCCATCCCCACACCCCATGGCTCCGGCCATGGGCTAAGGGCCACAGTTCCCCTACTCTGTCTGTATACATCACATAAGTGCAGCTATAGAGTAGATACATACATGACCTGCATTCTCTAGGCGCCATATGTGTCTTCTAAAAATACGGGAGAGCACCTCACGTGTACCATATGGGTGATTCATTGCTCCTCAGTGCACACATTTATAGGCACATCTGTACATCTTATAAATTATACACACAAGTGAGTACCCGGGGGCACTCCTGGGCGCGCTAAGCACACCTTGTAGAATCACTATGTACATTTAACAGCTCCTCTTCCCCCCATCCTATGCACTCCCCAGAAACAGGCCTTTTCTCCGTGAATACTCCCAGCTGACACTATGCAGACAGGTCATGCACAGGGCGTAGACCCTACGCACTCTAGACGCCTAACACCTGGACCTCCTAGTGTCTAAAAATGAATGTGTCCTTCTATAATGTAACCGGTGCTCATGTAAAGCCCCAGACACCTTCTGGGCGAGTGCCGCTATATTAAACAAAAAATAATAATAATAAATAAACACGACGGGAATAAACAACAAGCATTTGCAATGCAATAGGTCTCTCATTGATGCGAGATTATATTAGTATGGATAAGCTTAGCGAAATTTTTTCTATCGCCGTGCATCACCGGATTGTATCGCAGAGATAACGTGCTATTAGCAACGTTTATCTCAAATGCAATAAAACATCCAGCGATAGCGGCTCAATGCTTGAATATCGCTGGAAATCCCGCGATATTCAGGCATTAACACCAATAGGGTCTTAACCTGAATATCCACCTCCCATCCATACTAATATAATAAAGAGAGAACCCAAACCTTTGAGGCAGGTAATCTCAGGAACCACAGCACCAATCACAACACCCAATACAGCGTTGGAAAGGGCAGTTGCAGCAGAAGGACATAGGCTATGCAGACGCCCACCATATACATTTAAAAGGTAAAAGAACCATGCCAGCAAAGTAGTCCCTTGTGGGCGTGTCTGCATTGGGCTGTGGGCATGTGCTGGGGGCGTGACAAATGCTGGGGGCGTGTGGTACGTTCCGCATAACTCACCCCTCCTCCTAAAAATACCCCAACACCCTTAAACACTAACCCATCTTAACCCTATAAATATACCCTGTACCCCCAAACCCAAACCAATCCCTAAACCCTAAAAATACCCCTGTACCCCAAAACCCAAACCTAGCCCTGAACCCTATAAATACCCCTGTACCTCAAAACCCATACCTATCCCTAAACCCTAAAACCACCCCTGTACCCCATAACCCAAAACTATATCTGAACCCTTAAAATACCCAAACACCCCAAAACATATACCTCAATACCCCAAAACATATACCCCGATACCCATACTTACCTTATCCAAATATAAAAAAAACGACAAACGCTGGGGGAGTGTGGTACGTTCCGCCCTTCATGCCATGTCTCATATCGTGTGCTAATCCCACCCTGCTTCCTTTAAATACCCCTGCACCCCATAATCATAACCTACCCCTACTCCTTAAAATACCCCAACACCCTTAAACACTAACCCATCTTAACCCTATAAATATACCCTGTACCCCCAAACCCAAACCTATCTCTAAACTTCAAAAATACCCCTGTACCCCAAAACCCAAACCTAGCCCTGAACCCTATGAATACCCCTGTACCTCAAAACCCAATCCTATCCCTGAACCCTAAAAATACCCCTGTACCCCACAACCCAAACCTAGCCCTGAACCCTAAAAATACCACTGTACCCCAAAACCCAAACCTACCCCTGAACCCTAAAATACCCCTGTACCCCAAAACCCAAACCTAGCCCTGAACCATTAAAATAACCCTGTACCCCAAAACCCAAACCTACCCCTGAACCCTAAAAATACCCCTGTACCCCAAAAACCCAAACCTAGCCCTGAACCCTAAAAATAACCTTGTACCCCAAAACCCAAACCTACCCCTGAACCCTAAAATACCCATGTACCCCAAAACCCAAACCTAGCCCTTGAACCCTAAAAATACCCCTGTACCCCAAAACCCAAACCTAGCCCTGAACCCTTAAAATACCCCAGTACCCCAAAACCCAAACCTACCCCTGAACCCTAAAAGTACCCCTATACCCCAAAACCCAAACCTAGCCCTGAAAACTAAAAATACCCCTGTACCCCAAAACCCATACCTATCCCTAAACCCTAAAACTACCCCTGTACCCAATAACCCAAAACTATATCTGAACCCTTAAAATACCCAAACACCCCAATACATATACCTCAGTACCCCAAAACATATACCCCTATACCCATACTTACCTTATCCAAATATTTAAAAAAAACATGCTTTTACCATTCATGCATTTACAACGAATATCGTTGTAAATGTATGCGTGGTAAAAGCATATAAAATGTAATGCCATGCGTTATAATGGCATTGCGGAGTCATGGTACTTTCGTAATGAAAGTATGCGGAGTGTTGGTATGCGGAAAGAAAGTTGCGGAATAATGGGTGTTTACCCTCCCCCGCTAAGTACATTGGTGGCACTGCAGCCCACATCTCCAGCAACATACTCATATTTTTTCACCACCGATTTGAAAAATGCACAGGTCTCTCTCATTGATGGCCAGCACCGACATACACTTTTAGACACACCTCCCGCCACAAGTTCTAGAATTGTGAACTTTAGAGCTGGGGAGCTACGTTCGAATCACGGCATCAGCTCAACATCCTGTGATTTCAGGCAAATTGCTTTGTCTCCCCGTGCCCACCACAAATGAATGTGTTCTTCTGTAATGTAAATTGTGCTCATGCCATGTTGTCGAGTTCGCGCTATATAATATTGCAAGGAAAAATAAAGTACGGAAACTCGAGTTCACACACTACTGAACGCGCACTCTTAAGTGCATCAGCAGTGCACTGTGAATCAGAGCGTTTCACAGGCCTGTGACAGATAAGAAATGCTATCTAAACGAAATCCTACAAAACAATATACTACTGGCCGTCAGCAATTCATACCCGGACAACGTCGGGACGGGTTGCTAGTTGGATATACAGGTTGAGAAGTGGTCTGAGCAGGCGTTAGTTTTCAGCGATATTCGCGCTTAGCGCACATTTTTTAATCGCTACGCCTGCGTTGATAATAGGCGATAGCGATGTTAGCGACTGCTTTCAGTCGCTAACAGGTTCAATCAATCAATCAGCAAATTTGTAGAGCGCGCTACTCACCCACTAGGGTCTCAAGGCGCTGGGGGGAGGGGGAGTCGCTACTGCTCGAACAGCCAGGTCTTGAGTTGTTTCCTGAAGGAGAGATGATCCTGGGTCAGCCGTAGGTGGGTGGGGAGGGAGTTCCATGTCTTGGCTGCCAGGTAGGAGAAGGATCTTCCTTCGGCAGTGGATCTGCGAATTCGTGGGACGTGGCGAGGGCGAGGCTGGCGGATCGAAGATGGTGAGTGGGTGTGTAGAATGCGAGGCAGCAGTTGAGGTATTTGGGGCCCATGTCGTGGAGAGCCTTGTGTGCGTGGGTGAGGAGTCTGAACGTGATCCTCTTGTTGACGGGGAGCCAGTGCAAGTCTCTCAGATGGGCAGAGATGTGGCTGTGACGAGGGATGTCCAGGATGAGTCGTGCAGAGGCGTTCTGTATGCGCTGGAGTCTTTTCTGGAGTTTGGCTGTGGTTCCAGCGTAAAGGGTGTTCCCGTAGTCAAGTCGGCTGGTGACGAGGGCCTGGGTGACCGTCTTCCTGCTTTCGGTGGGGATCCACCGGAAGATCTTTCGGAGCATGCACAGGGTGTTGAAGCAGGATGACGAGACGGCATTGACTTGCTTGGACATCGTGAGGGAGGAGCCCAGGATGAAGCCCAGGTTGCGAGCATGGTCCGTTGGCTTGGGGGGGGGGGGTGCCCAGGGCAGGGGGCCACCAGGAGTTGTCCCAGGCAGAGGGAGATGGTCCCAGGATGAGGTACGCCCACTTTGCATGTCATTAGCGATAAATATCGCTGACATGCAAAGCGGGCTCCAAACCGCTCGCTATCACCTACAAACTGTCGCTAACTGCTGTTAGCGACAGCTTGCTAATAGGGCAATGAAAATATCGCCGCTTCTCTGCCGCAAAAGGGGCGATAATTTGATATCGCCAGCCTTGCTAATATGCACCCCAGTAACTTACAGTCTCATAAAACCTGTGAAGAGAGGTGACCTTCCATTAGATCCTCTTGCTCTAAAACAATTTAATGTGCAAGAGTAAGAAACCCCTTCTGGTTAGTGTGCCTATGTACATCTCACTCAACATACGCACTGGGGCCCGATTCACAGAACTAACTTAAGACAAAATCCTAAACTTACTACTTTTGGTATTCACAGAAGTTAGGATTTTGTCTTAAGACAGACTTAAAACAGACTTAAGACAGACTAAAGTTAGGATTCTGTCTTAAGTCTGTCTTAAGTCTGTCTTAAGACAAAATCCTAACTTCTGTGAATACCAAAAGTAGTAAGTTTAGGATTTTGTCTTAAGTTAGTTCTGTGAATTGGGCCCATGACCACCACATGAAGACCAATGTGGTCTCACATACAAGTTTCCGCTATCCAGGTAATTGGCCTTCCCATTTATTAAGCGCATCTCGGACGCGCTCAATAAATGGTCCTCACAGCTGCAGCGACAAGGTCACATGCCTTGTGGTTACCTCCGAGTAGCATAGACTCTGTCCTCTCTGCTTGCAGGTTCTTCACTTGAAGAATTCACCCTTGGATTCCACTGGATTCCTGCACAGTCTTCTCCAGCGGCATCTTTCCTGAAGTCATCCATTATGGTCTAAGGCGGTTTCCAACGTCCCTTCGCACCTATGCACCCAGCTTCCCTGGTGTAGGTATCCTGGTTCCTGGGGCATCCATGGGTGGGTTGACTCTGCAACCTTCTGTCTTCCATGGGATTTCTTCAGGGTCCACTGGGAATGGTGGTCCTTCTTAAAAACTGTAACAGTAACTTCCCAGTTCACTTCTTATGGACACGCAGCTGTGTTTCCACTCTGTACACATCTTCTGTGAGGTACCTGGGTACATACCTTGCATGGTTTCTTGTGTCCCCAGCTCCTCTGAGTCTCCTGGTCCAAGTCTTGACTTCAGCCGCAGTTCAAATTCCAATTTCTTAATATATGGTTTGGTCTACCCCTGGAGAGCACTGTATTATGTGCTTACTTATCTATTGCAATTGAAGTATTCATGTATATTTGTCTTTATATTAACCCTGGTCGAAGTACTATGCTACGCTTGTGTAGTTTGCGAATTTTGCGCTACTTCGCACTGCGCAAATTGCACGTAGCACAGTGCAAACACAAGTAGCGTAGTAGTAATTTTTTGCTTGCTCGCAGTCCTCAACGTCAAGTTTGCGACCCCAATCAAGCAAAATGACATCCCGGTGAGACTTTTTCCTCGTTCGCGATCTGCAACATCAAGTTGCCGATCGCGAGCGTGGAAAAGAAATCTCCCGGCGAGATTCTCAACGCGGGGAGGTCAGGTATCTCATTGCGAGTGATCGCGTATGCTCGTGACCGCTCACAATGAGAAACTACCAGTCCGCGTTGAGAAAGCTGCCGCTCGAGTAGAAATCTACCCGAGCGGCAGAAAACGACCGCTTGCACTGTGCAAGATGCGGTTTACACTGATTGCACAGTGCGGACAAGCATCCGGCACTGTGTAATCAGTGCGAACAGCATTTTGCACTACGCAGTTCGCGTAGCTACGC
Source organism: Lissotriton vulgaris (assembly GCF_964263255.1). Taxonomy (NCBI): domain Eukaryota; kingdom Metazoa; phylum Chordata; class Amphibia; order Caudata; family Salamandridae; genus Lissotriton; species Lissotriton vulgaris. Next base: position 281,054,548 of record NC_141685.1, on the reverse strand, counting down.
GGAGTGCGAAGTGCACTTTGCATAGCTATGCGTAACGCCACTACACGAACTACGCCCAGGGTTACATTATATCTCCGGGTAGGAGATATACAAGTGTGTTAATGAGCGTTGTCCCAAAATGCACTTATTGTAATGTAGGCCCTATCACTGAACAAAACTATTTTGTGTGCGAATGCGCTCCTTGTGAGAAAGCAGAATGCCATCACTCAAAGTGAATTTAGCCAATGGTTGAAGTGGGCTGACCCTCTGTCCCATTCAACAGACCAATGATTAAAGAGAGCTGGCTGGCAACCCCTACAAGTAACATACATGTAAATAAACCCGATTCATGCGGGAGACTCATGATTTTATTTGGCCAAAAATGACTTTTTGTCTACTGTCTTCTGCCTGAATTATTTTTTTCAATCAACCACTTTACTATTTTAAAATGTTGGCAAGTATGAAGTAAGTACATTACATATATAATGTTACTAAAATCAAAAGGTCTTTGTTAACTCTAGACCTAAAAATCAACACACACTGCCAGATTTACCATCTACTCACACAGCGCAGTACAGCAACCGCAAATGCAGCGCTGCGTGAAAAGATAGGAGAAGAGCTCCATATTCACAGAAATCTGGCACTCTCGTACCTTCTTCACTAGAGCCAGCGCAGAAATCCGTTTCGATGCGCCATGGAGACACCTTTGCTCCATGGTGCCTTGACTGGCTTTCCCCTTTTACCTCTATGTATGTGGGCTTTAAAGTGCAGCACACGTACAAAGTCAGAAAAGGAAGGAGAAATGAAATAATTTCTCCCTTGTTGCACCTACTTCGAAAGGATGTAGTCTTCTGGAGCTAAAACCTGTCTACTTTATTTAACTAACAGGGTTTAGCATCAGAAACCATGGGTGATTGCATGGGAATGACCATGCTCCACCTCTGGCACGCCCTCATGGTGCTAAGTAATGCGTTACTTTCAAGTTATTTACAACAAGTTTAGTGCCGAAAGACAGGGGCAGATTTACTGTAAACTAACGCAGCGCGGTGTAGCATGTCATTTTGCTGTGCTGCGTTAGTTTGGAAGCACAGGGATGTGACATATTTACAATATGTCGCATCTCTGTGCTTCACCCTGCGCTGGCGCACAAACTGCTGCCATGTTCCGACGCAGGCACCCTTGCACCATGGTGCAAGGATGCGTGCGTCACAGGGATGATTGTTTATGTGCAGGAAGGGTTTCCTTCCTGCACATAAACAATCAGAAATGGGGTTTTACATCTTCTATGTGTGCAGCTTTAGCACACATAGAACTTGCAAAGCGTCATTGTTTTAATGATTGTTTATGTGCAGGAAGGGACACCTTCCTGTACATAAACAATACCAAGCGCGACGAAAACGGCACTGCGTTCTATCTTTGCACAATAACGCCGCCTGTTTAAAAGCGCTTGTGATTTTAATCTCAGTGCCCCCAGCCTCACTCGACTTTTCACCGCCTCCATTTTGTTTGTTGTTGTCTCCCAGAGCCCTTCCTCCTCGCCCCGCTCCCGCCTCCCTGCTGCCCCTCCCACCCACTGACCCTTACGGCTGACTCCGTAGAAGGCAGAACTGTGACCGTCTTGACTTCGTCAGACGCGGCCGCTCCCACGCTCCCTGGCTCCTGGTGGTATCGTTACTCACCCTTCGACTTCAGACTGTCTGTACTCTTAAATTGTGCATTTGTTTAACCTCACTGCGCTCATAGCGCTTCTGGTGATCTAGCGCTGCTGGTGATTAGTAACTCAACTTTGTTTGTGCCATTGAATTGTGCATTTGTTTAACCTCACTGCGCTCATAGCGCTTCTGGTGATCTAGAGCTGCTGGTGATTAGTAACTCAACTTTGTTTGTGCCATTGAATTGTGCATTTGTTTAACCTCACTGCGCTTATAGCGCTACTTGTGATCTAGCGCTGCTGGTGATTAGTAACTCAACTTTGTTTGTGCCATTGAATTGTGCATTTGTTTAACCTCACTGCGCTTATAGCGCTTCTGGTGATCTAGCGCTGCTGGTGATTAGTAACTCAACTTTGTTTGTGCCATTGAATTGTGCATTTGTTTAACCTCACTGCGCTTATAGCGCTACTTGTGATCTAGCGCTGCTGGTGATTAGTAACTCAACTTTGTTAGTGCCATTATTATAGCGCGACAGCGTTTCTGGTGATTAGTAGTGTTGCATAGTTGGTGCCATTGAAACAGCGCGACGAAAACGGCACTATCTTTGCACAATAACGCCGCCTGTTTAAAAGCGCTTGTGATTTTAATCTCAGTGCCCCCAGCCTCACTCGACTTTTCACCGCCTCCATTTTGTTTGTTGTTGTCTCCCAGAGCCCTTCCTCCTCGCCCCGCTCCCGCCTCCCTGCTGCCCCTCCCACGCCCCTCCCCCTCCACTAACCATTAATGTCAAATGTCCCCACGCACAGCGTCCACGCGCTACGGCCGCACCGAAGGTGCGCCAAAGGTAAGCCCGTCTACGCCCATCCGCGCCTGGACCGCGCCCAGCGCCAGACCCCCTGGCCCCCGTACCACCCACCCCTCCCGCATTACTTACGATGCCACCACCCTCCTAGCCCTTAACCCCGGCCGTCCCCACAACTGCGTCCAAACCGCTCCTGGACACACCCATGGACCCTTCTCTTGCAACTCCTGCAAGTTCGACGGCACCAAGAACAACTCCTCATCTACGAACACTCAACAGATATCCGACACCAACCACCTAAAATGCATCCTGCTCAACACCCGCTCGGTCCACAGGCACGCCATCGACCTCTGGAATCTACTAGACACCACCTTCCCGGACGTCGCCTTCCTAACAGAAACATGGATGAACGCCTCATCAGCCCCAGACATCACCATTGCCTTCCCGGAAGGCTACAAGATCATCCGTAAGGACAGCACCGACCAAACAGGAGGAGGCATCGCTATCGTCCATAAGAACTCCATCCGCATCTCAACCAGCTCAGACGTCAACCTTCCCAGCGCCGAACACCTTCACTTCCAGATCCACACCGACCCCAAGACCACACTCAGAGGCACCCTCCTCTACCGGCCTCCAGGACCCCGTGCACAATTCAGTGACGACATCACTGACTTTATCACCCCACACGCCCTCCCCTCTGAGGAATACATCCTATTGGGAGACCTCAACTTTCACCTGGAAAAGAGCAATGACAGCAGCGCCACCACCCTTCTGGACAATCTCGCCAACCTCGGACTCAAAGAACTTGTCACTACCCCACCCACATTGCAGGTCACACACTCGACCCTATCTTCACCTCCAGCAAACATGTCTCATTCAGTCACACCACAGCTCTTCATTGGACGGACCACAGCTGCGTTCACTTTATCTACAATAAGACCACAACCCACAACCATCCTCAACCCACTCTGCGAAGAAACTGGAACAAAATCACCATCGACCAGATCTCCTCATCGCTTCTTCTAAACCCCCCCGCCCACTCCTCAAACCCAGACCAAGCAGCCATTAACCTCACCCAATGGCTATCCAACAGCGCCGACATCCTAGCACCATTGAAAAAACGTCAAATCAAACTAGGCAGCAAAAACGCCTCCTGGTTCAACGATGATCTTAAGAAATCCAAGAAACTCTGTCGCTCCCTCGAGAAGGCCTGGAAAAAAGACCCAAACACCAGCACCAGGGACGCCTTCAAAAACGCCACCCGCATACACCACCAACTAATCCGATCTGCCAAGAAAGCCGCATTCAAGGACCGACTAGATAACAACGCCCACAACAGCAAGGAATTATTCAACATCGTCAAAGAATTTACCAACCCATCAGCCAACTCCAACGACATCACCCCCTCTCAAGCCCTCTGCGACTCCCTAGATTCATTCTTCCACAACAAAATCGCAGACATCCACAACAGCTTCGACAACCGACCCGGAGACCAACCCACCCAACCTTCTGCAGGACCTTCACCCCCCTTGAACATCCTTAATGACTGGAACCCAATCTCCACTGAGGACACCATCCGCCTGATGAACTCCGTCCACTCAGGATCCCCAACTGACCCATGCCCTCACCACATCTTCAACAAAGCAGACTCCATCATAGCACCACACCTCCGAGATGTCATCAACTGCTCCCTCAACTCCGCCACCTTCCCGGAAAGCTGGAAACACGCAGAACTCAGCGCCCTTCTGAAAAAACCCACAGCTGACCCCACCGAACTCAAAAACTACCGCCCCATCTCGCTTCTTCCATTCCCGGCCAAAGTCATCGAGAAAGCTGTCAACAACCAGCTCGCCACCTTCCTCGAAACCAACAAATCCCTCGACTCCTCACAGTCCGGCTTCCGAGCCAAACACAGCACTGAAACCGCCCTCATCGCAGCAACAGACGACATTCGAACTCTACTGGACAATGGAAACACAGTCGCCCTCATCCTCCTCGACCTCTCCGCTGCCTTCGACACAGTCTGTCATAGCACCCTATTACAGCGCCTCAGAAACGTCGGAATCCAAGGAAAAGCACTGGAATGGATCACCTCGTTCCTCACCGGAAGAACCCAAAGAGTCCGCCTCCCACCATTCAAGTCAGAGGCCACTGAAGTCATCTGCGGCGTGCCACAAGGATCGTCACTCAGCCCCACCCTCTTCAACGTATACATGAGCCCCCTTGCGGCCATCGCTCGCCAACACAACCTCAACATCATCTCCTACGCTGATGACACTCAACTGATCCTTTCACTCACCAAAGACCCTAACACCGCCAAAACCAACTTACACGAAGGAATGAAAGAAGTTGCCGAGTGGATGAAGCACAGCCGTCTGAAACTGAACTCAGACAAAACAGAAGTCCTCATCTTAGGCACCTCCCCCTCCGCCTGGGATGACTCTTGGTGGCTAGAGGCCCTTGGAAAAGCACCCATCCCGACGGACCACGCACGGAACCTGGGCGTCATCCTGGACTCCTCACTCTCGATGACCAGACAAGTCAACGCCGTTTCATCATCTTGCTTCAACATTCTTCGCATGCTCAAAAAAACATTTCGCTGGATCCCCACCGAAACTAAAAAAACGGTCACCCACGCACTGGTTACGAGCCGCCTGGACTACGGAAACACCCTATACGCCGGTACCACCGCAAAACTCCAGAAAAAACTCCAACGCATCCAGAACGCTTCAGCCAGGCTCATACTAGACATCCCGCGTAAAGAACACATCTCTGGTCACCTGAAAAACCTCCACTGGCTCCCCGTAAATAAGAGGATTACTTTCCGCCTCCTAACCCACGCACACAAAGCACTTTACGAACTTGGACCCGAATGCCTCAACACACGACTCTCCTTCTACACCCCCTCCCGCCAGCTACGATCCTCCAACCAAGCCCTTGCCACTGTACCTTGAATCAACAAAACCACCATGGGAGGTAGATCCTTCTCCTACCTGGCAGCTAAAACCTGGAACTCACTTCGCACTCACCTTCGCCTTACTCAGAACCCCCTAGCATTCAGAAAGCAACTTAAAACTTGGCTATTCGACAAGTAATTCCCCACCCTTCTTCAAGCGCCTTGAGACCCTATGGGTATGTAGCGCGCTATATAAATCTCTTGACTTGACTTGACTTGACATAGGTGATTTCTTCTTTCTATGTGTGCTGCGGAATGCAGATTTACGATTTCTTGTAAATCTGGAAATGTCTCAAGTTCCCTGGGTGTTACGTGGAAACACCCACAGCAACACATATGGAACGACCCCAAGGACAGGAAAAGGAACACAGGGTGGCTTTTCCTGCCCTTGTAAATATAGGGCAGCAAAATGTGGTGCTGGTGCATCACAAATAGTGACGCACCGGTGGCACAGGGGGCTGGTAAATCTGCCCCACAATTGAAAAAAAGATTTTGTGCCGATTTGCATTACTTTTGTGACGCGAACACGGTGTACAACTTTAGTAAATCTCCTCCACAGTTGCCTATAGATTTGCATATTTTCTGTGCAATGCCAACAACTTCTTTTCTTTGTTTTTCTGTGTTAAATTATTAATATTAACTTCTGTGAGTGCTCACAGATCTGTGACTCCTTCACATGTTAATTAAAGTGAATATGGAAATCACGGTCTAATAGAACTAGGTGTTACTTCGCACTACGTATTGAATTGCAATAAACCAAGTTAAGAATATGGGGGCATATTATCAAGGGTGGCGATAGGGAATTTTCGCCGCTATAGCGGCCGTTTTCGGCCGCTAAGCGGCGATAATTCTATCGCCCTATTAGCAAGCTGTCGCTAACAGCAGTTAGCGACAGCTTTTAGGTGATAGCGAGCAGTTTGGGGCCCGCTTTGCATGTTACCGATATTTATCGCTAATGACATGCAAAGTGGGCGTACCCAAACTGAAAACAGTCGCTAACATCGCTATCGCCTATTAGCAAGGCAGGCGTAGCGATGGAACTATTCGCGCTAAGCGTGAATATCTCCAAATACTAACACCTGCCCAGACCAGTTCTTAGCCATGTTATCCAATGGGAGGTGGATAACATGGCCAAGAGCATTTCATCGCTAATGCGTGAATATCGCTGTATTCTAAGCGATATGCGCCACTATGGCCGGAAAATGTATCGCTTTGGAGATAAACTTTGCTAATAGCACGTTATTCCGGCGATGCTCAGCGATAAAAAAAATCGTCGCTAAGCCTATTTAGAGATAAATATTGCTACTTGTTGGTAATATGCCTCATAGCTCTTTACTATTTGTCTAGAAGGCTCCTCTTAAAGAGGAGCCACCTAATCGTGGTTAATGAAAGATTGAGGGGATTTTATGTAAGTGAAAAAGTTCTAAAGTAAATCCCATCGTGTTTACAAAATACTACTTAAAATTAAGTTCATGATAAAGCGTGTTATATATTCAAATTCATTTTGTCGTTATTGATTATCTATGTTAATAATGGTAGATGTTGCCAGATGATTCTGTAAATACAAATAAGAACAGCAAGGCTCGTCGTTGTTTGCCGAAAAGTGCCCAATTTTACCTTGTTTTATCCACGCTACCTCCATTCTAGATTTGTTGCTAAGTAGAATGCTTTGTGAGAAGTTGTCTCTCCAGAGATAAATAAATGATTACAACTAGCTTAAACGTCAACAAAACAGACTTGCAGTGTAAAGTAGCGGGCCCTGGGCCAACATGCTACACTAACGGCGACACTAGTGACATGAGCACTTACTTAACTGACCACGAGTTAGAGGCCCGGGCCCTATATAGATTTCGCCTGCACAGCTGTGCTTGTGAAATCTATTGGTTTTAATATAAGCTTAAAAGGGGCTTACATCCCGCCTCCTCTCTTTCTTGGCTTATGTGTGTGCCACTTACCTTTCCACCATTTCTATTGACTGTAGCATGTTTTCCTGCATTTACAAATGCGTGTTCCTTGTCTGCTTCTTGTATCAGTTTCCGTGGCCAAAACAATTACTTAACATCTGCTATGGTGGAACTCTTTTTTTTATAAAGTTTTCCCTCTTTTTGCTTTTTGTCTTCCAGAAGATATATAGCACCCAGAGAAAGTGATTTGCCCAGAATCACAGGATGTTGCGCTGCTGAGACACAAACAGGGATCCCCAGCTCTCAAGTCAGCAGCTCTGGCTGCTGCACCACATCCTCTCCACTACTGTGTTATTTGTCCCGAGCAATGATTGATAAAAACTGCATTTTATTCATCACACAGTCGAAACTGATGAATTACCAATGCTTATATTGACAGTGTCACCTTGTATCTTGTATCTGGGTTTTATATTGCGCCAAATCACCGACAGGTCTCAAAGCGCTTCTGACAAAGTACAGCAACAAGAAGAAGGGTAGAAGGGATGCGGATTGCCGACCTATCTTACGGGGATGTGAACGCGTCCCAGAAGAGCAAAGTCTTCAGGGATTTCCTAAAGCGGAGAAGATTGGATTCTCTACGAAGCACCTCCGGTAGCTTATTCCAAATGGTGGGGGCTTGGACTGAAAAGGATCTGCCACCTTTGGTTGCCATTTTAAAACGTGGGCAAGATAGCAGAAGGGAATTGGAGGATCGCAGAACTCGCTTGGGTTCATACACTTCAAGCCTCTCTTTTATATAGGCAGGCGCCTGCCCATAAATTGCTTTATGGCAAATGCACAGGCTCTTGAATTCAACCCTTTGCTTTATAGGGAGCCAGTGTAACCTATAAAGTAGAGGGGAGGCATGGGTCCGTCTGGGTAATCCGATTAGCCGTGCTGCGTCGTTCAAGATGACTTGTAGACGATTGATTGAATTTTTTGGAAGACCTAGGTATAGTGCGTTCCTGTAATCGATTCTGGAAACTATTGTGGCTGAAACAATGGTTCGAAGCATATTCGTTGAGAGCAAAGGGACAAGCTTTCGCAACTGCCTAATCAGGTTGGTACATGATCCAACCACAGCGGATACTTGGTTGGTCATCGAGAGTTCCTGATCGATTTTCATACCGAGACTCTTTACACTAGGACATGGCTTTGGGGTAGGTCCAAGTTCTTGGGGCCAGAACAGATCATTCCAGGGGGAGGCAGAGGTTGAGACTACAAGGACCTCCGTTTTGTCTGGATTAATTTTTAATAGGTTGGACGTCATCCAGTTTACTGTGAACCGTAATATCTTTTGGGCCATGGACTGAGCCGATGTTGTGTTTTCGATACTCAGCAGCAGCTGAGTATCATCGGCGTAGTTAAAGACTTTACAGCCCATGTTTGCCAAAGCGTCTATCAGTGGCTGCAGGTATAAATTAAATAAAAGTGGTGAGAGTGCGGACCCTTGCGGGACTCCACATACCAAGGCGCCAACGTCAGATACCTGATCTGCTAGCTGGATCCTCTGCGTCCTCCCTAGCAGAAAGGCCGTTAGCCATTGGAGAGCTTGTTCTTTTATCCCGGACATGGCTAGTCTGTCCAGGAGCAGTGCATGGCTGACAGTATCAAACGCCGCTGAAAGATCTAATAATATCAGGGCGCTTGGTTTTTTACTGTCAGCCATGCATCTGAGCTCATCCAGCACCAACAGCATTACTAGTTCCGTGCTATGGTGGGCGCGAAAACCAGCTTGCCGCTCCTGGAGTAGGCGATGTGACTCCAGGAGGGGTGACAATGATTTTAATACATGCTGTTCTAGAATTTTTGACAGAAACGGCAGCTGGGAGATTGGCCTGTAGTTCTTCAGGCTAGTTGGATCCGCCCCAGGTTTTTTTATCAGGGGTCTAACACGTGCCTCTTTAAAGGTAGTTGGTAATGATCCTGTAGCTAATGAGTTATTTAGGAGGTTCAGGATCTGGTCCTCCAGAATAGGAATTGCTAGCCGAAAAATTTCCGGAGGGCAGGGGTCAGCAGGGGAGCCTGACTTGGTTGATATAGCTAGTTGTCTGAGGGTAGTGGAGTCGATATTAGGGAATCTAGTCATAATAGGGGTCGAGGGGTTTTGAGGGGGCGATGACGTGGTGAGAATAGTTGAGCTGTCTTTCTTGATGTCTGACAGGATAGTCGCTACTTTTTCAAGAAAGTATCCTTGAAAGGTGTTACAACCAATCAGTGTATCTACCTTTTCTTCCTTTTTGCTTAATTCTTTCAGTATTTGGAAGGTTTCTTTCTGGATATTTACGGTGTTGTTCATGCGGGTTTCGTAGTAGGCCTTTTTGGTTGATACAATGAGCTTTTTATACAGTTGAAAGGATGTTCTATATAGTTCGCGGTCTGTATACTTTTTAGATTTCCTCCAGCATCTTTCAAAATGGCGGAGCTTTCTTTTTTGATCTCTCAGGTTTTGAGTAAACCAGGGAGCTCCTTTTTCCGCACCTTTTATTTTTTGTGTCTTTTCTGGGGCTATCTCATCAATTGATTGCCTGAGAGTGGCTACTATAGTGTCATAATTTAAATCTAAGTCTACGCCATCTGATGGGATCATTGGTTTATGTATATGTTTGGACAGGGCTTCTGTTAGGGTTACTGGGTCGACTTTTTTCCATTGGCGCACTTTTTTGGTTTTTAGCGGGAGTTTTACCTGAGGATTATTTTGTGGTATATCACACAGGATTAGATGGTGGTCAGACCAAATACAAGGTGTAATATTTGTGAGAGCCACTTTTGGCATAGAAGACCAGATGAGATCGAGAATGTGGCCTTTTATGTGGGTTGGGGCTTCCACTAATTGTACCAGGCCTAAAGTGGTCATGGAAGTCTGTAGCTGCCGTGTTGGTAGATCTTTATCTGTCTTGTCCCAGTGAACATTAAAGTCACCTGTCACCAAGATATTTTTATAACGTGTGCATAAATCTGATATTATAGGAAAAAAGAGGTCATTAAACATTGATGTACATTGGGGTGGACAATAAATCGTTAAAATGATAAGACAGGAATTGTTCATGGTAATTTTTATCCCCAGTAGATCAACAGAATTTATAGTCTCGGTTAAAATTTTTGTCACCGTGAGCTGTTTTTTGAAGATTGTTGCTACGCCACCACCCCGGGCACCGTCTGGCCGATTATGCCAAATCATGTCATATCCGCTAGGGAGGGCGGCTATGATGTCGGGGGAGGAAATATCGCTCAACCAGGTTTCGGTGAGTGTCAATATGTCAATGGTCTCGTCCTGTAAAAGGGTGAAGATTTCCAGGTGATGTTTCTGTAATGACCTAGTGTTTAGGGTAGCTAGCTTTAGTGGGGGTAAAAGGCTAGTATTCCTGTGGCTAGGGGATTGAAAGATGTTACATTCCTTGAGGACGGAGCGCGTGATGGGAATTAAACTATACCTGTCAGAGTTCAGTGCTAGGAGATCATTTGCAGTGTAGGAAATGCATGTGCCAGAGTACCTGATCCCTGAGCCGGATCGTGCGCAGACGGGCGCAGACGGGCAGGACTCTGGCACGACTCCGGCGCAGGTCCGGCGCATCCGCTGTTCGCGTCCGCTGCGCGGAGTCATCACCGTCTGTTTTTATAACGCTGCCAATCGCGTCACCAGCCCAACCCGACCCAAGATGGCCGTCGAAACCGGAGCCCTGCCCTCGGCGTCAACATTCAGCCGAGAGCAGGTCCGGAGCTGAAGGGAGGGGGTGAAAAAGAGTCTAAGGCGCCACAAAGCGCAAGGGAGTCTCAACACACCTCTTAAACTCAGGTGTGCACAGAAATACAAATTACAATTAAAATCGGTTTTTAAAATTACAGGAAAGGTAGGAGACCTCCCGGCTTCCGCCTCAGGAGGGGAAAAGAATGCTGTGTCAGTATCGCCTGCTCACCGAACACAAGCGCCTTTTATAACGCTGCCAATCGCGTCACCAGCCCAACCCGACCCAAGATGGCCGCCGAAACCGGAGCCCTGCCCTCGGCGTCAACACTCAGCCGAGAGCGGGTCCAGAGCTGAAGGGGGGGGTGAAAAAGAGTCTAAGGCGCCACAAAGCGCAAGGGAGTCTCAACACACCTCTTAAACTCAGGTGTGCACAGAAATACAAATTACAATTAAAATCGGTTTTTAAAATTACAGGAAAGGTAGGAGACCTCCCGGCTTCCGCCTCAGGAGGGGAAAAGAATGCTGCGTCAGTATCGCCTGCTCACCTAACACAAGCCCCTTTTATAACGCTGCCAATCGCGTCACCAGCCCAACCCGACCCAAGATGGCCGCCGAAACCGGAGCCCTGCCCTCGGCGTCAACACTCAGCCGAGAGCAGGTCCGGAGCTGAAGGGAGGGGATGAAAAAGAGTCTAAGGCGCCACAAAGCGCAAGGGAGTCTCAACACCCCTCTTAAACTCAGGTGTGCACAGAAATACAAATTACAATTAAAATCGTTTTTTAAAATTACAGGAATGGTAGGAGACCTCCCGGCTTCCGCCTCAGGAGGGGAAAAGAATGCTGTGTCAGTATCGCCTGCTCACCTAACACAAGCCCCTTTTATAACGCTGCCAATTGCGTCACCAGCCCAACCCGACCCAAGATGGCCGCCGAAACCGGAGCCCTGCCCCGGCGTCAACACTCAGCCGAGAGCAGGTCCGGAGCTGAAGGGAGGGGGTGAAAAAGAGTCTAAGGCGCCACAAAGCGCAAGGGAGTCTCAACACCCCTCTTAAACTCAGGTGTGCATAGAAATACAAATTACAATTAAAATCGGTTTTTAAAATTACAGGAAAGGTAGGAGACCTCCCGGCTTCCGCCTCAGGAGGGGAAAAGAATGCTGTGTCAGTATCGCCTGCTCACCTAACACAAGCCCCTTTTATAACGCTGCCAATTGCGTCACCAGCCCAACCCGACCCAAGATGGCCGCCGAAACCGGAGCCCTGCCCTCGGCGTCAACACTCAGCCGAGAGCAGGACCGGAGCTGAAGGGAGGGGGTGGAAAAGAGTCTAAGGCGCCACAAAGCGCAAGGGAGTCTCAGCACACCTCTTAAACTCAGGTGTGCACAGAAATACAAATTACAATTAAAATCGGTTTTTAAAATTACAGGAAAGGTAGGAGACCTCCCAGCTTCCGCCTCAGGAGGGGAAAAGAATGCTGTGTCACCTGACTGGGGATGCCTGTGTTGTATGTGTATGGGGTGGGTGGGTGGGGTTATGTCCAACAGGCATGGCCAGACTGGGAACCCAAAGCAGCCCTGGCAAATGTTATCAGACCAGCCCCTATATGGTGAGTGGGAGCGAGCCTAACCAATAGAAGAGGAGTCTGGGGGAAGAACATTTGTGAAAAATTGCATAAATGGTGCATGCTACACTTTTTTCATTATACACTGAAATGTCTGTGCATACTGAGGGTAAAGACACTCAGGGGCTTATTTACAAGCTCCTGTGTGCTGCCGGAAATTCACTTATAGTGACGGTTCGGAGGCGCACCCTACTGGGCCATATCTACAAGGCCACGTAAAGCCAACCTACGTAGCTTTTCTTGGCCTAGTAGATAGGGACTGAGGCAACGCAGCGCAAGTCACCACTTGCTTCACCCTGCAATAGGGAGATGTGCCATGGGAATTACTGTGGGTGTTCCCATGTAACACTCATGGAATTTGACACATTCCCAGACATACAAGATTTAATAGGCCTGGGAATACTCAAAAAGCATACGCCTCCAAGGCGAGGTGTAAAGGTGGCGCAACGAGGAGAAACACCTATAGCTCGGCAATAGCCTGGGGTACCGACGGACAGAGCGGGCCTCATTCACTGAGCAGTTGCCAGGTGAGGTGAGGAGTACTCCCACACAGAGATGAGAATGAACTTGAATCTCCTGTGATATCCAACAATCATCTTCGACTCACAGGAACTGGTAGGGTGTATTGCACCAATTGTTTAGTTGTTCTATTTTGTTTTTTGCACAGTTTTCTATTACATTTGCAGTAAGGTAGCAATATATTGGTCCTGACGAAAGCCTGGTTAATGACACCTTCGTGGCTGAAACATGTAGACCTGCCAATCTATCACTAATGATAGTCATTTTTTCAAACTATCAGCACTTTGTTTTTAGTCTTGACACTAAGATAGCGCTTATTAAAGTTATTTGAAGTGTCTTAGTAGTCAATTTTAACTTTTGCACTTTTTCACTTTTTTTGCACTGCAAATCATCAGCACCACTGATTGCAATATAACTGTGGCTGTTTCGATCACTGGCTATGAATTGAGAGTAGCTTCCATACTATTTGGTGCGGGCTGCTCCATACATATAACCTACAGTAACTCCCAGATGATGATGCTCTGCCACTGTGGTGGGCTGATGGGCTGATTTCCACTCAGTGAGTGTGTGCTTGCTTTGATCCAGACACCACAGTTTCCTTGCCATTCTTTATCTCACTGTTTATAGACCGGTAGTTCCTTTGTGTTCCCACGTAACACCCATGTACCTGATGCATTCCCATGTTTACAAGGTTTCATAACCTGGGAATGCATAAGGAGAGGTGTTAAAGTGTCACAACGAGGAGAAAAAAACATTATTTCTCCTTGTATTTTGCCCTTTCTATGTGTGCTGCATTCGGAAACACACAAAGGAGGAGGAAAATGCCATCAATATTTGTTTTTGTGCAGGTAGGTGTCCCTATATGCACAAAAACAATCATCCCTGCAACACAGGCACCCTTGCACCATGGTGCAAGGGTGTCTGCCTTGGCGCTAGGCAGCCACTTGTGCGCCAGGGCAGAGGATAGCACAAGGATGCGTCGTAAATACAACGTATCCCTGCACTTTCCTATTAACGCAGATCGGCGCAGCAAAATGGCTTGCAGCGTCGTACTGCGTCATTTTCTAGTGAAAATGCCCCACAGATTTGGAGGAGTTAGACCTCTGTGCAAAGCTACACAAAGATGTGTGGGGGATAGGGAGGGATGTCTAGAGGGGTGTAGATCTCAAAAGATACTGTGGTGCATTTTAGCAGATCTATAAAATTACCACTGCATCTACTACTTCACAAGAGTGGAATTGTTCTAGTCTAGTCTGAAGCAAGGCGGATTCTCAAGTGTTACTGAATTATAAATACCTACGTACATTAAAAAGGAATCCTCCAAAGGAAATGTGGAATTAAGAAACCATAATTCCTGATATGGAAAGACATTAGCATCTTGACATAATGTTTTTCCTCATTATCAGAGTCACAAACGATAAGCACTGTAAACACAGAGGGCCCGATTCACAGAATGAACTTAAGACTCAATCCTAAACTTACTACTATTTTGGTATTCACAGAATGCACTTACTACTTTTGGTATTCACAGAAGTTAGGATTTTGTCTTAAATTTGTCTTAAGTCTGTCTTAAGTCTGTCTTAAGTTTGTCTTAAGACAAACTTAAGACAAAATCCTAACTTCTGTGAATGCCAAAAGTAGAAAGTGCATTCTGTGAATACCAAAAGTAGTAGGTGCAATCTGTGAATACCAAAATAGTAGTAAGTTTAGGATTGAGTCTTAAGTTCATTCTGTGAATCGGGCCCTAAGAAATAGCTGTTTTAATTACGTCTCCTTTGATGTTCATGTGAATTGTTGAGAAGTTAGTAAGTTATTATAAAAGTCTATTTTATTTTCCCCCGTGTATCAGAATTTCTTGTAATCTATACTTCTATACTACTATTATAAAGAGAGAACTTGCACCTTTTGGCCAGGTAAACTCAGGAACCACAGCACCAATCACAACACCCAATACAGCGTTGGAAAGGGCAGTTGCAGCAGAAGGACATAGGCTATGCAGATGCCCACCATATACATTTAAAATGTAAAAGAACCGTGCCAGCAAAGTAGTCCCTTGTGGGCGTGTCTGCATTGTGCTGTGGGTGTGTGTTGGGGGCGTGACAATCGCTCTGGGCATTCCGTCACGAGTGTTGTTTTTTCTTCCCAGGTTCTATACATTCCTGCTCCCTTTAAATAGTAATTCAGTGGAGGTCCCATTCTCTTAGAACCATCCCAAGCACAGTTATGGGCAAAAATACAACTAAAAGGCCCTGCAAAGCATTATGGGATAAGCTTAGCATAATTTTTAGTATTCATGAAAGGGTTTCAATGTTTTTGAATTTTACTCATCAGGGACATCTTGGGACGACAAGGTGAACTGCAGCTTGATGTATAATATTTTAAATGCTATTGCATTTGCCTCATCAGGGACATCTAGGGACGGCAAGGTGAACTGCAGCTTGATATATAATATTTTAAATGCTATTGCATTTGCATCATCAGGGACATCTAGGGACATGAGGTGAACTGCAGCTTGATGTGTAATATTTTAAATGCTATTGCATTTGCCTCATCAGGGACATCTACGGACCATGAGGTGAACTGCAGCTTGATGTATAATATTTTAAATGCTATTGCATTTGACTCTTGGGGACAACTGGGGAGAACGACGTGAACTGCAGCTCTTTGTAGAATTATTTGGATAATATAATATTCACTTCCCACTGCTAATCTCGTCCCATAATGGTTTGCAGGGGCTTGATCTCAAAATCATCACCTCTCTCACTGCTTGCTGGAAGCTAATTTCACTTTTGTGAAATGACTATATGCATTTTAGCATGTAGAAATACTTATTTTACTTCGAATATATGAGGTTTCTGTTTTGATAATTGGAAATCTGACAGAACGAAATATTGCGGATTTATTGTACCAAGTTCGCGCCAATTCCGCCCACCCCTACTTTAAATACCCCTGCACCCCATAATCATAACCCACCCTTACTCTATAAAATACCCCAATACCCTTAAACACTAACCCATCTTAACCCTATAAATCTACCCTGTACCCCAAAACCCAAACCTATCCCTAAACCCTAAAAATACCCCTGTACCCCAAAACCCAAACCTAGCCCTGAACCCTATAAATACCCCTGTACCTCAAAAACCCAAACATACCCCTGAACCCTAAAAATACCCCTGTACCCCAAAACCCAAACCTACCCCTGAACCATAAAATACCCCTGTACCCCAAAACCCAATTCTAGCCCATAACCCTTAAAATACCCCTGTAACCCAAAACCCAAACCTACCCCTGAACCCTAAAAATACCCCTGTACCCCAAAACCCAAACCTAGCCCAGAACCCTAAAATACCCCTGTATCCCAAACCCAAACCTAGCCCTGAACCCTAAAAATACCCCTGTACCCCAAAACCCAAACCTAGCCCTGAACCCTTAAAATACCCCTGTACCCCAAAACCCAAACCTACCCCTGAACCCTAAAAATACCCCTATACCCCAAAACCCAAACCTAGCCCTGAACCCTAAAAATACCCCTGTACCCCATAACCCAAAACTATATCTGAACCATTAAAATACCCAAACACCCCAAAACATATACCTCAGTACCCCAAAACATATACCCCTATACCCATACTTGCCTTATCCAAACATTTTTAAAAAACACGCTTTTACCATTCATGCATTTACAACGAAATTCGTTGTAAATGTATGCGTGGTAAAAGCATAAAAAATAAAATGCCATGTGTTATAATGGCATTGCGGAGTCATGGTACTTTCATAATGAAAGTATGCAGAGTGATGGTCTGCGGAAAAAAAGTTGCGGAATAATGGGTGTTTACCCTACCCCGGTAAGTACATTGGTGGCACGGCGGCCCACATCTCCAGCAACATACTCATATTTTTTCACCACCGATTTGAAAAATGCACAGGTCTCTCTCATTGATGGCCAGCACCGCCATACACTTTTAGACACAAATCCCGCCACAAGTTCTAGAATTGCGAACTTTAGAGCTGGGGAGCTACGTTTGAATCTCGGCATCAGGTCAACATCCTGTGATTCCAGGCAAATTGCTTTGTCTCCCCGTGCCTATCACAAATGAATGTGTTTTTCTGTAATGTAAATTGTGCTCATGCCATGTTGTCGAGTTCGCACTATATAATATTGCAAGGAAAAATAAAGTAGGGAAACTGGAGTTCACACACTACTGAATGCGCACTCTTAAGTGCATCAGCAGTGCACTGTGAATCGGAGCGTTTCACAGGCCTGTCACAGTTAAGAAATGCTATCAAAACGAAATCCTACAAAACAATATACTACTGGCCGGCAGCAATTCATACCCGGACAACGTCGGGACGGGCTGCTAGTACTATTATAAAGAGAGAACTTGCACCTTTTGGCCCGGTAAACTCGGGAACCACAGCACCAATCACAACACCCAATACAGCGTTGGAAAGGGCAGTTGCAGCAGAAGGACATAGGCTATGCAGACGCCCACCATAAACATTTAAAATGTAAAAGAACCGTGCCAGCAAAGTAGTCCCTTGTGGGCGTGTCTGCATGGTGCTGCGGGTGTGTGCTGGGGGCGTGACAATCGCTGGGGGCATTCCGTCACGAGTGTTGTTTTTTCTTCCCAGGTTCTATACATTCCTGCTTTAAATAGTAATTCAGTGGAGGTCCCATTCTCTTAGAACCACCCCAAGCACAGTTATGGGCAAAAATACAACTAAAAGGCCCTGCAAAGCATTATGGGATAAGCTTAGCATAATTTTAGCATTCATGAAAGGTTTTCAATGTTTTTGAATTTTACTCATCAGGGACATCTTGGGACGACGAGGTGAACTGCAGCTTGATGTATAATATTTTAAATGCTATTGCATTTGCCTCATCAGGGACATCTAGGGACGGCGAGGTGAACTGCAGCTTGATATATAATATTTTAAATGCTATTGCATTTGCATCATCAGGGACATCTAGGGACATGAGGTGAACTGCAGCTTGATGTGTAATATTTTAAATGCTGTTGCATTTGCCTCATCAGGGACATCTACGGACCATGAGGTGAACTGCAGCTTGATGTATAATATTTTAAATGCTATTGCATTTGACTCTTGGGGACAACTGGGGAGAACGACGTGAACTGCAGCTCTTTGTAGAATTATTTGGATAATATAATATTCACTTCCCACTGCTAATCTCGTCCCATAATGGTTTGCAGGGGCTTGATCTCAAAATCATCACCTCTCTCACTGCTTGCTGGAAGCTAATTTCACTTTTGTGAAATGACTATATGCATTTTAGCATGTAGAAATACTTATTTTACTTCGAATATATGAGGTTTCTGTTTTGATAATTGGAAATCTGACAGAACGAAATATTGCGGATTTATTGTACCAAGTTCGCGCCAATTCCGCCCACCCCTACTTTAAATACCCCTGCACCCCATAATCATAACCCACCCTTACTCTATAAAATACCCCAATACCCTTAAACACTAACCCATCTTAACCCTATAAATCTACCCTGTACCCCAAAACCCAAACCTATCCCTAAACCCTAAAAATACTCCTGTACCCCAAAACCCAAACCTAGCCCTGAACCCTATAAATACCCCTGTACCTCAAAAACCCAAACATACCCCTGAACCCTAAAAATACCCCTGTACCCCAAAACCCAAACCTACCCCTGAACCATAAAATACCCCTGTACCCCAAAACCCAATTCTAGCCCATAACACTTAAAATACCCCTGTAACCCAAAACCCAAACCTACCCCTGAACCCTAAAAATACCCCTGTACCCCAAAACCCAAACCTAGCCCAGAACCCTAAAATACCCCTGTATCCCAAACCCAAACCTAGCCCTGAACCCTAAAAATACCCCTGTACCCCAAAACCCAAACCTAGCCCTGAACCCTTAAAATACCCCTGTACCCCAAAACCCAAACCTACCCCTGAACCCTAAAAATACCCCTATACCCCAAAACCCAAACCTAGCCCTGAACCCTAAAAATACCCCTGTACCCCATAACCCAAAACTATATCTGAACCATTAAAATACCCAAACACCCCAAAACATATACCCCTATACCCATACTTGCCTTATCCAAACATTTTTAAAAAACACGCTTTTACCATTCATGCATTTACAACGAAATTCGTTGTAAATGTATGCGTGGTAAAAGCATAAAAAATAAAATGCCATGTGTTATAATGGCATTGCGGAGTCATGGTACTTTCATAATGAAAGTATGCGGAGTGATGGTCTGCGGAAAAAAAGTTGCGGAATAATGGGTGTTTACCCTACCCCGGTAAGTACATTGGTGGCACGGCGGCCCACATCTCCAGCAACATACTCATATTTTTTCACCACCGATTTGAAAAATGCACAGGTCTCTCTCATTGATGGCCAGCACCGCCATACACTTTTAGACACAAATCCCGCCACAAGTTCTAGAATTGCGAACTTTAGAGCTGGGGAGCTACGTTCGAATCTCGGCATCAGGTCAACATCCTGTGATTCCAGGCAAATTGCTTTGTCTCCCCGTGCCTATCACAAATGAATGTGTTTTTCTGTAATGTAAATTGTGCTCATGCCATGTTGTCGAGTTCGCACTATATAATATTGCAAGGAAAAATAAAGTAGGGAAACTGGAGTTCACACACTACTGAATGCGCACTCTTAAGTGCATCAGCAGTGCACTGTGAATCGGAGCGTTTCACAGGCCTGTCACAGTTAAGAAATGCTATCAAAACGAAATCCTACAAAACAATATACTACTGGCCGGCAGCAATTCATACCCGGACAACGTCGGGACGGGCTGCTAGTACTATTATAAAGAGAGAACTTGCACCTTTTGGCCCGGTAAACTCGGGAACCCCAGCACCAATCACAACACCCAATACAGCGTTGGAAAGGGCAGTTGCAGGAGAAGGACATAGGCTATGCAGACGCCCACCATAAACATTTAAAATGTAAAAGAACCGTGCCAGCAAAGTAGTCCCTTGTGGGCGTGTCTGCATGGTGCTGCGGGTGTGTGCTGGGGGCGTGACAATCGCTGGGGGCATTCCGTCACGAGTGTTGTTTTTTCTTCCCAGGTTCTATACATTCCTGCTTTAAATAGTAATTCAGTGGAGGTCCCATTCTCTTAGAACCACCCCAAGCACAGTTATGGGCAAAAATACAACTAAAAGGCCCTGCAAAGCATTATGGGATAAGCTTAGCATAATTTTAGCATTCATGAAAGGGTTTCAATGTTTTTGAATTTTACTCATCAGGGACATCTTGGGACGACGAGGTGAACTGCAGCTTGATGTATAATATTTTAAATGCTATTGCATTTGCCTCATCAGGGACATCTAGGGACGGCGAGGTGAACTGCAGCTTGATATATAATATTTTAAATGCTATTGCATTTGCATCATCAGGGACATCTAGGGACATGAGGTGAACTGCAGCTTGATGTGTAATATTTTAAATGCTGTTGCATTTGCCTCATCAGGGACATCTAGGGACCATGAGGTGAACTGCAGCTTGATGTATAATATTTTAAATGCTATTGCATTTGCCTATTGGGGACAACTGGGGAGAACGAGGTGAACTGCAGCTCTTTGTAGAATTATTTGGATACTATAATATTCACTTCCCACTGCTAATCTCGTCCCATAATGGTTTGCAGGGGCTTGATCTCAAAATCATCACCTCTCTCACTGCTTGCTGGAAGCTAATTTCACTTTTGTGAAATGACTATATGCATTTTAGCATGTTGAAATACTTGTTATTTTACCTTGAATATATGAGGTTTCTGTTTTATTAATTGGAAATCTGACGGAACGAAATATTGCGGATTTATTGTACCAAGTTCGCGCCAATTCCGCCCACCCCTACTTTAAATACCCCTGCACCCCATAATCATAACCCACCCTTACTCTATAAAATACCCCAACACCCTTAAACACTAACCCATCTTAACCCTATAAATCTACCCCGTACCCCAAAACCCAAACCTATCCCCAAACCCTATAAATCTACCCTGTACCCCAAAACCCAAACCTATCCCTAAACCCTAAAAATACCCCTGTGCCCCAAAACCAAAACCTAGCCCTGAAACCTATAAATACCCCTGTACCTCAAAACCCAAACATACCCCTGAACCCTAAAAATACCCCTGTACCCCAAAACCCAAAGCTACCCCTGAACCCTAAAATACCCCTGTACCCCAAAACCCAAACCTAGCCCATAACCCTTAAAATACCCCTCTACCCCAAAACCCAAACCTACACCTGAACCCTAAAAATACCCCTGTACCCCAAAACCCAAACCTAGCCCAGAACCCTAAAATACCCCTGTATCCCAAAACCCAAACCTAGCCCTGAACCCTAAAAATACCCCTGTACCCCAAAACCCAAACCTAGCCCTGAACCCTTAAAATACCCCTGTACCCCAAAACCCAAACCTACCCCTGAACCCTAAAAATACCCCTATACCCCAAAACCCAAACCTAGCCTTGAACCCTAAAAATACCCCTGTACCCCATAACCCAAAACTGTATCTGAACCATTAAAATACTCAAACAGCCCAAAACATATACCTCAGTACCCCAAAACATATACCCCTATACCCATACTTGCCTTATCCAAACATTTTTAAAAAACATGCTTTTACCATTCATGCATTTACAACGAAATTCGTTGTAAATGTATGCGTGGTAAAAGCATAAAAAATGTAATGCCATGCGTTATAATGGCATTGCGGAGTCATGGTACTTTCATAATGAAAGTATGCGGAGTGATGCTCTGCGGAAAGAAAGTTGCGGAATAATGGGTGTTTACCCTACCCCGGTAAGTACATTGGTGGCACGGCGGCCCACATCTCCAGCAACATACTCATATTTTTTCAACACCGATTTGAAAAATGCACAGGTCTCTCTCATTGATGGCCAGCACCGACGTGCACTTTTAGACACACCTCCCGCCACAAGTTCTAGAATTGCGAACTTTAGAGCTGGGGAGCTACGTTCGAATCTCGGCATCAGGTCAACATCTTGTGATTCCAGGCAAATTGCTTTGTCTCCCCGTGCCTACCACAAATGAATGTGTTCTTGTGAAATGTAAATTGTGCTCATGCCATGTTGTCGAGTTCGCGCTATATAATATTGCAAGGAAAAATAAAGTAGGGAAACTGGAGTTCACACACTACTGAATGCGCACTCTTAAGTGCATCAGCAGTGCACTGTGAATCGGAGCGTTTCACAGGCCTGTCACAGTCAAGAAATGCTATCAAAACGAAATCCTACAAAACAATATACTACTGGCCGGCAGCAATTCATACCCGGACAACGTCGGGACGGGCTGCTAGTCTTATAATAAAACTCAATTGAGCCTATAAACCTGGCATGAAATGAACAATTTCATTTTAGATGTGTGTGTGTGTGTGTGTCTGGCTGTATGTGAGTATGAGGATTGATACATGAGATGTAAAGATGGGAGGCTGATATGAACAAGCGCGAATTAGGAAATGTAAGAGAAATGAATGAAAGTGGGGTGGATGTATGGACTGATAGGTGTGAGCATAGATTGATGAATTCATGAGTGCTGATACATTGACACATACTTTTGGGGAGGATGGAAAATTGAATGTGAGTAAAGATAACTGAATGTGTGGGTGACTGATTGTCCGAATGGAGTATGAATAAATAAATGCACGAAAGAATGATGGGCTGAATGAATGAAGGAACGAGTGTGAGGATGGGCAGATGAGGAAGTGTTGAGGTGATAGATTTATAGATCATTGTAGGATGAGTTACAGTGGTTAATGATTTGTGAATGCCCGGATCAATGACTGAGGATGTATGGGTGCATAGAAATGTGAGAATGTGTCAAGATGGTCCTGGTACCTTTTTACTGGGCCCACGTTCTGATTCCCTGAGTTTTTGTAACATTTGTGTTAACCTAGTGTTAGAGTAATGAAGAATAACAGGACAGTCTGCTGGACTTGTGTCTTTAAGCATGGTCCGGAGTAAGACCACTCACACCTATGAGAAGGCCCTAGAGTGATCCTCAGTAGACAATGGCTCGGAATACAAGTAGCACAAACTCTAGTGAGGACCAAGGTGCTGAAATTAGTCTAACCCCCACTTGGACTTCATCGAAATAGAGAATGTCCTTGCGTGTAAATATCTGTGGAGAAAAAAAAACTTTTTGGGAGTAAAGTCCTGAGTAAAAGAGTCATCATCGTCTCTGCACGGATGGCTGATCCTCAGGGTAGGTAGATGGCTGAGAGTGGGACTCTGTTGCAACCCTGCTTCCTATTCCATAAAGAAACATACACAGGTTGTGGAAAAGTGCTCTGGTCCTAGCCTAGCAACAGGTTCCATGAGCATGGAGGGAGAGAGACTGGAAGGACCAGCAGCCATGGCTGTCCAAGATGTACACTCTGTTCAATTCTCCTCCCACCTCCTCTCTTACATTTGAGACCCCAACTTACCAGACTGTTGAATAACACCCCTACATGATAGACACCCCCATCATTGCCATGACTATGGAAAACTATGCTCTAATTATGAGTCACAGTGACCAGCTGTTGTTATCCCGTTGAAAACAAGCACATGGCAAACAACACACAACATAAAAGTGGGTAACACACTAGCGTGACTCTTAAACAGCCCGCCCCCCTTACCGCAGGTGGCTAGTTGGCACTTCATTGTAAGGCTGCACTGCTTGTGTGGGGTCTAACGTCACTTAAGTGGGCCTGGCTGCTATGCATTTCCACTACATGAGACGTGCAGCAATTCAACCCAAGAGAGCCACATCCAGCTCTTTATCCCCTCACCTGACCCAAAGGAAGCACTCAGAATAGCGTAAACATACTGACAACACCCGCGCCTTATCCATCAAACTCGTGGAATTGAGCTGTTTTTCCAATTATTGCAGATGTCAAAAGTGCCTCACTTTCTTAATATAGGAGGACTGGTGTCACAGCCTACCAGTACCGGAGACATCTCCTTACAAAAAATGCAAACACAACAGGTGATGGACCGAATGTGGATCAATGTCACACACTCACCCCAGTCCAAAGATCTGGGCCCAAATCCATCGTTTTTTTGCACTCCACACCACCCTGGGTTAGACAATGGCGATATGCAAATCAGCTCTGACCCTGTGCCCCATGGGAACAGTCCAGTCCGAACTACAAAAGCCATGTCCTTCCCAGAACGGAATCAAGCATCCGAGGACCGGACCGGTTTCGAGGTTACACCTCTCATCAGCCCGGCTAGCTTGACTCCAGTGGTGTGGAGTGCCTGGGACCCACGTCTGGGCATCCCCAGCGCACTTAGGGCGGAATATGCAAACACAACAGGTGATGGACCGAATGTGGATCAATGCCACACACTCACCCCAGTCTTACAAAAAATGCAGCATACAGTACCCCTCTACCCACAGTCCCACACATACACCCGGAGCTACCACCACATCACAATAGCAAACACATTCAACCACTGCCCTGCTAAAAGCCACAATAATGTTGCCTTTCTCTCACAGGTACCGCTACAACGAGGACCCTATGTGCCAGAAGGTCCCCACCACAGTTACTGAAATCACATAGGCCCTGACAATAGATGGAAGAGATGCTTTGGTCTAAAATGGGCATGTCTTGTAGCTGTCTACTTCCACTTTGCCATGAAAAGGCACAGTGGCATGACTTTATTGTTAAAACATGATTCCGTCTCCATCTCCCGCGGGCCTGGGGATGGGCTGCCTGGTTGGGCCCTAGATCCCTGTGACTCTGCTGGACTTGCCTTCTTTGGGTCGGTGGACCCTGTCAGTCGGATGGAGGGGGCACAGATGGGCCCTGCGATCTCATCAGGACTGGCTGCTTGTGTCCCCAGGGTGAGGCGGACTCCCACTTACGCCATTGGTGTTGCAGGGAGTGCTTTGGCCCTTCATCTGTCAGCCTGCCGCCATCTCCCTGCACATCCTTCCTGACTCTGCTCACAAGTGGCACCCTATTCACTTACCTGGCACGCTTTTCTGCACTATGCCCCTCTGCTACTGGAGGGGGCCTGTTAGAGGTAGAGTGAGCCACTGACCATCTACCACTCTAGTTTAGATATATCAATGACCCCCGTGAGAGGAGACCGTTGGTTGCTGGCTGTAGGGACAGATAAGACTGCATGCCATTGCCCCTCCTGGCTCTTGCAGACCGTTGCGACCTCTGCTGGTGTTGGCAGGCAGCTTGTGGTCCCGGCGTTATATGGACCGGTGGTGTTGCCCCCTCCATTAAGAGCAACAGGCTGCTCCGAGTATAGCCTTTGGCTTCCCCTGCCCTGATGTCCTCCTGGCACTGGACCTTGGGCCAGAGGCACTCTATCTGGGAGCCCCTTGTGGAATTGTACCTTAGTGTTACCTCATTACTGAGCATCAGCGGATGCCCCACCCGTTTGACTCACTGGGACGTCTGCTGGCCGGTGTATTCTGAGCTGGGTTTGCTGCTGCACAACATTTCTCTGACCTGCCTCGCTGAGATATGCGTCTGAGATGGGGAAAGTGGACACCAAACAAACAAAGATATCCTTAGACCAACGACATCAGATGCGTGCCGTTGATCCTGACCCCAAAAGTGCACTGTCAAGCCAATCACAAACAGATGGCCCCACGCAGGAGCCAGACATCTGTTCCATGTTCCATGAAGCACAGTCTGACAGCCAACGACATCAAAATCAATTTATTAACAGACAGATTTGACCCCCTAAAGAACAAGGTACACAAATATGATGAACGAATTGTCCAGTTGGAACACAGTACTTCAGACATAGAGTCAAGTCAAGTCAAGTCAGGATATTTATATAGCGCGCTACATACCCATAGGGTCTCAAGGCGCTTGAGGAAGGGTGGGGAATTACTTGTCGAATAACCAAGTTTTAAGTTGCTTTCTGAATGCTAGGTGGTTCTGAGTAAGGCGAAGGTGAGTGGGAAGTGAGTTCCAGGTTTTAGCTGCCAGGTAGGAGAAGGATCTACCTCCCATGGTGGTTTTGTTGATGCGGGGTATAGTGGCAAGGGCTTGGTTGGAGGATCGTAGCTGACGGGGGGGGTGTAGAAGGACAGTCGAGTGTTGAGGCATTCGGGTCCAAGTTCGTAAAGTGCTTTGTGTGCGTGGGTAAGGAGGCGGAAAGTGATCCTCTTATTTACGGGGAGCCAGTGGAGGTTTTTCAGGTGACCAGAGATGTGTTCTTTACGCGGGATGTCTAGTATGAGCCTGGCTGAAGCGTTCTGGATGCGTTGGAGTTTTTTCTGGAGTTTTGCGGTAGTACCGGCGTATAAGGTGTTTCCGTAGTCCAGGCGGCTCGTGACCAGTGCGTGGGTGACCGTTTTTCTAGTTTCGGTGGGGATCCAGCGAAATGTTTTTTTGAGCATGCGAAGAATGTTGAAGCAGGATGAAGAGACGGCGTTGACTTGTCTGGTCATCGAGAGAGAGGAGTCCAGGATGACGCCCAGGTTCCGTGCGTGGTCCGTCGGGATAGGTGCTTTTCCAAGGGCATCTGGCCACCAAGAGTCATCCCAGGCGGATGGGGAGGTGCCTAATATGAGGACTTCTGTTTTGTCTGAGTTCAGTTTCAGACGACTGTGCTTCATCCATTCGGCTACTTCTTTCATTCCTTCGTGTAAGTTGGTTTTGGCGGTGTTAGGGTATTTGGTGAGTGAGAGGATCAGTTGAGTGTCGTCAGCGTAGGAGATGATGTTGAGATTGTGTTGGCGAGCGATGGTCGCAAGGGGGCTCATGTATACATTGAAGAGGGTGGGGCTGAGTGACGATCCTTGTGGCACGCCGCAGATGACTTCTGAGGCCTCTGACTTGAATGGTGGGAGGCGGACTCTCTGGGTTCTTCCGGTGAGGAACGAGGTGATCCATTCCAGTGCTTTTCCTTGGATCAAGCGACTGGTGCGCGACTCTTGAGTTTGAGTTTAAAATATTTGTATAGCGCACTTTCACCCGCGGTTTCATGGCGCTGCAAGAGACAGATCTCCAGAGTAGGAGTAGGGAAAACAGAGTAGGAAGGAGAGAACACCAAGTGGACTAGTTGAAACACTTGGCAAATAAGTAGGCTTTAAGTTTCTTCCGAAATTGAGGGTACAGAGTTATATATCTGAGCTCAAAAGGAAGGGAATTCCACAGGAGTGGGGCAAGGGTTGCAAACTTTGATCCTCCCCATTTCTTTCTCCGAAAGCGGGGGGCTGACAACAGGGATTGCGAGGAGGAGCGCAGTTCCCTGGTTGGAACATAGGGAACAATCTCAGATGTTATAAAGGCCAGAGCCGCGCCCAGTCGTGCTTGAAAGGTGATAGAAGCAAGTTTAAACTGGACGCGTTCGCGGACAGGAAGCCAGTGTAGGGATCTGAGAAGGGGAGTTACATGGTGGGATTTCGGGAGATTGAACACCAACCGTGCCACCTGGTTCTGGATCAGCTGCAACCGCCGTAGACTATATGCAGGAATACCCGCATATAGGGCGTTGCCATAATCCAGGCGGGAAATGACCATCGCCAAAATGATCAGTTTCAGGGCATCGAAGGTAAAAAAACGAATACCTTGCGGATAGTGCGTAGTGACAGGAAGGAGGAGGACACCACAGAACTAACCTGGGAGTGAAGAGTGAGCTGAGAGTTGAGTTTGATACCTAAAGTTTTAACTGAGGTAGAGGGGACCGGGGGAGAGCCTAGGGAAGGGGGCCAAAACAGTGAAGACCAGGGACTGGAGCAACCACCTGTCAGCACCAGCTCGGTCTTATCTGGGTTAAGTTTCAGGTAGTTGTAGTTCATCCAGTCCTGGATAAAAATCATAATATACTGGAAGTTGGAGATGGAAGCAGGGGAAGAAGACAGGTTGAAAACAAGTTGAAGGTCGTCAGCATAATTGTATATGCTGACGTCCATTTGCTGTAGAGAAAAAATAAGGGGGGCAATATAAAGGTTAAACAAGAGGGGTGAGAGGGAGGAACCTTGGGGAACCCTGCCCTGAACTTTCTGGAAATCCGCAGAGAAGTCACCCAGGCGAACAGCCTGGGTGCGGTCCCTCAGGAAGGAGGATAACCATACCAGAGCAGTACCTCTAATCCCCGCCGCCTTGACACGGGAGAGTAAGATGGTATGATCAACTGTGTCAAAGGCGGCTGAGAGATCGAGGAGAACCAAGGCCTCGGCCTGGTTGGTATCCATTCCCTCCCTGAGGTTGTCGAGGACCGAGAGAACTACGGACTCCGTAGAGTGTGCGGGGCGGAAACCGGCCTGGCGGGGAGAGAGAACCCCATACTCCTCCACAAAGGTGCTCAGGGACCTTGTGACATGACGTTCGAGCACCTTAGCCAAGAATGGTAGGAGGGAGATAGGGTGGTAGTTGGCGGGGATCGAAGGATCTGCGCCAGGTTTTTTTAAGATGGGGACGATAACAGCGGTTTTCAGTGGATTGGCTACAACCCCCTGGGAAAGGGAACTGTTAAGGAAGTGAAGGGGGGGGTCTGGACAGGTTGTATAGATATGGCGGAGGATGTGCGCAGGGCAAGTGTCCAATGGGGATCCGGATTTAACAAGAGGAATTATTGAGGTCAAGGAATCTTTAGTCAGGGGAGGGAAGGCATCAAGTTGTCCGTTAGGGCACTGAGGGTCAACAAAAGTCGGGGGGGTGAGGGGATGTTGGCTTTAATAATAGCAATCTTCTCGATAAAGAAATGATTTAAAGAGTGGCAAAGGTCCTGGGACGGGGAGGGCTTGAGAGATGTTCTGTCGGAGAATGCCAAATTGTGGACAATCGAGAAGATTTCCCTCGGTTGATTCTCAGCTGTAAGAATCTTTGCGGAAAAGTAGGCCGTTTTTGCAACCAGGATGGCCTACTTATATTGAGCAAGGAGAGTGGTAAACTCAGTTCTAAGTGAGGGAGAATAGTTCCTCCTCCAAGCACGCTCGGCACGGCGTACTGCAAGTTTGGTGGATTTCAGATCCTCGTTAAACCATAGGTTGGCATCTTTCTCCCGTTTAGAAGTCACCCGCTTCAGCGGGCCGATGGAATCACAGGTAGAGGAGAGCCAATGTTCAATGGCAGCGGCCTGAGAAAGAGTGGAAAGGCCTTGTAGGGTAGGGTAGGAGGAGGCTAATAATGCAGATAGGTTCTCCGGATCCACTCGGCTCCATGAGCGGACCCAAGCATTCTTTGGAAGCGGGGGCCTGATAGTGGGATTGATGGGAAGGGTGAACGAAATCAAGTGATGGTCGGACCAGGTGCATGGCAAGATGGACAGAGAGTCTATCGGGCAGTTCAAGGACCAAATCTGGTCTAAGATGTGTCCTTTGACGTGAGTAGGAGAATGAACATGTGATACAAAGTTGAGGGATTGGAGTGTATCTGAGAATTCCCTAGAGGACGGGCATTCCGCTGGATCTGAAGGCCAGAAGTTAAACAAATGGAAAAGGTGCTAGAAGTGATCCGCAATAAAAACAAAGACTTAGAGGCGA
The DNA here is from genome assembly GCF_964263255.1 of Lissotriton vulgaris. NCBI lineage: Eukaryota > Metazoa > Chordata > Amphibia > Caudata > Salamandridae > Lissotriton > Lissotriton vulgaris. Next base: position 281,024,894 of record NC_141685.1, on the reverse strand, counting down.
GATCTAGAAGGAACAACATAAGGACTGTGGGGATTCTAGAGTCGATTGAAATGGGCAGGATGGAAAACTATGTTGAATCAATGCTGCATGAGCTATATACGGAGGCCCTCTCCACTGTGCTTATCGTCGAGTGTGCCCAGGGATTGCACCATCAACGACTGTCCCCTGGGACACCTGCGAGGCCCATTATAGCTGACCATCTTAACTATTGTGACCAAGACAGGATTCTGCACCTGGCCCGGGAGCAACAATCCTGACAATGCCAGGGCAAATCGGTCTAAGTTATCCTGGACTTCACTATGGCGGTACAGGTTGCCCGGAGGGACTTCCTACTGGTTAAGCATTCCCTTATAAAGAATGATGCCAAAGATTCACTCCTATATCCCGCAAAAACCTGGGGGCATATTACCAACAAGTAGCGATATTTATCGCTAAATAGGCTTAGCGATGATTTTTTTATCGCTGAGCAGCGCCGGAATTTATCGCTGAGATAACGTGCTATTAGCAACGTTTATCTCCAAAGCGATAAATAAAATGTGTGAATATCGCTGAGAATACAGCGATATTCACGCATTAGCGACGAAATGCTCTTAGCCATGTTATCCACCTCCCATTGGATAACATGGCTAAGAACTGGTCTGAGCAGGCGTTAGTTTTTGGAGATATTCACGCTTAGCGCGAATATTTTCAATGCTACGCCTGTGTTGGTAATAGGCGATAGCGATGTTAGCGACTTCTGACAGTCGCTAACAGGTTGGGAACGCCCACTTTGCATGTCATTAGCGATAAATATCACTGACATGCAATGCGGGCCGCAAACCGCTCGCTATCGCCTACAAGCTGTCGCTAACTGTTGTTAGCGACAGCTTGCTAATAGGGCGATAGAATTGTCGCCGCTTAGCAGCCGAAAACGGCCGCTAATGCGGCGATAATTCACTATCGCCACCCTTGTTAATATGCCCCCTAGACTTTTTGATTCAGGGAAAACCCACTACTTCACTGACACGAAGGCGCGTGCAGAATTTGTCAAATCCATCCCCAAGGATACAACGCAGCCATCCCTGGCTGCAGAGAACACTGAATCCAAATGGCGCAGCAACAGTGACTGATTCTGAGATATATCTCTGACTCCACTCGTGAGACTCTCTGCCTGGCACTACTGCCCCCGCTGACACGTCACAATGGTGGGGATGGCTGTGGACCGGCTGGGCGACCTGTCTTGGTGGGCCTTGGCCGCGCACATATTTTTTGCTCCTGCCACCCAGCTACCCTGAGTTTGGGAGGATGCCGGTCCTCTGTTACACTCCTATAGAAGGAGTTCATGTTTTGCTCTAATGTTCTCCAAATTAGGAATGCTAGATGGGAGGGTTGGGTGTATTTTGTCTATTTGGGTGGGTCAAAGTGGGAAGGGGTTGGACTGTTTGAGCAAAGTTGTTGTTTACAGTTGTTCAGTTTTGTGATATTTTTACTCTTGTTTTTTCCCTGACTACTCAGCACCACTTAGTGTATCCCCAAGCTGACTGCCCACATTCTGAATGCCAGGTGCGCTTATCAACCCTCCCCATCCACTATACGCCCACTTAAATGTTTAACGTAAAACATCCATGGCCTTAATAATAGATGCCAAGCACAACTTGTGCTAGCTTACCTGAAATTCCACTAGCTAGATATTGGCTTCTTGCAGGAGCTACACCTCAGAGAACAAACTCGAGGATGCCTGCGAGCGGGATGGATTGGGGAACAACATGTAGATTACTATTGAGTTACCAGGGTCGCTATATATTGCTTGGTTGCCCACTGCAGGGTACCCCACTGAAGCTGCTTGCAATTTATGGCCCTAACATTGATGACCACTCTTTCTTCTCTGGGGTTAGGATGCTCATCTGCACCCTTGGCCTGGAAGTGCTTTTGTGGGATGGAGATTTTAATGTGATCTTAGACCCCATGGCCGACATCTCAAGTGACACCAGGTGCCACACCTGAATGCAGCTGTCCAGTTACATAGTCTCATAGACAGCAATCATCTCTCAGACCACTGGCACACTAGACATCAGTAACCTTTTGGGCTTTCGGAAGAGCCCGAAAACATGGCTATACACTTGATAAATCCTAGGGGGTCATTACACCCATTTTCTGTCGTAGCCCTCGCCAGGATACCTTTCTAGGTCGCAATTCATGGCCTACAAATAATAATTATTAATAATAAGTATAAGAATAATATGCACAACTAATGGTTGTGCAGCCATGAAGATATACTTAATTTACAGGAACTTCTTCAAAAGGGAACACAGAAGCAGTGCGACAATCAATAGCCAATGATTTGGAAGCAACAGATAATGACAGTACCATACATAACTAGAGGGACTCTAACCTGACAGTAGGCCATAGAAGGGGCAAGAACTCTGGTAGAGATTGTACACAAATGGCTAACATACCCGTATTTCTGAACAATTTTGACCAAATAGGTATTTGGAAAACGTGACACCCAACTGCATGTGATCACCCTTTCATCTCCCATCGAAACATAACAACACTGACTCCCTGGGACGATCTCAGAGAGGATTAAAGCCTGAGTCAGACCGGCAGGAAGTGTGCCAAGGAGGTCTAGGGGGCGCCGGAGAGACGGCTGTAACCCGCATGTGACCCCCAGACATCTGCAGCAGGCGGTCACCCCCCTGAGCTACCTACCGGTCCTAATAGTGACAGGGCCCTGTTGCCCTCACCGGAAGCAAACCCCCTGCTGAGCCCTGTCTCGAGTTCAGTTAGGCGGCGTAATAGTGGCATTTTATGTAAGGCCCGAAGAGTCGATGTGAGTGAGGCCAGGGGGCAAAGCTGCTGAGGATTTAATTTTCTTATGTGTTCAATCTTGAGTGTTTATGTGTGACATTTGTATGCCATAAGTATGGCACCTAGTGCCTCTATCATGAGTACAATGCAGCAGCCAGGCGTGGGTCTCGGACAGCCTCACCTGTGTGTTTGTTACTCGGTCACTCTTTGGGTTCTGATGTTTTTAAACCCGTTCTTGATCTTGTGATGGAAATGTCACACATGAAGCTTTATGCCTCACACGCTCCATGCAGTAGCCCTTGTGCGGACCCGCACTGTGCAGAAGGACAGCGTTTGTGTGAATGGAGGAGGGGAGCGCAGTGTGGCATCCTGTGTGCAAATGCACAACCCCACTGCAAACTAGTACCTTCTGCATGCCGAGGGCACAACCTGCTTTGTCAAACAATCATCACACAAACACCGGCCCTGACCCCTGATAGAGTACGGGGCCTTCAATGCATCGGCTTCTGATGGCTGCGTCCACTTGGATGCATGGAAACGAAGACCACAACCCCCAGAATGCAACGAGCTGAAAAGTGGGAGTCTCCTGACCCGAAGAAACACGGGACCCTAAATAAAATAAATCATACACACATCGGAAACTGCTAAATCTCCTGAGGCGGAAGCCGGGAGACGACCGAATTTTAAAATTGTAATTTCTGTGTCACTCTTAAAATAACTTGTACTTTTAACTGCGCACTCACCCGGCTGGCACCTCTGCAGCGGGCTTGAAACACACCAAACATCGACCCCTTCGCTGCACCGAATCAGGAACAAAACAAACACTTGGACGCCATTCACGGCGAGGAACTGAGGCCTCGCCCACTCTCAGGCCACGCCCACCCGCCACAGTATAAAAGCGCGATGAACAGCGCTAAGTAATTAGAACTGCTAAATCTCCTGAGGCGGAAGCCGGGAGACGACCGAATTTTAAAATTGTAATTTCTGTGTCACTCTTAAAATAACTTGTACTTTTAACTGCGCACTCACCCGGCTGGCACCTCTGCAGCGGGCTTGAAACACGCCAAACAGCGACCCCTTCGCTGCACCGAATCAGGAACAAAACAAACATTTGGACGCCATTCACGGCGAGGAACTGAGGCCACGCCCACTCTCAGGCCACGCCCACCCGCCACTGTATAAAAGCGCGATGAACAGCGCTAAGTAATTAGAACTGCTAAATCTCCTGAGGCGGAAGCCGGGAGACAACCGAATTTTAAAATTGTAATTTCTGTGTCACTCTTAAAATAACTTGTACTTTTAACTGCGCACTCACCCGGCTGGCACCTCTGCAGCGGGCTTGAAACACGCCAAACATCGACCCCTTCGCTGCACCGAATCAGGAACAAAACAAACACTTGGACGCCATTCACGGCGAGGAACTGAGGCCACGCCCACTCTCAGGCCACGCCCACCCGCCACAGTATAAAAGGGCGATGAACAGTGCTAAGTAATTAGAACTGCTAAATCTCCTGAGGCGGAAGCCGGGAGACGACCAAATTTTAAAATTGTAATTTCTGTGTCACTCTTAAAATAACTTGTACTTTTAACTGCGCACTCATCCGGCTGGCACCTCTGCAGCGGGCTTGAAACACGCCAAACAGCGACCCCTTCGCTGCACCGAATCAGGAACAAAACAAACATTTGGACGCCATTCACGGCGAGGAACTGAGGCCACGCCCACTCTCAGGCCACACCCATCCGCCCCCTTTCCACCCATAAAGATGTGCAATCACCGGACGCGTAGCGGACGGGCGCAGCGGGCGCGCCGTCAGCGCGCCGAAGGCGCGCCAAAGGCAAGCCCGTCTGGGCCCGTCCGGGCCAAGCCGGCCTTAGGCCCAGTCACTCTGGCCGTGACAGCTCCTAACAACTTGACCTACACCCGGGCTGACTTGCTAGCCTTGAACACCAACAAACATCCCTCCTGCTCGCGCATCCTAACCGGAGACAAACAATTCTCCGGCTGTGACCGCTGTAACCCCGTCAATCAGACCGTGGCATCAAAGGGTTTGCACTTAGGCCTACTTAACTGCAGGTCGCTTGTGAAACATGCACAAGAAGTGAACCTCCTAATTACCAACAATGCCTTAGATATTCTGTTTTTAACAGAAACCTGGCTTACCTCTAGTAGTGGCCCAGACATCGTTTTAGCACTCCCCCCCGGGTACGTTATGTGCTCACAGAACAGACCAGAGGGTAGGGGAGGTGGACTTGCAATAATCTTCAAAGACACCTTCACCTGTAGAACGTCTGATGGCAACATCAAGGGTTATGAAAGCTGCCACTATACCATTACAATCTCCCCTGTCACCTCGATATCAGGCACGCTGATATATCGCCCACCAGGCAATTTAGGGGACTTTCCGACCAAAATTGCTGACCAGATCTCCATCAAATGCACATCCACCACTAACTACCTATTATTAGGAGACCTGAATGTACATTTCCTGGACCCAGACGATAAACTGGCCAATGAACTACTCCAGGATCTCACCTCAATGGGCCTAGATCTTAAAAACCCACAGGCCACCCACGAAAAAGGGCAACTGCTTGACCCCATTCTTTCCAACATCCCCAACCTTAGATCCCTTGACCATATCCCCCTTCCCTGGACGGACCACTTTTTGGTTCCCTTGATATGGGACATTATTACTGTGCCTCCGCCACCCCCAAAAATCAGAACGTATTCCAGACAATGGCAAAAATTGGAACCAGACGTCTGGGCAGCCAAACTCCGAGAAAACGTTCCTCATCCCCCCAATAACACCTTGGTAGGGGACAAAAAATTCAGTACCTGGATTGCCCAATCGCTTGACGCCATTCTGCCCAAAACCCACTCCCTTAGACACATCAAGAGAGTTAATCCCTCACCCTGGTATACCCCGGAACTCAATCTGCTACGTAAGGCTTGCAAAAGAAATGAACGTATCTGGAGGAAGGAAAAAACCGAGGAACGGAAAGAAGCATTCCGCGCCGCGGTAAAATCCTATAAAAAAGAGCTCCGTAGCATCAAAACTAGTTTCTACGAGGACAGAATTAAAAACGCGGCCTGTTCGGCTCATGAAACCTACTCAGTTCTAAAAGAACTACTCCACGCCCCCGACCCCCCACTCAAACCCCTCGATCCCAAAGCAGCTGAAACCAAATGTCAAAAATTAGCTACTTTCTTCGATGAGAAGATTCAAAACATTCTCCTAACCATACCCCCCCCCCGAACAGGACCCCACACAGCCGGATCCTACCATCACTACCGCCAATCCTCCACTGCCGCCAGCCCCCCAACCCTCCCTGGACACCTTCGGTCCCGTAACAACGGAAGAAGTAGGAGCTACGCTGGCCGCAATTAAAAGTGGTTCTCCCCTTGATCCTGCCCCCCTCCGTTTCCTAAAAAAAGTGTCAAGTACCATCATCCCCCCCCTCACGGCCCTGATCAATTCCTCTCTCTCAGAGGGCATTGTCCCCCCCAGCTGGAAAGCGGCAGCAGTCAAAGGTCTGCTGAAAAAACCCTCTTTAGACCCGGAGGACTTCGCCAACTACAGGCCCATATCCCTTCTCCCTGGAAACAGCAAGATCGCAGAGAAGCTGGTAAATAAACAACTATCGCTTTACCTAGAAAGCAACAACCTCTTAGCGGCCTCCCAGACAGGATTTCGTCCAGGTCAGGGCACTGACATCGCCCTCCTGACAGCAGTGGAGAAGGCCAGAATCATTCTGGACACAGGAGGATCAGTGGCAGTGATCCTCCTAGACCTCAGTGCGGCCTTCGACACTGTAGACCATCCCACCCTAATCCACCGACTGGGAGAGATCGGATTAAAGGGTCTGGCCTTGAAATGGCTAGAATCCTTTTTGACTGGACGCTCCTTCCAGGTGCGGGAAAACGACAGCTGCTCATCCATCATCCCCCTCCGGTGCGGAGTGCCACAGGGCTCATCTCTGAGCCCTACACTTTTCAACGTGTACATGGCCCCACTGGAGAAGAGGGTCAGCTCGTACGGCGTGTCAGTCATCAACTACGCCGACGACACTCAGCTGGTCGTTACCCTTTCCCACCCTCACCACGCCCCATCCGACCTCCACAGCTGCCTTTCCGAAGTCCACCGATGGATGAATCTCTCCTCATTAAAATTGAACGGGTCTAAGACTGAGATCCTCTTGATGGGCCACAATGGGCCCTCTCTACCATCTCACCTTTGGCCCAGGTGCCTAGGGGACCCTCCCGCACCCAAGGAAGAGGTCAAGAGCCTTGGTGTGTGGATTGAGAAAGACATGAGTTTTAAAACCCAGGCAAAGAGAACCGCAGGGACATGCTTTGGACTACTCAGAGCCTGCAGGAAGATCTTTCCCCTGCTCCCAGAGACCGCTAGGAGGCTCCTCATCCAGGGTCTAATCCTGGCAAGATTAGACTACTGTAACGCTATATACTTGGGAGCCCCTGAAGCCACCTTGAACTCACTGCAGAAAGTCCAAAATGCCGCAGCCCATCTACTTACGGGCACACCTGGAAGATCCTCCGCCAGGCCGGCCCTCAACTCTCTCCACTGGCTCCCAGTCAGAGAAAGGGTCTTGTTCAAAGCCCTCTGTCTGGCCCATAAAACACTCAACAACAACGGTCCCCCTCTTCTGAAAGAACTTTTAATCCCATACAAAGCAGAGAGGGATCCCCGGTCCAATGCAGAAAATCTCATTGCAGTCCCTAGAGTGAGAAAAGCCAAGACCGGTGGCCGTCGCTTCTCGGTTCACACGGCGAAACGATGGAACCAGTTACCCCGAAAACTTAGGACAGAACCGAACTATCTCCAGTTCAGAAAGACCTTAAAGACCTTCCTTTTCCCGCAAATATAATCCCACTAGTTGGCTAAAACCCCTGGAGAAGCAGATCAGCGCTGGGATGCTCTTCGGAGTTACTACGCGCTTTACAAAACCATTAAATTAAATTAAATTAATTAAATGCGCAGCGCAACAGCTATCCACAGTTAAGATGGAAGAAAGTGCAGTACAGATGCCACACAACTGTAAACAACCCAGTTTATTCTCAGTAGACACCGTTCAGTAAATGGAGTCACACTGCTGGTTATCTCTGCTCCTACAAGCACTGTCTGTCTTACCTGTGAATGTGCCAAAGATAAACCAACATGACGTCTGTGACATGAAGCCGCTGGGATTCAAAGGGGCAGATGGACAGGGCGGATCATGCTGACATTCCCACTGCTTGAAATCTATGCTTGCCATGGACACGATTCTTAATCTTTTGATTTCAGGATTTTACCAAGACGCTTTGAATGTGGTTCTTGGCCACAAGAGTCGCAGCCTCTGCATTAAACCCTGGGCACCCTTTCTAAGTGCCTCGGACATATTGGGCGTAAGGAAGGTGCAGGGTTGAAACAAGCGGTACTGAAAAAAGAAACCACGGCCGCGAGTGGTGCGTGCGCACTCGCCACAGGGAGCCTAATGTGTTTTCAATTATCGCGCCTGTGTCTGGGCACGATAATTGAAAGCACATGGGCTTTGGTGCGCGTAACAAACACCAATAGGCCATGGGCGGAGCAATGTGCTCGCCTTTGGCCTATTGCGTGCTCTGTTTAAAAAAACACGCACGCAATGCCCAATAGCGGAACCCAAAAGGAAAAGCACACACACGAGTGTGTGCGATTCCAGGGTCTGTTTTCAAACACCGGACAAAAGGGCTTGCCTGCGATAGCAGTGCTGCGCACTGCATCGTGAGGGGCGAGACCTAAAAAGGAAATGAACCATTAATAGATTCTTAATCAGGCATCCTTAGTTCCAAGCAACCATGAAACACGTCATGAATTGTTATATGGATCATAACCAGTTTCTAGCAAATCTATTAAATGTGTGGGGCACAATGAATGCAGTACTGAAGGGGAAGAGAACAAGTCACATCTAGGGACTGAAGAGGGGATACAACAAGAACAAGACACTCACAAAGAGAAAATCAGACTGTTACATAAGCACTTGCTAAGTAATCATACAGACCTAAATTATATGATGGGACAGAAACTAGAGAGAGAACCCAAGTTCAAATAATGTACTCTGAAACAGAAGCTACAGGGGAAGCCCTGCAGAAATGAGCTTGATTTGAGATTGGAAAAATATTGGCCATGCTCAGTAGCCAGAGGGAGATGCAGAATAAAATAAAAGAAATGAAAGCTCCATGATTCAATATTATTGAGACTAATCAGGAAAAACAATATGAGTAGGTGACAGGTTTCTTTTTGTGTGCTGGGGCATGTCACTTTGAAGTGTAGTGAGGGCAAATAGCCACTCACAAAAACGCTTTAGAAACTCTCGGCATGGAAATGCTATCAGAGAGAGACATCAACAATCAGGAGACACTGGAGACCGGCAGACAGGCACATGGCAACTTATAAAAAGTAAACACAAGGAGATGATGGACGGAGCACTGAACCTTTTCAGACACTCAAACCCAGTCACAGAGCTGGGTTTAATCCATCATCATTTGTTAGCTCCATCCATTATCTTCTTGTGTTTGCATATATTTGAAAAGTTTTATATAGCGCTGGCTAGACCTGGAGGTATCAGAGCCCTTTACATGAGGACGAGCATTATTTCAGAGCATAGTTACAAGTTACATGAGTTACTGGAGTGAAGTTACATGCATTAAAACCATAGATGTAAAGAAAAAAAGGAGACAAGGGGAGAGAGATTCAGGGGAGAGAGGATAGGAGCTGGGGAGGTAGACCAAGAATGAGAGAGGGAACAACCCTAATAGAGACCCTAAGGGAGAGGCCCTAAGTTGCCAGGGTATATCCAGATGTGTGTCCCTTGCTCATTTTGCCACTGGATTCAAGCTAGCCTGGCTGATGAGGGGTGTTACCCCGAAACCGTTCCTAGGATGCTTGTTTCTTGTCCTGGGAAGAACTGGCTTGGCAGTTCGGCCTGGACTGTTCTCATGAGGACCAGGGTCAAGACTGATTTGCATATGACTAGGTCTGAACTAAGGTGAGAAAGTGAGCTAAAGGACGATGATGGATTCAACCCAGATTTGTGACTGGGGGTGAGTGTCTGAAAAGTTACAGGGATCCGTCCATTATCTACTTGTGTTTGCTTTGTTTGCCCTAAGTTGGCAGGGTATGCCCAGACGTGGGTCCCTTGCTCATTTTGCCACTAGATTCAAGCTAGCCTGGCTGATGAGGGGTGGTACGCCGAAATAGGCCCCACAATGATTGTTTTCGGTGCAGGTGAGACCTGGCTTGGCAGTTTGGGCTGGACTGTTCTCATGTGGAACAGGATCACGATTGATTTGCATATGACTAGAGCTAAAGAAAGATGATGGATTCAACCCAGATTTGTGATTGGGGGGTGAGTGTCTGAAAAGTTGCAGGGCGCTGTCCATTATCTACTTGTGTCTGCTTTGTTTGCCCTAAGTTAGCAGGGTATGCCCAGACATGGACCCCTTGCTCACTTTGCCACTGGATTCAAGCTAGCCTGGCTGATGAGGGGTGGTACCCTGAAACTGGTCCCAGGATGCTTGTTTCTTGTCCAGTGAAGACCTGGCTTGACAGTTTAGGCTGGACTGTTCCCATGAGGGACAGGGTCAAGACTCATTTGCATATGGCTAGGTCTGAACTGGAGTGGCGAAGTGAGCTAAAGAACGATGATGGATTCAACCCAGATCTGTGACAGGGTGAGTGTCCGAAAAATTTCAGGGCTCCCTCCATTATTTCCTTGTGTTTGCTTTTTTTGCCCTAAGTTGGCATCGTATGCCCAGACTTGGGTCCCTTGCTCACTTTGCCACTGAATTCAAGGTAGCCTGGGTCAGGGTTAAGACTGATTTGCATATGATTAAGTCTGAACTGGGATGGCAAAATGAGCTAAAGAACGATGATGGATTTAACCCAGATCTGTGACCAGGGGTGAGTGTCTGAAAAGTTTCAGGCATTTGTCCATTAACTCCTTGTGTTTGCTAACTTTCTAAAAGTGGCGTTCCCCAAATCTCCTCCTCATCTCGAAGACCCCCCAAGGTCTTCAGAAGCTCCTGAACCACTTCCAGGATTTCTGCACAAACAGAGGACTTGTCATTAATGTGGACAAAACGAAGTTCCTAATCATGCACCCCCCCCCCGTAAACTTGGCCGACCCTGAACTCTATCCCCCTTGAAAGAGTGGCAGAATTTGACTATTTGGGAATCCGTTTGAGTGATGTCATGAGCTGGACCCCCCACATCAACAAGATGACTGTTGGCCACAAAAGGGTGGGGGGAGCCTTGCTAAAGGAGTACAACAACTCATCAAAACACTGTGTAGCTCCGATAATAGACATCTATAAAGCCCGAGCTGTATCCGCATCACTCTACGGAGCCGAGCTTTGGGGCCTAGGCAACATGGAGTCTCTGACTAAGGCAGAGAATAAATTTATCAAGGACCTCCTGGCTATCCCAATGAGCACCCCGACAGTTCCGGTGCTATTGGACGCGGGTTGCAAATCAATCAAGGACCATGCCCGCCTTCGACCTCTCTTGCTTTAGGCTCGCCTGTGGAGGGTCCCGGAACTAAAATCTTACGTAGACGGGCTGGCGGAGGTGATGCGTTCGGACGGTTGGCAGAAGATCAAATGGCTTAGGGACATTAAACAGCTGCTAGGGGACCTGGGGTTGGGGTCTTGCTGGTCCACCCACTCATCTCCCCCAAAGGATACCCTAAAAAAACTATATTGGGAATGGGTTTCTGCCAAGCTCATAAGCAACCAGCGTCACTGTAATTCCACCGCAGCATACCTGAAAATCAAAGACGTTGTTGCCTTTGAGCCCTATCTGGACATTATTACCATCGCCATGGACCGGGCTCTTTATATCAAATTCAGATTAGGGACTCTACCCCTTGCTGACCTTCTTTCCAGATGGAATACGTCTAAGCAGGCATCACGCCATTGCGCCCTATGCACTGACAGACCCGAAACTGTGGCACACTTTCTCTTTGAATGCCCGGATTATGCGCGCCCTAGATCCCACTGGCTCAAACCACTCTGTAGAGAATTGGGTACTCGTCAGTATTTGGTGGCTCTAAGGATTCTACTAACAGATACAGCCCCTCCCATTGTTTGTGCCGTATCCAAATTTTTAAAATGGGCCTGGTTGATCCGCCTAAAAAGACTGTCTATATCAATTTAATTCTCTTTTAACTAATTTATTCCGATTAATTGCTATTTTTATCTGTTTGATTTCAATGTACAGTCTCCTTTACGATGTGCTGTTTTATATTTTTCTCTTGTAATGCTTTTATGATATATGCATATCGAAATAAAGCAATCAACCAACCAACCAACCAAATAGCAATTTATATCTGACTTTACCATGAAAGAGGATTGTAAGTTACAATTAAAATAAGTGGAAGAAGTATTTTTTCTAGCTGTTTCCTAACTGAATTTAGAACGTATTAATTTTAATAAGTGAAACCAGTGTTAGTCCATTAGAGGCCAGCCTTACCACAGTGAAAAAAGACTTTGGGAGGTTTTCACTACCAGGACAGTTAAAACATTACATATACATGTCCCACTTTTTAACTACCATGCACCCCCCCCCCTAATGAGCCCTTAGGGCCTATGTTTTGAGAAGACTTAAAAGTTGTTGCCAAGTTGAAAGGGCAATTTAAAGCTGCACTACAGGCTGCAATGGAGGGCCTGAGACATGTTTCATAGTGCTACTGTAGTGGGTGGCACAATGAGTGCCACAGCCTACTTGTAGCATTTAAGTTGCAGGCCCTAGGTACATAAAGTCCCATATACTAGGGATATAGAAGTAAATTCAATGTAAAAACGAGGGCGTTTATTTACAAGCCCCTATCGCCACAGGAACTTCACTTTTTCTGATGTTACAGTAGTGATAGGGGATTTGCTTTATTTACAAGGTAGCGTTAAGCCACTTAATATGGCTTAACACTGCCTTGCAAAGAAGGCCCACTTTCACGCTTTCACGTCATAGGCGTTCCACCACAACACCCATTGATTTTGACGCTACCCCCTATTTAAAAGGGTGGCAGGAATAGGAGGCTGCACTAAAATTATGACCAGGGAAAACCTGGCCTTAACATGAGGAAGGGAGGCGAAATGCTTTATTTCTCCTCGTTTTGCTGTTTCTATGTATGCTGCATTGTTCAGCACACATAGAAACAGCAAAATGCCATGAATTATTGTTCATATTCAGGAAGGTGACCTTCCTGCACATGAACAATCATTGTAGAAATGGCGATTTGCAACTTCCATATGTGCTGCACAATGCAGCACACACAGGAGTTGTAAAACGCCATTCTGGATTGTTTATGTTCAGGAAGAGACACCTTCCTGCACATACACAATCATTCCCTCAATGCAGACACCCTTGCACTAATATGCAAGGGTGCCTGCATTGGCGCTAGGCAGCTTAATTTAGCTCGAGGGAAAACATAGGCATTTTGTGTTTAAAGCCATGCTCCACCATTCCTTTGTAAATAGGCACCTAGGTGGTGTTGGAAAGTAAGATCTGCCTTCATGGTTACCCCCACTTTTTGCTGGTGTCTGCTGTGTTTTTTTGCTAGTCTGACTGGGATCCTGCTAATCAGGACCCCAGTCCCTGTGTTTCCTCCCTAAATTGACTATGGTAAGTACTTCTGCACCTCCATAATTGGCTACTGGTGTACTCTTATAAGTTCCTACTATATGGTACCATGGTACCCAGTGCATAGGGGTACCAGTGGCCTCATTTATGAAAAGTGGCGCATCGCTGCATGAAAACAGCGATGCGTCACTTTTCACTGCGCACTCCTTGCGACACCAATGATGCGTCATATTTAATGTATAACGCATCATGTCGCAAGGACTTACAGATACGTCAGTATTTCTGATGCATCTGTAAGCGCAAAAGTGACGCATTGCTGGAGTGTGTCACAAAAGTGACGCAACTCCAGCAATGCGTCCTTTCACATGGGGAAAGCCCCATGTGAAAGGGCTTGCGTCAGTTTTACGCCTGCTGTGAGGCAGGGGCAAGATTCTGACGCAACGGCGTCCTAAAAGTGACGCAGTGAAATCTCATAGATTTCACTGCGTCACTATTACGAGGCTTTTTGCGGGGGAACGCCCCCTCTGTATACATTATACCTGACGCAGGTATAATGTGGCGCAGGGGTTTAAAAAGTGACGCATCTACCTAGATGCGTCACTTTTCAAATATGGCGTAACAAGGCGCATTTTATACGCCGCTGGTGCGTCACAAAAAGTGACGCACCGGTGGCGCAAAACTGACGCAAGGCCTCATAAATAAGGGCCCAGGGGTCTCCCATGGGAGGCAGCAAGTATTGTGCCACACATGAGAGACCACTCAAACTGTGACCACAGGCCTGCTATTTCATCCTGTGTGAGTTGTTGCGTGCACCTCTCATGATAGTTATAAATGTCCTCATATCTGAAGTCGCTACACTAAAGACCTATAAGTCACCCCTGCAACAGGCCTTTCACTGCTGAAGGCAGGGTGCTTGGTTATAAGTGTGAGGGTGCCTCTGCATGAGCAGGAAACCCTGTAGTCGATTCTCCAGGCTTTGTAAGTGCAGTCACCCATTTTAATACACATAGTGGACATCAGTCATTACGAGATGTCTAACTATATAGTGATTGCACCAAACCTGGTCATGTTTGGTATCAAACATGTTGGAATCATATCCAAACACTGATTCCAACACTGGTCAACTTTGGTATCAAACATGTTGGAGAAGTGTGGCTCAATGATTAGAGCGGCAGACCCTGATGCAGAGGTCTAGCCCAGGACCAGGGTTCAATTTCCCGCCTCAGCGGGTCTTGGGCTCAAAATTCCATGGACCTGATAATTCTCGCCTCGGTGCCTATTCCAATCATGGAGTCCCACTCTGGGCAATAACTTGCTTAATCTCCACAACGGCCCCCACAACGCTAAGGATGCCTGGCCTCCACCTTGGGGTGCCCAGGAGTGGACGCCTCACAGGGAAAGCCAGGATGGGTTCCACAGCAGTATTCGTACAAGTGCCTTGAGACCCTTATGGTGGGTAGTACGCTATACAAGTATCAATTTACATTTACAATCATATCCAAACAACGATTCAGGTGTTGGAAGTATGATCCCATGTACTGGGGGGTCCCTTTCAGGGTCTGACAGCAAGCTAGTGCTGCTGCCAACCACAGACATGATTTTGCCCTCCTGCTTCTGAGCCATGCTCGAGCAGGGGAAGGTAGAACAATAGGTTTCCTGTTGCAGAGAGGTGTGACCACCTCCTCAGACAGGGCTTAGTGTATTTGGCTGGTGTGGAGGCGCTTGCCAGTGCCATCAGACTTCTTTGAAGGGCTCATTTGGTGCCCTCCTGGTATACTCCAGTTTGAACAAGTTCAGGGAGCCCTGGGCTCCCGCACTGCTGTGAAACTGGACAAAGGACATGGGAGTTTCCTCCCCACTGTCACGCCCTTCCTCTGGGAGGGACCCCTGAATCGTCCTAACCCCTTTCGTAGGGTATTTAAGGGCTTACCTGTGGTAGGTCCTCAGATACATCATGGGACAAGACTCAAGCCTGAAACCAAGTCACTCTTCGAACGTCTGGACACTTCGACTGTACTGGAATTTGCCTGGAGCCAAGACTGCGTCACAGAAGACTCCTGCTGCTCTTCGTCTCGATGTTCTGCAAGTATTCTTCATCATCTGTGTCTATGCTTCTTCCAGGATCATCGGCAGATCTGTGGGCATCAAGGACACCCAAAGTAATCTCCCTTGAAGTGAAGGATTCACTCCCCTGCATCTGCAGGCACTGCAACGAAGCTGACTTGTCTGCTGCTCCTGATGTCCAACGGACTATGAAAGGCTGAGGAATACAGGTGGTAGTTCTGCAACTCCCACGAGGCCTGACCTGTCCTCTCTGCCATTTTCAGGCCAGTATCCCTTGTCGGAACCACTGGGACCAAACCCTTGTGCATTGCATCGTCTTGACATTGCCAAGACTTGTTGGCTCTGCACTCTAGAGCTCTTTGGGCTACAAGAAGCACCAGCCATTAGCATCTCTTCCTGCCAAGTACAGCATATTGACTGCATCCTCTGCACCGTGGTCCTTCCTTCTTGTGACTCCTGTGCCGTCGGCCTGTGGGTCCTCTAAGGGTCCTTCTCCTGCTTCAGTGGGCTCCCATGCTTGTGTGGGGCCTGCTCTGACTTGCCTGCTTGTGGTGAGTCCCTTAGACATTGCTGGTCCCAACGTTGCATCTTCTTCGCTCTCCACGCCTGTTGCAGCTGCCAAGGATAGTTGGCGCCGGACAATAACCCCCTGGTACTCCACTCCCAATGTGGGACAACTTGTGCATGGCTCCTGGTCTTCCTCAACATTGCCTGGTCCTCACAGCTGCAGCAACAAGATCACCATCAACTCATTTGAATGGTTCGACATCGGTGGGCATTTCTTTTCCATGTCTCCTGGTCACCGCCGAGTGGCATAGACTCTGTAACCTCTGCTTGCAGGTTCTTCACTTCAAGAATTCACCCTTGGATTCCACTGGATTCCTGCACAGTCTTCTCCATCAGCATATTTCCTGAAGTCATACATTATTGTCTACGGCAGTTTCCGACGTCAATTCGCACCTAAGCACCCAGCTTCCATGGTGTAGGTATCCACGGGTGGGTTGACTCTCCAACCATCTGTCTTCCATGGGGTTTCTTCAGGGTTCACTGGGAAAAGTCCTTCTTAAAAACTGCAATAAGCGACTTACCCATTGACTTCTATTGCACACCCGGCTGTGTTTCCACTCTGTACACATCCTCCGTGGGGTATCTGGGTACTTACCTTGGACAGTTTCTTGTGCCCCCAGCTCCTCTGTGTCTCCTGGTCCAAGTCCCAACTTCAGCTGCAGTTCGTATTCCACTGTCTTAATATATGGTTTGGTCTTCCCCTAGAAACTACTGTATTTTGTGCTTACTTATCTATTGCAATTCAAGTATTCTTGTGTGTTTGTGTTCTCCGGGTAGGAGCTATACCAAGGGAGTGTTGTCACAAAATGCACTTATTGTAATGTAGCCCTATCACTGAACAATACTATTTTTTGGGCGAATGCACTCCTTGTGAGAAAGCAGAATGCCATCACTCAAAGTGAATTTAGCCAACGGTTAAAGTGGCCTAACCCTCTATTCCATTCAACAGACCAATGATTGAAGAGAGCTGGCTGGCAACCCCTACAAGTAAGTATATTACACATATAATGTTAGTAAAATCAAAAGGTCTTGGATAATGCTAGACCTAAAAATCAACACACAGGACCAGATTTACCTTTTACTCACGCAGTGCAGTGCAGCAGCAGCAAATGCTGAAAAGGAAAGAGGAGTGTGCCGTATTTACAGAATCTGGCACTCTCCTACCCTCTCCCTAGAGCTGGCGCAGAAATTCGCTGCTGTGCTCCACGAAGACACTTTTGCGCCATAGTGCATTGACTGACTTTGACCCTTTTCCCTCTTTGTATGTATGCTGTAAAGAGCAGCACATGTACAAAGTCAGAAAAGGAAGGAGAAACTTAAGCATTTCTCCCTCATACTAAAGGGTGCAGTTTTCTGACGCTAAACCATGCCTACTTTATTTAGTAAATAGCGTTTAGCATCAGAAACTGTGGGTGGTTGCATGGGAACGCCCATGCTCCACCCATGGCACGTGCCCTTGGCACTAAGTAATGTGTTACTTTCACATTATTTTCAACAAGTTAAGGGCTGGAAAGTAAATCGGCAAAAAGATTTTGTGCCGATTTGCGTCACTTTTGTGACGCAAACACGGCATAAAATCCTATTAAATCTCATCCACAGTTTCTTCTATATTTTAGGCTGCTTTTTCAATTCAATTTTACATCAATTACAAAAAAGACACAATTTAACTCAATTATATGGAGTTTCGTAAAATATTGTGAAGCAGCCCTGCTGTTGCAATGATGTTAACGTTTTTTCCACTGGTTTAAATGGAAAAATAGAACTGCAGGTATTCTGTAACACAGTACCTGCTTGTTTCTGAGTAGTGCCGGTACTCTCCAATTGACAGTGTTATGTTTTTCTTGAGAAGTGCAGGTGCTCACCCTCTCAAAATAAACAAGCATTTTCAATGCAATTGGTCTCGCATTTGCGTGTGTTTAAGTTATTGGCATTGTAGATGACAATGCCTTTTATTGATGTGTTTTTAAAAGCAACACTTATATTAAAGGCATTGCTATTTTAAATGTCAAGAGCTCAGTCTTGCAAATGCTAGAGCACTTTAATGTTGGCTGCACTCCTTTTTGTAGATGTTGCTCGCATATTCAGGTTACTGTGAGCAGCATCTAAGCAAAGGGGTGTGGCCAACATTAAAGTGAAAGTCTTATGGTGCTTTCACACAAAGTGATGAAAAAAATTAGTTTCAAAAGTTTCTGTAGCACGGCCGCTAAAGTGAAAGCGGACTGCGCTGTATATTAAATAATTAAATAAGCGTGCCACTATAGATAAAGCGGACCACGGTGTAATTTGAATAAAAAACACTATTAAATGAAAGCGGGTGGGTGCTGCGATGTCGTGGGTGGAATAGGGGAAGAGCATTAAAGAAAATAGTGTTCACCAACTTATATAACAGACCATGCAACAACACCAGTAAAAGGACCAGTCGTTATGGGAGGTAACAAATGCAGACAAGGCGGTACCAAGGAGGGACTAACAAGCCTAATAACGACTCGGAAGCCAACATTTACGAACGACAATGAAACAAGCCAATAAAAAATATTGGCGGAGAGTGGGCGGGGCTTCAAATCCACACTCCACTACTACATGCCCCGGATCAGCGCATGCGCTGCCCAGGCTCTACCTAAAAATCACGTGAAGCAAATCACAAAGCAAAATTAGAGTGTAATAAACCACATGAAGGGAATGACATGGAGTAAATCATGCGGGGGACCAAATTACACAGAGGATAAGATCACAATGGAGCAAATCATTTAAAGCAGTGTTGTGGGGGTGGAGTTATACGTAGTAAAGCGTAATCAGCCAAATTACATTTTTCTTGCTGCCGACAAATACATGCATGTATGAATGAGCCTGCCTAAACAGACTTTTTAAGAGGACTCCTGCAAAAACTACTAAGGTGTAGTACTGTGACACATACAAAAATAGTAAATGTCAGTTATTTTGAGTAGAGGTGGGTGAGCCACTAGAATCTCGAGCCAGGCTCAAGCCTAAAGTGCGCAACACGCTCAGCTTCGGTCTTGTTGGATCCTCGAGCCTATATCGAGCTGAGATTTCATGTGGCTTCTGCTTGCAACGCTTGCTCTACCAACATGCAGAAAGAGGTAAACAAAACATTAATATATGAAGTAAAAATGGGAGCCAAACAGACAACTCTTTGGTGCCTGATTTGCCCAAAGTAAAACCAGAAAACTTGCATTCATCGCAGCTTCTTGCTTAACTAAATTGTGTGATCTTTGGCAAATATTTTATTTTACTGATCCTCCTTTTTCTTCACTCTCACAAATGAAAGCACCTTCATATACATGCGTTTAAAACACCAGCTGTATGAAAACGTATTGTGTTTGAACTGATAGAGAATAATGCTGCTCTATCTGTAAGAACCTATCAGGCACATACACTTGCCACCACACAAACAGACACAGACACTCACGAAGACACACACAAACACACCATCTGCATGAAGCACCGTGTAAGAATTGTCCCAGCGTCAAACAAGTAACTTCAAGTGAAACTGAAGAAGAGGAGGAACACAGCTGATGCCAGCCTTCGCCGAGTCACCCGTACAACTGAATTGCATTAACCTCTTCCATGCTCGTGACGGAACGGTTCCGTCACGAGCCATGGGTGGGCTGTGCTCGTGACGGAACGGTTCCGTCATGGCCCTGCCTGCGCTGACGTTCTAACGGGTGGGGCCGTGACGGAACCGTTCCGTCACAAGCACAGCTCACCCGCGAGCCGTGACGGAGCGGTTCCATCACAAGCACGGAACCACCGCGCGGCCGCCCCACCACCTTAGCGCTGCGGCGGAATAGCCGCCGCAGCTAAGGGGTTAAAGACGTCTCATGGGACGTAAATGGCCAGCAAAGCCCAATTTGTCAATCTGGTTCAGAATCCAACTTGTAAATCAGTGCACCTCATATACAACCTACCATGTGTAATGCTCATCACTTAACAACATTACGTTTTTTTTTTACTATAATTACCAGATCACTTCTGCTCATAAATCACACGAAACCAGACACAATGGCGGATATGTACAAGGAAGTGGAGAAGAGAGGCTTTAGCCTTCCTGGCTTAACGCCTCTCTCCTGCACTTCTGCAACGCAAGGCTGCACCATATTTACAAGAATGTGGTGCAGGATCGAGTTTTCCCCTGCAATTGCGCTAAGTTTAGCAACTTAGCGCCAACGCAGGCACCCTTGCACCACAAGGGTGTCTGCGTGCAGGGGAGGAGTGTTTATGTGCAGGAAGGTGTCCCTTCCTGCACATAAACAATCCTAGAAATACCATTCTGACACTTTCATGCATGAAATTAAATGAAAGAAACATTTATTAAGCGCATAGCTACCCGAAGGCAACCCAGCGCTGACAGAGGCACAACAATAGACACCACACACACAGCGACAGTAGTGACATGTTGGAGGGAAGCGAATGAGGCTCTGGGGTGGCAGAACAAATTGACCAGTAGAACACCACTATGGTATAGTGCTCGGTTAAAAGAGGTGTCCTCGCTTCAAGGTTTTTCAGGCTGAGAGACCATAGGCGTGGAGAGACTGGGAGACGTATGGAGGGAGGGGGCCCCACTCTCATTTGAAGATCCCCAGCTGGAGTTTGGGCTGGTAGAGGCCCAGATGTTTCGTTATCTGAGACTCAGGCAGCAGTGTTGACACAGCTGAGGGGCGGCACCTCCCTCCCTGACTATTCCCCACTGGAGGACAGGCTTCTGATTGACCCTATCCCCGATAAAGCAATTTCCACAATCTACCGTAAACTTATGAATAATCTTCCTGACCACTTGGCAGCCCTGAGGGCGGCCTGGACGGACGACCTGGGCAGGAGGCGCTCCAAGGACCGCGCGAGATACAATATGAATGCGCTTTCGCCTGATTCTGCTCCGGATTTTGCATTGCTCCTACTACCCCTTGCCTTGACGCTATTGCACAACATTGGCAGGGCACCGCAGTGCATCCGAGGTTGCCAGAATGAGGGCACGTTCCTCCATATCCTGTGGGAATGCCCTAAGATATTGCAATTTTGGCGAAGGGTCACAGCGATAATGGCCACCGTAGTAGGCACTGATGTGTCTCTGGACACAAAATGGCATCTGCTCATAACCAAGCGGACGTGGTCTGGCCCAAATATGTCCCCATATGGCTTGTGCTGGCAGCTTGAATCGTGAAACGCAATATTGATAAGGGGGGGGTGCACCATGTTCCCCCTTCAGTGACAGACTGGGAGAGGGACATTGACTGGTGCCAGAGAGCTGAAGAAACGGTATATAAGAGATGGGGTTGTGTTAAGAAATGGGAAAAGGTGTGGGCCCCATGGCATGCTTACAGGGGAGTGCTGGAGAGCCAGGTGGACACGAGAGTGGTCCCAGAAGTCTAGAGAATAGTACTGATTTAATGATGTTCCTTTTATATTGGCAAATGAAGTTTTATCCCAGCCCGTCATGTGTCCGCCAAACTCATGTTTCTCCAATGTGCATGCTTTGGAAAATGTTATTATGCTGTCTACTGAGAGTGTTCAATAAAAAGAGTAAAAAAAAAAAATAATAGACACCACAACGACATTAAGAAAAAAGCCACGTTTTTAGAAGTTTATGGAAGGCCAAATTATTAGATTCACTGCGTATTTGGGGAGGAAAGGTGTTCCATATCCTGACAGCATTGTAACAGACGGTCCTCGCTTCTTGCCCTTTTGATTTAAGGGACTAATGCAAGATGGAGGTCGTCCGAACGCAGGCATCTATTCGCGCGATAAGGCAGAATAATGGAACGATTAATAGACGGTCCCTTCCCTGCTAGCGTCTTGTGAACAATACACATGGCCTTAAATTTAAGTCTCTCCTGAATAGGAAGCAAATGGAGGGACTTTGGAGCTGGTTTCGCAGATTGGCGGTTTGGCATCCCACTGAGCAACCATGCTGCGCAATTTTGCACCGTCTGGAGCTTTGACTTGGTGGCACAAGGAGCTCCTAAATAGAGAACGTTCACATAGTCCAGGAGAGAGAGAATGAGAACCTGGACCATAAGCCTTCTTGCAAGGAAAGGTAGAAGCAGAAGAACTTTCCGGAGCATCCTAAGAATGCCATAACAGGAAGGCGCCACATTCCGAGCCTGTGACTTAAAGCTAAAATCATGATCAAGCCAGATACCCAGACTTTTATTCTGGTTCTTGGGAGCGGGACCCAGACAGACTGGCCCCGTTACTTCTGCATTATAAATGGAGGGGTTCCCAAGAAGCATCATCTCTGTCTTATCGTCATTCAGTTTCAAATATGAATGATCCATCCACTAGGCCACTTGGCCACCTTCTCCAAGCAAAGCCAGGCCAGGAGAGGAACTATCAGAATGGTTCAGGGCCACGACAAGTTCAGTGTCATCAGCGTAGATGATAATCTGCACCCCAAATGGAAGCATGATCTCTGCTAGTGGGCTCATATATACATTGAACTGGGTGGGACTCAAGGACGATCCCTGCGGAACACCTCAGTGGAGAGGCATCAGTTTTGAAGTAGCATCACCTCCGAAAACCTGAAAACCTGTAAAGACCTGCCTTCCAAAAATGATTGCAGCCACACTATGCCCCCCACCCCTCAATCACCCCCTAAATTTCTAAGTGTATGGACCGGTATTTGGTGGTTAACAGTGTTGAAGGCTGCACTGAGATCCTGGAGGATAACAGATGTAGTACCTCCGGCATCCAAAATCTTATTGGACTCTTCGACTACTGCTAGGGACTACTGCTAGGGAGTTTCTGTATCCTGTAGGGGTTGAAAGCCAGTCTGTGAAGGGTGAAAAAGATTGTGGGACTCCAAAAATGGAGAAAGAACTGAGTTAAAATGTTTTTCCACAATTTTAGTGATCCCTGGAAGAAGCAAGATGGGACCATAATTTCCCAGGAGATCAGGATTAAGACCGGGCTTTTTTCAGCAACACCTTCACCGTGGCACTTTTCCATGGAGGAGGAACTACTCCCATAGAAATGGAGGCATTAATCAGCTTCAGTATAATAGGAGAAGCAGTTCTGGATGCCTGATTCAAAATAATAGGAGGAGCTGAGTCTCTAGGTCACCCACACTTTACGAGCGCCAAGATAGTTTTGAGCGACTTGGGGTCCATCAAAGGAATTTCTTTGAAGCGGTGCTCCCTGCTCTGAGGAATAGTATCGAGCATTAGCGAATTACCGTTGCCATCCGCAAAAGGAAAAGAAGTATAGATGGCTTGAATTTTTTCATAAAAGAAATCTGCCAGATTATCACAATGAGACCAGGTAACATCACAGGTAGCTAGAGATGAAGGGGCTCTAAGCATATTTTTGCAATAGAAACAAATTGCAAGGAGAATTAGCTGCCAAAGAAATTCTTTCTTCATAATATAAGACTTGGGCAAATTTAATTTCTGCATCATACATTTTAATGGCTTCCCTATCTTTCAATTTCTTGACTAAGGAAAAGTGCTTTCTCCATATTCTTTCAAGTTTCTGACAAGTTTGTTTTAGCTCACGGAGCTCAGGAGAGTGCCATGCCGTTCTATTGGTCCTGGCTGTATTCTGAATCCACTTCTTCGGGAGAACCCGGTCTAGTGAAGCCTCAATCCATTTATTGACATTTTCATTAGCAATGATAGGATTAGGGTCAGGAATTGGCTTAATATTTTCTAAAGTCAGGATCCAGTGTTCTAATGGCAGTTTAGACCAAAGACGTGACAGGCTTCTAACCGGCCTGACAGACAAAGTGCGGCACGTAGGGGTCCAGATAAACGGAATAAGAAAGTGATGGGAACAGGGCACTGGAATAGGGTCCCTTCCAGATAATTCATCACAATTGGAGAAAATAGGATCAAGTAGGTGGCCTTTCACATGGGTTGGGCAAATAACTTTTTGTTTGAACTGATAGGCTGCCAGGTCATTAGTCATCTCCACTGCGGCCAAGTGAGAGGGGTCATCAAAATAAAGGTTAAAATCACCTAATAACGTAAAATTGGAGGGGGCACTGGCTAGGTTAGCTGCCATATCAGGAAGAAATTTACAGAATTGACCCAGTGCACCAGGGGTACAATAGATTAAAATACCTGACATGGTAAGGGTGGGTGAGAATCCTATCGCAAATGAGAGGTTCTCCCAGTCTGGTAAAGGGCATACAGAGATGCGTCAGATGAGATGACTTTGAGAAAAAAATATTGAAAAGCAAGAGCGTCCCACGAATTAGCCACAAAGGTGGTGAAAAGTGTACTAGTGGTGCCAGGCTTCTTGTTTTCTAGCAATACCAATCACACAGATATAAACAGAACGTTTTATGCAACTCAATTCACTGGACATAGGCCAACCGTTATGGAGATTTATCAAAAAACAAATTATACCAATATAGCACACATGTTGCTTATATTCAGTCTAAGCTAGAGAAAAAACAGGAAAATTGTTTTTTGGAAAAATATATCATTTGTGTATTTATTCAAGATTACAAAGTTATCACAATAGTAACAAATAGTTAAAAAATACGTGCAGTATATTGTACATTCAATTAAAAACATATAAAATCACAGTCATAAGCAAAACCAATTTATACAATGTGGGTTAAAAAATATTCGCAAGAACAGGGGTCGACGCGGCGTTTCGGTTTAGGAGAAACAATTAACAACCTTCTTCAGGACCAAGTTCTGTATTTTATTACTGGCTTCCAGATATATCCTAGAGGACCAGGGGCCCGATTATGGAATCCGGGTAATAACTGTACTGTATGTTCTCAATGCTTCTGATATAGCATGTGCAGTACTAATGTCTTATGCTTGTATTAAAGAAGCAAGTTGGATGGTGGAACCTTTCTTAACGGAGCACCTGACCACAATAGCCCAATTAATATTTCCCCTCTAAATATCACCGAGGGAGTAGTGTGCACACTGACAACGACCCACCATCACAGTGGCAGTTCTATATAGAACTTTGAGATACAAAGCGTATTTTTAAGCAAAGGTGCACCACAACAAGGACATGTGTAAACTAAGGTCTTCTAGTTTGCACACAAGATATATTCAAAAAGAGATTTCATATGAAACAGGACAATTTTTTTCTCAAAAAAGATTTTTCTTTATTCATTCCACATGTTAAAGGACACAGCCGACGCGTTTCGTCCCTGCGGGGACTTCTTCACGGCAAGATGTGTAATGGAAGCTCCTTAAGCGCGACGATGTTTAGTTGGAGAAGCACAGTTGCAATCCAATGGCCAAATCGTGTGTGGTCACAGGGTCACTGGTTCAAAAACATCAAGTGTATTGTATGGTTCAATAAATAGCAAGTTATTCTGTGAAAGTTCAATAGGGGACCTACGGTTCCTGGAACTAGCATTCATATGTGGTTTGAAAGAAACGGATGAATGTTCAATGATGAAGCATCCAAAGGGATCAATTCTTTCAAAGATTACGGCGAGTCAAGGGTAGTGCTTAGCCTTTTATTCAGTGGCTTCAGGCAAAATGTTCCATATCTTGTTTTATCTTGATTTATGTTGTAATGTGCAGTGGCCCGTACTCATTCGAATCCAGCTGCAGATTCGTCAAACCAGCGCTGTTCCAAAACCGTCCGTAGCCGTATGTCGTCCCCTTCCCGTCTAGACCAGTTCGTATAGAACCTGGTGAGACGCCTGGTGAGGAACAGGGGTCGACGCGGCGTTTCGGTTTAGGAGAAACAATTAACAACCTTCTTCAGGACCAAGTTCTGTATTTTATTACTGGCTTCCAGATATATCCTAGAGGACCAGGGGCCCGATTATGGAATCCGGGTAATAACTGTACTGTATGTTCTCAATGCTTCTGATATAGCATGTGCAGTACTAATGTCTTATGCTTGTATTGGAAAGGCTCACGCGCTGGTAGTAGGAGCCACCGATATTGGTTTTCTGTTTGGCCAGATTTTAATAACTGGCAAATTGATAATTCACGAGCTTTTCAATTGGCTTGTGTTGCGGTAGGCATTCATGTAATGGCGGGGGTTCTCCTGCCACTAGAGGTTAGAATTCGGCCTCCCTGCTCCTACTCCGTCAGCGTCCCATGGATTCTGCAAAAGTTGAAACGCCGCGTCGACCCCTGTTCTTGCGAATATTTTTTAACCCACATTGTATAAATTGGTTTTGCTTATGACTGTGATTTTATATGTTTTTAATTGAATGTACAATATACTGCACGTATTTTTTAACTATTTGTTACTATTGTGATAACTTTGTAATCTTGAATAAATACACAAATGATATATTTTTCCAAAAACAATTTTCCTGTTTTTTCTCTAGCTTAGACTGAATATAAGCAACATGTGTGCTATATTGGTATAATTTGTTTTTTGATAAATCTCCATAACGGTTGGCCTATGTCCAGTGAATTGAGTTGCATAAAACGTTCTGTTTATATCTGTGTGATTGGTATTGCTAAAAAACAAGAAGCCTGGCACCACTAGTACACTTTTCACCACCTTTGTGGCTAATTCGTGGGACGCTCTTGCTTTTCAATGTTACTCCCCTGTCCCAAACTTGACAGATAAGGGGGCCTCCTTTACTTTTTATGTTTGAGAAAAAAATAGCAATGCTGCCGCCTTTAACTGAAACTCGGGCTTGCCTCTGGATAAGATAACTTGAAGGAAGGGCTTGAACAAGGTCGAGGTCAGATCCATCATTTAGCCATGTTTCTGTTAAAAACAGGGCTTCTGGACGTTCTTCCTCTAGCAAAATAGAGATTTCCGCCGAATGTTTAGACAGTGACCTACAATTTAACAAGAACATTCTTTAGGATTCCAGGTTAGGCAAGGTTACTTGGTAACTGAAAGACAGTGACAATTTGAAAGGACAGTGGGTGCAGCCGGTGTCCTTGCTACTAGGGTGAATGGAATGTAAGCAATTGCCCTCAGTTGCCCCCATTACCTGTTGGAGTTGGGCCGAGGTATAAGCGTAACTCTTTGACGGAAAACATACAGGGGTTATGGCCTCTGGCCCCGACCGGACGGGCGCAGACGGGCTTGTCTTTGGCGCACCTTTGCGCGTCATCCCCCCTTTTGTAGCTCCCGTGTCAGCGTCCAACTACTGGAGTGCTGGCCAAGATGGCTGAAGGATAAAGTGTGAGTGCAAGTTAGAGCTGAAAAAGTACCCACCGGAGCTATAACACAGCTCCTCAGAATTGTCAAACAGCAATGAATATTAAAAGGATAAATGCAGCAAGATGAAACAAATTCAAACAGTTTAAAAAGCCCTCCAAGCCTTAACAGCGCTGATGATGAACTAAAGTATACCCCTGCGCCGTCGCGTCATCCGCCCCTTTTGTTGCTCCCACGTCAGTGTCCAACTACTGGAGCTCTGACCAAGATGGTTGAAGGATAAAGTGAGAGTGCAAGTTCAAGTTAGCGCTGAAAAAGTACCCCCCCCCCCCCCCCCCACGGAGCTATAACACAGCTCCTCACAATTATCAAACAGCAATGCAGCTTCATGCAGCACACATGAAAGTGGTAAAATGGCATTTTTTTCAAAGTTTGTTTATGTAAAGGAAGGGGCACCTTCCTGTACATAAACAAACAGTGGCAGTTTGCTTTTCCCATGTGTGCTGTACAAAGCAGCACACGTGGAAAAAGAAAAAACAAGGAGAAATAATGCATTTCTCCTCATTTTGCCATCTTAAGACCAGCTAATGGTCCTCATTTTGGCGCTGCCTCCTATGCACGCCACCCTTGTACATAGGAGACAGCGTCAAAATGAATGGGTGTTGCAGTGGAATGCCCACCGCAACACCCAACCCCTTTCACGCTAACCATAACGTGAAAGGGAGCCTTATGTACAAGGCAGTATTAAGCCACGTTAGGTGGCTTAACGCTGCCTTGTACATAAGGCGCAGCCCCTATCGCCACTACAATGTCAATATAGGTGATGTTATGGTGGCGATGGGGGCTTGTACATATGCCCACTGTATTTTTGGAAGACGATAAACGTGAGGGTCATTGCATAAATGAGTAAACAGATCTAAGGTCCCTCGTGCACCCTACTCACTGCTGGCCGACATGTTGCGTTGCCCCCAGCTACCAGCGACATACCTTTCCACTGAGTGTCTGACAATAAACCCGCGAAGCATGTACATATATTCACTGGGTCCGTCCACACCAATAGTACCGAAAATCACAGAGTACATACTAGTTTACATAATGTTGGAGCACGTGACAGCCAAAAGTGGGGTCCAGACAGTGAACCTGAGGTGTGAGGTGGCGCTGTCAGGAGCAGCAGCAGGCAAGGGCAGCGCAGAGAGGGAGATTTGTAGCAACGGATTCAGAAGCAGAGCATAAACGAAGTGAGACTTACGGGCCCCAGAAAGGAGTGTGCAACATCTCTCAGCTTCGCTGCCGTTCTGAGCAGGCAGCTTCAACACTCCAAAGCGGGGGTCATGAAGGCCGTGTGCAGGTAGGGTGACCAACTGGCATTGGTGCAAATTCAGGACGGTGAGTGTAAAAATTCAGGACAAAGGGTCAAAATTCAGGACACAAATTCAGGACAGGAGGTCAAAATTCAGGACAAAACTTCAGGACAATAGGTACGTTTTACAGACACATCAGAGGTTGCGCAATAGTATATAAGTAAGCCCAGCCATTTCCAAACATATTCAACCATTTTCAAACCTATCCATCATGTATCCTTCCATCTATCATTTCACTCATCCATCCCTTCATCCATCCTTTCACTCATCCTCAATTATCCATCCATCCATCCACCCTTTCACCCTATCCATCTGTACACTTATCCATCCACTATTCATCCCATCCATCCATCCATTCACTCATCCATTCAGCAATTTACCCTTTCACCAATCCAGCCATCCTTTCACTTACTAATCCTTCCACCCATCCACTCTTTTAGTCATCCATCCATCCTCCCTTTCTCTCTCCATCGACCCTTTCACTTAGCCTTCCTTCCATCCATCCATCCACCCACCCACCCATCCATCCATCCATCTACTCATCCACTCATGAATCCATCCATTGCCCCTATCACTCATCCATCTATCATTTCACTCCTTCACACATCTATTCATCCTTTTGTCCATCTACCCTCGCTTTCACTCACTCATCCATCCTTACACCCACCCTTTCACTCGTATGTCCATTCATTCACCCTTGCACTTATCAATCCATCAATCCATCCATCATTTCACTCATCCACCTACTCCCCACCATCCACCCACCCACTCATCCATCCATCCTTTCACCCACCCACTCATCATCCATCCTTTCACCCACCCACCCAGTCATCATCCAGCCATCCATCCTTTCACCCACCCACTTATCCATCCATCCTTTCACCCACTCTCCATCCATCCATCCTTTCACCCACCCATCATCCATCCATCCATCCATCTGTCCTTCCCCTCATCATCCATCCATCCCCTCATCATCCATCCATCCTTCCCCTCATCATCCATCCATCTTTTTCCCTCATCATCCATCCTTCCCCTCATCATCCATCCATCCTTTTCCCTCATCATCTATCCATCCATCCATCTGTCCTTCCCCTCATCATCCATCTGTCATTCCCCTCATCATCCATCCATCCTTCCCCTCATCATCCATCCATCCTTTTCCCTCATCATCCATCCATCCTTTTCCCTCATCATCCATCCATCCATCCATCCTTCCCCTCATCATCCATCCATCCATCCTTCCCCTCATCATCCATCCATCCTTTTACCCACCCCCTCATCATCCATCCATTCCCCCATCGTCCATCCATCCTTTCACCCACCCCCTCATCATCCATCCATCCACCCTTCCCTTCATCATCCACCTTTTCACCCACCCCCTCATCATCCATCCATCCATCCATCCTTCCCCTCATCATCCATCCATCCTTCCCACCATCATCCATCCTTTCCCGTCATCCATCCATCCTTCCCCTCATCCATCCTTCCTTTCATCCATTCTTCCCCTCACCCATCCATCCATCCCATCCAATTATCCTGCCCCTCATCCATCCATCCTTCCCCTCCATCCATCCATCCATCCTTCTCCTCATCCATCATCCTTCCCCTCACCCATCCATCCCATCCATTTATCCTGCCCCTCATCCATCCATCCTTCCCCTCCATCCATCATCCTTCCCCTCATCCATCCTTCCTTTCATCCATCCTTCCCCCTCACCCATCCATCCATCCCATCCATTTATCCTGCCCCTCATCCATCCATCCTTTCCCTCCATCCATTCATCCATCCTTCCCCTCATCCATCCATCCTTCCTCTCATCCATCCATCCTTCCCCTCCATCCATCCATCATCCTTCCCCTCATCCATCTTTCCCCTCATCAATCATCCAGCTACTCTTCCACCCATACATCCAGCTATTTACATTTTCTTTCCATCCTTCCCCTCACTCATCAATCCATCTATCCTCTCTCATTATCCATTTATTCAACCTTTCATTCATCCATTCACCCTTTCACTAATTCATCCAGCCATTCACATACTTACTCGCCCACCTTTCCATATTAATTTTGAGCCGAGCCCTTTTGAGAAGAGGCCCATCAAGAACTTCACCCTCGCTGCAGGGGCCGTTCCAGGACTGGGACAGAAGCCACCCAGGGCGGAGACAGGATCCACCACAGGGGGGACAAGAGCCATCACAGGTGGGGGTGGACTGGAGCCACAACATGGGGGGACAGGAGCCATCCCAGGCGTGGGGTGGACTGGAGCCACCACATGGGGGACAGGAGCCATCACAGGTGGGGGTGGACTGGAGCCACAACATGGGGGGACAGGAGCCATCCCAGGCGGGGGTGGACTGGAGCCACAACATGGGGGGACAGGAGCCATCACAGGCGGGGGTGGACTGGAGCCACCACATGGGGGACAGGAGCCATCCCAGGCGGGGTGGACAGGAGCCACAATATGGGGGACAGGAGCCATCACAGGCGGGGGTGGACTGGAGCCACCACATGGGGGACAGGAGCCATCACAGGCGGGGGTGGACTGGAGCCACCACATGGGGGACAGGAGCCATCCCAGGCGGGGGTGGACTGGAGCCACCACATGGGGGACAGGAGCCATCACAGGCGGGGGTGGACTGGAGCTACCACATGGGGGACAGGAGCCATCACAGGCGGGTGGGGGGGTGGACTGGAGCCACAACATGAGGGACAGGAGCCATCACAGGCGGGGGGCGGGGGGGGTTGACTGGAGCCACAACATGGGGGACAGGAGCCATCACAGGCGGGGGTGGACTGGAGCCACAACATGGGGGACAGGAGCCATCACAGGCGGGGGGTGGACTGGAGCCACAACATGGGGGACAGGAGCCATCACAGGCGGGGGGTGGACTGGAGCCACAACATGGGGGACAGGAGCCATCACAGTCGGGTGGTGGACTGGAGCCACAACATGGGGGGCGGGAGCCATCACAGGCGGGGGTGGACTGGAGCCACCAC
Source organism: Lissotriton vulgaris (assembly GCF_964263255.1). Classification (NCBI taxonomy): domain Eukaryota; kingdom Metazoa; phylum Chordata; class Amphibia; order Caudata; family Salamandridae; genus Lissotriton; species Lissotriton vulgaris. The sequence continues at coordinate 280,993,435 of NC_141685.1, read as the reverse complement.
ATGGGGGACAGGAGCCATCACAGGCGGGGGTGGACTGGAGCCACCACATGGGGGGACAGGAGCCATCACAGGCGGGGTGGACTGGAGCCACCACATGGGGGGACAGGAGCAGGAGTCATCACAGGAGAGGGAACGTGATCCAGCAGGGTGGGCACAGGGGTGGGCATGCAGTATTCTAGTATCATCTTGGGCTTCTCGCCCCCTCCTGCACAAGACAACAAGAAGACAGGCTCTCTGTCCAAAATGCCATCCCCCACTGTGATGTACAGTACTTACAGGAGACACTCTAAGAGAACTGATTGAACTGATTGTCCTCCATACTTTGTTAATCAGTGTGGGTGCGATTGTGCCATTTCTTTATTTTCTTACATTATGCATGTTTGAAGAACCGAGGTTTGCTTACAAATTAGTGACAGTAATTAAGCTCGGTGAAGAGAACCACGTGCTGCCTCGGTGTAATCAGGGGTGTAATCTGGCCGAGTCTAGGATGTTTGGGGCCCTGGGTAGAAATGGAATGTGTGAGCCCCCCTCTAAATAGCAGAGACATGACGCATTCAGGGCTGTTTGCATGTGAATGGATGCCCCCTGCTCCTGAACCTGCAGCCCCTCCCTCTGTCACCTCCAAGCACCTCTTAACAGCCCATCAAGGGCTGGAGGTGTGAGGGTTGACATCCCGCTGTGCCTCTACGGTGCTGCTGGGGGTCTGAGCCAAGAAGGAAGGTGGGGGCCAGCTATGCCGGTTAAAATTACGGACAAATGGCGTCAGTTAAAGAATCCTTGACGGACAACGGGCAGACAGCCAAAATTACGGACTGTCCGTGAAATTTACGGACGGTTGGTCACCCTAAGTGCAGGAGATAGAAGACTGACCCTGGTCAGTGTACGCTCACACCACCAGGGGTTGGACGCGCTGGGAGGTGGGCCCGTGCCAGCGAGCGTGCAGCGCGTACAACACTGTGTCACTGCTGAGCAAGTGGGGCGAAGAGCGAGCACCGATGGGCAGCACTGTCTGTTATTTCATGTGTGTGAGTATGTGTGTGTATGTATATATATAAATATATATATATATTTATACATATCATAGCTATATATATATATATGTGCGTGTGTGTGTGCGCGCGTGCGAGCACAGAGTTCTGTTAATATTTTGAACTGTTTTTCAGTTGCCATCTATCGCTGTATTAACAGCTCTTTGAAAATTCCCCCAGTCAGATGACCATGTGCAAATGCAACTTGGCTCCTGTCAATAGTGGTGCTGTTATTATTTTATAGAGCAGAATAAAGAGTACAGAGATGACCCCGCAAATTAACAAGCATTTGCAATACAATAGCTCTTGCATTTACAAGAGTGTAAGCTATTGTCATTTACAATGGCAATAGCTCAAACTCTTGTAACTGCAAGACCTATTTCACTTTAAAGAAGCGTCCTCCGTTGTCTGGGGCTGCTTGAAAGTGAAAGCAGGCATGGCGCGCTGAAAAGCATGTCGGGCCTACAGTAGTAGAAACCTATTAAAGAAAAGAAGGCTTACAAAGTAAATAAGACAATTCGAAGTAAAGGGGCCAGTCTCCATGGGTGTTTACAAATACAGACAAGGCGGTACCAAGGAGGGACTAACCTACCTTGGGTCCATGTCGATGTTGCTGGTGGGCGGGTGGCGGTGGACAATTGTTGGTATGTTGGCTCTGATACTTTTGATGCACATTTTATGGGCCGCCATGCCGCCTGGAGGGACTGGACATTCAGTTGCTGGGCTATGTGTGACTCTGTCGCTATTGTTATATAACGCCTACATGGACCCTGATTTCTTAGTTTATAGTTTCTATTTTCAATTAAAACGGAACAGTTAGACTTTAATGGCTGCTATAGAAAATTTTAAAAATTAACCTTCAATGCTCCTGAGGCGTGATAGAGCGTGATTTACAGTGTAACTGCTGAATGCTCATTTATTGGTATTGATGTGCTATCGCGTCACCGTATTGCATGCACTAGTGCTTGAACAGTATTCGTGGCCGGCCTGAGGGTTGTGGGCCCGTATTTGTACTTTTGTGGATGCACAAATAAAGGTTTTCAAAAATTTAAAAAAAAAAAAAAAAAGGAGGGACTAACAACCCTAATAACAACCGGCAAGCCAGCCTTTAGGAAGGATTATGACACAAGCCTCTTCCACACTCCACCACAAAAAGTCTCGAAGTGCAGGGTATACACGCTGATTCAGGCTAGGGTGACCAGACGTCCCGGATTTGCCCCGACAGTCCCAGGTTTTCACCAGTTGTCCCAGCAGATTCCATCAATTTTGGCTCCTGTGACGGTTTTTCGAGGGGGTAGACTGAAAACAGTGAGAGGCACTTTTTTGGGGTGTTTTAAAGCTGTGCTAGTTAGCAGCTGATATAAGTAAGCAATTGAATTAATAGGTAGGATGTTGGTTGTAGAAATTACATTTTATTTACTTTCTTAATGCAGGTTCTGTGATCCTATGTTGATGAGAGTTCAAAATTTGCAAACATTCGTGACAAGAATTTTCAATTCTATTAAGGACAAGGAGGCGATGGATTATGCTTTCTCATTTCTTTATTAGAAATGCTCAGCAGCCAATAAATAGTAAAAAACGACAGTACCCATGAACACCAGGGTAACAACCATAGAGACTACAGTATAAAAGGTCCCATAGATAGTCTCTCTTCCTCTTTCTTTGTTGAGGAAAACAGTTAAAATCAAAACAGGAAATCCAAATGAAGAACAACAGGAAGGAAGTCCATGAACGCCGGAAAATCCAAGCTGAACGAGGATGCAGGTCCTTGAAGAAATTCTGGAACCAGAAGTCCCTTGAAAGTGAAGCGAAGCCAGGTGAAACAGAAAACCTCTACTTCGGGTCAGAACCTGAAAAGAGACACAAAGCCGTAATACACATCCAGTGCATAAGTCGTAAGCAGAAATCAGGGGGGGTAGAAAAACAAGGAAGTCCAAGAAATCCATATACACTTATCAAATATGTTCATAATAGCAATATATGCAGAACAACAACAATGGGTGGGATAATCCTCGCCTCCTTGTCCTTAATAGAATTGAAAATTCTTGTCACAAATGTTTGCAAATTTTGAATTCTATGCCAGGACAGGAGGCTCAGTTTTGAACACAGAGTCAGAAGACCAATCAGCGGCCTTCATAATGTCAAAAAGAGTGACACCCATGGAGAATGCTTTAGAAGCCATCGCCCCACGTGCCGAATGGGCACCAAAAATGGAAACATCAATGCCAGCCTCTGACATGAGCCATCAAACCCAGCGAGCTAAAGTAGTCGGGGTAACGGGACGAAAAGGTTTCTGCAAAGCAATCAACAGCTGACCATGCATATCTGAACTAAAGGAGGAGTACTTACTTCATAATCTTTGACACATTGAACAACACAAAGGTTGGGATGAGCGGGAAAAGAAGGATAGGTAATCGAAGTAGTATTAGATTTGGTACGTCTGGAAAGGAGAAACGTAAAACCCTCAGGTGTAAAGCTGCGACCTGCCAAATCCTAAGCGCGAACATCAGACACCCGTTTGCAGGAAACAAGACATAACAACATAGTCAGTTTGGCTCACAGCTGTTTACATCAACAATTGAGAATTGGAAGGCCAGGCCTCAAGAAAACGCAGAACAATGGAAACATCCCATAAAGAGGCGTACTTAGGACAAGGGGGTTTCGCCAGGCGGATAGCCTTGAGCAATTTGGCAATTAGAGGATGTTCACCTGCAGGCTTACCATCAATATGGACTTGACCCGCTGAAACCGCGGAACATAAATTGTTGACAGTTCAATAAGCCAACCCGGAAGAAGCAAGAGATGCCAAACAATTAATGATCATGGAGACATCCGCTGAAGCGGGATAAACCTCCCGTTGAGCACACCAGTCACACCATCACTTCCAGGATCCCCTGTATTGTTTGTGAGTATTGGGTGACCAAGCTTCACTAATGAACTTGAAAGCGTCTCGAGAAAGGCCTGGGACCGTCCAGCGGTCCCCGAAATCCGCCATGCCAACAGATGAAGACTGTCGGAGAGAATCAGGGGATGCGGAGTGCCGAGAGGACCCAGCAAGAGATTCCACTTCTGGGGAAGAAGGAGCAGCACTGCACAACACATTTCCAGGAGAACCGGGAACCACGCTTGAGCCCTCCACAGAGGGACAGTCAGAATCAATACGGAGCGATAAATTTTCGTGCATGCGAGGACTCTGGGAATCATCATGAACAGGGGAAAGGCATAGCACAGGTCCGACGGCCAAGTCTGCAGAAAGGCATCCGTGGCCAGGGCTTCCGGATCCGGCCTCCAACTGAAGAACAGTGGGAGCTGAGTATTGAGGCGAGAGGCAAACAAGTCGATCTGACACTGGCCCTAGAGCCGGAGGAGAGAGCGGAATATGCGAGGATGAAACCTCCAATCGCTGAAATCCCGAAGATGTCGCGAATTCCAGTCCACAATCAGATTGTTGCGGCCGGGAAGATATTCTGCAATAACCATGAACTTGCGTTGCAGACAAAAATGCCAAAGATCCTTGGCTATTTCCGCCAATATCCTGGACCTCGTGCCGCCCAACTTGTTGACATAACGAACCGCCGAGATGTTGTCCATGCAGAGAAGTATGCAACAACCGGATTGAAGAGGAGAGAAACAACGGATCGCAAACGACCCTGCCAGGAGTTCCAGGCAATTGAGGTGGAGAGACAACTCCTGGGGAGACCAACGACCCCCGTCGAGACAGAACCGCACCGGTCTCCCCAGCCCCACAGACTGGCATCGGACTCGATCACTATCTCCGGCGATGCACCGAATAGGGCTCGTCCATTCCAGGCATTCATGTGGTCTAACCACCACTGCATCTCCCACCTCGCTTCCTCTGAAAGAGGAATCTGATCCGAGTAGCGAAGGCCTTTCTGGAGATGACGAATCTTCACCCGCAAAAGCGCCCTGTAATGTAGGGGACCTGGAAAGATTGCCTGAATGGACCCACAATCTCAATGACACAGTGCGTTAGGAAATAACCGAAGTCAGTTCCCTTTTGATATAACAAATCTTTTGATTGGGTAAAAGAAGTTGACATGAAAGTGAATTGACCTTGAAGCCCAGAAAGTCGATCACCTGTGTGGGAGCCAAGACAGATTTCTGAACGTTCACCAGAAACCCCAGGGATTGTAAGAGGTCGATGGACTACTCCAGATGAGACAGGAGTTTGAGCGGACAATCCGACATAATCAGAATGTCGTCTAAGTAAATAATCAGGCGAACACCCCGAGCGCGCAAGTGTTCCACGACTGGCTTCAGAAGCTTTGTGAAGCACCAAGGTGCTGACGAGATGCCGAACGGGAGAACCTGATACTCGAACCAAGTCTCCCGCCAACGGAATTGAAGGAAGCGACGATGAGGACCGAAGATGGGAATTGCCAAGTACGCGTCTTTGAGATCGAGTCGAACCATCCAATCCCCCCTCGCAGAAGATCGCGCAACAGATGGATTCCTTCCATCTTGAAATGCCTGTAAACGACCCCTCCGTTGAACTCCTTGAGGTTGAGAACGAGGCGGGACCCACCCCCTTTCTTCTCGACCAGAAACACCGTACTGACAAACCCATTGTGATGACGGACCGTCTGAACTATCACCCCTTTTCGTAGGAGTGAGTTTACTTCTGCCGAAATGAAATCTTGATCCTGAAGAGAAAAACTCAGAGGAGAGGGAGGGTGGGTCTGACATGGAGGTAGGAAACACTCTATCGTGTACCCTTGAACAGTTTCTAGCACCCAAGCATCGCTGGAGATCAGTCGCCAATTGTTTAGAAAAAATTGTATCCTGCCCCCCAGAACTACATCGCAAGCAGGAATAAGGCTCACCTGGATTGTTGGAATCTTGATAGCCACCCTGGTGGCCTCCGGAACGTCCTTTACCATATTGTCCTCTCCCTTTGCGAGAGGGGTGGAAATTTGACCGGGACTGGTATCCGGCATCATGACCACTGCCTCTGTGGGACTGGTTCCCCTTCTGGGAATGTTGCTGAGAGCCACGGCCGAACGAGCGCCCCCTTTTTTTTCGTCCGGCATTGGCAATAACCGGTCGAAATGCTCGCCCGCAGCGAAGCCTGGGCCTTATCCAGGCCACTGAAGGGAAAGTGGCCACAAATTTGGTGAGTTCCTTCAAAAAGGGTTGGCCAAATAACAGACCCTGTGCATCAGGACCAGATTCTGAGGTGGAGAGCTCCGCCAACTTCGGATCAAACTTAAGATGTATAGACCGGCGCCTCTCACATGAAAGGGCACAGTTGGCATTACCCAACTGGCAGATAGCCCTTTGCGCCCATTCAATAAGTTCATCCAGGTCCACCAGAGCCGCAGATTCTTTTGCCAGGAATCCAAGATCTAGAATTTTTGTGAGAGGACCCATTAAATCAAGCACCTTGTCCTGACAGGAACGCCAAGACCTGTCCAGACCCTTCTTCGGGTCTTTTGCGTACTTCTTGAGATAGGTGACCATTGTGAGGTGAACCTCAGGAGTTTCCGCCAAATGATCAGCAAGATCCGGACGAGGGCATTCGGACCGTAGGCGTGCTCTAACATCCTTCTCAAAAGGCTGGCGGATGTGGGCTTGGACATACTCTGCCACCGCAGGGGAGGGAAGCCAGGAGGTGGAATGGGAATGGATAATATCTGCAGGGTCAAAAGTTAACAAGGGAGGATGTGTGAGGGCATCTACGAAATGTTCCTTACAGACTTTCTTCTTTGGGGGAGGGTCATCATGATCTGAAGATGTAGAAGAATGAGTGTCATCTGTGTCAGGAGGAGGAGCGACTGAAGACGCACCCACAGCGGACGTGGATTTGCCAGACGCCACACTCTTAGCCAACTTTTGAAAATCAGACCTGTGAGTATTGACAGAGGACTTAGAGGACTTACGTGCAGCAGGCAACCAACCCTGCTGTTGAGCATATTGTGTCAAATGACGCTTCAAAGGGTTAATGGCACGCACAAGCACCGTATTCACGGAGCGCTTTACACCTTGGTTCCAAGCCTCCACCAAATCATGCTCCAAATAGCCAGAGGCATCCTCTTCATAGTAGCATTCATCGTCATCGTAATAATCCTCCATGGTTACACAAAGTGTATTATTATTATTATTATTATTCCGAGTTTTGTATAGCGCCTGGTTACCAATAGGCATCCCCGCGCTTATCAGAACATAACACAGCTACAAGAATGCAAGGATTAAACAGAGAACAAAAAAGTTTTTAAAAGTTTACGAAACCTGAAGAGACTGGCTTCGGAGCGCAGTTGTAGGGGCAGTGAGTTCCACAAGGAGGCCACATTTATTGAAAACCTTCTGCCCCCAGTTCTGTAAAGTAATGCCCACAAGATGACTAAAAGATATGCGTGGCCAAAGGCACAATTCAGGGGTGGTGACAAAAACCCCACAGCAAGCCAGCAATACAGGCAAAAACCTGTCCAGTAAATATTCAATTGTGGAGGGAGGGCTTGCTGCCAAGAAAAAAATCGCACTCTAGGCAAAGCCTATGCAACTTATCCAGCCCAATGCCAATTTGAGAGCAAGAGGCGTTAAAAGGGGTTAAATATCGAGGCTAGTGGGTTCTGTCGTAACAAGGACGACCTGATTTGACTCCCGGCGCTGTGGAAACACTGTAGCAAACGGGGAAATGGCCGCCGCGCATGCGCGGTAACGGCCACCTCGAGACACTCAGAGAAGAGCTTGAGCACAGCGCGCGAGCCTCCTAACCCCGGTCTCGCGCTCCACAAGGAAAAGTTAAACGCGGGCAACAAGCGCCCGGTTTAAAGGGGGAGGTGAGCCAACGCTCCCCACTGCAGCGCACACGAAAACGGTGCAATAACCAACACGGCAATTAGGAGCCGACAGAAACAAAGCGTGGAAGACGCGAAACACAGCGCGGAAGATGCGAAACACAGCGCGAGATGAAGCGCTAAGCAAAACAAAGCAAGTAAGCAATAATGCAGCATGTAAAAGCACATTAACAGTAGATAACAAGTCAAAAGCATTTAACTGGCTGCGGAGCAGCAAAGAAATAGGAAGAGAGACTATCTATGGGACCTTTTATACTGTAGTCTCTATGGTTGTTACCTTGGTGTTCATGGGTACTGTAGTTTTTTACTATTTATTGGCTGCTGAGCATTTCTAATAAAGAAATGAGAAAGCATAATCGGAGCCTCCTGTCCTGACATAGAATTCTATTACAGGACCGGAGGCTTCAGATTATGCTTCTCTTTCTTTACTGTAATTTTCATAGCAGCCAATAAACATACAGTTCAGTAAAAATAAACTACAAAGGCCATGATGCTCAGCCTTAGCCACGCCCCCATAAGCCCTATAATAGTCCTGGTAACATTCCCAGCGTCCTCTTTCTTTGCTGCTCACACAGCAAGAGATAAGTGCTATGCTCCTTATACTACCACTTTAACTGGTTAATTACTTATTACTTGTTTGTTTATTAATTAGGCAGTGCCTTTATTGGTTCCTTCAGCGTGCTCGCTGTGAATGCCTAGCTTGTATGATTATTGCTAGCTTTATTTCGCTGTTTTATTCACTTCGCGGGTGCTTCCCGCTTCTGAGGGGCCCATTACACGGCTGGCTGGCAGCGCGGCAGCGCGCAGGGCAGGAGTCCCTTTCCAATTACATTGCTTTCGTTTTAGGCAAAGCGCTTCTCGCGCGCCAGTACCGGACCGCGTTGCGGTCAATTTCCTTACCTCCAATTGACTCTGTCACCGGCAGGCAGCGCAGGGGCTCTCCCTCATCGTTGAAATAACAGTTTTGCCTATTTTGGAGTGAGCACACGCTCCCTAGACTTTGTTTCTTGGCTCCTACGCCCTGCTGGGCTGCAAGAATTTGATTACAGCACCTGCTGAGGGGGTCTGGTACTGGTTGAAAGTGTATACAGTGTGCATTGGGGCTGATCCCCCCCCTGACTCCACTAGGGTCTGCCTCTAGAAAATAACTTTACATTTATATTTCCCCACTAAATTGGATATGGAGGAGTGGGTGTACTTTGATGAGGAGGCAGGGGAGGAAACTTATGAAGAGCAGCCTGCTGCTGCTGTGGAGGACAAGACTGTTGAGGCCTTGGACGCATCGGTCCAAGCCTCAGTCAGCAAGGCAGTGGAAAGCGCAGTTCCTGCGACTGTGCAACAGGCATTGGCGGCTACGCTCAAGCCAATTACATACCAGCTGGAAAACTTTGCAAAACGCCATGGGTTTACAAAGTCCAAGCCCGCTAAAAAGTCTCCACCAGCTCCCACGACAGCGACTTCGGATCAATGGCTTCACTCGGGGCGCTAGATTCCCTCCCTTCTGCGTCTGGGCAAGATCATGCTTGCCAGACAGGTGCCAAGTCTAAAAGTAAGCAGCACTACGCTGACACAGACACCACTACTACCACGGGCACGGACACCACAGATACGGATGAGGAGCAGCCACCTAAGAAGAAAGCTAAGAAGGACGTCGCTTCGGCGTCTACCCCTCCTCCTTCTACCCCATTTACATTCGATCCCTCTGAAATTGTTCATCCCCGATCGCAAGACTGGGTTCCAGCCCCAGCGGTGGCAGAGTACCTTCAACAGAATATCAGGAAGGGCTTTGATAAAAAGGTGCGTAACCGGCTCAGGTCAGAATGCCCTCGTCCCGATCTCCCACACAAGGTTGCGGAAACTCCAGAAATAGAACCTAGCATGCTTACCTTCTTGAAGAAGTTTGCTAAGGACCCCAAGAAGGGGTTAGACAGAGCCTGGCGTGGCTGCCAGGACAAGATGCTGGATGTCGTAGGTCCGCCGGCAAAAAACCTGGAGATGGCTCTACAGGCTACGGAATCCAATGTCCCGATAGACCCCAACATCTTGGCTGGCTGGACCCAGCGTGCCATCTGCTTATTAGGCAATGCCAATTGCGCGGTGTCCACAGAGCGCCGCAAGTCCCTCTTGATGAGAATGGACTCTAACCTCACGGAACTGGCAACGGCGGAACCGGGTCCCCTTGCGGAGGGCAATCTCTTTGGCGACCGTTTTGTGAAAGACGTTTCCAAATATGTGGGCACTTTCACTTCACTAGATAAGGCCCAATCTGGCATCAAACGTGTCCTTCAGCAACACCTTTTCAACAGGGCCGGGCGAGGTCGGGGACGCTCGCCAGGCCGTTTCGCTAATCAAGGTCCCCCAAAGGTGACTTTGGAAGAGGTCGAGGAGACTGGGACTCGACCAGAGGTGGCACATTCTACCCAACACGACGTCCTTACTCCAGAGGCAGATACCAAGGAGGCGGCAACAGAGCAGGGTTCCATGCTCAAAACTCAGCAGGTGAGCGCAATAGATTGTTTTCGCATTCCATTGGGGGTTCGCACTATTCACTTCCTTCACAACTCGAGTCTTCTGACTCAGGACTCATGGGTCTTACAGACTATTCAGGGTTTCCACTTGGAGTTTTATCAGACTCCAACGCAGACTCACCCCCGAGGGTTCTCCATTTTTCCCAACCAGAGAAGATTTGTATAGACAAAGAGATAGAAGAATTGCTTCGCAAAAACGCCATTACAGCATGCGAGTACAGCCCGCTCGGGTTTTGCAGCAATATCTCCCCAGTACAGAATAGAGGTGGTGGTCACAGGCTAGTGTTGAATTTAAGAGACTTCAATTACTTTCTGGTCTACAATCATTTCAAGATGGAGGGGATCCATCTTTTGACGGATCTGTTGCGACCAAACGATTGGATGGTGCGCTTGGATCTGAAAGATGCCTATCTTTCAATTCCCATCTTCCCTCCTCATCGACGTTTCCTCCAATTTCAGTGGAACGGACGGTGGATCGAGTACTCGGCCTTCCTTTCGGGCTTTCCTCGGCTCCTTGGTGCTTCACCAAGGTAATGAAGCCGGTGGTGGCGCACCTGCCGGAACAGGGAGTGCGCATGATAATTTACCTCGACGACATCCTGATTATGGCTCAGAGCCCGGACTTAGTCTCACAACATATACAGATGACTGTTTCACTAATCCAAAATCTGGGGTTTGTAATCAATCAAACCAAGTCAGCCCTGATCCCAGCGCAGTCAATCGACTTTCTGGGGTTCGTAATCAACTCGCAGACAGCACAGCTCAGTCTGCCGCAGTCCAAATTGAAAGATCTGAAGAAGGAGACTGTATCCCTTCTCAGCAAACAAGTGATCTCACTCAGGAAGGTTGCCAGAGTAGTAGGTCTTCTGGCATCGTCCGTTCAGGCGATTTTCCCAGGCCCGCTGCACTACAGGGCGCTGCAGAGACTCAAAATTCAACATCTACAGAGAGGTGTGGCCTATTCAGACCTGGTTCCCCTATCTCAGGAAGTGAGGGACGAGATGCGCTGGTGGTTGAGCCACGTGGAAGCGTGGATCGGCAGAGCCATCTTTGGCTCACTGTCAGAGGTAGTCATAGAATCCGACGCCAGCCGTTGGGGCTGTGGGGCACGCTGTGGAGATGTTTCCACAGGCGGAAGATGGTCTCCGCAAGAGCTAGAACTCCATATAAACTGCCTGGAGCTCCTCACGGGCTCCTTCGCCATCAAAACCCTCTCACCACAACGAACATCTTGTTGCATCCTTCTCCGGAGGGACAACGTCTCGGCAGTACGTTACATAAACAAGCTAGGAGGGACGAGATCGTCCATGTTGGTGGAGATAGCCAAAGATTTTTGGCACTATTGTCTCGCTCATCAGATCACGATTATAGCAGAGTATATTCCGGGTCAGTCCAACGTGATTGCGGACTGGAACTCGAGACATCTTCGGGATTACAGCGATTGGCAGCTGCTTCTCAGACTGTTCAACTGGCTTCAGGATCTTTGGGGTCCATACCAGATCGACTTATTCGCATCCAGGCTGAACCGCCAGCTTCCCAGGTTTTTCAGCTGGAGACCGGATCCAGCAGCGGAAGCGACGGATGCTTTCCTACAGGAATGGACGGGAGCGGTGAACTATGCGTTCCCCCCTTTCCTTCGGATTCCACGAGTAGCCTCGCACATTGTCAAACAGAAGGCGGAGGTGGTCTTGGTGACGCCTCTGTGGAGATCGCCGCCCTGGTTCCCCATGTTATTGGGGATGTGCTGCGACCTACCCAGGATGCTCCCTTGGTCGGAGAATCTCCTCCTAGGACCTCTTCGGGAACAGCATCCGTTGGTCCTGTCTCAACGAATATCACTGATGGCATGGAGGGTTTCAGGCAACAATGGAGTTTGCCTGGAGTTTCAGGAATGGCTAGCGACTTTATCAAGCAAGCCTGGGCCCCTTCCACGAGAAAGAGGTATTCTTCAGCCTGGAAGGGTTGGCTATGTTGGTGCGTGGAACGGGATTTGGATCCAGTGGGGGCAGGACTTTCACATATCGTAAATTTTTTATCGGACAAGGCGGCTAGTGGTTTGGCCTATAGATCGATGAACAACTTCCGGTCGACCATTTCTGCGGGACACACCCACATTGACGGTAAACCGGTGGGTATGCACCCTTTGGTATGCAAACTCCTAAAGAGCATACGGGTAGCGAATCCTCCCAAACCCAAGTACTCTGGGCTATGGGACGTTTCATTGGTAATCAAGCTCCTATTTATTTATTTATAAAATTTCTAGAGCGCACAAATACCTTCCGGTGTCTCGGCAATAGAGTTCGTTAAGATTGCAGAGAGCTCCTACATAACTTACTGGTTGAAAAGCCACGTTTTAATGTGCTTCCGAAATATGAGTAGGGAAGAGCTTAATCTAATATTAAGAGGGAGCTCATTCCACAATTTAGAAGCAGCAATTGTGAAGCGCTTATCGCCCCATGTTGCTTTCTTAGTGCATGGAATATGAAGTAGCTGGGATGCCTCAGAGCGTAAGGAACGCTTGGGTTTGTAAGGAATGATGGATTTTTTTAAAAAGTCCGGTCCGGTATTGTTCAGTGTTTTATAAATGATGCACAAGGCCTTGAACTTTGTACGGCTTCTCACTGGTAGCCAATGAAGTTGGCGAATGATGGGCGATATGGATGAGAATTTGGGTGTGCCAGTTAAAATTCTTGCTGCAGCATTTTGCACTAATTGTAATTTATTCATGACTTGTTCCTGTGCATTCAGCCATAGTCCGTTACAATAATCAATCTTTGAGAGGACTAGTGTAGACATTAGGGTTTTACCTGAGTTAGGAGGAAGAAAAGGAAGAAGCTTTTTTACCATTCTCAAAGTATAAAAGGACGCCGAGACCACTGCATTAGCATGGCTATGGAAAGTAAGCTTATTATCGAATAGAACTCCGAGGTTCCTAACTTTTTGCACAGGGTGAGGAGGATCTCCCAGCTCTGCTGGCCACCAAACTGGTGACCAAGACGGGGTCAGATCGCCAAAGAGCATGGCCTCCGTCTTGTCAGAGTTTAATTTTAGGCAGTTCTGGTCCATCCAAGTGCAAATTGCTCTCATTCCTTCCTGAAAATTAGCGGCCACAGCAGCTCCGTTTCTATGAATAGCCAGGACTAATTGAGTGTCATCGGCGTATGATGTTATTCCTATGCCGAATGACTTGATCACCCTTGCTAAGTCCGATACATAGATATTAAAAAGCGTCGGACTTAGCGAGGAGCCTTGAGGAACTCCACAGGGTAAGGTGAAATTGGGCGAATAATAGCTACCCATTTTCACAGACTGTTCTCTGTCTGATAGAAAAGATGCCAGGAGAGTCTTTGCTTTGCCTTGGATGCCCATGGCATCGACACGGTCGATCAAGATGTTATGATCGACCGTGTCGAATGCAGCTGATAGATCTAAGAGTATCAGGATTGCTGTACCGCCTTGGTCTAGAATTATTCTAACTTCTTCAGTGGCTTTTATCAAGGCGGTCTCAGTGCCATGACCCTTTCTAAACCCAAATTGGGGCTCATCTAGTAGGTTGTTATCATCAATAAAGCTAGAGAGTTGTAAATTAATAGCCTTCTCAAATACCTTAGAGGGATAAGGAAGTGAGGCAATGGGTCGATAGCTTTTTAACTCTGCTGGGTTTAGTGTTGATTTTTTTAAGAGGGGCTTCACGATGACTTTCTTCCAGACTTTAGGGTAATCTCCTGTCTGGAACATCGTGTTGCAAATGTGGGTAAGCACCGGGGCTACCTGATCAGATACTAGTTTAAGTATACTTGGGGGGCAAGGGTCCATAGGAGATCCTGATTTGACCGCATTCATGATTTCCTCTATAGATGCTTGAGGAAGCGAGGAGAATGTTTCCAGGATTGGTCTGGTAGATATCTGAGGAGCAGCTGGGATAACTATAGCATCAGAGATTTTTTGTGTGAAGTTATTAAAAATATCTGTAACTTTTCCTTTGAAAAAGTCTGCGATTTCATTACAGAAGGCTTGAGAAGGTTCTATAAAATCGGGAACCGTAGGGTTGGATAACTTTTTTACCACCTGGAATAACTGTTTGCTCGAATTTTGAGCTGATTCTATTTGTGTGGTGTAGAAATTGCATTTTTCCTTTGTAATAAGTTTCTTATAGTTATGCAGGGCTGTCTTGTATCTATCTTTATCGTTGTTATCGTAGTTCCTACGCCAACGTCTCTCTAGATTGCGACAACTTTGTCTTTCAAGCCTTAATGATTCAGAGAACCATGGCGCAGAGGGTTTATTACGGTTAGGCTGTAATTTTTTAAGAGGTGCCACATGATCTAGTGCGTTGTTCAGCCAGCGCACATAGTTGTTGGATGCCTCACCTGGGTCATTTGAGTCTTTGAAATTAGTAGTTTTTAATGCATTATTAAAGGCATGGTGGTCGATATTTTTCCAGTCACGACATTTAATTTGTGAGCATGCAGAGGGCGTGTCGTGTTTGCGTTTCCTAATTATTATAGAAAATACGACTGCCGAATGATCAGTCCATAGAAGTGGGATCACTGTAGGTTGATTCATGTATGGATTATTTGTGAATAGTCCGTCCAAGGTATGTCCAGCTTGGTGGGTGGGTGAGGAGACTCGTTGTTCTAGGCCTACAGCTTGAAAATCAGAGATAATCTTGATGGTATCTTTATCTGCATGATTTTCTAAATGAAAATTAAAATCACCCAGTATTGTATATTCTTTGTAGGCAGCTATTGGTTCTAATAGAGGATTGATAGCTTCCAAGAAAGATGTGCGTGGGGTGGGAGGTCGGTAAAGTAATGTGCCTTTAAAAGTTTGAGTGGGGGAAAGAGTAAAGGTGAAACATAAGGCTTTAATGGAATCATGGCTCATTGGTTCAGTTTTTAGAGCCAGGTTAGCACGATGTATGATAGCTAACCCACCCCCTCGTTTTCCCGAAGATCTATCTAGTCGGGTGACATAATAGCCATCAGGAGTAGCAATCTTGAAATCCGGGCCAGAAGCAGAGTCAGCCCAGGTCTCAGTTATAAACAGGATGTCAAGATTTTGGGTGGCTATAAGTTCAGCGACCTCATCCCTATGTTTAACAAGGGATCGGGTGTTTATAAGAGCACAATGTATAGATTTTTCTGAGGTTAGTGGCAGCCTAGGGGCAGCTAAATTAGAGTGAGGAGGAGTGGATTTAAAAGAGCAGTTTGGGCAGGGATTAATAGGCAGATTGGCCAGAGAGTCTGCACAGAAATGGGAACATCTTTTATCAGTTAAAGTATTGCCAATACAAAGAAGTTGAGATCGAGTGTAAGTTATTACCTTAGGAATATTGTGGTTGTTGCATGAGGCAGGGGGTAATGGCGCGCAGCGCAGAACCAGCGTGGACTGGCGCAGACTGGCACCCCTTTGGCGCGGCTTCGGCGCGGTGTCGGCGCTCCCGCTGCGCTCGACCGCTGCGCTTTAAAGTGCCCATTTTATACTTGAAACCACGCCCTAGATAGTTGGCATGCTAATGACTCGCTTTCCAGAAAACAGTTATCTGCGAAACTAGCTATGCTATTATGTTTGTCAGCTTGCAGAAGATCGTCGGCTGTACGCACCTTGGACATTACAGGTAGAGTATTTACTCCGGAGGGAGTTTCTTTTACCATTACAGGTCGTACAAAGACCATGTCTAGACAGGTTGATTATAATGCTTTTCCTACCAATTCCAAATTATGTGTGGTCCAATGCTTGAAAGCTTACGAGGAATGTACTCGTTCTTTGAGACCGACTGGTGTCACGCAACTCTTGATTGCTGTCCAAAAGCCATTTAAACCTGTGTCCTCCGCTACTATAGCAAGATGGCTTAAGTTTATCATGAAAGAGGCTGGTGTGGATGTTCAAAGGTTTGGGGCCCACTCTGTACGTGGTGCCATGGCCTTGAAGTCGTATTTATTGGGAGCTAACATTCAGGATATCATGCATTGTGCTGATTGGTCGTCTGAATCGACATTCAAACAGTTTTATTATAAGCCGGTGGGAGACATTACATCTGTGGTTTTTGATAGAGCGTTAAACTAGCATAATCTGAAGCCTCCGGTCCTGTAATAGAATAAAAAATTAGCTAGCATTCGTGCCAAGAATTTTCAATTCTATTAAGGACACGGAGGCGAGGATTATCCCACCCGGCTATGTTCAAATGTATGATCATGCTTACCCACCCATTATGATATGCTTAAGGCAGTTTTATACAAGAGTTACGGGTTTGTTATATTTTTCCTTTCCTCTAGGCAAAGACAAGAAGTCCTAATGAAGTTTCTTCCGTTGAAGAATGAAGTTGGAACGGTGTTCCCTGTTATTCCCTGTTGGAGAATTTAATAGACTTTTGGTTGGTGGACTTATTCTGCAAGTTCGTGCAAAGAAAGAGGACGCTGGGAATGTTACCAGGACTATTATAGGGCTTATGGGGGCGTGGCTAAGGCTGAGCATCATGGCCTTTGTAGTTTATTTTTACTAAACTGTATGTTTATTGGCTGCTGTGAAAATGACAGTAAAGAAAGAGAAGCATAATCCTCGCCTCCGTGTCCTTAATAGAATTGAAAATTCTTGGCGCGAATGCTAGCTAATTTTTGATTGTCATTCTGCCCCATTCCGTGGATGAAAAATGGTAGTCCTTCTTCTATTTTTCTCAAATGTCCCGGTTTTTGGTTCTCAAGATCTGGGCACCCTAACTCAGACTCGAACTAAAAAGTGCCAGTACTCGCTACCAGACAGTAGAGCCCTGTTATGCCTGTATCTTTAGGTCTCGCCTTTTCCATTCCGAAGGAATGGAAAATGGCGAGAATTCAAGTGCTCAAAATACTTGTGAAACCAAGGTTTTTTTCGTGCGGTTTTCTTTGAGTTCACGTGAATCACGTGACCAAACAAGCACGCGCATCAGCCTCCCTCCCTCCCTCCCTCCTGAGGTTCCGTGACAATCGTAAGTGGTGTTTTCGACTCGCACAAATATGGTCGAGTCTGGTATCTATGAACCGCAAATGACGAGTTTAGTAAGTGTGCGCAGTTTCGCTGTGCTAACTTAAACCGTTCGTTTGTTACGTGGGTTTTTCATCTGTACCCACGGGTTCCATCTTAGATACGGCATCCATTTTGTCTCTTGCCCTCAAGTAGCCAGCGAACGGACGTTGTCCGCTTCGCGACCCTGGGACTCCCAAGATATTTTCGGAAGACACATGTTCTTTGTAAGTGTCTTTATGACGAGGGGGTTGCTGCTGTAAGGCAGATGGCGCCGCTCGAGGCTCATCTTGCCGCACGGACTTATTGTCTCAGCCGTGCATCTCATTAGGCACGTCCCTTTGATGCCTGTATCTCGTGTTTCCCGTTACCTCCCCTTTTACACCCTTTCCGATCTCCCCACTGTCTCTGTCTTCCTCTACACCTGTCTTCGTTCCTATTTCGATCTACTTTACTGCTGATTGGAATTTGCTAATGGTGGGAAGATGGTTTTTACAGTTGGGAACCGCCAAATGTTTCCGCACTTATGTTCCGGACCTTGTGTGTTTCAAAGTGACCAAAGCGACCCCTCTGGGGGATAATTGTGGGAACCGGGTTGTAAACTTTTGTGCTCAATGTTATCCTATGGGTAAAAACTGTATAAAAGGAGCGATCCACAGAACCAATTTGAAGCAGTCTCCCCGAACTACACTCGATTAAGCATGAGCGGATTTTGCGGATTGGCAATCCGCGAATTTGCGGATTTGCAAACTCGCAATCCGCAAAATCCGCGAATACCCGCGAATTTGCGGATTTTTTTTTTTTTTGTGTTCGCCCGTGTTTCTGCCAGTTCGCGAGGGTTTTTACAATTTCGCAATTTGCGAACTTACCTGTCGGGTCGCAAGTTTTGCGAACTTGTTGTTTCTACGTGTCCAACCTGTTTGGGACACTCTTCTTCATCACTGCCACTCTCTGTCACCACTGCCACTCTCTGACTACTCATGCCACCCTCTGGCCCACCCATGCCACCCTCTGTTTCATCACCACACCCTCTGGTTGTCCAGTGTACATTATTTTTGGCAAAGCAAAGCACACCTTCCCTGCCTCAAGTGACCTGAATTAATTTGGGGCTGATTAATGTGTCACAGAATATTTTTTTAGCTGGCACCTGCTTCCTTAGTGCGCCCTGATTAGTGATCTTTTGCACTTGCTAAGTGCTTTCATTGTTGCAAAATTAGTTACAACACCTGCCCTGCCCCAACTGACAATAATGAATTAGGGGCTGGTTAATGGATTTTAACTTCCAGCCTGGCTCCTGCTTGTCTCCCTTAGCTGTAATTCAGGACCTTTGTGGCATATGTGTAACTATTCTGAGGTTCAGAGCAGGGTCACATAATAGTTTCAACTGGCAACTGAACTCTGGAGGGGCCCCTCAGGAAGCACTACAGGAAATGGCTACTAATGATGAGCCTGAACTTTTGAACCTGGTAAGTAGTTACTTTCAGTTTTGCTAAAATCGTATTTCTGCAATTTCGCACTTATTCGCGGGGCGCGAACTCACGCGAACAGTGCGAGCAGTGCGAGCAAAATCCGCTGCTCGCGGATTTGCGGATTTTTCAGGAAATTCGCAAATCTCGCGGATTGCGGATTTCCCGAAAATCCGCAAAATCCGCGAGCGGAACGGATTTTCCGCCCATGCCTACACTCGATGTACTTCCTGTGATTTCTGTGTTCCCTGCAGCAAATAAACCTTGAATCTTTGACGTCGAAGGAAGTGTCCCGTGTCTCTGTGACTTGTACGCCGGAGCAGGTTACCCACGAAGGTTTCAGGTGTTGTGCCCTGGCACCGCTGGGTCCAAAAGAACCCAGTCCTTCAGTTGGCGCCCAACGTGGGGCTGCATCAGTGGTACCGGTCCAAGCCCGACGATCGTGAGGAACTTCGTGTGAAATCTCCGAGGGAAGGTGCACTCCGCTTCATCGATCCTGTTGTCGAAATAAGTGGCCCGAAGACTTTTCCCGCGAAGATTCCCGCCTCCTGACGGCTGCGACGGACTGCTACCCTGACTGTAGACCTGTTTTGGCGCCTGGCGTAGACCTTGGTATAGCGAGACAACTGACGGGCCTTCCTGGTGACGCCATCGATCTTTGAGTTAAGTATTTGTGGGTCGCTCCCAGAGTTCTTGGTTGTTGACACTTTAGCGAGTGTTTTTGTTGTTTACGCTGTGTGAGTGTTTTTGTTGGTGACACTTTGCTAGCGTACTTTGTTGTGTTGTTTGACGACTGCAGCCGCCAAAAACCGAGGGTTTTGTTTTTACTGGGACTTGGTAAAATCCCGTAACCCTTGAAGTTTGTGAAACTCGGCTAGCGTGCAAGATGCCTGGTCGCAGTACTTTGTTTAGCTGTTTTAGACCTTGTGGTGCGGATTCCCTGCTGGAGGACTCGTGTCCGATACCTCCGGTTGGAACTCCTACTTATGACTTATATAGCAAACATGGGCTAGGCCCGATTACCTTTAACGATTATTGGATTAAATATACAAAGAAAGACGGCGACCTTCGTTGGCCACCTCACGGTAGTTTCGAAGCGTCGATCTTAGATAATCTGGAAATGAAGTTGTTTGAACGTAAATCAAGGCCGGCCATGTTTGATGCCTTTCGGTTGTGGCGTAAAGAAGCCCGACAGAAAGAGATCAGACAAAATAAACGTAGTCAGCGAGATACTGTTGCTACCATAGTGAAGAAAGCTGAGCAGTTCCAGCGTGATAAGGAGGATAAGGATAAGGAAGTGTTTGAGAGGCTACAGCGTATGACCATAGATAAATGTTATCCCGCTTTGCCTACGGAGCCGGATAAGAAGGAAGAGGCAGTTGAGGATCCTTTAATGTCCTATCTTATGAAGTCGCCACCTCCGTACGTACAGGGTACCGCAGCTCCTGTGGTCCCTGCCGTACCTGTTCTTCCACCTATTGTTCCTCCGCCTGCTCCTCAACCTGCACCCGTTCTTCCAACTGTTCCTGCTCCTTTGCCCGTTTCTATTCCTACTGCTCCTCCGCTTCCACATACTCCTGTTCCCGCTACTGTTCCTGTTACTGCTCCTGTGCTGTTAACCCCTATTGCTGCTACTGTTTCTACTCCTTCTCTTGTTAGTCCTGTGTCTTATCTCTCTCCCTCTACTCGTAGCCGTAATTCTCCTATTGCAGCCAGTTTCTTTCAGTCGCTCGGACCTGTTCATGGGTCTGCTGGTTCTGATGGTCCTCAGAGACGTAGTCAGCTTCCTGGTAACAGGGAACGCGTTGCGCTATATAATATGGCGATGGGTTGGATGGTAAACCCTCTTAGAAATCCACCCCGTGTTGTCCTCGAAACGTTTAGTCAATTCAACATACCAACTCAGAGATATGTGTTTGACGAAATGTGCAAGTTCCTACATGATCAGATAGCGGCCGATGCGCCTGACGAGGTGCTGACCGCCCTGTCTGAACTTCGGCTTCAGTTCGCAACTGGACTGATAGTAGATACTAATGTCCGACGTGCTATTGAGCGGTTGCTATCTCTTCGTCCCGCTCCCATTCCTCATGCACTGTTTGTTGAGGATATTGAAAAACAAGACGAGTCTGGCCAATACCCCATGCGTGAAGTTCCGCCGGTTTGGATGCCAGGCGATCCTAATGCTGCCCCTCCGGTTCTGCCGTATTTCCAGAGAGTATGGATACATCTCCCATGGAAACGTTCGGAAGTGTTGCAAGTGAAGCAATCTTTGCCTGACCCTCGCAAAAATCCTGCAGGGTATTACAAGGAATTATTGCAGCTCGTAGATGCTACGGTAATGAATCTTGCCGATATCGACATGTTGTTTGGTAATGTCGTACCGCAACCGGTATGGGCGAAGATTCGACAAGAAGATCACACAAATGAATTAGGTGGTGATTGGGCTGCCATTCTAGCGGCGGATGGGTTGCAAGTTGGTGGCGCTAAGCCTGAGCAGCTGATTGCTGCTCTTCCCCAGCGAATCATTACATTAATGAAGACTCTTATGCCAGCTATGAGGGTTAATTGGGACAAATTATCAGCTTGCAAACAAAAGAAAGACGAGAGTGTTTCCGACTTCTTTACGAGGTTTGAGGAAGCATTCATTGATCATAGTGGACAGGATATGGGTACTGAGGGTGGACAAAGGTTGTTTGTGGATAAATTTGTGTCGAATTTGTTGCCCGATTTGAGCAATAAATTAAAGAATTCGGAAAGTGCATGGGCCGTTTCTACCTCAGCTCAGATATTGGCTACGGCGCAATATTATGAGAATAGGGAGAAAGAGGAGAATGACCGTGCTGATAAAAAGACGAAAGAACTGAAAACTAAAGTATTGTTGCAACAAGCGTATCCGCCACGTTCTAATCAGAATGCGCCTCAACAGAATAGATCGCAGTCGCAATCGAATCGATCGCAGCCGCGTAATGATTCCTCCTTCCAAAGATCATCGTTAGGATACAATCAATGTGCTTATTGTAGACAGGAAGGACACATTAAATTTGATTGTCCTGTTTTAAATGAACGTAATAGTGGTAATTCGTCTAAAGGAGGCCGTGGTGGCTCGCAGCAGGCATCACGTGGTAGAGGTCGTGGTGCTCAAAACGATCGCTCTGATAACTCATCTAACTCTAATAATTGTTTTGATCAACGTGGATCGTCGCAAGGGCGATCTGCACAGTACAATGTAGACGATTATTACGTCGATCAGGGAACTGACGACAGTAATTACTAGGACAGCCAAAGACAAGGAGAGGGAGTGGTATCAGTTCCGGTTGATCAGAGAGGGCCTTACGTCGCAGTTGCTGCATCGGGCGTCGTTGAGCCTTTTCTGTTGGACACTGGTGCAGCGAAAAGTTCTATCATGCATTCGAAACTCCCTGGCGCACCTTTGTCTGGCTTAACAAATGTTTCCGTTGGATTCTCTGGCGCCCCCGTTAGCAATCCAGTTTCGCGCCCTTTGCCCCTTACAATAGGGCCACGTGAACTCCAAGCTCCGTTGATTTTGACTACTGGTTGTGGTGAAAATCTTTTGGGTCTGGATTTGCTCAAACGTTTGTACGCAACTTTGTATTGTTCTCCTGCGGGTGTAAAGCTTACGTTAGGAGAGAGGGTTGTCTCTCCTATGTATGTGTCTCTCGATAAGCTTCCACCGGAATTGAGTTCTCTTCCTGCGTCTTTGTGGGCGACGGGTCCAAATGACGTGGGCCTACTTGATATCTCTCCCTATGTTGTTCAGTTGAAAGCTAATGTGCGATTGCCACGTATTCCCCAATATCGTATCTCCCTTGATGGTGAACGAGCACTGTTAGCGATCATCTATGACTTGATCGAGAAAGATGTTATTGAAGAGACTCGGGGAAACGTGTGCAATAGCCCTGTACTGCCCATTCTTAAACGTACTGATCCTACAAAACCGCCTGTTTATCGTTTTGTTATCGATTTACGGGAGGTAAATAAAATTGTGGTTCCTCAATTTCCTGTTGTGCCTGACATCACGGCGCTACTGACTCTGATTCCAGCTACTGCATCATGGTTTTCGGTGATTGACTTGAAAAATGCGTTTTTCAGCATCCCGATTGCCGAAGAGAGCAGGGACCTTTTCGGTTTCTCTCTCGGTGGACGTAGCTTCCGGTTCAAACGCGCTCCTCAGGGCTACTGTGAAAGTCCATCGATTTACAGTCAAGCCTTGAAGGGTCAACTGGATGCGTTTAGGTTGCCGGTTGGTGCGGCTTTAATCCAATATGTCGATGACTTATTGGTGGCTGCCGATACTCAGGACATTTGCAAAATTGCTACGGTGTCATTGCTGCAACATCTCTGTGAGTTAAATCACAAGGTGTCACCTTCTAAACTCCAATATTGTTGTCAAGAAGTAACCTATCTAGGTCACTTATTGTCAAAGGAGGGAAGGAGATTGACCCCAGAGAGAATTGCAGCGATTGCGCGAATGGCTGTGCCAAAAACCCAAAGAGATGTGCGTGCCTTTCTAGGTATTACGTCGTACTGCAGGCAATGGATTCCTAATTTTTCATTGCTAGCGAAACCATTGGTGGCTCTTACGTGCAAGGATGTTTCAACTCCTTTACCATGGACGGAAGAATGTCAGAAAAGTTTTTCTGAATTACGTGATTCATTGTGTTCGGCTCCTGTGTTAGGTACCCCTGATTACAGTAAGCCGTTCACGCTATATGTTCACGAGAGGGAAGGTTGTGCTTTGAGTGTCTTAACGCAACCTTTTGGTGGTAAGCAGCGTCCATGTGCATATTTTTCCTCGACCTTGGACCCAGTAGCTAGAGCATTGCCGAGTTGTTTAAGAGCAACAGCGGCAGCTGCGGTCTCCATCCGACAATCAGCAGGATTGGTCATGGATAATATGCTTACGGTGATGGTTCCGCATGCAGTCGATACTCTTTTGAATCGTACGAAAACTCAGCACCTGACGAGTGCGAGGCTGTCTGGGTACGAATTGACGCTCTTGGCAAGCCATATTCAGATAAAACGTTGTAATGTCCTAAATCCGGCAACTTTGTTACCAATTAGTGCAGAGTCAGATGAAGTAGCAGAACATGACTGCTACTTGAGGACGGAAGAGGAAACAAAAGGTCGAGTGGACCTTAAAAACACTCCACTGGAAGATCCGGATGGCACTCTGTATGTGGATGGGTCATGTTTTAAGTTGCCGAATGGCGATGTGACTACTGCTTATGCTGTTGTAACGTTGAACACTGTTGTTGAAACTGCAAGGTTGAATCAGAATTCTGCCCAAGCTGCAGAGCTGATCGCTCTCACTAGAGCATGCGTGTTAGCAAAAGGGAAACGTGTGAATGTGTACACCGATAGCCAGTACGCTTTCGGTGTAGCGCATAGTTTTGGACGATTGTGGCGAGAGCGTGGTTTCTTGACGTCGCACGGTACGAAGATACAGCATGGCCAGCTTGTGAACGATCTTTTGGATGCATTGACTTTGCCTACACAAGTTGCGATTGTTAAGTGTAGTGCGCATCGTAAAGTGACGGATGATGTTGGTCGTGGTAATGCGTTTGCAGATGAGATTGCTAAGGAGACTGCCCGGAACCTTAGCACTCGAATGTATGTGACGAGTTCGGTTAGGTGGCCTACAGAATCGAGTATGTGTGAAGATACTATAGAGAGTGTGAAAGCAATTCAGAATGAGGCCACCGACACTGAAAAGACGAAGTGGAAAGAAAGTACGGGAAAGTTGGATGCGAGTGGTTGTTGGATTGATTTGTCGGATCAGAAAAGATGGATGTTGCCTGATGCGTATGTGCTGGCTGTTGTGACAATGGCACACGGGTTAGCACATATTAGCGCGAAAGGTATTTGTAAATTGTTGTCGCCTGTGTGGAAGAATGATGGAATTACGAAATGTGCTGAACGTCTGGTGAAGAATTGTATGGTGTGTATAATGTACAATCCTGGCAAAGGAACCCCAACTCCCCCTGGCAGTTTTGCTCCTCCTTCGTATCCCTTTGAGGTGATTCAATTGGACTTCATCCATATGGAGAGATGCAATAACCTGAAATACGTTTTAGTTGTGGTTTGCGCATTCTCCCGATGGATCGAGGCCTATCCCCTCAAAGACAATACTGCTTTGTCTACTGCGAAAATCCTACTGAAGGAATATTTTCCTCGGTATGGAATGCCTAGAGTCGTGTGGTCAGATAACGGAAGTGAGTTTGTTGGAAGTGTGATGAAGAGTGTGTGTAAGGGCCTTGGAATAAACCAAAAATTCCACAGCGCCAATCATCCCCAGTCAGCTGGATTGGTTGAGGGGTACAATGGTACCCTTAAACTAAAACTAGCGAAGATTCAGGCTACGACTGGACTTTCGTGGCCTGACGCTTTGCCCCTAGCACTACTGTCAACTAGGGCGACTGTACACTCCCGAATAGGGCTTAGTCCCTATGAGATAGTGTTCGGCCGTCCTGCGAATGTGTGGGGGGTTCCTAGGCCAGGAATATTTTCTGATCTTGAGTATATCTTCCAAGAAAATAAGCAGAATACAAAGAGCTGTAACCACATTGGTGCACATATCGACCATTGTCCTGGTGCACATATCGACCATTGTCCTCTGCCAACATTTGACATGACCCACTTATAAACGTATTGGAGATTCATGACGTCATCCCTCACTCTCAGATAAACATCTCAAACTGGATGCGCCGCTCCTGGTTACTCAAGACTTAATGCCCGGCTCATTAATCTGCTGGCCTGTCTACAAACCTTTCCATCTCCCCAATGCCCCTTGCCGCACACAGCTCCTAGAGGCGAGCACGCTACATAAAGTAGGAACAGGCGAAGGCGCTCCGTGTTCGATGTTATGTTATATTGTTATGTTATATTGTGTCTTTTATAGCGCTCGGCTACTCAAAAGAGTGTCCCGGCGCTTTATTGACAACCTAGGAAGACAAACACAACACAACAGTTGAAAAGAAGGCAGGGTCAACAGGACACGAGAGAGACTAGGAGGCAAAAAGCCAGGTTTTCAGGCCCTTCCTGAAAGCCAGCAGATTTGAGGTGCTGCGTAACGTCTGGGGCAGAGTGTTCCAAAGCTGAGGGGCCCGGAGCATAAATGAGCGACCTCCAATACGGGCCCTCCTCACACGTGGAACGATGGCAAGGAACTTCGACTCTGACCTCAAAGATCGGGCAGGACGATACGAGACTAGCCTCTTCTGAAGATATTTTGCCCCCGTGGCGTAGAAGGCCTTGTGAGCAAGGGTTAGAGCTTTAAAAGCTATCCGCTGTCAGATAGGCAGCCAATGAAGCGACCGCAACAGCCCAGAGACTTCCAAGAACTCTAGTTGCCTTGTTATGGACAGCACTCCCAGAGCAACGCCGGGGAGTAATCCCAGCTCACCTACTCCGCCAACTGTGCCAGCCTGGGCAAGTTGTGTGGTTTTAGCTCCATATAGTTCCTTTTCCGGCATAAAGAGTTAGTGTTTCTGTGGGAGGGAAGGCTTGATAAACAGGCGAGGAGGCTGAAGAATAGGTTTAAAGGAAGGTTTATTAAGGATTGGTAAAGAAGTTGAAGGTTGTTGAGTTATAGGCTTTTGAGATTGTATGGCGTCATCCGAGTCCGACGAGGATGTTGAAGTTCGATCTTCGTTGTGTCCGTGATCGTGATGTGTTCCCCGGAGGCTCATAGGAAATAAAGAAATGAAAAGGAGCCGTTAGAATAAAGTAGTGTTATGTCAAAAAGTCATAACGTTATAACTTTACAACCTAAGCGTTTTGGTGAACAGACCTGCCTACAGTAAGGACTGTAAAAAAAAAAACAAGAAGGGGTATTTTCACCACCCTCAAAATGGCGGTATACTATTATTCAGTACTAAGGTTCGATTATCAGCATGGGTTTACAGTAACATAGGATTTAATCTAAGGCAGCGTTGTATTCACAAAGAACTCGGAGTTACCACTTTGTTGGACGCTACCCCCACCCGTGCGTTATCACCCTCTCCCGTCTATTCCCAGTTTACAATCACTAACCTGGCTCCGCCGTAACTCTCCTGAGTCACGGCCGCTCTCCAGCCACCTCCGGGCACCACCAATCTTCGGACCCCGTTTCGTCTTTGTCCTCGTTGGTTCCGGATGTCCAATTCTTCCTCCGGTCGATTTCCACGTCTTTTTCCTGCTTTACACCGGGTCCCGCGTTTTCCTGCTTGTTTTCGGGTCCCGCGTCTTCCCGCTTGAAACCGGGTCCCGCGTCTTCCTGCTTGAATTCGGGTCCCGCGTCTTCCTGCCTGAAACCGGGTCCCGCGTCTTCCTGCTTGAACTCGGGTCCCGCGTCTTCCTTCCACGCTGTCCTGGTTCCACCTACTTCTCCCTCGTAACGGCTATTCCACTCCCCTCTTATTGGTCCTGAGGAACTGTTTCCGGTCTTCGAGGGAGGAACTTCCAGGTTGTATCCCCGTTCGTAGCCCTGCGAAGATAGACGAGAGGAGCCTGGATATCGTAGTCGGAGAGGTCTGGTAGGCAAACTCTCACATCCCCTTTCCCTTGCTGTCTTTCTTCTAAGGGGAAGCCTTTCTTGTGGGTATCTGGACAAATAGTCCGCATTTCCTTGTTCTTGACCTTTCCTATGTCGAGTCTGAAATCTGTATGGTTGTAAAGAGAGGAACCACCTCAGCACTCTCTCGTTGTGTCCTTTGTTTCGTGCTAACCATTCTAAGGGAGCGTGGTCTGTGAACAAAGTAAATTCTCTTCCCTCTAAATAATACCGTAATGTCTCGATAGCCCATTTGATGGCAAGGGCTTCTTTTTCGATCGTGGCATAGTTTTTTTCTCGAGGAAAAAGCTTGCGGCTAATATACAAAATAGGTTTCTCTCCTTGCGGTGTTTCTTGCGATAGTACAGCCCCTAGTCCTTGATCCGAAGCGTCCGTTTGTAAAATAAACGGTCGTGAGTAGTCGGGACTAATCAAAACAGTGTCCGGCGTTAAAGATTGCTTTAGGGCTTCGAATGACTGTTGAACAAGCTTGGGGGGACTTTGTAGAACTTGTTCGGTGTTGCACTGGTTTTGCAATCGATCAGTCAGTGGAGCTGCCAACTGTGAAAATTGTGGGATGAACCTTCTATAGTATCCCAGTAAGCCCAAGAAAGCCCGAAGATCTTTCTTTGTCTTGGGGAAAGGAATATGGGAAATGGCCGACAATTTTGAGGGTTGGGGCCGTATAACCCCTTCTCCCAACAGATAACCCAAATACTTAACAGTTTGAGCTGCCAAATGACTTTTGGCTGAGTTAATCTTTAATCCTTGTGAACCTAGTGTGTGAACCACTGCGGCAAGATGTTCTAAATGCTGTTCCCACGTATCACTATATATGATGATATCATCAATATAGGCTCCAGCAAATCCTTCATAGGGTCTTAATATTGTATTCATGGCCCGCTGAAACGTGGCAGGAGCTCCATGTAACCCAAAAGGTAACATCCGAAATTGGTACAACCTATCCGGTGTGGAAAAGGCTGTTTTTTCCCTGTCTTCTTTTTTCAATGGAATTTGCCAATATCCTTTGCATAAGTCCAAAGTGCTAATGTATGTGGTAAATATTTGATTTACCGTCTTAATTTCTATGCAGGTAAGTACTTAAACAAAAAATAACTCAATCGGAAAGAAAGAGGCAGAGTCCGTGGTGTTAGAGTTCTTAGGGGTTTTATTCCTTAAAAAGGAATGGTCATGGTACCAGATCGGATATCGGGTTCCTGCCACCACTGGGGTGCAGGAAGGGATAGAGCAATATTTTATTGACAATACATAGCTTATATAAGTACATCATATAATGAAAACCAATACAGTAGGCGTAACAGCTGAGAGAAACAAGATAAGAGCACACACGTGGTAGCAATGCGTAAGCAGAAGGCGTGAACTAGGCGTGAACATAGAAACGTCATATGTAGGTGTCACAAGTAGGTGGGTACATAGCAGAATCTTGCAATGTCAGCAGAAATCTGAGGTCTGGATGCGCGCGCAGCTGCATGACGTGTAATTGACGTGAAGCTGGAGGGTGCAGGGGACTTGACATTTACACTAGCGGAAAGAGACAGAAGTCTGGCATGTCAGATCAACTCGTACCTCTATCATATCTGGTATCTGATGTTTAGGAACCATATTATCTAGAAGGAAAAGGTCTCTGGGGCAGAAGCTATTCTATACTGACTGTGAGTGCGTGTATAAGCGTCTAAGTGTCTGCATGAGATGCGAGGGGGCATGGGCCTACCATGGTAACAGAGGCTATGAATTACTTGCACGGAGACAGTGAGGCCGGGCCCTTTGCTCTGCAGCTGGGGGGATGTTTACTTAAACTAGTAGGTAGGAATGCATTTTCGAGGAGCGGAACAGATAATGCGAAGGTTGAATTCAGTCCTGGCAGGCAGCAGGCTGAGCTGAGCGCCGTGAGCCGCGCAGGGAGTAAGGCAGAGGTCACGGGTACAGAGGCCGGCCAAGCTGAGGCATTTAGAGTCAGAAGGCAGAAAAAGACTCGATGGCAGAAATCAGGGCCTACTTCGCCTGGGCTGGAAAACGTGTAAAGTATACCACAAAAAGACGTTGGCATGGCATATTTAGAAACGGAATATTCAACCCGTTCATGGCGGGTCTGAAAGAGGACATGTTAACGTTGGACGCAAATGTATTTGCGTCTTCATAGCTGGCACAGGAGGGAAGTTACATGCACTTTAAGCTGGTACATGGAGACGGTGGGGTACACGTTAGGGAACATTACTTGACCATAAAATTTATATTTCCTCATTCCCTCCTTGTTCCCTACGGACCCTTCATGATATATCGATCCTCATGAACCGATCAGTTTGTTCATGTAACATCATTTGCTCTTCTTTCTTCTTTTCGTGTTTTGAATGAAAACTAGAATGCGGAATGCATGATGTGGCGCACAGACCACAAATCGCTGGCCCACATTGTAGGCACAGGCAGCAACTGAATACTATGACAAGGGCAATGCCTAGGAAGGATAGGATCTTCCATCCCCAAGCGGTCAACGTTGTCCAGAACCAACCGGACCAAGTCCAGGTGCCTGGATTCTGATGTATCAAACTTGCAATTTTATGAAGACGTGTGATAGCTTTATATACAGTTGGCGCGTTTTCTGGAATGAAAACACAGCAACTTGACCCGATGACCTTACAAGCTCCGCCTCTATCTGCCAAGATGACGTCAATAACAAGACGATTTTGAAGGACAACAACCCGCATGGCGGACTGCTCCTCTGTTAAGTTGCCTAGAGCGGAGGTAGTTTCATTCACTACTGCTTCGAGGGTTCTAGTTAATTTGCGTATCAGTTTACTATTAAAAACAGCACCTAAGTAGGGGAAGAAACCTTTATTGAAGTCTGTATATTGCTCCCATGCCGTTTCAGTATAGTCGACAATCGGGAGATCTCTTCGGAGTCTACTGTTTACTAGATTTGTATTTCTATGATAATCAGGAGGAGCTAGGAAAACAGGGGGCAGAAGGAAGGCAATGTAACAGGTACCATCCCAATCAGGAGGTAAGGCTGGTAAGCGTATGTATGCGGTATGGCCACAAACAAAATAGGAATGACGAGTAGCTCTAAATGTAGACCTGCCCTGATCACTGAATTCGACCACAGTAGTACATTTACTATGACCTAAGTGTACTGAACCTTTCTTTCTGACACATAAATCACCAGTGACTGGTAATACTGACATAGCAGGGAGAACGGGTGCAGCTTCGGATTCAACAGTAAGAATCATGAGGTTAATTGTATAATTACCTAATCCATATACTTCATTTTCTAGATCAGTTCCTGTCCTAATGGGAAGTCCCTTCTTGTCAGGGTAACAGGCGTTGAGCAGAACCAGGTTCAGGTTTCCCCAAATCCAATTCCCCTCGAAAACAGCAATATCAGAATCTAAAGAATTAATTAATCTAAACCATGCACCACAGGAGCCATTGTGAGTGAACGGGTACGGAAAGAGAGGCAGAACTCCCTTGTATTTCTGATAGGGAGGGAGTCGGCCACATATCCAACAGTTTGTAGCATTGTTAGTCTGATGGGAGTGATGTAACATACTAATGAATGTATTGTTGCGCAGCGCAAGTCTGTAAGATAATTCGTGTAAGGGTAACTCACTAAAAGAATGTTCGGCAGAAACATTGTAAACAGGTTGTGTATGCTTGAAGATAGGGTAATATATGGGCAGCAGTATACTAGCAGCAATAATCAGAAGGCTCAGAAAAAACAAAACCAATAATGTCACTGTACAGTGACTACGAAGTGATTTACAATATGCACGTTTCTTGAGTTGTCTCTCTCTCTCTCTATCTCGATCTAGGGGATACATGTCAGAAACTAATTTAACCGATTCACCTAGGGGAGGACTTAAACAATTAAACTGTCTGACTTGCTAGATCGTAGCTTTGTTCGATACTCCTCTTGCGGAGTTTTTTCTCTTTTGGGAACTTTAAAGTCACTAGGTTCGGGACAGTCCTTTTTCATATAATGAAAACCAATACAGTAGGCGTAACAGCTGAGAGAAACAAGATAAGAGCACACACGTGGTAGCAATGCGTAAGCAGAAGGCGTGAACTAGGCGTGAACATAGAAACGTCATATGTAGGTGTCACAAGTAGGTGGGTACATAGCAGAATCTTGCCATGTCAGCAGAAATCTGAGGTCTGGATGTGCGCGCAGCTGCATGACGTGTAATTGACGTGAAGCTGGAGGGTGCAGGGGACTTGACATTTACACTAGCGGAAAGAGACAGAAGTCTGGCATGTCAGATCAACTCGTACCTCTATCATATCTGGTATCTGATGTTTAGGAACCATATTATCTAGAAGGAAAAGGTCTCTGGGGCAGAAGCTATTCTATACTGACTGTGAGTGCGTGTATAAGCGTCTAAGTGTCTGCATGAGATGCGAGGGGGCATGGGCCTACCATGGTAACAGAGGCTATGAATTACTTGCACGGAGACAGTGAGGCCGGGCCCTTTGCTCTGCAGCTGGGGGGATGTTTACTTAAACTAGTAGGTAGGAATGCATTTTCGAGGAGCGGAACAGATAATGCGAAGGTTGAATTCAGTCCTGGCAGGCAGCAGGCTGAGCTGAGCGCCGTGAGCCGCGCAGGGAGTAAGGCAGAGGTCACGGGTACAGAGGCCGGCCAAGCTGAGGCATTTAGAGTCAGAAGGCAGAAAAAGACTCGATGGCAGAAATCAGGGCCTACTTCGCCTGGGCTGGAAAACGTGTAAAGTATACCACAAAAAGACGTTGGCATGGCATATTTAGAAACGGAATATTCAACCCGTTCATGGCGGGTCTGAAAGAGGACATGTTAACGTTGGACGCAAATGTATTTGCGTCTTCATAGCTGGCACAGGAGGGAAGTTACATGCACTTTAAGCTGGTACATGGAGACGGTGGGGTACACGTTAGGGAACATTACTTGACCATAAAATTTATATTTCCTCATTCCCTCCTTGTTCCCTACGGACCCTTCATGATATATCGATCCTCATGAACCGATCAGTTTGTTCATGTAACATCATTTGCTCTTCTTTCTTCTTTTCGCGTTTTGAATGAAAACTAGAATGCGGAATGCATGATGTGGCGCACAGACCACAAATCGCTGGCCCACATTGTAGGCACAGGCAGCAACTGAATACTATGACAAGGGCAATGCCTAGGAAGGATAGGATCTTCCATCCCCAAGCGGTCAACGTTGTCCAGAACCAACCGGACCAAGTCCAGGTGCCTGGATTCTGATGTATCAAACTTGCAATTTTATGAAGACGTGTGATAGCTTTATATACAGTTGGCGCGTTTTCTGGAATGAAAACACAGCAACTTGACCCGATGACCTTACAAGCTCCGCCTCTATCTGCCAAGATGACGTCAATAACAAGACGATTTTGAAGGACAACAACCCGCATGGCGGACTGCTCCTCTGTTAAGTTGCCTAGAGCGGAGGTAGTTTCATTCACTACTGCTTCGAGGGTTCTAGTTAATTTGCGTATCAGTTTACTATTAAAAACAGCACCTAAGTAGGGGAAGAAACCTTTATTGAAGTCTGTATATTGCTCCCATGCCGTTTCAGTATAGTCGACAATCGGGAGATCTCTTCGGAGTCTACTGTTTACTAGATTTGTATTTCTATGATAATCAGGAGGAGCTAGGAAAACAGGGGGCAGAAGGAAGGCAATGTAACAGGTACCATCCCAATCAGGAGGTAAGCGTATGTATGCGGTATGGCCACAAACAAAATAGGAATGACGAGTAGCTCTAAATGTAGACCTGCCCTGATCACTGAATTCGACCACAGTAGTACATTTACTATGACCTAAGTGTACTGAACCTTTCTTTCTGACACATAAATCACCAGTGACTGGTAATACTGACATAGCAGGGAGAACGGGTACAGCTTCGGATTCAACAGTAAGAATCATGAGGTTAATTGTATAATTACCTAATCCATATACTTCATTTTCTAGATCAGTTCCTGTCCTAATGGGAAGTCCCTTCTTGTCAGGGTAACAGGCGTTGAGCAGAACCTGGTTCAGGTTTCCCCAAATCCAATTCCCCTCGAAAACAGCAATATCAGAATCTAAAGAATTAATTAATCTAAACCATGCACCACAGGAGCCATTGTGAGTGAACGGGTACGGAAAGAGAGGCAGAACTCCCTTGTATTTCTGATAGGGAGGGAGTCGGCCACATATCCAACAGTTTGTAGCATTGTTAGTCTGATGGGAGTGATGTAACATACTAATGAATGTATTGTTGCGCAGCGCAAGTCTGTAAGATAATTCGTGTAAGGGTAACTCACTAAAAGAATGTTCGGCAGAAACATTGTAAACAGGTTGTGTATGCTTGAAGATAGGGTAATATATATGCAGCAGTATACTAGCAGCAATAATCAGAAGGCTCAGAAAAAACGAAACCAATAATGTCACTATACAGTGACTACGAAGTGATTTACAATATGCACGTTTCTTGAGTTGTCTCTCTCTCTCTCTATCTCGATCTAGGGGATACGTGTCAGAAACTAATTTAACCGATTCACCTAGGGGAGGACTTAAACAATTAAACTGTCTGACTTGCTAGATCGTAGCTTTGTTCGATACTCCTCTTGCGGAGTTTTTTCTCTTTTGGGAACTTTAAAGTCACTAGGTTCGGGACAGTCCTTTGAGGGGGTGGACGAGTCAGTTTCTGGCAACAGTTCATTACATTTCTTTATATGACTCGTATGGATCCATCCTTTGCGGCCTTCAACCTTAATCGCCGTCCTCGTAGTCAGAAGGACGAGCTTCGGCTCCTGCCAACGGGGCTCCAGCGGACTCCTCCTATCGAAGTTGCGGATCAACACAGTGTCCCCGGGACGGACATCGTGGGGCTTTACATCAGTGTTGTCAGGAAAGGCTGCGGCAACCTGTGAACGACATGATTGGAGTGCAGACATCAAGGAGGCAAGGTAATCTGTCAGCATGTTACAATCAACATCGGTTATTTTCTTAGGCATGGGCGTCCCCCACATATTCGATGG
Source organism: Lissotriton vulgaris (assembly GCF_964263255.1). Lineage (NCBI taxonomy): Eukaryota > Metazoa > Chordata > Amphibia > Caudata > Salamandridae > Lissotriton > Lissotriton vulgaris. The sequence continues at coordinate 280,959,009 of NC_141685.1, read as the reverse complement.
TCTGCCAAAGACCACTTCATACGGGGATAGCCCTGATCTCGAATGGGGGACCATTCTCATATAGAACAGTGCAACTGGCAGGGCGACTATCCAGTCGACCCCTTTCTCTTTGCATATTTTAGCTAGACGTGTTTTTAGTGTCTGGTTATGCCTTTCTACAAGGCCAGCTGCCTCGGGATGTCTGACGCAATGGAATTTCCACTGGTATCCTAGCAGGAGTGAAACTTGCTTCATGAGCTCGGACGAGAATGGCTGTCCGTTATCTGAGTACACGATACGAGGCAAGCCGTACCGTGGGAAGAATTCTCGAACCAGCTGCCTGGCAGTGGTCGGGGCAGTGTAATCTGGGACTGGATATGCTTCGGTCCAACGGGAAAGTGCACAAACAACTACGAGGACATACTTGAATCCTCGACATCTGTCCATCTGGATATAATCCATCTGGAGGACTTCAAAAGGGTGATCGGGAGGATGAAATCCACCTTGCTCTACAGGAACGCTTTTGCCTGGATTGAACTGACAACAGATCATGCAAGTACGCACTTTCTGTTTTGCTGCTGCTCGTAAATGTTTGTTGTACCAGAGGTTCTGTAAACTGTCTAACATAGCTTTCTCTCCTAGATGTGCTGGACTATGTGCGGTGTTTATTATGACTTGAACCATAGAGTCGGGGAGAAACCATGTAGATTTTCCCTTCGTCACCCATCCCTGATCTGTCTGGATCCCTCCTAGTTCAGTCCATTTCTTGATTTCGTCTGGAGTGGCATGTGTCTAAATATCAATTACATCTAGTGTGGGATCTTTAACTGTCATACAATGTGTCGGTACTATGATCTTTGTCACGTCAGTTGTCTGGGTGTGAGTCAATGCTGCATGTTTTGCTGTTTGGTCTGCCAGGTCGTTACCCTGGGAAACAGAATCTGTAACTTTAGTATGTGCTTTACACTTCATGATGGATATGCCTGAGGGCAGATGTATTGCTTCTAATAGTGCTTGAATGAGGGGGCCGTGTTGGATCTTGGCACCATGAGAGGTCAAAAAACCTCGTTCTTGCCATAACACTCCGAAGTCGTGTACGACTCCGAAAGCATAACGGGAATCAGTGTATATGTTAACATTTCTGTTCTTGGCTAGTATACAGGCTCGGGTCAGAGCGATGAGCTCCGCTGCTTGAGCAGACAGTGTGTCAATACGATGTGTTTCTTTAACTTCAGTTTCAGTGGTCACTGCATACGCGGCCACTAATTATCCTGTACTTGTTCTCATGCATGAACCGTCCACGTAAAGTGTCAGGTCTGGATTTGTCAATGGAACATCTGTTAAGTCTCGTCGGGGCTTTGTTACTGCATTAATGATCTCTATACAATCATGCGGAGCTGGGTCTGTCATAATCGAGGGTAACAATGTAGCGGGATTTCGAATGCTACAGCGTCTGATTTCTATGTGGGGCTGGAATAGCGTCGATTCATAATCTGTCAGTCGTGCTATAGTCAAGTGTTGAGTCTGGGTTCGGTTTAGAAGGACCTCTACAGAATGTGGAACTTGTACTGTCAATGGATGTCCTAATACAATTGAGTCGCTCTGTCTGATTGCTAGGGCTGTCGCTGCAACTGACTTTAAGCACGCAGGGAGTGCCTGGGCTACTGAATCCAATGTACTTGAAAAATAAGCGCAAGGCTTATGTGAACCTGCTTGGTCTTGAGTGAGGACAGACAACGCTGTACCATCACGTTCTGTAACAAAAAGTGTAAAAGGTTTGCTGTAACATGGTGTCGCTAAAACTGGTGCTTGACATAAAGCTTTCTTTAATTCTACAAAAGCCTGTGTATGTTCCTGAGTCCAAGGAAGGGCAGTTGAAGTCGCTGCCTCCTGTGTTGTCAACTGAATGAGTGGTTTAGCTAGAAATGCATACTGAGGAATCCATTGTCTGCAATACGAGGTGAGGCCTATAAAGGCCCGCACTTCCTTTTGTGTCTGGGGTTGCGGCATATTTACAATTAGCTGGATGCGGTCAGGAGTGAGCTGTCTCCCCACTTTGGACAGCAAGTGACCCAAGTACACAACTTGCTGAACACAGAATTGTAGCTTCGAAGGAGACACCTTGTGTCCCTTGTCGGCCAGAAAATGTAAAACTGTCAATGATGCTTGCTCACATTCGGGTTCACTTCGTGCGGTGATCAACAGATCATCGACGTACTGTAGTAAGGCAGTGTTAACTGGCATTTGGATACAATCGAGTTGTCTTTTCAGTGCTTGGCTATAGATGCTGGGGCTTTCTGTGAATCCTTGAGGTGCGCGTGAAAATTTGAAACTTCGTCCATTTAAACTGAATCCGAAGAGATATTGGCTCTCTGGATCAATGGGCACACTGAAGAAGGCGTTCTTGAGGTCAATTACAGTAAAGAACGTTGCTTCTGAATCAATAGCAGTCAATAAGGATGAGATGTCGGGAACCACAGGGTACTGTGGAACAATGCATTTATTCAGTTCTCGTAAATCAATCACCAGCCGATATACTGGTGGTGCATTGGGATCAGTACGTTTAAGAATCGGAATGATAGGGGAATTACAGATATTGGAGTCGGTTTCTACGACCACTCCTTGGGCAATGAGCTCTTCAATGATTTCCAGTAAAGCCACTACAGCATCGGGTGGTAACTTGTATTGTCTGATACGGGGTAGAACAACACCTGGCTTGAGTGTAACACGGTATGGTGTAATGTGCATGCAGCCTACATCGGTTGGGCCTTGTGCCCACAGGTGTTCTGGTACATTTTTTAATCTGACATCAAACTCTCGTAATACATAGTGACCCTTGAAGTCACGCAAGAAAAGTCTAACTCCTTCCGGAGAACAACATATCACCGCTCCTAGAGCCTTCAGCGTCTTGATTCCTAACAAGTTTTCTGGACATGATTTCGTGAGTAACAAGTCTGTAACACGTGATAATGGACCTACTGCTAGGGGGACGGGTTTCGATACTTCATTTACAATAGGCTGTCCTGAAAAACCAAGGGAAACATTCTGTGAGCCTGAGAGGGGTGCCCCTGGGACTTCATCATGGCTGATTGTTGTGCGGCTTGCCCCTGTGTCAATTAAAAACTTTCTGTCTTTTCCCAATACTTGACTGTGTACATAAGGACCCTCTTGATCTACAGGAATCTCAATAAGAGGCAAGCCAACCTCCCTCTCTAGGCTGTTTCATGTGTATCGCTGATAATCGGGATAATCAGATTGGGCATACTGGCACATCTGCCGTGAAACTTGCTGCGTCGCGGCAATGGGCTGTGGCTGTGATACCGCTGCGGTCTGTCCAGTATGTGATGGAGCATGCATAGGTTGTGAATTCTGTGAAGTTTGTTGCTGGACCTGGTCTTGTCTAGGCGGATGTGGTCTTTCTTTAGTTTTACCTGTTGCTATATTGTGTTTCAGGACTGGACATTCATGTACGTAGTGGCTGCTTGCAATAGTTGCATGTCCCTTTAACGGGAGCTGCTGAATTCTGTACCACCCTGAATGCGCCCGATCTCGTCCGATCTCGGAAGCTAAGCAGTTTATGAAGAAACGTAATATATATGCTTGAGTGTCAACTTTCTGGTGTGCCAGGGCCTCTTTAATACTTTCAGGCTGTTCCCCAGTCTGAACAAAATGATATATTCTATCTAGGTGGTCAGTCATCCCTGGGAATAACACTAGGTAATCTGTAGCTTGTCGTAAGCGTAGTGATGCTATCAACATTCTATCGTCTTTACCGGGTACTGGGTCGTATCTGCAAACTGGAAGGGGTTCTTTGAGTATGTCGAGGCGAGGTGATTGGGGTGTATGTTGCTTCAGCAGGTCCCTAAAGTTGAATCTGTGTGTTGCTGGCGGGGTCTGAAGACCCCCTGCCGCACCTCTTGAGGCGGAGGCTTGGGCATTATCTCTCTGTGGAGTCTGTATGTGTACCTGAACTTGTCTCTTAATAGGATCAGGCGCAATCGGATTCGGTATGTTAACCTTAGGTGTGGGAAGTGGTGGGGGTGGAGGAACAGGCTGTCGAACGGGTGAACTTTGTTGTGGTAATAGCGGGATATTATCTTGGAGCGGGTTGCCACCTCCGTCACCGTCAACAGGCGGCACGCGGGCAGGTGGATTGGTGTAAGCGGGTGCTACATCATCTAGATAGGAAGCCAGGAATATGTCTTTAGTAGTCCTGTGATTTACTTTAGTTGGAACCAATGGTGGCGGCAGATCTTTCGGTATTTCTGAAGTGGCTTCAGGCGAACCCTCGGCCACTAAGTACATGCCATTCACGAGATTGTTTCGTGCGCGGTCTACTTGTTCTGATTTTACTCGGATCCCTTCATTAACTAATTCGTTTTCTCGGGCTTTATCCGACGCCTCTCTATGTCTGTCTTCTTTTCGGAGTTCTTTTTCGGCACGTTTATGTGATTCTTTACGCCATAATTCTATGGCATCTTTCTGTGATTGTCTGGCTTTCTTTCTCCATAGTGCTTCTTCTACTTTCAGGATGCACTCGGCATCCCATGTTCCTGTAACGGGCCACCTGTGTCTTTCTTCTAGGTGCTTAGTATAATCTACCCATAAATCTAGATACAGTATGGCGTCTATGCCATGCTTATGGTACATGAAATTTCCAGGCGTGTCCCTAGGGGGGATAGGAATTTCTTCCTCTAGTATCCCTTTCCTAGTTCCTATCTGCTTTAACTTGTTGAAAAACGGCATCTTGTTTACTTAGTACTGGATACTCGATACTTGCTACTTAACTCTGAACACAACTAGTTACACAAAAACACAATAATGTACTTCAAACAGTCACTCATACCACGACATTAATCACATGGAACACATATGACTACCCTTGATTCTGGATGTACTGCTAAACAGCACAGATACACTGCTGTGAACAGTGCAAAACTTGGATGCTAGATATACTGCTAAACAGTACAGATACACTGTCTAAAACAGTGCAAAACTTGAATGCTAGATATACTGCTAAACAGTACAGATACACTGTCTAAAACAGTGCAGACCGCGTTTGTGTACCCAAACCCGTCTTTACCGGATACATAATAATGTACCCGTCTAGATGCGTCCCCAGCAATGGTACTCACCGGGAAACACGGAATCGGAAGGCCTCGGAAAGCTCGACTGGACTGGACCGGACTGGACTGGACTCGACTCGATACGTGAATACTTCGGAACTGGTGGGCCTCTTGACACCTCGGACCTTGCTTCTTTCGGCTAGGCTCTGGTCGGGATCCTCCGCACTCCTCACCGCCTCGTCTGGGTGCTGATCGCAGTCTCCGTCACCTCCGTGGGCCAGAGGGAGATACAGGAAATCCTGCGGGTACGCGTAGTTGTCCGTCTTGACTTATGGCAGGGGGCAAAGGTTGCAACGCACCAACCGGCGCGTGGGGTGGGGGAGGGGTCCCTATTCGGGCGCCAAAATAATGTGGTAAATATTTGATTTACCGTCTTAATTTCTATGCAGGTAAGTACTTAAACAAAAAATAACTCAATCGGAAAGAAAGAGGCAGAGTCCGTGGTGTTAGAGTTCTTAGGGGTTTTATTCCTTAAAAAGGAATGGTCATGGTACCAGATCGGATATCGGGTTCCTGCCACCACTGGGGTGCAGGAAGGGATAGAGCAATATTTTATTGACAATACATAGCTTATATAAGTAAATCATATAATGAAAACCAATACAGTAGGCGTAACAGCTGAGAGAAACAAGATAAGAGCACACACGTGGTAGCAATGCGTAAGCAGAAGGCGTGAACTAGGCGTGAACATAGAAACGTCATATGTAGGTGTCACAAGTAGGTGGGTACATAGCAGAATCTTGCAATGTCAGCAGAAATCTGAGGTCTGGATGCGCGCGCAGCTGCATGACGTGTAATTGACGTGAAGCTGGAGGGTGCAGGGGACTTGACATTTACACTAGCGGAAAGAGACAGAAGTCTGGCATGTCAGATCAACTCGTACCTCTATCATATCTGGTATCTGATGTTTAGGAACCATATTATCTAGAAGGAAAAGGTCTCTGGGGCAGAAGCTATTCTATACTGACTGTGAGTGCGTGTATAAGCGTCTAAGTGTCTGCATGAGATGCGAGGGGGCATGGGCCTACCATGGTAACAGAGGCTATGAATTACTTGCACGGAGACAGTGAGGCCGGGCCCTTTGCTCTGCAGCTGGGGGGATGTTTACTTAAACTAGTAGGTAGGAATGCATTTTCGAGGAGCGGAACAGATAATGCGAAGGTTGAATTCAGTCCTGGCAGGCAGCAGGCTGAGCTGAGCGCCGTGAGCCGCGCAGGGAGTAAGGCAGAGGTCACGGGTACAGAGGCCGGCCAAGCTGAGGCATTTAGAGTCAGAAGGCAGAAAAAGACTCGATGGCAGAAATCAGGGCCTACTTCGCCTGGGCTGGAAAACGTGTAAAGTATACCACAAAAAGACGTTGGCATGGCATATTTAGAAACGGAATATTCAATCCGTTCATGGCGGGTCTGAAAGAGGACATGTTAACGTTGGACGCAAATGTATTTGCGTCTTCATAGCTGGCACAGGAGGGAAGTTACATGCACTTTAAGCTGGTACATGGAGACGGTGGGGTACACGTTAGGGAACATTATTTGACCATAAAATTTATATTTCCTCATGTATTTGGCTTTTCCTATTCTTTCAACCATTTCATCCACTCGAGGGAGCGGGTAGGTATCGAATTCTGAAATTTTATTCACTTCTCTAAAGTCAATACAAAATCGAATGGAGCCATCAGGTTTTGGCACAAGTACAATGGGTGAATTCCATTCACTGTTGGATGTTTCTATAATTCCCATCTGTAACATCTTTTGTACCTCCTCTCTTATCGTCTGTCTCCTTGCTTCGGGTATCCGATAGGGTCGTAATCTAACCTTTTTCCCCGGGGCGGTCCTTATAGCATGTTCAATTAGATTAGTCACACCCGGAGTATTGGAAAAGACGGATTCGTGAGACTGCAATTTCTCCACTAGCTCCCTGGATAAAGACCCTGGCAAGTCTGGATCGATACACTGTTTGAAAAGGGGCTCTTGAAGATCAACAGAGTGAACTGCTGCCGGTGCTGGACCCTCCCATTTCTTAAGCAAGTTCACATGGTATATCTGAGAGATTTTTTTGTTACTGTCTACCTCAATGCGATAAGTTACGGGTGTAACTTGTTGTAATATAGGATAGGGACCTTGCCATTGTCCTAGTAACTTCTGATCCGAGGAGGACATCATAAGCAGTACCAGGTCTCCCACCTGGAAAGTTCTGAGTTTGGCTTTCTTGTCATATTGTGTCTTTTGTGCGTTCTGTGCCTCCTCTAGATTGTTACGGACAATTTCTTGCATTTGACTCAAATGCGTTTTTAGATTCGTGACATACTCGGGTAAAGGCTTGTTATTATCATGTTCAGCCTCCCAATGCTCTCGAGCCATATCCAAGAAAGTACGAGGTTTATGGCCATAGAGCAACTCAAAGGGAGAATACCCAGTACTCTTTTGTTCCTTGCACCGGATAGCAAAAAGAGCCAAAGGTAGGATGTCTTCCCATTTTCTACTTTCTAGGTCTAACAGCTTTTTCAGAGTTGTTTTGATAGTAGCATTATATCTTTCTACCAGACCATCTGTCTGTGGATGGTAGGCCGATGTTCGGATCTGATGTATCCCTAATTCTTTGCACACGTCTCTCATTAGTTTGGAAACGAAAGGAGTTCCCTGATCCGTTAGGATCTCTTTGGGAAATCCTACTCGGGAAAACACTCCAATCATGGCTTTAGCTACATTAGTTGTGTCAGGACGACGGAGAGGTAAAGCTTCAGGGAATCTTGTGGCATAGTCAACAATCACTAGCACATATCTATAACCACTTCGAGAGGGTAAGAGAGGCCCGATTATATCCATGCCCACTCGACTGAAGGGATCATTGATAATAGGCAATGGAAATAATGGTGCCCGAGGAGGATAATATCGACTATGCCGTTGACAAATGGGACACTCCTTGCAATATTTCTTTACATGCTGATAAATTCCTGGCCAATAAAAATTGTCTAATATGGTCTTTTCCGTCTTATCTGCCCCAAAATGACCACCCAATAAGTGACTATGGGCTAAATATAACACTTTTTCCCGAAAAGGTTCTGGTACTAACAACTGCGCTCTTTGATCATGACTCTTTCTATACAACAATCCTTTGTTAATAAAAAAATAAGGACCTACATGCTGTGGATCTTCTTCATCGAGGGCGTTCTTCCAGGCCTCTTGTAGTACCGGATCTTCCCGTTGGGCAGCATGAAAATTACGATCTGTTTCCCATGGGTTTTCCACAGGAATGGACGGCATCACCACAGGTGGCTTTCCTTTTTCTGCCCTCCTCTGATTTCGACTTTTCCGTGGTTTGGAAGGCGGCCACTCTTTTTCAACATCTGTGGAGAAAGGAGCTGTAGCCAGCCACTCTCTGGTTTCTTCCGTGCCTGTCTCGTGTAATAACTGGGGTAATTTTTCATAATCGTTGCCAAGAATAGCCTGTTCGGGAAGTCGGGGTATTAAACCCACCGTCAAGGATGTACCCTGGTCTTGGGGATGTTGAATTAAGACCTTGGCAGTCGGATATGGTTTGGTATCGCCGTGTACACACTTGATAGCCACCATACCGTCAATGGGTCCTATGCGATCTCCCAAGTCTTGCGGACGAACCACACTATGTAAGCAGCCTGTGTCAGCTAATGCGGTCAGGGGTTGTCCGTTTACTGAAACCGTACATTTGTATGGGGGTAGTTTCTTTAGGGGGGGAGAACAATAATAATTGCGCGCCAACCCAATTTCCATGGGTTCTTCTCTTTGAGGGCAAAACCGGGCTATGTGACCGAACCCTCCACATTGAAAACATTGAGGCCCAGTCTGAGGAGGTCTGTTAAGAGGACTACTGGGTATAGGCACTGTAGGTGTACCTGGGACAAGAGCAAGAGGTTCAGGTTTCTTGGGTAAAAGGGGTCTGGTCGGTCTATGAAGTGAATGTCCTACCGGTTTCCCTACGTCCTCTTTCCCTTTTTGAAAGTCCTGGGCTCTGCTATATGCACTGGCTATTTCAACCGCCATTTCTAGAGTGAGGTTTGCCTGTTGCCGCACCCATCGTTGAATGGGCGGATGCAGAGATGTTAAATATTGTTCTAAATATATTTTTGCCATAATCCCATCTTTATTTGTAGTAGTTGGTTTCAACCAACGATCGGCCATGTCCTTTACCCTAAAATAGAGTGCACGTGGAGTTTCTTGTGGACCCTCTTTCATTTGTCGTAACTTGATTCGATATGTTTCATCATCTATTCCGAGTCTTTCCAAAATACATTTTTTTATGTCTGCGTAGGGAACCGTTCCCTGAAGGGTTGCGGCTTGGTAAGCAGCCTGTAAGTCACCTGACAACAGGGGACCCAAATATTGTCCCCATTTTTCCGGAGGCCATGAGGCCGCGTTGGCCATGCGTTCGAAGTTACTAAAGAAAAAGTCTGGGTCCTCTCCTGCAACGTACCGTTGTAACACTACCGAGGGCAAGGTTGTAGGACCTCTTTGTTGGCTGAGTGCTGCGGTTAACTTGTCTACCACGGTTCCCTGTGTTTGTTCCTGGTCGGTGAGTACTTTTTGTAGCTTCCCTCGGTCTTCCTCTACGACCGTTAGGAACCGTTCCATTACTTTTCCCAGATGTTCTTGGTTTTCAGCCATTTTGGCTAGGGCGGCCTCCATTTCGCCTTCAAATCCCACTTCTGACACCACTTGTGGGAGGGCAGGCTTGATAAACAGGCGAGGAGGCTGAAGAATAGGTTTAAAGGAAGGTTTATTAAGGATTGGTACAGAAGTTGAAGGTTGTTGAGTTATAGGCTTTTGAGATTGTATGGCGTCATCCGAGTCCGACGAGGATGTTGAAGTTCGATCTTCGTTGTGTCCGTGATCGTGATGTGTTCCCCGGAGGCTCATAGGAAATAAAGAAATGAAAAGGAGCCGTTAGAATAAAGTAGTGTTATGTCAAAAAGTCATATCGTTATAACTTTACAACCTAAGCGTTTTGGTGAACATACATGCCTACAGTAAGGACTGTAAAAAACAAAACTAGAAGGGGTATTTTCACCACCCTCAAAATGGTGGTATACTATTATTCAGTACTAAGGTTCAATTATCAGGATGGGTTTACAGTAACATAGGATTTAATCTAAGGCAGCGTTGTATTCACAAAGAACTCGGAGTTACCACTTTGTTGGACGCTACCCCCACCCGTGCGTTATCCCCCTCTCCCGTCTATTCCCAGTTTACAATCACTAACCTGGCTCCGCCGTAACTCTCCTGAGTCACGGCCGCTCTCCAGCCACCTCCGGACACCACCAATCTTCGGACCACGTTTCGTCTTCGTCCTCGTTGGTTCCGGATGTCCAATTCTTCCTCCGGTCGATTTCCACGTCTTTTTCCTGCATTACACCGGTTCCCGCGTTTTCCTGCTTGTTTTCGGGTCCCGCGTCTTCCCGCTTGAAACCGGGTCCCGCGTCTTCCTGCTTGAATTCGGGTCCCGCGTCTTCCTGCCTGAAACCGGGTCCCGCGTCTTCCTGCTTGAACTCGGGTCCCGCGTCTTCCTTCCACGCTGTCCTGGTTCCACCTACTTCTCCCTCGTAACGGTTATTCCACTCCCCTCTTATTGGTCCTGAGGAACTGTTTCCGGTCTTCGAGGGAGGAACTTCCAGGTTGTATCCCCGTTCGTAGCCCTGCGAAGATAGACGAGAGGAGCCTGGATATCGTAGTCGGAGAGGTCTGGTAGGCAAACTCTCACAGTTTCTAATTAAACAAATCGCCCAGTAGCCAGCTATGTACAGAACCAATGGAAGTGGCTAGGAGTTTCCCAGATCCAGATGACACATTTTCCTGGTGCGAAGTTTCCAAGCGTTGCCGGGGCCGGGGAATGATAGTGAACTGAAGTTAGTGAACTGAAGCTTCCCAGGGACGTAACACAGGCCCCTGTGGCATAGACCCCACCCCCCCTTCCCCCAGCATTCCAGGGGGACCCAACCACTGAGGGGGTGGGGGACACACTTTAGCTCTATCTCAAATTCTCAATGAATATCTCTGAACTGTCTGAGATGCGGGGAGTCCTTCACACATTCTGGGGTGGGGCGCATCTGTTTGCCTCGCGCCACTGCAGCCACCACCCGACACCCCGTGAAACTGGAACCACAGAACCAGTACTGCAGCCCACCCCAGAAGCAGTGCATAAAGAGATGACGCAGCAGGTTCTGTGCCGCGCCAGGGTTATTCCGGGTCACTCGCGGCTGCTTCCTCTTCCCTGCCTCTCTCGCGCACAAGTGCATTTCCGCATCCTGTCCTGTTCCATTCCAACTCACGCGCTGCGTTTGGCACTTGTAATGAAAACCTGTACAGGAAAATACAGATTTACTGACTTTGCAAAACTATCCGCAAAGGCCTTTAGAGTCTTGCCTGCAGACATTCTGAAGCATTTCACTCCGCAGATTTCCACAGCACTCTTGGCTGACGTTCAAATTGTTGTGAAAAAAACAGACACGTAGTTGTTCATGTCTTTTTCTACCTCATTCGTAGGAATTTAAAACTAGGTTCACGGAGCAACAGAGTAGCACATTCCAGTCAGGTTCTCAGGCTAACCACGATGAATATGTATGAGGTTAATTTACATATTATGCATTTGAGTTGAGACTATTTGCATATTTATTGGTCATTCTGAACACAAGAATGGGCTTCCCTATTGCTTTAAAGATGGCTACTTCGCTGATGTCTGACTTTACTTTCTGCTTTATGCAAACGTGCCATTATGCATTGAGCATTTTTGTATTGCCATTGTGCAAGCGCATACAAATGTAATTTATTTTATATTTTTTGTATTCATCACACACCCTCACAAACCCTCACCCTCACCCACCGTCACACCCTCACCCACCCTCACCCACTCTCACACCCCCTCACCCTCACACCCTCACTCACCCCCTCATCCTCACCCCCCCTCACAACCCACTCACCCTCACTCAGCCTCACACCCTCACCCTCACACACTCTCACCCTCACATCCCCTCACTCACCCTCACACACTCACACACCCACTCACCCTCACCCTCACCCTCACACCACCGAGTGCTACAGCACATATGTGTGTGTAGGTGCAAATGCAATGTTCTTGGATTTTCGTCACAATAAAATACACTGAACATAATCTTCACAAAATATATTTACAAACGTTTAAGCTATTGCCATTATAAATTACAATAACTTCTATTTAAGTATTAATTATTTACAAAATTAAAAGCCATTGTTATTTGTAATATCAATACATCTAAGTCACGTAAATACAACACACATTGCATTACAAATGCTATAGGTGTCACATTTGCGAAAGTTAAAACTATTGACATTGTAACTGACAAAGCTATTAATTTTGCTATTTTCAAAACCAACACATAAATTAAAAAAGTGTCATTTACAATACCAATCGCTCAACCTTTCCTAATGCGAAAAGTTAAAAGTATGGGCATTGTAAATCACAAAACAAAAAAATAAAATGTCATTTAGAAAACTAATAGCTCAAACTTTCCTACTGTGAGACCTATTGGCAACGCCAGTGGTTGTTTCTATTTCCACTATTTCTATGAGAAATTGAATCAGTGGGTCTAATCAGGAACTGGTGCAAAACATTTATGAGGCCGTTGCGCCTCTTTGCGCCGCAATTGCGTCACTTTATTTGACGCAACTGCGGCGCAAACAATGCGCCCTATTTACAACGTGACCCATCTAGGAGATGCGTCACGTTGTAAAGCACTGCACCATAAGGAGGCGTTCCTGCGCAGGGGGGGCGTTCCTGCGCAGGAACGCCTCCTGAAAGTGGCTGAGTGAAATCTAAAAGATTTCACTCAGTCACTTTCAGGGCAATGCTGCGTCAAAACCCTGCGCCTGCTTGAAGCAGGCGTAGGTCTTGATGCAGCATTAAAAATTTGCAAACATTCGTGACAAAAATTTTCAATTCTATTAAGGAGGCGAGGATTATGCTTTCTCGATTTCTTTACTACAAACAGCAGCCAATAGGAATACAGTAAAGAAACAAAAAACTACAACTCCCATGAGCACCTACATAACCATAGAGAGCATATCCCTATATAAAGAACCATAGAGGGCAATACTTCCTCTTTCTTTGTCCAGTAAAATAAAACAAGTCAATGAAAAGTCAATTCACGTGCAACCGGAGGACAGCCTGAAGGAAACATCTGAAGGCAACAGAAGAACGACCAGCAGTTGACAATCCAAGACAACCAAGGAACAGGAGACTGGAGCAGGTAGGACTCCACAGGTCCAGCATCCGAAAGACCGAAAGCAGATCAGGAGAAGACTGGAGGAGCTCACTTCTGGTCAGAGCCTAAAAGAAAAACATAGCCGTAATATGCCATCCCAGTACCATAAGATAATATACAGAGGGTAGGGAAATTAGTGCTAGAAAACATGTCACAAAGCCATAGCAATGAGAAATACATGATACAGGCAGTAAAGTACATTTAGGTGGGATAATCCTCGCCTCCGTGTCCTTAATAGAATTGAAAATTCTTGTCACGAATGTTTGCAAATTTTTAATTCTATGGCAGGACAGGAGGCTCAGATTATGCTTGTTCAAAGCTGGTTCACCACCACAGAAGCAATATCTACAATAGGTTTGAAATAATACGTTTTAAACATAGTATCAGAAGACCAATCAGCGGCCTTCATAATGTCTGTCAAACTTACACCAACAGTAAAAGCCTTAGAGGCCATGGCACCCCGAGCGGAATGAGCTCCGAAAATGGAGACATCAATTCCAGCTTCAGACATAAGCCAATGTACCCACGGGCTAGGGTAGCCGGCGCCACAGGCCTAAAAGGTTTCTGCAAAGCAATCAGCAACTGTCCAGACAAATCTTGTCGAAAAGGAGCAGTACTTACCTCATAATCCTTTATGCATTGCACCACACATAACTGTGGATTTTGAGGAAAAGCTGGATATCATACAGAAGACATATTACTCTTGGTGCACCGGGAAATTGTAAAAGTGACTCCGTCCGGGGAAAACGAACGCCCTGCGAGGTCTAATGCTCGCACAACTGAAATGCGTTTACAAGAGACCAAACAAAGGAGCATCGTCAATTTCGCAGAAAGTTGCTTACGAGACAAGGAAGGGTTGGGAGGCCAAGCCTCCAGAAAACGTAAGACAATGGAAACATCCCAAAGTGCCACATATTTCGGGCAAGGCGGTTTAATCATCCGAATGCCTCGAAGCAATTTAGAAATCAAGGGGTGCTCCCCAATAGGCTTCCCGTCAACCAAATCGTGGCCTGCAGAAACAGCGGAACGAAAGGAATTGACTGTCCTGTAAGCAGAACCAGAGGAAGCAATGGAGGCAAAAAAATTACCCACTAAAGCAACATCCGCTGAAGCGGGATCCAAGTTCCGTTCAGAACACCAACCACTCCATCGACGCCAAGCTGATGCATAACGCTTGTGCATGTTGTGGGCCCAAGCTTCACCGATAAATCTTTTAGCGTCTCCAGATAAGCCAGGGACTTCCCAGCGTTCCCCGAAATGCGCCACGCAACCAGCCGGAGCTGACCTGACAGAACCAGAGGATGCGGGTGGAATAGAGGATCTAACAATAAGTTCCACTTCTGTGGAAGGAGCAACGGCGTCGAGCAACTCATCTCCAGAAGATCCGGAAACCATGCCTGAGCCCTCCAAAGAGAAGCTATCAAAATGACCTACGACTGGAAGTGCTTTGTTCGAGCCAGGACTCGCGGAATCATCGCGAATGGGGGAAACGCATAGCAAAGATGAGGGGGCCAGGTCTGGAGAAAGGCATCCGTGGTCAGAGCCTCCGGATCCGGACGCCAGCTGTAAAACCTGGGCAACTGGGCATTGAGGCGAGAGGTGAAAAGATCGATCCAAGGCCGACCCCAGAGGCGAGACAGATGCCGAAACACCCGGGGATGAATCCGCCAATCGCTGAAATCCAGCAGATGGCGAGAGTTCCAATCGGCCACCTGCTTCTGGCGACCTGGGAGATACTCTGCAATAAGAGTGATCTTCCTCTGCAGGCAGAAATGCCAGAAGTCCTTCGCAATCTCGGCCAAGAGCTTCGACCTTGTACCCCCTAGTTTGTTCACATACCTCACCGCGGAGATGTTGTCCATGCGGAGCAGAATGCAACAACTGGTGGCCTGAGGGGCAAGGCTGCGGATCGCAAACGATGCCGCCAGGAGCTCCAGACAGTTGATGTGAAGACTCAGTTCGTCTTGTGACCACCGGCCGCCCGTCGTCGCAGACCGGCACCGGGCTCCCCAACCCCAAAGACTCGCATCCGATTCGAGCACCACATCTGGAGTCGAGCCGAACAGGGCTTTCCCGTTCCAAGCCTCCATGTGGTCGAGCCACCACATCATCTCCGACTTCGCGTCTGGTGAAAGAGGGACAAGATCGGAATACCGAAGACCTTTCCGCAAATACCTGATCTTGAGACGTTGCAGGGCCCGATAACGCAAGGGACCCGGAAAGATCGCCTGAATGGACGAAGCCAACAGTCCGACAATCCGAGCGACCGACCGTAATGACACACTCTGTTCGGACAACAGTAAGGTCATTTCCCTCTTGATAGACCTGATTTTCTGGGAAGGCAAGAGCAGGTGACAAGAGACCGAGTCGACCAGGAAACCCAGGAATTCGATCGTTTGAGCGGGATGTAACAGAGATTTTTGAGGATTCACTAGAAATCCTAGAGACTGCAAAAGCTCGATCGTCCACGTTAAGTGGGTTCGCAATTGGACAGGACACTGAGCCATCAACAAGATGTCGTCGAGATACACTATGAGACGCACCCCGCGTGCCCTCTGAGATTCCATGTCTGGTCTCAGAAGCTTCGTGAAGCACCACGGAGCGGAAGAAAGACTGAACGGGAGAACCGTGTACTCGAACCACGTTCCCATCCACTGGAATTGGAGGAAACGGCGATGAGGGGGAAAGATGGGAACGGACAAGTAAGCGTCCTTCAGATCCAGGCGAACCATCCAATCGCCTCGTCGAAGGAGATCCCTGAGAAGATGGATGCTTTCCATCTTGAAGTGGTGATAAACCACTCCGTTGTTGAATTCTTTGAGGTTTAGCACTAGGCGAGCACCTCCCCCCTTCTTCTGCACTAGGAAGACATTGCTGACGAAACCCTGAGGATGCAGGGAAGTCCGTACAATTGCCCCTTTGAGTAGAAGGGATTCGACTTCTGCGGATATCATGTCCTGATCTAGCTGGGAAAAAACAAGTGGAGAAGGGACGCGAATTTGAAGGGGAGGATGATAAAACTCGATGTGATAGCCTTGCACCGTCTGCAAAATCCATGCATCGCTGGAGATTGCACGCCAATTGTGAAGGAAAAATTGCACCCTGCTCCCCAGAACCACACTTTCGTAAGGAATCAGGCTCACCTGTAGAGGAGAAATCCTGGCGTCCGCCTTGGTTTCCACCATAGCCTCCTTTGTTGCCTTGACCTCGACCTTTTCTGGAGGGGTAGAAGGTAGATTTGTTTCCGGAATAGGAAGACTGTTGATGTCCACCTCCCTGCTGGGACTGCTGGCCACGCTGCTGTCCAGAACCACGGCCGAACGAACGTCCCTTGGAACGTCCGGCCCTGCCAAAAACCGGACGGAATGCCCTGCGTAGTGAGGATTGCGCCTTTTCCAGGCCGCTGAAGGTGGCCACAAACTTCGTCAACTCCTTTAGAAAAGGTTGACCAAAAAGGAGATCCTGGGCAAGGGGCCCGACTCAGATGTTGCGAGCTCAGCCAATCTGGTGTCCATCTTCAACAAGATGGAGCGCCGACGCTCGGTGGACAAAGCGCAATTCGCATTCTCCAGTTGACAAATAGCCCGTTGGGCCCAGCCAATAAGTTCATCGGGATCGATGCCAGACGCTGACCCCTGAGCCTGGTAGCCTATATCCAAAATTTTGGTAAGGGGGCCAAGCAGATCCAGCAATTTGTCCTGGCATAGGCGCCAAGACCGGTCAATGCCTTTCTTGGGATCCTTGGTGAATTTCTTTAGGTAGGTTAAGATAGTGGGATCCACGTCCGGGGTGTCCGCTAGCTTATCCGCCAACTCCGGGCGGGGACACTCAGAACGGAGACGAGATCGCACCTCCTGGTCAAAAGGTTCACGGATGTGTGCCTGTATATATTCCGCAACCTCAGGTGCGGGGAGCCAAGACTTCGAATTAGGGTGAATGATATCAGTGGGTTCGAAGGTGAGGACAGGCGGATGAGAAGAAGCGTCCACAAAATGCTCCTTTCTGGACTTTTTAGCAGGGGGGGACCAGAGGGATCGGAAGAAGAGGAGGAGGAATCATCAGTGTCTGGAGGAGGCAGATGAGACCGTTTGGAAACAGTGGGGGCAGACAAAAACTTGGCCAACCTAACAAAATCAGACTTATGTGGGTTTTTGGGTGACTTAGAGGATTTTTTACCAGAGGTAGAAGGCACCCAACCCTGCTGCTGAGCGTAATCAGTCAAATGACGCTTCAATGGCCCAATAGCGCGGACCAACGCAGTATCGACTGAATGTTGCACCCCTTGGTCAAGGGCGTCAACTAAATCGTATTCAAAAGAGTCCTCAGGCTCTTCATCATAACAATAATCCTCAGCATCTTCATAGCCAGCCATGATAAATGGAAACCAAGCCCAAATGAGGAAAGAATATTGAGGTAACAATAAGAACAACAATAATAATGCCCACAGTAGAAGAAAGCAAAGGTCAAATGTCAAATTTAGAACAAAAATGACCCAGTCCGGGGGAGTGACTACCCCAAGCAAGCCAGACAGGCAGAGTAACACTCAGCCCAAACAGATACAGTAAAACGTGGAGGGACAGGCTTGCCACAGACAGCCACTCTAGGCACTGCCTCTAAAGATTATACAGCTCAATTCTATAAATATTGCAGAGAAAGGGTGTCACTGGGGACTCTCAGGAAGGCAAGTGGGCCGAGGGTGAGGAAAAACGCCGCCTCTCAGCGTGTCAGGGCTCCCCTAATAACACGGAGCGTAAACAATGCAAACGCGCATGCGCGTCAGCCGAGCCTATTCCCCGGATGTGGAGCAACACGCGACCGAAGTGGCTGAGCTCCTGAGTCCCCGTCCCACTCCACTGACAGAACAACGCGGGCACTAAGCGCCCGAGTAGTGAGGAGAGGCGACCACGCGCTCACCATCCGTGAAAACGCCGCAGCAAATGCCCGCAAACCGGAGGCAGAAGCAAACACAAAGGCAACAAACAGCAATGAAAACAGCAGCGTCAATATGAGCAATGAAAGCGTCGAAAGACGGCAAGTAGCGGCGCAAATATACAATGCAAGAAACATACAGTAAACATGCAAAAGTATATCAAATGTAGAAAGGGACTTAACTGGCTGCGAAGCAGCAAAGAAAGAGGAAGTATTGCCCTCTATGGTTCTTTATATAGGGATATGCTCTCTATGGTTATTTAGGTGCTCATGGGAGTTGTAGTTTTTCGTTTCTTTACTGTATTCCTATTGGCTGCTGTTTGTAGTAAAGAAATCGAGAAAGCATAATCTGAGCCTCCTGTCCTGCCATAGAATTGTGCAGAATGTGTACCCCCGAGCCTTGCTGGAGCTGCGTCGTGCTTGGGATTTGAGAAAAAGGGGTAGTCTAAAAAAATGGAAAACAAAATGGACGAAGAAAAAGGAGAAGGAAAAAGCGAATTTAGCTGTTGTAAGAGAATGTAAAAATTCACAGATGCAGAATGAGATAAATCAGCAGCAACAGCTGCTGAATCAACAGCTACAAATACAGCGACAGGAGGTGATTCAGCAGAATGAGCCATTTCCAAATTATGTTAATGAGCAGAAATACAATACTGATACAAGATTCAGTGGAGACAAGGAAAACAGACCAGATCCAGTTAAAAATGCAAACAAGCAGGGAAACTCATTTCCTAATGTTCCACAGTACAAGATGAAGTCAGAAACAATTGAAGGAGTTATTCCTGTTATTGAAACATTCGTTAAGCAGGGTGTCCTTAAAGAGATTGAGAACAGTCTTTGTAACTCACCAGATATGGGTATTAGAAAGCCAGATGAAATGTACAGAATAGTACAGGACCTGAGAAAGATTAACGAGATAGTTATCACTTGTTGTCCTATTGTGCCCAAAACAGTAGAGATCCTTTGTCAGATACCACATGATGCTGAGTGGTATTGGGTCCCAATGCACCCAGAGAGTCAAATAATTTTTGCTTTCAGGTTCCAAGAGAGAATTCCCAGTCAGGTAACTATTGAGAGAATTAAAATGATTGAGGCAATGGAATCCCCAAAGACACAAAAACAGGTGAGAATGTTCCTAGGCATGGTTGGATACTGTTGCCAATGGATTAGTGGTTTCTCAGTAATTATGAGGCCATTGCAAAGTCTGACAAAGGCAGATATAAAAGACCAAATTGTCCTGACAGAAATTAAGCTTGAAGCCATTGAGCTATTTAAAAAGAGTTTGAGTGAAGCTCCTGTTCAGGGCATGCCAGACTTCAACAAAGGAATTGAGGGGGGAGGAGCTACGCCGCGATCCAAGATGGCCGCATAAGCTCCCGGCTCCGCCGACCTCCGCTGGCGGCTCGACTATCCTGTTGACTATCCTCTACCCACGCCCCGTGCCTGGCGGTACGAAGGTTGCCTGATGCCAATGGTGCTTTCCCGGATTTTCTATCCCTTTTAGCGACGAAGTTATGTCGTGTTCTATTTTCGGCCTATTCCCGGGCTGCCGCCGGGTCCTCGATTTCTGAAGCACCCGAGAGGGACCTCATCAACATCGGCTGTGGGACCGCGATCGTGGCCGGTCTTCCAGGTCTGGAAATTTTTTTTCTGCTCTTGACTCTTGTCCTTGTTGATGGATGGCGAAGAGACACTGCTGGGATCCTCCTGCACCTCGGCTGTGGGTTGTGTGCCTGCCCCCGTTTCTCCGGCCCGGGGCCAACGGGCTCCACCCACGGCCAGTGTTTGTTCTGGGTGCGCCAGTTTGGGACGCCCTTGCTATTGCGATCGCCAAGTGTGAGCCCGGTGCTGTGTGCTGGAGTTTGTGTTCCCCTCCGTCCTCTGAGCCCCGGGATGGAGGGGGTGGATGGCGCACATTCATTGAGGTCCGTAATGGCGGCAATTGAG
Source organism: Lissotriton vulgaris (assembly GCF_964263255.1). NCBI lineage: Eukaryota > Metazoa > Chordata > Amphibia > Caudata > Salamandridae > Lissotriton > Lissotriton vulgaris. Next base: position 280,938,759 of record NC_141685.1, on the reverse strand, counting down.
GCGCTCCGCTCGTAGCTTACCGACGCTTGTGTCTCTCTGGCAGCGAAACTGGACGATGTTTGCTTGCGGCCGGCCACGGTTGCTGCAGTGCCTGCACACAACTCTGCGATCCAGACGACCGATTTGACCCTCCATCTGCAGGGACCCGAGCGGCAGCCCGATTTGGTTCCTTTGAGAGTCGGCCCCACCTTTCCTTCATCTACTGCAGCGCATGGTCTTCCCTCTACATCTCCTCTTCGATGGTGTGTCGTCGTTGGAAATCCTGTTCTTCATTGCCGAGTTTCACGGTCCCGTCGGAGAAGATCGCCTTTTTCCTTTGTCCCGGCCAGTCTGCGCAACGGATGCCGCCATTTTGAAACCGACCCATGCTCAGCCTTCACTGCCCTGGTCCATTATGTACGCTTTGATTGCTTCTGGTCTGCTGTGACTTGGTTGAGATGTGCTCCGGAACGGATTCGCACTGGTCAGGGCTGACATTGACTTTGGAAACTTTGTTGCTCCTTGCCACTGCTTTGAACTTTGGGACGCTTCCTCGGTTTGCAACTGTTACGACTTTGGCGATATAACTCCTTGTGACGCTTGCAGGGTTGACTTCTAATTCCCTGGGGTTGCTTTGTTTGTTCTTGCCGGGATTGCACCAATTATTCCACCGGGCAGGGGGTCGGGGGGGGGGGGGGGGTTCTGGTGACTGTCCTCCCCGTGCTAATGCTGACTGATTCTGCTTATTGATGATTATTGTGCTATAGGGGGGATACCGCCGGCGGGAGGTATCGGGTGTACGGGGGCTTGTTTGATTTCTCTTCCTCCACTTCTTTTTAATACTTTCCCTTCTGTGGGGCAGTTTCGGGGTGACAGGCACGCTGTTAGTGGGTTAGGCCGTAGCCATTACAGGGGTGCAGGGTGGCGGGTGTGGGGGGGGTTTGTTATTTTAGTTTGTTTTGTTCTATGGTCTCTGTTGCTCTTTTCTGACTTTGGGAGGGTTCTTTCCCCTTTCGTAGGGTTGGCTGTCTCTTGGTCTTGCACCTTTCTTTTTCTTTTTTCGGCTTCTCGACAAGCCTCTGTTTTTCAGTTCTGGGGGGTAGGCTCTTTGAGGTGATTTTTATAAATGTGGATCATTGTATTGTGGTTTCCCGTCCAGTATTATCGCCGTGGCTGCTTGGATTGTATAGTTGCTTTGGTTATAGCCTATCTCCGACTGAGATTGGGGTTGGTCCCAATCGTCTCCTTTCTGCTCCTATCCTGTGAGGTGCGATTCCCTTGTTGTTGCAGCCCCCACTCTTCTTCTAAAATTTAAAAATGAAAACCTCATATCCTGTCTGCGAGCCCCACAAACGCATTTGATGTTCTTTGATATATCCTGTTTCCTGATTGGCTTCAGTTTCTCCTGTTTTATTGATTGCTTTTGCGGCCGGCCATGATGGTTGTGGGCCTGCGCATGTATATCCTTCTTTTCTGAATAAAGGTTTTCAAAAAAAAAAAAAAAAAAGGAATTGAGCTTCTTGACAAAATAGCAGTGATAAAATGTGCTGCAAATGGAGAGAAAAATGATCATGTCTCAAAAGACAATGAGCACACAGGTACCATTGTTAAGTTTTGTGCTCAGGAGTGGGTTGCAATCAATGGGGAAAAATTTCAATGAACATGTTTCAAGCATCCTCATACTAATCTTTGCAATTCAGACATGGCAAAAATTAAAACAATTACAAGATGAGGCACATGATGAGGAGAAAAACAAATGGCTCAAAGAAGGTTTCAGACAGCAAGAGGAAGATGAAATTTGGTTTTACAAAGATGGCAGACCTGTTATGCCCAATTGCATGATTGCTGACATGGCACGGATGTACCATGGTCCAATTGAGAGCTTGGGAACCATAGGCCGGGAGGGTGGTTCATTTACAAATATTCAAACAGATCTTTTTGAAATGCCCAAACATAACACACTGAGATATGTCCTAGTCATCATTTGTTTGTTTTCAAAATGGGTAGAAGCTTTTCCAACAAGAAAGAATGATACAGTTTCTGTATTCCATCAGTTGGGAACAGATGTGGAAAAGGAGCAGGCTCATGTTCTATTGTCAAGAGACTTGGTCAGAGCAAAGGTTTATCGGTGGAGAAACTGTCTAGTACCCAGGTGGCAGAAAGCAAGACAGGTGATACTAGTCACAACAGATACTGGGTGGATGCATATCAATCATACCCTTTGTGTACCTGCACCTGATAATCCTGATGAAGTTAGTGAAGACACAGCAACTGATTCAGACTCAGAAGAAAGTTCTGTAGAAAATCCAGATCTTGAAGATCGACAAGGTGGTCGACATCTGGATGATGATGTCAATGTGAATGAAACATTGAATGAAGAAGATCTAGAGATTGTGATTCTAGATTCAGAAAATGATGAGAATCTCAAGAAAAAGAAGAAGATTCAGAAGCAGAAATTCTGAGCAAGACAGAAATCTAATCCAGGAGAAAATTGAAAGGCAAAGGAGTAGCTCTGTATGCAGGAACAAGAATCCTGAAACTGGGAAGCTGAAGGTGATGTTCCTAACGGAGTGAAGCTGCCGAGTAAAGAAGTTCCTAGGTACAGATTTAAAGTCTCAGAAAATGATAGAGACGGGAGTGATGAAGAGTCTGAAATAGGAAAATTCAGAGGAAGGGCTTGGAAAGCTGAATATAAAGAAAACAAGCCTAGGAAGAAACTCTTGAGAAAAGGTTATGTCTGGCCTAAAGGTGATGTCTGGCCTAAAGATTTAAAGTTCAAATTCGAAGTGTCAAGTCAGAAGAGTGATTCAGACGAAAAAGAGAAAGCTGGAGAAAAAATTGAAATGATTACTAGGAAGAGCAAAAGACCGTTGAGACCAAATGTAAAATACAAGTCTTCAGAATGGGCCTACATAACTATCCCTCCAATAGTTGAGGAGCTCAGTAGCAGTCAAAATGGTGACAATGACTAGGTTTAGTTTTCTTTAAGTTGAGGTTTATTTTTGGCATAAGGCTGAAGAAATTTTGTTAGGTGACACAAGGTCGAAGAAATTGTGTTAGCTGGAAACACTTTTATGTAAGACGCAAGGTCGAAGAAAACATGTTTTAGAATTTGAAAAAAAAAGAGGGGGTATATACTATGTACTAATTTTTCAAAAATTTTCAAAATTTTACTTTTTGTTTTTTGTTTTGTTTTATACTACTCAGATTGATATTTGTTTTGTTGGTGCAATTCAAAATGTAGTTATCCAATTTAAAACTTAGTTACCTATAAATTCATTGGGGGTTGGGGATGCAAAGGTGGGAAGGATCCAAATTAGCTGAATAAAGAAAGGGTAAAGGATATAGAATTAGTAGGATGTAAGACTCAATACTAATTATGAGAGTTGCAGAAATATAGATGAAATTAGAGTTTAAGTACTAATCCTGAGTAAGCCTGAAACATGCTCAATAGATAACATTTTAAGTAACATTTTTGGGTGTTGTTTGGTGATTTTGAAATCACTAGATGAGGGAGTTGATGGAGCGAGCTTTAGAAATAATTTTATTCTGGCTTGTGATGTCATACTCTCATAACTTGAAATAATATATTAATGAGTGTTTGCATGATTTGTTATAATTAAACCAATTTAGAGTAAAATTCCACATCATTATACAGAACTAATATGCTTTCTGTTGCATTTGCAAGTCTGTTTTGTAACACATAACTAATATTGTTTTGTTTGTCATGTTCGTCCTATTGTCTTTGTCACTATTAATATGCGGCTGATCATTCATGGCATGTGCTTTATTATATGTGCTTACATGTTTGTCCTATGTTGTGATTGTCTGTCTGTGTATTATTTAATCATCTTTTACTCTTTCAGATTTATGAAGAAACCTGCTGGACATTGTGAAGAATGGTAGATTTTAAATGTGCTGCTTTTCTGTGTGCTTCTGCTAGGTGACTTATACTAATGGGTTAACATTAGCTATGTAGGTTGGAAACAGAATGACTGTCATTACCTGAATTAATTATTGTTTTGTGTTTGTTTAAATAATAGTTTTCTGGAAAGTGACGTGAGCTAAAAGTGGCGCAGTGACGCAAGCAAAAGTGGCGCAGAAAATTGATGCTTTCTGAAAAGAGGCCTGCTGTTGAAAAGCCACATGAGAAAAACTTATTTTGAAAAGGATGAGTAGCCTATGAACTTTTATTGTGAAAAGGTTTGAAAAGAACTGCAAAAGGCTCTCTGTGGAAAGGTTTGCTAATGTGCCACGAGAAGCTCAGAACGGACAGGCTCCAAGCCAGGATGTGAGTCGCTGCATTTTTGTGCACTACACGAACATCTTTTGCTACAAAATGTAGCAGCCTAAGGAAGTGCTGCCAGGACTCTGTGCATGAACAATGGCTTTGTGTAAAAGCCTGGACTTGAGGTGGAAGATGTCACAGTTTACTGTGGCGTGAGGTGGTTTAGCCAATGGGGAGCCAGAATTCAGCTGATGGAATGTGAAATTAGTTAGTTTAACCATAGTTTTAGGGAATAAGAATAGGCTCTAGCGGATGTATGACGTTACCACGCATACCATTACCACGCATACCATTACAACGCGGTATTTACAACGCATACCGTTACAACGCATAGCTCTTTGAGGTGCTGGATAATGGTAAGTATAATTTTATATTCCAACTCCAGTCCCCGTGGATACTAGGGAAGGTGTTGGATATAAAATTAAACTTATTCCCTATCCTAGAGCACCCCCAGCGCAATGCGTTGTAATGGTATGCGTGGTAATGCCTGCGTTGTAAGTGTAGTGCGTGGTAAAAAATGTGTGGTAAACGTTGTATACCGGCTCTAGCAGCAGATTTTTTGGCTTACGCTTCTTGATTCCAGAGGGACGTGTTCTGCTGTCCAATCATTACATGTAAGGAAAGGTGACTTTTTAAGACTTTGTTTTCAGGCGATGAGGGTAGAGACAGAGAGTTAGTTAGGATTTGGAAATGCTCTTTTTCACTTATTTGTGCTAATAAATAATATTTTCTTGAATTAAGCTCTCTTTATAAATGCTGAATAAAACTTTCTTATGACTTTTTAAAATGCTTGCTTAGTAAAGTTCCAAACCTAAGTTTTCCTGAATATGTTTGAATAAACTTTTAAAATGACAAGCTGGTCTTGTTTATTATAGTTAGTTTAAAAACAAACATATTAGATCCATTCGCCTCATGATTCAGCTGCTCTGTTATTTCTATGGGCCTGGTATTGATTGGTAAGTATGGTGGTAGATAGTGATATCATTTATGCAGAATTTTAGTAGGAGCGCTGGATCACTGGCGCAGCCCTCGGGATGCGCCAGTTAACATAAATCTGCCCCTGAGTCAGCAAGATAAACCTTAATTTAGAATACGGAGAAATTGCATCTGTTCTTTTAAATAGTAGTTGATGGGAAAATGATCAACGATAAACTACAGGTAGTGCTTAGGGCTAAATAAGACCACTGCATAGCTTTCCTGAACACTCCTAGTTAACAGAATAAAGTTGGACAAACCGACGAGAGCAGAATTCACAGAATAAAATTGGACAAACCGATGAGAGCAGCCTAGTAGTCGGGCGGAACAAAGAGCTCCTCAGACGTGCGCGAACCTTATCATTTACTCCAATCTGTCTTGGCCGCTTGTTAGCAAGTTATCTTTCAGGTTGTCCGTCTTTTAACCCGATCCAGCATGGACGCCGCGCCTCCCATAGCAATGACGTACAAAGTAATGGCGACCCATTCTACGCCAGTGAGGTGTTTGGTTTGCCAACGACAAATCTCAAGCAGGGCGCAGCCGCAGTACTAATATTTGCATATTTTCTCTGCATTGCCAACAACTTATTTTCTTTTTTTTCTGTGGTAAATTGTCAATATTAACTTTTGTTAGTACCCTTGGATCTTCGACTCTTTCTTATTTCAATCAAAGTGAATATGTACGTAACGGCCTAATAGTATTAGGTGTTACTTAGCAGTATTCGTGAACCGGTTTAGAATGCCGCCAGGATATGGCTCCTACTACTTGTCTAGAAGGTCCCTCTTAAAAATTCATAGTTTACAATAGTTATGGATGAAAAATTGCTCTTAATAAATTGTATTATTAGGAAGTGAGGAATACTGGTAGATTCCTTTCCTAGGTATTGCTAAATGCGATGATGTATGGTTGCTGCTGTCAGGAGACTAACTGATATTGTAAATGCGAACGAAAACAGCCAGTCTTGGTGTTTGCCGAAATTGCTTACATTTACCTTATTTTAAAAGCCTGCATTTAAGGAGGAGCCGCCACATAGTTGTTAATGAAAGATGATAGGAAGTGGTTATTGGTTTAATAAAGGGGATATTATGTTATAACATAGGTATTAGATAATGATATTAAGATAGCTTGATTTTACAGAGGGTGTTAATTCGTTTTGCTGTTATTGCTAATTATGTTATTTATGGTAGATATTGCCAGATGATTCTGTAGATACAAACGCGTACAGCTAGGCTCGTCGTTGATTGCCGAAGATTGCCCAATTTAAACTAACCCTTGAGAAGTAATGGCAGCCGCTTCTTGCTTTTATTTTCTGGCACGTTCAGTTTCTTTTTTCTTTTCAGCGCGCCATGCGCACTTTCAGTTTTGCAATGATAGTTGCACACACTTTTGCGTGGCCGACTATGTTGTTTGTTTTCAAACTCCTATGTTTCAGGCTGCGACGGCCTTTCTAACACTGCTAGAACTGAGCCGATTCACCAATGGCGGCCGCGCCCCTTTGTTTGGTGACCGTCCTGTCCTGCACAGAAGCGGCCGCTCCACGCATTCCCTCCTGATATCATAGCGCTTCTTGCTCCACGCTGCCTGGGCTCTGTTTGCAATCTTTTGGGGTCGCATTCCATCTCATTTCATAGCGCCGCATTGTGCCTCATGTTTAGACGCTACTTGTGCTTATTAACTTAACTTGATTTGCCACATTTATTAGAAACGCACTGTGCCTGTGAGTAGACGCTACTTGTACTGCATTTCATTGTTGCCACATCCCATAGCGCTGCACCCTGCTTCAACGCGCTGTAACCATAGCGCTGCTGTCTATTTTAATTTTGTGCTCACTGCTCGCCCCATCCTCTCCCTGATCACCGTTGTTTACTGCTGCTGCCATTTTGTTGTTTGTGCAGTCCCAGCCCCGTCCCTCCAATCACGCTCCCGCCTCCCTGCTGACCCTCCCTCGCCCCTCCCCTTCCACTATCCACTTATGACAGATGTTTTTGCGCGCAGTGTTCACGCGCAGCGGTAGCGCCCCATTCGCGCCAAAGGTGCGCCAAAGGTAAGCCCGTCTACGCCCGTCTGCGCCTGGACCGCGCCCAGCGCCAGACCCCTTGGCCCCCGCTCCACCCACCCCACCCGCATTACATACGATGCCACCACCCTCTTAGCCCTAAACCCCAGTCGACTCCCCAAATGCGCCCAAGCCGCTCCTGGACACACCCATGGACCCTTCTCTTGCAACTCCTGCAAGTTCGACGGCACCAAGACAAACTCCTCACCCACGAACACACAACAGACATCTGACTCCAACCACCTAAAATGCATCCTGCTCAACACCCGATCGGTCCATAGACACGCCATCGACCTCTGGAACCTACTAGACACCATTTCTCCCGACGTCGCCTTCCTAACAGAAACCTGGATGAACACCTCATCAGCCCCAGACATCACCATTGCCATCCCGGAAGGATACAAGATCATCCGTAAGGACCGCACCGACCAAACAGGAGGAGGCCTCGCTATCGTCCATAAGAACTCCATCCGCATCTCTACCAGCTCAGACGTCAACCTTGCCAGCGCAGAACACCTTCACTTCCAGATCCACACCGACCCCCAAGACCACACTCAGAGGCACCCTCCTCTACAGACCACCAGGACCCCGTGCACAATTCAGCGACGATATCACTGACTTTATCACCCCACACGCCCTTCCATCCGAGGACTACATTCTACTGGGAGACCTCAACTTTTACCTGGAAAAGAACAATGACAACAACGCCACCTCCCTTCTGGACAATCTCACCAACCTCGGACTCAAACAACTTGTCACTACGCCCACCCACATCGCAGGTCACACACTCGACCCTATCTTCACCTCCAGCAAACATGTCTCCTTCAGTCACACCACAACTCTCCATTGGACGGACCACAGCTGCGTACACTTTATCTACAATAAGACCACAACTCACAACCATCCTCAACCTACTCTGCGAAGAAACTGGAACAAAATCACCATCGACCAGATCTCCTCATCGCTTCTTCAAAACCCCCCTACCCACTCCTCAAACCCCGACCAAGCAGCCACTAACCTCACCCAATGGCTATCCAACAGCGCCGACATCCTAGCACCGTTGAAAAAACGTCAAATCAAACTAGGCAGCAAAAACGCCTCCTGGTTCAACGACGATCTTAAGAAATCGAAGAAACTCTGTCGCACCCTCGAGAAGGCCTGGAAAAAAGACCCAAACACCAGCACCAGGGACGCCTTCAAAAACGCCACACGCGTACACCACCAACTAATCCGGTCTGCCAAGAAAGCCGCATTCAAAAACCGACTAGATAACAACGCCCAAAACAGCAAGGAACTATTCAACATTGTCAAAGAATTTACCAACCGCTCAGCCAACTCCAACAACATCACCCCCTCCCAAGCCCTCTGCGACTCCCTAGCTTCGTTCTTCCACAACAAAATCGCAGACATCCACAACAGCTTCGACAACCGACCCGGAGACCAACCCACCCAACCTTCTGCAGGACCTTCACCCCCCTTGAACATCCTTAATAACTGGAACCCAATCTCCACTGAGGACACCATCCGCCTGATGAACTCCATCCACTCAGGATCCCCCACAGACCCTTGCCCTCACCACATCTTCAACAAAGCAGACTCCATCATAGCACCGCACCTCCAAGACGTCATCAACTGCTCCCTCAACTCCGCCACCTTCCCGGAAAGCTGGAAACACGCAGAACTTAGCGCCCTTCGGAAAAAACCCACAGCGGACCCCACCGAACTCAAAAACTACCGCCCCATCTCGCTCCTGCCATTCCCGGCCAAAGTTATCGAGAAAGCCGTCAACAACCAGCTCGCCGCCTTCCTCGAATCCAACAAATCCCTCGACTCCTCATAGTCCGGCTTCCGAGCCAAACACAGCACGGAGACTGCCCTCATCGCAGCAACAGACGACATTCGAACTCTACTGGACAATGGAGACACAGTCGCCCTTATCCTCCTCAACCTCTCCGCAGCCTTCGACACAGTCTGCCATAGCACACTCATACAGCGCCTCAGAAACATCGGAATTCAGGGAAAAGCACTGGAATGGATCACCTCGTTCCTCACCGGAAGAACCCAGAGAGTCCGCCTCCCACCATTCAAGTCAGAGGCCACTGAAGTCATCTGCGGCGTACCACAAGGATCCTCACTCAGCCCCACCCTCTTCAACGCGACCATCGCACGCCAACACAACCTCAACATCATCTCCTACGCCGACGACACTCAACTGATCCTCTCCCTTACCAAAGACCCTAACACCGCCAAAACCAACCTACATGAAGGAATGAAAGAAGTAGCCGAGTGGATGAAGCACAGCCGTCTGAAACTGAACTCAGACAAAACAGAAGTCCTTATCTTAGGTACCTCCCCCTCCGCCTGGGATGACTCTTGGTGGCCAGAGGCCCTTGGAAAAGCACCCATCCCGACGGACCATGCTCGGAACCTGGGCATCATCCTGGACTCCTCACTCTCCATGAACAGACAAGTCAACGCCGTTTCATCATCTTGCTTCAACATTCTTCGCATGCTCAAAAAAACATTTCGCTCGATCCCCACCGAAACCAGAAAAACGGTCACCCATGCACTGGTTACAAGCCGCCTGGACTACGGAAACACCCTGTACGCCGGTATCACCGCAAAACTCCAGAAAAAACTCCCACGCATCCAGAACGCATCAGCCAGACTCATACTAGACATCCCGCGTAAAGACCACATCTCTAGTCACCTGAAAAACCTCCACTGGCTCCCCGTCAACAAGAGGATTACTTTCCGCCTCCTAACCCACGCACACAAAGCACTGTACGAACTTGGACCCGAATGCCTCAACACACGACTTTCCTTCTACGCCCCCTCTCGCCAGCTACGATCCTCCAACCAAGCCCTTGCTACCGTACCCCGCATTAACAAAACCACCATGGGAGGTAGATCCTTCTCATACCTCGCAGCTAAAACCTGGAACTCACTCCCCACTCACCTTCGTCTCACTCAGAACCACCTAGCATTCAGAAAGCAACTTAAAACTTGGATCTTCGACAAGTAATTCCCCACCCTTCTACAAGCGCCTTGAGACCCTCCGGGTATGTAGCGCGCTATATAAATCCTTTGACTTGACTTGACTTGACTTGTTTAATTTTGCACAGCCACCTAACTCTTATCCCCCCAAACTTAGTGGACCCGATTCACAGAATGAATTTAAGACTCAATCCTAAATTTACTACTATTTTGGTATTCACAGAATGCACTTACTACTTTTGGCATTCACAGAATGAATTTACTACTTTTGGTATTCACAGAAGTTAGGATTTTGTCTTAAGTGTGTCTTAAGTCTGTCTTAAGACAAACTTAAGACAAAATCCTAATTTCTGTGAATGCCAAAAGTAGTAAATTCATTCTGTGAATACCAAAATAGTAGTAAGTTTAGGATTGAGTCTTAAATTCATTCTGTGAATCGGGCCCATATAGTTTACGAAATGCAGCGGAACTCGAACCAGGGGCCACATTATCAAGAAGGGGCGATATATTAGCAACGATAATGGGCTTGATAATAGGCCCTTGTGAATTCCCATAGAAGCCCAGGTTAACACCAGAACCTGGGCTTCTATGGGAATTCACAAGGGCCTACTATCAAGCCCATTATCACCGCTTTATCGGCAGTTTCCTGCCGATAAAAGTGGCGATAATGTATCGCCCTTTCTTAATAATATGGCCCTCGGAGAGTTGGTGGTGGGGACTCCAGGAAAAACAGTGGAAGGCGGATGAGTTCCGGGGCTGGCAGGCTGACGGGCTCAGGCTCTTACCCCCACCTCCTCATCCATGATGAACGCCCCACTCCATCCTAAACCATAGGACGGTAGCCGCGTTTCTTTTGTTAGCCATGAGTTAGCTGTTTTCTTTGAGCTGCCAGTAAAACGTAGCCGTCTGGAATTAGGCCGTGACTAACTAATGCTTCCACTGCAGGAATATTTTCCTTACATGATGGTCAGAGGTACGAGTATCCCAGGGGGCCTACTGAACTTTTCATCCATCTAAGATTAATAATCTCTGCATCGTTGGGCATCAACAAACGTACGTTTTCACTGCCGCCATACCATTTGGAATTAACATGCGCTATACAAATACCCATTTAGGGGCAGATTTACAATAACTGGTGCATCCCTGCATATCAGCAGGGATGCGACAGCAAGCGTGACGCAGCTCCAGCAAGGCTCTGAGTGCCCCTATGTCTAACATGCTGCGTCAATCCTTACGCCTGCTTCAAGCAGGCGCAGGGTTTTGACACAGTATGGCCTTAAGAGTGACTGAGTGAAATCTTGTAGATTTCACTCAGCCACTTTTAGGAGGTGTTCCTGCGCCGGAACGCCCCCCCCCCGCGCGCCGGAACGTCCACATGTGGCGCAGGGCTTTACAACGTGACCCATCTCCCAGATGCGTCATGTTGTAAATACCCCGCAGCATTAGGGTGACCAACTGGCATTGGTACAAATTAAGGACGGTGAGTGTAAAAATTTAGGACAAAGGGTCAAAATTCAGGACACAAATTCAGGACAGGAGGTCAAAATTCAGGACAAAACTTCAGGACAATTGGATACGTTTTGAAGACACATCAGAGGTCGTCCAATAGTATATAAGTAAGCCCAGCCATATCCAAACATATTCAACATTTGCAAACCTATCCATCATGTATCCTTCCATCTATCATTTCACTCATCCATCCCTTTATCCATCCTTTCACTCATCCATCCATTATCGCTCCATCCACCCTTTCACCCTATCCATCGGTACACTCATCTATCCACTCTTCTACCCATCCATCCATTCACTCATCCATCCAGCCATTTACCCTTTCACCCATTCAGCCATCCTTTCACTTACTCACCCAGTCACTCATCCTTCCACCCATCCACTCTTTCAGTCATCCATCCATCCTCCCTTTCTCTCTCCATCAACTCTTTCACTTAGCAATCCTTCCTTCCAACCATCCACCCACCTATCAATCTACTCATCCACTCGTGAATTCCTCCATTGACCCTATCACTCATCCATCCTTTCTCTCATCCATTTAACCTTTCACTCCTTCACTCATCTATTCATCCTTTTGTCCATCTACCCTCGCTTTCACTCACTCATCCATCCTTACATCCATCCTTTCACTCATCCGTCCATCCATTCACCCTAGCACTTATCAATTCATCAATCCATCCACCATTTCACACATCCATCCACCCACTCACTCACTCATCATCCACCTTTTCATTCATCCAACCTTTCACTCATCCATCCACCCTTTTACCCATCCAGCTACCCTTCCACCCATACATCCAGCTGTTTACCTTTTCTCTCTTCCATTCTTCCACTCACTCATCACCATCTATTCAATCTTTCATTCATCCAATCACCCTTTCACTAATTCATCCAGCCATCCACCCATCCCTTCACTTACTCACTTGCCCACCTTTTCATATTAATTTTGAGCTAAGCCTTTTTGAGAAGAGGCCCATCAGTAACTTCACACTCACTGCAGGAGGAATGTATGACGTTACTTAGCATGCTATTACTTAGCATGCCTTTTCTACGAAGTTTTTACTTCGCAAATGCCTTTACTTAGCAGTATTTTATTACGCATACCCTTACTTCACAAAATGAATTAAAAGCATTAAATTGGCATCACTTAGCAGTACATTACTTCACAGGATTTTACTACGCATAAAGATTATGGGGCAGATTTATGTTAACTGGCGCATCCCCAGGGATGCGCCAGTTAACGTGCGCCACAGTGCACCACAGCTCCGCCACCCATGGTGCCCCGCATTTATAATGCGGCGCACCATGGTGCAAAAACGGCACAGATGTGACGCATCTGTGCCGGAAATGTGGCGCATTGCTGGAGTTGCGTCGCAAGCGCGACGCAGCTCCAGCAAGGCTCGGGGGTGCCCCATCTACACAATGCTCCGTCAAGATCTACGCCTGCTTCAAGCAGGTGCAGGGTTTTGACGCAGCATTGCCCTGAAAGTGACTGAGTGAAATCTCATAGATTTCATTCAGCCACTTTCAGGAGGCGTTCCTGCGCAGGAACGCCCCCCCCCCCTGCGCAGGAACGCCTCCTTATGGCGCAATGCTTTACAACGAGACACATCTCCTAGATGCGTCACGTTGTAAATAGGGCGCATTGTTTGCGCCGCAGTTGCGTCAAATAAAGTGACGCAATTGTGGCGCAAAGAGGCGCAACGGCCTCATAAATCTGCCCCTATATTTTTATTTTTTTCCCTACACACCAACACTACCCTCCACGCCCCGTACACTTCCCAAAACCCTAAAACACTGCCCTACACTACACATACACTACATCACTACCCTAAACCCTAAAACACTTCCCCTACCTACACATACACTACAACACTACCCTAAACGCTAAAACATTTCCCCTATACTACACATACACTACAACACTACCCTAAACCCTAAAACACTACCCCCTACACTACACATACACTACAACTCTACCCTAAACCCTTAAACACTACCCCATACACTACAACACAACCCTAAACCCTAAAACACTACCCTACACTACACACACACTACAACACTACCCTAAACCCTAGGGGCCCGATTCACAGTACTAACTTAAGACAAAATTCTAAACTTACTACTTATGGTATTCACAGAAGTTAGGATTTTGTCTTAAGTTTGTCTGAAGACAAACTTAAGACTTAAGAGAGCCCACAGGACCCGATTCACAGAACTAACTTAAGACAAAATCCTAAACTTACTACCATTTTGATATTCACAGAAGGCACTTACTCATTTTGGTATTCACAGAAGGCACTTACTCATTTCGGAATTCACAGAAGTTAGAAGTCCTAACTTTAGGACTCCTAAATGCCTTCTGTGAATACCGAAAGTCTTAAAATCAGGATTTTTCTCAATTTAATAGTAGTAAAGTTAAGACTCCTAACTTTAGGACCCCTAAACTGAGAAAAATCCTAATTTTAAGACTTTCGGTATTCACAGAAGGCATTTAGGAGTCCTAAAGTTCGGAGTCCTAACTTTACTACAACTAAATTGAGAAAAATCCTAATTTTAAGACTTTCGGTATTCACAGAATGCATTTAGGAGTTCTAAAGTTAGAAGTCCTAACTTCTGTGAATACCGAAATGAGTAAGTGTCGTCTGTGAATACCAAAATGAGTAAGTGCCTTCTGTGAATACGAAAATGGCAGTAAGTTTAGGATTTTGTCTTAAGTTAGTTCTGTGAATCAGGCCTCAGAATTTCCAATACACAATAACATTGCCAAAGCTCACAGACAATCAACAGGAAGATGTGGGTGCTCCTCTATCACAGAAAGACATAAGAGATAGTATTTTCTCTCTAGCAAATGGTAAGAAGCCGGGTCCTGATGGACTGCCGGCAGAATTTTATAAGGCATACTCGGATGTGCTAGTGCCAGAGTTGATACGAGTATATGCGGCAGTGCTAGAACATTCAGCGCTTACCCGCACACAAAACGAGGCAACGTTGGTCTCCCTTTTGAAACCGGGCAGGGTCCCTGAACTCCTGGGCTCTTATCGCCCATTGACCCTGCTGAATGCTGACTATAAACTCCTAGCCTCGGCCTTGGCCAAACGAATTGCTCCGTTTGTGCCAAATTTGGTACATGCAGATCAGAACGGATTTGTGCCCACCAGAAGCACCTCCCTAAATATTCAAAGACTATTTAGAGTTCAAAAATATGCTACAGAAGGCTGGCTTAGATCTGGCTGTCTCGTATTAGACCTGGAGAAGGCCTTTGATTCCATAGAGCGGCCTTACCTTGCAGCAGTCCTACGCAAATACGAGTTGGGAGACGATTATTTGCAGCTGGGGCAATTGTTGTATCAGCGTCCCACAGTCAGGACTCGCACAGGCAAGCTTATGTCAGACGAAATCAGGGTGAGGCAAGGGACTAGACCGGGTGCCATCTGTCCCCATTACTCTTTTCCCTCGCCATGGAGCCATTGGCAGCGCTCCTCAGAGAAGGTCGCACAGAATGGGGCATTTGGTATCACAGAGGAGGAGTGATGGGCTATTACTGCTCTAACAGAGTAGAAGGTCCAGTCACGACGTGCCCAAATAATATGTCTATACAAAAATGTGTTGTGCTGTTCCTAAGGGAGGAAAGAAAATGATACAGTCTATGATGCAGATGATTTAAGGCAGGGTAAACAGGAGGTAACCCTGGGAATACATTTTGTTGGATTTAATGCCCTCACACACCCTTTCAGGTGTCATGATTCATCATTTGGGCCTGCTCCTCGTTGGGTCGGCGGTGCAACACCTTGTAGAGGGGCTCTTTGGCGGAGATCTTTTTCCAACAGCCGTATGGATGAAGTGCAGGTATGGGGCCAGAACTAAAGGGTAGACGTGATGTAGTGAGTTAAAATAAAGCTAGTGGTACCTGGAATACTTTATTCAGGAGGGCCACTGCTTTAGTTAAAAAACAATTTTTCTAGAGGAGAGTAATGGAAAATAATGTTTTCAGCTATCATCTAGAATTTTTTTATAGTCCGGTCAACATGTTTCTCGCTACTGTGAAGTTTAACTAGCGATTCTTTAGGACCCAGATGACAAATTAGCAAGTATCTAATGGTGCAAGCAACTGTCTACACTGATACCCTAGAGTGTGGTGTATGTATGCTCGTATGGCTACCACACTAAGTGGTGAAGAGAAAAGCAATACTATATTACCCTTCTTCTAGTTGTGATTGTCAGTACCTGTTGAAGGAAGAGGGAGAGCATGTCACAAACAGATTGACAACAGGTGCATCAGTGACTGTAATACTTGTGCGTTTCGCATGCCAGTGAGAGTCAGGCGTGTCACAACACCATTGCACAAGTGTATCAGGCACTCTCAGATGTGGAAATTCAGTGAGAGTGGCATGTGAGAATATATAAAAACATTGGAATAATATTAGAATACCAATTTGGTATTCATAACTCGCAGTTATTCAAAACTCACCTAAAGTTAAAAACAATCAGACAACGACAGTGTCCAGCAGGTAAAGCTTCATGGAGATCTTCCACCACAAGGCTATGTATAGGGAAAAATCTTAGTGCCTTGTGACCTGTATAAATACACATTGACTTGGTGGTGATTACAATCTACTGTCAAGGGTGTGTCTAGCAACAGTGTTATACTTTAGGACATTACTAAAATATAGTGAGTCCACATAGTACAGTGTTAGAGAACGTTAAGACTAGATTGTATGTCTAAACCTCACATTTAGTTCCCGTTATTCTAAACTGTCCAGAAATGTGAGGTTATGGTAGTGAGGTATAGGACTAGAGAGACAGTTGGTATAAAAAGTTTTAGTAAACTATAGGGTTACTGGATTACTAATACCCATTCTGGGGTCCTGAAATGAGGGCATACTTGTTGTCAAAATAGAGTCCTGTAGTCTTTAGTAAACTGTAGGAATGACTAACACCCACTCTGGGGCCCCGATATGAGGGCATGCTTGTTGTCAAAAATAGGGTCTTGTATGGC
This sequence comes from Lissotriton vulgaris, assembly GCF_964263255.1. Lineage (NCBI taxonomy): Eukaryota > Metazoa > Chordata > Amphibia > Caudata > Salamandridae > Lissotriton > Lissotriton vulgaris. The sequence goes on along the minus strand of NC_141685.1, from coordinate 280,921,953 downwards.
CTAGTGTGCTGGAATTTACTGGAGGGCCATGCTAATATGTGTACCAATAACACATATATGGACCGAAAATGCCGGAAAAAGGATTTGTACCATCTTTAATGTGTTATACGCGGTAAGTGGAAGCTGATTTGGTAGAGGGTAGCCGTTAATAGTCCCGGTGGGAAGTATAGACTCCTTCTCTCTTACTGGGAGGAGTAAGCATTGCCATGTGGGTAAAAGCGGGATTATCCGAAACAATTAGGGTTCCAGAAATATAATGATGTGCTGTAGATCGTGTCAACCGAGGAACGGGAACCCCTCGCCGGTTGTAACTGCTGTAACTCTGCCATGTTTGCACTCGGTGATTCTTTAAGTGTTAGCTGTAGATCATTCTAATTGTTAGCGGTAAATTAATTTCCCTAGAAGCTCTTTGGATCAGTGCTGCTGTATAAACTACGTTGCGTGACCCAGATTTTTTCTCGTCGGTTTCCGCAACAATATGTTGTCAATAATATTACATGCGTTTAGCCGAGTCATTTAGTAGTTTCAAACGCTGCTAAAACGTGGCGTTTCATCCGGGTTAACCATCGTATTGTGGCTATGGAGTATGATGAAGGGTTAGCCTAGCCAAACCAATAGTTACCAACTTTACAGCCGAGTAGTGTTTTTCCCGGGTTAGCCATCGTGTTTGGGCTTAAAGGTGGTACAATGCCGCTAAGACTGTAGCAAAAGAGCGTGCTGAGTCTAACCCTGTTTAAGAGGATAAAACAGTGTCATTATCTAACTACATTCCACTTACTTGGTAATGCCTGAGCTTCGCTGTATGCACCTACCCTTCGCCGCTGGAACCGGGTGGAAGAAGTGGGAGGGGTAAGTTCCGGTTTTAAGGAGTATGTGCCATGGACCTGATTGGTTCACCACGTTGGGGCCATTTTGTAGTGTCTAATGTGGTGCATAGTACAAGGAATATTAATCCAAGTGTCATGTATCCTCATGTGTCATATTCATGAAAACATAATGGAAGCGTGACTCAAAACTAAATATATTATATAGCATGAAATCGGGAGTGAAATCACCGTATTTACACCCAAATTATCTTGAAGACCAATAATAATAATTATGGTGGTCTATGTTGGGCGCCAGCGTTTCCCTATTCGAGAAGTGGAAAACTTTGCTTGGTGATGGACCATTCGAGTAAATATTGTCACACAGAGATTACATTATAAACAGTGTTGTGCGTCGAGGACGTCATTGTTTCGGCCATCTTGATATGGTGGGTTCATTAGGTTATTATTGCTACGGCACAATGTAAGTCAGGGAATAGGTTTCTCTTGGGGGCCTCTTAAGAAGTGTTGTCTCTTATTATTCTTCTGGGAATGTTAGTGTACAGATTTAAGTCGGTAAAGATTCATTAAATTTGTTAAAGACTGGTCCAAGGTATATCTTCGTTTAGACCATTGCTGTCAAAAGATGATCTATGGATCCAACGCTGCTCTTTGTAGAATAGTCCTTCCTTGGATACCTGTTGATTTGCTTCTAGGATAAACCATTGAAGGGAGTCTGGGGTGTGATTCATTTCCAGGAAGTGCTTACACATCTTGGTGTTGCTTTTCTTACACCTGAAATTGCTGCGGTGTTCAGATATTCTAGTTTTTATATTGCGTGTCGTCATGCCTATATAATACAGGTTGCAAGGGTATATGATCAAGTAAATACACTTCGTGCTGTTGCAGCTTGTGTGGCCTCTCATTTCCCACTTAAATGATTCAGAAAGGGCAATACTTTTGTATTTCTTAGTGAATGGGCATGCCGCACAACCACCGCACGGGTAATGTCCAGTAACGGGTGGCAAATTCCATAGTGTTACTTGGTGATTTGATTCGTTTGTGTTCTTGGGTCTGGTATGGATCAAGATATCTTTTATATTTTTTGACCTTTTAAACCCAAACCTTGGTTGGTCTATATTCAAAATACCAGTATTGAGTTTAGAACAATGATGTTTCACGATTTTTCTTATCTGTTTGGACACTGGTGTGAAGGTTGTCGCACATGTCATGGGTTGGACAGCCAGGGGATTCTTTTCTTTTGGTTCTATCAGACCCTCCCTGGTATTGTTCTGTGCTCTCTTCATACTTCTTTTGATATCTCTGGTTGGGTACCCTCTTTCTCTTAGATTCCTAGATAGGATAGCAGACTCAGTTTTGTAATTGTCCATTGTGCTGCAATTACGTCGTATCCTGAGGAATTGCCCAAACGGTAGGTTGGATCGCAGGGCTTTCGGGTGGTGACTGGCATAATGTAGCAGACTGTACGGTCTGTGCTTTTCTTGAATAAAGTGGTACTGAGGGATCCCCCTTCGATCCTTATTTTCAAATCAAGGAATGCTATGTGACTTTTAGAGGCCGTGTGTTGGACCTGCGATGGGCAAGCCCAGCACAAAGGTGGTAGCTTCGTTCAAGTGACAAGGCAAGTGAAGGCTTTCGTGCTAAGCCGGCTCTGACCCAATAATGACTCCCTGTACAGTCACCAAAAAGAAGGACACCACACTACTGTTGTAGAAATTGCGATTCCTTTATATGAAAACTCTTTGTTGTGAATAGGGTTCAATTAGGAAAGCACATACACATTTCTTTTGGTCACAATTTTCTGGGTTTCGGTTTTCAAATAAATACAATAAATAAGTTCAGAAATAAATATCATCAATAAATACAATAAATATCAGGAATAAATATCGCCAATAAATAGAATAAATATCAGGAATAAATATCACCAATAAATATCACTTTTGTTTAGCAGAATAGATACTGGTTCATTTAAATAAACAAACACATGTTCATTTTGGTATCGCTGCCACCAATTAAATACTTCAGGAACATTATCCTTGCAATACGTTTCAGTTTGGAAAGATAACTCTTACAGTTTGTGATGATTTCACTGATAATGTATACAGGCTTCTCTGGGCACAAAAGGAGTGTTGGGGCTCTTTAAGGTTCACTCGGGGAGTATGCGCGTGTATCTAAAAGGCAAGGAAACACAGTGAACACTTCATTTACACTCGGCTGCCACCGGGATGAGATCTCTGCTTGCCGGTGGGGTCTAAGCGCGCCTACGGGCTTTGTCACCGCTAGTACTCAGGCGGCACCAGTTCAAAGTCTTTAGACTGACGAACGGGCTGCCGGAGAGGTCACACAATCTTCGCGCTCAGTCAAATAAATGCCGGTTCACAGTTCCTTTACAACGCCGCTCCCCACCTGAAGAAACGGGCCCACCTCACATCGGCTGCAATCGGGAAGCGATTCAGTCAGGGCACAGCACTTCTCACGCCAGCGACGGGGTTATCAGGGGCTCCACGGACCTCCCTCCGACTTCCTCATACAGGGATGGTTCCCGCCCACAGCTACAGCTACAGCTGCCGAGTCACTGGGGAGGGGCAGAGACAGTAGTCCTGCCCAACGAAGGCCGGCCTTTCCCCGCCCCGGTGCACCACCTCACCTTCAGACTGCGCAGGAAGCACTCTACGCCAGTGGGGCTCGGAGACGTCCGAGCTCCTCGCTAGAGGCGCCTGTCGCAAAGGGGCACAGAAGACGATCGCGGTCGCAGCGAACTTGCTCTCGCCACGCGACCCGCGGAGTCTATCGTGATTCACCACCGGGGGGGGCGGGGAGGCACACGAAATCGGCTACAGTCTCTTGGGGGTAATGAGGCACTCGCTGGGCAGGCGCTGTAGGCGCAAGGTCACCGCACACGCAGCTGACTGGAACGCCAGTCAGGATCAACGCCAATGACCTTTGCTACTCTACTGCCCTCACTACCAGCCACCTCAGGGGTCAACAGGGCAGGTGTCAATCTGGTGTCAAGTCTGGAATCTCCTTCTTCTCTTCTTTCTCTCACTCTTCTAAAATGGCCACCAGGGACTGGACCTTATATAGCCAGTGCCCTGAGGTGCTGGTTCGTGCCAGTAGGTTCTAGAACCTTCTCTGGCTAGGCCAATGACATGGCACTTCTGAGATGTATTTAGGACCCTAACAGCCACCATACTGTGGTTCTAGAGCAGCCATTTTATGTACCTGAGGGAAATAAAGGAATTCCTGTCAGGAATGCGCGCCAGGTAAAAGGGCGCCAAAACCTTGAAAGGTCAAAGTTAATGGAGGCTCCAAGGGGAGTCACTCACATGAGGAAAAAGGATGGCCACCATTTTAGGGCCATTCATACAGGTTGCCATTCCCAGTCTATAATGTCACAGGTTTCGCCAGGTGCCTTGTAAATAGGTGCCAAAAACCTTGTGAACAACTGGGTGTCAAGGAACATCTAGCCCGTGAAACAGCACATAAAAAGTCACGGTAGACAAAGAAGAGCGACAATTTTTGGGAGGTACAGGGGAACAAAAGAAATCATAGTGGTGAGGGGACTCTCAGAAGCAGACGGGTCTAACACGCGTCCCCCCCAGCTGAAAGTGGGGAGAGCTACCCAACCCCTTGGGAGCTCTCAACACTAAGGCGGAAATACCTGGAGAGACCGTCTGCATTGGCGTGGTCAACTCCGGGTCGGTGTTCCACCCGAAAGTCCATTCCCTGTAGGGAGATAGACCACCTCAACAGTTTGGGGTTTTCCCCCTTCATCTGCATGAGCCAGCGAAGGGGTCGGTGGTCTGTCTGAACAAGGAAGTGTGAACCAAACAAGTATGGTCGCAGCTTCTTCCGTGCCCAGACCACCGCAAAGGCTTCCCGCTCAATGGTACTCCACCTCTGTTGCCGGAGAAGCAGTCTCCGTGACAGAAAGACCACAGGTTGATCCAGACCCTCTTCATTGAGTTGCGATAACACCGCCCCAATGCCAATGTCGGATGCATCTGTCTGGACAATGAATTCCTTCGTGAAATCTGGAGCCTTCAGGACGGGAGCGTTACACAATGCTTGTTTCAGAGTGTCGAAGGGTCGCTGACAAGCCTCCGTCCAGATGACTCTCCTGGGTTGCTTCTTGGCCGTGAGTTCGGTAAAGGGTGCCACGATAGTGCCATACCCCTTCACGAACCGTCTGTAGTAACCTGTGAGGCCGAGGAAGGCTCGGACCTCAGTCTGGGTCTTGGGGGGTTTCCAGGCCATGATTGCCTCAATCTTCGCCTGAAGGGGCTGCACCTTTCCCCTGCCCACCAAGTGACCTAAGTACACTACCGACCCCTGTCCAATCTGACATTTGCTGGCCTTGATCGTCAAGCCAGCCCTTTCCAGGGCCTGGAGAACGGCTTGCAAATGCTGCAAGTGATCCTCCCAACTGCTACTGAAGACAGCTATGTCATCCAAGTAGGCAGCAAAGATTGACTCCATCCCGGTGAGGATCGTGTTCACCAACCGCTGAAAAGTGGCAGGAGCGTTCTTAAGCCCGAAGGGCATGAATCAGAACTGGTAGTGTCCATCAGGCGTGGAGAAGGCTGACCTTTCCTTGGCTCCATCAGTCATGGGAATCTGCCAGTACCCTGCAGTGAGGTCAATGGTACTGAGATATTGGGCAGCTCCCAACCGGTCAATCAGTTCATCCGCCCGACGGATCGGATGAGCATCTGTCTTGGTTACCGAATTTAGTCCTCGGTAGTCCATACAGAATCGCAATTCTGGTGTGGTGCCAGGTGGAGCAGCTTTGGGCACCAAAACCACCGGGCTAGACCAAGGGCTACTTGAAGGTTCGATGACTCCTAGCTCCAGCATCTTAGCTACTTCACTTCGAATGCTGGCCTTCACCTTGTCAGACAACCGGTAAGACTTTGACTTCACAGGTGGGCTGTCTCCTGTGTCCACGTCATGGGTACACAGGTGGGTCTTACCCGGGACAAGGGAGAACAGAGGTGCGAATGACCCCAAGACCTGGCGACATTCCTCCTGCTGCTCAGGAGTCAGGGATGGCGAGAGTTTCACTCCCTCCACCGACCCATCAATTTTTTGAGACGCAAAGAGGTCAGGGAGAGGCTCAGTGTCCTCTTCCTCTGATCCGTCAGTCACCATAACCAGCATGACTTCGGGCCTCTCGTAGTGGGGCTTGAGGCGGTTGGCATGTTACACCCGATGTGGATGCCGAGGGGTCTTTACGTCCACCAGATAGGTAGCCTTGCCCATCTTTTCCAACACTTCATAGGAGCCTGTCCAACAGTCCTGGAGGGCACTCAGCTCTCCAGGCTCCATCACCCACACCTTCTGACCAGGCTTCAGCTCCACTGGGTGAGCATTGTGGTCATACCACGCTTTCATGACTGCCTGACTGGCTTCCAAGTTGTCGGAAGCCTGCTTCCACAACTTAGCCATTTGGCTTCGGAAGGCCAGCATGTAGCTCACCACGTCCCGGGAACTTTCCGAGGAGACTTTTCCCAGGAGTCCCTCACCAGGCTGAGAGGTCCACGTACAGGGTGCCCGTACAAAAGCTCAAAGGGGCTAAAGCCTACTCCCTTCTGCGGCACTTCCCTGTAGGAAAAGAGCAAACAGGGTAGGAGGACGTCCCATTTCCTCCGCAGGCTTTTGGGTATACTTCTGATCATACCCTTCAAGGTTTTGTTGAACCTTTCCACGAGGCCATTGGCCTGTGGGTGATAAGGAGTGGTAAACCGGTAGGTCACTCCACACTCCTTCCACATTGCCCGCATATATGCTGACATGAAGTTGGTCCCCTGTCAGACACAACTTCTTTGGGGAATCCCACTCGGGTAAAGATCCCCATCAGGGCCTTCACCACTACAGGTGCAGTAATGGTTCTCAGAGGTATTGCCTCCGGATACCTTGTGGCATGATCCACCAGTACCAGGATAAACCTGTGACCCGATGATGTCGGTGGATCTAGGGGCCCAGCAATGTCGATGCCCACCCTTTCAAAGGGGGTGCCAACGACGGGAAGTGGTTCCAGGGGAGCCTTCAGCTTCATCCCTGTTTTCCCACTGGCTTGGCATGACACACACGACCGACAGTATGTGTCGGACGCCACCCTCATTCGAGGCCAATAAAAGTGGGGGACAAGCCGAGCAAAGGTCTTGTCCTGACCCAGGTGTCCTGCCAAGGGAATCTCGTGAGCCAACTCTAATAGGAAGGCTCGGTAACACTGTGGGACTACCAGGGCCCGTGACAATCCATGCACTGGCGCCCTGGGTTCACTGTAGAGGAGACCATCCTCCCAATAAACACAATAGTTCCCAGACTCGTTACCTGCTGCTTGGGCTTCAGCCTGTTGCCTCAGACCCTCGAGGGTGGGACATTCCCTCTGTCCCTTGCTCAGTTCCTCCCTGGATGGTCCCCCCTCCACTCGCCACTCAGCGGGGATAGGCAGATCCTCCAAGGGAACCATGTCCTCCTCAACGGACTCCGGGTCCACCTCCTCCGGTGGCCTATCTGTCTCACGGGGCACGGACATCGAGGCAGGCTCCTCCTGTCCTTGAGATTCTCCCTCATCAGCAGCTGGGTGGGCCATTGTTCCAGGCTCCAACCCACGCGACTTCTCCTCTCGAGCAGCCGCAGACCTGGTACTCACACAGGCCCAATCAGGTGTTCCCAGCATCTCAGAATGAGTCCGGTATTCCACCTCCTTCCAAGCATTGTGCTCCATATCATTGCCCAGCAGACAATCGACTGGCACAGCGGGGCTTACGGCAACTCGAAGTGAACCTGCAACCCCTCCCCACTCAAAGGGAACCTCGGCCACCGGATAGTGGCTCATTCTGCCGTCAGCCATCGCAGCTGGATGAAGTACGCCTGGAATCACCTGCTCTGAGGACACCAGATGACTCCTGACTATAGTCATACTGGCTCCTGTATCTCTCAGAGCTTCCCCTCTATGGCCATTGATGGTGACCCATTGCCCATACTTGGTAGTATTTGAGGGCATCTGTATGTTTGGAACCATCTCCCGATCACCCAGGGACACTAAGGTGACACCCGCCCACTCCCTCCCCTTAACTAAGGGCCTCTCCTCCCCGAGCGCTATACTAGCAACTCCCGGGGGCTTTCCTCCAGTGGGAGGGGTGGTCTCTTTGGGCATTTCACGTCTCCCTTACAATGTCCAACACCACCGCACTCAAAGCAATGGACAACCCTTGGCTGCTGACTCTGGCCAGGATTGGGGTTCCTTTGCGGGCTAGCCTTAGAGTTGGAAAAGAAACTTTTCCCCTTAAAGTTATTTTGGGGGCCTTTGGAGAACTCCTGTTTCTTATTATCTCCCCCCTCTTTCTTCTGGGGACGCCCTGTCCGGACTTCTGAGAATCTCCTCCCGTCCCCTTCGTGGACACTCGGGTACTTACCCAAATGTCCGCCTCCTCAGCAAGCTTACGGGGGCAAGTAAGTTTGCTGTCTACCAGGTGCTGCCTCATCTCAGGAAGACATTTCTCGAGTAGATGTTCCTTGAGTATTAGGTTGTACAACCCTCGATAGTCTTCCACCTCACTACCTTGGACCCACCCATCCATGGCTTTCTTGGCATAATCCAGGAAGTCAACCCAATTCTGTGAGCTCAGTTTGTGGCTGCCCCTAAACCTCTGCCGGTATTTCTCTGGGGTCAACCCAAACTTCCTGATGAGCGCCACCTTCATGGCGGGGTAGTCTACCTGATCCTCCCGGTCTAGGGCCAATAGGGCATCCCTACATGTCGGAGGCATGTAACGGTACAATCCACCACCCCAATGCTTCTCAAGGATCCCATGGGCTCTTAAGGAGACCTCATAGGCTGCCAGCCACTTGTCTATGTCATCTCCAGCGGTATAACTGGCGACCACGTCCTTGGGTAAGTGAGGCCTGGGCTCCCTGGCAAATTCCTTAGACTCGACACCCTCCGGAGTGATGTTATGGGCCCTGAGGTCGAGCTCTCGTAGCTTGAGCTCGTGTTCCATCCTCTTCCCTTCCATCTCCAGCTTGGCTAACTCCCACCTTAATTGTCTTTCCTCTCTTCTGTCGGCTAACTCGGTCTCTGACAACCCTCCTGTTGACGCACTGCTGCCCTCCCGTGAGACTACCTTGGGGCTGATTAGCATTTCACCCACCCCCGGGGGACATTCCGCAGTCCTCTCAATGACAGTACCTCTGTCTGACTCCCCCTCCTCTACCGTTCCCTCCGGATGCGCTTCCACCCAGGCTCGCAGACTAATTCGGAGCTCCTCTCTTTTGGCCCCTCGCCTAACGAACACTCCCCTTTCCTGACAGAACTCCTTGAGCTGCGCCACAGTATAGGTCTCCAGCTCTGACATGTCGAATTCCATCTTGTCAGTGAAAAGTGTGGACAACCACCTCGAAGTAGGTTACAAGGATAGGAACTCTGAGGGTCACCTCCACCCACCTCCAGAAGAGAATTTGGAAAAAGCTAAATATTTAATTGGAGGGCCGCTGGGAGAAAACTCCGGGTGTGTACCTGTGGCCCACACTGAATTATTATGGGGTCCAAAACAAGCACGGCTCGTAATCCCACCCGCTGAGCACCAATTTTATGTTGGACCTGCGATGGGCAAGCCCAGTACAAAGGGGGTAGCTTGGCTCAAGTGACAAGGCTAGTGAAGGCTTTCGTGCTAAGCCGGCTCTGACCCAATAATAACTCCCTGTACAGTCACCAAAAAGAAGGACACCACACCACTGCTGTAGAAAAATACGATTTCTTTATATAAAAACTCTTTGTTGTGAATAGGGTTCAATTAGGAAAGCACATACACATTTCTTTTGGTCACAATTTTCTGGGTTTCGGTTTTAAAATAAATACAATAAATAAGTTCAGGAATAAATATCATCAATAAATAGAATAAATATCAGGAATAAATATCGCTAATAAATAGAATAAATATCAGGAATAAATATCACCAATAAATATCACTTTTGTTTAGCAGAATAGATACTGGTTCATTTAAATAAACAAACACATGTTCATTCTGGTATCGCTGCCACCAATTAAATACTTCAGGAACATTATACTTGCAATACGTTTCAGTTTGGAAAGATAACTCTTACAGTTTGTGATGATTTCACTGATAATGTATAGAGGCTTCTCTGGGCACAAAAGGAGTGTTGGGGCTCTTTAAGGTTCACTCGGGGAGTATGCGCGTGTATCTAAAAGGCAAGGAAACACAGTGAACACTTCATTTACACTCGGCTGCCACCGGGATGAGATCTCTGCTTGCCGGTGGGGTCTAAGCGCGCCTACGGGCTTTGTCACCGCTAGAACTCAGGCGGCACCAGTTCAAAGTCTTTAGACTGACGAACGGGCTGCCGGAGAGGTCACACAATCTTCGCGCTCAGTCAAATAAATGCCGGTTCACAGTTCCTTTACAACGCCGCTCCCCACCTGAAGAAACGGGCCCACCTCACATCGGCTGCAATCGGGAAGCGATTCAGTCAGGGCACAGCACTTCTCACGCCAGCGACGGGGTTCTCAGGGGCTCCACGGACCTCCCTCCGACTTCCTCATACAGGGATGGTTCCCGCCCACAGCTACAGCTGCCTATTCACTGGGGAGGGGCAGAGACAGTAGTCCCGCCCAACGAAGGCCGGCCTTTCTCCGCCCCGGTGCACCACCTCACCTTCAGACTGCGCAGGAAGCACTCTACGCCGGTGGGGCTCGGGACGTCCGAGCTCCTCGCTGGAGGCGCCTGTCGCAAAGGGGCACAGAAGACGATTGCGGTCGCGGCGAACTTGCTCTCGCCTCGCGACCCGCGGAGTCTATCGTGATTCACCACCGGGGGGGCGGGGAGGCACACGAAATCGGCCACAGGCTCTTGGGGGTAATGAGGCACTCGCTGGGCAGGCGCTGTAGGCGCAAGGTCACCACACACGCAGCTGACTGGAACGCCAGTCAGGATCAACGCCAATGACCTTTGCTACTCCGCTGCCTGCGCTACCAGCCACCTCAGGGGTCAACAGGGCAGGTGTCAATCTGGTGTCAATTCTGGAATTCCCTTCTTCTCTTCTTTCTCTCACTCTTCTAAAATGGCCACCAGGGACTGGACCTTATATAGCCAGTGCCCTGAGGTGCTGGCTCGTGCCAGTAGGTTCTAGAACCTTCTCTGGCTAGGCCAATGACATGGCACTTTTGAGATGTATTTAGGACCCTAACAGCCACCATACTGTGGTTCTAGAGCAGCCATTTTATGTACCTGAGGGAAATAAAGGAATTCCTGTCAGGAATGCGCGCCAGGTAAAAGGGCGCCAAAACCTTGAAAGGTCAAAGTTCATGGAGGCTCCAAGGGGAGTCACTCACATGAGGAAAAAGGATGGCCGCCATTTTAGGGCCATTCATACAGGTTGCCATTCCCAGTCTATAATGTCACAGGTTTCGCCAGGTGCCTTGTAAATAGGTGCCAAAAACCTTGTGAACAACTGGGTGTCAAGGAACATCTAGCCCCATGAAACAGCACATAAAAAGTCCTGGTAGACAAAGAAAAGCGACACATTTTGGGAGGTACAGGGGAACAAAAGAAATCATAGTGGTGAGGGGACTCTCAGAAGCAGACGGGTCTAACACCGTGATTGTGAAATTCAGGTATGGATTGATGTTATTAATCCACCCAAAAAACTCTGTGTAAGAGTTTTCGTTGGCTGACCAAAAGATCAGGATATCGTCTATGTAACATTTCCATAGCTTAATATTCCTGTGGTAAGGGTTTGTCAATGAAGAAATATGTCTCTCTTCAAAACTGGCCATGTACAGGCATGCTACACTGGGGGCTACTGTGCTCCCCATGCAAGTTCCCTGTATCTGATGGTGATAGGTGCCTTTGAATTCGAAGTAGTTCTCAGTAAGGACTTTTTCCGCACATTCCATGATGAAGGTAATGGGCGTTGCAGATGTCCATTCAGTTTTTTCGAGTGCCGCCTCGATAACACCTAGGGAGGCCCTGTGGGGGATGTTAGTGTAGAGGGCCTCAACGTCTAGGGTTATGAGGAAATCAATAGATTGGGCCTCGCCATAGTCTTGCAACAGACGTAGCAGATCTGTTGTATCCTGGATGTAGGAAGGGATTTGCTTCACCAGGGGCTGTAGGAAATGATCGCAAAACTTAGATAGAGGTTCTAGCACAGAGTCAATGCCTGAAACAATGGGTCGACCCGAGGCCGGAGTTACCCCTTTATGTATTTTGGGCAACGTATAGAAATACGGAACCCTAGGGTTCTTTTTCACTAGAAAATCTGCCTACTTTTTACTCAACCAGCTGTCACATTCCGCTGACTCAACCATACTCACAATGGACGTTGTGAGGCGTTCTGTCGGATTCTGTGTGATAGCCTTGTAGTATCTTGTGTCGTCAAGTTGTCTTTGACACTCTGTCTCATAGTCCATAGTGTCCATTATTACAGTTGCACCCCCTTTGTCAGCTTGTTTGATTGTTACAGAGGGGTTGTTGGCTCATGTGTCCAGAACGTTTCTTTCTTCCCTAGACATATTGTTATGTGTAGAGAAATTAGATAAGTTGTTAATTTCTATTAGAACCGCTTGCTCAAAAGTAAGCACCTCACTCGGTACCAATCCACTATGGGTGGTAAAGGTGGAAGCGTTATGTAACCCAGAGTCATTGGTACGTTCGTGTGGTTTACCATCAAAGAAGGCGTGCAATCTAATTTTCCTGAAGAATTTTTGCAATTCAACAGTTTGAAGAAAGTTGTCGGTTCTGGGAGTTGGGACAAATCTGAGCCCTTTTTGTAAGACCTTCTCTTGTTCATTGGTTAACTGGTATGAAGAGAGGAAGACTACAAGACTCATTTCTTGCTCGTTTTGCTCCGGGCGTCCATCCCTTGGGGTGTCGTGTCCTCCCATTGCACCCGTTTGTCGGTTGCGTTCCCTCTCTTTCGCCATCGCCCTCTGCCCCAACCTCTGTCTAAAAAAGGCCGTTTTCCATGGGGGGCAAATTGAGGAGGGTACTGTGGTCCAAATTATGGTATGGCATGGGGGAACTGAGGATACTGCCACAGTGGGTATCCAGGAAAAGGTATTTGGGGATGGGGTAATGGATATTGTCCCTGTCTCCCGCTTCTTCCGCCATGTCGTTGGCGGGGTTGCCATTCGTCCCCACTAGAATTGCTTTCACTATTGGACCCTCTTCTCTAGGAGTTGTTGCTGGAGTCAGAGAGGTACCCTGTACCTGACGGAGTGTAGTCCTTTTTAAGGTATGGGTACACTTTCTCTTTGTCAAAGCGGTCAATGTCCTTTTGTAATTTGTTGACTTTTTGTTTCATCAGATAATCCTTGTGTTCACTGAGCTCCTTATTGATTTCTGCCAGTTTCGTTTTGAAACCTGGGTTAGTGACCGCGTTTTTTAGCGTTGCTTCTAGTGACAAACGCTTAGAGGTGTTCACGATCAAAATCAATAGATCATGTGTGTACTTCCAGGATATCTGGGACCATTCAACCTTGAATTGACCGTCTTCCCAGAATATCCTAGGGAAATTCTTGACAATCAATCCGTTTGGGGCAATTTTAGCTTTGAAATATTCTGCCATTAACACACCGTGCAGACTGACTCTTATCCACTCTCTTTTGAGATCAGAGAGTGTTTTCCAGTCAGCTGTATTGCTACCCGTTGCAATGTCGTTATCCATGTTTAAAATAGAGGGAGTTCTGAGGATAGCTGCAGCTTCATCCTCACCAAAGCTTAGTCCCTGCCCTTCCATGTTGAGTGGTGGGGGGACAGAGCGGGGGATGTAGTTTAGGAAACCACGCCTGGCTTTACTTGGGCTAGGCAGAGGGAAAGAGTGGGTGACAGATCAAATCTTACCCACCAATAGAGAAACTCCTACGGGTGTTGGCAGTGCAAAGGATTTGGTATCAAAGAGGAGGAGTGATGGGCTATTACTGCTCTAACAGAGTAGAAGGTCCAGTCACGACGTGCCCAAATAATATGTCTATACAAAAATTTGTCGTGCTGTTCCTAAGGGAGGAAAGAAAATGATACAGTCTATGATGCAGATGATTTAAGGCAGGGTAACCAGGAGGTAACCCTGGGAATCAATTTTGTTGGATTTAATACCCTCACACACCCTTTCAGGTGCCATGATTCATCATTTGGGCCTGCTCCTAGTTGGGTCGGCGGTGCAATACCCAACGGGCAACACCTCGTAGAGGGGCTCTTTGGCGGAGATCTTTTTCCAACAGCCGTATGGATGAAGTGCGGGTATGGGGCCAGAACTAAAGGGTAGACGTGATGTAGTGAGTTAAAATAAAGCTAGTGGTAACAGGAATACTTTATTCAGGAGGGCCACTGCTTTAGTTAAAAAACGATTTTTCTAGAGGAGAGTGATGGAAAATAATGTTTCCAGCTATCATCTAGAATTTTTTTATAGTCCGGTCAACATGTTTCTCGCTACTGTGAAGTTTAACTAGCGATTCATCAGGACCCAGATGACTAATTAGCAAGTATCTGATGGTGCAAGCAACTGTCTACACTGATACCCTAGAGTGTGGTGTATGTATGCTCATATGGCTACACCATTAAAGGGTGAAGGGAAAAGCAATACTATATTACCCTTCTTCTAGTTGTGATTGTCAGTACCTGTTGTAGGAAGAGGGAGAGCATGTCACAAACAGATTGACAACAGGTGCATCAGTGACTATAATACTTGTGCGTTTCGCATGCCAGTGAGAGTCAGGCGTGTCACAACACCATTGCACAAGTGTATCAGGCACTCTCAGATGTGGAAATTCAGTGAGAGTGGCATGTGAGAAAATATAAAAACATTGGAATAAAATTAGAATACCAATTTGGTATTCATAACTCGCAGTTATTCAAAACTCACCGAAAGTTAAAAACAATCAGACGACAGTGTCCAGCGGGTAAAGCTTCAGGGAGATCTTCCACCACAAGGCTATGTATAGGGAAAAATCTTAGTGCCTTGTGACCTGTATATATACACATTGACTTGGTGGTGATTACAATCTACTGTCAAGGGTGTGTCTAGCTCTAGCAGCAGTGTTATACTTTAGGACATTACTAAAATATAGTGAGTCCACATAGTACAGTGTTAGAGAACGTTAAGACTAGATTGTGTGTCTAAACTTCACATTTAGTTCCTGTTATTCTAAACTGTCCAGAAATGTGAGGTTTTGGTAGTGACGTATAGGACAAGAGAGACTGTTGGTATAAAAAGTTTTAGTAAACTATAGGGTTACTGGATTGCTAATACCCATTCTGGGGTCCCGATATGAGGGCATACTTGTTGTCAAAATAGTCTTGTAGTCTTTAGTAAACTGTAGGAATGACTAACACCCACTTTGGGGCCCCGATATGAGGACATGCTTGTTGTCAAAAATAGGGACCTGTATGGCCTAGTTTGCTGGAATTCACTGGAGGGCCATGCTAATATGTGTACTAATAACACATGAATGGACCGAAAATGCCGGAAAAAGGATTTATACCATCTTTAATGTGTTATACGTGGTAAGTGTAAGCTGATTTGGTAGAGGGTAGCCGTTAAAGGTCCCGGTGGGTAGTATAGACTTCTTCTCTCTTACTGGGAGGAGTAAGCATTGCCATGAGGGTAAAAGCGGGATTATCCGAAACAATTGGGGTTCCAGAATTATAATGATGTGCTGTAGATCGTGTCAACTGAGAAACGGGAACCCCTCGCCGGTTGTAACTGCTGTAACTGTGCCATGTTTGCACTCGGTGATTCTTTAAGTGTTAGCTGTAAATCATTCTAATTGTTAGCGGTAAATTAATTTCCCTGGAAGCTCTTTGGATCAGTGCTGCTGTATAAACTATGTTGCGTGACCCAGATTTTTTCTCGTTGGTTTCCGCAACAATATGTTGTCAATAATATTACATGCGTTTAGCTGAGTCATTTAGTAGTTTCAAGCGCTGCTACAAACGTGGCATTTCATCCTGGTTAACCATCGTATTGTGGCTATGGAGTATGATGAAGGGTTAGCCTAGCCAAACCAATAGTTACCAACGTTACAGCCGCGTAGTGTTTTTCCCGGGTTAGCCATCGTGTTCGGGCTTAAAGGTGGTCAATGCCGCTAAGACTGTAGCAAAAGAGCGTGCTGAGTCTAACCCTGTTTAAGAGGATAAAACAGTGTCATTATCTAACTACATTCCACTTACTTGGTAATGCCTGAGCTTCGCTGTATGCACCTACCCTTCACCGCTGGAACAGGGTGGAAGAAGTGGGAGGGGTAAGTTCCGGTTTTAAGGAGTATGTGCCATGGACCTGATTGGTTCACCACGTTGGGGGCCATTTTGTAGTGTCTAATGTGGTGAATAGTACAAGGAAGATTAATCCAAGTGTCATGTATCCTCATGTGTCATATTCATGAAAAAATAATGGAAGCGTGGCTCAAAACTAAATATATTATATAGAATTGAATCAGGGGTGAAATCACCGTATTTACACCCAAATTATCTTGAAGACCAATAATAATAATTATGGTGGTCGATGTTGGGCGCCTGCGTTTCCCTATTCGAGAAGTGGAAAACTTTGCTTGGTGATGGACCATTCGAGTAAATATTGCCACACAGAGACTACATTATGAACAGTGTTCTGCGTCGAGGACGTCATTGTTTCGGCCATCTTGATATGGTGGGTTCATTAGGTTATTATTGCTACGGCACAATGTAGGTTAGGTAATAGGTTTCTCTTGGGGGCCTCTTAAGAAGTGTTATCTCTTATTATTCTTCGGGGAATGGTAGTGTACAGATTTAAGTCGGTAAAGATTCATTACGTTTGTGAAAGGCTGGTCCAAGGTATATCTTCGTTTAGATCATTCCTGTCAGAAGATAATCTATGGATCCAACGCTGTTCTTTGTAGAATAGCCCTTCCTTGGATACCTGTTGACTTGCTTCTAGGATAAGCCATTGAAGGGAGTCTGGGGTGTGATTCATTTCCAGGAAGTGCTTACACATCTTGGTGTTGCTTTTCTTACACCTGAAATTGCTGCGGTGTTCAGATATTCTAATTTTTTTATTGCGTGTCGTCATGCCTATATAATACAGGTTGCAAGGGCATATGATCAAGTAAATACAGTTCGTGCTGTTGCAGTTTGTGTGGCCTCTCATTTCCCACTTAAATGATTCAGAAAGGGCAATACTTTTGTATTTCTTAGTGAATGGGCATGCCGCACAACCACCGCATGGGTAATGTCCAGTAACGGGCGGCAAATTCCATAGTGTTACTTGGCGATTTAATTCGTTTGTGTTCTTGGGTCTGGTATGGATCAAGATATCTTTTATATTTTTTGACCTTTTAAACGCCAACCTTGGTTGGTCTATATTCAAAATACCAGTATTGAGTATAGACCAATGATGTTTCACGATTTTTCTTATCAGGTTAGACACTGGTGTGAAGGTTGTCACACATGTCATGGGTTGGACAGCCAGGGGATTCTTTTCTTTTGGTTCTATCAGTCCCTCCCTGTTATTGTTCTGTGCTCTCTTCATACTTCTTTTGATATCTCTGGCTGTCCAACCCATGACATGTGTGACAACCTTCACACCTGTGTCCAACCAGATAAGAACAATCGTGAAACATCATTGGTCTATACTCAATACTGGTATTTTGAATATAGACCAACCAAGGTTTGCGTTTAAAAGGTCAAAAAATATAAAAGATATCT
This sequence comes from Lissotriton vulgaris, assembly GCF_964263255.1. Classification (NCBI taxonomy): domain Eukaryota; kingdom Metazoa; phylum Chordata; class Amphibia; order Caudata; family Salamandridae; genus Lissotriton; species Lissotriton vulgaris. The sequence goes on along the minus strand of NC_141685.1, from coordinate 280,904,426 downwards.
TGATCCATACCAGACCCAAGAACACAAATGAATCAAATCGCCAAGTAACACTATGGAATTTGCCACCCGTTACAGGACATTAGCCATGCGGTGGTTGTGCGGCATGCCCATTCACTAAGAAATACAAAAGTATTCCCCTTTCTGAATCATTTAAGTGGGAAATGAGAGGCCACACAAACTGCAACAGCACGAAGTGTATTTACTTTATCATATGCCCTTGCAACCTGTATTATATAGGCATGACGACACGCAATATAAAAACTAGAATATCTGAACACCGCAGCAATTTCAAGTGTAAGAAAAGCAACACCAAGATGTGTAAGCACTTCCTGGAAATGAATCACACCCCAGACTCCCTTCAATGGCTTATCCTAGAAGCAAATCAACAGGTATCCAAGGAAGGGCTATTCTACAAAGAACAGCGTTGCATCCATAGATTATCTTCTGACAGCAATGGTCTAAATGAAGATATACCTTGGACCAGCCTTTAACAAATTTAATGAATCTTTACCAACTTAAATCTGTACACTAACATTCTCCGAAGAATAATAAGAGATAACACTTCGTAAGAGGCCCCCAAGAGAAACCTATTACCTGACTTACATTGTGCCGTAGCAATAATAACCTAATTAACTCACCATACAAGATGGCCGAAACAATGACGTCCTCGACGCACAACACTGTTCATAATGTAATCTCTGTGTGACAATATTTACTCGAATGGTCCATCAGCAAGCAAAGTTTCCCACTTCTCGAATAGGGAAACGCTGGCGCCCAACATCGACCACCATAATTATTATTATTGGTCTTCAAGATAATTTGGGTGTAAATACGGTGATTTCCCTCCCGATTCCATTCCATATAATATATTTCGTTTTGAGCCACGCTTCCATTATTTTTTCATGAATATGACACATGAGGATACCTGACACTTGGATTAATCTTCCTTGTACTATTCACCACATTAGACACTATAAAATGGCCCCCAACGTGGTTAACCAATCAGGTCCATGGCACATACTCCTTAAAACCGGAACTTACCCCTCCCACTTCTTCCACCCGGTTCCAGCGGCGAAGGGTAGGTGCATACAGCGAAGCTCAGGCATTACCAAGTAAGTGGAATGTAGTTAGATAATGACACTGTTTTATCCTCTTAAACAGGGTTAGACTCAGCACGCTCTTTTGCTACAGTCTTAGCGGCATTGTACCACCATTAAGCCCGAACACGATGGCTAACCCGGGGAAAACACTACGCGGCTGTAATGTTGGTAACTATTGGTTTGGCTAGGCTAACCCTTCATCATACTCCATAGCCACAATACGATGGTTAACCCGGATGGAACGCCACGTTTTAGCAGCGTTTGAAACTACTAAATGACTCGGCTAAACGCATGTAATATTATTGAAAACATATTGTTGCGGAAACCAACGAGAAAAAATCTGGGTCACGCAACGTAGTTTATACAGCAGCACTGATCCAAAGAGCTTCCAGGGAAATTAATTTACTGCTAACAATTAGAATGATTTACAGCTAACACTTCAAGAATCACCGAGTGCAAACATGGCACAGTTACAGCAGTTACAACCGGCGAGGGGTTCCCGTTCCTCGGTTGACACGATCTACAGCACATCATTATAATTCTGGCACCCTAATTGTTTCGGATAATCCCGCTTTTACCCTCATGGCAATGCTTACTCCTCCCAGTAAGAGAGAAGGAGTCTATACTCCCCACGGGACTATTAACGGCTACCCTCTACCAAATAAGCTTCCACTTACCGCGTATAACACATTAAAGATGGTACAAAACAATTTTCCGGCATTTTCGGTCCATATATGTGTTATTGGTACAAATATTAGCATGGCCCTTCAGTAAATTCCGGCACACTAGGCCATACAAGACCCTATTTTTGACAACAAGCATGCCCTCATATCAGGCCCCAGAGTGGGTGTTAGTCATTCCTGCAGTTTACTAAAGACTACAAGACTCTATTTTGACAACAAGTATGCCCTCATTTCGGGACCCCAGAATGGGTATTAGTAATCCAGTAACCCTATAGTTTTCATAACCGTATTTATTGAGAGTTCAGGCAAGCATCAATACAGTTCTCCACAATCAGGAGGATACTGTCAGTAATATGCAGGTAGTAGCATGACCAAGAACCCAAAGTTTAAAAGCATTCCCCACCCCACCCCCTGCCCCACCAACCCCCCTAAACATACCCCAACACCCTTCCCCAACTACCCACCCCTTATCCCACCCTAACCCAGTGCACGTGTTCACAAGATAACAACGACAGATGGAAGGCAATGCATGTATAGGCACTTATATAGCGCACTCCTTACCCGGAGGGGTCCCAAGGCGCTTCGACCGCTGCGAAACCCTTCCTGGCTTCCCTGAGAGATGGTCCCTTAATGGGTATCTCCAGGGTGAGACCAGGCATCCCCGGCGGTCTGGTGGGGCCGTTAGTGAGGATGAGGCAAGCTAATGCCCAGAGTTGCCGAGTGTGATCGCTGATCAGAGTGGGCACCGAGGCGAGAGAATTATCGAGTCCGCTGACCCTGGTCCAGAAACCTGCCGCGCCGGGAATCGAACCCTGGTCCCGAGCCGTCCTCTGCTCTCGGGTCTGCCGCCTCTAACCAGTGAGCCACACTACCTCACTGCAGGTGTCGGTCAGCAACCTAAGTTCCAGGGTCCACATCCGGAGGTAGCACATCTTCTATGTCAATCGGAGGGTCCAGGGTTAGCCCTCTGTAGTCCGCCCACCGCTTCCAAATTTTATAGTGTTTCCAGGGGCACCCCCTGGCCTCAAACACAGGTAGTTCCAGCCCCATGAGAAAGTCTAATCCCGCCTTCCAGGCGCTGGTTGGGGGGGCACGGTCACTCTTCCAAGCCTTTGCCAGATCCCGTTTAGCCACTACCAGTCCCAGTAACAAAAGATGTTGTTTGTAAATGTTGCCCCAAACGTTTTCCAGGACATGGAGGAGGCCCAGCCTAGGTGTATGAGGGAGGTCCCACCCCAGCACTTCCGACAGGCAGTTCCAGACCCCATTCCAAAATTGGGTCAGGCCCCCACAAGACCACACCGTGTGTAAGAGTGTCCCCCTTTCAGCTCCACACCTCAGGCACTCCGGGGCGGCAATAAGGCCCGCCCTCCACAATCGCTCCCTAGTGTAGTATGTCCTGTGAAGGTATTTAAACTGAATAAATCTGAGGCGGACTGCTATGGCAGCTCCACGGGGGATTCAAGGGCCTCACGCCAGTCATCCTCATCCAAGGGGCCAACATCAGTCTCCCAAGAGGCCTTCAGTGTCAGGAGAGAAGAGGAGCAATGCGTAACCAGGGAGCGGTATATTTGAGAAACCTTCTTGTCGCCCAAGTCCCCCATAAAAAGTTTGGCTTCAATGGGGCTAAAGTCGGGAAGTTGATCCATACCCACCAGGCTCGGGCCGAGGGCATGGCGGAACTGGAGGTACCTGAAGAATTGAGTCTTGGGCATATGAAATTCGGAGCTAAGGTCCTGGAAGGATTTAAGTGTAGTCCCGGTGAGGACATGGCCGAGGGAGGAAATTCCGATCGCGTCCCAGCCTCCAAAGCCTGACAGGGAAGCCAGTGCCGGAAGCAGTCCATTATTCCACAGCGGAGTCTTGGCGGTCAGCCTGCCCCACCAACCCATGCGGCGCAAAGCTTGTCTCCAAATCGCGAAGACCACCTGGGTGACCCGCGGCAGCTTCTTCCTCCGCCCGGCCGAGTATAGTAAAGTATGGAGCATGGCATCCCCCATCAGAGAGTGCTCTAATGCATAAGCCGGGTCACTATGATCCCCATACCACCACTCATTGAGCACCAGGAGGTGGGAGGCTTGGTAATAGGACAGAAGGTCAGTGGTAGCTAGGCCGCCACAGTATGTGGAGAGAAAGCATGTCCCCAGTGCCACCCTGGAGGTGCCCCCGGCCCACAAAAACCGGCCAAGCACTGAGTTAACACGACGGAACCACTGCGGGTCAATCCTGTGCGGGTGATTCTGTAGTTGGTAGAGAAGCCGTGGCAGGGCAACATCTTAAAAATGGCAGATCTACCATATATATTGAGGGGCATGCGTGACCAAGTCTTAACATCCATTTGAACCCACACCGGCTGCACGTTTCGGTCCCACGCCACCGTAGCCGAGGCCGATAGGAAGACGCCCAGATATTTCAGGCCTCCGACTGCCACCTGTAGGGCTGCGGCCCACGGGCATGTCACCGGTTCATCTCCCAGTACCCACAGGGTCGATTTGCGTGGATTGAGAAAGAGCCCCGACGCCTCGCCAAACTCCAGCATCATATCCAGTATGCGAGGGCCTGTGCGGTGAAGGTCGGTCATGATGAAAAGGACATCGTCCGCATACAAAGCGATACGATCTGAGAGTTCCGCCCCCCACACAAAGCCCCGATACAGTGCGTCCAGGCGCTCCCGTACGGCCAGTGGCTCCATGGCCAACGCAAAAAGATAAGGGGAAAGGGGACACCCCTGACGAGTGCCCCTGGCAATGGGGAACTTCTTGGAGATCGCCCCAGAGACGCGTACCGAGGCAGTTATGTCTGTATAGAGCAATTTCACATAGGAGATGAACACCGGCCCCAAGTTGAGAAGCGGCAGAACGGCAAAGAGATAGGTCCAGCTGACCGAATCGAACGCCCTATCAATGTCCGCGAGCAACAGCGCTGCCCGATCCCCGGTCGCCCCCACCGCGTCTATCGCGGCCTGTGCACACCGAATGTTGTGTCTCGTCGCCCGGTGTGGCATAAAACCCGCCTGGTCCGGGTGGACGAGGTCTGTAATATGCGGGAGCAGGCGGTTCGCCAACGCCTTGGCCAGGAGCTTGGCTTCAAAATTGATCAAGGATATTGGGCGATAGGACTCGTAGCGGTCGGGAGGCCTACCCGGTTTTTGGAAGACCACAATTTCGGCCTGGCGCCAGTCCGAGGGCAGGCTACCACGCTCCCGCGCCAGTTCCAACGCCCGCCTATAGTGCGGCCCAAGCTGCAAGTGGAATTTCTTATAGAATTCGCTGGGGAACCCACTCGGTCCCGGCGCCTTACCTACGTTAAGTTGACCCAATGCATCACCCAGCTCTTCTGCCGTCAGGGGGAGGTCTAAGGCTTCCCGGACCTCGTCGGAGACCGTGCGAGGAGGGACATCCACAAGGAACCCCTAAATCGCCTCGGGTGAAAGGCTCTCTCGAGAGGCGTACTGTTGCGCATAGTAGCGCGCGAAGCTCGCCGCAAGGACCGCAGGGTCCGTTATTACCGCTCTTGCCTCGTCCGTAAGCCCAGGCAAGGTGATCGGTTGCATCGTTTGCTGACAGAGCCTATGAAGCATGGTGCAGGACTTGTCTCCCCATTGGTACACCCTGCTCCGAGTAGCCAACCACGCCTGGCGAGCCTCATCCATCAACACCGAAGCGTAGGATTGCTGCGCTTGTAGAAGCAGTCGCAGCGCCCTGTCATCACCCCCTCCCCGGTAACGCGTCTCCAGCACCCCCACCCGCTCTGCCGCTGTAACAATGCTCTCCTGCCGAAGCGGGCGCGCAGAAGCACACCAGGCAATGTCAACACTTCTCAGGGCGGGCTTCATGGCTTCCCATACCGTCACCGCGTCAACCCCCTCCGTGAGGTTGTCCTGCTAATAATCGGCGATTGCACTGCGCAGATGCTGGGTGTAGGCCGGTCGCTGCAGATGCCACGAGGACATCCGCCACCGGAGCAGTTGGCGTGCCTTGCACAGGTCAATCTGTACCGCTACTGGGGAGTGGTCGGACAGCCCGCGAGGCCGGATCGCAGCCCCCTTCACCCTGTCAAGGAAGGCCCCCGGCACGAACACACAATCCAAACGTGAGAGGGAACCATGCACTGCTGAAATATATGTGTATTCCCGCTCCCTGGCATGCAGATGCCTCCACGCGTCCACCTATCCCAGTCCATCAATCAGTGCATTCAGCCGCGTGGGCAAGGCCGCAGCCGCGACCCCCTGCATCCTCTGCCTGTCCGGACTCACATCCACAACATCATTCCAGTCACCTCCAATCACTGCTAGGGAGTGGGGAATCTCAGTCCACAAGTCAAACAGTTTCTCCGCCAGGGACCACTGCAGCGGGGGAGGGGCGTACACACTGCCAAACACCACCGGTTCTGCTCCAATCCTCCCCTGCACAAATACATACCGACCCTGGGGATCAAGCCAGTGACGCTCATGAGTATATGACAGCCGTCTGTGAACAAGAATGGCCACCCCCCTCGAGCCCCTGGTGAACCCGGCATGGAATACCTGATGGAAGCCACACCGCTGTAAACTCAAAGCTTTAGTACCCAACATGTGTGTTTCCTGAAGGAGCATCACATCAGCCAAATCCCTTTTGCCACAGCGTAGCACAGCCCCACGCTTGATCTTGTCCAACAGCCCCTGGACATTCCAGCTCAAAATTCGCATAGAGGCACTAGCTTGTACTGGTCGCGGGATGTCAACCATTGTCTCGATGAGCAAGTCTCTGCGACCTCCAAGACCCGACCCAGGTCTCCAACACCATACTAGCATATATCGCAAGAATCACGTGCACCCCACTCAGAACAACCCCAACGCCCTTCGCCCCCCTCAACCAGCCCGACCCCCAAACAACCCAACACCCCAGCCCCACCCCCCACCCCTATACCTCAGAGAACATTGAAGTATCTGTTGCGGCATGGGGAGCTTCAGGCCCAGAACAGAGCGCCTATAGCCAACCATACCAATGGATCCCAACTATTCCCCCCACTAACAGGGCACGCCCCCAGGACCACCCCCCAACCCCAAGAGGAGTAGGCAGCCCACAAACAGTGCCCCGAACCCCAATCCCACAAGCATCTGGTTCACATGTAAGGCACAGCAAAAATATACCAGCCCCCTGAGGGCCCTCAAGCCCTGCCAAAACATAAGTCCATACTGCACCAGTCAATGTCTGCTCCACCATCAAGGTCCGGTCTGCCACAGAGTACATCAATGGACCAAAGGCAATCGACAAGTGCCAATGTTATAGAATGATCAGGATTCCTTGCCAGATTGGTCCGTGTCGGGCTGCTTGTCCCCCAAGAGGGGGTCTCGGGACAAGGACCTCCGTCGTGAGCGGGACTTCCGATGGCGTTTCCCTTTACCGGGTGGGTCGCTCCTCTCCTGGGATGAGCTGCGCGAGGGTCCAGAGCTCAGCCCCGGCTGGGCGTTCGGTCGGATCTTGACTGTCTCATCCGTCCACTGGAAGACGGCCTCCGGAGAGTCAAAGAAGTGAGTCCTGGAATTGAAGATCGCCCGAAGACGGGCCGGATAGAGCAGCGATTTGGCCATCGCCGCCAGGAAGGAGTGTCGCTTCTGCTGGACCTGCTTGGTGTAGTCCGGGAAAATCATAATTTTGTGGATGTCGAACAGCAAAGTCTCTTTGAGCCGTGCTTCCCGGAGTATGACATCTCTGTCGTGAAAGTTCAGGATTTTGGCAATGATTGGCCGAGGCCGCTCCCCCGCCGGTGGTTTCTGCGTCAGGGCTCTATGTGCACGCTCCACCATAAAGCAGCGCGACAGGGTGTTCGGGGGAAGCCAGCCCTCCAACCACCGTGCCAGGAAGGCATCCATGGGTCCCTACTCGCAATCCTCCGGAAAGCCGACAAAGCGCAGGTTATTCCGTCGCGCCCGCCCCTCTGCATCTTCAACGCGAAGCGCCAGGCCCTTCTGAATCCTTTCCATGTCTGCCACCTTCTTTTTAAGGGTGCCGACATCGCCTTCCACCTCTGCGACCCTGGTCTCTGTCTCTGTGATGCGGGCGACCGCGTTGCGGAGATCTTGACGCAGCAGCATCACATCGGCACCGACCGCGCCAATCTTCGCATCCAACATGTCGCGGGACTGCGTGATGGCCGCCATCAGAGCCGCGTTGTCCGGTCCAGCACTCTGGCCACCCCCGGCAGTTCCCGCGCCTCCTCCGGGGCCAGTGAACTTATCGATGGGCCCCTGCTTGGTGGCGCCCGTGCCGCCCCCGCCTCTAGTCATGGCCCCGGCAGCTGCGGCGGGGCGACACACACCCAGATAGGAGTTCTCGACACCACACACCTAGATTGTCCACCACTCGGGCCAAGACCGGGATATCCGGGTCTCGCCAGGCACTGCGCTTCACCCACCTGCCACCAGCACGCCAGGTTACAACAAGCAGACACACCGGGTGGGACACCGGACTCCAGTAGCAGAAGCAGCGGCCCGCTCAGCACCCTACTGTCCCAGGGCTCCGCCGATCCACGCCAGCCGTCTCCGCCGTCCCCAGGCCGCCGGGTACCTCGCCACCGCCGATGAGCAGGCACAATGGGGGCCCGAGGCCGCGGCACCCAGGCAAGGCCGCTACTCCAGGGCGTAGCAGCCGCCAATCTCTGGCCTAGAGTCAAGGGGGCTAGAGGGGCGCCGACACGCCGCCGTCCACGCCGCCGATTCGGCGGAAACCAAGGGCACAGCCAGTCCGCCGGATTAGTACCCCCTGGGGCCTCACCACAGGGCCCTCCGCTGTCCACAAACCGGGCTGGGTGCTTCCCTGCACCCGCCGGTAAGACACCGTCGGCTCCGCTACCACACTGCCACCGGTAGTACGGGGGGATCCGAATCGCCTCCGGGTCCGCGAAGTTTTCTCATAGGGTCGCCGCCCCGCGACCCCCAGCTGCTCCGCCGGGTGTGCTAGCGGCAGGATGTTCTGTCGTCCCTCCTCCGGCGACCCCGGAGCAGTCAAGCGAGCTCGGCCGCACGCAGACCGCCCGGCGCCCAGAGCCAGCCGGCGGGCGGGGCAAAAATTGAGATCCCAGCTCACCACGCGGCGAGCAGGCCCAGCGGGCGCCGCCACCAACAGCCGGTCCAGGCACGATCCGGGGCCCCAGCAACCACACCAACGGGCGCCTCCGGTCTCCAGCAGTCTCCACAACCTCTGCAAGGGGAGTGAAGGGTTCAGGGCCAGGATAATTAGGCGGATAAGTAGCGGGCTGGCAGGAGCTCTACAGAGCCGCGTCCGCCATCTTCGCCCTCGAAGCCACGCCCCCAGTAACCCTATAGTTTACTAAAACTTTTTATACCAACTGTCTCTCTAGTCCTATATCTCACTACCATAACCTCACATTTCTTAACGTTCTCTAACACTGTACTATGTGGACTCACTATATTTTAGTAATGTCCTAAAGTATAACACTGTTGATAGACACACCCTTGACAGTAGATTGTAATCACCACCAAGTCAATGTGTATATATACAGGTCACAAGGCACTAAGATTTTTCCCTATACATAGCCTTGTGGTGGAAGATCTCCCTGAAGCTTTACCCGCTGGACACTGTCGTTGTCTGATTGTTTTTAACTTTAGGTGAGTTTTGAATAACTGCGAGTTATGAATACCAAATTGGTATTCTAATTTTATTCCAATGTTTTTATATATTCTCACATGGCACTCTCACTGAATTTCCACATCTGAGAGTGCCTGATACACTTGTGCAATGGTGTTGTGACACGCCTGACTCTCACTGGCATGCGAAACGTACAAGTATTACAGCCACTGATGCACCTGTTGTCAATCTGTTTGTGACATGCTCTCCCTCTTCCTTCAACAGGTACTGACAATCACAACTAGAAGAAGGGTAATATAGTATTGCTTTTCCCTTCACCCATTAGTGTGGTAGCCATATGAGCATACATACACCGCACTCTAGGGTATCAGTGTAGACAGTTGCTTGCACCATTAGATACTTGCTAATTAGTCATCTGGGTCCTGAAGAATCGCTAGTTAAACTTCACAGTAGCGAGAAACATGTTGACCGGACTATAAAAAAATTCTAGATGATAGCTGGAAACATTATTTTCCATCACTCTCCTCTAGAAAAATCGTTTTTTAACTAAAGCAGTGGCCCTCCTGAATAAAGTATTCCTGTTACCACTAGCTTTATTTTAACTCACTACATCACGTCTACCCTTTAGTTCTGGCCCCATACCCGCACTTCATCCATACGGCTGTTGGAAAAAGATCTCCGCCAAAGAGCCGCTCTACGAGGTGTTGCCCGTTGGGTATTGCACCGCCGACCCAACGAGGAGCAGGCCCAAATGATGAAGCATGACACCTGAAAGGGTGTGTGAGGGCATTAAATCCAACAAAATGTATTCCCAGGGTTACCTCCTGGTTACCCTGCCTTAAATCATCTGCATCATAGACTGTATCATTTTCTTTCCTCCCCTAGGAACAGCACGACAAATTTTGGTATAGACAGAATGGGGCATCCCATTGAACGATGGGCTGCACACGATGTCATTTTATGCTGATGACTTGCTGTTGTACATGTGAGACCTTAACGCTGTGCTGCCGGAGATATCAGAATTGTTTTGTAGATATCAGGCAGTATCGAGCCTCAGGGTAAACTGGGCGAAATCAGGCGCTTACTCCTTTTGCGAGGATGTAGCTGAGCTGAAATAAGGATAGACGGAACCGCACTTGACTGGTATCGGACCACGTTCAGATACCTAGACATATATGTCTACAGATCCCCAGTGGATATATTAGCTGGGGGAGATGCCATCTCCTCAATAAGATCACAAGTGTAATTTTGGAAGACCTTGCCGCTCAATGTGATGAGCTGTGTCACATTGACCAAAATGATAGTATTACCCAGCTTATTGTACTATTTTGCAAACCTTCCGGATTATGTCCCAGTGAGGATTTTTAGAGAATTGGAGGGATTGGCACGGGGTCTGATTTGGAATGTGGGGGACCTAGGGTAGCATTGCAGAAATTGTATGCACCCCCGGAAAGTGGGGACTTAGCAGTTCCGCACCTGGAACTATATTACCTAGCGGCGCAACTACAGTGGGTTGCGCAATGGCTCAGTGCAGGAACCTGGCAGACACAGCAACTGACATGACAACTTGGACACAAGCACGGATCTGTGGACTGTTCCACAGCGCTAGCGAAACTCCCTCGTCCGTCCCAGATTCATGTTGATCTTGCGCATAGGTGCTATAAGAGGAGCCTTTACCTCACAAAAGACGTGATCCCGTATGCCCCGGTACTACCACTTCTCGGGACGCCCAGAGGTAGGGACCATATAACGGATGTATCACTGACATCCTGGGTGGAGGTGGGGTTAGAGACACTTGGGGACCTATATGCAGACGGTATATTACTACCATTTGAGACATTGTCGACTGATAGTGGTTTGCCGGTAGGCCAATTCATCCTTCATGCAGCCATTACGTGGACATACACACTAGCATGGGGTGATTTAACTAACGAGCTGCCGACACATCAGTTGCTGCAGTACGTACATGTAATGGGAGAGGGGTCACATGTGATACATTGGCTGGTTCAGACTTTGCTTGCCCATGTACTGAAGCCACTGCAAAAACACCGCACATACTGGACTGAGAATAGAGGTCACCCCTGGACTGATAAAGAATGGGAACGTATTGTAGCTGGCGCCACACATGTACTACGGAATGCGCGATTAAAACTTATACAAACCTACATATTGCACAGGGCGTATCTTTCACCGGACAAAATAAATATTTTAACGTCAACACTTCCGAATGCCCAAGGTGCCACCTCCTAGGTGCGGATCTATTACACATATTATGGTCTTGCCCCCTGCTTACACACTACTGGCGTAAAATATCGGAAACTCTCGCCAGCTGTACTGACGCTGAGTTACCTATTACATTTAAGTTTGCATACTGGGGTTGTACAAGAGAACTAAGGTTAACAAGGTGAGATCCAGTTTCTGGGACCTGGGCTTCATAACAGCGAAGAGCCTCATAACTAAAAGATGGAAACACAAGGACCCACCGGAGGCACTGCATTGGGTCAAATCCCTTGAAGCATGGGCAATAGTGGAGAGCACCACCCTCCATAGGGAAGAAATTGCAGGGCTGCATAAGTATCCCATCGCACAGATCTGGGATGGTATGCTTAGAAAAATCACACACCTCAACGCCGCACTTCAGCCGGCCCCTGAGCAACAGACTGGACTAGAGACTTAAAGAGGCGCCTGAGGGTAGACGATACAATGTCTTTCTACATCACTGTAACTGTTGCTGTTGGATTAGGTGAGGCCCCCATATTATTCAGTGGCATTGTATGGGCATAGCGCCTAATCAGTGTCATTCTTCTCAAAAAGAAGAGAAACACTAAAAGTGGCATGTTACTCCATAGGTGGCGGAAGTGGTGGCCCACACCCTATACCAACGTGATAGCCTAGCTATGATTGCGATCACCTGACACACTGAACGCTTGCCACATACCAGTCCGGTCATTTCATGTCCCCTTTTTTGTTTGAATTTAGTATGTGTTGTTGTTAGATGTTATTGCTTTGTTATAGAAATTAATACCTAAATGTACAGGCTCGACATTTGCATGTATGTCGTGTCACTTGCTTATGAAACGCTGCCCGCCTCTATTAAAAGGCTGAGGCCAGTTATGTATAGCCTTGATATACATATATTGTTGTTTTTAAGTATTACTGTATACTATCAGAAGACCGCTACTCCGGCCCTCCATTGGAAATGGCAGATTGTGCGGGCTGTAGGAGACCTAGGTGACCTATAAACACACGTGTAACATTATGCCACAACTGAACAAGACACGGAACTAATGAGACGGTAATATCCTGATTTTATATGTATAATGCTGTCAAGTAACTGTTAATGTAACTGTAGAGAAATATAGGTGGATGCCTTTAAACTATTGTATTGCAAAACATAACAAAACTTTAATAAAGATATTTTTAAAAAATTTAAAAAATCGGTGAATAGGGGTTCATAGCCCCGGGGGCCTGTAGATGAAGGTGCCGCAGAGTGTGGTGTTGGGGTTGGTCTGGAGCTGGAAGTGGAGGTGTTCCATGGTTACCATCAGGCCATTAGAGTGCATCGTCAGTCGGAGTGTGCTTTTGTAGACAATCGCAATGCCTCCTCCTGGGCGCTTCAGGTGGTCAGTGTGGGTGAGTTTGTAGCCGTCGTGGATGGTGATGGCAATGTCCGGTCCGGAGCAGAGGTTGGTCCAGGTTTCCGTGAAGAAGGCGATGTCTGAAGAGGTGGCGTTGAGGAGGTCTCAGATTTCTGTTGCTTTATGTGGAGGGACTGCACCTTGAGGAAGATGCAGTTGAGCCGGTCAACTGCACTGTTGGTTGGCTGGGCAGAAGGTGCATTTGCGGTTTCGACAGGCGCAGGGTGCAAGAGAATTCTACAGTATTGCTAGATGGCAGGCGGTGTGGCATCCATGGTTGATGGCTAGGAAGGTGTTGGTGTCGTGGCGGTGGAGGGTCGGAGAGGACGGATCCTTGGTGCTGGGTGTGGTCCAGGGGCGCCCACTCCACTGGCTCCCTATCGAGGCTAAACGCAGTGCCATTGGGATAAGCTGGCCCCATGCATTGCTGTAGTTGTGTCATGCTTGTGACACTACTGCAGCAATGTGTGACTTTAGAGCTGACAGTTATGTCAGGATTCCAGACGTATCTGTCATTGATTGCAACATTGAGCGCCGTACATTGAATACAGAGTCTACATGGTGTTCCAAGGAGGGCACAGTAAAAGGTGTTGCAAAACTGTTTTGTCGTAGGGATGCAACACTTTCCATGAATGGGGTCCAGGAATGCGCCCTATCTTATTGATAGGGCGCATCCCTGAGCTTTTGTTTTGGTGCAGGGCAGCTCCTTGCAACGCTGTCCAGCACCCAAATATCTTATATGTGGACCCAAGTGTTTTAACCAATTTTAAGACCAGCTATTTGTTGGTCTTAAAAAAACTGCCTCTAATTTGACTTAGCAGCAGTTTTGGGGGGTTATCGCCGGACAGGAATTTAGTTGTAATCATCGCGAAGTGGGGTTAGCGTCAGTTTTTGCACCGGAACGCCTATCTTGCATCTCATTTTCGTTAAGTTCCTGCTAACAGATGTGGCATGTGAAATTAATGTTTATGCTGGAAAAGTGCTGCTAACTGCAGTTAGCGGCAACTTGTGAATATGCCGGGGAAAAAAGTCACCCTAATCAAAAAATTGACACTACTGCGGTGTTAAGATCTTGTAAATATACCCTTTAGTATGGATTATCCGAGGAATCATGGGGCATATTACCAAGCAATAGCGATAATTATCACTATTGCTTGGTTAGAGACAAAAATTTACCGCAGCACTGCGGCGCTTTTTACCGCAAATAAACCTTGGTATTACCAAGGTTTAACGCAAATGCGGTAAAAATCGCCGCAAAGCATGAATATCGCTGAAAAGTCAGCGATATTCATGCATTAGCGAGCTAATGCTCTTAGCCATGTTATCCACCTCCCATTGGATAACATGGCTAAGAACTGATCAGGGCAGGTGTTAGCTTTTGGAGATATTCCCGCTTAGCACGAATATCTCCAAAAGTTGGTAATAGGAGATAGCGATGTTAGCCACTGTTTTCAGTTGCTAACATCTTGGCACGCCCACTTTGCATCTCATTAGTGATAAATATCACTGACATGCAAAGTGGGGCCCAAGATGGTCGCTATCTCCTACTAGCTGTTGCTAACTGGTGTTAGCGGCAGCTAGGTAATAGGGAGATAATTTTATCTCCGCTTTCTTGGCTTTTAAAGCCAATAAAGCGGAGATAAACCCCCTTGATAATATGCCCCAAAATTATCTCCCTATTAGCAACAGGGTGCTAACACGCAAATTTGCATGTTAGCACCCTTTTTCTCTACGCTTCCCCTTGCATCTCTAATGAGATGCAAAGGGGGCGTTCCAGAGAAAAATAATAGGAGAAATGTTGTTAAGCGACATTTCTCTTATTATCAAGGATTTCGCTAACCCTGTTAGTGATAAAAAAAGCAGTGCTAACCGCGGTTAGCACTGCTTTTTTTACACCTGGGGGCATATTATCAAGGGGGTTTATCTCCACTTTTTTGGCTTTAAAAGCCAAGAAAGAGGAGATAAAATTATCTCCCTATTACCAAGCTGTCGCTAACACCAGTTAGTGACAGCTAAAAGGAGATAGCGACCATCTTGGGCCCCGCTTTGCATGTCAGTGATATTTATCAGTAATGACATGCAAAGTGGGCGTGCCAAGATGTTAGCGACTGGAAACAGTCCCTAACATCGCTATCTCCTATTACCAACTTTTGGAGATATTTGCGCTAAGCGCGAATATCTCCAAAAGCTAACAGCTGCCCTGAGCAGTTCTTAGCCATGTTATCCAATGGGAGGTGGATAACATGGCTAAGAGCATTTGCTCGAAAATGCATGAATATCGCTGACTTTTCAGCGATATTCATGCATTGCGGCCGTTTTTTATCGCATTTGCGATAAACCTTGCTAATAGCAAGGTTTATCTGCGATTAAAATCGCCGATGTGCGGCGCTAATTTTTGTCTCTAAACAAGTTAGAGACAAAAATTATCGCTAGTTGTTGGTAATATGCCCCCTTATCTCCACTTTCTTGGCTTTTAAAGCCAAAAAAGCGGAGATAAATCCCTTGATAATATGCCCCTACAAGACTTAAGAAAAGGGACTGCTGTTCAGAGAATCAATGTTGCTGAGAAGAACTATTGCTGAAAAAGCCAGGGGGCATATTATCAAGGCCAGGCGATACATTATCGCCGCTTTTATCGGCAGGAAACTGCCGATAAAGCGGCGATAATGGCCTTGATAATATGCTCTATGAATTCCAATCGAAGCCCATGTTAAATGTGAACACATCTAACATGGGCTTCGATTGGAATTCTTAGAGCATATTATGAAGGCCATTATCGCCGCTTTATCGGCAGTTTCCTGCCGATAAAAGCGGCAATAATGTATCGCCTGGCCTTGATAATATGCCCCCAAGTTTTTAATCCCTTGCGGAACTTAACCAAATCAGGGGTATATTATCTAGGGGGTTTATCTCCGCTTTTTTGGCTTTAAAAGCCAAGAAAGCGGAGATAAAATTATCTCCCTATTACCTAGCTGTCGCTAACACCAGTTAGCGACAGCTAGTAGGAGATAGAGACCATCTTGGGCCCCACTTTGCATGTCAGTGATATTTATCACTAATGATATGCAAAGTGGGCGTGCCAAGATGTTAGCGACTGGAAACAGTCTCTAACATCGCTATCTCCTATTACCAACTTTTGGAGATATTCACGCTAAGCACGAATATCTCCAAAAGCTAACACCTGCCCTGAGCAGTTCTTAGCCATGTTATCCAATGGGAGGTGGATAACCTGGCTAAGAGCATTAGCTCGGTAATGCATGAATATTGCTGAATTTTCAGCAATATTCATGCATTGCGGCGATTTTTATCGCATTTGCGATAAACCTTGGTAATACCAAGGTTTATTTGCGGTAAAAATCGCCGCAGCGCAGCGGTAAATTTTTGTCTCTAACCAAGCAATAGCGATAATTATCGCTATTGCTTGGTAATATGCCCCTCAGTTTCCAACTTCATCCTCACAGGCAAGGTATTCCACATTTTGGTGGCCAGATGCGAAAAGGAGCGGCCGCCCATCTTCGCCAGCCTAAATCTAGGAACAACAAAGTCTCCCTTACCTGCAGATCTAAGGGTACGGCTAGGAGTATAGGCATGAATAAGACTTTGAAGGTATTTGGGGGTAGAGCCCTGTTTAATCTTAAAAATATAGCATAAAGCCTTAAACTTGGTCTATTTTTAATCTCTAGCCAATGCAGATCGCGAAGGGCTGGGAGTGCGGATTCTTTCCTGGGAACATTGCGTAGCAGCCGTGCGGCTGCGTTTTGGAGTTTTCTCAACGTAGCCAGATCAGCACCAAGGTACAGGACATTCCCGTAGTCCAGACGGGATGTTATCAAAGCCTGGACCACAGTCCTTTGGGTGGTGGTCGGAAGCATCCACAAGATTTTTTGGAGCCATTTGAGGGTGGCAAAACAAATGGCAGCCACTTTGACAGCCTGTTGTCGCATCGTAAGTTTCTCATCAATTAAAAATCCGAGATTGCGATCCGCTGCTGCTCCAGGACCCAGTGGGATTCCCACATCCTCTGGTCCTTCAGAATCAACTAACATTCATGGGGGCTTATTTACAAGGTCTTTGCGCCACCCGTACGTCACTTTTCCCATGTTAAAAATGACGTAAAAGTGGCGCAAGGGGCTCGTAAATAAGCCCCATGGTTTGGGCTCTCTCAGGAGACATGAACAAATTGAGGGCCTTTCATCGACTGCTGCCGAATATATACAACATGCTTGGGCTCCATCCACCCGTAAGAGATATTCTGCAGCAAGGACGGTTGGATGGATTGGTGCCTTCAACGACAGGTGGATCCCGTGGGATCTGATTTGAAGGAGATTTCGAATTTTTTGTCCAACTGTGCAGATTCAGGTCTTTATTATAGATCGGTGAATAATTTCAGATAAGCTTTATCAGCTGGACACAATCATATTTGATGGTGTGTAAGTTAATGGAAGGTATCATGGTCGCTCGTCCACCGAGACCCAGATACACTACGTTATGGGATGTGTTTAAAGTTCTCTCATTATTAGAATCCTGGCCTGACAATAAAGATTCATAGCTGAAACAATTATCAACAAAACTCACCATGGTGCTATGTCTTATATCCTGTCATAGAGTTTCCAATGTGCTTGTGTTAGACCACAGCTTTCCAAACTTTTCATGTTGGTGACACACCTTTTTGTGAAAAAATGTTCAGGGACACGGTAATGCGAGCGAGCGAACCCAAACCACCTAAGGGGGGTCAGGCCCCACACCCCACACACACACACACCCCACACACAAGCCCCCACACACACACACACAATCCTACACACACACCCCACATCCTCACTCACACACACAACCCCACACAACCCCACACACACAACCCCACACAACACCACACACACACACAACCCCACGCAACCCCACACACACACAACCCAACACACACAACCCCACACACACACACACACACACACCCACACACACACAACCCCACATATCCCCCCACACACACCCCCCTCACACACACACACAACCCCACACATACCCACACAACCCCACACACACACACACAACCACCCCCCACACACACACACAACCCCACACACAAAAAAATGCAAGTGTCCGTCTGTAACACAACTGGTGCTCATGTAAAGCGCTCTGATACCTTTGGCTCTAGTTTCCTCAACAAAAAAAGTTTGGCAAAAGCTGCTTGGTAAAGCGTTATGGATGTTTTCTACCATTATTTATCAACGCAATTGCTTTCTTAGAATTACTTCACTTGGCTACACTGATGGTCAATTGGTCCCCAAACTACATTCACTTAAGAATCACCTGTTTGAGTTCTTTGAAGCCCTGGAGAGAAATCAATATGAGGTTTCATAAAAACAATAGTTTCTACTGAGTGCTGATATGTATTTCATCCGTAGCCTCCAGGAGCACATGGGTGTAAGTGTGTGTGTGAGTTTCGGGAAACCTACAGTACCACAGAGTGCAACACCATACAATAGAATACAATACTATCTATACTACTATTATAAAGAGAGAACTTGCACCTTTTGGCCAGGTAAACTCGGGAACCACAGCACCAATCACAACACCCAATACAGCGTTGGAAAGGGCAGTTGAAGCAGAACGACATAGGCTAATGCAGATGCCCACCATATACATTTAGGGGCAGATTTATGTTAACTGGCGCATCCCCAGGGATGCGGCAGTTAACATGCGCCACAGCTCCGCCAGCCATGGTGCGCCGCATTTATAATGCGGCGCACCATGGTGCAAAAACGGCACAGATGCGTGACACATCTGTGCCGGAAATGTGGCGCATTGCTGGAGTTGTGTCGCAAGCGCGACGCAGCTCCAGCAAGGCTCGGGGTTGCCCCATTTTAACAATGCTGCGTCAAGACCTACGCCTGCTTCAAGCAGGCGCAGGCTTTTGACGCAGCATTGGCTTAAAAGTGACTGAGTGAAATCTCATAGATTTCACTCAGCCACTTTTGCGAGGCGCACCTGCCCCGGAACGCCCACCCTGCGCCGGAACGCCCACAAGTGACGCAGGGCTTTACAACTTGACGCATCTGCCTAGATGCGTCACGTTGTAAATCGTTCGTAGGGATGCGCCACGTTGACGCCGCCTTGCGTGACTCAACAGCGGCGTAAACGTGGCGCAAGGGCCTCATAAATCTGCCCCTTAAAATGTAAAAGAACCGTGCCAGCAAAGTAGTCCCTTGTGGGCGTGTCTGCATTGTGCTGTGGGTGTGTGCTGGGGGCGTGACAATCGCTGGGGACATTCCGTCACGAGTGTTGTTTTTTCTTCCCAGGTTCTATACATTCCTGCTCCCTTTAAATAGTATTTCAGTGGAGGTCCCATTCTCTTAGAACCACCCCAAGCACAGTTATGGGCAAAAATACAACTAAAAGGCCCTTCAAAGCATTATGGGATAAGCTTAGCATAATTTTTAGCATTCATGAAAGGGTTTCAATGTTTTTGAATTTTACTCATCAGGGACATCTTGGGACGACGAGCTGAACTGCAGCTTGGTGTATAATATTATAAATGCTATTGCATTTGCCTCATCAGGGACATCTAGGGACTGCGAGATGTACTGCAGCTTGATATATAATATTTTAAATTCTATTGCATTTGCATCATCAGGGACATCTAGGGACATGAGGTGAACTGCAGCTTGATGTGTAATATTTTAAATGCTATTGCATTTGCCTGGTAATATGCCCCAATGTTTTTACCGATTTAAGAGTGAATCAGTGGGACTCATCAGGACCGGGTGCAAAATATAGAGGCATAAAGTAAACCCTCATTAGAATACAGAGAAATTACATCTGTTCTTTTAGATAGTTGTCCTGAACCCTCCAGGTAGAAACATAATGAAGTTGGACAGACTGATGAGAGCAGTTAGTTGTTCGGCGGAAAAAGAGCTCCTCAGACATGTGCGCGAGACAACTTTATCGTCATTCTGTCAAGGCCGACATTTGACCCCAATCTGTCATGGCCGCTTGCTAGCCAAATATCTTCCCGGTTTTAAGTCTTTCAACCAGATCCGATTTACAAAAGGGGGTGGTGATGAACAGAGTGTCTGAATTGAGCAGACCACTCTTACCCAGTCCAAAGATCAGGGCTTGATCCATCACCGTTATTTATCTCACTGCCCCATCCCAGCTCAGAACATGGCTATATGCAAATCAGTCTGTCCCTGGCCCAGTGCATCATGGGAACAGGGCAGACTAAACTACCAAGCCAATTCTTTACCAGAAAGGAGACAAGCTACCGGGGACCGGTTTCTGGCATTTCAGCCTCTTCGGCCCGGCTTGCTTGAATCCTGATGGAGCAGTGAGAAAGGGACTCATGTCTGAGTACACCCTGCCACACCTATAGTGGCCAAAATCGATTTACAAAAGGGGGTGGTGATGAACAGAGTGTCTGAATTGAGCAGACCACTCTTACCCAGTCCAAAGATCAGGGCTTGATCCATCACCGTTATTTATCTCACTGCCCCATCCCAGCTCAGAACATGGCTATATGCAATTCAGTCTGTCCCTGGCCCAGTGCATCATGGGAACAGGGCAGACTAAACTACCAAGCCAATTCTTTACCAGAAAGGAGACAAGCTACCGGGGACCGGTTTCTGGCATTTCAGCCTCTTCGGCCCGGCTTGCTTGAATCCTGATGGAACAGTGAGAAAGGGACTCATGTCTGAGTATACCCTGCCACACCTATAGTGGCCAAAATCGATTTACAAAAGGGGGTGGTGATGAACAGAGTGTCTGAATTGAGCAGACCACTCTTACCCAGTCCAAAGATCAGGGCTTGATCCATCACCGTTATTTATCTCACTGCCCCATCCCAGCTCAGAACATGGCTATATGCAAATCAGTCTGTCCCTGGCCCAGTGCATCATGGGAACAGGGCAGACTAAACTACCAAGCCAATTCTTTACCAGAAAGGAGACAAGCTACCGGGGACCGGTTTCTGGCAATTCTGGGACAGGAACAGACTAATTTGCATACAGCCAGGTTCTGAAACTGGGATGGTGCAGTGAGCTAAAAAACGGTGTTGGATCTAGCCCTGATCTCTTGACTGGGTGAGAGTATTCTGTTTAATTCAGAGACTCTGTCCCTCACCACCCCTTGTTGTAACTATTTCAACCAGATCCAGCATGGACGCCACGCCTCTCATTCCAGTGACGTCCAAACCAATGGCGAGCCATTCTAAACCAGTGAGGTGTTTGGTTTGTCGGATCTCAAGCAGGGCGTGGCCGCGGTACTAATATTTGCATATTTTCTGTGCAATGCCATGGACTTCTTTTCTTTGTTTTTCTTTGTTAAATTGTCAATAATAACTTATTTTAGTACCCTCAGATCTTTTACTCCTTTCCATTTCAATCAACAATTAATATATTATAGTGGACCTATTAAAATTAGGTATTTTTTAGCGCTACCACGTGAAATTGCGAATAGCTCTTTACTATTTGTCTAGAAGGTTTCTCATAAAGTGAAGCCGCCACATCACTGTAAATGAAAGATATGAAGAAAGTCTTTAGGTCTGATCTAGAACGGTTGGAACGCTGAAGAATGATATTGTGTCATTAGGATCTTGATATGAAACTCATTTTAAAAAGTAGTGGGAAATGATGTCACGGTCCATTAATGGATGTCTTATTATGCTACTCAATAGTGGGTGTTGCCAGCAGATTTTATATAGACGAGTACAGTGAGGTTCGTTGTTGATTGCCGAAAAGTGCCCAATTAATTTTAGCTTGTTTTGTTAACTGGATTTTTTAATTCCAGGTTACCTCCGTTCTAGATTTGCTGCTAATTAGAATGCTTTGCGAGAAGTTGTCCCTCCAGCGGTAAATAAATGATTGCAACGAGCTAAAAGTTCAACAAAACCCACTTGCACAGTGTTAAGTAGCGGGCCCTGGGCCCACTGGCTAAAGAGACACTGACACTAGTGACATCACAGTCGAGGTGCGAAATATGGATTCCGCGAGGGAAGTCCGAGGCCGAGTAACAATTTACTAACAGCCTGATTCATGTACGGGCCGTTTTGCGTGGCCCTAATAGCGAATCATAGCGACTCGCTATTGAGGACACGCAAAACGGCATTCATGTAGGAATTGCTAAATCAATAGCGATTCCTACATGTTCTCTATTTGCGAGTAGCAATTTGCTACTCGCAAAGAAAGGAATAACTCCCCATTCATTCCTATGGGCCAAACGGCCCATAGGAATGAATGGGGAGTATCCCTTATTTGCGAGTAGCAATTTGCTACTCGCAAATCAGATAGCGATTTTAAGGGTGCCAGGGGTGTCCAAAGGACACCCTGTAGCACCCCTAAAATGCACATTTGAACAGGTGTTGCGCACACACATGTCCAAAGGACATGTGTGTGTGCAACATGCAACTTAGAAAAATGCTTTTAAAAGCATTTTTCTATGTTTTTGCTATTTACCGAGAGGTCTGACCTCTCGGTAAATAGCGGCCCAATTTTGCTAAATCGCAATTTTTGCAAGTGTCATGAATAGCATTTAAGGAATCTCTAATAGAGATTCCTTAAATGCTAATCCTCGCATATTTGCTAATTCCTCATTAGCGATTTTTGCATTTGGGATTGTGAATCCCAAATGCCAAAATTGCACTCGCAAAAGGCAAGATTCTGAGAATCTTGCCCTTTGCGAGTGCAATTTTGCTTCATGAATCAGGCGGCAGATATCTCTGGAGGAGCAAGAAGAGGTGCAGTACCACTGGCAGTCCCCAGAGGTCCCTGTAGAGTCTGAATAGGGCTGCACGGACACAGTACCGCAGGCTGTCCCCAGAGGTTCCTGTAGAGTTCTATAGCAGCAACTACACTGGTTATCGCAATAAAGGCCAGCTCTCTGCTTTGAAATATATATATAGATATATATATATATATATATACACATATATATATATGTGTATATATATATGTATATATCTATATATATATATACTAGCAGCCTGTCCTGACGTTGTCCAGGTATGAATTGCTGCGGGCCAATAGTATATTGTTTCGTAGGATTTCATTTTGATAGCATTTCTTATCTGTGACAGGCCTGTGAAACGCTCCGGCTCACAGTGCACTACTGATGCACTTAAGAGTGCGCGTTTAGTAGTGTGTGAACTCGAGTTTCCCTACTTTATGTTTCTTGCAATATTATATAGCGCAAACTCGACAACATGGCATGAGCACAATTTACATTACAGAAGAACACATTGATTTGTGGTAGGCACCGGGAGACAAAGCGATTTGCCTGGAATCACAGGATGTTGAGCTGATGCCGAGATTCGAACGTAGCTCCCCAGCTCTAAAGTTCGCAATTCTAGAACTTGTGGCGGGAGGTGTGTCTAAAAGTGTATGTCGGTGCTGGCCATCAATGAGAGAGACCTGTGCATTTTTCCAATTGGTGGTGAAAAAATATGAGTATGTTGCTGGAGATGTGGGCCGCCGTGCCACCAATATACTTACGGGGGAGGGTAAACACCCATTATTCCGCACATTTCTTTCCGCATACCATCACTCTGCATACTTTCATTACGAAAGTACCATGACTCCGCAATGCCATTATAACGCATGGCATTACATTTTATATGCTTTTACCACGCATACATTTACAACGATATTCGTTGTAAATGCATGAATGGTAAAAGCATGTTTTTTTTAAAAATGTTTGGATAAGGCAAGTATGGGTATAGGGGTATATGTTTTGGGGTACTGAGGTATATGTTTTGGGGTGTTTGGGTATTTTAATGGTCCAGATATAGTTTTGGGTTATGGAGTACAGGGGTATTTTTAGGGTTCAGGTGTAGGTTTGGGTTTTGGGGTACAGGGGTATTTTAAGTGTTCAGGGCTAGGTTTGGGTTTTGGGGTACAGGGGTATTTTTAGGGCTCAGGGCTAGGTTTGGGTTTTGGGATACAGGGGTATTTTAGGGTTCTGGGCTAGGTTTGGGTTTTGGTGTACAGGGGTATTTTTAGGGTTCAGGGGTAGGTTTGGGTTTTGGGGTACAGGGGTATTTTTAGGGTTATGGGCTAGGTTTGGGTTTTGGGGTACAGGGGTATTTTAGGGTTCAGGGGTAGGTTTGGGTTTTGGGGTACAGGGGTATTTTTAGGGTTCAGGGTGTGTTTGGGTTTTGAGGTACAGGGGTATTTATAGGGTTCAGGGTAGGTTTTGGTTTTGGGGTACAGGGGTATTTTTAGGGTTTAGGGATAGGTTTGGGTTTTGGGGTACAGGGGTATTTTAGGGTTCAGGGGTAGGTTTGGGTTTTGGGGTACAGGGGTATTTTTAGGGTTCAGGGGTATGTTTGGGTTTTGAGGTACAGGGGTATTTATAGGGTTCAGGGCTAGGTTTTGGTTTTGGGGTACAGGGGTATTTTTAGGGTTTAGGGATAGGTTTGGGTTTTGGGGTACAGGGTAGATTTATAAGGTTAAGATGGGTTAGTGTTTAAGGGTGTTGGGGTATTTTATAGAGTAAGGGTGGGTTATGATTATGGGGTGCAGGGGTATTTAAAGTAGGGTTGGGTGGAATTGGCGCAAACTTGGTACAATAAATCCGCAATATTTCGTTCCGTCAGATTTCCAAATATTAAAACAGAAACCTCATATATTCAAGGTAAAATAACAAGTATTTCAACATGCTAAAATGCATATAGTAATTTCACAAAAGTGAAATTAGCTTCCAGCAAGCAGTGAGAGAGGTGATGATTTTGAGATCAAGCCCCTGCAAACCATTATGGGACGAGATTAGCAGTGGGAAGTGGATATTATAGTATCCAAATAATTCTACAAAGAGCTGCAGTTCACCTCGTTCTCGCCAGTTGTCCCCAAGAGGCAAATGCAATAGCATTTAAAATATTATACATCAAGCTGCAGTTCACCTCATGGTCCCTAGATGTCCCTGATGAGGCAAATGCAATAGCATTTAAAATATTACACATCAAGCTGCAGTTCACCTCATGTCCCTAGATGTCCCTGATGATGCAAATGCAATAGCATTGAAAATATTATATATCAAGCTGCAGTTCACCTTGTCGTCCCAAGATGTCCCTGATGAGTAAAATTCAAAAACATTGAAACCCTTTCATGAATGCTAAAAATTATGCTAAGCTTATCCCATAATGCTTTGCAGGGCCCTTTAGTTGTATTTTTGCCCATAACTGTGCTTGGGGTGGTTCTAAGAGAATGGGACCTCCACTGAATTACTATTTAAAGGGAGCAGGAATGTATAGAACCTGGGAAGAAAAAACAACACTCGTGACGGAATGCCCCCAGCGATTGTCACGCCCCCCCAGCACAAGCCCACAGCACATCGCAGACACACCCACAAGGGACTACTTTTCTGGCATGGTTCTTTCACTTTTTAAATGTATATGGTGGGCGTCTCCATAGCCTATGTCCTTCTGCTGCAACTGCCCTTTCCAACGCTGTATTGGGTGTTGTGATTGGTGCTGTGGTTCCCGAGTTTGCCTGGCCAAAAGGTGCAAGTTCTCTCTTTATCCATACTAACTAGCAGCCCGTCCCGACGTTGTCCGGGAGCAATTAGGCTACAGGGCCCCCGCCCGCCCCGACGTTGTCCGTGGGGCCCCCGGAGCCTACCTCCATATATTGCAGTATTATACCTCTATGTTTACTTTGTATGCTTTTGTAACCTGCACAAGTCCATTTTTACTCCTATACCTCTATGTTTACTTTCGACGCTTTTGTATCCTGCACACATAACTTTTTCTTCCTGTAATGCACCGTTTGGCTCACTTTTGTAATGCTCCGTTTGCTTCCTCTTGCTCACGATTGTAATTTTTTGCTTAATTTTTCCACCGCTCACCGTTCCTCCCCGCCTGTCCGCTGCTCCTCACCGCCTGTCCGCCGCTCCTCACCGCCTGTACGCCGCTCCTCCCCGCTCCATGTCCGCCGGTCCTCCTCGCGCTCCTGGACGCCGCTCCTCCCTGGGCTCCTCACGTCAGCACGCACGTCTAGGCCGGCGCTTCTTCCAAGGGACTACTTTTTTTTCCGGTACATTTTTTAAATAACGTATATTTATTACGTTTATATAGCCTATGTCCATCTGCACACCCTGACGATTACAACGATGTATCGGGTGTGTGGATTGGCGCTGTGGTTCCCGAGTTTACCCGCCTCAAATGTTCAAAGTTCTTCCTTTATAATAGTAGTATAGATATATATATAACTATACTAGCAGCCCGTCCCGACCTTGGCCGGGAGCAATCAGGCTTCCCCGACATTGTCCAGCAGCCCAGGCCCCCGCCGTGATCATTAGTGCCCTTTGTAATTTGGGGCTCTTGGTATTGAGCACAGTGTACTTTTCTTTTGGAGCAATGTGACATTGCTGCTGTTTGGCTCTATCCATGACGTGACCCCCGCCCGCCCCGACATTGTCCAGCAGCCTGGGCCCCGGCCCGCCCCGACATTGTCCAGCAGCCCGGGCCCCCGCCGACCCCATCCCCACGCCTGCCCCAACCCCCGCCTGCCCTGACATTGTCCGTGGGTCCCCCGGAGCTTTACCTCAGCTGCCGCTCCTCCCCGCGCTCCTAAGTTCACCGCTCCGCCGCTCCTCGCCGCTCGTCACCGCTCCTCCCGCCTGTCTGTCACTGCTCACCGCCTATCTGCCGCTCCTCACTGCTCCTCCCCCGCGCCATGTCCGCCGCTCCTCCACGCGCTCCTGGACGCCGCTCCTCCCTGCGCTCCTGACATCAGCACGCAGGTTGCGGCCGGCGCTACTTCGAAGGGACTACTTTTTTTTTAATGTACATTTTTTAAATAACGCATATTTGTATAGTTTATATAGCCTATGTCCATCTGCACACCCTGACGATTACAATGATGTATCGGGTGTGTGGATTGGCACTGTGGTTCCCGAGTTTACCCGCCTCAAAGGTTCAAAGTTCTTACTTTATAATAGTAGTATAGATATATATAGATAGATAGATAGATATAGAGGGACTGATATCAAATGACGAGCATAAGTTCCTGTTTAACACCCACCCAAGGTTGCCCTATCTATATTTACTACCAAAAATTCATAAGAACACTGTTCCGGTTCCTGGACGTCCGATAATTTCGGCGATAGGAAGTATGACGGAAAATGTGGGCTCATACATTGACTTCTATTTACAGGACCTGGTAAGAACGATGCCCTCTTATCTAAAAGACACTGGTGATTTTTTACGGCACCTCAATGACATAACCTGGTCAAAGGAATGGATTTTACTAACTCTAGATATAGAGTCTCTCTATACTAGTATACGGCACAAATGTGGTTTACGTGGTGTGGAACATTTCTTAAATACACGTCCTGCTGAATATGCTATGCATAACAAAATGTTGATTTCCCTCATTTCATGGTGCTTAAATAACAATTACTTTTCATTTGAGAAGGAACTGTATAGACAAAAGCAGGGGGTGGCCATGGGGGCCTGCTTTTCTCCGAGCTACGCATGCTTGCATGTAGGGTTTTGGGAAAAGCAGGTCCTCATGAAAGAACACAAAACTACATTTGAAAATAATGTGATCTCATGGCTTCGTTATATAGACGATGTTTTTATTATTTGGAAGGGCAATATGCAGAGTGCTTTGGAGTTTGTTGAACTTTTGAATACTAATGAGTTCAATCTGCACTTCACGTCAAACATAAGTGACACCATGCTCGAATTTTTAGATGTCCAAATACTGATAACTGATGAGACACTTACCACTACAGCATATAGGAAACCATCTGCTGGAAATGCAATATTACATGCATCAAGTGCTCATCCGCGCCACCTAATTGCCAGCATACCCTATGGTGAATTGCTGCGCCTTAAACGCATTTGCAGCACGCCGGAACAATTTAACATCTGTAGCCGGACATGCTTAGATCGCATGCGAGCAAGAGGGTATAGCGAGGACATCCTTGACAAAGCCATGAGTAAAACTAATGAAAGATCGAGATCCACCCTGCTGCCCAGCACCACTGAGGTAGATTTCAGTACAGTGGATGACAATAGTTCCCCAAGTCTGATCACCACTTACAGTAGACAGGAGCGCAAAATACGCAATATCATGAAAAAGAATTGGCCCATTGTTCTTACAGACCCTATTCTTAAAACCACGTTATTAGAACATCCTAGCGTGACATTTAGAAAGTCAAAAAACATAGGGAATCTCCTATCTAAAGAGATTTCCACTGGGTCTACAAGTATAAAAACATGGATGCCCTCGAGTAATGGATTCCGTAAATGTGCTACATGTAGGGCATGTAACTTTGGAGCCAACACTGCCACTTACAATACCCCTTTTAAAAATAAAGCGCAAACAATTAGAGGGAAATATGACTGCCGCACTGAGTACGCCATTTATGTTCTCACGTGTACCTGCGGCTTGCGTTATGTTGGCAGTACGAAAAATCCCGTACATATGCGCATCCTGCAACACATTCGTGCCATTATCCATAGTGACCCGGCATACCCGGTAGCCCGACATTTCAAAGTGAGCCACAACAAAGACGTAAATTGTCTCACTTACTTTGTAATTGATCAGGCACCGATACCCAAGCGTGGTGGGGACAGAGATAAGGCTCTAAGGCAGTTAGAGACTAGATATATTCTCAATCTCGATTCTAAGCATCCTAACGGCCTTAATGACAGGGAGGACATGCACACCTTCCTGCTATAATAATTATTGTATCCTGTACCCCATCCACCAATCAAGTTTGTCTTGTCACTTGTGTCCACAACATCGCCAGTAGTCTAGATAATTACAGCACAAGATTAAGTGAACAATTCACTAACATCCTTGAGCGACATTTACTGAACCTGTGATTTTATATCTCTCCCCAGTATCACTATGTTTTTAAACCTTTCACACTATCTTGGTTGCACTCATTTCACTCAGCACTTTATAAAATGGGAAGTTGACTTTGTATACATCTGGTCATCTATTGCTTTAGAAACCAGCGGCTCAAGGGTAGAGGCTCTATCCTAATTGTATGAGTTCAGCACCAGCACTTTATAGATAGTATTCTTTTTTACTAGCAACGTGACCTTTAGGCGTGCCACCTGTAGGAGCCAATGTATTTACTTGATTACATATCAGCTACGTTATAGCCAGTTTAAAGATAAATTGCCATTTTTGCACAATTATTTTAATATAATATTTATTTATGTAAATTATCAACTGACCTTTTATTCATTGAAGGTATTTTTTTACTATTTTAACATATTTATATGTTATTTATGGATTGCAAAAGGTTTTACTAACTGGATCACTATTTATAAGACACAATAGTTGTATTATATGGTTTCCAAGTATTATGCTATTGGTTTAATATTGGCATACGTCAATACGCATTTAAGCGGTCATATGTTCGTTGCAAATTGAACCACATTGAAAGAATCTCTATTTTAAGTGCAATATAAATTATGCTGCTATATTTTTATCTAAGCTGGCAAAGTTGCAATTTCTTGTGCACATGTAAAACACCTAACACGCTAAAAAAGTCTGTTTTCTATGTTTTTGATTACTAGAACACGTGGTGTTACTATAGAAAGAAAAAAACGAGTGTGTGCGCTATTTAAAGTGACACTATCTGCATTTCCGTTATGTGATCAAGGGCAGTCCCTGCCCGAAACGCGTCATGCTTACCTGAACTGCTGACACAATGGATAATAAAAAGTTCGCTGTGACACTCTGCTAAATCGTGTGGTGGTCCGTTACTTCTGTGGTCTAAACTGGGAACAGAAATTGCTCCATATATATATATATATATATATATATATATATATATATATATATATATATATATATATATATATATATATATATATATATATATATATATATATATATATATATATATATATATATATATATATATATATATTCACTGAAAAAACCATTGGTTATAGACCATATATAGTTAGGGATTAGCCTTTTCAAAACCTTATTTTACTCACACAATACCATTGAAATTTCATATATAGTTAGTTCCACTAACTATATAGCGCGCACCCGCAATCCACTGCTGATGATGTCACATATTACATCATTCATGACATGGTTAGTGACATCACTGATGACATCACTGATGACATCTCAAATGACATCACTGATGACATCTCAAATGACATCACTGATGACATCTCAAATGACATCACTGATAAAATCAGTGATAACATCTCATTTGACATGACTGATCACATCACTGATGATATCATTCATGTGATAATACCATGAACCTCTTCAGACTCTAATATAACCTTAGATACAATCAGTGTAAACAGACAGTCACAGACTGTCACTCATCCATGGACTTACTCACACACCTAGTCAGTTATGCAAAAAATCAATCACACCTCCATTTTCTCAACTATACAGTTATACACACCTTACTTATTCAAACATATACTAACACATATTTACTTTACTCTCTTATACAATCCCTGATACATGTCCACAATGATCCATACAGCCACTCACACATTCACTGGCTCTTATGCACAGTTATTTATATATGTCAACTCTCACATGTACTGTGTTTTACATATGTACTTACTTTGACATGTAGCACTGAGATATCCATTCACTCACTAATACACTCATGCACAGTCAACCGCCCATACAGCTGTTTCCACATACACTTTTGAACCTATACATATAGTGAATCAACTACTCACACATCTATGTACAGAGTCACACACCTCCCAGCCACCCATACACACACACTCAGTTTCCCATACAAATACTTGGACAACCAATGAATAACCCATACAGTTACTCATATAGCTACTGATCAACATATGCAGCAGTTTGTAGAACAACAGATATAATGATGCACACATTAAAACAGTTTAGTCACTAACCCATGCACTCAGTGAGACACATTTAATCACTCACTCATACAGTCAGTCATGCACCTACTAAATCCTTCATCCAGACACTTATACATCCACTCATTCTTCAATATGTAAGACATATTTTAACTTTATAGAAACATACAGTCACTGGATGTTGCCATCAGTGATGTCATCAGTGATGTCATTTGAGATGTCATCAGTGATGTCATTTGAGATGTCATCAGTGATGTCATCAGCCTACTCCCTTCTGCGGCACTTCCCTGTAGGAAAAGAGCAAACAGGGTAGGAGGACGTCCCATTTCCTCCGCAGGCTTTTGGGTATACTTCTGATCATACCCTTCAAGGTTTTGTTGAACCTTTCCACGAGGCCATTGGCCTGTGGGTGATAAGGAGTGGTAAACCGGTAGGTCACTCCACACTCCTTCCACATTGCCCGCATATATGCTGACATGAAGTTGGTCCCCTGTCAGACACAACTTCTTTGGGGAATCCCACTCGGGTAAAGATCCCCATCAGGGCCTTCAGCACTACAGGTGCAGTAATGGTTCTCAGAGGTATTGCCTCCGGATACCTTGTGGCATGATCCACCAGTACCAGGATAAACCTGTGACCCGATGATGTCGGTGGATCTAGGGGCCCAGCAATGTCGATGCCCACCCTTTCAAAGGGGGTGCCAATGACGGGAAGTGGTTCCAGGGGAGCCTTCAGCTTCATCCCTGTTTTCCCACTGGCTTGGCATGACACACACGACCGACAGTATGTGTCGGACGCCACCCTCATTCGAGGCCAATAAAAGTGGGGGACAAGCCGAGCAAAGGTCTTGTCCTGACCCAGGTGTCCTGCCAAGGGAATCTCGTGAGCCAACTCTAATAGGAAGGCTCGGTAACACTGTGGGACTACCAGGGCCCGTGACAATCCATGCACTGGCGCCCTGGGTTCACTGTAGAGGAGACCATCCTCCCAATAAACACGATAGTTCCCAGACTCGTTACCTGCTGCTTGGGCTTCAGCCTGTTGCCTCAGACCCTCGAGGGTGGGACATTCCCTCTGTCCCTTGCTCAGTTCCTCCCTGGATGGTCCCCCCTCCACTCGCCACTCAGCGGGGATAGGCAGATCCTCCAAGGGAACCATGTCCTCCTCAATGGACTCCGGGTCCACCTCCTCCGGTGGCCTATCTGTCTCACGGGGCACGGACATCGAGGCAGGCTCCTCCTGTCCTTGAGATTCTCCCTCATCAGCAGCTGGGTGGGCCATTGTTCCAGGCTCCAACCCACGCGACTTCTCCTCTCGAGCAGCCGCAGACCTGGTACTCACACAGGCCCAATCAGGTGTTCCCAGCATCTCAGAATGAGTCCGGTATTCCACCTCCTTCCAAGCATTGTGCTCCATATCATTGCCCAGCAGACAATCGACTGGCACAGCGGGGCTTACGGCAACTCGAAGTGAACCTGCAACCCCTCCCCACTCAAAGGGAACCTCGGCCACCGGATAGTGGCTCATTCTGCCGTCAGCCATCGCAGCTGGATGAAGTACGCCTGGAATCACCTGCTCTGAGGACACCAGATGACTCCTGACTATAGTCATACTGGCTCCTGTATCTCTCAGAGCTTCCCCTCTATGGCCATTGATGGTGACCCATTGCCCATACTTGGTAGTATTTGAGGGCATCTGTATGTTTGGAACCATCTCCCGATCACCCAGGGACACTAAGGTGACACCCGCCCACTCCCTCCCCTTAACTAAGGGCCTCTCCTCCCCGAGCGCTATACTAGCAACTCCCGGGGGCTTTCCTCCAGTGGGAGGGGTGGTCTCTTTGGGCATTTCACGTCTCCCTTACAATGTCCAACACCACCGCACTCAAAGCAATGGACAACCCTTGGCTGCTGACTCTGGCCAGGATTGGGGTTCCTTTGCGGGCTAGCCTTAGAGTTGGAAAAGAAACTTTTCCCCTTAAAGTTATTTTGGGGGCCTTTGGAGAACTCCTGTTTCTTATTATCTCCCCCCTCTTTCTTCTGGGGACGCCCTGTCCGGACTTCTGAGAATCTCCTCCCGTCCCCTTCGTGGACACTCGGGTACTTACCCAAATGTCCGCCTCCTCAGCAAGCTTACGGGGGCAAGTAAGTTTGCTGTCTACCAGGTGCTGCCTCATCTCAGGAAGACATTTCTCGAGTAGATGTTCCTTGAGTATTAGGTTGTACAACCCTCGATAGTCTTCCACCTCACTACCTTGGACCCACCCATCCATGGCTTTCTTGGCATAATCCAGGAAGTCAACCCAATTCTGTGAGCTCAGTTTGTGGCTGCCCCTAAACCTCTGCCGATATTTCTCTGGGGTCAACCCAAACTTCCTGATGAGCGCCACCTTCATGGCGGGGTAGTCTACCTGATCCTCCCGGTCTAGGGCCAATAGGGCATCCCTACATGTCGGAGGCATGTAACGGTACAATCCACCACCCCAATGCTTCTCAAGGATCCCATGGGCTCTTAAGGAGACCTCATAGGCTGCCAGCCACTTGTCTATGTCATCTCCAGCGGTATAACTGGCGACCACGTCCTTGGGTAAGTGAGGCCTGGGCTCCCTGGCAAATTCCTTAGACTCGACACCCTCCGGAGTGATGTTATGGGCCCTGAGGTCGAGCTCTCGTAGCTTGAGCTCGTGTTCCATCCTCTTCCCTTCCATCTCCAGCTTGGCTAACTCCCACCTTAATTGTCTTTCCTCTCTTCTGTCGGCTAACTCGGTCTCTGACAACCCTCCTGTTGACGCACTGCTGCCCTCCCGTGAGACTACCTTGGGGCTGATTAGCATTTCACCCACCCCCGGGGGACATTCCGCAGTCCTCTCAATGACAGTACCTCTGTCTGACTCCCCCTCCTCTACCGTTCCCTCCGGATGCGCTTCCACCCAGGCTCGCAGACTAATTCGGAGCTCCTCTCTTTTGGCCCCTCGCCTAACGAACACTCCCCTTTCCTGACAGAACTCCTTGAGCTGCGCCACAGTGTAGGTCTCCAGCTCTGACATGTCGAATTCCATCTTGTCAGTGAAAAGTGTGGACAACCACCTCGAAGTAGGTTACAAGGATAGGAACTCTGAGGGTCACCTCCACCCACCTCCAGAAGAGAATTTGGAAAAAGCTAAATATTGAATTGGAGGGCCGCTGGGAGAAAACTCCGGGTGTGTACCTGTGGCCCACACTGAATTATTATGGGGTCCAAAACAAGCACGGCTCGTAATCCCACCCGCTGAGCACCAATTTTATGTTGGACCTGCGATGGGCAAGCCCAGTACAAAGGGGGTAGCTTGGCTCAAGTGACAAGGCTAGTGAAGGCTTTCGTGCTAAGCCGGCTCTGACCCAATAATAACTCCCTGTACAGTCACCAAAAAGAAGGACACCACACCACTGCTGTAGAAAAATACGATTTCTTTATATAAAAACTCTTTGTTGTGAATAGGGTTCAATTAGGAAAGCACATACACATTTCTTTTGGTCACAATTTTCTGGGTTTCGGTTTTAAAATAAATACAATAAATAAGTTCAGGAATAAATATCATCAATAAATAGAATAAATATCAGGAATAAATATCGCTAATAAATAGAATAAATATCAGGAATAAATATCACCAATAAATATCACTTTTGTTTAGCAGAATAGATACTGGTTCATTTAAATAAACAAACACATGTTCATTCTGGTATCGCTGCCACCAATTAAATACTTCAGGAACATTATACTTGCAATACGTTTCAGTTTGGAAAGATAACTCTTACAGTTTGTGATGATTTCACTGATAATGTATAGAGGCTTCTCTGGGCACAAAAGGAGTGTTGGGGCTCTTTAAGGTTCACTCGGGGAGTATGCGCGTGTATCTAAAAGGCAAGGAAACACAGTGAACACTTCATTTACACTCGGCTGCCACCGGGATGAGATCTCTGCTTGCCGGTGGGGTCTAAGCGCGCCTACGGGCTTTGTCACCGCTAGAACTCAGGCGGCACCAGTTCAAAGTCTTTAGACTGACGAACGGGCTGCCGGAGAGGTCACACAATCTTCGCGCTCAGTCAAATAAATGCCGGTTCACAGTTCCTTTACAACGCCGCTCCCCACCTGAAGAAACGGGCCCACCTCACATCGGCTGCAATCGGGAAGCGATTCAGTCAGGGCACAGCACTTCTCACGCCAGCGACGGGGTTCTCAGGGGCTCCACGGACCTCCCTCCGACTTCCTCATACAGGGATGGTTCCCGCCCACAGCTACAGCTGCCTATTCACTGGGGAGGGGCAGAGACAGTAGTCCCGCCCAACGAAGGCCGGCCTTTCTCCGCCCCGGTGCACCACCTCACCTTCAGACTGCGCAGGAAGCACTCTACGCCGGTGGGGCTCGGGACGTCCGAGCTCCTCGCTGGAGGCGCCTGTCGCAAAGGGGCACAGAAGACGATCGCGGTCGCGGCGAACTTGCTCTCGCCTCGCGACCCGCGGAGTCTATCGTGATTCACCACCGGGGGGGCGGGGAGGCACACGAAATCGGCCACAGTCTCTTGGGGGTAATGAGGCACTCGCTGGGCAGGCGCTGTAGGCGCAAGGTCACCACACACGCAGCTGACTGGAACGCCAGTCAGGATCAACGCCAATGACCTTTGCTACTCCGCTGCCTGCGCTACCAGCCACCTCAGGGGTCAACAGGGCAGGTGTCAATCTGGTGTCAAGTCTGGAATTCCCTTCTTCTCTTCTTTCTCTCACTCTTCTAAAATGGCCACCAGGGACTGGACCTTATATAGCCAGTGCCCTGAGGTGCTGGCTCGTGCCAGTAGGTTCTAGAACCTTCTCTGGCTAGGCCAATGACATGGCACTTTTGAGATGTATTTAGGACCCTAACAGCCACCATACTGTGGTTCTAGAGCAGCCATTTTATGTACCTGAGGGAAATAAAGGAATTCCTGTCAGGAATGCGCGCCAGGTAAAAGGGCGCCAAAACCTTGAAAGGTCAAAGTTCATGGAGGCTCCAAGGGGAGTCACTCACATGAGGAAAAAGGATGGCCGCCATTTTAGGGCCATTCATACAGGTTGCCATTCCCAGTCTATAATGTCACAGGTTTCGCCAGGTGCCTTGTAAATAGGTGCCAAAAACCTTGTGAACAACTGGGTGTCAAGGAACATCTAGCCCCATGAAACAGCACATAAAAAGTCCTGGTAGACAAAGAAAAGCAACACATTTTGGGAGGTACAGGGGAACAAAAGAAATCATAGTGGTGAGGGGACTCTCAGAAGCAGACGGGTCTAACACCGTGATTGTGAAATTCAGGTATGGATTGATGTTATTAATCCACCCAAAAAACTCTGTGTAAGAGTTTTCGTTGGCTGACCAAAAGATCAGGATATCGTCTATGTAACATTTCCATAGCTTAATATTCCTGTGGTAAGGGTTTGTCAATGAAGAAATATGTCTCTCTTCAAAACTGGCCATGTACAGGCATGCTACACTGGGGGCTACTGTGCTCCCCATGCAAGTTCCCTGTATCTGATGGTGATAGGTGCCTTTGAATTCGAAGTAGTTCTCAGTAAGGACTTTTTCCGCACATTCCATGATGAAGGTAATGGGCGTTGCAGATGTCCATTCAGTTTTTTCGAGTGCCGCCTCGATAACACCTAGGGAGGCCCTGTGGGGGATGTTAGTGTAGAGGGCCTCAACGTCTAGGGTTATGAGGAAATCAATAGATTGGGCCTCGCCATAGTCTTGCAACAGACGTAGCAGATCTGTTGTATCCTGGATGTAGGAAGGGATTTGCTTCACCAGGGGCTGTAGGAAATGATCGCAAAACTTAGATAGAGGTTCTAGCACAGAGTCAATGCCTGAAACAATGGGTCGACCCGAGGCCGGAGTTACCCCTTTATGTATTTTGGGCAACGTATAGAAATACGGAACCCTAGGGTTCTTTTTCACTAGAAAATCTGCCTACTTTTTACTCAACCAGCTGTCACATTCCGCTGACTCAACCATACTCACAATGGACGTTGTGAGGCGTTCTGTCGGATTCTGTGTGATAGCCTTGTAGTATCTTGTGTCGTCAAGTTGTCTTTGACACTCTGTCTCATAGTCCATAGTGTCCATTATTACAGTTGCACCCCCTTTGTCAGCTTGTTTGATTGTTACAGAGGGGTTGTTGGCTCATGTGTCCAGAACGTTTCTTTCTTCCCTAGACATATTGTTATGTGTAGAGAAATTAGATAAGTTGTTAATTTCTATTAGAACCGCTTGCTCAAAAGTAAGCACCTCACTCGGTACCAATCCACTATGGGTGGTAAAGGTGGAAGCGTTATGTAACCCAGAGTCATTAGTACGTTCGTGTGGTTTACCATCAAAGAAGGCGTGCAATCTAATTTTCCTGAAGAATTTTTGCAATTCAACAGTTTGAAGAAAGTTGTCGGTTCTGGGAGTTGGGACAAATCTGAGCCCTTTTTGTAAGACCTTCTCTTGTTCATTGGTTAACTGGTATGAAGAGAGGAAGACTACAAGACTCATTTCTTGCTTGTTTTGCTCCGGGCGTCCATCCCTTGGGGTGTCGTGTCCTCCCATTGCACCCGTTTGTCGGTTGCGTTCCCTCTCTTTCGCCATCGCCCTCTGCCCCAACCTCTGTCTAAAAAAGGCCGTTTTCCATGGGGGGCAAATTGAGGAGGGTACTGTGGTCCAAATTATGGTATGGCATGGGGGAACTGAGGATACTGCCACAGTGGGTATCCAGGAAAAGGTATTTGGGGATGGGGTAATGGATATTGTCCCTGTCTCCCGCTTCTTCCGCCATGTCGTTGGCGGGGTTGCCATTCGTCCCCACTAGAATTGCTTTCACTATTGGACCCTCTTCTCTAGGAGTTGTTGCTGGAGTCAGAGAGGTACCCTGTACCTGACGGAGTGTAGTCCTTTTTAAGGTATGGGTACACTTTCTCTTTGTCAAAGCGGTCAATGTCCTTTTGTAATTTGTTGACTTTTTGTTTCATCAGATAATCCTTGTGTTCACTGAGCTCCTTATTGATTTCTGCCAGTTTCGTTTTGAAACCTGGGTTAGTGACCGCGTTTTTTAGCGTTGCTTCTAGTGACAAACGCTTAGAGGTGTTCACGATCAAAATCAATAGATCATGTGTGTACTTCCAGGATATCTGGGACCATTCAACCTTGAATTGACCGTCTTCCCAGAATATCCTAGGGAAATTCTTGACAATCAATCCGTTTGGGGCAATTTTAGCTTTGAAATATTCTGCCATTAACACACCGTGCAGACTGACTCTTATCCACTCTCTTTTGAGATCAGAGAGTGTTTTCCAGTCAGCTGTATTGCTACCCGTTGCAATGTCGTTATCCATGTTTAAAATAGAGGGAGTTCTGAGGATAGCTGCAGCTTCATCCTCACCAAAGCTTAGTCCCTGCCCTTCCATGTTGAGTGGTGGGGGGACAGAGCGGGGGATGTAGTTTAGGAAACCACGCCTGGCTTTACTTGGGCTAGGCAGAGGGAAAGAGTGGGTGACAGATCAAATCTTACCCACCAATAGAGAAACTCCTACGGGTGTTAGCCGTGCAAAGGGTTTGGTATCAAAGAGGAGGAGTGATGGGCTATTACTGCTCTAACAGAGTAGAAGGTCCAGTCACGACGTGCCCAAATAATATGTCTATACAAAAATTTGTCGTGCTGTTCCTAAGGGAGGAAAGAAAATGATACAGTCTATGATGCAGATGATTTAAGGCAGGGTAACCAGGAGGTAACCCTGGGAATACATTTTGTTGGATTTAATGCCCTCACACACCCTTTCAGGTGTCATGATTCATCATTTGGGCCTGCTCCTAGTTGGGTCGGCGGTGCAATACCCAACGGGCAACACCTCGTAGAGGGGCTCTTTGGCGGAGATCTTTTTCCAACAGCCGTATGGATGAAGTGCGGGTATGGGGCCAGAACTAAAGGGTAGACGTGATGTAGTGAGTTAAAATAAAGCTAGTGGTACCTGGAATACTTTATTCAGGAGGGCCACTGCTTTAGTTAAAAAACGATTTTTCTAGAGGAGAGTGATGGAAAATAATGTTTCCAGCTATCATCTAGAATTTTTTTATAGTCCGGTCAACATGTTTCTCGCTACTGTGAAGTTTAACTAGCGATTCATCAGGACCCAGATGACTAATTAGCAAGTATCTGATGGTGCAAGCAACTGTCTACACTGATACCCTAGAGTGTGGTGTATGTATGCTCATATGGCTACACCATTAAAGGGTGAAGGGAAAAGCAATACTATATTACCCTTCTTCTAGTTGTGATTGTCAGTACCTGTTGTAGGAAGAGGGAGAGCATGTCACAAACAGATTGACAACAGGTGCATCAGTGACTATAATACTTGTGCGTTTCGCATGCCAGTGAGAGTCAGGCGTGTCACAACACCATTGCACAAGTGTATCAGGCACTCTCAGATGTGGAAATTCAGTGAGAGTGGCATGTGAGAAAATATAAAAACATTGGAATAAAATTAGAATACCAATTTGGTATTCATAACTCGCAGTTATTCAAAACTCACCGAAAGTTAAAAACAATCAGACGACAGTGTCCAGCAGGTAAAGCTTCAGGGAGATCTTCCACCACAAGGCTATGTATAGGGAAAAATCTTAGTGCCTTGTGACCTGTATATATACACATTGACTTGGTGGTGATTACAATCTACTGTCAAGGGTGTGTCTAGCTCTAGCAGCAGTGTTATACTTTAGGACATTACTAAAATATAGTGAGTCCACATAGTACAGTGTTAGAGAACGTTAAGACTAGATTGTGTGTCTAAACTTCACATTTAGTTCCTGTTATTCTAAACTGTCCAGAAATGTGAGGTTTTGGTAGTGACGTATAGGACAAGAGAGACTGTTGGTATAAAAAGTTTTAGTAAACTATAGGGTTACTGGATTGCTAATACCCATTCTGGGGTCCCGATATGAGGGCATACTTGTTGTCAAAATAGTCTTGTAGTCTTTAGTAAACTGTAGGAATGACTAACACCCACTTTGGGGCCCCGATATGAGGACATGCTTGTTGTCAAAAATAGGGACCTGTATGGCCTAGTTTGCTGGAATTCACTGGAGGGCCATGCTAATATGTGTACTAATAACACATGAATGGACCGAAAATGCCGGAAAAAGGATTTATACCATCTTTAATGTGTTATACGTGGTAAGTGTAAGCTGATTTGGTAGAGGGTAGCCGTTAAAGGTCCCGGTGGGTAGTATAGACTTCTTCTCTCTTACTGGGAGGAGTAAGCATTGCCATGAGGGTAAAAGCGGGATTATCCGAAACAATTGGGGTTCCAGAATTATAATGATGTGCTGTAGATCGTGTCAACTGAGAAACGGGAACCCCTCGCCGGTTGTAACTGCTGTAACTGTGCCATGTTTGCACTCGGTGATTCTTTAAGTGTTAGCTGTAAATCATTCTAATTGTTAGCGGTAAATTAATTTCCCTGGAAGCTCTTTGGATCAGTGCTGCTGTATAAACTATGTTGCGTGACCCAGATTTTTTCTCGTTGGTTTCCGCAACAATATGTTGTCAATAATATTACATGCGTTTAGCTGAGTCATTTAGTAGTTTCAAGCGCTGCTACAAACGTGGCGTTTCATCCTGGTTAACCATCGTATTGTGGCTATGGAGTATGATGAAGGGTTAGCCTAGCCAAACCAATAGTTACCAACGTTACAGCCGCGTAGTGTTTTTCCCGGGTTAGCCATCGTGTTCGGGCTTAAAGGTGGTCAATGCCGCTAAGACTGTAGCAAAAGAGCGTGCTGAGTCTAACCCTGTTTAAGAGGATAAAACAGTGTCATTATCTAACTACATTCCACTTACTTGGTAATGCCTGAGCTTCGCTGTATGCACCTACCCTTCACCGCTGGAACAGGGTGGAAGAAGTGGGAGGGGTAAGTTCCGGTTTTAAGGAGTATGTGCCATGGACCTGATTGGTTCACCACGTTGGGGGCCATTTTGTAGTGTCTAATGTGGTGAATAGTACAAGGAAGATTAATCCAAGTGTCATGTATCCTCATGTGTCATATTCATGAAAAAATAATGGAAGCGTGGCTCAAAACTAAATATATTATATAGAATTGAATCAGGAGTGAAATCACCGTATTTACACCCAAATTATCTTGAAGACCAATAATAATAATTATGGTGGTCGATGTTGGGCGCCTGCGTTTCCCTATTCGAGAAGTGGAAAACTTTGCTTGGTGATGGACCATTCGAGTAAATATTGCCACACAGAGACTACATTATGAACAGTGTTCTGCGTCGAGGACGTCATTGTTTCGGCCATCTTGATATGGTGGGTTCATTAGGTTATTATTGCTACGGCACAATGTAGGTTAGGTAATAGGTTTCTCTTGGGGGCCTCTTCAGAAGTGTTATCTCTTATTATTCTTCGGGGAATGGTAGTGTACAGATTTAAGTCGGTAAAGATTCATTACGTTTGTGAAAGGCTGGTCCAAGGTATATCTTCGTTTAGATCATTCCTGTCAGAAGATAATCTATGGATCCAACGCTGTTCTTTGTAGAATAGCCCTTCCTTGGATACCTGTTGACTTGCTTCTAGGATAAGCCATTGAAGGGAGTCTGGGGTGTGATTCATTTCCAGGAAGTGCTTACACATCTTGGTGTTGCTTTTCTTACACCTGAAATTGCTGCGGTGTTCAGATATTCTAATTTTTTTATTGCGTGTCGTCATGCCTATATAATACAGGTTGCAAGGGCATATGATCAAGTAAATACAGTTCGTGCTGTTGCAGTTTGTGTGGCCTCTCATTTCCCACTTAAATGATTCAGAAAGGGCAATACTTTTGTATTTCTTAGTGAATGGGCATGCCGCACAACCACCGCATGGGTAATGTCCAGTAACGGGCGGCAAATTCCATAGTGTTACTTGGCGATTTAATTCGTTTGTGTTCTTGGGTCTGGTATGGATCAAGATATCTTTTATATTTTTTGACCTTTTAAACGCCAACCTTGGTTGGTCTATATTCAAAATACCAGTATTGAGTATAGACCAATGATGTTTCACGATTTTTCTTATCAGGTTAGACACTGGTGTGAAGGTTGTCACACATGTCATGGGTTGGACAGCCAGGGGATTCTTTTCTTTTGGTTCTATCAGTCCCTCCCTGTTATTGTTCTGTGCTCTCTTCATACTTCTTTTGATATCTCTGGCTGTCCAACCCATGACATGTGTGACAACCTTCACACCTGTGTCCAACCAGATAAGAACAATCGTGAAACATCATTGGTCTATACTCAATACTGGTATTTTGAATATAGACCAACCAAGGTTTGCGTTTAAAAGGTCAAAAAATATAAAAGATATCTTGATCCATACCAGACCCAAGAACACAAACGAATCAAATCGCCAAGTAACACTATGGAATTTGCCACCCGTTACAGGACATTAGCCATGCGGTGGTTGTGCGGCATGCCCATTCACTAAGAAATACAAAAGTATTCCCCTTTCTGAATCATTTAAGTGGGAAATGAGAGGCCACACAAACTGCAACAGCACGAAGTGTATTTACTTTATCATATGCCCTTGCAACCTGTATTATATAGGCATGACGACACGCAATATAAAAACTAGAATATCTGAACACCGCAGCAATTTCAAGTGTAAGAAAAGCAACACCAAGATGTGTAAGCACTTCCTGGAAATGAATCACACCCCAGACTCCCTTCAATGGCTTATCCTAGAAGCAAATCAACAGGTATCCAAGGAAGGGCTATTCTACAAAGAACAGCGTTGCATCCATAGATTATCTTCTGACAGCAATGGTCTAAATGAAGATATACCTTGGACCAGCCTTTAACAAATTTAATGAATCTTTACCAACTTAAATCTGTACACTAACATTCTCCGAAGAATAATAAGAGATAACACTTCGTAAGAGGCCCCCAAGAGAAACCTAGTACCTGACTTACATTGTGCCGTAGCAATAATAACCTAATTAACTCACCATACAAGATGGCCGAAACAATGACGTCCTCGACGCACAACACTGTTCATAATGTAATCTCTGTGTGACAATATTTACTCGAATGGTCCATCAGCAAGCAAAGTTTCCCACTTCTCGAATAGGGAAACGCTGGCGCCCAACATCGACCACCATAATTATTATTATTGGTCTTCAAGATAATTTGGGTGTAAATACGGTGATTTCCCTCCCGATTCCATTCCATATAATATATTTCGTTTTGAGCCACGCTTCCATTATTTTTTCATGAATATGACACATGAGGATACCTGACACTTGGATTAATCTTCCTTGTACTATTCACCACATTAGACACTATAAAATGGCCCCCAACGTGGTTAACCAATCAGGTCCATGGCACATACTCCTTAAAACCGGAACTTACCCCTCCCACTTCTTCCACCCGGTTCCAGCGGCGAAGGGTAGGTGCATACAGCGAAGCTCAGGCATTACCAAGTAAGTGGAATGTAGTTAGATAATGACACTGTTTTATCCTCTTAAACAGGGTTAGACTCAGCACGCTCTTTTGCTACAGTCTTAGCGGCATTGTACCACCATTAAGCCCGAACACGATGGCTAACCCGGGGAAAACACTACGCGGCTGTAATGTTGGTAACTATTGGTTTGGCTAGGCTAACCCTTCATCATACTCCATAGCCACAATACGATGGTTAACCCGGATGGAACGCCACGTTTTAGCAGCGTTTGAAACTACTAAATGACTCGGCTAAACGCATGTAATATTATTGAAAACATATTGTTGCGGAAACCAACGAGAAAAAATCTGGGTCACGCAACGTAGTTTATACAGCAGCACTGATCCAAAGAGCTTCCAGGGAAATTAATTTACTGCTAACAATTAGAATGATTTACAGCTAACACTTCAAGAATCACCGAGTGCAAACATGGCACAGTTACAGCAGTTACAACCGGCGAGGGGTTCCCGTTCCTCGGTTGACACGATCTACAGCACATCATTATAATTCTGGCACCCTAATTGTTTCGGATAATCCCGCTTTTACCCTCATGGCAATGCTTACTCCTCCCAGTAAGAGAGAAGGAGTCTATACTCCCCACGGGACTATTAACGGCTACCCTCTACCAAATAAGCTTCCACTTACCGCGTATAACACATTAAAGATGGTACAAAACAATTTTCCGGCATTTTCGGTCCATATATGTGTTATTGGTACAAATATTAGCATGGCCCTTCAGTAAATTCCAGCACACTAGGCCATACAAGACCCTATTTTTGACAACAAGCATGCCCTCATATCAGGCCCCAGAGTGGGTGTTAGTCATTCCTGCAGTTTACTAAAGACTACAAGACTCTATTTTGACAACAAGTATGCCCTCATTTCGGGACCCCAGAATGGGTATTAGTAATCCAGTAACCCTATAGTTTTCATAACCGTATTTATTGAGAGTTCAGGCAAGCATCAATACAGTTCTCCACAATCAGGAGGATACTGTCAGTAATATGCA
Organism: Lissotriton vulgaris; assembly: GCF_964263255.1. Taxonomy (NCBI): domain Eukaryota; kingdom Metazoa; phylum Chordata; class Amphibia; order Caudata; family Salamandridae; genus Lissotriton; species Lissotriton vulgaris. The sequence goes on along the minus strand of NC_141685.1, from coordinate 280,860,056 downwards.
GGTAGTAGCATGACCAAGAACCCAAAGTTTAAAAGCATTCCCCACCCCACCCCCTGCCCCACCAACCCCCCTAAACATACCCCAACACCCTTCCCCAACTACCCACCCCTTATCCCACCCTAACCCAGTGCACGTGTTCACAAGATAACAACGACAGATGGAAGGCAATGCATGTATAGGCACTTATATAGCGCACTCCTTACCCGGAGGGGTCCCAAGGCGCTTCGACCGCTGCAAAACCCTTCCTGGCTTCCCTGAGAGATGGTCCCTTAATGGGTATCTCCAGGGTGAGACCAGGCATCCCCGGCGGTCTGGTGGGGCCGTTAGTGAGGATGAGGCAAGCTAATGCCCAGAGTTGCCGAGTGTGATCGCTGATCAGAGTGGGCACCGAGGCGAGAGAATTATCGAGTCCGCTGACCCTGGTCCAGAAACCTGCCGCGCCGGGAATCGAACCCTGGTCCCGAGCCGTCCTCTGCTCTCGGGTCTGCCGCCTCTAACCAGTGAGCCACACTACCTCACTGCAGGTGTCGGTCAGCAACCTAAGTTCCAGGGTCCACATCCGGAGGTAGCACATCTTCTATGTCAATCGGAGGGTCCAGGGTTAGCCCTCTGTAGTCCGCCCACCGCTTCCAAATTTTATAGTGTTTCCAGGGGCACCCCCTGGCCTCAAACACAGGTAGTTCCAGCCCCATGAGAAAGTCTAATCCCGCCTTCCAGGCGCTGGTTGGGGGGGCACGGTCACTCTTCCAAGCCTTTGCCAGATCCCGTTTAGCCACTACCAGTCCCAGTAACAAAAGATGTTGTTTGTAAATGTTGCCCCAAACGTTTTCCAGGACATGGAGGAGGCCCAGCCTAGGTGTATGAGGGAGGTCCCACCCCAGCACTTCCGACAGGCAGTTCCAGACCCCATTCCAAAATTGGGTCAGGCCCCCACAAGACCACACCGTGTGTAAGAGTGTCCCCCTTTCAGCTCCACACCTCAGGCACTCCGGGGCGGCAATAAGGCCCGCCCTCCACAATCGCTCCCTAGTGTAGTATGTCCTGTGAAGGTATTTAAACTGAATAAATCTGAGGCGGACTGCTATGGCAGCTCCACGGGGGATTCAAGGGCCTCACGCCAGTCATCCTCATCCAAGGGGCCAACATCAGTCTCCCAAGAGGCCTTCAGTGTCAGGAGAGAAGAGGAGCAATGCGTAACCAGGGAGCGGTATATTTGAGAAACCTTCTTGTCGCCCAAGTCCCCCATAAAAAGTTTGGCTTCAATGGGGCTAAAGTCGGGAAGTTGATCCATACCCACCAGGCTCGGGCCGAGGGCATGGCGGAACTGGAGGTACCTGAAGAATTGAGTCTTGGGCATATGAAATTCGGAGCTAAGGTCCTGGAAGGATTTAAGTGTAGTCCCGGTGAGGACATGGCCGAGGGAGGAAATTCCGATCGCGTCCCAGCCTCCAAAGCCTGACAGGGAAGCCAGTGCCGGAAGCAGTCCATTATTCCACAGCGGAGTCTTGGCGGTCAGCCTGCCCCACCAACCCATGCGGCGCAAAGCTTGTCTCCAAATCGCGAAGACCACCTGGGTGACCCGCGGCAGCTTCTTCCTCCGCCCGGCCGAGTATAGTAAAGTATGGAGCATGGCATCCCCCATCAGAGAGTGCTCTAATGCATAAGCCGGGTCACTATGATCCCCATACCACCACTCATTGAGCACCAGGAGGTGGGAGGCTTGGTAATAGGACAGAAGGTCAGTGGTAGCTAGGCCGCCACAGTATGTGGAGAGAAAGCATGTCCCCAGTGCCACCCTGGAGGTGCCCCCGGCCCACAAAAACCGGCCAAGCACTGAGTTAACACGACGGAACCACTGCGGGTCAATCCTGTGCGGGTGATTCTGTAGTTGGTAGAGAAGCCGTGGCAGGGCAACATCTTAAAAATGGCAGATCTACCATATATATTGAGGGGCATGCGTGACCAAGTCTTAACATCCATTTGAACTTTGTCCCACACCGGCTGCACGTTTCGGTCCCACGCCACCGTAGCCGAGGCCGATAGGAAGACGCCCAGATATTTCAGGCCTCCGACTGCCACCTGTAGGGCTGCGGCCCACGGGCATGTCACCGGTTCATCTCCCAGTACCCACAGGGTCGATTTGCGTGGATTGAGAAAGAGCCCCGACGCCTCGCCAAACTCCAGCATCATATCCAGTATGCGAGGGCCTGTGCGGTGAAGGTCGGTCATGATGAAAAGGACATCGTCCGCATACAAAGCGATACGATCTGAGAGTTCCGCCCCCCACACAAAGCCCCGATACAGTGCGTCCAGGCGCTCCCGTACGGCCAGTGGCTCCATGGCCAACGCAAAAAGATAAGGGGAAAGGGGACACCCCTGACGAGTGCCCCTGGCAATGGGGAACTTCTTGGAGATCGCCCCAGAGACGCGTACCGAGGCAGTTATGTCTGTATAGAGCAATTTCACATAGGAGATGAACACCGGCCCCAAGTTGAGAAGCGGCAGAACGGCAAAGAGATAGGTCCAGCTGACCGAATCGAACGCCCTATCAATGTCCGCGAGCAACAGCGCTGCCCGATCCCCGGTCGCCCCCACCGCGTCTATCGCGGCCTGTGCACACCGAATGTTGTGTCTCGTCGCCCGGTGTGGCATAAAACCCGCCTGGTCCGGGTGGACGAGGTCTGTAATATGCGGGAGCAGGCGGTTCGCCAACGCCTTGGCCAGGAGCTTGGCTTCAAAATTGATCAAGGATATTGGGCGATAGGACTCGTAGCGGTCGGGAGGCCTACCCGGTTTTTGGAAGACCACAATTTCGGCCTGGCGCCAGTCCGAGGGCAGGCTACCACGCTCCCGCGCCAGTTCCAACGCCCGCCTATAGTGCGGCCCAAGCTGCAAGTGGAATTTCTTATAGAATTCGCTGGGGAACCCACTCGGTCCCGGCGCCTTACCTACGTTAAGTTGACCCAATGCATCACCCAGCTCTTCTGCCGTCAGGGGGAGGTCTAAGGCTTCCCGGACCTCGTCGGAGACCGTGCGAGGAGGGACATCCACAAGGAACCCCTAAATCGCCTCGGGTGAAAGGCTCTCTCGAGAGGCGTACTGTTGCGCATAGTAGCGCGCGAAGCTCGCCGCAAGGACCGCAGGGTCCGTTATTACCGCTCCTGCCTCATCCGTAAGCCCAGGCAAGGTGATCGGTTGCATCGTTTGCTGACAGAGCCTATGAAGCATGGTGCAGGACTTGTCTCCCCATTGGTACACCCTGCTCCGAGTAGCCAACCACGCCTGGCGAGCCTCATCCATCAACACCGAAGCGTAGGATTGCTGCGCTTGTAGAAGCAGTCGCAGCGCCCTGTCATCACCCCCTCCCCGGTAACGCGTCTCCAGCACCCCCACCCGCTCTGCCGCTGTAACAATGCTCTCCTGCCGAAGCGGGCGCGCAGAAGCACACCAGGCAATGTCAACACTTCTCAGGGCGGGCTTCATGGCTTCCCATACCGTCACCGCGTCAACCCCCTCCGTGAGGTTGTCCTGCTAATAATGGGCGATTGCACTGCGCAGATGCTGGGTGTAGGCCGGTCGCTGCAGATGCCACGAGGACATCCGCCACCGGAGCAGTTGGCGTGCCTTGCACAGGTCAATCTGTACCGCTACTGGGGAGTGGTCGGACAGCCCGCGAGGCCGGATCGCAGCCCCCTTCACCCTGTCAAGGAAGGCCCCCGGCACGAACACACAATCCAAACGTGAGAGGGAACCATGCACTGCTGAAATATATGTGTATTCCCGCTCCCTGGCATGCAGATGCCTCCACGCGTCCACCTATCCCAGTCCATCAATCAGTGCATTCAGCCGCGTGGGCAAGGCCGCAGCCGCGACCCCCTGCATCCTCTGCCTGTCCGGACTCACATCCACAACATCATTCCAGTCACCTCCAATCACTGCTAGGGAGTGGGGAATCTCAGTCCACAAGTCAAACAGTTTCTCCGCCAGGGACCACTGCAGCGGGGGAGGGGCGTACACACTGCCAAACACCACCGGTTCTGCTCCAATCCTCCCCTGCACAAATACATACCGACCCTGGGGATCAAGCCAGTGACGCTCATGAGTATATGACAGCCGTCTGTGAACAAGAATGGCCACCCCCCTCGAGCCCCTGGTGAACCCGGCATGGAATACCTGATGGAAGCCACACCGCTGTAAACTCAAAGCTTTAGTACCCAACATGTGTGTTTCCTGAAGGAGCATCACATCAGCCAAATCCCTTTTGCCACAGCGTAGCACAGCCCCACGCTTGATCTTGTCCAACAGCCCCTGGACATTCCAGCTCAAAATTCGCATAGAGGCACTAGCTTGTACTGGTCGCGGGATGTCAACCATTGTCTCGATGAGCAAGTCTCTGCGACCTCCAAGACCCGACCCAGGTCTCCAACACCATACTAGCATATATCGCAAGAATCACGTGCACCCCACTCAGAACAACCCCAACCCCCTTCGCCCCCCTCAACCAGCTCGACCCCCAAACAACCCAACACCCCAGCCCCACCCCCCACCCCTATACCTCAGAGAACATTGAAGTATCTGTTGCGGCATGGGGAGCTTCAGGCCCAGAACAGAGCGCCTATAGCCAACCATACCAATGGATCCCAACTATTCCCCCCACTAACAGGGCACGCCCCCAGGACCACCCCCCAACCCCAAGAGGAGTAGGCAGCCCACAAACAGTGCCCCGAACCCCAATCCCACAAGCATCTGGTTCACATGTAAGGCACAGCAAAAATATACCAGCCCCCTGAGGGCCCTCAAGCCCTGCCAAAACATAAGTCCATACTGCACCAGTCAATGTCTGCTCCACCATCAAGGTCCGGTCTGCCACAGAGTACATCAATGGACCAAAGGCAATCGACAAGTGCCAATGTTATAGAATGATCAGGATTCCTTGCCAGATTGGTCCGTGTCGGGCTGCTTGTCCCCCAAGAGGGGGTCTCGGGACAAGGACCTCCGTCGTGAGCGGGACTTCCGATGGCGTTTCCCTTTACCGGGTGGGTCGCTCCTCTCCTGGGATGAGCTGCGCGAGGGTCCAGAGCTCAGCCCCGGCTGGGCGTTCGGTCGGATCTTGACTGTCTCATCCGTCCACTGGAAGACGGCCTCCGGAGAGTCAAAGAAGTGAGTCCTGGAATTGAAGATCGCCCGAAGACGGGCCGGATAGAGCAGCGATTTGGCCATCGCCGCCAGGAAGGAGTGTCGCTTCTGCTGGACCTGCTTGGTGTAGTCCGGGAAAATCATAATTTTGTGGATGTCGAACAGCAAAGTCTCTTTGAGCCGTGCTTCCCGGAGTATGACATCTCTGTCGTGAAAGTTCAGGATTTTGGCAATGATTGGCCGAGGCCGCTCCCCCGCCGGTGGTTTCTGCGTCAGGGCTCTATGTGCACGCTCCACCACAAAGCAGCGCGACAGGGTGTTCGGGGGAAGCCAGCCCTCCAACCACCGTGCCAGGAAGGCATCCATGGGTCCCTACTCGCAATCCTCCGGAAAGCCGACAAAGCGCAGGTTATTCCGTCGCGCCCGCCCCTCTGCATCTTCAACGCGAAGCGCCAGGCCCTTCTGAATCCTTTCCATGTCTGCCACCTTCTTTTTAAGGGTGCCGACATCGCCTTCCACCTCTGCGACCCTGGTCTCTGTCTCTGTGATGCGGGCGACCGCGTTGCGGAGATCTTGACGCAGCAGCATCACATCGGCACCGACCGCGCCAATCTTCGCATCCAACATGTCGCGGGACTGCGTGATGGCCGCCATCAGAGCCGCGTTGTCCGGTCCAGCACTCTGGCCACCCCCGGCAGTTCCCGCGCCTCCTCCGGGGCCAGTGAACTTATCGATGGGCCCCTGCTTGGTGGCGCCCGTGCCGCCCCCGCCTCTAGTCATGGCCCCGGCAGCTGCGGCGGGGCGACACACACCCAGATAGGAGTTCTCGACACCACACACCTAGATTGTCCACCACTCGGGCCAAGACCGGGGTATCCGGGTCTCGCCAGGCACTGCGCTTCACCCACCTGCCACCAGCACGCCAGGTTACAACAAGCAGACACACCGGGTGGGACACCGGACTCCAGTAGCAGAAGCAGCGGCCCGCTCAGCACCCTACTGTCCCAGGGCTCCGCCGATCCACGCCAGCCGTCTCCGCCGTCCCCAGGCCGCCGGGTACCTCGCCACCGCCGATGAGCAGGCACAATGGGGGCCCGAGGCCGCGGCACCCAGGCAAGGCCGCTACTCCAGGGCCTAGCAGCCGCCAATCTCTGGCCTAGAGTCAAGGGGGCTAGAGGGGCGCCGACACGCCGCCGTCCACGCCGCCGATTCGGCGGAAACCAAGGGCACAGCCAGTCCGCCGGATTAGTACCCCCTGGGGCCTCACCACAGGGCCCTCCGCTGTCCACAAACCGGGCTGGGTGCTTCCCTGCACCCGCCGGTAAGACACCGTCGGCTCCGCTACCACACTGCCACCGGTAGTACGGGGGGATCCGAATCGCCTCCGGGTCCGCGAAGTTTTCTCATAGGGTCGCCGCCCCGCGACCCCCAGCTGCTCCGCCGGGTGTGCTAGCGGCAGGATGTTCTGTCGTCCCTCCTCCGGCGACCCCGGAGCAGTCAAGCGAGCTCGGCCGCACGCAGACCGCCCGGCGCCCAGAGCCAGCCGGCGGGCGGGGCAAAAATTGAGATCCCAGCTCACCACGCGGCGAGCAGGCCCAGCGGGCGCCGCCACCAACAGCCGGTCCAGGCACGATCCGGGGCCCCAGCAACCACACCAACGGGCGCCTCCGGTCTCCAGCAGTCTCCACAACCTCTGCAATGGGAGTGAAGGGTTCAGGGCCAGGATAATTAGGCGGATAAGTAGCGGGCTGGCAGGAGCTCTACAGAGCCGCGTCCGCCATCTTCGCCCTCGAAGCCACGCCCCCAGTAACCCTATAGTTTACTAAAACTTTTTATACCAACTGTCTCTCTAGTCCTATATCTCACTACCATAACCTCACATTTCTTAACGTTCTCTAACACTGTACTATGTGGACTCACTATATTTTAGTAATGTCCTAAAGTATAACACTGTTGATAGACACACCCTTGACAGTAGATTGTAATCACCACCAAGTCAATGTGTATATATACAGGTCACAAGGCACTAAGATTTTTCCCTATACATAGCCTTGTGGTGGAAGATCTCCCTGAAGCTTTACCCGCTGGACACTGTCGTTGTCTGATTGTTTTTAACTTTAGGTGAGTTTTGAATAACTGCGAGTTATGAATACCAAATTGGTATTCTAATTTTATTCCAATGTTTTTATATATTCTCACATGCCACTCTCACTGAATTTCCACATCTGAGAGTGCCTGATACACTTGTGCAATGGTGTTGTGACACGCCTGACTCTCACTGGCATGCGAAACGTACAAGTATTACAGCCACTGATGCACCTGTTGTCAATCTGTTTGTGACATGCTCTCCCTCTTCCTTCAACAGGTACTGACAATCACAACTAGAAGAAGGGTAATATAGTATTGCTTTTCCCTTCACCCATTAGTGTGGTAGCCATATGAGCATACATACACCGCACTCTAGGGTATCAGTGTAGACAGTTGCTTGCACCATCAGATACTTGCTAATTAGTCATCTGGGTCCTGAAGAATCGCTAGTTAAACTTCACAGTAGCGAGAAACATGTTGACCGGACTATAAAAAAATTCTAGATGATAGCTGGAAACATTATTTTCCATCACTCTCCTCTAGAAAAATCGTTTTTTAACTAAAGCAGTGGCCCTCCTGAATAAAGTATTCCTGTTACCACTAGCTTTATTTTAACTCACTACATCACGTCTACCCTTTAGTTCTGGCCCCATACCCGCACTTCATCCATACGGCTGTTGGAAAAAGATCTCCGCCAAAGAGCCGCTCTACGAGGTGTTGCCCGTTGGGTATTGCACCGCCGACCCAACGAGGAGCAGGCCCAAATGATGAAGCATGACACCTGAAAGGGTGTGTGAGGGCATTAAATCCAACAAAATTGATTCCCAGGGTTACCTCCTGGTTACCCTGCCTTAAATCATCTGCATCATAGACTGTATCATTTTCTTTCCTCCCTTAGGAACAGCACGACAAATTTTGGTATAGACAGAATGGGGCATCCCATTGAACGATGGGCTGCACACGATGTCATTTTATGCTGATGACTTGCTGTTGTACATGTGAGACCTTAACGCTGTGCTGCCGGAGATATCAGAATTGTTTTGTAGATATCAGGCAGTATCGAGCCTCAGGGTAAACTGGGCGAAATCAGGCTCTTACTCCTTTTGCGAGGATGTAGCTGAGCTGAAATAAGGATAGACGGAACCGCACTTGACTGGTATCGGACCACGTTCAGATACCTAGACATATATGTGTACAGATCCCCAGTGGATATATTAGCTGGGGGAGATGCCATCTCCTCAATAAGATCACAAGTGTAATTTTGGAAGACCTTGCCGCTCAATGTGATGAGCTGTGTCACATTGACCAAAATGATAGTATTACCCAGCTTATTGTACTATTTTGCAAACCTTCCGGATTATGTCCCAGTGAGGATTTTTAGAGAATTGGAGGGATTGGCACGGGGTCTGATTTGGAATGTGGGGGACCTAGGGTAGCATTGCAGAAATTGTATGCACCCCCGGAAAGTGGGGACTTAGCAGTTCCGCACCTGGAACTATATTACCTAGCGGCGCAACTACAGTGGGTTGCGCAATGGCTCAGTGCAGGAACCTGGCAGACACAGCAACTGACATGACAACTTGGACACAAGAACGGATCTGTGGACTGTTCCACAGCGCTAGCGAAACTCCCTCGTCCGTCCCAGATTCATGTTGATCTTGCGCATAGGTGCTATAAGAGGAGCCTTTACCTCACAAAAGACGTGATCCCGTATGCCCCGGTACTACCACTTCTCGGGACGCCCAGAGGTAGGGACCATATAACGGATGTATCACTGACATCCTGGGTGGAGGTGGGGTTAGAGACACTAGGGGACCTATATGCAGACGGTATATTACTACCATTTGAGACATTGTCGACTGATAGTGGTTTGCCGGTAGGCCAATTCATCCTTCATGCAGCCATTACGTGGACATACACACTAGCATGGGGTGATTTAACTAACGAGCTGCCGACACATCAGTTGCTGCAGTACGTACATGTAATGGGAGAGGGGTCACATGTGATACATTGGCTGGTTCAGACTTTGCTTGCCCATGTACTGAAGCCACTGCAAAAACACCGCACATACTGGACTGAGAATAGAGGTCACCCCTGGACTGATAAAGAATGGGAACGTATTGTAGCTGGCGCCACACATGTACTACGGAATGCGCGATTAAAACTTATACAAACCTACATATTGCACAGGGCGTATCTTTCACCGGACAAAATAAATATTTTAACGTCAACACTTCCGAATGCCCAAGGTGCCACCTCCTAGGTGCGGATCTATTACACATATTATGGTCTTGCCCCCTGCTTACACACTACTGGCGTAAAATATCGGAAACTCTCGCCAGCTGTACTGACGCTGAGTTACCTATTACATTTAAGTTTGCATACTGGGGTTGTACAAGAGAACTAAGGTTAACAAGGTGAGATCCAGTTTCTGGGACCTGGGCTTCATAACAGCGAAGAGCCTCATAACTAAAAGATGGAAACACAAGGACCCACCGGAGGCACTGCATTGGGTCAAATCCCTTGAAGCATGGGCAATAGTGGAGAGCACCACCCTCCATAGGGAAGAAATTGCAGGGCTGCATAAGTATCCCATCGCACAGATCTGGGATGGTATGCTTAGAAAAATCACACACCTCAACGCCGCACTTCAGCCGGCCCCTGAGCAACAGACTGGACTAGAGACTTAAAGAGGCACCTGAGGGTAGACGATACAATGTCTTTCTACATCACTGTAACTGTTGCTGTTGGATTAGGTGAGGCCCCCATATTATTCAGTGGCATTGTATGGGCATAGCGCCTAATCAGTGTCATTCTTCTCAAAAAGAAGAGAAACACTAAAAGTGGCATGTTACTCCATAGGTGGCGGAAGTGGTGGCCCACACCCTATACCAACGTGATAGCCTAGCTATGATTGCGATCACCTGACACACTGAACGCTTGCCACATACCAGTCCGGTCATTTCATGTCCCCCTTTTTGTTTGAATTTAGTATGTGTTGTTGTTAGATGTTATTGCTTTGTTATAGAAATTAATACCTAAATGTACAGGCTCGACATTTGCATGTATGTCGTGTCACTTGCTTATGAAACGCTGCCCGCCTCTATTAAAAGGCTGAGGCCAGTTATGTATAGCCTTGATATACATATATTGTTGTTTTTAAGTATTACTGTATACTATCAGAAGACCGCTACTCCGGCCCTCCATTGGAAATGGCAGATTGTGCGGGCTGTAGGAGACCTAGGTGACCTATAAACACACGTGTAACATTATGCCACAACTGAACAAGACACGGAACTAATGAGACGGTAATATCCTGATTTTATATGTATAATGCTGTCAAGTAACTGTTAATGTAACTGTAGAGAAATATAGGTGGATGCCTTTAAACTATTGTATTGCAAAACATAACAAAACTTTAATAAAGATATTTTTAAAAAATTTAAAAAATCGGTGAATAGGGGTTCATAGCCCCGGGGGCCTGTAGATGAAGGTGCCGCAGAGTGTGGTGTTGGGGTTGGTCTGGAGCTGGAAGTGGAGGTGTTCCATGGTTACCATCAGGCCATTAGAGTGCATCGTCAGTCGGAGTGTGCTTTTGTAGACAATCGCAATGCCTCCTCCGGGGCGCTTCAGGTGGTCAGTGTGGGTGAGTTTGTAGCCGTCGTGGATGGTGATGGCAATGTCCGGTCCGGAGCAGAGGTTGGTCCAGGTTTCCGTGAAGAAGGCAATGTCTGAAGAGGTGGCGTTGAGGAGGTCTCAGATTTCTGTTGCTTTATGTGGAGGGACTGCACCTTGAGGAAGATGCAGTTGAGCCGGTCAACTGCACTGTTGGTTGGCTGGGCAGAAGGTGCATTTGCGGTTTCGACAGGCGCAGGGTGCAAGAGAATTCTACAGTATTGCTAGATGGCAGGCGGTGTGGCATCCATGGTTGATGGCTAGGAAGGTGTTGGTGTCGTGGCGGTGGAGGGTCGGAGAGGACGGATCCTTGGTGCTGGGTGTGGTCCAGGGGCGCCCACTCCACTGGCTCCCTATCGAGGCTAAACGCAGTGCCATTGGGATAAGCTGGCCCCATGCATTGCTGTAGTTGTGTCATGCTTGTGACACTACTGCAGCAATGTGTGACTTTAGAGCTGACAGTTATGTCAGGATTCCAGACGTATCTGTCATTGATTGCAACATTGAGCGCCGTACATTGAATACAGAGTCTACATGGTGTTCCAAGGAGGGCACAGTAAAAGGTGTTGCAAAACTGTTTTGTCGTAGGGATGCAACACTTTCCATGAATGGGGTCCAGGAATGCGCCCTATCTTATTGATAGGGCGCATCCCTGAGCTTTTGTTTTGGTGCAGGGCAGCTCCTTGCAACGCTGTCCAGCACCCAAATATCTTATATGTGGACCCAAGTGTTTTAACCAATTTTAAGACCAGCTATTTGTTGGTCTTAAAAAAACTGCCTCTAATTTGACTTAGCAGCAGTTTTGGGGGGTTATCGCCGGACAGGAATTTAGTTGTAATCATCGCGAAGTGGGGTTAGCGTCAGTTTTTGCACCGGAACGCCTATCTTGCATCTCATTTTCGTTAAGTTCCTGCTAACAGATGTGGCATGTGAAATTAATGTTTATGCTGGAAAAGTGCTGCTAACTGCAGTTAGCGGCAACTTGTGAATATGCCGGGGAAAAAAGTCACCCTAATCAAAAAATTGACACTACTGCGGTGTTAAGATCTTGTAAATATACCCTTTAGTATGGATTATCCGAGGAATCATGGGGCATATTACCAAGCAATAGCGATAATTATCGCTATTGCTTGGTTAGAGACAAAAATTTACCGCAGCACTGCGGCGCTTTTTACCGCAAATAAACCTTGGTATTACCAAGGTTTAACGCAAATGCGGTAAAAATCGCCGCAAAGCATGAATATCGCTGAAAAGTCAGCGATATTCATGCATTAGCGAGCTAATGCTCTTAGCCATGTTATCCACCTCCCATTGGATAACATGGCTAAGAACTGATCAGGGCAGGTGTTAGCTTTTGGAGATATTCCCGCTTAGCACGAATATCTCCAAAAGTTGGTAATAGGAGATAGCGATGTTAGCCACTGTTTTCAGTTGCTAACATCTTGGCACGCCCACTTTGCATCTCATTAGTGATAAATATCACTGACATGCAAAGTGGGGCCCAAGATGGTCGCTATCTCCTACTAGCTGTTGCTAACTGGTGTTAGCGGCAGCTAGGTAATAGGGAGATAATTTTATCTCCGCTTTCTTGGCTTTTAAAGCCAATAAAGCGGAGATAAACCCCCTTGATAATATGCCCCAAAATTATCTCCCTATTAGCAACAGGGTGCTAACACGCAAATTTGCATGTTAGCACCCTTTTTCTCTACGCTTCCCCTTGCATCTCTAATGAGATGCAAAGGGGGCGTTCCAGAGAAAAATAATAGGAGAAATGTTGTTAAGCGACATTTCTCTTATTATCAAGGATTTCGCTAACCCTGTTAGTGATAAAAAAAGCAGTGCTAACCGCGGTTAGCACTGCTTTTTTTACACCTGGGGGCATATTATCAAGGGGGTTTATCTCCACTTTTTTGGCTTTAAAAGCCAAGAAAGAGGAGATAAAATTATCTCCCTATTACCAAGCTGTCGCTAACACCAGTTAGTGACAGCTAAAAGGAGATAGCGACCATCTTGGGCCCCGCTTTGCATGTCAGTGATATTTATCAGTAATGACATGCAAAGTGGGCGTGCCAAGATGTTAGCGACTGGAAACAGTCCCTAACATCGCTATCTCCTATTACCAACTTTTGGAGATATTTGCGCTAAGCGCGAATATCTCCAAAAGCTAACACCTGCCCTGAGCAGTTCTTAGCCATGTTATCCAATGGGAGGTGGATAACATGGCTAAGAGCATTTGCTCGAAAATGCATGAATATCGCTGACTTTTCAGCGATATTCATGCATTGCGGCCGTTTTTTATCGCATTTGCGATAAACCTTGCTAATAGCAAGGTTTATCTGCGATTAAAATCGCCGATGTGCGGCGCTAATTTTTGTCTCTAAACAAGTTAGAGACAAAAATTATCGCTAGTTGTTGGTAATATGCCCCCTTATCTCCACTTTCTTGGCTTTTAAAGCCAAAAAAGCGGAGATAAATCCCTTGATAATATGCCCCTACAAGACTTAAGAAAAGGGACTGCTGTTCAGAGAATCAATGTTGCTGAGAAGAACTATTGCTGAAAAAGCCAGGGGGCATATTATCAAGGCCAGGCGATACATTATCGCCGCTTTTATCGGCAGGAAACTGCCGATAAAGCGGCGATAATGGCCTTGATAATATGCTCTATGAATTCCAATCGAAGCCCATGTTAAATGTGAACACATCTAACATGGGCTTCGATTGGAATTCTTAGAGCATATTATGAAGGCCATTATCGCCGCTTTATCGGCAGTTTCCTGCCGATAAAAGCGGCGATAATGTATCGCCTGGCCTTGATAATATGCCCCCAAGTTTTTAATCCCTTGCGGAACTTAACCAAATCAGGGGTATATTATCTAGGGGGTTTATCTCCGCTTTTTTGGCTTTAAAAGCCAAGAAAGCGGAGATAAAATGATCTCCCTATTACCTAGCTGTCGCTAACACCAGTTAGCGACAGCTAGTAGGAGATAGCGACCATCTTGGGCCCCACTTTGCATGTCAGTGATATTTATCACTAATGATATGCAAAGTGGGCGTGCCAAGATGTTAGCGACTGGAAACAGTCTCTAACATCGCTATCTCCTATTACCAACTTTTGGAGATATTCACGCTAAGCACGAATATCTCCAAAAGCTAACACCTGCCCTGAGCAGTTCTTAGCCATGTTATCCAATGGGAGGTGGATAACCTGGCTAAGAGCATTAGCTCGGTAATGCATGAATATTGCTGAATTTTCAGCAATATTCATGCATTGCGGCGATTTTTATCGCATTTGCGATAAACCTTGGTAATACCAAGGTTTATTTGCGGTAAAAATCGCCGCAGCGCAGCGGTAAATTTTTGTCTCTAACCAAGCAATAGCGATAATTATCGCTATTGCTTGGTAATATGCCCCTCAGTTTCCAACTTCATCCTCACAGGCAAGGTATTCCACATTTTGGTGGCCAGATGCGAAAAGGAGCGGCCGCCCATCTTCGCCAGCCTAAATCTAGGAACGACAAAGTCTCCCTTACCTGCAGATCTAAGGGTACGGCTAGGAGTATAGGCATGAATAAGACTTTGAAGGTATTTGGGGGTAGAGCCCTGTTTAATCTTAAAAATATAGCATAAAGCCTTAAACTTGGTCTATTTTTAATCACTAGCCAATGCAGATCGCGAAGGGCTGGGAGTGCGGATGCTTTCCTGGGAACATTGCGTAGCAGCCGTGCGGCTGCGTTTTGGAGTTTTCTCAACGTAGCCAGATCAGCACCAAGGTACAGGACATTCCCGTAGTCCAGACGGGATGTTATCAAAGCCTGGACCACAGTCCTTTGGGTGGTGGTCGGAAGCATCCACAAGATTTTTTGGAGCCATTTGAGGGTGGCAAAACAAATGGCAGCCACTTTGACAGCCTGTTGTCGCATCGTAAGTTTCTCATCAATTAAAAATCCGAGATTGCGATCCGCTGCTGCTCCAGGACCCAGTGGGATTCCCACATCCTCTGGTCCTTCAGAATCAACTAACATTCATGGGGGCTTATTTACAAGGTCTTTGCGCCACCCGTACGTCACTTTTCCCATGTTAAAAATGACGTAAAAGTGGCGCAAGGGGCTCGTAAATAAGCCCCATGGTTTGGGCTCTCTCAGGAGACATGAACAAATTGAGGGCCTTTCATCGACTGCTGCCGAATATATACAACATGCTTGGGCTCCATCCACCCGTAAGAGATATTCTGCAGCAAGGACGGTTGGATGGATTGGTGCCTTCAACGACAGGTGGATCCCGTGGGATCTGATTTGAAGGAGATTTCGAATTTTTTGTCCAACTGTGCAGATTCAGGTCTTTATTATAGATCGGTGAATAATTTCAGATAAGCTTTATCAGCTGGACACAATCATATTTGATGGTGTGTAAGTTAATGGAAGGTATCATGGTCGCTCGTCCACCGAGACCCAGATACACTACGTTATGGGATGTGTTTAAAGTTCTCTCATTATTAGAATCCTGGCCTGACAATAAAGATTCATAGCTGAAACAATTATCAACAAAACTCACCATGGTGCTATGTCTTATATCCTGTCATAGAGTTTCCAATGTGCTTGTGTTAGACCACAGCTTTCCAAACTTTTCATGTTGGTGACACACCTTTTTGTGAAAAAATGTTCAGGGACACGGTAATGCGAGCGAGCGAGCCCAAACCACCTAAGGGGGGTCAGGCCCCACACCCCACACACACACACACCCCACACACAAGCCCCCACACACACACCCACAATCCTACACACACACCCCACATCCTCACTCACACACACAACCCCACACAACCCCACACACACAACCCCACACAACACCACACACACACAAAACCCCACGCAACCCCACACACACACGACCCAACACACACAACCCCACACACACACACACACACACACCCACACACACACAACCCCACATATCCCCCCACACACACCCCCCTCACACACACACACAACCCCACACATACCCACACAACCCCACACACACACACACAACCACCCCCCACACACACACACAACCCCACACACAAAAAAATGCAAGTGTCCGTCTGTAACACAACTGGTGCTCATGTAAAGCGCTCTGATACCTTTGGCTCTAGTTTCCTCAACAAAAAAAGTTTGGCAAAAGCTGCTTGGTAAAGCGTTATGGATGTTTTCTACCATTATTTATCAACGCAATTGCTTTCTTAGAATTACTTCACTTGGCTACACTGATGGTCAATTGGTCCCCAAACTACATTCACTTAAGAATCACCTGTTTGAGTTCTTTGAAGCCCTGGAGAGAAATCAATATGAGGTTTCATAAAAACAATAGTTTCTACTGAGTGCTGATATGTATTTCATCCGTAGCCTCCAGGAGCACATGGGTGTAAGTGTGTGTGTGAGTTTCGGGAAACCTACAGTACCACAGAGTGCAACACCATACAATAGAATACAATACTATCTATACTACTATTATAAAGAGAGAACTTGCACCTTTTGGCCAGGTAAACTCGGGAACCACAGCACCAATCACAACACCCAATACAGCGTTGGAAAGGGCAGTTGAAGCAGAACGACATAGGCTAATGCAGATGCCCACCATATACATTTAGGGGCAGATTTATGTTAACTGGCGCATCCCCAGGGATGCGGCAGTTAACATGCGCCACAGCTTCGCCAGCCATGGTGCGCCGCATTTATAATGCGGCGCACCATGGTGCAAAAACGGCACAGATGCGTGACACATCTGTGCCGGAAATGTGGCGCATTGCTGGAGTTGTGTCGCAAGCGCGACGCAGCTCCAGCAAGGCTCGGGGTTGCCCCATTTTAACAATGCTGCGTCAAGACCTACGCCTGCTTCAAGCAGGCGCAGGCTTTTGACGCAGCATTGGCTTAAAAGTGACTGAGTGAAATCTCATAGATTTCACTCAGCCACTTTTGCGAGGCGCACCTGCCCCGGAACGCCCACCCTGCGCCGGAACGCCCACAAGTGACGCAGGGCTTTACAACTTGACGCATCTGCCTAGATGCGTCACGTTGTAAATCGTTCGTAGGGATGCGCCACGTTGACGCCGCCTTGCGTGACGCAACAGCGGCGTAAACGTGGCGCAAGGGCCTCATAAATCTGCCCCTTAAAATGTAAAAGAACCGTGCCAGCAAAGTAGTCCCTTGTGGGCGTGTCTGCATTGTGCTGTGGGTGTGTGCTGAGGGCGTGACAATCGCTGGGGACATTCCGTCACGAGTGTTGTTTTTTCTTCCCAGGTTCTATACATTCCTGCTCCCTTTAAATATTATTTCAGTGGAGGTCCCATTCTCTTAGAACCACCCCAAGCACAGTTATGGGCAAAAATACAACTAAAAGGCCCTTCAAAGCATTATGGGATAAGCTTAGCATAATTTTTAGCATTCATGAAAGGGTTTCAATGTTTTTGAATTTTACTCATCAGGGACATCTTGGGACGACGAGCTGAACTGCAGCTTGGTGTATAATATTATAAATGCTATTGCATTTGCCTCATCAGGGACATCTAGGGACTGCGAGATGTACTGCAGCTTGATATATAATATTTTAAATTCTATTGCATTTGCATCATCAGGGACATCTAGGGACATGAGGTGAACTGCAGCTTGATGTGTAATATTTTAAATGCTATTGCATTTGCCTGGTAATATGCCCCAATGTTTTTACCGATTTAAGAGTGAATCAGTGGGACTCATCAGGACCGGGTGCAAAATATAGAGGCATAAAGTAAACCCTCATTAGAATACAGAGAAATTACATCTGTTCTTTTAGATAGTCGTCCTGAACCCTCCAGGTAGAAACATAATGAAGTTGGACAGACTGATGAGAGCAGTTAGTTGTTCGGCGGAAAAAGAGCTCCTCAGACATGTGCGCGAGACAACTTTATCGTCATTCTGTCAAGGCCGACATTTGACCCCAATCTGTCATGGCCGCTTGCTAGCCAAATATCTTCCCGGTTTTAAGTCTTTCAACCAGATCCAGCATGGACGCCACGCCTCTCATTCCAGTGACGTCCAAACTAATGGCGAGCCATTCTAAACCAGTGAGGTGTTTGGTTTGTCGGATCTCAAGCAGGGCGTGGCCACAGTACTAATATTTGCATATATTCTGTGCAATGCCATGACTTCTTTTCTTTGTTTTTCTTTGTTAAATTGTCAATAATAACTTATTTTAGTACCCTCAGATCTTTTACTCCTTTCCATTTCAATCAACAATTAATATATTATAGTGGACCTATTAAAATTAGGTATTTTTTAGCGCTACCACGTGAAATTGCACTTAAGATATTTTGAATAGCTCTTTACTATTTGTCTAGAAGGTTTCTCATAAAGTGAAGCCGCCACATCACTGTAAATGAAAGATATGAAGAAAGTCTTAAGGTCTGATCTAGAACGGTTGGAACGCTGAAGAATGATATTGTGTCATTAGGATCTTGATATGAAACTCATTTTAAAAAGTAGTGGGAAATGATGTCACGGTCCATTAATGGATGTCTTATTATGCTACTCAATAGTGGGTGTTGCCAGCAGATTTTATATAGACGAGTACAGTGAGGTTCGTTGTTGATTGCCGAAAAGTGCCCAATTAATTTTAGCTTGTTTTGTTAACTGGATTTTTTAATTCCAGGTTACCTCCGTTCTAGATTTGCTGCTAATTAGAATGCTTTGCGAGAAGTTGTCCCTCCAGCGGTAAATAAATGATTGCAACGAGCTAAAAGTTCAACAAAACCCACTTGCACAGTGTTAAGTAGCGGGCCCTGGGCCCACTGGCTAAAGAGACACTGACACTAGTGACATCACAGTCGAGGTGCGAAATATGGATTCCGCGAGGGAAGTCCGAGGCCGAGTAACAATTTACTAAATATCTCTGGAGGAGCAAGAAGAGGTGCAGTACCACTGGCAGTCCCCAGAGGTCCCTGTAGAGTCTGAATAGGGCTGCACGGACACAGTACCGCAGGCTGTCCCCAGAGGTTCCTGTAGAGTTCTATAGCAGCAACTACACTGGTTATCGCAATAAAGGCCAGCTCTCTGCTTTGAAATATATATATAGATATATATATATATATACACATATATATATATGTGTATATATATATGTATATATCTATATATATATATATACTAGCAGCCTGTCCTGACGTTGTCCAGGTATGAATTGCTGCGGGCCAATAGTATATTGTTTCGTAGGATTTCATTTTGATAGCATTTCTTATCTGTGACAGGCCTGTGAAACGCTCCGATTCACAGTGCACTACTGATGCACTTAAGAGTGCGCGTTTAGTAGTGTGTGAACTCGAGTTTCCCTACTTTATGTTTCTTGCAATATTATATAGCGCAAACTCGACAACATGGCATGAGCACAATTTACATTACAGAAGAACACATTGATTTGTGGTAGGCACCGGGAGACAAAGCGATTTGCCTGGAATCACAGGATGTTGAGCTGATGCCGAGATTCGAACGTAGCTCCCCAGCTCTAAAGTTCGCAATTCTAGAACTTGTGGCGGGAGGTGTGTCTAAAAGTGTATGTCGGTGCTGGCCATCAATGAGAGAGACCTGTGCATTTTTCCAATTGGTGGTGAAAAAATATGAGTATGTTGCTGGAGATGTGGGCCGCCGTGCCACCAATATACTTACGGGGGAGGGTAAACACCCATTATTCCGCACATTTCTTTCCGCATACCATCACTCTGCATACTTTCATTACGAAAGTACCATGACTCCGCAATGCCATTATAACGCATGGCATTACATTTTATATGCTTTTACCACGCATACATTTACAACGAAATTCGTTGTAAATGCATGAATGGTAAAAGCATGTTTTTTTAAAAATGTTTGGATAAGGCAAGTATGGGTATAGGGGTATATGTTTTGGGGTACTGAGGTATATGTTTTGGGGTGTTTGGGTATTTTAATGGTCCAGATATAGTTTTGGGTTAAGGAGTACAGGGGTATTTTTAGGGTTCAGGTGTAGGTTTGGGTTTTGGGGTACAGGGGTATTTTAAGTGTTCAGGGCTAGGTTTGGGTTTTGGGGTACAGGGGTATTTTTAGGGCTCAGGGCTAGGTTTGGGTTTTGGGATACAGGGGTATTTTAGGGTTCTGGGCTAGGTTTGGGTTTTGGTGTACAGGGGTATTTTTAGGGTTCAGGGGTAGGTTTGGGTTTTGGGGTACAGGGGTATTTTTAGGGTTATGGGCTAGGTTTGGGTTTTGGGGTACAGGGGTATTTTAGGGTTCAGGGGTAGGTTTGGGTTTTGGGGTACAGGGGTATTTTTAGGGTTCAGGGTGTGTTTGGGTTTTGAGGTACAGGGGTATTTATAGGGTTCAGGGTAGGTTTTGGTTTTGGGGTACAGGGGTATTTTTAGGGTTTAGGGATAGGTTTGGGTTTTGGGGTACAGGGGTATTTTAGGGTTCAGGGGTAGGTTTGGGTTTTGGGGTACAGGGGTATTTTTAGGGTTCAGGGGTATGTTTGGGTTTTGAGGTACAGGGGTATTTATAGGGTTCAGGGCTAGGTTTTGGTTTTGGGGTACAGGGGTATTTTTAGGGTTTAGGGATAGGTTTGGGTTTTGGGGTACAGGGTAGATTTATAAGGTTAAGATGGGTTAGTGTTTAAGGGTGTTGGGGTATTTTATAGAGTAAGGGTGGGTTATGATTATGGGGTGCAGGGGTATTTAAAGTAGGGTTGGGTGGAATTGGCGCAAACTTGGTACAATAAATCCGCAATATTTCGTTCCGTCAGATTTCCAAATATTAAAACAGAAACCTCATATATTCAAGGTAAAATAACAAGTATTTCAACATGCTAAAATGCATATAGTAATTTCACAAAAGTGAAATTAGCTTCCAGCAAGCAGTGAGAGAGGTGATGATTTTGAGATCAAGCCCCTGCAAACCATTATGGGACGAGATTAGCAGTGGGAAGTGGATATTATAGTATCCAAATAATTCTACAAAGAGCTGCAGTTCACCTCGTTCTCGCCAGTTGTCCCCAAGAGGCAAATGCAATAGCATTTAAAATATTATACATCAAGCTGCAGTTCACCTCATGGTCCCTAGATGTCCCTGATGAGGCAAATGCAATAGCATTTAAAATATTACACATCAAGCTGCAGTTCACCTCATGTCCCTAGATGTCCCTGATGATGCAAATGCAATAGCATTGAAAATATTATATATCAAGCTGCAGTTCACCTTGTCGTCCCAAGATGTCCCTGATGAGTAAAATTCAAAAACATTGAAACCCTTTCATGAATGCTAAAAATTATGCTAAGCTTATCCCATAATGCTTTGCAGGGCCCTTTAGTTGTATTTTTGCCCATAACTGTGCTTGGGGTGGTTCTAAGAGAATGGGACCTCCACTGAATTACTATTTAAAGGGAGCAGGAATGTATAGAACCTGGGAAGAAAAAACAACACTCGTGACGGAATGCCCCCAGCGATTGTCACGCCCCCCCAGCACAAGCCCACAGCACATCGCAGACACACCCACAAGGGACTACTTTTCTGGCATGGTTCTTTCACTTTTTAAATGTATATGGTGGGCGTCTCCATAGCCTATGTCCTTCTGCTGCAACTGCCCTTTCCAACGCTGTATTGGGTGTTGTGATTGGTGCTGTGGTTCCCGAGTTTGCCTGGCCAAAAGGTGCAAGTTCTCTCTTTATCCATACTAACTAGCAGCCCGTCCCGACGTTGTCCGGGAGCAATTAGGCTACAGGGCCCCCGCCCGCCCCGACGTTGTCCGTGGGGCCCCCGGAGCCTACCTCCATATATTGCAGTATTATACCTCTATGTTTACTTTGTATGCTTTTGTAACCTGCACACGTCCATTTTTACTCCTATACCTCTATGTTTACTTTCGACGCTTTTGTATCCTGCACACATAACTTTTTCTTCCTGTAATGCACCGTTTGGCTCACTTTTGTAATGCTCCGTTTGCTTCCTCTTGCTCACGATTGTAATTTTTTGCTTAATTTTTCCACCGCTCACCGTTCCTCCCCGCCTGTCCGCTGCTCCTCACCGCCTGTCCGCCGCTCCTCACCGCCTGTACGCCGCTCCTCCCCGCTCCATGTCCGCCGGTCCTCCTCGCGCTCCTGGACGCCGCTCCTCCCTGGGCTCCTCACGTCAGCACGCACGTCTAGGCCGGCGCTTCTTCCAAGGGACTACTTTTTTTTCCGGTACATTTTTTAAATAACGTATATTTATTACGTTTATATAGCCTATGTCCATCTGCACACCCTGACGATTACAACGATGTATCGGGTGTGTGGATTGGCGCTGTGGTTCCCGAGTTTACCCGCCTCAAATGTTCAAAGTTCTTCCTTTATAATAGTAGTATAGATATATATATAACTATACTAGCAGCCCGTCCCGACCTTGGCCGGGAGCAATCAGGCTTCCCCGACATTGTCCAGCAGCCCAGGCCCCCGCCGTGATCATTAGTGCCCTTTGTAATTTGGGGCTCTTGGTATTGAGCACAGTGTACTTTTCTTTTGGAGCAATGTGACATTGCTGCT
Organism: Lissotriton vulgaris; assembly: GCF_964263255.1. Classification (NCBI taxonomy): domain Eukaryota; kingdom Metazoa; phylum Chordata; class Amphibia; order Caudata; family Salamandridae; genus Lissotriton; species Lissotriton vulgaris. The sequence continues at coordinate 280,837,609 of NC_141685.1, read as the reverse complement.
GTTTGGCTCTATCCATGACGTGACCCCCGCCCGCCCCGACATTGTCCAGCAGCCTGGGCCCCGGCCCGCCCCGACATTGTCCAGCAGCCCGGGCCCCCGCCCACCCCATCCCCCGCCTGCCCCGTCCCCCGCCTGCCCTGACATTGTCCGTGGGTCCCCCGGAGCTTTACCTCAGCTGCCGCTCCTCCCCGCGCTCCTAAGTTCACCGCTCCGCCGCTCCTCGCCGCTCGTCACCGCTCCTCCCGCCTGTCTGTCACTGCTCACCGCCTGTCTGCCGCTCCTCACTGCTCCTCCCCCGCGCCATGTCCGCCGCTCCTCCACGCGCTCCTGGACGCCGCTCCTCCCTGCGCTCCTGACATCAGCACGCAGGTTGCGGCCGGCGCTACTTCGAAGGGACTACTTTTTTTTTAATGTACATTTTTTAAATAACGCATATTTGTATAGTTTATATAGCCTATGTCCATCTGCACACCCTGACGATTACAATGATGTATCGGGTGTGTGGATTGGCACTGTGGTTCCCGAGTTTACCCGCCTCAAAGGTTCAAAGTTCTTACTTTATAATAGTAGTATAGATATATATAGATAGATAGATATAGAGGGACTGATATCAAATGACGAGCATAAGTTCCTGTTTAACACCCACCCAAGGTTGCCCTATCTATATTTACTACCAAAAATTCATAAGAACACTGTTCCGGTTCCTGGACGTCCGATAATTTCGGCGATAGGAAGTATGACGGAAAATGTGGGCTCATACATTGACTTCTATTTACAGGACCTGGTAAGAACGATGCCCTCTTATCTAAAAGACACTGGTGATTTTTTACGGCACCTCAATGACATAACCTGGTCAAAGGAATGGATTTTACTAACTCTAGATATAGAGTCTCTCTATACTAGTATACGGCACAAATGTGGTTTACGTGGTGTGGAACATTTCTTAAATACACGTCCTGCTGAATATGCTATGCATAACAAAATGTTGATTTCCCTCATTTCATGGTGCTTAAATAACAATTACTTTTCATTTGAGAAGGAACTGTATAGACAAAAGCAGGGGGTGGCCATGGGGGCCTGCTTTTCTCCGAGCTACGCATGCTTGCATGTAGGGTTTTGGGAAAAGCAGGTCCTCATGAAAGAACACAAAACTACATTTGAAAATAATGTGATCTCATGGCTTCGTTATATAGACGATGTTTTTATTATTTGGAAGGGCAATATGCAGAGTGCTTTGGAGTTTGTTGAACTTTTGAATACTAATGAGTTCAATCTGCACTTCACGTCAAACATAAGTGACACCATGCTCGAATTTTTAGATGTCCAAATACTGATAACTGATGAGACACTTACCACTACAGCATATAGGAAACCATCTGCTGGAAATGCAATATTACATGCATCAAGTGCTCATCCGCGCCACCTAATTGCCAGCATACCCTATGGTGAATTGCTGCGCCTTAAACGCATTTGCAGCACGCCGGAACAATTTAACATCTGTAGCCGGACATGCTTAGATCGCATGCGAGCAAGAGGGTATAGCGAGGACATCCTTGACAAAGCCATGAGTAAAACTAATGAAAGATCGAGATCCACCCTGCTGCCCAGCACCACTGAGGTAGATTTCAGTACAGTGGATGACAATAGTTCCCCAAGACTGATCACCACTTACAGTAGACAGGAGCGCAAAATACGCAATATCATGAAAAAGAATTGGCCCATTGTTCTTACAGACCCTATTCTTAAAACCACGTTATTAGAACATCCTAGTGTGACATTTAGAAAGTCAAAAAACATAGGGAATCTCCTATCTAAAGAGATTTCCACTGGGTCTACAAGTATAAAAACATGGATGCCCTCGAGTAATGGATTCCGTAAATGTGCTACATGTAGGGCATGTAACTTTGGAGCCAACACTGCCACTTACAATACCCCTTTTAAAAATAAAGCGCAAACAATTAGAGGGAAATATGACTGCCGCACTGAGTACGCCATTTATGTTCTCACGTGTACCTGCGGCTTGCGTTATGTTGGCAGTACGAAAAATCCCGTACATATGCGCATCCTGCAACACATTCGTGCCATTATCCATAGTGACCCGGCATACCCGGTAGCCCGACATTTCAAAGTGAGCCACAACAAAGACGTAAATTGTCTCACTTACTTTGTAATTGATCAGGCACCGATACCCAAGCGTGGTGGGGACAGAGATAAGGCTCTAAGGCAGTTAGAGACTAGATATATTCTCAATCTCGATTCTAAGCATCCTAACGGCCTTAATGACAGGGAGGACATGCACACCTTCCTGCTATAATAATTATTGTATCCTGTACCCCATCCACCAATCAAGTTTGTCTTGTCACTTGTGTCCACAACATCGCCAGTAGTCTAGATAATTACAGCACAAGATTAAGTGAACAATTCACTAACATCCTTGAGCGACATTTACTGAACCTGTGATTTTATATCTCTCCCCAGTATCACTATGTTTTTAAACCTTTCACACTATCTTGGTTGCACTCATTTCACTCAGCACTTTATAAAATGGGAAGTTGACTTTGTATACATCTGGTCATCTATTGCTTTAGAAACCAGCGGCTCAAGGGTAGAGGCTCTATCCTAATTGTATGAGTTCAGCACCAGCACTTTATAGATAGTATTCTTTTTTACTAGCAACGTGACCTTTAGGCGTGCCACCTGTAGGAGCCAATGTATTTACTTGATTACATATCAGCTACGTTATAGCCAGTTTAAAGATAAATTGCCATTTTTGCACAATTATTTTAATATAATATTTATTTATGTAAATTATCAACGGACCTTTTATTCATTGAAGGTATTTTTTTACTATTTTAACATATTTATATGTTATTTATGGATTGCAAAAGGTTTTACTAACTGGATCACTATTTATAAGACACAATAGTTGTATTATATGGTTTCCAAGTATTATGCTATTGGTTTAATATTGGCATACGTCAATACGCATTTAAGCGGTCATATGTTCGTTGCAAATTGAACCACATTGAAAGAATCTCTATTTTAAGTGCAATATAAATTATGCTGCTATATTTTTATCTAAGCTGGCAAAGTTGCAATTTCTTGTGCACATGTAAAACACCTAACACGCTAAAAAAGTCTGTTTTCTATGTTTTTGATTACTAGAACACGTGGTGTTACTATAGAAAGAAAAAAACGAGTGTGTGCGCTATTTAAAGTGACACTATCTGCATTTCCGTTATGTGATCAAGGGCAGTCCCTGCCCGAAACGCGTCATGCTTACCTGAACTGCTGACACAATGGATAATAAAAAGTTCGCTGTGACACTCTGCTAAATCGTGTGGTGGTCCGTTACTTCTGTGGTCTAAACTGGGAACAGAAATTGCTCCATATATATATATATATATATATATATATATATATATATATATATATATATATATATATATATATATTCACTGAAAAAACCATTGGTTATAGACCATATATAGTTAGGGATTAGCCTTTTCAAAACCTTATTTTACTCACACAATACCATTGAAATTTCATATATAGTTAGTTCCACTAACTATATAGCGCGCACCCGCAATCCACTGCTGATGATGTCACATATTACATCATTCATGACATGGTTAGTGACATCACTGATGACATCACTGATGACATCTCAAATGACATCACTGATGACATCTCAAATGACATCACTGATGACATCTCAAATGACATCACTGATAAAATCAGTGATAACATCTCATTTGACATGACTGATCACATCACTGATGATATCATTCATGTGATAATACCATGAACCTCTTCAGACTCTAATATAACCTTAGATACAATCAGTGTAAACAGACAGTCACAGACTGTCACTCATCCATGGACTTACTCACACACCTAGTCAGTTATGCAAAAAATCAATCACACCTCCATTTTCTCAACTATACAGTTATACACACCTTACTTATTCAAACATATACTAACACATATTTACTTTACTCTCTTATACAATCCCTGATACATGTCCACAATGATCCATACAGCCACTCACACATTCACTGGCTCTTATGCACAGTTATTTATATATGTCAACTCTCACATGTACTGTGTTTTACATATGTACTTACTTTGACATGTAGCACTGAGATATCCATTCACTCACTAATACACTCATGCACAGTCAACCGCCCATACAGCTGTTTCCACATGCACTTTTGAACCTATACATATAGTGAATCAACTACTCACACATCTATGTACAGAGTCACACACCTCCCAGCCACCCATACACACACACTCAGTTTCCCATACAAATACTTGGACAACCAATGAATAACCCATACAGTTACTCATATAGCTACTGATCAACATATGCAGCAGTTTGTAGAACAACAGATATAATGATGCACAAATTAAAACAGTTTCGTCACTAACCCATGCACTCAGTGAGACACATTTAATCACTCACTCATACAGTCAGTCATGCACCTACTAAATCCTTCATCCAGACACTTATACATCCACTCATTCTTCAATATGTAAGACATATTTTAACTTTATAGAAACATACAGTCACTGGATGTTGTCATCAGTGATGTCATCAGTGATGTCATTTGAGATGTCATCAGTGATGTCATTTGAGATGTCATCAGTGATGTCATCAGCCTACTCCCTTCTGCGGCACTTCCCTGTAGGAAAAGAGCAAACAGGGTAGGAGGACGTCCCATTTCCTCCGCAGGCTTTTGGGTATACTTCTGATCATACCCTTCAAGGTTTTGTTGAACCTTTCCACGAGGCCATTGGCCTGTGGGTGATAAGGAGTGGTAAACCGGTAGGTCACTCCACACTCCTTCCACATTGCCCGCATATATGCTGACATGAAGTTGGTCCCCTGTCAGACACAACTTCTTTGGGGAATCCCACTCGGGTAAAGATCCCCATCAGGGCCTTCAGCACTACAGGTGCAGTAATGGTTCTCAGAGGTATTGCCTCCGGATACCTTGTGGCATGATCCACCAGTACCAGGATAAACCTGTGACCCGATGATGTCGGTGGATCTAGGGGCCCAGCAATGTCGATGCCCACCCTTTCAAAGGGGGTGCCAACGACGGGAAGTGGTTCCAGGGGAGCCTTCAGCTTCATCCCTGTTTTCCCACTGGCTTGGCATGACACACACGACCGACAGTATGTGTCGGACGCCACCCTCATTCGAGGCCAATAAAAGTGGGGGACAAGCCGAGCAAAGGTCTTGTCCTGACCCAGGTGTCCTGCCAAGGGAATCTCGTGAGCCAACTCTAATAGGAAGGCTCGGTAACACTGTGGGACTACCAGGGCCCGTGACAATCCATGCACTGGCGCCCTGGGTTCACTGTAGAGGAGACCATCCTCCCAATAAACACGATAGTTCCCAGACTCGTTACCTGCTGCTTGGGCTTCAGCCTGTTGCCTCAGACCCTCGAGGGTGGGACATTCCCTCTGTCCCTTGCTCAGTTCCTCCCTGGATGGTCCCCCCTCCACTCGCCACTCAGCGGGGATAGGCAGATCCTCCAAGGGAACCATGTCCTCCTCAACGGACTCCGGGTCCACCTCCTCCGGTGGCCTATCTGTCTCACGGGGCACGGACATCGAGGCAGGCTCCTCCTGTCCTTGAGATTCTCCCTCATCAGCAGCTGGGTGGGCCATTGTTCCAGGCTCCAACCCACGCGACTTCTCCTCTCGAGCAGCCGCAGACCTGGTACTCACACAGGCCCAATCAGGTGTTCCCAGCATCTCAGAATGAGTCCGGTATTCCACCTCCTTCCAAGCATTGTGCTCCATATCATTGCCCAGCAGACAATCGACTGGCACAGCGGGGCTTACGGCAACTCGAAGTGAACCTGCAACCCCTCCCCACTCAAAGGGAACCTCGGCCACCGGATAGTGGCTCATTCTGCCGTCAGCCATCGCAGCTGGATGAAGTACGCCTGGAATCACCTGCTCTGAGGACACCAGATGACTCCTGACTATAGTCATACTGGCTCCTGTATCTCTCAGAGCTTCCCCTCTATGGCCATTGATGGTGACCCATTGCCCATACTTGGTAGTATTTGAGGGCATCTGTATGTTTGGAACCATCTCCCGATCACCCAGGGACACTAAGGTGACACCCGCCCACTCCCTCCCCTTAACTAAGGGCCTCTCCTCCCCGAGCGCTATACTAGCAACTCCCGGGGGCTTTCCTCCAGTGGGAGGGGTGGTCTCTTTGGGCATTTCACGTCTCCCTTACAATGTCCAACACCACCGCACTCAAAGCAATGGACAACCCTTGGCTGCTGACTCTGGCCAGGATTGGGGTTCCTTTGCGGGCTAGCCTTAGAGTTGGAAAAGAAACTTTTCCCCTTAAAGTTATTTTGGGGGCCTTTGGAGAACTCCTGTTTCTTATTATCTCCCCCCTCTTTCTTCTGGGGACGCCCTGTCCGGACTTCTGAGAATCTCCTCCCGTCCCCTTCGTGGACACTCGGGTACTTACCCAAATGTCCGCCTCCTCAGCAAGCTTACGGGGGCAAGTAAGTTTGCTGTCTACCAGGTGCTGCCTCATCTCAGGAAGACATTTCTCGAGTAGATGTTCCTTGAGTATTAGGTTGTACAACCCTCGATAGTCTTCCACCTCACTACCTTGGACCCACCCATCCATGGCTTTCTTGGCATAATCCAGGAAGTCAACCCAATTCTGTGAGCTCAGTTTGTGGCTGCCCCTAAACCTCTGCCGGTATTTCTCTGGGGTCAACCCAAACTTCCTGATGAGCGCCACCTTCATGGCGGGGTAGTCTACCTGATCCTCCCGGTCTAGGGCCAATAAGGCATCCCTACATGTCGGAGGCATGTAACGGTACAATTCACCACCCCAATGCTTCTCAAGGATCCCATGGGCTCTTAAGGAGACCTCATAGGCTGCCAGCCACTTGTCTATGTCATCTCCAGCGGTATAACTGGCGACCACGTCCTTGGGTAAGTGAGGCCTGGGCTCCCTGGCAAATTCCTTAGACTCGACACCCTCCGGAGTGATGTTATGGGCCCTGAGGTCGAGCTCTCGTAGCTTGAGCTCGTGTTCCATCCTCTTCCCTTCCATCTCCAGCTTGGCTAACTCCCACCTTAATTGTCTTTCCTCTCTTCTGTCGGCTAACTCGGTCTCTGACAACCCTCCTGTTGACGCACTGCTGCCCTCCCGTGAGACTACCTTGGGGCTGATTAGCATTTCACCCACCCCCGGGGGACATTCCGCAGTCCTCTCAATGACAGTACCTCTGTCTGACTCCCCCTCCTCTACCGTTCCCTCCGGATGCGCTTCCACCCAGGCTCGCAGACTAATTCGGAGCTCCTCTCTTTTGGCCCCTCGCCTAACGAACACTCCCCTTTCCTGACAGAACTCCTTGAGCTGTGCCACAGTATAGGTCTCCAGCTCTGACATGTCGAATTCCATCTTGTCAGTGAAAAGTGTGGACAACCACCTCGAAGTAGGTTACAAGGATAGGAACTCTGAGGGTCACCTCCACCCACCTCCAGAAGAGAATTTGGAAAAAGCTAAATATTGAATTGGAGGGCCGCTGGGAGAAAACTCCGGGTGTGTACCTGTGGCCCACACTGAATTATTATGGGGTCCAAAACAAGCACGGCTCGTAATCCCACCCGCTGAGCACCAATTTTATGTTGGACCTGCGATGGGCAAGCCCAGTACAAAGGGGGTAGCTTGGCTCAAGTGACAAGGCTAGTGAAGGCTTTCGTGCTAAGCCGGCTCTGACCCAATAATAACTCCCTGTACAGTCACCAAAAAGAAGGACACCACACCACTGCTGTAGAAAAATACGATTTCTTTATATAAAAACTCTTTGTTGGGAATAGGGTTCAATTAGGAAAGCACATACACATTTCTTTTGGTCACAATTTTCTGGGTTTCGGTTTTAAAATAAATACAATAAATAAGTTCAGGAATAAATATCATCAATAAATAGAATAAATATCAGGAATAAATATCGCTAATAAATAGAATAAATATCAGGAATAAATATCACCAATAAATATCACTTTTGTTTAGCAGAATAGATACTGGTTCATTTAAATAAACAAACACATGTTCATTCTGGTATCGCTGCCACCAATTAAATACTTCAGGAACATTATACTTGCAATACGTTTCAGTTTGGAAAGATAACTCTTACAGTTTGTGATGATTTCACTGATAATGTATAGAGGCTTCTCTGGGCACAAAAGGAGTGTTGGGGCTCTTTAAGGTTCACTCGGGGAGTATGCGCGTGTATCTAAAAGGCAAGGAAACACAGTGAACACTTCATTTACACTCGGCTGCCACCGGGATGAGATCTCTGCTTGCCGGTGGGGTCTAAGCGCGCCTACGGGCTTTGTCACCGCTAGAACTCAGGCGGCACCAGTTCAAAGTCTTTAGACTGACGAACGGGCTGCCGGAGAGGTCACACAATCTTCGCGCTCAGTCAAATAAATGCCGGTTCACAGTTCCTTTACAACGCCGCTCCCCACCTGAAGAAACGGGCCCACCTCACATCGGCTGCAATCGGGAAGCGATTCAGTCAGGGCACAGCACTTCTCACGCCAGCGACGGGGTTCTCAGGGGCTCCACGGACCTCCCTCCGACTTCCTCATACAGGGATGGTTCCCGCCCACAGCTACAGCTGCCTATTCACTGGGGAGGGGCAGAGACAGTAGTCCCGCCCAACGAAGGCCGGCCTTTCTCCGCCCCGGTGCACCACCTCACCTTCAGACTGCGCAGGAAGCACTCTACGCCGGTGGGGCTCGGGACGTCCGAGCTCCTCGCTGGAGGCGCCTGTCGCAAAGGGGCACAGAAGACGATCGCGGTCGCGGCGAACTTGCTCTCGCCTCGTGACCCGCGGAGTCTATCGTGATTCACCACCGGGGGGGCGGGGAGGCACACGAAATCGGCCACAGTCTCTTGGGGGTAATGAGGCACTCGCTGGGCAGGCGCTGTAGGCGCAAGGTCACCACACACGCAGCTGACTGGAACGCCAGTCAGGATCAACGCCAATGACCTTTGCTACTCCGCTGCCTGCGCTACCAGCCACCTCAGGGGTCAACAGGGCAGGTGTCAATCTGGTGTCAAGTCTGGAATTCCCTTCTTCTCTTCTTTCTCTCACTCTTCTAAAATGGCCACCAGGGACTGGACCTTATATAGCCAGTGCCCTGAGGTGCTGGCTCGTGCCAGTAGGTTCTAGAACCTTCTCTGGCTAGGCCAATGACATGGCACTTTTGAGATGTATTTAGGACCCTAACAGCCACCATACTGTGGTTCTAGAGCAGCCATTTTATGTACCTGAGGGAAATAAAGGAATTCCTGTCAGGAATGCGCGCCAGGTAAAAGGGCGCCAAAACCTTGAAAGGTCAAAGTTCATGGAGGCTCCAAGGGGAGTCACTCACATGAGGAAAAAGGATGGCCGCCATTTTAGGGCCATTCATACAGGTTGCCATTCCCAGTCTATAATGTCACAGGTTTCGCCAGGTGCCTTGTAAATAGGTGCCAAAAACCTTGTGAACAACTGGGTGTCAAGGAACATCTAGCCCCATGAAACAGCACATAAAAAGTCCTGGTAGACAAAGAAAAGCGACACATTTTGGGAGGTACAGGGGAACAAAAGAAATCATAGTGGTGAGGGGACTCTCAGAAGCAGACGGGTCTAACACCGCGATTGTGAAATTCAGGTATGGATTGATGTTATTAATCCACCCAAAAAACTCTGTGTAAGAGTTTTCGTTGGCTGACCAAAAGATCAGGATATCGTCTATGTAACATTTCCATAGCTTAATATTCCTGTGGTAAGGGTTTGTCAATGAAGAAATATGTCTCTCTTCAAAACTGGCCATGTACAGGCATGCTACACTGGGGGCTACTGTGCTCCCCATGCAAGTTCCCTGTATCTGATGGTGATAGGTGCCTTTGAATTCGAAGTAGTTCTCAGTAAGGACTTTTTCCGCACATTCCATGATGAAGGTAATGGGCGTTGCAGATGTCCATTCAGTTTTTTCGAGTGCCGCCTCGATAACACCTAGGGAGGCCCTGTGGGGGATGTTAGTGTAGAGGGCCTCAACGTCTAGGGTTATGAGGAAATCAATAGATTGGGCCTCGCCATAGTCTTGCAACAGACGTAGCAGATCTGTTGTATCCTGGATGTAGGAAGGGATTTGCTTCACCAGGGGCTGTAGGAAATGATCGCAAAACTTAGATAGAGGTTCTAGCACAGAGTCAATGCCTGAAACAATGGGTCGACCCGAGGCCGGAGTTACCCCTTTATGTATTTTGGGCAACGTATAGAAATACGGAACCCTAGGGTTCTTTTTCACTAGAAAATCTGCCTACTTTTTACTCAACCAGCTGTCACATTCCGCTGACTCAACCATACTCACAATGGACGTTGTGAGGCGTTCTGTCGGATTCTGTGTGATAGCCTTGTAGTATCTTGTGTCGTCAAGTTGTCTTTGACACTCTGTCTCATAGTCCATAGTGTCCATTATTACAGTTGCACCCCCTTTGTCAGCTTGTTTGATTGTTACAGAGGGGTTGTTGGCTCATGTGTCCAGAACGTTTCTTTCTTCCCTAGACATATTGTTATGTGTAGAGAAATTAGATAAGTTGTTAATTTCTATTAGAACCGCTTGCTCAAAAGTAAGCACCTCACTCGGTACCAATCCACTATGGGTGGTAAAGGTGGAAGCGTTATGTAACCCAGAGTCATTGGTACGTTCGTGTGGTTTACCATCAAAGAAGGCGTGCAATCTAATTTTCCTGAAGAATTTTTGCAATTCAACAGTTTGAAGAAAGTTGTCGGTTCTGGGAGTTGGGACAAATCTGAGCCCTTTTTGTAAGACCTTCTCTTGTTCATTGGTTAACTGGTATGAAGAGAGGAAGACTACAAGACTCATTTCTTGCTCGTTTTGCTCCGGGCGTCCATCCCTTGGGGTGTCGTGTCCTCCCATTGCACCCGTTTGTCGGTTGCGTTCCCTCTCTTTCGCCATCGCCCTCTGCCCCAACCTCTGTCTAAAAAAGGCCGTTTTCCATGGGGGGCAAATTGAGGAGGGTACTGTGGTCCAAATTATGGTATGGCATGGGGGAACTGAGGATACTGCCACAGTGGGTATCCAGGAAAAGGTATTTGGGGATGGGGTAATGGATATTGTCCCTGTCTCCCGCTTCTTCCGCCATGTCGTTGGCGGGGTTGCCATTCGTCCCCACTAGAATTGCTTTCACTATTGGACCCTCTTCTCTAGGAGTTGTTGCTGGAGTCAGAGAGGTACCCTGTACCTGACGGAGTGTAGTCCTTTTTAAGGTATGGGTACACTTTCTCTTTGTCAAAGCGGTCAATGTCCTTTTGTAATTTGTTGACTTTTTGTTTCATCAGATAATCCTTGTGTTCACTGAGCTCCTTATTGATTTCTGCCAGTTTCGTTTTGAAACCTGGGTTAGTGACCGCGTTTTTTAGCGTTGCTTCTAGTGACAAACGCTTAGAGGTGTTCACGATCAAAATCAATAGATCATGTGTGTACTTCCAGGATATCTGGGACCATTCAACCTTGAATTGACCGTCTTCCCAGAATATCCTAGGGAAATTCTTGACAATCAATCCGTTTGGGGCAATTTTAGCTTTGAAATATTCTGCCATTAACACACCGTGCAGACTGACTCTTATCCACTCTCTTTTGAGATCAGAGAGTGTTTTCCAGTCAGCTGTATTGCTACCCGTTGCAATGTCGTTATCCATGTTTAAAATAGAGGGAGTTCTGAGGATAGCTGCAGCTTCATCCTCACCAAAGCTTAGTCCCTGCCCTTCCATGTTGAGTGGTGGGGGGACAGAGCGGGGGATGTAGTTTAGGAAACCACGCCTGGCTTTACTTGGGCTAGGCAGAGGGAAAGAGTGGGTGACAGATCAAATCTTACCCACCAATAGAGAAACTCCTATGGGTGTTGGCCGTGCAAAGGATTTGGTATCAAAGAGGAGGAGTGATGGGCTATTACTGCTCTAACAGAGTAGAAGGTCCAGTCACGACGTGCCCAAATAATATGTCTATACAAAAATTTGTCGTGCTGTTCCTAAGGGAGGAAAGAAAATGATACAGTCTATGATGCAGATGATTTAAGGCAGGGTAACCAGGAGGTAACCCTGGGAATCAATTTTGTTGGATTTAATACCCTCACACACCCTTTCAGGTGCCATGATTCATCATTTGGGCCTGCTCCTAGTTGGGTCGGCGGTGCAATACCCAACGGGCAACACCTCGTAGAGGGGCTCTTTGGCGGAGATCTTTTTCCAACAGCCGTATGGATGAAGTGCGGGTATGGGGCCAGAACTAAAGGGTAGACGTGATGTAGTGAGTTAAAATAAAGCTAGTGGTACCTGGAATACTTTATTCAGGAGGGCCACTGCTTTAGTTAAAAAACGATTTTTCTAGAGGAGAGTGATGGAAAATAATGTTTCCAGCTATCATCTAGAATTTTTTTATAGTCCGGTCAACATGTTTCTCGCTACTGTGAAGTTTAACTAGCGATTCATCAGGACCCAGATGACTAATTAGCAAGTATCTGATGGTGCAAGCAACTGTCTACACTGATACCCTAGAGTGTGGTGTATGTATGCTCATATGGCTACACCATTAAAGGGTGAAGGGAAAAGCAATACTATATTACCCTTCTTCTAGTTGTGATTGTCAGTACCTGTTGTAGGAAGAGGGAGAGCATGTCACAAACAGATTGACAACAGGTGCATCAGTGACTATAATACTTGTGCGTTTCGCATGCCAGTGAGAGTCAGGCGTGTCACAACACCATTGCACAAGTGTATCAGGCACTCTCAGATGTGGAAATTCAGTGAGAGTGGCATGTGAGAAAATATAAAAACATTGGAATAAAATTAGAATACCAATTTGGTATTCATAACTCGCAGTTATTCAAAACTCACCGAAAGTTAAAAACAATCAGACGACAGTGTCCAGCGGGTAAAGCTTCAGGGAGATCTTCCACCACAAGGCTATGTATAGGGAAAAATCTTAGTGCCTTGTGACCTGTATATATACACATTGACTTGGTGGTGATTACAATCTACTGTCAAGGGTGTGTCTAGCTCTAGCAGCAGTGTTATACTTTAGGACATTACTAAAATATAGTGAGTCCACATAGTACAGTGTTAGAGAACGTTAAGACTAGATTGTGTGTCTAAACTTCACATTTAGTTCCTGTTATTCTAAACTGTCCAGAAATGTGAGGTTTTGGTAGTGACGTATAGGACAAGAGAGACTGTTGGTATAAAAAGTTTTAGTAAACTATAGGGTTACTGGATTGCTAATACCCATTCTGGGGTCCCGATATGAGGGCATACTTGTTGTCAAAATAGTCTTGTAGTCTTTAGTAAACTGTAGGAATGACTAACACCCACTTTGGGGCCCCGATATGAGGACATGCTTGTTGTCAAAAATAGGGACCTGTATGGCCTAGTTTGCTGGAATTCACTGGAGGGCCATGCTAATATGTGTACTAATAACACATGAATGGACCGAAAATGCCGGAAAAAGGATTTATACCATCTTTAATGTGTTATACGTGGTAAGTGTAAGCTGATTTGGTAGAGGGTAGCCGTTAAAGGTCCCGGTGGGTAGTATAGACTTCTTCTCTCTTACTGGGAGGAGTAAGCATTGCCATGAGGGTAAAAGCGGGATTATCCGAAACAATTGGGGTTCCAGAATTATAATGATGTGCTGTAGATCGTGTCAACTGAGAAACGGGAACCCCTCGCCGGTTGTAACTGCTGTAACTGTGCCATGTTTGCACTCGGTGATTCTTTAAGTGTTAGCTGTAAATCATTCTAATTGTTAGCGGTAAATTAATTTCCCTGGAAGCTCTTTGGATCAGTGCTGCTGTATAAACTATGTTGCGTGACCCAGATTTTTTCTCGTTGGTTTCCGCAACAATATGTTGTCAATAATATTACATGCGTTTAGCTGAGTCATTTAGTAGTTTCAAGCGCTGCTACAAACGTGGCGTTTCATCCTGGTTAACCATCGTATTGTGGCTATGGAGTATGATGAAGGGTTAGCCTAGCCAAACCAATAGTTACCAACGTTACAGCCGCGTAGTGTTTTTCCCGGGTTAGCCATCGTGTTCGGGCTTAAAGGTGGTCAATGCCGCTAAGACTGTAGCAAAAGAGCGTGCTGAGTCTAACCCTGTTTAAGAGGATAAAACAGTGTCATTATCTAACTACATTCCACTTACTTGGTAATGCCTGAGCTTCGCTGTATGCACCTACCCTTCACCGCTGGAACAGGGTGGAAGAAGTGGGAGGGGTAAGTTCCGGTTTTAAGGAGTATGTGCCATGGACCTGATTGGTTCACCACGTTGGGGGCCATTTTGTAGTGTCTAATGTGGTGAATAGTACAAGGAAGATTAATCCAAGTGTCATGTATCCTCATGTGTCATATTCATGAAAAAATAATGGAAGCGTGGCTCAAAACTAAATATATTATATAGAATTGAATCAGGAGTGAAATCACCGTATTTACACCCAAATTATCTTGAAGACCAATAATAATAATTATGGTGGTCGATGTTGGGCGCCTGCGTTTCCCTATTCGAGAAGTGGAAAACTTTGCTTGGTGATGGACCATTCGAGTAAATATTGCCACACAGAGACTACATTATGAACAGTGTTCTGCGTCGAGGACGTCATTGTTTCGGCCATCTTGATATGGTGGGTTCATTAGGTTATTATTGCTACGGCACAATGTAGGTTAGGTAATAGGTTTCTCTTGGGGGCCTCTTCAGAAGTGTTATCTCTTATTATTCTTCGGGGAATGGTAGTGTACAGATTTAAGTCGGTAAAGATTCATTACGTTTGTGAAAGGCTGGTCCAAGGTATATCTTCGTTTAGATCATTCCTGTCAGAAGATAATCTATGGATCCAACGCTGTTCTTTGTAGAATAGCCCTTCCTTGGATACCTGTTGACTTGCTTCTAGGATAAGCCATTGAAGGGAGTCTGGGGTGTGATTCATTTCCAGGAAGTGCTTACACATCTTGGTGTTGCTTTTCTTACACCTGAAATTGCTGCGGTGTTCAGATATTCTAATTTTTTTATTGCGTGTCGTCATGCCTATATAATACAGGTTGCAAGGGCATATGATCAAGTAAATACAGTTCGTGCTGTTGCAGTTTGTGTGGCCTCTCATTTCCCACTTAAATGATTTAGAAAGGGCAATACTTTTGTATTTCTTAGTGAATGGGCATGCCGCACAACCACCGCATGGGTAATGTCCAGTAACGGGCGGCAAATTCCATAGTGTTACTTGGCGATTTAATTCGTTTGTGTTCTTGGGTCTGGTATGGATCAAGATATCTTTTATATTTTTTGACCTTTTAAACGCCAACCTTGGTTGGTCTATATTCAAAATACCAGTATTGAGTATAGACCAATGATGTTTCACGATTTTTCTTATCAGGTTAGACACTGGTGTGAAGGTTGTCATACATGTCATGGGTTGGACAGCCAGGGGATTCTTTTCTTTTGGTTCTATCAGTCCCTCCCTGTTATTGTTCTGTGCTCTCTTCATACTTCTTTTGATATCTCTGGCTGTCCAACCCATGACATGTGTGACAACCTTCACACCTGTGTCCAACCAGATAAGAACAATCGTGAAACATCATTGGTCTATACTCAATACTGGTATTTTGAATATAGACCAACCAAGGTTTGCGTTTAAAAGGTCAAAAAATATAAAAGATATCTTGATCCATACCAGACCCAAGAACACAAACGAATCAAATCGCCAAGTAACACTATGGAATTTGCCACCCGTTACAGGACATTAGCCATGCGGTGGTTGTGCGGCATGCCCATTCACTAAGAAATACAAAAGTATTCCCCTTTCTGAATCATTTAAGTGGGAAATGAGAGGCCACACAAACTGCAACAGCACGAAGTGTATTTACTTTATCATATGCCCTTGCAACCTGTATTATATAGGCATGACGACACGCAATATAAAAACTAGAATATCTGAACACCGCAGCAATTTCAAGTGTAAGAAAAGCAACACCAAGATGTGTAAGCACTTCCTGGAAATGAATCACACCCCAGACTCCCTTCAATGGCTTATCCTAGAAGCAAATCAACAGGTATCCAAGGAAGGGCTATTCTACAAAGAACAGCGTTGCATCCATAGATTATCTTCTGACAGCAATGGTCTAAATGAAGATATACCTTGGACCAGCCTTTAACAAATTTAATGAATCTTTACCAACTTAAATCTGTACACTAACATTCTCCGAAGAATAATAAGAGATAACACTTCGTAAGAGGCCCCCAAGAGAAACCTATTACCTGACTTACATTGTGCCGTAGCAATAATAACCTAATTAACTCACCATACAAGATGGCCGAAACAATGACGTCCTCGACGCACAACACTGTTCATAATGTAATCTCTGTGTGACAATATTTACTCGAATGGTCCATCAGCAAGCAAAGTTTCCCACTTCTCGAATAGGGAAACGCTGGCGCCCAACATCGACCACCATAATTATTATTATTGGTCTTCAAGATAATTTGGGTGTAAATACGGTGATTTCCCTCCCGATTCCATTCCATATAATATATTTCGTTTTGAGCCACACTTCCATTATTTTTTCATGAATATGACACATGAGGATACCTGACACTTGGATTAATCTTCCTTGTACTTTTCACCACATTAGACACTATAAAATGGCCCCCAACGTGGTTAACCAATCAGGTCCATGGCACATACTCCTTAAAACCGGAACTTACCCCTCCCACTTCTTCCACCCGGTTCCAGCGGCGAAGGGTAGGTGCATACAGCGAAGCTCAGGCATTACCAAGTAAGTGGAATGTAGTTAGATAATGACACTGTTTTATCCTCTTAAACAGGGTTAGACTCAGCACGCTCTTTTGCTACAGTCTTAGCGGCATTGTACCACCATTAAGCCCGAACACGATGGCTAACCCGGGGAAAACACTACGCGGCTGTAATGTTGGTAACTATTGGTTTGGCTAGGCTAACCCTTCATCATACTCCATAGCCACAATACGATGGTTAACCCGGATGGAACGCCACGTTTTAGCAGCGTTTGAAACTACTAAATGACTCGGCTAAACGCATGTAATATTATTGAAAACATATTGTTGCGGAAACCAACGAGAAAAAATCTGGGTCACGCAACGTAGTTTATACAGCAGCACTGATCCAAAGAGCTTCCAGGGAAATTAATTTACTGCTAACAATTAGAATGATTTACAGCTAACACTTCAAGAATCACCGAGTGCAAACATGGCACAGTTACAGCAGTTACAACCGGCGAGGGGTTCCCGTTCCTCGGTTGACACGATCTACAGCACATCATTATAATTCTGGCACCCTAATTGTTTCGGATAATCCCGCTTTTACCCTCATGGCAATGCTTACTCCTCCCAGTAAGAGAGAAGGAGTCTATACTCCCCACGGGACTATTAACGGCTACCCTCTACCAAATCAGCTTCCACTTACCGCGTATAACACATTAAAGATGGTACAAAACAATTTTCCGGCATTTTCGGTCCATATATGTGTTATTGGTACAAATATTAGCATGGCCCTTCAGTAAATTCCGGCACACTAGGCCATACAAGACCCTATTTTTGACAACAAGCATGCCCTCATATCAGGCCCCAGAGTGGGTGTTAGTCATTCCTGCAGTTTACTAAAGACTACAAGACTCTATTTTGACAACAAGTATGCCCTCATTTCGGGACCCCAGAATGGGTATTAGTAATCCAGTAACCCTATAGTTTTCATAACCGTATTTATTGAGAGTTCAGGCAAGCATCAATACAGTTCTCCACAATCAGGAGGATACTGTCAGTAATATGCAGGTAGTAGCATGACCAAGAACCCAAAGTTTAAAAGCATTCCCCACCCCACCCCCTGCCCCACCAACCCCCCTAAACATACCCCAACACCCTTCCCCAACTACCCACCCCTTATCCCACCCTAACCCAGTGCACGTGTTCACAAGATAACAACGACAGATGGAAGGCAATGCATGTATAGGCACTTATATAGCGCACTCCTTACCCGGAGGGGTCCCAAGGCGCTTCGACCGCTGCGAAACCCTTCCTGGCTTCCCTGAGAGATGGTCCCTTAATGGGTATCTCCAGGGTGAGACCAGGCATCCCCGGCGGTCTGGTGGGGCCGTTAGTGAGGATGAGGCAAGCTAATGCCCAGAGTTGCCGAGTGTGAT
This sequence comes from Lissotriton vulgaris, assembly GCF_964263255.1. Taxonomy (NCBI): domain Eukaryota; kingdom Metazoa; phylum Chordata; class Amphibia; order Caudata; family Salamandridae; genus Lissotriton; species Lissotriton vulgaris. The sequence goes on along the minus strand of NC_141685.1, from coordinate 280,819,312 downwards.
CGCTGATCAGAGTGGGCACCGAGGCGAGAGAATTATCGAGTCCGCTGACCCTGGTCCAGAAACCTGCCGCGCCGGGAATCGAACCCTGGTCCCGAGCCGTCCTCTGCTCTCGGGTCTGCCGCCTCTAACCAGTGAGCCACACTACCTCACTGCAGGTGTCGGTCAGCAACCTAAGTTCCAGGGTCCACATCCGGAGGTAGCACATATTCTATGTCAATCGGAGGGTCCAGGGTTAGCCCTCTGTAGTCCGCCCACCGCTTCCAAATTTTATAGTGTTTCCAGGGGCACCCCCTGGCCTCAAACACAGGTAGTTCCAGCCCCATGAGAAAGTCTAATCCCGCCTTCCAGGCGCTGGTTGGGGGGGCACGGTCACTCTTCCAAGCCTTTGCCAGATCCCGTTTAGCCACTACCAGTCCCAGTAACAAAAGATGTTGTTTGTAAATGTTGCCCCAAACGTTTTCCAGGACATGGAGGAGGCCCAGCCTAGGTGTATGAGGGAGGTCCCACCCCAGCACTTCCGACAGGCAGTTCCAGACCCCATTCCAAAATTGGGTCAGGCCCCCACAAGACCACACCGTGTGTAAGAGTGTCCCCCTTTCAGCTCCACACCTCAGGCACTCCGGGGCGGCAATAAGGCCCGCCCTCCACAATCGCTCCCTAGTGTAGTATGTCCTGTGAAGGTATTTAAACTGAATAAATCTGAGGCGGACTGCTATGGCAGCTCCACGGGGGATTCAAGGGCCTCACGCCAGTCATCCTCATCCAAGGGGCCAACATCAGTCTCCCAAGAGGCCTTCAGTGTCAGGAGAGAAGAGGAGCAATGCGTAACCAGGGAGCGGTATATTTGAGAAACCTTCTTGTCGCCCAAGTCCCCCATAAAAAGTTTGGCTTCAATGGGGCTAAAGTCGGGAAGTTGATCCATACCCACCAGGCTCGGGCCGAGGGCATGGCGGAACTGGAGGTACCTGAAGAATTGAGTCTTGGGCATATGAAATTCGGAGCTAAGGTCCTGGAAGGATTTAAGTGTAGTCCCGGTGAGGACATGGCCGAGGGAGGAAATTCCGATCGCGTCCCAGCCTCCAAAGCCTGACAGGGAAGCCAGTGCCGGAAGCAGTCCATTATTCCACAGCGGAGTCTTGGCGGTCAGCCTGCCCCACCAACCCATGCGGCGCAAAGCTTGTCTCCAAATCGCGAAGACCACCTGGGTGACCCGCGGCAGCTTCTTTCTCCGCCCGGCCGAGTATAGTAAAGTATGGAGCATGGCATCCCCCATCAGAGAGTGCTCTAATGCATAAGCCGGGTCACTATGATCCCCATACCACCACTCATTGAGCACCAGGAGGTGGGAGGCTTGGTAATAGGACAGAAGGTCAGTGGTAGCTAGGCCGCCACAGTATGTGGAGAGAAAGCATGTCCCCAGTGCCACCCTGGAGGTGCCCCCGGCCCACAAAAACCGGCCAAGCACTGAGTTAACACGACGGAACCACTGCGGGTCAATCCTGTGCGGGTGATTCTGTAGTTGGTAGAGAAGCCGTGGCAGGGCAACATCTTAAAAATGGCAGATCTACCATATATATTGAGGGGCATGCGTGACCAAGTCTTAACATCCATTTGAACTTTGTCCCACACCGGCTGCACGTTTCGGTCCCACGCCACCGTAGCCGAGGCCGATAGGAAGACGCCCAGATATTTCAGGCCTCCGACTGCCACCTGTAGGGCTGCGGCCCACGGGCATGTCACCGGTTCATCTCCCAGTACCCACAGGGTCGATTTGCGTGGATTGAGAAAGAGCCCCGACGCCTCGCCAAACTCCAGCATCATATCCAGTATGCGAGGGCCTGTGCGGTGAAGGTCGGTCATGATGAAAAGGACATCGTCCGCATACAAAGCGATACGATCTGAGAGTTCCGCCCCCCACACAAAGCCCCGATACAGTGCGTCCAGGCGCTCCCGTACGGCCAGTGGCTCCATGGCCAACGCAAAAAGATAAGGGGAAAGGGGACACCCCTGACGAGTGCCCCTGGCAATGGGGAACTTCTTGGAGATCGCCCCAGAGACGCGTACCGAGGCAGTTATGTCTGTATAGAGCAATTTCACATAGGAGATGAACACCGGCCCCAAGTTGAGAAGCGGCAGAACGGCAAAGAGATAGGTCCAGCTGACCGAATCGAACGCCCTATCAATGTCCGCGAGCAACAGCGCTGCCCGATCCCCGGTCGCCCCCACCGCGTCTATCGCGGCCTGTGCACACCGAATGTTGTGTCTCGTCGCCCGGTGTGGCATAAAACCCGCCTGGTCCGGGTGGACGAGGTCTGTAATATGCGGGAGCAGGCGGTTCGCCAACGCCTTGGCCAGGAGCTTGGCTTCAAAATTGATCAAGGATATTGGGCGATAGGACTCGTAGCGGTCGGGAGGCCTACCCGGTTTTTGGAAGACCACAATTTCGGCCTGGCGCCAGTCCGAGGGCAGGCTACCACGCTCCCGCGCCAGTTCCAACGCCCGCCTATAGTGCGGCCCAAGCTGCAAGTGGAATTTCTTATAGAATTCGCTGGGGAACCCACTCGGTCCCGGCGCCTTACCTACGTTAAGTTGACCCAATGCATCACCCAGCTCTTCTGCCGTCAGGGGGAGGTCTAAGGCTTCCCGGACCTCGTCGGAGACCGTGCGAGGAGGGACATCCACAAGGAACCCCTAAATCGCCTCGGGTGAAAGGCTCTCTCGAGAGGCGTACTGTTGCGCATAGTAGCGCGCGAAGCTCGCCGCAAGGACCGCAGGGTCCGTTATTACCGCTCCTGCCTCGTCCGTAAGCCCAGGCAAGGTGATCGGTTGCATCGTTTGCTGACAGAGCCTATGAAGCATGGTGCAGGACTTGTCTCCCCATTGGTACACCCTGCTCCGAGTAGCCAACCACGCCTGGCGAGCCTCATCCATCAACACCGAAGCGTAGGATTGCTGCGCTTGTAGAAGCAGTCGCAGCGCCCTGTCATCACCCCCTCCCCGGTAACGCGTCTCCAGCACCCCCACCCGCTCTGCCGCTGTAACAATGCTCTCCTGCCGAAGCGGGCGCGCAGAAGCACACCAGGCAATGTCAACACTTCTCAGGGCGGGCTTCATGGCTTCCCATACCGTCACCGCGTCAACCCCCTCCGTGAGGTTGTCCTGCTAATAATGGGCGATTGCACTGCGCAGATGCTGGGTGTAGGCCGGTCGCTGCAGATGCCACGAGGACATCCGCCACCGGAGCAGTTGGCGTGCCTTGCACAGGTCAATCTGTACCGCTACTGGGGAGTGGTCGGACAGCCCGCGAGGCCGGATCGCAGCCCCCTTCACCCTGTCAAGGAAGGCCCCCGGCACGAACACACAATCCAAACGTGAGAGGGAACCATGCACTGCTGAAATATATGTGTATTCCCGCTCCCTGGCATGCAGATGCCTCCACGCGTCCACCTATCCCAGTCCATCAATCAGTGCATTCAGCCGCGTGGGCAAGGCCGCAGCCGCGACCCCCTGCATCCTCTGCCTGTCCGGACTCACATCCACAACATCATTCCAGTCACCTCCAATCACTGCTAGGGAGTGGGGAATCTCAGTCCACAAGTCAAACAGTTTCTCCGCCAGGGACCACTGCAGCGGGGGAGGGGCGTACACACTGCCAAACACCACCGGTTCTGCTCCAATCCTCCCCTGCACAAATACATACCGACCCTGGGGATCAAGCCAGTGACGCTCATGAGTATATGACAGCCGTCTGTGAACAAGAATGGCCACCCCCCTCGAGCCCCTGGTGAACCCGGCATGGAATACCTGATGGAAGCCACACCGCTGTAAACTCAAAGCTTTAGTACCCAACATGTGTGTTTCCTGAAGGAGCATCACATCAGCCAAATCCCTTTTGCCACAGCGTAGCACAGCCCCACGCTTGATCTTGTCCAACAGCCCCTGGACATTCCAGCTCAAAATTCGCATAGAGGCACTAGCTTGTACTGGTCGCGGGATGTCAACCATTGTCTCGATGAGCAAGTCTCTGCGACCTCCAAGACCCGACCCAGGTCTCCAACACCATACTAGCATATATCGCAAGAATCACGTGCACCCCACTCAGAACAACCCCAACCCCCTTCGCCCCCCTCAACCAGCTCGACCCCCAAACAACCCAACACCCCAGCCCCACCCCCCACCCCTATACCTCAGAGAACATTGAAGTATCTGTTGCGGCATGGGGAGCTTCAGGCCCAGAACAGAGCGCCTATAGCCAACCATACCAATGGATCCCAACTATTCCCCCCACTAACAGGGCACGCCCCCAGGACCACCCCCCAACCCCAAGAGGAGTAGGCAGCCCACAAACAGTGCCCCGAACCCCAATCCCACAAGCATCTGGTTCACATGTAAGGCACAGCAAAAATATACCAGCCCCCTGAGGGCCCTCAAGCCCTGCCAAAACATAAGTCCATACTGCACCAGTCAATGTCTGCTCCACCATCAAGGTCCGGTCTGCCACAGAGTACATCAATGGACCAAAGGCAATCGACAAGTGCCAATGTTATAGAATGATCAGGATTCCTTGCCAGATTGGTCCGTGTCGGGCTGCTTGTTCCCCAAGAGGGGGTCTCGGGACAAGGACCTCCGTCGTGAGCGGGACTTCCGATGGCGTTTCCCTTTACCGGGTGGGTCGCTCCTCTCCTGGGATGAGCTGCGCGAGGGTCCAGAGCTCAGCCCCGGCTGGGCGTTCGGTCGGATCTTGACTGTCTCATCCGTCCACTGGAAGACGGCCTCCGGAGAGTCAAAGAAGTGAGTCCTGGAATTGAAGATCGCCCGAAGACGGGCCGGATAGAGCAGCGATTTGGCCATCGCCGCCAGGAAGGAGTGTCGCTTCTGCTGGACCTGCTTGGTGTAGTCCGGGAAAATCATAATTTTGTGGATGTCGAACAGCAAAGTCTCTTTGAGCCGTGCTTCCCGGAGTATGACATCTCTGTCGTGAAAGTTCAGGATTTTGGCAATGATTGGCCGAGGCCGCTCCCCCGCCGGTGGTTTCTGCGTCAGGGCTCTATGTGCACGCTCCACCACAAAGCAGCGCGACAGGGTGTTCGGGGGAAGCCAGCCCTCCAACCACCGTGCCAGGAAGGCATCCATGGGTCCCTACTCGCAATCCTCCGGAAAGCCGACAAAGCGCAGGTTATTCCGTCGCGCCCGCCCCTCTGCATCTTCAACGCGAAGCGCCAGGCCCTTCTGAATCCTTTCCATGTCTGCCACCTTCTTTTTAAGGGTGCCGACATCGCCTTCCACCTCTGCGACCCTGGTCTCTGTCTCTGTGATGCGGGCGACCGCGTTGCGGAGATCTTGACGCAGCAGCATCACATCGGCACCGACCGCGCCAATCTTCGCATCCAACATGTCGCGGGACTGCGTGATGGCCGCCATCAGAGCCGCGTTGTCCGGTCCAGCACTCTGGCCACCCCCGGCAGTTCCCGCGCCTCCTCCGGGGCCAGTGAACTTATCGATGGGCCCCTGCTTGGTGGCGCCCGTGCCGCCCCCGCCTCTAGTCATGGCCCCGGCAGCTGCGGCGGGGCGACACACACCCAGATAGGAGTTCTCGACACCACACACCTAGATTGTCCACCACTCGGGCCAAGACCGGGGTATCCGGGTCTCGCCAGGCACTGCGCTTCACCCACCTGCCACCAGCACGCCAGGTTACAACAAGCAGACACACCGGGTGGGACACCGGACTCCAGTAGCAGAAGCAGCGGCCCGCTCAGCACCCTACTGTCCCAGGGCTCCGCCGATCCACGCCAGCCGTCTCCGCCGTCCCCAGGCCGCCGGGTACCTCGCCACCGCCGATGAGCAGGCACAATGGGGGCCCGAGGCCGCGGCACCCAGGCAAGGCCGCTACTCCAGGGCGTAGCAGCCGCCAATCTCTGGCCTAGAGTCAAGGGGGCTAGAGGGGCGCCGACACGCCGCCGTCCACGCCGCCGATTCGGCGGAAACCAAGGGCACAGCCAGTCCGCCGGATTAGTACCCCCTGGGGCCTCACCACAGGGCCCTCCGCTGTCCACAAACCGGGCTGGGTGCTTCCCTGCACCCGCCGGTAAGACACCGTCGGCTCCGCTACCACACTGCCACCGGTAGTACGGGGGGATCCGAATCGCCTCCGGGTCCGCGAAGTTTTCTCATAGGGTCGCCGCCCCGCGACCCCCAGCTGCTCCGCCGGGTGTGCTAGCGGCAGGATGTTCTGTCGTCCCTCCTCCGGCGACCCCGGAGCAGTCAAGCGAGCTCGGCCGCACGCAGACCGCCCGGCGCCCAGAGCCAGCCGGCGGGCGGGGCAAAAATTGAGATCCCAGCTCACCACGCGGCGAGCAGGCCCAGCGGGCGCCGCCACCAACAGCCGGTCCAGGCACGATCCGGGGCCCCAGCAACCACACCAACGGGCGCCTCCGGTCTCCAGCAGTCTCCACAACCTCTGCAAGGGGAGTGAAGGGTTCAGGGCCAGGATAATTAGGCGGATAAGTAGCGGGCTGGCAGGAGCTCTACAGAGCCGCGTCCGCCATCTTCGCCCTCGAAGCCACGCCCCCAGTAACCCTATAGTTTACTAAAACTTTTTATACCAACTGTCTCTCTAGTCCTATATCTCACTACCATAACCTCACATTTCTTAACGTTCTCTAACACTGTACTATGTGGACTCACTATATTTTAGTAATGTCCTAAAGTATAACACTGTTGATAGACACACCCTTGACAGTAGATTGTAATCACCACCAAGTCAATGTGTATATATACAGGTCACAAGGCACTAAGATTTTTCCCTATACATAGCCTTGTGGTGGAAGATCTCCCTGAAGCTTTACCCGCTGGACACTGTCGTTGTCTGATTGTTTTTAACTTTAGGTGAGTTTTGAATAACTGCGAGTTATGAATACCAAATTGGTATTCTAATTTTATTCCAATGTTTTTATATATTCTCACATGCCACTCTCACTGAATTTCCACATCTGAGAGTGCCTGATACACTTGTGCAATGGTGTTGTGACACGCCTGACTCTCACTGGCATGCGAAACGTACAAGTATTACAGCCACTGATGCACCTGTTGTCAATCTGTTTGTGACATGCTCTCCCTCTTCCTTCAACAGGTACTGACAATCACAACTAGAAGAAGGGTAATATAGTATTGCTTTTCCCTTCACCCATTAGTGTGGTAGCCATATGAGCATACATACACCGCACTCTAGGGTATCAGTGTAGACAGTTGCTTGCACCATTAGATACTTGCTAATTAGTCATCTGGGTCCTGAAGAATCGCTAGTTAAACTTCACAGTAGCGAGAAACATGTTGACCGGACTATAAAAAAATTCTAGATGATAGCTGGAAACATTATTTTCCATCACTCTCCTCTAGAAAAATCGTTTTTTAACTAAAGCAGTGGCCCTCCTGAATAAAGTATTCCTGTTACCACTAGCTTTATTTTAACTCACTACATCACGTCTACCCTTTAGTTCTGGCCCCATACCTGCACTTCATCCATACGGCTGTTGGAAAAAGATCTCCGCCAAAGAGCCCCTCTACGAGGTGTTGCCCGTTGGGTATTGCACCGCCGACCCAACGAGGAGCAGGCCCAAATGATGAAGCATGACACCTGAAAGGGTGTGTGAGGGCATTAAATCCAACAAAATTGATTCCCAGGGTTACCTCCTGGTTACCCTGCCTTAAATCATCTGCATCATAGACTGTATCATTTTCTTTCCTCCCTTAGGAACAGCACGACAAATTTTGGTATAGACAGAATGGGGCATCCCATTGAACGATGGGCTGCACACGATGTCATTTTATGCTGATGACTTGCTGTTGTACATGTGAGACCTTAACGCTGTGCTGCCGGAGATATCAGAATTGTTTTGTAGATATCAGGCAGTATCGAGCCTCAGGGTAAACTGGGCGAAATCAGGCGCTTACTCCTTTTGCGAGGATGTAGCTGAGCTGAAATAAGGATAGACGGAACCGCACTTGACTGGTATCGGACCACGTTCAGATACCTAGACATATATGTCTACAGATCCCCAGTGGATATATTAGCTGGGGGAGATGCCATCTCCTCAATAAGATCACAAGTGTAATTTTGGAAGACCTTGCCGCTCAATGTGATGAGCTGTGTCACATTGACCAAAATGATAGTATTACCCAGCTTATTGTACTATTTTGCAAACCTTCCGGATTATGTCCCAGTGAGGATTTTTAGAGAATTGGAGGGATTGGCACGGGGTCTGATTTGGAATGTGGGGGACCTAGGGTAGCATTGCAGAAATTGTATGCACCCCCGGAAAGTGGGGACTTAGCAGTTCCGCACCTGGAACTATATTACCTAGCGGCGCAACTACAGTGGGTTGCGCAATGGCTCAGTGCAGGAACCTGGCAGACACAGCAACTGACATGACAACTTGGACACAAGCACGGATCTGTGGACTGTTCCACAGCGCTAGCGAAACTCCCTCGTCCGTCCCAGATTCATGTTGATCTTGCGCATAGGTGCTATAAGAGGAGCCTTTACCTCACAAAAGACGTGATCCCGTATGCCCCGGTACTACCACTTCTCGGGACGCCCAGAGGTAGGGACCATATAACGGATGTATCACTGACATCCTGGGTGGAGGTGGGGTTAGAGACACTAGGGGACCTATATGCAGACGGTATATTACTACCATTTGAGACATTGTCGACTGATAGTGGTTTGCCGGTAGGCCAATTCATCCTTCATGCAGCCATTACGTGGACATACACACTAGCATGGGGTGATTTAACTAACGAGCTGCCGACACATCAGTTGCTGCAGTACGTACATGTAATGGGAGAGGGGTCACATGTGATACATTGGCTGGTTCAGACTTTGCTTGCCCATGTACTGAAGCCACTGCAAAAACACCGCACATACTGGACTGAGAATAGAGGTCACCCCTGGACTGATAAAGAATGGGAACGTATTGTAGCTGGCGCCACACATGTACTACGGAATGCGCGATTAAAACTTATACAAACCTACATATTGCACAGGGCGTATCTTTCACCGGACAAAATAAATATTTTAACGTCAACACTTCCGAATGCCCAGGGTGCCACCTCCTAGGTGCGGATCTATTACACATATTATGGTCTTGCCCCCTGCTTACACACTACTGGCGTAAAATATCGGAAACTCTCGCCAGCTGTACTGACGCTGAGTTACCTATTACATTTAAGTTTGCATACTGGGGTTGTACAAGAGAACTAAGGTTAACAAGGTGAGATCCAGTTTCTGGGACCTGGGCTTCATAACAGCGAAGAGCCTCATAACTAAAAGATGGAAACACAAGGACCCACCGGAGGCACTGCATTGGGTCAAATCCCTTGAAGCATGGGCAATAGTGGAGAGCACCACCCTCCATAGGGAAGAAATTGCAGGGCTGCATAAGTATCCCATCGCACAGATCTGGGATGGTATGCTTAGAAAAATCACACACCTCAACGCCGCACTTCAGCCGGCCCCTGAGCAACAGACTGGACTAGAGACTTAAAGAGGCACCTGAGGGTAGACGATACAATGTCTTTCTACATCACTGTAACTGTTGCTGTTGGATTAGGTGAGGCCCCCATATTATTCAGTGGCATTGTATGGGCATAGCGCCTAATCAGTGTCATTCTTCTCAAAAAGAAGAGAAACACTAAAAGTGGCATGTTACTCCATAGGTGGCGGAAGTGGTGGCCCACACCCTATACCAACGTGATAGCCTAGCTATGATTGCGATCACCTGACACACTGAACGCTTGCCACATACCAGTCCGGTCATTTCATGTCCCCCTTTTTGTTTGAATTTAGTATGTGTTGTTGTTAGATGTTATTGCTTTGTTATAGAAATTAATACCTAAATGTACAGGCTCGACATTTGCATGTATGTCGTGTCACTTGCTTATGAAACGCTGCCCGCCTCTATTAAAAGGCTGAGGCCAGTTATGTATAGCCTTGATATACATATATTGTTGTTTTTAAGTATTACTGTATACTATCAGAAGACCGCTACTCCGGCCCTCCATTGGAAATGGCAGATTGTGCGGGCTGTAGGAGACCTAGGTGACCTATAAACACACGTGTAACATTATGCCACAACTGAACAAGACACGGAACTAATGAGACGGTAATATCCTGATTTTATATGTATAATGCTGTCAAGTAACTGTTAATGTAACTGTAGAGAAATATAGGTGGATGCCTTTAAACTATTGTATTGCAAAACATAACAAAACTTTAATAAAGATATTTTTAAAAAATTTAAAAAATCGGTGAATAGGGGTTCATAGCCCCGGGGGCCTGTAGATGAAGGTGCCGCAGAGTGTGGTGTTGGGGTTGGTCTGGAGCTGGAAGTGGAGGTGTTCCATGGTTACCATCAGGCCATTAGAGTGCATCGTCAGTCGGAGTGTGCTTTTGTAGACAATCGCAATGCCTCCTCCGGGGCGCTTCAGGTGGTCAGTGTGGGTGAGTTTGTAGCCGTCGTGGATGGTGATGGCAATGTCCGGTCCGGAGCAGAGGTTGGTCCAGGTTTCCGTGAAGAAGGCGATGTCTGAAGAGGTGGCGTTGAGGAGGTCTCAGATTTCTGTTGCTTTATGTGGAGGGACTGCACCTTGAGGAAGATGCAGTTGAGCCGGTCAACTGCACTGTTGGTTGGCTGGGCAGAAGGTGCATTTGCGGTTTCGACAGGCGCAGGGTGCAAGAGAATTCTACAGTATTGCTAGATGGCAGGCGGTGTGGCATCCATGGTTGATGGCGAGGAAGGTGTTGGTGTCGTGGCGGTGGAGGGTCGGAGAGGACGGATCCTTGGTGCTGGGTGTGGTCCAGGGGCGCCCACTCCACTGGCTCCCTATCGAGGCTAAACGCAGTGCCATTGGGATAAGCTGGCCCCATGCATTGCTGTAGTTGTGTCATGCTTGTGACACTACTGCAGCAATGTGTGACTTTAGAGCTGACAGTTATGTCAGGATTCCAGACGTATCTGTCATTGATTGCAACATTGAGCGCCGTACATTGAATACAGAGTCTACATGGTGTTCCAAGGAGGGCACAGTAAAAGGTGTTGCAAAACTGTTTTGTCGTAGGGATGCAACACTTTCCATGAATGGGGTCCAGGAATGCGCCCTATCTTATTGATAGGGCGCATCCCTGAGCTTTTGTTTTGGTGCAGGGCAGCTCCTTGCAACGCTGTCCAGCACCCAAATATCTTATATGTGGACCCAAGTGTTTTAACCAATTTTAAGACCAGCTATTTGTTGGTCTTAAAAAAACTGCCTCTAATTTGACTTAGCAGCAGTTTTGGGGGGTTATCGCCGGACAGGAATTTAGTTGTAATCATCGCGAAGTGGGGTTAGCGTCAGTTTTTGCACCGGAACGCCTATCTTGCATCTCATTTTCGTTAAGTTCCTGCTAACAGATGTGGCATGTGAAATTAATGTTTATGCTGGAAAAGTGCTGCTAACTGCAGTTAGCGGCAACTTGTGAATATGCCGGGGAAAAAAGTCACCCTAATCAAAAAATTGACACTACTGCGGTGTTAAGATCTTGTAAATATACCCTTTAGTATGGATTATCCGAGGAATCATGGGGCATATTACCAAGCAATAGCGATAATTATCGCTATTGCTTGGTTAGAGACAAAAATTTACCGCAGCACTGCGGCGCTTTTTACCGCAAATAAACCTTGGTATTACCAAGGTTTAACGCAAATGCGGTAAAAATCGCCGCAAAGCATGAATATCGCTGAAAAGTCAGCGATATTCATGCATTAGCAAGCTAATGCTCTTAGCCATGTTATCCACCTCCCATTGGATAACATGGCTAAGAACTGATCAGGGCAGGTGTTAGCTTTTGGAGATATTCCCGCTTAGCACGAATATCTCCAAAAGTTGGTAATAGGAGATAGCGATGTTAGCCACTGTTTTCAGTTGCTAACATCTTGGCACGCCCACTTTGCATCTCATTAGTGATAAATATCACTGACATGCAAAGTGGGGCCCAAGATGGTCGCTATCTCCTACTAGCTGTTGCTAACTGGTGTTAGCGGCAGCTAGGTAATAGGGAGATAATTTTATCTCCGCTTTCTTGGCTTTTAAAGCCAATAAAGCGGAGATAAACCCCCTTGATAATATGCCCCAAAATTATCTCCCTATTAGCAACAGGGTGCTAACACGCAAATTTGCATGTTAGCACCCTTTTTCTCTACGCTTCCCCTTGCATCTCTAATGAGATGCAAAGGGGGCGTTCCAGAGAAAAATAATAGGAGAAATGTTGTTAAGCGACATTTCTCTTATTATCAAGGATTTCGCTAACCCTGTTAGTGATAAAAAAAGCAGTGCTAACCGCGGTTAGCACTGCTTTTTTACACCTGGGGGCATATTATCAAGGGGGTTTATCTCCACTTTTTTGGCTTTAAAAGCCAAGAAAGAGGAGATAAAATTATCTCCCTATTACCAAGCTGTCGCTAACACCAGTTAGTGACAGCTAAAAGGAGATAGCGACCATCTTGGGCCCCGCTTTGCATGTCAGTGATATTTATCAGTAATGACATGCAAAGTGGGCGTGCCAAGATGTTAGCGACTGGAAACAGTCCCTAACATCGCTATCTCCTATTACCAACTTTTGGAGATATTTGCGCTAAGCGCGAATATCTCCAAAAGCTAACACCTGCCCTGAGCAGTTCTTAGCCATGTTATCCAATGGGAGGTGGATAACATGGCTAAGAGCATTTGCTCGAAAATGCATGAATATCGCTGACTTTTCAGCGATATTCATGCATTGCGGCCGTTTTTTATCGCATTTGCGATAAACCTTGCTAATAGCAAGGTTTATCTGCGATTAAAATCGCCGATGTGCGGCGCTAATTTTTGTCTCTAAACAAGTTAGAGACAAAAATTATCGCTAGTTGTTGGTAATATGCCCCCTTATCTCCACTTTCTTGGCTTTTAAAGCCAAAAAAGCGGAGATAAATCCCTTGATAATATGCCCCTACAAGACTTAAGAAAAGGGACTGCTGTTCAGAGAATCAATGTTGCTGAGAAGAACTATTGCTGAAAAAGCCAGGGGGCATATTATCAAGGCCAGGCGATACATTATCGCCGCTTTTATCGGCAGGAAACTGCCGATAAAGCGGCGATAATGGCCTTGATAATATGCTCTATGAATTCCAATCGAAGCCCATGTTAAATGTGAACACATCTAACATGGGCTTCGATTGGAATTCTTAGAGCATATTATGAAGGCCATTATCGCCGCTTTATCGGCAGTTTCCTGCCGATAAAAGCGGCGATAATGTATCGCCTGGCCTTGATAATATGCCCCCAAGTTTTTAATCCCTTGCGGAACTTAACCAAATCAGGGGTATATTATCTAGGGGGTTTATCTCCGCTTTTTTGGCTTTAAAAGCCAAGAAAGCGGAGATAAAATTATCTCCCTATTACCTAGCTGTCGCTAACACCAGTTAGCGACAGCTAGTAGGAGATAGCGACCATCTTGGGCCCCACTTTGCATGTCAGTGATATTTATCACTAATGATATGCAAAGTGGGCGTGCCAAGATGTTAGCGACTGGAAACAGTCTCTAACATCGCTATCTCCTATTACCAACTTTTGGAGATATTCACGCTAAGCACGAATATCTCCAAAAGCTAACACCTGCCCTGAGCAGTTCTTAGCCATGTTATCCAATGGGAGGTGGATAACCTGGCTAAGAGCATTAGCTCGGTAATGCATGAATATTGCTGAATTTTCAGCAATATTCATGCATTGCGGCGATTTTTATCGCATTTGCGATAAACCTTGGTAATACCAAGGTTTATTTGCGGTAAAAATCGCCGCAGCGCAGCGGTAAATTTTTTTCTCTAACCAAGCAATAGCGATAATTATCGCTATTGCTTGGTAATATGCCCCTCAGTTTCCAACTTCATCCTCACAGGCAAGGTATTCCACATTTTGGTGGCCAGATGCGAAAAGGAGCGGCCGCCCATCTTCGCCAGCCTAAATCTAGGAACGACAAAGTCTCCCTTACCTGCAGATCTAAGGGTACGGCTAGGAGTATAGGCATGAATAAGACTTTGAAGGTATTTGGGGGTAGAGCCCTGTTTAATCTTAAAAATATAGCATAAAGCCTTAAACTTGGTCTATTTTTAATCTCTAGCCAATGCAGATCGCGAAGGGCTGGGAGTGCGGATGCTTTCCTGGGAACATTGCGTAGCAGCCGTGCGGCTGCGTTTTGGAGTTTTCTCAACGTAGCCAGATCAGCACCAAGGTACAGGACATTCCCGTAGTCCAGACGGGATGTTATCAAAGCCTGGACCACAGTCCTTTGGGTGGTGGTCGGAAGCATCCACAAGATTTTTTGGAGCCATTTGAGGGTGGCAAAACAAATGGCAGCAACTTTGACAGCCTGTTGTCGCATCGTAAGTTTCTCATCAATTAAAAATCCGAGATTGCGATCCGCTGCTGCTCCAGGACCCAGTGGGATTCCCACATCCTCTGGTCCTTCAGAATCAACTAACATTCATGGGGGCTTATTTACAAGGTCTTTGCGCCACCCGTACGTCACTTTTCCCATGTTAAAAATGACGTAAAAGTGGCGCAAGGGGCTCGTAAATAAGCCCCATGGTTTGGGCTCTCTCAGGAGACATGAACAAATTGAGGGCCTTTCATCGACTGCTGCCGAATATATACAACATGCTTGGGCTCCATCCACCCGTAAGAGATATTCTGCAGCAAGGACGGTTGGATGGATTGGTGCCTTCAACGACAGGTGGATCCCGTGGGATCTGATTTGAAGGAGATTTCGAATTTTTTGTCCAACTGTGCAGATTCAGGTCTTTATTATAGATCGGTGAATAATTTCAGATAAGCTTTATCAGCTGGACACAATCATATTTGATGGTGTGTAAGTTAATGGAAGGTATCATGGTCGCTCGTCCACCGAGACCCAGATACACTACGTTATGGGATGTGTTTAAAGTTCTCTCATTATTAGAATCCTGGCCTGACAATAAAGATTCATAGCTGAAACAATTATCAACAAAACTCACCATGGTGCTATGTCTTATATCCTGTCATAGAGTTTCCAATGTGCTTGTGTTAGACCACAGCTTTCCAAACTTTTCATGTTGGTGACACACCTTTTTGTGAAAAAATGTTCAGGGACACGGTAATGCGAGCGAGCGAGCCCAAACCACCTAAGGGGGGTCAGGCCCCACACCCCACACACACACACACCCCACACACAAGCCCCCACACACACACCCACAATCCTACACACACACCCCACATCCTCACTCACACACACAACCCCACACAACCCCACACACACAACCCCACACAACACCACACACACACACAACCCCACGCAACCCCACACACACACAACCCAACACACACAACCCCACACACACACACACAACCCCACATATCCCCCCACACACACCCCCCTCACACACACACACAACCCCACACATACCCACACAACCCCACACACACACACACAACCACCCCCCCCACACACACACAACCCCACACACAAAAAAATGCAAGTGTCCGTCTGTAACACAACTGGTGCTCATGTAAAGCGCTCTGATACCTTTGGCTCTAGTTTCCTCAACAAAAAAAGTTTGGCAAAAGCTGCTTGGTAAAGCGTTATGGATGTTTTCTACCATTATTTATCAACGCAATTGCTTTCTTAGAATTACTTCACTTGGCTACACTGATGGTCAATTGGTCCCCAAACTACATTCACTTAAGAATCACCTGTTTGAGTTCTTTGAAGCCCTGGAGAGAAATCAATATGAGGTTTCATAAAAACAATAGTTTCTACTGAGTGCTGATATGTATTTCATCCGTAGCCTCCAGGAGCACATGGGTGTAAGTGTGTGTGTGAGTTTCGGGAAACCTACAGTACCACAGAGTGCAACACCATACAATAGAATACAATACTATCTATACTACTATTATAAAGAGAGAACTTGCACCTTTTGGCCAGGTAAACTCGGGAACCACAGCACCAATCACAACACCCAATACAGCGTTGGAAAGGGCAGTTGAAGCAGAACGACATAGGCTAATGCAGATGCCCACCATATACATTTAGGGGCAGATTTATGTTAACTGGCGCATCCCCAGGGATGCGGCAGTTAACATGCGCCACAGCTCCGCCAGCCATGGTGCGCCGCATTTATAATGCGGCGCACCATGGTGCAAAAACGGCACAGATGCGTGACACATCTGTGCCGGAAATGTGGCGCATTGCTGGAGTTGTGTCGCAAGCGCGACGCAGCTCCAGCAAGGCTCGGGGTTGCCCCATTTTAACAATGCTGCGTCAAGACCTACGCCTGCTTCAAGCAGGCGCAGGCTTTTGACGCAGCATTGGCTTAAAAGTGACTGAGTGAAATCTCATAGATTTCACTCAGCCACTTTTGCGAGGCGCACCTGCCCCGGAACGCCCACCCTGCGCCGGAACGCCCACAAGTGACGCAGGGCTTTACAACTTGACGCATCTGCCTAGATGCGTCACGTTGTAAATCGTTCGTAGGGATGCGCCACGTTGACGCCGCCTTGCGTGACGCAACAGCGGCGTAAACGTGGCGCAAGGGCCTCATAAATCTGCCCCTTAAAATGTAAAAGAACCGTGCCAGCAAAGTAGTCCCTTGTGGGCGTGTCTGCATTGTGCTGTGGGTGTGTGCTGGGGGCGTGACAATCGCTGGGGACATTCCGTCACGAGTGTTGTTTTTTCTTCCCAGGTTCTATACATTCCTGCTCCCTTTAAATAGTATTTCAGTGGAGGTCCCATTCTCTTAGAACCACCCCAAGCACAGTTATGGGCAAAAATACAACTAAAAGGCCCTTCAAAGCATTATGGGATAAGCTTAGCATAATTTTTAGCATTCATGAAAGGGTTTCAATGTTTTTGAATTTTACTCATCAGGGACATCTTGGGACGACGAGCTGAACTGCAGCTTGGTGTATAATATTATAAATGCTATTGCATTTGCCTCATCAGGGACATCTAGGGACTGCGAGATGTACTGCAGCTTGATATATAATATTTTAAATTCTATTGCATTTGCATCATCAGGGACATCTAGGGACATGAGGTGAACTGCAGCTTGATGTGTAATATTTTAAATGCTATTGCATTTGCCTGGTAATATGCCCCAATGTTTTTACCGATTTAAGAGTGAATCAGTGGGACTCATCAGGACCGGGTGCAAAATATAGAGGCATAAAGTAAACCCTCATTAGAATACAGAGAAATTACATCTGTTCTTTTAGATAGTTGTCCTGAACCCTCCAGGTAGAAACATAATGAAGTTGGACAGACTGATGAGAGCAGTTAGTTGTTCGGCGGAAAAAGAGCTCCTCAGACATGTGCGCGAGACAACTTTATCGTCATTCTGTCAAGGCCGACATTTGACCCCAATCTGTCATGGCCGCTTGCTAGCCAAATATCTTCCCGGTTTTAAGTCTTTCAACCAGATCCAGCATGGACGCCACGCCTCTCATTCCAGTGACGTCCAAACCAATGGCGAGCCATTCTAAACCAGTGAGGTGTTTGGTTTGTCGGATCTCAAGCAGGGCGTGGCCGCGGTACTAATATTTGCATATTTTCTGTGCAATGCCATGGACTTCTTTTCTTTGTTTTTCTTTGTTAAATTGTCAATAATAACTTATTTTAGTACCCTCAGATCTTTTACTCCTTTCCATTTCAATCAACAATTAATATATCATAGTGGACCTATTAAAATTAGGTATTTGTTAGCGCTACCATGTGAAATTGCACTTAAGATATTTAGAATAGCTCTTTACTATTTGTCTAGAAGGTTTCTCATAAAATGAAGCCGCCACACTGTAAATGAAAGATATGAAGAAAGTCTTAAGGTCTGATCTAGAACGGTTGGAACGCTGAAGAATGATATTGTGTCATTAGGATCTTGATATGAAACTCATTTTAAAAAGTAGTGGGAAATGATTTCACGGTCCATTAATGGATGTCTTATTATGCTACTCAATAGTGGGTGTTGCCAGCAGATTTTATATAGACGAGTACAGTGAGGTTCGTTGTTGATTGCCGAAAAGTGCCCAATTAATTTTAGCTTGTTTTGTTAACTGGATTTTTTAATTCCAGGTTACCTCCGTTCTAGATTTGCTGCTAATTAGAATGCTTTGCGAGAAGTTGTCCCTCCAGCGGTAAATAAATGATTGCAACGAGCTAAAAGTTCAACAAAACCCACTTGCACAGTGTTAAGTAGCGGGCCCTGGGCCCACTGGCTAAAGAGACACTGACACTAGTGACATCACAGTCGAGGTGCGAAATATGGATTCCGCGAGGGAAGTCCGAGGCCGAGTAACAATTTACTAAATATCTCTGGAGGAGCAAGAAGAGGTGCAGTACCACTGGCAGTCCCCAGAGGTCCCTGTAGAGTCTGAATAGGGCTGCACGGACACAGTACCGCAGGCTGTCCCCAGAGGTTCCTGTAGAGTTCTATAGCAGCAACTACACTGGTTATCGCAATAAAGGCCAGCTCTCTGCTTTGAAATATATATATAGATATATATATATATATACACATATATATATATGTGTATATATATATGTATATATCTATATATATATATACTAGCAGCCTGTCCTGACGTTGTCCAGGTATGAATTGCTGCGGGCCAATAGTATATTGTTTCGTAGGATTTCATTTTGATAGCATTTCTTATCTGTGACAGGCCTGTGAAACGCTCCGATTCACAGTGCACTACTGATGCACTTAAGAGTGCGCGTTTAGTAGTGTGTGAACTCGAGTTTCCCTACTTTATGTTTCTTGCAATATTATATAGCGCAAACTCGACAACATGGCATGAGCACAATTTACATTACAGAAGAACACATTGAATTGTGGTAGGCACCGGGAGACAAAGCGATTTGCCTGGAATCACAGGATGTTGAGCTGATGCCGAGATTCGAACGTAGCTCCCCAGCTCTAAAGTTCGCAATTCTAGAACTTGTGGCGGGAGGTGTGTCTAAAAGTGTATGTCGGTGCTGGCCATCAATGAGAGAGACCTGTGCATTTTTCCAATTGGTGGTGAAAAAATATGAGTATGTTGCTGGAGATGTGGGCCGCCGTGCCACCAATATACTTACGGGGGAGGGTAAACACCCATTATTCCGCACATTTCTTTCCGCATACCATCACTCTGCATACTTTCATTACGAAAGTACCATGACTCCGCAATGCCATTATAACGCATGGCATTACATTTTATATGCTTTTACCACGCATACATTTACAACGAAATTCGTTGTAAATGCATGAATGGTAAAAGCATGTTTTTTTTAAAAATGTTTGGATAAGGCAAGTATGGGTATAGGGGTATATGTTTTGGGGTACTGAGGTATATGTTTTGGGGTGTTTGGGTATTTTAATGGTCCAGATATAGTTTTGGGTTATGGAGTACAGGGGTATTTTTAGGGTTCAGGTGTAGGTTTGGGTTTTGGGGTACAGGGGTATTTTAAGTGTTCAGGGCTAGGTTTGGGTTTTGGGGTACAGGGGTATTTTTAGGGCTCAGGGCTAGGTTTGGGTTTTGGGATACAGGGGTATTTTAGGGTTCTGGGCTAGGTTTGGGTTTTGGTGTACAGGGGTATTTTTAGGGTTCAGGGGTAGGTTTGGGTTTTGGGGTACAGGGGTATTTTTAGGGTTATGGGCTAGGTTTGGGTTTTGGGGTACAGGGGTATTTTAGGGTTCAGGGGTAGGTTTGGGTTTTGGGGTACAGGGGTATTTTTAGGGTTCAGGGTGTGTTTGGGTTTTGAGGTACAGGGGTATTTATAGGGTTCAGGGTAGGTTTTGGTTTTGGGGTACAGGGGTATTTTTAGGGTTTAGGGATAGGTTTGGGTTTTGGGGTACAGGGGTATTTTAGGGTTCAGGGGTAGGTTTGGGTTTTGGGGTACAGGGGTATTTTTAGGGTTCAGGGGTATGTTTGGGTTTTGAGGTACAGGGGTATTTATAGGGTTCAGGGCTAGGTTTTGGTTTTGGGGTACAGGGGTATTTTTAGGGTTTAGGGATAGGTTTGGGTTTTGGGGTACAGGGTAGATTTATAAGGTTAAGATGGGTTAGTGTTTAAGGGTGTTGGGGTATTTTATAGAGTAAGGGTGGGTTATGATTATGGGGTGCAGGGGTATTTAAAGTAGGGTTGGGTGGAATTGGCGCAAACTTGGTACAATAAATCCGCAATATTTCGTTCCGTCAGATTTCCAAATATTAAAACAGAAACCTCATATATTCAAGGTAAAATAACAAGTATTTCAACATGCTAAAATGCATATAGTAATTTCACAAAAGTGAAATTAGCTTCCAGCAAGCAGTGAGAGAGGTGATGATTTTGAGATCAAGCCCCTGCAAACCATTATGGGACGAGATTAGCAGTGGGAAGTGGATATTATAGTATCCAAATAATTCTACAAAGAGCTGCAGTTCACCTCGTTCTCGCCAGTTGTCCCCAAGAGGCAAATGCAATAGCATTTAAAATATTATACATCAAGCTGCAGTTCACCTCATGGTCCCTAGATGTCCCTGATGAGGCAAATGCAATAGCATTTAAAATATTACACATCAAGCTGCAGTTCACCTCATGTCCCTAGATGTCCCTGATGATGCAAATGCAATAGCATTGAAAATATTATATATCAAGCTGCAGTTCACCTTGTCGTCCCAAGATGTCCCTGATGAGTAAAATTCAAAAACATTGAAACCCTTTCATGAATGCTAAAAATTATGCTAAGCTTATCCCATAATGCTTTGCAGGGCCCTTTAGTTGTATTTTTGCCCATAACTGTGCTTGGGGTGGTTCTAAGAGAATGGGACCTCCACTGAATTACTATTTAAAGGGAGCAGGAATGTATAGAACCTGGGAAGAAAAAACAACACTCGTGACGGAATGCCCCCAGCGATTGTCACGCCCCCCCAGCACAAGCCCACAGCACATCGCAGACACACCCACAAGGGACTACTTTTCTGGCATGGTTCTTTCACTTTTTAAATGTATATGGTGGGCGTCTCCATAGCCTATGTCCTTCTGGTGCAACTGCCCTTTCCAACGCTGTATTGGGTGTTGTGATTGGTGCTCTGGTTCCCGAGTTTGCCTGGCCAAAAGGTGCAAGTTCTCTCTTTATCCATACTAACTAGCAGCCCGTCCCGACGTTGTCCGGGAGCAATTAGGCTACAGGGCCCCCGCCCGCCCCGACGTTGTCCGTGGGGCCCCCGGAGCCTACCTCCATATATTGCAGTATTATACCTCTATGTTTACTTTGTATGCTTTTGTAACCTGCACACGTCCA
Organism: Lissotriton vulgaris; assembly: GCF_964263255.1. Taxonomy (NCBI): domain Eukaryota; kingdom Metazoa; phylum Chordata; class Amphibia; order Caudata; family Salamandridae; genus Lissotriton; species Lissotriton vulgaris. The sequence goes on along the minus strand of NC_141685.1, from coordinate 280,797,945 downwards.
TTTTTACTCCTATACCTCTATGTTTACTTTCGACGCTTTTGTATCCTGCACACATAACTTTTTCTTCCTGTAATGCACCGTTTGGCTCACTTTTGTAATGCTCCGTTTGCTTCCTCTTGCTCACGATTGTAATTTTTTGCTTAATTTTTCCACCGCTCACCGTTCCTCCCCGCCTGTCCGCTGCTCCTCACCGCCTGTCCGCCGCTCCTCACCGCCTGTACGCCGCTCCTCCCCGCTCCATGTCCGCCCGTCCTCCTCGCGCTCCTGGACGCCGCTCCTCCCTGGGCTCCTCACGTCAGCACGCACGTCTAGGCCGGCGCTTCTTCCAAGGGACTACTTTTTTTTCCGGTACATTTTTTAAATAACGTATATTTATTACGTTTATATAGCCTATGTCCATCTGCACACCCTGACGATTACAACGATGTATCGGGTGTGTGGATTGGCGCTGTGGTTCCCGAGTTTACCCGCCTCAAATGTTCAAAGTTCTTCCTTTATAATAGTAGTATAGATATATATATAACTATACTAGCAGCCCGTCCCGACCTTGGCCGGGAGCAATCAGGCTTCCCCGACATTGTCCAGCAGCCCAGGCCCCCGCCGTGATCATTAGTGCCCTTTGTAATTTGGGGCTCTTGGTATTGAGCACAGTGTACTTTTCTTTTGGAGCAATGTGACATTGCTGCTGTTTGGCTCTATCCATGACGTGACCCCCGCCCGCCCCGACATTGTCCAGCAGCCTGGGCCCCGGCCCGCCCCGACATTGTCCAGCAGCCCGGGCCCCCGCCCACCCCATCCCCCGCCTGCCCCGTCCCCCGCCTGCCCTGACATTGTCCGTGGGTCCCCCGGAGCTTTACCTCAGCTGCCGCTCCTCCCCGCGCTCCTAAGTTCACCGCTCCGCCGCTCCTCGCCGCTCGTCACCGCTCCTCCCGCCTGTCTGTCACTGCTCACCGCCTGTCTGCCGCTCCTCACTGCTCCTCCCCCGCGCCATGTCCGCCGCTCCTCCACGCGCTCCTGGACGCCGCTCCTCCCTGCGCTCCTGACATCAGCACGCAGGTTGCGGCCGGCGCTACTTCGAAGGGACTACTTTTTTTTTAATGTACATTTTTTAAATAACGCATATTTGTATAGTTTATATAGCCTATGTCCATCTGCACACCCTGACGATTACAATGATGTATCGGGTGTGTGGATTGGCACTGTGGTTCCCGAGTTTACCCGCCTCAAAGGTTCAAAGTTCTTACTTTATAATAGTAGTATAGATATATATAGATAGATAGATATAGAGGGACTGATATCAAATGACGAGCATAAGTTCCTGTTTAACACCCACCCAAGGTTGCCCTATCTATATTTACTACCAAAAATTCATAAGAACACTGTTCCGGTTCCTGGACGTCCGATAATTTCGGCGATAGGAAGTATGACGGAAAATGTGGGCTCATACATTGACTTCTATTTACAGGACCTGGTAAGAACGATGCCCTCTTATCTAAAAGACACTGGTGATTTTTTACGGCACCTCAATGACATAACCTGGTCAAAGGAATGGATTTTACTAACTCTAGATATAGAGTCTCTCTATACTAGTATACGGCACAAATGTGGTTTACGTGGTGTGGAACATTTCTTAAATACACGTCCTGCTGAATATGCTATGCATAACAAAATGTTGATTTCCCTCATTTCATGGTGCTTAAATAACAATTACTTTTCATTTGAGAAGGAACTGTATAGACAAAAGCAGGGGGTGGCCATGGGGGCCTGCTTTTCTCCGAGCTACGCATGCTTGCATGTAGGGTTTTGGGAAAAGCAGGTCCTCATGAAAGAACACAAAACTACATTTGAAAATAATGTGATCTCATGGCTTCGTTATATAGACGATGTTTTTATTATTTGGAAGGGCAATATGCAGAGTGCTTTGGAGTTTGTTGAACTTTTGAATACTAATGAGTTCAATCTGCACTTCACGTCAAACATAAGTGACACCATGCTCGAATTTTTAGATGTCCAAATACTGATAACTGATGAGACACTTACCACTACAGCATATAGGAAACCATCTGCTGGAAATGCAATATTACATGCATCAAGTGCTCATCCGCGCCACCTAATTGCCAGCATACCCTATGGTGAATTGCTGCGCCTTAAACGCATTTGCAGCACGCCGGAACAATTTAACATCTGTAGCCGGACATGCTTAGATCGCATGCGAGCAAGAGGGTATAGCGAGGACATCCTTGACAAAGCCATGAGTAAAACTAATGAAAGATCGAGATCCACCCTGCTGCCCAGCACCACTGAGGTAGATTTCAGTACAGTGGATGACAATAGTTCCCCAAGACTGATCACCACTTACAGTAGACAGGAGCGCAAAATACGCAATATCATGAAAAAGAATTGGCCCATTGTTCTTACAGACCCTATTCTTAAAACCACGTTATTAGAACATCCTAGCGTGACATTTAGAAAGTCAAAAAACATAGGGAATCTCCTATCTAAAGAGATTTCCACTGGGTCTACAAGTATAAAAACATGGATGCCCTCGAGTAATGGATTCCGTAAATGTGCTACATGTAAGGCATGTAACTTTGGAGCCAACACTGCCACTTACAATACCCCTTTTAAAAATAAAGCGCAAACAATTAGAGGGAAATATGACTGCCGCACTGAGTACGCCATTTATGTTCTCACGTGTACCTGCGGCTTGCGTTATGTTGGCAGTACGAAAAATCCCGTACATATGCGCATCCTGCAACACATTCGTGCCATTATCCATAGTGACCCGGCATACCCGGTAGCCCGACATTTCAAAGTGAGCCACAACAAAGACGTAAATTGTCTCACTTACTTTGTAATTGATCAGGCACCGATACCCAAGCGTGGTGGGGACAGAGATAAGGCTCTAAGGCAGTTAGAGACTAGATATATTCTCAATCTCGATTCTAAGCATCCTAACGGCCTTAATGACAGGGAGGACCTGCACACCTTCCTGCTATAATAATTATTGTATCCTGTACCCCATCCACCAATCAAGTTTGTCTTGTCACTTGTGTCCACAACATCGCCAGTAGTCTAGATAATTACAGCACAAGATTAAGTGAACAATTCACTAACATCCTTGAGCGACATTTACTGAACCTGTGATTTTATATCTCTCCCCAGTATCACTATGTTTTTAAACCTTTCACACTATCTTGGTTGCACTCATTTCACTCAGCACTTTATAAAATGGGAAGTTGACTTTGTATACATCTGGTCATCTATTGCTTTAGAAACCAGCGGCTCAAGGGTAGAGGCTCTATCCTAATTGTATGAGTTCAGCACCAGCACTTTATAGATAGTATTCTTTTTTACTAGCAACGTGACCTTTAGGCGTGCCACCTGTAGGAGCCAATGTATTTACTTGATTACATATCAGCTACGTTATAGCCAGTTTAAAGATAAATTGCCATTTTTGCACAATTATTTTAATATAATATTTATTTATGTAAATTATCAACGGACCTTTTATTCATTGAAGGTATTTTTTTACTATTTTAACATATTTATATGTTATTTATGGATTGCAAAAGGTTTTACTAACTGGATCACTATTTATAAGACACAATAGTTGTATTATATGGTTTCCAAGTATTATGCTATTGGTTTAATATTGGCATACGTCAATACGCATTTAAGCGGTCATATGTTCGTTGCAAATTGAACCACATTGAAAGAATCTCTATTTTAAGTGCAATATAAATTATGCTGCTATATTTTTATCTAAGCTGGCAAAGTTGCAATTTCTTGTGCACATGTAAAACACCTAACACGCTAAAAAAGTCTGTTTTCTATGTTTTTGATTACTAGAACACGTGGTGTTACTATAGAAAGAAAAAAACGAGTGTGTGCGCTATTTAAAGTGACACTATCTGCATTTCCGTTATGTGATCAAGGGCAGTCCCTGCCCGAAACGCGTCATGCTTACCTGAACTGCTGACACAATGGATAATAAAAAGTTCGCTGTGACACTCTGCTAAATCGTGTGGTGGTCCGTTACTTCTGTGGTCTAAACTGGGAACAGAAATTGCTCCATATATATATATATATATATATATATATATATATATATATATATATATATATATATATATATATTCACTGAAAAAACCATTGGTTATAGACCATATATAGTTAGGGATTAGCCTTTTCAAAACCTTATTTTACTCACACAATACCATTGAAATTTCATATATAGTTAGTTCCACTAACTATATAGCGCGCACCCGCAATCCACTGCTGATGATGTCACATATTACATCATTCATGACATGGTTAGTGACATCACTGATGACATCACTGATGACATCTCAAATGACATCACTGATGACATCTCAAATGACATCACTGATGACATCACAGATGACAACATCCAGTGACTGTATGTTTCTATAAAGTTAAAATATGTCTTACATATTGAAGAATGAGTGGATGTATAAGTGTCTGGATGAAGGATTTAGTAGGTGCATGACTGACTGTATGAGTGAGTGATTAAATGTGTCTCACTGAGTGCATGGGTTAGTGACTAAACTGTTTTAATTTGTGCATCATTATATCTGTTGTTCTACAAACTGCTGCATATGTTGATCAGTAGCTATATGAGTAACTGTATGGGTTATTCATTGGTTGTCCAAGTATTTGTATGGGAAACTGAGTGTGTGTGTATGGGTGGCTGGGAGGTGTGTGACTCTGTACATAGATGTGTGAGTAGTTGATTCACTATATGTATAGGTTCAAAAGTGCATGTGGAAACAGCTGTATGGGCGGTTGACTGTGCATGAGTGTATTAGTGAGTGAATGGATATCTCAGTGCTACATGTCAAAGTAAGTACATATGTAAAACACAGTACATGTGAGAGTTGACATATATAAATAACTGTGCATAAGAGCCAGTGAATGTGTGAGTGGCTGTATGGATCATTGTGGACATGTATCAGGGATTGTATAAGAGAGTAAAGTAAATATGTGTTAGTATATGTTTGAATAAGTAAGGTGTGTATAACTGTATAGTTGAGAAAATGGAGGTGTGATTGATTTTTTGCATAACTGACTAGGTGTGTGAGTAAGTCCATGGATGAGTGACAGTCTGTGACTGTCTGTTTACACTGATTGTATCTAAGGTTATATTAGAGTCTGAAGAGGTTCATGGTATTATCACATGAATGATATCATCAGTGATGTGATCAGTCATGTCAAATGAGATGTTATCACTGATTTTATCAGTGATGTCATTTGAGATGTCATCAGTGATGTCATTTGAGATGTCATCAGTGATGTCATTTGAGATGTCATCAGTGATGTCATCAGTGATGTCACTAACCATGTCATGAATGATGTAATATGTGACATCATCAGCAGTGGATTGCGGGTGCGCGATATATAGTTAGTGGAACTAACTATATATGAAATTTCAATGGTTTTGTGTGAGTAAAATAAGGTTTTGAAAAGGCTAATCCCTAACTATATATGGTCTATAACCAATGGTTTTTTCAGTGCATTTTCAAGGTTTTGTAAATGCAAATTCCTAACTATATATGGCCTATAACCTATGGTTTTTTCAGTGAATTTCATTGGTTTTTTAATAGCAAATATCAAAAGCTGTAAAATGTCAAGTATGTGATAGGTAAAAACTTTTTCGTGTTTATGCACGCTGATGTGCTTTGAACGCTGCCCTCCTCCCCTCTTTTCTCTTAGTAGTACTCTCTCTTTGCAGATAGTGAAGAGTAGTTAACGCAGGCCTTTACCCCCGTTGTAATCCGTCGTGCCTGCTTGTCTCTCCATTTGATTGATTGTTATCCAAGCATTTACTGTTTTACAATTGATTCTATTTGGTTCATTCTCTATTTACAAACAAGCACAAAGTCGCAATACTCTGTTTAGTCTTTGCAGATAGTGAAAAATCGTGTAAAAAAATAAAAGTAATCGAGCAAAATCAGTAGGCCACTAATTGGATCTCTTTTTGACCTCGCTAAAATAGAAACATTAGGAACAACCCTTCATGAGAAATACAAAAATAGTGAGATGAACTGAGCTCCACACCATGAGGGCTGCAAGACAGCTCGGCTCCGTCACCCACCCCGCCCAAAATAACGACAAACCCTATGCAAATATTAAAAATATAGACAACACACCAGCAAAGTAACAGGGTAAAACATTTTATTAAATAACTATTTACATTACGTTGGTTTATGAGATGATGTCAGTAGTGGACCGATGTGTGAATAGGTCGGAAGCAGCACAAGGCGCCAAGATCCGGATAGCAAGTCCTGGATGTTGGGTGCCACAGTTCAGAGTTCTGAGTTTGAGCCTTTTTCAATGCCTGTGCTTTGTTGTTTCCCCTCCATCAAAAACAAAAAAAAAATATAAAACTGTGCAAAAATACAAAAAAATCAAAAAATGTTTAGAAAAGCAGTGCTTGTAAGACTGTCTGAAGCTTATTTCCACCTACTGCAGCTTCACTATTCTCAAAGTAAGTGAGGGTCGTTTGTGGACCTGACTGCATTTGAAAACAATGTTATATGGTACCTCCCTAAACAGCTTGACGGAGGCCCCCGAGGGGTGGTGTGATGGCACGGACTCGGAGAAGACGCTAGGCTCCGACCCCCTCCCCAAGTCTTATAGCACTGGTGTAGCCTGAGATCGCCCCCGACATAGGCGGCCGGCTCCCGGGGTCCGACGGAACTTTTTGCCTTTTGATGACTCTTCTATTCTGGAGTTTGTCCCACAATCCGTTTGACCTGAAGACACGCTGTAGTGGAGCGCCCCTTTACCGTTTTAGTTGCCATTCCGCCCGCTTTTGCTACACTGTGCCTCTTCCGCCATTCAGCTGTTTACCGCCCGCTCTTGCGACTACAGCGTCTCGCTCACCATGTAGTTGAGTTTCTCCCGCTCTTGCGGTGCAGCGATAGGCGGGTGCCACAGGACTCTCAAAATGGCGGCCGGCTCTTCGGTTTTGGGCCTGGTCCACTAAAATGGCCCTGGGACACCTTGGAACTCGGACGCTTCCCTGATAGGGCTTGGGTCCCATTCTCGAAAGCGTCCCCTCAGCCGTGAAGATTCTACAAAAGTCTTGGGGGCCCCCGACTCCCGCAGGCTTCTGGTGGGGAGCGGCTGCCATGTCTGCTCGTGGAATGGCCACGACGGAGCTACGAGATGGTAGTGCTCTCATGCTGACGCCAGCTTTAGTCTGAAACATCCAGAAACACTGTAGACTACCAATTCGATCAGTTCCGGTAGCGCCCCAACATGACCCGGTAGAGAAGAACTTGCCCTCCCCTCTTTGACTGATGGTTCTTGATGCCTGTCCCCTCTGTTGTCATTTAACAGAACTTTTTGGACTGCTGAAAGGGGTTGTGTTCCGAACGCTGGTTGGTGGAGACATTTTGACTATATTCTTGACCTAATTTGTCGCGTAATGCGTTATATGACACGCCGCGTTAGCGCACCCGGAAGTGATCCGGGGCGCGGCGCGCAGCGCGTAACGTAAGCATAACAGGTCATGTGACTTGTTAATAAAACTTTTCATTGGTTCATTTTACTTTTGTTATTTTAATGATGAAAAGCTTGGTCATATGACCTAAAAATTACGCTTTTTATTGGTTTCGAACTTTTTTTTTTATAACATATATGTTATAATATTCCAGGCTAATGTACTTTCCCGGAAAATTTACAACTGTCCTGCAAGTAAAATATATTCCTTTTTCGAGAAAAAGGGCGTTTCTTCGTCCCATGACGGAGCCGTTGAGTAAAAGAGACTCGGCCTGCTGTCTTAGTCGCCGATACGCCTGATTATCAGATTCTTATCGATCACTTTATGTTGCAGGAGAGGAAAACACAACTGCCCTTGACCATTTATCTTTACTGCGTTCCTACATATTATACCTTTTATCCGTCATGTAATTGGACTGCTTTATTTCACTTGCCTTTTACTGATTCGAAAACAGTGACTAAAAGTAAAAACTTTACCAATGTAAATACTACTACCATGTTTTGTTTTAAAAACCTTTTTTGTGAAAATGTCAGTATACAAATACGGGCCTATAACCACGTGGGCCGGCCACGGAGCAAACTGAAATCGTATATGATGAGGAGACATTTACATTATAGAGGAACGTAACGAACGAGCCATTAGGTTGCAAGAACTAAGGTGTCTAACAGTTGCGGAATCGGTGGACGTACATTTTGTAATTAAAATACGACAGGGCCACTTACAAAAAAGTTATCTAGATATACATTTGCGTGCAAGTACCATGGGTGACGTTAATTCGAACTTTCAATAGTACAATAATCAATAACACATCAGAACTTAATATCAATAGGGATGTCGAAATATTCAATCAATTCTCGTCCCCGCCCGCCATGAGCATCAAAACTGCATTCATATCTCGTGATATCAAGGTTGTTCAACCAGTACACAACAAGGAGTTACGAGTCCCATTTATACCGGCGCCATTTTGGGCGAGGCCGGGCAGGTCCAAGATATAGTCAAAATGTCTCCACCAACCATCGGCCAGACCAGAACCCTTTTCGGCTCTTTATGCTACAAGATGGTGTCTTCCATTCAGAAAATATTGTTGGCAGCATTTTGAAAGGAAAGATAAACAGCCGTTCTCCTAGTGAGTCTCACATTGTTACATTTAGGAAGAATGTTGAAGAGTAATATGTGGAAAATCTGAAGCCATTTTTCTACAAACTCTCAATCAGCCTTGGATGGAAAAAAAAATCCTGAAGAATGTACAAACTGAAAACCAATTTTTGTCTGTATAGCATTAACAGCAACGCTTGAGTCAGCTTTGTGTCAAGCCGCCATTTTCATTCAATCAATAGCGTCCCCCTGCACACATTCAGGGACCTGGTCGTGTCTTCAGGTGAAACGGATTGTGGGACAAGAAGCAGAAAGGAAAAGGAAAAAAGTTCCGCCGGACCTCGGGAGCCGGCCGCTTATGTCATGGGCGATCTTTGGCCACACCAGGGCAATAGTGAAGCTGCAGCAGGTGCAAATAAGCTTCAGACAGTCTTACAAGCACTGCTCAGAACTCTCAACGATGGCACTCAACATCCAGGACTTGCCATCCGGATCTTGGCGCCTTGTGCTGGTTCCGACCTATTCACACATCGGTCCACTACTGACATCACCTCATAAGCCAACGGGGCACCCCACACCGACTTTCGGCGCAGCATTGTAGGATGGCCACACCAGTGCGGCAACTTGCTGGACACAACCTCGGTGCCATCCGGATCTCGGCGCGTTCGAGTCACTGTACCGCAAAAGTGACCGGAACTCAGCTGAACACGCCGTCTTTCGGCGCAGCATTGTAGGATGGCCACACCAGTGCGGCAATTTGCTGGACACCACCTCGGGCAATAGTGAAGCTGCAGCAGGTGCAAATAAGCTTCAGATAGTCTTACAAGCACTGCTCAGAACTCTCAACTATGGCACTCAACATCCAGGACTTGCCATTCGGATCTTGGCGCCTTGTGCTGGTTCCGACCTATTCACACATCGGTCCACTACTGACATCACCTCATAAGCCAACGGGGCACCCCACGCCGACTTTCGGCGCAGCATTGTAGGATGGCCACACCAGTGCGGCAACTTGCTGGACACAACCTCGGTGCCATCCGGATCTCGGCGCGTTCGAGTCACTGTACCGCAAGAGTGACCGAAACTCAGCTGGACACGCCGTCTTTCGGCGCAGCATTGTAGGATGGCCACACCAGTACGGCAATTTGCTGGACACCACCTCGGTGCCATCCGGATCTCGGCGCGTTGTGCTGCCTTCGGCCTATTCGCACACCGGTCCGCTACTGACGCCGCCTCACGTGCCAACGGATTTTCTACGCTTTTTGTAGCCCTATGCCGCATAACAGGTCATGTGACTTGTTTATAAAACTTTTCATTGGTTCATTTTACTTTTGGTTCCCTAAAGATGGAAGGCTTGGTCATATGACCTAAAAATAACACTTTTCATTAGTTTAGAACATTTTTTTTTCCCAAACGATGAAAGCCCCACCTTGTTTCTGGATGATTCAGACTGAAGCTGGCGTCACCATGAGAGCACCACCATCTCGTGGCTCCGTCGTGGTCATTCCGCGAGCAATCATGGCAGCCGCTCCCCACCGGTAGCCTGCAGGAGTCGAGGGCCCCCAAGACTTTTGTAGAATCTTCACGGCTGAGGGGACGCTTTCGAGAATGGAGCCCAAGCCCTAGCAGGCATGCGTCCGAGTTCCAAGGTGTCCCAGGGCCATTTTAGTGGACCAGGCCCAAAACCGAAGAGCCGGCCGCCATTTTAAGAGTCCTGTGGCAGCCGCCTATCGCTGCACTGCAAGAGTGGGAGCAACTCAACTACATGGTGAGCGAGACGCTGTAGCCGCAAGAGCGGGCGCAACTCAGCTGGATGGCCGCCACCTGGGGAGGCCCGTTCACGCCGCCTCCCCCACGCCCCCCCCCCGGGCCGCCCCACGCCAATTTTCGGAGCAGCATTGTAGGATACCAAAACCAGTGCGGCAGTTTACTGGACATCACCTGGGTGCCATCCACATCTCAGCGCGTTCTGCTGCCTTGGGACTATTCGCACAACAGACCGCTACTGACGAGGCCTCCCCCCGCACCACCCGGGACGCCCCACGCTGTTTTTCTGAGCTGCATTGTAGGATCCCAAAAACCAGTGCGGCACCCAGGTGACATCACCTGGGTGCCGTCCAGAACTCAGCACGTTGTGCTGCCTTGGGACTATTCGCACAAAAGACAGCTTCTGACCATTGTTGCTTTTTTTTGTCAAAAATGTTTAAATGTTTGTTACAGTTTTTGTTCCGTTCGTTATATTTAAAAGTTAATAAAGTTTTATAATCCCACTTTGTTGGAGTGCTATATATTTTTAAAAAATCGGGTGAATGGGGCCTTGAATCGGGTTATTGTCATGTGTGGGCTTTGCAAGTGTACTGCTACAGGATCGGACATTTCAAACTCAAATGCACGTTCTTTTTCTTACCTTTCCGAAGCATGGAGCGCAATAGCAGGCAGAGAAAGGGTGATGCAAGTGTTGAACACTGCCTGGCCTGGCAAGTTGCTGGCAGTGCCCCCCCCCCCCGCCCGCCCGCTCCTGAAAGAGGACACACCGCCGCCCCGAGTACTTCACAGATCTTTAAAAGACCATGCGCTTGTTCATGAGGCTTAAATGGTTTATCACCCCTTCTAGAACGCCTGCATCGACCCTCTGACGTTTCCTGGAAGAATTACCACGTAACACAATACCAAGCCTTGTCAGCTGAAACCCCCGAGGAATCGTGGGGCATATTATCAAGGGGGTTTATCTCCGCTTTTTTGGCTTTAAAAGCCAAGAAAGCGGAGATAAAATTATCTCCCTATTACCAAGCTGTCGCTAACACCAGTTAGTGACAGCTAAAAGGAGATAGCGACCATCTTGGGCCCCGCTTTGCATGTCAGTGATATTTATCACTAATGACATGCAAAGTGGGCGTGCCAAGATGTTAGCGACTGGAAACAGTCCCTAACATCGCTATCTCCTATTACCAACTTTTGGAGATATTCGCGCTAAGCGCGAATATCTCAAAAAGCTAACACCTGCCCTGAGCAGTTCTTAGCCATGTTATCCAATGGGAGGTGGATAACATGGCTAAGAGCATTTGCTCGATAATGCATGAATATCGCTGACTTTTCAGCGATATTCATGCATTGCGGCCGTTTTTTATCGCATTTGCGATAAACCTTGCTAATAGCAAGGTTTATCTGCGATAAAAATCGCCGATGTGCGGCGATAATTTTTGTCTCTAAACAAGTTAGAGACAAAAATTATCGCTATTTGTTGGTAATATGCCCCCGGGTTTTTGCTTGCAGAAATCGGGAGGCGGGAGACTAGCACTGAAATCAGTAGTCTCACGCCTGAATCGGGAGGGTTGGCATGTCTGGATTCTCTACAGCTGGGGCCATAAACTACATCCGCAGGGCTAGGTGATAGCCTGGGACCGGCCTGGCATCTAAAATGGCTGCCGTGCACGACAAAATTGTGGCATTGGAAAAAAGGCAAGATGGCGCAGACAATGTTTATCAATAAGGATTCATTTATAACAAAATATTTTATCGCACTGACAAATTGGCGGTCAACACTTCCTGATTTCCCCTATTACCAAGCTGTCGCTAACACCAGTTAGTGACAGCTAAAAGGAGATAGCGACCATCTTGGGCCCCGCTTTGCATGTCAGTGATATTTATCACTAATGACATGCAAAGTGGGCGTGCCAGGATGTTAGCGACTGGAAACAGTCCCTAACATCGCTATCTCCTATTACCAACTTTTGGAGATATTCGCGCTAAGCGCGAATATCTCCAAAAGCTAACACCTGCCCTGAGCAGTTCTTAGCCATGTTATCCAATGGGAGGTGGATAACATGGCTAAGAGCATTAGCTCAGTAATGCATGAATATCGCTGACTTTTCAGCGATATTCATGCATTGCGGCCGATTTTTATCGCATTTGCGATAAACCTTGGTAATACCAAGGTTTATTTGCGATAAAAATCGCCGCAGCTTAGCGGTAAATGTTTATCTCTAACCAAGCAATAGCGATAATTATCGCTATTGCTTGGTAATATGCCCCTTAGTTTCCATAGTTATGGAAACACATCGCAACTACTCAGCTGTTTGACTTCGAGTTTTCTTCATCTTTGTGCTGTGCTTGGAGATTATTTCCAGCAGCATTGCTGAAGTATTTCAGAAGATTTGAACAGACTCAACCACGCTGTGTCAAGGTGAGAGCATCATTGTCACGTAATTTCCTCACTCGCTGTTGTGCCTGTCCCCGATCTCGTCACTAAGAAACAAGCATCAGTCCGGTAGGCGAGTGAGGAATCAAAGTGGTTTTGACAAATAAACATTTTTCGTTCTTCCAAGATCCTTTGCCTCCGTTTTGGATCGAGTGAGACACCGCTCAACAGCACCTCCTGGCTCTTGTGTGGAACTGCTACTTCAGACAATTTTGACATGTGGAACAGTTACTGCAGATTATTTCGACATTAGTTATTTTACTGTTGAAGTACTATTTGTACCTATTTCTCATTTACAGCACCATCTAAATGCACTTATGTCTTTACTTACTGCTTAATATTGTTACCTTCCTTAAAAATGTTTAATGGGTTGCTTACAACTTGCTAACTGTTTTGTCATTTGGCTCCTGAGTTAGTTCCTATTTGACTTTGCAGTCATGAGTGTCATGCATATTTATTTAACCCCTTCGCTGCGGCGGGAATTCCGCCGCAGCGCTAAGGGGGTGGGGCAGCCGAGCGGCGCTCGCATGCTCGTGACGGAGCCACTCCGTCACGAGCCGCGGTTGAGCTGTGCTCGTGACGGAGCGGTTCCGTCACGAACGCGCCCGCTCAATGGAACGCTCAGCGCAGGCGCGAAATTTGCGCCGCGCAGGCGCGCCGAGCGGGCCATGACGGAACCGCTCCGTCATGAGCACAGCTCAACCGAGGCACATGACGGAGCGGCTCCGTCATGAGCATAGAACGGGTTAAGCTTATTGCCTTGTTGTTATTTTATTAGGTACATTGTGTGTTCATTAGGTACATTGGGTGTTAGGTCAAACGCACTGTGTTAGTATATACATGTGTTAAGCATCACTGTGGTGCCTTAGTGAGAGCTTAAGTTATTATGAGTTTGTTTCTAATGGCTAGTATTTTCTTGGCGCTAGGACTTCTACTTAGAGGATTTATTGTATAGGAGCTGGTCTCCTTATAATTATTATATTCTTTCAGTGTGGGTAGTGCACACCCTTTCCACTGATTTTATTCTCCCTAGATTTGTGTGCCTAGCAGCTTAAGCCTTACATACTCCTCACTCTCACATTACTCTTTATATGTGACCATGTAACAGTACTAGTTGTTTTCTTTCTTGCAGTGTGCATTAGTCTGATTACCAATCTTTGGTTTTATTGCGCTATGGGCAGTGTACCCATCTTTGGTTTTATTGCGCTTTGGGCAGTGTACCCATCTTTGGTTCTATTGCGCTATGAGCAGTGTACCCATCTTTGGTTTTATTGCGCTATGGGCAGTGTACCCATCTTTGGTTCTTTTGCGCTATGAGCAGTGTACCCATCTTTGGTTTTATTACGCTATGGGCAGTGTACCCATCTTTGGTTCTATTGTGCTATGGGCAGTGTACCCATCTTTGGTTTTATTGCGCTAAGGGCAGTGTACCCATCTTGGTTCTATTGCGCTATGAGCAGTGTACCCATCTTTGGTTTTATTGCGCTATGGGCAGTGTACCCATCTTTGGTTCTATTGCGCTATGACATGCAAAGTGGTCGTGCCAAGATGTTAGCGACTGAAAACAGTCGCTAACATCGCTATCTCCTATTACCAACTTTTGGAGATATTCGCGCTAAGCGCGAATATCTCAAAAAGCTAACACCTGCCCTGAGCAGTTCTTAGCCATGTTATCCAATGGGAGGTGGATAACATGGCTAAGAGCATTTGCTCGATAATGCATGAATATCGCTGACTTTTCAGCGATATTCATGCATTGCGGCCGTTTTTTATCGCATTTGCGATAAACCTTGCTAATAGCAAGGTTTATCTGCGATAAAAATCGCCGATGTGCGGCGATAATTTTTGTCTCTAAACAAGTTAGAGTCAAGAATTATCGCTAGTTGTTGGTAATATGCCCCCGGGTTTTTGCTTGCAGAAATCGGGAGGCGGGAGACTAGCACTGAAATCAGTAGTCTCACGCCTGAATCGGGAGGGTTGGCATGTCTGGATTCTCTACAGCTGGGGCCATAAACTACATTCGCAGGGCTAGGTTATAGCCTGGGACCGGCCTGGCATCTAAAATGGCAGCCGTGCACGACAAAATTGTGGCATTGGAAAAAAGGCAAGATGGCGCAGACAATGTTTATCAATAAGGATTCATTTATAACAAAATATTTTATCGCACTGACAAATTGGCGGTCAACACTTCCTGATTTCCATCGAATCGAACGTTAACAGACGTCACGCAGCAAAAAAAAAAAAGCTCACGCACAGCCGCTGGAAGACATGTATCAACATATATGAGCCTCCTCAGCCACCCTCAGAAAACATAAGGGATTAGGATACGTCTCCCGCACCCCCTTATACCTAGTAATTTAATTGAAACGAAGCACAAAATGGCGAATTCCTGTTTCGCTACCAGTTTGCGACCCGGTTCGCGGCCCGTGAAGCGCTTCTACCGTGAAAAATATATATATTTTTTTCCCCACGGGACCCTTTAATAACCCCAACAACATTCCTAGGGGGTCAAGAGGGGTATACCTTGCCCCCTTTCATTAAATTCCCCCTTCGTTTTTCACCTCTTCTGCTCTCTCGATCCTACCGAGAGATAAGATGGCGGCCGCTCCGGACTGTTTAGAATGTTGACAGACACCGGGGAGCCAATCAGCTTCGCATCGCAAAGTTCCGTTTCGCGAAAAGTAAGCGGACCGGAGCGCAGCCCGGAGCGCTGTTACAGATATATATCTTGTTTTGAACGTTAATTTCTCAAAATCCACTGGAGCACATATATTGAGACCTAGCAAAGGCACATCGGGCTAACAGTCCCTACAATTTTGCCAAGTTTCGTGCAAATCCATTCAGCTGTTCGAGCTAAAAGTGAGGCCAAAGGCCCTATTGAAATTAACATGGGAAAAACGCGTTTTGGGACCCCCCTTTTTTCTCAGCCCCCCCTTGACGAAACCCCCCCAAATTTTCAGGGGCTGCTCAGACACAAAATGTGCCATTTTCCTGAAAATTTCAGCCGATTCCGTCCACAAACGCCAAAGTTATTAGACATAGAATTTTCAAAAGTTTCATAGACAAATAATCCTAACTGTATATACCTACTGGCGAACGCCAGTAGGTAATATATTTATATATATATATATATAGATATATATATCCACGGATTCCTCTTCAATTCGGGAAAAAGGACGACAAGCCACACCACCAGGTACCGGAAAGATTGTTTATTTCAGGGCATAAACATACGCGTTTCGAGCTCACGGGCTCTTGGTCACATCTAGGCCAGCTCTCTGCTTTGAAACATATATATAGATATATATATATACATATATATATGTATATATATATATATCTATATATATATATTTACATATATATATATAGATATATATATACATATATATATATGTGTATATATATATCTATATATATATATTTCAAAGCAGAGAGCTGGCCTTTATTGCGATCACCAGTGTAGTTGCTGCTATAGAACTCTACAGGGACCTCTGGGGACAGCCTGCGGTACTGTGTCCGTGCAGCCCTATTCAGACTCTACAGGGACCTCTGGGGACTGCCAGTGGTACTGCACCTCTTCCTGCTCCTCCAGAGATATTTAGTAAATTGTTACTCGGCCTTCCCTCGCGGAATCCATATTTCGCACCTCGACTGTGATGTCATTCGTGTCAGTGTCTCTTTAGCCAGAGGGCCCAGGGCCCGCTACTTAACACTGTGCAAGTCTGTTTTGTTGAACTTTTAGCTCGTTGCAATCATTGATTTACCGCTGGAGGGACAACTTCTCGCAAAGCATTCTATTTAGCAGCAAATCTAGAACGGAGGTAACCTGGAATTAAAAAATCCAGTTAACAAAACAAGCTAAAATTAATTGGGCACTTTTCGGCAATCAACAACGAACCTCACTGTACTCGTTTATATAATATCTGCTGGCAACACCCACCATTGAGTAGCATAGTAAGACATATCCATAAATGGACCGTGACATTATTTCCCACTACTTATTAAAACGAGTTTCATATCAAGATCCTAATAACACACTATCATTTTTCACCGTCCCAACCGTTCTAGATTAGAACAGAAGACTAATAGGTCCCCTTTAATATATTAATTGTTGATTGAAATGGAAAGGAGTAAAAGATCTGAGGGTACTAAAATAAGTTATTATTGACAATTTAACAAAGAAAAACAAAGAAAAGAAGTCCATGGCATTGCACTGAAAATATGCAAATATTCGTACCTGCTTGAGATCCGACAAACCAAACACCTCACTGGCTTAGAATGGCTCTGGAATGAGAGGCGTGGCGTCCATGCTGGATCGGGTTGGAAGACTTAAAACCGGGAAGATATTTTGCTAGCAAGCGGCCATGACAGATTGGTGTAAAATGTCGGCCTTGACAGAATGACGATAAAGTTGTCTCGCGCACATGTCTGAGGAGCTCTTTTTCCGCCGAACAACTAACTGCTCTCATCAGTCTGTCCAACTTTATTATGTTTCTACCAGGAGGGTTCAGGACAACTATCTAAAAGAACAGATGTCATTTCTCTGTATTCTAATGAGGGTTTAATTTATGCCTCTATATTTTGCACCAGGTCCTGATGAGACCCACTGATTCACTCTTAAATCGGTAAAAACATTGGGGCATATTACCAGGCAAATGCAATAGCATTTAAAATATTACACATCAAGCTGCAGTTCACCTCATGACCCTAGATGTCCCTGATGATGCAAATGCAATAGCATTAAAAATATCTTATATCAAGTTGCAGTACACCTCGCTGTCCCTAGATGTCCCTGATGAGGCAAATGCAATAGCATTTAAAATATTATACATCAAGCTGCAGTTCACCTCGTCGTCCCAAGATGTCCCTGATGAGTAAAATTCAAAAACATTGAAACCCTTTCATGAATGCTAAAAATTTTGCTAAGCTTATCCCATAATGCTTTGCAGGGCCTGTTAGTTGTATTTTTGCCCATAACTGTGCTTGGGGTGGTTCTAAGAGAATGGAACCTCCACTGAATTACTATTTAAAGGGAGCAGGAATGTATAGAACCTGGGAAGAAAAAACAACACTCGTGATGGAATGCCCCCAGCGATTGTCACGCCCCCAGCACACACCCACAGCACAATGCAGACACGCCCACAAGGGACTACTTTGCTGGCACGGTTCTTTTACATTTTAAATGTATATGGTGGGCGTCTGCATAGCCTATGTCCTTCTGCTGCAATTGCCCTTTCCAACGCTGTATTGGGTGTTGTGATTGGTGCTGTGGTTCCCGAGTTTACCTGGCCAAAAGGTGCAAGATCTCTCTTTATAATAGTAGTATAGATAGATAAATATATATATATACATATATATATATGTATATATATCTATATCTATCTATCTATCTATCTATCTATCTATCTATCTATATATATATAGTTATATATATATCTATACTACTATTATAAAGGAAGAACTTTGAACCTTTGAGGCGGGTAAACTCAGGAACCACAGCGCCAATCCACACACCCGATACATCGTTGTAATCGTCAGGGTGTGCAGATGGGCATAGGCTATATAAACATAATAAATATACGTTATTTAAAAAATGTACCGGAAAAAAAAGTAGTCCCTTGGAAGAAGCGCCGGCCTAGACGTGCGTGCTGACGTGAGGAGCGCAGGGAGGAGTGGCGTTCAGGAGCGCGAGGAGGACCGGCGGACATGGAGCGGGGAGGAGCGCGTACAGGCGGCAAGGAGCGGCGGACAGGCGGTGAGGAGCGGTGGACAGGCGGGGAGGAACAGTGAGTGGAGGAAAAATGAAGCAAAAAATGACAATTGTGAGCAAGAGGAAGCAAACGGAGCATTACAAAAGTGAGCCAAACGGTGCATTACAGGAAGAAAAAGTTACGTGTGCAGGTTACAAAAGCGTCGAAAGTAAACATAGAGGTATAGGAGGAAAAATGGACGTGTGCAGGTTACAAAAGCATACAAAGTAAACATAGAGGTATAATACTGCAATATATGGAGGAAGGCTCCGGGGGACCCACGGTCAACGTCGGGGCGGGCGGGGGCCCTGAAGCCTAATTGCTCCCGGACAACGTCGGGACGGGCTGCTAGTACCATATACAGCAAATTAGGAAATGCTCTGAGCTTTTCACATTTACATCAGCTGGCCTATATCGTAGTCACATTTAACAGTCACAATACATCAGTTGACTATATCGTATACACCTGGAATATATTGATCAATCCTCAAACATCACAAAGATGATGCAGGCGTCTGCAGATTTAAGCCAATTCAAAACTTTGAGAATTATGTAGAATAGTCCTTGTGTGAGTGGATCTTTAATACTTCGGCCACCTCACAATTTCCTAAACATCAAGTATTTGTATTTTATGTCCATAATTTATACAATACCATCCTTACCCAAATAGCCGACATTGTAAGGGCCTAAAACGCTTTCCTATGCAATCTATTGATATAGTATTTACAGTATTTACTTTATACAGTTAGAAATGCACTGTGAAATTACTACTGCGCATACATTTTTAAATACAGTCACTGAGTCACAGCAGAATATACTGATTTCCGTATTTTGCTTCTATGCCTACTGTAGACATATAGACGTGCACAGTGAACATACGCTCTTTTATATCGCCTTCATGAACACAGTGCATACCCAACCTCAGATACCTACATGCTAGTACTACTTGCACACTCACAAAATTATATACATAATACATAACACACGTTAACCCAGTGAACATTGAAACACATAAAAAACGGCACTTTTACAAGCTTTGTGTCCATGAGCAGAGGGCCGTCCAAGAACCACCTCAGCACACTCATACCCTCAGAAAACATACAAGACTTTCAAAGACCAACACGCGCGCATGCAGCATAGGTCTCCGTCTGGGGCCAATGTTCCCCTCAAAGCAGCTGCTGCCTTGCCTGTTAAAACAACTGAATAAAAATTCAACACACCAAAAGTGCTTAGGTGAAATCCCCGCATTCAGGCATGGATATCACCTCGGTGGCAGCCCGTCTCAAACAAAACAAGAGGTGGGGGGCAGGGAGGGTTGCTGAAGCCTTTCAGAGGCGGGCTGGCTGGGGCTGGTTCTGGGCCTCTCAGAAAGGGTAATTAAA
This sequence comes from Lissotriton vulgaris, assembly GCF_964263255.1. Taxonomy (NCBI): domain Eukaryota; kingdom Metazoa; phylum Chordata; class Amphibia; order Caudata; family Salamandridae; genus Lissotriton; species Lissotriton vulgaris. The sequence goes on along the minus strand of NC_141685.1, from coordinate 280,777,986 downwards.
GTCACACTCTCGGATGCTAAAGCATCCGATGCTACACGCAGCCTAAATCGAAATTTAACTGGGAAAGAAAGGTTTCCATGCTTTAATTATTTTAATTTGTGTCAGGAAAGTGTCATGCGGTCCTGTAGCATAATGGGCATTGCGCGCCTGATATACACAAATGCTTTATGCTGGTGAACACCCGAGTACTTCGCAGACCATTTACATGTTAATAGGGCTTTGTTGTGAATTGTCGGTCCCCATAGAGCAGAGTGTCTCGGAGTCCGCGCTGCTGTGGCAGACTCCAAGACACTCTTTAAAAGAAATGCCTCTTAATTTTAGCAGCAGTTATGTGCTAAGTGCCCTGTCATCCTGCGACACTCCCACCACTTGCAGGCGACACAGTACTGTGTCGGGACACACAGTTTGGAAAGCTGTGTGTTGGACCTTGCAGGAAGGATTTTCTCTCCCCAGGGTGTATCATTCATTATTTCTAAAAGAACAAAATCGATGTCTCGTTCAGTTGAGTATCCTGCTTTTCCTCATAATGATAAATTATGTGCCTTTAAAGCCTATGAGGAACGAACTGTATCTCACAGATCAGATGCTTTAGGACCATTACTGTTGTCAATCCAGAAGCCCAGTATCGGCGGCCACTTTGGCGCGTTCGGTCAGATGCGTTATGGCGAAAGCAGGTATATAGATGTTTCTGTGTATGGAGCGCATTCAGCCAGGGGTTCTATGGCCTTTATTATGGGTTCCAGATTAGAAAATATTTTGAAGGCAGTAGATTGGTCATCCGACTCAATGTTGAAAGTATTTCATTATAAACCCATTGCACATGTTTCTTCTGTTGTTGTTGGTCAGCTTTAAACCAGCATAATCTGAGCCTCCGGTCCTGCCATAGAATACAACATTTGCCAGCATTCGCGACAATATCTTTAGATTCTATTAGGCACACGGAAGCAAGGATTATCCCACCTGTTGGGACAGGTAAGAATGGTTTACAACTGTCAGGTTGTGATATGATGAGTAAGACATTAGAGCTAAACCTGGAATGTCTCTGGGCGACAAAATCTTCGCTGGTGGTGGGTAAGCTGTCTCATCAGGGACCTGTTATTGGAGCCGCACTCCGTTGAGATCCAGAACTGCATCCTGTTTTTTTATTACTTTGAGGAACAAGCACGGCTTGTTGCAAAGAAAGAGGCAGTCAAGATGGTGCCTCGCTATTTTGTATACTGTGTACCTTGTGGATTGGATAATGAAGGAGTGGTAGTTCAAAGGCTCATGGGAAATGTAGTGTTTTACATAGGTTTTACAGTTTTTTCATTGGCTGATATTTGAGTAGTAAAGATTTGAGAAGCATAATCCTCGCCTCCGTGTCCTTAACAGAATCTAAAATTCTTGTTGTGAATGCTGTAAAATGTTGTAATTACCGCTTGAGTCTTATGAAATGTGTTTTGTATGTTATGACTAAGGATACAAACTTATTAACACCCTTCAGAAGTTCGCCTGACCCAACCCAGTTCATCCTAACTCCACTGACAGCATCAGAAACAGCTAGCGCGATTCAGGGTTCAAACCCTACATACTTCCAGCAGATCTACCCTTCCTCAATGCCCTCTGACCCTTTAGATCCATCAGAGTCAGTCCATCCAGTTAAAAGCTATTCAAGCCTCACTCACATTCACCTGAACCAGAGTGGCCCTGCCACGTCCATTCTAGTCCCATTGCCCCCTAACACAGCCAGCCTGGGCCTGTCCAGTCCATCTAGTAGCCTCATTCAAACTGAATCTGCCTGGTGATGTCCAGTCCCATTCCCAATCTGAACAAGCCAGCCCCATGCAGTGTGTTCTCACACCATCAATATTCATACAACCCTGCCAGACCAAGCCATTCTAGGTGCATGCACACCCACCAGAACCAGACAATAGACTTGATAACTCCCTGTTTTTGGGTCAAGCCTAGAGTCAGCATGCAAGCGCTGCTCTGGTGAAGATCTGCTGTTGTTCAGTATCTGACAGAAGGCCCGCCCATATTTTTTATTAGCTTGTGTCTTTGTCCTTCATATATGCTGTCTTCTGACTCCTTCATTGGCTTGTTAGTACCTCTTTAGTATGGCGATGACATTATTTGTATCCTCCCATCCCTACTGGCCCCTTTACTTGGTTGCTACACTGTGCGTGTACTATTTATTTTTTATACCTTCCACAGGGGGGGCCTTAAAAAGGCTGTTTACGATTATGTACACTTCTGGGGAAGGGAGTCAGGAGGTAGGGGATGAGGCTTCAAATCTCAGGAATGCTTTACTCCATTACATCCTAATTTATAAGACATGCACCATAAAAGCCTCTGGGGAAGATTTACAAGCCCCTTGCGCCTCTTTTGCGCCGCTGTTGCGTCACTTTTGTGACGCAGCGGCGGTGCAAAAGATGAGCCATGGTGCGGGCTATTTACAACGTGACGCATCTGGGAGATGCGTCACGTTGTAAAGCCCCGCGCCTTAAGGAGGTGTTCCGGTGCAGGGGGGGGCGATCCGGCGCAGGAACGCCTCCTAAAAGTGGCTGAGTGAAATCTACAAGATTTCACTCAGTCACTTTTAGGCCAATGCTACGTCAAAACCCTGCGCCAGCTTGAAGCAGGCGTAAGGCTTGGCGCAGTATTAGTAGAATGAGCCCCCCAGAGCATTCCTGGAGCTGCGTCGCACATGCGATACAACTCCAGCAATGCGACACCTTTATGGCACAGATGCGTGATGCATCTAAGCCGTTTTTGCCCCATGGTGCGCCGCGTCATGGGTGGCGGAGGCATGACGCACAATTACTGGCGCATCTCTGCTAATTTGCAGGGATGCACCAGTAATTGTAAATATGCCCCTACGTTTTTTTCTGTGCGCCTCACCCGCTGTCTGCATTCCCTTTATTCCCGCCCCCTCCTTGCGGTGACCCTTGAGGTAACCATCCTCCTCCCCTCCTGTTGCCACTTGCTCTTCCCCTCCTGTTGTCCGTGTTAAACATGCTCCCACCCCCCTCCCGTTGTCTGCATTTTTTTCTTTCTGCCCTCCTCCCCACTTGCGGCGGGCCCTGAGGTGCTCCCCCCGCAGCACACTACTGTTTGTTAAAATGCTGAACAGAGTCAGCAAAAAGCATTGTCAAAGCCAAAATGGGGGACCTGATGACTTTGCCAGTGTTTGTTTTAAATTTGCAGCACTCGGCTTCCTGGCTCGAAGATACAGTTTCTGGGAACTGGCAGACAGCGTCTGGCGTGGATTTAGGCTGGGAGTCTCTGGGTGGAAGGCTGGGTTAATCATTATGCAGCACTTGTTTGAGGGTAGGGTTCCCGGGGCCTTTTTGCCTCTGGCCCTGCTTTTCAATTTTACTCCGGCACCAACAGCCGGCCGGAGCACTGCGGGATCCCAGTTGTTGGTGTTGGAGTCTCAGATCATTTACAAATCATATACATTAATAAACATCACATTAAATACACCCTGCTACCTATACCCCCACCCACATAATTATATATTTAGCTCAAAACAGGGGAGGGTATCTCAACAAAGTCCAGTCTTGTGGGCGGTTCTGTCACATGGACCCAAAACTTGGATTCAGCCACTTGACACACTATTAATTTATTTGCCTACCCCGGGGTCCTGATCCCAACAAATTCCTACTAATTGCAGTTTGGAGGGGGGGGGGGCGGATGTATGACGTTACAACGCATACTTTTACAACGCATACCTTTACAATGCATTTTTTACAATGCAACATCCATTACAACGCATGCCATTACAACGAATTTTCAAAAACTACCTTTAAAATGCATACCATTACAACGCATAACATTACATTGCATGTATGGTAAGTATTGGATAGTGTAGGGGTAAAAATTACTATTCTAACTCCAAGGGGTGCAACAGTAGGGTAAGTGTTGGATAGTGTAAGGGTACTATGCGTTGTAATGGTATGCATTGTAATGGTATGCGTTGTAATGACTGCGTTGTAATGACATGCGTTGTAGTGGTATGCATTGTAGTGTCATGCGTTGTAATGGTTGCGTTGTAATGGCATGCAATGCAATGGATGTTGGCTTGTAAAAGTTTCGTTGTAATGGTAGTGCGTTGTAAAAGTTGCGTTGTAAAGGTTGTTTCCCATGGGGGCAGCACTGTCACCACACTGCCCTGTCATGTCCCCGGGTCAGCCTCATATGACAATAAAGTCTGGCTCAGTGCAGGCCTGCAGGCCGATGGGTTATTGCAGTGCGATGGGAGAGAGTCCATTTTGCCTAATTCGAGACGCAGCTGGAAGCTGCTGCATGGTCTCCAAATAATGGCTGGGGGTGGAGGGCTATCACATGGCGATGGTCTGCCAAGTAAAGTAACTAAGGAGAGAACAGCAGTGTTAACAATGAATACTGACTATTAGGTATCAAGTCCATTTTATCATGTGTGGGCCTTTGCAGGATTTTAAAACAGTTTAGTGGAAAAGGAGATGATGGGACTGGCCTAGCTCACCACACCTTGACCCATTCAAACACAACTCACCAGGGTCAAGTGCTGCCCAGTAACGTACATCCAAATCCGCCAGGCACCACACTGTATACATACGAGGGATGCAATACTAGTATAGATAGTTACTAGAGATCCCTAATTATGTCTGCGAAGCACTGCACTGTATATAACCCTGAGGGTGCAGTGCCGGAGGCTTTCACTAGGAGCCAGCGGAGTCCTGTACGGCAGAGGTCTTCACACATTTATGCTCTGAGCCCCCCTAATCAAAATGTTTGAAAGTTGGACCCCCCCCCTCCAAAACTATATGGTAAGGATTTGGGCAGTAGAAGGTGGAGGGATGATCACAAGGGGTGCGGATCATGAGGTCATTTCACAGGTGTTTTTCTGTAGCTTGTAATCCACAATAAATCTGGGACTTATAAAAAAGCAACAGCATCAAACAAGAACAGATTTGACCAAAAACACTACTGTCCATAATTGGGGTGCTGTGGGCACCCATGTCCCCCACCAGATCCACTAGTGATAGCTGAAGCCCTGAGAAGCAGGCTGTCTCCTCCTCTTTCACTCCTTGCCCACCATGTCTGACCATCACTTCAATCTCAAAACTAGTCTCTTTCTGAAAGAAAAGGAGCTACAGCATGGGGCTCCCTTTTCTGCGCCAATACGGTCATCTGCCCTTATGCTAGCAAGGAGAATTACAGCCAGATTCATCATGGTCCCGATTTGCGAGTCCTTAATAGCGATTATTAAGGAATCGCTATTAAGGACTCTCAAATCGGGATTCATGTAGAAATTGCAAAATAAATTGCGATTCCTACAGCCTGATGAATCCCAAATGCAATAGTTGCGCTCGCAAAGGGACAGATTCTCAGAATCTGGCCCTTTGCGAGCGCAATTTCCCTTGATGAATCTGGCTGTTAATCCCCATGTCCACTTCTTATTGTAAAACATTCATAATTGTGCTGCAATGGGCCCCGAGCAAAAGAATGTGTGCACCTGTTTCCCTAATGATAGCTTCTGTCTTCCTGTCGCCTACCAACACGGGCTTTCATCTCACACCATCCCTCCCCCGCCCATCTCTCATCGTCTCTCTCCCTCTCATCTCTCATTGTCCCACTCCCTCCATTCTCTCATCATCCCTCTCCTTCCCATCTCTGAGTCTCTCTTCCTCCCATCTCTCATCATCTCTCTCCCTTCCATCTCTTATCGTCCCTCTCCCTCCACTCTTTCAGTGTCCCTCTCCCTCCCATCTCTTATTGTGCCTCTCCCTCCATTCTCCACCATCCCTCTCCCACTCATCTCTCAATGGAACCTCCTCCCGCCGCTAACAATCAAAACTAGTTCAGATCTTTTAGCATTTAGGAAAAAAGTGAAAACCTGGCTTTTCCAAACCGATAGCTAGCTTCCATCTTCAGACTAGCTTCACACTCCCTGAGTCCTCTAGCGCCAAGACGCATCCTGGCAATCGTTGCGCTCTATAAATTGAATAATCAAATCAAATCATCGTCCCTCTACCTCCCATCACTCCACATGCTCCCCCTTGCATCTCTTATCGTCCCTCTCCATCCCTTCTCCAAGCCGGGAGAAACTTTGTCTTGACTTTTAACTGTTTTAAACTTTACGTGTGACTAATACTGTGTAATTTTAAAACAACCTGCCTTTCTCCTGCTCAGCGGATCTCAGCGCTGACGAGGGGAACACACCCTCATTGACACCAGCTGAGGGGAATCCATTGGGCTCACGCCCACCCCATCTGGCCACGCCCCCTTGGAAAAGTATTTAAACCCTGTGCTGAGGCACTAGCGCGTCTTTAAGAAATTGCATGCTCCTGAGGCAGAAGCCGGGAGAAACTTTGTCTTGACTTTTAACTGTTTTAAACTTTACGTGTGACTAATACTGTGTAATTTTAAAACAACCTGCCTTTCTCCTGCTCAGCGGATCTCAGCGCTGACGAGGGGAACACACCCTCATTGACGCCAGCTGAGGGGAATCCATTGGGCTCACGCCCACCCCATCTGGCCACGCCCCCTTGCAAAAGTATTTAAACCCTGTGCTGAGGCACTAGCGCGTCTTTAAGAAATTGCATGCTCCTGAGGCGGAAGCCGGGAGAAACTTTGTCTTGACTTTTAACTGTTTTAAACTTTACGTGTGACTAATACTGTGTAATTTTAAAACAACCTGCCTTTCTCCTGCTCAGCGGATCTCAGCGCTGACGAGGGGAACACACCCTCATTGACGCCAGCTGAGGGGAATCCATTGGGCTCACGCCCACCCCATCTGGCCACGCCCCCTTGCAAAAGTATTTAAACCTTGTGCTGAGGCACTAGCGCGTCTTTAAGAAATTGCATGCTCCTGAGGCGGAAGCCGGGAGAAACTTTGTCTTGACTTTTAACTGTTTTAAACTTTACGTGTGACTAATACTGTGTAATTTTAAAACAACCTGCCTTTCTCCTGCTCAGCGGATCTCAGCGCTGACGAGGGGAACACACCCTCATTGACGCCAGCTGAGGGGAATCCATTGGGCTCACGCCCACCCCATCTGGCCACACCCCCTTCCTTCTATAAAAATGTGTCTACCTAGGAAGCGCAGCGGACGAGCGCAGCGGGAGCGCCGTTTGCGCGCCAAAGGCGCGCCTAAGGCAAGCCCGTCTGCGCCCGTCCGCGACCGGACCGTGCCCGGCGCCGGCCACGCTGCCAGTGACCAGTCCCACACAAGAAGGATAGTCTGGTCTAGAAGCGAACTTCTAGCACTTAACCCTGGCAACCATTGTCAGGCTCCCAGGCTCGACCTTTTCGCCCCGGACCTCCCCCCCTCCTGCTCACGGTGCAACAAGCCTCTGTGTGACGTTTCAGTCTCTGCTAATTCCTACCCAAAAACATTGAACTATCGCTCAGCCAACACTCCCACCTCCCCCTTTAAAGCTGGGCTTCTGAACTGCAGATCCCTTCCTAAACATGCAGATGATATCTATCTGCTGCTAGCTGACTCAGAGTGGGACGCCCTATTTCTCACCGAAACGTGGCTCAACGAAGAAAACCTTGCCTCCATTGCTCTAGCCGTTCCGCTCGGTTTCACTTTAAGTCTCTCCAATAGAGAGAAGAACAGAAGAGGTGGCGGAGTGGCTATTATCTTTAAAGATAAATACACCTTATCCTCTTCCACTCCTACCACCCTCGCCGGCATAGAGGGGCTACACTTCTGCCTCCAAATCAACCCTCAAACGTCCCCAGCTGGCCTGATAATATATAGACCCCCGGACTGTTCTCCGGCCCATACCCATGACCTTATGGACTTCATAGTCCAAAACACTCTCTCTCACCAACACTATATAGTAGTCGGTGACTTTAACGTTCATGCAGACAGATCTGACTGTCTTTTGGCTTCCCAACTTAATAACACACTTCAATCAGCAAATCTAGCCCTTATCACCTCCGGTACCACGCACCAGGCAGGCCATATGCTGGACCTCATTTTCTCTAACATTCCGGATACCACAACTAAACCCCCGCTGCCACTTCTATGGACAGATCATTTCCTCGTCCCCTTCCTAATCTCTTTCCCTACTTGCTCTCGAACTACAGGAAAACGCACGTATGTACGAAGAAACTGGGATAACTTATCCACCGAGACCCTCTGTCCCGCGCTCGCAGCTGCCCCCCCTTTACTATCAGCAGATGTGAACTCTGATGCAATACTACTGAATCACTGGATTAGCAGCACAGTAGACTCTATTGCTCCGCCCAAAATAGCCACTTCACGAAGAGAATCCCCGTCTGCCCCCTGGTTCTCTGCAGAACTGATAGCTGAAAAAAGCAAATGCAAAAGACTAGAACGTCAGTGGCGGGCTAGCTACTCCGAACCTGCAAAAAACTGCTATAAAAAAGCCCTGCACAGCCTTCATCACTCCATAAAAAAAGCAAAAAAACTGTTCTTTGTATCCTCTATTCAACAAGCGGAACAACCGAGCAAAGAAATTTTTAAAATAGTTCAGTCCTTCTTCAAACCCAAGGCCATCGAAACAGAAATTATTCCCTCTAGCAAACTCTGTGAGGATATCTCAGATTTTTTCGACAAAAAAATCCTGAAGGTCTATGACTCCTTCACCCCCTCCAAGCCAACAATTATGGCAGACCACGATATCATTGTGATGCCTACCCCTCACTTAACTCGGTTCCTCCCAATCACCCACGAGGATGCATTGAAAGAACTACACAAATGCAAATCAGGTGCTCCTGATGACCCCTGCCCCCCCAAACTGTGGGAAATGATGTCGGATGCCACGGTAGGGCCACTCCTTCACATCTGGAACATGTCCATTGAGACTGGCACGTTCCCCGACCGCTGGAAACATGCCACTCTTCTCCCATTGAAAAAAAAACCCAGTGGCGCCCCCGATGATCTGAGCAATCTCCGCCCCATCTCCCTACTAGCAGCCCCGGGAAAAATGCTGGAAAAACTTATCCAACGCCAACTCAATGGTTTCATCGAAAAAAGTGGCATACTACACGAAACACAGTCTGGTTTCAGGGCCGGCTTCAGCACTGAAACTGCCCTCATTGAGGTGGCTGAGTCAATCAGGTGGTCGCTGGATTCAGGAGCATCGGCCATGCTGGTGCTCCTGGATCTATCTGCCGCCTTCGATACTGTGGATCACGGTAGATTGCTGCTCAGATTGAAGGATATTGGCTTAGAGGACAAGGCACTGAGCTGGTTGCACTCCTACCTTACGAACCGCTCTCAGAAAGTAGCTCTGGGCGCTTTTTCCTCTGAACCCAAACGGCTGTGGTGTGGTGTCCCGCAAGGGTCCGCCCTCAGCCCGCTACTTTTCAATGTTTATCGGGCCCCGCTTTTTACCTTAATCGCCAAATGGGGGGTCAAGGCGATTTCGTATGCGGATGACACGCAACTAGTCTTCTCATACATTGAGGTGTCAGAAGCAGCGTTCAGCAAAATAAAAGGCTGTCTTAGTGACGTAGCCAGATGGATGAACACTAACAAGCTAAAATTGAATGCTAGCAAAACCGAGGTACTATTCTTTGGGAAAAGTACTCCACCCTCCCCTGACCTCCGGTGGCCCACCAAAATGGGTCCTGCTCCCACCCCTGGCACCAAGGCAAAAAATCTGGGTGTATGGTGGGACGAGACGCTTTCCTTCTCCTCTCACATACAACAAGTCACCTCTAGCTGCCACTATAAACTCCGCAACCTCCGAAAATTTCTCTCTCTTCTACCAACTGACTGTCGTAAATCGGTGGTCCATGCGACAGTCACATCCAGACTGGATTATTCGAACGGCCTCTATCTTGGCCTCCCAAAATATCTGACACTACGCCTGCAGAGCGTGCAGAATGCGGCTGCGAGATTGATAAAACACGTGCCTTTTAAACATCATATCTCTCCGCATCTTCACGAGCTGCACTGGCTTCCAGTGACAAGCAGAGTAAAATTCAAGGCGCTCACCCTAGCTTACAGAGCACAAAAAGGGACTTGTCCCAATTATCTGAAACTCCGACTCCCCCGCTACCATCAAGAGAGACACCTAAGATCAAACTCGCAGACCCTACTGGCTGTACCTCGAGCGAGAAGAGCGAGACTCGGAGGTAGATCTTTCTCAGTAGGCACTGCGAAGCTTTGGAACTCCCTCCCCCCTGCCATCCAATCTGCCCCGTCAGAAGCCATCTTTAGGAAACTCCTAAAGACTTGGCTCTTTGGACAGAAAGCCTAGTACCTCTCCCTGCATCCCTCTCTGCTGCTGCGGTTTCTTTTCAGCGCCGGGACACCTCCTCGCGAGGTAGCTGTTCGCGCTTTACAAGAATCAGTATTATTATTATTATTATTATTATTCTCTCACCACACCTCTGCCTCCCATCTCTCATTGTCCCTCTCCCTCTCATCGTCCCTCTCCCTCCCTTCTCTGATTGTCCCCCTCCCTCTCATTTCTCATTGTCCTGCTCCCTTCAATCTACCCATGTCCCTCTCCCTCCCTTTTCTGTATCCTTCTCCCTCTCATCTCTCCACATCCCTCTCCCTCCCTTCTCTCATCATCCCTCTCCCTCCTTTCTCTCATCATCCCTCTCCCTCCCTTCTCTCACCAACCCTCTCCCTCTTATCTGTCAGCATCCCTCTCCCACGCTTCTCTAATTGTCCCTCTCCCTCTCATCTCTTATCGTCCTGCTCTCTCCCATCTATCCACATTCCTCTCTCCCCTTCTCCCAGTGTCCCTCTCCCTCTCATCTCCCCATATTCCTCTCGCTCCCATCTCTTAGTATACCTTTCCCTCCCATATTTCATCAACCCTCTAACTCCCATATCTTATCGTCCCTCTCCCTCCCATCTCTCATCGTCCCTCTCCCTCCCATCTCTCATCGTCCCTCTCCCTCCCGTCTCACTTCGTCGCTCTCTCCATACATCCCTCTCCCTCCCTTTCATTTCTCCACATCCCTCCCACCTCGCATCATCTCTCTCCATCCCTTCTCTCATCATCCCTCTTTCTCTCATCCCTCATCATCCCTCTCCCTCCCATCTCTCATCATCCCTTCCATCTCTCATCATCCCTCTCATCTCTCATCGTCCCTCTTCCTCACTTCTCTCACTGTCCCTCTCCCTCCCATCTCTCATCATCCCTCTCATCTCCCATCGTCCCTCTTCCTCACTTCTCTCATTGTCCCTCTCCCTCTCATCCCTCATCATCCCTCTCATTCCCATCTCTCATTGTCCCTCTCCCTCCCATCTCTCAGCATCCCTCTCCCTCCCATCTCTCAGCGTCCCGCTCCCTCACATCTCTTCACATCCCTCTCCCCCTTCTCTCCACCTCCCTCTCCCTCCCTTCTCTCATTGTCCCTCTCCAACTCATCTCTAATCGTCCCTCTCCATCCCATCGCTCATCATGCCTCTCCATTCCCTCTTTCAACGTCCCTCTCCTTCCCTTCTCTCAGCGTCCTTCTTCTCATCTCTCATCATCCCTCTCCATCCCTTCTCTCGTCGTCCCTCCCCCTCCCATCTCTCAGCGACCCTCTCCCACCCATCTCTCATCAGTCCTCTATTTCCCTTCTCTCCACATCCCTCTCCCTCCCTTCTCTCATTGTCCTTCTCCAACTCATCTCTCATCATGCCTCTCCCTCCCATCTTTCAACGTCCCTCTTCCTCCCTTCTCTCAGCGACTTTCTCCTTTTCATCTCTCATTGTCCTTCTCTCTCCCTTCTCTCAGAGTCCCTCTCCCTCCCATCTCTCCACATCCCTCTCCCTATCACCTCACACATCCCTCTCTCCCATCTCTCATCATCCCTTTCCCTCCCTTCTCTCCACATCCACATCTCTCTTCCTCCCTTCTCTCATCGCCCCCCTCTCCCTCCCATCTTCGTGATGCCCAATTCAAGGGTCTCTGCTTCATTTTTCCCCCTCCCTTGGGCCATTGCTGCAAGACTCAAAGAAACACTGGCAGAGGAGCCATGCCCTGGGCCTCTAATGCAACGACAGCACCAATGATACCTTCAGCTCCGCGAAACAGGCTGTCCACTCTGTCCACTCAACAGGGCTGTTACTTCGAGGTTAGAAGCCGAAGCAGGCTTTAGGCCACTTTGTGTAAAAAAAAAAAAAGCCCATTTAGGCCCCCTCGTTGCTTGGGCCCTGTTCCGTGCGCAGCAATGGGGCACCCCGTGTTCTTTTCCATAGTAAGACCGCCATCACTGGGGTCCAGTACCCACTCACAGAGGGTGGGGAGGGGGGTTCCTGTGCTGGGGAACAGATATTAGACAACTAAAGAAGAAACATGACTTCTCGCCTAGTTGTCCGCTACCTGAAAGAAATGTAAATGTGTACAATGGTTACTCAGCAAATGTAAAGACTGCTGTCGAGCCAGTGTAGCTTTAAATTAATGGAGTCACTCAAGCTAATGGTGAGAGATATTTAGGAGCTTATTTAGAAAGCCCCTTCCGTCGCCGGTGCGTCACTATTTGTGACACACTGGCGGCGCACTTTCCTGCCCCATATTTACAAGGACAGGAAAAACCGCCCTGCGTGGCTTTCCAATCCTTGTAAATATGGCCCCTTTACACGCGACACTTTGCGTGAAAGGGGCGTTCCATGGGTGCTGCTATTAGTTCCCACACACACCCATGGAACCAGACACATCTCCATATTTACGAGCAATCATAAACCTGGAAATGCGTCTGAATGCTACGCCTCCCTCTTTCGATGCATGCTTTATTCTGCAGCATACATAGAACAAGGACATCACTTCTGGTGATTGTTTAGTGCAGGATGATATCCCTTCCTTCTCATAAACAGTCATTTAATGATGTTTTCCAACTTCTATGTGTGCCAATGACGCACACATAGAAGTCTCGAAACGCCATTCTTGATTCTTTATGTGCAGGAAGGAACACCTTCCTGCACATAAATAATCATTGCCATGACGCAGGCATCCTTGCACCATGGTACAAGGGTACCTGCGTAGTCGCATGGCAGCTAATGGGTGCGCCAGGGGAAATCAAAGGGATCCGTCAGATTGTTGTAGATATGTAGCATACCTCGGCTTCGAATTAACGCAGCGTGGCGCAGCCAAATGGCTAGCCGCACCAGGCAGCATTCATTCTTTGTAAATAGGGCCCTTATTCTTTTAGAGAGGCAATATATGGATGCATTTAAAAATATTTACACTAGGTATAGTCTGAATGCTTATCACTAAAATGTGTATTTTTAAAGCACTTATTTTTTCTTAAAGGTTATTTTACAAATGTAATGAAGGCACGGTATATAAGAGGCTGCTGCAAAATGTTAACATTCACAGGGGCTTATTTACAAGCCCCTTGCGGCACTTTTACGTCATTTTTAACACGGGGAATAAGCCCCACAATGTTTTCTGTCATAGGCTCAGACCTCGTAGCGCTATAAACAAGTCACTGTTCCTCACTGCGCTAATCAGGATGAAATTCTGTGACTCTGGTGACACACAAAGACATCTGCAGTGATCACATTAGCCAACGGAGGTTTCATCAGGTTAAAGAGTATATTTCCTCCCTTTAGTTTAACTTGCATTTATCATTCATTTGAGGTGAGTACATGTTGTTTTTATATACAGGTACCAGAAGGTGAAGAACAAACTATGAACGCCGAAATCTGCTGTGAGTAAGTGAAAGCCTCTAGTAACTGAGAGAGAGCTGGAATAGGTATCAGCTCGTACATTTGTAAATATTAACACTAAAGACTCCTTACTTCTCATGAGGTTAGTGTAATTCTGTTTTCTAACTCATCGTTATGGATCGGAGTTGTTGTTCTCAGATCCTCCAAAAATTATGCTAACTTCGATTATCATCGCCACCCATAGTGCGATGAACCTCGAAGAGTTGAAGTAACAATGACAAGGTTTCTGTGTCCACTTTCGTATTATTAAGAACACTTACAAAAATTACGGTGACTTTCCATCATAACTATTTATAGAAAATGTAAGGCTGTCTTACCAAAACACCTGCACGCAGGAAATGTTTCTTAGTCTTCAAGTTTAAAAATGACTCTTTTACACATGACAATGAAACAAAAGGGTTTGGTAGCTTTGCACTGGCTTCTGGGTATGCAAAATTCCCCGAACGAAATCGGGTTGTTTTCAGATAGACTGCCCTCTAGTAACAGCAGATGGTACTGCAACTGCTGCTTGGCAGATGGTTTAATTTATCCCTCCATCCCTTCCTAACTCACTCTCCACAAGCACACACACACTCTCTCTCTCTTTCTCTCTCTCTCACACACAGCTCTCGCTCTCTCGCTCTCTCTCTCTCTCACACACACACTCACACTCACACTCTCATAAAGAAAAAGCTGCAAAGACCAATGGTTTGGAATTTGAAATGAAAATTAGGGGGCTTATTTACAAGCCCCTTGCGCTGCCTGTACACCTCTTTTACCCATATTAAAAGTGACGCACCGGCGGCGCAAGGGGTTTGTAAACAAGCCCAGTGGCGGCTGGTGGACTTGGAAAGTGGTGAGGCGAAAGAAAATGCATTTGATCCAAGGTAGTGAGTAAAGTGAATACGCCCCATGGGCCTCATTTATGAGGCCATGCGTCAGTTTTGCGCTTCTGATGCGTCACTTTTGCGTATCTGTAACTCCTTGCGACATGATGCGTCATACATTAAATATGACGCATCAGGGTATGTCGCAAGGAGTGCGCACTGAGAAGTGACGCATCGCTGCTTTCACGCAGCGATGCGTCATTTCTGATAAATGAGGCCCCATGTCCTTAAGAGGGATTCAGGGACTCTTTCTTCTAGAAAAAAAGATCTGAGACAAAAATTGCATTTAATTGCATCATTTGCACATAAATCATCTCAGAACTGAGGTGTTCTTAAGGGATAATAAAGCTGTATATTGGATTTGCATCTGTTCTCTAGCTATGGTTGGAAGGGAAAACTGGGTCTGCTTCTTGGTGAATGAGGGGCTCATAATAAATTTCTGATGACAGCCTTGAGATACTATACAGTGATTCTCTCCACCATCTGTGGTGTGCAGCTATCTTTTCACAGCTTGTTGTGAGAATGCTTTCGTGAATAAAGACACACTAGCGTCTATGATTATTGATACATAATACCTAATATTTAAATATGTCACTGTACTCTGCATCTATTTGCTTTTCACATGTATATTTCTGAATTTGTTTCAATGAATCACGTAAAATATGCAGGGGCAGATTTACAAGCCACTTGCGCCACTTTTGCGTCACTTTTCCCATGTTAAAAATGACGCAAAAGTGGCGCAAGGGGCTTGTAAATCTGCCCGCAGTTTTCAAGACCGTTCATATTTTGCTATAAAAATGAACAGAAGTGATAGTGGGACACATAGCATCGAAAGTGTTTGAAATAAAATGGTTGTTTACTACAAGCCTGAGCAGCAGTAAATCCCGCAATTCTGATAATGCTCACACACACACAAGACTTTGGACACCGAGACTGCAGCCCCATGTACTAGAA
The DNA here is from genome assembly GCF_964263255.1 of Lissotriton vulgaris. NCBI lineage: Eukaryota > Metazoa > Chordata > Amphibia > Caudata > Salamandridae > Lissotriton > Lissotriton vulgaris. The sequence goes on along the minus strand of NC_141685.1, from coordinate 280,762,541 downwards.
GCGAGAGACACAGTAAGTATGACGCAGAGTTAGTTAGGTAGTTTTCACAGGAGAGTGCTGTGCCTCAGTTTAGAGGTTTATAGCTGCTCTCTTTCAGCCTGTGCAATGACTATAAGTTGCTTACTTTTTTTTTTTAAAACACTTTATTAGAGCAAAATGACGCAAACCACAGTAATACAACAGACAGATTCTGATCATAGCGTCCAAGTATGCAGATTCAAATCAGTTCCGGTAACATAAAAGTGACACTAGGAAAATAAACAGTTAGGTCGCACCATGGAGCATAACCAATGTCACAATAGTAAAATTTTCTGATAAGCAACTGAAATGCAAAGCAAACATAAACAATAGTCCAAAAACTCAAAAAAAGAAAAAAAATATCATGCAGAAGTAACAGATTGCGAGACCAGCACATTAGTCCGTTCCGTATCACATTAGGAGGCATCGCAGACAATGACCACATTTCCATAACAGCAAGCATCGAATCATCCCACCCGGGAGGAACAGGAGTAAAAACAGAAGGCCACAGAGCGCCAAAATGCCTGGGGGACCAAGAGTAGGGTAAAGCAGCGAGAAAAGGGACGTCCCAGCCCCACGTCATAGGGGAGCAGTGTGTCGTGGCAGAAGCCCTAACTGATGGAGTGCAGCGTGGGGTTCCTGAGGCCTAGCCCACCCCAGTAGGTAAATTGGGGTGTAAGGACTGAGATGAAGCTTCTTTCGTCCTCCCCGCAATGTATTGGCGATATGGATCCCAGATGTCCGTGGGGCGGGAGGTTGCCGGGAGTTGGTCAGAATATTCCACACTATTGACATTGCAATAAGCCACACTTCGCAGCCAAGCGGCGACTGTGGGAGCACGTCTCGAGCACCAGTGCAGTGCTACCTCCCTCTTGGCCAGAAGGAAGCAGATCGATGCCAATTTACGTATCTTTCGGGGAAAGTTGGACATGTAGCCCATCAGGGCAATCTCTGGTAAGACTGCCAGTGGTATGCCTATAATCGCACCCAGTGTATCATGTATAGCAACCCAAAAGGCGTGGAGCTTTGGGCATGTCCAGGAAAGATGGGCAAAGTCCGCCTGTGGGGCGTTGCACTTGAGACAGGTGTGGGGGCGCGCAGGGTCGATTCTGTTGGCCATCGCTGGGGTGTGGTATAGTCGACGAAGGAATTTAAAATGAATGAGTTTGTGTCTGTTATTCATCGATACCTCTCTGGTCGTGGCACAACATGCGTCCCATTGATCGTCAGAGATCTGGGTGCCCAGATCCGTTTCCCAAGCGGCACGAACCGCCTCATCCGACGATGGGAGTGAGGATAAGCATAATTTGTAAAGTTTGGACACCACGTGGGCCCCCGAAGTGTTCTGGATAATGGAAGTGAGTGCTAGAGTGTCGTCCTGTGGCAACGGGAAGGTGTGGAACGTGGTACGCATCAATGCCTTGAGTCTAGCAAGCACAAAGGTGTCCATGAAAGTGCGCTCCGAGAAGCGAGGGTCCTCGGAAACGGAAAGCGCGTGGCCGTCGGGGAACAAGTCACCGATCGTAGTCAGTTGGTATTTAGCTAGTGTACGACAGATCAATGTTTCGCCAGTTATGGGGAGCCAATGAGGGTTGGGTAGTGGGAGGGCCTGTGAGTACAGAGTGTCAACACGCAGTAAGCGCCTAAGTTTGTCCCAGGCCCAAGCCGTAGTGGTAAGAGGAAGTATGTCATGTGGATCGCGAGGAAGGCCCTTAGGGAGCACATTGTCCAGAGATACAGGGAGTGCGGCGTCCGCTTCAGGTTTCAAGTGTTGAATCCTGGCGTCCGGGTGGAACCAGGAGTGGGCATACGAGCACTGGGCAACCAGGTAATAGAGGTAGAAGTCCGGGACCCCAAAGCCTCCCGTCACATATGGCAGTGTCAACGCGCTCCAGGCCAGGCGAGGGCGCTTCCCACCCCAAACCAGCCTCAGCAGGGCTGTGCGCAGTTGCGTGAAAAAAACCCGAGTGAGAGGGATGGGGATGTTGTTGAATAGATATAAGAACCGGGGCAGTACCACCATTTTCACTATGGCAATGCGCCCAGCCATCGACAGGGGAAGGCGGAGCCATCTATCAGTGTTATCTTCCAAGAAATCGAGGGCGCGTCCATAGTTCATGCTAATGATAGCCACGGTATCCAAGTGGATGTGAATCCCTAGGTATTTAACGGAGTCCTCGCACCATTCCAATGGGAGGGAGCAAGGCCACCTCGAAGTGGCAAGGGTAAGGGGGAACAGCTATGATTTGTGCCAATTAACCCTGAGGCCAGAGTAATCAGCAAAACGTACAATCTCTGACAGCAGAGGCTGCAGGTTGGTTTCTGGGGTGCGGATGTACAGAACCATGTCGTCCGCGTAGAGCGATACAAGCAGAGGCCCTGTGCGGAACTGGAGTCCCCTGTGCAAGTGTTTCTCCTGAAAGTGACGGGCCAGAGGATCCATAGCCAAAATAAAAAGTAAGGGGGATAAGGGGCATCCTTGATGGGTACCTCTAGACAGAGTGAACCTGTCGGTGATAGTACCATTGAGGCGTAGACGCGCCGTGGGAGCCGTGTACAGCAATTCGACGGTCGCCACGAACATAGCCGGCATGCCCATCCTACGCATCACGTCCAGAAAAAAGGGCCACTCCAAGGTGTCGAACGCCTTCTCAGTGTCCAGAAAGACCGCAGCCGCTGGAACGGTCGGGTCAATTCTATGTAGGACCGAGAAGACCGTGCGGAGGTTCAGGGAAGTCGACCTTTGGGGCACGAAGCCAGATTGAACCGGTGAAATGATAGAATTCACTATCAGCGCGAGCCGCATAGCGAGCACCTTGGCAAGGATTTTATAGTCTAGGTTTAGGAGTGATAGCGGGCGATAGGAACCGCAGACCATTGGGTCTCGGCCAGGTTTGGGTAGCAAGACAATAACTGCCTCTCGGAGCGTAGGGGGGAGAACACCGGACTCCAGGGCCTCAGCGTACACCTCGACCAGGATAGGAACCAACTCCTCCTTGTATGTTTGATAAAAATCGGCTGTGAAAGCGTCCAGGCCCGGCACCGAGGAACCTTTCAGCGAGTCTATCGCCTCTGCGATCAGTTCGGGAGTAATAGGGTGCGCCAGGTAGTCTTGCATGTACTTTTCCAAGAATACCATGGCTATTTCGTTGATGTAGGGACCTGGGTCTCGATTTTCCCCCGTTAGGGCAGATTTGTAGAGATGCTTGTAGTAAGACAAGAAAGTGTTGCAAATGTCAGGAGTGGTGAAGTGAGGTGTGCCATCTGCAGCCACAATCTGTGTGATGTACGCGGCCTGCCGGGGGGGGCAGCAATTGCGCCAATAACCGTCCCGGTCTGTGCCCCTCGCCGTATTGGCGGGCCGAATGGTACTTGCCTAAGTATTTTAGTTCCCTGTCCGCCGTGTCTCTGAACTCTAACAGGAGCTTGATGCGTTTGGCGTCGTTGGCAGGGGAGGGGTCAGTCAGGATACGAGATTCAATGGCCGATAGGTCAGTCTCAATGCGGGACAGGGTGGACCGTATTTCACGCAGCGCCCCTACATGCTTGGTGATGCAGATCCCCCTTATTGTTGCTTTGAATCCCTCCCATAGTGTGGCCCACGCAGCCACGGAGCCAGTGTTGAGGTCAAAATAGTCCTCAATCGCCGAGCGGATCTCCTCCGTGAAAACTGGGTCCGCCAGTGCACGCCCAGGGAATCTCCACTGCCTCTCATACCCACCCAACCTGGGGATCGCAAGCGCCAGAACCACCGGAGAGTGGTCAGATATGGTGCGTGGTAGCGTGCGCAAATCAGTAACCCAACCCGCCAAGCCAGGGGACAATAGCCAGTAGTCAATCCTGGTGCTCGTGTTGTGGTAGCCAGAGTGGTGCGTGAAGGACGGGGAGGTAGAGTGACGGGTAGCCTCAATGTCCTGCAGTGCAAAGTGGGAACATAGATCCGCCATCGCAGCGCGGGATAGTGGTTTGCGGTCAGGGGAGGGGGATGTGCTGTCCCTGCCGGGGTTCATCAACAAGTTATAGTCGCCCCCCCAATGCCAGAAGGTCAATATATGCGTGTACTAGAGACATGTGTAGGTCTGCAAGGCAGGCCGGGGAATCGACATTAGGGCCATAAACCCCTACAATGGAAACCTTGTACCCAAACAGCAGCCCGTGTAGAATCACATATCGTCCCTCCCCGTCCACCTTGCTACCAGTCAGGACAAAAGGTAAGCGTTTGTGAATCAAGACCGCCACCCCCCGAGCATATCTACTGAAGCTAGAAAACACTCTGTTTGCGCCTCAGCTCCGTGCAAAGGAGGGTGTGTCTGAATGAACCATGTGTGTTTCCTGCAGTATTAGAATATCAACATTATGTCTTGCTGCATACTCTAAAACCTGTTTCCGTTTCCGGGTGGAGTTCAAGCCCCGGACATTCCAGGTCATCAACTTTAGAATAGAAGGGCCAGTCTGCAATCCTACTCGGGCCATAGAGTCAAGTCGAAAATCGTGGGCAAGAAGCGACCCGTGAACAAACCAGTGCCATGTGTCTCGCGATCAATATAAAGGAGAAGAAAACAACACAAAAAATACAAACAACCCCACCCCCCCACCACCCAGCCTCCCAACACCCCGTGAGAGGCAGAACCCCCCCATTTGCAAATCTGAAAGGCAAAAAAGCAAGTGCAATGTAGGAAAAACTTGCATAAATGGTAGCACTACACAAGCTAGAAACCCCCAGAAGACGCAACAAAACATATCAGCCCGTGCTAGGGGGGTAGGCAACGCTAGCCCACGGGCGGGCAATCCAACGGAACATTGAGAATGTCATAAACGGATAAGTATGAAGGAACATTAGCCACTCCCACAATAAAGAAAGGAACCAAGACTAGAGCGGAGTGAGCAATCAGCCCTATCCAGCGTCCGTGAACAGGTCAGCGCTGACCTGTGTGTCTGACTGCGGGGGAGAAGTGGGCCTAGAGCCGGGGGCCGATCCAGGCCCAGACTTATAAGTGTGACAGAAGTCTTGAACCTCAGCTGGAGAGTAAAAAATGCGATACCGGCCATTGATGTCCACTTTCAGTCGGGCTGGGTAGAGCATATTGTATTTTAGGCCCAGGTTTCGGAGAGCCGCCTTGACGCTGGTGTATTTTCTCCGGGCCTCTTGCACCATGACTGTATAGTCCGGGAAGAAGGACAGCTTGCTCCCCTGCCATCGCACCTCACCCATTTCTCGCGCTGCCCGAAGCGCGGCATCACGGTCTCTAAAGTTCATAATCCTTGCGATGATGGGCCGGGGCAACTGTCCCGGGCGCGGCTTAGGCCCCAACGACCTATGTTGCCCTCTCCACAACAAAACCAGCCGTGAATGTGTCTTTACCAAACAATTCGATGAGGAGATTTTCCACAAAGGTGTCAAACCGGCCTGTGGCAGTTGTCTCCGCCACGCCAAGGTTTCTGATGTTATTGCGCCTGCCACGCGCCTCCAAATCCTCGTTTTTAATGGCAACTTCCTTTAGAATTTTCTCCACCCTCTCGAGTCTCTTTCGGGTTTTGGAGGAGTCGTCGTCAAGGTCGGATATTCTAGACTCCGCCAAGTCCAGACGCCTATCGTGGGCTTGTACGGTTGAATTGATGGCGGACAGCTTCTGCTCCAAGCTGTCGAACCTAGTATCCAGGGCTTTGAAGCCAGCCCGCATCTCCCCCATTATAGTGGCCATCATGGACGCCGCATCACCAGCAGGCTGTGTTGCCAGGGCTCCAGCAGAAGCACCCGGAGGGGGATCAGCATCAGGGAGAGCCTTGTCGAAATTGAGAGTCTTTTGGGCCGGGTCCTTTTTCCCCATCGTGGGGGATGTGTGGCGTGGCCGCAGTCTCTGCGACAGCGGAGGTGAGCGGGGATCGATGGCAGAAGCAGGCCGGCCCCCAGTGACCGGCCACGTGGACAGGACAGCAGGCGAAGGCCCAAGCCGCAGTCAAGGTAGCAGGGATGTAGGCGGCCGGGGAGCTCAAAATGGCGCCGCAAGGAGCATTAGTAGGCCTCCCATCCGAGGCGTCAGCATCAGCAGCCTTGCGGCGGCGACGGAGGGTGGCGCGGTGTTCAGGCGCATGGCGGGGCTGCCGCGCGGTATCAGGGAGCGCCCCTGGTCCAACCAGCAAGCTCGCACCCCCCCCCCCGGACCCCTGAACGCGCCCGCACCACTCCCCTCCAACCCGGCCCGGGACCCAAATCCAGTCCCCGGCTCCACCCCCCGAGCAGGCCAAAATATCAGCCACACCCGTGAGCCCGGAACCAGGGGCAAGACGGGCCGAGCGGCCAGAGGAAGCAGCGCGCGAAAGCGCCAGAGACAGGGGATTAAAGGAGTGGCGGCGCGGCCGCAGTCCGCCGAGGCGCACTCACCCGGCTCTCCAGTGTTGCGGGGAAGATGGCGCCGGGCTCCGGAGGCCTCAGATCCCCTCCATCGCGGCTGTCGCAATCAGCCGTCCCCGCGGCTCAGGAACGTCTCCAAGGCTGCCCCGGACCATCAGGCGGCTGGACGGTGCAGTTAGGGATGGCAGGGACGTGGACTACATTCCTTATTGTCCGAATTGGGCACCCGCCCGGAGGAGCTTCACGGCAGAGCGGCCATTACGGTTGCCGCCGTGGCCACGCCCCCTATAAGTTGCTTACTTAGCCAAACACACCCGGAGCATGACGACGCAAATAAAAATGAATGCTCAAGCAAAATCCAGTTTGGAAGACAGAGGCAAAGGGCCTACGCTGCTATGGAAAAACAGGGATAGGCAAATGCCCGCGTTAAAATCAACGCGCCGCCGAAAAAATTTGAAACTCTAACGTGAAAAAAGTTGCGACGTCCCAATTCGCGAAACAAAAATCAGTGATAACCAGCGACAGGCCTGTGATTCCCACACGACATGCGGGAAAATGCACCATAAAAGCAGAGAAAAAAAGATAGAAACATTGTACTGCATAGCACCATCGACGCACCCGGACCGACGGCACATGGCAACGCGAACCCAACAAGCCCCACAGACGACCAGCCAGGAACCCCAGGGCCGGGTGTGAGAAGTTGGCGTGGCATATGCTGTCCTCTAGTTATAGTGGGCATCTTGCACCAGTCCAAACAACCCTTATTGATGATAGGTTACGACAAGCTTTATTGAAAGCTATCCTAGTGGTAGCTATGGAGAGCAGCCTTCAGGCTTCAGGCTGAGTCTTGAAGGAGTGTAAAATATATGTATTTATTACTAAACACTCACTGGGACCCTAAGGAACCACCCAAGGTAGTGACACAGGGGACCCACGGGGGACGCGTGCAGTGTTAGACCGCTGCCGCGAGCACCGTTAGCTTCTATGGGGAAAGTCGCGGTTGGAATTTTAAAGATTAAGGGCACTTAGGAGAGGACTTTGCTCAAGCCCTTTAGACTTAAGGGGTTCTAGGGCCAACACCCACGGGGGCACCGGAGTACTCAAATTACCTCACCAGGGAAGCCGGGTGCATAGGTGTCAAATGGTGTTGGGAATCGTCGTTGATTTCAATAGCGATCTGCTGCAAAGTGCTGCTGCCTTGAAGAAGAAAAGTGTTCGGTGTGATCCAAGCCTGGATCGAAGATGTTAGGAACCTGAAAGCAGAGGGGACAGAGTCTGGGTCACTTGCCAGTGACCAGGGGCACGATAGACGAATGCCCACCGATGTCGGGTGCTTCAGGTGCGAAGAGGTGAAGCTTCACTCTGCAGCCACGAGGAGCAGGAGGCATTGACGATGGCCAGAAGCTGGATTCGAGCTGTCCCACAAAGGATGTCGAGTGCTGCGGCATCGGTGCTCGGATTGAACACAACAAGCCTTGGCCTACAGCTACCCACGAAGGAAGAGAAAAGATGCTTCGGTGTGGACCAGCAAGGTTCAGGGGACTCCCAAAGCGATGGACTCAGGACACGTCTGGAGTAACCAGGGAAGCCCAAGGAAAGTTAAAGTTGCCTTCTCAGGGACCCACCAGTCGACGGGCCAGGGATTGCGAATGTCATTTTTCTCCCTCTAGGAGGGTGGAATCATACTCCCGCCGCCAGTACTGGTGGGAAGTATGATTCCAAAGGGTTTGACACCAAACACATCATGTTTCCTTGGAGCCATTCCAAAGTTAGCACTTACCGTGAGATTATAATTAGGGCTCCCGGTTTTATGTTATTTATTTTTTTATCATTTCAGTCAGTATTTATCCATATTTATTTTTTGATCATTTTATCTGTATTTATCCACATTTATTTTTGTAGCAAGAAAAAAAAGACACTGTAGCTAGTATTTTTCCTCATTTATTTAAATTGACATGCACACATTGGGGGCCTCATTTATGAAAAGTGACGCATCGCTGCGTGAAAACAGCGATGCGTCACTTTTCACTGCGCACTCCTTGCGACACCAATGATGCGTCATATTTAATGTATGACGCATCATGTCGCAAGGACTTACAGATACGTCAGTATTTCTGACGCATCTGTAAGCGCAAAAGTGACGCATTGCTGGAGTGTGTCACAAAAGTGACGCAACTCCAGCAATGCGTCCTTTCACATGGGGAAAGCCCCATGTGAAAGGGCTTGCGTCAGTCTTACGCCTGCTGTGAGGCAGGCGCAAGATTTTGACGCAACAGCATCCTAAAAGTGACGCAGTGAAATCTAATAGATTTCACTGTGTCACTATTACGAGGCTTTTTGCGGAGGAACGCCCCCTTTGCATACATTATACCTAACGCAGGTATAATGTGGCGCAGGGGTTTTAAAAAATGACGCATCTACCTAGATGCGTCACTTTTTAAATATGGCGCAACAAGGCGCATTTTGTACGCCGCTGGTGCGTCATAAAAAGTGACGCACCGGCGGCGCAAAACTGACGCAAGGCCTCATAAATAAGGGCCTAGGTTTGTAGCTGTTTTTTTCCAATTGGAGCCTATGTTAAGCACACTTTACATATCGGGAGCGACCCTGCCTTCCTTTGAGAGTGCAGGTCAGTTCCTTCCTACACTAAGGAGGCATGTAGATCGCTCCACCCCTATGCCCTACTGAGGGAAAGAAAGCATGTTCTCCTGCCTGGTGGCTGATCGGCGAGGGGAGTCCCTCCCCATCACGACCCAGAGAAGTGAAACCTAACTAGCGCCTAGGGCCTATGGACACAGGAGCAAGTGGTAGTATAATGCCTAACAAGATCCAGAGATCATATGCAACAACCTATTATTACCACAAACAAGCATTCAAAAAGTTCCCTGCTGTGTATTACATGTATGGAACACGTTTCTGGGTAATTTAGGGTGCGTTACTGAACTCATTGGTTTTAGGAAGCTCGTTTAGTATATGTCATTTTAAGAGTTCCTTCCCTGAACTCTGTTGCCATAGTTTTTGTCTTAATATTATGTAAGGTCCACAATTGGGGGCGGTAATGGCGCTATCTCTTTTCTCCAGGCCACTGTGTCTCCTTGCACTGTTGCACTCTGTGAGAGAGGGCTTTGTGACGTGGAGGCCAGGGCACTGCTTCGGTTGAGATCCAGAACTGCATCCTGTTTTTTTTATTACTTTGAGGAACAAGCACGGCTTGTTGCAAAGAGAGAGGCAGTCAAGATGGTGCCTCGCTATTTTGTATACTGTGGACCTTGTGGATTGGATAATGAAGGAGGGGTGGTTCAAAGGCGCATGGGAAATATAGGGCCCGATTCACAGAATGAACTTAAGACTCAATCCTAAACTTACTACTATTTTGGTATTCACAGAATGAATTTACTACTTTTGGTATTCACAGAAGTTAGGATTTTGTCTTAAGTTTGATTTAAGACAGACTTAAGACAAAATCCTAACTTCTGTGAATATCAAAAGTAGTAAGCGCATTCTGTGAATACCAAAATAGTAGTAAGTTTAGGATTGAGTCTTAAGTTCATTCTGTGAATCAGGCCCGTAGTGTTTTATATATGTTTTACAGTTTTTTCATTGGCTGATATTTGAGTAGTAAAGATTTGAGAAGCATAATCCTGGCCTCCGTGTCCTTAACAGAATCTAAAATTCTTGTTGCGAATGCTGTAAAATTTTGTAATGTCCGCTTCAGTCTTATGAAATGCGTTTTGTATGTTATGACTAAGGATACAAACTTATTAACACCCTTCAGAAGTTCGCCTGACCCAACCCAGTTCATCCTAACTCCACTGACAGCATCAGAAATAGCTAGCCCGATTCAGAGTTCAAACCCTACATACTTCCAGCAGATCTACCCTTCCTCAAGGCCCTCTGACCCTTTAGATCCATCAGAGTCTGTCCATCCAGTTAAAAGCTATTATTTATTTATTATTTATGTGATTTTATATAGCGCAGACTTCACCCGAAGGTGGCAGAGCGCTTTACAATAGGAACAGTAATGATACATGAGGAGAAAATTACAAGTGAACAAATTACAGAAGCAAACGTTAAGTTATATGAGACAAAAGTGACAATAGTGAACAACCAAAATACAAGAGGTAGCAATCGGTACATTACAGGAGAAAAAAGTGATGTGTGCAGGTTACAAAAGCGTACAAAGTACAGGTGGAGGTATAATACTGCAATAAATAGCAGACACTCCAGCACAAGAACAAACGTTACGTAGGCAATGGTGGCACTTGTGCAAGTATCTAAAGCAAACAAAATGTGAGAGGTAGCAAACAGTGTGTTATAAGAGAAAAGTGACGTGTGTAAGTTACAAAAGGGTACCACACACAGGTACAAGGATAATACTGCAATAAATGGTAAACACTCCAACCACAAGAACACACTGGGAAGGCACTTCCATAGTCATGGAGAATAGAATTTTCAATAATGGGAGGTCTTCCTTCAGATAATAGAGAGGGCATGAATTAAATGTGGAGGTGTCTTTGGAGGAGGAGAACTTTGAGGTCCGTTTTGAAGGCCTGAAAGGAGGTGGTGGTCCGGAGCTGAGGCAGAAGTGAGTTTCAGATCCTCACTGCGTTGCCTGAAAAGGATTGGGCCATCGATCTTTCCTTCTTGAAAGTGGGAGGTTCAAGCAGTAAATTTTACGCATTACGAGATGGTCTAGAGCCTCAAGAGAGTTTCAGTTTATTCGCCAGGTAGCGAGGAGAGGAGGAGTGCAAGGCTTTGTGGGTGATACAGGCAGTCTTGTAGATAGCTCTAGCCTCGATGGGAAGCCAGCAAAGGGTGGATAACATTGGTGTGATGTTGTCGCTTCTTTTGGCCCCACAAATGAAACAGGCTGCTGAATGGAGGACATATTTAAGGGGGGACAGGTGGGATTTGGGGAGGCCAGTAAGAAGAGAATTGCAGTGGTCCAGTCTGGAGAGGACCAGCGATTGCACCAGGGTTTTAAGGTCTTGATCTAGGAAAAAGCAACGAATTCCCCAAAGAAGGCACAGTTGGTATCGAGCAGACTTTGCAATGGAATTGATTTGGGGGATTAGATTGAGTTTTTTGTCGAGTATGACACCAAGAGATTTTGCGCTGTCGACAATGACGGGTTTATTATTAAGTAGATTCATCTGATCCATCCATGATTGAACAGGGGGAGGAGAAAGTGAGGAGGAAAGGAGGAGGAATTCAGTTTTGGAGGGATTCAGAATCAGTTGATGAGTTGACTTCCAGTTTTGAATGGAGTCGAGAATAGATCTTAGGATGGCGAGATCGTGAGTGAAGCAATCTTGAGGCAGATTTGAGTGTCATCTGCGTAGAGATGATAGTGGATCCCGGATTTACTTAGGAGATTCCCCAGTGGCTCTAGGTAGAGATTAAACAATGTGGGTGCAAGTATAGAGCCTTGAGGAATATCTTGACCTACCGCCAAAGGAGATGAAAGACTGTTGGAACCTAAGTATGTCAGGTCACCTAGGGGAGCCTTGCCTAGGGCAAGACACAATCACTAAAGGCACATGTGTAAAGGTTGCAAACCACCCAGCAGTAATCCAACGAAAAAACACTCAAAAACGACGCTACACCAATGTTTAGGAAAATACGAGCTTGTTTATGAAAATATTCTTTGCTCTTTTTGTCCTTAGAAATCACAGCTTAGCACTTTACAGTTTGACTTGAAAATAATAATAATACTTTTCCAGTTGCTAAATCATATCGTTACCCAACATCAACAGTACATTACATTAGACTTCAAAGTTGTTTAGACTCGACTTCTGTGAAGTGCTCTTTACTTTTCATCACAATACAATAGTTCAAAAGAGGCAGTGTCTGCACTTCGCTAGAAAAGATTTACTCTTTTACCCCCTTTCCACCAGAAGATTTGGTGAGCCTTCCTCACTTTAGTGGTTCCAAATAAGCTCCTCACCAGAGTTGACAAAAGTAAGGGGGGGAAATTGGTATCAAGTAATTCAGTCACCAAAGAGGAACATCCTGCTTTAAAGATTATGACTTAATAGTTTCCTTTATGCAGCTGGTTCGCCTTCCCCAGGACCAGCCCAATCCTCATGTAGCCAATTGGTAGTCTGAGTTCCTTTGAAGGAGACTCTATGGCCTCCCACGTCCCCCTCTCAACCTCCTTACTTCTTTGGTGTTGGGCCCCCTTCTCATGGGCCGGTGATTCTGCCTGGCGTGGGGAAAAGCACCAAACTTTACAGGCACTTGTGACGGGCCCCCACCCCTTCTCTCGTGCTCAATACCGCTCCTCCGTGTTAGAGCTTAAGCAGGGAAAGGGGTTCCAGGAGCGGTGAAGCGCCAGTACCTGCTTCCCGCCCGCTTCCTCGACGTTCTTCCTTCCGCCGGTCCGGGACGTCTCTCCCACAGCGGTGCAACCACGCATGTGCGGGAGACTAGCGGCACAAGACGGGAGTCTGCCCCGCCAGCCTGACGCTAGCAGTGGCTCTTCCATGGGCCTGCTCACTTCCAGGCCCCTCCTTCCAGGGACAACTGCATTTACTTGGGGCATGCGCGATGGCGCCTTTCTTCAGTGTCTAGCCCCCACCTTTCCTCACAACAGTGGCGCCACCACAACAACGCGACCGGAGCCCCCGGGGTCCTGCACACGGCTGAAACGGCGTTGCCACAAGAAAACCGGCACCCCTCTCCTTTCTCCAATTCACGAGGGAAACAGGGGTTTTGCCGACTGCACGTCCAGTAAGGGCCCTCAGGGTCACAAGGGCATTAGCCTTCTCTAACACCCAAGGAGATGGGAAATAGCGCTAGATCTCCTCACACATAAGCTCCCATTTCCTATCCCTATCAAGGACCTATTATCTCTCAGTACTGGACGGAGGCTGGTGATAGGGGATGAGGGACACTCTTCCAAAGTCTCTTCAACTGGGCAGAGGACTGCGCTCCACAGCGCCGCAGTTTCCTTCTCCTACTCACACCCCTATCTTCCACACTAGAGGTTGGTCAGGCGCCCAGGGTCTCCAGGAATCCCATGTAGCGGGGACAAGTCAAGTAACCCAAGGGAGGAAGGGTGGTGAATCAATAGGTCAACCCTTTGACTATCCTACCCCCACCTTCTACTACAGCCTGTCCTCCATCTGACTCTCTCTGGTAAGACAAAATGGCTGTCTAGCATTCCGCCTTTTATAGGCTGACCCTCAGAGGTCCAGAAGGGACCAGAAGGTTCTGGAACGCCCTACTCTATCCTATGGGACAGGTTCCAGGTATGTCAGTTGGGACAGTTGGTAGCCACCATTTTGTGACTCCAACTATATTCCTGTCAGGAAAGGCCTCTAGGCCTGAGGTGAAAAACCATGAGGGTGAAAAAGCACCTATCCCCTAGACCAACACGTTGAAAAAGCTAGTGGACACAAAAATGAATAAAGGCATGAGAGGCAAAAAGGAGACAAAATAAATAATAAATTGGAGGGACTACGCAAAAAGTCAGACAGGTCTAACAAAGACTATTTGCTATTTTGATCATTTGGGATCTATCAGAGAGGAAGGAAGCAAACCATTTAAGCACAGTGCCCTCCATGCCCATTCTCTGTTACAGAGTGTTGAGGAGAGTGTTGTGATTGCCAGTATCAAAGGCTGCAGAAAGGTCAAGGAGAACTAGAAGACAGGACCCCCCCCCCCCGAGTCGAGTATCCTCGGCGCTTCAACAACCACTTGCAATAGGGCTGTTTCAGTGCTACAGTTTTGGATGAAGCCGGATTGACAATTGTCTAGAAGATCATTGTCCTTGATATGACGAGAGAGTTGTTTCGCTACACATCTTTCTGTGATCTTCGCAAGAAAGGGTAGGTTAGTGATGGGGCGGAAGTTGTTGAGGTAATTCGCATCAGCAGTGGGTTTTTTAAGCAGAGGGGTGACCTGTCCAGTTTTGAAGGAGACAGGAAGGGAGCCTTGAGAGAGGGAGAGGTTGACCAGAGTGGTCCAATAGGAAAGAGAATGGAAATAGACGTCAATGACAATGGCACTAAGGATGGGCTCAAGAGAATTGTTGGAGGGCTTTGTTTCGAGGATGCAATTGAGGAGGGCATCTTCACAGATGGGTCAAAGTTCTACGAAATGGCTAAGGATTTGTGCTCAACTGGAGGGCTAGGATGAGCCACCAGAGCCACAAGGGATTTAATTTTTTCATCAAAGAATATAGCAAAATCTGCTGCTTTCTTTGTAGAATCCTCCAGCTTGGAGGTTGGGGGAGAGCAGTTAGGAATCTTGATGAGATCGAATAGTTTTTTGGGTCTATTTTTGGCTGAGTCAAGGAGGGTTCTGAAGTGCAACGCTTTCCCAAGGAAGATGTGCTTGTGGTACTTGGACCTTACTGAACGAAGCGTGGCCAAATTATCGGTGGAGGACCCGGAGCGGGTTTGCAATCATACAATCATGGCTTTGGCCTTGCCCGCACACCGGGGGCATGTTATATTGCAACTTTGTCCATTGCGGGATGGGTGGTGCCGACACTACAACAGAGACCACGCATCAGGCAAAAGCTTCAATAAAGAGGTTTGTGCCCGTTGAGATCAGAGTTGCCTCGCCCAGATCTTCCGAACAAAACTGCCTTGGCCCCCGAAATAGAAACGTCCATGCAGACCTTTCTAAAGAAATACAAGAAAGATCCCAAGAAGGGTATACATAGGGCTCTAAAGGCATGTCAAGACAAAAGACTTGATGTCTCTGGTCCACTGGCAAAGATTATGGAATTAGCATTGAATGCGCAAGAGGCGGGTGCACCTATCCACCCGGAGTTCCTAGCTGGGTGGACCCAGAGGGTGATCTGCCTCCTTGGTAATGCAAACTGCGTGCTTTCTTCCGAGGGATGCAAGTAGGTCCTCCTAAGAATTGACCCTCAACTGGTGGAATTGGCCTTGGTCAGCTGTTACAGTCAACAAAGTCCTCAACGTGGCTGCACCCTTAGAAGCAGGGGTTACACTCAAGAACTCGACCAGGCCAGATTTTACCCCACTAGTTCCCGGGGTTTCTGTGGATGATATAACAGAGGGATCAACCGAAGGTTCAGAAACAATGATGCCCAATCTTCAGGTAACAACCCCTTTTCTCCCTTCAATTCCCTTGGAGGCCAGACTGATGAACTGTCTGTACCATTGGGAAAAGATCACCTCAGATGCATGGATCGTGAACACTGTTCAGGGGTATCAAATAGAGTTAATCTGTCCCCTCATTCAACAAGCTCCTCCTGTTCCTCTCCATTTTTCCTTACAAGAACTACTAGAACTTTTGACAAAGCAGGCTATTGCTGTGGAACCCTTCATTCCCGAAGGCTTTTGCAGCAAGGTCTTCTTGGTTCAAAATAAAGGAGGAGGAGAGAGATTAGTGTTAAATCTCAGAGAATTCAACCCCTTCATTGTCTACAGGCATTACAAGATGTAAGGGATTCATCTTTTAAGAGACTTGTTATTAAAAAAAGGAGTGAATGGTTCATTTGGACCTAAAATATGCTTATCTAAAAGGGCCAATTTGTCCCTTGCACCAGAATTATCTCCATTTTCAATAGAAGGAGCACTTCTGCCTGGCAATGAAGATCAGGATAGTTGCGGAAAACATTTCCGGCAAGAACAACCAGGTAGCTGTTTGGAATTGCAGATTTCTGAGGGACATCAATGACTGGAACCTCCATCTGACAGTGTTTTAACAGATCATGACTATTTGAGGCCCATGTCAGAGAGATCTTTGTGCCTCTCACCTCAACAGGCAACTTTCCCGTTTCTACAGCTGGAGATCGGACTGAATGCATTGGGAATGGATGCGTTTCTTAATCACTGGGGATCTCAGAAATTATGCCTTTCCCCCCTTCACATTAATCCCAAGAGTAGCTGCTCAAGTATGGCGGCAGTCTGCCTCATTGGTATTAGTCACACCATTATGGAAGACGTGATTGTGGTTTCCGACTCTGCTGGAGTTGTCAGTAGATGTGCCATTTCAATTGTCCGTTTTTCCGCTGCTAATCCAGGACCCAGTGGGCTTCCCGCATCCTCTGGTCCTTCAGAATCAGCTAACACTCATGGTTTGGACGCTCTCAGGAGACATGAACAAATTGAGGGCCTTTGATCGACTGCTGCCGAATATAAACAACATGCTTGGGCTCCATCCACCCGTAAGAGATATTCTGCAGCATGGAAGCGCTGGATGGGTTGGTACCTTCAACGACAGGTGGATCCTGTGGGATCTGATTTGAAGGAGATTTTGAATTTTTTGTCCGACTGTGCAGATTCAGGTCTTTGTTATAGATCGGTGAATAATTTCAGATAAGCGTTATCAGCTGAACTCAATCACATCTGATGGTGTGTAAGTTAATGGAAGGTATCAGGGTGGCTCGTCCACCGAGACCCAGATACACTACGTTATGGGATGTGTCTAAAGTTCTCTCATTATTAGAATCCTGTACTGACAATAAATATTTATAGCCGAAACAATTATCAGCAAAACTCACCATGTTGCTATGTCTTATATCCTGTCACTGGGACCCGATTCACAGAATGAACTTAAGACTCAATCCTAAACTTACTACTATTTTGGAATTCACAGAATAAACTTACTACTTTTGGCATTCACAGAAGTTAGGAATTTGTCTTAAGTTTGTCTTAAGACAGACTTAAGACAGATTTAAGACAGACTTAAGACAAAATCCTAACTTCTGTGAATACCAAAAGTAGTAAATTCATTCTGTGAATGCCAAAAGTAGTAAGTGCATTCTGTGAATACCAAAATAGTAGTAAGTTTAGGATTGAGTCATAGAGTTTGCAATGTGCATGCATAGACCTTGCAGGAAGGATTTTCTCTTCCCAGGGTGTATCATTCATTATTTCTAGAAGAACAAAAACGATGTCTTGTTCAGTTGAGTATCCTGCTTTTCCTCATAATGATAAATTATGTGCCTTTGAATGTTTAAAAGCCTATGAGGGACAAACTGTATCTCACAGATCAGATCCTTTTGGACGATTACTTTTGTCAATCCAGAAACCCTTTTGCCCAGTATCGGCGGCCACTTTGGAGCATTCAGTCAGATGGGTTATGGCTGAAGCAGGTATATAGATGTTTCTGTGTATGGAGCGCATTCAGCCAGGGGTTCTATGGCCTTTATTATGGGTTCCAGATTAGAAAATATTTTGAAGGCAGTAGATTGGTCCTCCGACTCAATGTTGAAAGTATTTCATTATGAACCCATCGCACATGTTTCTTCTGTTGTTGTTGGTCAACTTTAAACCAGCATCATCTGAGCCTCTGGTCCTGCCATAGAATCAGCATTTTCCAGCATTCGCAACAAGATTTTTAGATTCTATTAGGGACACGGAGGCAGGGATTATCCCACCTCTTGGGACAGGTAAGAATGGTTTACAACTGTCAGGTTGTCGTATGATGAATAAGACATGATTTTTCTTTCATTCCCCTTAAATACCAAACGTTTGCTTTTGTGGTTTTCAAACTTGTTTCTGATTCCAGGAACGGATTCCAAACTGAGCTAAACCTGGAATGTCTCTGGGCGACAAACTCTTCTCTGGTGGTGGGTAAGCGGTCTCAACAGGGACCTGTTATAGGAGTTGCACTCCGTTGAGATCCAGAACTGCATCCTGTTTTTTTATTACTTTGAGGAACAAGCACGGCTTGTTGCAAAGAAAGAGGCAGTCAAGATGGTGCCTCGCTATTTTGTATACTGTGGACCTTGTGGATTGGATAATGAAGGAGGGGTAGTTCAAAGGCTCATGGGAAATGTAGTGTTTTACATATGTTTTACAGTTTTTTCATTGGCTGATATTTAAGTAGTAAAGATTTGAGAAGCATAATCCTGGCCTCCGTGTCCTTAACAGAATCTAAAATTCTTGTTGCGAATGCTGTAAAATTTTGTAATGTCCGATCGAGTCTTATGAAATGCGTTTTGTATGTTATGACTAAGGATGCAAACTTACTAACACCCTTCAGAAGTTTGCCTGGCCCAACCCAGTTCATCCTAACTCCACTGACAGCATCAGAAACAGCTAGCATTATTCAAGGTTCAAACCCTACATACTTCCAGCAGATCTACCCTTTCTCAATCCTCTCAGACCCTTTACATCCATCAGAGTCAGTCCATCCAGTTAAAAGCTATTCAAGCCCCACTCACATTCACCAGAACCAGAGTGGCCCTGCCACGTCCATTCTAGTCCCATTGCCCCTTAACACAGCCAGCCTGGGCCTGTCCAGTCCATCTAGTAGCCTCATTCAAACTGAATCAGCCTGGTGATGTCCAGTCCCATTCCCAATCTGAACAAGCCAGCCCCATGCAGTGTGTTCTCACACCATCAATATTCATACAACCCTGCCAGACCAAGCCATTCTAGGTGTATGCACACCCACCAGAACCAGACAATAGACTTGATAACTCCCTGTTTTTGGGTCGAGCCTAGAGTCAGCATGCAAGCGCTGCTCTGGTGAAGATCTGCTGTTGTTCAGTACCTGAGAGAAGGCCCGCCCACACCCGTGCCCATTTCTTTTATTGGCTTGTGACTTTGTCCTTCATATATGCTATCTTCTGACTCCTTCATTGGCTTGTTAGTCCCTCCTTAGTACGGCCATGACATTATTTGTATCCTCCCATCTCTACTGGCCCCTTTACTTGGTTGCTACACTTTGCGTGTACTATTTATTTTTTATAGCTTCCACAGGGGGTGCCATAAAAAGGCTGTTTGCGATTATGTACACTTCGGGGGGGGGGGGGTCAGGAGGCAAGGGATGAGGCTTTGAAGGTGTCTGTTTACAGCATAGGGCTCTTGTTGTTCTTAATGAGGTGTCAACTTGCCCGACATTTCAGGTCTACAACTGTAAAAATAACTTGGCTGCCTCCCTAAAATGTGCACGTTTTTCAGTAATGGAACAGGTTTTATTCTAAGTTCCATGGTGTGTGCGTTCAAGGTGGCTCCAGTAATCAGTGTTCGGTGCATCAAACGTACTTCACCCGCCCGGACTGTACCTACGCTTTCATAAGTCACTGCTCCAATGCTAGCAGGGAAGCCACGCCTACCCTCAACTTCGCTTGCAGGACTTTTGAAGCGCCGTCGCCCACGCATCCAGGCAGCTGGGGATGTCGCTTATCGAAGACAAGATTTTGAACCAAATCCTCTACTGCCTGCCCCAGCTTTACAAACTCAACCAGGATGTACTTTGAGATCTTAAAGACAGGAAGACCCATTGGTAATAATTGGGCATCTGCAAATTATGCTTAGTATTTCTCAAATTATAAGTGAAAACATCTCACCCCTCCTCCCAGTCAAGAACTGCTTTATGAATTATTGTTAAAAAAAAATAAAAAAAATCAAGACAGGGTATGTCGCTTCAAATCTCAGGAATGCTTTACGCCATTACATCCTAATTTATAAGACATGCACCATAAAAGCCCCAGTATTTTTCTGTGCTCCCGCCCCACCCGTTCTCCAGATTCCCTTAATTCCCGCCCCCCCCCCTTGCGGTGACCCCTGAGGTGACCCTCCTCCCCTCCTGTTTTCAGTGTTAAACATGCTCCTTCCCCTCCAGTTGTCCGTGTTAAACATGCTCCCACCCCCCTCCCGTTGTCTGCATTTTTTTTCTTTCTACCCCCCTCCCCACTTACGGCGGGCCCTGAGGTGCTCCCCCCGCAGCACACTACTGTTTGTTAAAATGTTGAACAGAGTCAGCAAAAAGCATTGGCAAAGCCACAATGGGGGACCTATTGGCTTTGCCAATGGTTGTTTTAAATTTGCAGCACTCGGCTTCCTGGCTTGAAGATCCAGGGGCATATTACCAACGATTAGCGATATTTATCGCTAACTAGGCTTAGCAAAGAATTTTTCATCGCTAAGCATCGCCGGAAATTATCGCTGAGATAACGTGCTATTAGCAACGTTTATCTCCAAAGCGATAAATTTTCCGGCGATAGCGTGAATATCGCTGAGAATACAGCGATAATCATGCATTAGTGACAAAATGCTCTTAGCCATGTTATCCACCTCCCATTGGATAACATGGCTAAGAACTGGTCTGAGCATGCGTTCGTTTTTGAAGATATTCGCGCTTAGCGCGAATATATTTCCAACTCTACGCCTGCCTTGTTAATAGGCGATAGCGACGCTCTCGACTGCTTTCAGTTGCTAACGGGTTGGGTACGCCCACTTTACATGTCATTAGGGATAAACATCGCTGACATGCAAAGCGGGCCCCAAACCGCTCGCTATCGCCTAAAAGCTGTCGCTAACATCAATTAGCGACAGCTTTCGAATAAGGAGATGGAATTATCGCCGCTAAATCGGCGATAAATGTCTATCGCCCCCCATGGTAATATGCCCCCCAGTTTCTGGGAGCTGGCAGACAGCGTCTGGCGTGGATTTAGGCTGGGAGTCTCTGGGTGGAAGGCTGGGGTAATCATTATGCAGCACTTGTTTGAGGGCAGGGTTCCAGGGGCCTTTCTGCCTCTGGCCCTGCTTTTGATTTTACTCTGGCACCAACAGCCGGCCGGAGCACTGCGGGATCCCAGTTGTTGGTGTTGGAGTCTCAGATCATTTACAAATCATATACATTAATAAACATCACATTAAATACACTCTGCTCCCTATATCCTCCACCCACATAATTATATATTTAGCTCCAAACAGGGGAGGGTATCTCAACAAAGTCCAGTCTCGTGGGCGGTTCTGTCACGTGGACCCAAAACTTGGATTCAGCCACTTGACACACTATTAATTTATGTGCCTACCCCGGGGTCCTGAACCCAACAAATTCCTACTATTTGTAGTCTGGAGGGGTGGGGGCAGCGCTGTCACCACATTGCCCCGTCATGTCCTCGGATCAGCCTCATATGACAATAAAGTGTGGCTCAGTGCACGTCTGCAGGCCAATGGGTTATTGCCGTGCAATGGTAGAGTCCATTTTGCCTAATTCGAGACGAAGCTGGAAGCTGCTGCACGGTCTCCAAAGAATGGCTGGGGGTGGAGGGCGTATCACATGGCGATGGTCTGCCAAGTAAAGTAACTAAGGAGAGAAAAGCAGTATTAAAAATGAATACTGACTATTAGGTATCAAGTCCATTTTATCATGTGTGGGCCTTTGCAGAATTTTAAAACAGTTTAGTGGAAAAGGAGATGATGGGACTGGCCTATCTCACCCCACCTTGACCCATTCACAGCACAACTCACCAGGGTCAAGTGCTGCTCAGTAACGTACTTCCAAATCCACCAGGCACCACATGTATACATACTAGGGATGCAATACTAGTATAGATGGTTACTAGAGGTCCCTAATTATGTCTGCGAAGCACTGCACTGTATATAACCCTGAGGGTGCAGTGCCAGAGGCTTTCACTAGGAGCCAGTGGAGTCCTGTACGGCAGAGGTCTTCACACATTTTTGCTCTGAGCCCCCCTAATCAAAATGTTTGAAAGTTGGACCCCCCCCTCCAAAACTATATGGTAAGGATTTGGGGAGTAGAAGGAGAAGGGATGATCACAAGGGGTGCGGATCATGAGGTCATTTCACAGGTGTTTTTCTGTAGCTTGTAATCTATCTATATCTATACTAATATAATAAAAAGAGATCCCAAACCTTTGAGGCGGGTAATCTCAGGAACCACAGCACCAATCACAACACCCAATACAGCATTGGAAAGGGCAGTTGCAGCAGAAGGCAGAAGGACATAGGCTATGCAGGCGCCCACCATATACATTTAAAAGGTAAAAGAACCGTGCCAGCAAAGTAGTCCTTTGCATTTGTCACCCCGAGTGGGCTGGGTATGCTCAGAAGTGAGTCCCGTGCTCTCCACACCACTGGAGTCACGCTATCCTGGCTGAAGATGACTGATAGCCAGAAACCAGTCCTAGGATGCTTGATTCCGGTCCAGGGAAGACATGGCTTGGCAGTTCAGTCTGGATTGTTCCCATGAAGCACAGGGTCAAGGCTGATTTGCATATGGCCATGTCTGTACTGTGGTAGTGTGGAGTGCAAAAACACAATGGATTTAGGGCCAGATCTCTGAACTGGGGTGAATGTTTGACATTGTTCTGCATTCAGTACATCATCCGTTGGTTTTGCATGTGGGCGTGGTCTGGGGGCGTGGGCGTGTGCGGGGCGCGGGATTACGGAAAAAAAGCCAGCGTTGTGCCCAATATTTCATTGTTTTTTCTTCCCAGGTTCTGTACATTCCAGCTCCGGGTGTCCACCCTGCTCCCTTTAAATACCCCTGCACCCCATAATCATAACCCACCCACTCCTTAAAATACCCCAACACCCTCAAACACTAACCCATCTCAACCCTATAAATATATCCTGTACCCCTAAACCCAAACCTATCCCTAAAAAAAACCCTGTACCCCAAAACCCAAACCTAGCCCTGAACCCTATAAATACCCCTGTACCTCAAAACCCAAACCTACCCCTGAACCCTAAAAATACCCCTGTACCCCAAAACCCAAACCTAGCCCTGAACCCTAAAAATACCCCTGTACCCCAAAACCCAAACCTACCCCGGAACCCTAAAATACCCCTGTACCCCAAAACCCAAACCTAGCCCTGAACCCTTAAAATATGCCTGTACCCCAAAACCCAAACCTACCCCTGAATCCTAAAAATACCCCTGTACCACAAAACCCAAACCTAGCCCTGAACCATAAAAATAAACCTGTACCCCAAAACCCAAACCTAGCCCTGAACCCAACAAATACCCCTGTACCCCAAAACCCATACCTATCCCTAAACCCTAAAACTACCCCTATACCCCATAACCCAAAACTATATCTGAACCCTTAAAATCCCCAAAACATATACCTCAGTACTCCAAAACATATACCCCTATACCCATACTTACCATATCCAAACATTAAAAAAAACATGCTTTTACCATTCATGCATTTACAACAAATTTCGTTGTAAATGTATGCATGGTAAAAGCATATAAAATGTAATGCCATGCGTTATAATGGCATTGCTGAGTCATGGTACTTTCGTAATGAAAGTATGCAGAGTGATGGTATGCGGAAAGAAAGTTGCGGAATAATGGGTGTGTACCCTCTCCGGTAAGTACATTGGTGGCACGGCGACCCTCATCTCCAGCAACATACTCATATTTTTTCACCACCGATTTGAAAAATGCACAGGTCTCTCTCATTGATGTCCAGCACCGACATACACTTTTAGACACACCTCCCGCCACAAGTTCTAGAACTGCGAACTTTAGAGCTGGGGAACTACGTTCGAATCTCGGCATCAGCTCAACATCCTGTGATTCCAGGCAAATCGCTTTGTCTCCCTGTGCCTACCACAAATGAATGTGTTCTTCTGTAATGTAAATTGTGCTCATGCCATGTTGTCGAGTTCGCGCTATATAATATTGCAAGGAAAAATAAAGTAGAGAAACTCTAGTTCACACACTACTGAACGAGCACTCTTAAGTGCATCAGCAGTGTACTGTGAATCGGAGCGTTTCACAGGCCTGTCACAGATAAGAAATGCTATCAAAACGAAATCCTACCAAACAATATACAACTGGCCGGCAGCAATTCATACCCGGACAACGTCGGGACGGGCTGCTAGTCCACAATAAATCTGGGACTCATAAAAAAGCAACAGCATCAAACAAGAACAGAATTGACCAAAAACACAACTGTCCATAATTGGGGTGCTTTGGGCCCCCATGTCCTCCGCCAGATCCACTAATGATAGCTGAGGCCCTGAGAAGCAGGCTGTCTCCTCTTCTTTCATTCCTTGCCCACCATGTCTGACCATCACTTCAATCTCAAAACAAGTCTCTTTCTGAAAGAAAATGAGCGACAGCATGGGGCTCGCTTTTCTGTGCCAATACCGTGATCTGCCCTGATGCTAGCAAGGAAAATTACCCCCCATGTCCACTTCTTATTGTAAAACATTAATAATTGTGCCGGCCAAAAGTATGTGTGCACCTGTTTCACTAATGATGGCTTCTGTCTTCCTGTCGCCTACCAACACGGGCTTCTATCTCACACCATCCCTCTCACTCCCATCTCTCATCGTCCCTCTCCCTCTCATCTCTCATCGTCCCACTCCCTCCATTCTCTCATCGTCCCTCTCCTTCCCATCTCTGAGTCTCTCTTCCTCCCATCTCTCATCATCCCTCTCCCTCCCATCTCTTATTGTCCCTCTCCCTCCCATCTCTCATCATCCCTCTCCCTCCTCTCATCGTCCCTCTCCCTCCATTCTCCACCATCCCTCTCCCACTCATCTCTCAATGGAACCTCCTCCCGCTAACAATCAAAACTAGTTCAGATCTTTTAGCATTTAGGAAAAAAGTGAAAACCTGGCTTTTCCAAACCGATAGCTAGCTTCCATCTTCAGGCTAGCTTCACACTCCCTGAGTCCTCTAGCGCCAAGACGCCTCCGGGCATTCGTTGCGCTCTATAAATTGAATAATCAAATCAAATCATTGTCCCTCTACCTCCCATCACTCCACATGCTCCCCCTCACATCTCTTATCGTCCCTCTCCATCCCTTCTCTCACCACCCCTCTACCTCCCATCTCTCATTGTCCCTCTCCCTCTCATCGTCCCTCTCCCTCCTTTCTCTGAATGTCCACCTCCCTCCCATTTCTCATTGTCCCGCTTCCTTCAATCTACCCACGTCCCTCTCCCTCCCTTTTCTGTGTCCTTCTCCCTCTCATCTCTCATCATCCCTCTCCCTCCCTTCTCTCATCGTCCCTCTCCCTCCCTTCTCTCATCATCCCTCTCCCTCCATTCTTTCAGCGTCCCTCTCCCTCCCATTTCTCATCGTCCCTCTCCCTACCTTCTCTCACGATCCCTCTCCCTCCCATACCTCACCAACCCTCTCCCTCTTATCTGTCAGCATCCCTCTCCCACTCTTCTCACATTGTCCCTCTCCCTCTCACCTCTTATTGTCCCGCTCTCTCCCATCTATCCACATTCCTCTCTCCCCTTCTCACAGTGGCCCTCTCCCTCTCATCTCCCCATATTCCTCTCGCTCCCTTCTCTTAGTAAACCTCTCCCTCCCATCTCTCATCGTCCCTCTCCCTCCCGTCTCTCATCGTCCAACTCCCTCCCATCTCTCATCAACCCTCTCCCTCCCATCTCTCATCGTCCCTCTCCCTCCTGTCTCTCATCATCCCTCTCCCTCCTATCTCTCATCGTCACTCTCCCTCCCTTCTCTCTGCGTCCCTCTCCCTCCCCTCTTGCTTCATCGCTCTCTCCACACATCCCTCCCCCTCCCACCTCGCATCATCCCTCTCCATCCCTTCTCTCGTCGTCCCTCTTTCTCTCATCTCTCATCATCCCTCTCCCTCCCATCTCTCATCATCCCTCTTCCTCACTTCTCTCATCGTCCCTCCCCCTCCCATCTCTCAGCGACCCTCTCCCACCCATCTCTCATCAGTCCTCTATTTCCCTTCTCTCCACATCCCTCTCCCTCCCTTCTCTCATTGTCCTTCTCCAACTCATCTCTCATCGTCCTCCTCCCTCCCATCTTTCAACATCCCTCTCCCTCCCTTCTCTCAGCGTCCTTCTCCTTCTCATCTCTCATTGTCCTTCTCTCTCCCTTCTCTCAGCGTCCCTCTCCTTCCAATCTCTGATCATCCCTCTCCCTTCTCTGTGTCCTACTTCCTCCCTTCTCTCAGAATCCATCTTCCCCCCAACTCTCCACATCTGTCAACATCCCTCTCCCTCTCATCTCACACCATCCCTCTCCCTCTGATCTCTCCACATCCCTCTCCCTCCCTTCCCTCAACGTCCCTTTCCCTCCCATCTCTCCACATCTCTCCACATCCCTCTCCCTCTCATCTCACACCATCCCTCTCCCTCTCATCTCACACCATCCCTCTCCCTCACATCTCTCATCGTTCCTCTCCCTCCCATCTCTCCTCATCAACATCTCTATCTCCCTTCTCTCAACCTCCCTCTCCCTCTCATTTCACACATCCCTCCCTCCCTTCTCTCATCCTCCCTCTCCCTCCCATCTCTCATCGTCCCTTTCCCTCCCATCTCTCCACATCTCTTTCCTTCCCATCTCTCCACATCCCTCTCCCTCTCATCTCACACCATCCCTCTCCCTCTCATCTCACACCATCCCTCTCCCTCACATCTCTCATCGTTCCTCTCCCTCCCATCTCTCCTCATCAACATCTCTATCTCCCTTCTCTCAACCTCCCTCTCCCTCTCATCTCACACCATCCCTCTCCCTCTCATCTCACACCATCCCTCTCTCCTATCTCTCATCATCCCTTTCCCTCCCTTCTCTCCACATCAACATCTCTCTCCCTCCCTTCTCTCATCCTCCCTTTCCCACCCATCTTCGTGATGCCCAATTCAAGGGTCTCTGCTTCATTTTTCCCCCTCCCTTGGGCCATTGCTGCAAGACTCAAAGAAACACTGGCAGAGGAGCCATGCCCTGGGCCTCTAATGCAATGACAGCACCAATGATACCTTCAGCGCCGCGAAACAGGCCGTCCACTCTGTCCACTCAACAGGGCAGTTACTTCGAGGCTAGAAGCCCGAAGCAGGATTTAGGCCACTTTGTGTAAAAAAAAGCCCATTTAGGCCCCCTCGTTGCTTGGGCCCTGTTCCATGCGCAGCAATGGGGCTCCCCATGTTCTTTTCCATAGTAAGACTGCCATCACTGGGGTCCAGTACCCACTCACAGAGGAACAGATATTAGACAACTAAAGAAGAAACATGACTTCTCACCTAGGTGTCCGCTACCTGAAAGAAATGTAAATGTGTATGATGGAGCGAGGTGGCAAACGCAAAATTTTGTGTACCTCTCTTGAAGTCAATGTCCCATAACGATAACATTTACTAAAAGCGTTTTGGGAAACGAATCAACCATAGAATAAGATGCACATGTTTTATTATACATGGGAGTACTAATTTTGCTTGCATGTTGCCATATAATTAATTAACATGTGTTGTTATTGTGTTGTGAATTAATGCGCAGCTTTAATATTAACGAACGCAAACTAAATGTGCTTTTTGTATACGTTTTGTCTTAAGAAGAGGTTGATTATGTAAGTATAAAACGCATTTGTGTGGCTCATTTGCTAGGTAACAACTAATGGGAAACATTAGTATGGGGGGAGGTAAACAGAATGGGTTTAAATTCAATAATTAACATGAATTAGTGTTTGTTTCTATGATAGTTTCAAAAAGTGGCTTCTGAGGCCTAGTTAGAAAATGGACGCTCGGGTAAACAGTGAGCAAGAGCTGAACTGCGCAGGCGCGCCAAAACCTGCAAGTCAGAGTGAACTGCCTGTGCTCGAGGAGGTTCAAGGCTGCCTTGGCCCGGAACCTAGGATGGGTGCCAAACATGGACGATTGAATGTACTGATCCTGAGAAAATATTGTGATGTTGCCACTCTAGGAAATGGCTAGACCAAAGACTGTCCTAAAACAAAGACCCTTTATTTTTCTGCTAAACCATCAAGAAAATGATGTTGTAATAATGAGATGATGCTCGCCCACCTCGAAATTGTCCAATGAAATTTTGAATAAGAAATGATAGTTACTTTTTAGATAGATTAAGTTAGGGAATACAGGTATAAATACCCCTAGTTTTGTCAAGAAGGGGTCGCTTTTTCAATTTCATCTGGAAGTGCTGCCCGACTGATGATTGATTCCTGGATGTAAGACTCTAATGATTTTTTACTTGTTTGCTTTGCAGGATTGGAGGATAAGATGAGGGTGTTAGTTAGGGATATTAGGAGAGAATGAATTTGGAACTATCTGTTCTTTGCGAAACTTTAAGGGGCAGATTTACAAGCCCCTCGCGCCACTTTTGCGTCATTTTTAAGATGGGGAAAAATTACGCAAAAGTGGCGCAAGTGGCTTGTAAATCTGCCCCTAATTGTCTTCTAAAATAAAGCGATTTTCTTGAGCTCTAAATAAAATTATCATTTTTGAAATAAAGTTTAAGATTTTACTGAATAAAGAATTTACTAATGGATAAATGTCAGAGATAATAAAGTTTTGCTGTTAATAAAATTGGGAAAATGGAATTTTAAAAGCTGGTCTTGTGATTTTCCTACGCCTAATTTTCTTTCTAGCAGATCCATTGCCACTATGGTGGTGTGTCTGAATAATTAAATGTTTGAATAAAACCATGGTAAAATGTTTTAAATAGCAGGTGTAAATAATAAATAGTTAAATAGGTTTAGACGCTCCACCAAATGTTACAGCATTTCTCCATTACTATTCACCAAAGCCATGAAGCCAAGTGTAAGTGAACAGGGTAAATGCGCAGTGTTATGGGCCCCACTGATGCATTATTTTGCAAATTTTTAGGTTTCGGGGAAATGGTGAGTATTGATTAGAAATTATTTCTGGAGCCGCGCTGTAGCAGTTATATCTTGGTAGCAGAGTAGTGGTTGCTAAGGAAATTAGCTAGGGCTATGTATAAAGTCATATATAAAAATTGATGTACAGAATTATGACTAACATCTGTTGAGTTTGTATTACGTTATATGTAGTCCTGAAAAGGCTTCCAAGTGTTGGGTGAAGCCAGTGCCTCTGTCTGCAGACGGAGGAAGTGTGGCAAGGTAAAGTCGCACAGTGAATTAGTCTGTTTCAAAAAAGGAGTATCGCCGAATACTGCGGTGGTATCGTCGTATATCACTGTTTAGGGACCTTAGGTGTGAAATGATAAATGTATAGTGAGGACAGTCTATGAAATTTCAGCCTTCAAGCATAGGGATCATTTTGTGCATCCTGATTAAAACTTACTGCTGGGAGAGTAATAGGTCTTAACCCGAGATTGATTGAAGGGTAAAGGGAGTGGTGTCTCTCTTTTGCTAACAATAGATGAATTCTGTGGTAGGTTAGATGGACGCGCTGCCTACTGGTAACACAGAGTTCATGCGTATATGAATGGGGTTTTCCGTCTGAACGTGTGTAAATGAAATTGCAATACGCATTCAAGTGAAACTCTGGGATTGTCTCTAAGGAGGTGAAAAAGATCTCTGTATGTGCTTTCCTGGAGAAACAAGTTTGTTATTGCCTGATAGAAGGGTAAAGCCAGTAGTGTTGCTTTATCGACGCGTCTAAAAATTCTGAGGAGATAAGCATCGTCTACTCCGGTTACAGAATACTTGTGCTATTGAAAATTCTATCACTTTATTAGCAAAACAGATTAGTGGAATTGTTTTGTGTAAGTTACTAACTGATTTTGAAAAATATCTTGTAAATACGGCTTCTTGAAAAAACCCTGTAAAGGAGGGGTCAGTCGGCGCTGCAGAAGCCGGAGCGCTGGTGACGTCAAAAGTGTCGCGCTGGGATTGGTCCACGTGAATAAGATAGAGAAGGAACTGATTGGTTCATCACATAAAGCAGCAAAGGCTATTGGTTAAGCACTATAGTGACGTATCGTGTTCTAACTGGTGCATTAGTGTGAACCGCACGGTGATAGGTTGGTGTTACGGAATCAGCAACAGAATAGTACGCGATCTTTTGAAAGCAGGAAAGTTTACCGAAAATGCCATAATACTATTATGATGATGACAAGAGGAAACCTTCATGGTTTAAAAAGCTGAAAAACATGTTTGTAAAAGACAAAAAGGTAGTTACGAGAGAGGGAAAAATACTTCCTTCACCGAAAACACCTGCTTCCTACATGTTTACAAAATATGGTTACCATACGTGTGTTTGGTTGGAAAATTGGGTACATTATACCAAGGATGATGTTGTGTTAGCTTTCCAGAAGGAGGATCATTTGATTTGGCAATTTGGATGAATTTGAGAGACAAAATGATGAAACTTGAACCGAGACCCAGGCCAACTCAATTTGAAGCACTGGTTGAGTGGGAAGATGAGATGCATCAAATGGAGAGAGAGAGGTTAAGTAAGCATCTTAGACCGAGAGGTAGAGGTAGAAATTTGTGGGGAGAAACACATGAGACTAGAATGCGAAGATGGAGAGATGGAAATATATGTGATGGTATGTATCCAGTCAGATTGGTAGAAGAATATGAGGGACGAAATAGTACAGAAAAGAAAAAGAATACTGAATTAGGAAATCAAAGCTATGGTGAAAGTGAATCAGAGGATGCTGTTTTAGAAGAAATATTAAATAGGAGACCGCCCCCAAATCAACCAAGTTCTTTATGGACTACCACAAATGCCCCGATGGCAGAAGAAAGAGTTAATGAAACGTCAAGACAACCATCAAATTTTAGAGATTTCCCTGAGAGAGAAGAAACAAGATATGTCCCGAGTACACCGATAGGAGAAGCTAGAATTACGGGTACACCTGTGCAAAGTAATGATTCACACAGACTTGTGTTAAGTGCGGATAGACGAAATGATGAACAACCAAATATGTCTGATTATGAGCGTTCTGCACATGAATTGATTCAAATCCTTACTAAAAATATGGAAGCTGTAACTGTCCCCGTAGCAATAGGACCTGTAATACCAGTATTTGAAGATCAGAAAATAAAAGAGCCGAGATTAACTATTCCATTACAACAAAGTGTACAGAGAGCAAGAGGGATTACTAATCCTGATTTGTCAGAAATAAGGCAGAATATAAGTGTAAATCCACCAGAGTTAACTTTTAATCAAAATTTGTCACACGGATACCCGACAGGAGCAGAATCTGACTCTGCCACTCGAGAAAGAAGTGCAGACAAAGTAGATTTAAGGCAGACACCCATGGGACCGTCAGAAAAAGAATTGAGTGAATTGAATCAAACGTTAAAATTAAAAGAGCAGGAATCAAAAGTGTTGCATGTGGCTAAATTAAAAGTAGATATGGAAGAATTAATAATTGGAACGATTGGGACAGAAAGATTAAAAACTTACCAGGATGATGAGCTCATGTTTTTATGTAAAAGTATAGCATGGAGAGCTAAGACAATGTATGATCAATTAGAAGAAGTGGCAAGTGAATGTGGAATAGAATTTGCCAAAATAAAATCATTGCAGAAAACATATCGAGTAGATTTTGCAGAAAGAGACATTGAACACATGAACACCGCAGGAAGACTACTTCAGATAAAAGATTTAATTGTGTTGTTGCGCAAATGGGGGGATGTAGGTAAATGGAGAGTCAAGTGGGCAAAGAAGAAAGAAGAGAATAGTGATAAATCTACATTAGCTTTCCCCATTCGAGAAAAGGGAGCAGTGGCAACTGAATTCCCAATGAGAGAAATCCCTGGAGGAGGATATGTACATGTGCCTTGGAGCAGATATATTGTCATTTACAAATGATTTCCCCAGACTGAGAGAAAAGCCAGTAGAGTGGTATCGGCAAGTTGACAGATTTGTAAAGGTGTCAAAGGTATTGTGGATTGATTTGGATGGATTGTTTATCATAGTAGTACCAACAGAGTTATGGACAGAATGTAAAATATCTGTGGATTGGCCAAGGGACGAGTATCCCAGAGATGAGAAAACAGGAGCTCCATCACCAGACGTGATGAGAAAATACGAATAAGTGATAGTGTGGTTGAAAAATAAAATAAGAAACTGATTGGGTAAAGATGGACAGGACCACTCAAAGAAACTGTGCATTCATTTTATGAAAGATTGTTGTTGGTTTTTAAACAATATAGTGGATATGAGGAATTAAATGAAAAGGATATGAGTAATTTTGTGTATAGGTTTGTATATGGATTAAGACCAGAAATCTCAGATATGATTAAACATAGCATAATGGATTGGCAGTCGAGCTCAGTAGATAAGGTACTGAGACAAGCAAAATATTGTAGTGAAGAGATTGATGGAAAACAAAATAAGTTGAAAGAGAAAGCCATGTGGGCACAAGTGAAAGTAGCACAGATGGAGAATAAGAACGCAGGGGATCAAGGTGGGTTTAAAGGCAAACCAAAATTAGTAGGGAATATTGATGAATTGAAAAAGAAAATGCCATGTTTCAACTGCGGCAAAATAGGGCATTGGAAACAAGAGTGTAAATGTCCGCCTAAGTTAATGGGGAACATACGTCATTGAATCCGCAGGTGCAGTTTGTGGTAAATCAGCAGCAACCGCAACAACAGCAGATAGAAAATCAGCAAAGTTAGGTGCCACAACCGCCACGGCCATACAGTGGGAATCAGCAGAGATACAGTGCAGAGACAGGATTCAGCGGAGGTGAGCAGGTAAAAAGACCGCAAAGAGTAAATGCGTGTCCTCAATATTGGTTACAAGAAGAGAATGGAAGTGAGCCGGATGAAAGTTTCTGGCGGTGCCTGGGGTAGGAAGAGGAGTGTATGCTTGGAGCCACTCTTGAGGTAGATCAGTCAGGTCCATTTGTGAGCTGAAAGGTGAATGATGTGGAAATAACTTTCCTAGTGGACACTGGTGCTACCCGTTCTACTGTTAGATCAGTGGAAATTCAAAATCTTCCTCTCTCAGGTGAGACAATCCAGGTTGTAGGTGTAGCTAATAGACAAATAAATACTCCTTTGACAAAACCAGTTGAAATAGAGATTGGGACATATGCATCGGTTTGTGGTGTGCGACAGAAGTACTGTTAATTTGCTATGCAGGGATATATTGTGTAAAATGAACTGTGCCATATATTGTTCACCAGATGGCATAGAATTGCAAACTCCAGATGAAGATAGTTTATATAAATTGACGATGCTCATGATTGAGGCAGAACAAGACAAACTGTTTCCTGTTTTTGATAAAGAGAAAATTCCTGTTGAATTGAAAGAGGCAGTGAAAGAAAGCGTGTGTTATTTCACTGGAAAAGATATAGGTTTGATGAAAGGGGTTGATCCTGTGAAAGTATCTATAAAAGAAGGTGCAAGCTACCCAAATATACCTCAGTATAAAATGACTGCAGAGGTAATTGAAGAAATTACTCCAGTAATTGACAAAATGATTGAGCAGGGAATTTTAAGAGAAATTGAGAGCAGTCCTTGTAATTCACCGATTATGGGATTGAAAAAGCCAAACGGAACGTTTGGAATTGTGCAGGACCTGAGAAAGGTTAATAAAATTGTTGTCCATGTTGTCCAATTGTTCCGAATCCAGCAGTGATTTTGTACCAAATACCTCATGATGCAGAATGGTACACAGTGATTGATTTATGCAATGCGTTCTTTACTGTTCCATTGCATCCAGAAAGCCAAACATTTTTTGTGTTTCGTTTCCAAAATCGTATCCTAGCATGGTGTAGAATTCCACAAGGATACACTGAGAGTCCATCGATTTTTAATCAGCTGCTAAAGAAATCATTAGAAAATTTGAGCATGCCTGGAGAATCTGTGTTGGTACAGTATATTGATGATCTTTTGGTTGCATCAAAAACAAAGAATGCCTGTATAACTGATACAGTGGCATTGTTGAATCATTTGGCTGAAGAGGGACATAAGGTGTCTCCATCAAAATTACAGTTTTTTCCAGAATGAAGTACAGTACTTAGGTCACAAGATTGCTAAAGGAACCAGACAGCTCACAATTGAGAGAATTAAAATGATACAAGGAATGCAGCCACCTAAAACCCACAGACAGGTAAGAATGTTCCTAGGAATGGTAGGTTATTGCAGACAGTGGATAAGTGGATTTTCATTGATTGCAAAACCATTGCAGAGACTGACAAAAGCGGATATCAGAGACCCTATTGTCTGGACCAAAACAGAGATGGAAGCATTTGAACAGCTGAAAACCAAGTTATGTGAAGGACCAGCTTTAGGGATGCCTGATTACGAAAAGTATTTGAATTGTACTGTAGTGAGCGAGAAGGATGTGCTTTGTCAGTATTGATCCAAAGACATGGAAGAATGAGAAAACCAATTGCGTATTTCTCAGCTGTTTTGGACCCTGTTGTAAAGGCTTTGCCAGGTTGTCTGAAAGCAGTAGCAGCAACCAGTGTAAGTCTGGAGCAAAGTGAAGGAATTGTGATGGTATTTCCTGTGAGGTTGTATGTACCTCATTCAGTGGAGATTCTCCTCACAAGAGCAAAGACCCAGTACATGACTAATAGCAGAATGAATCGTTATGAGAAAATAATTTTGGGAGCTGAGAATGTGACTGTTGCGAGATGTGTGAATGTCAACCCATCAACACTGCTACCCGACACCATTGAAGCAGAAGTGAAAGGTGAGCTTGATCACAAGTGTTTGGATGTTTTGGAATATTGCACAAAGCCTCGTCCAGACATCAAAGATGAACCTTTGCTCGAATCAGATATTGTAATGTTTGTGGATGGATCATGCTTGAGAACAGAGAGTGGTGTTCTAAGTGCTGCATATGCTGTTTGTA
The DNA here is from genome assembly GCF_964263255.1 of Lissotriton vulgaris. Taxonomy (NCBI): domain Eukaryota; kingdom Metazoa; phylum Chordata; class Amphibia; order Caudata; family Salamandridae; genus Lissotriton; species Lissotriton vulgaris. The sequence goes on along the minus strand of NC_141685.1, from coordinate 280,727,940 downwards.
CAGTGGCAGAAGTGTTGGAAGCATCTTGTCTGACAGGAATTCATTCTGCTCAGATAGCAGAGTTGATTGCTTTGATACGAGCATGTGAGTTGGGAAAAGAGGTGAAAGTAACCATAGTGACTGATAGTCAATATGGCTATGGAGTTGTCCATGATTATGGACAGCTCTGGTCCCAAAGAGGTTATTTGACTTCTGCAGGAACACCCATTCGGAATGCCGAATTTGTAAAGACACTGATAGACGTGATACAGTTACCTGAAAAATTGGCTGTGGTAAAATGTTCTGCTCATAAGAAAGGTGAGGATTATATCACAAGAGGAAACAGTTACGCTGACGCAATTGCAAAACATTGTGCAAAGAATCAAATTTCAATCAATCGAGAAAAAACTGAAGAACATGTTCCAAGTCCTTTAATGCTAACCACTGTAGTCGAGACTTGGCAGGAAATGAATCAGATGCAGGAAGAGGCAGGAGCAGAGGAAAAAGATATTTGGTTAAAATCAGGCTGCAGACAAATGGAGGAAGATGAAATTTGGGTTTACAAGGATGAAAGACCACTAATGCCCGATAGCATGATTTCAGATATGGCCCGAATGTACTATGGTCAAGCCCACATTGGTAGAGATGCTATGATTTGTCTTTTTAGACAGACTTGGCATAATCCAAAATTTAGAATGATTGCTGAAAGCCTATGTCAAAGATGCTTGATCTGTCAGCAATTTAATCCAAACAGAAAAACTGTTGTAAGTTTGGGAATCATAGGACGGGAGGGTGGCCCTTTCACAAGAGTTCAGATGGATTTCGTTGAATTACCTCCATGCAACAGACTCAGATATGTTCTTGTGATAATCTGTTTGTTCTCTCGATGGGTAGAAGCTTTCCCCACGCAGAGGAATGATGGATTAACTGTTGCTAAACTGTTCTTGCGATAATAACACGTTTCGGGTTTTCGGTGACGGTTGAATCGGACAGAGGCCCGCATTTCCAAAATGAGTTAATGCAGATGATTTGTGAAGCTCTGGACATTCGCCAGAAGCTACATTGTGCATATAGACCTGAGGCTTCAGAAGTAGTTGAACGGGTGAATGGAACAATTAAAAACAGAATTGCAAAAATGTGTTTGGCAACAGGAATGAAGTGGCCTGATGCTTTGCCACTTGTTTTAATGACACTGAGAAGCATACCTGACAGAAAAACTGGATTAAGTCCACATGAAATCTTGATGGGCAGGGTGATGAGACAGGCCTATGTACCAGTTGATAAGTTGTTAACAATTAATGATGATATCATACTGGATTACTGCAAGAATCTGTCTGATGTGGTAACTTCTGTGCTCTACCAGGTAGGAACTGAATCATATTCCAAAGAGAAAATTCCAGCTCATGATTTAGTCCCTGGGGACTGGGTACGAGTGAAAGTTTATCGCAGAAGGAATTGTTTAGTACCAAGTTGGCAAAGACCAAGTCAAGTTATCTTGGTCAGTACGACTGCAGTTAAGTGTGCTGGACTGAAAAGGTTGGTTCATGCTAGTCACACCATCTGTGTGCCTGAACCTGAATACCCATACGACGGTAAAAGTACAACTGACTCTGATTCTGAAGTTGACCCAGAGAAGGATCCAGATATTGAAGATCGACAGGAACGTCGACATCTGGAAGTACCAGAAGCCAGTTCTGCGTCTAAAGGTGAAGGTGAAAGGGAGATTGCTGAAATACCAGATTCAGAAGATCAACTTGAAGATCGAGAGTCGGTAAAGACAAGCACCAGTAGAGACGCAAAAGAGAGTAAAAAGAAAGTCACTGAAAAGAAGGAAACTGAAAAGCAATCTGAAGACTCTGAAAGCAGGAACGGAAATCCTGAGACTGGGGAAGAGGAAGTAACTCATGACCAGGATGAGATTCCCAGTACCAGTTATGAAGGTGTTCCTAACAGAGTAACAGTAGAAAAAACTAAATCTGAGAAGACAAAGACATTGTGAAGATCATAATCAACGATACAGCAGAAGACACTGAAAGTGAAACGGATGACAGTGCAGACGATACTCCATTAAGAAAAAGCACAAGAAAAAGAGCTTGGAGAGTGGAGCATTACACAATAGAGCCAAAGTCTAAGAAAGTCTGTAAAGGAGACAATTGGCCCAAAGAAGCTGGTTGATTGAGATTCAAAATAGTGAACAAAACAAAAGAGCAAAAAGATCAAGTAAATGAGATCACCAGCCAGAAATAAACATTGGGAAAGAAAATAGAGACTATTCAAAGGCCAAAAGAGTAAGACGTCCAAATCAGAGATACAAATCACCTGAGTGGACATATATATTGTCCTGCCAACAATTGAGGAGGTTAATAGTAGTCAAGAAAACCTGTACAAACCAAAGCCAATTGGGAAAAGTAAGTAAAGGAGTCAACTAAGAAATAAAAGATAGGTGTCTAAAGTATATGATACTAAAGTAAAAATCCTGAAGTCCTGTGAGATGGGTATTGTAAATATAGGAGAGGTCGGAGTTGACAAAAGGTCGAAGAAAACTTGTTAGAAAAATCTAATTAAAGTATAATTTAGAATAGTAATTGACACAAGGTCAAAGAAAACTTGTTAGTGTGTTGAGTGAGGTGTGCAACTTGTAAGTGACATAAGGTCAAAGAAACGGTGTTAGGGAAGATGGCAATGAATAATCACAAAATGAAATGTTCTATTTTTAGAAAATGGTGCAGATGTTTTACAATTTGCATGGGGTTGTTGATTATATTATGGATAATTTTAGCTATTGTGATTCTTTTCCAAACTAATTTAACAAAATTAAAACTGAATGTGAGTTCAAGTAAGCCAATTGAGAAAGAAAAAGTGCATGAGACTCATGTGTACAAGCCAGAGTTGCATCAAGATAGGTCTATAAGCGATTATACCAAGAATACTTTTTCAAAGTTATTGCTTGAATACATTAAAACTATGAATGTTGATGACTGTTATGTTTGTGTAAAACTGTCAGCATCAGTGTCAGAAGGGGTGACATATCACCACCTTCCTCTTACATATGGAGTTACGTGTAGTGCAATTGCAAGTTTGTTTTATAAGACTGGGAAATTGGAATATCATTATTCCAATGTAGATGAGATATTTGCAGAATTAAAAATTGATGCCACATTAAATAAAAGGAAACCTGCGAAAGAGATGGGAGAATATTTCTTAGAAGTGGATGAATTGACACATGATTACGCTTTTAATCATAATTTGACATGTAAAATGAGAGTTGAGGAAAAAACATTTTTAAAATATGGTTGAGGAAAGAAGAGTTGCTTTCAAACGAAATGAGAAAATGAAACATGCAAAGTCTAAATATTATACATTTGATGATGAGAATATTGAGGATAAGAATGTGAATGTAGCAATCAATATAGATGCACCAATGTTGGGAAAATTATGTATTAGAAGAGACAACTGAAAGTATGACAATTATTTTGTGTGTGCAAGTCAATGTGAAGATACCTATAGAATTATAGGGGGTTGGGGATTTAAAGGAGGAAATGATCCTGTTTTTCCTGGAATTTATTTCATTTTTGGGAATCGAGCCTATTATAGATTACCAGACCATTGGTATGGGACATGTTATGCGGGTTTGGTCTTTCCTAAAATTTTTCATGTAGATAGAGGTACTAATGGAAAGCATGAGATAGGTAACATTTTAAGTCGAAAAAGAAGAGAAAGTGTGTTAGAAATATTAGGTGATGTATTTGGAGCACTGATACCAGCAGTGGGAATCTCGTTTAATGCAAATAGAATCAGAAAATTGTCTACAATAGTTGATAAATTATCAACAGATACAGCAGGAGGATTCCTAATGGTAAATACTGAGATGGTTGCCATGAGAGCCATGGTTATGCGAAATAGACTTGCCCTTGATATAATTTTAGCAAAAGAGGGAGGAGTCTGTGGAATTTTGAAAATTCAACATTGTTGCACCTATATCTATACTACTATTCTAAAGAGAGAACTGTGTCCTTTGAGCCAGGTAAACTCGAAAAGTACACCACCAATCGCAACACCCAATACAGCATTGGAAAGGGCAGTTGCAGCAGAAGGACATAGGTTATGCAGATGCCCACCATATACATTTAAAAAGTAAAAGAACCATGCCAGAAAAGTAGTCCCTTGTGGGCGTGTCTGTGTTGTGCTGTGGGCTTGTGCTGGGTGGCGTGATAAATGCTGGGGGGGGGGGGCATGTGGTACGTTCAGCCCTTCGGGCTGGGCTGTTCCCATGAGGCACAGGGTCAAGGCTGATTTGCATATGGCCATGTCTGAACTGGGGTGGTGTAGAGTGCAAAAAAACGATGGATTTAGGCCCAGATCTCTGTACTGGGGTGAATGTATGACATTGTTTTGCATTCTGTCCATTGACTGTTATTGCATTTGTCACCCCGAGTGGGATGGGTATGCTGAGACGTGAGTCCCATTATCTCCACACCACTGGAGTCAAGCTCTGGATGAAGACAGCTGATAGCCAGAAATTGGTGAAAGAAATGGCTTGGCAGTTGGAATGTTTCCACAAGGCACAGGGTCCAGGCAGACTTGCTCATGGCTGTGTCTGAACTGGGGGGTGTGAGGGGTGCAATAAAATGATGGATTAGGCCAATATCTTTCTATTGAGGTGAAGTTAAGGCATTGTTCTGCATTCTGCCCATCAACTGTTGTATTTACATTCTGCCCTTCGTGCCATGTCTCATATTGTGTGCTGGGGGTGTGGGCGTGTGCGGGGCGCGCATTGTGTCAAACATTTCATTGTTTTTTCTTCCCAGGTTCTGTACATTCCGCGTGTTCACCCAGCTCCCTTTAAATACCCCTGCACCCCATTATCAAAACCCACCCATCCTCCTTAAAATACCCCAACATCTTTAAACACTAACCCATCTTAACCCTAGAAATATACCCTGTACCCCAAAACCCAAACCTATACCTAAATCCTAAAAATAGCCCAAAAACCAAACCTACCCCTGTACCCTAAAATACCCCTGTAACCCATAACCCAAACCTAGCCCTGAACCCTTAAAATACCCCTGTACCACAAAACCCAAACCTACCCCTGAACCCTAAAAATACCCCTGTACCACAAAACCCAAACCTACCCCTGAACCTTAAAAATACCTCTAAACCCCAAAACCCAAACCTAGCCCTGAACCCTAAAAATACGCCTGTACCCCAAAACCCATACCTATCCCTAAAAAGCTAAAACTACCCCTGTACCCCATAACCCAAAACTATATCTGAACCCTTAAAATACCCAAACACCCCAAAACATATACCTCAGTACCCCAAAAACATACACCCCTATACCCATACTTACCTTATCCAAACATTAAAAATAAAACATGCTTTTACCATTCATGCATTTACAACGAATTTCGTTGTAAATGTATGCGCCGTTAAAGAATATAAAATGTAATGCCATGCGTTATAATCGCATTGCGGAGTCATGGTGCTTTCATAATAAAAGTATGCAGAGTGATGGTCTGCAGAAAGAAAGTTGCGGAATAATGGGTGTTTACCCTCCTCCGGCAAGTACATTGGTGGCACGGCGGCCCACATCTCCAGCAACATACTCATATTTTTTCACCACCGATTTGAAAAATGCGCAGTTTCTCTCATTGATGGCCAGCACCGACATACACTTTTAGACACACCTTCCGCCACAAGTTCTAGAATTGCGAACTTTAGAGCTGGGGAGCTACGTTCGAATCTCGGCATCAGGTCAACATCCTGTGATTCCAGGCAAATTGCTTTGTCTCCCCGTGCCTACCACAAATTAATGTTTTCTTCTGTAATGTAAATCGTGCTCATGCCATGTTGTGGAGTTCGCGCTATAGAATATTACAAGAAAAAATAAAATAGGGAAACTCGAGTTCACACACTACTGAATGCACACTCTTAAGTGCATCAGCAGTGCACTGTGAATCGGAGCGTTTCACAGGCCTGTCAGAGATAAGAAATGCTATCAAAACAAAATCCTACAAAACAATATACACCTGGCCGGCAGCAAATCATACCCGGACAACGTCGGGACGGGCTGCTAGTTCCAGATAAAAGTCAGAATATTGAAAAGTATATTATAAATATAACAGATTTGCATAAAGAAATTGAACCACTGGAGGTTGAAGGTATTCTTGAAAGACTGGGTAAAAGTTTCTCAGCAATTACGCATTGGTTTCAAGAAATAGGTAGTTCAATTATAGGTAAAATACTAATACCGATAAAAATCTTAGTGATAATAATTTTCATGATAAGATTATGCTGTATATACAAAGGCAGAAGAGATTTTAGAAAGTCAATAAGGAGAAGGAATGAGGAACAACAGGCAAGAATGAGAGGAAAGAATGAAATAGAAATGGAAGAGATTAAAGAAAAGTTTTTCAAAGATTCAAAAGAGAAAGAAACAAAAGTATAGATGATATTAACAAAAGAAATTGAAACATGTTCTGCTAAATTGACCACAATTTTGAGAGTTATTTGGTGATAGAATCACCAGACGAGGGAATTGATGGAGCAAGGTGGCAAACGCAACATTTTGTGTACCCCTCTTGAAGTCAATGTCCCATAATGATAACATTTACTAAAAGCGTTTTGTGAAACTAATCAACCATAGAATAAGATGCACACATTTTATTATACATGGAGGTACTAATTTTGCTTGCATGTTGCCATATAATTAACTAGCAGCCCGTCCTGACGTTGTCCGGATATGAATTGCTGCCAGCCAGTAGTATATTGTTTTCTAGGATTTCGTTTTGATAGCGTTTCTTATCTGTGACAGGCCTGTGAAACGCTCCGATTCACAGTGCAATGCTGATGCACTTAAGAGTGCGCATTCAGTAGTGTGTGAACTCGAGTTTCCCTACTTTGTTTTTCCTTGCAATATTATATAGCGCGAACTCGACAACATGGCATGAGCACAATTTACATTACAGAAGAACACATTAATTTGTGGTAGGCACGGGGAGACAAAGCAATTTGCCTGGAATCACAGAATGTTGACCTGATGCCGAGATTCGAACGTAGCTCCCCAGCTCTAAAGTTCGCAATTCTAGAACTTGTGGCGGGAGGTGTGTCTAAAAGTGTATATCGGTGCTGGCCATCAATGAGAGAGACCTGTGCATTTTTCAAATCGGTGGTGAAAAAATATGAGTATGTTGCTGGAGATGTGGGCCGCCGTGCCACCAATGTACTTACCGGGGGCCGGTAAACACCCATTATTCCGCAACTTTCTTTCCGCAGACCATCACTCTGCATACTTTCATTATGAAAGTACCATGACTCCGCAATGCCATTATAACGCATGGCATTACATTTTATATGCTTTTACCACGCATACATTTACAACGAAATTCGTTGTAAATGCATGAATGGTAAAAGTTTTTTTTTATAATGTTTGTATAAGGTAAGTATGGGTATCGGGGTATATGTTTTGGGGTACTGAGGTATATGTTTTGGAGTGTTTGGGTATTTTAAGGGTTCAGATATGGTTTTGGGTTATGGGGTACAGGGGTAGTTTTAGCGTTTAGGGATAGGTATGGGTTTTGGGGTACAGTCGTATTTTTAGGGTTCAGGGCTAGGTTTGGGTTTTGGGGTATACAGGTATTTTTAGGGTTCAGGGCTAGGTTTGGGTTTTGGGGTACAGGGGTATTTTTAGGGTTCAGGGCTAGGTTTGGGTTTTGGGGTGCATGGGTATTTTAGGGTTCAGGGGTAGGTTTGGATTTTGGGGTACAGGGTTATTTTTATGGTTCAGGGCTAGGTTTGGGTTTTGGGGTGCAGGGGTATTTTTAGGGTTCAGGGGTAGGTTTGGGTTTTGGGGTACAGGGGTATTTTAAGGGTTCAGGGCTAGGTTTGGGTTTTGGGGTACAGGGGTATTTTAGGGTTCAGGGGTAGGTTTGGTTTTTGGGGTACAGGGGTATTTTTAGGATTTAGGTATAGGTTTGGGTTTTGGCGTACAGGGTATATTTATAGGGATAAGATGAGTTAGTGTTTAAGGGTGTTGGGGTATTTTAAGGAGTAAGGGTGGGTTTTGATTATGGGGTGCAGGGGTATTTATAGGGAGCAGGGTGGACACCCGGAACTGGAATGTACAGAACCTGGGAAGAAAAAACAATGAAGCGCGCGCCCAGACCCCCAGCACACGATATGAGACATGGCATGAAGGGCGGAATGTAAAAACAACAGTTGATGGACAGAATGCAGAACGTTATCATACATTCACCCCAATACAGATATCTGGGCCTAAATCCATAATTTTTTTGCACTCTACACCACCCCAGTTCAGACATGGGCAAATGGAAATCAGCCTTGACCCTGTGCCTCATGGGAACATTCCAGGCCGAACTGCCAAACCAAGGGGCATATTACCAAGCAATAGCGATAATTATCGCTATTGCTTGGTTAGAGACAAAAATTTACCGCTGAGCTGCGGCGATTTTTACCGCAAATAAACCTTGGTATTACCAAGGTTTATCGCAAATGCGATAAAAATCGCCGCAATGCATGAATATCGCTGAAAAGTCAGCGATATTCATGCATTACCGAGCTAATGCTTTTAGCCATGTTATCCACCTCCCATTGGATAACATGGCTAAGAACTGCTCAGGGCAGGTGTTAGCTTTTGGAGATATTCGTGCTTAGCGCGAATATCGCCAAAAGTTGGTAATAGGAGATAGCGATGTTACCGACTGTTTCCAGTCGCTAACATCTTGGCACGCCCACTTTGCATGTCATTAGTGATAAATATCACTGACATGCAAAGCGGGGCCCAAGATGGTCGCTATCTCCTACTAGCTGTCGCTAACTGGTGTTAGCGACAGCTATTAGCAACAGCTAGGTAATAGGGAGATAATTTTATCTCTGCTTTCTTGGCTTTTAAAGCCAAAAAAAGCAGAGATAAACCCCCTTGATAATATGCCCCCATGTCTTTCCTGGACCAGACTCAAGCATCTTAGGACCGATTGCTGGCTATCAGCTGTCTTCAGCCAGGATAGCTTGACTCCAGTGGTGTGGAGAGCATGGGACTCACGTCTGAGCATACCCAATCCACTCGGGGTGACAAATGCAAAAACAGCAGTTGATGGACAGAATGCAGAGAAATGTCATACATTCACCCCAGTACAGAGATCTGGGCCTAAATCCATCGTTTTTATGCACTCCTCACCACCCCAGTACAGACATGGCCAAATGCAAATCAGCCTTGACCCTGTGCCTCATGGGAACAGTCTTCCCCTGGACCGGAATCACGCATCCTAGGACCGGTTTCTGGCTATCAGTCGTCTTCAGCCAGGATAGCATGACTCTAGTGGTGTGGAGAGCACGGGACTCACGTCTGAGCATGCCCTTCCCATTCAGGGTGACAAATGCTAAACCAACAGTTGATGGACACAACGCAGTACAATGTCATACATTCACCCCAGTACAGATATCTGGGCCTAAATCCATCATTTTTTTTGTACTCCACACCACCCCAGTTCAGACATGGCCATATGCAAATCAGCCTTGACCCCGTGCCTCATGGGAACAGTCCAGCCCGAACTGCCAAGCCATGTCTTCCCTGGACCGTAATCAAGCATCCTACGACCGGACCGGCACACGTCCATAGCACACGATATGAGACATGGCATGAAGGGTGGAAAGTACCACACGCCTCCAGCGATTGTCACGCCCCAGCACACGCCCACAGCACAACGCAGACACGCCCACAAGGAACTACTTTGCTGGCACGGTTCTTTTACCTTTCAAATGTATATGGTGGGCGTCTGCATAGCCTATGTCCTTCTGCTGCAACTGCCCTTTCCAATGCTGTATTGGGTGTTGTGATTGGTGCTGTGGTTCCTGAGATTACCCGCCTCAAAGGTTTGGGCTCTCTCTTTATTATATTAGTACTAGCAGCCCGTCCCGACATTGTCCGGGTATGAATTGCTGCCGGCCAGGTGTATATTGTTTTGTAGGATTTCGTTTTGATAGCATTTCTTAACTGTGACAGGCCTGTGAAACGCTCCGATTCACAGTGCACCGCTGATGCACTTAAGAGTGCGCATTCAGTAGTGTGTGAACTCCAGTTTCCCTACTTTATTTTTCCTTGCAATATTATATAGCGCAAACTCGACAACATGGCATGAGCACAATTTACATTACAGAAGAACACATTCATTTGTGGTAGGCACGGGGAGACAAAGCAATTTGCCTGGAATCACAGGATGTTGACCTGATGCCGAGATTCGAACGTAGCTCCCCAGCTCTAAAGTTCGCAATTCTAGAACTTGTGGCGGGAGGTGTGTCTAAAAGTGTATGTCGGTGCTGGCCATCAATGAGAGAGACCTGTGCATTTTTCAAATCGGTGGTGAAAAGTATGTTGCTGGAGATGTGGGCCGCCGTGCCACCAAGGTACTTACCGGGGGAAGGTAAACACCCATTATTCCGCAACTTTCTTTCCGCATACCATCACTCCGCATACTTTCATTGCGAAAGTACCATGACTCCGCAATGCCAGTATAGCGCATGGCATTACATTTTATAAGCTTTTACCATGTATACATTTACAACGAAATTCGTTGTAAATGCATGAATGGTAAAAGCATGTTTTTTTAATGTTTGGATATGGTAAGTATGGGTATGGGGTATATGTTTTGGGGTACTGAGGTATATCTTTTGAGGTGTTTGGGTATTTTAAGTGTTCAGATATAGTTTTGGGTTATGGGGTACAGGGGTATATTTAGGGTTCAGGGCTAGGTTTCGGTTTTGGGGTATAGGGGTATTTTTAGGGTTCAGGGGTAGGTTTTTGTTTTGGGGTACAGGGGTATTTTAAGCGTTCAGGGCTAGGTTTGGGTTTTGAGTACAGGGGTATTTTAGAGTTCAGGGGTAGGTTTAGGTTTTGGGGTACAGGGTTATTTTTAGGATTCAGGGCTAGGTTTGGGTTTTGGGGTACAGGGGTATTTTTATGGTTCAGGGGTAGGTTTGGGTTTTGGGGTACAGTGGTATTTTTAGGGTTCAGGGCTAGGTTTGGGTTTTGGGGTACAGGGGTATTTTTAGGGTTCAGGGGTAGGTTTGGGTTTTGAGGTACAGGGGTATTTATAGGGTTCAGGGCTAGGTTTGGGTTTTGGGGTACAGGGGTATTTTTAGGGTTTAGGGATAGGTTTGGGTTTTGGGATACAGGGTATATTTATAGGGTTAAGATGGGTTAGTGTTTAAGGGTGTTGGGGTATTTTAAGGAGTAAGGGTGGGTTATCATTATGGGGTGCAGGGGTATTTAAAAGGAGCAGGGTGGACACCCGGAGCTGGAATGTACAGAACCTGGGAAGAAAAAACAATGAAATATTTGGCACAACGCCCGCTTTTATTTTCCCGTAATCCCGCGCCCCGCACACGCCCACAGTCCACGCCCACCATATGAGATATGGCATGAAAGGCACAACACAAAAACAACAGTTGATGGACAGAATGCAGAACAATGTCATACATTCACCCCAGTACAGAGATCTGGGCTTAAATCCTTCATTTTTTTGCACTTCCACACCACCCCAGTTCAGACATGACCATATGCAAATCTGCCTTGACCCTGTGCCTCATGGGAACAGTCCAGCCCAAACTGCCAAGCCATGTCTTTCCTGGACCAGAATCAAGCATCCTAGGACCAGTTTCTGGCTATCGGGATAACTTGACTCCAATGGTGTGGAGAGGATGGGACTCACGTCTAAGCATACCCATTCCACTCGGGTGACAAATGCAAAAACAACAGTTGATGAACAAAATGCAGAACAATGTCATACATTCATCCCAGTACAGAGATCTGGGCCTAAATCCATCGTTTTTTTGCACTCCACACCACCCCAGTTCAGACATGGCCATATGCAAATCAGCCTTGACCCTGTGCCTCATGGGAACAGTCCAGCCCGAAAGGCGGAATGTACCACAAGCCCCCAGGGGTAGGTTTGGGTTTTGGGGTACAGGGGTATTTTTAGGGTTCAGAGGTATGTTTGGGTTTTGAGGTACAGGAGTATTTATAGGGTTCAGGGCTAGGTTTTGGTTTTGGGGTACAGGGGTATTTTTAGGGTTTAGGGATAGGTTTGGGTTTTGGGGTACAGGGTAGATTTATAGGGTTAAGATGGGTTAGTGTTTCAATCAATCAGTGACACTTATAGAGCGCGCTACATACCCGTAGGGTCTCAAGGCGCTGGGGGGGGGGGGGGGGGGGTGCCGCTACTGCTCGAACAGCCAGGTCTTCAGCTTCTTCCTGAAGGAGAGGTGGTCTTGGGTCAGGCGCAGGTCGGTCGGGAGGGAGTTCCAGGTCTTGGCGGCCAGGTAGGAGAAGGACCTTCCTCCTGTAGTCACTCTTCGGATGCGGGGGACGGCGGCGAGGGCGTGGTTGGCTGATCGGAGGTGGCGTTTGGGAGCGTAGAAGTTGATCCGGCTGTTGAGGTAGCTCGGGCCTTGGTCGTGTAGGGCTTTGTGTGCGTGGGTGAGGAGGCGGAAGGTGATTCTTTTGTTGACGGGGAGCCAGTGAAGGTCTCTCAGGTGTCCGGTGATGTGGCTGGTTCGTGGGATGTCGAGGATGAGTCTGGCTGAGGCGTTCTGGATCCTCTGGAGTCTCTTCTGGAGCTTGGCGGTGGTACCGGCGTAGAGGGCGTTGCCGTAGTCCAGCCGGCTGGTGACGAGGGCCTGGGTGACGGTCTTCCTGGTCTCGGTGGGGATCCACCGGAAGATCTTCCGTAGCATGCGTAGGATGTTGAAGCACGCCGAGGAGACGTTGTTGACTTGCCTGGTCATGGAGAGGGAGGAGTCCAGGATGAAGCCCAGGTTGCGTGCATGGTCTGTTGGTTTGGGTGCGGTGCCCAGGGCTGGAGGCCACCAGGAGTCGTCCCAGGCGGAGGGGGAAGAGCCCAGGATGAGGACCTCCGTCTTGTCAGAGTTCAGTTTCAGGCGGCTGGTCGTCATCCACTCGGCTACCTCTTTCATCCCTTCGTGCAGGTTGGCTCTGGCGGAGGCGGGGTCGTTGGTCAGGGAGAGGATCAGCTGGGTGTCGTCGGCGTAGGAGATAATGCTGAGGTTGTGTTTGCGTACGATGGCCGCGAGGGGGCTCATGTAGACGTTGAAGAGGGTGGGGCTCAGAGATGATCCTTGAGGGACGCCGCAGATGACTTCGGAGGCTTCTGATTTGTATGGTGGTAGGCGGACTCTCTGTGTCCTTCCGTCGAGGAAGGAGATGATCCATTCCAGCGCCTTGTCCTGGATTCCGATGTTACTGAGGCGCTGTACTAGGGTGCGGTGGCAGACCGTGTCGAATGCCGCGGAGAGGTCTAGGAGGATGAGGGCCGCTGTTTCTCCATTGTCCAGCAGGGCTCGGATGTCATCGGTGGCGGCGATGAGGGCGGTCTCGGTGCTGTGATTGGCTCGGAAGCCGGACTGTGAGGGGTCGAGGGATCCGTTCGTCTCGAGGAAGGCGGCCATCTGCTTGTTGACGGTCTTCTCGATGACTTTGGCTGGAAACGGGAGGAGCGAGATGGGGCGGTAGTTCTTGAGTTCGGTGGGGTCCGCTGTTGGTTTCTTGAGTAAGGCGCTGAGTTCGGCGTGTTTCCAGCTCTCAGGGAAGGTGGCGGTGTCGAATGATGTGTTGATGATGTCTCGCAGGTGGGGTGCGATGACAGCGTCGGCCTTGTTGAAAACGTGGTGAGGGCAGGGGTCGGTCGGTGATCCGGAGTGGATGGAGTTCATCGTGCGGATGGTGTCTTCGGTGCTGATCGGGGTCCAGGCGTGGAGGGTGGTGGTGGGGGGTGATTGTTCGGTCATGGTGTGCGTTGGTTGGTTGTTGAAGCTGTTGTGTATGTCCGTGATCTTGTTGTGGAAGTATGAAGCGAGGGAGTTGCAGAGGTCTTGTGATGGGGTGATGTCGTTGTTTCCTGCGCTGGGGTTGGAGAGCTCTTTCACGATGTTGAAGAGTTCCTTGCAGTTGTGTGCGTTGTTGTCCAACCGTTCCTTGAATGCTGTTTTCTTGGCGGCGCGGATAAGCTGGTGGTGCTTCCGGGTGGCAAGCTTGAAGGAGGTCCTGTTGTCCGGTGTAGGTTCCCTTCTCCAGACTTTCTCGAGGGCTCTGCAGTTCTTCTTGGAGCTCTTGAGTTCGTCGGTGAACCATGGGGCTTTCTTGCTTCCGGGTCTGCTGGGCGGGGTCCTCAGCGGGGCGAGCTCGTCCGCGCAGATGCTGATCCACTTCGTGAGGTTGACGGCGGCCTGGCTGGGGTTCGCTGAGCTGGCAGGAGGGTGCTGGCTCAGGGAGGTGGCGAGCTGGTCTGCTGTGATCTTGTTCCAGCTTCTGCGGGCGGCCTGTTGCTGGTGGTGGTGGGTCGTCGTTCTCTTGAAGGTGAAGTGGATGCAGCTGTGGTCCGTCCATTGAAGCTCTGTGGCGTGGCTGAAGTCGATGTCTGTGCTGGAAGAGAAGACTGCGTCGAGTGTGTGTCCGGCGAGGTGGGTGGGGGTGGACACCAGTTGCTTGAGTCCCAGGTTGGCGAGGTTGTCCAGCAGGGTGCTGGTGTTGCGGTCGTTGTTGTTCTCCAGGTGGAAGTTGAGGTCCCCCAGGAGGATGTAGTCAGCGGAGGGGAGGGCATGCGGGCTGACGAAGTCGGCGATGTCCTCGCTGAATTGCGTGCGTGGTCCAGGGGGTCGGTAGATCAGGGTGCCTCTGAGGGTGGTGTTCGGGTTGGTGTGGATCTGGAAATGCAGGTGTTCGGCAGTGGTCAGGGTGTTCTCGGTGCTGGTCGTGAGACGGATGGTGTTCTTGTGGATGATGGCGATGCCTCCTCCCATCTGGTTGGCGTTGCGGTCCCTGCGGACGATCTTGTAGCCCTCTGGGATAGCGATGGCGATGTCTGGAGCTGATGAGGCGTTCATCCAGGTCTCTGTGAGGAAGGCAACGTCAGGGGCTGTGGCGTCTAGGAGGTTCCAGAGTTCGATGGCGTGTCTGTGGACGGAGCGGGTGTTGAGCAGGATGCACTTGAGGTGGGTGCTGCTGGTGTTCAGCTTGGCGGGTGCTGGTGTGCGGCAGGTCCGGATGCAGGTGAATTTGCAGGTGTGGCAGCTGAAAGGTCCGTGGGTGCGTCGTGGTGTGGCTTGATGGCATTCTGGGAGTCGGCCAGAGTTGAGAGCGATGAGGGTGGCGGCGGAGTACGTCAGGCGGGCCGGTCGGCGGCTTCGGGGGCCAGGGGTCCTGGCGCTGGTCGCGATCCGGTCGCGGACGGGCGCAGACGGGCTTACCTTTGGCGCGCCTTCGGCGCACAATCGGCGCGCCCGCTGCGCGTGGCCGCTGCGCGTTCGCACGGTCGCCATATAAAGGCGAAGTGCGCGGGTGGGCGGAGCAGCTGGGAGGCGGGAGCGGGGCGGGAACAGAAAGAAAAAGGGGCGGGGCTTGCGGTGGTGGCGGGAAGCGGGGAGCGGGGAGGGAAGGCGGTGATGTAGGCGGGCTAACAGGAAGGACACAAGCTGGACAGATAAACAGGCAAATATACTTTATTAAGCACAAATGGCGAACAAAACAAAGGCAAAAACGCTAACACGGGCAGGGGATACAGATGACAAGCACAAATGGCGAACAAAACAAGGGAAAAAGAAACGCAAACACGGGCAGGGAATACAGATGACAAGCACAAATGGCGAGAAAAACAAAGGCAAAACAAACGGCAACGGAGTCAGCCGGCGGCGAGGCAGGCAGCGCGGCAGGGACAAGGCTGAGGGGCACACGCAGCAGCTGGTGGCCGTGCGGCGCGGGGGTGTCCCACAAGTGGGTCACACTTACCTGTGTCGCACGGTCGCCATATAAAGGCCAAGTGCGCGGGTGGGCGGAGCAGCTGGGAGGCGGGAGCGGGGCGGAAACAGAAAGAAAAAAGGGGCGGGGCTTGCGGTGGTGGCAGGAAGCGGGGAGCGGGGAGGGAAGGCGGTGATGTAGGCGGGCTAACAGGAAGGACACAAGCTGGACAGATAAACAGGCAAATATACTTTATTAAGCACAAATGGCGAACAAAACAAAGGCAAAAACGCTAACACGGGCAGGGGATACAGATGACAAGCACAAATGGCGAACAAAACAAGGGAAAAAGAAACGCAAACACGGGCAGGGAATACAGATGACAAGCACAAATGGCGAGAAAAACAAAGGCAAAACAAACGGCAACGGAGTCAGCCGGCGGCGAGGCAGGCAGCGCGGCAGGGACAAGGCTGAGGGGCACACGCAGCAGCTGGTGGCCGTGCGGCGCGGGGGTGTCCCACAAGTGTTTAAGGGTGTTGGGGTGTTGTATAGAGTAAGGGTGGGTTATAATTATGGGGTGCTGGGGTATTTAAAGTAGGGGTGGGCAGAATTGGTGCAAAATTGGTACAATAAATCTGCAATATTTCGTTCCGTCAGATTTTCAATTATTAAAACAGAAACCTCATATATTCAAGGTAAAATAACAAGTATTTCTACATGCTAAAATGCATATAGTCATTTCATAAAAGTGAAATTAGCTTCCAGCAAGCAGTGAGAGAGGTGATGATTTTGAGATCAAGCCCCTGCAAACCATTATTGGACGAGATTAGCAGTGGGAAGTGAATATTATAGTATCCAAATAATTCTACAAAGAGCTGCAGTTCACCTCCTTCTCCCCAGTTGTCCCCAAGAGGCAAATGCAATAGCATTTATAATATTATACATCAAGCTGCAGTTCACCTCATGGTCCCTAGATGTCCCTGATGAGGCAAATGCAATAGCATTTAAAATATTATACATCAAGCTGCAGTTCACCTCGTCGTCCCAAGATGTCCCTGATGAGTAAAATTCAAAAACATTGAAACCCTTTCATGAATGCTAAAAATAATTCTAAGCTTATCCCATAATGCTTTGCAGGACCCTTTACTTGTATTTTTGCCCATAACTGTGCTTGGGGTGGTTCTAAGAGAATGGGACCTCCACTGAATTACTATTTAAAGGGATCAGGAATGTATAGAACCTGGGAAGAAAAAACAACACTTGTGACGGAATGCCCCCAGCGATTGTCACGCCCCACAGCACAATGCAGACACGACCACAAGGGACTACTTTGCTGGCACGGTTCTTTTACATTTTAAATGTATATGGTGGGCATCTGCATAGCCTATGTCCTTCTGCTGCAACTGCCCTTTCCAACGCTGTATTGGGTGTTGTGATTGGTGCTGTAGTTCCCGAGTTTACCTGGCCAAAAGGTGCAAGTTCTCTCTTTATAATAGTAGTATAGATGTATATCTATATATATATTTATATATATATATAGATATATACATCTATACTACTATTATAAAAGAAGAACTTTGAACCTTTGAGGCGGGTAAACTCGGGAACCACAGCACCAATACACACACCCGATACATCGTTGTAATCGTCAGGGTGTGCAGATGAACATAGGCTATATAAACTTAATAAATATACGTTATTTAAAAAATGTACCGGAAAAAAAAAAGTAGTCCCTTGGAAGAAACGCCGGCCTAGACGTGCGTGCTGACGTGAGGAGCCCAGGGAGGAGCGGCGTCCAGGAGCGCGAGGAGGACCGGCGGACATGGAGCGGGGAGGAGCGGCGTACAGGCGGCGAGGAGCGGCGGACAGGCGGTGAGGAGCGGCGGACAGGCGGGGAGGAACGGTGAGCGGCGGAAAAATGAAGCAAAAAATGACAATCGTGAGCAAGAGGAAGCAAACGGAGCATTACAAAAGTGAGCCAAACGGTGCATTACATGAAGAAAAAGTTACATGTGCAGGTTACAAAAGCGTCGAAAGTAAACATAGAGGTATAGGAGGAAAAATAGACGTGTGCAGGTTACAAAAGCATACAAAGTAAACATAGAGGTATAATACTGCAATATATGGAGGAAGGCTCCGGGGGACCCACGGACAACGTCGGGGCGGGCGGGGGCCCTGAAGTCTAATTGCTCCCGGACAACGTCGGGACGGGCTGCTAGTACTAATATAATAAAGAGAGAGCCCAAACCTTTGAGGCGGATAATCTCAGGAACCACAGCACCAATCACAACACCCAATACAGCATTGGAAAGGGCAGTTGCAGCAGAAGGACATAGGCTATGCAGATGCCCACCATATACATTTAAAAGGTAAAAGAACCGTGCCAGCAAAGTAGTCCTTTGCATTTGTTACCCCGAGTGGGCTGGGTATGCTCAGACGTGAGTCCCGTGCTCTCCACACCACTGGAGTCACGCTATCCTGGCTGAAGATGACTGATAGCCAGAAACAAGTCCTAGGATGCTTGATTCCGGTCCAGGGAAGACATGGCTTGGCAGTTCGGGCTGGACTGTTCCCATGAGGCTTAGGGGCAAGACTGATTTGCATACGGCCATGTCTGAACTGGGGTGGTGTGGAGTGCAGTAAAACGATGAATTTAGGCCCAGATCTCTGTACTGGGGTGAATGTATGACATTGTTCTGCATTCTGTCCATCAACTGTTGGTTTTGCAATTGTCACCCCGAGTGGAAAGGTTATGCTCAGACGTGAGTCCTGTGCTGTCCACACCACTGGAGTCAAGCCATTCTGGATGAAGACAGCTGCTAGCCAGAAACCAGTCCAGGGAAGACATGGCTTGGCAGTTCAGTCTGGACTGTTCCAATGAAGTACAGGGTCAATGCTGATTTGCATATGGCCACGTCTGTACTGTGGTAGTGTGGAGTGCAAAAACACAATGGATTTAGGGCCAGATATCTGAACAGGGGTGAATGTATGACATTGTTCTGCATTCAGTACATCAACCGTTGGTTTTGCATGTGGGCGTGACCTGGGGGCGTGAGCGTGTGCGGGCGCGGGATTACGGAAAAAAAGCCAGCGTTGTGCCCAATATTTCATTGTTTTTTCTTCCCAGGTTCTGTACATTCCAGCTCCGGGTGTCCACCCTGCTCCCTTTAAATACCCCTGCACCCCATAATCATAACCCACCCACTCCATAAAATACCCCAACAACCTCAAACACTAACCCATCTCCACCCTATAAATATATCCTGTACCCTTAAACCCAAACCTATCCCTAAAAAAAACCCTGTACCCCAAAACCCAAACCTAGCCCTGAACCCTATAAATACCCCTGTACCTCAAAACCCAAACCTACCCCTGAACCCTAAAAATACCCCTGTACCCCAAAACCCAAACCTAGCCCTGAACCCTAAAAATACCCCTGTACCCCAAAACCCAAACCTACCCCGGAACCCTAAAATACCCCTGTACCCCAAAACCCAAACCTAGCCCTGAACCCTTAAAATACGCCTGTACCCCCAAACCTATCCTGAACCCTAAAAATACCCCTGTACCCCAAAACCCAAACCTAGCCCTGAACCATAAAAATAAACCTGTACCCCAAAACCCAAACCTAGCCCTGAACCCAACAAATACCCCTGTACCCCAAAACCCATACCTATCCCTAAACCCTAAAACTACCCCTGTACCCCATAACCCAAAACTATATCTGAACCCTTAAAATCCCCAAAACATATACCTCAGTACTCCAAAACATATACCCCTATACCCATACTTACCATATCCAAACATTAAAAAAAACATGCTTTTACCATTCATGCATTTACAACAAATTTCGTTGTAAATGTATGCATGGTAAAAGCATATAAAATGTAATGCCATGCGTTATAATGGCATTGCTGAGTCATGGTACTTTCGTAATGAAAGTATGCGGAGTGATGGTATGCGGAAAGAAAGTTGCGGAATAATGGGTGTGTACCCTCCCCCGGTAAGTACATTGGTGGCACGGCGACCCTCATCTCCAGCAACATACTCATATTTTTTCACCACCGATTTGAAAAATGCACAGGTCTCTCTCATTGATGGCCAGCACCGACATACACTTTTAGACACACCTCCCGCCACAAGTTCTAGAACTGCGAACTTTAGAGCTGGGGAACTACGTTCGAATCTCGGCATCAGCTCAACATCCTGTGATTCCAGGCAAATCGCTTTGTCTCCCTGTGCCTACCACAAATGAATGTGTTCTTCTGTAATGTAAATTGTGCTCATGCCATGTTGTCGAGTTCGCGCTATATAATATTGCAAGGAAAAATAAAGTAGAAAAACTCGAGTTCACACACTACTGAACGAGCACTCTTAAGTGCATCAGCAGTGTACTGTGAATCGGAGCGTTTCACAGGCCTGTCACAGATAAGAAATGCTATCAAAACGAAATCCTACAAAACAATATACAACTGGCCGGCAGCAATTCATACCCGGACAACGTCGGGACGGGCTGCTAGTATATAAATAAATATATATATACATATATATATATGTGTATATATATATCTATATTCACTGAAAAAACCATAGGTTATAGACCATATATAGTTAGGAATTCGCATTTACAAAACCTTATTTTACTCACACAAAACCATTGAAATTCCATATATAGTTAGTTGCACTAACTATATATCGCGCACCCGCAATCCACTGCTGATGATGTCACATATTACATCATTCATGACATGGTCAGTGACATCACTGATGACATCTCAAAAATGTGTATTTTTAAAACACTTATTTTTTCTTAAAGGTTATTTTACAAATGTAATGAATGCGCGGTATATAACAGGCTGCTGCAAAATGTTAACATTCACAGGGGCTTATTTACACGCCCCTTGCGGCACTTTTAAATCATTTTTTAACACTGGAAAAGTGACGTACGGGTGGCAATAAGCCCCACAATGTTTTCTGTCATAGGCTCAGACCTCGTAGCGCTATAAACAAGTCACTGTTCCTCACTGCACCAATCAGGATGAAATTCTGTGACTCTGGTGACACACGAAGACATCTGCAGTGATCACATTAGCCAACGGAGGATTCATCAGGATGCTGCCACCTATTATCAAGCTTGGTGATAATAGGTGGCAGCGCCGAATTTAAGAACAGGTCAGACCTGTTCCTAAGGTGGCGAAATGAGGAGAAATGCTTCATTTCTCTTCGTTTTTAGGTTTCGACCTGGCGATCTGCGCAAGCAGTTGGCGCAGGCGAAATCTATTGTTTACATATATTGGCTCAGGAACGTCCCCCGGCTCCCATTGGCTAGCTCCATAAATGGAGGCTAGCCATTGGGAGCCGGATCTGTCCGTCAAGGCCGGACCAGATTCGGGGGCGTTCCCGCGATTTTTTCGCTCTCAACCCACTTCGGATCGTCATCGCGGCGGTGGGAGTGTGTTATTTTTTTTTTTTGAGTCGGCCTGTTTTCGTCTTTTTACAAGTGTTTGTTGTTGGAGTTGGCTGCAAGATTCGAGTTCCCACAAGGCAATCAGGTAAGGAGCATTTTGTTTATAAATGTGTTTTCACTTTGTAAGTTTACGTATTTTGACGTTTTCGCCCTTCCCGACCCCCCTCCCGCTGTCCGTTCCCCCCCCCCCCCACCGCCAATGGAGGAAGCCTTCCCGACCCTCTCCCGCTGTCCGTTCCCGCCCCCCCCCTGTCCGTGTGCTTCATGTTTTTCCGATACCCCTCCAATGAGCGACACTTGATATAGTAACACACCACCCTTTTTTCACAGTTAGAAGGTCGACAACTCTGGCCGTTACTCCACGCCCTCTCCTCCTTGAAAGCTGCACCTCTTTACAGTTTTTCCCCTCCACTGTCCGTTCCCGCCCCCCCCGACCGCCAACGGAGGAAGCCTTCCCGACCCCCCTCCCGCTGTCTGTTCCCGTCCCCCCTGTCCGTCCGTGTGCTTCATGTTTTTCCGATACCCCTCCAATGAGCGACACTTGATATAGTAACACACCACCCTTTTTTCACAGTTAGAAGGTCGACAACTCTGGCCGTTACTCCATGCCCTCTCCTCCTTGAAAGCTGCACCTCTTTACAGTTTTTAGCAACACTGTCATTATTAAATTATTGTTTTTATTTTTATTATCGCTATTACGTGTTTGGCTTTTGTTGTTGCCTAACAGTAGTTTCAAAACTCATAGTAGAAGAGATCGATGCCGTGCATTTTAATAATGCTCACAGGAGAGGGCTTCGTGGAACACACGAGAGAGCAAATAAAAAGGGTAATCGAAGAAAATGCAGCGCAAACGGAAAACCGCAGCACCCGTAGCTTGTAGGAATCCTGGCACCAGGGGAGCGCGAGGAATAATTACTTAAAGTCCCCCAAAGATGTCCCGAAAATAAAGATGGTTTCGTTTTGCCAGATATTATATGTGACTCCAAGGCTGGTGTGATGAATAATATTGCTAACATCATTAATGCAGTGTCCCAGAGTTGCGAATAATATTGCTATTCATTTCACATTTATCACCCTATTTTATTTAATTATTGGTGTATTATATTAAGTGAGTCAATGTATGTATTGATCCACTAGAAGATCGAGTCTGAGGAGATGTAATAATAGTTAAATGTGACCCCTGCAAGTGTCTCGTCGAAAATCGTTATAATAATAGTTGTTAATTTACGGTTATCAATTATAACAGTTTGTTGCAGATCGCACTTGTTAGTGTCACTGTTAACATTATTAGCTGTTTTTATCTGCAATACGTTTGCTGCTATGTTATGTTTTCCAGCATCGGTTTTATTGCCTGTGCTATTTTTGGAAATATTGGTGGTGTTATTATAACATGCTTGTTGCATGACGTTACAGTTAGCTACGTTTCATACAACAGCCGCTTCAAGCAGGAAGTCGCCCACCTGTTTGGTCCCCGTGCCAGGGCCCCCCTCCTCTTTGGTTCACGTAATCCTTTGGTTATAAGTTGCCACCACCTTGGCAAAGAGTATATAATAGCACTCCCCGCACAAAATGACGGCACCCTGTACATATGTTTGGGCTGAAAATCAAACACTCGCTCAGAAGTGACCTGAAGGCTGTGACACGCAGCGCGTTACAAAATTCCAAAAATGACCAGCAATATTGAAACACCTTTTTGAGAAAAAAAGAGTATGATTTGCATACATTTGGCTCATAAATAACAACAGCTCGTCGATATTCTTGTCTACGAGGGTGCGTTCGCAGGCCAGCGCAGCGTGAGACCCCGAGAGAAGGTTTCTGTTTTCTGCCAGTACTTTAATACTTAAGTGTCCCCGTTTCTGAGTGCGCCTCAGCAGCCCTCTCTACAGAGAAGCTGCAACCGGTGTTGATTAGCCATAAGCAGATATGTGCATATCACACATGCATTTAAGGCATTTGTTTAGCGGCGTATTCCTATTAGTAAAGCTTCGAGGCGCTGCTCTAGCCTTCATCTCCACCATGCTGTCTTTATAGAATGTAATTTCAGCAAACCACCTTAAACGTTTTGGTTCCGATTCACAAAAAAATGCGTAAAAGTAAATTAATAAATGTCCTTTCCCGCTCGAACGTGGCTTTAGGCTTTATTTGGAATCCATAACACTTTTCAGAAATATGTCTGGGGAGCTGAGTCAGTTGCAGGTGTCTGGCCATACTCCCTGGAAAGTCATGTGTCTTTTAAGTTGTATTGAACAATGTACTGAGTTTCATTAATCATGATACAGTTAATTAATCTTTTACATGATAAAAACAATGGGTTAAAAAAACAACAAGGTAAAACGAGTAGACAGAAACCATGTACATAGTCAAAGCGGACCTTTTGAAAACCTTTTTGATCAAGTCTCCACTAAGTGTGCTAAATGATTGAGAGTACTGGTCTTGAAGGTACCGAAGTGTCAGTTGATGATGACTACTGTGCCAGCTGTTTGCTTGTTCAAGTAACGGCACAGTTACCGTTGTGCGGTCACAGTGATTGTCCAGTGATGGCGCGACGCCACACAATTAAAGTGGCAGTGCTTTAAAAGTGCAACAGAGCGTGCGTGGAAAAAACAAGCCGGCTATGGGTCTGGGTTCAAGCCATAAAATGCACTCCGATGTGGTCGGGATATAGGTGCATTTTAATAATGCTCCAGTGTGTCAGAATGTTTTAGACCCCAGCGTGAGCAGTTTCTCAGTGGTGGGATGAACTTTGCCAGGCAGACTATTACCTGGGCGCTCAAACCTTGTAAGCAGTGGCGGCTCCTGCAGGTAAACACGGTGGGGAGGGCGGGGCAGAGTCCACGATGCAGCGAGCTCAGGGAAAGTGGTTTCACTTGTTTATTTATTTCATTTTCCCCATTCTGTCATTTGTCACTTCCAATGCCGCCAACACCCCCGTCCCCACCGCACTTAGCTGCACGGGCAGTGATTGCTTGTAAGTAGAAAAGAAGGGCATGATTTTTTTAAATTTTATTTATTTATTTAATGCGATTTTTATATAGCGCGAACATTACACAAAGGTGTCAGAGCGCTTTACAAAGTTGTGTTACATAAGGACTTTGGATTACATGAGTTACATAAGAGATACAAACAGAGAAAAAATTGCTAATGTTCAAGGTGTAAAGTCCCTCAAAAGAGAGATATAAACAGGAAAAAAAATTCACATGTACAAGTTGTAAAGTCACTCAAGGAAAGATACAAACAGATACACTCTAAAATCACATAGGAATGGTAGTAAGTACAAAGGTCTACTACATATACTAGTGGTTAGAGTTCTATATATACAAATACTAAATTCACGTAGGATTACATTTTAACAGCGATTAGGCTTGGACAATTATATAATACATATATACATATTTAAGGCAGTTCAGCAAAAAGAGAAAAACAATAGAGGGTCATCAGGAGGAGTGGGCAGGGAATGAGTGATGCTATGGTAGCGACAAGTGATGCTGTGGTAGCGACAAGTGATGCTGTGGTAGCGACAAGTGATGCTGTGGTAGCGCATAGTGATGCTGTAGTAGCGCATAGTGATGCTGTGGTAGCGCATAGTAATGCTGTGGTAGCGCATTGTGATGCTGTGGGGGTGCTGAGTGATGCTGTGGTGATGCGATAGACGCATACAAATTTTGTCATTTACAATGCCAATAGCTCTAACTTTGGCAAAGGCGAAACCGTTGCATTGTAAATGCTTGTTTCTTTTTCCGTGTGTGCTGCCTTGTGCAGCATACATGGAAAAAGCAAAATGCCAAGGTTTGTTTATGTACAGGAGGTGTCCCTTCCTGTACACAAACAAACCTCTTTTTAAAAATGCTAATTTGTAACTTACATTTAAGCTGCATGAAGCAGCACACATGTAAGTTACAAAATGGCATTTAAGCTTTGTTTATGTGCAGGAAGGAACACCTTCCTGTACATAAACAAACCTTCCCTGCCTGCGCTGGCGTTAAGTTGTAAAACGTACCGCCATCTTAGGGGGAAACGCTAGGCTGCACCATATCCTTGGTAATATGGTGCAGCCTAGCGTTTCCGAAGTGGCGAAGAGAAGCGTTAAGTCAAGGCGGCGAACACATCTCTTCGCCACTTTGTTGCTAATATGCCCCAATAGTTCCCTTTAGTTTAACTTGCATTTGTTTTTCATTTGAGTGTGGGCGTGTTTTTATATGCAGTTACCGGAAGGTGAAGTAAAAACAATGAAAAATGTGCTGTGAGTAAATGAAGACCGCCTAGAAATGCGCACTTCCAGGCCGAACCACTTACACGTGATTGCGGCCCCTCCCCTACGTGCACATTGACAGAGGAGAGGGGGCGGGGGATAAAAATCATCGAACAAGCTCATACACTTACAAATATTATCACTAGTGAACGCTAGTATCTCAGAAAATATTTAATTCTTTTTCAAACGAGTAAATATAGATCTTAGACACTGTACTATGACCTTCCCAAAAATTCCACTAGCAGTTGATTATCATCGCCACTCAGAGTGCAGTGAACACCAATAACATGACTAGACTGACATGTGACTATGAGGATTGTGTTCTATTTCTTATGATTATGAATACTTAGCGAATTACAGTGAGTTTCCGTCATAACTACTAGAAGAAAATGTAAGGCTTTCTTACCAAAACACGTGCAAACATAAAATATTTCTTAGTCTTGATGTTAAAAAGGACTCTTTTACATATGATAATGAAACAAAAGGGTTTGGTAGCTTTGCACTGGCTTCTGGGTATGCAAAATTCCCCACTAGACAACTGGTTGTTGTCAGGCAGACTGCCCTCTAGTAACATCAGATGGTACTGCAACTGCTGCTTGGCATATTGTTCAGTTTATCCCTCCATCCCCTCCTAACTCACTCTCCACAAGCACACACACACACTCTCTCTTTCTCTCTCATTCTTTCTCACACACACAGCTCTCGCTCTATCGCTCTCTCGCTCTCTCTTTCTCTTGCTCTCTCACACACACACTCACACTCTTTCTCTCTCTCAAAAAGAAACAGCTGCAAAGACCAATGGTTTGGAATTTGAGATGAAAATTATGGGGCGTATTTACAAGCCCCTTGCGCTGCCTGTACACCTCTTTTACCCATATTAAAAGTGACGCACGGGCGGTGCAAGGGGTTTATAAACAAGCCCACTGGCGGCTGGTGGACTTGGAAAGTGGTGAGGCGAAAGAAAATGCCTTTGACCCAAGGTAGTGAGTAAAGTGAATAAGCCCCATGTCCTTAAGAGGGACTCAGGGACTCTTTCTTCTTGAAAAAGATTCTGAGACAAAAAATGCATTTAATTGCATCATTTGCACATAAATCATCTCAGAACCGAGGTGTTCTTAAGGGATACTAAAGTTGTATTTTGCATTATTAATACATAATACCTAATATTTAAATGTGTCACTGTACTCTGCATGTATTTGCTTTTCACATGTATATTTCTGGATTTGTTTCAATGGATCACGTAAAATATGCAGGGGCAGATTTACAAGTCCCTTGCGCCACTTTTGCGTCACTTTTCCCATGTTAAAAATGATGCAAAAGTGGCGCAAGGGGCTTGTAAATCTGCCCCGTAGTTTTTAAGACCGTTCATATTTTGGTATAAAAATGAACGGAAGTGATAGTGGGACACATAGCATCGAAAGTGTTTGAAGTAAAATGGTTATTTACTACAAGCCCGAGCAGCAGTAAATCCCGCAATTCTGATAATGCTCACACACACACAAGACTTTGGACACCGAGACTGCAGACCCATGTACTAGAAGCGAGAGACACAGTAAGTATGACGCAAAGTTAGTTAGGTAGTTTTCACAGGAGAGTGCTGTGCCTCAGTTTAGAGGTTTATAGCTGCTCTCTTTCAGCCTGTGCAATGACTATAAGTTGCTTACATAGCCAAACACACTGGGAGCATGACTACGAAAATAAAAATGAATGCTCAAGCAAAATCCAGTTTGGAAGACAGAGGCAAACGTCCTACGCTGCTAAGGAAAAACAGGTATAGGCAAAGCGGAAACACAGGGATATTCTCAACAACGTGTGTTAACTATCGCCAAAATTGCTTAATGCAACTTCTCACTTCGCAGTCTATCGCGGTAAAATAACACTTTGTTAACGCAGTATTTCCATCCTGTTGGCACCATGCGATAGCCTCACAATAAGGCGACAAATGCCCACGTTAAAATCAAAGTCACACCGAAAAAATGCAAAACTCTAACGAGAAAAAAGTTGCCACAGGCCAAATCTTGAAACAAAAGTCTGCAATAACCAGCGACAGGCCTGCAATTCCCACTCGACATGTGGGAAAATGCACCATAAAAGCAGAGAAAAAAAAAGATCAAAAAATTTAACTGCGTAGCACCATCGACACACTCGGACCGAGTGCACATGACAACGCGAACCCCACAAGCCCCGCGGACAACCAGCCAGGAACCCCAGGGCCGGGGAAGGCCAAGGAGAAGATGAAGAGGAAGACGGGGCATTCCGTAGGAAAATTAGATCATAGTCAAGGAGGTAACAGGACATTACCAACAATTGTTCGTCACCTCCACTGTGTCATCAGCCACACAAACGGAAATATGACAGCACATCGTGAACAACGTGAATGCAGTCAGAGTGTCGAGGAGGACAAAGGAAAAGATCAACAGGTGCTGGAATGATGTGAAGAGCAAAACCAAGAAGAAACCTGATGCCAACATGAAAGCAGCAACGCATATTGGAGGTGGGGGACTAGCGGCACACCAGCAGCTGGTGGCCACAGTCATCAGTCGGGAAACTGTGCCAGGAGTCGGGATCAGGACACTGCTCAACATGACCTGACACAACATCAAAAGGGTGAGTACCGACCCGGGACTGGGGGTACAGGAGGAGATGGGCACTATGGCACACATGCATAATTAAGTAGAGCACACTGCACACCCAAAATGACTCTGGATCATGTCCCTGATCCCCGTGCCACACTGCAGCACACATACAGAAACTCAGGGAATGTGTGCTGAAATTAATTTATGTGCTCATGCTGTGTCTGTGGTCATTTTGTAGTGTCTCATGAATGCTAAGGACTGCCGCAATGTGACGTCCTCATGTGAAGAAATTGTCAATGACGGTGTTCCTAGGGGCTACTCCTGCTGCCACTACAGTGGGGTGTAGTCCACCTGCCTCATCTCCTCATCATCGTCCAGTGCATCTGGCACTTGTATCCATGGGGCATTGGTGCGTACACATATGTTGTGCAACACGTGACAAGCAACAGTCATCTTGCACACAATGTCTGGGCTGTACAGGAGCCTCCCACCTGTGATGTCCAGGCACCTGAAATGTGACTTCAACACGCCAAATGTGT
Organism: Lissotriton vulgaris; assembly: GCF_964263255.1. Taxonomy (NCBI): domain Eukaryota; kingdom Metazoa; phylum Chordata; class Amphibia; order Caudata; family Salamandridae; genus Lissotriton; species Lissotriton vulgaris. The sequence continues at coordinate 280,699,361 of NC_141685.1, read as the reverse complement.
GTTCCACGATACCCCTGGTGCGTTTGTGGTCCGCATTGTACTGCATCTGGGGCTCTGTGTTTTTGGGGCCCGGAGGGGTGTCATCATCCAATGGTAGAGTACATATCCTTGATCACCTGTGACAGTGCAGAGAGACATGAGTCAATAGTTGGTTCTGCATGATGTGTTGGCAGGCTCACTAGTTGATTGGCATGTGATATGTGTGTCATAGTGATTCCTGTGTGACATGTACTGCTTGTAGCAAATGAGCGCCCTCAATGTGTATTGCGTAGCTTCACTGCTGCTCCTCCCTTCGAGCCTAATCACTTGTGTGCGCTGCGCAGTTGCATCACTTGCACTCTTACGGCACACCATTGTCATGTCTGTCTGCACATGTCCACAAGTCTGACAAAGACACTGTGATGTTGGCCATTGAAGGTAGGCGGCCACGTGTGTGTAGGCCTATGGTAAGGATAGGGCGGACACAGATGTAGAGTTCATGGCTGGCTGAACTCGCAATGCGGTCGAGGCAATACCTTTGGCTTATGCTGCAGCAATAGCGATACACACACAACAGTGGGCATGTATGATCCCGGACCCCGAGCGGGTTTGCGATCATACATTCATGCCTTTGGCCTTGCCCGCAACACCGGGGGCATGTTATATTGCAACTTTGTCCATTGCGGGACAGGTGGCGCCGACACTACAACAGAGACACACGCACCAGGCAAAAGCTTCAATAAAGAGGTTCGTGCCCGTTTGAGATCAGAGTGGCCTCGCCCAGATCTTCCGAACAAAACTGCCTTGACCCCCGAAATAGACACGTCCATGCAGACCTTTCTAAAGAAATACAAGAAAGATCCCAAGAAGGGTATAGATAGGGCTCTAAAGGCATGTCAGGACAAAAGACTTGATGTCTCTGGTCCACTGGCAAAGATTATGGAATTAGCATTGAAGGCGCAAGAGGCGGGTGCACCTATCCACACGGAGTTCCTAGCTGGGTGGACCCAGAGGGTGATCTGCCTCCTTGGTAATGCAAACTGCGCGCTTTCTTCGGAGAGATGCAAGTAGGTCCCCCTAAGAATTGACCCTCAACTGGTGGAATTGGCCTCAGCTGAACCAGGTCCTTTGGCAGAGGACCAGCTTTTTCACAAACGTTTTGTGAAGGATATTTCATAGTTTGCTAACACCTTCACATCCCTGGACAAATCACAGTTCTCCCTCAAGAGAGTATTCCATCCCCTCTCTGGCAGGGCTGGTCGTGGCAGAGGACGCTCTGCCAGCTGTTACAGTCAACAAAGTCCTCAACGTGGCTGCGCCCTAGAAGCAGGGGTTACACTCAAGAACTCGACCAGGCCAGATTTAACCCCACTAGTTCCTGAGGTTTCTGTGGATGATATAACAGAGGGATCAACCGAGGGTTCAGAAACAATGATGCCCAATCTTCAGGTAACAACCCCTTTTCTCCCTTCAATTCCCTTGGAGGCCAGACTGATGCACTTTCTGTACCATTGGGAAAAGATCACCTCAGATGCATGGATCATGAACACTGTTCAGGGGTTTCAAATAGAGTTAATCTGTCCCCCCATTCAACGAGCTCCTCCTGTTCCTCTCCATTATTCTTTAAAATAACTATTAGAACTTTTGACAAAGCTGGCTATTGCTGTGGGACCCTTCATTCCCGAAGGCTTTTGCAGCAAGTTCTTCTTGGTTCAAAATAAAGGAGGAGGAGAGAGATTAGTGTTAAATCTCAGAGAATTCAACCCCTTCGTTGTCTACAGATATTACAAGATGTAAGGGATTCATCTTTCAAGAGACCTGTTATTAGAAAAGGAGTGAATGGTTCATTTGGACCTAAAAGATGCTTATCTAATGGTGCCAATTCGTCCCTCGCACCAGAAATATCTCCAATTTCAATAGAAGGAGCACTTCTGCCTGGCAAAGAAGATCAGGATAGTTGTGAAATACATTCCCGCCAAGAACAATCAGGTAGCTGATTGGAATTGCAGATTTCTGAGGGACATCAGCGACTGGAACCTCCATCTGACAGTGTTTTAACAGATCATGACTATTCGAGGCCCATGTCAGAGAGATCTTTGTGCCTCTCGCCTCAACAGGCAACTTTCCCGGTTCTACAGCTGGAGACCGGACCCGATGACATTGGGAACGGATGCTTTTCTTAATCACTGGGGATCTCAGAAGAATTATGCCTTTCCCCCTCCACATTAATCCCAAGAGTAGCAGCTCAAGTATGGCGGCAGTCTGCCTCATTGGTATTAGTCACACCATTATGGAAGATGCAATTGTGGTTTCCGACTCTGCTGGAGTTGTCAGTGGATCTGCCATTCCAACTGTCCGTTTTTCCGCTGCTGCTCCAGGACCCAGTGGGCTTCCCGCATCCTCTGGTCCTTCAGAATCAGCTAACACTCATGGTTTGGACGCTCTCAGGAGACATGAATGAATTGTGGGCCTTTGATCGACTGCTGCCGAATATATACAACATGCTTGGGCTCCATCCACCTGTAAGAGATATTCTGCAGCATGGAAGCGCTGGATGGGTTGGTGCCTTCAACGACAGGTGGATTCCGTGGGATCTGATTTGAAGGAGATTTTGAATTTTTTGCCCGACTGTGCAGATTCAGGTCTTTGTTATAGATCGGTGAATAATTTCAGATAAGCGTTATGAGCTGGACACAATCACATCTGATGGTGTGTAAGTTAATGGAAGGTATCAGGGTCGCTCGTCCACCGAGACCCAGATACACTACGTTATGGGATGTGTCTAAAGTTCTCTCACTATTAGAATCCTGGCCTGACAATAAAGATTTATAGCTGAAACAATTATCAGCAAAACTCACCATGTTGCTATGTCTTATATCCTGTCATAGAGTTTCCAATGTGCATGTGTTAGACCTTGCAGGAAGGATTTTCTCTCCCCAGGGTGTATCATTCATTATTTCTAGAAGAACAAAAACGATGTCTCGTTCAGTTGAGTATCCTGCTTTTCCTCATAATGATAAATTATGTGCCTTTAAAGCCTATGAGGAACGAACTGTATCTCACAGATCAGATGCTTTAGGACCATTACTTTTGTCAATCCAGAAGCCCAGTATCGGCGGCTACTTTGGCGCGTTCGGTCAGATGGGTTATGGCTGAAGCAGGTATATAGATGTTTCTGTGTATGGAGCGCATTCAGCCAGGGGTTCTACGGCCTTTATTATGGGTTCCAGATTAGAAAATATTTTGAAGGCAGTAGATTGATCATCCGACTCAATGTTGAAAGTTTTTCATTATAAACCCATCGCACATGTTTCTTCTGTTGTTGTTGGTCAGCTTTAAACCAGCATAATCTGAGCCTCCGGTCCTGCCATAGAATACAACATTTGCCATCATTCGCGACAATATCTTTAGATTCTATTAGGGACACGGAGGCGCGGATTATCCCACCTGTTGGGACAGGTAAGAATGGTTTACAACTGTCAGGTTGTGATATGATGAATAAGACATTAGAGATAAACCTGGAATGTCTCTGGGGGACAAACTCTTCTCTGGTGGTGGGTAAGCTGTCTCATCAGGGACCTGTTATTGGAGTCGCACTCCGTTGAGATTCAGAACTGCATCCTGTTTTTTTATTACTTTGAGGAACAAGCCCGGCTTGTTGCAAAGAAAGAGGCAGTCAAGATGGTGCCTCGCTATTTTGTATACTGTGGACCTTGTGGATTGGATAATGAAGGAGGGGTGGTTCAAAGGCTCATGGGAAAATGTAGTGTTTTACATATGTTTTACAGTTTTTTCATTGGCTGATATTTGAGTGGTAAAGATTTGAGAAGCATAATCCTCGCTCCGTGTCCTTAACAGAATCTAAAATTCTTGTTGCGAATGCTGTAAAATGTTGTAATGTCCGCTTGAGTCTTATGAAATGTGTTTTGTATGTTATGACTAAGGATACAAACTTATTAACACCCTTCAGAAGTTCGCCTGACCCAACCCAGTTCATCCACTGACAGCATCAGAAACAGCTCGCGCGATTCAGGGTTCAAACCCTACATACTTCCAGCAGATCTACCCTTCCTTAATTCCCTCTGACCTTTTAGATCCATCAGAGTCAGTCCATCCAGTTAAAAGCTATTCAAGCCCCACTCACATTCCCCAGAACCAGAGTGGCTCTGCCTAGTCCATTCTAGTCCTGAGGTTCTGGACTTTTTAGAGTCCAGAGGTGTCAGGGAAACAACACCCAAAAGACCCCTGAGTTCCTTCCTGTCTCGGTGCACAAATAAACAGAGACACGGGCTTCTCGATGGTGGCGTCAGAGACCAAGGTTTATTTACTGCAGGAATACAGAAGTCACAGGAACCACACAAAGGCAGATTCTAGGAGACTGTTCGACTTGTACAAAGTGGGTCATCCCTTATATACATGGAAAATGACTTTAGGCAACATTGTTCAAATATCTTTCATGCCTAGCCCAGTATCCCAAACAAACAATAAACCTATACCAAACGATAATTATTTGCAAGTTTCCCAGTATTAGATCAAGTCTTCATGTCAGTTTTCTATTCACAGATCGATCCGCCTCATCGTAAAAAATGTTTCCTCCCCATCATAAAAGCCCAGAAGGAACGGAGCAGAGCCAGGTATGGAAGATAGAAAAGCAGGATAAGAGATGCTTGTGGGTCATAAAACGGGCACGGCTTCTGTCTTCGGCCTCCTAATCGTGATCATGCCAATGAACACGAGAACCAGTATAGCAGGACTGGCCTCATGCAAGGGAGGCAGCTTCTGCCAAGTCACGCAGCATCAGCTTTCTTAACTAAAGCCTACATGTCCCTAACAAGGTGATTTAGCCGGGGTCAACGTTCGTCCATTGACTATGTGAGGGCAAGAAACAAGATGGACGCCGTAGCTAAAATGGATGCCGTGTGAGTTCAACAAAATGCCCTATTTCTCAGTGAATCTGTGCTGGTAGCACAGCGAAAACACTGCCACATACTAAATGGATCATTTACGGTTCATTGGTACCAAAATCGCGTCAGTACTACGATACCGAAAACACGGGTTCGGATCGCTACAGAACCTCAGTCCCATTGCCCCTTAACCCCTTCCATGCGGCCGCAATTCCCCTGGTGTGCTGTAAACAACACGAACAGGGGCGGGCCGTGACGAACCCCAGCCGTCATCAGCACACGAGCACCGTAGTGCATGACGGCTGGGGTTCGTCAAAAGCATGGAAGGGGTTAACACAGCCAGCCTGGGCCTGTCCAGTCCATCTAGTAGCCTCATTCAAACTGAATCAGCCTGGTGATGTCCAGTCCCATTCACAATCTCAACAAGCCAGCCCCATGCAGTGTGTTCTCACACCATCAATATTCATACAACCCTGTCAGACCAAGCCATTCTAGGTGCATGCACACCCACCAGAACCAGACAATAGACTTGATAACTCCCTGTTTTTGGGTCGAGCCTAGAGTCAGCATGCAAGCGCTGCTCTGGTGAAGATCTGCTGTTGTTCAGTATCTGATAGAAGGCCCGCCCATATTTTTTATTGGCTTGTGTCTTTGTCTTTCATATATGCTGTCTTCTGACTCCTTCATTGGCTTGTTAGTCCCTCCTTAGTACGGTCATGACATTATTTGTATCCTCCCATGGCTACTGACCCCTTTACTTGGTTGTTACATTGTGCGTTTACTATTTATTTTTTATAGCTTCCACAGGGGGGGCCTTAAAAAGGCTGTTTACGATTATGTACACTTCTGGGGGCGGGGGGTCAGGAGGCGAGTGATGGGGCTTTGAAGGTGTCTGTTTACAGCATAGGGCTCTTGTTGTTCTTAATGAGGTGTCAACTTGCCCAACATTTCAAGTCTACAACTGCAAAAATAACTTGGCTGCCTCCTTAAAATGTGCACGTTTTTCAGTATTGGAACCGGTTTTATGCAGGACTTTTGAAGCGCCGTCGCCCATGCATCCAGGCAGCTGGGGAAGTCGCTTATCGAAGACAAGATTGTGAACCAAATCCCCTACTGCCTGCCCCAGCTATACAAACTCACCCAGGATGTAGTTTGAGATCTTAAAGACAGTAATGCCCACCGGTAAAACACCGCTGTGCTGATAATTGGGCGTCTGCAAATTATGCTTAGTATTTCTCAAATTATAAGTGAAAACATCTCACCCCTCCTCCCATTCAAGAGCTGCTTTATGCATTATTGTTAAAAAAAAATAAAAAATCAAGACAAGGTATGTCGCTTCAAATCTCAGGAATGCTTTACTACATTACATCCTAATTTTTAAGACATGCACCATAAAAGCCTCTGGGGCAGATTTACAAGCCCCTTGCGCCTCTTTTGCACCGCTGTTGCGTCACTTTTGTGATGCAGCAGCGGTGCAAAAGATGCACCATGGTGCGGGCTATTTACAACGTGACGCATCTTGGAGATGCGTCACGTTGTAAAGCCCTGCGCCTTAAGGAGGCGATCCGGTGCAGGGAGGGGGGGGGGGCGTTCCGGCACAGGAACGCCTCCTAAAAGTGGCTGAGTGAAATCTACAAGATTTCACTCAGTCACTTTTAGGCCAATGCTACGTCAAAACCCTGCGCCTGCTTGAAGCAGGCGTAAGGCTTGACGCAGTATTAGTAGAATGGGCCCCCAAGAGCATTCCTGGAGCTGTGTCGCGCATGCGACGCAACTCCAGCAATGCGACAACTTTACAGTACAGATGCGTGACGCGTCTGTGCAGTTTTTGCCCCATGGTGCGCCACGTTGTAAATGCGGCGCATCATGGGTGGCGGAGGCATGGCGCACAATTACTGGCGCATCCCTGCTAATTTGCAGGGATGCGCCTGTAATTGTAAATATGTCCCTACGTTTTTCTCTATGCGCCTCACCCGTTGTCTGCATTCCCTTTATTCCCGCCCCCCCCTTGCGTGACCCTTGAAGTAACCACCCTCTTCCCCTCCCGTTGTCCGTGTTAAACATGCTCCCACCCCCCTCCCGTTGTCATAAGTACTTAGCACTGCGGGATCACAGTTGTTGGTGCTGGAGTCTCAGATCATTTACAAATCATATACATTAATAAACATCTCATTAAATACACTCTGCTCCCTATATCCCCCACCCACATAATTATATATTAAGCTCTGAACAGGGGAGGGTATCTCAACAAAGTCCAGTCTTGTGGGCGGTTCTGTCACATGGACATAAAACTTGGATTCAGCCACTTGACACACTATTCATTTATTTGCCTACCCTGGGGTCCTGAACCCAACAAATTCCTACTAATTGCAGTCTGGGGGGGTGGGGCCAGCACTGTCACCACATTGCCCTGTCATGTCCCCGGATCAGCCTCATATGACAATAAAGTGTGGCTCAATGCACGTCTGCAGGCCGATGGGTCATTGCCGTGCAATGGTAGAGTCCATTTTGCCTAATTCGGGACGCAGCTGGAAGCTGCTGCACAGTCTCCAAAGAATGGCTGGGGGTGGAGGGCGTATCACATGGCGATGGTCTGCCAAGTAAAGTAACTAAGGAGAGAAAAGCAGTGTTAAAAATGAATACTGACTACTACGTATCAAGTCCATTTTATCATGTGTGGGCCTTTGCAGAGTTTTAAAACAGTTTAGATGATGGGACTGGCCTATCTCACCCCACCATGACCCATTCACAGCACAACTCACCAGGGTCAAGTGCTGCCCAGTAACTTACTTCCAAATCCGCCAGGCACCACACTGTATACATACTAGGGATGCAATACTAGTATAGATGGTTACTAGAGGTCCCTAATTATGTCTGCGAAGCACTGCACTGTAAATAACCCTGAGGGTGCAGTGCCAGAGGCTTTCACTAGGAGCCAGCGGAGTCCTGTACGGCAGAGGTCTTCACACATTTTTGCACTGAGCCCCCCTAATCAAAATGTTTGAAAGTTGGACCCCCCCCCTCCAAAACTATATGGTAAGGATTTGGGGAGTAGAAGGTGGAGGGATGATCACAAGGGGATCATGAGGTCATTTCACTGGTGTTTTTCTGTAGCTTGTAATCCACAATAAATGTGGGACTTATAAAAAAGCAACAGCATCAAACAAGAACAGAATTTACCAAAAACACTACTGTCCATAATTGGGGTGCTGTGGGCCCCCATGTCCTCCACCAGATCCACTAGTGATAGCTGAAGCCCTGAGAAGCAGGCTGTCTCCTCCTCTTTCACTCCTTGCCCACCAATCTCAAAACAAGTCTCTTTCTGAAAGAAAATGAGCTACAGCATGGGGCTCCCTTTTCTGCGCCAATACGGTCATCTGCCCTGATTGTAGCAAGGAAAATTAACCCCATGTCCACTTTTTATTGTAAAATATTCATAATTGTGCTGTAGAGGGCCCGAGCAAAAGTATCTGTGCTGCTGTTTCACTAATAATTTGTAAGAACGTAGGTCCACACCAGATGAGGAGAAAGAAGGTTTATTTTCTGTCAGTTTCACAGCTCCTCTCACATGCCCTGCTAAGTCATCATCACAATAGGGCGAACGTTCTACAATAGCCTTCGAGCTGGACCGAACCAAGGGGTAGGGGAAGGAGGGGGGGGCAGGGTTAGGAGGGGCAAACCAAAGGAAAGGAAATATGGAAGGGTGAGGAAAGGTAAAGGGGAGGTTACAACACATCTCCCTTTCTGCAGAAAGGAGAGATGGACAGATTACATCTCTGGGTTTAGTGCAGTCTAAACATTTTTTTTGAAGAAGAAGAAGGAAAGGCAGAGAAGAAAATAAGTGAACAATTCAATACATTACATAGTCCTTCTGCCACGTAGGAGACTTGACAACTCTCTTAGCCTCTGGTACATTAGCACTGTTGGGTCCAACATTTGAAACCTTATTTGGCTTGGATGTGGTTGCTTGTGGAGAACACTTCACTAACCTGTCCATGCTCCACATCTTGCCATCAGCCATGGTGACAACGTTCTTCCCAACATCACTTATCCTTTGCGGACTTTAAAATGTGTTGTACCTATTGGCACTTGAGACAGGTTTTTTTACAAGAGCCCATTGCCCAATTTCCCATTTTCTGGGCTTAGTTTTCCATCTATGATCATAGTCTTGTTTGTATTCGTTTTGGTGACACAGAATCTTTTTTTGAGTAGTGGTTCTGTCCCACACAAAAGTGTTGTCCTCAAAAAGCCAACTGGGTGTGAGTTTAGACCCTGGTTTGCGCCCTCTCAACAAACAGAATGGAGAGTACCCTGTTACACTGTTGGGTGTTGTAGCATAGGACCATAACATGTCCTTAATAGATTGCACTATGGGTCTGTGGGAGGCTACAGCAAGTTGCTGAGCATCTTTTATCATGCGATTACAGCGTTCCACTAATCCATTAGCACGTGGACAGTAAAGGGGCGTGGATACATGTTTTATGGCCATACTAACCAGGAATTCTTTCATCTCCTCTGAGACAAACTGTACCCCATTGTCCGTTATGAGAGTATGGGGAATTCCTTCATTGGCAAAGGAATACTTTAATGGCTTTGGTGTCAACCCCATTTACAAACTTAATAGTGACCCACTTTGAGAAGTAATCCACTAACACCAGGATGAATTTTTCTTGTAAACCTAGAACTTGCAGAGGCCCAATGATGTCTAGGCCCAACTTTTCCCATGCCTTCATGGGAACATGTACCGGTTATAAAGGTGTCCTTCTAGTCCCTTTAACTTTGTCACTGGCTCCACAGGCATGGCATCCTTTAACTAATTCCTCAATGTAAGAGTCCATTCCGGGGAACCAGTATTCAGCACACAGTTTGCTCTTGGTTAAACTCCTTCCTAAATGACCTTCATGTCTTCCTGTTGCCTACCAACACGGGCTTCCATCTCACACCATCCCTCTCACTCCCATCTCTGAGTCCCTCTCCCTCCCATCTCTCATCATCCCTGTCCCTCCCATCTCTCATCATCTCTCCCTCCCATCTCTCATCGTCCCTCTACCTCCCAGCAGTCCACATGCTCCCTCTCCCATCTCTAATCGTCCCTCTCCATCCCTTCTCTCACCACCCCTCTACCTCCCATCTCTCATCGTCCCTCTCCCTCCCTTCTCTGATTGTCCACCTCCCTCTCATTTCTCATTGTCCCGCTTCCTTCAATCTACTCTCTCCCTACCTTCTCTCGCGATCCCTCTCCCTCCCATCCTTCACCAACCCTCTTCCTCTTATCTGTCAGCATCCCTCTCCCACCCTTCTCTCATTGTCCCTCTCCCTCTCATCTCTTATCATCCCACTCTCTCCCATCTATCCACATTCCTCTTGCTCCCTTCTCTTAGTATACTTCTCCCTCCCTTCTCTCATCGACACTATCCCTCCCTTCTCTCTGCGTCCCTCTCCCTCCCATCTCTCATCGTCCCTCCCCCTCCTATCTCTCATCGACACTCTCCATCCCTTCTCTCAGCGTCCCTCTCCCTCCTATCTTTCATCGACACTCTCCATCCCTTCTCTCAGCGTCCCTCTCCCTCCTATCTCTCATCGACACTCTCCATCCCTTCTCTCAGCGTCCCTCTCCCTCCTATCTTTCATCGACACTCTCCCTCCCGTCTCTCAGCATCCCTCTCCCTCCCCTCTTGCTTTGTCGCTCCCTCCACACATCCCTTTCCCTACCTTTCATCTCTCCACATCCCTCCACCTCCCACCTCACATCATCCCTCTCATTTCTCATCGTCCCTCACCCTCTCATCCCTCATCATCCCTCTCCCACCCATCTCTCATCTGTCCTCTATTTCCCTTCTCTCCACATCCCTCCCTCCCTTCTTTCAACGTCCCTCTCCTTCTCATCTCTCATTGTCCTTCTCTCTCCCTTCTCTCAGCGTCCCTCTCCTTCCCATCTCTGATCATCCCTCTCCCTTCTCAGCGTCCCTCTCCTTCCCATCTCTGGTCATCCCTCTCCCTTCTCAGCGTCCCTCTCCTTCCCATCTCTGATCATCCCTCTCCCTTCTCAACGTCCCTCTCCTTCCCATCTCTGATCATCCCTCTCCCTTCTCAGCGTCCCTCTCCTTCCCATCTCTGATCATCTCTCTCCCTTCTTTGCGTCCCTCTCCTTCCCATCTCTGATCATCCCTCTCCCTTCTCAGCGTCCCTCTCCTTCCCATCTCTGATCATCCCTCTCCCTTCTCTGTGTCCCTCTCCCTCCCTTCCCTCAACGTCCCTTTCCCTCCCATCTCTCCACATCCCTCTCTCCCATCTCTCATCATTCCTTTCCCTTCCTTCTCTCCACATCCACATCTCTCTCCCTCCCTTCTCTCATCCTCCCTCTCCCTCCTATCTCTCGTCGTCACCCTCCCTCCCTTCTCTCTGCATCCCTCTCCCTCCCCTCTTGCTCATCGCTCTCTCCACACATCCCTATCCCTCCCACCTCGCATCATCCCTCTCCTTCCCATCTCTCAGCGTCCCTCTTCCTCACTTCTCTCATCGTCCCTCCCCCTCCCATCTTTCAACGTCCCTCTCCCTCCCTTCTCTCAGCGTCCTTCTCCTTCTCATCTCTCATTGTCCTTCTCTCTCTCTTCCCTCAGAGTCCCTCTCCCTCCCAACTCTCCACATCTCTCTTCTTCCCATCTCTCAACATCCCTCTCTTTCTGATCTCACACCATCCCTCTCCCTCTGATATCTCCACATCCCTCTCCCTCCCTTCCCTCAATGTCTCTTTCCCTCCCATCTCTCCACATCTCTCTTCTTCCCATCTCTCCACATCCCTCTCCCTATCACCTCACACATCCCTCTCTCCCATCTCTCATCATCCCTTTCCCTCCCTTCTCTCCACATCCACATCTCTCTCCCTCCCTTCTCTCATCCTCCCTTTCCCTCCCATCTTCGTGATGCCCAATTCAAGGTGTCGTCGCTGCTTCATTTTTCCCCTCCATTGCGCCATTGCTGCAAGACTCAAAGAAACACTGGCAGAGGAGCCATGCCCTGGGCCTCTAATGCAACGACAGCACCAATGATACCTTCAGCACCGCGAAACAGGCTGTCCACTCTGTCCACTCAACAGGGCAGTTACTTCCAGGCCAGAAGCCCGAAGCAGGCTTTAGGCCACTTTGTGTAAAGAAAAAAGCCAATTTAGGCCCCCTCGTTGCTTGGGCCCTGTTCCTTGCGCAGCCATGGGGCACCCCATGTTCTTTTCCATAGTAAGACTGCCATAACTTGGGTACAGTACCCACTCACAGAGGGTGGGGAGGGGGGCTCCTGTGCTGGGGAACAGATATTAAACAACTAAAGAAGAAACATGACTTCTCACCTAGTTGTCCGCTACCTGAAAGAAATGTAAATGTGTACAATGGTTACTCACCAAATGTAAAGACTGCTGTCGAGCCAGTGTAGCTTTAAATGAATGGAGTCACTCAAGCTAATGGTGAGAGATATTTAGGAGCTAATTTACAAGCCCCTTTCGCCGCCGGTGTGTCAGTATTTGTGACACACTGGCGACGCACTTTCCTGCCCCATATTTACAAGGACAGGAAAAACCACCCTGCTTTCCAATCCTTGTAAATGTGACCCCTTTACACGCGACACTTTGTGTGAAAGGGGCGTCCCATGGGTGTTGCTATGAGTTCCCACACAACACCCATGGAACTAGACACATTTCCATATTTACGGGGAATCATAAACCTGGAAATGCGTCTGAATGCTACGCCTCCCCACGGTAGGCATAGGGAGGTGCCACGAGGAGAAATGTATTCATTTCTCTTCTTTTTTTTCCTCTTTCTATGCGTGCTGCATTCAGTAGCATACATAGAACAAGGACATCACTTCTGGTGATTGTTTATGTGAAGGATGGTATCCCTTCCTTCTCATAAACAATCCTTTAATGATGTTTTCCAACTTCTATGTGTGCTAATGACGCACACATAGAAGTTTCGAAGCGCCATTTTTAAATCTTTATGTGCAGGAAGGAACACCTTCCTGCACATAAATAATCATTCCCATGACGCAGGCATCCTTGCACCATGGTACAAGGGTACCTGCGTAGTTGCATGGCAGCTAATGGGTGCGCCAGGGGAAATCAAATGATCCTTTCAATGTATACACTTAAAATTTTTTACACTAGGTATAGTCTGAATGCTTTTCAATAAAATGTGTATTTTTAAAGCACTTATTTTTTCTTAAAGGTTATTTTACAAATGTAATGAATGCACTGTATATAACAGACGGCTGCAAAATGTTAACATTCACAGGGGCTTATTTACGAGCCCCTTGCGCCACTTTTACGTCATTTTTAACATGGGAAAAGTGACGTACGTGTGTCGAAAAGACCTTGTAAATAAGCCCCACAATGTTTTCTGTCATTGACTCAGACCTCGTAGCGCTATAAACAAGTCACTGTTCCTCACTGCACCAATCAGGAGGTATTTCTGTGACTCTGGTGACACACAAAGACATCTGCAGTCATCACATTAGCCAACGGGGGTTTCATCAGGTAAAAGAGTATGGGTCATATTAACATGCCCCTTATCGCCGCGTTATCGGCACTTTTCTGCCGATAACGCGGCGATATCTGCATTGCCCTATTTTCAAGGCAGCGTTAAGTCAATTAACGGTAATTGACTTAACGCTGCCTTGGTAATAGGGCCCCTTTCACGATAAACTCATCGTGGACGGGGGCGTGCAGTGGGTGTTGCGGGGGGCGTTCCACCGCAATACCCATTCACTTCGACGCTGCCACCTATTATCAAGCTTGGTGATAATAGGTGGCAGCGCCAAATTTAAGAACAGGTCAGACCTGTTCTTAAGGTGGCGAAACAAGGAGAAATGCTTCATTTCTCCTAGTTTTTGCTTTCTCCATGTGTGCTGCCTTGTGCAACACACATAGAAAAAGCAAAATGCCAAGGTTTGTTTATGTACAGGAAGGTGTCCCTTACTGTACATAAACAAACCTCTTTTTAAAAATGCCAGGGGCATATTATCAAGGGGGTTTATCTCCGCTTTTTTTGGCTTTAAAAGCCACGAAAGCGGAGATAAAATTATCTCCCTATTACCTAGCTGTCGCTAACACCAGTTAGCGACAGCTAGTAGGAGATAGCGACCATCTTGGGCCCCGCTTTGAATGTCAGTGAAATTTATCACTAATGACATGCAAAGTGGGCGTGCCAAGATGTTAGCGACTGGAAACAGGTGCTAACATCGCTATCTCCTATTACCAACTTATAGATATTCGCGCTAAGTGCAAATATCTCCAAAAGCTAACACCTGCCCCTGAGCAGTTCTTAGCCATGTTATCCAATGGGAGGTGGATAACATGGCTAAGAGCATTAGCTCGGTAATGCATGAATATCGCTGACTTTTCAGCGATATTCATGCATTTCGGCCGATTTTTATCGCTTAGGAGATAAACCTTGATAATGGCAAGGTTCCTAAGCGATAAAAATCGCCGCAGCTCGGCGATAAAAATATTGCCGCTAAGCCAACATAGCGATAATTATCGCTAGTTGTTGGTAATATGCCCCTCAATTTGTAACTCACATGTGTGCTGCATAAAGCAGCACACATGTAAGTTACAAAATGGCATTTAAGCTTTGTTTATGTGAAGGAAGGAACTCCTTCCTGTACATAAACAAACCTTCCCTGCCTGCGCAAGCGTTAAGCTGTAAAACTTATCGCCATCGCAGGGGGAAACGCTAGGCTGCACCATATCCTTGGTAATATGGTGCAGCCTAGCGTTTCCGAAGTGGTGAAGAGAGGCGTTAAGTCAAGGCGGCGAACACCTCTCTTCGCCACTTTGTTGCTAATATGCCCCCATATTTCCCTTTAGTTTAACTTGCATTTGTTTTTCATTTGAGTGTGGGCATGTTTTTTATATGCAGTTACCGGAAGGTGAAGTAAAAACAATGAAGCACCGAAATGTGCTGTGAGTAAATGAAGACCGCCTAGAAATGCGCACTTCCGGGCCGAAACACTTACACGTGACTGAAGGCGGGCCCCTCCCCTACGAGCGCATTTACAGTGGAGAGAGGGCGGGGGATAGAAATCGTTAACAAAGTTTCATACGTTTGAAGTAATTAATACTGGCTCGCACTTCTATCTCAATAATTATGTTTATTATTCTTTCAAACTAGTAAGCAAGGATCTTAGGAACACTAAGACCCTCCCAAAAATTCCGCGAACATCGATTATCATTCCCACTCAAAGTTTTTTTTTTTTTTTTTTTTGTAAAAATATACTTTATTTAAAATATTTGTCAGGTTTACATTTTAAGCAGTCCCTTATATTTGGGTGCTGTACATTTAACCATTCTCAAAGAAGCGCATCAGGCTATCTTTGGTGGTTTTCCATCAAGATTTCTCATTTTACCCATCCAGACCAACTCCTGATTTTCCAGGTTTCCTTTGCCCACTCTTGTCCAAATCTATGGGTGTCTATGCACATGTAAGAGAACATTTTAGTGAAAACAAGTTTTTGGCATTCTTTTTCCGTGATTGCTTGGTGTTTGTACAAGGAAAGGTTCCTGTTTTCCCACATCGCCTCTTTCACGCAGTTTATTATTCTCCATAGTGTCCTTTCTTTATTTGCATTGCAATTCATGCCCAACCCATATAGAACCAGTTCATAGGACAGGGATGCCTGTCCTGTTAATTCTTTAATGAGCTGTCCCATTGCCTTCCACATGCTTTGTGCTCCGCCGCAGTTCCAAATGAAGTGCATCAGGGATTCATCTGCTGCACAGCCTGGTGTTGGGCATCTTGCTGTTTTTGCCAGTTTCCTTGCATGTTGGAATTGTTTCACGGGTAGGCATTTGGATACCATCATCCATGCCAAGTCTTTCTGGGAGTTTGTCAAGTCTTTGTGGTTCACCATCTCCCAAACCTTCCCTGATTGCTTCTCTGATAAGTTGTTTACCATTGTCACTGAGTCTGTTTCTTTCAGTTCTTTGCTTAAGGCCATCTGGGGTGTGATGTCCTTAGCTTGAATTTGTCTCTCTTTCAGCTTCTTGAAGAAAGGCTTGATGCCTTTGTACGCAGGGGGTGGTTCTAGTAAAAAAGGCTTTGTATTGTCCAGATTACATATGCCCTCTCTTGATAAGATGAAGCTTGTAGCAAACAGAGTGTAGGCAGCCACATGTGAGTCTTTCTTTGCATTCCCCAGTATGTTTTTAACAAAATGTGACATCAGGAAGTCATGGAGGTTTGGCAGGTCTTTCCCTCCTTTTGTGGGTAGTTTAAAAACTGTGTCTCTTTTTAGTTTTTCAATTTTTGACCCCCAAAAGAAGTTTGCAAAAAGTCTTTGTGTCACTTTTGTCCACCTGTATGATGGAGGGAAAATCATGGCAATAAACATCAGGATTGGTAGACATATTGCTTTCAGCACCAAGACTTTCCCTTCCAGGGAAAGTTTTCTTGTCGTCCAGAGCGCCATTTTCTGCTTGAGCTTTGTATGGATCTTCTCCCAGTTTATTTCTCCCGCCATGTCCTGTGAAAAAAGAATCCCCAGTATTTTTACTGGGTCTTTGGAAGGTTTCACTGGGAGCTGAGACAGTTTGTCCCATTGTCCCACCGTCATGCAGTGTGTTTTCTCCACATTCACCTGTAGCCCAGCTGCTAGGGAAAAGAGTTGGGTTATAAGGAAAGTTCTTTTCATGGATCTAGTATCAGTGCAAGCAATGGTGACATCGTCCATGTATGCTACACATTTGACCTGTTTGCCTTGGCTGCCCGGTACCAGAGGGCCAGTTATGCACTTGTCCTTCCTGATGGCACATAGGAGAGGTTCAATTGCACATACAAAGAGTGCCGGTGATAAGGGGCATCCTTGTCTGACCCCCGATTCAATGTGGAACCCCTCAGATAGTGTACCATTTATAAGGACCTGGCTTTCACATCCAGTGTATATTAAGCCAATAGTTTTGATGAAACCTTCTGGGAATCCCATTTTCCTGAGCACTTTGAAAAGGTATTCATGACTTAGGGAGTCAAAGGCTTTCTGGAAATCAAGGGCCAAGATAGCTAGTGGATTCCCCCTGTCTTTCGCTAACCACAAGGTGTCTCTAATGATGGTCAAGCTGTCCCAGATTTTCCTTCCTGGGACCGCACATGTTTGGTCTGGGTGCACGATGGAGGCCAGCACCTTTCTGCATCTTCCTGCCAGGACTTTACTTAGGATCTTACTGTCCACATTCAAGAGGGTGATTGGCCTCCAATTGTTGATGTCCAGCTTGTCCCCCTTTTTCTCCAGCAGTTTTATGATGCCCTGTGGAAAGGAGGGGGGTAAAACATGTTTTTCCAAGCATTCTTTCAACAAACTCCAAAAATCCTTTGCAATAAGCCCCCAGAAAGTTTTGTAAAACTCCCATGGAAGGCCGTCTTGCCCAGGGGCTGATCCTTTTGGGGCTTCCTGAATGATTTGGAATAGTTCTTCTCCTGAAATGGGGGTGGTTAGAAATTGTTGTTCCTCTTGGGATAAAGAGCTCTGCAAAGACCCTAGAAAATCTTCACATGCACTTATATCTGATGGCTCTTTTTTGTACAATTGGGAAAAAAAGGCTGTTGTTATTTTCCCTACTTTCTCTGTGCCCTTTTGTGTTTGTCCATTTGTGTCTTTCAGTTCATTCATTACCTTATGCACTTGCTGTGCCTTTTTGAAAAAAAACCTTGAGCACTTTTCATCTTCCTCAAAGATCTTGACCCTGGAGTTAAAAATGTGTTCTTTCCCTCGTTGTTTCAGCCATTCTTTCAGTTCCGTTTTTGTTTTTTCTCTTTCCTCCCCTACTTCCATTCCCCCCCTTTCCAGGTTTTCTAGCGTGATCATTCTTTGTTGTATTTCATCAAATTTTTGAAACTTTTCCTTGCTTTTGATCATGCTCTGTTTTCTGAAAAAAAGTTTTGTTTGTTTTTTTACCTCTTCCCACCATTCTGCTAAGGATGGGAAACTTTCCTTTCTGGTTTTTAAGTTGTTGTACATATCACTGTAATTTTTACATATATTTTCCTCTTGTAATAACAAGGTGTTCATTTTCCACACACCCCTCCCCATTTGACACATGTTTGAGATTTCAACGGTTGCTTTCAAGATTTTGTGGTCTGACATACCACTCTCGTTTGTTTCATAATTCCTTGCTTTTATATTTTTGGAGGTGAAAATGAAATCAATTCTTGATTTGACTTTGCCACTTTCTGCTTCCCATGTGAACCTTTGTTTTGACCCTGATTTTGCCCCTGTATCTGACAGTTGCAAATCTTTACACATGTTTTTGAGACATTTTGCAGACTTATCAGTTTCGTAACAATTTTTCTTGCCACATCTGTCTGTGGGGTTTATGATGCAGTTGAAATCCCCTGTTAACACCATTGGGGTTGCACCTGCAATAAAAAGTGGGAGCATTTCAAACAGGGACATTCTTTCATTCTTGTCGGTTGGTGCATAAATATTACAGACCTTAAAGGTGGTGTTTCTGCATTGTATGGTGACCATCATAGCCCTGCCTGGCTGTATGATTTTAGTATCAAGGATTGACATTTCTTTGTTTTTTATGAGAATGCCTATTCCAGCATTCTTGTTTCCACCCCCAGACCATTTGGAGGGGCCTTCTTCCCAATATTTGGATATGTGACTGTAGTCCGTGGAGTGGGGGATTGCACATTCCTGTAAACATATAATGTCCCCTTTTTGTACTTTGCAGAGCTCAAACACTGACGCTCTTTTCACTTGTGAGCCCATTCCTCGGGCATTCCATGATATGATGTTAAACATTATATTTACAATGGTGATTACTTTGCACGATATACAATACATGTTAAACCTGAACATTTTCAAAGCTCAATGGCGACCAGATGCTGTCACATATTTGCTGACTGCTTTCACTATTTTGCGTCTCTTGCCCGCCAATTTCTTCTGCTCCCCCTAAGTATGGGGACTGTAGAAAAAGGTCTTTGTGGGGGGTTACTCCTACCTCTTGTGAGAATAAGCTATATCCTAGGTCTTCTGAGTCTGAGAGGTCCCCTAATACACTATACCTGGACCCTGAGCAGTTCTCTCTTGGTAGAGTTTTCTTCCTATTTTCTTTCTGTTCTGCTGCGGCCGGACCACTTAGGTCCGCCGTTTAATCATAATCAGGAAAGCATGTGTTCCTTTTCCTATGATTATGAACACTTAGCAAAATTACGATTAGTTTCAATCATAACTACTAGAAGAAAATGTAAGGCTGTCTTACCAAAACACGTGCACACATGAAATATTTCTTAGTCTTGATGTTGAAAATGACTCTTTTACATATGATAAGGAACAAAAGAGTTTGGTAGCTTTGCACTGGCTTCTGGGTATGCAAAATTCCCCACTAGACAACTGGTTGTTGTCAGGCAGACTGCCCTCTAGTAACAGCAGATGGTACTGCAACTGCTGCTTGGCATAGTGTTCAGTTTATCCCTCCAACCCCTCCTAACTCACTCTCCACAAGCACACACACACACACACACACACACACACACACTCTCTCTCTCTCTCTCTCATTCTTTCTCACACACACACAGCTCTCGCTCTCTCGCTCTCTCTCACACACACACTCACCCTCTCTCTCTTAAAAAGAAACAGCTGCAAAGACCACTGTATTAGACTTTGCTTTGCCCAATCCCACTCAATCCTAGATGCACATAACAACCCATTGCGCTCTCCCAAATCAACGTTTCCCGCTAAAAAACGTAGCATAATGCTACACCTTATAATGAGTCCCTCTGCTCTCCTATGTGCCTTTCACCCTTCGTGCCCCTCACATTACAACCTCCATCCATGTTAGCTAACCCCCACCTTTCTAACGTTTTTCACCTCTACCGTAACCCCTCTAAATCGATCCTACCTCTGTGTTTACTTCACTGCCCCACCTTACGTGCGGCTGTATACTTTCAATTATTAACACTTCCCAACTCCTTCATCGTTTTGACTTGTCTATACCTTTCAAAATGTTCACGTTCTCGTTCTTTCAACTGCTCTATCACCAAACCGGTATCAGCCTAGTGTTTTTCCCTCTCTGAACCGAGTTTCTTATGCCACAGTTTGTATCCGCCCCTCTAATGCACCTGTTCACAATCAATCACCTTCTCATACTTCACCTCACTTCATTCTCTCCCTCCTCACTTAACCAAGTGGCAGACAGAAGGCCCGAAATGCATTGGGTAAACAAGTTTTATGGATGTGGATAAAACTTACGTACACTTTTGTGGCGCAGAATAAGGCTTGGATTAGCATGTCTGCCTCATTTAGAATTGAGTGAAGATGTAAGCGTTCTCTCTTGTGATTTGCGCAAAAGCAAGAAGATATGATGACGTTTTGATTACTATGATGAATACAAAGGATTTGGAGAAAAAGGATTGAGTTGATGGCATTTTTTGGAATGCAGTGGATACTTAAGCTGTGCACCCGGCATGGGGTGGATTCCGCTCCCGTTTCAGTGCATTATAATTAACAGAGTGGTTTTGGGCTGTCCGCGCATTCCGGGAAGCACGCGATAGAAGAGAATACAGTGGCATAAATAAGACAAAATTGAAGAAGAGAAAGTTGTGCACTCTGTCATCTTTACAGTGACATTTTTTAAATTCACAGCACTCGGTTTCCTGGCTCGAAGATCCAGTTTCTGGGAGCTGGCAGACAGCGTCTGGCGTGGCTTTAGGCTGGGAGTCTCTGGGTGGAAGGCAGGGGTGATTATTATGCAGCACTTGTTTGAGGGCAGGGTTCCCGGGGCCTTTTTGCCTCTGGCCCTGCTTTTCAATTTTACTCCGGCACCAACAGCTGGCCGGAGCACTGCGGGATCCCAGTTGTTGGTGTTGGAGTCTCAGATCATTTACAAATCATATACATTAATAAACATCACATTAAATACACCCTGCTCCCTATATCCCCCACCCACATAATGATATATTTAGCTCTGAACAGGGGATAGTATCTCAACAAAGTCCAATCTCATGGGCGCTTCTGTCATGTAGACCCAAAACTTGGATTCAGCCACTTGACGCACTATGGGGCAGATTTATGAGTCCTGACGCATCTCTGCAAATCAGCAGGGATGCCCCAGAACTGATGCGTCACGCAATTCCCTCCTTGCGGCACCACAGATGCGCCGCATGGTGCCCATGGTGCAAGGAAGGGCAGATGCGTGAAGCATCTTGTGGTGTACAGGCGGCGCATTGCTGGAGTAGCGTCGCAAGTGCGACGCAACTCCTGCAATGTACAAAGGCCACCCATACATAACGTGGTGCGTCACTCCTTACTCCTGCTTCAAGCAGGCGTAAGGATTTGATGCAGCAGCGTCGTACAACTGACTCAGTGAAATCTTGTAGATTTCACTGCGTCAGTTTTACGGGGCTTTCATACGAGGGAACGCCCACCCTGCGACAGAACGCCCACATGAAACCTGATGCAGGTTCCATGTGGCGCAGGGCTTTACAACGTGATGCATCTGCCTAGATGCGTCACGTTGTAAATAGGTCGCAGAGATGCGCAATGTTTCCGCGCTGTCGCGTCACGCAACGGCGGCGTAAACATGGTGCAAAACCGACATAAATCTGCCCCTATTCATTTATTTGCCTACCCCGGGGTTCTGAACCCAACAAATTCCTACTAATTGCAGTCTGGAGGGGTGGGGGCAGCGCTGTCACCACACTGCCCTGTCATGTCCCCGGGTCAGCCTCATATGACAATAAAGTGTGGCTCAGTGCAGGCCCCCTTGCGGCACTGTTACATAATTTTTAACACTGGAAAAGTGACATACGGGTGGGCAATAAGCCCCACAATGTTTTCTGTCATAGGCGCAGACCTCGTAGCGCTATAAACAAGTCACTGTTCCTCACTGCACTAATCAGGATGAAATTATGTGACTCTGGTGACAGACAAAGACATCTGCAGTGATCACATTAGCCAAAGGAGGTTTCATCAGGTAAAAGAGTATGGGGCATATTAACAAGCCCCTTATCGCCGCGTTATCAGCACTTTTCTGCCAATAACGCAGCGATATCTGCATCACCCTATTTTCAAGGCAGCGTTAAGTCAAATAACGGTAATTGACTTAATGCTGCCTTGGTAATAGGGCCCCTTTCATGATACACTCATCCTAAACGGGGGCGTGCAGTGGGTGTTGCGGGGGGCGTTCCACCTCAACACCCATTCACTTTGACGCTGCCACCTATTATCAAGCTTGGTGATAATAGGTGGAAGTGCCGAATTTAAGAACAGGTCAGACCTGTTGTTAAGGTGGCGAAACGAGGAGAAATGCTTAATTTCTCCTCGTTTTTGCTATTTCCATGTGTGCTGCCTTGTGCAGCACACATAGAAAAAGCAAAATGCCAAGGTTTGTTTATGTACAGGAAGGTGTCCCTTCCTGTACATAAACAAACCTCTTTTTAAAAATGCCAATTTGTCACTTACATGTGTGCTGCATAAAGCAGCACACACTTAAGTTACAAAATGGCATTTAAGATTTGTTTATGTGCAGGAAGGAACTCCTTCCTGTACATAAACAAACCTTCCCTGCCTGTGCTGGTGTTAACACCTTCGCTGCGGCGGCTATTAAGCCGTAGCGCTAAGGGGGCGAGGCGGCCGCGCGGCGTGCCCATGCTGGTGACGGTACCGCTCCGTCACCAGCCTCGGTTGAGCTGTGCTCATGACGGAGCGGTTCCGTCATGGCCCCGCCCGCTCAATGGAACGCCCAGCGCAGGCACGGAATACGCGCCGCGCAGGTGCGGCGAGCATGCCATGATGGAACCGCTCCGTCATCAGCACAGCTCTACCGCGGCTGATGACGGAGCGGTTCCGTCATCAGCATCGAAAAGGTTAAGTTGTAAAACCTACCGCCATCGCAGGGGGAAACGCTAGGCTGCACCATATCCTTGGTAATATGGTGCAGCCTAGCGTTTCCGAAGTGGCGAAGAGAAGCTCGCCACTTTGTTGCTAATATGCCCCCATATTTCCCTTTAGTTTAACTTGCATTTGTTTTTCATTTACGAGCACATTGAGAGTGGAGAGGAGGCGGGGGATAAAAACCATTAAGTTGTCTCAAACATTTGAAAATAGTAATACTGGGGCGCTCTTCTTTCTGACTTGTAAGCACGGGTCTTAGAATTACTAAAATCCATCCAAAAATTCCGCTCACAATCGATTATCATTGCCACTCAAAGTGCAATGAACATCAACAAGGTGAATAAGCTTTGAATAATTCTTACAATGCATGTGTTCCCTTTCTTATGATTATGAACACTTACCAAAATTACGGTTAGTTTCCATCATAACTACTAGAAGAAAATGTAAGGCTGTCTTACCAAAACACGTGCACACATGAAATATTTCTTAGTCTTGATGTTAAAAATGACTCTTTTACATATGATAATGAAACGAAAGAGTTTGGTAGCTTTGCACTGGCTTCTGGGTATGCAAAATTCCCCAATAGACAACTGGGTGTTGTCAGGCAGACTGCCCTCTAGTAACAGCAGATGGTACTGCAACTGCTGCTTGGCATATTGTTCAGTTTATACCTCCATCCCCTCTTAACTCACTCTCCACAAGCACACACACACTCTTTCTCTCTCATTCTTTCTCTCACACACACAGCTCTCGCTCTCTCGCTCTCTCACACACACACACTCACACTATCTCTCTCAAAAAGAAACAGCTGCAAAGACCAAGGGGCAGATTTATGTTGGTAATGCGCCACGTTTGAGTCACGCAACTGCGGCGTAAACGTGGCGCATCCCTACGACCAATTTACAACGTGACACATCTAGGCAGATGCGTCACGTTGTAAAGCCCTGCGCCAGATGTGGGCGTTCCG
The DNA here is from genome assembly GCF_964263255.1 of Lissotriton vulgaris. Lineage (NCBI taxonomy): Eukaryota > Metazoa > Chordata > Amphibia > Caudata > Salamandridae > Lissotriton > Lissotriton vulgaris. Next base: position 280,675,634 of record NC_141685.1, on the reverse strand, counting down.
GCGCAGGGTCGGCGTTCCGGAGCAGGTGGGCCTCGCAAAAGTGGCTGAGTGAAATCTATAAGATTTCACTCAGTCACTTTCAGGCCAATGCTGCGTCAAAACCCTGCGCCTGCTTGAGGCAGGCGTAAGGCTTGACGCAGCATTGGACAGATAGGGCACCCCCGAGCCTTGCTGGAGCTGCGTCGCGCTTGCGACGCAACTCCAGCAATGCGCCACCTTTACGGCACAGATGCGTCACGCATCTGTGCCGTTTTTGCACCATGGTGCGCCGCATTGTAAATGTGGTGCACTGGGGATGCGCCAGTTATCATAAATCTGCCCACAATAGTTTTGAATTTGAAATGAAAATAATGGGGCTTATTTACAAGCCCCTTTCGCTGCTTGTACACCTCTTTTACCCATATTAAAAGTGATGCACGGGCGGTGCAAGGGGTTTGTAAACAAGCCCAGTGGCGGCTGGTGGACTTGGAAAGTGGCGAGGTGAGAGAAAATGCCTTTGATCCAAGGTAGTGATAAAGTGAATAAGCCCCATGTCCTTAAGAGGGATTCAGGGGCTCTTTCTTCTTGAAAAAAAATCTGAGACAAAAATTGCATTTAATTGCACCATTTGCACATAAATCATACTAAAGTTGTATATTGCATTATTAATACATATTACATAATACTAGCAGCCTGTCCCGACGTTGTCCGGGTATGAATTGCTGCCGGCCAGTAGTATATTGTTTTGTAGGATTTCGTTTTGATAGCATTTCTTATCTGTGACAGGCCTGTGAAACGCTCCGATTCACAGTGCACTGCTGATGCACTTAAGAGTGCGCGTTTAGTAGTGTGTGAACTCGAGTTTCCCTACTTTATTTTTCCTTGCAATATTATATAGCGCGAACTCGACAACATGGCATGAGCACAATTTACATTACAGAAGAACACATTCATTTGTGGTAGGCAAGGGGAGACAAAGTGATTTGCCTGGAATCACAGGATGTTGAGCTGATGCAGAGATTCGGACGTAGCTTCCCAGCTCTAAAGTTCGCAATTCTAGAACTTGTGGCGGGAGGTGTTTCTAAAAGTGTATGTCGGTGCTGGTCATCAATGAGAGAGACCTGTGCATTTTTCAAATGGGTGGTGAAAAAATATGAGTATGTTGCTGGAGATGTGGGCCGCCGTGCCACCAATGTACTTACCGGAGGAGGGTAAACACCCATTATTCCGCAACTTTCTTTCCGCAGACCATCACTCCGCATACTTTCATTACGAAAGTACCATGACTCCGTAATGCCATTATAACGCATGGCATTACATTTTATATGCTTTTACCACGCATACATTTACAACAAAATTTGTTGTAAATGCATGAATGGTAAAACCATGTTTTTTTTTAATGTTTGGATAAGGTAAGTATGGGTATAGGGGTATATGTTTTGGGGTACTGAGGTATATCTTTTGGGGTGTTTGGGTATTTTAAGGGTTCAGATATAGTTTTGGGTTATGTTATGTTATGTTATGTTATGTTATTGTTATTTGTTGTGCGCACAGCTACTCCAGCCAAGGAGCGTCCTGGCGCATAGACAAGGAGGTATAAAGTGTTATCCAGGAACTGGTAACATCCCTTAGGGCACACTGACAGGCGGTTCTTGCCTTCACTATTCAAAGAATCAAGGTAAAATGTTCAAAATCCGAAAAAAGTTTTTAATCCATGGTGTGAGATTCAAATATGTTTACATCACATTTTGAATGCAGTAAGTGTAATCCATATAAACACTTTTAGCTCCAATGCATTTCGGACCTTAGTCCTTCGTCGGGGAGCATCTACAAAAAGAACGACATAATCTTAGTGAACGGTGCTAAGAGAAAAATAATAATAAACACAGGTCATGTGGTGACCAAATAAATAAGAATTACCGCGTGTGATTTTGGTGACTAAGTGACGCGTAAAATCAATTTCCAGTGAGAGGTTGACGGGTGTGTATCCTGTTAAATGCAGATCAGTATGGAAAAAAGCTAAGTCGGCATGCTGAAAAGCGCGTGCATTTACAAAGGTTAGTTGAAACAGTTACCACTTCACGGAGTTCACTAACCTGGCGTGTATCCATTTTGCATTTTACCCGGTAAGCTTTCATTAGCATGAGTCTGTTTCAACTAACCTTTGTAAATGCACGCGCTTTTCAGCATGCCGACTTAGCTTTTTTCCATACTGATCTGCATTTAACAGGATACACACCCGTCAACCTCTCACTGGAAATTGATTTTACGCGTCACTTAGTCACCAAAATCACACGCGGTAATTCTTATTTATTTGGTCACCACATGACCTGTGTTTATTATTATTTTTCTCTTAGCACCGTTCACTAAGATTATGTCGTTCTTTTTGTAGATGCTCCCCGACGAAGGACTAAGGTCAGAAATGCATTGGAGCTAAAAGTGTTTATATGGATTACACTTACTGCATTCAAAATGTGATGTAAACATATTTGAATCTCACACCATGGATTAAAAACATTTTTCGGATTTTGAACATTTTACCTTGATTCTTTGAATAGTGAAGGCAAGAATCGCCTGTCAGTGTGCCCTAAGGGATGTTACCAGTTCCTGGATAACACTTTATATTTTCATGATTTACTCGTCCACTGGGCAGAGGACGACACCTGGGAGCACCTACCTTAACAAACAAACTTAAGTTTTCTACAGATATCTAACCCAAGCTGTGCACTGGTCTTTAAATTTTGATTGCATAGACAAGGAGGAACATAACATAACAGGGAAAAAGACAAGGACTAAAAAGACTAAAAGGGGGCGGCTAAAACAGATGGGTTTTTATTGCTTTCCGGAAGGTCAAGAGGTCCTCCAGCAAACGAATTTCAGCCGGTAGAGAGTTCCAGGCTGATGCAGCTTTTACGCTGAAGGAACGCCCCCCCATAAGGCTGAGCCTAAATCTAGGGACTACAGCAAGGGCCTGGCTTTGAGAACGGAGGGTGCGTGTAGGGACATAGAGAGAAAGAGAGCTGGACAGGATTTCAGGGCCTATTCCTCTCAAAATCTTAAAGGCCAAACAGAGGACCTTAAAGAGAATACGCTTCCTCACTGGAAGCCAGTGTAGGGAACGAAGAACACTCGCCACCGGGCAAAATCTGGGCAGGCCGACAATCGCTCTAGCCGCAGCATTTTGAACCCGTTGCAGGCGAGTGAGCTCAGCCTGATTGGCCCCGACCAGGAGAGAGCTAGCGTAATCCAGGCGAGAGATGATAGTGGCCTTGATTACCAGCTGTCTGGTTGGGGCATCGAAAAATTTGAGGACTGGTCTTAAGCCTCTCAACAGTCCAAAACAAAAGGCTGCTGTTTTTTTGGTGTGTCCTACAAAGGTAAGGCCGGCGTCCAGCCAGACCCCCAGATTTTTCAGCTCCGACACCGGGGTCGGGGTTGGTCCCAGTTCTGGTGGCCACCATTGGTCACCCCACAGCTCCACTCCCCTTCCGACAATCATTACCTCTGTTTTAGTGGCATTGAGCTGGAGACAGTTTCCCGTCAGCCAGCTAGCCACCGCCTTCAGTCCATCCTGAAACCTGGGGGCGTCTTGTTCCGCTTCCCCGCTGAGAGTGACCGCCAGCTGTGTGTCGTCGGCATATGAGACCAGGGTTAGGCCCCACTGCCTAGCGACATCAGCCAGCGGTCTCACGTAAAGATTGAACAACGTGGGACTCAGCGAGGACCCCTGCGGAACCCCCATGGCCAGAGGCTGGTAGTTGGACTTGAAGGGAGGGATGGCAACACAGAAGGAACGATTGCCGAGGAAGGAGCGGAACCACTGCAGCGCCTGGCCGCCGACACCAATCTTCTCGAGCTGATGCAGGAGGATGCTGTGGGATACCGTGTCGAAGGTGGCGCTGAGATCTAACAATATCAGCGCCGCTGTTTGACCAGCATCCAACCTCGCACGGAGATGTTCCACCATCACAAGAAGAGCGGTCTCCGTGCTGTGCCCAGCATGGAAGCCATTTTGTGTGGGGTCAAGGGCATTGGTCCGGGCAAGATGTTCTGACAGGGCCAGATTGACATGAGCCTCTGTTATCTTTGCCGGCCAGGGTAGCAGCGAGATGGGACGATAACTTTCAGGCTTAGACGGGTCCAGGGAGGGTTTTTTAATGATCGGGGACACCACCGCCTGCTTCCACTTAGTTGGAACTACACCCGACTCCAAGGAGAGGTTGACAAGGGAACACACCACAGAGCGTCCCATAAAGGCCTGGTCTCTAAAAAGAGCAGGCCTTACTGGATCAGATGGAGAGCCAGATTTAACTTGCAAAGCAAGTTTGTCAAACCCCTCCGAGGTAAGAGGGGGAAATGAAAGCAGGGTAGACTTATGTGGTGTCCCATCGGAACTTCCCAGGTCAATCCCTACGCTAGGGAATGCCCGATAAATTGCTTGGACTTTTCCCAGGAAGTAAGAAGCAAGGGATTCACAATGGGAGATGGAACTCACAGTCACCGAGGTAGTCCGCTTCGCCATGAGATCTTTCACAGCCTTGAAGATGGCCTTCGACGGGTTTGCGCTGTTTCGAAATTCTGCAGCATAAAATGCCGCTCGGGCTCGACAAATAGCCCGATGGTAGAGCTTGACGGTCGCGGCATATGCAGCTTTTAAATCAGCTCCATACGTCTTCCGCCATGCTCTCTCCGCCCGTCTACAGGCTCCCTTCAGGGCACGTAAGGCGCTGTCGTACCAGGGACTCGACTCTCTGGTGTTGATTTTACTCGACACGATGGGAATCAGTGTCCAGGGCCCTGGTAAGCCAGGAACAGAAGAGGTCATAACCCTCTTCCACGCCATTCAATGGACCCAGCGGCTCCTCTGTCAGAAGACGATGGAAGTCTTCGAGCCTGAGTTTGTTCCAAAACCTCCTAGGTACCCGTCTAGCTGAAGGGGTGGGGGGAGCGACAGATATAGGACAAAGAATGGACACCAAGAAATGGTCAGTCCACGCTAACGGAGAAATGGATGTAATTTTAATCTCCGGCAGATTGGTGAAAACGGGGTCAAGGATATGTCCCCCTAAATGGGTCGGCTGAGAAACCAACTGGGTAAGTTGAAAGGCCTCTAAGTCTGCCGAGATGCTGCGTACCGTTAGATTGGAAGGGGTATCGAAATGTAGGTTCAGGTCACCCAAGATGGAATAATTGGCGCAGTCTGTAATCAAAGCGCCCACAGCGTCGGGGAAAGAATTTCTGAACACCACATTGCTACCCGGCGGGCGACACACCACCATCCCAGAGAGCGTGAACTCAGGGCTGACAGAGATCTTAAAAGAGGCACTTTCACACCCGGCAATGTTAAGGCCACTCCACACACAGGAAAAGCAGGACCTGACTATGAGGGCTATACCCCCACCTCTGGAAGATCTATTCAAGGTAAACATAGAATAGCCAGGGGGGCATGCTAGATTGAAAATAGCAGCGTCCGTTATGGTTATGGGGTACAGTGCTAGTTTTAGGGTTTAGGGATAGGTATGGGTTTTGGGGTACAGGGGTATTTTTAGGGTTATGGGGTAGGTTTGGGTTTTGGGGTACGGGGGTATTGTAAGGGTTCAGGGCTAGGTTTGGGTTTTGGGGTACAGGGGTATTTTTAGGGTTCAGGGCTAGGTTTGGGTTTTGGGGTACAGGGGTATTTTAAGGGTTCAGGGCTAGGTTTGGGTTTGGGGGTACATGGGTATTTTAGGGTTCAGGGGTGGTTTTGGGGTACAGGGGTATTTTTAGGGTTCAGGTCTAGGTTTGGGCTTTGGGGTACAGGGGTATTTTTAGGGTTCAGGGCTAGGTTTGGGTTTTGGGGTACAGGGGTATTTTTAGGGTTTAGGGATAGGTTTGGGTTTTGGGGTAGAGGGTGTATTTATAGGGTTAAGATGGGTTAGTGTTTAAGGGTGTTGGGGTATTTTAAGGAGTAAGGGTGGGTTAAGATAACGGGGTGCAGGGGTATTTAAAGGGAGCAGGGTGGGATTAGCACACGATATGAGACATGGCATGAAGGGCAGAACGTTCCACACGCCCTCAGTGTTTGTCACGCCCCCAGCACACGCCCACAGCACAACGCAGACACGGCCACAAGGGACTACTTTGCTGGCGCGGTTCTTTTACCTTTTAAATGTATATGGTGGGCGTCTGCATAGCCTATGTCCTTCTGCTGCAACTGCCCTTTCCAACGCTGTATTGGATGTTGTGATTGGTGCTGTGGTTCCTGAGATTACCCGCCTCAAAGGTTTGGGCTCTCTCTTTATTATATTAGTACTAGCAGCCCGCCCCAGCGTTGCCTGGGGCAGAAGGGGGCTGGGGGCTGCATTTTTAGGCCGGGGCCAGAAGGTGGCTGGGGGCAGCATGTTGTCGAGCGGTGCACGCACCCCCCCGCCTCCAGCCTCCCGCCCCACCGCCTAGAGCCTCCCGACCCCCTGCCTCCAGCCTCCCAACCCCCCGCCTCCAGCCTCCCGAGTACTGCCCGACTCCCTCCCGCCCCGACTATTTACTTCCCTTACCTGACACGCCGCTCCTCCTCTTCATGTCACCACCACTGCACCGCCGCCGCTACTCACTGCACCACCGCCCGCCGTTCCTCCATGACGCCGCCGCTCCTCCATGACGCCCCAGCTCCTCCTTGATGCCGCCGCCGCCGCTCCTCCTCCGTCATGACGCACGTCGCGTCCCAGCCAGCTCTAGGTGCCGGCCGGCGCTACTTTCAGGGGACTACTTTGTTTTGTAAATTAATTTTTTTTGTTTTGCTTTTTTATTTTTATTTATATAGCCTATGTCCATCTACACACCCTGACATTTTCAAAGATGTATCGGGTGCGTAGATTGGTGCTGTGGTTCCCGAGATTACCTTGCCAAAAGGTGCAAGTTCTCTCTTTATAATAGTAGTATAGATAGATAAAAATGAACGGAAGTATAGTGGGACACATAGCATCAAAAGAGTTTGAAGTAAAATGGTTTTTTACTGCAAGCCCGAGCAGCAGTAAATCCCGCAATTATGATAATGCTCACACACACACACACAAGACTTTGGGCACCAGGGGGCTCATTTATGAGGCTGTGCGTCACTTTTACGCTTCCGGTGCGTCACATTTTGTGTAGCCCCCAGTGACGTAAAAAATGCACCTTGTTGCGCCATATTTACAAAGTGACGCATCTAGATAGATGCGTCACTTTGAAAACCCCTGCGCCACATTATACCTGCGCCAGGTATAATGTATGCAAGGGGGCCTTATTGACGCAAGAAAGGGTCGTAGAAGTGACGCAGTGAAAATTTCACTGTGCCACTTCTAGGATGCAAATGCGTCAATATCTTACGCCTGCCTCACAGCAGGTGTAAGACTGACGCAGGCCCTTTCGCATGGGGCTTGCCCCATGTGAAAGGATGCATTGCTGGAGTTCCGTCACTTTTGTGACACACTCCAGCAAAGCGTCACTTTTGCACCATACAGATTCGTCAGAAATACTGACGTATCTGTACTTCCTTGCGCAATGATGCGTCATACTGTAAATTTGACGCATCATTGGTGTCGCAAGGAGGGTGCAATGAAAAGTGACGCATCGCTGTTTTCACGCAGCGATGCGTCACTTTTCATAAATGAGGCCCCGAGCCTGCAGACCCATGTACTAGAAACGAGAGACACAGAGTTAGTTAGGTAGTTTTCACAGGAGAGTGCTGTGCCTCAGTTTAGAGGTTTATAGCTGCTCTCTTTCAGCCTGTGCAATGACTATAAGTTCCTTACATAGACAAACACACTAGGAGCATTAATACGGAGATAAAAATGAATGCTCAAGCAAAATCCAGTTTGGAAGACAGAGGCAAACGGCCTACGCTGCTAAGGAAAAACAGGTATAGGCAAAGAGGAAACACAGGGATATTCTCAAGAACGTGTGTTAACTATCGCCAAAATTGATTAATGCAACTTCTCACATTGCAGTCTATCGCAGTAAAATAACACTGTTTTAACGCAGTATTTCCAACCTGGTGGCACCATGTGATAGCCTCACAATAAGGTGACAAATGCCCACGTGAAAATCAACATGACACAAAAAAAATGCAAACTCTAACGCGAATAAAGTTGCCACATCCCAAATCGTGAAACAAAAATCTGCGATAACCAGCAACAGGCCTGCAATTCCCATGCGACATGTGCACCACAAAAGCATAGAAATAAAAAGTTCGAAAAATGTAACTGTGTTGCACCATCGACACACTCGGACCGAGTGCACATGACAACGCAAACCCCACAAGCCCCACAGACAACCAGCCAGGAACCCCAGGGCCGGGGAAGGCCAAGGAGAAGAGGAAGACGGGGCAGTCCGCAGGAAATTTAGATCATCGTCACGGAGGTGACAGGCCACTACCAACAATTGTTCGTCACCTCCACTATATCATCAGCCACACAAACGGAAATATGACAGCACATTGTGAACAACATGAATGCAGTCGGAGTGTCGAGGAGGACAATGGAAAAGGTCAAGAGGTGCTTGAATGATTTGAAGGGCAAAACCAAGAAGAAACCTGATGCCAACATGAAAGCAGCAACGCAGATTGGAGGTAGGGGACTGGCGGCACACCAGCAGCTGGTGGCCACAGTCATCAGTCGGGACACTGTGCCAGGAGTCGGGGATCGGGACACTGCTCAACATGACCTGACGCAACACCAAAAGGGTGAGTACCGACCAGGGACTGGGGGGACGGGAGGAGATGGGCAGTATCGCACACATGCAGAATTAAGTAGAGCACACTGCACACCCAAAGTGACTCTGGATCATGTCCCCGATCCCCGTGCCACACTGCAGCACACATTCAGCAACTCAGGGAATGTGTGTTGAAATTAATTTATGTGCACATGCTGTGTCTGTGGTCATTTTGTGGTGTCTCATGATTGCTAAGGACTGCCACAATGTGATGTCCTCATGTGAAGAAATTGTAACTGACGGTGTTCCTACGGGCTATTCCTGCTGCCACTGCAGTGGGGTGTGGTCCACCTGCCTCATCTCCTCGTCATCGTCCAGTGCATCTGGCACTTGTATCCATGGGGCATTGGTGCGTACACATTTGTCGTGCAACACGTGACAAGCAACAGTCATCTTGCACACAATGTCTGTACTGTACAGGAGCCTCCCACCTGTGATGTCCAGGCACCTGAAACGTGACTTCAACACGCCAAATATGTGTTCCACGATACACCTGGTGCGTTTGTGGGCCACATTGTACTGCCTCTGGGCCTCTGTGTTTTTGGGGCCTTGAGGGGTGTCATCATCCAGGGGTAGAGTGCATATCCTTGATCACCTGTGACAGTGCAGAGAGACATGAGTCAATAGATGGTTCTGCATGATGTGTTGGCAGGCTCACTAGTTGATTGGCATGTGATATGTGTGTCATAGTGATTCCTGTGTGACATGTACTGCTTGTAGCAAATGAGCGCCATCAATGTGTTTTACGTAGCCTCACTGCTGCTCCTCCTCCCGAGTCTAATCACTTGTGTGCGCATCACTTGCACTCTTACGGCACACCATTGTCATGTCTGTCTGCACATGTCCACAAGCCTGACAAAGACACTGTACATATCGTAACTTCCGCTTCCGCTGCGTGGGTTGAAACGTCACGGAAGCGAGTGAGCGTTCTAGTGCCCTGAGATTCAAGGTTTAGCTGGGGCTTTATAACGCATGCACAGCAGGATATGCTCGCTGCAAGCCATCCACCATTGTGAGAGACGCCGGATTCATGGCAGGGCAGACCGGCAGGTATGTGGCGATAAGGAGTATTGTCAATCTTATAGACATAACGGCAAGGGTGACTATTTAGTTTTAACACAGCAATTGGGTTTTTGTAGGGATAAAGAACGTGTAGAGGAAGTTAAAGGATTATATAACCAGAACAAAAAGAACACTGAGTAAGTGCTAACACTTTCGTATGTACTGAGCACCAGATACAAGGTCCCTTTTTTGAATTTTTTGAATTTGAGTTCGTGTCATATGATTCATAGGCGGAATCCACAACAGAGAAAAGAGAGTCCTGGTCTGCCCCATCCTTTATTACGGTCCAAACACTGAATTCAAGCTAGAACAGGTGAGCAGTACAACAGGGCACCAATCAGGGTCCATGAGTGACTGAAGCACGCCAATGTGAACGGTCTTTAAGATGACCCATGATGGATATTGTCCAATGTTCTTGGGATGCCTGGCAAATAGAGTGTTTGTGACAGATCATCAATATGGAGGGCATGTAATGTAATAAATCAAATTATTACGGCTGTCATGCATAGTTTAGGTCTGAGGGGAAACCAATAGGATGTTTTCGGGACAACCGCCCGCCTGCATTTTTGATATTGTGAATTATTAATAATAATAATAATAATAATAATAAAAAAAAGCTTGTAAAGCGCCTGGTTACACTAGGAAACAGTGTGTCCCCACGCTGTGTAGACAATGAAGTGAGCCGTATCAGAGAAATTACAAGTGACAGGGGTCGGTCAGAGGGTCTCACAATTTCGGAAAAAGATGTGTTTTTAGTTTTTGACGAAACCTTGTCTCCGATGGTTCCATGCGGAGTTCAATGGGTAGAGCATTCCATTGTTTGCTGGCCAGATATTTGAAGGACCTTCCCCCCATATGCGCCCGGTAGATTCTGGGTACTTGGAAAAGCATACTACCCAGAGATCTCAAATGGCGCTTGGGTTGATAAGTGGTCAGTAGTTTTTGGAGATAGATTGGCCCCTTCCCTTGCGCAATGCGATGAGCCATACACATTGTTTTGAATACAATGCGCTCACGAATAGGCAGCCAGTGAAGGGTGGCTAAGGCCCGTTTTCCTGAGGAGTTTCTAGATAAGTTCAGTGCCAGTCTGGCAGCTGCGTTCTGCACACACTGTAGACAATGGAGACCTTTTTTACTCAAGCCCATATACAGTGAGTTGCCGTAGTCTAGGTGGATGGTGCTTTCCCCAACACAAGAAGCTCCGTTTTATTTGCGTTGAGGCGTAAGCAGTTATTATTCATCCAGCCAGCTAGTTTGCCTAGACAGGCCGAGACGTTTGCTGAGGCTTCTTCGGAGGGCTGGGACAGTGTCACCACCAGTTGGGTGTCATCCGCGTAGGACACTATCTCCACCCCATAAGTCTCTACTATCTTGGCAAGGGGCTCCATATATAGATTAAATAACGTAGGGCTCAAGATCGAGCCCTGCGGAACCCCGTGCCTGAGTGATCGTACTTCCGACTTATAGGGCGGACAGTGTACTTAAAACTGTCTGTCTGCAAGAAATGAGCGCATCCATTCATGAGCCAGACCCTCAATCCCTGCTTCACTGAGACGGGAGAGCAGTAGGGGGTGCAAGACAGTGTTGAATGCCGCGCTAAGATCTAATAGCAGTAGCACGGCTGTCTTCCCCTCATCTACTCTTCCTCGTAGTAGTTCTGTGGAGAAGAGGAGAGCTGATTCTGTGGAATGGTGCGCTCTGAAGCCAGACTGCTAGGGGTGAAGACAATGGCCCTCTTCTATGTGTTTCATCAGCTGAGCATTAACTATATTCTCCACTACTTTAGCAAAGAAAGGCAGAAGTGAGATGGGACAAAAGTTGTCCAACTGGGCTACACTAAGATTGGCTTTTTTTATGGGAATGACCTGTGCTGTTTGCAATCTTGCGGGACATGGCTCGTATGAAAGGACAGTTTAGCCATGTGGCTTATATGATTTACAAGGAGTTCAGCCTGATTCCTAAAAATGTTAGGTCGAGCTACATCTTTGAGGGAGCCTGATTGAATGCTGCAGATGATTTTCAGCAACTCAGTGTTATCCGGCACTGTGAACTGATTAAGGCGGTAGGTATTTGTACGTTCGGTAGGAGTAATGTGGTCTATGAGCGGACCTTCAGTTTCCCCGGGAAAGGTTTTATAAATGGTCTCAACTTTTTGGACAAAAAAGTCCGCAATTGCTTCACAGGTTGCAGGTCACAGTTATGCCTCTGAACGCAGCTAGAGAGGGTGGTACTTTCGATAAATGAGTGGCAACCTTAATGACAAATAACGGGGTTGGCAAGTAGGTCCTCCTAAGAATTGACCCTCAACATAAAGGAGGAGAAGAGAGATTAGTGTTAAATCTCAGAGAATTCAACCCCTTCGTTGACTACAGGCATTACAAGATGTAAGGGATTCATCTTTTAAGAGACTTGTTATTAGAAAAGGAGTGAATGGTTCATTTGGACCTAAAAGATGCTTATCTAATAGTGCCAATTTGTATCTCGCACCAGAAATATCTCCAATTTCAATAGAAGGAGCACTTCTTGCTGGCAAAGAAGATCAGGATAGTTGCGGAAAACATTTCCAGCAAGAACAACCAGGTTGCTGATTGGAATTGCAGATTTTTGAGGGACATCAGCGACTGAAACCTCCATCTTACAGTGTTTTAAGAGATCATGACTATTCGAAGCCCATGTCAGAGAGATCTTTGTGCCTCTCGCCTCAACAGGCAACATTCCCGCTTCTACAGCTGGAGACCGGACCAGATGGCATTGGGAACGGATGCGTTTCTTAATCACTGGGGATCTCCGAAGAATTATGCCTTTCCCCCTTCACATTAATCCCAAGAGTATGGTGGCAGTCTGTCTCATTGGTATTAGTCACACCATTATGGAAGACGCAATTGTGGTTTCTGACTCTGCTGGAGTTGTCAGTGGATCTGCCATTTCAACTGCCCGTTTTTCCGCTGCTGCCCCAGGACCCAGTGGACTTCCTGCATCCTCTGGCCCTTCAGAATCAGCTAACACTCATGGTTTGGACGCTCTCAGGAGACATGAACGAATTGAGGACCTTTGATCGACTGCTGCTGAATATAAACAACATGCTTGGGCTCCATCCACCCATAGGAGATATTTTGCAGCATGGAAGCGCTGGTGGGTTGGTGCCTTCAACAACAGGTGGATCCCGTGGGATCTGATATGAAGGAGATTTTGAATTGTTTGTCCGACTGTGCAGATTCAGGTCTTTGTTATAGATTGGTGAATAATTTCAGATAAGGGTTATCAGCTGGACACAATCACATCTGATGGTGTGCAAGTTAATGGAAGGTATCAGTGTCGCTAGTCCAACGAGACCCAGATACACTACGTTATGGGATGTGCTTAAGTTCTCTCATTATTAGAATCCTGGCCTGACAATAAATATTTATAGCCGAAACAAATATCAGCAAAACTCACCATGTTGCTCTGTCTTATAAATTGTAATAGAGTTTGCAATGTGCATGTGTTACACCTTGCAGGAAGGATTTTCTCTCCCCAGGGTGTATCATTCATTATTTCTAGAAGAACAAAAACGATGTCTCGTTCAGTTGAGTATCCTGCTTTTCCTCATAATGATAAATGATGTGCCTTTGAATGTTTAAAAGCCTATGAGGAACAAACTGTATCTCACAGATCAGATCCTTTAGGACCATTATTTTTGTCAATCCAGAAACCCTTTTGCCCAGTATAGGCGGCCACTTTGGCGCATTCGGTCTGATAGGTTATGGCTGAAGCAGGTATACAGATGTTTCTGTGCATGAAGCGCATTCAGCCAGGGGTTCTATGGCCTTTATTATGGGTTCCAGATTAGAAAATATTTTGAAGGCAGTAGATTAGTCATCCAACTCAATGTTGAAAGTATTTCATTATAATCCCATCGCACATGTTTCTTCTGTTGTTGTTGGTCAGTAAGCATGGGCGAATTTTGCGAATTCGCGGTTCACGAATTTGCGTATTTGCGAATTCGCAATCCGCAAAATCCGCGAACTCACGCAAATTTGCGGATGTTTTATTTTTTTTTGTGTTCGCAAGGGTTTCTGCCAGTTCGCAAGGGTTTTGTACCAGTTCGCAATTGCGAACTTACTTGTCGGCTCGCAACGGCTGCGACTATGTTGTTTCTACGTCTGGTTCATCATCACAGGTTCACAGCACCCTCTGTATCACCACTGCCACCCTCTGGTACACCCATGCCACCCTCTGGTACATCACTGCCACCCTCTGGTTAGTTTATCACTGTAGATTATGGGGGTGAAAAAAAGCAAGCACACCTGCCCTGCTTCAACTGACATGAATTAATTTGGGTTTGATTAATGTGTCACTGAATTTAAACAACAAGTCTGGCACCTGCTTCCTTATCTGTAATTTGCTTTCTGTTGCAGTGCAATTGTTTTTTCCCAGGACCTTTGTGGCCTACTTCTAGCTATTCTATGAGCCTGCTGTGAGGGTCAGAGCAGGGTCATAGAATAGTTGCAAGTAGGCAACTGAACTCTGGAGGGGCCCCTCAGGAAGCACTACAGGGAATGGTTACTAATGATGGGTTTGAACTTTTGCACCTGCTGAGTGCTTTCAGTTTTGCAAAACTCAATTTTCTGCGATTTCGCGGGTTTCGTGGGGCGCGAATTTGCGCGAGATTGAATTCGGAAGCCGCAAATTCATGCGAATATGCGATTTGTTTTTTTGCGGCGTGTTAGTTTGCAAAGTTTTGTGAGTTTTAGCGCGCCGCTGTAGCGCAACAGCGCGAAGTTACCCTCACGGTCGTTCACGGGCGCGGCCATCTTGTTTGCATGACGTATTTCCGTTTCCGGGCGCAATGTGTAATCTCGCAAAGTGTGCGGCTCGCTAGTACAAGTTCGCGTGTGATCGTGAGGAAAATCTCGCGCGAACTTATCCACGCGGTCGTGAAACGGGCGCGGCCATCTTGTTTCTCATTCATTGCTATGGTTCTGGGCATGCATTTTTGTGTTTTCTGCTACTTTTGGTTAATTTTAAACTACTTTTTTAAACTCTTCTCTTTTCTTCTTCCCTATTCTATTCCTTCTTTATTATTTACCTTCCTTTCTGCCCAGACCATGGTAAAGGGAGCCGGGAAGCATCCTGAGAAGGGGAAGAGTACCGCACCCCGTGCCCGGCTCCCGTGCGGGCGTTTGAGGTGGGAGCAGGTCATAGCCCGGGAGATCTTCAGCGCGGAGGAGGTGGGCGCACTAGTTTTTTATGTTCAGCGCCGCCTCCCCAGGACCATCATGGCAGGCGGCAAGATCACTAGCGGGTACAGGATCCGGGAGCGCCGGAAGCGGTGGGAGAAGGTGTGCCGGTCCATGTACCAACACTTCCGGGTCCGGCGCACCTACAACCAGGCCTCCCACCGTTGGACGGATCTCCTGGACCGGGAACGCAACTTGATCGACCTGCTCGGCCTTGAGATCCACGGGCTTTGTGAGTAGTAGTAGCTGTTTCTTCACTACTCTGTTTTCTCCTGCTCTGTGTGTTATTATATTGCAAATTTTTGTTTTTTACCAAGAGCAATAATGCTGCTGATTACATTGTAGGTAAATTATATTTCAAAATCTTCTGTGCATTTCAGGTGCACTGCTCTCCTTCTCAGTAGCGATGCTACTATGCTTATTTGTTTTCGATTTTGTGTTCATTTCATTGGCCTGAGAAATTATGTATGAGTGTAGTTTAAAGAACTGCGTAATGCTAGACAATAAGGGTCAGATTTTTAATTACCGGCGCATCCCTGCAAAGTAGCAGGGATGCGCCAGTAATTGTGCCCCACGCCACCACCACCCATGGTGCGCCGTATTTACAATGCGGCGCACCATGTGCCCAAAACGTCACCTAAGCGTTACGCTTCTGTGCATTAAAGGCAGCGCATTGCTGGAGTTGCGTCGCAACGATGGCACAGCTCCAGCAATGTTCTGGGGTGCCCTATCTCCCCAATGCTGCGTCAAGCCGTACGTCTGCTTCAAGCAGGCGCAGGGTTTGAGTCACGCATCATTGTCCTCAAAGTGACTGATTGAAATCTTGTAGATTTCCCTCAGCCACTTTTAGGATGCGTTCCTGCGCAGGAACGCCCTCCCTCGCGCCGGAACGCCCCCTGATGGAGCAGGGCTTTACAACGTGATGCATCTCCCATATGCGTCACGTCATTAATATACGCCGCACCATGGCGCCTCTTTTGTTCTGCCGCTGCGTCACAAAAGTCACGCAACAATGGAGCAAAAGAGCCGTAAGGGGCTTCTAAATCAGCCCCTACAGACTCAAGTCCAGTCCTTCCTTTGTACACCTGGCAATAAGAAGAAATAGTGGTGGTGGATTGATAGTTTGAGTATTTTAATGACTGGTTAATGTAGTAGGAAACTTTTTTGTGTTGTCGCTGATCTGCAATCACGATGGACTTTGTCTGTCACTTTGCATGCTGCGGACTGCTGCCTGCCAGTCCTAGGCGAACCTTTTTAGTAGTTTGTTTAGTGAGTTACATAACTTTCCAAGTCGACGGTCCGCAAATCAAGCAATACTAATATTGTAGTAGACCACATGAGATAGGTCAATATATCCCGTGGAATAGTTGTCTATTTGCTATTTCGCCAAAATATTTTGTTATTGTTCTTTTGAAATGTTTGATTTGGTTGACAAATATCATCCATGTTTTCTGGTCTTTCTTTCTTTCATGTTGTACATCAGCTCCCCCCAGGGGCAAGAGGGCATTGGAGGAGGCTGCTGCTGAACAAGGCCAGGATCGGTCAGGCGAGGGCTCCTTTGCTGGCCCCGGTAAGTTTTAATTTTAATATAGAGTATCTATTTTTTCCTAGCGTTCCTCATTCGATTTTTTCTAAATCGTCTTTGATCTTCCTGTAGACTGTATCTAAATTCTTATCCTGCCACGACTATGACTCCCTGTGGTATTACTAGATTATTCTTATTAGTCTGTCTGTGTAGCTAACTAAGATTGCACATTCGGCAAAAGGTGTAAAACGAAACTCCCATTCTAGTCAGCAATAGCTCTATGCACTGAGTGCAGTCCTCTGGGATTGTCCATAATGTCTTTTCAAGTCTTCTAAATGTTTATGCTTTGACAATTACCAACAATAAAAAGGTGAATGACCACCAAGAAAGAATAAGATACTACTTTACTTTTGGGTTTGGATAGGAGGACAATCCATTCTACTACTGTTGCAGGGACAAATCTGCACAAACAGAACTATGGACACTAAATAGTGCATTGTTTATCAATTATAATAGGCGCAGGTAGACTTTCTTTCCACATACCTCAGTGATATCAGACTTTGAAGAACCCCCAATCTCCTTACTGACTAGATAGTGTGGCAGAGTCATTTAGCTCCTGAATTCATCGATGATTGATCCCCAATGATGATTATCCAACGCAGGACAAGAGGACGGAGTCAGAGTCCAGAAGTGTCCGAGGCACGGACTCATGCTTGCAAATTGCAAAAGCTTTTGCTCATTCACTCAAAAACCACAGAGTCTATTTAAGTTTTAAAGCTTTATTAAAAGTAAAAATATTTATTAAAATCAAGCTTGTCATAAAACATAAACGGTTCATTAAAAATGGAAAAGTGCTTAGTCATTTTTTATTTCACACATTTATTGTGGGCGAGCCGAGCCCTCACCTGGTTTGAACTTTCATTTTTCTTTTTGGTGCTGAATCATTGGTCCCTTCATCCTAATGATTTGTTCTTAGAAGTGAAGCTTCTGTCTGTTATGAGGAAAATGGTGCGTGTTAAAAAGCAAGCATTCATCAGTTGTGCCAAAAAGTGCAGCAAGACAACACCCTTCCCTGGAAAAAGGGACATTTTTACTTTAGAGTAGACAGTCACAAATTATTAGATTGGTTTCTGTATTCACATTTCCTCATTCCTAGACAAAATACTAGTGAGTGGTGTATGTCTATGACATCTAACATTCTTAAATGTACTTTGTAGGTGGAACATCTGGTGCTGGGCCCAGCGCGGAGGTGGAGGGAAGCTCTACGGAGGAGGCGGAGCAAGTGCCGGACCAAACTGCTGTGCGGGTTGCCACGGTAGTGGCGGGCAGTGGTAAGCTCTTATATTCCTTACTTATTGAGATTTCAGACTGCATAGTGTGCTGCTCCCCATGAGAAAACGTAAGGTTTGTCCAGATGAGAGACATGAAGAAGAATGATTGACATTTAGGGGCCTATTATGATGGAGGACGGACCTGAGTCCGTCTGCCACCATAGAGTAGGAGGGACCGTCCGCAGGGGCAGCGGCGGTCCCTCCGTGGTAATTAGGATGTGACCGCCACCCTGGCAGTCACATCCTGTATTTTTATCATTGCGGCGGGTGCTGCTTGAAGCAGCACCCGCTGCAATGATAAAAATGTAAGTTGTGCATTTGCATGCACAAAGCGGCAGGCACCGTGCGGTGCCTGCCGCTTTGTGCAGGCAAATGCAGGGGGGTACCATAGGTAGCCCCCATGTGCACCCCCCACCTCCCCTTCACCCCTGCGGGCCCCCAAACAAAAATCCGTATGCCTTTGCAAGGCGGAAATGCCGCCATGTAAAATCATGCTCCTCCAGATATCCTAATATGGCTGGCGGTGTCTGATAGACACCGCCAGCCATGTTAGTGCTGTTCCGCCGCGGACGGGAGGCGACCGCGGCCGAAAAGCTGCGGACTGAAAAACGATCCCCCAGCCATCCTAATCTGGCGGGGGGTCTTTTTCAGTCCACTGCGGATTTCCCGCATCCTCCGGGCCGGAGGTGGATTCCGCCGGCCCGGAGAATGCAGGAAATCCGCAATCCTAATCTGCCCCATAGTTTGAATGGATGGATGCCTGGATCATGGTACTATCTGACTCTTAGATAGCATATGTGTATCTAGAGAGAGTAGACGGTCACTGGATGAACTAAGTGTTACTTTGAAGAGCATGTAACACCGCACCCGCATGTCCGTCCCAGTGTAGGAAAGGCAAGGAAAAGAAGTTGTAATTTTGCCTGAATACTACCATGAATAGTAGCAGTAGTTTGTATTGCAAGCACAGCATATATCCGGCTATTACGATGGCCACTCACTACCTCTGTTAATAAGTTTAGTAGAACTCGGTCATTCATGTGTGGATGTATCACGGTTCACTCGATAAAAAGCAAAGCACCTAAAGTCATCCCATATGTAAGCGAATACATACCATGTGCAGTGATAGATAATCAGATTATTTATCTTCTTCATTTTCCTTTTCTAGTATTCATTGGCACTTTAAGGTGAAAGTTAAATTAATTAAGCAGTAGCCCTTGTAACAGAGTATTCTCAGTGCCACCCATAATAGAAAAGTAAGAGCATCACCACCTGCATGTACTGGACTGGTACAGTAATGCAAGTCTGTCTCACTCATCATGGCGGGCGTCTGTTTTTCTCGGGTGGAAGTTGACTGCGCTGGCATTATGCCGGCTTGCAGAAGTTAACGCACCAATACCAATTTTGCTAAACAAGAGAGAAGAAGAAGAATAAGACTGGTGTACTGTCATAGTCGACTCTAATGGAGTGAGTCCATAGTGCTCGTAGAATTGATTCCTTAAACTCGCACTAATGTTAGAGCAAGGGTGAAGAAGCAGGAGGTTAGATAGATACTGGCCACAATAGTTATGTACTGCACTTGCAAGTTGCTAGTTCTACTGTGACACAACTTTCTGCAGAATCATTTTGTGTTAATCTTAAAGAGCATTGGTTACAGACTATGTCTTTCTTTCTTCATATAGATGCTTCTTCCAAACCAACCCGGAAGGAGCTGGCTAGACTGGCCCGGCAACGGAGGCTGGAGGCCACTGTCGCTGAATATCGGTGGCTGGTGGCCCAGGAGGAGGGGGACACTCTACAACAACATCTACCAGCACAGCTGCATCCTCCTCTGCGCTCCCTGGGTCACCCAGTCAGCGCAGAAGGTCTCCAGCGGTACGGAGCCGGGGTACCGCTGCCGCAGCCACCCGCCACCGCAGCAGCAAAGAAGTCAGCTGCCCCCCACAGCAGTTTCAAAAAACGGATGCACCGCCTTTCCCTGAGGGTTTCCTACCTCGAGCAGGAGCTGCTCAACACGAAAACCCTGCTCGAGACCCTCCGCAAGGAGCATTCCGACCTGGCCTGGAAAGTCAACAGCAGCAGCTAGCAGTAGGAGGAGAGACTGTCCCCTGCCCCTTTCTTGAAGACTTCTGGGGGGTGGGAATTGGGAGTTGGGTTTTTTCACTTTTTTGGACTTTTCACAGACATTCGTTGGGGTTAGGGAGTGGGGGTGGGTTGGGTCTTGTGGGAGATTATTTTTTTCAGGGATATAAATATACTTTAAACTTTATCTTAGCATACGTGGTTTTTTTTCACTGCTTTTGAGGCTGGTGGGTGGGGGTTTAACAGTAACTTTGTTTTTGTGAAACTGAAGTGGCATCTTGATTCAAGTTGTGTAATTAATTGCCCAAATGTTTTCAAAACTAAGTGCCTCTCACAGAGTAAGTGAATTCAATAGTCCTAGGACTTTACTAGTACTAGCGTCAGTCTCTCGCCTCTCCTAATACTCCATTATACTTCCTCCCCCAAACGCTTATCTTACCTGTAATTTGTGTTTGGAAATAGAGCTAGGCACAGGGCTGGCGATTAAGGTTGGCAATCCTGGGCAGATGAAATATCATCATTGCTTTGGTACTAGTGGTGTTACACAGTGGCAGTTGCAGTATCTGAAAAAAAAGAAAATGAAGCCTTGTTTGTCCTTACCGTAGCATTAGAACGGTACGATAGAGAATATAGCAGGTGACAGTACACTAGAGCAGTGCCACAATGTAGCCTAACAAATGGTAAAGTATTGAAAGTATAACTAGTACTTGCGTTGAATTTATTTGACATTGGCTACTACTACAAGAAATAGTACCGAAGGTGAAGGACACAGCAGCGTAATAATTTGCCACGTCTAGGAGGAGGATGTTCTAATCTTGATGACCTATCAAGTTGATGGCGCACATGAAAATCTGCTTTCATTTGCCAATAGTGACTGAGTGTCAAGCTGAGTAAGAATAGAATATATATTCTTGGATTCCTTCACCAGCCTGTTGCTATGACCTTATCCTCCCAAGCAAGTGTGTGGAATTATTGCTGTCATTTAGTCACACATCGCTCTCTTGGTCTAAGCAAAGGGGCCTTGCTGGCCACTTCTGTGAAGGATGTAAAGAGTAAAGACCAAGGAAGGCGGCTAAAATGGTGTAAAGTTTGTCCTGAGGACTTTCTAGGTCTAATTGAACAAAAAATGGCTGTGGAACTTGAGACATGTAGGGATCTAGACATGGGGGGGGAAAGAGGTAGTTACCGCCTTTGAGGCTATCTGTGCTAGAGTGGAAGAAGAGCTCACAGTTAGACCAAAGAGGGGTCCTGCCCCAGCTTATGGTTGGTTTAATCATACATGCTCTAAAGCACACTCCGCTCTGTTGAAAGCGCTTAAACATTCCCCCAGAGACAAGTCACTGGTAGCACAACTGAGGAAGAAATATGCTGAGGCGGTAAAGACACGGAAAAAAGTTATTAAAGAAGAAGCCTGGGATTCTTTAATGGATTCAACCACCCTCAAACAAAGTTCTAAATTCTGGTCTATAATTAATAATCCTCTATTTGCCCAATCAAGAAATATAGATCTTGAAGTAAATATCCCTGAAGCGGGGAGGAGCCAAGATGGCGACGGAGACAGACGTGTAGTCTCCCAGCTCCGCGAGCCTTTGTCTCCCGCAGATAAATTCTGCCCTTTATCCTGTTACTGCGTGGCTGCGGGAGAACGGCGAAAGTGAGCCGAGGCTGTTGCCGTTTCTCCGAGGACCCTGCCGGCCTCCCAACTGGAGATATTGCCGAGCTGCTTCGGCGGCCGCCCCTGGACCTGGAGCTGAGACCCGGGCTGACCCGCTAAGATGGCGCCTGCTGGAGCTTTGTGATCCGATCGAGCTGGGGCGATGCTGACGACCTGCCTCGCAGCACACACAATGCCTGTATTCATCGGCCCCTCTCACGAGGCTTTCTTTTGGCTGCTTTGAATTTACCCCGCCGCTCTGCTGTGGAGGAAGCTCATGTGAGACACGTCGTGCCTTCCCCGTCTTGGTGTGTAGCAAGCTGGCGGAACCTGCCCCCGACTCGCCCCCGCCCTGGGTTGACCGGGGGAGACTCGTCCTACTGTTCCTCCGTTACCGGCTGCCCTGAACTATTCCGGCGGCCCAAGACCCTGCTTCGTTTTGCGGACCTTGCCTGCCCATCCCCGTGATTCCCCGGTAGGGGGACGAAAATGGAGGTCGCTGCTGAGGCAAGGGCGGGTTATGCTATGACCCGTGAATGTGCCGCAGGGCGGGCTTCTGATCAGTATGCCGGAGGGCGAGCCGACCACTACACTGTGGACAAAGTGGAACTGTCGCCTAAGACGACCTGCGGCTCTGTTATGCTAGCGCTTGCCGATCTGAGGGCTGCATGGTGTGAAAGCTCCCGTTTGCTGGGCAGGAGGCTTGACGAGTTGGCACTTTCAGCGGCGCTTATACCACCGGCTTCTTCCCCACGCATTACAGATCCGCTTCCACTGGGCTCCAACTGCGCTACATTGTTGCCGCCCGAGCACTTGAGGGATGTTTCCTTTGGCAACGCTACACTGTTTCCCACCTTGCTGGATACCAAGACTTCACCCGGGGCACTGCAACCATTGTTTACGGAGCCGTCGGTGCAGCAACTGGCTTTCCTGCAGATTTGGGACCTGCAGACTCCGTTACTTTTGTATCCTACTTTGCGATGCCTGTCTGCCCTGAAATCAATACTTCCTTGGGACAGTGAGACTGAATGTGCTTGGCGGAGTCCATCTTGCCCTTGGATAATTCGATTCTGCCGAGGGTGGCCATCTTGTCCCTTTGTTCTACCTGCGGTGAGCTCTTGCCGGGAACCATGGTTGGGTGGACGTTTACGATCTGGCCAGGGCTAGGGGTTTCTATGTTCTAACCTGTGTTGGACTGCCTGGTAGGGTCTCGGGCTTTGGCGCTTCCTCGGCATATATCGCAGTGATATCCCTTTCCATCCCACTTTGTGATTGATGCTCACTGTGCTTATTTCATATATGGGGTGGAAGAGTGCAATTCTGGCTGGGGAGTTTGGGAGACTTTGGATTTGGCCCTCCTCCGGTACAATAGGTTTTCCTTTTCTTTTCTTCCTTTTCTTTGCTACTATATTTCGGGTTCCTTATTGGGCGACAGGCACACTGCTGGGGGGGGTTAGGCCGTAGCCTCTGCATGCGTGTAGGGTGGTGAGGGTTGGGGGATGGGATTTTAGTTACTATTTTAGTTTCTATGGGCCTTATTTTCTTCTTATTCTTGTATTCTTTTCTTTTCTTGTTTCTAACTTGAGTCTGTGCATGGGATTGGTGGTGGGCGGACGACGGGGGACGCGGTGCTCATTGATTGGCTTCACTATCCTGATACGTATATTCTTGTGCCGCCATGTTGCCTGGGGAGTTCCGGCTTCTGCTGTTGTTGATTTTCGCGTACCTAAGTTGCCTGCTTATGTTCTGAAGTGATTGCATGGACTCTGGTCTCCCTGTTTACTATTCTACAAAAAGATGAACATCAGAATTGAGATAATATTTTAAAATTAACCTTCACTGCTCCTGTGACACAGTAACAAAGCGCAATCCGAAGTGGTCATTATTGCTTGCTACGCTGTATTGTTGAGCTACTGTGTCACCGTATTGCTTGCACTTGTGCTCCAAATGTTTTCGTGGCCGGCCTGATGGTTGTAGGCCCGTATTTGTCCTTCTTATACTGCACAATAAAGGTTTTCCAAAAATTAAAAAAAAAAAAAATATCCCTGAAGCAGAGTGGCTTAAACATTTCTCTAAAATATATGGGAGTAATGAAATTTCTGAGACATTTTGTATGCCTTGTCATTCAATTTCGCTACCCAAACTAAAATTTAGTATAATTGAAGTTGAGGATGCGATAAAAGGTTCCGCTGAGAACAAAGCCCCCGGTCCAGATGGGGTCCCTTTGGATCTTTATAAATTAAACTCAGAGATGTGGGCAATGATATCAGCCAACGTTTTTAACTGTGTACTTGTAGGGGGTTTTCCTAAAACCCGGTCATGCTCAATCATAGTTCCTATTTTTAAAAAAGGGCAAAGAAGTGATCCCAAATGCTACCGCCCTATATCCTTGTTGGATTCTTCCATGAAGGTCCTGGGTAAAGTATTACTTGCGAGAATTAATAAGTGGACTTTGGAAAATGATATTTTATCGGATGCCCAGTACGGGTTACGTTCAGGACGAGGTACAGAGGACCAATGTTTAAATTTACATTTGATAATCTCAAAATATACAACGGCAACAAAGGGGTCAATTTTTGTTGCGTTCATGGACCTGTCTACGGCCTTTGATTTAGTTAACAGAGCTCGGCTGTGGTCCATGTTGTTAAAATTGGGACTTGACCCTCCTCTTGTCCACTTTCTGGCTGAACTTCACAAAGACTTAAAGGCATCTATTAGAATGGACCAAGAAGGAAATCGCACAGCTTGGTTTAAATCGAGCAGGGGTGTACGGCAAGGCTGCATCTTTGCCCCCATCTTTGCTGCATCTTTGCTGTTCACTTTATACATAAACTCACTAGAGAAAAATCTTTTAACTGCTACTTTGGATACACCGCGTGCAGGGGATACTCGTATTCCTGTGCTCCTGTACGCGGATGACGCTGCTTTAATAGCCCGGACACATTTAAGTCTGCAGAGACTTCTAAATGCATTCAGTGAATTTATGTCCTCACTTGACTTAGTGGTAAATAATTCTAAATCCCATGTTATGGCATTTGGGGCTGTCAAAAACAACACCAAATCTTTCTATTGTAATGATGAAGCGATCACTAACGTCAAAGTTTTTACTTACCTTGGTGTAATTTTTGATACTAAGGGTAGCTGGATCCCACAAATAACAGCCAAAACCAAAGCGGTGAGGAGCTCGGCAAATGCAATTTTAAGCTTTTCAAAGAGACTTGGAGGGAAGCCGAGCGGTGCATTATTAAGCTTGTACAGGGCAAAAACTCTGGCAATAGCCAGGTACGGAGCAGGTTTGTGGGGCTATGTGAAAAGTGAAACCATTCAAAGGGAGGAGAATACGTTCCTCCGGTCTATACTAGGGCTCCCCCAGTCGACAGCCACATTCTCAGTTCATCAGGAGCTTGGTTTTGGGTACATTACCGATATCCTTTTAATGGCACCTATTCTTTTATGGATTAGGATTTGGACCAATAACAACCTAGGTTTGAATCATAAAATACTGATGGATTGTTTAAAACTGAATAAATTTAAAGATATTGTTTGGCTGTCATATATTTATAAGTGTGCCGTGGAACTCGGTCGCCCCGAGATATTTTCCTCCCCTCTGGGTTTGAAAAAAGCAGATCTGATTGGGTCAAGCTTAACTTTTTCAAACTGAAGAGCTTGGAGAGAGAGGAAAATCAACTTACAAAACCCACGGTCAGAGCCCATTTTTTGACGATTACCTGCTTAGCTATTCAACCGTATCTTGCCATAGTAAACATCCCTTTTCACAGGTGGCTTCTGGTTAAATTTCGGTTTAACCAGATTTATACGGTTCTCTGTGATAGCCATGGTTGGTACAAGCCTGAGGATGCACCTTTGTGCATGTGCGACAATTTTTCTCTCCAAGACAATATGCATCTAATGCTGTTCTGCCATTTTTACAATACTCCAAGACAGAAGTATTTGGTGCCTTTATTGAAGGACAAAGCTTTTCTACAGGCAAAACCAGCTCTCCTGTATTTACAAATGTTAGAATCACCCTTGGTTATGTTTAGCGTGGCTAATTACCTTGTTGCTGCTGTCAGGATTAGGAGGAGGAGAATGCAAATGTAATATAGGGGTTTGTGTTGGAGGATGAAATGTTCTCTTTTTTTTAATGTATCTGTAAAATTTTAGCTAATAATTATTTTTAGCTGTTTTTTTTTAAACTGTGTATATATTGCTATTGCTGTATGAAATTTTTTATGAAATTGAATTGCTCTTTTTTAATTGATTGTAGCATGCTTTTATGATTTTTACTAAATCGAATAAAGTGGTTTTAAAAAAAAAAAATAGGGGGGCGTGGCTAACATGGCGGCCTGAACGGACGTGCTTTGTGAGGCTCCCCGGCCCAATGCCCCAGAGCACGGTGTAAACGGCAAAAATCCCCCCAAAACCCAGCTTAAACGGGTGTCGCTGAGGGGCACCCCGCCGCAGCACCCCCCTGGCCAGAATCCGGACCGGCGGAGTCACTTCACCGCGTCCACTGCTGCTGAGGCTGAGGGGACCGGCGCCATGGCGGCGCGGAGCTGAGGCTGCCCGGCGGGGCCGGAGAAGGTGGAGCAACCGGTGGATCTGCGGCGCTACCCAGCCGGAGACGGTGAGAGGCACTTGGACCCCGGCGGCGGCTGCGCACCCAGCACCTGACACCCTCTGCACTCGGGGCCCGCGCTCGGGACCCGCACGAAGGTCCGGCGGGCACCCGCAACTCCAGCCCCCGGCTTCGGGCCTAAGCTTCGACCGGAAGGGACCCCTCCCTGGGGGTCGGGTCCGACCAGGCCGGCCGCGCTTCACCTGCTGACCGCCCCGCAACCGGCATCTGGCTCCGGCCCCCCGCCTGGAGCTCTGTGTCGGGAAGGGGCCCCGCCCCGGAGCTGGAACACTGCCTCTAGTATGGCTTGCCTGCGAGGACAGCGCCATACTAGAGGCCCCGGCGCGAGGCCTATCTTAGTCACACAGAAGAGCGACCTCGCTCAGCACACCGCGGGGCCCGCTGCCTTTGGCCCCCTGGGGAACAGGAGCCGCACGGGAGTCACGTGGGACCATTAAGGGGGCTCTGCCAC
The DNA here is from genome assembly GCF_964263255.1 of Lissotriton vulgaris. NCBI lineage: Eukaryota > Metazoa > Chordata > Amphibia > Caudata > Salamandridae > Lissotriton > Lissotriton vulgaris. The sequence goes on along the minus strand of NC_141685.1, from coordinate 280,648,968 downwards.
TGTGGTCCCCCAGCTCCGACCTGAAGACGCCCCTGCGCTGCCACGCGACACGCGCTCTGGAAGAGAGCACACCGGAGGCCCCTGAAGAGGAGGACTGTGCCCCTGACGCCGGGGCCCGGCGGATGGCCGGCCTGCTACCCTACTCCCCGGCTTGGGGCCTGCCCACGCCTGTGAGGTGTCGACGCCTCCCACGGAAACACACCTAACCTGCATCTCGACTGCAACGCTCTAGGAGCTGGTCTGCCGAGGCGCTGCTTCCCGCTCCTGAAGCCATCTGCGCGACTCCACCGGAGTAGCTGCCAGGCCTCGCGAACCCTGCACCTCGCGCCAAAAGAGCGCCCCTTACCCCCTCTGTCCGTATCTACGAGATCCTGACTTGGACATCATGGCGCACTCCAGCCGGAAGGGGAATCGGAACATCGTGGACCTCTTGAATAAATCTGCACCGAAAGTGGAGAAGTCACAACCAGCGGCCTCCCCGAAGCCCCAGGGGAGCCCCCGGGGACAGGAAGAGGACAATGCCCCCATCACCAAAGCCTTCCTGGCCTCCCTCTTCAACACCCTGAGGGAGGACTTTCAAGCCCTGAAACAAGAGCTGACGGGGGAACAGCGGGAACTGCGCCGAGACCTGGACGGCCTGGGTGAACGGGTGGCATCGGTGGAGGAGTCGGACCAATCGCGCAGCATGGAGGTGGAGAGGCTGCAGCAAGAGATCATTAGACTACAGGACCAACAGGTAGTCTTACAATCGCATTCTGAGGACCTTGAGAACCGCTCTCGGCGGAACAACATACGGGTCCGCGGAGTCCCGTTGAAAGCTGTAACAAATGATCTAATAGACTATTTGCAAGCACTGTTCCGGGAGATTCTGGGCGAGCCTCAAGACTTTGAAATACGAATCGATAGGGCGCACAGAGTTGGCCTGGCGCGCCGAGAGTCGGCCCCTCCACCGGATATTCTGGCTTTCCTCCCGGACTTTCCCCTCAAGGAGCGCATTCTTCGGGAGGCCCGCAGGGCACAGCCTATTCGATTCCGCGACGAACCCGTGGCTCTTTTCCAGGACTTTTCTCCTATCACTCTGCTGAAGCGCAAATCCTTCCGGATAGCGACAAACTTCTTTAGAGACAATGGAACACCCTACTCCTGGGGCCATCCGTTCCGCCTGATCTTTAAATGGAACGGCTCGCTTCATCAACTCAGGTCGCTCCACGACACCTGTGCCCTACTGAACATTGAAATGCCGGAGGGGTCTGAATCCAGAGATGCATCCCCACATAGATCACAGGACGACCCGCCGCAGCGGCCGAGGGGCAGCTGGCAGACAGTGCGACGACGGCGCTCCCCGAGAAACATCCCGAAGCCGGACCCCGCCACGGTCGCTCAGGAGCGGGAGGCAGCGGTGCAAGAAGTGGCGGACAACACCGCAACAAATCTGTAAGCTTAAGAACTCTTGGGGGTTTTCTCTCACGCTATAATGACCTGGGGTGACAGGTCGGGGAGCCGCTAATTCGGCCACCGCCATGGTACCCCTTCTATTGACTTTCTATGGACCTGTGTCATACACAATTAGGCCCGAGACTTTGACTAGTTCCAGTTTTGGGGTTTGTTATGGGGAGGAGGGAGGGACGGAAAGCGGGGTGGAGGGAGGCTATGTTGTACCTAGAGGGGCACATCCTGTTGGGGTTAGGGAGGCTTTTTTGGGATGGGGGGTGAGAGGGACGATGGGGGGGTACGAAGTTGTGGGTGGGGTGAGGGGGGGAGAGTGGGTGGGGACCAGTATGCCAAGGGACTCCTACAGGATTCAGATGTTGACCAAGGCATGTCGTGCACGGCGGCGATACATGATGCTCAGCTTAGGTTTTTTTGAACTCTTACAATATGACTGACACACTCAAAGTACTATCCCTCAATGTAAAGGGACTCAACAATCCAATCAAGCGGAGGGCTGTCATCTCATATCTCGAAAACTCAGGGGCTGATGTCTGCCTACTGCAGGAAACCCACCTCCTGATCAAAGATTGGCACAGAATGCGCTCCCGGGCTTTTCCTCAGCAGTACTTCTCCTCCCTTCCGTCCAAGAAAGCTGGGGTGGCCATCCTAGTGTCCCGACGTTTCAGAGGCCGGGTGGGGACCAAGGTAGGGGAGATTAAGGGACGCCTCCTGGCCTACTCCTTCCTCATTGGGAACAGCGCGCTGACAATAGGCACCATATATGCTCCCAACACGGGTCAAGAACCATTTCTAAAAACTGCACTCTCCGAGACACTACAATCACCTCCCTCTAAACTGCTCATTGGGGGGGACCTCAATATAGTCATGGACACGAACAAGGACAGATCCGGGCACCGCTATGGAGATACTGGCGCTCTCTCGGAGGAGGGTGGGTCCTGGCTGCAAGAAAGGGGCATTCTTGATCTCTGGAGGGCGGCGCACCCCAACGCAGAGCGCTTCACCTTCTACTCCCATGTACACCGTACATACGCGCGTCTAGATCACTTCTTAGGCTCTTCGGAACTGCTCCCTCAAGTAGCCGACGTTTCCATTGTCCCAGCGGCCCTTACAGATCACGATGCGGTGGAACTGATGCTACGTATACCCACGGTACCACGCACTCCTGGCTCTTGGCGACTCAACGAACCCCTATTGCAGAGGCCGGCTGTTGTTCGGCAAATCCACAAATGCATCTCGGACTACCTCGCCACCAATGACACCCCTGCAGTTTCGGTGTCGTCTCTCTGGGGCGCCTTGAAGGCAGTAGTCAGGGGGGAGCTGATCGCCATCGCAGCTGCTGACGCCAAGGTCCGCAAAGAAAAGAGAGCTGAACTCTCAGCACAAGTGGCTGAACTTGAAAGAGTTCATAGCCGCACCTGCGCCCCGAGGATCTGGCGTCAACTGAAAGCCGCCAGGGCCCAACTAGCCGGCATCGATACAGACAGAGCGGAATTTGCCGCTCTTCGCCTCCGCCATACGTACTACGTAGGAGGTAATCGCACCGGACACCTTCTTGCAAGTGCCTTAAAAGCCAAAACTCACCGCTCAAAAATCACTACTCTCTTGGACGACTCCGGTACCGTGCTCACTGAAGACACGCAGGTAGCTAACGCCTTCCGCTCCTTTTATGCTTCTCTGTACAGTGAAGACAGAGTCTCGCCGTCCGACATTGACGCATACTTGCAATCGGCGGCAATCACGCCACTATGCCCAACATCAGTGGAGGCCTTAGATGCTCCCATCCGCCCTGATGAGGTCCTGGCCGCCATCTCACGCCTCCGCCCGCTCAAATCACCGGGCCCTGATGGCTTTTCCTTGGGCTTCTACAAGCTCTTTGGCCATGCACTAGCTCCGGTACTCACGAGATTGTTTAATTCTTTCGAGGGCCCAAGCTCCATCCCGCCGGACATGCTGGCAGCTGACGTAGTGGTGCTGCCCAAACCGGGCAAATCCCCGACGCACTGCTCTGCGTTCCGTCCAATCTCCTTACTCAACTTAGATTTAAAGCTATTCACTGGGGTGCTGGCGGCCCGCTTGGGCCCCTGCCTTCCGGGTATCCTCGAGCCGGATCAATCGGGCTTTGTCCCGAACCGACAATGCAGTGATAACACTAAACGATTACTGCACCTCGTGGATAAATCTCACTTTCAGGTCTCGGATTCGGTGCTTCTGGCCATCGACGCGGAAAAAGCGTTCGATCGTGTCGACTGGACCTACTTACAAAAAGTCCTGCAGCGATACCAACTGGGCGGCCGGTTCCAAGCATGGATCGCGAGCTGCTATCACCATCCTATGGCCCGGGTCCGGCTGGGCGGCCTCAAATCGGACCCCTTCGAAATTCAACGTGGCACACGTCAGGGGTGCCCCCTCTCGCCCCTTCTGTTCGCCCTGTACGTGGAGCCCCTGGAGCAGAAAATCCGAGACAACCCTCGCATTAGCGGTATCTCCTTTGGCCATGAACCCCACGTGGTGGGACTGTACGCCGATGACATCATCGCTGCTTTGGACCGACCGTCCAGCTCTATACCTGCTTTCCTGGAGGAAGTGGAGAGCTTCGGAGCGGTATCGGGCTTCAAAATCAACCGGGGGAAATCCTTGATCTTACCCCTGGGCAAGAACGCCCTTCCTAATACCCCACCACCTGATTTTGGCTGCGACTTGCAATCCTCCGCGCAGCTTCCATACCTGGGGATTACCCTCACTGCTTCCACGGACTCAACGGTGACCCTTAACTATAAAACACTTACCTCTCAAATTCGAGCCGACCTCGCGCGCTGGTCAAAGCAACCCCTCTCCTTGTTGGGCCGCATAGCGGCTGTAAAAATGTCAGCCTTGCCCAAGATCTTATACGTCTTCCAGACCCTTCCGGTCACGCCGCCGCCAGGTACGATTGCTGACTTGCAAAATGCCTTCCACCAGTTCATCTGGGAAAAGAAACGCGCACGACTGCACAAACAGGTGGCGCACAGACGCATTGACGAAGGGGGACTCGGGATCCCTAACCTCAAGCAATATTTTCAGGCCTCACAGCTCCGCTATTTAGTGGAATGGTACAGGCCGGAGTCGGAAAAGAGATGGCTCTTTCAAGACAGAGCGATGGCTCAGATGTCGCTGTGGAAGGTACCGTTTCTTGCCCGCCAGCATAGACCGCGATACCTTCTCCGCTCCCCGGTTACTCGCACCGTCATGAGGACGTGGGACACGGTGGCGGTCAGGCGGGGCCTGACGACCTTCCCCTCCCTGCTCACTCCGCTCTTTGATAACCCGGACTTTCCGCCGGGCACCGATCCCCGTGCCTTCCTGCAGTGGCGGAGCACAGATTGCCACTCAGCCGGTCATCTCTTTGACCTAGAGGGCTTCCTCCCCCTTGCCGACATCACACAAGGCTACGGAGTGACTAAACCTCACATGTTCCAATACTTCCAGCTGCGCCACTGGCTCACGCACCCGGACCACGCTCCCCTAGTTGCTCGACCAATGACGCCGTTTGAGAAATGGCTGATCACGAAAGACTCGGATAGGCACCTGATATCGGACCTTTACAAAATGTTATCACCTGTGGCCGGCCCAGTTAAAACGGCGGGGCAAAGGCGCTGGGAATCGGAGCTCGGAAGAACACTTTCGCCCATGGAATGGGGGTTGGTATTCTATAGAGCGGCACACACCACCCGTAACACTGCCGCCAGGGAGTCGGCGATAAAATTGGCCATCTACTGGCACCTTACTCCGGCAAGACTCAATCAGGGCAATCCTCTCCGAAGCGCTCGGTGTTGGAGAGGCTGCGGCGCAAGGGGCACTCTGACCCACCTCCTGTGGGACTGCGACGCTCTGCAAGGGTACTGGAAAGCGGTACTGGATGATATTGATTCCACCTTTGAAACTGAAGTCCCGCGCCTTCCTGCATACACTATCCTAGGGCTACCCAATGCGCTCACATTTCCCTTAAGGTCACTGCGAGGCAAACAGATGGGCATCGCCATGCAAGCAGCGTCGCAACACGTTCTGTCACTCTGGGGTTCCACCACATTACCCACCCACACTGGCTGGTTACACAAACTGTGGTTCACACTGGGCATGGAACGCATCCGGGCCACACTCACACAATCGACTGACTCCTTCCAGAAGACCTGGCACCCACTCCTGTCCCTCTTATCCAGGGAATTTCACGAAATCACATGCCCCAAATACCTTCGCATTCTGCGGCTCACAGACCCACTACAGGCTCCGCCACAACCTTAAACACCTTGCTACTTGTCAGCCCGAGAGTGCACTCAGGGAGACTCCGAACTACTGGCATACTGGTCGGGGAGGGGGGAGGATGGAGGGGCTGTTGGGTGGAGGGTGGGGGGTTGAGTTCTTCCTTTGGTTTTGTTTGATTGTAATTCTTACATGGCACCTTCAACTATATGCCGGCATCGCCATACTGTGTAGGTGTGATTTATATGCTTCTGAATGGCCTCTCAGAGAAGACATGCCTGTCTGTCTCGCTCGCTACATAACCCTACTGCATGCTTATCGCCTTACTGTGCCTGTTATTCTTGCTCTTGAACTTAATAAAACAAATTTGAAATTAAAAAAAAAAAAATAGTCACACATCAATCAAAACCACACAGCCCGGGGGAAGAGGGTTAGGGTTTGGAAAATGGATGGGAATGGGTTTTTTTTGGGGGTAAGTTTGTTGAGAGAAAAAAAAAAGCACAGCATGGACAAACAATAATTGAAGATAAAGAAATCTTTGGGTACAAAGCTAACCATAAATCTTTTAAGTGACATAAAGGAAGTGCATACACTACTGCATGCATTAAATTAGGTTTAAAAAATAGCAGAAGTAAAACCTATAGAATGGCTGTAGGGATGAATTTAGAAGCAGACATCCAAGAAATGCAGAGTCACACTCATAGAAGTTCACAGCAATAACATTACTTTAAAGATAATTAGAAAAGAACGGATACTGAATCTGTATGTTGTTGTAGTTGTCCTGTTGAATTTGGTAAGTTGCATGCATCAAACCATTCCTCTTATTAGCGGGACTCCTCCATTCCAGCTGACGCTCCGTCCATCAATGTTGGTGGCCAGAAGACACCCTGTCCACTGCCTGCCTGATGCTGAATTGCGGCTCGCTAATGTGAAGCCTGACTTCATCCTTTTTTTCCCATTGCACAGACTGAAACACGGCCTGTAATTATTGATGGAAAAACAGGAAGTGATATTAGAAAACCACTGACAAATAAATATAAGGTATATACGCTGTGTAGTGCAAAAAGTCACACTTTGGGTTTCCTAATAGACAGTACAATATTTTTGAAAGTGCGTACTCTGTCTGAGTCTCCTTTTGAAGGATAAATAAGTATGGGCAAATTAATTTAGCGGATCTTTCCCCTCAAGCTAGGTGTACTGGTGTAAACTGTGTTTTAGAACAAAATTAGACCTTCCCAGCAGTGCTACCACCCAGACCCTTACTAAAGCCAGTCGCAAAAATGTAGAAGACCCCCAATCAGATCTCAAAAAACGAGGCCTAGTAGAAAACTGGTGACAAAACGTACTTTGAAAGTAAAAGTAGGCCCAAATCCCCTTACCCACTGTGGATTGTATTCAAACCACTTGCAAGCAAGTAAAAGTATCCATACCCAGCATCGCTCCAAGACTCGCAAACCCCCCCACAAACAGCCCCCCACCCAAACACATGCAATACAAATACTGCTAACCCTAACGAGCCCTAAGTTAAGAATAGTGGCAAACGCTTTCTTTAACTATGCCAAATCCCCCCTTTCCCACCATGGATTTTCTTCAAATCACTTGCAACCAAAATTACACATTCCCACGAGTGCTGTAAGACCCCAGAACTCAGTTGCAAAAATCTAGAACACCCCGAAACACATGCAATTCTGCTGCTAGTGCTAACCCTAACGAACCCTAAGTTACAAAAAGTGCCAAAAGGCTTTTCCTCATGGATTTGGTCCAAACCAGTTTTATCCGGTATTAGACCTTCCCAGCAATGCCCCAAGACCCGCCAACCCACCCGCAAAAAAGCACAACACCCCCAAACAGCCAAAAAGCAAAAATGGGAAATCTCCTACTTACAATATTTTTCGGCCTTCTGTCCAAAGGCGCTGTGCAGCTAGGCCATAACTCCCGTTTTCCACCATGGATTTCCTGAAAAGCAAATGCAAATGCAATCAAAGGGCTACCTTCAAAATACTCTGCCATGCGCACAGAGCTCTTCATAGAACTGGCCCCACAATTCTCCAAGGGAAGATTGACTTCTACGTTCCCAACAGGAACCTAAGATCGAGTCAATCAGCTCTGGCCAAACCCAAGCGCATCCACAAAGCAAGAACAGGCGGACGCGCCTTCTCATATCTGGCAGCCAAAAGGTGGAATGATCTACCTGCCGACCTAAGACACACCAAAAACTATCTTCAGTTTCGCCAAAAACTAAAAACTCACCTCTTCCCTAAAACATAACCCCCCAGCATTACCCTCAGTAGTCTCCCTCGATTTACAGCGCCGTGATATCCCATGGGATGAGTGTTGCGCTTTACAAATACCAAAAAACAAACAAAAACAAAAACAATCAAAATTAGACTGTGCCAGCAGTGCTCCCAGACCCCGAAACCCACCCACAAACACCAGGAAGCCCCCCAAACAGGCCACAGAAAACATGATAGTGAGCAAAAAGGCAAAAACGTTTTCAAGTCTGATTTTGTCCAAACCAGTTTTGTCCGGTATTAGACCTTCCCAGCAATTCCTGAAGACCCGCCAACTCACCCTCAAAGAAGTAGAACACCCCCACAAGTGCAGACTCTTTCTTCATTGGGCGTAATCCAGCCCTCTCAATATGAGACATGGCATGAAGGGCGGAATGTAAAAACAACAGTTGAGGGACATAATGCAGAACAATGTCATACATTCACCCCAATACAGAGATCTGGGCCTAAATCCATAATTTTTTTGCACTCCACACCACCCTAGTTCAGACATGGCCATATGCAAATCAGCCTTGACCCTGTGCCTCATGGGAACATTCCAGGCCAAACTGCCAAGCCATGTCTTTCCTGGACCGGACTCAAGCATCCTAGGACCGATTTCTGGCTATCAGCTGTCTTCAGCCAGAATAGCTTGACTCCTGTGGTGTGGAGAGCATGGGACTCACGTCTGAGAATACCCATCCCACTCGGGGTGACAAATGTAGAAACAACAGTTGATGGACAGAATGCAGAACAATCTCATACATTCACCCCAGTACAGAAATACGGGCCTAAATCCATTGTTTTTTGCACTCCACACCACCCCAGTTCAACATGGCCATATGCAAATCAGCCTTGACACTGTGCCTCATGGGAATAGTCCAGCCCGAAGGGCGGAACGTACCACATGCCCCCAGCATTTGTCACGCCCCCCCAGCACAAGCCCACATCACAACGCAGACACGCCCACAAGGGACTACTTTGCTGGCACGGTTCTTTTACTTTTTAAATGAATATGGTGGGTGTCTGCATAGCCTATGTCCTTCTGCTGCAACTGCCCTTTCCAACGCTGTATTGGGTGTTGTGATTGGTGCTGTGGTTCCTGAGATTACCCGCCTCAAAGGTTTGGGCTCTCTCTTTATTATATTAGTACTAGCAGCCCGCCCCGACGTTGTCTGGGTTCGAAAAGTAAACTGTGTAATCTTGTTGGTAAAAGGTCCCTCTAGTTAATGTTACTCGTGTTTCCTTGTTTGTCCTTGCCCCCCCGTGAGAATATTGTTGCTTCTGCCAAGACGATATTTTATGTAGCACTTGGTGATGTTGGCGAGTGAAAAATTTGTTTAAACCCTGAAGTCAAGTTTTCTCCTTAGCGCCGCAAAAAGTGGGAGTGAATAAACGGCGAGTGAATCCGTAGCTTTGTTCTTAGGTTTAGAACGCAAGTAGTGTGGTGAACGCGGACTCGCTTAAGGGCCATGCGAAAGCCTGTTTTTTTTATGTATGATATCTCCGTGCGATAAATATTGCAGCTTCAGAACGGAAGAACGCTTACTCATCTAAGCCCTGAAACGCCGTGTAAGCCGCACCTCTTTTGCTTGAGATCATCCCCCTGTGACAAACATGAGTGTGACCAATGGTGAAATCGTTTATAAAATATTCCTCGCAAGGCTTGCATGTGTTATGCAAGTTATGTGTTGTGATTGGTCGCTGTGAATGCAAGCTGCGCCCCGTCCCTGATGTCAGCGTACAACGGTAACGCCCAGGTCAATGAATCTGCCTCCCCGAAGTGTGAGTGAGTGAATATTTCGCGTTTGCCATATGCTGCACTGTGATTATTGCGCGTTTGAAATACGCAGCATTGTGAGCACGAATGGTTAAAATACTCGACACTGTGAGCGCGAATGGGGTGTTTTGGTTTTTCACCGTGACATCTCGCATCTCAATGTTCTCCTCGCACATCTAAAGCCCACAACTTGCCTCTCTGAATGTTAACGCCCACATCTAACGCCCACATCTCACGGCCACATCTCCTCACTGTTTAGTTTTGCACCGTGAACTACAATGTTAACGCCCACATGTAACACCCACAACTTGCCTCTCTGAATGTTAACGCCCACACCTAACGCCCAGAAGGGACTACTTTACCACTGATGGCGCCCCCCCTTTTTAGTGTATATGGTGTCCATTTATATAGCCTATGTCCATCTCCTGGACCTCCCCTTTCAAATGCTGTATTGGGTACTGTGATTGGTGCTGTACTTTTCGAGTGTACCTGGCTCAAAGGACACAGTTCTCTCTTTATAATAGTAGTATATATGGATATGGACTAGCAGACCGTCCCGACGTTGTCCGGGTATGAATTGCTGCCGGACAGTAGTATATTGTTTTGTAGGATTTCGTTTTGATAGCATTTCTTATCTGTGACAGGCCTGTGAAACGCTCCGATTCACAGTGCACTGCTGATGCACTTAAGAGTGCGCATTCAGTAGTGTGTGAACTCGAGTTTCCCTACTTTATTTTTCCTTGCAATATTATATAGCGCAAACTCGACAACATGGCATGAGCACACTTTACATTACAGAAGATTATATTAATTTGTTATAGAGATAGAAGGATGACCGATCTTGGTGGTATTGGCGCTTTACAATGTATAGGCTCTTATTATTAATTACACCACTAATTATATATGTAGTTGGGTGCCTAGGCATGGGTTGTCATCCTTACCCCAAGTAATCCACAGATTAGGTATATAAATGCACAAAGCCTGTCACACCAACAAGAATTATCAATGGGATTCCCATTGATAATTCTTGTTGGTGTGACAGGCTTATATTAATTTGTGGTAGGCCCGGGAGTCAAAGCAATTTGCCTGGAATCACAGGATGTTGACCTGATGCCGAGATTCGAACGTAGTTCCCCAGCTCTAAAGTTCGCAATTCTAGAACTTGTGGCGGGAGGTGTGTCTAAAAGTGTATGTCGGTGCTGGGCGTCAATGAGAGAGACCTGTGCATTTTTCAAATCGGTGGTGAAAAAATATGAGTATGTTGCTGGAGATGTGGGCCGCCGTGCCTCCAATGTACTTACCGGGTGAGGGTAAGCACCCATTATTCAGCAACTTTCTTTCCGCAGACCATCACTCCGCATACTTTCATTATGAAAGTACCATGACTCCGCAATGCCATTATAACTCATGGCATTACATTTTATATGCTTTTACCACGCATACATTTACAACGAAATTCGTTGTAAATGCATGAATGGTAAAAGCATGGTTTTTTAATGTTTGGATAAGGTAAGTATGGGTATAGGGGTATATGTTTTGGGGTAATGAGGTATATGTTTTGGGGTGTTTGGGTATTTTAAGGGTTCAGATATAATTTTGGGTTATGGGGTACAGGGGTAGTTTTAGCGTTTAGGGATAGGTATGGGTTTTGGGGTACAGGTGTATTTTTAGGATTCAGGGCTAGGTTTGAGTTTTGGGGTATAGGGGTATTTTTAGGGTACAGGGGTAGTTTGGGGTTTTGGGGTACAGGGGTATTTTAAGGGTTCAGGGCTAGGTTTGGGTTTTGGGGTACAGGGGTATTTTTCAGGTTCAGGGCTATGTTTGGGTTTTGGGGTACAGGGGTATTTTAGGGTTCAGGGGTAGGTTTGGGTTTTGGGGTACAGGGTTATTTTTATGGTTCAGTACTAGGTTTGGGTTTTGGGGTACAGGGGTACTTTTAGGGTTCTGGGGTAGGTTTGGGTTTTGGGGTACAGGGGTATTTTAAGGGTTCAGGGCTAGGTTTGGGTTTTGGGGTACAGGGGTATTTTAGGGTTCAGGGGTAGGTTTGGTTTTTGGGGTACAGGCGTATTTTTAGGATTTAGGTATAGGTTTGTGTTTTGGGGTACAGGGTATTTTTATAGGGTTAAGATGGCTTAGTGTTTAAGGGTGTTGGGGTATTTTAAGGAGTAAGGGTGGGTTTTGATTATGGGGAGCAGGGGTATTTAAAGGGAGCAGGGTGGACACCCGGAGCTGGAATGTACAGAACCTGGGAAGAAAAACAATGAAATATTTGACACAACGCGCGCCCCGCACACACCCCCAGCACATGATATGAGACATGGCATGAAGGGCGGAATATAAAAACAACAGTTGATTGATAGAATGCAGAACAATGTCATACATTCACCCCAATACAGAGATCTGGGCCTAAATCCATCATTTATTTTGCACTCCACACCGCCACAGCCTCAGCCTTGACCCTGTACCTCATGGGAACATTCCAGGCCGAACTGCCAAGCCATGTCTTTCCTGGACCGGACTCAATCATCCTAGGACCAATTTCTGGCCATCAGCAATCTTCAGCCAGGATAGTTTGACTCCAGTGGTGTGAAGAGCATGGGACTCACGTCTGAGAATACCCATCCCACTCGGGGTGACAAATGTAAAAACAACAGTTGATGGACAGAATGCAGAACAATGTCATACATTCACCCCAGTACAGAAATCTGGGTCTAAATCCATCGTTTTTTGCACTCCACACCACCCCAGTTCAACATGGCCATATGCAAATCAGCTTTTAACCTGTGCCTCATGGGAACAGTCCAGCCCAAAGGGCAGAACGTACCACACGCCCTCAGCATTTGTCACGCCCCCCCCCCAGCAGAAGCCCACAGCACAACGCAGACACGCCCACAAGGGACTACTTTGCTTGCACGGTTCTTTTACTTTTTAAATGTATATGGTGGGCGTCTGCATAGCCTATGTCCTTCTGCTGCAACTGCCCTTTCCAAAGCTGTATTGGGTGTTGTGATTGGTGCTGTGGTTCCTGAGATTACCCGCCTCAAAGGTTTGGGCTCTCTCTTTATTATATTAGTACTAGCAGCCCGTCCCGATGTTGTCCGTGTATGAATTGCTGCCGGCCAGTAGTATATTGTTTTGTAGGATTTCGTTTTGATAGCATTTCTTATCTGTGACAGGCCTGTGAAACGCTCCGATTCACAGTGCACTGCTGATGCACTTAAGAGTGCGCATTCAGTAGTGTGTGAACTCGAGTTTCCCTACTTTATTTTTCCTTGCAATATTATATAGCGCAAACTCGACAACATGGCATGAGCACAATTTACATTACAGAAGATTACATTAATTTGTGGTAGGCCCGGGAGTCAAAGCAATTTGCCTGGAATCACAGGAGGTTGACCTGACGCCGAGATTCGAACGTAGCTCCCCAGCTCTAAAGTTCGCAATTCTAGAACTTGTGGTGGGAGGTGTGTCTAAAAGTGTATGTCGGTGCTGGCCGTCAATGAGAGAGACCTGTGGATTTTTCAAATCGTTGGTGAAAAAATATGAGTATGTTGCTGGAGATGTGGGCCGCTGTGCCTCCAATGTACTTACCGGGTGAGGGTAAACACCCATTATTCCGCAACTTTCTTTCCGCAGACCATCACTCCGCATACTTTCATTATGAAAGTACCATGACTCCGCAATGCCATTATAACTCATGGCATTACATTTTATATGCTTTTACCACTCATACATTTACAACAAAATTCGTTGTAAATGCATGAATGGTAAAAGCATGTTTTTTTAATGTTTGGATGAGGTAAGTATGGGTATAGGGGTTTATGTTTTGGGGTACTGAGGTATATGTTTTGGGGTGTTTGGGTATTTTAAGGGTTCAGATATAATTTTGGGATATGGGGTACAGGGGTAGTTTTAGCGTTTAGGGATAGGTATGGGTTTTGGGGTACAGGCGTATTTTTAGGATTCAGGGCTAGGTTTGAGTTTTGGGGTATAGGGGTATTTTTAGGGTACAGGGGTAGTTTTGGGTTTTGGGGGTACAGGGGTATTTTAAGGGTTCAGAGCTAGGTTTGGGTTTTGAGGTACAGGGGTATTTTTCGGGTTCAGGGCTAGGTTTGGGGTTTGGGGTACAGGGGTATTTTAGGGTTCAGGGGTAGGTTTGGGTTTTGGGGTACAGGGTTATTTTTATGGTTCAGTACTAGGTTTGGGTTTTGGGGTGCAGGGGTACTTATAGGGTTCAGGGGTAGGTTTGGGTTTTGGAGTACAAGGGTATTTTAAGGGTTCAGGGCTAGGTTTGGGTTTTGGGGTAAAGGGGTATTTTAGGGTTCAGCGGTAGGTTTTGTTTTTGGGGTACAGGCGTAGTTTTTAGGATTTAGGTATAGGTTTGTGTTTTGGGGTACAGGGTATATTTATAGGGTTAAGATGGGTTAGTGTTTAAGGGTGTTGGGGTATTTTAAGGAGTAAGGGTGGGTTTTGATTATGGGGTGCAGGGGTATTTAAAGGGAGCATGGTGGACACCCGGAGCTGGAATGTACAGAACCTGGGAAGAAAAACAATGAAATATTTGACACAACGTGCGCCCGCACACACCCCCAGCACACGATATGAGACATGGCATGTAAAAACAACAGTTGATGGATAGAATGCAGAACAATGTCATACATTCACCCCAATACAGAGATCTGGGCCTAAGTCCATCATTTATTTTGCACTCCACACCGCCTCAGCCTCAGCCTCAGCCTTGACCCTGTACCTCATGGGAACATTCCAGGCCGAACTACCAAGCCATGTCTTTCCTGGACCGGACTCAATCATCCTAGGACCAATTTCTGGCCATCAGCAATCTTCAGCCAGGATAGTTTGACTCCAGTGGTGTGAAGAGCATGGGACTCACGTCTGAGAATACCCATCCCACTCGGGGTGACAAATGTAAAAACAACAGTTGATGGACAGAATGCAGAACAATGTCATACATTCACCCCAGTACAGAAATCTGGGCCTAAATCCATCGTTTTTTGCACTCCACACCACCCCAGTTCAACATGGCCATATGCAAATCAGCTTTTAACCTGTGCCTCATGGGAACAGTCCAGCCCAAAGGGCAGAACGTACCACACGCCCTCAGCATTTGTCACGCCCCCCCCCCCCCAGCAGAAGCCCACAGCACAACGCAGACACGCCCACAAGGGACTACTTTGCTTGCACGGTTCTTTTACTTTTTAAATGTATATGGTGGGCGTCTGCATAGCCTATGTCCTTCTGCTGCAACTGCCCTTTCCAAAGCTGTATTGGGTGTTGTGATTGGTGCTGTGGTCCTGAGATTACCCGCCTCAAAGGTTTGGGCTCTCTCTTTATTATATTAGTACTAGCAGCCCGTCCCGATGTTGTCCGTGTATGAATTGCTGCCGGCCAGTAGTATATTGTTTTGTAGGATTTCGTTTTGATAGCATTTCTTATCTGTGACAGGCCTGTGAAACGCTCCGATTCACAGTGCACTGCTGATGCACTTAAGAGTGCGCATTCAGTAGTGTGTGAACTCGAGTTTCCCTACTTTATTTTTCCTTGCAATATTATATAGCGCAAACTCGACAACATGGCATGAGCACAATTTACATTACAGAAGATTACATTAATTTGTGGTAGGCCCGGGAGTCAAAGCAATTTGCCTGGAATCACAGGAGGTTGACCTGACGCCGAGATTCGAACGTAGCTCCCCAGCTCTAAAGTTCGCAATTCTAGAACTTGTGGTGGGAGGTGTGTCTAAAAGTGTATGTCGGTGCTGGCCGTCAATGAGAGAGACCTGTGGATTTTTCAAATCGTTGGTGAAAAAATATGAGTATGTTGCTGGAGATGTGGGCCGCTGTGCCTCCAATGTACTTACCGGGTGAGGGTAAACACCCATTATTCCGCAACTTTCTTTCCGCAGACCATCACTCCGCATACTTTCATTATGAAAGTACCATGACTCCGCAATGCCATTATAACTCATGGCATTACATTTTATATGCTTTTACCACTCATACATTTACAACAAAATTCGTTGTAAATGCATGAATGGTAAAAGCATGTTTTTTTAATGTTTGGATGAGGTAAGTATGGGTATAGGGGTTTATGTTTTGGGGTACTGAGGTATATGTTTTGGGGTGTTTGGGTATTTTAAGGGTTCAGATATAATTTTGGGATATGGGGTACAGGGGTAGTTTTAGCGTTTAGGGATAGGTATGGGTTTTGGGGTACAGGCGTATTTTTAGGATTCAGGGCTAGGTTTGAGTTTTGGGGTATAGGGGTATTTTTAGGGTACAGGGGTAGTTTTGGGTTTTGGGGGTACAGGGGTATTTTAAGGGTTCAGAGCTAGGTTTGGGTTTTGAGGTACAGGGGTATTTTTCGGGTTCAGGGCTAGGTTTGGGGTTTGGGGTACAGGGGTATTTTAGGGTTCAGGGGTAGGTTTGGGTTTTGGGGTACAGGGTTATTTTTATGGTTCAGTACTAGGTTTGGGTTTTGGGGTGCAGGGGTACTTATAGGGTTCAGGGGTAGGTTTGGGTTTTGGAGTACAAGGGTATTTTAAGGGTTCAGGGCTAGGTTTGGGTTTTGGGGTAAAGGGGTATTTTAGGGTTCAGCGGTAGGTTTTGTTTTTGGGGTACAGGCGTAGTTTTTAGGATTTAGGTATAGGTTTGTGTTTTGGGGTACAGGGTATATTTATAGGGTTAAGATGGGTTAGTGTTTAAGGGTGTTGGGGTATTTTAAGGAGTAAGGGTGGGTTTTGATTATGGGGTGCAGGGGTATTTAAAGGGAGCATGGTGGACACCCGGAGCTGGAATGTACAGAACCTGGGAAGAAAAACAATGAAATATTTGACACAACGTGCGCCCGCACACACCCCCAGCACACGATATGAGACATGGCATGTAAAAACAACAGTTGATGGATAGAATGCAGAACAATGTCATACATTCACCCCAATACAGAGATCTGGGCCTAAGTCCATCATTTATTTTGCACTCCACACCGCCTCAGCCTCAGCCTCAGCCTTGACCCTGTACCTCATGGGAACATTCCAGGCCGAACTACCAAGCCATGTCTTTCCTGGACCGGACTCAATCATCCTAGGACCAATTTCTGGCCATCAGCAATCTTCAGCTAGGATAGTTTGACTCCAGCACACAGCACAACGCAGACACGCCCACAAGGGACTACTTTGCTTGCACGGTTCTTTTACTTTTTAAATGTATATGGTGGGCGTCTGCATAGCCTATGTCCTTCTGCTGTAACTGCCCTTTCCAACGCTGTATTGGGTGTTGTGATTGGTGCTGTGGTTCCTGAGATTTCCCGCCTCAAAGGTTTGGGATCTCTCTTTATTATATTAGTATGGATTAACTGTGCAAAACAAAGAAAGACAGACACACAGGAATAAAAGTGAATAAGGACGAAAAAGAAAGTTATTGATTCATTGGCTCATTTTCAGGGCTCGTGTCAGGGAATAAGAGTTCGTCCTCATACTCTGCGAATTCAGGCGGGAGTAGGTCACCTAACAGAGAAGAAATTCCCTCATCTAGGTTGCTGTCCTCCTCGTCCTCTTCTTCCGGCGTGTATTCTCGTACTTTGTAATCTGGTGGTATGAGGTGTTGATTCATCTTGATCATTGTTAACCTCTCCACATTTTTGGGCGAGAGGCGGGTCCTTTTGCAAGTTACAATGCCACCAGCAGCACTGAAAACACGTTCAGAAGACACACTTGCGAGTGGGCAAGACAAGTAGTTTATAGCCAGATTGGAGACCTCTGGCCACAATTCTTTTTTCCCATGCCAATACGCCAATGGGTCATCATGAACATAGACCTCTGTTGAGTCTATCAGATAGTCCAGCACCATCGACTCAAGGTTCTCCACGGTTCCTCCACTTTGTTTATTTTTTACTGGGACCTTTAGAGAAGCAAACCCAAGCTGAGTTAGCCAATCCTCTTATTCACCCACTGTTGTGTCTGGTGCATATGATCCGGTTGCCGGTGTCTTTAACGGCTGAGAGGTCGCTTCTGCCACAGTCACAGGTGCAGAAGTGGATTCTTTTGACTGGGGATGGCCTGCTGATGCTGATGTACTGCCTTTTCCTTCAATTTTCTGGCGTTCTCTTTCAAACTTCATGGCTGACATAGCTAGCAAATGTTTGTACTTTTTAACATCTGCGTCATCAAAAGCAAAGAATACACTGCCTGCCAGTGCCTTTTTGTAGCGTGGATCCAGAATAGAAGCACAAATGTAATGCTGTTCTGAGTGGATCATTCGAAGACGTTCATCGCCAAGTAGGCACTGTAATAATTTCTTCGCGAAAACAAAAGCTTCTTGCTTTTCTTCATCTTTTTGAAACAAAGAAGACACCGCCTTCAGTTGATGCTCCAGCATGCGCAACAATGGGATAGCTTTTCCCACATTACAGTCCTCCCTGCTGACTGCACGCGTGAAGACCTCAAAAGGACGAAGCATGTCTGTTAGGCTTTTAACTAGCTTCCATTGCGCAGCATCTAGCCTCAGGTCCTTCTGAGCTGTACCCAGTGTTAAGAAATACTGATCGAGTAGCGTAAACTGCTCATACAGACGCTCAAGCATTTAGAAGGTTGAGTTCCAACGTGTTAGCACCTCCTGGATGAGTGCTTTCACTGGCATTCGACGTTCATGTAGCAGGCACCTCAGATGCTTCCGGGCCTTAAAAGAATGGCTGAAATGGTTGCACATTCTTCGGCAGGTGGTCACTAACTCGCACACTGGACTTTCTTCACTCAAGAATTTTTTAATAACCAGGTTTATACAGTGCGCCAAACATGGCACTCTGAAATATTTACCCAGCTCCATGGCCTTAACTACATTGGCGCCATTATCAGTGGAAACATAACCAATTGTGCGTTTTTTTGGGGACAGCCATTAAAAGACCTTTGTGTTAAACTCCTTCAAAATGTTTTCTCCTGTATGACTTTTCTCCATGCCAAACATGGCTATTGTTGCATGTTTCCGAGCAGCTTTAAAAACGTTGTCCGGATCAACACCTGCGTTTATCTTTGCTTTAACCCCTGAAAAAGAGACCCAGTGTTTAGTGATGCACATGTAATCAGTGCCTGCGCCACTGGTCCACATGTCTGTTGTCAGATGTATAGTGTGAACAGCACTCTTCTGCAAAGCTGCCCCAATCCCCTCCAGCACATCTTCATGTAGTGCTGGAACCGAAACTCTGGCAAAATAGAACCGGCTAGGAACCTTCCATTCAGGGCTGAGCGTTGCCACTAATTCTAGAACACCAACCCCTTCCACAAAAGAAAAAGGGAGAAGGTCCAGAGCTAGCATTTTAGCCAGCTTAGTGTTATACAGACGCGCCAGTGGGTGGTTGCATTCAAATGGCGCTCCTGAAAACAACATGGTTCTAATGTTGGCCTGGACCATTTTACAGGATGATGATGAGGATGACTTCTTCGACCCAGTTACGCTCGGTGATTATGAACTTTTTCGCATTGGTGTCTCACTCTCTCCCACACTATTACTGCAGCTCACAGGGGGTGTGCTGCTGGCAGGGGTACTGGGTGTAAGTGAAGTGTTTGACACTTCTTCCTCCTCGTCATCATCAGATGAAACATCAACGTTTACAGTTTGTTGACTTCCAATTCGGGCTTCCTTGATCTCCTCTAGGTGGGTGCGCAAACCATTGGACAGTGTGCTGTCTCTCAAGATGACCTCTCTGGCCTCCGGTACCATAGTTGGTACCTAACTTACCACGACTAACTGAAAGCTTACAAATGCTACAAATGGCTATGTTTTCCTTTTTTGGGCAAACACTAAAGAAGTCCCAAACTGTGGACTTGAAATGTCTGTGGGGGCCGGAGGAGGCGATACTGGTGGTGGTCGTGCTGCTAATGCCAGATGAAGTGGAGGATGTGTGCTGCCGAACTTTACTACGTTGTGCACTTGCACCACCACTAATTGAGGTCGAGGTGGATGGAGGTCCCTTCTGGCGAGAAACAAAAATGGAAGCGGTAGGTGGTGTACTAGTTAACTCCAATGATGGTGGTGTTCCCATTGCCTCCTCGTCGACAACATCATCACGCTCAGCAGCTTTTCGGGCTAGGGTCAAAATGTCTGTTTGCTGCATGCCCGCTGAGGCTGGAGTGACGTGTGTGATGACTGCGCCGTCGTCGTGAGAGTCTTCATCAGCAGGAGTATACGCCACTTCTTGCTGAGCGTCATCAGACTCAATAACTTTGAGACTTTCGGGGACCTTCCTTTTACGCTTAGCTAACTTTGTCAGATCATGGTGTGCCCCACTCTCAGACGGCAGTGGTGGTTCCCAAGTTTGATCCATATCATCAGAAGGAGGTGGGCTTGAAGAAGATGTAGACACCATCCTTGATCTTTTCCTTGCTAGGGATGTGGAAGACAATGAATGATCAGGAGTGGCTTCCTCAAATGATACCTCGGCTTGAATGTCGATTTCCTGATTTGCCCCTACTTCGGGAGGAACAACTATTGTGTGCACTTGTGCCCCTCCATGGACCTCTGCTTGCGCATCTCCTTGCGCTGCCTCTCCTTCCACATGTACTTGGGCTTGTACTTGCACATGTTGTTGTTGTTGCGGCTGTGGTTGTTCAACACTCGTCAGATGAGTTACAACAACCTGTGTTGATTGAGGGACATTGCTGCTACTTTCTTGCGATGAGCCAACATCACTGGTCGATGGTGATTGAAGAATTAGACTGGCTGCCTCTGTAGCACTCAAGGGTTTGGACTTAAGTTGGCATGGTGGTGGTGGCACTGAGCCCAATTGAGCGGGGGTGCTACTCCCAGCTTGGTCCCCAGCTGATCCCGTTGCTGCAGGCGTACTTTTTTTGTATTCCCAAAAAATGTGGCGGGCGGCACACCAGTCTCCTTGGTAACTTGCTTCTTCTGCTCCTTACTGGCAACTTTCTTGCTAGAGGAGCTACGGGGAACTTTTTTTAGGCCATCCTCTTCTGAGGTCAGAACAGCAGGCCGCAGTTGCATGAGTTGCAGAGTTGTCTGTGGCCAGACGTGACGTTGCGTGACATTATGCTGCACACACACACCGCTGCAGGACTTCTTCCTGGCACTGGTGGTTCTCTTGAGTCTTGTGCACCTAAAAGCAATGGAAGACAGAGGAACATCAGTTCAGTTATACACCCCATAAAGTCGAAAACCACAGAAAAATCAGCACAATCCCATGCCATCCATGCCCTCCATGATGTTTACATTAAAGAGTCCCCACAGAAAGACTCAGTCCATGCAACACTGGGTACCCCAGGGCAAAAGGCCCCAACAGCAGCCCAAAAAATCGAACACCACAGAAAAATCAGCACAATCCCATGCCATCCATGCCCTCCATGATGTTTACATTAAAGAGACCCCACAGAAAGACTCAGTCCATGCACCACTGGGTAACCCTGGGCAAAAGGCCACAACAGCAGCCCAAAAAATCGAAAACCACAGAAAAATCAGCACAATCCCATGCCATCCATGCCCTCCATGATGTTTAAATTTAAGACACCCCACAGAAAGACTAGGCCCATGCACCACTCACTACCCCTGGGCATAATGGATGAAAGCTAGGCAAAATGGGTGCAGGCCTGAGAACACTGCCTGCATTCAAAATGGCCCCTTGCCTCCCAGCACATGGCCAGGGTCTGCCTGTACCAGCACTCAAAATGGCCCCCACCCACATGGCCAGTCCCCATGAACACCCCAAAAAATCGAAAAATACACAAAAATCAGCACAATCCCATGCCATCCATGCCCTCCATGATGTTTACATTAAAGAGACCCCACAGAAAGACTCAGTCATGCACCACTGGGTACCCCTGGGCAAAAGGCCCAAAACCGCAGCACAAAAAATCAAAAACCACTGAAAAATCAGCACAATCCCATGCCATCCATGCCCTCCATGATGTTTACATTAAAGAGACCCCACAGAAAGACTCAGTCATGCACCACTGGGTACCCCTGGGCAAAAGGCCCAAAACCGCAGCCCAAAAAATCAAAAACCACAGAAAAATCAGCACAATCCCATGCCATTCATGCCCTCCATGATGTTTACATTAAAGAGACCCCACAGAAAGACTCAGTCCATGCACCACTGGGTACCCCTGGGCAAGAGGCCCCAACAACAGCCCAAAAAACGAAAATTCCAAAATTGTAGTTGCAGCAACTGTAATGCCCCAAACAAACTTACTTGTGACATTTCTAATCTAAAAGTGATCCAAAGAAAGTCAAAAAGGCCTCAAATCCAAATATCCTGCAGCATCAACAAAAAGTAATCCTTCCAGGTCAACATCCACATCAAAGTGACCAGCACATGAAGAAAGCACTGGGAGGAGCCTGCTGGACAGGAACAGGAAGTTGGAGACTGTGGGGCACTTCCTTCCTCCCCCCCCTCCCAAAATGGACTCCTTGCAAAAGAAAGTGCAGGCAAATGTCAACCTGAGGAGTTATTCTGATAAAAATCATCATTTCAGAAGGTTTATGCTGCTTGCTGGTGGATTTCTTGTGCAGAATTGCTAATTTTGTAATTTTGCGAGTGCGAGATTGTTGCTGCCCGCCGCATCTACGTGTTCGCAATTGCGAACTCCCGCGATACGTGATCACAGCGTACTCGCGTTGACAAACTCTCACTGTGCAAGGTGGCAAGCTGCGATGACGTAATCGCGGTCGCCAAACTCCCTCGGGATCCCGCAGCAAGATCCAAAATGGCGCAGCCACTCGCAAAATATCGAGAAAAACAACTCGGCAAACGCTGAATGACAGTAAGTGAACGCCGCGCACAGCAATATTGTATCACCAAGCAAAAAAATCCGCTGCGTGCGAATTTGCGGATTTTCGGCAAATTCACGAGAGTTCGCGGATTGCGAATTTACCGAAAATCTGCGAAATCCGCGAGCAGAACGGATTATACGCCCATGCTTACAAACAAGCATAATCTGAGCCTCTGGTCCTGCCATAGAATACAGCATTTTCCAGCATTCGAGACAAGAGTTTTAGATTCTATTAGGGACACGGAGGCAAGGATTATCCCACCTGTTGGGACAGGTAAGAATGGTTTACAACTGTCAGGTTGTCATATGATGAATAAGACATGTTTTTTCTTTTCCTTCCCTTAATTACCAAACGTTTGCTTTTGTGTTTTTCAAACTTGTTTCTGATTTCAGGAACGGATTCCAAACAGAGCTAAACCTGGAATGTCTCTGGGCGACAAAATCTTCGCTGGTGGTGGATAAGCTGTCTCATCAGGGACCTGTTATAGGAGTTGCACTCCGTTGAGATTCAGAACTACATCCTTTTTTTTATTACTTTGAGGAACAAGCACGGCTTGTTGCAAAGAAAGAGGCAGTCAAGATGGTGCCTCGCTATTTTGTATACTGTGGACCTTGTGGATTGGATAATGAAGGAGGGGTGGTTCAAAGGCTCATGGGAAATGTAGTGTTTTACATATGTTTTACAGTTTTGTCATTGGCTGATATTTGAGTAGTAAAGATTTGAGAAGCATAATCCTCGCCTCCGTGTCCTTAACAGAATCTAAAATTCTTGTTGCGAATGCTGTAAAATTTTGTAAAGTCCGCTTGAGACTTATGAAATGCGTTTTGTATGTTATGACTAAGGATACAAACTTATTAACACCCTTCAGAAGTATGCCTGACCCAACCCAGTTCATCCTAACTCCACTAACAGCATCAGAAACAGCTAGCGTGATTCAGGGTTCAAACCCTACATACTTCCAGCAGATCTACCCTTCCTCAATGCCCTCTGACCCTTTAGATCCAGTTAATAGCTATTCAAGCCCCACTCACATTCACCAGAACCAGAGTGGCCCTCCCACGTCCATTCTAGTCCCATTGGCCCCTAACACAGCCAGCCTGGGCCTGTCCAGTCCATCTAGTAGCCTCATTCAAACTGAATCTGCCTGGTGATGTCCAGTCCCATTCCCATTCTGACAAAGCCTGCTCCATGCAGTGTGTTCTCACACCATCAATATTCATACAACTCTGCCAGACAAAACCATTCTAGGTGCATGCACACTCACCAGAACCAGACAATAGACTTGATAACTCCCTGTTTTTGGGTCGAGCCTAGAGTCAGCATGCAAGCGCTGCTCTGATGAAGATCTGCTTTTGTTCAGTACCTGGGAGAAGGCCCGCCCACCCCCGCGTCCATTTCTTTTATTGGATTGTGTCTTTGTCCTTCAAATATGCTGTCTTCTGACTCCCTCATTGGCTTGTTAGTCCCTCCTTAGTACGCCCATGACAGTATTTGCATCCTCCCATGGCTACTGGCCCCTTTACTTGGTTGTTACACTGTGCGTGTACTATTTATTTTTTATAGTTTCCACAGGGGGTGCCATAAAAAGGTGGTTTACGATTATGTACACTTCTGGGGGCAGAGGGTCAGGAGGCGAGTGATGGGGCTTTGAAGGTGTCTGTTTACTGCATAGGGCTCTTGTTGTTCTTAATGAGGTGTCAACCAGCCGACATTTCAGGTCTACAACTGTAAAAATAACTCTACTGCCTCCTTAAAATGTGCACGTTTTTCAGTAATTGAACCGGTTTTAATCTAAGTTTCATGGTGTGTGCATTCAAGGTGGCTCCAGTAATCAGTGTTTGGTGCATCAAACGTACTCCACCCGCCCGGACTGTACCTTAGCTTTCATATGTCACCGCTCCAATGCTAGCAGGGAAGCCACGCCTACCCTCAACTTCGTTTGCCGAACTTTTGAAGCGCCGTCGCCCACGCATCCAGGCAGATGGGGAAGTCGCTTATCGAAGACAAGATTTTGAACCAAATCCTCTATTGCCTGCCCCATCTATACAAACTCAAGGTGGATGTACTTTGAGATTTTAAAGACAGGAAGACCCATTGGTAAAAACACCGCTCTGCTGATAATTGGGCGTCTGCAAATTATGCTTAGTATTTCTCAAATTATAAGTGAAAGCATCTCACCCTCCTCCCAGTCAAGTGATGCTTGATGCATTTTTGTTAAAAATAAATCAAGAAAAGGTATGTTGCTTCAAATCTCAGGAATGCTTTACTCCATTACATCCTAATTTATAAGACATGCACAATAAAAGCCTCTGTATTTTTCTGTGCTCCCACCCCACCCATTGTCTGCATTTCCTTTATTCCCGCCCCCCCCCCCCACTTGCGGTGACCCTTAAGGTAACCACCCTCATCCACTCCTGTTTTCAGTTTTAAACATGCTCCTTCCCCTCCAGTTGTCCGTGTTAAACATGCTCCCACCCCCCTCAAGTTGTCTGCATTTTTTTCTTTCTGCCCCCCTCCCCACTTGCAGCGGGCCCTGAGGTGCTCCCCCCGTGGCACACTACTGTTTGTTAAAATGCTGAACAGAGTCAGCAAAAAGCATTGGCAAAGCCAAAATGGTTGTTTTAAATTCGGATTTGTAGAAAAAGGATTGAGTTGATGGCATTTTTTGGAATGCAATGGATACTCAAGCTGTGCACCCGGCATGGGGTGGAATCCGCTCCCGTTTCAGTGCATTATAATTAACAGAGTGGTTTTGGGCTGTCCGCGCATTTCGGGAAGCACACGATAGAAGAGAATACAGTTGCATAAATAAGACAAAATTGAAGAAGAGAAAAACTCTGTCATGTTTACAGTGCAATGTTTTAAATTCACAGCACTCGGCTTCCTGGCTCGAAGATCCAGTTTCTGGGCGCTGGCAGACAGCGTCTGGCGTGGATTTAGGCTGGGAGTCTCTGGGTGGAAGGCAGGGGTGATTATTATGCAGCACTTGTTTAAGGGGAGGGTTCACAGGGCCTTTCTGCCTCTGGCCCTGCTTTTCAATTTTACTCTGGCACCAACAGCCGGCCGGAGCACTGCGGGATCACAGTTGTTGATGCTGGAGTCTCAGATCATTTACAAATCATATACATTAATAAGCATCTCATTAAATACACTCTGCTCCCTATATCCCCCACCCACATAATTATATATTTAGCTCTGAACAGGGGAGGGTATCTCAACAATGTCCAGTCTCGTGGGCGCTTCTGTCACGTGGACCCAAAACTTGGAATCAGCCACTTGACACACTATTACTTTATTTGCCTACCCCGGGGGTCCTGAACCCAACAAATTCCTACTATTTGCAGTCTGGAGGGGTGGGGGCAGCGCTGTCGCCACACTGCCCTGTCATGTCCCCGGATCAGCCTCATCCATACTAATATAATAAAGAGAGAGCCCAAACCTTTGAGGCGGGTAATCAGGAACCACAGCACCAATCACACCACCCAATACAGCGTTGGAAAGGGCAGTTGCAGCTGAAGGACATAGGCTATGCAGACGCCCTCCATATACATTTAAAAGGTAAAAGAACTGTGCCAGCAAAGTAGTCCCTTGTGCGCGTGTCTGCGTTGTGCTGTGGGCATGTGCTGGGGGCGTGACAAACGCTGGGGGCGTGTGGTACGTTCCGCCCTTCGGGCTGGACTGTTCCCATGCGGCACAGGGTCAAGGCTGATTTGCATATGGCCATGTCTGAACTGGGGTGATGTGGAGTGCAAAAAAACGATGGATTTAGGCCCAGATCTCTGTACTGGGGTGAATGTATGACATTGTTCTTCATTTTGTCCATCAACTGTTGTTTTTGCATTTGTCACCCCGAGTGGAATTGGTATGCTTAGACGTGAGTCCCATCGTCTCCACACGACTGGAGTCAAGTTATCCTGGTTGAAAATGGCCGATAGCCACAAACTGGTCCTAGGATGCCAGATTCTGGTCCAGGAAAGACATGGCTTAGCAGTTTGGGCTGGACTGTTCCCATGAGGCACAGGGTCAAGGCTGATTTGCATATGGTCATTTCTGAACTGGGGTGGTGTGGAAGTGCAAAAAAATGAAGGATTTAAGCCCAGATCTCTGTACTGGGGTGAATGTATAACATTGTTCTGCATTCTGTCCATCAACTGTTGTTTTTGTGTTGTGCTTTTCATGCCATATCTCCCATG
Organism: Lissotriton vulgaris; assembly: GCF_964263255.1. Taxonomy (NCBI): domain Eukaryota; kingdom Metazoa; phylum Chordata; class Amphibia; order Caudata; family Salamandridae; genus Lissotriton; species Lissotriton vulgaris. The sequence goes on along the minus strand of NC_141685.1, from coordinate 280,622,243 downwards.
GTGGGCGTGGACTGTGGGCGTGTGCGGAGCGCGGGATTACGGAAAATTAAACAAGCGCGTTGTGCCAAATATTTCATAGTTTTTTCTTCCCAGGTTCTGTACATTCCAGCTCCGGGTGTCCACCCTGCTCCTTTTAAATACCCCTGTACCCCATAATCATAACCCACCCTTACTCCTTAAAATACCCCAACACCCTTAAACACTAACCCATCTTAACCCTATGAATATACCCTGTATCCCAAAACCCAAACCTATCCCTGAACCCTAAAAATACCCCTGTACCCCAAAACCCAAACCTAGCCCTGAACCCTATAAATACCCCTGTACCTCAAACCCCAAACCTACCCCTGAACCCTAAAAATACCCCTGTACCTCAAAACCCAAACCTAGCCCTGAACCCTAAAAATACCACTGTACCCCCAAAGCCCAAACCTACCCCTGAACCCGAAAATACCCTTGTACCCCAAAACCCAAACCTAGCCCTGAACCCTTAAAATACCCCTGTACCCCAAAACCCAAACCTACCCCTTAACCCTAAAAATACCCCTGTACCCCAAAACACAAACATAGCCCGAACCCTAAAAATACCCCTGTACCCCAAAACCCAAACCTAGCCCTAAACCCTTAAAATACCCCTGTACCCCAAAACCCAAACCTACCCCTGACCCCTAAAAATACCCCTATACCCCAAAACCCAAACCTAGCCCTGAACTCTAAAAATACCCCTGTACCCCATAAATCAAAACTATATCTGAACACTTAAAATACCCAAACACCTCAAAAGATATACCTCAGTACCCCAAAACATATACCCCTATACTCATACTTACCGTATCCAAACATTTAAAAGAAACATGCTTTTACCATTCATGCATTTACAACGAATTTCGTTGTAAATGTATGCGTGGTAAAAGCATATAAAATGTAATGCCATGCACTATACTGGCATTGCGGAGTCATGGTACTTTCGTAATGAAAGTATGCGGAGTGATGGTATGCGGAAAGAAAGTTGCGGAATAATGGGTGTTTACCTTCCCCCGGTAAGTACATTGGTGGCAATGCGGCCCACATCTCCAGCAACATACTTTTCACCACCCATTTGAAAAATGCACAGGTCTCCCTCATTGATGGCCAGCACCCCCCTCCCTCTCATTTCTCATTGTCCTGCTCCCTTCAATCTACCCATGTCCCTCTCCCTCCCTTTCTGTGTCCTTCTCCCTCTCATCTCTCCACATCCCTCTCCCTCCCTTCTCTCATCATCCCTCTCCCTCCCTTCTCTCATCATCCCTCTCCCTCCCTTCTCTCACCAACCCTCTCCCTCTTATCTGTCAGCATCCCTCTCCCACCCTTCTCTAATTGTCCCTCTCCCTCTCATCTCTTATCGTCCCGATCTCTCCCATCTATCCACATTCCTCTCTCCCCTTCTCCCAGTGTCCCTCTCCCTCTCATCTCCCCATATTCCTCTCGCTCCCGTCTCTTAGTATACCTTTCCCTCCAATATTTCATCAACCCTCTAACTCCCATATCTTATCGTCCCTCTCCCTCCCATCTCTCATCGTCCCTCTCCCTCCCATCTCTCATCGTCCCTCTCCCTCCCGTCTCACTTCGTCGCTCTCTCCACACATCCCTCTCCCTCCCTTTCATTTCTCCACATCCTTCCCACCTCGCATCATCTCTCTCCATCCCTTCTCTCATCATCCCTCTTTCTCTCATCTCTCATCATCCCTCTCCCTCCCATCTCTCATCATCCCTTCCATCTCTCATCATCCCTCTCATCTCTCATCGTCCCTCTTCCTCACTTCTCTCATTGTCCCTCTCCCTCCCATCTCTCATCATCCCTCTCATCTCTCATTGTCCCTCTTCCTCACTTCTCTCATTGTCCCTCTCCCTCTCATCCCTCATCATCCCTCTCATTCCCATCTCTCATTGTCCCTCTCCCTCCCATCTCTCAGCATCCCTCTCTCTCCCATCTCTCAGCGTCCCGCTCCCTCACATCTCTCCACATCCCTCTCCCCCTTCTCTCCACCTCCCTCTCCCTCCCTTCTCTCATTGTCCCTCTCCAACTCATCTCTAATCGTCCCTCTCCATCCCATCGCTCATCATGCCTCTCCATTCCTTCTTTCAACGTCCCTCTCCTTCCCTTCTCTCAGCGTCCTTCTCCTTCTCATCTCTCATTGTCCGTCTCTCTACCTTCTCTAAGCATCCCTCTCCCTCCCTTCTCTCAGCATCCCGCTCCGTCACATCTCTCCACATCCCTCTCAGCCTTCTCTCCACCTCCCTCTCCCTCCCTTCTCTCATTGTCCCTCTCCAACTCATCTCTAATCGTCCCTCTCCATCCCATCGCTCATCATGCCTCTCCATTCCTTCTTTCAACGTCCCTCTCCTTCCCTTCTCTCAGCGTCCTTCTCCTCATCTCTCATCCTCCCTCTCCCTCACATCTCTCATCGTTCCTCTCCCTCCCATATCTCCACATCTCTCTTCTTCTCATCTCTCTACATCCCTCTCCCTCTCATCTCACACCATCGCTCTCCCTCTCATCTCACACCATCCCTCTCTCCCATCTCTCTTCGTCCCTTTCCCTCCCTTCTCTCCACATCCACATCTCTCTTCCTCCCTTCTCTCATCGCCCCCCTCTCCCTCCCATCTTCGTGATGCCCAATTCAAGGGTCTCTGCTTCATTTTTTCCCCTCCCTTGAGCCATGGCTGCAAGACTCAAAGAAACACTGGCAGAGGAGCCATGCCCTGGGCCTCTAATGCAACAGCAGCACCAATGATACCTTCAGCGCCACGAAGCAGGCCGTCCACTCTGTCCACTCAACAGGGCTGTTACTTCGAGGCAAGAAGCTCGAAGCAGGCTTTAGGCCACTTTGTGTAAAAAAAAAAAAACATTTAGGCCCCCTCGTTGCTTGGGCCCTGTTCTGTGCGCAGCAATGGGGCACCCCATGTTCTTTTCCATAGTAAGACTGCCATCACTGGGGTCCAGTACCCACTCACAGAGGGTGGGGAGGGGGGCTCCTGTGCTGGGGAACAGATATTAGACAACTAAAGAAGAAACATGACTTCTCGCCTAGTTGTCCGCTACCTGAAAGAAATGTAAATGTGTACAATGGTTACTCAGCAAATGTAAAGACTGCTGTCGAGCCAGTGTAGCTTTAAATGAATGGAGTCACTCAAGCTAATGGTGAGAGATATTTAGGAGCTTATTTAGAAAGCCCCTTCCGCCGCCGGTGCGTCACTATTTGTGACACACTGGCGGCGCACTTTCCTGCCCCATATTTACAAGGACAGGAAAAACCGCCCTGCGTGACTTTCCAATCCTTGTAAATATGGCCCCTTTGCACGCAACACTTTGCGTGAAAGGGGCGTTCCATGGGTGCTGCTATTAGTTCCCACACACACCCATGGAACCAGACACATTTCCATATTTACGAGCAATCATAAACCTGGAAATGCGTCTGAATGCTACGCCTCCCTCTTTCTATGCATGCTGCATTCTGCAGCATGCATAGAACAAGGACATCACTTCTGGTGATTGTTTATGTGCAAGAAAGTATCCCTTCCTTCACATAAACAATCATTTAATGATGTTTTCCAACTTCTATGTGTGCCAATGACGCACACATAGAAGTCTCGAAACGCCATTTTTGATTCTTTATGTGCAGGAAGGAACACCTTCCTGCACATAAATAATCATTGCCATGACGCAGGCATCCTTGCACCATGGTACAAGGGTACCTGCGTAGTCGCATAGCAGCTAACTGTGCGCCAGGGCAGAGGAAAGGGATCCGTCATATTGTTGTAGATATGATGCATCCCTCTGATTCGAATTAACGCAGCGCGGCGCAGCCAAATGGCTAGCCGCACCAGGCTGCATTCATTCTTTGTAAATAGGGCCCTTATTCTTTTAGAGAGGCAATATATGTGCAGTTAAAAGGAAGGTAAGCTTTCAATGGATACATTTAAAAATATTTACACGAGGTATAGTCTGAATGCTTATCACTAAAATGTGTATTTTTAAAACACTTATTTTTTCTTTAAGGTTATTTTAGAAATGCAATGAAGGCACGGTATATAAGAGGCTGCTGCAAAATATTAACATTCACAAGGGCTTATTTACAAGCCCCTTGCGGCACTTTTACATCATTTTTTAACACTGGAAAAGTGAAGTACGGGTGGGCAATAAGCCCCACAATGTTTTCTGTCATAGGCTCAGACCTCGTAGCGCTATAAACAAGTCACTGTTCCTCACTGCGCTAATCAGGATGACATTCTATAACTCTGGTGACACCCAAAGACTTTTGCAGTGATCACATTAGCCAACGGAGGTTTCATCAGATTAAAGAGTATATTTCCTCCCTTTAGTTTAACTTGCGTTTATCTTTCATTTGAGGGGAGTACATGTTTTTTTTATATATATAGGTACCAAAAGGTGAAGAACAAACTATGAACGCCGAAATCTGCTGTGCTAAGTGAAATCCTCTATGTGCCGACAGAGAGCTCACACATTTGTAACTACTAACACTAATGATGCCTTGCTTCTCATGAAGTTAGTGTAAATCTGTTTTCTAACTCATCGTTATGGATCGGGGATGGTGATCCCAGACCCTCCAAAAATTATGATCACGGTCGATTATCATCGCCACCCATAGTGCGATGAACATCGATGTGTCGAAGGTACTATGAGCAACGTTCTTGTCTCCCGATTCCTATTATTAAGAACACTTAGGAAAATTACGGTGACTTTCCATCATAACTATTTAAAGAAAATGTAATGCTGTCTTACCAAAACACCTGCACGCATGAAATATTTCTTAGTCTTGAAGTTTAAAAATGACTCTTTTACACATGACAATGAAACAAAAGGGTTTGGTAGCTTTGCACTGGCTTCTGGGTATGCAAAATACCCCGAACGAAATCGGGTTGTTGTCAGATAGACTGCCCTCTAGTAACAGCAGATGGTACAGCAACTGCTGCTTGGCAGATGGTTTAATTTATCCCTCCATCCCCTCCTAACTCACTCTCCACAAGCACACACACACACACACACACACACACACACTCTCTCTCTCTCTTTCTCTCTCTCTCACACACAGCTCTCGCTCTCTCGCTCTCTCTCTCTCACACACACACACTCACACTCACACTCTCATAAAGAAAAAGCTGCAAAGACCAATGGTTTGGAATTTGAAATGAAAATAATGGGGCTTATTTACAAGCCTCTTGCGCTGCCTGTACACCTCTTTTACCCATAATAAAAGTGACGCACGGGCAGCGCAAGGGGTTTGTAAACAAGCCCAGTGGCGGCTGGTGGATTTGGAAAGTGGTGTGGCGAAAGAAAATGCCTTTGATCCAAGGTAGTGAGTAAAGTGAATACGCCCCATGGGCCTCATTTATGAGGCCTTGCGTCAGTTTTGCGCTTCTGATGCGTCACTTTTGCGCTTACAGACCCATCAGTAATACTGACGTATCTGTAACTCCTTGCGACATGATGCGTCATACATTAAATATGACGCATCAGGTATGTCGCAAGGAGTGCGCACTGAGAAGTGACTCATCGCTGCTTTCACGCAGCGATGCGTCATTTCCGATAAATGAGGCCCCATGTCCTTAAGAGGGATTTAGGGGCTCTTTCTTCTAGAAAAAAAGATCTGAGACAAAAATTGCATTTAATTGCATAATTTGCACATAAATCATCTCAGAACTGAGGTGTTCTTAAGGGATACTAAAGCTGTATATTGGATTTGCATCTGTTCTCTAGCTATGGTTGGAAGGGAAAACTGGGTCTGCTTCTTCTTGAATGAGGGGCTCATGATACATTTCTGATGACAGCCTTGAGATACTATACAGTGATTCTCTCCACCATCTGTGGTGTGCAGCTATCTTTTCGCAGCCTGTTTTGAGAATGCTTTCGTGAATGAAGACACACTAGCGTCTCTGATTATTAATACATAATACCTAATATTTAAATTTGTCACTGTACTCTGCATCTATTTGCTTTTCACATGTATATTTCTGAATTTGTTTCAATGGATCATGTAAAATATGCAGGGGCAGATTTACAAGCCACTTTCGCCACTTTTGCGTCACATTTCCCCTGTTAAAAATGATGCAAAAGTGGCGCAAGGGGCTTGTAAATCTGCCCCGTAGTTTTTAAGACCGTTCATATTTTGGTATAAAAATGAACGGAAGTGACAGTGGGACACATAGCATCGAAAGGGTTTGAAGTAAAATGGTTGTTTACTACAAGCCTGAGCAGCAGTAAATCCCGCAATTCTGATAATGCTCACACACACACAAGACTTTGGACACCGAGACTGCAGACCCATGTACTAGAAGCGAGAGACACAGTAAGTATGACGCAGAGTTAGTTAGGTAGTTTTCACAGGAGAGTGCTGTGCCTCAGTTTAGAGGTTTATAGCTGCTCTCTTTCAGCCTGTGCAATGACTATAAGTTGCTTACATAGAAAAACACACTGGGAGCATGACTACGAAAATAAAAATGAATGCTCAAGCAAAATCCAGTTTGGAAGACGGAGGCAAAGGTCCTACGCTGCTAAGGAATAACAGGTATAGGCAAAGCGGAAACACTGGGATATTCTCAACAACGTGTGTTAACTATCGCCAAAATTGCTTAATGCAACTTCTCACTTCGCAGTCTATTGCGGTAAAATAACACTGTGTTAACGCAGTATTGCCAACCTGGTTTCACCATGCGATAGCCTCACAATAAGGTGACAAATGCCCACGTTAAAATCAACGTGACACCGAAAAAATGCAAAACTCTAACGAGAAAAAAGGTGCCACATGCCAAATCGTGAAACAAAAATCTGCGATAACCAGCGACAGGCCTGCAATTTCCACTCGACATGTGGGAAATCGCACCATAAAAGCAGAGAAAAAAAAAGATCGAAAAATGTAACTGCGTAGCACCATCGACACACTCGGACCGAGTGCACATGACAACGGTAACCCCACAAGCTCCACGGACAACCAGCCAGGAACCCCAGGGCCGGGGAAGGCCAAGGAGAAGATGAAGAGGAAGACGGGGCAGTCCGCAGGAAAATTAGATCATCGTCACGGAGGTGACAGGACACTACCAACAATTGTTCGTCACCTCCACTGTGTCATCAGCCACACAAACGGAAATATGACAGCACATCGTGAACAACGTGAATGCAGTCGGAGTGTCGAGGTGGACAATGGAAAAGGTCAACAGGTGCTGGAATGTTGTGAAGAGCAAAACCAAGAAGAAACCTGATGCCAACATGAAATCAGCAACGCAGATTGGAGGTGGGGGACTAGCGGCACACCAGCAGCTGGTGGCCACAGTCATCAGTCGGGAAAATGTGCCAGGAGATGGGGATCGGGACACTGCTCAACATGACCTGACACAACATCAAAAGGGTGAGTACCGACCAGGGACTGGGGGGACAAGAGGAGATTGGCACTATGGCACACATGCACAATTAAGTAGAGCACACTGCACACCCAAAATGACTTGGGATCATGTCCCTGATCCCCGTGCCACACCGCAGAACACATACAGAAAGTCAGGGAATGTGTGTTGAAATTAATTTATGTGCACATGCTGTGTCTGTGGTCATTTTGTATTGTCTCATGGTTGCTAAGGACTGCCACAATGTGACGTCCTCATGTGAAGAAATTGTCAATGATGGCATTCCTACAGGCTATTCCTGCTGCAGCTGCAGTGGGGCGTGGTCCGCCTGCCTCATCTCCTCATCATCGTCCAGTGCATCTGGCACTTGTATCCATGGGGCATTGGTGCGTACACAAGCAAGCAACGGTCATCTTGCACACAATGTCTGGGCTTTACAGGAGCCTCCCACCTGTGATGTCCAGGTGGACATCAATACGCTAAATGTGTGTTCCACGATACCCCTGGTGCGTTTGTGGGCCACATTGTACTGCCTCTGGGCCTCTGTGTTTTTGGGACCCGGAGGGGCATCATCATCCAAGGGTAGAGTGCATATCCTTGATCACCTGTGAGAGTGCAGAGAGACAGGAGTCAATAGTTGGTTCTGCATGATATGTTGGCAGGTTCACTAGTTGATTGGCATGTGATATATGTGTCATAGTGATTCCTGTGTGACATATACTACTTGTAGCAAATGAGCGCCCTCAATGTGTATTATGTAGCCTCACTGCTGCTCCTCCCTCCGAGCCTAATCACTTGTGTGCGCTGCGCAGTTGCATCACTTGCACTCCTACGGAACACCATTGTCATGCCTGTCTGCACATGTCCACAAGCCTGACAACAACACTGTGGTGTTGGTCGTTGAAGGTAGGCGGCCACGGGTGTGTAGGTCTATGGTAAGGATAGGACGGACACAGATGTAGAGTTCATGGCTGACTGAACTCGCAATGCGGGCGAGGCAATACCTTTGGCTGATGCTGCGGCAATAGCGATACACACACAACAGTTGGCATGTATGATCCTGGACCCAAGCGGACTTGCACTCATACATTCTTCCCTTCGGCCTTGCCCGCACAATGGGGGCATGTAACATTACAAAGTTGTCCATTGCGAGACGTGTGGCCCGACACTACAACAGAGACACATGCATCAGGTACTTCATTGGCAAGCCCAACACTTAACCACGCCCAGAGCCCCGGGGTGATCATCCACACCCCTATGCTGGACTTTCATACGCCAGCCGACTCCAGCAATGCCTACAGGGGGGTACGACACAGCTACATGTCCCAGGTCTCCACCACTGCCTGAGGTGACATGGTGGTGTCCACTGCACACAGCACAATGCTATGTGGCAGGGCCCGGGGCCCTCATGCATACACAATGACCACACAGACACACTTAGATAGTTTGTGGAACTGGCAATGGTCACGTGCACCTGGCCCCTTTTATTGCCAGGGTCACATGTCCAGTGACACCTGTGCTGGATGGGTGTGGGGTGAGTGTGAGCCAGCCCTCAAGGAGTGGTTGGTGCTGGCAACAACTACAACAGTGATCAAACAATCAGAAGTTCACAGTTCAAACACCAAAGGTCCATGACACATAGAAGTCTCGAAACGCCATTTTTGATTCTTTATGTGCAGGAAGGAACACCTTCCTGCACATAAATAATCATTGCCATGACGCAGGCATCCTTGCACCATGGTACAAGGGTACCTGCGTAGTCGCATAGCAGCTAACTGTGCGCCAGGGCAGAGGAAAGGGATCCGTCATATTGTTGTAGATATGATGCATCCCTCTGATTCGAATTAACGCAGCGCGGCGCAGCCAAATGGCTAGCCGCACCAGGCTGCATTCATTCTTTGTAAATAGGGCCCTTATTCTTTTAGAGAGGCAATATATGTGCAGTTAAAAGGAAGGTAAGCTTTCAATGGATACATTTAAAAATATTTACACGAGGTATAGTCTGAATGCTTATCACTAAAATGTGTATTTTTAAAACACTTATTTTTTCTTTAAGGTTATTTTAGAAATGCAATGAAGGCACGGTATGTAAGAGGCTGCTGCAAAATATTAACATTCACAAGGGCTTATTTACAAGCCCCTTGCGGCACTTTTACATCATTTTTTAACACTGGAAAAGTGAAGTACGGGTGGGCAATAAGCCCCACAATGTTTTCTGTCATAGGCTCAGACCTCGTAGCGCTATAAACAAGTCACTGTTCCTCACTGCGCTAATCAGGATGACATTCTATAACTCTGGTGACACCCAAAGACTTTTGCAGTGATCACATTAGCCAACGGAGGTTTCATCAGATTAAAGAGTATCAGCCTGATTCATGATCGGGCCGTTTTGCGAGGCTCAAATAGCGAATCATAAGGAATCGCTATTTGAGACTCGCAAAACGGTAATCATGTAGGAATCGCAATATTAATTGCGATTCCCACTGATTCCTTATTTGCGATTAGCTAATTGCTAATCGCAAATAAGGAATAACTCCCCATGCATTCCTATGGGCCAAAAGGCCCATAGGAATGCATGGGGAGTATTCCTTATTTGCGATTAGCAATTAGCTAATCGCAAATAAGATAGCGATTTAAAGGGTGCCAGGGGTGTCCAAAGGACACCCTGTAGCACCCCTTAAATGCAAATTGAAACAGGTGTTGCGCACACACATGTCCAAAGGACATGTGTGTGTGCAACATGCAACTTAGAAAAATGCTTTTAAAAGCATTTTTCTAAGTTTTTGCTATTTACCGAGAGGTCTGACCTCTCGGTAAATAGCGGCCCAAAATTGCATTTTCGCATTTTTCAAATGCTTCATGAATTGCATTTAAGGAATCTCAAATAGAGATTCCTTAAATGTAATTCCTCGCAATTTAGCGATTTAGCAATTACCGATTTTTGCATTTGGGATGCTGAATCCCAAATGCAAAAATCGCACTCGCAAAGGGCCGGATTCTCAGAATCCGGCCCTTTGCGAGCCCATTTAGCCTTCATGAATAAGGCTGTATATTTCCTCCCTTTAGTTTAACTTGCGTTTATCTTTCATTTGAGGGGAGTACATGTTTTTTTTATATATATAGGTACCATAAGGTGAAGAACAAACTATGAACGCCGAAATCTGCTGTGCTAAGTGAAATCCTCTATGTGCCGACAGAGAGCTCACACATTTGTAACTACTAACACTAATGATGCCTTGCTTCTCATGAAGTTAGTGTAAATCTGTTTTCTAACTCATCGTTATGGATCGGGGATGGTGATCCCAGACCCTCCAAAAATTATGATCACGGTCGATTATCATCGCCACCCATAGTGCGATGAACATCGATGTGTCGAAAGTACTATGAGCAACGTTCTTGTCTCCCCATTCCTATTATTAAGAACACTTAGGAAAATTACGGTGACTTTCCATCATAACTATTTAAAGAAAATGAAATGCTGTCTTACCAAAACACCTGCACGCATGAAATATTTCTTAGTCTTGAAGTTTAAAAATGACTCTTTTACACATGACAATGAAACAAAAGGGTTTGGTAGCTTTGCACTGGCTTCTGGGTATGCAAAATTCCCCGAACGAAATCGGGTTGTTGTCAGATAGACTGCCCTCTAGTAACAGCAGATGGTACAGCAACTGCTGCTTGGCAGATGGTTTAATTTATCCCTCCATCCCCTCCTAACTCACTCTCCACAAGCACACACACACACACACACACACACTCTCTCTCTCTCTTTCTCTCTCTCTCACACACAGCTCTCGCTCTCTCGCTCTCTCTCTCTCACACACACACACTCACACTCACACTCTCATAAAGAAAAAGCTGCAAAGACCAATGGTTTGGAATTTGAAATGAAAATAATGGGGCTTATTTACAAGCCGCTTGCGCTGCCTGTACACCTCTTTTACCCATAATAAAAGTGACGCACGGGCAGCGCAAGGGGTTTGTAAACAAGCCCAGTGGCGGCTGGTGGATTTGGAAAGTGGTGTGGCGAAAGAAAATGCCTTTGATCCAAGGTAGTGAGTAAAGTGAATACGCCCCATGGGCCTCATTTATGAGGCCTTGCGTCAGTTTTGCGCTTCTGATGCGTCACTTTTGCGCTTACAGACCCATCAGTAATACTGACGTATCTGTAACTCCTTGCGACATGATGCGTCATACATTAAATATGACGCATCAGGTATGTCGCAAGGAGTGCGCACTGAGAAGTGACTCATCGCTGCTTTCACGCAGCGATGCGTCATTTCCGATAAATGAGGCCCCATGTCCTTAAGAGGGATTTAGGGGCTCTTTCTTCTAGAAAAAAAGATCTGAGACAAAAATTGCATTTAATTGCATAATTTGCACATAAATCATCTCAGAACTGAGGTGTTCTTAAGGGATACTAAAGCTGTATATTGGATTTGCATCTGTTCTCTAGCTATGGTTGGAAGGGAAAACTGGGTCTGCTTCTTCTTGAATGAGGGGCTCATGATACATTTCTGATGACAGCCTTGAGATACTATACAGTGATTCTCTCCACCATCTGTGGTGTGCAGCTATCTTTTCGCAGCCTGTTTTGAGAATGCTTTCGTGAATGAAGACACACTAGCGTCTACGATTATTAATACATAATACCTAATATTTAAATTTGTCACTGTACTCTGCATCTATTTGCTTTTCACATGTATATTTCTGAATTTGTTTCAATGGATCATGTAAAATATGCAGGGGCAGATTTACAAGCCACTTTCGCCACTTTTGCGTCACATTTCCCCTGTTAAAAATGATGCAAAAGTGGCGCAAGGGGCTTGTAAATCTGCCCCGTAGTTTTTAAGACCGTTCATATTTTGGTATAAAAATGAACGGAAGTGACAGTGGGACACATAGCATCGAAAGGGTTTGAAGTAAAATGGTTGTTTACTACAAGCCTGAGCAGCAGTAAATCCCGCAATTCTGATAATGCTCACACACACACAAGACTTTGGACACCGAGACTGCAGACCCATGTACTAGAAGCGAGAGACACAGTAAGTATGACGCAGAGTTAGTTAGGTAGTTTTCACAGGAGAGTGCTGTGCCTCAGTTTAGAGGTTTATAGCTGCTCTCTTTCAGCCTGTGCAATGACTATAAGTTGCTTACATAGAAAAACACACTGGGAGCATGACTACGAAAATAAAAATGAATGCTCAAGCAAAATCCAGTTTGGAAGACGGAGGCAAAGGTCCTACGCTGCTAAGGAATAACAGGTATAGGCAAAGCGGAAACACTGGGATATTCTCAACAACGTGTGTTAACTATCGCCAAAATTGCTTAATGCAACTTCTCACTTCGCAGTCTATTGCGGTAAAATAACACTGTGTTAACGCAGTATTGCCAACCTGGTTTCACCATGCGATAGCCTCACAATAAGGTGACAAATGCCCTCGTTAAAATCAACGTGACACCGAAAAAATGCAAAACTCTAACGAGAAAAAAGGTGCCACATGCCAAATCGTGAAACAAAAATCTGCGATAACCAGCGACAGGCCTGCAATTTCCACTCGACATGTGGGAAATCGCACCATAAAAGCAGAGAAAAAAAAAGATCGAAAAATGTAACTGCGTAGCACCATCGACACACTCGGACCGAGTGCACATGACAACGGTAACCCCACAAGCTCCACGGACAACCAGCCAGGAACCCCAGGGCCGGGGAAGGCCAAGGAGAAGATGAAGAGGAAGACGGGGCAGTCCGCAGGAAAATTAGATCATCGTCACGGAGGTGACAGGACACTACCAACAATTGTTCGTCACCTCCACTGTGTCATCAGCCACACAAACGGAAATATGACAGCACATCGTGAACAACGTGAATGCAGTCGGAGTGTCGAGGTGGACAATGGAAAAGGTCAACAGGTGCTGGAATGTTGTGAAGAGCAAAACCAAGAAGAAACCTGATGCCAACATGAAATCAGCAACGCAGATTGGAGGTGGGGGACTAGCGGCACACCAGCAGCTGGTGGCCACAGTCATCAGTCGGGAAAATGTGCCAGGAGATGGGGATCGGGACACTGCTCAACATGACCTGACACAACATCAAAAGGGTGAGTACCGACCAGGGACTGGGGGGACAAGAGGAGATTGGCACTATGGCACACATGCACAATTAAGTAGAGCACACTGCACACCCAAAATGACTTGGGATCATGTCCCTGATCCCCGTGCCACACCGCAGAACACATACAGAAAGTCAGGGAATGTGTGTTGAAATTAATTTATGTGCACATGCTGTGTCTGTGGTCATTTTGTATTGTCTCATGGTTGCTAAGGACTGCCACAATGTGACGTCCTCATGTGAAGAAATTGTCAATGATGGCATTCCTACAGGCTATTCCTGCTGCAGCTGCAGTGGGGCGTGGTCCGCCTGCCTCATCTCCTCATCATCGTCCAGTGCATCTGGCACTTGTATCCATGGGGCATTGGTGCGTACACAAGCAAGCAACGGTCATCTTGCACACAATGTCTGGGCTTTACAGGAGCCTCCCACCTGTGATGTCCAGGTGGACATCAATACGCTAAATGTGTGTTCCACGATACCCCTGGTGCGTTTGTGGGCCACATTGTACTGCCTCTGGGCCTCTGTGTTTTTGGGGCCCGGAGGGGCATCATCATCCAAGGGTAGAGTGCATATCCTTGATCACCTGTGAGAGTGCAGAGAGACAGGAGTCAATAGTTGGTTCTGCATGATATGTTGGCAGGTTCACTAGTTGATTGGCATGTGATATATGTGTCATAGTGATTCCTGTGTGACATATACTACTTGTAGCAAATGAGCGCCCTCAATGTGTATTATGTAGCCTCACTGCTGCTCCTCCCTCCGAGCCTAATCACTTGTGTGCGCTGCGCAGTTGCATCACTTGCACTCCTACGGAACACCATTGTCATGCCTGTCTGCACATGTCCACAAGCCTGACAACAACACTGTGGTGTTGGTCGTTGAAGGTAGGCGGCCACGGGTGTGTAGGTCTATGGTAAGGATAGGACGGACACAGATGTAGAGTTCATGGCTGACTGAACTCGCAATGCGGGCGAGGCAATACCTTTGGCTGATGCTGCGGCAATAGCGATACACACACAACAGTTGGCATGTATGATCCTGGACCCAAGCGGACTTGCACTCATACATTCTTCCCTTCGGCCTTGCCCGCACAATGGGGGCATGTAACATTACAAAGTTGTCCATTGCGAGACGTGTGGCCCCGACACTACAACAGAGACACATGCATCAGGTACTTCATTGGCAAGCCCAACACTTAACCACGCCCAGAGCCCCGGGGTGATCATCCACACCCCTATGCTGGACTTTCATACGCCAGCCGACTCCAGCAATGCCTACAGGGGGGTACGACACAGCTACATGTCCCAGGTCTCCACCACTGCCTGAGGTGACATGGTGGTGTCCACTGCACACAGCACAATGCTATGTGGCAGGGCCCGGGGCCCTCATGCATACACAATGACCACACAGACACACTTAGATAGTTTGTGGAACTGGCAATGGTCACGTGCACCTGGCCCCTTTTATTGCCAGGGTCACATGTCCAGTGACACCTGTGCTGGATGGGTGTGGGGTGAGTGTGAGCCAGCCCTCAAGGAGTGGTTGGTGCTGGCAACAACTACAACAGTGATCAAACAATCAGAAGTTCACAGTTCAAACACCAAAGGTCCATGACACATAGAAGTCTCGAAACGCCATTTTTGATTCTTTATGTGCAGGAAGGAACACCTTCCTGCACATAAATAATCATTGCCATGACGCAGGCATCCTTGCACCATGGTACAAGGGTACCTGCGTAGTCGCATAGCAGCTAACTGTGCGCCAGGGCAGAGGAAAGGGATCCGTCATATTGTTGTAGATATGATGCATCCCTCTGATTCGAATTAACGCAGCGCGGCGCAGCCAAATGGCTAGCCGCACCAGGCTGCATTCATTCTTTGTAAATAGGGCCCTTATTCTTTTAGAGAGGCAATATATGTGCAGTTAAAAGGAAGGTAAGCTTTCAATGGATACATTTAAAAATATTTACACGAGGTATAGTCTGAATGCTTATCACTAAAATGTGTATTTTTAAAACACTTATTTTTTCTTTAAGGTTATTTTAGAAATGCAATGAAGGCACGGTATATAAGAGGCTGCTGCAAAATATTAACATTCACAAGGGCTTATTTACAAGCCCCTTGCGGCACTTTTACATCATTTTTTAACACTGGAAAAGTGAAGTACGGGTGGGCAATAAGCCCCACAATGTTTTCTGTCATAGGCTCAGACCTCGTAGCGCTATAAACAAGTCACTGTTCCTCACTGCGCTAATCAGGATGACATTCTATAACTCTGGTGACACCCAAAGACTTTTGCAGTGATCACATTAGCCAACGGAGGTTTCATCAGATTAAAGAGTATATTTCCTCCCTTTAGTTTAACTTGCGTTTATCTTTCATTTGAGGGGAGTACATGTTTTTTTTATATATATAGGTACCATAAGGTGAAGAACAAACTATGAACGCCGAAATCTGCTGTGCTAAGTGAAATCCTCTATGTGCCGACAGAGAGCTCACACATTTGTAACTACTAACACTAATGATGCCTTGCTTCTCATGAAGTTAGTGTAAATCTGTTTTCTAACTCATCGTTATGGATCGGGGATGGTGATCCCAGACCCTCCAAAAATTATGATCACGGTCGATTATCATCGCCACCCATAGTGCGATGAACATCGATGTGTCGAAAGTACTATGAGCAACGTTCTTGTCTCCCCATTCCTATTATTAAGAACACTTAGGAAAATTACGGTGACTTTCCATCATAACTATTTAAAGAAAATGTAATGCTGTCTTACCAAAACACCTGCACGCATGAAATATTTCTTAGTCTTGAAGTTTAAAAATGACTCTTTTACACATGACAATGAAACAAAAGGGTTTGGTAGCTTTGCACTGGCTTCTGGGTATGCAAAATTCCCCGAACGAAATCGGGTTGTTGTCAGATAGACTGCCCTCTAGTAACAGCAGATGGTACAGCAACTGCTGCTTGGCAGATGGTTTAATTTATCCCTCCATCCCCTCCTAACTCACTCTCCACAAGCACACACACACACACACACACACACTCTCTCTCTCTCTTTCTCTCTCTCTCACACACAGCTCTCGCTCTCTCGCTCTCTCTCTCTCACACACACACACTCACACTCACACTCTCATAAAGAAAAAGCTGCAAAGACCAATGGTTTGGAATTTGAAATGAAAATAATGGGGCTTATTTACAAGCCTCTTGCGCTGCCTGTACACCTCTTTTACCCATAATAAAAGTGACGCACGGGCAGCGCAAGGGGTTTGTAAACAAGCCCAGTGGCGGCTGGTGGATTTGGAAAGTGGTGTGGCGAAAGAAAATGCCTTTGATCCAAGGTAGTGAGTAAAGTGAATACGCCCCATGGGCCTCATTTATGAGGCCTTGCGTCAGTTTTGCGCTTCTGATGCGTCACTTTTGCGCTTACAGACCCATCAGTAATACTGACGTATCTGTAACTCCTTGCGACATGATGCGTCATACATTAAATATGACGCATCAGGTATGTCGCAAGGAGTGCGCACTGAGAAGTGACTCATCGCTGCTTTCACGCAGCGATGCGTCATTTCCGATAAATGAGGCCCCATGTCCTTAAGAGGGATTTAGGGGCTCTTTCTTCTAGAAAAAAAGATCTGAGACAAAAATTGCATTTAATTGCATAATTTGCACATAAATCATCTCAGAACTGAGGTGTTCTTAAGGGATACTAAAGCTGTATATTGGATTTGCATCTGTTCTCTAGCTATGGTTGGAAGGGAAAACTGGGTCTGCTTCTTCTTGAATGAGGGGCTCATGATACATTTCTGATGACAGCCTTGAGATACTATACAGTGATTCTCTCCACCATCTGTGGTGTGCAGCTATCTTTTCGCAGCCTGTTTTGAGAATGCTTTCGTGAATGAAGACACACTAGCGTCTACGATTATTAATACATAATACCTAATATTTAAATTTGTCACTGTACTCTGCATCTATTTGCTTTTCACATGTATATTTCTGAATTTGTTTCAATGGATCATGTAAAATATGCAGGGGCAGATTTACAAGCCACTTTCGCCACTTTTGCGTCACATTTCCCCTGTTAAAAATGATGCAAAAGTGGCGCAAGGGGCTTGTAAATCTGCCCCGTAGTTTTTAAGACCGTTCATATTTTGGTATAAAAATGAACGGAAGTGACAGTGGGACACATAGCATCGAAAGGGTTTGAAGTAAAATGGTTGTTTACTACAAGCCTGAGCAGCAGTAAATCCCGCAATTCTGATAATGCTCACACACACACAAGACTTTGGACACCGAGACTGCAGACCCATGTACTAGAAGCGAGAGACACAGTAAGTATGACGCAGAGTTAGTTAGGTAGTTTTCACAGGAGAGTGCTGTGCCTCAGTTTAGAGGTTTATAGCTGCTCTCTTTCAGCCTGTGCAATGACTATAAGTTGCTTACATAGAAAAACACACTGGGAGCATGACTACGAAAATAAAAATGAATGCTCAAGCAAAATCCAGTTTGGAAGACGGAGGCAAAGGTCCTACGCTGCTAAGGAATAACAGGTATAGGCAAAGCGGAAACACTGGGATATTCTCAACAACGTGTGTTAACTATCGCCAAAATTGCTTAATGCAACTTCTCACTTCGCAGTCTATTGCGGTAAAATAACACTGTGTTAACGCAGTATTGCCAACCTGGTTTCACCATGCGATAGCCTCACAATAAGGTGACAAATGCCCTCGTTAAAATCAACGTGACACCGAAAAAATGCAAAACTCTAACGAGAAAAAAGGTGCCACATGCCAAATCGTGAAACAAAAATCTGCGATAACCAGCGACAGGCCTGCAATTTCCACTCGACATGTGGGAAATCGCACCATAAAAGCAGAGAAAAAAAAAGATCGAAAAATGTAACTGCGTAGCACCATCGACACACTCGGACCGAGTGCACATGACAACGGTAACCCCACAAGCTCCACGGACAACCAGCCAGGAACCCCAGGGCCGGGGAAGGCCAAGGAGAAGATGAAGAGGAAGACGGGGCAGTCCGCAGGAAAATTAGATCATCGTCACGGAGGTGACAGGACACTACCAACAATTGTTCGTCACCTCCACTGTGTCATCAGCCACACAAACGGAAATATGACAGCACATCGTGAACAACGTGAATGCAGTCGGAGTGTCGAGGTGGACAATGGAAAAGGTCAACAGGTGCTGGAATGTTGTGAAGAGCAAAACCAAGAAGAAACCTGATGCCAACATGAAATCAGCAACGCAGATTGGAGGTGGGGGACTAGCGGCACACCAGCAGCTGGTGGCCACAGTCATCAGTCGGGAAAATGTGCCAGGAGATGGGGATCGGGACACTGCTCAACATGACCTGACACAACATCAAAAGGGTGAGTACCGACCAGGGACTGGGGGGACAAGAGGAGATTGGCACTATGGCACACATGCACAATTAAGTAGAGCACACTGCACACCCAAAATGACTTGGGATCATGTCCCTGATCCCCGTGCCACACCGCAGAACACATACAGAAAGTCAGGGAATGTGTGTTGAAATTAATTTATGTGCACATGCTGTGTCTGTGGTCATTTTGTATTGTCTCATGGTTGCTAAGGACTGCCACAATGTGACGTCCTCATGTGAAGAAATTGTCAATGATGGCATTCCTACAGGCTATTCCTGCTGCAGCTGCAGTGGGGCGTGGTCCGCCTGCCTCATCTCCTCATCATCGTCCAGTGCATCTGGCACTTGTATCCATGGGGCATTGGTGCGTACACAAGCAAGCAACGGTCATCTTGCACACAATGTCTGGGCTTTACAGGAGCCTCCCACCTGTGATGTCCAGGTGGACATCAATACGCTAAATGTGTGTTCCACGATACCCCTGGTGCGTTTGTGGGCCACATTGTACTGCCTCTGGGCCTCTGTGTTTTTGGGGCCCGGAGGGGCATCATCATCCAAGGGTAGAGTGCATATCCTTGATCACCTGTGAGAGTGCAGAGAGACAGGAGTCAATAGTTGGTTCTGCATGATATGTTGGCAGGTTCACTAGTTGATTGGCATGTGATATATGTGTCATAGTGATTCCTGTGTGACATATACTACTTGTAGCAAATGAGCGCCCTCAATGTGTATTATGTAGCCTCACTGCTGCTCCTCCCTCCGAGCCTAATCACTTGTGTGCGCTGCGCAGTTGCATCACTTGCACTCCTACGGAACACCATTGTCATGCCTGTCTGCACATGTCCACAAGCCTGACAACAACACTGTGGTGTTGGTCGTTGAAGGTAGGCGGCCACGGGTGTGTAGGTCTATGGTAAGGATAGGACGGACACAGATGTAGAGTTCATGGCTGACTGAACTCGCAATGCGGGCGAGGCAATACCTTTGGCTGATGCTGCGGCAATAGCGATACACACACAACAGTTGGCATGTATGATCCTGGACCCAAGCGGACTTGCACTCATACATTCTTCCCTTCGGCCTTGCCCGCACAATGGGGGCATGTAACATTACAAAGTTGTCCATTGCGAGACGTGTGGCCCCGACACTACAACAGAGACACATGCATCAGGTACTTCATTGGCAAGCCCAACACTTAACCACGCCCAGAGCCCCGGGGTGATCATCCACACCCCTATGCTGGACTTTCATACGCCAGCCGACTCCAGCAATGCCTACAGGGGGGTACGACACAGCTACATGTCCCAGGTCTCCACCACTGCCTGAGGTGACATGGTGGTGTCCACTGCACACAGCACAATGCTATGTGGCAGGGCCCGGGGCCCTCATGCATACACAATGACCACACAGACACACTTAGATAGTTTGTGGAACTGGCAATGGTCACGTGCACCTGGCCCCTTTTATTGCCAGGGTCACATGTCCAGTGACACCTGTGCTGGATGGGTGTGGGGTGAGTGTGAGCCAGCCCTCAAGGAGTGGTTGGTGCTGGCAACAACTACAACAGTGATCAAACAATCAGAAGTTCACAGTTCAAACACCAAAGGTCCATGACACATAGAAGTCTCGAAACGCCATTTTTGATTCTTTATGTGCAGGAAGGAACACCTTCCTGCACATAAATAATCATTGCCATGACGCAGACATCCTTGCACCATGGTACAAGGGTACCTGCGTAGTCGCATAGCAGCTAACTGTGCGCCAGGGCAGAGGAAAGGGATCCGTCATATTGTTGTAGATATGATGCATCCCTCTGATTCGAATTAACGCAGCGCGGCGCAGCCAAATGGCTAGCCGCACCAGGCTGCATTCATTCTTTGTAAATAGGGCCCTTATTCTTTTAGAGAGGCAATATATGTGCAGTTAAAAGGAAGGTAAGCTTTCAATGGATACATTTAAAAATATTTACACGAGGTATAGTCTGAATGCTTATCACTAAAATGTGTATTTTTAAAACACTTATTTTTTCTTTAAGGTTATTTTAGAAATGCAATGAAGGCACGGTATATAAGAGGCTGCTGCAAAATATTAACATTCACAAGGGCTTATTTACAAGCCCCTTGCGGCACTTTTACATCATTTTTTAACACTGGAAAAGTGAAGTACGGGTGGGCAATAAGCCCCACAATGTTTTCTGTCATAGGCTCAGACCTCGTAGCGCTATAAACAAGTCACTGTTCCTCACTGCGCTAATTAGGATGACATTCTATAACTCTGGTGACACCCAAAGACTTTTGCAGTGATCACATTAGCCAACGGAGGTTTCATCAGATTAAAGAGTATATTTCCTCCCTTTAGTTTAACTTGCGTTTATCTTTCATTTGAGGGGAGTACATGTTTTTTTTATATATATAGGTACCATAAGGTGAAGAACAAACTATGAACGCCGAAATCTGCTGTGCTAAGTGAAATCCTCTATGTGCCGACAGAGAGCTCACACATTTGTAACTACTATCACTAATGATGCCTTGCTTCTCATGGAGTTAGTGTAAATCTGTTTTCTAACTCATCGTTATGGATCGGGGATGGTGATCCCAGACCCTCCAAAAATTATGATCACGGTCGATTATCATCGCCACCCATAGTGCGATGAACATCGATGTGTCGAAAGTACTATGAGCAACGTTCTTGTCTCCCCATTCCTATTATTAAGAACACTTAGGAAAATTACGGTGACTTTCCATCATAACTATTTAAAGAAAATGTAATGCTGTCTTACCAAAACACCTGCACGCATGAAATATTTCTTAGTCTTGAAGTTTAAAAATGACTCTTTTACACATGACAATGAAACAAAAGGGTTTGGTAGCTTTGCACTGGCTTCTGGGTATGCAAAATTCCCCGAACGAAATCGGGTTGTTGTCAGATAGACTGCCCTCTAGTAACAGCAGATGGTACAGCAACTGCTGCTTGGCAGATGGTTTAATTTATCCCTCCATCCCCTCCTAACTCACTCTCCACAAGCACACACACACACACACACACACACTCTCTCTCTCTCTTTCTCTCTCTCTCACACACAGCTCTCGCTCTCTCGCTCTCTCTCTCTCACACACACACACTCACACTCACACTCTCATAAAGAAAAAGCTGCAAAGACCAATGGTTTGGAATTTGAAATGAAAATAATGGGGCTTATTTACAAGCCTCTTGCGCTGCCTGTACACCTCTTTTACCCATAATAAAAGTGACGCACGGGCAGCGCAAGGGGTTTGTAAACAAGCCCAGTGGCGGCTGGTGGATTTGGAAAGTGGTGTGGCGAAAGAAAATGCCTTTGATCCAAGGTAGTGAGTAAAGTGAATACGCCCCATGGGCCTCATTTATGAGGCCTTGCGTCAGTTTTGCGCTTCTGATGCGTCACTTTTGCGCTTACAGACCCATCAGTAATACTGACGTATCTGTAACTCCTTGCGACATGATGCGTCATACATTAAATATGACGCATCAGGTATGTCGCAAGGAGTGCGCACTGAGAAGTGACTCATCGCTGCTTTCACGCAGCGATGCGTCATTTCCGATAAATGAGGCCCCATGTCCTTAAGAGGGATTTAGGGGCTCTTTCTTCTAGAAAAAAAGATCTGAGACAAAAATTGCATTTAATTGCATAATTTGCACATAAATCATCTCAGAACTGAGGTGTTCTTAAGGGATACTAAAGCTGTATATTGGATTTGCATCTGTTCTCTAGCTATGGTTGGAAGGGAAAACTGGGTCTGCTTCTTCTTGAATGAGGGGCTCATGATACATTTCTGATGACAGCCTTGAGATACTATACAGTGATTCTCTCCACCATCTGTGGTGTGCAGCTATCTTTTCGCAGCCTGTTTTGAGAATGCTTTCGTGAATGAAGACACACTAGCGTCTACGATTATTAATACATAATACCTAATATTTAAATTTGTCACTGTACTCTGCATCTATTTGCTTTTCACATGTATATTTCTGAATTTGTTTCAATGGATCATGTAAAATATGCAGGGGCAGATTTACAAGCCACTTTCGCCACTTTTGCGTCACATTTCCCCTGTTAAAAATGATGCAAAAGTGGCGCAAGGGGCTTGTAAATCTGCCCCGTAGTTTTTAAGACCGTTCATATTTTGGTATAAAAATGAACGGAAGTGACAGTGGGACACATAGCATCGAAAGGGTTTGAAGTAAAATGGTTGTTTACTACAAGCCTGAGCAGCAGTAAATCCCGCAATTCTGATAATGCTCACACACACACAAGACTTTGGACACCGAGACTGCAGACCCATGTACTAGAAGCGAGAGACACAGTAAGTATGACGCAGAGTTAGTTAGGTAGTTTTCACAGGAGAGTGCTGTGCCTCAGTTTAGAGGTTTATAGCTGCTCTCTTTCAGCCTGTGCAATGACTATAAGTTGCTTACATAGAAAAACACACTGGGAGCATGACTACGAAAATAAAAATGAATGCTCAAGCAAAATCCAGTTTGGAAGACGGAGGCAAAGGTCCTACGCTGCTAAGGAATAACAGGTATAGGCAAAGCGGAAACACTGGGATATTCTCAACAACGTGTGTTAACTATCGCCAAAATTGCTTAATGCAACTTCTCACTTCGCAGTCTATTGCGGTAAAATAACACTGTGTTAACGCAGTATTGCCAACCTGGTTTCACCATGCGATAGCCTCACAATAAGGTGACAAATGCCCACGTTAAAATCAACGTGACACCGAAAAAATGCAAAACTCTAACGAGAAAAAAGGTGCCACATGCCAAATCGTGAAACAAAAATCTGCGATAACCAGCGACAGGCCTGCAATTTCCACTCGACATGTGGGAAATCGCACCATAAAAGCAGAGAAAAAAAAAGATCGAAAAATGTAACTGCGTAGCACCATCGACACACTCGGACCGAGTGCACATGACAACGGTAACCCCACAAGCTCCACGGACAACCAGCCAGGAACCCCAGGGCCGGGGAAGGCCAAGGAGAAGATGAAGAGGAAGACGGGGCAGTCCGCAGGAAAATTAGATCATCGTCACGGAGGTGACAGGACACTACCAACAATTGTTCGTCACCTCCACTGTGTCATCAGCCACACAAACGGAAATATGACAGCACATCGTGAACAACGTGAATGCAGTCGGAGTGTCGAGGAGGACAATGGAAAAGGTCAACAGGTGCTGGAATGATGTGAAGAGCAAAACCAAGAAGAAACCTGATGCCAACATGAAATCAGCAACGCAGATTGGAGGTGGGGGACTAGCGGCACACCAGCAGCTGGTGGCCACAGTCATCAGTCGGGAAAATGTGCCAGGAGATGGGGATCGGGACACTGCTCAACATGACCTGACACAACATCAAAAGGGTGAGTACCGACCAGGGACTGGGGGGACAAGAGGAGATTGGCACTATGGCACACATGCACAATTAAGTAGAGCACACTGCACACCCAAAATGACTTGGGATCATGTCCCTGATCCCCGTGCCACACCGCAGAACACATACAGAAAGTCAGGGAATGTGTGTTGAAATTAATTTATGTGCACATGCTGTGTCTGTGGTCATTTTGTAGTGTCTCATGGTTGCTAAGGACTGCCACAATGTGACGTCCTCATGTGAAGAAATTGTCAATGATGGCATTCCTACAGGCTATTCCTGCTGCAGCTGCAGTGGGGCGTGGTCCGCCTGCCTCATCTCCTCATCATCGTCCAGTGCATCTGGCACTTGTATCCATGGGGCATTGGTGCGTACACAAGCAAGCAACGGTCATCTTGCACACAATGTCTGGGCTTTACAGGAGCCTCCCACCTGTGATGTCCAGGTGGACATCAATACGCTAAATGTGTGTTCCACGATACCCCTGGTGCGTTTGTGGGCCACATTGTACTGCCTCTGGGCCTCTGTGTTTTTGGGGCCCGGAGGGGCATCATCATCCAAGGGTAGAGTGCATATCCTTGATCACCTGTGAGAGTGCAGAGAGACAGGAGTCAATAGTTGGTTCTGCATGATATGTTGGCAGGTTCACTAGTTGATTGGCATGTGATATATGTGTCATAGTGATTCCTGTGTGACATATACTACTTGTAGCAAATGAGCGCCCTCAATGTGTATTATGTAGCCTCACTGCTGCTCCTCCCTCCGAGCCTAATCACTTGTGTGCGCTGCGCAGTTGCATCACTTGCACTCCTACGGAACACCATTGTCATGCCTGTCTGCACATGTCCACAAGCCTGACAACAACACTGTGGTGTTGGTCGTTGAAGGTAGGCGGCCACGGGTGTGTAGGTCTATGGTAAGGATAGGACGGACACAGATGTAGAGTTCATGGCTGACTGAACTCGCAATGCGGGCGAGGCAATACCTTTGGCTGATGCTGCGGCAATAGCGATACACACACAACAGTTGGCATGTATGATCCTGGACCCAAGCGGACTTGCACTCATACATTCTTCCCTTCGGCCTTGCCCGCACAATGGGGGCATGTAACATTACAAAGTTGTCCATTGCGAGACGTGTGGCCCCGACACTACAACAGAGACACATGCATCAGGTACTTCATTGGCAAGCCCAACACTTAACCACGCCCAGAGCCCCGGGGTGATCATCCACACCCCTATGCTGGACTTTCATACGCCAGCCGACTCCAGCAATGCCTACAGGGGGGTACGACACAGCTACATGTCCCAGGTCTCCACCACTGCCTGAGGTGACATGGTGGTGTCCACTGCACACAGCACAATGCTATGTGGCAGGGCCCGGGGCCCTCATGCATACACAATGACCACACAGACACACTTAGATAGTTTGTGGAACTGGCAATGGTCACGTGCACCTGGCCCCTTTTATTGCCAGGGTCACATGTCCAGTGACACCTGTGCTGGATGGGTGTGGGGTGAGTGTGAGCCAGCCCTCAAGGAGTGGTTGGTGCTGGCAACAACTACAACAGTGATCAAACAATCAGAAGTTCACAGTTCAAACACCAAAGGTCCATGACTTGAGCTGCAAGGTGGAGTTAGTGGCCCTGGATGCACTCCGGCTGGCACATGGAACACCTCCACAGGACGGTGACTACCGGTGCACTGAGGTAGGGCCACGAGAGCTGAACAGGTCCTCATCGATGTTCAAGGTAAAAGTCGCAGAGTTTTGAGGGACAGTGGAAGGTGATCTTCCAGGGCATGATACAGAGGGCAGTACCAATCAGACACATGCAATATGGAGGAGATGAATGCCACAGACTCATTTTTGACACCAAGTCAGTATCAGCTCCATGATGATGAAGAGTAGACAACCCCCAGGCCATAGGCTCAGACGTCACCAAAGTTCAACCAGAGAATGTCCATGGTTTTCGGGGCACAGAGTTAGTGGCACCAGAGCTGAAAGGGGATGCAGTCTGCAATGAGGCCTGTACAATGGTATAAACTCTTCCATTAATAAATCAAGACTCAGTTCCAAATGTGTGACCTACTGGACCGCAGTGTAGGCCGGAGGCAGCGGTGGAGTACATCAATGAGAAAGTAGTAATGGGGGCCTGTGTCGCAGAGGCCGTGAGGCCGTGATGGTCTGAGGAGGCTGTCATGGTCGCATGCCTCAGGCTTGGAGCTTGCACCGACACGTGGTGGGCCCTCTTTGACACACGCTAGTGTCGGCAGGTGAGCAGTGCGGCCTTGGTATGCTGGGGCGGTCATGGCAGGTCTTGGGACCAGCAGCCTGGGGTGCAGCAGGCGCACAGGATCGCAAGCACCTCTGCTCACGGTGTTGGCCTCGTGGCGGGGTGAGAGGTGCCGCCCTGGCAGACATGTTGGCCATTCCGGAAGAGAACCACCAGAGTAACTTGCTTTTTATTCACACCCCTATGCTGGCCTGGCATACGCCGGGCCAGCCCACTCCGCTCACGCTTACAGGGGGGGACGTAACAAGCTACATTTCCACATCCTTCCTCACTGGCTGTGGTAACATGGTTGCGTCCACTGTCCTGTACACTGCAGACACCAGCAGTGTATGTCGACATGGAAGTGTCTGTGGTCTGCATACTCAAGTCTGTCCAGCATATCCACGCCACACTTGGCATTGTGTACATTCACATTTATGGGTCACTTGCCTCCTTCGCACATGCCTGGTTTCCACCTCTCCCCACATTCTGCTATTGTGTGGCATGCCGTTGATGGCTTGTGTGGATGGCTAGCCCAGGTTGCCACAGTAAATTGTTTTGTCGTGTTTGGAATGTGGGGATGTTGGTTGTCATGTTGTATGTGATTTTGTGACCTGTGCCTTCCCAGAGTTGTAAGTTGTCTGATTGTGGTGTTGAGGTGTGTGGTGTGTTCCGTTGTTACTTACCGACGAGCAGTGCATTTCCATAGGTGCCATCCTGAATGTGCTGGTTGATGTTGGACTGTCGGAAGATGAAGGAATCATGCACACTGCCTGGGTAGTTGGCGACAACATTGGTTACGAGTCCCCGATGGTCCACTATTGCCTGCACATTGATGGAATGCGTGTGTTTCCTGTTGCGGTAATTGTGTGCAGTCTCGGCAGGGGGCACGAGGAGTACATGTGTGCAGTCGATTGCCCCAAACACGTGCAAGAAGCCAGCTATGGCGTAGAAGCCTTGCTTGATCTCCAGCTGTTCCTGCGCAGTGTGTGGGAAGTAAAGTTGCTGGGGTAGCAAGCTGATGATGGCATCAAAGACAGGTGTGAGGAACTTTGACAGGGCTGGCTGTGAGACTCCTCCGAATCTGGCAGTTTTTGGTTGGAAGGTCCAAGAGGCCAACAGGTGCAACACGGCCAGCAGCTTTGTCTGCGGAGGGATGTTTGTTCTCCGCTGTGTTGGTACCGTCAGCCTGTGGACAATAAGGGTCAGGATGCGGAGAATGGTTGTCCCTTTGAGCCTGTAGTGGGCAATGACTTCCTCTGGTGTTAAGTCTCCGAGGCTGGTGCATTTTTGAAAGGTCAAGTGTCTTTGTCTGCCCTGCCTTTCTGGTGGTCCGGGAGAAGGGGTTCCTGGGGTGGGTGGGGGTCCTGGCAGTGGTGGCAGTGGGTGTTGTGGCCCTCTTGGGGCTCCCAGCTGCATGATCAGCAGCTTCATGCCATCTGTTGTTCTTCTGGTGTGACTGGGGGCTGGGCTCCCTTTTATGGTGCAGGTTGTCGTCCGACTTAGCACCAGGTAGGAGCAGTTGTTAAATCCCTGCTGCTAACGCACCTTATTGCATGTTTTTGGATCTTATCGCAGATCTGGCTGGTCGCTGTGAATGTTGCGGGTGGTGGTTTCACGACTTTTTGACAAGGAACGCATACTCTGCATCTTATTAGCGTTAGTTGCTGGTGTCATCGCGGCAATGATTTTTGCAGCTGCTATCGCAGGAAAACTGATGATATTGGCTGTTAGCACCAGCTTGTGAATTGTGCGATGAATTTATCGCCACTTTGGCTGCAATAAAGAGTTACTAACTCGGCGATAAGTCCTTGAGAATATACCCCACAGAGTGAGGATGGCACCCGGAAAGCACTTTTTTGGTATTTGAAACAAGACTGACACAGTGAGTGAGGAGGACTGTCAGGCAAGGCCAACTATTAGCTAAAATATCAAGGGCCTTATTTACAACAAAATGATGCAGTGCTCCGCGCTAGCCAGATTGCTGCACCACGCCGAGTCATTTTCAGAGCGTCATATTAACAATATTATGCTTTCCTGTGCTTTCCCCAGCTCTGACGCCATGTGCCATGTGCCAGTTCAAGCACCCATGAGTGATGTTGCAAGGGTGCCTGCGTTGCGCGGATGATTTCCTCTTCCTGCCCAAAAATTATCATTGATGGCGTTTTCCTCTTTCTATGTGTGCTGCAGAATGCAACACTGATAGAAAGAAGAAAAAACGAGGAGAAATAAAAGTGGGACATATTTACAAGCCCATTTCGCCACCACAGCATCCTTTTCTCAACGCTGTGGTGGCAAAATGGGCTTCACCTTATTCAGAAGGCGGTGTTAAGCTACTTAAAGTGGCTTAACACCGCCTTGTGAATAAGGTACCCTTGCACGCTATACTTAGTATTAAAGGCGTGGGCAATGGGTGTTGGGATGGGCGTTCCAACGCAACACCCATTGATTTTGGTACTGCCCCATATTTACAAAGGTGGCGTACATATGGTGCAGGGCCAAATTTAAGACCAGGTGAAACCTGGTCTTACCCTGGCGCAACAAGGAGATATATTTAATTTCTCCTTGTTTTTGCTGTTTCCATTTTTGCTGCATTGTACAGCACACATAGAAACACCAAAACGCCATTGATTTTTTATGTGCAGGAGGAAGGTGTCCTTTCCTGCACATAATCGCAAAACCAAAAGGAGATACCCTTGAGATCAACTTGGGACAGGGTGAGATATTACAAAACAACAGTCCCTCGACTAGACACACTGGGCCCAATTCACAGAACTAACTTAAGACAAAATTCAAAACTTACTACCATTTTGCTATTCACAGAAGGCACTTACTCATTTTGGTATTCACAGAAGGCACTTACTCATTTCAGTATTCAGTCAGTCAGTCAGAATACTTTATTTTGATAAATCAATATCATAAAAAGACAATGGTACAATACAACACAGACATTAAATACATTATTTACACATAATAAAGAAAATAATATTAGGCCAATTAAAAAATGTTCCCAACAAATTTCATAAGGTTTTATAAAATCACAGAAGTTAGGAGTCCTAACTTTAGGACTCTTAAATGCCTTCTGTGAATACCGAAAGTCTTAAAATTAGGATTTTTCTCAATTTAGTAGTAGTAAAGTTGAGAAAAATCCAAATTTTAAGACTTTCGGTATTCACAGAAGGTATTTAGGAGTCCTAAAGTTAGGAGTCCTACATTTACTACTACTAAATTGAGAAAAATCCTAACTTTAAGACTGTCGGTATTCACAGAACACATTTAGGAGTCCTAAAGTTAGGACTACTAACTTCTGTGAATACCGAAATGAGTAAGTGCCTTCTGTGAATACCAAAATGAGTAAGTGCCTTCTGTGAATAGCAAAATGGTGGTAAGTTTAGGATTTTGTCTTAAGTTAGTTCTGTGAATCGGGCCCACAATGTCACTATTAGCACTTATACCTGGAACCGGTAATAGTGCAAATCATAAAGCAGAATTGTTGCCTTTTAAACTATATATTGATTTCTAGAATCTATGCAAAGACTGGAGAAAACCGTCCTGAAAAAGGTGTTACATCGATAAAATCACCGAAACGCTGCGTCAACTGTCTGGTTTTTCTGTATATGAATATGTATTAATTGTATTTTTTTTTTTAAATTGTGGAGAAAAATCCCTCCTTTTTATATAGAACTAGCAGCCCGTCCCGACGTTGTCCGGGTATGAATTGCTGCCGGCCAGTAGTATATTGTTTCGTAGGATTTCATTTTGATAGCATTATTTATCTGTGACAGGCCTTTGAAACGCTCCGATTCACAGTGCACTGCTGATGCACTTAGTAGTGCGCGTTCAGTAGTGTGTGAACTCGAGTTTCCCTACTTTATTTTCCTTGCAATATTATATAGCGCGAACTCGACAACATGTCATGAGCACAATTTACATTACAGAAGAACACATTGATTTGTGGTAGGCACGGGGAGACAAAGCGATTTGCCTGGAATCACAGGATGTTGAGCTGATGCCGAGATTCTAACGTAGCTCCCCATCTCTAAAGTTCGCAATTCTAGAACTTGTGGTGGGAGGTGTCTCTAAAAGTGTATGTCGGTGCTGGGCATCAATAGGAGAGACCTGTGCATTTTTCCAATTGGTGGTGAAAAAAAATGAGTATGTTGCTGGAGATGTGGGCTGCCGTGCCACCAATGTACTTACGGGGGGAGGGTAAACACCCATTATTCCGCAAATTTCTTTCCGCATACCATCACTCTGCATACTTTCATTACGAAAGTACCATGACTCCGCAATGCCATTATAACGCATGGCATTACATTTTATATGCTTTTATCACGCATACATTTACAACGAAATTCGTTGTAAATGCATGAATGGTAAAGCATGTTTTTAAAAAATGTTTGGATAAGGCAAGTATGGGTATAGGGGTATATGTTTTGGGGTACTGAGGTATATGTTTTGGGGTGTTTGGTTATTTTAATGGTTCAGATATAGTTTTGGGTTATGGGGTACAGGGGTATATTTAGGGTTCAGGGGTAGGTTTGGGTTTTGGGGTACAGGGGTATTTTAAGGGTTCAGGGTTAGGTTTGGGTTTTGGGGTACAGGGGTATTTTTAGGGTTCAGGGCTAGGTTTGGGTTTTGGGATACAGGGGTATTTTAGTGTTCTGGGCTAGGTTTGGGTTTTGGGGTACAGGGGTATTTTTAGGGTTCAGGGGTAGGTTTGGGTTTTGGGGTACAGGGGTATTTTAAGGGTTATGGGCTAGGTTTGGGTTTTGGGGTACAGGGGTATTTTAGGGTTCAGGGGTAGGTTTGGGTTTTGGGGTACAGGGGTATTTTTAGGGTTCAGGGGTATGTTTGGGTTTTGAGGTACAGGGGTATTTATAGGGTTCAGGGCTAGGTTTTGGTTTTGGGGTACAGGGGTATTTTTAGGGTTTAGGGATAGGTTTGGGTTTTGGGGTACAGGATAGATTTATAGGGTTAAGATGGGTTAGTGTTTAAGGGTGTTGGGGTATTTTATAGAGTAAGGGTGGGTATGATTATAGGGTGCAGGGGTATTTAAAGTAAGGGTGGGCGGAATTGGCGCGAACTTGGTGCAATAAATCCGCAATATTTTGTTCCGTCAGATTTCCAATTATTAAAACAGAAACCTCATGTATTCAAGGTAAAATAACAAGTATTTCTACATGCTAAAATGCATATAGTCATTTCACAAAACTGAAATTAGCTTCCAGCAAGCAGTGAGAGAGGTGATGATTTTGAGATCAAGCCCCTGCAAACCATTATGGGACGAGATTAGCAGTGGGAAGTGAATATTATAGTATCCAAATAATTCTACAAAGAGCTGCAGTTCACCTCCTTCTCCCCAGTTGTCCCTAAGAGGCAAATGCAATAGCATTTAAAATATTATACATCAAGCTGCAGTTCACCTCATGTCCCTAGATGTCCCTGATGATGCAAATGCAATAGCATTTAAAATATTATTTATCAAGCTGCAGTTAACCTCGCCGTCCCTAGATGTCCCTGATGAGGCAAATGCATTAGCATTTAAAATATTATACATCAAGCTGCAGTTCACCTCGTCGTCCCAAGATGTCCCTGATGAGTAAAATTCAAAAACATTGAAACCCTTTCATGAATGCTAAAAATTATGCTAAGCTTATCCCATAATGCTTTGCAGGGCCTTTTCGTTGTATTTTTGCCCATAACTGTGCTTGGGGTGGTTCTAAGAGAATGGGACCTCCACTGAATTACTATTTAAAGGGAGCAGGAATGTATAGAACCTGGGAAGAAAAAACAACACTCGTGACGGAATGCCCCCCCCTCCCCGCGATTGTCACGCCCCCAGCACACACCCACAGCACAATGCAGAGACGCCCACAAGGGACTACTGTGCTGGCACCGTTCTTTTACATTTTAAATGTATATGGTGGGCGTCTGCATAGCCTATGTCCTTCTGCTGCAACTGCCCTTTCCAACGCTGTATTGGGTGTTGTGATTGATGCTGTGGTTCCCGAGTTTACCTGGCCAAAAGGTGCAAGTTCTCTCTTTATAATAGTAGTATAGATAAAAACTGATGTTTTTTAAGTAATTTTTGTTTCCTTTTGAATTGTTAAAATTTGTGTCGGCTCTACAGACGTACTTGTATTTGTATTGGTTTTTTTTTAACCTAGAGGCATGTTATGCTGCAAAACTATATAAGTGCTAATAGTGACATTGGGTGTCTAGTCGAGGGACTGTTGTTGTTTTGTAATACCTTCCTGCACATAAACAATCATTAAAAAAAGACATTTGGGGGCATGGCCGTGTAAGATGGCCGGGCGGACGTAATTCGTCTCAGCTACCGGTCGGCGCTCGAGTCTCGGGTGCATATCTGCCGAAGCACAACACTGCCACTGATGCGGTGATCACCGGGTGAGAGCCCTGCTACTGGTGCAAGTAGAGAGCCCAAGAATTTACGGCAGGCTTTTAACTGAAGGCCACAACGGAGCCTCGCCCATCCGGTCGTGGAACACCCCAAAATGGCTGAGCTATGTCGTCCGTCTGATGCGGAGGTGACCGCGAGGATAAAATGATGCCGGAATTTAGCTCCTCTAACTGAACAGCACGTGTTGATGAGCACCATTGAAGCATTTGCCGAAGCGGAGAAGCACAAAGAGTGAATAGACGTTGCAGCCGGCTCGGATGTTTCGCACCGGTCCGCCGATACAAGTAGGTGCCCTGGGGGCCCCCTACATACTGAGATAACGAGGTGCCACACAAGCAGAGAGATAAAGGCTTGAAATATCCTACCCGGGCTGGGCAAAGTTGAAAGACGATCGACTCCCAGGAGAGGCATACACCCTGTGCCTGACTTTAAAATGCCGACCAAGATGCGAACAAGCAGCATTGTGGGAGCTGCACTCAGCACTGCATAAGGTCAGCACGCATCCTCTGTTCTGGTCTTCTGCGGCTAGGGTCAAACAATGAGACAGCATCACAACGCACGATACGGGCACTCTGGAGGGTGTGAAATTGTTCCAAGCTTCTGCACTCCAACATGAGTCAGTAAGAACCTGCACGCCTGGGAGGAATCACACGAGAGGAGCCCAGCTGCCACACTCTCTCCAAGGTTTGAATCGGCGAACTAGATGGCAAGGGCTGCACAACTGGGCCTTGTAAAGTGAAGATCCCCTCCATTACCTGAGCTCTGGCTGGGGGAAAAAACAGGCAAGCACCTGCATAGTGACGAGGGAACCCTGGTGGGGTGAGGTCCAGGTGAGCATCCAATATGCTGGCACTCACAATGCAGCCTTTTGCCTAAAGGGCTGGTTAGAACACTATGAGAGACCAGTGGCCTATTGGGAGGGAGAACACAGACTCCAGCTGAAGACCTCCAGCATCCCGTGGCTGCAGCCTACTGCAGGGATAAGAGGGTGCAGTAGAGGACCTTCTGTACGATACGAGTGGGGATAACACTGGGTCCGCCTCTATGCCGCCAAA
Organism: Lissotriton vulgaris; assembly: GCF_964263255.1. Classification (NCBI taxonomy): domain Eukaryota; kingdom Metazoa; phylum Chordata; class Amphibia; order Caudata; family Salamandridae; genus Lissotriton; species Lissotriton vulgaris. The sequence goes on along the minus strand of NC_141685.1, from coordinate 280,588,171 downwards.
GAGGACGCTGGCCAAAGCCACAAATAAAGTCCCAAACTTTTTCCCCCCAGCGGACAAACATCTGCCATCAGAACGCTACGACAGCACAGACGTCATGGCCCTCACTAAAGACGATTTCATGACCTCCTGACGAGATTTTAAAACAGAAATTCGAAAGGAGCTTAGCCAGGATATTAAGGTCTCTATTGACCAACTGAAGACCGACCTCAATGAGAGACTGGCCACCCTTCAACAGGATGTGCACTCTGTAAGAGTCAGAGTGGTGGAATTGGAGACGCAGATTCAGGAAGTCGATAAACGAACCTATGACATGCAAGACAAAATGCACGCCCTCCAAGACCAATCACACCAAACTCAACTGAAAGCTGAAGATCTAGCAAATAGGGCCCGGAGAGACAACCTACGGATCCGCGACCTGGAGGAGGGGGCAGAAGGCCAAGATCTTGAAGCTTTCCTTGAGGGCCTATTTGCAGAGATCCTAAGCCCACAAACTCTTAAAATCAAACTGGAACGGGCGCCTCGAGTCGGAGGGCTTCCAGCTGGAGAACGGAGGCGTACATGAGATGTGCTTGCGAAATTTTACTCTTACAAGGTGAAAGAAGCAGTTCTAATGGCAGCCAGGAAAAACAATATGATCTCCTTCCAGGGTTATACCTGCAGCATTTACCAAGACTTGGCACAAGCAATCTTAGCGAGACAGCAGCAGTTTCAACCAATCACTTCAAAACTATGTGATGACAAAGTCAGATACCACTGGACATACTCGTTTGGCCTGAGGTTTGAGCACAAAAACAAGCAACATCACATTACAGATGTGAGGGAAGGGCTGGACCTACTGGGGCTCCCTGTAACCGATCTTGAGCCTTCGCAAAGCAAAGGACAAGTGACAAATCGAAATGGCGCACCTCCATCACAATGATCCATGAGCTCAAAGGGGACTCACAAGTGATGCTAGAGTCCAGAGACTACAGGGTGTGACTCCTCGAGGATTAAGAAATTATGTTGTGTCCCATGTCAGACCGTCCCACACAGTCGAAGGCCAATGTCAATCCAAACCTTGACGACAGACTCAAGGGGGCGAGTAGATTCGAGCGGCTTAACTTCAGAGAACCATCATTCAAGGCAAACTTTGCTATTCTCGTCTCCTGAGATGGGCGTGGATGGGGACATTAGTCACACCATCCACCAACGTGTCCGGATAGATGATTACATCTATGGTCGGAGACTCACCATCACTACGACACATGTTATTGTTGGTAAAATTGGGGGTTGGGATTTTCTTTTTTTTCTAAGTTTTTTGGGAGGGGAAAGGTTAAGGGAGTGGTGGCTGCTTCACTTAGATAGTTAACACACCGATCTTTTGGTCAGGAAACACCTGACACGACAGGCTTTCCTGGGGGATCCAGGCTTGTCAACTTTTGCAGCTGAACATACTGTTTGTCACGAGAGGGATGTGAGAAGGAAGGAGAAGTATTTTATGGGAAGATGGTAATTTCTATAGGATCGCAGAACGTCAAGGGACTAAACTCACCACAAAAGAGACAAAACATCTGGAAATATCTCACTGATCACCACTTGGACATAGTGGCACTTCAGGAGACTAATCTTCCATGCCTCGATTAAATTACAACCACTGGCTATCCAAGCAGACTAGGAAGGTAGGATGGTTATGGTTATGGGTACACTGAAGGGTAAATCATGCACTTTTATTGGGGCTTACGCGCCTAACGCCGACCAAATGGGTTTTTAGCTACCTTACTAGACAAAATAGATTTTTTTACAGAGGGGCCAACGATCCTAATGGGTGATTTTAATCTTACCTGGCAAGTAGATTTAGACAGCACCCACCCACACAGATCTGAAACTAGCTCATTCACTGCAGACACTAAGCAAAGAATATATGATTCGGGACCTTGTGATGCCTGGTGTATTATGTATACTCAGTCTAGGGATTATACATTTTATTCTCACATACACCACACCTACTCCAGATTGGATTATATTTTCTCAGTCAAAACCTGCTAGGCACCCTGAAGGAAGCCAACATTTCCCCCCTCTCCCTTTCTGACCACTGTCCTGTCTTGATTTGTTTACAATGGGGGACGGCCTCGGCGACCACACCTAAATGGTATTTCCCGATTTCCCTCATATGGGACAGGGTGCTGCGAACCAAGCTGCGAGAAGCGATCAATGACTTTTTAAAATTAAATAGACCCAAAGACACCACCATGGGCAACACATGGGATGCTTTCAAATCAGTCATAAGGGGAAAATGTAAAGAACTCAACTCCACCCTAAATAGGCAATGTGCTAATGAGAGGGAAAACCTGGAGCGGACCTGGAATTGGCAGAAACGGCACACAAATCAAATCCCAATAGAGCTTCTCCATGCACCCTTACCACACTTCGGGGTAAATTGAAGGCTATCTACAATAATACGGCGGAGCACACACTTTTGAAACTGCCTCACATCTCATATACTTAGGGGAACAAAATAGGCAAACATTTAGCAAGGCAATTGAAAGAGAAATGCGAAAGGGAATACATTGGAGGCATACGGGACGGGACCAATGAGCTAATACACACAGATAAAGATAAGGCAGACATCTCCGGATCCTTCTACAGGGCTCTTTACACTGGGGAATCATGAGATGAGGAGCTGAAAGATAACTATTTCCAGACCTTGAAATTCCCCCAGGTATCACAAGACTCGAATGACAGACTCAAGGCCCTCTAAACAGCAGTGGAAGTGACCGTGGCCATCACTGCCCTGACACTACACAAGGCCCCCGGCCCAATGGATTGACGGCCCACGTCTATGAAACCTTTGCTCCTGACCTTATACACCACCTCACAAATCTTTTTAACCACATGGCACTGGCTGGAGAGGTTACCCCCTCAATGGCAGAGGCTGTTGTGACGGTCATCCCTAAACCCGGGAAAAATGTACATCTGTGTGCCGCCTACTGCCCAATTGCACTCTCAAATTTAGAGGCAAAGCTTTACTATGCTATCTTAGCAACTCGGCTGAATGACCTGATGCTAGACGTAATCCCCCCTTATCAATCCGGCTTCATCAAAGGACATCAGATACATGATAATATCAGACGCACAGTACAGCTCATTGAAAAAGTTACAAAAAGCAAGATTCCAGTAGTGCTTGTTGGATTGGACGCAGAGAAGGCCTTTGATCGGGTGGATTGGTCATTCTTATTTCGCATGTTAACGCACTTTGGCTTCGCAGATAAATGTATTCAGATGATCAAGGCCAATTACGCACATCCCCGTTCTAGGGTGCAGGTCAATGGAGTACTCTTGGCCCCTTTTTGCCTTATGAGAGACACTCGACAAGGGTGCCCTTTGTCCCCTTTATTATTCGCTACCAGTATTGAGCCGCTGGCCATGACCATTCGAGATAGGCAGAAGATTAAAGGAATACCCTTTGGTGGAGACAGCCATAAAATCGGACTCTTTGCGGATGATGTGATCTTGTTCCTCGGAGAACCCACCCTATCCCTTCCCGCAATGCAATCTGAGATGGCCAAGTTTGAGGCAGTAGATAAATAGTATATACTTAACCTCACGGTCCCAGATGACAAGGCCGGTGACATGCAGTCTCACTCCCCATTACAATGGACTGACCACTCCTTTCAATTACTGGGGATCCAGTTGACACCACACGTGGATGGGCTTTATAAGGCCTACTTCCCACCTGCTCTTCTCCAACTCCAAAACGATCTTAAATGTTGGAAGCCATTGTTCATTTCCTGGCTCGCCCAAGTACATGCGATCAAAATGACGGTGCTTCCCAAACTGTTATATCTTTTTCAGGCTCTGCCTATTGATTTAGACATGACTTTCCTACCTAAAATTAAATCCATACTTACACGGTTCATATGACAAGGAGGGAGGGCCGATTATTGTTTTCAATATTGAAGTGGCCCAGAACAGAGGGAGGAGTGGGGCTACCAGATCTAGGCCTGTATTATAAAGGTGCTCAGTTGCGTATAGTGACAGAGTGGTTTAAAAGGGAGTCGGAGAAACACTGGCTCCATATGGATAGAGCCATTGCTGGGAGGACAATTTGGGACCTAATATGGAAGCACAAGAAAGAGAGACCCACAAATGCTATATCAGCATCCCCACTGGCACCACTTTGAAAGTGTGGGACTCGGTGGCGGGGAATGAACAATGGACCACGTTCCCATCCCCTACACGCCAATTCATTTAAATCCAGCCTTCCCGCTGGCCATGCGGAAAGGCCCCTTTGACGCTTGGAGAGAAGGTGGCTGCCTTATGCTAGATCATTTATTTCAGAACTATGACATTCTCACCTTCGACAATTGTAGAAGAGAATTCCACCTAAACCTGGATGAACATTTTCACTATCTCCAACTCCAACACTGGGCACTCACCCCTCACATTCACAATGCAGCTACAAGGGTAAAAACGGGCTTTTAAAAATTCGTGAGGATGGTGGGATCCATGAGAGGGGTGATTTTCTTCCTATACAGCTATCTGCTCTCCTCCACACATTCAGCGCGTCCTCAGTACATGTCTATGTGGGAGGGAGTGCTACAATCAGAAATTCTAGATAAGCAGTGGGCTGCGCTATGGTCCGATAGTACAAAATGTAATAACTCTCTGGACCTAGGGAAGCACACTTAAAAACACTGATGGACTTTTACCTGTATCCTGCCAAACTCAAAGGCATCTTCCAGAACACATTAGATAGGTGCTGGAGGGGCTTAGGTTTGCTTGGGTATTTCTAACACATCTGGTGGGACTGCCCCACCATAAGACCATTTTCGGAGGAAATCCTCGCACAAATTAAAACCATGTTGGGCTACCCCATACCGACTACTATGGTGGGAGTCCTCTTAGGCATCCGTGATCCTTCTCTTGAACACCAAACCAAAGCGGATAAAGCCATTATGTGGACATGCATAGGAGCTGGGAAAGTAACATTCGCAGCTGCTTGGTAGAAAAAGTCAGCTCCCACTCTCTCATTATGGCACTCGCGTCTCTGGAAATTACTATGTCTTGAGAGAATGGAGAACATCTCCTGCGTTGATTATAAGAGCTTTGAATACAAGTGGGGACCATTGGTTGCTTTCCTTACGCGGGGCTTGCCGTTGGCAGTCTGTCCACCTTCACTCAGGGGCATGCATCTCTTCTAATTTCAAACAGCTAGCACATGACCAGACAGTGAAATATCTTTCATCTATAGCGTTGCCACCACTTACCTTGTTGCTGGGAGGAGGGTGGGTGTTGTTTTTCTTACTGTTGTTTTGTTTTTTCTTCTTTTTCCTGTGATTCTGTTTGGGGACCTTTCCAGTTGGAAGGGTAGGACAAAACCCTGCCACAAAAGAAAGACGGGTTGTCTGTTCGCTTATTCGCGATGGGGGTATCTTAGGCATGTACACCACTAGAAACTGTACTGGACATTATATACATTCAATAAAAGAAGACTTGCATATGATTGATCAGCGAATGCAACCTTGCTACCATTCATGATGCAATGCTTTGTATTTTTGATTCTGAAGCTTCTGTTGCTGTAATGTACGAAGTGAATGCTATGCGCAAATGCTAATAAATATACGTCTGATAAATAAAAAGATGTATTGCACCTTCTATGTGTGATGCATTAAGCAGCACACATTGAAATTTCAAAACGCATTTCAGATTGTTTATGTGGAGGAAGGGACACCTTCCTGCACATAAACAATCATTCCCCTCAATGCAAGCACCCTTGCACTATGGTGGAATTGTGCCTGCATTGGCACTAGGCAGCTAAATTAGCACCAACGAGGGGAGAGAACGCAAGGCTGCACCCTATTCTTATAAATACGGTGCAGACCTGCGTTTCAGAAGTGGCGGAGCATGACATTAAGCCAAGGACGCTAACTTTGCACTCAGCCACTTCCTTGTAAACATGCCCCAAAAGTATTTCTTCTCGCTGTGCCTCCTTACTCCTCCCCAAGGGAGACATAGGTTTCTTCTGACGCATTTCCAGAATTACGAAACGTTGTAAATCTGGGAATATGTCAGGTTGCATGAGTGTTGCATGGGAACACCCACAGCAAAACCCTTGGCACGCACTTTGCATGCAAAGTGATGCTTGAAAAGGGGACGTAAATCCAAGGGCATGAAGAGCCATGCAGGGTGACTTTGCGTGGCCTTGTAAATATGGGCCAGCACACTTTGCTGCGTCAAAAAAAGTGACACACCAGCACTGCAAGGGGCTTTTAAAGAAGCCCCCCCCCCCCCCGTTTTTGGGCTTTCCTGAATTGAAGAACATTTTTAATTTCCTTTATTTTTAGAGGGAGGGTATTCCATCATTTGGCTGCACAGGTGACAAAGCTTCTGCCTCCCCAGGAGGATTTTATGAATTTGGGAACAATTACGTTTTTGGCTGTAGATGAGCGCAATGGCCTATAGAGGATGTACCAAGAATAACTGCATTTAAGATACTCAGGGCCTGAATAATGAATTGCTTTAAAGGCAATACACATTTAGGGCGTATTCCGTGCTACGTTCGCTTCTTAAGCCAAATTGAGTGAATGCATGACGTTACAATGCATACATTGCATGCCATTACATCGCATTTTCAGAAACTACCTTTACAACACATTCCATTACATTGCATTATACCTTTACAACGCATACCATTACAATGAATACTATTACATCGCATTTAAGGTAAGTGTTGGATAGTATAGATGTAAAAATTACTATTCTAACTCCAGTGAGTGCAACAGTAGGTTAAGTGTTGGATAGTGTTGGGGTAAAAATTACTATTCTAACTCCAGTGAGTTCATCGGTAGGGTAAGTGTTGGATAGTGCAAGGGTACTATGCATTGTGATGGTATGCATTTTAATGACTTGCGATGTAATGCCTGCGTTGTAGTGACATGCGTTGTAATGACATGTATTGTAGTGACAGGCAATGTAATGGCAGCGTTTTAATGAAATGCTATGTGAAGGATGTTGCGATGTAATGGTTGCTATGTAAAGGTAGTGCGATGTAATGACTACGTTGTAAAGGTTGTTTCCCAAATTGGGTGTGGTCAAACAGATTATTTGCATTTATAGAGGAAGCTAGCTCCAGATTCATGGCTTTCTCGGCTATCAGCTCACAGCAACATGACAGTAAATGTACTGTACTATTTTACTACAAACAAACCTTACACACATTTTAATTCCTTAGTATCCATTAAAAGTCCACACAACCCACACCTTTCCTCTCTTCTACACCCAAGTACCTCACATTTGTACCTTTACTCACAGACAAAACACCACTCTATGCTATACCACTAACCAATCCACTTATCCAGTACTTGCCCCGGGAAACCCCCCCATACTTACTCTGGCTTGGTCTTTAGCCAGATTAACGCCCGTCTGCAACCCATCCATGGACTACTACTGCTACCTATTATTACAGGAGTATGTTAGTCTGTGAGCAAGTAGGGATAGAAAAAAAAGAACTTGAAAAAAAAAAAAAAAAAAAACAATTCTCTTCTTTTTTCTTTCTCCTCTCTCTCTCTCTCTTCCCTCCCTTCCTTCCCTTCCATCCCTTCCTCTACCTCATTAAAGTAATCGTAAGCGTGAATTAAGTGGGAGTTTCAAGTGCTGTTTGCGCATATACATACATATACGTATACACGTGTATACGTGCACACCTATATAAACACACATACACAAACATATCTAATTATTCATTCATTCCTACCTATCCCTGTGCATAGTTTCCCGTGATTATATACATCTATATATATACATTTATTGTGGGTATTTTATATATTTTTTTTCTTTCTTTTTTCCCTTTTTTTTGTTCCCCTTTCCTCACTTTTCCCTTTCCTTCCCCTACTTCCCCCTTCTTCCCATTTGTTTTTTTTTTTCTCGTTTTCCCTGCTTTTTTTTTTTCCCCTTTTCCCCCTCTTTTTCCTTCATTTCTTTCCCCCTTTTTTTTTTTTTTCCCAACCGTTTTTTTTTTTTTTACCGTCTCCCTATTTGAAAATTCCTTTTTTCTTTTTTCTCTATCTGTATATAAATCGCTTTCTAAGCCTTATGAGAGTGAGCCTGGTCGTGGGCGTGGGCTTGGGCATGATCTCGGATGGATTCTAGCAGCTCATCTGCGTCTTGAGTAGTGCGAACGTTAGGCATTTTATTATTATACATGATGCGCAAAAATGCAGGAAATCTCATCTGCACCGTAGCCCCATAGGATCTAAATTTATCCATGCGCTGCCCCAATTCCCACTGTCTGTCCAGTGTAGTTTTTGAAAGATCAGAGCGAATTTCAAAGGAAAAATCCGGGCCTTTTATTGTACCGGCTTTCAAAGCTAGGTTTAGTATTTTCTCCTTAAGAGTGTACGTCAGGAAATTAATTAACACTTTCCTAGGTTTGGTCCTTGCCGGATTCAAACGAAAAGGATCTCTATGTATCCGTTGGATGTCTTTGCCAAGTTCTTCTTCCGTTTCCTCCAAGTTGAGTGCCTCTTTTATTAGTTTTGTTATGTATCCCTTGAGATCTCCACTTTCCTTCCCTTCCGGGATCTTCAAAAGTCGGATATTGTTGCGTCTAGAAAAGTTTTCCAACACTTCTATTCGCTCTTTCATGCTTTCTCCCTCTTTTTGAAGATTGTATATTTTTGACCTGGCACATTCAAGATTGTTTGTTAGTAGACCCACAGAGCTTTCTAGAGTCTCGGTCCTCTCATGAAGGCCATCAACACCTTATGACCTAACTCCTCACAGGTTGCTCTTATTTCATTTTGATTAATCTTGGAGACTACAAATTCCTGTTTAATCTCTTCTCTCATTGTCGCAATGGAGGAGACTATACCCTTGAGCGATTTAGCAAGGTTCAGAGCTATGTTTTGTTCAGCTTCACTTCCAACTAATACATCCAGGGACACCCCCTCTTTTGCTATTATGCTATGAGCTTCCTTCTCTGTAGGTAATTTTGGAACCAAAGGTGTGGGTGGAGTAGCCGAAGCTTCGGCCCCTCGCCCCTCATCTTGTTGCGCCACAGTTGCACCCCCGGTTGATAGTGAGTCGGGGTTGCTCTGCATTTGCTTGCTGTTTTCTAATGCAGCTGCTGCCATATCCTGGGTGATCTGCAGAACTTGGGGTAGGACTCTAAAATATGAGCGCAGTGATGGTGTAATATCCCCTGGGGCTTTCGACCTCTTATTCTTGAGTTTATTCTTAGTTCTTTGTTGTTTTTTACTGTCTAGGACTGATTCAGATTTTTTTTTAAGTCCTGTGCTTTCTTGTGAACCTCCCCCCAAGTGCACTCTGGGCCCTGTAGTTCTTTTTCTGAAGTTTTAGCCTTGCTCCTTGTTACTCTCCCTTGAGATTCCTTAGTCTGATCCTCACTATAGCCTCTTATGCATTCACTACTTCAGTCAAAAACATCCTCACCATCAAGTACAGCTGAAGAACAAGAACAAATGGCTGAGTTGAAAGCAGAGTTAGAACATATACTGCAGGAGAGAATAAATAGAAGGTGGGAAGCGAGTAAATCTTCCCAATTTGAGTTTGGAGAAAGTGCAGGAAAAATTCTGGCTTGGAAAATCAAATCTGATAAAGCCCTAAACTACATCAGGGAAATTAAGATAGAAGGTGAGCCTGAGACAAGAACTACCAGTCCTGAGATAGGAAGAGCATTTCTTGAATTTTTTCAGGACATCTACAAAGAGGATCTCCCCAATGATTCAAACGCAAGAGATAGCTGGTTGGAAGCTATTACATTACCAAATTTCTCAACGGCCCAGAGCAAATCATTAGAATCAGTCATCACACAAGAGGAGGTGAAAAAAGCTATAAGTCAATCAAGAAAGGCAAAGCGGCAGGCCCGGATGGGTTGCCGGGAGAGATCTACAAAACACTTGAGAACGCCATTATACCAATATTAATTGAACTCTTTAATGGCATTCTATTGGAAGAACAGCCTATGCCTAAATCTTGGGGCGAGGCCACAATTGTCCTCATTCCCAAACCAGGGAAATCCCCATTAGAGTGTGGGTCATACAGACCAATATCGTTACTTAACAACGACTATAAAATTTTTACAACTATAATCGCCACAAGATTGGCTAGCGTTATTGGTACTGTAATCCATCAAGATCAGAAAGGATTTATTAAGGGGCGACAATTAGCTGAGCTAACCCGTGAGCTAATAGGGGCTATAGATATTGCCACCGCTTTTTCTCTCCCTTTGGCTACCCTGACTCTAGACGCAACCAAGGCGTTTGACAGAGTTAACTGGCTCTATCTAAATGATGTCCTAAAAAAATTTAACTGTGGCGAAGTGTTCTGCAGAATGATCAAACAGCTATATAACTCACCGTCAGCTAGGTTGCTGGTTAATGGGTCCTTGACTGAAGCATTTAATATTACAAGAGGTACAAGGCAGGGCTGCCCGCTTTCCCCTCTCCTATTCGACTTATACATCGAGCCTTTTGCCCAGGTTTTAAGGGAAGAGGTGGACATTTCACCCTTCTGTTTCGGAGACTGGGAAAGACGGGTAGCACTATATGCAGACGACATATTCGTGTTTACAGCTGATCCAGTCAAGGCATACCCAGTGGTTATACAACGTGCTGTAGAATTCGGCCATGTCTCAGGCTACGACATAAATTCGAGCAAGAGTGAGATCATGGCATGGAACCTACCCAATTTAGATCTCGGGATTAATATCTCATCCTCAATGCGGTATTTGGGAATCAAAATAACTCAAGATGTCGGCACCCTTGCACAAACTAATTTGGAAAGAATACACAGTGAAAGCAAAAGACTTATGAAATCTTGGACACACCTGCCTCTCTCTATAACAGGAAGGGTTAACTTAGTCAAAATGTGTATTCTCCCAAAATTCAACTTTATTTTTAACACTATCCCAATAACTATGAACACCAAAATGTTGGAAAAATGTCAAAGAGAAATCAATTCATTTATATGGAACTACAAGACTACAAGAATATCATGGAAGAAGCTCAGAAGAAGAAGAGAAAAAGGGGGCCTTGCACTACCGGACCTAATGTTCTATTCATGGGCCTTTCAGATGTCCTATTCTAGAATGCTTCTTAAAATGCCATCTAATCTACCTAATACATCCATGTATGGAGCCATGCTAAAGGAGACAAATCTTGCAGCAGATGGCTTTATGTTTAAATTTGGTAGTCAAACATTCTTCAAAAATATAAAACTGAAAATACTACACTCATGGGCCAAAAATTGGTTTAACATCAGGAAAAAACTGGGACTATCTTACTATTCAAACTATGCACCAATTTGGGACTCTCCCGGGTTACCACTATGCCTGAAAGATAACTCGTCCAATATAATTGAACAAGCAGGCATCTGTAAATGGGGTCACCTATTTAAAGATAAAAAACTTATAACTTGGGATGAGTTATATGAGCAAGTTGGCCGAGGGCTTTCCAGATTTAAATATATTCAAATGGATAGTTGGGCAAGATCTGAAATCCGTAAAGACAGTAACATTGGAAAAATAAGCGAAACGGAACAACAATTGGTAGAACGTCCAACTGGAGGAAAAGAAGTAGCTAGATGGTACTGGCTTCTGTTGGAAGAAAGCGAAGGGGAGTTTAAACTCCTGGATGAGTTATTGGGGACAGAAATTGGGATTCCATGCGAGGAGAGGTGGATAAACTCTTTTGAGATTTTACGCAATATCGTAAAGCCCTCTTGGCTTGTACGAAATCACATTTTCTCTGTACATAGGGCATATTTAACACCGCGGAAACTCTTTAAATATCAAACAGACAAAAAATGTAATAAATGCAACTTAGCAGACGCATGTGACATACATATGTTCCTAGAATGCCCTAATATAACAAAATTCTGGGAAGACGTGAAAAACACTTTAAATTCCACACTAAACACTTCCTTGTCAATAACTCTCCCACTTGTCATCTTTGGAACAGAAGACAATATCACAGGCAAGAAAAAATCATTTCTCTTCTATGCAATTTTGATGGCGAGAAGACAGATTTGCATTCAATGGGTAGAGAAGACACCTCCTCTACACTGTTCATGGCTTACTTCATTATATGAGATATCCAAAAGAGACCTAATGAGATCTGTAAATAAGAGAAAGCTAGCATTTTGGGATCTCCTGACCAACTGGAGATTATCCGGGGTTTTTTTTTTTTTTTTTTTTTTTACCCGGGTCCGATGATTGTGCCATCTTTACTCTTTTGGACCAAGGGCTAGGACAGTTTCGAACAAGGTCCGGCAGGTTGAAACATACCTAGATGGAGTCAAAAGAACGCTCCCCTAACTGGCATTTTCTTTCTCGACACATATCTCCCGCCATTAACACATATCACGCCAGTAAGGTCGTGCAAGGTGGTTGGTATCTTCCGTCAGAGGGGAAGGCAGATGAGGACAAAAAAAAAAAAAAATAATAATAATAATAATAACCAGCAGTTGTTGTGTTCTTCTCTAAATTAGACGAACTTCACCACCATATGGAAGCCTCTCATAAGTGCCGGTGCTGATAATTATATGCTGGTACTGTGCACCGGAAACCATTGGCTCAAATTACCCACTGCACTTATCACAAACAGAACCCAAATCCACACCCTATTTAACTATATCCCATCCAGATACCAACTCCCTGCTCTAATTTATATAACAAACCACTTTCTGTCACCAACAAATTGTATTGTATTGTATTGTATAAAGTTCTTGTATAGCACAACTGCTACGGGTATCCTGGCGCTTTTTAGAGAGAAACTAATCAGATGGAGCCGGCCGATGGCAAATCAATACTCATCCTTCCATCCTGTCATCCACCAACTCCCTTCTCCTCTTTTTTACCAGAAAAACACAATCACACAACCCTTGTACCCCACCAGACAAATTATCTATTTTACCAATTAAATCTAACGCAAACACTCTTAACTCTTGTTCACCCACTCACACACACCACATACACTCTTTTTAAAACACATCTCCACCCCTTGCAGATAATTGATGTAACATACTGCAATGTTTACGTTGCAATTTCCATTGGCCAACAATAGGTTACATACAAATTCTTCACAGAAAACAAAAACATCATCACCTCCTCTCACTACTCCTCAAAAACAAAACAGAACACACACACCAGCACAAGAGAATCTCACATACAACACCCCATTATACCTTCTGTCACAAACTACAAACATATACAACTCCCACCTTCCTGACTAAACAGATAAAACACACCCAAAACCAACTAAAATGCCAATCTTTCTCTCTTTCCCCACACCTATCACCTATCACATATACAGCAGCACAGCAACTCTCTTTTAACCGCCTCCTATCCATTGGACAAATTAAAACCTTAGAACATGACCCACATGCTGCACCACTACCCCTAACTCATACACATTTCACCATAAATACACACAAACAAAAATAGCAACATGCCACTCTCCAAAACTTTGCTTCTCCATGTCTACTGCACAACAAGCCTACTCTTCCACAACAACACAGCTCAACAACTCACTCTCAACCACCGTCTCCACCACCTTCACACACAGACCCATCAATGTGCCTTCTTAAATGTAAATGTATTTGAGCTTGTAAAGCGCACTGCTACCCGTAGGTTTCCTGGCGCTGTATAACACTGGGGAACCCGTCCTAGTTTTCCCTGTGGGATGGTCCCTGCTGGGAGTCCCCAAGGTGGAGCCAGGCATCCCCAGCGTTGATGGGGCAGTTGTGGAGATTAGGCAAGCTAATGCCTAGAGTTGCCGAGAGGGACCCCTGATTAGAGTAGGCACTGAAGCGAGAAATATCGAGTCCACTGACCCAGGTCCACGACCCTGCCGCGTCGGGAATTGAACCATGGTCCCGGGCCGACTTCTGCTCCCGGGTCTGCCGCCTCTAACCAGTGAGCCACACTACTCCACAGCTTGCTGGACGAGGAACACGGTACAGAACAGCAACATTATTGCGATCCGCATACAGCTAATATCAGCACTAATGGCACACTTGCTACAAGCCCACAAAATACTGCTCGCTCTTCTACAAAACAAAGTCACACCATCACCAAAGCACACTCGCTAAACTGCCTACTAATAAAGGCTAGATTACTCTAAGAAAACAAGCCTAAACATCTACCAGCTTCTCACTGACACACACTGGGCGCACCTAAATCCATACTAATATAATAAAGAGAGAGCCCAAACCTTTGAGGAGGGTAATCTCAGGATCCACAGCACCAATCACAACACCCAATACAGCGTTGTAAAGTGCAGTTGCAGCAGAAGGACATAGGTTATGCAGACGCCCACCATATACATTTAAAAGGTAAAAGAACCATGCCAGAAAAGTAGTCCTTTGTGTCCGTGTCTACGTTGTGCTGTGGGTTTGTGCTGAGGGGGGCGTGACAAATGCTGGGGGCGTGTGGTACGTCCCGCCCTTCGGGCTGGCGGTTACCATGAGGCACAGGGTCAAGGCTGATTTGCATATGGCCATGTCTGAACTGGGGTGGTGTAGAGTGCAAAAAATGATGTATTTAGGCCCAGATCTCTGTACTGGGGTGAATGTATGACATTGTTCCGCATTCTGTCATCAACTGTTGTTTTTGCATTTGTCACCCCAAGTGGGATGGGTATGCTCAGACGTGAGTCCCATGCTCTCCACACCACTGGAGTCAAGCTATCCTGGCTGAAGATGGCTGATCGCCAGAAATTGGTCCTAGGATGCTTGAGTCAGGTCCAGGAAAGAGATGGCGGTTTATCCTGGAATGTTCCCATGAGGCACAGGGTCAAGAATGATTTGCATATGGCCATGTCTGAACTGGGGTGGTGTGGAGTGCAAAAAAAATGATGGATTTAGGCCCAGATCTCTGTATTGGGGAGAATGTATGATATTGTGTGCTGGCGGTGTGGGCATGTGCGGGGCGCGCGTTGTGTCAAATATTTCATCGTTTTTTCTTCCCAGGTTCAGTACATTCCAGCTCCGGGTGTCCACCCTGCTCCCTTTAAATACCCCTGCACCCCATAATCAAAATCCACCTTTACTCCTTAAAGTACCCCAACACCCTTAAACACTAACCCCTCTTAACCCTATAAATATACCCTGTACCCCAAAACCCAAACCTATACCTAAAACCTAAAAATACCCCTGTACCCCAAAACCCAAACCTACCCCTGAACCCTAAAATACCCCTGTACCACAAAACCCAAAACTAGCCCTGAACCCTTAAAATACCCCTGTACCCGAAACCCCAAATCTACCCCTGAACCCTAAAAATACCCCTGCACCCCAAAACCCAAACCTAGCCCTGAACCATAAAATAACCCTGTACCCCAAAACCCAAACCTACACCTGAACCCTAAAATACCCCTGTACCCCAAAACCCAAACCTAGCCCTGAACCCTAAATCTACCCGTGTACCCAAAACCCAAACCTAGCCCTGAACCCTTAAAATACCCCTGTACCCCAAAACCCAAAACTACCCCTGAACCCTAAAAATACCGCTATACCCCAAAACCCAAACCTAGCCCTGAACCCTAAAAATACGCCTGTACCCCAAAACCCATACCTATCCCTAAACGCTAAAACTACCCCTGTACCCCATAACCCACAACTATATCTGAACCCTTAAAATACCCAAACACCCCAAAACATATACCTCAGTACCCCAAAACATATACCCCTATAACCATACTTACCTTATCCAAACATTAAAAAAAGCATGCTTTTACCATTCATGCATTTACAACGAATTTCGTTGTAAATGTATGCATGGTAAAAGCATATAAAATGTAATGCCATGCGTTATAATGGCATTGCGGAGTCATGGTCCTTTCATAATGAAAGTATGCGGAGTGATGGTCTGCAGAAAGAAAGTTGCGGAATAATGGGTGTTTACCCTCCCCCGGTAAGTACATTGGTGGCACGACGGCCCACATCTCCAGCAACATACTCATATTTTTTCAACACTGATTTGAAAAATGCACTGGTCTCTCTCATTGATGGCCAGCACCGACATACACTTTTAGACACACCTCCCGCCACTAGTTCTAGAATTGCGAACTTTAGAGGTGGGGAGCTACGTTCGAATCTCGGCATCAGGTCAACATCCTGTGATTCCAGGCAAATTGCTTTGTCTCCCCGTGCCTACCACAAATTAATGTGTTCTTCTGTAATGTAAATTGTGCTCATGCCATGTTGTTGAGTTCGCGTTATATAATATTGCAAGGAAAAATAAAGTAGGGAAACTCGAGTTCACACACTACTGAATGAGCACTCTTAAGTGTATCAGCAGTGCACTGTGAATCAGAGCGTTTCACAGGCCTGTCACAGATAAGAAATGCTATCAAAACGAAATCCTACAAAACAATATACTACTGGCCGGCATCAATTCATACCCGGACAACGTCGGGACGGGCTGCTAGTACGTGATAAAGAGACTTCAGACTGTGCTAAATGCGGCAGCAAGGCTCATTCAAAAGGTTCATAGCTATGTCTCTACATGAGAACACCTCAAACAGCTGCATTGGCTCCAAATTGAGGCAAGGATTAAGTTTAAATCCCTCTTTATTGCGTACTAGCAGCCCGTCCCGACGTTGTCCGGGAGCAAATAGGCTTCAGGGCCCCCGCCCGCCCCGACGTTGTCCGTGGGTCCCCCGGAGCCTTCCTCCATATATTGCACTATTATACCTCTATGTTTACTTTGTATGCTTTTGTAACCTGCACACGTCCATTTTTCCTCCTATACCTCTATGTTTACTTTCGACGCTTTTGTAACATGCACACGTAACTTTTTCTTCCTGTAATGCACCGTTTGGCTCACTTTTGTAATGCTCAGTTTGCTTCCTCTTGTTCACGATTGTCTTTTTTTGCTTCATTTTTCCGCCGCTCACCGTTCCTCCCCGCCTGTCCGCCGCTCCTCACCGCCTGTCCGCCGCTCCTCGCCGCCGGTACGCCGCTCCTCCCCGCTCCATGTCCGCCGGTCTTCCTCGCGCTCCTGGACGCCTCTCCTCCCTGCGCTCCTCACGTCAGCATGCACGTATAGGCCGGCGCTTCTTCCAAGTGACTACTTTTTTTTTCCGGTATATTCTTTAAATAACGTATATTTATTACGTTTATATAGCCTATGTCCATCTGCACACCCTGACGATTACAACGATGTATCGGGTGTGTGGATTGGCGCTGTGGTTCCCGAGTTTACCCGCCTCAAAGGTTCAAAGTTCTTCCTTTATAATAGTAGTATAGATATATATATAACTATATATATATATAGATAGATAGATATATATAGATATATATATACATAAACTATGTCAATGAATGTAAAACTCTGGCTCAGGTTTATTGACGACTTGTTTGTGGTATGGCACGGCACTAAAGAACAGGCAGAGGAATTTGTGAGACAGATTAATGTCAATAACTTGAATCTAAGATTCACAGCAGAAATAAATGACAAAGAGTTTAATTTCCTGGACACCCAAGTTTATATAACCAATGACAAATTAGAAACCAGGTTATATAGGAAGAAAACTGCAGGAAATTCAGTCTTGCATGCGTCAAGTGCTCATCCACGCCACCTTATCAACAGCATACCATTCGGTGAAATCTATACTACTATTATAAAGAGAGAACTTGCACCTTTTGGCCAGGTAAACTCGGGAACCACAGCACCAATCACTACACCCAATACAGTGTTGGAAAGGGCAGTTGCAGCAGAAGGACATAGGCTATGCAGACGCCCACCATATACATTTAAAATGTAAAAGAACCGTGCCAGCAAAGTAGTCCCTTGTGTGTGTGTATGCATTGTGCTGTGAGTGTGTGTTGGGGGCGTGACAATCGCTGGGGGCATTCCGTCAGCAGTGTTGTTTTTTCTTCCCAGGTTCTATACATTCCTGCTCCCTTTAAATAGTAATTCAGTGGAGGTCCCATTCTCTTAGAACCACCCCAAGCACAGTTATGGGCAAAAATACAACTAAAAGGCCCTGCAAAGCATTATGGGATAAGCTTAGCATAATTATTAGCATTCATGAAAGGGTTTCAATGTTTTTGAATTTTACTCATCAGGGACACCTTGGGACGACGAGGTGAACTGCAGCTTGATATATAATATTTTATATGCTATTGTATTTGCCTCATCAGGGACATGTAGGGACTGCGAGGTGTACTGCAGCTTGATATATAATATTTTAAATGCTATTGCATTTGCATCATCAGGGACATCTAGGGACATGGGGTGAACTGCAGCTTGATGTGTAATATTTTAAATGCTATTGCATTTACCTGGTAATATGCCCCAATGTTTTTACCGATTTAAGAGTGAATCAGTGGGTCTCATCAGGACCTGGTGCAAAATATAGAGGCATAAAGTAAACCCTCATTAGAATACAGAGAAATGACATCTGTTCTTTTAGATAGTTGTCCTGAACCCTCCTGGTAGAAACATAATAAAGTTGGACAGACTGATGAGAGCAGTTAGTTGTTCGGCGGAAAAAGAGCTCCTCAGACATGTGCGCGAGACAACTTTATCGTCATTCTGTCAAGACCGACATTTTACCCCAATCTGTCATGTCCGCTTGCTAGCAAAATATCTTCCCGGTTTTAAGTCTTTCAACCCGATCCAGCGTGGACGCCACGCCTCTCATTCCAGTGACGTCCAAACCAATGGCGAGCCATTCTAAACCAGTGAGGTGTTTGGTTTGTCGGATCTCAAGCAGGGCGTGGCCGAGGTACTAATATTTGCATATTTTCTGTGCAATGCCATGGACTTCTTTTCTTTGTTTTTTTTGTTAAATTGCCAATAATAACTTATTTTAGTACCCTCAGATCTTTTACTCCTTTCCATTTCAATCAACAATTAATATATTAAAGGGGACCTATTAAAAGTAGATATTTTTTAGCGCTACCACGTGAAATTGCACTTACCAAATGTAG
The DNA here is from genome assembly GCF_964263255.1 of Lissotriton vulgaris. Taxonomy (NCBI): domain Eukaryota; kingdom Metazoa; phylum Chordata; class Amphibia; order Caudata; family Salamandridae; genus Lissotriton; species Lissotriton vulgaris. Next base: position 280,569,235 of record NC_141685.1, on the reverse strand, counting down.
AACAGTTCTTTACTATTAGTCTAGAATGTTTCTTATAAAGAGAAGCTGCCATGTCATTGTGAATGAAAGATATGAAGAAAGCACTCTGTTCTAATTAGATCGGTTGGAATGCTGAATAATGATATTGTGTTGTAAGGAACTTGATATGAAACTCGTCTTAAAATGTAGTGGGAAATAATGTAACGGACCATTTATGGTTATGTCTTACTATGCTACTCAATGGTGGGTGTTGCCAGCAGATTTTATATAAACGAGTACAGTGAGGTTCGTTGTTGATTGCCGAAAAGTGCCCAATCAATTTTAGCTTGTTTTGTTAACTGGATTTTTTAATTCCAGGTTACCTCCATTCTAGATTTGCTGCTAAATAGAATGCTTTGCGAGAGGTTGTCCCTCCAGCGGTAAATCAATGATTGCAACGAGCTAAAAGTTCAACAAAACAGACAAACAAACCTACCCCTGAACCCTAAAATACCCCTGTACCACAAAACCCAAAACTAGCCCTGAACCCTTAAAATACCCCTGTACCCCAAAACCCAAACCTAGCCCTGAAACCTAAAAATACCACTGTACCCCAAAGCACAAACCTACCCCTGAACCCGAAAATACCCGTGTACCCCAAAACCCAAACCTATCCCTGAACCCTTAAAATACCCCTTTACCCCAAAACCCAAACCTACCCCTGAACCCTAAAAATACCCCTGTACCCCAAAACCCAAGTCTAGCCCTGAACCCTAAATATTACCCTGTACCCCAAAACCCAAACCTACCCCTGAACTCTAAAATACCCCTGTACCCCAAAACCCAAACCTAGCCCTGAACCCTTAAAATACCCCTGTACCCCAAAACCCAAACCTACCCCTGAACCCTAAAAATACCCCTAGACCCCCAAAACCCAAACCTAGCCCTGAACCCTAAAAATACCCCTGTACCCCATAACCCAAAACTATATCTGAACACTTAAAATACCCAAACAACTCAAAAGATATACCTCAGTACCCCAAAACATATACCCCTATGCCCATACTTACCGTATCCAAACATTAAAAAAAAACATGCTTTTACCATTCATGCATTTACAACGAATTTCGTTGTAAATGTATGCTTGGTAAAAGCATATAAAATGTAATGCCATGCGCTATACTGGCATTGCGAAGTCATGGTACTTTCGTAATGAAAGTATGCGAAGTGATGGTATGCGGAAAGAAAGTTGGGAAATAATGGGTGTTTACCTTCCCCCGGTAAGTACATTGGTGGCACGGAGGCCCACATCTCCAGCAACATACTTTTCACCACCCATTTGAAAAATACACAGGTCTCCCTCATTGATGGCCAGCACCGACATACACTTTTAGACACACCTCCCGCCACAAGTTCAAGAATTGCGAACTTTAGAGCTGGGGAGCTACGTTCGAATCTCGGCATCAGCTCAACATCCTGTGATTCCAGGCGAATCGCTTTGTCTCCCCGTGCCTACAACAAATGAATGTGTTCTTCTGTAATGTAAATTGTGCTCATGCCATGTTGTCGAGTTTGCGCTATATAATATTGCAAGGAAAAATAAAGTAGGGAAACTCGAGTTTACACACTACTGAACGCGGACTCTTAAGTGCATCAGCAGTGCACTGTGAATCAGAGCGTTTCACAGGCCTGTCACAGATAAGAAATGCTAACAAAACGAAATCCTACAAAACAATATACTACTGGCCGGCAGCAATTCATACCCGGACAACGTCAGGACGGGATGCTAGTTTAAAATAAAGAAAAACTACCAGCACGGACCCTTTTCCAAAAAACACTACAAGGGTACGCTGACCCAGCTTCTCCATTCCATCTAATAAATATCACACAATGAATTTATGGATCTTGTCAAAGGAAGCAGGCCTGCCGGCAACCCTTCTGACCCGTGTCCCCCACAAATCTTTTAGAAAATGATTCTAATTACATATGCTACTACACCAGTAAGAAGAATCATCAACAATTCCTTTACTACAGGAATATTTCCAGAAGATCTAAAAAGTCATCATACGCCTATTACTAAAGAAAACAAACCTGGATCCGCTTAACCCCGACAACTACAGACCGATTAGAAAAGGGAACTTTCCTGGGAACTCTGATAGAAAGAGCAGCATTCACCCAGATGTCACAATTCATTGAAAATAATGCCATACTTTCAGACTTTCAAACTGGATTCCATCCAGAAAGAGTCACAGAATCTGCCCTCATTGCCATCTGGGGTGACCTTAAGAACACAGTTGATTGGAATGGGGTTGCTGCACTACTTCTCTTGGACCTCTCAGATGCCTTTGACAGGATTGACCATGACACTCTAATACAATGACTCTATGACGCTGGCATAGAGTGGACTGCTCTTTACTGGATCACATCCTACTTTTAAAACAAAACTAATGTCATCCTTACCCTCCCTTTCTTGTCAAAACTGTACTTCACAAAAGCAGGTGCCCCTCAAGGCTTTATCATCTCACCCATGATTTTCGCTATTTACATGAAGTCATTACCAGTACTGACTGATCAATCAATTTCACCTCATGTGCCATAACTAGCAGCCTGATTCATCATAGACCCGTTTTGCGAGTCTATAATAGCGATTCATAAGGAATCGCTATTACAGACTCGCAAAACGGGATTCATGTAGGAATCGCAAAAAGATTTGCGATTCCTACACAATCCTTATTTGCGATTAGCAAATTGCTAATCGCAAATAAGGAATAACTCCCCATTCATTCCTATGGGCCAAAAGGCCCATAGGAATGAACGGGGAGTATTCCTTATTTGCGATTAGCAATTAGCTAATCGCAAATAAGATAGCGATTTAAACGATGCCAGGGGTGTCCAAAGGACACCATGTAGCACCCCTTAAATGCAAATTGAAACAGGTGTTGCGCACACACATGTCCAAAGGACATGTGTGTGTGCAACATGCAACTTAGAAAAATGCTTTTAAAAGCATTTTTCTAAGTTTTCACTATTTACCACGAGGTTTGACCTCGCGGTAAATAGAGGGCCGAAATTGCGAATTCGCAATTTTTTAATGAATGATGAATTGCATTTAAGGAATCTCAAATAGAGATTCCTTAAATGTAATTCCTCGCAAAATTGCGACATCGCTATTACCGATTTTTGCATTTGGGATGATGAATCCCAAATGCAAAAATAGAGCTCGCAAAGGGCCAGATTCTCAGAATCTGGCCCTTTGCGAGCCGATTTCGGCTTGATGAATCAGGCTGTAGGAGTCCTAACTTCTGTGAATGCCGAAATGAGTAACAGCCTGATTCATCAAGCCGAAATGGGCTCGCAAAGGGCCAGATTCTGAGAATCTGGCCCTTTGCGAGCTCTATTTTTGCATTCGGGATTCATCATCCCAAATGCAAAAATCGGTAATAGCAATTTCGCTATTTTGCGATGAATTACATTTAAGGAATCTCAATTTGAGATTCCTTAAATGCAATTCCTCATCCATTTTAAAACTGCGAATTCGCAATTTCGGCCCGCTATTTACCGCGAGGTCAAACCTCGTGGTAAATAGCGAAAACGTAGAAAAATGCTTTTAAAAGCATTTTTCTAAGTTGCATGTTGCACACACACATGTCCTTTGGACATGTGTGTGCGCAACACCCGTTCGTATTTACTTTTAAGGGGTGCTACAGGGTGTCTTTTGGACACCCCTGGCACCCTTTAAATCGCTATCTTATTTGCGATTAGCAAATTGCTATTCGCAAATAAGGAATACTCCCCATTCATTCCTATGGGCCTTTTGGCCCATAGGAATGAATGGGGAGTATTCCTTATTTGCGATTAGCAATTTGCTAATCGCAAATAAGTAATATGTAGGAATCCCTTTTGTTTTTGCGATTCCTACATGAATACCGTTTTGCGAGTCTGGAATAGCGATTCCTTATGATTCGCTATTTCAAACTCGCAAAACGGCACTATGATGAATCAGGCTGAAAGTGCCTTCTGTGAATACCAAAATGGTAGTAAGTTTAGGATTTTGTCTTAAGTTAGTTCAGTGAATCGGGCCCAGAGTGTTTGTGCCCAGCAAGAGCCAGTCCTGCCTTTTTTGGTGTGATTTCCTGGCAGGAGGTGGAGATGGCATTGTCAGAGGCAGACCAGGCCCTATGAGGTGCAAGGAAATCTCCACCCCCGCCCCCATTGCAGCCCAGGTCTTTCCAGCCTTTTCCGGACCCATCTAGACTATCTAGAGCCACTCCTACTCCCCCAGCCTTCTGTCATCCAAAACCCAGAGAGGCAATCCACATTTCAGCAGGGGCACACGGGATGACTGAGCAAGAAAATACCTACTATCTAAAAGTGGTATTTTCAAACACAGATGGTAAAAATCACCTTCACTAAAAGATGCATCTTTAGATTCTGAGTTCATGCATACTAAACTTTATTTTCCTACCTAATTCCCCGGGCCAGTTATGTTTATAAGATTTTATATCATAAATCAATGAGGAGGGGAGAAGGAAGGATTCACGATTCATTCAACTTCCTTGTCATAGAATCCAAAAATCAAATGGGGAATGAATCACTTGTCACACACCAAAAGGCCCCTTAGTGTCATGCTTCATCATGGGGGTCTTCGCACCCCTCTAGTTATGTTAAACCCAGAGAGGCAATCCACATTCCAGCAGGGGCACACCGGATGACTGAGCAAGAAAATACCTACTTTCTAAAAGTGGTATTTTCAAACACAGATGGTAAAAATCACCTTCACTAAAAGATGCATCTTTAGATTCTGAGTTCATGCATACTAAACACAACACTGTGTAAATGACTTAGGAAGGACAATTATTGAGCTGTGTTTACGTTGAACTCGGATAGTTGGTATGTATGATTGACTACTGCAGTTTGTGCGTATGTAGTAGTAATGTAATCTATGCTTTACCAGTGTGGTTTCTTGTTGTAGATATCTAAGTTGATACTGAAGTTCCTGCCTGTGAGACGTCCACTACAGGAAATCACTGCCAGTGGAAAGGTATTAGCAAGTCCTAGCGAGAATACATGAGAGTAGTAAGTTTGCTTGGTTATGTATTAAAACTGTATTTTATATTGCAGGTTCTCCCGCTTCCCACTGGTCCCGGCCTTCTTCACTATTTCCCTCGCCTGACTACCTCACTACTCTGAGTTGCTTCTTTCCAGAGTTGGGGAAGTCTGGAGGTGGACCCCTTTTGGCATCACACAGAAACCCGAGGAGTGGCTAGACACTGACATTAACAAAGGATATAGACCACGAAGGGGAGGTTGGAGACAAAGGAGACAGCAATTACCCAGACAAAGAGGGTGGAGAGGATATCAACCACCGCCCTAATACCCACAGTATATGGGTCCACCACAATTTACTCCTTTCCAGTAGGACCCCCCTGCCACGGGACCCAGTTACCCGCAATGGAATCCTGAGTATGATGATGGCTTTTATGGTCCGCAAACTTTTTTAGGTACACGCCCTGGAGCACGGGGGAGGAACAAAAAAGGTAACAATGTTGCATGGGAGGACCAAGATCAGGGCAACTCCCGAACCACGAGGAGCATGACGGGATCCCTCCCAAACCATCCCTCAACAAGCAAGAGGGGGACCGAATGGTTAATTTGACCCCTTGGCCCTTAACTGAAATCCAGACAAATGTGTTAAACAAAGGACTGGGTTTCGTACCAACACATAAACCAGACATCTTCAAACTCAATATGGAGATACAAAACTTCATCAGAAAGTTGAAGTTACAGGCCTTTTTCCAAAACAAACCATTGACTCTGGCACCAACAGACACGGGCCTCCGACCGAAATCTTTTACTCCTCCTCATTCATCACTACCCATTGAACTTTTAACTTTTGAGAAAGCCATTATGACGGAAGTCATAAAAATCAATTTGACTAATACCAGAGTCTTTTACAACACCAGCAAACAAGAACAGCAAGCCATTAGAGATCTTGCGGACAACAAAGAAATAATAATAAAACCAGCGGACAAGGGCGGGGCCATCGTCCTACAGACCATGGAGGCATATGACACAGAATGCATGCGACTGTTATCAGACAGACGTAACTATACCATCTTACAGGAAGACCCCACTGAGAACGTGCGCACTAGAATAGGAGGAATGATTGAAGAAGGGCTTGCACATGACTGGCTGAGCAAAAAGGAAGCTGAGTTTCTAACACAGTCAGCACCACGCATCCCCTATTTCTATTGCATCCCCAAAATTCATAAAACATCACAAAGCCACCAGGTAGACCCATCGTATCGGGCATTGGCTCAATCTTGGAGCCACTATCCAAGTTTGCAGACGCTTTTTTACGCCCATTGGTACGGTCCACCGACACCTACTTAAAGGACACAAAATCGGTCCTTCAACTACTACAGGACAGGACTTTCAATCCCACGAACCAACTCCTAATGAGTTTGGACGTGGAAAGCTTGTATACGAGCTTACCACATGATGAAACACTCCTAATTATTGAGGAAGTTCTGTTCACGACACCATGGAAGTACCAAACACCAAGGGGTCTAGTCCTTGAGTGCATTTCTTTGGCACTACAGCAAAACGCTTTACAATATAAATCGACCATTTACCTACAGAGCCATGGTACCAGCCTGGGAAGTACCTTTGCTCCAAATCTGGCTGGACTCTATGTCCACCACTTGGAGGCAACCAAAATTCTTCATGCGGATAACCCATACAGGAGGAACATCAATACCTGGAAAAGGTAAATTGACGTCGTCCTGGTCATCTGGGACGGTGGCCAACAGTCTGCAGTCGACTTCCTGGTATGGCTTAACAATCAGAATGCATTCCTGAAGTTCACCAGCGCAGTCTCTAACCAATCACTGGTTTTTCTGGATCTACACATTTACACCGAAGGGGGTAGGCTCAAAAGTACAACCCATTTCAAACCCACTGTGAGGAACTGTCTATTAAGATATGATAGTTTCCACCCGAGACATCACAGAGAGAATTTACCGTACGGCCAATTTTTGCGCCTCAGACGCAACTGCACTAAGCTAACGGAGTTCAGGACACAGGCCTGTGACCTGAAAAAGAAACTAATACAGAGGCAGTACCCAGGAAAATCATTAACAAACCCATGAAACGGGCAAAAAACAACCACAGAGAAGCCCTACTGGAGGACAGACCACAGGAGACAAACGAAAACAAACGACCAATATGTGTCACCACCTACACCACCGTGTCCAATGAGGTCTCTAAAATCATAAATAAACATTGGGGTATTCTGAACTGTGGCACGCTTAACCGGTAAAAACCGATGTACGCACACCGCCGAGGTAGAAACCTTAAAGATATTTTGGTGCATACAAGACCAAAACCCAACAATGAGAGAAGGCAAAACACCATTGGGATACAAGGTCATTTCCCATGTGGAAACTGCAGTAGCTGCCACCTAACCCAAAAGAGCACTATATTGACATTCAGAAATGGCACCACTTGGGAACAGCGACATTTGATGAATTGTAACACCAAGAACGTCGTCTATTTGATCACATGCCCCTGTGGTTTGGAATACGTGGGGATGACCACGAGAGCTGTGAAAACACATATAAACGAGCATAAGAGCAGTGTGCGTTGCAAAAAAAGTACGACTAAGATGGCAACACACTACCTCGAAACACAACACTGTGTAAATGACCTAAGATGGACAAATATTGAACAACTGCCATCAGAAGTAGGCTTATTCCAAAAAGAACAAAGGTGGGTGTTCCGTCTGGGCACCCACATCCTGGGACTAAATGATGACGTCCCTTGGGGACAATTGTCTCATTAGCAGTTATTCTCACCACCTTTAGAATACCTCTACTTCCATTTATGTGCGGTTTTACCAATACTAGACTAATTATGACATAAGGACGTGCCATAGAATCTGCTAAATATAAGTTATCATTACTCCCCTGGAACTGGTGATGGACATTTTATGCAGTAACTTATTGACATTCTCGTTTTATTCATACTTGAGTGGTTCTGCTGAAACATACATGTTTGGTACGAACTTGTCTTTGTACATTCAAAACATCCCCCTCGGCTATTATATGAACAGCAAGCTTGTCAAGGTTTATGTGTAAAAAGGGTGCAGCTCGAATACACTTGTAATAGCCTCAAAAACATGCAGCACGCATGCGCTTGGGAAAGCGTCTATCCCTCGCGCATGCGCAATACCGCTAACGAGAACTAAGCATGCGCGATTAAGCAAAGACTACCGGCACTTGCGCACTAACCCAGGAATGAACCATGGGGCAGACAAGAGATCATGTTTTACCAGACATGCCTAAAAAGGACCTATAATTATCTAGACAATTTACTAATTAAGGGCGGATTACCCTTATTTGGGCACACAATCACATCCGCCTAGGTTAATGAGGTCGAACCACTAATTGAATAAACCGGGTATAAATACCACACACGGCGGACTCTCTAACTCATTCCGGCGGAGCAGCGTGTGGGGTAAGACGGAGGACAACTCATCCCGAGTTTGTGAGTATAGAGTTTGCAACACATGTATTCCATATGACTAAGTAAGTAAGAAATGATTTTAAAACCCTGATTGTTTTTCTACTTAGATTGCACAAATAGCAATCACCCCCCAGACGTTCTAGAGTGCTCATGAAGCAAGCAAGCTATACCTATTAAGTATGACTAATACTTTCTTTATATTCCTTTGAGAGAGAAAGTGTGTGTTTTCTATGTTGTATGTCTTGTCAGTTTTTCTTTTACAGGGCCAATTGAGCAAATGGTCTGTTCCAGGTGACTGCACCTGTCTGAGCTACCCATGACCAGGGTGACCATCTTATTTTTCTTTTTACTTTCTCAGGTCATGCGAATTGCATGGAACTTGAGCAAAACCGCTGTAGGCACATTATAGCCTATATATTTTGATACACATAAAAAAAAATCTCACTTTTTTGTTGTCCCGCTAGAGGGGTGCGAAGACCCCTATGATGAAGCATGACACCAAGGGGCCTTTGGTGTGTGAGGGGTATTTTTAAAAACACTAAGTGCTCCCACACCACTGTTGGTAACACTTCTCTCAAACACTGTCAGTAGGATTCCCCTTGTTTATGTAACTAAGCCTGTGGAGTAAGAATCCTACTTCGTTACTCTACCTCCCTTTTTTGTTCATTTATATTGAACTAGCAGCCCGACCCAGCGTTGCCTGGGGCAGAAAGGGGCTGGGGGCAGCTTTTGATGCTTACGTGCACTAAGGGCTCCCGCCCGTCCCTCTGTGCACACCCGCTCCCGCCCCCCTCCCGCCCTGACTCCCTCCCGCCCGACTCCTCCCGCCCGTCCCTCTGTGCACACCCGCTCCCGCCCAGACCCCCTCCCGCCCCGACTGCCTCCCGCCCTGACTCCAATGTGCCTTTACCTTATCTGAGCTGCCGCTCCTTTCCGCGCTCCTCACTTCGCCGCTCCTCTTCGTAATGACGCACCTGAGCAGCCGCTTCTCCCCGCGCTCCTCACTTCACCGCCGCTCCATGTCCGCCGCTCCTCCTCGTCATCACGCACGTCGCGGCCAGCGCTACGTCGCGGCCAGCGCAACGTCGCGGACGGCGCTACTTTCAGGGCACTACTTTTTTTTAAAAGTTATATTTTTAAATTTACGTTTTATTTTTATTTTTTATAGCCTATGTCCATCTGCACACCCTGACAATTTCTACAATGTATCGGGTGTGTTGATTGGTGATGTGGTTCCCGAGTTTACCTGGCTCAAAGGTGTGTGTTCTCTCTTTATAATAGTAGTATAGATGAATCACTCGACCTGAGTAACCAGGGCTAGCAACTTTGTAATTTGAAGCCCTCAATCACGTTTAGTAAGGTCGTGAGGGTGAAGCAAGACGCTGCCACCTGAGGAAGCAGAAGGTATTAAGTGCCCGCAGGCCCCCCTGATGAAGCACGCAATGACGAGCTTGAAGCAATAATGTACTCTCCACACAGATTGGAACAAGTATAGTTCCTATTAGTAACTTGTGTAATTCACAAGATAATTCCACACTTGTTTTGAGGTCCTGAAGAAAGCCCCATCGACCATTCAGGTGCACACGCAGGGCTGAAACATGTTGACCTTTTCACCGGACACCAGTATTGCGCAGGACTAGTAACTCGTCCATACACGCACCACTCTGGTTTTATTATTACTTGATTCCTGACTTATTAAAAAAAAATTGTCGAGGACATACAAGCTTTTTAAACAAATTTCACCTCACTTGAGCACCTTCATTATATCCCTAATCACTACTGCAATAACCAGTGGTATTCCTCCTGATGGAGGTCAGCGAACTACAAAATGGGAGCACAATGATGACGCTTACACATTTCTAGATTTTGGCGGAGAATCAAGATATTCCGCCTCACGACTTTACTAAACGTGATTGAGGGGTTCTAATTACAAAGTTGCTAGCCCTGGTTACTCAGGTTGAGTGATTCATTCCCCATTTGAATTTTGGATTATAAGATGTTATAAACAAATGTCCCATTCTGTCCTATGGGGAACAGGTAGCCTTGCAATAGTGAAAACGAAATTGGCTGAAATTCACTATCAGGACAGGCCGCACACACCAGGGCATGTCCTACATTTCACATATATTGCACACTGCCCACAGGGGTACCATGGGTCTACCTTAGGGGTGCCTGACAGGTAAGAAAAGGGACAGTTAGGGACTGGCAAGTGTGTGCACTGGCCAAGTCATCATGGCAGTTACAAACTATGCGCAGACTCTGCAATGACAGGTCTGAGGTACCTTTTCCAGGCTACTCACGCGGGTGGCACAATCAGTGCTGCAGGCCCATGAGTAGTATTTGACTCACAGGCCCTGGCACACTCAGTGCACTTTACTGAGGACTGACAAGTAAATCAAATATCCAATCATGAAAACACCAATCCATAACTCACTTTACCACAGGAACGCTTGCACTTTACCACTGATCAGCAGTGTAAAAAGTGCTCAGACATGCTACGCCAGCAAAAACAGAGTTGAAACCGGGAGGTCAGAAAGCAAAAACTCAGGGGAAACACACCAAAAGATGCTAAGTCTAACACATGTCCCTTCCAGCTGAAAGTAGGGAGAACTACCCACCGTCCTGGGAGTACTCTTCACTAAGGCGGAAGAACCTGGACAGACTATCTGCATTGGAGTGTTCTGTGCCAGTACAGTGTTGCAACATAAAGTCCATTTCCTGCAGGGAGATGGACTACCTCAGCAGCTTTGGATTCTCACCCCTCATTTCCATTAACCATCTGAGGGGCCCGTGATCTGTCTGAACCCGGAAGTGAGTCCCAATAGGTATGGTCTCAGCTTCTTCAGTACCCAGACCACAGCGAAAGCTGCCCTTTCTGTGGCACTCCACCTCTGTACCCTGGGGAGTAGTCTCTGGCTAAGGAAGACTACAGGCTGGTCTAGGCCCTCTTCGTCTTGAAACGTCAGTCTGCACGACAAATTCCTTGGAAAAGTCGAGTGCCTTGAGCAAGGGTGCCATGCACATGGCGGCCTTCAGGACATCAAAAGCCTTCTAGCAGGCCCAGCCAGCACCTGGTGGACCAACCCCTGAAAGGTGGCAGGGGCGTTCTTCTACCCAAAGGGCATCAACGGGAACTGGTAATGTCCTTCTGGAGTTGAAAATGATGACCTCTCCTTGGCCCCATCGCTTAAGGCAATCTGCCAGTACCCAGATATTAAATCAAATGTGCTGAGAAACCGGGCAGCTCCCAACTGATCAATGAGCTTATCATCTCATTGATCAGGTGTGCTTCAGTCCTGGTGACGGCATGGTAGTCCACACAAAACCATGGACGGCACAGTAGTCCACACAAATCCGTAGTTCTGGAGTGGCACCAGGTGCAGCAGCCTTTGGGACCAAGACCACTAGGTTGGCCCAAGGACTGGTGGAAGGCTCAACCATTCCTAACGCCAACATCTTAGAGACCTCCTCTTTAATGCTGGTCTTGACTAACCCTGCGGAGTTTACGAAAACATGGAATTCAGGCAGCAGTGTTAACTACTAAACTGCACCTACAAATGCTTGGATAAAGCAATTTTACATGCTAAAAAGCATATAACAAACTCACAAAAGTGAGCTTTGACAATGAAAAATATAGGGCAATGAGAGAGGTGATGATTTTGGGGTCCACCTAACCTAGGGGGAGGACCAAGCATATGCCTTGCACACAAAGAGCATATCATGCTGAACGATTCAGTGGTGGCCCCATCCTCTTAGGACCACCCCAAGCACAGTTATAGGCAAAAATACAATCCCAACCAAGGGCTCAGAGAAGCATTATGGGACGAGATTAGCAGTGGGAAGTGAATATTATAGTATCCAATATCAAAAAAATTCTACAAAGATCTGCAGTGCAACTAGTCATTACTAGGTGTCCCTTACTAGTCAAATACAAAAGCCTTGAAATTTTTACATCAAGCTGCAGTTCAACTAGTCGTTGCTAGGTGTCCCACAAGTCAAATGCTTTTGCTTTTGACTCATGAGGGACTCCTAGTAACGACTAGTGGAACTGCAGCTTGATGTAATAATTTCAATGCTTTTGCATTTTACTTGTGAGGGACACCTTGTAACAACTAGTTGAACTTCAGCTCTTTGTAAAATTATTTTGATATTGGATACTATAATATTCGCTGTCCACTGCTAATCTCGTCCCATAATGCTTTGCACGGCCTTTTGTTGGGATTGTATGTTTGCCCATAACTGTGCTTGGGGTGGTCCTAAGAGGATGGGACCACCACCGAATCGTTCAGCAAGATGTGCCCTTTGTTTTCAAGGCATCTGCTTGGTTCTCAACCTAGGTTAGGGAGGATCTCAAAATCATCACCTCTCTCACTGCTTGCAAAATTTTCATTTTCACTTTTGTGAAATGACTATATGCATTTTAGCATGTAAAGAGAGAGATATTTGTTATTTTACCAAAAGTATGGGGCATATTATCAAGGACCGGTCTTAAATTTTATCGGCAGGAAACTGGCGATAATGGGCGTGATAATACGCCCTTGTTAATTCCTATAGAAGCCCATGTTAACACCATAACATGGGCTTCTATGGGAATTAACAAGGGCGTATTATCAAGCCCATTATTGCCGTTTTAACTGCTGATAAAACAGCGATAATTTTAACACAGTTCCTTGATAATATGCCCCTATATGAGGTTTCTGTTTCATTATTTGGGAGTCAGAACTTAGCAAAGTTGGTTTTTGTTCAACTTGGTGGAATTTTGGGGCATATTAACAAGGAACAGGGAAAATTAACTCTAAGGCCCACATGCATCATTGTTTCATTTTGCACTTTCTAATTTGCGATTTTTAGGGAATTGCAAATTAGGAAATGCAAAATGGGATGCATATACATTTTCTCAAAACATTTGAGAATCGGTAAAAATCGCAATTTTTACCGATTCTCAAATATTATGCGATTAGCAAAGTGCGAATTCGCAATTCCCATTCATTCCTACGGGCTTAAATGCCCATAGGAATGAATGGGAATTGCGAATTCGCACTTAGAATATCACAAATCCCGATTGCATTTCAAGGGTGGAGAGGGGGGTTCAAATGACCCCCCCTGCACCCATGAAATGTTGTTTTCGCATCATGTTGCACACACACATGTCCTAAGGACATGTGTATCAGTAACATGAATGTGTAAAAAATGCTTTTGCAGCGTTTTTAACACTTTTTGCAAATTTACCGAGTGGTTCAACCACTCGGTAAATTTGACACCCTAATTACGAATTCGCAATTATAAAAGTAATCATGCATTGCTTTTAAGAAATCGCAAATTTGAGATTTCTTAAAAGCAATCGCATTTTTAGAAATCGCAAAAATGTTGCGAGTTCTAAAAATGCTTGATGCATTCCAAAAAGCATTTTTGGAATCGCAAACGGCCGATTTTAAGGAATCGCACCGTTTGCGACTCCAAAAATGCTTGATGCATGTGGGCCTTTGGGTGCTCAGCGTTAATTTTTTTAACGCCCGCTATCGCTGGATAATATCGCCTGATTATCACATTATTAACAACGCTAACCGCCTAGCCGATAAAAATCCAGCGATAGCGGCATTTTGGGGGGTTATTGCTGGTAATGCAGCAATAAAACTACAAGGATAGGGATATCCTTGTTGATAGCCCGTGGTGGATTTAGCCATGTAATCCACCTCCCATTGGATTACGTGGCTAAATCTGAAAATTAGCAGACGTAAAAAAGCACCGTTAACCGTGGTTAGCGCTGCTTTTTGTCTCTAACAGGGTTAGCATGAAGCTTGATAATAGGAGAAATGTCGCTTAGCGACATTTCTCCTATTATTTTCCTCTGGAACGCCCACTTTAGATCTCATTAGAGATGCAAGGGGAAGCGTATTGAAAACTGGTGCAAACATGCAATTTTGCATGCTAGCACCCTGTTGTTGATAGGGTGATATTTTTATCTCCGCTTCTTTGACTTTTAAAGCCAAATAAAGCAGAGATAAAGGGGCCCGATTCACAGAATGAACTTAAGACTAAATCCTAAACTTACTACTATTTTGGTATTCACAGAATGCACTTACTACTTTTGGCATTCACAGAATGAACTTACTACTTTTGGTATTCACAGAATGAACTTACTACTTTTGGTATTCACAGAAGTTAGGATTTTGTCTTAAGACAAACTTAAGACAGACTTAAGACATACTTAAGACAGACTTAAGACAGACTTAAGTTAGGACTTTGTCTTAAGTCTGTCTTAAGTCAGTCTTAAGTTTGTCTTAAGTCTGTCTTAAGTCTGTCTTAAGTTTGTCTTAAGACAAACTTAAGACAAAATCCTAACTTCTGTGAATACCAAAAGTAGTAAGTACATTCTGTGAATACCAAAATAGTAGTAAGTTTAGGATTGAGTCTTAAGTTCATTCTGTGAATCGGGCCCCTTGTTAACCCCTTCCATGCTCATGACGGAACGGTTCCGTCATGAGCGTCGGTTGACCTGTGCTCATGAAGGAACCGTTCCGTCATGGTCTCATAGGCCCAATGGAACGTTCAGCACAGCGCAGGAATTTGCACCGCGCTGAACGGTTTAATATGCCCCTTTGGGGCATATTATCAAGACTCGGTAATAAAATTATCGGCGCTTTATCGGCAGGAAACTGCCGATAAAGTGGCAATAATGGGCTTGATAATATACTCTATGGAATTCCAATCAAAGCTCATATTAAATGTCCTTCACATCTAACATGAGCTTCGATTGGAATTCCATAGAGCATATTATCAAGCCCATTATCGCCACTTTATCGGCAGTTTCCTGCTGATAAAGCGGCGATAATTTTATCATAAGGTGACCATATTGTAGTAATTTCATAGTAACTGCATGTCTGCAATTTTATGTAATATTTAGAGTAACCACTCGTTCTTCAATGTCCTCATCTTGTTTAGTCATTATTAAAAGAAAAAGTGAATGAATGTAATGAATTTATAGAGTTAGGGTATGCACAATGTGGGAAATGTTTACCCTACAACCTTGAATAACCTTCAGCCAATACATTGGGTATACATATGCGTCCAGTCCTCTAGTCCGGTCCGTAATGAGCTTCAAGACTCCTCACCCCAACATGCCCACTTCTGCATGAGTGCAGTAATCATGCAACCAGAAACTATAACTTCTAAGATACACTGCACTGAGCTCCCAGCAACTGTGGAGCTGAGAGCCACACCATACAGTGCAGTAATCATGCAAGCATAAACTACAGCTCCCAAAATGCACTGCAGTGAACAAAGTTCCCAGGGCCAGGTTTGAGCAGCAAGAGATTAGACTCAGGCTGGATGAAGGAGCAGCAAGCCAAGCTAAGCTGAGACCACAGATGCCCTCAAGAAGGCAGAGGAGGAATGTGTGCCCACGGACTGTTGTGCCTTCTGCCCTGTGGGTTGCCACTCGGTGCTGTGTCCACTTCCTTTATCTGACCTGCCCTCGGTACTGCCCCATGATCTCAGCAATCTGCGCCATATTTTGCTGTGTGGCTAGCAAAGCGCAAAGGTTTGCTGGCTGTGGGGTACACACCAAGTGTACCCCGTCTCTCTTCCCTGGCCAGGATGGTGGCAGCCCCTCCACTAGTACAAGGGCACAGACATGTGCCCCTCCCTGGGAGACATCATGGAAAATCCATCAACTCGCCATAACGTTTTGTAACATATTTCTTTATTGAAAACTAATCAATAAACAATAATACCCATTGAAGCTTAGCAGCATTTCATCCATAATTGCCAAGAGGAACCCAGTAATTATACCATGTGTCCCTGTGCCTCACCCCTCCCTTGGTGCCCCCCAACCTCCCCAGAGAGCCATCAACCCATAGTGTTCAAGCCTGACCCCAATATGTACGCCAGTCCTGCCCCCAGCCATTTACTTGTCTGTGTTCTGCTGACTCCACCATAGGCCACAGCAATCAACAATCACCCCCACAGAGAAGACTTTGGTAAAGGTGCTTAAACAGGTTGTGCCCACGACTCCCAACATCGCTGCAATAGTTTGGGCCTTGAGGGCGAATAAAACCTCGTCTGGCACATGTGCAGTAGCAACCACTCCATGGGGCATATTACCAAGCAATAGCGATAATTATCGCTATTGCTTGGTTAGAGACAAAAATTTACCGCTGAGCTGCGGCGATTTGTACCGCAAATAAACCTTGGTATTACCAAGGTTTATCGCAAATGCGATAAAAATCGCCGCAATGCATGAATATCGCTGAAAAGTCAGCGATATTCATGCATTACCGAGCTAATGCTCTTAGCCATGTTATCCACCTCCCATTGGATAACATGGCTAAGAACTGCTCAGGGCAGGTGTTAGCTTTTGGAGATATTCGCACTTAGCGCGAATATCTCCAAAAGTTGGTAATAGGAGATAGCGATATTAGCGACTGTTTTCAGTCGCTAACATCTTGGCACGCCCACTTTGCATGTCATAGAGATAAATATCACTGACATGCAAAGTGGGGCCCAAGATGGTCGCTAACTGGTGTTAGCGACAGCTAGGTAATAGGGATATAATTTTATCTCCGCTTTCTTGGCTTTTAAAGCCAAAAAAGCGGAGATAAACCCCCTTGATAATATGCCCCCATGTTTCCTAATCCCTCTTCTCCAATACTCTGTCTCAAGAGCATGGCCTGCTGATATCCCCTGAGCGAACTTCCCTAACTAATCCAGACGCTGGCTGCTCCCATGCTGTTACCCTGCATGAAAGCAGTGTCGGGATTGGTTAGAGCGGGCACGAACCCTTCAAATGGCTAAAAGAACACCAATCCTTAGAGAAAATCAAGGAGACTATACTATCGGCTCCGTATCTATGCAATTTTGACTCTAGTAGGAAAACTATATAAACCACTGATGCTAGCAATAAAGGATTAGGTGCCACGCTAGCTCAAATAATTGACGGCACGGAAAGTATTTTGGCCTTCGCATCACATACTCTTGCCAAGTCTGAAATGAACTATTCGGTGGTTGAAAGAGAATCCCTTGCATGCTTCTGGGCTTTGAAGCATTTTAAGTTTTTCCTATGGGGTTTCCAATTCTGTATTTGCACGGACCATAAACCTCTCACATACTTGTTCAGCTCCAAAGGATCCTCCAATAGCACGCCCGCGTAGCTAGAAGGGTTCTGGGCTTAGAAGGCTTTTCTTTTAAAGTAGAATATGTTCCTCCCAACCTAAATAATGGAGCTGACTTCCTATCTAGAGTGCCTTTAAATAAAGTGGAACAATAAGACACGCTACAGTACCCCATTTTGGAAATCAACTCCTCTGCCATAACTTCCAAGTTGTGGGAGGAATGCTCATAGATGGGGCATTTGACCAACTTAAGACATACACTTTGATGGTTTGGCCCAAGTCTTACAGCGATGTCAATGAGGAAATCAAGAAATTTTGGGATGTTCTCCTCAAAATCAATTTAAACCAGAACCTAATATGAGGGAACAACAAAATAATACCCCGAAGCCATAAGGAATGAGGTAATTGACCTTGTGTATGAAGGAGCTTAACTAAGTCTGCTTAGAGAGGGTTATTGGTTTCCCAACATGGATTCCATGGTATGATCCAGAGTAAAAAACTGTTTAATTTGTGCCAATAGGGATACATCCAATGCTATCCGTAAAACTCCTTTGTCCCCGGTTTCCATTTCAGATAAACCCAGGGAAAAGCTTGCTCTGGACATCATTGACCCCATTAACCGCAAAGATGTATTCAAACATTTTGCTTTTGTTTTAGTAGACTACCAATCACATTGAGTAGTCACAAGAATGATGAACCAAGTCACCACAGAAGTTCTCATAGATTTCCTGAGAGATACTTTCACAACGGAAGGTATTCCATCCACTCTTGTCACGGAAAATGGAGTGCAATTCACCTCAACCCTTATGACCAATTGTCTTACAATACTAGCTATCACACATCTTAAGATTGCCCTGTACTGTCCCAGTGCCAAGGATCTTGTTGAAAGAATTAATAGAATGGTCAAAGAATGTATAGAACTAGCTTGTGTCAATCATCTCCTGGTTGAGAGAGCTATACAAGACATGCTCTGGGCATACCACACTACTCCTAACCAAGTCACCAGAATATCCCCTTTTTCTTCTCTCAAATAAAGGAAGCCCAACACAAACTTATTTCCTAATTGGATTGGGGGAGGTGTAAGAGTGGAACACAACTTATTCGCTGCCAAAAGCAAAATCATATCTCATCAAAACGAATACAAAAATTCTACGACCACAAACATGGCACCAAACCAAAGAAATGGGAGGTGGGTGACTGTGTATATGTCAAGAAAAGTTCAGGAAGGAACAATGGAGACTCTAAGTTCTTTTGACCTATGTGAATAGTTGAAATCCAACATAATGTAGCAGGCATGGACAAAGTCCAGAATTGGAGTATGAACAGGTTGGCCAAATACTCTCCACCCTACAACAGCATAACCAATAGTTCCCTCACCACGTCTGAACCCCAGGAAGACCTAACCTCCAATAAGGCAAAGGATAAAAGACCACCAAAATGGCATGAAGACTATTACATGTGGAAATAAT
Organism: Lissotriton vulgaris; assembly: GCF_964263255.1. NCBI lineage: Eukaryota > Metazoa > Chordata > Amphibia > Caudata > Salamandridae > Lissotriton > Lissotriton vulgaris. The sequence goes on along the minus strand of NC_141685.1, from coordinate 280,550,172 downwards.
GTTATAGTTCTCTTGTTCACCTAGTTTTCTTTTCGATTTATTGAAGGGGAGATGTGTTATAATCTTTCCTTTTATTCAAGTCAAGTCAAAAGATGATTTATTCGGTATGTAAAATACAACCATATAGCAACAGACATAGTAACAAAACAACATACATATATATCAGGTTTTTAGGAGCATGTTTCCGCTAAAATATGTACAAAATTTATCAAAAATAAAGCACAAAGTATTGTAGAATTATTTCTGTGTACACTACAATATAGCGGCATTCATCTGATATTAATATATGTGCAAATTAGCCTAATAGAGTGCAAGTATTAATTCCGTCCTTCCTAAAGTGCAATATGCATTTAGCAGCACAAAACCGAATACTTAAAAGGTCTAAGCTATGTCATAGTAACGTGCAAGTGCTATGGCATTCTTTCAGTGCACAAAATACGAAAGCAGCAATTATACATTATTCATATATGTGCAAATTAGCATGATAAAGTGCAAAGTGTCAATGTCATCCTACCAAAAATACACAATGCATTTAGCAGCACAAATTTCAAATACTTAAAAAAAGATAAATCATCATTGAATAAATTCATATAATAATTGACTTTCTTGCAGAAATACATTTTAAAATATAAGTGGCCACATGAAAGCATACATCTGGGGTCTCTAAATTGAACATCAGTTGCATCGCTGTTTGTATACCACGCGTATTATATTTTAAAAAGATGGGTTTCAAATAAAATTTTCTAAAAAAGGTATAAAAGTTACAGGATAGCATAAAATGACAGACGTTCTGTTTGGATTTACCGTCACAGGGACACAAACAGGTGGCAGGTTTCTTAACCACGGGAAAGGCCACTAGGTGGTGCACAATTCCCAAACGGAGACGGGTCAATACAAAATGGTGAGAATTAATACTAACAATACTAAGATAAGTTTGGAGGCCTTCGTTAATATTATATTCCAGGTAGAGATTGAACGTACTTTGTTTTACATATTTTTCCGTTCTAATCCCAGCTGTATGTTTAAGGAATGAGATTTTAAGCTCCCGCTTCGATGGTGCAAAATCTATTGCAAGATCTTTAAAAATGTTTAGGCCATAGAGTGTCTTATACCAATGTTGTATGTGGCTCAGCCAGGGAATATTTGATCGACGATCAAGTTTAATACAGTCATTAATAACATCCTGGGTAAACTTTGTCTCCTCCTTTGCCCAAATTGAGCGCCATAGGGACAAAGGACGTAAAACAATTAAATCATTAACATGATTCATATTAAGTTCCCTGTGTATTATCTCGGTTGAGGCCGTAGCCGGGGCACTGATTAGTCATTTTAAAAACACATTTTCCTCACGCTGAATCAGTTTGGCACTCTGGACATCATATCCCCAAACCCCGGCTCCGTATATGGCTGAAGATATACATCTTGCATTAAATATGGATAGCATTTCATGAATTCTACGACCCCCTAATTTTGCTGCGAATCTAAAAATACAACTTGTATTCCTAACCATTTTAAAAAGGACACTTTTTTGTTCATTAACCCATCTCCTGAAAAAGTAATACCCAAATAACAAAAACTACTGACAGATTCTAGACTCTCCCTTTCTAAAAAGAAGGGCTTACATTTTCTCAGTTTCTTACCACATACCATTGTAAAAGTCTTCCCTTTATTAACTTTCAACTTCCTATTTTCGATGAATAGGTGGAATTGATTAATTAGATGTTGCAGTCCGTTATGAGTCCTAGAAAGGAGGACCGCGTCATCCGCATATAAAAGGATTGGAATTGGGTTACCATTAATGGTAGGTGCATCTGCATTAGTCTGTCTTAAAATTTGATCGACCTGATTAATAAAAAGGGAGAACAGTAGAGGGGCAAGTACACATCCTTGTCGGATACCTCTCCTGATTTTAAAAAATGGGGTACATTCCCCATCTCTACCAAATCTCACTTTACTGGACAAATTATTATACAGTCGGGCAAGCAGATGGATAATTTCAATGGGGGCGCCCATCTCCAGTAAAGTAGGCCAGAGCAGTGCGTGTTCCACCAGATCAAATGCTGAACTCAAGTCGGCAAAGCACAGGTAAAGATTACCAGCTTTGGCTTTGGTGTACTTGCCGACTATGAGTTCCAGGTTCACGCACTGCTCCATTATACCCATCCCCCTACGAAACCCATACTGGACTGGGGATAGGATGTTTTTTTCCTCAGCTCAGGCTTCCAATCTCACTAGTAGGACTCGACTAAGGATTTCAACTGTCGAGTCCAAGAGTGAGATGTGTCGATAGTTTCGGGCCTCGGACCTAGTTCCTTTTTTGTGGAGGGGTACAATAATTGACTGACCCCATGTCAGTGGTAAAATATCTTCCACTGCAGCATTAAAATAACGTGTTAAAATTGGAGCCCATAGAATTATTTCATGTTTATAAAAATCCATGGGTACCCCATCAGGCCCAGGTGCTTTACCCCCCTTACTATTTTTAATTGCCTCTGTAACTTCATCCAAAGTTAAAAATAGCTGCATTTTCTGCCATTTAAGGCATAATAATGTATCTGCATTAAAAACAAACCCATCTAGATTAAGATCAGAGTTAAAATTCTCTGAAAAATGAACAATCTAAGGGGCCGATCAGGATAGCGGTTTTTCCGCATCCTCGGGGCCGGCGGAAGCCACCGCCGGCCCCGAGGATGCGGAAAAACCGCAGCGGACTGACCAAGGACCCACCGCCACATTAGGATGGCTGGTGGATCCTGGTTTCCGTCCGCAGCTTTTCCGCCGCGGTTGGCTTACAACCGCGGCGGAAAAGCTCTAATATGGTGACGGTGTCTCTCAGACACCGTCCACCATATTAGGATGGGCAGTGAATTATGCTTTTCCGCGGCGCGTTTCCCGCCGTGGAAAAGCATACGGAACTTCACTGCGGGGGCCTGTTGCGGGCCCCCTAGGTGAAGGGGGGGTGGGGGGTGCACATGGGGGGTACCTATGGTACCCCCCTGCATTTGCATGCAGAAAGCGGCAGGCACCGCACGGTGCCTGCCTCTTTCTGCATGCAAAAGCAATGCGTGCATTTTTAACATTGCCGCGGGTGCAGCTTGAAGCTGCACCCGCCGCAATGTTAAAAATAGAGGATGTGACCGCCAGGGTGGCGGTCACATCCTAATTGCACAGGAGGGAACTCCGCATGCCATGCGGAGGTTCCCTCCTGCTCTGGGGTCGCGGACGGACGCAAGTCCGTCCGCGATCCTGATCGGCCCCTAAGCGTGGCAGCTGACATGAGAACTAACTTCGGGTATATTATCATTCTTTAAAAAAGGACCATTAATAGTTTCCCAGAATAGTTTGTGATCTTTAGTTTCAGCAGCCATATCTAGTTTATACCAAGCATCATTTTGCAACTCTTTTTTCCTAGATACCAAAGCAGATTTATAATTAATTCGTCCTTCTCTGACTCTTTCTTTGTCTCTTGGTTTGTCATCAAGCGCTATTTTTAGCTTTTTTAGAGCCTGGGCACAATGTTTATCAAACCACACAGCTTTATTTCTTTTGGGCTTTCTATTTCTTACAGCCAAAGAGTTCCCAACAGTACTCGTTATTTTTAAAAAGTTAGAGAGTAAGGTGGGCGCGGTCACAATTGGTGCTAGGCAATATTCAATCTCTGTATTACATTTACAAATGATATCCTTCGTCAATTTATTGGGGTCTATCTTGGTCCATTTGATCCTCATGCCGTTTGGTCTCTCGGCCGTGATCCCTTGGACAGGCCTACCATATACTGTTGTTTTTGGGCCCCAGCCCAATAATTCCACTGAAATACTATTATGGTCACTCACGGGCTGCTCTATTACCCAAACGTTGGAGTAAGCAGAGCCATTAGTCACCAAAATATGGTCAGTATTAGAGTGGGCGTCCCTCCCTCTAAAATTGGGGCACTTTTCGTTGTTTTTGTTCTTTGTACATTCTAGTAGCTCCAGATTTAATTTGGCTACCAGATTGTTCAGTGCACTACCATAATTACTGTATGGGAAATGGTTAAAAAGATATTGTCACCGCCCGGGTACTCTTCTCGATGTCCACAAATCCCCTTTCGGGCTTGACTACATGCTTTAATATTAAAATCTCCTGCCCACAGTATTACAGTTCTGTTATTTGAACGTGCGATTGCTGCTTCTATTGCACACTCAACATCAGGAACGATCTTATCCCGATTGGATCCCACAATATTGTTGTGAAAATTCACAATAATTAAGTCCCTGCCTTTACTGTGTATTAGGCGCAAGACTGAAGCGTGCTCGCCCACCACCACATATCCCCCATCATTAAATTAGATTAGTTAGAGACCAGAGTCAGTAGACCACCCTTTGCTCTGCCAGCCTTAGAGGCTGCTGCTCTCACACTATAAGAGGTGTAACCATCAACTTGTATTTGGTCTCTGTGCCACGTCTCTTGTAGACATATTATATCATAACCTTGTGTAATAAAATTGTCCCAAAACGGTGTACTTAGTTTAGCGGCAATTCCCGCTATGTTCCAGGTGGTAATCACGAGGGAATCGACATGATTGTCTCTTGTGTCCTCAGAGTGGTTAATCAATAATGATGTTTCTACACTCGGTATCATATTGATGTCTTGTGAGGCATTTACAGTTGTCATAATTACATCATTATCTTTGCATAATTCATTATTGGACAAGTTTAAATTTTGCTCAGTTACAACTCTTACACAGCATTGACCCCCCAACTCTTTTACCATAGTTACTGTATCGCCAGATACAGCGATTTCAGGTTGTACGGCCATAGATGGTGCATTCAGTCAATCATTCTCCTCTAATGAGTTGAACACCTGGAATCTGTTGTAAATTGGGACTGCAAAGTAGTCATATATATTGAACAGTGGGGACGGAGTCAGGGGAACATTTGGATGGTTAATATGGGCAGCTCTTGGATGCTGGAAGGAGTGCGTGGTAATTTGTCTTCCTGACTGGTTCCTATCAAAATAATCAAGTGGGAACAAGGTGGTGTTGTATTCATGATTAGATGGCATGGGTGCATGTAAAATCGAATCTCTCGCCCATTCAGTAGTCCTGTAGTTTATAACTATGCAATCCCCATTTATCTCCTTTTTATTTGGTCCCACCCATCCTACCCTCTGTGTAGAAGTAATCTCACTGGCCCCACCTATTGGGAAGCCACAGTTTTTCACCAGCCAGTGCAGGGTTTTATTTTTTAAGGTTTCCTGATTTTCAAATTGGGTAGGCTGTAGTTTGGGTACATTAGCAAGGATCGCTACGTATGGTCTACATTCCGGTGGTAAATTAATTGTGCCGGAATGATATTATTATTGTGGCGCCTGGGTACTGGCGGTTTCTTATTGTTATAAACATGATCACCTGTATTCCTCTGGCCCCCAAAGGCTTTCAGTCCATTTGTTGTATTAGGGGGAATGGTCGCTGACCTGTTCGTGCCACTTGTGGTAGCTACAGAGTTCGCCACCGGGGCAGGCACACTAGGGGTTCTAGTTACTGTGCTTGGTGTATTTTTATTCAATTTCCCAGGTGGTGCATTAGTTATGGGAGACCTGACTTGCGTACCCAGATGTTCTAGGACGTCCAGGTTGGCTATACCTAATTTTTCTAGATTCTCTACTTTTTTAATAAGGATTTCTAGGATTTCTGTCACTGGTGCAATGTGGGTTTTTATCGTTTTCTCCAAATATTGCACCAGTCCCTCAACACTAGTTGGAATTAGTGCTTCCTTTGGGTATATATTTCCACTGTTTTGGTGTTTCTCACCCTCCCTCTCATGGTCTGCAGGAATTTGTACAACTCTCTTTTTTTTGCGTCTATATGTCTTAGCCTGCTTACTAATTATCAGCCTTTTCCTACTATAAGTAGATTTCCTTTTAGGCCGGACAGACCCGCAATCGGTTTCACTGCTTACCAAACTAATGTCTGTAGTTTCTACAGTGAGGGTAATGCCATTGATATCACAACCATCTAAGTCCCCCATGTCATTAGACACGTAATTCTGGATTGTGGGCTGCGGTATGACACTTGTTGTCAGGTCAGGCGTTAATGACAGTCTGCTCTCCCTGACACAGGTAATAGAAGGTTCTAAATGTTGAGGTACAACAGATTGATTTTGGTCATTCCTAGACAGACCTGCAAAAGATTGTAACAAAAGAGAATCATGTGATAATGATGTTTCATTTGTGATGTTAACTAGTGTGCTAACCACTTTTGGCGATTGAGTTATTAAACACATACTAGCTGGCAATGAGAGTCTTCTTTCCGTATTTTCAATGGCATTAACCACAACCCCAATTGTTTGCTGCAGCATTCTATCGATAGCGGTTAGGGTAGGTAAAAGGGGTGGTACCAATGTTTGTTTCCTTGTAGCCGAACGTGTATGCATTGGGGTTTTTTTACCACCGCTCTACTTTTACTTTTACCCTCCATCAGGGCTATTACAAGCTGCTACTCTTTACTGTCGAACGCACGAGAGAGTTACCTTAATGACCAAGAGGACAAAGTCAAGAGGGGTGGCCCAGCCCAGTCTCCTGCGGTCTCCGAGGGCCTCAGAGGGCCCGCCCTTTGCCCGGGCTTAGCCCGGCGAGTCCTGCCCGCGTCCTCGCGGGACGAGGAAGTGGATGTGACTTTATGCGCCTCCTGGCGCTGCGCGGTGATGGTGGGCCAGCTATCCTGGCCACATGGCTGCTGGGGGCTGTAGTTTACTGCCTCCCGACCGGCGGAGCCAAGCCCGGCCAGCCGGAGGTGTTGAGGGATACTCTGCGGCAGAGCAAAGCCCGGCCGTCCCACAGCCACAACTCTCAAGCAGCACGCCTCAGCGGAGCCGCAACGAACAGGAGGTAGGCTCGGCTGGCATGTAGACCTTTCCATAGACTGCCACCCGGTCCTCAGCAGTGGGTGTGACTTTATGCGCCTCCTGGCGCTGCGGGTGATGGTGGGGGAGACGTCCTGGCCACAGGGCTGCAGGGGGCTTAGGTTTACTGCCTCCCGACCGGCGGAGCCAAGCCCGGCCAGCCGGAAGTGTTGAGGGATACGCTGCGGCGGAGCAAAGCCCAGTCGTCCCACAGCCACAACTCTCGAGCAGCACGCCTCAGCGGAGCCTCAACGAACAGGAGGTAGGCTCGGCCGGCGTGCAGACCTTTCCGTAGACTGCCACCTTTCCTTTTATTCATTTTAACAATCATTGAAGAATAATGTAGGTTTCCCTGTTATTTCCTCCTTATATATTTACAAATGGTATTCCCCTCCTTGTCCCCCACATTCTCCGCTATTTGGTACATCCTTCCAGTTGGTGTTGAAGCCTCCCTTAGAATGTTGTGTTTGGAGATTTGATTCTTTCATGCATGGGCAGAGAGCTTTGTAAGAAGACACTGAATACAAGCTTGACACCTTCTTCCGGTGTGGACGTGTTTTGTAACAAAAATGATAACAAAGTTGCTTTATTGCAATTTTATGTTTCCCATTTTCTGTGCCCACAGCAGGGGGCACGATGCTCCTCTGCCAAATGGTCTGGGAAAGATATGGCTGTTGTAGTTCGGACTGGACTGTTCCCATGGGGCACAGGGTCAGAGCTGATTTGCATAAAGCCATTATCTGACCCAGGGTGGTGTGGAGTGCAACAAACGATGGATTTAGGCCCAGATCCTTGTACTGGGGTGAATGTAAGACATTGATCTACATTCTGTCCATCAAATTGTTTTTTGTAATTTTTTCCCTCTGCCAAATGGAGCAGCCACCACTGATTGCACCTCATAGTGTTCAGTTTCACCCTACTGAGTACTCCTACGTTGATATTCTAATATTCTCATGACACTAGTTGTCCTTTTTAATGTCTTCAACTAAAAGATTGATGCCATTAGTCTCTTGCTATAATCATAAAATACCTGGGGGCATATTAGTAAGGGCGATATCGCCGCTTTAATCGGACTTTGTCCCGCAAAAGCGGCAATATTTTTATCGCCCTATTAGCATGCTGTCGCTAACAGCAGTTAGCGACAGCTTGTAGGCGATAGCTACAGGTTTGGGGCCCCCATTGCATGTCAGTGATATTCATCGCTAATGAAATGCAAAGTGGGCGTACCCAAACTGTTAGCGACTGAAAGCAGTCGCTAACACAGCTATCGCCTATTAGGAAGGCAGGCGAAGCGATAAAAAAACTTGCGCTGAGCGCGATTATCGCCAAAACCTAACGCCTGCTCAGACCACTTCTTCACCTGTATATCCAATGGGAGGTGGATATTCAGGTTAAGTCCCCATTAGCGATGATGCCTGAATATCGCTGGATTTCCAGCGATATTCACGCATTTAGCGATAATTATCACTATTTGTTGCTAATATGCCCCCTTGTGACTGGTTCCCTTCAAATCCGTGATTACACCTATGATTTGGGAAATAATCAAAGCAAGCTGCATTTTCAATTGGTCAGATATTGGAAATAGATTCCTTTGTTTTATGGGCTGAAACGTTGTCTGCACTTTCTGCGATTACCTCATGTATAGCCAATAAACCCCATTATTATTGTGCAGTCCTATATATTACAGACATTACTCTTCTATGTAGTAAGGGTTGAACTTACTTGCTGGGAATAGAAAGGTGCAACTTCTTTTATTAAAAATCCTCTGCTGTTACGCTTCACTTGATTCACATATCCCTTTAGTTATATCTAAAAATTCTGAAAGATTAAAGGGACGGTATGTAGTCCCTAATGTCTACAATAGAAAGTAAAGGACAGAGCGGCTCTTCCCCAATGGCGGAGGAGGTTTGCACCACTGGCTGGGAGCCAGCAAATGAAAAATAAAACAAAACACCATAATCATTTTATTTTTTATTTGCTGGCACCGGACCAGCCTGTGCAGGGAGAGGCGGTGCCAGGGCATGGGAGTTGGGAGGAGGAGTGCTATGTGCACTTCTAAGTGTGCATATGTGTTTTTGACCGGCCAGCTCAGGCTGGCCAAAACACACATGCGCACTTAGGTTTCTCCAACCCTGCTGTATTGAAAAACTGCAAAAAACCCAGTTGATGGACAGAATGTAGAACAATGTCATACATTCACCCCAGTACAAGGATCTGGACCTAAATCCATCGTTTTTTTGCACTCCACACCACCCTGGGTTAGACACTGGCTATATGCAAATCAGCTCTGACCCTGTGCCTCATGGGAACAGTCCAGTCCGAACTACCAAGCCATGTCTTTCCCAGACCGGAATCAAGCATCCAAGGACCGGTTTCTGGCTATCATTGAAAAACTGGGCTGGAGAAACAGCACAGACTCCCTGTCCGGAGCATCTTTTCAGCCCACTCAGGTCAATCCCTGCACTGCTCTTATAGAATGAGAGCAGCGCAGAGATTGCGCAGGGAGTCTGATGCTGCCCTATTAACTGCTGGGATCAGGAAGCAGCACAGCCGAACACTGAGGTGCGCGGAGCAATGTAGCCTGCAGCTTCAGGTAAGTGTGTTTTAAAAAATTAATAATTATCCCCATGTTTCCTCCTCCGTGCTCCCCCACGTCCCCTCCACACGTCCACCTCTTCATTGTGTCGGCCACCACTGGTATAGAATACAACAGTTTCGAATGAAAGGGCTGATTTACAAGCCCCTTGAGTCCCTTTTGCGCTGCCCTTGCATCACTTTTTGTGACGCAGCGGCGGCGTAAACAATGCACCACATTGCGGCCCATTTACAACGCGATGCAGCTAGGGAGATGTGTCACGTTGTAAAGCTCTGCATCACATTATACCTGCATCAGGTATAATGTATGCAGGGCGGGCGTTCTCACGCAAAAAGCCAAGTAGAACTGACGCAGTGAAATTTACTTCAAAATCCCTACGCCTGCTAAGACCAGGCGTAAGGAATGACGCATGGCTTTTTAAATGGGACTCACCTATCTGTTGTGGCTCATTGCTGAAGTTGCGTCACTTTCATGAGCAACTCCAGCAATGCATCACTTTTGGGTCAATAGATGCGTCAGAATTTCGAATGCATCTGTCAATCCTTGCACCATGGTGCGTAGTATTGTAAATACGGTGACTCCATGGAGGTGCAAGGCTTTCGTATGGAGGCGCAGGGAAACTGACGCCTCTGTACAGAGGCATCAGTTTCTTGTAAATCTGCCTTTGTATCTCCTTCATATTACCTTAAATTGTATATCTGCTTGGTGCTCCAAACAAACAAAGGGTTGACTTTATCATATGAATTTTATTAAATAAAATCTGCCTTGAGCCAGTTTAATTTAATTAGCTCTGTTAACCAATATAGTCTGCAAGTGGCAAAAAAAATCAAAACTGGATTTAAAATTGCGCACTCTCTATAAATTCTAATATGTGTCATCCAGCCGTTCCCTTAATTTTCACTATTTTAACTAGTCCAGCATTAACTCTAGACTATTGGATTCTGGAGTAGCTCATTAATTTAGATATTTTTTTTCTAAGGTGAAGAGAGAAACTAGCCTCTCCATTAAGACCCGTCTCCCTGATGATGGGTGTGTGTAGTAAAGCATGTGGAGTGACTGACCTCACTGGTGAGCCCTCTCTCTTGAATGACAGGTGTGTGTAGTAAGGTGCGGAGGGAGACTAGCCTCTCCACTAAGACCCGTCTCCCTGATGATGGGTGTGTGTAGTAAAGCTTGTGGAGTGACTGGTCTCACTGGTGAGACCTCTCTCTGATGATGGGTGTGTGTAGTAAAGCATGTGGAGTGACTGGCCACACTGGCGAGACCTCTCTCTTGAATGACAGGTGTGTGTAGTAGGGTGCGGAGGGAGACTAGGCTCTTCACTGAGACCTCTCTCTGGGATGAAAAGTGTGCGTAGTAGGGTGTGTGGAGGGGCATTTTGCAAGTCCGAAGGGATAATTTTTCAGGAACATATGGACATAAAATATGACGCTGTAGAGTTTTTCGGGATAACGGCATGCATCGGTTCGGTGTTTGAAGTAGAGTTGCACTTGATGCAAGTGAGGAGATTTTTAGAAGATTTATTGCACTTGCCTTTCAGGGTGGGAGGATCAAAACCCTGTAGGGGGTTTTTGGAGGACAGAAAAACTCTGAGGGGCATATTTACAATAACTGGCGCATCCCTGCAAATCAGCAGGGATGCGCCAGTTATTGTGCGCCACAGCTCCGTCATCATGGATGCGCCGCATTTACAATGCGGCGCACCATGGTGCAAAAACGGCATAGATGCGTGACGCATCTGTGCCGTAAAAGTGAAGCATTGCTGGAGTTGCAATGCTCCGGGGGCCCTAGCTAGTTAATGCTGCGTCAATCCTTACGCCTGCTTTAGGCAGGAGCAGGGTTTTGACGCAGCATGGGCCTAAAAGTGACTGAGTGAAATCTTGTAGATTTCACTCAGCCACTTTTAGGAGGCGTTCCTGCCCCGGAATGCCCCCACCCTGCAAAGGAACGCCTACATGTGGCGCAGGGCATTACAACCTGACGCATCTCCCAGATGCGTCACGTTGTAAGTACCCCCGCACCATGGAGCAGGATTTGCGCCGCCGCTGCGTCACATAAGTGACGCAACAGCGCCGTGAATGAGGCGCAAGGGGCTTGTAAATCTGCCCCTTGGGGTTTTGCTAGTGGCGGTTGGCTAAACAAGTTAAAAGTTATTGTAAGAAACGTTTAGTCATGTTGGGACCCAGTTGAGGATTGGGGGTTTGAATGGAACAATAAGGGAACAGTGGTGTATACCCGATGGTTGAATGTGTGAGTGAGAGAGTAGTGAATGGGCCTTTTCTCATTGGTAAGGGTTACTTCAGAGGGTGGATAGTTATTAATATATATAGTGAGGCCAGGTTTTAATGTTTAGTTAGTATGGCTTAGTGGCAGGTTTATAGTTTAAGATGTGTGCACCTGTTTCATTAAAGTACCCTTTTCAAAACACTATCACTGTTTCCTGTGTGTTCTTGGATGCACCATTCCACCCGATAGACAGATGCCATCTGCCTAAAATGAAAGAAATAATTGAAAGTGATTTGCTTATTAATCTTCATGCACCCCTCTAACGCAACACGTCCTGAACCTGGCCCCAGCTCTCCCACGCAACGCCGAGCATGGTGATTTCCCCCTCGAGCACTTGCCAGGACCCTCCCCCAGATGTCTTCTGCTTCGCTTGCAAAGCGCTCTGATACCCTCAGGCCTAGCCATGATTGTCTCTCAAAGCCCCCCTCTAATTTTGTAGCTGCTTCATGCATGTTTTGATTATTTTTTTGGAGGATGATTTTGCTCCCCTATGCCCATGCTTTTGTTTCTTTTTTTGTTTTATCAGGTCAATCCCCCCCCCACCCCCCTCGCCAAAACCCAAAATTTCTGCTCTGCCCTGCTGTACGACAATGTCTAATCTTGCAGTTTGGTGGAGGTGGGGAAATAGTAGGGCCATATGTAGTTTCCTCGCACTTGTACCACGCAGTACTATGTTAAATATGGTGCATTCCTGCCCTTTCCCTGTCATGCTGTGCAGCAAAGTGGCTTGCTGTGCTGCCTGACTTAATGATAAGTATGCCCCTTACTTGACTTTGGGCCCGATTCACAGAACTAACTTAAGACAAAATCCTAAACTTACTACTTTTGGTATTCACAGAAGTTAGGATTTTGTCTTAAGACAGACTTAAGTTAGGATTCTGTCTTAAGTCTGTCTTAAGCCTGTTTTAAGACAAACTTAAGACAAAATCCTAACTTCTGTGAATACCAAAAGTAGTAAGTTTAGGATTTTGTCTTAAATTAGTTCTGTGCATCGGCCCCTCTGTGTCTGGGCTATTTAACCTACATACAAAGTGAATGTGTGTGAGAGCCTGCAGTGAGTAGCAACCTACTGGGACTTTATAATCGTCACGTGAGGTTAGGATTTCTTGGTAATTGTACATCATTGAATCATACTCATATTCCACAACTTCTTTTTAGATAGTTTTGTTATTTATTGGCAGATTGTTTTACTATGCAATTTTTATGCTTAGCAAGCCAGTTTTTTTGAACATGTAAAACACAATAAAATAATTTATTTGTCTCTGGAAAGGGACGAACGCAGAAGGCATTGCACTTACCAGCAAATATTCAATTGTATTGTATTGTATTGTATATTGGATTTATATAGCGCTTATCACCCAGGGGTCTCTAGGCGCTTGCCTTGGGAACCCGTCCTGGCTTTTCCCTGTGAGATAGCCCCTACAGGGCATCCCCAAGGTGAAAGCTGAGCTAACCTGGATTGAAATCCAGGCTATCACACTTCTACAAACAAATTTGCATCTCCGTATATATATTTGGGAAGGGCGCTCTGATTCCTATCAGAACCAAAAATCTTTGGGCATATTTAAAAGTCTTCCCCGCCACCGGAGCGTCACTTTTTATGGCACTCTGGTGGTACAGCGCCATTTTCCATATTTGCAAGGTGGCGCTAAGCAGTGCTTGAAATTGCAAAAATAGAAGTGCAGGTACTTTGTAGCAGATTACCCGCTTATTTCTGAGAAATGCCAGTACTCTCCAATTAAAAGTATTACGTCACTCTTGAGAAGTGTTGGTACCCTCCCTCTCAAAATAAAAGCGCAGGTACTCCATACCGGGCATTACCCGCCCTTTTAAAGCACTGGCGCTAAGTCACTTTGCATGGCTAATCACCACCTTGTAAATATGCCCCTTTCCACCGCAGTCCTCTGAGGCAGAGGTATGCAATGAGTGTTGCTGTGGGCTTTTCACCGCAACACCCATTACTTTTTGATGCTGCTCCAAATTTACATGGCTGAGGACCAGGAAGCGGCACAGCAGAACACCCAGGCACGAGGAGCAGAGCGGCCTGCAGCTTCAGGTAAGTAGTTTAAAAAAAATTAATTATTACCCCGTGCCCCCTCCTCCCTCGCTTCCACGCTTCTAACCACCCACCACCTCTTCATTGTGTCGCCCGCCACTGGTATAGAATACAACAGTTTTGAATGAAATCTCCTTGCTCTTATCTCACTTTTTATCTCTGACAGTCTTTCTGCCCCCCGGAAGGTAAATGGGGGTTATTACCCCTGATCTATCTACTAGACACCAATTATTTTTTCTTTCTAAAAGAGGGTTGGGGCTGCCCAGAATGGGCGTGCTAATGCCTCCACCCTCAAAATAAAAAGGACAGTCTTTCTGCCCCTCGTGGGACCAGGGATTTATTTTAAATATAAAAGAGTGAGGGGCTGCTGTCAGTGGGCAAGACCATTCCCCCACCATTCCCCCATCCACAGCTCTGCCCGGGGGCAGATGGGAGTACTAACACTGATGTGGCCCACAGAAAGCCCACAACACACCAGGTTTGTTTTGTTTTGAATATATATGTGTAGCGGCTGCCCATGCCCCACTAAACTAAACAAAGCATTTGCAATGCAATAGGTCTCGCATTAGAAAAGTTTGAGCTATTGGTCTTGTAAATGACAATTTTTTTATTTATGTGTTGTTTTTGAAAATAGCTAAATTTATAGCTTTGTCATTTACAATGCCAATAGTTATAACTTTCGCAAATGTGACACCTATAGCATTTGTAATGCAACATGTTTTGTATTTACGTGACTTAGATGTATTGATATTACAAATAACAATGGCTTTTAATTTTTTTAAATAATGAATACTTAAATAAAAGTGATTGTAATTTATAATGGCAATAGCTTAAACTTTTGTAAATAACTTTTGTGAAGACTATGTTCAGTGTATTTTATTGTGACGAAAATCCAAGAACAGAAGTGAAATATTAACATGTTTTTTGACATTTGTAACAAAGCTTGAAACATTGAGAGAACATATTTGAACCAGTGATGCTGTGGTTGTGCTGAGTGATGCTGTGGTTGCACTGAGTGATGCTGTGGTTGCGCTGAGTGATGCTGTGGTTGTGCTGAGTGATGCTGTGGTTGTGCTGAATGATGCTGTGGTGGTGCTGAGTGGTGCTGTGGTGGTGCTGAGTGGTGCTGTGGTGGTGCTGAGTGATGCTGTGGTGGTGCTGAGTGGTGCTTTGGTGGTGCTGAGTGGTGCTGTGGTGGTGCTGAGTGGTGCTGTGGTAGTGCTGAGGGATAATGTCGTGGTGCTGAGTGATAATGTGGTGGCGCTGAGAGATAATGTGGTGGTGCTGAGTGGTGCTGAGGGGTGCTGGGGTGGTGCTGAGTGGTGCTGTGGTGGTCCTGAATGATGCTGTGGTGGTGCAGAGTGGTGCTGTGGTGGTGCTGAGTGATAATTTGGTGGTGCTGAGTGATAATGTGGTGGTGCTGAGTGATAATGTGGTGGTGCTGAGTGGTGCTGTGGTGGTGCTGAGCGGTGCTGTGCTGAATGATGCTGTGGTGGTGCAGAGTGGTGCTGTGGTGGTGCTGAGTGATAATGTGGTGGTGCTGAGTGATAATGTGGTGGTGCTGAGTGGTGCTGTGGTGGTGCTGAGTGGTGCTGTGGTAGTGCTGAGGGATAATGTTGTGGTGCTGAGTGATAATGTGGTGGTGCTGAGAGATAATGTGGTGGTGCTGAGTGGTGCTGAGTGGTGCTGTGGTGGTCCTGAATGATGCTGTGGTGGTGCAGAGTGGTGCTGTGGTGGTGCTGAGTGATAATTTGGTGGTGCTGAGTGATAATGTGGTGGTGCTGAGTGATAATGTGGTGGTGCTGAGTGGTGCTGTGGCGGTGCTGAATGATGCTGTGGTGGTGCAGAGTGGTGCTGTGGTGGTGCTGAGTGATAATGTGGTAGTGCTGAGTGATAATGTGGTGGTGCTGAGTGGTGCTGTAGTGGTGCTGGGTGGTGCTGTGGTAGTGCTGAGTGATAATGTGGTGGTGTGCTGAGTGATAATGTGGTGTTGCCGAGTGATGCTGGGGTAGAGCTGAGTGAAGATGTGGTGATGCAAAGGGCAGAAAGGCACAAAACACGAGTCTAACAAAGGGCAGAAGGGCAGAAAAACAAGGGAAAAACGAGTCTAACAGAGGGCAAAAGGGCACAAAAAACGAGTCTAATAGGGGGCAGAAAGGCACAAAAAACAAGTCTAACAGAGGCAGAAAGGCACAAAAAACGAGTCTAACAGAGGGCAGAAAGGCACAAAAAACAAGGGAAAAACGAGCCTAACAGAGGGCAGAAAGGCACAAAAAACGAGTCTAACAGAGGCAGAAAGGCACAAAAAACGAGTCTAACAGAGGGCAGAAAGGCACAAAAAACACTGGGAGGGGGAGGATGTTGAAAGAGACAAGGCCTGGCGGCTGTGAAAGTGAAAGTACGGCCGGTGTTGCCGTTTGCATATGTGGTGCTGTGGTGGTGCTGAGTGATAATTTGGTGGTGCTGAGTGATAATGTGGTGGTGCTGAGTGATAATGTGGTGGTGCTGAGTGGTGCTGTGGCGGTGCTGAATGATGCTGTGGTGGTGCAGAGTGGTGCTGTGGTGGTGCTGAGTGATAATGTGGTAGTGCTGAGTGATAATGTGGTGGTGCTGAGTGGTGCTGTAGTGGTGCTGGGTGGTGCTGTGGTAGTGCTGAGTGATAATGTGGTGGTGTGCTGAGTGATAATGTGGTGTTGCCGAGTGATGCTGGGGTAGAGCTGAGTGAAGATGTGGTGATGCAAAGGGCAGAAAGGCACAAAACACGAGTCTAACAAAGGGCAGAAGGGCAGAAAAACAAGGGAAAAACGAGTCTAACAGAGGGCAAAAGGGCACAAAAAACGAGTCTAATAGGGGGCAGAAAGGCACAAAAAACAAGTCTAACAGAGGCAGAAAGGCACAAAAAACGAGTCTAACAGAGGGCAGAAAGGCACAAAAAACAAGGGAAAAACGAGCCTAACAGAGGGCAGAAAGGCACAAAAAACGAGTCTAACAGAGGCAGAAAGGCACAAAAAACGAGTCTAACAGAGGGCAGAAAGGCACAAAAAACACTGGGAGGGAGAGGATGTTGAAAGAGACAAGGCCTGGCGGCTGTGAAAGTGAAAGTACGGCCGGTGTTGCCGTTTGCATATGTCGTGCTTATAGCCATCCTCCAGCAGTTGTAGAGTTCAAGGAACATCTAACTAGGTGCATGGTGGGACTTGTAGTTTCACTCTTCTTATTAGAAGTAAGGGATTGAAACTACTGGTGCAGTCCTCCAGACTCAAACGGCAAAAACTGGCTGGATGTGGCAGTCTTGACTTGGTACCACGCCCATGTAGGAGGAATGTATACCATAGCATAGCGCCCAACAGATGCAGACGCAATTTTTCCAAGGAATACCTCAAATAAATCCATTTACAGAGTGATTTAGGTAACACCTACTGAATGCATATGGACTATTTATCTTACAAATTTTTTATAGCGCAAACTCGAGCCGAAGGTGTCAGAGCGTTTTACATGAGGACCATTTGCATTACATAAATGAAATTTGCCGCAGGGGTGAGTGAGTTTCACTGGTGGAACCAGCTTGTGGTCCTCGGGCTGTAGTCGAATCAAACAAGCCACAGAAGGAAATTCCAGGTGACTACCGCCGAGGAGCGCTAGAGGCAGCGACTAATGGTGGCTCTCACAGACTGCCGGTCACCTCCACGAGTCTCACAACTGTACATTTGCCAAATATATAACACGTGTGTGCACTGTTGTAAAACGTAGTTGCGCTGTGCAGTACTGTCCCAATGCATGATCCCGCCTCAGCTTGATATATCCATCTATACTACTATTATAAAGAGAGAACTTGCACCTTTTGGCCAGGTAAATTTGGGAACCAGAGCACCAATCACAACACCCAATACAGCGTTGGAAAGGGCAGTTGCAGCAGAAGGACATAGGTTATGCAGACGCCTACCACATACATTTAAAATGTAAAAGAACCGTGCCAGCAAAGTAGTCCCTTGTGGGCGTGTCTGCATTGTGCTGTGGGTGTGTGCTGGGGGCGTGACAATCGCGGGGGGGCATTCCGTCACGAGTGTTGTTTTTTCTTCCCAGGTTCTATACATTCCTGCTCCCTTTCAATAGTAATTCAGTGGAGGTCCCATTCTCTTAGAACCACCCCAAGCACAGTTATGGGCAAAAATACAACTAAAAGGCCCTGCAAAGCATTATGGGATAAGCTTAGCATAATTTTTAGCATTCATGAAAGGGTTTCAATGTTTTTGAATTTTACTCATCAGCGACATCTTGGGACGACGAGGTGAACTGCAGCTTGATGTATAATATTTTAAATGCTATTGCATTTGCCTCATCAGGGACATCTAGGGACGGCGAGGTGAACTGCAGCTTGATATATAATATTTTAAATGCTATTGCATTTGCATCATCAGGGACATCTAGGGACATGAGGTGAACTGCAGCTTGATGTGTAATATTTTAAATGCTATTGCATTTGCCTCATCAGGGACATCCAGGGACCATGAGGTGAACTGCAGCTTGATGTATAATATTTTAAATGCTATTGCATTTGCCTCTTGGGGACAACTGGGGAGAACGAGGTGAACTGCAGCTCTTTGTAGAATTATTTAGATACTATAATATTCACTTCCCACTGCTAATCTCGTCCCATAATGGTTTGTAGGGGCTTGATCTCAAAATCATCACCTCTCTCACTGCTTGCTGGAAGCCAATTTCACTTTTGTGAAATTACTATATGCATTTTAGCATGTAGAAATACTTGGTATTTTACCTTGAATATATGAGGTTTCTGTTTTAATAATTGGAAATCTGACGGAACAAAATATTGCGGATTTATTGTACCAAGTTCGTGCCAATTCCGCCCACCCCTACTTTAAATACCCCTGCACCCCATAATCATAACCCACCCTTACTCTATAAAATACCCCAACACCCTTAAACACTAACCCATCTTAACCCTATAAATCTACCCTGTACCCCAAAACCCAAACCTATCCCTAAACCCTAAAAATACCCCTGTACCCCAAAACGAAAAACCTAGCCCTGAACCCTATAAATACCCCTGTCACCTCAAAACCCAAACATACCCCTGAACCCTAAAAATACCCCTGTACCCCAAAACCCAAACCTACCCCTGAACCCTAACATACCCCTGTACCCCAAAACCCAAACCTAGCCCATAACCCTTAAAATACCCCTGTACCCCAAAACCCAAACCTACCCCTGAACCCTAAAAATACCCCTGTACCCCAAAACCCAAACCTAGCCCAGAACCCTAAAATACACCTGTACCTCAAAACCCAAACCTACCCCTGAACCCTAAAAATACCCCAGTACCCCAAAACACAAACCAAGCCCTGAACCATAAAAATAACCATGTACCCCAAAACCCAAACCTACCCCTGAACCATAAAGTACCCCTGTACCCCAAAGCCCAAACCTAGCCCTGAACCCTTAAAATACCCCTCTACACCAAAACCCAAACCTACCCCTGAACGCTAAAATACCCCCATACCCCAAAACCCAAACCTAGCCCTGAACCCTAAAAATACCCCTGTACCCCAAAACCCATACCTATCCCTAAACCCTAAAACTACCACTGTACCCCATAACCAAAACTATATCTGAACCCTTAAAACACTCCAAAACACATACCTTAGTACCCCAAAATATATACCCCTATACCCATACTTACCTTATCCAAACATAAAAAAAAATGCTTTTACCATTCATGCATTTACAACGAATTTCGTTGTAAATGTATGCGTGGTAAAAGCATATAAAATGTGATGCCATGCGTTATAATGGCATTGCGGAGTCATGCACAGGTCTCTCTCATTGATGGCCAGCACCGACATGCACTTTTAGGCACACCTCCCGCCACAAGTTCTAGAATTGCGAACTTTAGAGCTGGGGAGCTACGTTCGAATCTCGGCATCAGCTCAACATCCTGTGATTCCAGGCAAATCGCTTTGTCTCCTCGTGCATACCACAAATGAATGTGTTCTTCTGTTAAGTAAATTGTGCTCATGCCATGTTGTCGTGTTTGCGCTATATAATATTTCAAGAAAAAATAAAGTAGGGCAACTCAAGTTCACACTAAGCATGGGCGAATTTTGCGAATCTCGTGTTCGCGAATTTTGCGGATTTGCGAACTCGCAATCCGCAAAATCCGCGAATTCTCACGAATTTGCGGATTTTTTTTTTTGTGTTCGCGCGCGGGTTTCTGCCAGTTCGCGAGGGTTTTGTACAATTTAGCAAAACGCAAACTTACCTGTCGGGTCGCAAGTTTCGCAAACTTGTTGTTTCTACGTGTCCAGCCTGTTTGGGACACTCTTCTTCATCACTGCCACTCTCTGTCACCACTGCCACTCTCTGACTACTCATGCCACCCTCTGGCCCACCCATGCCACCCTCTGTTTCATCACAGCACCCTCTGGTTGTCCAGTCAGTGTACATTATTGTGGCAACGCAAGCACACCTTCCCTGCCTCAAGTGACCTGAATTAATTTGGGGCTGATTAATGTGTCACAGAATATTTTTTTAGCTGGCACCTGCTTCCTTAGTGCTTCCTGATTAGTGATCTTTTGCACTTGCTAAGTGCTTTCATTGTTGCAAAATTAGTTACAACACCTGCCCTGCCCCAACTGACAATAATGAATTAGGGGCTGATTAATGGATTTGAACCTCCCGCCTGGCTCCTGCTTGTCTCCCTTAGCTGTAATTCAGGACCTTTGTGGCATATGTGTAACTATTCTGAGGTTCAGAGCAGGGTCACATAATAGTTGCAACTGGCAACTGAACTCTGGAGGGGCCCCTCAGGAAGCACTACAGGAAATGGCTACTAATGATGAGCCTGAACTTTTGAACCTGGTAAGTAGTTTCAGTTTTGCTAAGATCGTATTTCTGCAATTTTGCGCTTATTCGCGGGGCGCGAAGTTGTACTGGGAAGCCGCGAACTCACGCGAACAGTGCGAGCAAGCCATGAAATCCGCTGCTCGCGGATTTGCGGATTTTGCGGGAGATTCGCGAATCTCGCGGATTGCGAATTTACCGAAAATCCGCAAAATCCGCGAGCGAAACGGATTTTCCGCCCATGCTTAGTTCACACACTATTGAACACGCACTCTTGAGTGCATCAGCAGTGCACTGTGAATCGGAGCGTTTCACAGGCCTGTCACAGATAAGAAATGCTATCAAAACGAAATCCTACAAAACAATATACTACTGGCCAGCAGCAATTCATACCCGGACAAAGTCGGGACGGGCTGCTAGTATATATATATAGTCGTGTGATTGTGATGTAAGGGCGGAGCTGTAGACTTTGGAACTGGGGACCCAGGCTCGAGTCTCGGTGTTAGAAGAACAGCCTGTGAGTCTGTGCATAGTCTCTTAATACTGTACCTAAACATAAAAAAGGTTGTGTCCTTGTGTAATGAATGTAACTGGTGCTCGTCTAACGCGCTCCGAACTATATAAAACTGCAAAAAAAAAAGAAAGGTCCATTTTACAGGGACCGCGGACGATGATTGTGAATCGGGTTCGTATGTTTTTTACACTGCCTATACTTTGCTCTTGTATATGAACATTTCCCATGAGCTCCTCCGCCGGACAGATTCCATTCCGGTTTTGCTGCATAGCAGGATGCGCCACGCCCTCCCTGAAAGTACAAACGAGGCAGGGGGTCTTTGAGGAGTGAACTCTCCCTGGGCTAGTTCGGAGAGGCAGACTAGGGCTGGGCGCATAAACTCAGATGACCCATGAAAGTGATGCTGGCGGGAGGCTGGCGCGCTGCCGTGTGGCTGCTGAAAGTCTGATATGAATGATAACAGCATTGAAATGAAAATGTCCCTTTTAAAAATGCCATCAACATGCATTCCTAGAGCAAACATTACGTAGCCCATCGCCGAGACAAAACCAGCATGGGCCGAGCCTCCGGGAACAAAGGTCGTGACAAAAATACAAGCACACGTGATTAGGAGTTATGCATATGCAGGTGGCATTTAGACAACAAACGTACCTTGGTGAACCTTCGTGAGATGCTTCAGGTGGAACTGCCTAAAGATAGTTTACATTTTTAGAGTTAGATCGCTGTGGTCTTCTAGGTTATCTTTTTATGCTCTATGCGGGACATCACAGCGCTGTATGGTGGCTGTTCACTTTCCACGCCATTGGCATGGGCATTAAAAAGCACAAAGGTGGCCTCTAAACAGGCTTCTGAGTCTACAGACAGATATTGGTATCTTTGCAGTTTAAGATTTGTGGAGACCTGACACAACAGGTGAGTACAGGATAAAAACAAGTCGGATGGGGTGGGGGGCGGGGGAAGAAGGGGAGTGAGCGAGTGGGAGGGAAGCACTAGCTCTCTGCATTGCGTAGGCGGGGGGCGCATTCCTTTGAAGTGTGAAGCACGGGCGGGGAGCGGATCCCTTTGAAGTGAAGCTCTCGGAGGCAGGCGGCTCGGGGAGCAAATGGCAAGCGCGTGCACGAGCACATGCACTCGACGTAATCCGCCTGGTGGTTTCAGAGCTTGGTTTGCCCTCAATACTCTCGTCCTATTATCCCTTGCGGGATTAATAGGACGAGACCTAAAAAGGGACAGTCTTTCTGTCTGCCCTGGGGGCAGATGGGGGATAATATCCCCGATCTGCCCCAGTGGGGGGCAGAAAGCCCACTAGACACTAGGGATTTGTTTGTTTAAATAAAAGAGGGTTTGGGCTGCCCATAATAGGCAATGCCAATGCCCCCTCCCCCAAAAAATAGCCACAGTCTTTCTGCTGCCTGTGGGGGCAGAAAGCCCACTGGGCACCAAATATATGCTTATAGGCATGACACGGAGTGGCCCCTTAGGTAAGGGAGGCGCCCCTTTTTTGTGAGCACATTTTGGCTGCTTTTGTCCCCCCGGGGGCAGATCAGTGACATTTTA
Source organism: Lissotriton vulgaris (assembly GCF_964263255.1). Lineage (NCBI taxonomy): Eukaryota > Metazoa > Chordata > Amphibia > Caudata > Salamandridae > Lissotriton > Lissotriton vulgaris. Next base: position 280,527,421 of record NC_141685.1, on the reverse strand, counting down.
GGCACATCTGCCCTCAAGGGGAGCAGAATTTACTAGACACTAGCGAAAGTTTGTGTGTCTGTGTGAACTGGAGTTCGGCTGATGGTCTGTGTGTACTTGTGTTTGTCTGGCTGTTTGTGAACCTGAATTTTGCTGGCGGTGAGTGTGGGCTTGTGCTTTGCTGGCAGTGTGTGTGGACTAGTGCTTGGCTGGCAGTATGTGTGGTCTATCACTTGGCTAGTGGTCTGCGTGGATGGCATATGTCTGGTGTGTGGACTGTTGTTTGACTGGTGGTGTACGTGGACTGCCGCTTGGCTGGCAATGTGCGTGGATGGTGTTTGATTGGCGGTGTGCATGGATGGCGCTTGGCTGGCGGTGAGACTTGCGTGGATCCCTCAGCATTTTATTACCCAGAATACCCTGCAAACCTTAAATGTTGCTAAAAAGTCAAACTTTTCTCATTATTCTGTGTGGAAACTTTGTAGGATCCCCGCACCGGCACAAATTTCTGACCACTCAGCATTCTCCTCGGTCTCCTGATAAAAATAATATCTCACTTGAGTGGGCACTCAAAGTTGAGAACATAAAAACGTTTAAAATGAAAAACTGGGGGGCGTGGCAAAGATGGCATACGGGTAGGACGTGTAAACCAGTCTCTCCTGCTCCGGCTCTGCCTGAGCCCTCAGTATCCCCGATAGTAAAGCTACAGCGGTGCGAGTAGAAGCCAGAGGCTTTGGAGAAAAGACGACTTGAGGCTAGGCTGACTGCATGGGCGGCCGCGCCATGCCTGTTCTCGGTGGCGGCCTATATCAGGGCCAGCGAGGTCAGGGCTCTTGGAGATACAAACAGACCAAATCGCTGCAGCTGCTTTGCTCCCCCCTTGAGGCCACTGTGGTGAGAGACGTTTGCGGTATTCGCCCGAGTAGGAGCACCTGGGCGGATTTGGGACTCCGCCAGAGTCGTGGGGGTGCAGCCTCTGGGAGATCAGCAGGGCCTAGAGGAAGGCAATTCCGAAAGTAGCTGCATCTGGGGTTCACAGTCCACACCCTCCCTCCAGTCGCTATGAGAGCTGGAGGAATCTACAGACAACGGTAGCGGAGCTGGAGGCAAAAGAGAGGTGAGAAGCTGATTAGAACGCAGGTTGCCTCCTGTGCCGGGTGGGAGACCAGGGTGGGTTTAACCTCGGCTGCGGCTTGTATCAAGGCTAGCGAAAGTGGTTCCCTGGGTCTCCCGGAAGATCACAATCATTGAGGTCGGCCTGCACCACAGTGGCAGGCCCTCCCCCACCCATGAAGGAGTGGGGCACATTGCACCAGGGGAGGCAGGAGAAGAGCCCAAGCTACCTGATGATGTGGCTGGACAGGGCCCGAAGCAGTCCTGGCTGCGAGAGGCACTGGGTGGGGTAGATCCCTGACTGGGCCACTTCTTTCACCAATTCTAGCAGCCCATCCCGACGTTGTCCGGGTATGAATTGCTGCCGGCCAGTAGTATATTGTTTTGTAGGATTTTGTTTTGATAGCATTTCTTATCTGTGAAAGGCCTGTGAAATGCTCCGATTCACAGTGCACTGCTGATGCACTTAAGAGTGCGCATTCAGTAGTGTGTGAACTCGAGTTTCCCTACTTTATTTTTCCTTGCAATATTATATAGCGCGAACTCGACAACATGGCATGAGCACAATTTACATTACAGAAGAACACATTAATTTGTGGTAGGCACGGGGAGACAAAGCAATTTGCCTGGAATCACAGGATGTTGACCTGATGCCGAGATTCGAACGTAGCTCCCCAGCTCTAAAGTTCGCAATTCTAGAACTCGTGGCCGGAGGTGTGTCTAAAAGTGTATGTCGGTGCTGGCCATCAATGAGAGAGACCTGTGCATTTTTCCAATCGGTGGTGAAAAAATATGAGTATGTTGCTGGAGATGTGGGCCGCCTGCCACCAATGTACTTACCGGGGGAGGGTAAACACCCATTATTCCGTAACTTTCTTTCAGCAGACCATCACTCCGCATACTTTCATTATGAAAGTACCATGACTCCGCATTGCCATTATAATGCATGGCATTACATTTTATATGCTTTTACCATGCATACATTTACAACAAAATTCGTTGTAAATGCATGAATGGTAAAAGCATGTTTTTTTTAAATGTTTGGATAAGGTAAGTATGGGTATAGGGGTATACGTTTTGGAGTACTGAGGTATATGTTTTGGGGTGTTTGGGTAGTTTAAGGGTTCAGATATAGTTTTGGGTTATGGGGTACAGGGGAAGTTTTAGCGTTTAGGGATAGGTATGGGTTTTGGGGTACAGGCATATTTTTAGGGTTCAGGGCTAGGTTTGGGTTTTGGTGTATAGGGGTATTTTTAGGGTTCAGGAGTAGTTTTGCGTTTTGGGGTAAGGGGTATTTTAAGGGTTCAGGGCTAGGTTTGGGTTTTGGGGTACAGGGGTATTTTTAGGGTTCAGGGCTAGGTTTGGGTTTTGGGGTACAGGGGTATTTTAGGATTCAGGGGTAGGTTTGGGTTTTGGGGTACAGGGTTATTTTTATGGTTCAGGCCTAGGTTTGGGTTTTGGGGTGCAGGGGTATTTTTAGGGTTCAGGGGTAGGTTTGGGTTTTGGGGTACAGGGGTATTTTAAGGGTTGAGGGCTAGGTTTGGGTTTTGGGGTACAGGGGTATTTTAGGATTCAGGGGTAGGTTTGGTTTTTGGGGTACAGGGGTATTTTTAGGATTTAGGTATATGTTTGGGTTTTGGGGTACAGGGTATATTTATAGGGTTAAGATGGGTTAGTGTTTAAGGGTGTTGGGGTATTTTAAGGAGTAAGGGTGGGTTTTGATTATGGGGTGCAGGGGTATTTAAAGGGAGCAGGGTGGACACCCGGAGCTGGAATGTACAGCACCTGGGAAGAAAAAACAATGAAATATTTGACACAACACGCGCTCAGCACACGCCCACACGATATGAAACATGGCATGAAGGGCAGAATGTAAAAACAACAGTTGATGGACAGAATGCAGAACAATGTCATACATTCACCCCAATACAGAGATCTGGGCCTAAATTCATCATTTATTTGCACTCCACACCACTCCAATTCAGACGTGGCCATATGCAAATCAGCCTTAACCCTGTGCCTCATGGGAACATTCCAGGCCGAACTGCCAAGCCATGTCTATCCTGGACCAGACTCAAGCATCCCAGAACCGATTTCTGACTATCAGCCATCTTCAGCCAGGATAGCTTGACTCCAGTGGTGTGGCGAGCATGGGACTCACGTCTGACCATACCCATCCCACTCGGGGTGACAAATGCAAAGACAACAGTTGATGGACAGAATGCAGAACAATGTCATACATTCACCCCAGTACAGAGATCTGGGCCTAAATACATCGTTTTTTTGCACTCCACACCACCCCAGTTCAGACATGGCCATATGCAAATCAGCCTTGACCCTGTGCCTCATGGGAACAGTCCAGCCCGAAGGGCGGAACGTACCACACGCCCCCAGCATTTGTCACACACCCCCAGCACAAGCCCACAGCACAACGCAGACACGCCCTCAAGGGACTACTTTTCTGGCATGGTTCTTTTACTTTTTAAATGTATATGGTGGGCGTCTGCACAGCCTATGTCCTTCTGCTGCAACTGCCCTTTCCAACACTGTATTGGGTGTTGTGATTGGTGCTGTGGTTCCTGAGATTACCCGCCTCAAAGGTTTGGGCTCCTTCTTTATTATATTAGTACTAGCAGCCCGTCCCGACGTTGTCCGGGTATGAATTGCTGCCGGCCAGTAGTATATTGTTTTGTAGGATTTTGTTTTGATAGCATTTCTTATCTGTGACAGGCCTGTGAAACGCTCCGATTCACAGTGCACTGCTAATGCACTTAAGAGTGAGCATTCAGTAGTGTGTGAACTCGAGTTTCCCTACTTTATTTTTCCTTGCAATAGTCTATAGCGCAAACTCGACACCATGGCATGAGCACAATTTACATTACAGAAGAACACATTAATTTGTGGTAGGCACGGTGAGACAAAGCAATTTGCCTGGAATCACAGGATGTTGAACTGATGCCGAGATTCGAACTTAACTCCCCAGCTCTAAAGTTCGCAATTCTAGAACTTGTGGTGGGAGGTGTGTCTAAAAGTGTATGTCGGTGCTGGCCATCAATGAGAGAGACCTGTGCATTTTTCAAATCGGTGGTGAAAAAATATGTGTATGTTGCTTGAGATGTGGGCCGCCGTGCAACCAATGTACTTACCGGGGGAGGATAAACACCCATTATTCTGCAACTTTCTTTCCGCAGACCATTACTCTGCAGACTTTCATTATGAAAGTACCATGACTCCGCAATGCCATTACAACGCATGGCATTACATTTTATATGCTTTTACCACGCATACATTTACAACGAAATTCGTTGTATTTGCATGAATGGTAAAAGCATGTTTTTTTGGATGTTTGGATAAGGTAAGTATGGGTATAGGGGTATATGTTTTGTGGTACTGAGGTATATGTTTTGGGGTGTTTGGGTATTTTAAGGGTTCAGATATAGTTTTGGCTTATGGGGTACAGGGGTAGTTTTAGCGTTTAGGGATAGGTATGGGTTTTGGGGTACAGGCGTATTTTTAGGGTTCAGGGCTAGGTTTGGGTTTTGGGGTATAGAGGTATTTTTAGGGTTCAGGGGTAGTTTTGGGTTTTGGGGTACAGGGGTATTTTAAGGGTTCAGGGCTAGGTTTGGGTTTTGGGGTACAGGGGTATTTTTAGGGTTCCGGGTTAGGTTTGGGTTTTGGGGTACAGGGGTATTTTAGGGTTCAGGGGAAGGTTTGGGTTTTGGGGTACAGGGTTATTTTTATGGTTCAGGGCTAGGTTTGGGTTTTGGGGTGCAGGGGTATTTTTAGGGTTCAGGGGTAGGTTTGGGTTTTGGGGTACAGGGGTATTTTAAGGGTTCAGGGCTAGGTTTGGGGTACAGGGGTATTTTAGGGTTCAGGGGTAGGTTTGGTTTTTGGGGTACAGGGGTATTTTTAGGACTTAGGTATAGGTTTGGGTTTTGGGGTACAGGGTATAGATGGGTTAGTGTTTAAGGGTGTTGGGGTATTTAAAGGAGTAAGGGCTGGATTTGATTATGGGGTGCAGAGATATTTAAAGGGAGCAGGGTGGACACCCGGAGCTGGAATGTACAGAATCTGGGAAGAAAAATCAACGAAATATTTGACACAACGTGCACCCCGCACGCGCCCACGCCCCGGGCACACTAAATGAGACATGGCATGAAAGGCAGAATGTAAAAACAACAGTTGATGGACAGAATGCAGAACAATGTCATACATTCACCCCAATACAGAAATCTGGGCATAAATCCATCATTTATTTTGCACTCCACACCACCCCAGTTCAGACATGGCTATGTGCAAATCAGCCTTGACCCTCTGCCTCATGGGAACATTCCAGGCCGAACTGCCACGCCATGTCTTTCCTGAACCGGACTCAAGCGTCCTAGGACCAAGTTTCTGGATATCAGCAGTCTTTCACTAGGATAGCTTGACTCCAGTGGTGTGGAGAGCATGGGACTCACGTCTGAGCATACCCAACCCACTCGGGGTGACAAATGCAAAAACAACAGTTGATGGACAGAATGCAGAACAATGTCATACATTCACCCCAGCACAGATATCTGGGCCTAAATACATTGTTTTTTTGTACTCCACACCACCCCAGTTCAGACATGGCCATATGCAAATCAGCCTTGACCCTGTGCCTCATGGGAACAGTCCCGCCCGAAGGGCGGGACGTACCACATGCCCCCAGTATTTGTCACGCCCCCCAGCACAAACCCACAGCACAACGCAGACACGCCCACAAGGGACTACTTTTCTGGCATGGTTCTTTTACTTTTTAAATGTATATGGTGGGCGTCTGCATAGCCTATGTCTTTCTGCTGCAACTGCCCTTTCCAACGCTGTATTGGGTGTTGTGATTGGTGCTGTGGTTCCCGAGTTTACCTGGCCAAAAGGTGCAAGTTCTCTCTTTATAATAGTAGTATAGATGGACTAGTGACACAGAGGGGAGAACTCCTGGGGCCTCCAGAACATCCTGGACCACCCAGAAGATCCGACGAGGAAGAGATGCCTTACATGACTGCCCCAATGTCAGGCATCCCAGAGAATTGAATAGTCGGTTGTCGCGACCATAGAGGAGAACTGAGGGCATATAAACAGGCTCCTTCCTAAGGTAAGTCAGGACAATCCCCGGGACTCTGCTCTACTAACGGGGACCCCTAAACAAACCAAAGCGTACTGCTGTTTCAAGACCCTGCTTCGGATCGGAGAGATCAGAAGGCAGGGCCCTGCTAGCTATGGCATAGAGGGCCGGGTTCCAGGGAGGTGAAGTTAAAATTGCTCCATGGCTCGAGCAGGCCTATAACACGCCTTGACTCGTTCGTCTGTTGGGCTGTCTGGTGAACAGGAGGTGAGGGTAATCAGGGACCTCTGATCCCAGCGCTCTAGACACACCACCACATGACAGCATTTGCACTGCCTGCCCCTTCATAACAAGCATTAGCCGCACCCAGAATGATGGCATCTGCAAGGAATAAGAAGGGGGCCACTATCAAGTATATGCTATTGAAACAGATGACACAGGAAGGGACTTCCAAAATGAGCTTGAGTCGCGCTGCCCCTCCTACTGGAGAAGAATCGGAGACCCAGTCACTGATCCGTACCTGGAGTCGCTATTCTCAGCCCTCCGTGATGATCTCCTAGCAGTCAAGAGAGACTTAATCCACGAACTACAAGCTGTCCGAAAGGAGGCCACCGATATAGGGGACAGAGTGGATGCCCTCAAGGGAAGGGAGACTTCTCCTGACTAGGAGATAGAACAATTCCAGCAGGAGATCAGATCATTAGGTGATCTGATCAGCAAATAGACTTACAAGCCCACACAGAGGACCTGGAAAACCGTTCCCATAGGAACAACATACGAATCAGAGGAGCCCCGCCAGAAGCGGAGGGAGAGGACATAGCAGCATATGTAGCAGCACTGTTTGCCCACATACTTTTTGATGCTCTGCCTTCATAAAACCCACAGAGTTGGAAGATGGTCATCGAACTCGTCATGTTCGCTAGACATCTTGACGTGTGTCCATAAATTTTCCTTTAAAGAACGGATTCTGAAAGAAGTTCGGACCTCCTTGCCAGTGATTTTCCAGGGTAATACTCTGCATCTCTTTCAGGACCTCGCTGCATCCACCCTTCAGAAGAGGAGGGAGTTCCAACCTATCACGTAATTTTTAAGAGAACAAGGAGGATTGTATTCTTGGGGGCACCCATTTCGATTGAACTGTTTTTGGCACGACCAAACTGCACCAGATCCGCTTGTTGGTGGCAACTTATGCGCTACAAATCGATCCTTAGGGGAGCAATCAGCCGAACTCACAGAGAGCGACACAGAAACCGAGCAATGGCACGCGATGGAGAAGAGTACCCACGTCACAGAGAGTATCTGTCACGGACCCAGCAACAATGGCCTCCGGGAGAATGGCTCTGATTGAGAAGCTCACGAAGAGCACGACAGCCGATGAACCCTCTTAGGGATTTGCATATTTGTCCTTTATTGCATTGTGGGGGGTGGGCTCGGGCGGCCGGGGCAGGGGGGAGACAGGGGAAGTTTTCAGAGGACTTGGTTACGTTCCTATTAATGACCATTCCACCAAATGGGGAGAGGACGGGATCTTTTCTTCCCTGCCATGGAAACTCTGGGAATTTGTTTTTGGCTTGTTTTTCTTGTTGGGGGAAGGGTTCTGGGTGCCAACCTTGTCATTCAAGATATTTCACATCACAACACGATTTAGACCCACAGCTTACCAGCGAGTGGTGTGGAGGGAGAAACTGCATAGGGATTCATCTCAATGGATCCCTCTATTAGCTCCACTGGATGGCCTTTCCAATGATTAGTCTGAAGATCCTGACTCTTAATGTTAAAGGCTTAAATAACCCCATTAAGAGGACAGTTGTCCTATCCTATTTGGAGCACTCACAGGCGGATGTGTGTCTACTGCAGGAGACTCACCTCTAACCTAGGTACTCACACAACTCAAATCTAGGGCCAACCCCCCAGTTTTTCTCTTCCATGCCATGCAAGACTGCAGGTGTAGCAAAACTGCTCTCTTGTATGTTTAGAGGGAAAATAGGTGCCAAGATAGCGGAGATAAAGTGCTGCCTTTTGAACTACCATATACAGTTGGGCCAAAATTCAATTGTACTGGCCTCCATATTTGCCCACAATGAGGGCCCGGAAACCTTTCTACAGGACGCAGTGGCCGAGGTATTATTGACACAGGTTTGTTGGGTTGTTATAGTGGGAGACTTGAATCAGGGGCATATTATCAAGACAGGCGATAAAATTATCGCCGCTTTAGCGGCTGAAAACTGCCGCTAAAATGGCGATAATGGGCTTGATAATATGCTCTATGGAATTGCAATTGAAGCCCATGTTAGATGTGAGGGACATCTAACATGGGCTTCTATTGGAATTCCATAGAGCATATTATCAAGCCCATTATTGCAGTTTTAGCAGCGGTTTTCTGCTGCTAAAGTGGCGATAATTTTATCGCCTGTCTTGATAATATGCCCCATAGTTTTTAACAATGAGATGGACTGCTCAGGATACAGGCAGGGGGTAGTTGGGGTTATTAGCCCGGGAAGGTGTTATGGTTACAGGAAATGGGCCTCTGAGATCTGTGGAGGGCATTACATCCAAATACACAAAACTATACATTCTATTCCCGTGCACATAAATCCTACGTCTGGTTGGACTACTTTATGGGCTCATAGGAGGTACAGCTGGCTACGCGGTCTGTCAAAATTGAACCACGATCATTATCAGATTACTCTGCAGTACTATTAGACCTTTTACTTCCGGCTCATGACTAGACATCCCTCACGTGGTGGCTCCGAGAGACCCTCCTCCGTAGACCTGAGGTGAGCACACAGCTCGAGAAAGAGATAGACCACTACTTAGCGATTAACAACACAACAGAGGTCCCTTTGCCTATAATTCGGGACAACATGAAAGCTGTCCTGAGGGGGGAAATAATTGTAATAGCTTCAGCTAACAATAAATTGAGATGGGGTAAGAGAGCACCAGGTCAGAGAACTGGAGCGCCTACACCACAGAACCGGGGCTCCAAGGGTTTGGCGCCAGCTGGTAGTGGCTTGAAAACAGCTAGCTGGGTTAGACCTTGATAGCAAGGAATATTCGATCCTGAGACTCAAACACTCTTACTATGTGGGGGGAAATAAATGTGGAATGATGCTTGTGAATAAGCTCATTGGGTTGCGCCAGGCGAACGTGGTAGAGGCTCTAATTACATCAGATGGAGCGGTGATCGAGGGAGAGGAGGCCATCACAGCTCAATTTGGAGCCTCCTATCAAGGGGCCCGATTCACAGAATGAACTTAAGACTCAATCCTAAACTTACTACTATTTTGGTATTGACAGAATGCACTTACTACTTTTGGCATTCACAGAATGCACTTACTACTTTTGGTATTCACAGAAGTTAGGATTTTGTCTTAAGTCTGTCTTAAGTCTGTCTTAAGTTTGTCTTAAGTCTGTCTTAAGTTTGTCTTAAGACAAACTTAAGACAAAATCCTAACTTCTGTGAATACCAAAAGTAGTAAGTGCATTCTATGAATGCCAAAAGTAGTAAGTGCATTCTGTGAATACCAAAATAGTAGTCAGTTTAGGATTGAGTCTTAAGTTCATTCTGTGAATCGGGCCCAAGAGCTCTACTTGGAGCAGGATCTTCCTGACCGAGACATATTGAGCTATGTAGAGGAGGCGCATGTAGAGCGCTTCACCGAGACACAAGCGATCAACCTAGAGAAACCGATCCGGATACAAGAAGTCATATCTGTGATCTCTAGATTACAAGCGCATAAAGCCCCCGGGCCAGGCAGCTTCTCAGCAATGTTCTATAAACTACTATGTGGTAAATTGCCCACCCCCCCTCCTCACTTGAGTTTTTAATTCGATCACAACGGCAGAATTCCTCCCCCCTTCAATGAAGGAGGCCTTGGTAACAAGTATCGCAAAACAGGGCAAGGATAAGCATCAGTGTGGCTCTTACCGCCCAATTTCACTCCTAAATGTGGATGCAAAGCTATTTACTGGGGTACTGGTGGCTCGTTTGGTGCCTCTGTTGCTGGGACTAATTGGGCAAGATGAAGCATGATTCATTCAACAAAGACAATGCTCGGACAATATTAAAAGAATATTACATCTAATAGATAAAGCCACCCGCTTTCGACAAGAGACAATGCTTTTCCCTATTGATGCCGAAAAAGCATTCGATCGAGTGCATTGGCCTTACCTAGCGGTGGTACTGAGATGTTTTGATTTCAGAGATTGGTCCTGCTTCTGGATCCTTAGCGGATATAGCTCTCCAAGTGCTTCAGTCTGAGTAAATGGCACAAATTCCAAGCATTTTCTGATAAGAAGGGGTACGTGGCAGGGGTGCCTGCATTTCCCGCTGTGATTTGCTCTATATATGGAGACCTTTGCACAAAGTGTTCGGGATAACATGGAGATTACAGGTATACAGTTCGGAGGGGTGGAGCACCTAAAAACACTATATGCTGATGATTTTATAGTGGCCTTACGAAACCCATGGGATACCCTCCCTGCTTTTCTTGAAGACGTAAAACGTTTTGGTGAAGTTTCTGGATTTCACAGTAACCTGGCTAAATCTCAGGCAATGAGTCTTACAGCGACCCCAAACACTAGAGAATTCTTGACTAGAGAACACTCCATATGTTGGGCACCTGGCCCTATTACATACCAGGGCATCCAGCTGCCCCCTACATACAGGAAATCATCTCTTTTAATTACCAGGAGCTGCTCGGGAGTGTCAAATCGGACTTAACACACTGGCAACGTTATCCACTCTCGTGGATGGGCAGGATTGCGGCACTGAAGATGGCAGTTCTACCTAGAATCTTGTACAAATTTCAAACGTTACCAAGATGGCCTCCACAGGGTACATTACAAACCCTACAGAAGGCTCTCCAAAATTCTGTTTGGGTGGGTCGGCGCCCTCAGATGAGTCGAGCCAATAGCTGGTGGCCCCATGTGTTGCCCGTTACTTCCAAGCATCACAACTTAGATATTTGGTGGAATGGTCCAGGACCGAATCTGAGACGGGATGGTTATTCATGGACAGGCTCTGGCAAACATGGCACTGTGGATGGTCCCATTCCTGGCCCGTGCCCACCGCCCGATGAATCTTTATTTGTCAGCTGCTGCAGCGCCTACATTAAGGGTTTCGGATGTGGTGGTAACACGGGCAGGACTGTTGTCGTTCCCATCCCCCCTCACCCTTATAGTGGACAATAGAGAGTTTACTGCAGGGAAGGATAGTTCTGCATTCTCTGAATGGTGGAGGGCGAGGTGTAGATCTATCGGGCATTTTAAGGGCCCAAGACAGAGGAATACGGGATCCAGGAGAGCGAATGATATAGATACACTCAGATTCGCCACTGGATAATGAAACCGATAGTGAGGGGGGCAGCACAGTGACAACTCACTAGCTTTGAGAAATGGCTTCTCCTGAAAGACTCGAGCAGGCACCTAACTCCAGAGCTGTATGGGCTTCTGGGAAGGGAGGAGGTAGTAGTTAAGCAGAGCTGGGAGGTGTAACTGGGAAGATCACTCTCAGAGAAAGAGTGGCGGGTTATATACTATAGAGCGAGACACACCACCTCAAACGCTGCTTGAATAGAAACAGCAACGAAGATTGCCACATATTGGTATCTTGCCCCAGTACGCTGAAGAAAAGGAACCCAGACAGGGATAACAGATGCTGGAGGGGTGCGGCGGACTCTGAACCTTAGTTCACATTTTGTGGGAGAGTACTCAACTGGATGGGTATTGGGAGGAAATCCTATCAGACATAGACACACACTGTGATACCCAACTCTAGGGGGCATATTATCAATGCTGGCGATATGCTATTTCGCCGCATTAGCAGCCGTTTTCGTCCGCTAAGCGGCGATAATACTATCGCCAAATTACCAAGCTGTCGCTAACTGATGTTAGCGACACCTTTGAGGCGATAGCGAGCGGTTTGGGGCCCGCTTTGCAAGTTAGCGATAATTATCGCTAATGACATGCAAAGTGGGCGTTCCCAACCCGTTAGCGACTGAAATCAGTCGGTAACGTCACTAACGCCTATTATCAAGGCAGGCTTAGCGATGGCAATATTCGCGCTAAGCACGAATATCGCCAAAAACTAACACCTGCCCAGACCAGTTCTTAGCCATGTTATCCAATGGGAGGTGGATAACATGGCTAAGAATGCGTGAATATCACTGTATTCTCAGCGATATCCACGCTATCGCCGGAAAAATTATCGCTTTGGAGATAAACGTAGCTAATAGCACGTTATCTCAGCGATAATTTGCGGCGATGCTTAGCGATAAAAAAAATCGTTGCTAAGCCTAGTTAGCGATAAATATCGCTAATCGTTGGTAATATGCCCCTAGATTCCGCTTGTTTGTGATTCTCTGCCTTCCCAACTGTCTCACCTTCCCCCTAAAATCTCATTGTGGCAAGCATATAGCGCTGGCATTGGGAGCAGCTTATCAAGCGATCCTGACGCTGAGGGGAACGGAAAAGGTCCTGACGCGTAGGCAGTGGCTGCATCGTATATGGCATCTGTTGGGGATGGAAAAGCTCTTGACTACACTGAGACAGCAGAAAGACACATTCAGAGAGTTTTGGAGCCCATTTATACATCTACTCTCCCAGGAATTTACTGAATTGACTTCCCTAAATATCTACGAATACTGGGGCATATCATCAAGAAACAGTTAAAATTATCGCTGCTTTAGCGGCAGAAAACTGCTGCTAAAGCGGCGATAATGGGCTTGATAATATGCCCTTGAGAATTCCCATAGAAGCCCATGTTAACACCACAACATTGGCTTCTATGGGAATTCACAAGGGCATATTATCAAGCCCATTATCGCCGCTTTAACAGCAGTTTTCTGCCGCTAAAGAGGCGATCATTTTAACTCTGTTTCTTGATAATATGCCCCACTGAGATTATCTGATCTGACTGCTCAATAGGGCAGTCTCACCCCCAGCGGTAGGATTAGTTATCTGATCAACAGATGTGAATTAGCAGGTTAGGCACCAGTGCGGAAGGGGGAGGAACTGGGGAGGGGGGAGTTGGGCTGTTGGAGGGATTTGGGTCACCAATTACTGCAAGCTAACTGTGGCTGAATATTGATGCCAAGCTTGCAGAAGCCTGTTAATGCTCTGAGTCGTATCTTTATTGATGCAGTAAATATTAATAATAAAACAAATTTAAACATAAATGAAAAACTGAGGGGGATTTCAAAGTGGGTCCAAAAGGGCAATTTTGTTTTCATACGTTTCTAGGCTGACTCAGCTTTGGGCACTCACACAAGTGAGGTACCTGTTACAGGTATAATGTATGCAGGGTGGGCGTTCAATTCCAGTGCAGAAATGGCTTGTAGAAGTGTTGTAGTGAAATCTATGAGATTTCACTGCTCCACTTCTAGGCCTCTCTGCGTCAAATCGGTATGCCTGCTTGAAGCAAGCGTAAGGAGTGATGCAGGCCTTTTCACATGGAGTATGCTCCATTTGACTTGACACATTGCTGGAGTTGCGTCTGTTTCCAGACACACTGCAGCAATGTGCCACTTTTGCACTGACAGATAAGTCCGAATTCCTGACGTATCTGTCAATCCTCGCGACATGAAGTGCCATACAGTAAATACTTTTTTGTCCACCATAAGCGTGGAAGGGTATACTCAGACGTGAGTCCCTTGCTCATTGCACCATCAGGATTCTAGCAAGCCGGGTCGAAGACGGCTGAAATGCCAGAAACCAGTCCCCGGAAGCTTGTTTCCTTCCCAGTGAAAGAATTGGCTTGGTAGTTTGGTTTGCCCTGTTCCAATGATGCACTGGGACAGGAACAGACTAATTTGCATATAGCCAGGTTCTGAGCTGGGATGGTGCAGTGAGCTAAAAAACGGTGTTGGAATAAGCCCTGATCTCTTGACTGGGTGAGAGTATTCTGCTTAATTCAGAAACTCTGTCCATCACCACCCCCTGTTGTTTAATTATACAGTAAATACAGCACATCCATGGTGTCGCAAGGAGGGCGCACTGAAAAGTGTTGCACTGCTGTTTTCACGCAGCCATTCAACACTTTTCATAAATGAGGCCCTTTGCACTTTATTTATGAGCCCTTTATGCTGACGTTGTGTCACTTTTGTGAGGCTGCGGCAGCGAAAAATATTCGCCAGGGTGGGCGTTCCCCCACAGAAAAGGATCATAGAATTGTTACAGTGAAATTTATGAGATTTCACTGCGACACTTCAAGGATGCCACTGTGTCAAATCCTTACGCCTGCCTCACAGCTGGCGTAAGAGTGACGAAGGCCCTTTAATTTGATTTAATAAAAATTAACATATTACAATATTATGAAAACGTTCACACTGAAGCAAAAATGCTGCGTTTTATAGAATTGTTTCTTTGTGCTTTGTAAACTAGGCCCTGACTCCATCTTTGTTTTCAATGTAGCAGTGTTTTTATTTCTCCTGCTGACATCAAGCTCAATAAAATGTGCACTGAAGCTTTGTGATGACATGCTGCTCTTGATGAGCCTGGAAGGAAGTAGACTTCAGTGGCCTAGCTAGATCTGTGGTCGCCCATGGCAGCCCCTGCATTTGCCATCCCGCGGCCATGTGTAAAACCATTCAGGTATTGAGTGTGCTATTGGTTCATATAATTAGATATGTATTCTCACATCCGTGACATTTAGTCAGTACAGGGCATATTAATATTCATTTAGGGGAAAGTTCTAAGATGGTGGTATTGTACGACATTGTATAATCCTGTATTGTGATTTGTGAAATCTTTGTTTCATTCGCTCCCCTTATGCTGTCTGTGCAGTTTGCAGTATGCAGTGCCTTCTATGGAGAATGTTTCCATAAACGTTGATAAACTTTGGAAGTGAATGTGTCTGATTTGGCCCAACTTTAGACATTGAACTCATGTCCGTTTGTCTCATACTTTGGACTTAAATTAGTTTTGTTCAGAATCTTGACTTCACCTCATTCTCTTTGCTGCATTTGATTGAGCTTTATCCTAATTCCCTATATTTATTTATTTTGCATCCTGATTGACTATTTTCTTTTACCTTTCTTAACACTTTTTCAATTATTTTAATAAACCTTTATGGTTTGCATTTTACGCCTGATTCCAGAGAATTTATTTTATGAAATGCTATTGATTTAATTTGTGTTGGGGTGCCATTAAGGACACATTGGCTCATCCATTCTAAGAGCCTCGTTGCAGGTGCTGGTGCGTCACTTTTTTTGATGCACTAGCAGAGCAATGAGTGTGCCGATACTTACAAGGCCACTTAAAGTCACTCTGTGCGACTTTTCATAGCTGTGCAAATATGGGCCCCTTTCACACATTACTCTGCCTGAACGGGCGTTCCATGGGTGTTGCTGTGGGTGTTCCCACGTAACATCAATGGAACCTGACACATCTCCAGACTTATATTCTGCAGCACGCATAGAATGAGGAAAATCCCATCAATGGTTGTTTTTGTGCAGGAAGGTGTCCCTTTCTGCACAAAAACAATCATCCCTGCAATGCAAGCACCCTTGCACCATAGTGCAAGGGGGTATATCCTGGCGCTCGTCTGCTGTTTGTGTGCCAGCGCAGGGGAAAAGGACAGGAATGCGCCGTAGCTTGTAGATACAGTGCTTTCCTGCCCTTTTATTTTGATGCACGGCTTCACAGCAGGAAGACTTGCTGCAATTATGTGCATCAAAATATGGTAAACGAGGCTCTAAGGGTCTCATTTATGAGTTTTTTATGAGTTTTTGCCATAGGGCAGCACTACAGGCATTCCTGCTGCACTGCCCTATGGCAAAAGAAAATGGCAGGAATTCCGATCCTTTTCCCCTGCACTGGCACACAATGGGCTGCCGTGCGGCAACGCAGGCACCTTTGCACCATGGTGCAAGGGTGCCTGCATTGCAGGGATTATTATTTTGCTGCAGGAGGGAAAACTTCCTGCACAATAACATTCATGTGTGCTGCAGAACACAGCACACATAGAAAGAGGAAAAACGAGGAGAAATAAAGCTATTTCTCAACGTTATGTCTCTGCGTAAGTTTTTGATGATGCCTCAGAGTTATGATTTCTCACCACGAGCAACACCCACTGCACGTCTGTTTAACGCAGAAAACTGTGCTAAAGGGAACAATATTTACAAGGCAGCATTTAGCCAAAAAAAATGTCGTAGTGTTGCCTGGTAAATATGGAGCAGTCTCTTACGCCACCGAAGCGTCACATAAAGTGAATGGGATGCCTTTGCCTCTGCTTTACCAGTACCCAGTCGCCTTTGTCAAAGACTGTTTCCTGTGCATGTTGCATACTTTCATTTTCCTCTTCTGTGCAGTGTTCGTGTTGCAAAGTTTGTTAGTGTTCACTGACCGATCTGAGTTCCATTGAGGTATTTTTGTTCTGATCGCTCTTCCAAATTTCTTTTTGTTTTGGTCTTTGTTTTTGTTTGTCCTCATTTACCCAGATTTATAAAAAAACAATGTTTTTTCACTCAGGGGGTTTCCCTTTGATTTGCACCCACCAGAGTTTTTCTTATCTTTTCTAATCTGGAAAGGGTCACTCTACACCTCACTTATCATCCCCTATCATAGGAGGCTTTGTTATATTTTTCCGAAAGAGGTACCTCCACAGGGGTATTTAAGTAAAGTGGTATAGAGGCCTAATCATTGGACAATACACATATGAAGCTTATTTTTCCTTTTTTTTTGGGAGCCAAAAATAATTTCTCTTGTTTTTTTAAACCCTATCCAGTCTATTGATATACTTAATAGCCCTCAGCCAACCAGTTTTATTCGGAGGAGTAACTTTAATCCAGTTCTTACATATTTCCCTCCAGGCAAGCAAAATTAGTAAAAAAACAATTTTTTAACATTCTTTAAGAGAGACACATGAATTCCAAAAAAGAAGAGACTTGCTTACCTTGAGCCTTTCTCCAAATATCTAATTTATGATACTACTTACATCCATCCAAAAGCATTGGGTCCCAGGGCATTCAAGGAACATATGTATATCGTCCCCTTTTTTCCTTTCCACATTTTGGGCACGTTGGTATTGTGCGTATTCCTATCTTAAATATTTTTGTTCTGATCTCTCTATCAAATTTCAACGTAGCTGTACTCTCGCCCTTTGTAGAGTAAGGGGTCAATCGATAGGCTCCCCAGGAGGCGCTGCACAAGGGATTGATGTAACTGTAAATCGTCCATGGAAGTCCATCACTTGGGACTCGTCACATTCCAAGCACATACCCCACCATTCACAGCATCATGGAACCTCTGAAACGAACAATCCTTACTTCCGGTTCCTGAGTCGGAGTCTGTGCCCTCATTGGCAGCTAAGGCTGGACCTCAGCCACCCATGACCATCCTGGCTGAAAGACAGGCAGAAACTCCTCCCAGATTGATTGAAGACATGTCTTGGAATTGATGACTGTGACTTTTTAGGTCTCGCCGAGGCAGCGCTTTTTGCTGTCTCTTCGAGGAATGCTGTATTCAGGATATGGGCATTACGCAACACCGATCTTTCTAATTGACTCCTTTTACTGGCCTTTGTAAATGACTGCTTTTCATTGGTTAATATGGTCACTAGTCCCACTTTATTTTCTTTTGTAACATCCCATAAGGACTGCTCCTCTTACATGCAGTGTTAGTTGTCATTTAGGCTTTTTCAGGCTCAGGAAATCCCTCACGCCCACACTTGCTCCCTCTACTAATTATTCTCCTTATAATTATGAACAGCTGCTCTTTATATTTGCTAATGCTCATATGTTGCGCTTTCTCTTTAAATATAGAGGCAGCACCATTGTTTTATTTTACAATTTTTCAACAGAAAGACTTTGTTTTTTAAAGAAAAACATGCAGCGCTCTCACTGATTCACTTTTGAAAACATCCAGGGCCTCATTTATGAGGCCTGAGGTTCCGTGAATTCTGAACCCTTTTCATAAAGGTCATGGTTTCGTTACGATTTCGATAGTAGCGAACCGTAACTAGTGAGTGCGGCAAGTACGAGTGTTTTCGTCATGTTAGACCGATGGATTCACTACGTATTTAGGGATTTGGTTCTGAACCCTCGGGTTCCATTTTGTTCATGGCAGCCATTTTGTGGTTGCCCTCACATAGGCCGATGACTACGGCCGAACGAGTCTTTAGTACACGTACACGTTAGCTCGAGTTTGTGCTGACTCCTAGATGACCCGAGTAAACTGACCTCGTTGCCTGAAGCTGACCTTGCTAAGCCAGTTCCTTGCCCGGTAGCTGATCAAGATTAAGGATCAGGGCACAGGAGATTGTAAAGTTTGGTATGCACGCACACACCCCTTATCCTACTTCTCATCTGTTTCTGTTCCTTCTTTTATGGCTTCTTTATGATATGGGTTGTGATCCTTTATTATGGGTTTGTCCGGCCTGTTCGAGAAGGAATGTTGGGCTTTCCTGTGTAATTAAAGGTGGGCTGGACAACTGAAAAGTGGGTTTGCCATCATCCGATAACTTTTGCAATAATGCCTATGATTGAACAAATTGTAAATAGTGGGTGTTTGTCCGGAATGTGATTTTTGGCATAAAAGATGATGTCTCGTTATACAAATTTGAGCAGTCTCTGACGAATATACTCGTGTGGTACTTCGTAGACTTCTGTTCCTGGTTGCAGCCAATAAATTCGATCTTTGACCGAGAAGTATCCTGTGTCCCTGTATTCTAAGACAGGTGAACCCGAAGACTTTGGGCGTGCCCCTGGCGCCCGCTGAGTGCTAAAACCTGGTTCTTCAGTTGGCGCCCAACGTGGGCCACTTCAACGGTACCGGTTCAAGCCCGAGGATCTTGAGAAGCTTCGTGAGGAAATTCTGGAAGAGGGCCCCCACTTCATCGACCCTGGCATGTCGAATGTGGACTGAAGGTTTTTGCTGTGAGGCTTCCCGCTTTCCTGACAGCTACGAAGGACTGCTGCCCTGCCCTGACTGTCGCCCTGTCTTGTACCCCCCTTGTGACGACTTGTAGAGCGAGACGATAGACGGGTCTTCTGGTGACGTGATTAATACCTCAGTTAAGTATAAGTGGGTCACTCCCAGTCCTTAGTCTTGGTTTCCTTCGAATCTTTGATTTGGTACTTGCAAGCGCCAAAGCCGAGGGACTCGTATATTTGCGAGACTAAAGTTTTTGGTAATCCCTTGAAGTTTGAAGCTAGATTAGTGAGCAAAGATGCCTGGTCTTAGCAAAATTAGGAAGATATTTTGTTGTAGTTGTAACAGGGATTCCCGATTGGAGGACTCGTGCCCGATACCTCCGGTTGGAACTCCGACTTATGAGCTCTATTCTAAACATGGCGTGGGCCCCATTACGTATAATGAACTGTGGGTCCGCTACACTAGGAAAGATGGTGTCTTACGATGGCCCAAACATGGTAGCTATGACACCGAGATTTTAAATAATTTGGAAGCTGTACTATTTAGGAAGAAAGCCCGGCCGGCAAGGTTTGACTCTTTCCGCCTTTGGCGTAAGGAAGCCAAACAAAGAGAAATTAAACAAGCTAAAAGAGATAAGAGAGAAAAGGGTGTATCGATAATGCAAGCTGCTAGGCAGTTTAAAGAAAATGAAGAAGATCAAGCGATTGAGGAATTGCATAGGCAACATAATATGGCTATCGATAAGTGTTATCCAGCTTTGTCACCTCTTTTACAAGGTGCAACGAAGGACCCTGAAAAGGATCCATTGATGTCACATTTGTTGAGATTGTCACCCCCTTACGTGCAGAGTGCTACGGCACCTCAGCAACCTCCAGCTATTCAACCTCTTGTTGTTGCTCAGCCGCCAGCTCTTCTTCAGCTGGTTCCTTCTCCTACGGCGCAGCCTTCTCAAGGGCCGCCGACTTTACTGTCAGCTCCGCCTCAAACTCCTTTGTCTTTTTCTCCTGTACTTGCGACTCCTTCTGCTACTGCTTCTTCGTTTATTTCATCTCATAATGCTTTGTCTCCTGTCCTTATGACAACTTCTCCTTCTGTTCGACAGAGAATGACTGATACTGTTACTGGTCTTTTGTCTCCTTTCTTTGGGTCATTGAGTGTGACCCCTGTTTCTGTGCATAAACAGTTACGTAGCCAGCTTCCTAGTCCTGAAGAACGAACAGTGTTAGATCTTTTGGCTCGTAGATGGGTTTCGAATGCCTCGAGATATGATTTGAAAACGGTTATGGATGTTTTCCTACAGTGGGAACCATCGAAGCAAAGGTATGTTTTTGATGCCATGTGTATTTTCCTCCGTGAGGAAT
The DNA here is from genome assembly GCF_964263255.1 of Lissotriton vulgaris. Lineage (NCBI taxonomy): Eukaryota > Metazoa > Chordata > Amphibia > Caudata > Salamandridae > Lissotriton > Lissotriton vulgaris. The sequence goes on along the minus strand of NC_141685.1, from coordinate 280,507,009 downwards.
TGAAAGATAGTGAGTTGGATCACATTCCATTGGAGTTACTTAATGTACAGTCCGAGTTTGCGAAAGGGACGATAGTGGGTCCCGATGTTGAGAAAGCAGTTGCGACGATACTTGCATTTAGGAGCGAGTTTCCTTCTCAGCCACTGTTTGAGCCTGATCCTTCAGTTAGGAGAAAAGCGAGACAGTATCCAATGAGAGAGGTTCCTCTGGTATGGAAAGAGGCAGTTGTGGCTAATGTTTATCAGGGTATTCAAGCTGCACCGGCTCATTTTCAGCGTGTATGGGTACATGTTCCGTGGAAGAGAGCCGAAGTTTTGGCTCTTAAGCAGACACTACCTGATCCTCGTAAGAATCCTGCAGGGTACTACAAAGAGTTGTCTCAGACAGTTGATGCGTGCATCATGAATTTAGCCGATATTGACATGTTGTTTGGTAATGTGGTGCCTCAGCCTTTGTGGGCGAAGATTCGTCATGAGAATCATGCGCAAGAGTTAGGTGATACATGGGCGAATATTGTTGCTGCGGATGGTAGACAGGGTGGTGGACCTAAACCTGAGCTTTTAGTTGCGGAACTTCCTGGTAGGATGATTAATTTCATGAAGACTCTGCTGCCTGCTATGCGAGTGAATTGGGATAAGTTAGCCGCATGCAACTGGGGTGTCAAGGCAATTTCTTATGCCGATGACACTCAGTTGGTATTTCCATATTCAGAGATGACGCAGGAGTCCTTTTCGAACTTCAAAGGATACCTCCAAGATATCTCCCACTGGATGAACACGAATAAATTAAAACTGAATGCCAATAAGACCGAAGTGATCTTCTTCGGCAGAGGCCCCACCCCCGCCTCAGATTTTTGGTGGCCAACGGAGATGGGCCCAGCCCCCTCGCCCAGCCGCTCGGCAAAAAACCTTGGAGTTAGATGGGACAATTGTATGGCCTTCACCGCCCACATCCAACAAGTTGCCGGGTGCTGCTTCAGCAAACTTAGAAATCTCCGGAAAATCCTGAGATTCCTCCCGGAGAGTTGCCGGAAAACGGTTATCCACGCCACTGTCACATCTCGGCTGGACTACGCCAATGGACTTTACCTTGGCCAACCTAAATACCTGACGCAAAAACTCCAGGTAGTCCAAAATGCGGCTGCGAGACTGTTACTGCGAATTCCTCTCAGACAGTCAGTCTCTCTGCATCTTCGCTCTCTGCACTGGCTGCCAGTGACCAGCAGAATAAAATTCAAAGCACTTACGATAGCATTTAGATCTCTGCATGGATCCTGCCCAGAATATCTGAAAAAACGCCTTCCAAGGTATGCCCAAACACGTGCACTTCGGTCCAACTGCCGTGTTCAGCTGGTCGTTCCACGATCGAGAAAGGTTCGACTAGGCGGTCGGACCTTCTCGGCAAACGTCACCTCTCTTTGGAACACCCTACCTCAAGAAATTCAACTGGCACCTTCTGAACCTTGCTTCAAGAAATTACTGAAAACGTGGTTCTTTATTCAACCCCGCTAGCTTCTTTCCTTCTGCCTCTAGGTCAACTGTACTCCTCTAGCGCCGGGACACCTCCATTGCGAGGTAGCTGTTCGCGCTTTATAAAATGCAGTATTATTATGTAAGCAGAAGAAAGATGAAAGTGTGTCTGATTTCTTCACTAGGTTTGAAGAGACTTTCATTGATCAAAGTGGTCAGGATATGAGTACGGAAGGTGGTCAAAGGTTGTTTGTGGATAAGTTTGTCCATAATTTGCTCGCCGAGTTGTGTAATAAGTTGAAGGTTTCTGAGAGTTCATGGGCTGTTTCTTCGTCGGCCCAGATATTGGCTACTGCACAGTACTACGAGAATAGAGATAAAGATGAGAAAGAGAAAGCAGAGAGAAAGACTAAAGATTTAAAGACTAAGGTTCTTTTGCAACAGGCGTATCCGCCTCGTTATAATCAGCGTGAGTCTCAGCAGCCTCAGCAGTTTCAAAGGGTAGCGCAGAAGCCCGAGTCTTTTCAGCAGCGAATTCCCGTTGGCCCTAATCAGTGTGCGTACTGTAAAGAGGAAGGGCATTTCAAGTATAGTTGTCCGGTTCTGTTGCAGCGTACGAATGGTGCGTCTGGTGTGAGAGGTCGAGGTGTTCAGCAAGCTCCTAGAGGTAGGGGACGTGGTGTGTTCCCCCAGAATGGACGTTCTTTTCCCCCGCAGAATTCTATGAATTGTTTTGACCAACAGAAAGTCGCGTCTGGTCAGTCAACACAGTACTATGATGATGATTGTTATGTTGAGGGTGAGAATGCTGACTATAATGATTGTTAGGACAGCCATGGACAAAGAGAGGGAGTAGTGTCAGTTCCAGTAGACCAGAGTGGACCTTATGTTGCAGTAGTTACATCGGGTGTGGTAGAGCCTTTTCTTTTGGACTCTGGTGCAGCCAAGAGTTCTATCATGCACTCTAAACTCCATGGCGCACCTTTGTCTGGCTTAACGAGCGTTTCGGTAGGATTCTCTGGTGCCCCAGTTCGTAATCCGGTTTCTAGTCCCTTGTCTCTTTCTATAGGGCCTTGTGAATTGGAAGCACCCCTCATTCTAACAACAGGTTGTGGTGAGAATTTGTTGGGTTTGGATTTGTTGAAGAGATTGTATGCGACATTGCATTGTTCTCCTTCTGGAGTACAGCTTACATTGGGTAAGAAAGTGATCTCTCCGATGTACTTGTCTAAAGATCGGCTTCCACCGGAATTGCGTTCTCTCCCTGATACTCTTTGGGCTACTGGTCCTAATGATGTGGGTCTTTTGGAGATTCCACCATATGTTGTGATGCTTCAAGCGAATGTTAAATTGCCACGTATTCCCTAATATAGGATTTCTAGCGATGGTGAAAGAGCGCTTTTAGCGATCATCCATGATTTGCTTGAGAAAGGTGTGATTGAAGAAACGAGAGGTAATGTGTGTAACAGTCCTATTTTGCCAGTTCTGAAGCGTACTGACTCTTCTCAGCCGCCTGTGTATAGGTTTGTGATCGATCTTCGAGAAGTGAATATTGTTGTGCCACAGTTTCCTGTTGTTCCGGACATTACTGCTTTGTTAACTATGATTCCTGCTTCAGCTACCTGGTTTTCGGTGATAGATCTGAAGAATGCTTTCTTCAGTATCCTGATTGCCGAGGAGAGCAGAGATATTTTTGGCTTCTCTTTAGGAGGCTGAAGCTTCCGGTTTAAGCGCGCTCCTCAAGGGTATTGTGAAAGTCCCTCCATCTATAGTCAGGTTTTGAAAACACAGCTTGATGTGATTGTCTTGCCTACTGGTGCTGTTCTTATTCAGTATGTGGACGACTTGTTGGTTGCTGCTGATGATGAGGAGATTTGTAAAGAAACTACGCTTTCTTTGTTACGGCATTTGTCTGACCTCCATCATAAAGTGTCGCTTTCGAAGTTGCAGTATTGTCGCCAAGAAGTGACCTACTTAGGTCATCTCTTGTCAAAGGAGGGAAGGCGATTGACCCCAGAGCGTATTCAAGGGATTGCGCAAATGACTGTGCCAACCACTCAGAGAGAAGTGCGTGCTTTCTTGGGTATTACCTCGTACTGTAGACAGTGGATTCCGAATTTTTCGTTCCTTGCAAAAGCTCTGTTAGCACTTACCCTTAAGGATACTCCGAATCCTCTTCCTTGGTCTGACGAATGTCAGAAGAGTTTTCCTGAAGTGCGTGATGCGTTGTGTTCGGCTCCTGTGTTGGGTACCCCCGACTACAGTAAGCCTTTTACACTCAATGTTCACGAGAGTGAGGGTTGTGCATTGTCAGTTTTGAGTCAACAGTTCGGTGACAAGCAGCGTCCATGTGCGTATTTCTCGTCAACTTTAGATCCGGTAGCTAAGGCGTTGCCGAGTTATTTGAGAGCTACAGCAGCAGCGGCTGTTTCTATCCGACAGTCTGCTGGTCTGGTATTGGATAATACGTTGATTGTGATGGTCCCACATGCAGTGGATACCTTATTAAATAAGACCAAGACACAGCATTTGACGAGTGCACGTTTGTCAGGTTATGAGTTGACTCTTTTGGCGAGTCACGTGCATATAAAACGATGCAACACGTTGAATCCAGCTACGTTGTTGCCGATCTCTGTAGAGACAGATGTTCAGGAACAGCATGATTGCTTTCACAGGACAGAGGAGGAAACGAAGGGTAGAATTGATCTTAAAGATACTCCTCTTTTGAAATCTGATGGTACCTTATGGGTAGATGGTTCATGCTTTAAGCTTCCGAATGGTGATACGACTGCAGCGTATGCGGTTACGACTTTGCACACGATTGTTGAAGCTGCACGTATCCCACAGAATTCAGCTCAAGCAGCAGAGTTGATTGCACTGACGAGAGCATGTGTGTTGTCGAAAGGAAAGAGAGTGACTGTGTATACCGATAGTCAATATGCGTTTGGTGTTGCCCATAGCTTTGGGAGTTTGTGGAAGGAACGTGGATTCCTTACGTCCCATGGTACGAAGATTCAGCATGGACAGTTGGTGAATGAACTTCTTGAGTCACTTACGTTGCCGACACAAGTTGCGATTGTGAAATGCAGTGCACATAAGAAGATTACCGATGACGTTGGTTGTGGTAATGCGTTTGCGGATGAAGTTGCGAAAGAAACAGCGAAAGATGTGACGAGTCGAATGTATGTTGCAGGTCCTGTGAGATGGGTTCCGGATAGAGGAATGTGTGAAGATACAATAGAGAGTGTGAAATTGATCCAGGCTGAGGCTACGGAGAAAGAATTGAGCGTGTGGAGAGAGTCTACGGGAATGTTGGATTCGACTGGTTGTTGGATTGAGTTGTCAGAACATCAGCGATGGTTGTTTCCTGATGCGTATGTGCTTGCAGTGGTTACAATGGCACATGGAATGGCTCACATTAGTGTGAAAGGGATTTGTAAGTTGTTGGCTCCAGTATGGCAGAATGCTGGAATTCCAAAGTGTAAAGAGAATCTGGTCAAGAATTGCATGGTTTGTCTGATGTAGCCAGGTTCTGAGCTGGGATGGGGCAGTGAGATAAATAACGGTGATGGATCAAGCCCTGATCTTTGGACTGGGTAAGAGTGTTCTGCTCAATTCAGACACTCTGTTCATCACCACCCCCTTTTGTAAATCGATTTTGGCCACTATAGGTGTGGCAGGGTATACTCAGACATGAGTCCCTTTCTCACTGCTCCATCAGGATTCAAGCAAGCCGGGCCGAAGAGGCTGTAATGCCAGAAACCGGTCCCCGGTAGCTTGTCTCCTTTCTGGTAAAGAATTGGCTTGGTAGTTTAGTCTGCCCTGTTCCCATGATGCACTGGGCCAGGGACAGACTGATTTGCATATAGCCAGGTTCTGAGCTGGGATGGGGCAGTGAGATAAATAACGGTGATGGATCAAGCCCTGATCTTTGGACTGGGTAAGAGTGTTCTGCTGAATTCAGACACTCTGTTCATCACCACCCCCTTTTGTAAATCGATTTTGGCCACTATAGGTGTGGCAGGGTATACTCAGACATGAGTCCCTTTCTCACTGCTCCATCAGGATTCAAGCAAGCCGGGCCGAAGAGGCTGAAATGCCAGAAACCGGTCCCCGGTAGCTTGTCTCCTTTCTGGTAAAGAATTGGCTTGGTAGTTTAGTCTGCCCTGTTCCCATGATGCACTGGGCCAGGGACAGACTGATTTGCATATAGCCAGGTTCTGAGCTGGGATGGGGCAGTGAGATAAATAACGGTGATGGATCAAGCCCTGATCTTTGGACTGGGTAAGAGTGTTCTGCTCAATTCAGACACTCTGTTCATCACCACCCCCTTTTGCAGTGGTTACAATGGCACATGGAATGGCTCACATTAGTGTGAAAGGGATTTGTAAGTTGTTGGCTCCAGTATGGCAGAATGCTGGAATTCCAAAGTGTAAAGAGAATCTGGTCAAGAATTGCATGGTTTGTCTGATGTATAATCCTGGCAAGGGAACTCCAGCTGGTCATTTTGCTCCTCCGACGTCTCCGTTCGAGGTGTTGCAATTAGACTTTATTCATATGGAGAGATGCAACAACCTAAAATACATCCTTGTGGTTGTTTCTGCCTTTTCAAGATGGGTAGAGGCTTACCCCCTAAAAGATAATACTGCCTTATCCACAGCAAAAGTCTTACTCAAGGAATACTTCCCTATTGCCAAGGATGGTGTGGAGTGATAACGGAAGTGAATTTGTGGGTCAGATTATGAAGAAAGTGTGTGAAGGTTTGGGCACTAAGCAGAAATTCCATACTGCGAATCACCCCCAATCAGCTGGTTTAGTTGAATGCTGTAATGGCACTCTGAAGCTGAAGTTAGCCAAGATTCAGGCGAGTTCTGGTCTCCAATGGCCCGATGCTTTGCCGTTGGCACTTTTGTCAACAAGAACTACAGTGCAGTCCCTATGAAATTGTATTTGGCTGCCCGGCAAATGTGTGGGGAGTGCCGAGGCCAACGAAATTTAGGGACATTGAATATCCTGTGCTGATTGACTATTTGTATGATTTGATGGCTAAATTGCGTGTCTTACACCAACAGGTTTATGATACACTTCCACAAGCATCTGAAGATCCAGGACACGCCATTGACCCTGGTTCGTGGGTGCTTGTACGTAACTTCCAGCGGACAAAGAATGATCAGCCCCGCTGGACTGGATCTTTCCAGGTACTCCTGGCAACGCGTACTTCAGTGAGAGTCCACGGCAGGAAGAACTGGATCCACGGCGTACATTGTAAGAGGGTTTCTTTACCTCTGCCGTACGACCAGTGGGTCCGTGAAGGTGTTGGTGACTCAGAGCTGATACAGTGCCAAGATTCGTCCCATTCAGTGACGCACATTTGGTCGGGACAAGCTCTGAGCGAGAGGACGACGATATTTTGCAAGAAGCTGTGCCACCGTCTCTACGATTGGACACCACTGAGCCTGAGTTGTTGTTCCGAGATCAGACAGTGCCTGGTAAAGGCCGCTATAATTTGCAACCAAGAGACAATGGGCTAATAAAGAGTTAACTTCCTTTTTTTTTTTAAACTGCACTCTCTCATCCAAAAAGCTGTTTTGATCTATTTTTCTTTTTTGACGCCATCCGGGTTCAGCTGTAGGGTCGCGGTATCAAAACTCGGAGTGTCAAGCCGTGTAGACACAAGGTCGACAGTTCTGGTTTGTTCTAGGGCGTTCCCTGGACCTACAGACATACACCTGAGAGAAGAAAACCAACTGCCGCAAACAGCACGGTTAGAGGATGGAGTTTTTGGAGATCGAGAGAGCTGTTGTAGAAATGAACTTTAAGACGAAACTGTGTAAGCTGATGAGTAGCAAATGTTTTTTGATAACGTGTCTTTTAGTGTTACTTAGCATGACGATGTTTTTGGTGGGATATGTTGTTTTTTCTTTCCAAGTGACGTTTACACCCACCACACAACCTAATTCTTTTCCTACTACTACTTCTTTGCATTTTTTTCCATCCTTTACCTGAACATGAATCTATTAGAAGATTGGAATTCATTAATAATTCCTTTGTGCAACTCCTGCATCAGCATCAGTTAATAGTGAATACCACTAATTGTTGGGTGTGTGGTCTTATGCCTCATACTACGGATAAGGGTATTCCTTATTTGGTTCTGCCATTCAGCTATAATGGGTCTGTAGGGGCATATAGGACCATGCTTATTTATGCCCATCAAGTCTATTCCCTGCATTCCTTGAAAGATAGTCCGAGTAATAGTGCTCTAGTGAAGGGAATAGTGGATATGATTAGAGGTGTCGATTCCTATGAGACTATTCCTGAAGATGAGACACTAGCTTATATTGGATGGAACGTGACTGGATATGGTGTTAGTCTGAGTGAAAAGCAGCGAAGGAAAAGGTCATCTCTGATTTGGATCGTACCCCATCGTGATCATTTTTGTCTGCAAGGTAGTGGCAAGAATTCGAGAGCTCAGTTAGGGAAGAGTGTTTGTACTGAGACGTATGTTTTTGCGTCTCGGACTTCCCCACTGTTTTTAGCAGCTAAGGGCACGTATTTTGTTTGCTATGATAGAGCATACACATGGTTACCCCCTGATTTTTCGGGAACCTATTATGTTGCGTTTTTGTTTCCTCCTACGTATACTGCTGCTGCAGATTACCACAGAACGAGAGTTGTTAGAGGTGTCTTCAGTGAGGAAGATACCACAGAACAAGAAGTGGGAGACTTTCTTAAGGGTTTCCTTCTGTTTTGGGGACCTATGGCAAATAGTAGAAACATACAGCAATTGACGAGAGTGGTTGAGTCCACCATAAATGAAACTGCTGGTGCCCTTAGTAAATTGACTGCTGAGCTTCAAGCGGATCGCCTTATGACCTTACAAAATCGTATGGTTTTAGATGTCATACTTGCAGATAGAGGAGGGGTATGTAAATTGATCCAATTGAGTTGTTGCGTTTTCATTCCAGACAATGCTCCTACAGTGTACCAGGCCATTTCCAAGCTACATAAGATCTCCGAGTCTATACATGTGGGCAATGGAGATTGGTCGTTGATGGGATGGTTTTGGGGATTGTTATCCACTTGGGGATGGAAGATTCTGATGATCATTGGGATGGTGTTAGTGATTCTTTTCTTGTTTTGTCTCTGTGTACAGTGTGCTCCTGCTATATGTGGCCTTTGTGCTACTATGTGTGCAAGGAGACCTGTCTCGAGAGATATACTGATTAATAGGATGATGCTCCAGCAGCATCTTGATGATCTGATGAGTATAGACCTGGATTCAGATTGACGTGAGTTTAGGTTATTGCCTATGTAAGGGCAAAAGGAGGGTCTGAGGTTCCGTGAATTCTGAACCCGTTTCATAAAGGTCATGGTTTCGTTACGATTTCGATAGTAGAGAACCGTAACTAGTGAGTGCGGCAAGTACGAGTGTTTTCGTCATGTTAGACCAATGGATTCACTACGTATTTAGGGATTTTGTTCTGAACCCTCGGGTTCCATTTTGTGCATGGCAGCCATTTTGTGGTTGCCCTCACAATGGCCGATGACTACGGCCGAACGAGTCTTTAGTACACGTACACGTTAGCTCGAGTTTGTGCTGACTCCTAGATGACCCGAGTGAACTGACCTCGTTGCCTGAAGCTGACCTTGCTAAGCCAGTTCCTTGCCCGGTAGCTGGTCAAGATTAAGGATCAGGGCACAGGAGATTGTAAAGTTTGGTATGCACACACACACCCCTTATCCTACTTCTCATCTGTTTCTGTTCCTTCTTTTATGGCTTCTTTATGATATGGGTTGTGGTCCTTTATTATGGGTTTGTCCGGCCTGTTCGAGAAGGAATGTTGGGCTTTCCTGTGTAACTAATGGTGGGCTGGACAACTGAAAAGTGGGTTTGCCGTTATGCGATACCTTTTGCAGGAATGCCTATGATTGGACAAATTGTAAATAGTGGGTGTTTGTCCGGAATGTGATTTTTGGCATAAAAGATGATGTCTCGTTATACGAATTTGAGCAGTCTCTGACGAATATACTCGTGTGGTACTTCGTAGACTTCTGTTCCTGGTTGCAGCCAATAAATTTGATCTTTGACGTCACCGAGAAGTATCCTGTGTCTCTGTATTCTAAGACAGGTGAACCCGAAGACTTTGGGCGTGCCCCTGGCGCCGCTGGGTGCTAAAACCCGGTTCTTCAGGCCGTGCGTCACTTTTACGCCGCACCAACAGCATAAAAAATTTGCCTTTTTGCACCAAATTTACAAAGTGACGCATCTAGGTAGATGCGTCACTTTGTAAACCCCTGCGCTACATTATACCTCTGCCAGGTATTATGTATGCAGGGGGGGCGTTCTGACGCAAGAAAGGGTCATAGAAGTGACGCAGGGAAATCTATAAGATTTCACTGCGCCACTTCTAGGACACAAATGTGTCAATTTCTTACGCCTGCCTCACAGCAAGCGCAAGACTGACGCAGGCCCTTTCACATGGGGCTTGCCCCATGTGAAAGGACACATTGCTGGAGTTGCTACACTTTTGTGACACACTCCAGCAATGCGTCACTTTTGCGTCATGCAGATACGTCAGAAATACTGACGTATCTGTAACTCCTTGCGCCATGATGCGTCATACTGTAAATATGACGCATCATTGGTGTCCCAAGGAGGGCGCAGTGAAAAGTGACGCATCGCTGTTTTCATGCAGCGGTGTGTTTATTTTTCAAAGCTCCCCATGCCCCACTTTCACTAAAACAATGGTGGCTGCGTGCCTTTCTTTCTGCGCAGCTTGCTGTATTCATCTTAAAAAACATACAAGTCTTTCTTTTTGTTAGCGCTCCATGCGAGCTTTCACTATAATTATACTGTCCCTTTACCTGTGGTGGTGTCCACCCAGCACCTCCTTCCATTGGTTGATGCTTTGCATTTACATTTTCACTTTAGCGCCCCCCACTACTTATTGCTGTTGTCCTTTCTACGGCACTGGTCACCCTTCCCCTGCTTCATATGGTGTCTCCCGTCACACCAAGGTCAACTAATCAGGTCAGTGCTTCCCACTTATTAATCCTTTCTCACAAAGGGACCTCTATTAGCCAGATAAGGTCCTGCGCCCTAATGCAATTAGGAGAGAAGATGTGGCCTTACGGCTAGCGCGGTCGACCTTGGAGCTGGGGACCTGGGTTTGAGTCTCAGCAGGGACGCACAACATCCTGTGATTCTGGGCAAATCACTTAATGTCCCTTTGCCTGAAGAAAAAATGAAGGTGTCCCTCTGTAACTCAAATGGTGCTCATGTGAAGTTCTCTGATACCTTCAGGTCTGGTTAGCGCTATATAAAACTCCCTCCAAAAAAAGGGTGCAGTACATTATGTGGCTAATAGAGGACCGCTTAAAACTCCACAGGACCCTTTACTTGCTTCCTGGTTTTTATTTTCTTACTTATAATACTGCTGGTATGTTTTTTAACAAAACAAAATCTAATAAACATTAACATTTGCAATGCCAGTAGATCAAACTTTCACTTATGTGAGACCTATTGCATTGTTGTTTAACGAGGATATGGCTTAAGGACCAGAACTGCGAACAGTGGGGCTGGGGAACCAGGTTTGAGTCTCAGCTTCCCTTCAACATCCTGTGATTCTGGGCAAATAACTTAGGGGCATATTTACAAAAGAAGTGACAGAGTGCGGTGTTAGCCTCCTTGGCTTAATGCAGCGGTGCAGCATTTCTGAAACTCTGGGCTGCACCATATTTACAAAAAGATGGTGCAGCCCTGCATTTCCCCCTGCACTGGCGCTATATTTTTCTGCTTAGCACCAACGCAGGCACCCTTGTACCATAGTGCAAGGGTGTCTACGTTGCAGGGGAAGATGGTTTATGTGCAAAAAGGTGTCCCTTCCTGCACATAAACAATGTTTAAATTGTGTTGTGTACGTTCTATGTGTGCTGCTTAATTCAGCGCAAATAGAAGCTGCAAAACTTCATTTTTTTTAATGATTGTTTATGGACAGAAAGGGACACCTTTCTGCACATAAACAATCAATGGCGTTTTGCTGTTTCTATGCGTGCTGCACAACGCAGTACACATGAAAACAGCAAAAATGAGGAGGAATTACACATTTCTCCTCATTGCGCAGGGGTGAGACAAGGTTTTCCCTGGTCTTCATTTTGGCGCTGACCCATATTTACACCACCCTTGTAAGTATGGGTCACGTCAAAATCAATGGTTGTTACGGTGGAACGCCCACTGCAACACCCATTGCCCTCCCCTTTCACGCTAAGTATACCGTGAAAGGTTGCCTTATTTAGAAGGCATTATTAAGCCACGTTAAGTGGCTTAATGCTGCCTTGTAAATAAGTCCAAGCTCCGATCGCCACCACACTGTCGTGAAAAGTGACGTTGTTGTGGTGACAGGGGCTTCTAACTATGCCCCTAATCTCTCTGTGCCAACCAAAAATGAATGTGTCCTTGTGTAGCGTAACTGGTGCTCAAGTAAAGCGCTCCAATACCTTCGGGTCGAGTTCACACTATATAAAACTGTAACAAAAATGGGCGGAGGTGTACTATATCAATGTGATGGGCATTAGGATCCTGATGGTGCGAAGTGGACTCCGAGACAGGAAGGGCCTCATTTTAAAGAACCGTTGCATCGCTGCGTGAAAACAGCGATGCAACAGTTTCCAGTGCACCCTCCTTGCGGCACCATGGATGCGCCGTATTTACTGTACGGCACTCCATGTCGCGAGGAGTTACAGATACGCCAGTAGTTCTGAAATATCTATAGGCACCATAATGACGCATTGCTGGAGTGTGTCGCATAAGTGGCGCAACTCTAGCAATGGGTCATTACACATGGGCAAGTTCCATGTTAAATGTGCCTGCATCAGTCTTACGCCTGCTGTGAGGTAGGCGTAAGATTTTGAAGCAGTGGCCTCCTAGAAGTGGCACAGTGAAATCTAGATTTCAACGCGCCAGTTCTACAAGCCTTTTTGCAGGGGAATTCCCACTCTGCATACATTATACCTGATGCAGGTATAATGCAGCGCAGAGCTTTACAAAGTGACGCAGTTTCCTTAGATGCGTCACTTTGTAAATAGGGCACAACATTTTTTACACCACTGGTGCATCACTAAAGGTGCTGCACCAACAGAACAAAAGTGTTGCAAGGCTTCATAAATAAGGCCAGCAGTACCTAAGACACGGAGGAGGTGGTTGGAGGTATGGTTTAGGAAGAGTGACATAATGGCCACTAGGTGAATTAATGCTGCAGAATAAAGTTATGCTCAACCGAAACTCCTGTGTGTGTGTAATCTGTATTACATGCTCACGGCGGGTAAGACGCTACAAGCATCAGTCTGTCTGCAGAGCTCATGCTGTAAACAAAAAGAGCAGATGGAGAAATCTCTGCCATAAATTTATAGGGGAATACGCTAACATTTTCTTTTGTTATCCATGACATTTTTAATTGTATCAAGACATATATAATATCCTGGGCCTCATTTACAAGAAGGTGCCACAGCACAGCAGTGCAAGCGCTTTGGCTGTGCCATGCTGCGGCACTTTTAAAGCCCAGGGATGCGTCATATCTACAAAGATATGACGCATCCCTTTGCGCTCCCCTGCTCTAGCGCACAATTGGCTGCCATGCGCCGACACAGGCACCCTTGCACCATGGTGCAAGGGTGTCTGCGTCATGGGGATGATTGTTTATGCGCAGGAAGGAATCCCTTCCTGCGCATACACAATCATGCACAGAAACAATCTGAAATGGAGTTTTTCAACTTCTATGTGTGCTGCATTAGCACACAGAGGGCCCCCTTTGCCCCAGCTCCAAACGTCCTTGCGCCACCTTGAATGCGCTGTATTTACAATACAGTGGACAATGGCGCAAGAATTAACAGATGCCTCAGAAATTCTGACACATCTGTTGACGCAAAAGTGATGCGTTGCTGGAGTTGGTCACAAAAGTGACGCAACTCCAGCAATGTGCCAGAAAGCGCAGCAAGTCCCATTTTAAAAGAGCTACGTCAATCCTTATGCCTGGTCTGAGCAGGCGTAGGGATTTTGATGCAGTGAAGGCACAGAGTGACGCAGGGAAATCTTGTAAATTTCACTGCACCAGTTCAACATGGCGTTTTGCGTTGGAAGACCTGCCCTGCGTACATTATACCTGGTGCAGGTATAATGTGACACAGGGCTCTACAGACTGACACATTGGACCCAATGCATCAGATTGTAGATATGGCGCAGTGTGGCTTTTTGATTGCGCCACAGCTGCGTCTGATAAAAACACGGAGGTGGCGCAGGGCGCTCGTAAATCAGCCCCATGGAACTTGCAAAACGTTGTTTTTTAATGATTGTTTATGTGCAGGTGATTTCCTCCTTCTCTGGGTGCTGTAGAATGTAGCACGCATAGAAAGAGGAATGGGCGGGTAACTCCGCTGCCCCAGCGGAGGTTGCGGGGATTTGCCTACTCCGCGCTCCGTTGCGAACGCGGAGGTAGGCACAACTCTGCCTCCGTGGCGGAGCAGAGTTAGCCGCTCCCTCCCTCCTCCCAAATTCTTTAGAAATTAAAAAAGAAGGGGCATATTATCAAGACAGGCGATAAAATTATTGCCGCTTTAACGGCAGAAAACTGCCGCTAAAACGGCGATAATGGGCTTGATAATATGCTCTATGGAATTCCAATTGAAGCCCATGTTAGATGTGAAGGACATCTAACATGGGTTTCAAGAGACGCGCAAGGGGCCTGTAAATAAGCCCTGTGAGGCAGATTTACAACCTACTTGCGCTGCCATTGCGCCACTTTTTAGTACGGAATGGCGACGCAAACAATGTGGCCAATTTACAATGTGACTCATCTATGTTGTAAAGCCCTGCGTCACATGTGTGCAGGCTAGGCGTTCCCACGCAAAAAGCCATGAAGAACTAACGCAGTGAAATTTATACCATTTCACTGCGTCACTTTACGCCTTCACTGTGTAAAAATCCCTACGCCTGCTCAGACCAGGCGTAAGGTATGACGCAGGGCTTTTTGTATGGGACTCACCTATCTATTATGGCGCATTGCTGGAGTTGAATCACTTTCATGAGCAACTCCAGCAATGCGTCACTTTTGTGCCAACAGATGTCAGTATTTCTGACGCATCTGTTAATCCTTGCGCCACAGAGCACTGTATTGTAAATACAGCGCATCCATGGTGGCGCAAGGACATTTGGCACTGGCGCAAGTTAACAGACGCATCTATGCAGATGCCACAGTCCCTTGTAAATCTGCCTCCATATTTGGCAGCGCGTGAGAGGTGATGCGGGGAACACACCGGACTTCAGAGCAGACTCGGGTCTCTTCTGACGCTGCAATGAACAAAGCAAGAGCAGAGCAGACGGGCTCAGCCTCCTCTCTGGAGCGAGCTCACATCCTGCAGTGACGTTTGTAAACCCACAATCCCCTGCTCAAAATCTGCGAAACCGGATTTTCTGTGAAACCCTAAACACCGTGATTTCCTTCTCATGGGTACAAATTCCTTTTGAAAGAGTGCGCAGTATCAGAATAACGTTTTCTGGTTAGTCTATATTTCTGAACCCCTAAAAGAGAGGACAGGTTTGTTTCTACTCCTTGGACAGTTTGTAGTCAGCAGACAAGTATCTCACAAATTTGGTTGTCTGATTCAATGCACTTTGTGTGGCTTTGAAGAAGACGGCGATTACTGTCAATTTTTGGAGGATATCTACTGAAATAGATGTCCATTTGCTGAGTAAGAAATCAGAATTTGCATCGTCATCAAACGGGTCCAGCACCGCAGGCTGATCCTCGAGTTCCCTGCAGAGTCTGCATAGGCGCTATACAACGGGCTGCGTCTAAACAAGTCTACGGACTTTATCAGCGCTGCGAATAAACCAGTGCGGTGCCCTAGGCGTCACCACTAGTCCCAGGTAGAGTCAATTTCGGCGCTGAAAGGGTGCAGTACCACAGGCTTTCTCTGCAAGAGCATGTGGTGTCTAACACCTACAAATACAATAGGGCAGATTTATGTTAACTGGCGCATCCCGAGGGATGCGCCAGTTAACGTGCGCCACAGCTACGCCACCCATGGTGCAAAAACGGCAAAGATGCGTGACGCATCTGTGCCGGAAATGTGGCGCATTGCTGGAGTTGCGTCGCAAGCGCGACGCAGCTCCAGCAAGGCTCGGGGGTACACATTCTGCACAATGCTGCGTCAAGACCTACGCCTGCTTCAAGCAGGCGCAGGGTTTTGACGCAGCATTGCCCTGAAAGTGACTAAGTGAAATCTCATAGATTTCACTCAGCCACTTTCAGGAGGCGTTCCTGCACAGGAACGCCCCCCCCTGCGCAGGAACGCCTCCTTATGGTGCAGTGCTTTAAAACGTGACGCATCTCCTAGATGCGTCACGTTGTAAATAGGGCGCATTGTTTGCGCCGCAGTTGCGTCAAATAAAGTGACGCATTTGCGGCGCAAAGAGGCACAACGGCCTCATAAATCTGCCCCAATGTTGATAGACTGTTAACTGCACGCCAGTATTCTACAACATTGAGAAATGTGTTCAGTACAGCGTTAAATTCAAAATTAAATAAAAAACCTTTCACGAATTACAAGACAATTTCCTTTAGAATATTTCACGTATTAAGGGGCATATTACCAAGAACACGAGATATATTTCGCAGATCGCATTTTAGCGCAAATTTAAATATCGCCGGCTGGATTACATCGCCGAATTAGCGCGTTATCATCAACGTCTAACTCCAAGTCGATAAAAAATACAGCGATAGCAGCGAAATACGAGATTAGCTCTGGAAAGTCAGCGATAGTGAAATCCTTGTTAATAAGCCAAGGTGATCTCAGCCAGACAATCCACCACCCATAGAAAAGATGGCTAAATCAGGTTTCAATCAGGCGTTAAAAACCAGCGATAATTGCGGTTAGCAAAACTTTTCTTATCGCAACACAGGTTTGCAGCCGCATTGATAATAGGAAGTAGTCATGTTAGAGACTGTGGGGCAGATTTATGTTGTGTATGCGCCACGTTTGCGTCACGCAACTGTGACGTAAACGTGGCGCATCCTTACGACCGATTTACAACGTGACGCATCTAGGCAGATGCGTCACGTTGTAAAGCCCTGTGCCGCTGGTGGGAGTCTGGCGCAGGGTGGGCGTTCCGGGGCAGGTGCGCCTCGCAAAAGTGGCTGAGTGAAATCTATAAGATTTCACTCAGTCACTTTTAGCCCAATGCTGCGTCAAAACCCTGCGCCTGCTTGAAGCAGGCGTAAGGCTTGACGCAGCATTGGTCAGATAGGGCACCCCCGAGCCTTGCTGGAGCTGCGTCGCGCTTGCGACACAACTCCAGCAATGCGTCACTTTTACGGCACAGATGCGTGACGCATCTGTGCCGTTTTTGCCCCATGGTGCGCCGCATCATAAATGCGGCGCACCATGGGTGGCGCAGCTGTGGCGCACCGTGGCGCATGTTAACTGGCGCATCCCTCTGGATGCGCCAGTTAACATAAATCTGCCCCTGTATTCATGGTGTTTCTCGATGGCAGTGCTAGAGCGCGCAGTTTTCCCCAGGTCACCCGGGATACCAATTCTCTTAACACGCACTGGGCCCTTGGCGTGAAGAACACATTAATTTCGTTTGGGTGAAACTGGGTGAGGATTTCTCCTCCTGCACGCTGCTAGGAGTAATCAAGTTTGGATTTACCTCTGCTTACCATGCACCCGACTTACCACAGGCGCAATTCCTTGACGGACCTGGAGCTGTTAAAGAAAAGTAGACAGGCCTAACATCCAATACACCTTAAAATCCTTAAAATACTTTCCACAGTTTTGTAAAATGACCACAGACACCTGATTAAGTTCGAGTTTTTATATAAGGTTTCAAAGTGAAGAAGCCAAAATAATAAGCGATACACTGAGTAATATATCAAACATCAAAATCAGTACCAAAAGGTAACTTTGCACAAACAATATGACCATTTAGAATATATGGGAAACCACAGGGAGAAGTTTTAGCACATACTATTCACTGCAACGTTATACTAGAACATAGGAATGGGATGGGACCTAGAACATGTACTTAACCTAAGTGTTCAGAATATACTTGCTAAGCTCACCGCAAACCACTAAAGGAAAGGGAAAAACGGGAACATGCTATGGTTTATAAAATCAATGAATTTCTAAAGGAGAGGGGGAGAGAAGGAACCAACTAAAATTCAGGCACATATAAGTTCAATGGCAATAAGGCAATAACACAGGTAAGAGTGTTTAACTGATCAGACGAGAGAGAGAGAGAAAAAGAGATACGCAAACCCACAATCTATATTTACCTAATTCAGATTGAAGACCAACCCTGGCCACGGGTCAGTTGGGAAGACGGGGACAGGGACCCTCAGAAAAGGAATGCCAGACTGTGAGCAGGTACAGCTCACGGAGAATAAGGACAGGATACCCCTCAGGTTCGGATCAGGGACTGGGCCTCCCAGGGTACGACCAACACCCACAGCTTCGGACAGCAACGCCTGCGTTACCCCCTCCTGCAAGTAATCCGCCAGAAACCCCGATTGGATTTTCGAATTCCCCAGCAAAGTGCTTCGCCAGCACTTAGGATTTTCCACCCCTTGGGAGTTTGTGGAAAGTAAGGACAAAGTGCTCCGCAGCACTTTTCAGGCTTGAACACCTATTGAGATCGTAGGGTCAGTGACAGGTCTGCTACTCGGACAAGTCGGACAATTTTCCTAAGCTAAACTAGGGTAGTTATACAGTTTTGGGGACCCTCAGACCACCCCCTAATGTTGCAAGTGACAGTTTCTCATATTGTGATTGGTCAAGAGAGGTGGTGCGGTCTTTATCACCTCCTAAATTCAACGTTCCCATCATAATTATTCAATTTTCATACCCGCCCCCTTGGTTCACGTTCCCATGCATGGAATACAATAGTACAGGATAGTCTACAGTGGGTAGCAACAGTATTGCTTTTTCCAAGGTGAGACGCCGTATTCCCAGCGATGTTCCCAGGCGCATTATGCTTCAGGTGCCAGCTGGCTAGGTTTAGCTTCTGCGCAGTTGGAACTTTCTCAGGTCACGTGACGGTGCCCAGCAGAGCTTCAAGTATGGCTCCGCTCATGAATACCCAGCCCACAAAGACGCGGTACATGAAAAGTAAGCGAAAACAAATTAGAATCATACATAAAATGATCGCACTGTATACCATGATAAAAGATAACCAACCCTTACTTTATAATAACTATAGCATTAAGGATTAATGCGAAAGAATAGATAGGCTAAAAGCTGCTGCAGTAAGCAGAGAGCGTGGTAAGAGACAAGCGGCCATATTTAGCATCAATGCGCATGAGCACAGAATCCCTCCAGAATGCGAGTGCGTCACATCACATGGGTATGACCGACGCATGCGCAGACTGAATTTGCGGCAAAGCAGCCATTTTCAGTGCAAGCTTCGTTAGTACGTGAAAAGACAAACAAGCAAGCATCCTAGGGACACCCGCGTGTAGGGGAAAACACTTTACAAATGACGAACAATGGTGTTAATATTATTATGTAATTCAGACAAGGGTTTTGCATACGAGCAAGGCGCTATACGTGCGAATCCTTGCTCCATCAATCCCCTCTTTGATGATATTTACTATCATCACTACATGAAGGAAACAGATGCCAACTTTTCTCATTCATTCATATCGTCCATTTCGATTTCAATAAACTTATTGTTTAGTTTTCTTTCAGCTTCCCTATGAGAGTGGTGATTTTTCGCCTTTTTATAAATTGCACTCTTCAGCTCTTCTAATTCTAACTCATCAATGTTTCTTTTCACCCCCCTCGGATTTACTGTGTATTTCTTTTTACACTTCTGACATTTGCAGCAGATAAAAATGATCAATACAATCACACCTATTATGACTATTGGCATCAGTATTTTCCACAAAATATTTCTACCTAGATTAGTAAACCAACTACCTATAGAGGAGAGACCTCCAGTCAGTCTCGTCCAGGCACTGTCAACCTCCAATGGTTTGAGTTCTTTTTCCAAATTAGTTATGTTCCTCACATATTGTTTTAATTCGATACTCTTATCAGGAATGTAGGTGCAACAATGTTGCGCTCTCAGCATTCTACAGACTCCGCCCTCTTTTGCTAATAGGGTGTCAAGGGCAAGACGGTTTTGTAAAACCATTGATCTGATCGCAACCATTTCAGTATTGACCAGCAGGAAACCAGCAGCAGTGTCCGTTGATAACCGGTCCACTACTGTAGACAATTTGCAGATTCTATGGGTGTTCAGAACTACCCCCATTCCAGGTATCAGTGCACTAAAAATATCACCTACAATTTCGCCTACACTTTCGCGTCTACTACGCACTAAGCCATTAGTTTCATCATCGCTTCCAGCTGCATTGTTCACATGGTATATTTTCGGGAAAACAATGCCAAAGTAGCAGCTCCCATACCAGTGATCCGGCAATTTGAAATAAGCCTTGTTCCCACATATATAATATATTCCGGGAAACACAGGTTCTGACCCGTTTTTGAAACCCCAACCTCCAATTACCTTATAATTATGTTCACACTCGCTGGAACCGATGAATACATTGTTATAGTACTCTGTCTTTTCCCTATGGATACAAAGTTTCCCCTTTCTTTCAAAATCCAGCAACAAGGCAGGACTGGCTTCGCCTTCTGAGGTGTTATCCATGTGCTCAGCCCACCTAGGGATTCTATCTTTCTCGTCATTTGCCTTCTTCTGAAACTTTTCTCTCCTCCTGTCTGCCATCTTTATAAACATCTTTTCCTGCTCTTGCAGTGAACAGGTCAGATTGTCTTCTTTTGCTTGATCTAAGTCTATGTTACCTATAGTCAGGAAATATTCTCCCATATAGCGGGTCACGTCACTTGTAGTATGTACACGGTTCAAATGTCTTCTAATGGGAAGTTCAGAAAATACTACGTCATCATTTGAATAATAGTACTGCAAGGTGCTTCTATAGAACAAGCTAGCCAATATACTGCAGGATATTCCATAGGTCAAAGGTAGATGGTGGTATGTCACGCCTTCAGCCACTGAGGTTGGTAGCTTCATGCAGACATAACAGTCCTCTATTTCCATAGCTTCTACATAATGCACTAACAAGTTAGCAAAAACATTTAAGTGCGTCCTGTTCTTCATTTTGTGAAAGTGTAGTCCATTCTCATCTGGTGCTTCTAAGTCAGGTCGTGGGTGTGTCAGTCCTACTCTTTTGTCGCGTCTTTCTAGTCTTCGTGGCGTTTCTGCAGTCTGTACATCTCCTACATCTACTACTTCGGGTTCAGTTGGGGACAAGTTAGGATTCTTACTTATCATGAAAGGTAGAAAAACTGTTAGTCCTATCCACATTACTATTAGCATAGCTACACTACACAGACATATCTTACAACAGGTTTTGAGACACCCACAGCGGGATCTCCCAGAGACACTCGGATCAGACATTTTAGCTTACAGGTGGCTTTTGCTACCCCTCTTCGTTTTCCTTGCACCAAAGGCTCACTTAAGGGCTCACTTAAGGAGGGTCTTCGTCCGAACTCCGATCAGCAATGGACTCGTTGTCACTGTTGCCACTGTGGTGAGGCTCGTCAATTTCTTCCAACACAAAGTACGTCCACTCAGGGCTCCGATACAGTCGGTTCTGTTTCTTTATTCTGTCGCTCTTTCTCAGCGATTTGCCTTGGGCTGCATTCCTTTCACTTAAAGCCCTTTTTCGGTCTTTATCGTTTTCTTCGACTGTCTTTAGTCTGAGCCTTAGTCTTTTGACGTACCGAGGTGTACTTCTTCCTCCGTGCCTCCCAGTGGTTGAGGAGACTTCTCCCTCTTCGTGCACTCTTTTCACTTTTTGTTGTGGCACTTCTGTTTCCCTGCCTGTCTGACTAGTTCCAGGTCTTTCGTCTATCTCTTCTGCCTGGTCGCTAATCTGTCCCTGCTCAGATTCAAATCGCACTTTCTTTTTATTTCTGGTTACTGTTGTTTCCGTTGTCTGAGCACTTTGATCTAGTTCTATCTGCTCCTGTTCATGCTCTTCGATCTCTTCGTTTTCTTCTGCATGAACGTCAGCCCTAATTTCTAGCTGTCCCTTTCTCGGCTCCGGAGTTTCAGGAGGAGTCTCGAGATCTTGATCTGACCCTACTTGGCCTATGTCCTGATCAGGTGTGTTGTGGCTTTCGTTGACCTGACCTGCTCCTTCTATTTCTGACTCACCTGGACTATCCCACTCACTGTCTAAGTAGGAATATTTCCTTGTTCGTATTGGATCATGAACTGGTTCGTCGGCGGGATACCAGTCAACGTCTTGACTTGTGCTCGGCAGTTCGATGTCAGCTAGCTCCGGACTCTCTTCCTCGGAGGTCTCTTCAGCTGTGCTGCCTTCAGCTCCAGTCGCGTTTTCTCCAGATACCCGCTTTGTGTGGCTGGCGTGGATCCACTTCGGTACACCAGCGCACTTCACAGCAGTGGTAGTGACGAGGATCACTTGTCGTCGCTTTCCCCACCTTGGCTTCAAGCAGCTGCTCCGGGTGTGTTTCTTTAACACCACCCAGTCTCCTGGCTGCAGGTTGTGTGCTGGAGTCTTTGGCCACTCGTCTTCAGTCTCTCCAATCTGCTGAGAGAGAGAACGCACTTGGTCACCCAGCTGCTTGCAGTATTCTAGCACCATATCATCAGAAATGCTTAGCAGTTTGTTTCCGGGTACCCATGCCTGGCGCATCACTCTTCCCATCAACACTTCATGGGGACTCAGGCCAGTCTTTCGATTCGGGATACTTCTCAGACTCATCAGCACCAGGGGTAAAGCTTCTATCCAGTTCATTTTTGTGGAATCACACATTTTCCCCAGTCTGGACTTCAGAGTGCCATTTATTTGTTCCACTACCCCAGAAGCCTCTGGGTGGTAGGCACAGTGCAATCTTTGCTTCATTTTGAATGCTCTACAGAGTTCCAATAGGACATCGTTGGCAAAATGCCCACCTTGGTCCGTTTCGATCGTCTCTGGGATCCCATACCTAGGTATCAACTCCCTGAGCAATAATTTGGCTGTGGTAATAGCGTCATTTTTCTTAGCTGGATATGCTTCCACCCACCTAGAGAATAGACAAACTATGACTAAAACATATCTATATCCGTTGCATCTGGGCATGGTTATGAAGTCTGCCTGTATTCTCACGAAGGGACCTACTGCCTTTCCAATATTACTCTGTTTCACTACAGTCTTCTTTCCTGCATTGAATTGCTGACACACTAGGCACCTCTGGCAAAGCCTGTCCGCCTGGTCCCTGAACTTTGGATTGCAGAACACTTGTTCAAACACCCGACACATCGCATCTCTTCCCATATGTGTTGGCTCATGTATCATTCTGACCATGGGGTCGATCAAGCTATCAGGCAGTACAGGCACCCCAGCCGGGTTTACCACCACACCATCCTCTCGCAACTCGCACTCCTTTGCGGCCCACCTGCCTTTTTCTTGCCTGTCTGTGGCTTGTTGTATCTCTCTTAATTCTTCCCACGTTGACACATTATCAAACAACATAAGTTGGCAGCTGGTTCCATCCCACCGGGCAATTTGTAGGGACATCTGGTGTCGGGCACAAAACTGTGCAATTTGGTCAGCGTACCTATTACCGGCAGTCACATCATCATTTCCAGATCTGTGAGCCGCACACTTGACCACAGCCAATTCTTTGGGTAATTGGATGGCTTCCAGTAAGTTATGCACTACTTTCCCATTTCGGATAGGTGTGCCAGAGGAAGTCATGAATTCTCTTTGCAACCACAATCGGCCGAAGTCATGAACAACCCCGAAACAGTACTGACTGTCTGTGTAAACAGTAATTCTTTTGGTTTTTCCCCTCTTGCATGCTCGGGTTAACGCTATAAGCTCAGCCACTTGTGCAGATTTCACCTCGCGCATGTAAGATGCCTCGACGACTCCTGTCAGAGTAACCACAGCATAGGCAGCACTCAGACTCCCACTCTCATGTCTCAAACACGAGCCATCCACAAACATTGTTTTATCCCCGTCCCGTAGTGCTATTTCACGAATGTCAGGACGGGGCTTGGTGCTATATTCAGTCAGATCGATGCAATTATGTTCCCCACCCTCATCCGATTCTGCATCCAGAGGGACAGGTAACAGTGTCGCAGGATTTAGGACATTGCACCGGGAGATAGTTACATTTTCAGCACCAATCAAAATTCTCTCATACTTAGTCAGCCGACTAGGTGTGAGGTACTGGGTCCTAGTTCTAGTCAGTAGGATGACAACAGAATGAGGAACATAGACAGTGACGGGATGTCCCATGACAATGCCCTCACTCTGTTCCAGGCTGACGCAAGTAGCAGCAACGGCTTTTAAGCAGCCAGGCAATCCAGCGGCCACTGGATCCAGGGTGGCCGAAAAGTAGGCTACTGGTCTCCTGACTGATCCGTGCTCCTGAGTCAGGACTGAAAGAGCACAATTCTCTCTTGTGTCACAGAACAGTTCAAAGGGTTTATTGTACTCAGGCATACCCAATGCAGGTGCGGTACACAGACAGTTTCTCAGAGTTACCCAAGCATTCATGCTCTCACTGTCCCAGTGGACGGGATCTTCCACTCCTTTCTTTGTCATATTTATCAGGGGTCGGGCTAGAGCCGCAAATCCTGCAATCCATTGCCTGCAGTAACCTACAACTCCCAAGAACATTCTCACCTCTTTCTGGGTCGTGGGCAGTTCCATTGCTCTAATTATCTTGATCCTTTCGGCAGTGACCTTCCTGATTCCCTTTTCTATCTGGTGCCCCAGATATTTTACTGAGTTTTTACAGAATTGTAATTTGTCAGGTGACACTTTATGTCCTCCTTTTCCTAGGTGATTCAGCAAGGCAATTGTGTCAGTGACACAGTCGGACTGGGTTTTAGATGCCACTAACAGGTCATCTATGTACTGCACCAAAACAGACTCTCTCGGCAGCACTAGGGATTCAAGGCACTTTTTCAGTATCTGGTTGAAAATCGATGGACTTTCAGTGTACCCTTGAGGGACACGATTCCAGACATAGATATGACTGTCGAATTCAAAACTGAAAAGGAACTTGCTTTCTGGATGCAATGGGATGGAAAAGAATGCGTGGCACAGATCGATGACAGTGAACCATTCTGCGTTCCAAGGAATCTGGTAGAGTATCACTGCAGGGTTGGGTACAATAGGACAGCAAGGCACAACAATTTGGTTTACCTTGCGCAAATCTTGCACCACCCGGTACTTCCCACTAGGCTTTTTGATCCCAATGATAGGCGAATTACAGGGGCTGCTCAGCACTTCCTCTATTATTTCTGCTTCTAGCAGCCTCGTGATTTCAGTCGCTACTCCTGCCTTCACTTCTGCACTCATTTTGTACTGCCTGGTTTTGGGGTATACAGCATTTGTTTTTATTGTTACTTTAACCGGGTCCACATTTGCCATCAGGCCTACATCTTTTCCTGTGAAATCCCACACTTCGGGTACTACCCTTAGCTGGAGTTCCTCAGGTAAATCCTCAATTGTCAAAGGCTTAATGTCAGCATCTTGTCTGACTAACATCAGTTTGTACAGGCCATCTTCATCGGGGGTCTGAATTTCGACGCCATTTGGTGTGCAATAAATGGTACAACGCATCTTGCACAACAAATCACGTCCTAGTAGATTTACAGGACTGGAATCACAGACCACAAATCTGTGCATTTCCTTGAAATTTCCTATAGAAATCTCCATTGGTTCAGTTACAGGGGTACTTATTATCTGATTTGATACGCCCACTACTTGGATCGCTTCTCCCGAGAGGGGTAGGTTAGGAACATCCACTGTTCTTACAGTGGATCTGGTAGCACCAGTGTCCAACAGAAAGGTGACGTCTTTACCTTCAACCTTTCCTTCAATGTATGGTCCAGTCTGGTCTACCGGTAAGGAGGCGCCAAGTACGCACTCCTCATCCTCCCCTCTCAGGCCCCGTCAATCTTGATCTTCACAAAGGAAGGTATCACTTAGCAAGTACTGTGGAATGACTGCATTTCTTTCACTCTCAACCTCCCATACTTCCGCCCTCTCATTCTGCTGACCCTGACTCTTAAAATTCTGTCTAGGAGCGCGAGGTACTGGAGGTAATTTTACCTGTTGCTGGGTTTTCCTTGTCCCCTCTTTCGGCACCTGTGGATTTAAACCATTTACAGGGGCATTACCAGCCTGTAGGTGTGGACACTCGTCTCTCCAATGCCCCATCTGGCCGCACCCATGGCACGGAAACTTTTTCATGGCCTCCTCACGACTCATTTTAGGTCTGGGCTTTCCTCCCCCCCCAGAATTGGTATTCGGAACATTATTATCAGAAGTCATTTTACTTAACTGTTTTTCTTGCTGTTCGGCTAATTTTACCTGTGCCCACATCACCTTCTCCTTGAGGGCTTTCTTTTTATTTTCAATTTCATCTTCGCAATATTTTGCATATTTCAGGACATCATCTATGGGCTTTCCCTGCCAACTGATTTTGTTATCTCGAATCCATTGTGATATTTCAGGCCTTAATCCTAGCACAAATCTGTAACTGAAATGGGTCATGTCTTTCATGTCCACATTATCAATACCACTGTAAGTTTTGAATACCTGTAGTAACCTTTCGTAAAATGAATGAACTGTCTCATCACGTTCTTGGGTTGTTCTATCTATTCGGGTCCAATCTGTCTCTTTGGCTGGCACCTTTTTCTTAAGATATTGTATGACCTGGTCATATTTCCTCATAACATCCGGTGAAGGGGCTCCCGTTCTCTCATCTCTGGGATATTCATCATTAGGCCAATCAATCTCTATTTTACATTCCGTCCACAGATCTACAGGGACCACAATATCGAAAAACCCATCCAGGTCTTTCAGCAGGCATTTCTGAACTTTTATGAAACGCTCTACCTGTCGGTACCAGTCAACTGGTTTCTCGCGTAATTTCGGGAAGTCATTTGTAAATGACACAATGTCTTGCCTGGACCAAGGGACATGGACGTACTTCCCTCCCGGGACCTCTCTCATGGGACACAATTTTTCTGTTGGGGTTACTTCCTTTAATACGAATTCTGAAGTTACTGACCCAGCCCTGCTGCCTTCCTTTTTCTTTGCCCACCTTGTTCTCCACTTCCCCACTTCGCCCCATTTCTGCAGGAGTTTCAACAATTCTTTTACTTGGATCTGTTTCCCCATCACATTCAGGCTTTCTAAGTCCTTGTCTGAAAAGTCCACTCTGTAGGGTTTCTGAAGGATTTTGGAGCGACTAACATCAACTCCCATTTCTGTGGCGGCATCCATTATCTTTTCGTGGAGCACCCTAGCACTCCGGGTAAGATTTTTACTGATGAATAGTAACTCTTCTTCATTATACGAGCTCAGGCGCTCAACTCCCACGTTCCCAGCCATCATTTCTTCTATTTCTATTCTTAATTTATATATTTCCAATGTTTTAGGTTGAGACGTGGTCTCTTTCTCTATCTCCTTTGTCCACCTGTCTAATTCTTCAGGGGAAACTAAAGAGGCGTTCCTGATTCCAGATGCACTTTCAATCACCACTTCCTTTTGTCTAGGCTGACTTCTTGCCCCTACTATACTGGCCCTCGGCTCCCTTATGGGCAAATCCATTAAACTTCCAGATTCACACTCACTTTCCTGATCCTCATCTATGAACACTTCTTTCCTCGGGGTCTGGAAGCTAGTAGTAGGCAGCATTGGGGTGATGACAGGAGGAAGGGGACTAATCAAGTCATTTTTATACATTGGGATAGCAGGACCAATAGTTACCGGAATGGTCAAGGCCTCAGGATGGGGATGCATCTGTGCAATGGTTCTGGCTAAGTCCTCTCGCTGTCTAGTCAGGACTTCTCTCTCCTTTTCCTGCAACCCCCTTTCAGCAGTATTGCCATGTAATACCTGGGGTACTAAGGATGGATAAATACTCGGGGCAGTCGGGGTAACCAATCGAGGGGGACTTTCCCCGAATGGTTGATAATTCGGGACTGTGGACTTAGGTCTGCAAAACTCATCCCTTCCACTATGCTTACTGCTTGTAGCTGTCCTGTCTGTATCACTTTCCCTCCCACTCCGGGGGTAATTGGTAACAGAACTTTGGGAATGCACCGAATCAGATTCCGCTACATAGGGAGGTGGATCCTTCATTAACAAGTCTTCCAGGTGTTCATCTTCTACATCCCCCATAGGTGCTAGGTGATGGGTTTTTGCTTTACATTTTCCTCTTTTCTCTTCTAGTACTCCCATCATGGGAAACAGTCCTTCAGTTAACATAGACTGCCTCCACTGTTTCATTTTCTGTTCTTTGGTTGGCGTTGGAAGTCTGGGATACCACCTACTCACTCCTTTATCCATTCGGGGTTTATCTCGCTCTGCAGCCTCAATCTCCCATTCCTCCAAAGCTTCGTACTGGGTCAACCTAGGTCTAGGGTGTAACTCATTCATGCGGGTCCTTAAGTTAAACAGGATCCGACCATTAAATGTACCTTCAACAGGGAATGCCAGGACTCCGTCATCTACAGTATACTTTGCCCAATTTTCTAGCCAGATACAAGTGTGATACCCTTTATCAAACATCATAAAAGAGGCAGGGGTATTTGGCGGGGGAATGAGTACGCCTTCTCTCGTTCTAATGGGCTTGTCAGTTTTGAAAAAGTTCTTCACTTTATCCGAAAATGACAATTTTCTCTTTATTCCATACATCATGTGCGGTCTACCTCGTATAAGCTGATCCTTATGAAATCCTAGGTGCTTTGGATTCGGTATGAAGTCTGGATACCACATACAACTCTCCAGACTCGCTTCTAACTCGGCTTGATTAATTTTGTTTACTTTCGTGCTTCCAATGCTAGCGCGACTTTTATTTCGCGCCACCCAATCAGGTCAGAGAATACAACTACGGTCAACCAATGGGTGCGCGGCCTTTTCGCAAGACAGAGTCTCCCGTTTCGGCACTCACCCCTCCTTCACAAATTCAGCTCCGCTACACGCCCGCTGTCCTGACCAATACCAGCGCGGCACGGAGTGACGTCAGAGCAGCTCTCCGACTGACTCCCGCCTTCACAAGGTAACGGAAACTTTTTACTCTCTCTAAAGTGCGAGTGCAGGTCTTAGTTAACAATACACAACGTTTGCCACTATGTCTGAGTGTTCTAAAGAGAGAAAAGACTTTTCTTTCGCTACTAGTAAACCACTTCTGTCTACTTTTCATTCACTCTGGATAGACTTCTTTGCCTGTCCCTACACACTAGTAACATAGAACCCGTTATTCTTCTGACTCATCCACCTTGATCGGGGATATGTACTGAGCCAGGATTTCACCAGCGAACTATTTTACTTACCAGACAAGCCTCGGAGACCCTATTACTCCTTCCGTATGCGACCCTTACTAGGTGATATCGCAATGAAAGTTTTATAATGGACTCGTAGCTATCATTCACTCCAGAAACAAAGGTCCTAATTAGTGCTTCCAGTTATCCTTAACCCTGCACTAATACCTCAAACCTAGTGACTTCAACAGCTAACCGGATTCTACTCACCGTTAGCTAAAATACTTCCCCGGGGATTCAGACTACACTGAACATTTACAAACAATTCTGGGTTAATTCAACATGCAGTATTTATAACAGCAATGCAATTCATAAACATTTACATATAAAAACCCATTTCAAAAATATTGTAAAAATACAGTAACAATCAGCAGCACGTTTTTGTATTCACGGTTTATGACTATCCTGCCTACCTAATCTAACTAGTCCAAACCATCCTCTGCTAGCCAGAAATTACTGCTAGAGCGCGCAGTTTTCCCCAGGTCACCCGGGATACCAATTCTCTTAACACGCACTGGGCCCTTGGCGTGAAGAACACATTAATTTCGTTTGGGTGAAACTGGGTGAGGATTTCTCCTCCTGCACGCTGCTAGGAGTAATCAAGTTTGGATTTACCTCTGCTTACCATGCACCCGACTTACCACAGGCGCAATTCCTTGACGGACCTGGAGCTGTTAAAGAAAAGTAGACAGGCCTAACATCCAATACACCTTAAAATCCTTAAAATACTTTCCACAGTTTTGTAAAATGACCACAGACACCTGATTAAGTTCGAGTTTTTATATAAGGTTTCAAAGTGAAGAAGCCAAAATAATAAGCGATACACTGAGTAATATATCAAACATCAAAATCAGTACCAAAAGGTAACTTTGCACAAACAATATGACCATTTAGAATATATGGGAAACCACAGGGAGAAGTTTTAGCACATACTATTCACTGCAACGTTATACTAGAACATAGGAATGGGATGGGACCTAGAACATGTACTTAACCTAAGTGTTCAGAATATACTTGCTAAGCTCACCGCAAACCACTAAAGGAAAGGGAAAAACGGGAACATGCTATGGTTTATAAAATCAATGAATTTCTAAAGGAGAGGGGGAGAGAAGGAACCAACTAAAATTCAGGCACATATAAGTTCAATGGCAATAAGGCAATAACACAGGTAAGAGTGTTTAACTGATCAGACGAGAGAGAGAGAGAAAAAGAGATACGCAAACCCACAATCTATATTTACCTAATTCAGATTGAAGACCAACCCTGGCCACGGGTCAGTTGGGAAGACGGGGACAGGGACCCTCAGAAAAGGAATGCCAGACTGTGAGCAGGTACAGCTCACGGAGAATAAGGACAGGATACCCCTCAGGTTCGGATCAGGGACTGGGCCTCCCAGGGTACGACCAACACCCACAGCTTCGGACAGCAACGCCTGCGTTACCCCCTCCTGCAAGTAATCCGCCAGAAACCCCGATTGGATTTTCGAATTCCCCAGCAAAGTGCTTCGCCAGCACTTAGGATTTTCCACCCCTTGGGAGTTTGTGGAAAGTAAGGACAAAGTGCTCCGCAGCACTTTTCAGGCTTGAACACCTATTGAGATCGTAGGGTCAGTGACAGGTCTGCTACTCGGACAAGTCGGACAATTTTCCTAAGCTAAACTAGGGTAGTTATACAGTTTTGGGGACCCTCAGACCACCCCCTAATGTTGCAAGTGACAGTTTCTCATATTGTGATTGGTCAAGAGAGGTGGTGCGGTCTTTATCACCTCCTAAATTCAACGTTCCCATCATAATTATTCAATTTTCATACCCGCCCCCTTGGTTCACGTTCCCATGCATGGAATACAATAGTACAGGATAGTCTACAGTGGGTAGCAACAGTATTGCTTTTTCCAAGGTGAGACGCCGTATTCCCAGCGATGTTCCCAGGCGCATTATGCTTCAGGTGCCAGCTGGCTAGGTTTAGCTTCTGCGCAGTTGGAACTTTCTCAGGTCACGTGACGGTGCCCAGCAGAGCTTCAAGTATGGCTCCGCTCATGAATACCCAGCCCACAAAGACGCGGTACATGAAAAGTAAGCGAAAACAAATTAGAATCATACATAAAATGATCGCACTGTATACCATGATAAAAGATAACCAACCCTTACTTTATAATAACTATAGCATTAAGGATTAATGCGAAAGAATAGATAGGCTAAAAGCTGCTGCAGTAAGCAGAGAGCGTGGTAAGAGACAAGCGGCCATATTTAGCATCAATGCGCATGAGCACAGAATCCCTCCAGAATGCGAGTGCGTCACATCACATGGGTATGACCGACGCATGCGCAGACTGAATTTGCGGCAAAGCAGCCATTTTCAGTGCAAGCTTCGTTAGTACGTGAAAAGACAAACAAGCAAGCATCCTAGGGACACCCGCGTGTAGGGGAAAACACTTTACAAATGACGAACAATGGTGTTAATATTATTATGTAATTCAGACAAGGGTTTTGCATACGAGCAAGGCGCTATACGTGCGAATCCTTGCTCCATCAGCAGCACCTACTTTGCATCTCATTAGCGATGTATATCGCTGAGATGCTTAGCGTTAGTATTTCGGCTGCTAACATGCGCTAAATGTAAATGTATAGGCATTTATATAGCGCACTACTTACCCGTAGGGTCCCAAGGCGCTTCGACCGCTGCGAAACCCTTCCTGGCTTCCCTGAGAGATGGTCCCTTAATGGGTATCTCCAGGGTGAGACCAGGCATCCCCGGCGGTCTGGTGGGGCCGTTAGTGAAGATGAGGCAAGCTAATGCCCAGAGTTGCCGAGTGTGATCGCTGATCAGAGTGGGCACCGAGGCGAGAGAATTATCGAGTCCGCTGACCCTGGTCCAGAAACCTGCCGCGCCGGGAATCGAACCCTGGTCCCGGGCCGCCCTCTGCTCTCGGGTCTGCCTCCTCTAACCAGTGAGCCACACTACTTCGCTAATGCATGTTAGTGCCGTCTCGGTGATAGGGCGATAAAAATATTGCCGCTTTAGCGATACTGCCCTTGATAATATGCCCCTAAGTTTATATACTTGCATTCTACCTACGTAAAATGCTTTCCAAAATTTTAATTAGAACTGCTTTTCATTACCGCACTAAGTGCAAGTGATTACCAATGAAGCTCTACCAATCAAAATATGCAATTGGTAGATAAACTCATTAATCATGGTGTTAATTACCTAAGGATTTTAGAATGAGAATGCTACAATGTTTAACTGTTGTAATGTAACAATCCAGATAAAGTGCTGCATTATGTCATGTTTCAAATAATGAAAATACATTTAATCATTTGTGAATGGAAGAGAACTCTGTGATAGTGCAAAGGATGGTGAGTATGCATATGTCAAGTTCATGTCCTACAAGAGAGAAGCAGCATCCCTCTCCTCCCATAAGGGAGGAGTCTTGTGACATCACTGGATTCGTAACCAAGGCTCCAGCCTGGTAAAGAGAAAGAGGCGTGGCCGTCCAGCAGCTGCTGGTTTGTGCTGAGCAGACTGAGCGCACAGCTCTGGTTCTGCTGAGGTTTCATGGCAAACAATGCACTCTCCTTGGGCCCGATTCACAGAGCTAATTTAAGACAAAATCCTAATCTTACTACCATTTTGGTATTCACAGAAGGCACTTACTCATTTCGGTATTCACAGAAGGCACTTACTCAATTTAGGAGTAGTAAAGTTAGGACTCCTAACTTTAGGACACCTAAACTGAGAAAAATCCTAACTTTAAGACTTTCGGTATTCACAGAAGGCATTTAGGAGTCCTAAAGTTAGGACTCCTAAGTTACTACTCCTAAACTGAGAAAAAAATCCTAACTTTAAGACTTTCAGTATACACAGAAGGCATTTAGGAAGGCATTTAGGAGTCTTAAAGTTAGGGCTCCTATCTTCTGTAAATACCAAAATGAGTAAGTGCCTTCTGTGAATACCAAAATGGTAGTAAGTTTAGGATTTTGTCTTAAGTTAGTTCTGTGAATCAG
The DNA here is from genome assembly GCF_964263255.1 of Lissotriton vulgaris. NCBI lineage: Eukaryota > Metazoa > Chordata > Amphibia > Caudata > Salamandridae > Lissotriton > Lissotriton vulgaris. The sequence goes on along the minus strand of NC_141685.1, from coordinate 280,474,148 downwards.
GCCCCTTGAACTTGCTTCAAAATTGTGCTGCAAATAGAGAACAAAAACTAATGCTTCGGGATCCCTTGAGTTGGTAGCAAGGAGTGGCAGCAGAAAGATGGTTGTAAAATATATTTTTTAAAACACTGCCCATAAAATTTGACAACAAAGACAAAGGGCCAGATTTTCAAACACTTTTCACTGGGTTTGCATCACATTAAGAGGCTCTTACGCCGCCGTTGTGTCACTTTTTCGGATGCACCGGCGGTGTAAAAAATGCGTCACACTGCGCCATATTTACGAAGTGATGCATCTAGCCAGATGGGTCACTTTGTAAACCCCTGCATTACATTATACCTGCAATAGGCATAATGTATGCAGGGTGGGTGTTCTGACGCAGAAAAGTCTTGTAGAAGTGGCGCTGTGAAATCTATGAGATTTTACAACATCACTGCCAGTGGCGGCCGTTCAATTAGGGCATTGGAGCGCCGCCCACAGCTTTCTTGCATGCAGCCTACATAGAGAAAATGGCCTCCCTACTGGTGCCCGGCTGGATGCCATCCGGGACTCCGTGCCAATCACTACGCTGCCATTGCTGCGTTGTGATTGGCTAACCGGAGATGAGGCAGCTGCAGCATGCCGGTTCCAGTGTTCCTGTTCCAGACCGGCCCAGGAGCAGAGGCGGTGCGGACCCGGTAAGGTAAGTTTTCTTATTAAACCCCTCCACCCCAGCGCAACCCCCGCGAACCGCCCTGCGAATATTGCGAGCCGCGACTGCTGCCTACTATAGATTTTGTTTCTCGAGTTGTGCCAAGAAATCGGCTAGATCTGCAAGTCAGGAGTGTTTTTTTCTTTTTTTTTATGGCAATTTTTGAAGTAAATTACCTGTGGAGTAACTACATTTCTCATGCCCATCAGGATTACATTCTATGATGTACTGTGACCAATACTATATCCATAGTGTGCTGATCTGATCTGTGCCACTCGTTGACTATTCCATCCATTAAGTGAGCGAGACCCCTTTGGACAGATGTTGGTACTGCGCCTACTGCAGCTGCAACAGGTATTGTTGCAGGAAACGGGGAACTACATAGGCAAAAGATATATACTGATAAAACTCAAAGCATATATAGTCCGAAATGCAGCAAAGAAGTGCATATTGTTGCTGAGCATGATGTGAAATGCGAGGCATCAAAGGATAGTGTGAGATAAATGGGGTATGATCAGGGCCGTTATTGGTTCAATTCCAGACAAAATGTTTCATTACCTTTACCCTATACTACAGGCAGGGAAACAACTCAGTTACGTGTAGAGCATCCAACGTGTAATGGTTTGCGCACCAACGTTCACCGCTGACGCGTGCCAGCCGTTCCCCGCCCCTGCGCTCAGCAGGCCAGCGTGAGCGCGCACATAAATAAAGACGGACGGAGCTGCGATGGCAGTCCGCGCCGTGATATTAATACAGCATATGTGTGTGCATTCTTTTGTGGCGCATCTTCAGGCCTCAGCATCCGGCCTCTCAGCGGGAGAGTGCCCCCCCTGTTAGATGTAACATTGGCGACAAGGGTGGGATCTATCCACGCCTGCTCCTGCCCAGCTAAGAGGCACCTCAGCACACCAGAGCCATGAGGACATTGCCTACAGGCTGGAGCCCTGCCAGGCCACACTGCAGTGATCCCTGCCGCACCGCAAGCTCAGCTCAGGCAGCCGATACAAGACAGCAGTACACGGCACCGTCCTCGTGCTCTGGCATCCACAGGTCGAAACGTTTGGCACCGTTCAGTCCGGCTGAGTCCTGCAAGACACAGAGGAGGACCACAAGCGCGCCCTGTCTGAAGCCAGCCAGACCATGTGCTACGCGACCAGGTGCACGCGGGACCATGTAACGCCCACCGCCTGGCGCATCAGAGCCCACCACTAGTGTGCAGCACTCTCGGCAGGACAAATCCCTATGCACACCACCATGGAGGATCAAGATAATTCGGCCCAGGCCCCTGCGCCAGCGCCTCTGCACCCCCCCCTCGGGTGTCCTACCTCCATTAAGTGAGTCGGCAGACCCCACCACAGCAGCGCCAAGGTGGCAGACCTGGCTTGGCCGCCTGGAAAACTATTTCATCGCCACAGGGGAAAAAGATGGAGCTGTGAAACGGTTGCTGCTCCATTATGCGGGGGAAGAGATCTATCTACTATTTAAGCACCTACCGAACATGGGCCCTCCTGAAGACTACGCCGCAGCGGTTACCGCCTTTATCGCCCACTTTGACGCCCAAATGAACTCAGACTTCGAACACTTCAAGCTGAGGCAAGCCAAGCAACGAGAGGGCATACAAGTGGACCCCGGGAAGTCCCAAGCGATCAAGACCGCATCTGCCCCCTTACAGTGGCATAAGTACGCAGCTTCCTGGGAATGGCCACGTACTGTGGCTGTTTCATTCCGGATCTAGCTACACTTGCAGAGACCCTCCGGAATCTCACACAGACTGATGCTCTGTGGTAATGGGGCCCGGCTGAAGAGACAGCATTTCAAACCGTCAACAAGGCCCTCCTCAACCACACCACGTTGGTGTACTTTGACCCAGCGAAGAGGACCGAGATCCTTGTGAACGCCAGCCACGTGGGCCTAGGGGCAGTTCTCACCCAAGAACAGGAGCCCAGCCGCTGGGCCGCCCTCGCGTATTCCAGCAAAGCTCTGTCCCCGACAGAAAAACAATACTCTCAAATTAAGAGAGAAGCCCTAGCCATCTGGTGGGGCTACAGGCACTTCCATTTATACATTTGCGGACACCTGTTTACCGTCGTCACGGATCACCAATCTCTGGTGCCACTGTTCAGAGGGTCAGCACCTCACCCGCCGCCACAAATTGAGAGGTGGGCCATCGGGCTCCAACACTACGACATGGACGTGATCTACCAGCCTGGCGCCAAGAACCCGGCCGACTTCCTGTCGAGGCGCCCAGACACCACCAGAGAGATAAATGAAGAACGCAGCAGTGATTACACTGAGGCACACCTTGACATGATCGCAGCACTGATGTGCCCTCGAGCACTGACGATCGAAGAGGTAGCAACCGCAGCTGAGCACGACTGTGCCATTGTCAAAGTTCAGGACACCATCCATGGAGGGCAGTGGCGTCAATTTCTACAGTCAGCAAACACTTGGTCGAGCCCAGAGAAGGAAGACCTAATGCACATGTGGAGATTCAAAAAAGGGGGTGGTGATGGACAGAGTTTCTGAATTAAGCAGAATACTCCTACCCAGTCAACAGATCAGGGCTTGATCCATCACCGTTTTTTAGCTCCCTGCACCATCCCAGCTCAGAACCTGGCTACATGCAAATTAGTCTGTCCCTGTCCCAGTGCATCATGGGAACAGGGCAAACCAAACTACCAAGCCAATTCTTATACTGGGAAGGAAACAAGCTTCTGGGGACCGGTTTCTGACATTACAGCCGTCTTCGGCCCTGCTTGCTTGAATCCTGATGGTGCAATGAGCAAGGGACTCACATCTGAGTATACCCTTCCACGCTTATGGTGGACAGAATGATTCAGAAAAGGGAGTGGTGATGGACAGAGTTTCTGAATTAAGCAGAATACTCCCACCCAGTCAACAGATCAGAGCTTGATCCATCACCGGTTTCTAGCTCACTGCACCATCCCAGCTCAGAACCTGGCTACATGCAAATTAGTCTGTCCCTGTCCCAGTGCATCATGGGAACAGGGCAAACCAAACTACCAAGCCAATTCTTATACTGGGAAGGAAACAAGCTTCTGGGGACCGGTTTCTGACATTACAGCTGTCTTCGGCCCGGCTTGCTTGAATCCTGATGGTGCAATGAGCAAGGGACTCACATCTGAGTATACCCTTCCACGCTTATGGTGGACAAAATGATTCAGAAAAGGGGGTGGTGATGGACAGAACTGAATTAAGCAGAATACTTCTACCCAGTCAACAGATCAGGGCTTGATCCATCACCGTTTTTTAGCTCACTGCACCATCCCAGCTCAGAACCTGGCTACATGCAAATTAGTCTGTCCCTTGCTCACTTCACCATCAGGATTCAAGCAAGCCGGGCCGACGACGGCTGAAATGCCAGAAACCGGTCCCCAGAAGCTTGTTTCCTTCCCAGTATAAGAATTGGCTTGGTAGTTTGGTTTGCACTGTTCCCATGATGCACTGGGACAGGTACAGACTAATTTGCATGTAGCCAGGTTCTGAGCTGGGATGGTGCAGTGAGCTAAATAACGGTGATGGATCAAGCCCTGATCTTTGGACTGGGTAAGAGTGGTCTGCTTAATTCAGACACTCTGTTCATCACCACCCCCTTTTCTGAATCGTTTTTGGCCACTATAGGTGTGGCAGGGTATACTCAGACATGAGTCCCTTGCTCACTTCACCATCAGGATTCAAGCAAGCCGGGCCGACGACGGCTGAAATGCCAGAAACCGGTCCCCGGAAGCTTGTCTCCTTTCTGGTGAAGAATTGGCTTGGTAGTTTAGTCTGCCCTGTTCCCATGATGCACTGGGCCAGGGACAGACTGATTTGCATATAGGCAGGTTCTGAGCTGGGATGGTGCAGTGAGCTAAATAACAGTGATAGATCAAGCCCTGATCTTTGGACTGGGTAAGAGGGGTCTGCTTAATTCAGACGCTCTGTTCATCACCACCCCCTTTTCTGAATCGTTTTTGGCCACTATAGGTGTGGCAGGGTATACTCAGACATGAGTCCCTTGCTCACTTCACCAACAGGATTCAAGCAAGCCGGGCCGACGACGGCTGAAATGCCAGAAACCGGTACCCGGAAGCTTGTCTCCTTTCTGGTGAAGAATTGGCTTGGTAGTTTAGTCTGCCCTGTTCCCATGATGCACTGGGCCAGGGACAGACTGATTTGCATATAGCCAGGTTCTGAGCTGGGATGGTGCAGTGAGCTAAATAACGGTGATGGATCAAGCCCTGATCTTTGGACTGGGTAAGAGTGGTCTGCTTAATTCAGACACTCTGTTCATCACCACCCCCTTTTCTGAATCGTTTTTGGCCACTATAGGTGTGGCAGGGTATACTCAGACATGAGTCCCTTGCTCACTTCACCATCATGATTCAAGCAAGCCGGGCCGACGACGGCTGAAATGCCAGAAACCGGTCCCCGGAAGCTTGTCTCCTTTCTGGTGAAGAATTGGCTTGGTAGTTTAGTCTGCCCTGTTCCCATGATGCACTGGGCCAGGGACAGACTGATTTGCATATAGCCAGGTTCTGAGCTGGGATGGTGCAGTGAGCTAAATAACGGTGATGGATCAAGCCCTGATCTTTGGACTGGGTAAGAGTGGTCTGCTTAATTCAGACACTCTGTTCATCACCACCCCCTTTTCTGAATCGTTTTTGGCCACTATAGGTGTGGCAGGGTATACTCAGACATGAGTCCCTTGCTCACTTCACCATCAGGATTCAAGCAAGCCGGGCCGACGACGGCTGAAATGCCAGAAACCGGTCCCCGGAAGCTTGTCTCCTTTCTGGTGAAGAATTGGCTTGGTAGTTTAGTCTGCCCTGTTCCCATGATGCACTGGGCCAGGGACAGACTGATTTGCATTTAGCCAGGTTCTGAGCTGGGATGGTGCAGTGAGCTAAATAACGGTGATGGATCAAGCCCTGATCTTTGGACTGGGTAAGAGTGGTCTGCTTAATTCAGACACTCTGTTCATCACCACCCCCTTTTCTGAATCGTTTTTGGCCACTATAGGTGTGGCAGGGTATACTCAGACATGAGTCCCTTGCTCACTTCACCATCAGGATTCAAGCAAGCCGGGCCGACGACGGCTGAAATGCCAGAAACCGGTCCCCGGAGCTTGTCTCCTTTCTGGTGAAGAATTGGCTTGGTAGTTTAGTCTGCCCTGTTCCCATGATGCACTGGTCCAGGGACAGACTGATTTGCATATAGCCAGGTTCTGAGCTGGGATGGTGCAGTGAGCTAAATAACGGTGATGGATCAAGCCCTGATCTTTGGACTGGGTAAGAGTGGTCTGCTTAATTCAGACACTCTGTTCATCACCACCCCCTTTTTTGAATCGTTTTTGGCCACTATAGGTGTGGCAGGGTATACTCAGACATGAGTCCCTTGCTCACTTCACCATCAGGATTCAAGCAAGCTGGGCCGACGACGGCTGAAATGCTAGAAACCGGTCCCCGGAAGCTTGTCTCCTTTCTGGTGAAGAATTGTCTTGGTAGTTTAGTCTGCCCTGTTTGATGCACTGGGCCAGGGACAGACTGATTTGCATATAGCCAGGTTCTGAGCTGGGATGGTGCAGTGAGCTAAATAACGGTGATGGATCAAGCCCTGATCTTTGGACTGGGTAAGAGTGGTCTGCTTAATTCAGACACTCTGTTCATCACCACACCGTTTTCTGAATCACACATGTGGAGAGTCAGAAATGAGCTAAGGCTCACCCAAGGAGGCATTCTCCTCAGAGGACCCCGGATAGTTATCCCGGCATCCCTGCAGCTGAGAGCAACACAACTTGCCCTTGGAGGGCAACAAGGAGTGGAGAAAATGAAGGCCCACATGAGGGAAAAGGTCTGGTTCCCAGGGATGGATGCATGAGTAGAAGAGACCGTCCGGAAGTGCTCATCCTGCCAAATAACGAGTGGACCCAAAAGACCAGCACCCATCCACACAGAGGAATACGGCCGAAGCCCATGGGAGATGGTGAGCCTGGACTTTGGGAGCTTTCCCGATGGACGGGTCACCCTTGCCCTCATCGACAGCTACTCCGTGTATCCAGTGGTGGAAGTCGTGAACTCAACGGCTTTCCTGCATGTCGGCCCTGCCCTAAAGAAGATGTTCGGATGTCCGGAGATCCTCAGCAGCGACAATGGGCCCCCGTTCCAAGGGCATGAGTTCTGCAAATTCATGAGCCACCACGGCACCTGGCACCGGCGCATCACCCCGTAGTGGCTCTAAGCCAACGGGGAGATCTCATGAAAACGATAAACAAGACTCTTCGCATTGCAGTGGCAGAACAAAGTGATCCGGAACAAGAGCTGCGGAGATTACTGCGGGAGTATCGGAGCACACCGCACTGCTCAACGCACCAAGCACCCTGGGCGCTAATGTTCAACGGCACCCGACAGGATGGGCTTCCCACTGCCCCAGGGTAGTCTCCCCCTACCTTCGATAAAGAGCGCACCCTTAGGAGAAGAGAGAAGTGCAATAACACTGCCAGCCAAGCTCGGCGAGTGGTATCCCGCCAACTACAGCAAGGGGACACCGTCATCATGAAGGACCGGAGGCCTGGAGGAAAGTTCCGGTCTCGTTACGTATAAGGGTACTGGACAGTGATTAACAGACAAGGAACCCTAGTGACTGTCGAGAAGGAGGGAGAAACTGTGACCCACAACATCTCGTGGTTCAAACAAGTGGACAGGCCTACTCCTCCTACTGACGTCATGAACCACGCGGGGGAGACAGAGGTCAGCCAAGGAGAGCTCCAAGTAGCAGACAAACACCGCCCAGAAGCGACCACCTTGCCGGCAAGTCCAGTAGCCGCCCGTGGAGCTCCCGACCTGTCTCCAGCACCCAGCACTCCGGTCCCTGCCTCTACCACTGACGGGGGCCCTTCCAGGTATGCCCTGAGAGAGAACCCTCCGCTGAGCACCCACCTGAGGGACTTTGCCTGTCCAGTAAGTGAACTACGAGACTCTTCAGATCCAGTCAAGGACTGAGTTGAGACGGGATGTAACGGTTAGCGCACCAGTGTTCACCACTGATGTGCACCAGCCGTTCCCCGCCCTTTGTGAGATAAGCGGGGAATGATCAGGGCCGTTATTGATTCAATTCCAGACAAAATGTTTAATTACCTTTACCCTATACTACAGGCAGGGAAACAACTCGGTTACATGCAGAGCGTCCAACGTGTAACGGTTAGCGCACCAGCGTTCACTGCTGACGTGCGCCAACCGTTCCCCGCCCCTGCGCTCACGCAGGTCGCGTGAGCACGCACATAAATAAAGACTCTGGGACTGAGGGAGGAGGTGCGATGGCAGTCTGCGGGGAGATGTTAATACAGAGTGTGTGTGTGCATTCTTTTGCGGCGCATCTTCAGGCCTCGGCACATGGCCTCTCAACGGGGGGGGTGAATCCCCCCTGTTAGATGAAAGACAACGGTGATCAAGGTTGTAGGGGGGCTGGCAGTACATTTTTTGCAATGATGACAAGGTGCAGCTCTGCATTCGATCCCAAAAACAAACGGACAGTGATGTAAACAAGTGCACACTACGGTGCTTGAACACAAAGCTGGCGAGTATGGATTGTACCATCAGATTAATTAAAGATGCTCCTTTTGTATGCATGAACGTAATCGTGTATAAATTAGGAAAGGGGGCATTTCTTTTTCATAAAGTAACTTGATGTTTAGCGAGGTAGTTGCTGGGGTAGCTGCTGTATACAACTCGCTGTCCTTGACAGTTAAGTCACGGGACCCTTTCCGTCTTTCTTTATTTGATGAGCGCACTTAAACCTGCTCACTCCATCCTCACCCGCTGCCTGACCAACAAAGCGCTGCAGTGTTCCCCCTCGAAGTGCAATTTCGGTTCACGCCTTAAGCCAAGAAGAGGCCTAAAGTCAGACCAACAAAACTGTGAACAAAGGGGCATATTAGCAAGAACCTATTTAAAATTATCGCTGTTTTAGCGGCAGGAAACTGGCACTAAACCGGCGATAATTGGCTTGCTAATATGCGTTACAGAATTCCAATATAAGCCCTGTGCAGGACATCTAACCTGCTCTTCTACTGGAATTCTATAACGCATATTAGCAAGCCCATTATCGCCGGTTTAGCTGCAGTTTCCTGCCACTAAAATGGCGATAATTTTAACGAGGTTCTTGCTAATCTGCCCCAAAGTTTCTTTATCAAACCAGATGCTTTTGTCTTTTAAAAGCTATTTCAAGTAGTTAAATGTTCACAAACCTTTTTTTGACCTGCAGGCCACTAATGCTTCACGGAGCATATGCGTACAAAAATAGAATTGTTTCCAGGTGCTTAAGTCAGGTTTCGTGCCGACACTTGCAGGAGGAACAGAAATTAATTAGTGTTTAAATTGATACAGTCAGGCATCCCTTCTCGCAGAACTCCTGGCCTGCGCCCGAGGTCCTGTTCTCTGTCTTCCTGCTGACTAAGGGGCAGATTTACAAGCCTCTTGCGTCATTTTTAACATGGGAAAATTACGCAAAAGTGGCACAAGGGGCTTGTAAATCTGCCCATAAATTGCCAATTAAGTGAACGCATTTACAGACATTTTGGGGCTTATTTATGAGCACTTGCGTCACTTTTGCGCCGCTAGTGCTTCACTTTTTGTGACGCACCAGCGGGGTAAAAATGTGCCATGTTGCATCATATTTACAAAGTGATGCATCTGAGTAGATGCGTCACTTTGTAAACCCCTGCACTACATTATACCTGCGCCAGGTATAATGTATACAGGGTGGGCATTCTGACGCAAGTAAGCCTTGTGCAAGTGGCGCAGTGAAATCTATGAGATTTCACTGCGCCCCTTCTAGGACGCAAATGTGTCAATATCTTATGCCTGCTTCACAGCAGTTGTAAGACTGATGCAGGCACATTTGAAATGAGACTTGCCCATGTGAAATGACCTATTTGCAACACACTCCAGCAATGCGTCATTTTTGCGCCCACAGATACGTCAAAAATACTGACGTATCTGTAGCTCCTTGTGACATGATGTGTCATACTGTAAATATGAAGCATTATTGGTGTCGCAAGGAGGGCGCAATGAAAAGTGAAGCATTGCTGTTTTCAAGCAGCGATGTGTCACTTTTCATAAATGAGGCCTTTTGTGAGGCTGAGCGCTCCGGCGAACCTTGTCTGGGGAGTGGAGTTCAGAAAGTTAGCATTTACAATAAACATACACGTTAAAGGGTTCTTATACTCCAGCCATCCTCTTTGTATCTGGAGCAGGGAGGTGGTATTGAAGTCCTCGAGACGCATTAGGTATGTCAACAGGACAGGGCACGCCTGTGTCATATTCACATTGGCAAATCTGCAAGTGAAAATAAACCACTTACAAAGTAGTACATGGGTTTATCGTTTACTGGTAGAACTGACCTGTGCTAGTAAAAACAAAGTCTTGTGCCCGTAATGGCGGATAATTCCAAAGGCTTAGCAAATATACTTGATTTGAGGGGACGGAGAGGCTTTTTTAAGTGGATAGGCTGTGGCTGCTGGGAAGCACCAAATATGTGCCTAGAGAGGTTCAGGAGATAGGAATCGCTAGATGCAGGATTGTCTTCCTGTGAGCATGTTACACAGGTGAAAAGGGGTGAGAGGACATTGCTGTGACACAAGTGCAGGGGATGGGGGTTGAGGAGAAGATTGAGGCACAAGATGTAGAAATGGCCGTTGAGGGACTCCTAGTGGGTGAGAGGTGAGCTGTGACGCAGGTATCAAACTGTAATGGTATGAGGTGTTATAACGGCCTGTAGTGTGTGACGTTCTGGAAGGACACAGGACAGCATTAAATACACTGCTAATCTAAGCCTTGGCAGGTTGAACAGTTTTTCTCAAATTTTCTTGAAAATGCACCATTTGTCCACACTTTTTTCAAAAATTTCTCGGGGGGAGAACCTCCCGTACCCACCTTAGGTTGTGCAGGCTCGCTCGCTACACTCGCTTGCCACAGTGCAGTACAACTATTATTTTACGCCTCGCCACTTTCAAATGTCGCCGGCCGCCACTGGTCACTACGTTAAATCCTTACGCCTGCCTCAAGCAGGCGAACGGGGTGACGCATGCCTTTTCACATGGGCTTTCCCCATGTGAAATGACACTGTCACGGAAACCGAGCTCCTCAGGATCAGGGTGATGTTTAGAGGGGTCCACCTCCTGACTTCCCCACACTCTGACTAGATAAGTATACACAGAGTATAGAGGTAATCAAGCGAGGGATAGGTTTAGGGTAGGAACAGCAGTGGAAGGGATTCCTGAAATGAAATAAGTAATAGATGAACCACATGCAGATCCCTGGCTACTCTCATATAATTCTCACTAGACTGTTTCCATACCCAGGGTAGATTATTTCTTGAGGTGAACCCTTCCTCTCTCTCTCTCTATAGCAATATGCTTCTCTCACCGTAGGGAAGTTGCTATACCTAAAAGTCAAAGTACACGTTAGCAACCCAAACATAACACCATACCAGACCTTAGTATAATCATAATTCACATACGTATCCCCTATTACACACCCAATAAACCAAAGGGAAAGGCCAACTCCAGTGCCTGGGGAAAGTTCTCGGTATCAAACCAAATAGGAGTAAAGTATGCAAACAAGGATTCCCAAGCAGGATAGAGATACTGTTCCAAAGAAAGTCCTGAAAAACTGAGTGTCAAAATAGAGGATCCCAAGGAATAACCAGCCGTCCCAGCATTGTAGTCTGGTATTCTTGGTATTAGTAATCCAACAAACCTGAAAAAAATCAAGTTCTTTATTCCATGTCATCCTCACCGGATGCCAGAAAGCTTACCGGCTCTCCAGAGCCCCCAATTGCTCCAAGGAAAACGAAGATTTCCAGAAAGTAACTGCCTGTCCATCAGCAGAATGACGCAGTCATTCTATACTTTACCGCGGCCGCGAGTAAAGTTTCTAAGCCAGGAAAAAGAGCAGAACCACAGGCCTGCCGCAGCCGCAGCAGAGAAGGCAAGGCTCCAGGCGATCCCGCTCAGCCTAGAGGAACGCGACAGTAGACTCGGACGGAGCCCACAACAACATAGGAGAAGGGTTTGGCTTTTCCGCAGCAGCCACTAGCGGAAAAGGACAAGAACGCAGGCGTATCATGCTCAGTCGAGTGGAACGCGGCAGAAGGCTCAGACATAGCCCAACAGAAACAGAATTGAAGATCCTCGTGCCTCAGCCGAGAACGATAATCCACTCTGTAGCACAGGTCAGAATCACGTACAACGCCCCCATGCACTCTACGTGATTATAAGGCCTTAGTCACTCCCAGAAGGAAGGCCTTCTGGGAAGTGTAGTTTGATAATTCTGCAGGTACAGTAGGTGCAAAACGCAGCACACATAGAAACAGCAAAAAGAAGGAGAAATAAAGCATTTCTCCTCATTTCACCATGTTAAGACCACGTTTTCCTGGGTATTCATTTTGGCACTGCCCCATATTTACGCCACTAATGTAAATATGGGACAGAATCAAAATCAATGGGTGTTGCGGTGGAACGCCCACTGGAACACCCATTGCCCAACCTTTTCTCGCTAAGTTTAGCGTGAAAGGGAGCCTTATTTACAAGGCGCCATTAAGCCATGTTAAGTGGCTGAATGCTGCTTTGTAAATAAGGCAAAACCCCTATTACCACACAAACATTGTTAAAAGTGACGTTCCTAAGGTGATAGGGGCTTGTAAATAGGCCTCTAAGTCTTGACAGATGAAGATTTAGTCATCTCTCTCACAGATCTTTTTGAGGACCTCTTTTTCCGTACTGCTACTAGCTGCTGTCATCAGCCTGTACAACGTTATTCTGTTTCTGCCAGTAGTGTTCATGACACCTTTAAGGTGGCCTTAAGCCCACGGTCCTGCCATTGGCCCATAACTGTAGCTTATCCTTAATTATTTCCCCATCAATTACTATTTAAAAGAACGGATGCAATTTCTCCGTATTCTAAAGGCTTACTAGCTCTGTATTTCGTTCCAGGTCTGGATGAGACCCACTGATTCATGTTTTAATGGGTAAAAGCATCAACATTATCACAGCAGGGCTGCTTAACAATATTTGACGAAGCTCAATATAATTGAGTTGAATTGTGTCTTTTTGTCATGATGTAAAAATGAATTGAAAAGGCAGCCTGTATATATTGAAGCAACTGTGTGTTGATCTATAGGCCTAGCGTTATCCAAGAGCTTTTGGGGCTTGTTTGTACGCCCCTTTCACCACTCAAACGTCACTTTTTCCCTGATTAAAAGTGGCGCACTCGCGGCACAAGCTGCTGGTAAATAAGCACCTTTGGGCCTCATTTAGAAGAAAGAGCGGCACCGGAAGCACTTTAGCTGCGGCACACTGCGGCACTTCAAAGCACAGGAATGTGTCATATCTACAAGGATATGACAGATCCCTTTGCTATCCCTTGCACTGGCGCACAATTTGCTGCCATGTGCCGTTGCAGGCACCCTTGCACCATGGTGCAAGGATGCCTGTGTCACGGGGATGATTGTTTAAGTGGCGGTTTTCAATTTCTATGTGTGCTGCATTAGCACACATAGAGCTTGCAAAACGTAATTTTAAAGACTTCAAAGATTGTTTATGTGCAGCAGGGGACACCTTCCTGCACATAAACAATCACCAGAGGTGATTATCTCGTTCTATGTGTGCTGCAGAATGCAGCACACACAGAAAGAGGAAAAACGAGGAGAAATTAATACATTTCTTCTTGTTGCGCCTCCCGAAGCGTTACATTCAGATGCATTTCCAGGTTTACAATTTCTCGTAAATCTCAAAATGTGTCTAGTTCCATGGGTTTTGCATGGGAACACCCACGGAAGCACTCATGGAATGCCCCTTTCACGCAAAGTGCTGCATGTAAAGGGGCCGTATTTACAAGGACAGAAAAAGCCACAGCTTTTTCTGTCCTTGTAAATATGAGGCAGTAAAATGTGTTGCCAGTGTGTCACAAAAAAGTGATGCACCAGCAGCACAAGGGACTTGTAAATAAGCCCCTTTGATTTTACCAAGATTATATATGTAACTAGCAGCCCGTCCCGACGTTGTCCGGGTATGAATTGCTGCCGGCCAGTAGTATATTGTTTTGTAGGATTTCGTTTTGATAGCATTTCTTATCTGTGACAGGCCTGGGAAACGCTCCGATTCACAGTGCACTGCTGATGCACTTAAGAGTGCGCATTCAGTAGTGTGTGAACTCGAGTTTCCCTACTTTATTTTTCCTTGCAATATTATATAGCGCAAACTCGACAACATGGGTATGAGCACAATTTACATTACAGAAGAACATATTAATTTGTGGTAGGCACGGGGAGACAAGGAAATTTGCCTGGAATCACAGGATGTTGACCTGATGCCGAGATTCGAACGTAGCTCCCCAGCTCTAAAGTTCGCAATTCGAGAACTTGTGGCGGGAGGTGTGTCTAAAAGTGTATGTCGGTGCTGGCCATCAATGAGAGAGTCCTGTGCATTTTTCAAATCGGTGGTGAAAAATATGAGTATGTTGCTGGAGATGTGGGCCGCTGTGCCACCAATGTACGTACCTGGGGAGGGTAAACACCCATTATTCCGCAACTTTCTTTCCGCAGACCATCACTTCGCATACTTTCATTATGAAAGTACCATGACTCCGCAATGCCATTATAACGCATGGCATTACATTTTATATGCTTTTACCACGCACACATTTACAACAAAATTCGTTGTAAATGCATGAATGGTAAAAGCATGTTTTTTTATGTTTGGATAAGGTAAGTATGGGTATGGGGTATATGTTTTGGGGTACTGAGGTATATGTTTTGGGGTGTTTGGGTATTTTAAGGGTTCAGATATAGTTTTGGGTTATGGGGTACAGGGGTAGTTTTAGCGTTTAGGGATAGGTATGGGTTTTGGGGTACAGGTGTATTTTTAGGGTTCAGGGCTAGGTTTGAGTTTTGGGGTACAGGGGTATTTTAGGGTTGAGGGGTGGGTTTGGGTTTTGGGGTACAGGGTTCTTTTTATGGTTCAGGGCTAGGTTTGGGTTTTGGGGTGCAGGGGTATTTTTAGGGTTCAGGGGTAGGTTTGGGTTTTGGGGTAGAGGGGTATTTTAGGGTTCAGGGGTAGGTTTGGTTTTTGGGGTACAGGGGTATTTTTAGAATCTAGGTATAGGTTTGGGTTTTGGGGTACAGGGTATATTTATAGGGTTATGATGGGTTAGTGTTTAAGGGTGTTGGGGTATTTTAAGGAGTAAGGGTGGGTTTTGATTATGGGGTGCAGGGGCATTTAAAGGGAGCAGGGTGGACACCCGGAGCTGGAATGTACAGAACCTGGGAAGAAAAAACAATAAAATATTTGACACAACGCGCGCCCCGCACACGCCCACACCCCCAGCACACGATATGAGACATGGCATGAAGGGCGGAATGTAAAAACAACAGTTGATGGACAGAATGCAGAACAATGTCATACATTCACCCCAATACAGAGATCTGAACCTAAATCCATCCTTTTTTTGCACTCCACATCATCCCATTTCAGACATGGCCATATACAAATCAGCCATGACCCTGTGCCTCATGGGAACAGTCCAGCCCGGAGGGCAGGACGTACCACACGCCCCCAGCATTTGTCACGTCCCCCAGCACAAGCCCACAGCAGAACGCAGACACCCCCACAAGGGACTACTTTGCTGGCACGGTTCTTTTACTTTTTAAATGTATATGGTGGGCGTCTGCATAGCCTATGTCCTTCTGCTGCAACTGCCCTTTCCAACGCTGTATTGGGTGTTGTGATTGGTGCTGTGGTTCCTGAGATTACCCACCTCAAAGGTTTGGGCTCTCTCTTTATTATATTAGTATGGATATACTTACTTGTGGGGTTTTTCAGACAGCATTCTCTATTCATTGGTCTGTTGCATGGGACAGAGGGTCAGCCCTCTACTGTGAGTGATGGCATTCTACTTTCTCACGAGGAACGTATTCACACACAAACAAATGTTGTTCAGTGATAGGGACTAGTATTATAGTAAGTTTATTTTGAGATCAAAATATTTTTGCTCTTGACAAAGGCTTTTATTTTTCAAAAGGGCTAGGGCCTGCAGCTTTCAAGTCATTGTTGGCCTTTTGCCCCTTCTGTAGAATCACCCCAGATGTTTGCCTTCTGTTGTTTTAAAGTGTTGGAATTTTGCCCTTTCTGTAGGATCACCTTGGATATTTGCCTTCTGTTACTGAATCCGTTTTTGTTGGCATTAGGACTCTATGTTAATGTTAATGTTATGTTAATAATCTATACTACTATTATAAAGAGAGAACTTGCACCTTTTGGCCAGGTAAACTCGGGAACCACAGCACCAATCACAACACCCAATACAGCGTTGGAAAGGGCAGTTGCAGCAGAAGGACATAGGCTATGCAGACGCCCGCCATATACATTTAAAATGTAAAAGAACCGTGCTAGCAAAGTAGTCCCTTGTGGGCATGTCTGCATTGTGCTGTGGGTGTGTGCTGGGGGCGTGACAATCGCTGGGGGCATTCCGTCACGAGTGTTGTTTTTTCTTCCCAGGTTCTATACATTCCTGCTCCCTTCAAATAGTAATTCAGTGGAGGTCCCATTCTCTTAGAACCACCCCAAGCACAGTTATGGGCAAAAATACAACTAAAAGGCCCTGCAAAGCATTATGGGATAAGCTTAGCATAATTTTTAGCATTCATGAAAGGGTTTCAATGTTTTTGAATTTTACTCATCAGGGACATCTTGGGACGACGAGGTGAACTGCAGCTTGATGTATAATATTTTAAATGCTATTGCATTTGCCTCATCAGGGACATCTAGGGACGGCGAGGTGAACTGCAGCTTGATATATAATATTTTAAATGCTATTGCATTTGCATCTCAGGGACATCTAGGGACATGAGGTGAACTGCAGCTTGATGTGCAATATTTTAAATGCTATTGCATTTACCTCTTCAGGGACTTCTAGGGACGATGAGGTGAACTGCAGCTTGATGTATAATATTTGAAATGCTATTGCATTTGCCTCTTGGGGACAGCTGGGGAGAACGAGGTGAACTGCAGCTCTTTGTAGAATTATTTGGATACTATAATATTCACTTCCCACTGCTAATCCCGTCCCATAATGGTTTGCAGGGGCTTCATCTCAAAATCATCATCTCTCTCACTGCTTGCTGGAAGCTAATTTCACTTTTGTGAAATGACTATATGCATTTTAGCATGTAGAAATACTTGTTATTTTACCTTGAATATATGAGGTTTCTGTTATAATAATTGGAAATCTGACGGAACGAAATATTGCAGATTTATTGTACCAAGTTCGCGCCAATTCCGCCCACCCCTACTTTAAATACCCCTGCGCCCCATAATCATAACCCACCTTTACTCTATAAAATACCCCAACACCCTTAAACACTAACCCGTCTTAACCCTATAAATCTACCCTGTACCCCAAAACCCAAACTTATCCCTAAACCCTCAAAATACCCTTGTACCCCCAAACCAAAACCTAGCCCTGAACCCTATAAATACCCCTGTACCTCAAAACCCAAACATACCCCTGAACCCTAAAAATACCCCTGTACCCCAAAACCCTAACCTACCCCTGAACCCTAAAATACCCCTGTACCCCAAAACCCAAATATAGCCAATAACCCTTAAAATACCCCTGTACCCCAAAACCCAAACCTAGCCCTGAACCCTAAAAATACCCCTGTATCCCCAAAACCCAAACCTACCCCTGAACCCTAAAAATACCCCTATACCCCAAAACCCAAACCTAGCCCTGAACCCTAAAAATACCCCTGTACCCCATAACCCAAAACTATATCTGAACCACTAAAATACCCAAACCCCCCAAAAAAATATACCTCAGTACCCCAAAACATATACCCCAATACCCATACTTGCCTTATCCAAACATTTTTTAAAAACATGCTTTTACCATTCATGCATTTACAACGAATTTCGTTGTAAATGTATGTGTGGTAAAAGCATATAAAATGTAATGCCATGCGTTATAATGGCATTGCGGAGTCATGGTACTTTCGTAATGAAAGTATGCAGAGTGATGGTATGCGGAAAGAAATTTGCGGAATAGTGGGTGTTTACCCTTCCCCGTAAGTACATTGGTGGCACGGCGGCCCACATCTCCAGCAACATACTCATATTTTTTCACCACCAATTGGAAAAATGCACAGGTCTCTCTCATTGATGCCCAGCACCGACATACACTTTTAGACACACCTCCCACCACAAGTTCTAGAATTGCGAACTTTAGAGATGGGGAGCTACGTTAGAATCTCGGCAGCAGCTCAACATCCTGTGATTCCAGGCAAATCGCTTTGTCTCCCCGTGCCTACCACAAATCAATGTGTTCTTCTGTAATGTAAATTGTGCTCATGCCATGTTGTTGAGTTCGCGCTATATAATATTGCAAGGAAAATAAAGTAGGGAAACTCGAGTTCACACACTACTGAACGCGCACTCTTAAGTGCATCAGCAGTGCACTGTGAATCGGAGCGTTTCACAGGCCTGTCACAGATAAGAAATGCTATCAAAACGAAATCCTACAAAACACTATACTACTGGCCGGCAGCAATGCATACCCGGACAACGTCGGGACGGGCTGCTAGTGATTTATAAAGCGCACGTACACCGGGTGGCTTTATGGCGCTGTCAGGCTCAGTAAGCTGTCACTAAATTACTTAATTGTAGGCTTGCTGAAATAGCCATTTTTTAAGGGACTTCCTAAATTGTAGAAGGTCAGTGCAGGACCGAATTTCCAGTGGGAAGGAGTTCCACAGTTTGGGGGCGAGGGTAGCAAATCTACGGCATCCTTGACGTACCCGCTTGAATACTGGGGTGGGGAGGAGGGAGAGGTGGGCAGATCGTAGATTGCCTGATGGAGTGTGCCTGAATATCAAGTTGTTGATGAATGCAGGACTATTGCCATGCAAGGCTTTAAAGATGAGGCAGCCCGTTTTGAAGGCAGAGCGCTGGGAGATAGGGAGCCAATGCAGTTTCCTCATCAGGGGAGTTGCTGGTTGCCATCTCGATTGTCGGAAGACCAGTCGGCCTGCATGATTTTGGACCATCTGCAGCCGTTTGAACAGGTAGAGTGGCATGCCTAAGTACACCGAGTTGGTATAGTCCAGGTGCGACAGGACGGTGGCTATTATAACCTGGATCAGTGCTTCCTGAGTGAGAAAGCGATATATCTTCCTAATCTTGCGAAGTTGAAAGAAACACATAGAAACGGCCACGCCAACCTGGGTTTTCAATGAAAGGTCTTTGTTGAGGGAGACTCCTAGCGTTTTGCCGAGGAGGAAGGGGAGGGAGAGGGTCCTAGCTCCCTAGCTCTGGTGACCAATATTGTGGACCCCAGACCTTATGGCTGTCCCCAGTGAGGACAAGCTCGGTCTTGCCAGGATTTAATTTAAGGTGGTTATAGTCAATCCATTGTTGGATGTGCAGCATGTTGGCCTGGAAATCGGTGACAGAACTGTGAGAGTTGTCAATCCTGAAGACTAGTTGTAGGTCGTCTGCATAGTTGAAAACCGTCACCTTTCTATCTTTTAGGGATTGAATCAGGGGAGCAATATAAAGATTAAACAGGTGGGGGGAGAGAGCCGAGCCCTGTGGGACACCACAGGTAGTTTTGCGTGGGGGAGCCAAGAATTGCCCTTGGCGAACGGCCTGGGATCGATCTTCCAGAAACGAAGGGAGCCAGCGAGCTACCGCCCCTTGAATACCAGCAAGTTTGACACGGTCAGCCCGAATAGTATGGTCGACCGTGTCAAATGCGGTGGAGAGATCCAACAGTACCAGTGCCTGAGGGGAGCTTCTATCAGCGTTGTCCCGGAGAGTGTCCAGAACAGCGAGGATGACAGTTTCGGTGGAATGGGTCGGCCGAAACCCTGCCTGATGGGGATCACGAGACTCTATCTATCGCTCTTGTCACAAAATGCCCTAAAAGTCTTGATGGAGCTAAATCACGATGGTGTGGAGCTCCGAGTGGTGCACCTTATTGAACTGGCAGCCAACCTCCACAGGCACCACACAGTATATGTTGCATATCCGCACGGAGCATAACATATAAAACTTAGCTATGTCCTTAGAGAGACATAATTTTAGTGTACTCTTACTGCATGTTATGTCTGTTAACCACATTTAGATACAGCCACATTTTATCAGAACCAATCTATTATGTTCACTATTATATAAACAATCCGAACTTCCTTGACTTATATACTATCACAGATATGTTACATACAATATGTATCATCAAAATGTTCTGTTGCTGTCTCTATAGTACATAGTTGAATAAGTAACTAAACCTCCTCCTGATTAGACAGAGATGCTTGCAAACTGGACAAGCAAAGTTATTGGTTGAGTGATTTAAAAACAACAAAAAAATCGTTTATAAAATCACATTAATTTCTAATAATATCTGAAGTTATATTTTGAGACTACAAATGCTGATTTAACAATATTGAAAAAATGTATAAAGGCACCCATGCCAAGTGAGGTCAGAGCATAAATCCAGGCAGACATTAGAGGCCTCATTTATGGAAAGTGTCACATCGCTGCAGGAAAACAGCGATGTGACACTTTTAATAGAGCCATCCTTGCGACACCATGGAGGCGCCGTGTTTACTGCATGACAATCCACGTCACAAGTATTTACTGATACATCAGTATTCCTGGCATCTGCAGGCGCAAAATTGGCGCTTTGTTTAAGTGTGTCTGAAAACAGACGCAACTCCAGCAATGTGACTTTTCATATAGGACAACCCCTATGTGAAAAGCCGACCATCACTCCAAATGTTTGCTTCAAGCAGGCGTAAGGATTTGATGTAGTGACACCCTAGAAGTGTTGCAGTGAAATCTCATAGATTTCGCTGCATCACCTCTACGTGGCTTTGCTGCGACGGAACACCCGACGTGCATATATTATACCTGTTGCAAGTATAATGTGGCCCAGGGGTTTACAAAGTGACACATTTGCCTAGAGGTATCACTTTGTAAATATGGCGGTGTGGCTCACTTTTTACCCCGCCGCAGCATCACAAAAAGTGATGCAAAGGCAGCGAAAGGGCCTCATAAATAAGGCTCCAGACAATTTTGATGAAGGGACATCCAAGGGTGTTTTAAATGTTGCATCGGTATAACTCCACAACACACAGGGTTGTGACATCGACCGTAAAACTCCCCGCAGCAGCACATTAGGCAAGGCAGGAGCAAACCTAACATGAAAATCCAGATGGGCCCTATGTCCATACAGCCCATTGGTTGTGAATCATGGCAGATTAACTTGCGTCTAAACTACACAGCGATCAAGCCAAGGCCAATGGAACATTACTCTTACACAAGAACAGATTAAGAATGAGGTGGATACAATAAGGTATGAAATAACCCATATCGTGCAATTAAATTATTAACCTGTTTAATCACTATCATCCACCTCTATCAACTATCCAATACATGAAGATACCCCCCCCAAAAAAAGTTTGCAAATACTAATGTAAAAATAGAAACAAAACTTTGGGGCAGATTTACAAGCACTGTACGTCACTTTTTGTGAAGCCGCGGCAGCAGTGTATACAATGTGCCACTTTGCGGCCCATTTAAGTCCTGCGCCACATTATACCTGCTTCAGGTATAATGAATGCAGGGTTTGTGTTCTGACGCGGGAAAGCCTCGTATAAGTGACCACAGTGAAATCCACAAGATTTCACTGTACCACTTCTAGGATGCCACTGCATCAAAACCCTACGCCGGCTTGGAGCAGGTGTACGGAGTGACGCAGTGTATTAGAAATAGGCCTCCCCATGCATTGCTGGAGTTACGTTGCGCTTGCGCCACAACTCCAGCAATGCATGACTTTTGCGCTGACAGATGTGTCAAAATTTCTGATGTATGTCAATCCTTGAGCCATGGTGGACCCTATTCTAAATACGGCGCATCCATGGTGGTGCAATAGTTTTGCACGCAGGCGCAGGGAAACTCACACATCTATAGAGATGCCTCAGTTTCTGTAACTAAAGTCCCTTAGAAATAGGGGGGCAGATTTAGAAGCCCCTTGCGCCGCCGGTGCATCACCTTGCGTGAAACACCGGTGGTGGAGCCTGCTGAGTGATATTTACAAGCACAGGTAAAGCCACCCTGCGTGACTTAACCTGTGCTTGTAAATATCGCCCCTGTACATGCAACACTTTGCGTTTGAGAGGCGTGACATGAGTGTTGCTGTAGATGTTCCCACACAACACCCATGTCCACTGATTGAGAAATCGTGAATCTGGAAATGCGTCAGAATTCTACACCACCCTAAGGGTGGCGCAGCGAGGTGCAACGAGGAGGAATGTTTTCATTTCTCCTCGTTTTTCTCCTCTTTCAATGCGTGCTGCATTCTACAGCACGCAGTGGAAGAGGAAATCACTTCAATTGATTGTTTTTTTGCAGGATGGTGCCCCTTCCTGCAAAAATAAAGTTCTCCCCACGATGCAGGCATCCTTGCACCATGGTTCAAGGGCGCCGGCGCATGGCTGCAGTTTGTGCACCAGCCCAGGTGGACGCACAGAAATGTGACATATTGTTGTACATATGTTGCATCCCTGTGCTTCGAAACTAACGCAGTCCGGTGCAGCAAAATGAGTTGCTGCATCGTGCTGCGTTAGTTTCTTGTAGATCTGCCCCATAGAATCTATAGTGGAAAACATGAAGGTCCTGCTCGGACCCTGATTGCACTGGTGTTTCTTACTAGAGGAGAGAGTGTGTATGTGTCTGTCTCTCCTTCACATATACAGGTCCAGTGTCCTGTTCAGTGCAAGTACCTAGGGCCTCATTTATGAGCCTGTGCGTCACTTTTATGCCGCCTGTGCGTCACTTTTTGTGACGCACCAGTGGCGTAAAAAATGTGCCTCGTTGTGCCATATTTACAAAGTGACACATCTAGGTAGATGCGTCACTTTGTAAACCCCTGCACCACATTATACCTGCGCCAGGTATACATTAAATATGAGGCATCAGGAATGTCGCAAGGAGTGCGCACTGAGAAGTGACGCATCGCTGCTTTCACGCAGCGATGCGTCATTCCTCATAAATGAGGCCCCTAGAGTTTAAATACATAGGTGCAGGTAGGAACAGCCCTCATGCAGTGATACACTGGGCAGCAGTGGCGTAAAGCATGGTGATGGGGTCCTTGTATCATTTAAAGAGGGGCCCCTGAGTTTTCATTGACCTTGGGCTGAATGTGCCTCCGCCCACCCCTGCCCGGACGGTTCTGTGCCCCCTGCGCTCCAGGGGCCTCAGGGGCCCGAGTGCCTCCCCTGGGGGGTCGGGCATGCAAACCAAGGATGCTCTGTGCAGGAGGAGCCGGCCTCGGGCCCTGGGCACAGCCAGGAGCGGATTACACGTGCTTGATCAATCCAAGGGCAGACTACAGGCACTGAAGGAAGCAGGAGCATGCACCCGAGGCAGGGCGTGACCGTGTCCAGGCTGGGACATGCCTGAGGGTTCTTACTACAGTGATCATTTGTAGTAAGTGGAAAACCTCTGGGAGGAGTCCCTGAGAAATATGACATCAAGGTATCGTAAGAGGCTGCACCACATGGTAACTTACCTCCCAAGTTACAAATACCATAGGTGGTTACTTTATATCCCTGTGAAATATTGCAGATGTAACAGATTAGCAATGGTGCAGTGCTGCAGGGTGTTTCAAGAGGTTCCTACAAAATGCGATTCTTGCATTAGAGCTAGTCAATGCAGTCCTGGAGGAAATGCACATGCAATGTACCAGTTAAGGTACTGGAGGACTCAGAGAAACGTGAGAGTGCAGTGGTCCAGGGTGCATACACCATGTCCTTATTAGATAGAGGGTCTTAGGAAATGTGACAAACGCATCCCACGAACAATTGCCATATATCCCTGTGAAATGTAACATATCTGCTAGGGTGCAGTAGCGCATGTTAGGGCATATTACCAACAAATCGCGATATTTATCGCTAAGTAGGGTTAGCGGCAATATTTTTATCGCCGCGCATCACCAGTTTTTATCGCTTAGATAACTTGCTATTAGCAAGGTTTATCTCAAAAGCGACAAAAATCAGGCGAAGTCCGTGAATATCGCTGAGAATACAGCGATATCCACGCATTAGCGACGAAATGCTCTTAGCCATGTTATCCACCTCCCATTGGATAACAGGGCTAAGAACTGGTCTGAGCAGGCATTGGTTTTTGGCGATAGCGGGAATATTTCCATCGCTACTCCTGCCCTGCTAATAGGCAATAGCGACGTTAGCGACTGCTTTCAGTCGCTAACAGGTTGGGTACGCCCACTTTACATGTCATTAGCGATAAATATCGCTGACATGCAAAGCAGGCCCTAAACAGCTCGCTATCGCCTAAAAGCTGTCGCTAACATCAGTTAGCGACAGCTTGCTAATAGAGCGATAGAATTATCGCCGCTTAGTGGCCGAAAACGGCAGCTAAAGCGGGGATACTTGCCTATCGCCACCCTTGGTAATGTAATATGCCCCGTAGTTTCTAGAAGGCACCGTAAAAAGAGTCACCTGCTACTGATCTGCTGGGTACAAGCACACAAGGTGTACTTTTGGAGAGGGCCTTGTGAAATGAGTTATACTCAGTGGTCCAGGGTGCAGTACCACAGCTTGTCGCTAGAGGGCTCAGTAAAATGTGGCCGCCCAGTGATCGAGGATGATTATTATAGGTCATCACTACGGATCGAAGGCGCAGCACCACGAGTCGTCACTAGAGGGCACTGTAAAACATGGCACACTCTAAAGTTCACAACGAATGCTGTACCACAGGTCTTATCTAGAGATCACAGTAGAATCTAACATTTGAGATCGAACATGTGTTACAACTTTCCTCCTGTCTGCCCCCTGCCACCACAAAGCACGTGTTTATAGTCTGTAGGTTTCAAAACTACGCTCACCATATCATGTTCAACATTACAGCATTTAGGGGCCTATTAGCAAGAAATAGCGATAATTATCGCTAAACGTGGTTAGTGACTTTTTTTAAATTGCTGGCTATCGTTGGATATTTTAGCGGAGAAAACATGCTATTAGCAAAGTTTTTCTCCATTGTGCTAAAATATCCAGCGATAGCGGCAAAATGCGAGAAGGTCGCTGGAAATCCAGCGATATTCTCGCATTAATGCCAATGGCGGCTTAATCTGATAATCTACCCCCCATTGACTATACAGGTAAGTCAACTTTTTAGCAGGCGTTAGTTTATAGCGATAATCGCGCTTAGCGCAATTTTTTTTATCACATCGCCTGCCTTCCTAATAGGCGATAGCTGTGTTAGCGACTGTTTTTAGTCGTTAACTATTTGGGTAGGCCCACTTTGCATGTCATTAGCGATACATATCGCTGGCATGCAAAGCGGGCCTCAAACCTGTAGCTATCGCCTAAAAGCTGTCGCTAACTGCTGTTAGCGCAGCTTGCTAATAGGGCGATAAAAATATTGCCGCTTTAGCGGGAAAAAGTCCTGCTAAAGCAGCGATATTGCCCTTGCTAACATGCCCCGTAGTGCTTTAAATGAACATAAATAAGTGCAGGTACTCATCAAAAGGAGGGATAAACGGGGGGGCGGGCATAAGGGTGGTGCTAAAGGCGGAACAAGGGGCGGGCTATTTTTTTTACCTTTCTAAGGTTTTTATGTAAGATATGCATGCATTGTTAGAATATCACATGTATCTGTCCATTAGCTTTTTACACTAATAACCATTTATATAGCACTTACTAAAAAGTGTTTATTACTACCCAAAGCAAACCCCTTTTTAGCAACCTTAAAAAATGAAAAGATTGTGGAAAAAAACAGTAAGGTTCTATATATATGCCTTGTTGCATGCAGGTCCTTGCTGCCGGGACATTATTCACTAAGATATGCCAAGGGTGTTAACTTGTGACCTAAAGGGAAGACAAGGATCCATGCAACAAAAACATTATCCAACTGAGCTATCTACATACAAAAAGATCTCTGAACTACATGTTGCATGCTATGCTTTCCAGCAGGCGCAATGACCCTCTTATGGTGAGTTGAACCTTCGATTAGAATGCACACAGATCTTTCTAGCAAGCACATTAACCACCAGAGTTATCCACTTTATAGCTACTTATGGTGCCCCAATCTTTCTTACTTAAGAGAAAGGCACTGGCTTCCTGTGTCATCTATACTACTATTATAAAGAGAGAACTTGCACCTTTTGGCCAGGTAAACTCGGGAACCACAGCACCAATCACAACACCCAATACAGCGTTGGAAAGGGCAGTTGCAGCAGAAGGACATAGGCTATGCAGACGTCCACCATATACATTTAAAATGTAAAAGAACCGTGCCAGCAAAGTAGTCACTTGTGGGGGTGTCTGCATTGTGCTGTAGGTGTGTGCTGGGGGCGTGACAATCGCTGGGGGCATTCCGTCACTGAGTGTTCTTTTTTCTTCACAGGTTCTATACATTCCTGCTCCCTTTAAATAGTAATTCAGTGGAGGTCCCATTCTCTTAGAACCACCCCAAGCACAGTTATGGGCAAAAATACAACTAAAAGGCCCTGCAAAGCATTATGGGATAAGCTTAGCATAATTTTTAGCATTCATGAAAGGGTTTCAATGTTTTTGAATTTTACTCATCAGGGACATCTTGGGACGACGAGGTGAACTGCAGCTTGATGTATAATATTTTAAATGCTATTGCATTTGCCTCATCAGGGACATCTAGGGACTGCGAGGTGTACTGCAGCTTGATATATAATATTTTAAATGCTATTGCATTTGCATCATCAGGGACATCTAGGGACATGAGGTGAACTGCAGCTTGATATGTAATATTTTAAATGCTATAGCATTTGCCTGGTAATATGCCCCAATGTTTTTACCGATTTAAGAGTGAATCAGTGGGTCTCATCAGGACCTGGTGCAACATATAGAGGCATAAAGTAAACCCTCATTAGAATACAGAGAAATGACATCTGTTCTTTTAGATAGTTGTCCTGAACTCTCCTGGTAGAAACATAATAAAGTTGGACAGACTGATTAGAGCAGTTAGTTGTTCGGCGGAAAAAGAGCTCCTCAGACATGTGCGCGAGACAACTTTATCGTCATTCTGTCAAGGCCAACATTTTACCCCAATCTGTCATGGCCGCTTGCTAGCAAAATATCTTCCCGGTTTTAAGTCTTTCAACCCGATCCAGCATGGACGCCACGCCTCTCATTCCAGTGACGTCCAAACCAATGGCGAGCCATTCTAAACCAGTGAGGTGTTTGGTTTGTCGGATCTCAAGAAGGGCGCGGCCGAGGTACTAATATTTGCATATTTTCTGTGCAATGCCATGGACTTCTTTTCTTTGTTTTTCTTTGTTAAATTGTCAATAATAACTTATTTTAGTACCCTCAGATCTTTTACTCCTTTCCATTTCAATCAACAATTAATATATTAAAGGGGACCTATTAAAAGTAGGTATTTTTTAGCCCTACACGTGAAATTGCATTTACAAAATTTAGAATAGCTCTTTCCTATTTGTCTAGAAGGTTTCTTATAAAGAGAAACCGCCACATCATTGTAAATGAAAGATATGGAGAAAGTCTGCTGCACTAATCTATAATGGTTAGAACGCTGAAAAATTATATTGTATTATTAGGATCTTAATATGAAACTCGTTTTAATATGAATGGGGAATTAATGTCACGGTCCATTTATGGATATGTCCTACTATGCTACTCAATGGTGGGCGTTGCCAGCAGATTTAATATCAACGAGTACAGTGAGGCTCGTTGTTGATTGCCGAAAAGTGCCCAATTAATTTAAGCTTGTTTTGTTAACTGGATTTTTTAATTTCAGGTTACCTCCGTTCTAGATTTGCTGCTAAATAGAATGCTTTGCGAGAAGTTGTCCCTCCAGCGGTAAATCAATGATTGCAACGAGCTAAAAGTTCAACAAAACAGACTTGCACAGTGTTAAGTAGCGGGCCCTGGGTCCACTGGCTAAAGAGACACTGACACTAGTGACATCACAGTCGAGGTGCGAAATATGGATTCCGCGAGGGAAGGCCGAGGCCGAGTAACAATTTACTAAATATCTCTGGAGGAGCAGGAAGAGGTGCAGTACCACTGGCAGTCCCCAGAGGTCCCTGTAGAGTCTGAATAGGGCTGCACGGACACAGTACCGCAGGCTGTCCCCAGAGGTCCCTGTAGAGTTCTATAGCAGCAACTACACTGGTGATCGCAATAAAGGCCAGCTCTCTGCTTTGAAATATATATATAGATATATATATACACATGTATATATATATATAGATATATACATATATATATATATATATATTCCAGTACTCTATCTTTAGAATCCACTCGACAGACAGGACTCGGATAGACAAGCGCGGACCCAGTATTTCGTGCTTTTCTTAAAGTTTATTTAAAGAAAAAGTTCCGCCTGCATCAGTATGCCGCCATGACGCGTTTCGGTCCGACCTGGACCTTGATCACATATGTATAAATATATCTATATATATATATATATGTATATATATCTATATATATCTATCTATCTATCTATATATATATATATAGTTATATATATATCTATACTACTATTATAAAGGAAGAACTTTGAACCTTTGAGGCGGGTAAACTCGGGAACCACAGCGCCAATCCACACACCCAATACATCGTTGTAATCGTTAGGGTGTGCAGATGGACATAGGCTATATAAACTTAATAAATATACGTTATTTAAAAGATGTACCGGAAAAAAAAGTAGTCCCTTGGAAGAAGCGCCGGCCTAGACGTGCGTGCTGACGTGAGGAGCGCAAGGAGGAGCGGCGTCCAGGAGCGCGAGGAGGACCGGCGGACATGGAGCGGGGAGGAGCGGCGTACAGGCGGCGAGGAGCGGCAGACAGGCGGTGAGGAGCGGCGGACAGGCGGGGAGGAACGGTGAGCGGCGGAAAAATGAAGCAAAAAATTACAATCGTGAGCAAGAGGAAGCAAACGGAGCATTACAAAAGTGAGCCAAACAGTGCATTTCAGGAAGAAAAAGTTACGTGTGCAGGTTACAAAAGCGTCGAAAGTAAACATAGAGGTATAGGAGGAAAAATGGACGTGTGCAGGTTACAAAAGCATACAAAGTAAACATAGAGGTATAATACTGCAATATATGGAGGAAGGCTCCGGGGGACCCACGGACAACGTCGGGGCGGGCGGGGGCCCTGAAGCCTAATTGCTCCCGGACAACGTTGGGACGGGCTGCTAGTACGATTAGAAAATGCTTAGCTGAAATAAAGCTAGCAATTCATCAGACACTCTTTTCATTCTCGGCTCACCACAGGAATTAGTAACTGGAAAAAATGCTTTTATGTGTTTTGAAGATGCACAATATCAAGTATTTGACTTTTACATAGTGTTCAACATCTTGTCTTGTGATAGATGTTCTGGCAAATTTGTGTTAAAAAGTCTAATGACAGCAGTTTACAAATAGCGCTTTCTGCTCCAGAAGCGCCACTGTTACCCTGAACAATGCCTCTCACACCCTTGCCCATTAGGTTTAATAGCCACCTCTCTTTCCTGCTGTGTAAAAACAAAGGGGCATATTATCAAGCAATAGCGATAATTATCGCTATTGCTTGGTTAGAGACAAAAATTTACCACTGAGCTGCGGTGATTTTTATAAAATAAAAATAAAAATCGGCTGAATATCGCTGAAAAGTCCGCGATTTTCATGCATTACCGAGCTAATGCTCTTAGCCATGTTAGCCACCTCCCATTGGATAACATGGCTAAGAACTGCTCGGGGCAGGTGTTAGCTTTTGGAGATATTGGCGCTTAGCGCGAATATCTCCAAAAGTTGGTAATAGGAGATAGCGATGTTAGCGACTGTTTTCAGTCGCTAACATCTTGGCACGTCCACTTTGCATGTCATTAGTGATAAATATCACTGACATGCAAAGCGGGGCCCAAGATGGTCGCTATCTCCTACTAGCTGTCGCTAACTGGTGTTAGCGACAGCTAGGTAATAGGGAGATAATTTTATCTCTGCTTTCTTGGCTTTTAAAGCGAAAAAAGCGGAGATAAACCCCCTTGATAATATGCCCCAAAGTCTAAACGAACGTCCCTGCAGCCACACCTCTTCTCTGATGGCTTCCAAGGCAGTACATGCAGATCAGTGTGTAATGGTGACAAGAGCAGCTGTTCTCTTGTATGAGCCAGCCTAGGCTTCCACTGTGATTAAGAGTGGAAGGTGATGTCGAGGTACGAGGTGATTGATGACCGGAGCGCCACCTGCATCAAAGCCAGGCCCTCGAGAGTACCGGTACTCTCCTTATTCAAGGAAAAGTGCTGGTACTCGTGCGAGAAAATGATCAAGTGCCCGTACTCAGTACCGGTGAGGTCCGGCCCATTTAAAGCACTCTCAGCATGTGCACATGGGGAACGTCCTTTGGGACGTAGCTGAGATCACACTGTGCCTTCACAGCCCGGGCAACATGCATCTTTAGCACGCCTTCATTCTGCTCCAGCCTTGGTCTCAACCTTTTTCTACAACTGATCTATCATGCCATCTTCAATGAGGGAGGCTTTATAATTTGTCCACCCTCTGTATAATTCACTAAAGTGGACTACCCATGCCTCAGCTTGAACCACTGCATTAAGATGCTTTCCTATGCTGTGGGTTCCAGATGCTATAAGTTTCCCAAAAACCTTGGTGTTCCTATTTTAAAGGGATTCTGTTAGTCCTTCCCATTGTTTCGCCTCCCAGACCCCTTTTGTCGTAACCAGGAGTGTCTAATAAGCTCTTCTAGCATCAGCAATCTCCCTATGGTCACCTTTTTTTATTGCTTCAATTAGCGATGTTTAAACACTTCTGTAATCGCATGAATACAAGCCAGGGAGATTAATTGGCCATTGAACCCTCCTTAGTGAAGAGAGGTTTCAGTAGCCCCATGAATTCACAGCGGTGATGTACAAGGGTTATCGTGCTTAGATCAAATGATTCAAGATGGGACATTCTCTCTACAAAAAAGTTATAAATTTGAGTCTGGACTGTAGGGTTATCTGCTAATGCTGCCCATTTCACATGACTTCTTTTATTGCTGTTATTGCAGGTTTTACTTATGGGAGTGTTGCCCGGTGGGCTTCTATTTCGGTAGGGTCAAGAAAGGAAATCGGCGCTTAGTGCTTCATGATGGTTATCATTTCTGGGGACCAACTCCATAGGAATTAATTATGGCCATAGTGATCTATCCAGAAAGATGTTGGGCCTTATTTACAAGCCCATTGCTCTGCATGTGCGTCACATTGTTTGATGCACCAGTAGTGCAGAGTGCGGACCCATATCAACGAGGCCATTCAAAGCCACTGTGCATAGCTTTTCATGTCGCTGCTTTGCCTTACTCGTCGTCAAAGAGGCATGCGATTTGCGTTGTAGTGGGTTTTTCCACACATAGCCCATGGATTCTGATGTATTTTCACATTTACAAGGACTTGTAAACCTGGGACTGCGTCAAAAGCCTCTCCCCAGGGGAGGTGTAACAGGGAGAAATATCTTTATTTCTCCTTGTTTTTTCCTTTTTCTTTGTGTGCTGCAGAATCAGGTAGGACAACGGCAGGGGTCTGGCTAATGAGGGGAAGGCACAGACGCCAAATAGATATACATTGAGAAGTGCGGGGTGCTGGGGGTGATGGTGGTGTCTCTAGTTACACTTACTGAGCAACCCCCCAGGAGAGGAAATTGGAGGTGGGCCTATAAAAATATAAGCAAATGCTCAGAGGGAGGGCAAGAAAAATCCCCTTGTGCCAGAGGAAGAAAGGAGTGTACCCTCCTCAGAGGCCCAAAGGATATTTGGGCAGCCTCAGTCTCGGAGGTCAAGTAAAAAAACGCACCCTCTAAAGCTTAGTCTCTGAAGATTACACCCTCCCTCAGGTCTTATTTTAAGTTGAGGAGAAAAAACCCTGAAACTGAGATGGGCTGTCTATTTTCTGACACCCCACAAGTCTTAAGCATTAGCTTAAACTTGTCTACCACCACTGTAATGGATAAAGAATCTAAAGAGACATCAAGATACAACATCAAGACCAAAGACTGATTATAGTGGAAGTGCCTCAGATCCTGGTTAGTCTCAACTGGTTTCAATGCCTAGCAGATTATACTATTGAGAGTGCAGGAAAGGGGAGAGAGGCAGAAAGCAAAATTGTTAGTCATGCGTCTGTGGATCCTGGAGGACCAGGACGAGAATAGAACATGACTCTATGAACATTTTGATTGGGAAATCCATGCCTGCGTGAAACTCACAAAAACCCATAGAGCATGAATCTCAGCCCAACTCCTTGAAACAGCTAATGAAATCTCTTGCAGAAGAAGTTAAAAGTGGGGTTGCCACATCCTTAGCTAACCAAAAGGAGCTCCAGGGAGTTTGTGAGGGGCTTGCTGAGAAATTTGAATCACTCTCTCAAAGAACATATGCATTAGAGGGCTCAGTCACGGAACGACAATAGAACATGACACAAGACTGGCAAGAATGGAACAGTTAAAGGTGAAAGTCAAAGAGAACCAAGACAAGCTGGAATCTTTAGAGAATAACGTACAGTGAAATAACATCAGAGTGCTGAATGTGCCGGAAGGAAGTGAGATGGAAGATTTAAAAACCTTTATAGTTGATGTGCTTCAGTCCAGCGGTGTTTAGAAAGGTCCGCCAGAAATTCTGACTCAGGATATTCAGAGCATCCATTGAGACCCCTTCAGTAAAAATGTAAACAGAACAAAGCCAAGAAGAATTTTAGTGAACCTATACCTATACTCAGTGGCGGCTGGTGACATTTGAGAGTGGTGAGGCGTCAGATTTTTGCCAAACTACACGGCTGCGAGCAATCGTAGGGAGCGAGCATGAACAATCAACAGGGGATTCGGGGGGGTTCCCCCCAAGAAAATTTTGAAAAAAGAGTGGATAAATGGTGCGTTTTCAAGCAAATTTGAGGAAGCAGGAAGGTTAATAAAGCAATACGATTAAATTATTTATCATTTAAGAAATTGCCAATATTGCCTTTATATTTATTTTTCACTATTTGGTACATACATTGGATAAACAATTTTCGTAAACAGAGGACGGTGTAATATCATACTTATTTTACTCGTGATAAAGCAGTTTGTTCAATAACTTATTACAGTGCAACCTTCGAGCCACGTCTCTTGTCAATGAATAGTGAGGTGTGCATGCAGTAAAACCACATATTTATAAAGTATTTACACATTCATACACTTGTATTATATAGATATAAAATTAATAAATAACAATTTCAAGAATCCACCACAAGGGCCAGGGAAGACATGCATGTGACCTCAGAATCAACAGCTTTAAGTAGTAACTCACATTACTGGTATGTCTCTCCTGCACCTTCCTCCCTTCACACCTACGAGAGGAGTCACAATGACCCCCAGATACACAGCCCGCTCTAAAGCTCAGTGGCCAAATAAAGACTGGTGCAGTCTCACAGCCACCACCTGTTGACACCATTGTGTTTTCCTTTATATTTAACCCCTCCCTCACAACTCGCTCTGCTGGGATGAACAGAGATTCAACAACTACAACTTAAACCGAAGAGGTGCAGAATGAAAAGAAAGTGAGGTGAGAGAAGACTAGGGGCATATTACCAAGGAACAGGGAAAATGAACGCTAAGGGCGCTTAGCGTTAATTTTTTTAATGCCCACTATGGCTGGATAATATCGCCTGGTTATCGCGTTATTAACAACGCTAACTGCCTAGGCGATATAAAATCCAGCGATAGCGGCATTTTGGGAGGTTATCGCTGGTAATGCAGCGATAAAACTACAACAATAGGGATATCCTTGTTGATAGCCCATGGTGGACTTTGCATGTAATCCACCTCCCATTGGATTACATGGCTAAGTCTGAAAATTAGCAGACGTAAAAAAGCAGTGTTAACCGTGGTTAGCGCTGCTTTTTTGTCTCTAACAGGGTTAGCGTGAAGATTGCTAATAGGAGAAATGTCGCCTCGCGAAATTTCTCCTATTATTTTGCTCTGGAACGCCCACTTTGCATCTCATTAGAGATGCAAAGGGAAGCGTTTTTGTATGTTAGCACCCTGTTGTTGAAAGGGCGATATTTTTAGCTTCGCTTCTTTGGCTTTAAAGCCAAGAAAGCGGAGATAAAGCCATTGTTAATATGCCCCAAAGGGATTACGGCAGAGGACCAGGTCGATAGAAATCAGACAGAATTACGATGGCATAAGGCACAGTGAGAGGAAAGAAAAATGAAAGATGGAGCAAGAATTAGATTGAGACAATGTCAGGAAGACGTGGAAAACACGCTGATAGAAATGGGAGACAGGAGAGACAGGCGTGGGATTTAGATGGAAACTTTGCAAAGACAAAGAGAGAAACAAGAGGATAGAGGCGGAATGACAGACTGACGGAAGGGAGAAAATAGGTTTAACATGCCAAACTGCAAAGCTTTCCAATTAAACACTCCTACTTGACAGCTACATTTTCCAACCCTATACCTAAAAATATTTTAATCACTAATTCTTCCCGGTCATGTCTTGTTATTTAAGAAACACTTATTTAGTGCTGACACGGTGAGCTGATACACACTTCTGGCAGCTACAAATCTAGTGGAAAACTATTCACATCTGGATGCGATTTGGATACAACTTAGGCTAACGTTTCACCCTCTTACAGACACAAGGAAAGAAAAGACAAACCAACTTGCCTTCGTAAACAAGACCCCATGCATACAAATATTGCCATGTGCAGCCATTAAGGCATAGTATGCACAGTTAAGGTGAAGCAAGCAATCAGCTTGAAAAAACAATTACCGAGAAAACACAGGTGGTGGATTTATATTCCAGTTCCCGTGTATAAAACTCAAGCTCAGGTTTTAAACTATGTCATAACTGCTGGAAAGCAAATCCAACAGTCTACGGACCGGAATGCCTACCAGAAATAACACCGCTTGAGCCTTCTTTGTTGAAACTTGGCAAGACGTCAATCTGTCTTCTCCTTAAACCTGTTTAAGTAAGACCCTGTCCTGTGATCCCTGCGCTGGGTGGCCCCCTTTGCTGCAGCGCTGGCCAGGCTCGCTACAAGCCTCGGCTTTAAACACAAGGGGCCTTATTTATGAAGGCCTTGCGCCGCCGGTGCGTCACTTTTAAAATGGGAAAAAGTGACGCACAGGTGGCGCAAGGCCTTCATAAATAATGCCTAAGATTTTAGAGTAAGGATTATTTGGGTATTTGGGCTTGAATTTCGGAAGGACTCAGGCAAGTGCGTGCATCTTCATGCTATTTACGTTTTCTTTTTATCGATAGTATACTATAAGTGGCAGGAGCAGGCCACTCACGCCATCTGCTGCTTTCCTGACCCCGGCCACATTAACAATACTCCCCAGGGAGTTGGGATGCCGGGAAAGTTTAAAATTAAAAGATAATCAAAGAAAACTTACCCGATCTGCACCACTTCTGTTTGAGTGGAGTGCTCCTGGGCCGGGATCCCGCGCCCGCTCTTCTTGAACAGACAGGAACAGCCGGGACATCACTCCCAAACCCTCTACTCACGCTGCTCCAGCAGCGCCAGGATTGGTTGAGGGCAGAGATACTCCCTGCCCATTAGGAGACCAGGGCATGCGGCATGATGCAACCCTCGGTCTCTTAAGGGGAAGGCTAGTGTGCATGTTTGGGCTGATCATAAAAATTATCAGCCCAAAAATGAACATGCGCAGAATCCTGTGACTGTAGTGTGCTGCTGCCTGTCATTCAACTCCCTGAGTGCTGCCGCAGGCCCGCCCCCTCCCACCCCCTTCAGCGTCCCTCGTTCTACTTCTCCGACGCTAATTCCAAACTGGAGTCCTGATTGGAATTAGCGTCGGAGAAGTAGAACAAAGAATTTGAATGCCGTGGCATTAGTGGGGCAACACCACTGCGCCCTCAATGGACGCACCGCCACTGTGGCAACCCCTATATAATGTTAGTAAACTCAAAAGGTCTTGAATAAGGCTAGATCTAAAAATCAACACACAGGTCCAGATTTAGCATTTACTCACACGGCGCAGTGCAGCAGCCACAAATGCTGCGCTGTGTGAAAAGGAAAGAGGAGGAGAGCGCCATATTTACAGAAATCTGGCACTCTCCGACTTTCTCCCTAGAGCTGACGCAGAAATCCGTTGCCCTACGCCACGGAGACATCTTTACGCCATGATGCATTGACTGACTTTAAACCTTTTCCCTCTTTGTATGTGTGCTGTAAAGTGCAGCACACCTACAAAGTCAGAAAAGGAAGGAGAAAATAAAGCATTTCTCCCTCGTTGCGCCTGCTTCGAAAGGGTGCAGTTTTCTGATGCTAAAACCTGTTTACTTTAGTTAGTAAATAGGGTTTAGCATCAGAAACCATGGGTTGCATGGAAACGCCCATTCTCCACTTATGGCACGCTCCCTTGGCGCTAAGTAATGTGTTAGTTACTTTCACATTATTTTCATCAAGTTGGAAAGTAAATCGGAAAAAAAGATTTCATAACGATTTGCGTCACTTTTGTGACGCAAACACTGGGTCAAATCTTAGTAAATCTCCTCCGCAGTTGCTTCTATATATACAGGCTGCTTTTTCAATTCAATTTTACTTCAATTACAAAAAGACACAATTCAACTCAATTATATAGAGTTTCGTAAAATATTGTGAAGCAGACCTGCTGTTGCAATAATGCTAATGTTTTTACCGATTTAAGCGTGAATCAGTGGGTCTCATCAGGACCTGGTGCAAAATATAGAGGCATAAAGTAAACCTTTATTTAGAATACAGAGAAATTACGGGGCATATTACCAAGCAATAGTGATAATTATCGCTATTGCTTGGTTAGAGACAAAAATGCACCGCCGAGCTGCAGCGATTTTTATCGCCGATAAACCTTGGTATTACCAAGGTTTATCGCAAATGCGATAAAAATCGGCCGCAATGCATGAGTATCGCTGAAAATTCAGAGATATTCAGGCATTACCGAGCTAATGCTCTTAGCCATGTTATCCACCTCTCATTGGATAACATGGCTAAGAACTGCTCAGGGCAGGTGTTAGCTTTTGGAGATATTCGCGCTTAGCGCGAATATCTCCAAAAGTTGGTAATAGGAGATAGCGATGTTAGCGACTGTTTCCAGTCGCTAACAACTTGGCACGCCCACTTTGCATGTCATTAGTGATAAATATCACTGGCATGCAAAGCGGGGCCCAAGATGGCTGCTATCTCCAGGGCCGGCTCTAGGCATGTGCAAGCTGTGCACCTGCACAGGGCCACCAAACCCCAGGGGGCCACCACGCCAATATATATCCTTAATATATTAATCCTCTGAGGATGGATACTTATTTGCGTGGTGGCCCCTGGCAGGGATTTGGCGGCCTCCGGCTCTGTTCCACTTATAAACTCCCTGACCCCCTCCCCTCTTTACTGGTCTGCGCGCTCCGCCCCGCCCGGACCCCCTCTTCCGGGCCCCCTACCTACGCTTCCTGCCCAGGGCCACCATGAGCCTAGAGCCCGCCCTGCTATCTCCTACTAGCTTTCGCTAACTGGTGTTAGCGACAGCTGGGTAATAGGGGGATAATTTTATCTCCGCTTTCTTGGCTTTTAAAGCCAAAAAAGCGGAGGTAAACCCCCTTGATAATATGCCCCTACATCTGTTCTTTTAAATAGTTGTTCTGAACCCTCCAGGTAGAAACATAATAAAGTTGGACAGACTGATGAGAGCAGCTAGTTGTTGGGCGGAAAAAGAGTTCCTCAGACATATGCGCGAGACGACTTCTTCCCGGTTCTACATCTTTCAACCCGATCCAGCATGGACGCCACGCCTCTCATTCCAGTGTCTTCCAAACCAATGGCGAGCCATTCTAAACCAGTGAGGTGTTTGGTTTGTCGGATCTCAAGCAGGGCGTGGCCGCAGTACTAATATTTGCATATTTTCTGTGCAATGCTATCGACTTCTGCTTTTCTTTGTTTTTCTTTGTTAAATTGTCAATATTAACTTCTTTCAGTACCCACAGATCTTTCACTCCTTTCCATTTCAATCAAAAATTAATATATAAGAGTGGGCCTATTAAAAGTAGGTATTTCTTAGCATTAAGGCTCGATACTGTATATATTAGTGTTGAGAATTCAGCTCTTTACTATTTGTCCAGAAGGCTCCTTTTTAAGGGTACCGCCAGAATGTTGTCAATGGGAGAAGGTTTAAATTGTAATCTGGAAAAAACGGAAATCTGAGAAATAATATCGTATAACCAGAAAGAAGATGTCACACACGTTAGGATAAAAAGTGAGGAATAAATTCACGTTCAATTAGTGAGGAATAAATTCACGTTCAATTTTTGGGTTTCACTTACTATGCTACTTAACGGTGGATGTTGCCAGAAGATTCTATACAATCGTGTACAGTGAGGCTCGTCAATTATTGCAGAAATTGCCCAATTAATTTTAGCTTGTTTTGTTAACTGGATTTTCTGTTATTCCAGGTTACCTCCGTTCTAGATTTGCTGCTAAATAGAATGCTTTGCGAGAAGTTGTCTCTCCAGGCATAAATAAATGATTGCAACGAGCTAAAAGTTAAACAAAACAGACTTGCACAGTGTAAAGTAGCGGGCCCTGGGCCCACTGGCTAAAGAGACACTGACACTAGTGACATGGTACATAGCTGCCAAGATTTCAGATTGCTTTTGTGTAACAGTTTCATCATTTCAGTGTAATTATGAGTGACATTCTACTACTATGAGTGGCACTTCCTTGCAGAGCAAAAATCAAGCAAAGAAGAAGAGGGAAACTAAACCAAAGCAAAGAGGAAAATATCATAAATGACAACATTTTGTGCAATGGCTGGCTCTATAAATATCTTGAAACTGCTGGCAAACCACTGGAATGTAAGGTCACTAATATACCCCTCGTTCACAGATAATCGAACTGTAAAGCACTTGTGTCACTATGACATTAAACAATGGGGCATAATACCAACGTTTAGCGATATTTATCGCTAACGATGCTTAGCAACGACTTTTTTAACGCTAAGCATCGCCGGAAATTATCGCAGAGATAACTTGCTATTAGCAAGGTTTATCTCAGAAGAGATCAAAATCCTCACACTAACTGCCAATTGAGAGATTATCACTGGAAAACCAACGATAATCTCTCAAAGTTTGGCGTTAGCTTGATGATAGGGGCTCACAAATGTAGCCATGATATCCACCTTCCATAGGATATCATGGCAAAGTCAGGAAAATACCAGGTGTAAAAAAAGCAGTGCTAACCGCGGTTAGCGCTGCTTTTTTTTATCACTAACTGGGTTAGCGGAATCCTTGATAATAGGAGAAATGTCGCTTAACAACATTTCTCCTATTATTTTTCTCTGGAACGCCCCCTTTGCATCTCATTAGAGATGCAAGGGGAAGCGTAGAGAAAAAGGGTGCTAACATGCGAATTTGCGTGTTAGCACCCTGTTGCTGATAGGGAGATAATTTTATCTCCGCTTTCTTGGCTTTAAAAGCCAAAAAAGCGGAGATAAATCCCTTGATAATATGCCCCAACATTTTGGAAGTCAGTATTCCTGCACACCAACAACGATTCAGTTCTATTTCCCTCTGGTGCTACTCACACACCTACATCTGTTGCCCAGATAGCATAACAAATGAGACTTCACAATTCAAGAGTGCATGTTCCATTTATTATTCATGTAGCTTTCCTTTTAAGGTGTGTGTAGAGTTATTTTACATGCATTACCTCAAGGTGATTGACCAACTAAAATAGTGAAAGAATAAGAATACTTTGACCTTTTTCAGGCACATCTTTGCCCCTGTCCTGCCACACTCAGATACTGAGCACCATGCACTCAGTCGGCAATCCTGTGTGATAGTCAACTATGCAAACAAGTGACTGTCAACCTGAGCTAGCAGAGAGCGTCTTTAAAGAGAGGAGAGCTGAGGATCATTGGGCTTTTGATAGATGGTGCTCCCCGAAATGCAGCACTGTAGGCCGTTTTGAGTCTCTGCTCTCCTCTGCGAAGGTGGCTGCGCAGCGTGGCTCTGTGGTTCATGCGATGGGCAGGGCTGCTGTTGGCGTGCACATACTAACCAGGTAAAATAATGTGCTCTCTGTCAGTGACACCTAAAGAGGCTGTGTCCCAGGGGGGGCTGGTGACATTTAAAATTGGTGAGGTGTAAAAGTTGAGGTTAAGTGTTTTGTGGATAGCGAGCGAGCCGACTATCATAGGAGGGACTCGTCGGGAGAGGGACTTGCAAATTGTGTGCAAATGGAGCATTTTACAGCAAATTTGAGCGGTCAAGAATGTTTATAAAGCAATTTGAAGGTATATACTTGAAATATGCAAATACATTACAAAATACCCCATATCTTACAGCACTAAACGAGCCTCCTCTGCTCTACGTGCCTCATCTACCCTCCGTGCTTCCTCGGCCCTACGCTCCTCCTCTGCTTTCCGTGCCTCTTCTACCCTCCGTGCCTCCTCTGCCTTACGTACCTCCTCAGCTTTACGTACCTCCTCAGCCCTCTGATCCTCTCTTGCCTTATACTCCTCCTCTACACTCTGATGCACCCCGTCTACGCTCTGCCCCCTTCTGCCCTGTGATCTTCTTCTGCCCTCTTCACCTCTTCTACCCCTTTCCCATCCTCCTCTCCCTGGGGCTCTCCTGTGGCCGCTTCATCTGTCTTCTTCTCCTCCTCTTAAATCCCTCACACTGACAATCTTGTAGAATTCACTCAGCCAGTTTTAGGAGGCCTTCCTGCGCCAGAAAGCCCCCCCTGCGCAGGAACGCCTACATGTGGCGCAGGGCTTTACAACGGGACGCATCTCCCAGATGCGTCACGTTGTAAGTACCCCGCACCATGGCGCAGGATTTGCGCCGCCGCTGCGTCACAAATGTGACAAAACGGCGGCATAAATGAGGCGCAATGGGCTTGTAAATCTGCCCCACGATGCCTACCGTCTACTATCTGTTGGTTTCATAAAATGGCATATGGCATAACATCCGGCATCACAGGGTGGACCCTGAAGGGCAGATTTACAATAACGGGTGCATCCCTGCATATCAGCAGGGATGCGCTATTTATTGTGCGCCATGCCTCTGCCACCATGGATGCGCCGCATTTACAATGGGGCAAAAACGGCACAGATGGGTGACGCATCTGTGCCGTAAAAGCAGGGCATTGCTGGAGTTGCGTCGCAAGTGCGACACAGCTCCAGCAATGCTCTGGAGGCCCTATTCTTACAATGCTGCGTCAATCCGTACGCCTGCTTCAAGCAGGCGCAGGCTTTTGACGCAGCATGGTCTCAAAAGTTACTGAGTGAAATCTTGTAGAGAGGAGTTC
Source organism: Lissotriton vulgaris (assembly GCF_964263255.1). Classification (NCBI taxonomy): domain Eukaryota; kingdom Metazoa; phylum Chordata; class Amphibia; order Caudata; family Salamandridae; genus Lissotriton; species Lissotriton vulgaris. The sequence goes on along the minus strand of NC_141685.1, from coordinate 280,433,081 downwards.
CTGCGCTGGAATCCCTCCCCCCCCCCCCCCCTGCGCAGGAACGCCTTCTCCTAGCGCAGGGCTTTACAACGTGACGCATCTCCCAGATGAGTCACGTTGTAAGTACCCCGCACCATGGCGCATCTTTTGCACCGCCGCTGCGTCACAAAAGTGACGCAACGGGGGCGTAAAAGGGGCGCAAGGGGCTTGTAAATCTGCCCCTGACTGCAGCTGTGCCTCGCCGCCTCCACTTTTATTACTTGAGCCCTGGCAGGTGTCCAAGAACGCCAGCCGCCCCCAGTGGGCACAGCCGCACTCAGGCACACAGTCACCCCCGGCCTGTGGATGACTCCCAGGGCTCGAGCGGGGATCAGCGCCCGGTCTCGGGGTGTCGGGCCCCACTCCAAAAATAGAAGCGTGCGTGGACTCGGTTCATCATCTCAGCCTTTTAACTTCTCTCACGGCCATATGATGGTCTCATTTGTGAGCATGTCACACACTGTAATTAGCTGTACTTGTGAGATGATTACACACGAGGGTCAGCGTGTAACAAACGTAAAAAATACTCAATCATTCAGGTGAATTAGATTGTGTATAGGGTCTCCCCAAATACCAACTGCCAAATGTTTCAAATGCAGTGTTTCAGCGAGATATTGAATTCGAAGCAGCACCTCTTAAATCGATGTCAGTGTAAAGCAAACCTTGTCAGGATAAATCTAACAAAGCTTACTTCAAAAGTTAATTCCGGTGAAATGTGATTGTTGAAGAGGAAGTAGACTGGTGAATACACCACAATCTACCCTCAATGTTTATCCCAGATACTGACACAAAACAGGTATTTATTTGCCAAACAAACCTGCTCATGGAACCAGAATCGCATGCCAGGGGCAGTATACAGTTGCGGCGTGGCGTTGGGGGCCGGGGAATTAAATATAAAAAACAGAAAACTTACATCACAGCCGACCCGCATCACCTCTGCTCCCCTAGGCGCCTTCACTAACGGCACTGACTGAAGTAGACTGACAACCCCTCTCAGCCAATCCTGGCCCTGCCAGCAGCGCCAGGATTGGCTTAGGGCACGGATACTCTTCGCCCGCCGCCTGCTCATTAGGAGACCGAGGGGCTCCTAATGGGCATGCGTCATCCAGTGCAAACACAAGTGCGCATGACTGGGCACGGGCGAAAAATTTGCTCACCTTCCCCACTCATGCGCACTTGTGCTGCTGCCTGTTGCCCCTGGTCTGACAATCATGTCATTCAACATGACGTCGGACCGCCCACCCCCTTCATACTCTGAAGGGGGTGGGCGGTCCGACGTCATGCTGACTGACATGATTGTCAGTTCTCCCTCACGTCTCTGAACTTAAGTAAACTGATTACTTAAGTTCAAAGATGCTGCAGAGGGAGCTGCGGGCCGGGGGGCTATGCCCCTAAGCCCCAATGGACGCACCGCGTCTGCCTGCCTATAATATCAAAGGCAACGCTGCCCTGAAAGCAGGCTCATTAACTGGGAAGGGGTTCTCTTTTGAGATCAGATCCGATATTTCTCAGACCACTCTGAATAGACAGTGGGAGTTAGGGAAAAGAATGGATGAATTAAAAAAAGCTAGGTGGGTCTATGCAGCTAAAATTCCTGGCCACCCTGAGGGTGATGATAAATAACAAGATGCATAATTTGAGAAGTTGTGAAGAGGCCGATTCTTTACTTGAGAAGGTCAGGTCCAATCAAGTATGATTACAGGATTGGAAGGAAATTTCCTTGATGAAACAGACCCAGGATTGGGTCAGACAGTCTCTTTAAGCCATATTTGTTTGGTAAAGATTATTTCTTTTTTGCAAAGTTACTAGCATTCCTTCAATTTTTTCAGTTTTTGGAAGTATTATTTTAGTATTTCTTTCTCCCTGGTACGGCCACATGGCTAGATTAACCAAAATGGGTAGTGGTAGGGTTCTCCATGGATGGGGGGAATGAAAGGGGAGGTTTTGGGTGCAGAAGGTGGGGAGCATAGAGGGAAAAAACAAACAAAAATCATTTTTCTCTGATAATCCTCGAGGGTAGTGAGTCCTTACAGACGCTAAGATGGAAATAGGCAGTAAGGGAATCCAAGGGGCATATTACCAAGGGGGGCGATATGCAATTAGGCCGTTTTCGGCTGCTAAGCAGCGATAATTCTATCACCCTATTAGCAAGCTGTCGCTAACTGATGTTAGCAACAGCTTTTAGGCGATAGTGAGCGGTTTGGGGCCCGCTTTGCATGTCAGCGATGTTTATCGCTAATGACATGCAAAGTGGGCGTACCCAACCAGTTAGCGACTGAAAGCAGTCGCTAACGTCGCTATCGCCTATTAGCAAGGCAGGCGTAGTGTTGGAAATATTTGCGCTAAGCGCGAATATCTCCAAATACTAACACCTGCCCAGATCAGTTCTTAGCCATGTTATCCAATGGGAGGTGGATAACATGGCTAAGAGCATTTCGTTGCTAATGCATGAATATCGCTGTATTCTCAGCACAATGGAGAAAAACATTGCTAATAGCATGTTTTCTCCGCTAACATATCCAGCAATAGGCAGCGATAAAAAAAATCGTTGCTAAGCCTATTTAGCGATAAATACCGCTACTTTTTGGTAATATGCCCCCAAATTCTTTCCTGGAACATAAATGGGTTGCGAGTTAGGAGTAGGAGAGCTAAAATTTGTTAAAATGGTCTCTGTTCTGGCCCTTAAGAAGGGGAATGCCAACACATTTGTTACAACCCTGATGGTGAGGAAAGCACTACAGCAGAGGCTGGCATGAAGCGAATAAGTCTGTGCAGTGCCTCACGGTGCCATGCAGTGAACGGTGCTGCCCCCGTGTTATTGAGGTAGCACCGCAACTATCAGAGCTATGCTAAACGGCGTGTGCTGTGTGATGACAATCCCCATGCAGTGCTTCGCCCCTGCCCCATGAAGGTGTTCCATGGGCAAAGTGGTGATGCCAGAGTTGAGGGCCAGGGCTGAACGTTGACCATCACGCCCCTACAGAAGGCTAAAACTGACTGGTGCGGCTCCCACCCCCCTCTTGGTCATGGAGGCAGATGCTACAGGCCGCTTCTACGAGAAAGTGAGGAGTTTTTCGCTTCCTGGTAACCTTGCAACACAGTAAGGGGCATATTGATCATTTTTTTCATGCAGCGCATAAAGTCACCTTGCTGCACTGCTCTGCATGACAGGGAAGGGGCAGGAATGCGCCATTCTTAACATTGCACAGCACATTCTTGGCTTTTTCCTGCGTTTGGTGTTATGTTATGTTATGTTAATGAATTTGTTAAGCATGTGAATACCCAAGGGTGTCTTTGCGCTGAGTGATGGATAATGTCAATATCTGTAAGACGAAAGAAGAGAATGACTATTGCTCAAATAGCCAGGTTTTCAAGGCCTTCCAAAAGGCAAATAGAGTTGGAAGAGTTCTGATAGAGAGAGGGAGTGTATTCCAGAGTTTGGGAGCAGCTGCCCTAAAGCTATTGCCACCCCATTTGAAAACTCTCGGAATTGCTAGCAGTTTAGGTCCTTGGCTTTTTGGGACATACCAGTAAAGTGGTCGTCTCAAAAACATGGGGGCAGTGTTATGAAGTGCTCTATAGGTAATACAGAGGGCCTTGAAGATGATGCTGTTCCTAACTGGAAGCCAATGAAGCTTATGCAAATGATTTCGGACTGGTGCACAATGCGCTGCCTAGTGTCAATGCAGGCACCCTTGCACCATGGTGCAAGGGTGCCTGCGTTGTAAGAAGGATGGTTTTGTGCAGGAAGGGATACCTTTCTGTACAAAAGCAATCCTGAGAGGCATTTTCCTCTATGTGCATTGCACAATGCAGCACACATAGACAGAGGCCTCACCCTAATGAAGATATTTCTCCCCTTTACGCCTAACTTGGGGAGGCGTAGCATTTTGATGCATTCCCGGGTTTACCAGTGTTGGTAAATCTGAAAATGCACCAAATCCATGGGTGGATGCGTGGGAACACCACCCCTCCACCCATGGAACTCCTTCCTAGGGCAGAGAAGCGCAACATAGCGATTTGCGCTTTGTTGCATTACTCTAGATTCATCAAGCCAGGCAAGGCCACCTAAGGTGTGCTTGCCTGGCTTGATAAATTTAATTTAAGAGTTGCTTCGCTCGTGCGCCACATTGCGTGGTGCAAGCGTGATGCAAGTCCTTGATAAATATGCCCGTAAGTGTCTCTTGTGTCTGAAAGAGTGGGGATAATAAGCATCTACCAAAGCACAGCCAAAAGAAAGGCGTCCAGCTCAGAACGGTTCACGGTGTTCAGAAATGAGCCCGGGCTGCCAGCGTTGGTCAGAACAAGTGCAGCAAAATGACAGAGGCTGCCCTCCAGAGGGGACGCATGCTTGAAAGGAAGAAGAAAAGGACAAGATGAAGGGAATGCGCTCCTGAACACCACATAGAAAATACTGCAAGAAATAAAGGGCCATATTATCAAGAACAGCGATAACATTATCGATGCTTTAGCGGCAGGAAACTGCTGCTAAAGCGGCGAAAGGGGCTTGATAATATGCCCTTGAGAATTCCCATAGAAGCCCAGGTTCTGGCGTGAAGGAGATCAAACCTGGTGTTCGATGGGAATTCTCAAGGGCATATTATCAAGCCTCTTATCGCCGTTTTAGCGGCAGTTTCCTGCCGCTAAAGCAGCAATAATGTTATCGTTGTTCTTCATGATATGGCCCAAAGAGTGTTGAGTCTGTTATTCCATCTAAAAGTGTCAGCAAAGCACAGCAACCGTAACCAAGATGGCGGCTGCATAGTGTAGCAAATCACCTCGCAGCAGGAGAAGGACCCGCTGGCAGGCTGAACAAGGAAACTCACCACTCTTGTTTGGGGATTCGCGGAGCCTAACGAGGTTAGGTACCCTAGAGAAAAGAGTGCAAGGAACGCGCTCGGGTTGGGATCTATTAAAGACTGCTTGTGTGGTGTGCCCCTACAAAAGAGAGTGCTGGCATCCCTCTCAACGCCAAATGCAGAAAATGATTTTGATTACAATGATAAGTCTAGAGTCATCCTAAATGCATTCATCAAACAAATACTCTAGGGGCTGCCTGTAGACAATAGCGTTATCCACATCTGAAGCGCATACATGAGCACGCAAGAGATCATCATCTGAGAGAAGCCACACCAGATAGAAAGCACAGCAGCACCAAAGCAGTGCCTAGGATACGGGTGAAGCAGGAGCCGAGAGCTGCTCTGCCTCATCGAACCCTCAAACATTCCAGTTTTCAGCTCTCACCATGAATCCCATATTGGCCAGACTAGCTCCAACCTGGCCTTTCGATGGAAAAGACTGGTTTGTGATGATGCCTCCACTAGTCAGCAGATGTACCACACCAGCCAGTCACTATTCCAAGGCACAAACAACAGGAGAGGGCAGCTCCTGGGCAGCCAACAATAAGAAACACAAAAGATGAGCAGCCCTAACCAAAACATCTGGGGCAGAAGGTCAATAAAGGACATTGAGGACATCAGCACATGGGGACCCCTCCCCCACACCAAAAAGAGACGTTGTCTATAATGACTAACTGTGCACTCACAAGAACAATAAAACAGAAAGGCTGTGCACCACCACACCTTCCATGTGGCCAACAGAGGATGAGCTCTCTCACCAGTAATAGATAGAGGAGGTACCCAGATGGTAGTCCACCATTCGCAGAACACTGCCCCAGTGCCAGAAAAAGAAAAGAGAGATAGGTGCGGCGCAGCTAGACTGCAGCCAGGAAAGTAAACTATCATGCCTGCAATGCAGGCAGTGCCACCAGAAGAGTGCATAGGCACTGACTGGTGACACAACCTGGATGCAGTGCCATCCATGTGCTACAGCCACATAGAAAGAGGAAAACACCTCTTAGGATTGTATTTGTGTACCAAGGTGCCCCTTCTTACACAAAACAATCTTGCCCACAAAGCAGACAACTTGCAGCATGGTGCAAGAGTGCCTGTGTGGGCGCACAACAGCAAAATGTGCACCGGCTATAAGGAAAGGAATGCACGGTATCTTGTAAATACGGTGCATTCCTGTCCTTACGAAAGGGCATAGGGCAGCTCAGCAAGTGGCCTTGCGGTGCTGTCCCACGCCAATGTCTAGTAAATATGCCCCTCAGTTTACATATCGCAGAGACATCACATTGTCTGTCTAAGTCTGCCAGATGAACACAGCCCCAAATTGGAGAACATCCAAAGAAAGCAAAGCCAGACCAGAAGGTGGATGGAAGCATCAGATACCGAAACTGTGGTTCAGACACTGGGACTAAATCATCCTGCAACCTTAAGGTACACTGTGCCGCACCCTACCAACCATGCATGGAGGCAGTGACGCCTGAAGGCGCAAGTCCTGCACCAACTAAAGAATGCAGGAAGAATCAGAGCTCCCTTCGGCCCACAGAAGAAGGTCCCTGAAGAGGGAACACGCAACACATGGCCAAACGCCACACAGCCCAGTGATTGCCTTGATCATTCCTAGCAGGAACCCAAGGCTGGCGTTCACAATACAGATACAGTCAACCACTGAGAGGCCCGGAGCGTAATTTGAGCCGGTGGTTTCCAGTGCTCTGCACCGGCACTTAATTGCCAAAACCGGTGCTTGTGGCATTCTGCCACAAAGTGGCGCTGTACGGAATGACCACAACAACAGTCAATTATTAATTCAATATGCATTACAATGACTATTCCTAAAACGTTGTGAAATTCACATTAAAGGAATACATAAGACGTGGTTGAAAGTTAAGGTGGGTTTAATAAACCTCATCCACGAACAGCCAAGAGCAACTGACAAAGTCAAGAGTTCTCATTAGGAATCAATGTACAGGGTTCTGAGAGCTAAGAACACTGGTAAAGGCTCACAGGTCTTAAAGGGAAAGAAAGGAAAATATCACACATCTCCCTTCCTTACATTATAAAAAGTAAAAGAAAGAAAGGACAATTTTCATAAAATGAAACTTCAGTAAAGCAAATAAACAAAGATATAGGAATGAGCAGAAAACTTCATGTGAAGCAACATCGGAATAGCAATAAATAAAGACATTCGAAAAACATTAAAATGGTTAGAAGCACTATAAACTCCATGTGAAGTAACAACAGGAAAATACTTAAACATAGTCTTTCAAATAGCAGGGAGCTCTGCGAGTTCTTTGACTCCTTTTGTATGAAGGCAAGGACCTGTCAAGAGAACTGTTAGCAACATGGTGAAAGAGACAACTTGGGATTAACAACAACCACACGACTCTTATTCCAGATTCTCCCATCTTCCTTCTTAATAGCATTCTTAAAAATCTTAACAACAGCTCTAACATCAGTGTATTTCGACCACGGTTTACGTCCTACCGGAGTCTTTATTTTTACAAAATCCCCCAATTTGACCTCCTGATACCCCAACACACTTTTTCTTATCAAAATATTCCTTGCGAGCGGTTTGTTTAAATAACTCTCTGGTTCTCCATTCCCCAATGTCATTGTGAACCAGAACTTTATTTAAACTCATCCACCCAGGACACCACAAAGTATTTGGAACTCTCCCTTTGAACAACTCAAATGGAGACCTCCCAGTGGAAGAATGAGGGGCAAAACGATAAGTATTAATCCTGTCCTGAAGAGTTGACTTCCAATTCAAACCAGAAGACCGAGCTAGCTGTATTGACTCTTTAAGAGTCTTGTTGACTCTTTCAACAGCGCCATTAGTTTCCGGATGGTATAGGGAACACCTTTTATGAACCACACCACATTTTTTTAAAAAGTCAGCAAACATAGAGGAACAGAATTGTGGCCCATTGTCAGATAACAAGCTATTAGGAAAGCTTTCCTTATTAAACAAACCTTCTAAGAACTTAATGATAGAATCAGAGGTAATATCCCTGACCGCAAAAACTTCAATCCGTCTAGAGTAAAGATCAATTAGAACAATAAGGTAAGGAGTATCAGAAACTCCAGTCAAAGGACCCAAAATGTCAATTGCAACTTCATCCCAGGGATGACTTGGTAAAACCCTTTTAACCATAGGCATTTGTTTTGTCTTTAAAATCTTGTCACTAGCACAGCATTCAACACAATCCCTGACCATCCTCTCTATTTCCAAGTCCATGCCAGGCCACCAGAATTGCATACGTAGGATCTCTTTTGTTTTCACAATGCCTAAATGACCGCAATGGGCATGAGACAACAATTTTTTTCTTAGACTACCGGGAGGAACAAGTTTAGTACCACGAGTTAATAAACCTTCACTCACAGAAAGTTCATCCGAGACTAACAACCACGGCTTTCCCAAGCGAGTATTGTTCTTTAATGAAAGAATAACTTTACAAATCTCCTCATCTTTCTCTAACTCCATCCTCCATTCAGATTCATCTATTGCACCATCAGTCACCTCACACACATTTGTGTATTCATCCGACTCACAGATATCATCTGTTTCAAAATTTTCAGTATCAACCAACCTAGATAAACAATCAGCTGACTTATTAGCTACCCCCGGAATATATTGAACTTCAAACTCATATTCCTGTAAGGAAACAATCCATTTTCTGATCCTCGATGATATAGCGTCTAGACCTTTTTTAGAAAAAACTTCTCTTAAAGGCTTGTGATCAGACAGAATACAAACCTTTGTCCCCCAAATAAAATTTTTAAACTTCTTCAAAGCCCAGAAAATTGCAAGAGACTCCTTCTCTATCACAGAGTAATTACACTCCAATCCTTTAAGACAAGGCGAAGAACAGCAAATAAGAGAATCTTCCCCATCTTTCTTCTGAACAAGCACCGCTCCTATACCTTTGTCACTCGCGGATCTATGACAGAATTTCGACAGACAGAATTTCGACCTACACAAATATCGGCGTAATTATATCGATAGCAAAAATATCGACGCCCTATGTACAACATGGTAAGTACCAAAATATCGAAAATTTAATATCGATGTAAAAAATATCGTTGTTAAATATATCGATTTTTTTTAAATTTAAAATAACATTAAAAAAACTGTAAATAATACATAATAATTACTTAAACATATTTAAATATATGTAATAATTGTTAAAAAAAAAAATAATACATATTTAATAAAAAAAAATAATGAATCATATATAATATATAATTACTTAACAATAATTACTATTCCCACTCCAGTGGGTGCAACAGTAGGGAAAACTGACCCTGAACACTAAAAATACCCCTTTACCCAAAAACCTAAAACTGACCCTGAACCCTAAAAATACCCCTTTACCCATAAACTGAAAACTGACCCTGAACCCTAAAAATACCCCTTTACCCAAAAACTGAAAACTGACCCTGAACCCTAAAAATACCCCTTTACCCAAAAACTGAAAACTGACCCTGAACCCTAAAAATACCCCTTTACCCAAAAACTGAAAACTGACCCTGAACCCTAAAAATACCCCTTTACCCATAAACTGAAAACTGACCCTGAACCCTAAAAATACCCCTTTACCAAAGAACTGAAAACTGACCCTGAACCCTAAAAATACCCCTTTACCCAAAAACTGAAAACTGACCCTGAACCCTAAAAATACCCCTTTACCCAAAAACTGAAAACTGACCCTGAACCCTAAAAATTCCCCTTTACCCAAAAACTGAAAACTGACCCTGAACCCTAAAAATACCCCTTTACCCAAAAACTAAAAACTGACCCTGAACCCTAAAAATTCCCCTTTACCCAAAAACTGAAAACTGACCCTGAACCCTAAAAATACCCCTTTACCCAAAAACTGAAAACTGACCCTGAACCCTAAAAATACCCCTTTACCCAAAAACTGAAAACTGACCCTGAACCCTAAAAATACCCCTTTACCCAAAATTAATTAATATTACAAATAAATTACTTCCCACCCTATTCCCCTATAAACCCACAACCCGCTCCAGTAGTAAAACATATAATTTAGTTAAAAATATACATAAATTATCAATTAATTATTCAATTAATCAATTAAAATAAATCATTGCCAATTAATATTTAATTGCAAAATAAATTAATAATTGAAAAATAATTATTTAATTACAAATAAATTACTTCCCACCCTATTCCCCTATAAACCCACAACCCGCTGTGGTAGTAAAACATAATTTAGTTAAAAATATACATAAATTATCAATTAATTAATCAATTAATCAATTTAAATAAATAATTGCCAATTAATATTTAATTGCAAAATAAATTAATCATTGAAAAATTAATTATTTAATAACAAATAAATTACTTCCCACCCTATTCCCCTATAAACCCACAACCCGCTGTGGTAGTAAAACATATTATTTACTCTTATATATTTTTAAATTATAAAAACATATTAAACACATATTATAACAATTAATTTAAATACTTAACTTATATTTCTAACACATATTAGTAAATCGAAATTACTTACATCGATATATATGCTATCGATATTAGTAATTTCGATATTACTTACCTTAGGGTCGATATTCTGGCCATCGATATTCTGGACATCGATATTCTGTCCCATCGATATTAGCAACTCGATATTAGTGTAGGTCGAAATGAAAAATTCGATATTTTGACTGTTTACCGTCACTCGCATCCGTAAATAAAACAGTGGGAAGGCCTGGTACAAATGCAAGAGAAGGAGCTTTATTTAATTCTTTCTTAATACGTACAAATTCACTCATGCACTCTGTCGACCACTCAAAAACAACATTCTTTGCCGTCAACCTCCTTAGATTATGAGTCTTTTCTGCAAAATTTGCAATACATTTTCCATAAAACTCAGCCATCCCCAGAAACGAGAGTAGTTCCTCTTTACTAGTGGGTTTTTTCACTTTGTCAATAGACTCTACCAAGTCTTTCTTTGGAAAAACACAATTTCCAGTGATACGGTGCCCCAAATAGTTAACTTCCTGTACTCTGAACTTGCACCTCGGCCACGCTGGCCAGGAAACAGCTCCATTGGCTCCCACTGGAGGACCGCATTCTGTTCAAAACCCTGTGCTTAATCTATAGGACCTTAGCAAAAAATAGCTCTATAGGAATCGGATCTATCCTGTCCTGCTATAGTCCTTGCAGGAACTTACGTTCCTCTAATCAGGCTCTTCTATCAGTCCCGCGTATCAGAAAAGCTCGATGGGGAGGTAAAGCCTTCTCCAATCTTGCACCCAAGTGGTGGAACGGTCTTCCCATGGAATTGAGGTCCCTCCCCACTCTGCAGCTTTTCAGAAAAGCCCTGAAGACCCGTCTCTTCGCGCTCGCATATGCATAGTCTGATCTGCCATCTTTTCTGATTTATTTTGATAGGCGCCTTGACACCTTAGGGTTTTAGTTGCGCGGTACAAATTATCTTCAATTTCAAATTCAATTTCATTTAGCCCTTTTTAGAGATATTCCCGCCCCATCTAATCGTTTCAAAACAGCACACACACGACTACCATGTTCGAGAATGTCATTACCATAAATCAAAAGATCATCTTGATAACACTTAGCGCCAATCAACCCTCTTAAAATTTTGGACATAATACGTTGAAAAACTGAGGCCGCAGAAACAAGAGCAAAAGGCATTCTCTTAAATTTAAAAGTGCCCATGGGTGTAATGAATGCAGTCAGATCCTGAGAGGAATTGTATAGCTCCACCTGATGGTAAGCGGAAGCTAAGTCAAGAGAAGTGAAGTATTTAGCACCTTCTAAAGTGCCAACCATCTCATCTATATTGGGAAGGGGAAACCTATCCACCACAACTTCTTTATTCAATGATCTTAAATCTATGCATAGACGAATTTCCCCTGTTGGTTTTTTAGCAATAACAACGGGGGCAAGCCATTTAGTTGCTTCAACTGGTTCGATAATGCCATTTTTTACAAGTTTATCTAACTCTTCTTGGACCTTAACTTGCTCCTGCCGCTGTGAAGTCAACGCTTCACTTCCTTTCCCAAAGAAACAGCCGCTGGAGGAGAGACAAGGTCGGTTTTTCTTTAGTTGTTGTCATGTTGAGGTCGTTTCCGATCGTCGCCAGTAAAACGTTGTGCAATTCACATTAAAGGAATACATAAGACGTGGTTGAAAGTTAAGGTGGGTTTAATAAACCTCATCCAAGAACAGCCAAGAGCAACTGACAAAGTCAAGAGTTCTCATTAGGAATCAATGTAAAGGGTTCTGAGAGCTAAGAACACTGGTAAAGGCTCACAGGTCTTAAAGGGAAAGAAAGGAAAATATCACAATTACCTGCTGCCCAAGACATTCTTATACCTTTGGGGATCTGAAGCAGTCCTAATTGTCACACTTGTAGGAATGTGATTGTTAGTAGTTCTGTTACTACCATTGGCAGCACGGCAGAGGCAATGAATGGTGCAAGCTGCAGTGACCTCCTGACAAAAACCCTGGAATTTTTTTTTTTACATATTAAGCACTGGGGAGGCCCTGTTGACCAGCCCCAAAGAAGGTGCCTACTGCTGCACCCAGAGAAGAGGCATGAGCAACGAGAAGTCCTGTCAGCATAACGAAATAGAAGTTGCAGGCTGAAGCACAAGGAATAAGGAAGAGAAGGAAGTGTGACCTGCTGGTCCACACTGGGAAATCTGATGCTCAACCAAGCCCAGGAGGGTAGATCAAAAGAGGTTACAGGGCTGAAAGCCACACTCAAGAAGACTCAAGCTGCTTATTGAGCGCACCTAGACACACAAGCAGCAAGCCATCAAGGGGAAATGACCTGGTGACAGCACAGCAGGAGAACTGAGAGTAAGCCAAAAGCACATGCAAACTGAGTTATTGCCCTATGCTTCCCGGTGTATTTGCCCAGACACCATCACTGACAGTTCAGCAACCCAAAACATCTAGACAAAAGGATGCAGATGCCTCCACAAAGAAAGAATGAAAGCACCTGGCCACCATCAAACCTAGCTTCTTAACGATCCAAGAAAGAATGCCTTCAACCATCAAGGAAAGTCGTTGCCTTGAACCGTACAGGTTCACCACACGACTGGCAACTCCAGCATGCCAGTCTTGTCTTAATGTGTCATCTTTGCCATCCATGGAGCATCGATAATCCCCAGTGGAGTCCAACACTGCTATGAGAACTATAGACTAGAGGCACCAGTGACACTTGGAAGAGATGGACTTGACTCCGCCCAACCGTCGGATACCAGGAGGGGGCGAGACCTTTTAGCAGGGACCCCAACAGGTCTCAGATGATTTAAACAAGCTAAGCAACATTGCCAAAGCATGCTTCATGGTGGATGCTTTGCTGTGGATTTTCAACCGTTGACACTAACCACGAATCATATTGAGCATCAGTAGAGTGAGCCAACTCCAAACAAGGGGCCTCATTTATGAGAAATTACGCATCTCTGCGTGAAAGCAGCGATGCGTCACTTCTCAGTGCGCACTCCTTGCGACATTCCTGATGCGTCATATTTAATGTATGACGCATCATGTCGCAAGGAGTTACAGATACGTCAGTATTTCTGACGTATCTGTAAGCACAAAAGTGACGCATTGCTGGAGTGTGTCACAAAAGTGACACAACTCTAGCAATGCGTCCTTTCCCATGGGGCAAGCCCCATGTGAAAGGGCCTGCGTCAGTCTTACGCCTGCTTGGAGGCAGGCGCAAAATTTTGACGCAGCGGCGTCCTAAAAGTGACACAGTGAAATCTCGTAGATTTCACTGCGTCACTTCTACGACCCTTCTTGTGTCAATACCCCCTGTGCATACATTATACCTGGCGCAGGTATAATGTGGCACAGGGGTTTACAAAGTGACGCATCTACCTAGATGCGTCACTTTGTAAATATGGCGCAACAAGGCGCACTTTTTACGCCACTGGTGCATCACAAAAAGTGACTTACCAGCGGTGTAAAAGTGACGCACAGCCTCATAAATGAGGCCCAAGGGAGCTCACTTCAACCAGCATGCAGCCGTAGGATCCCTGGGGCCTCTGGGCCAGCGTTTGTGTCCTGAACCAGGTTAAATTATAAATGCAAGCGGAGATTACTTGTTGCAGCTCGTTTGATCAGTGCATGCACCCACATGTTGCCCTGCTGATCGACTCTAGGGACTGATGGACTATGTGGTATTCCATTTATTTTTATTTTGTTTCCACAGGTTGGACTGGTTGTATTTTCTTTCGGATTTTGGGAGAAATAAAGTACACAGCTGGACATGCCTTGCAACAGCTCCTCCATAGACCCATCCACACCCATCCAACCCAGGCGTCACCAGTGAGGAGACCCTGTGAATTAAAGGGTCCAGGTACACATGCTCAGAGCCAGATTTACATCCATTTGACTGGTGTCTGCGTCATGATTTCCTCTACACGTGGGCCTAGTGCTGAACAATATTACAACTTTGATTATTCATTTTTAATTGCGACAAGCTGGTGGGACTGACGTTATTAAACATAATTAATGGAATGTTCACTCAATCTAACTTTTAACACATTTGTAATATTTTTAAATGTATATATTAAGCATCATTCTACGTAGAAAGCCCTGTAAAAATGTATCTTAATAGTGGCGGTCCCTTCCAGTCAATTGTTTTTTCAAGCTAATCCTTAGACCTTTTACCTGTCAAGGAAAAAGTTCATGTTAGTCAAAAACAATACATTACATTACATCACTTTACATGTACTACACCTGTCTTCATCTGTATCCTCCTCTTCACGACTGCCGTCCGGTTCCTGGAGTGAAGAGAAAAAGAGACAAACAGGTTAGTTTTCCCTCCAGGACCCCCCACCAAAACTTGGACAGGGGGCCCCTTTGGGCCTACAGGTGTTGACGTCACCTGATCCATCCAGTGCTGTATAGTCCCACAGGAGGCTGTGGATCATCTTCCGGCAGCCAGGGATCGATGTCTCCTTCTTCCCTACTAGCAGGCGGTTTATGGGAAACAGAAGAACGGGGCATATTATCAAGCCTGGGCGATAAAATTATTGCTGCTTTATCGGCAGGAAACTGCCGATAAAGTGGCGATAATGGGCTTGATAATATGCTCTATTGAATTCCTATCGAAGCTCATGTTAAATGCGAAGGACATCTAACATGAGGTTCGATTGGAATTCCATAGAGCATATTATCAAGCCCATTATCGCAACTTTATCGGCAGTTTCCTGCCGATAAAGCGGCGATAATTTTATCACCCAGGCTTGATAATATGCCCCAACATCTTTAAAATAGCACAGGACCCTCTAGCAGTCCAAGATGTAATCGAGTGCATGTTTCCCTGGGAACAAACAATACATTACAGAATCCGCTGTGATGCACGTTGTTAGTATCAACGCCCCAAGCTCCATGCTTAGGGCCTTCAGCAAATCCTGTGCGTAGGCCTATTCCCAGAAGAGATTATATAATTTCTCATCTGCAGTGCCTAGATTGGTTGAGCCCTCTAGTGTGCATGAAGGCTCTCACTGGCAGACCTCAGGGACATATTTGCTGTACCGGGCATCAGGCATTTCTCCAGGAGGCTGGAAGGGTGGGGGCAGTTTTTGAGTCGTGGAGGTCATTTGTGGTATTGGGGGCCTGTTTTGTAGCGGTGTTGTAATATCAACCCCCAATAAGAAAAGCTGTAGGCAAGCGTTTTCAGCCTCCCGGTGCCAGGCAGTGCTTCCACAGGGGGTGGCCCGAGAAAATTGCCAGGGCTACTTTGGGTTCCCAGTCCGGCCCTGGCACACCTCCTTGGATGGCCATCCAGACAATGCCTTTGTGGTGGTTGGTCAGGCTCTTGGAGACGACGTTCTCCCACACGTGGTCTCCTGTAACAGATGGTAGGGTGCAGATCAGTTTGCTGACATCCCTCTCTCGGATCTGACATTGGGTGACCTTTAGAGTCCACTGGTTCAAGGCGGCAGCCACCAGATCAAACTCCTTGATGAACATTACTACTTCCTTGTAGAACCACTGGGTATCCCAGTTTTGGGTGAATTGTGCTCACCCACTCTGCCCATCCGTGGCTCGCCCACTTTGGCAACAGGAAGAAGCATGAGAGCCAAAATGGGTCTCATCTTCAGTCCTCAGGGTGCTTCTCATGCAGTCCAACAGGAGCCTGAACCAACACCAGAAGCGGCAGCCAAGGAGGCAGAAGATACCACGGAACCAGCCATGGCAAATGGGAAGAAGAAGGAAAGGAAACCAAAGAAGGGGAAGCAGAAGGAGCACCGCAGCGGAGGCAAAGACTGAATAAAAGAGAAGTGGAGCCAAGTGGGGTCCCAGAGGCTGCGAGACAAGTGCCGTAAGGAGAAAGGAGAGAAGGCTACAGGCAACAGGCCAGGGCCAAAGGACAACAGGCACCTTCACAAGAAACACCACAGCCCGAACCCAAGCAGGAAGAATAGATGGAAAAAGAAGAGGCGGACCAAGGCCCCATTCAGGCAGCCAGGAAACGGACAAGGCAAAGGAAGGAAAACTTCTCTACCAAGACGAAGCTCATTACCTCCCAAGCCGAGCAACAAAATGGAGACCGAATCATCATCAACACCAAAGATGACACAGAAAATCTTGGCCCTATATAGGCTATCTCTCAGGCTTTGTATCTTGCTGTCCTGATGATGATCTGCCCACTCTAGCCAGGATCGAAACGTCATCGACAACCACATCTTGGCTCTAATTGGCTAATTAGGATTCATGTGGAGCACAAGATGTGTTTTACATTGTGACTGTTGTAAATATGTATCTTGTTGTTAAAGTCACTGGGCCCGATTCACAGAATGAACTTAAGACTCAATCCTAAACTTACTACTACTTTGGTATTCACAGAATGCACTTACTACTTTTGGCATTCACAGAATGAACTTACTACTTTTGGTATTCACAGAAGTTAGGATTTTGTCTTAAGTTTGTCTTAAGTCTGTCTTAAGTTTGTCTTAAGTCTGTCTTAATTTTGTTTTAAGACAAACTTAAGACAAAATCCTAACTTCTGTGAATACCAAAAGTAGTAAGTGCATTCTGTGAATGCCAAAAGTAGTAAGTGCATTCTGTGAATACCAAAATAGTAGTATGTTTAGGATTGAGTCTTAAGTTCATTCTGTGAATCGGGCCCACTGTGATTGCAAATGCCTGAGGTCTGGAAATCTGGGGGCTTATTTACAAGGCCCCTGCGCCACTTTTACATCACTTTTCCCATGTTAAAAATGATGCAAAAGTGGCGCAAGGGCCTTGTAAATAAGCCCCGTGGTGTTTTCTAACCCCCGTTTTTAGCCAGTGCACTTTAATTATGCTTTGTTTTTTTCTTTTGGATTGTTTGTTTAATAAACACATTTTTCCAATTGGATAATACCAAAACAGGTCGCAATGTAGTTCTGTGTAACGTTGCCAATATATACTTGTTTTTGGTAGAGATCATTGCCTCTTACAATACGTTGTATACCCTCGGTCCTTCTCGACTTACAGTGTTCACTTGTTTCTCTGTAAACTGCAGTAGACATGGAGAGCCTCCCCAGAAGTACTAGACCTGGCTATCCATAAAGCACTCGAAGAATTACATCTAAAACTGGCCATGATGACAGCTACTGGAGCCCCAGAGAAGAAGCTACGTGGAAAGGTGTCCCAGAAGCTGCAACAAATATTCTCATTGAGGATGCTGAAGAAGACAAAGAAAAGGGAAGCAAGGACTAGAAGGCAGCTCAGCACCACCAGTATAGCAGCTCCAGGCCCACACTTCCAGAAGCAGTTGTTACCCAGACACTGACAGCTAGCACCGAGACAAGAGCTATATCATTGTTGAACGTAAACGTCAGGAGAATAAAGGATCAGGTCAGGCAAGTTGCTACTTTGCTCTTCCTGGCTGCCCAGAACTGAGATATCTGCTTTCTGCAAGAATGCAAAATTCCACACGCCCAAGTCGTGCAGTGAGTTCAAAGGAAAGTGGACAAACGAGTCATCATTTTGGTTCAGGGGAAATGAGCGCAAATCATCTGGACTCGCCATTCCGGTCAGAGGTAATAATTTTACCTCCAGGAGGGTTACCAAGCAGGTCAGCGGCAGGGGATTAGTCACGAACGGCTCATGTTCAGGTGAGCCCATTAGGCTAATCAACGTATATGCCCCCCAGAGAAGAATGAACTGCTCAAGATGTTCAGGATGCCCAGGATGCATTTCGTGAGCCCCCCAGGACCATCCTGATGGATGGTGATTTCAATTCGATAGTAGAGGTGTATGTACATCGTGGGTCAGACTCTGTGGGTATAGATGTGACAGGCAGCCTGCTGGTGGTAATGATAGGTGAGGTGAGGTGAGGTGATTCTGGATGTCATTCAATCAATCAATCAATCCATTTGTAGAGCGCGCTACTCACCCGTGAGGGTCTCAAGGCGCTGAGGGGGGGGGGGGCTGACGCTATTGCTCGAATAACCAGGTCTTGAGGTGCTTCCTGAAGGTGAGATGTGCCTGGGTCAGTCGTAGGTGTGCGTGGAGGGAGGACTGCCAGGTAGGAGAACGTTCTTCCTCCGGTGGTGGTTCTGCGAGTCCGTGGTACGGTGGCGAGGGCGAGGCTGGTGGAGCGGAGATGGCGGGTGGGGGTGTAGAACAAGAGATGGTTGTTGAGGTATTCGGGCCCATGTTGTGGAGCGCTTTGTGTGCGTGGGTGAGCAACCTGAACGTGATCCTCTTGCTGACGGGGAGCCAGTGCAGGTTTCTCAGGTGGGCGGATATGTGGCTGTGGCGAGGGATGTCGAGGATGAGTCGTGCGGAGGCGTTCTGTATGCGCTGAAGGCGTTTCTGAAGTTTGGCTGTGGTTCCTGCATATAGGGCGTTCCCGTAGTCCACTCGACTGGTGACGAGGGCCTGGTTAACCGTCTTTCTGGTTTCGGTGTGGATCCACCGGAAGATCTTTCGGAGCATGCGCAGGGTGTTGAAGCATGAAGATGAGACTGCGTTGACTTGCTTGGTCATTGTGAGGGAGGACTCCAGGATGAATCCCAGGTTGTGTGCGTGGTCCGTGGATGTCTGTGCGGTGCCCAGAGTCGTGGGCCACCAGGAGTCGTCCCAGGCGGATGGGGATTGTCTGAGGATGAGGACCTCCGCCTTGTCCAAGTTGAGCTTCAGATGGCTGTGCTTCATCCATTCTGCGACATCTTTCATTCCGTCCTGGAAGTTCGTTTTGGCGGTGAGTGGGTCTTTGGTGAGGGAGAGTACCAGTTGGGTGTCGTCGGCATAGGAGATGATGTTGATGTTGTGTTTGCGTGCGATGGTGGCGAGGGGGCTCATGTAGATATTGAAGAGGGTTGGGCTGAGTGAGGAGCCTTGGGGTACGCCGCAGATGATCTTGGTGGCCCCGGAGCGGAAGGGAGGGAGGCGGACTCTCTGGATTCTGTCGGAGAGGAACGATGTGACCCAGTCGAGGGCCTTTCCTTGGATCCCAGTGTTGTAGAGGCGGGTTATTAGGGTGCGGTGGCAGATGTGTCAAAGGCTGCCGAGAGGTCCAGGAGGATGAGAGCGGCTGCTCTCCGTTGTCCATCAGGGTCCTGATATCATGGGTGGCTGCGATGAGGGCGGTCTCGGTGCTGTGGTTGGCTTGAAATCTGGACTGGGATGGGTCGAGCAAGTTGTTTGCTTCGAGGAATGCAGTCAGTTGTTTATTGACGGTCTTCTCGATGACTTTGGCCGGGAAGGGGAGAAGAGAGATGGGGCGGAAGTTCTTGAGGTCTTTAGGGTCCGCTGTTGGTTTCTTCAGAAGGGCGTTGATTTCTGCATGTTTCCAGCTTTCAGGGAAGGTGGCTGAGGTGAAGGAGCTGTTGATGACGTTCTGGAGGTGGGGTCCGATGATGGTGTCGGATTTTTTGAAGATATGATGAGGGCATGGGTCGGAGGGGGAGCCAGAGTGGATGGTGTTCATGACGTGGGTGGTATCTTCAGTGCTGATGGGGGTCCATGCGCTGAGGCTGGTGGTGGGGGTCATTGGTTTGGTGGCTGGAGGCGGAGTCTGGGGTCCGAAGCTGTCGTGAATATCTGCGATCTTGCAGTGGAAGAATGTGGCGAGGGAGTTGCAGAGGTCTTGCCACAGTGTGAAGTCGCTGTTGCTGGCGCTGGGGTTGGAGAGCTCTTTGACGATGCTGTAGAGTTCCTTGCTGTTGTGGGTGTTGTTGTCCAGCCGCTCTTTGAACAATGTCCTTTTGGTGGTGCGGATCATCTGGTGGTATTCGCGGGTGGCGTTCTTGAGGGCTGTCATGTTTTCTGATGTCCGTTTGTGGCGCCAAGCTTTTTCGAGGGTTCGGCATGATTTCTTTGCGATTTTGAGGGCGTCTGTGAACCAAGAGGTTTTTCTGTTGCTAGTTTTGCCTGGGGGTTTCTTCAGTGGAGAGAGGTCGTCGGCGCAGTTGGTGATCCACTGTGCGAGATTGTGTGCTGCGTCGTTGGTGTCAGGGGTGTCGCCAGGTGGGTTCTGGCTCAGAGATGTGGTCAGCTGGTCTGGGGTGACTTTGCTCCAGCATCTACAGGGGATCTGTAGCGTGTGGTGGTAGGATGTGGTCTTCTTGAAGGTGAAGTGGTTGCAGCTGTGGTCGGCCCAGTGTAGTCCGGTGGAGTGGCCGAAGGAGAGGTGGTTGCTGGCGGAGAAGATGGGGCCAAGCGTGTGGCCAGCGAGGTGGGTGGGCGTGTCCACCAGTTGCTTGAGTCCGAGGTTGGCCAGGATGTCGAGCAGGGTGGTGGTGTTGTTGTCGCTGTTTTTCTCCAGGTGGAAGTTCAGGTCCCCTAGTAGGATGTACTCTGGTGAGGCTAGGGCATGCGGGCTGATGAAGTCGGCGATGGTTTTGCTGAATTGTGTCCGTGGGCCCGGGGTTCTGTAGATGAGCGTTCCTCTGAGGGTGGTCTGGGGGTCGGTGTGAATCTGGAAGTGTAGGTGTTCGGCGGCGGTGAGTGTGTCTTCGGCGTTGGTCGTGACACTGATGGTGTTCCTGTAGATGATGGCGATTCCTCCTCCAGTTTTGTTGATGCGGTCCTTCCGGGTGATTTTGTAGCCGTCCGGGATGGCTATGGCGATGTCGGGGGCCGAGGAGGCGTTCATCCAGGTTTCCGTAAGGAGGGCGACGTCTGCTGCTGTTGTATCAAGGTGTTCCCAGAGTTTGACGGCGTGTTTGTGGACGGAGAGGGTGTTGAGGAGGATGCACTTGAGGTGGTTGTTGTTGTCATTGCTGTGTTCGGTGGGTGGGGTGCCAGTTCAGAGGCAGGTGAATTTGCAGGCTTGGCAGGTGAAGGGTCTGTGGGTGCGCCTCGGGGTGGCTTGGTGGCAGGCGGCGGGTCGTCCAGTGTTGAGTGTGATGAGGGTGGTGGTGTCGTATCTCAGTCGGGTGTCCTGGCAACGGCTGGGGCCAGGGGTTCTGGCACTTGGTGCGGTCCAGGCACGGACGGGAGCAGATGGGCTTGCCTTTCACGCCCGCTGCGCATGTCCGCTGCGCGGCCGCTGCGCGGCGGGGGAGCAGCAGCGGGAAGCGGGGAGCAGGGGGGCACAGAGGGGCAGGGGCACACCGGGAGCGACGAGAAACCAAAAGAAATAAACAGTAAGGTAGAAAAAAATACAGGAGCGACAACAATTCACAAAAAAAGGAATGCAAAAACCCGGTGCACACCAGCGGCGAGCCCTCGTCAGCCCTGGGGAGTGACCTGAGGTCAGGTCATTAGGAGCATGGGGCCAAATGACAGGAACAGCTCCTGGAGTAGGTGCTTTCACAGATCGACTACCGAATCACCTCCCCAACAGTAAAGTCTGGGTTTTGCTCCATAGTTGCCGTCCACTTCTCTGACCACAGAGCAATCAGTTTCGGAAGAACTGCCCATTGTTGGAAAACAATAAGTTAGAGAGAAACCTCAAAATCACATATGTAGTGGAGGGACATGAGGAATCTCTTTCACTCGACTGGCGAGTGGTGGGAATGGGCAAAGGACAGGTTCCAGAGCTTCTTTGGGGATGCAAGCAGGGCTTCTGCATGGGAAAAGAAGAGGGAGTTCAGGAGGCTGCAAAGCAGACTGCAGCAACTGTATGTACTCAAGCTCAGGGACTGGGACCCGGATGGCAACCTGGAGGAAACCCGAAAAGTGCTTGCAGAGCACTTCAAAGAGGAATTTAGGAATGCCATCTTCTGGACCAGAACATAGAACCTCAACAAGGGCGAGAAATGCAACTCAATCTTCACTAAGAAATGTCACTTGGCCAACACGTCTCTGGTAGAAGTTAGGGACTTGGAGGGAAACCTCCAAAGTGGCAAAGAGCAAGTGATGGCGAGCTTTATTCCCTGAAGTCGTCCTGAAGGGCATCTCAAAGACACTGGGGTCCTTATTTATCAAGGTGTGCATTGCCCAGGCGCCATGCAAGGAGACACAAAGGTGACACAAAACTTAAGTGAGAGTTATCAAGCCACCTTGCATGGCTCTGATTGGCTTGATAAATCTAGAATAATCCCCAGAGAGGCATTCCATTGGTGGATGCACGTACCCTTGCATCCCCTCATCGATTTTGGTGCAGTCCCACATTTTTAACCATAAGAAGAACACCTGAGTCTAATAAAATAAATAAAGTAAAGTTAGAAAACGAGGAAACAGAATTGGTGTCACTCAATTATATGGGGAATTCCCTTTTCAGGACGAATTCCCTCACCCGCCAGAGGTGGTATGCTTCATCATAGGGTATTTCCCCACATCGTGATGCCTAGTTACGGTGTGGGTTACAACCTCCTCAATAGAGGGAGGAGATCAGGGATGTTTTCAGAGGTGTGATAAATACCATACTAATGAGAACAGGGCTCAGAACTGGTTACAAGGTACACAATATGATTTATTCTTGCATTCTTGGGTCAGAAATAAAAACAAGCAGAGGGCTAGACGGGTGTAGTTACTTCCACCGGCTCTTTCCAAAAGAGTAGGTTGACATGTTTCTGTCTCCAACCCTCCTTAGAGGTGTTGCAACATACTTCAGGACTTATATAGTGAATGCTCCTGCTTAAGTGCTCAAGTGATATAACAGAAATTGTGTCAAACAATGAAAAAATACAAAACATGTGGTCCAAATATTAGTTCAGAGTAGGGCTCCACTGGTAGTTTCCTGCAGATATACCTTGTGTGACAAACCAGGATAACAACCACTTCGCAATCAACAGTAACACGACCCATTTGGTAGCTGTGGAATTCTTTTGTGCATACATTTTCTATGTGCATCACCCATGCAAACCCTGTACCCTGTGCCCGGAAACCAGCAAAGGAAACAGGCATTTTTTGAGTGAGGATACGAAATAAACTGACTTTCTCACAAGACAGAAGTCTCACTGTACTTTTAGTCTTTGTTTTTACCAATCATCATAGACCACATTTCCATGAGGCATAAGATTTTTTGTAGTCACATGCGCATTAGGGATGTGTAAATTACTAAAGCTCAGTAGTAAGGTGTTTACGATACCTCTGAAAACATCCCTGAGCTCCTCCTTTTAGGGAGGGGATTGTAGCCCACACCGTGACTAGGCATTACAATGTGAGGAGGTTCCCTATGATGAAGCATGCAACTGCTGGGGGGTGAGGGAATTCGTCCTGAAAAGGGCATCCCTCATATGATTGAGTGACATCAATTCTCTTTCCTCTTTTTCTAACTTTACTTTACTTTTTCTATTAGTCCCAGGAGTTCATCTTATGGTTAATATTAAGTTTTTGTGATTCAACTCTTGCTGGTCTTTAAATCTCCCCTGGCCCTCTTTGTGTGTTCTGGCAGTCCCAGATTTGCCATTACTGGTAGGCCTGGGAATGCGTCAAAATACTATCGGGCAGATTCACAGAACTAACTTAAGACAAAATCCTAAACTTACTACCACTTTGGTATTCACAGAAGACACTTACTCATTTTGGTATTCACAGAAGGCACTTAGGGCCAGATGTAGGAGCCCTAATACCGGTCGGTAACGACCGAATTTGGCCGTTACCGACCGGTATTTGGGATTTGACATGTAGGCGGCCTCATATTTACAGAATCGGTATATTTACCGAATCGGTAAATATACCGATTCTGTAAATCCATATGTAGGTGGCACTGTAATCAGTGCCACAGGCCCTTACCGAATTGTTTTTTACCATGGAATACTATTCCATGGTAAATAACGAATTCCAGTGTACATGCACATCTGTGCATGTACACCGGTGCCATGTGGCACACAGACATGCCCTAAGGGCATGTCTGTGTGTCACATGGCACACAAGCCAGAAACAGGGGTGAAACAGGGTGTCAAAGTGACACCCTGTCCCCCTTGTAAAATCGGTAAATTTACTGATTCGGTAATTACCGAATCGGTATTTGTTATGGAATCCTATGGGCTTCAAGGCCCATAGGAATCAATGGCAAATACAGATTCGGTAATTACCGAATCGGTAATTACCGAATCTTACCGATTCGGTATTTTTACCGAATATTTTACCTACATAGCAATTACGGAATAGTAAATACCGAATCGGTAAAATCCGGTATTTACCATTCGGTAATTTGCTATTACCTACATCTGGGCCTTACTCATTTCGGTATTCACAGAAGTTAGGAGTCCTAGCTTTAGGACTTCAAACTTTAGGACTACTAAATGCCTTCTGTGAATACCGAAAGTCTTAAAATCAGGATTTTTCACAATTTAATAGTAGTAAAGTTAGGACTTCTAACTTTAGGACTCCTAACTGAGAAAAATCCTAATTTTAAGACTTTTGGTATTCACAGAAGGCATTTAGGAGTACGAAAGTTAGGAGTCCTAACTTTACTACTGCTAAATTGAGAAAAATCCTAATTTTAAGACTTTCAGTATTCACAGAAGGCATTTAGGAGTCCAAAAGTTAGGAGTCCTAACTTCTGTGAATACCCAAAAAATGAGTAAGTGCCTTTTGTGAATACGAAAATGGTAGTAAGTTTAAGATTTGTCTTAAGTTAGTTCTGTGAATCGGGCCCAGAGCTTCTCCAGGTGAGGCGTAACATGGAGAAATATCTTTATTTCTCCTTGTTTTCCACTTTCTTTGTGTGCTGCATTCTGCACATGTAGAAAGAGGAAAATGCCTATGAGGATTTCTTTTGTGCAGGATGGAGTATCTTCCTGCACAAAAATATTTCTGAGTACAAAGCAAGCACCCTTGCAACATGAGGCAAGGGTGTCTGAGTTGGCGCTAGGAAGCTAAAAGTGCACCATTGATGAGAAATTACAGGAATGCACTAAATAATATTAAATATGGCATCTTCCCACCCTTACGCTTTCACGCAGCATAGCGCAGCAAGGTGGCTTGCTGCATTGCGCTTCGTAAAAGATAGATAAATCAGCCCCTGGGTCCGGAAAAGAGATAGGGCCTGAATGCTCCCTTCATCCTGAAAGAGGTGCACTTGGCTGCCATGACCTCAAAGAGAGGCAAGACACCAGTGGTGCCTCCTCCACTAAGGCGGAGGAGCGTCGCACCATTGCTCTCGGAGAAGTAAAAGGAAAAGTTAAATGACAATAACAAAAGTTATTATACTTTTATTTTTAGTGGCACTTCGAGTAAAGTTAGGGCGGGCGGGGTTGGGCTCCCCACATCACAGGGAGGAAGAGTGGCTGCTGCACCTTAAGTGCGCATGCCGGTTTGACTGACCATCTTGGGCCGGCAAAACAGACATGACTTTTGCATGTTCTCCACCGGCTGTATTACACAGCCTGGGTGGAGAACATGCACAGACTGTCAGTCCCGGCCTGAGCGCCGAACTAATACGCCCAGACCAATCACAACGCTGCTATCATGGTGACAGTAGTGGCGTGATTTAATCTTAGGGGTGCATGGGTGCTTTAGGGAGCCAGGAGAGCAGTAGGACAGAGAAGAGGCTGCAGCCGGTGACCGGGCGGCGACGAGCAGGTACGTTCTTTTTTTTCTAAACTCCCCTCTCCACCCGTGCTCCCCCACTACAGTTCCCTACCAGCTGCCACTGCAAGACACCAGATAGTGACAGTCTCTCTGAGGAACTTTATGTAGAACTGTGGGACCTGATCAGCCCGAACTTGCTAGACATCTATGAGGAAATGGTGGGGAAGAGTAGTATGCAGCAATCCCTGCATGAAGGCCTGATAACGCTTTTGTACAAGCAGAAGGGAGAGAGAGAGAGGACCTCAAGACCTACAGGCCCATCATGCAGCTCAATGCGGACTACAACATCCTAGCGAAGGTAATGGCCAACCGCCTAAAGAAGGTAATAGTAAATATAGGGCCATATTATCAAGCCCCAGAGAAAATTTATCGCTAAGCGCACTTAGCGCTAGGATAATTAACGCCGGGTAGCATGGATTTTCATCACTGAGATAGCGTGTTATTAGCAACGCTTATCTCAGAAGTGATAAAAATCCTCACGGTAACTGCCAAATGAGAGATTATCGCTGGAAAACTAACGATAATCTCTCGAAGTTTGGTGTTAGCTTGATGATAGGGGCTCACAAACTTAGCCATGATATCCACCTTCCATAGGATATCATGGCTAAGTCAGGAAATTAACAGGTGTAAAAAAAGCAACGCTAACCGCGGTTAGCTCTGCTTTTTTTTATCACTAACAGTGTTAGCGATATCCTTGATAATAGGACAAATGTCGCTTAACAACATTTCTCCTATTATTTTTCTCTGGAACGCCCCCTTTGCATCTCATTAGAGATGCAAGGGGAAGCTTGAGTTCATGCATCCCGCTCCAATCCGCCTGAGAAACCAGGGGGCCTATTACCAACAGTTAGCGATATTTATCGCTAACTGAGTTTAGCGTTAGTTTTTTTAACGCCGCGCTTCGCCCAATATTATCGCTGAGATAAGGTCCTAATACCAAGGTTTATCTCAAAAGCGATAATATTGCAGGACTTAGCGTGAATATCGCTGGAAAACCAGCGATGTTCACGCATTAGCGTGCAAAATGCTGTTAGCCATGTTATCCACCTTCCATTGGATAACATGGCTAAGAACTGGTATTTGCAGGCATTAGCGATTGGCGATATTCGCGCTTAGCGCAAATATTTCCATCGCTTCGCCTTTCTAGGTAATAGGCGATAGCGATGTCAGCGACTGTTTTCAGTCGCTAAGAGTTTGGCACGCCCACTTTGCATGTCATTAGCAATAAATATCGCTGACATGCAATGCGGGCCCCAAAACGCTCGCTATCGTCTACAAGCTGTCGCTAACTGGTGTTAGCGACAGCTTGGTAATAGGCGATGGAATTATCGTCGCTTAGCGGCCGCTAAAGTGGCGATAATTCAATATCGCCACCTTTGGTAATATGCCCCCAAGTTCGTTGTAATAATTTATTTATCGCTGGAGAGACAATTTCTCACAAAGCATTCTATTTAGCAGCAAATCTAGAATGGAGGTAACCTTGAACAAAAAAGTTCCAGCTTTCAAAACAAGCTACAATTATATGGCAAACTTCCGCCAAAAATGTCGAGCCTCGCTATACTCATTTGTATTGAATCTTCTGGCAACATGAACCGTTAGATAACAAAGCAAGCGATATCAATGAAATGAAATTGAATTTATTATTCGCTTCTTACAGATATAATGCGAGTTTGTTACCAATAATCAGAAAACGCTGTATATTTTTCAACTACCGGTTCCTGAATGCAGTCCTGCATGCAGTCCTTTTTTCCTATCTGACAGTCACAAAGATTGGGCGGCTCCTCTTTAAGAGGCGCCTTCTAGACAAGTAGTAAAGAGCTATAATCTGCTCTCGAAGATGACCAATGTAACGGAGTAGGACTAAGAAATACCTATTTTTAATAGACCCTCTTTCATATAATATTTTTTGGTTAGAATGTAAAAAGTAAAAGATTTGAGGGTACTAGTAGCACTTAATATTGACAATATAACAAAGAAAAGAAGTCGATGGCATTGCACAGAAAATATGCAAATATTAGTACTGCGGCCACGCCCTTCTTGAGATCCGGCAAATAAGACACCTCACTGGCTTAGAATGGCTCGCTATTGCTTTGGATGTCAGTGGAATGAGCGGCGTGGCGTCCATGCTGGATCGGGTTGAAAGACGTAAAACCGGCAAGATTGCTAACAAGCGGCCATGACAGATTGGGGTAAAATGTAAGCCTTTACAGGATGACGATAAAGTCGTCACGATCTCACGCCCATGTCAGAGGAGCTCTTTTTATGCCCAACAATTAGCTGCTCTCATCACATCAGTCTGTCCAACTGTCTACCTGTGTCTGGTACTCTTTTGTAAGATGCACACGTCACTTTTCTCTTGTAACATACTGGGGCATATTACCAAGAATAAGCGATAATTATCGCTAAGCTTGGTTAGCGGCTATAATTTTATCGCCGTGCTTCGCCTATTTTTATCGCTTAGAAACCTTGCTATTATCAAGGTTTATCTCCTAAGCGATAAAAATCGGCCGAAATGCATGAATATCGGTGAAAAGTCAGCGATATTCATGCATTATCGAGCTAATGCTCTTAGCCATGTTATCCACCTACCATTGGATAACATGGCTAAGAACTGCTCTGGGCAGGCGTTAGCTTTTGGAGATATTCGCGCTTAGCGCGAATATTTCCAAAAGTAGGTAATAGGAGATAGCGATGTTAGCGACTGTTTCCAGTCGCTAACTTCTTGGCACGCCCACTTTGCATGTCATTAGCGATAATTATCGCTGACATGCAAAGTGGGCCCCAAGATGATCGCTATCTCCTACTAGCTGTCGCTAACTGGTGTTAGCGACAGCTAGGTAATAGGGCGATAAAATTATCGCCGCTTTAGCGGGAAAAATTCCCGCTAAAGCGGTGTTAAGGCCCTTGGTAATATGCCCCACTGTTTGCTACCTCTTACATTTTGTTTGCTTTAGATACTTGCACAAGTACCACCATTGCCTACGTAACGTTTGTTCTTGTGTTTGAGTGTCTGCCATTTTATGCAGTATTATTCCTCTACTTGTAGTTTGTACGCCTTTGTAACTTGCACACATGTCACTTTTTTCCTCCACTAATGTTTCATTTGCAACCTCTTGTATTTTGTTGCTCACAATTGTCACTTTTACCTCATGTAACTTAACGTTTGCTTTTGTAATTTGTTCACTTGTCATTTTCGCCTCATGTATCATTAACGTTCCTATTGTGAAGCGCTTCGACACCTTCGGGTAAAGTCCACGCTATATAAAAATGCGTAAATTAAATAAATTAAATAAAAATATTATGGGGCATATTATCAAGAACTGTGATACAATTATCGCCGCTTTAGCGGCAGGAAACTGCCGCTAAAACGGCGATAATTTTATCGCAGTTCTTAATAATATGCCCCCATGTTTGTACCAGGAGGATTCACAGACATCCCAGCCCTCCCGATTCAGGCGGGAGACTACCGATTTGAAGGCTAGTCTCCCGCCTCCCGATTCATGCATCTGGAACCCGATGACGAGGTTTCTAGGTTACAAGCATGGCTCTTCTTTCTTTCTTTGAACTTGCATACAGGAGTAAGAGTCTCATCTGAAGCTCTTTTTGTTTTAAAACCTGTTGTCCAAAATGATATCATACACAAAATGTGATTACTGTTTGTTCTAAGAGCAGCTTCTATAGGTCTATAGGCCTATAGGCCGCAGCCACAATATGCAGCCATGGAGTATCACTCAGGACAGAGATAAGTGGAAGATGTTGCATTACTATAAAAGGCTGTATCACAAAGTACCCCCAACCCCCAATTTGATTTGCAGAATATCAAATCAAGGTGAAAAAATCACCATGATTGTTGAAAAATGTTAAGAGCCCAAACCATGTATACATGCAAACATACATTAATCAAAAGCAAGCAGTTGTTGTGTTTAGAATATTTATGTCCACTACGGGACACCCTACCTGATGTGCTTGCCAGTGTCCCTGCGAGGACACCGTACCAGCAGTGAGGTCATCAACTGGTAACTGTCAGTTCCCAGCTGATCGCCAACCTGACTGCAGCGCTGCTCCGACGCCTGTAGGAGCATATGTGTTGACTTGTATTTAATAAAGGAATTGTCCTAACACATGGTGGAGTTATTCTTAACAAAACTGGCGACGTCGAGTCAACACGGAACCCACGGAAAAAAATGGAAAGATAATGAAAACAAGTGAACATCCTCGCAACCCGTCATAGCGCTGCTAGCGGTATTTATAAGGAACCAAAAACAACCATCCTAACATAAAGAAGCAAAAACATGGAAAAAAAGACTCTTGGCGATCGAAATCAATGAAAGAAAAGACTGCCATGTATGCAAAGTGAGTAATTTGCTTTCATCTGAAATAAAACAGAGCATTTCATAGTGTATGGCAAGTGCAACGAGTTACCAGAACATTACCAAATGTCGAGTGACTTTCAACGTAGCATTGGTATTTGTGTGCTGACGAAGTAAAAACTGACTGGAATCATCTGCAAACATATCGAAATCTGTCAAAGGACTCATTGCACACATTGACCCTGAAACTGACTGATGTTTGATGCAGATTGAGGGGCGTGAGGCACAAAGGATAAGAACAATTTACTAACGGCGTTTTCCAACCGTCATTCTGCAACGGCATCCAGGGCAGCTGTAGACACCGTCAGCCGGCTTCCACGTCATCGCGTCACATGTGATTGACGTCGGCGGCCATTTTGGAAGTGAAAACACGCATCTGAAATCAGCGGTGCAGTCTTTAAGGAAAAATCACCGGGAAGCTAAACAAACGCAAGGGACGACGCGAACAGTGCGTTTGTCAATTAAACAAATTAAAGGCAACACTCTGCGAGTCTCGGCAAACGGAAGCAAGACGGTAACAAAAACATTTATAAAAAAAAAAGTAAATTCATGTACTTTTAAGTTAATGCAATGTTTAAGAAAATGTTGTAGGAAAAAATGTCACTCCAACGCAAAATTAAACTATTACTAAGAACTCTTTCAGGGGTATAAGCATAGCACATTGCACATAGCATCAGCCGCTATTTCAACTAGAACTGTTTTAAAACCTAGGAATACAAATGAGTGACATGGCAACTGGCTGTATATGGAACCTTTCACCCCCTGAGTCATTTCTGCGCGCAGGCAGTGAACCAGTGTTAAAGTGGGAAGAGTGGAGGGAATATTTCCTCAACTACATTTCCATTCTTGAAGAAGATGCAGAAATAAAACCTGAAAAGAAGTATAAAATGTTAATGCACAACTTAGGGGCAGGAGGAATTAAGGTTTATAATTCTATAAACAAGAAAATAAGAGGAGAAAATGAAGGTGATGCATTCTCCAACGCCATTGATGATCTAAATGCATATTACAAACCGACGGTTTGTGTTGGGGTAGACAGGTATAAGTTCTTCCACAGAAAACAAGGAAAAGAAGAATCAATAGACGACTATGTATCTGCTCTTAAAGACCTAGCAATTAACTGTCGATTTGGACACCTTCACGATGAACTTATAAAGGATCAATTTGTAATGCAAGGCTCAAACGAAAACATACAAGATAATCTATGGGCTAAGGGTGAGTACCCTCTGCAGAACATGATAGATATAGCTAGGAAGGCTGAACTAACGGGACGATGCGCAAAAGCGGTGCTAAAAGAAGATAAAGTAAAGAAGGAAGGCGAGGACGTCAAGAAGGTGTCTGATCAAAAAAATTGGAAAGTTAGTAAGAAGAATGTGAAAACAAAAGACCCCAAACATACTTACAGGAGGAGTGAGACACTGGTAGAGGATATTGTTACCGATGCCTCAGCACTGCTCACATGGCGTATGACTTTAAGTGCCCAGCCCGTGAAGCAAAATGCACATTTTGTGGTCTAATTGGACATTTTAACAAAGCATGCAATAGAAGAAGACCCCAACGTGTAAAAGCAGTGGAAGATGAAGAAGAAGAGTTAAATGATGAGGAGGATGAAGACATCAACATGTACATTCTCAACATAGACCATGAACAGGAAAAAAACAAAGAAACCAAATTAAAGGCAAAGACAAAGAAACCGGTATGTACCATGACAATTGGTGGAGTGGAAATGAACATAGTGGCAGATTCAGGCTCACCCTATACCATCGTGAACGAGAAGGTCTGGGAAACCAAATTCAAAGGGAAGACTGGAGAAAGACTCAATAAACCAGACATTGCAATAAAATCATTCAATTGTAAACCGATAGAAGTACGTGGTTACAGAAGTCTGAAGTTCGTATACAAAGGTAGAGAAGCCGAATGTAAGCTCTATGTTTCAAAAGTAGGACCATCTGTACTCGGTTGGATGGACCAGGGAAGTTTGGGAATCAAGCTTGATCCAGACAGCAATGAACCTGTGCTTAGTCTGTCTGACACAGACAACTATGCTAGTCAAATACTAACAAAATACCCCAAGGTATTCAGTGGCAATGTGGGTGTACTTAAGGGATACCAACATAAAATAAAATTGAAACCCATCACCACACCCAGTGTACACAGAGCAAGAAACATACCTTTTGCCATAAGGGATGAAGTCAGAAATCAACTTGGCAAATTGCTAATGGACGGAATAATAGAGAGGGTAGAGGCGTCAGAGTGGGTTGCACCTCTCGTCGTAGCAAAACTCTCCAATGGAAAACTCAGACTCTGCATTGACCTTCGAGGTCTGAACCAAAAGATCATAGTGGAACAGTACTCGCTCCCCAAGATAAATGAGATGCTGTCCACTACCAAGGGCGTCAAATGGTTTACCACCATCGACTTCAAATCAGCATTCCATCAAGTACAACTACACCGTGAGAGCAAGTCATGAACCACCTTTGTAACACCGTTTGGATGTTTTAGATTCACCCGCGTTCCATTTGGATTAGCCTCTGCGGCTGCAATGTTCCAAAGATTAATGAATAACATTTTTGAAGGTGTCACTGGAATATTGTTGTTCCAGGATGATATCCTAGTGATGGGAAAAACAAGAGAGGAACATGACAGTCGGGTAGAGCAAGTTCTAGACATATTGAATAAAAAAGGATTACCAGCCGAGCATTCAAAATGTAAATTCGCATGCAATTCTGCCAGCTACCTAGGCCATCAGATAACTGGTGAAGGCATCAGTCCTAAGAACAACCTAATTCAACCCATAAAGGACTTACCAGTACCCACCAACAAAGACGAGGTAAGGTCATTTCTTGGATTGGTGGAGTACTACGCAAAATTAATCAAGATCTTTTCACAAAAACTTAGGCATTAAAACAGCAATTGAAACTAAAAAACAAATTTGATTGGACTGAGGAATGTGAACAAACCTTTCAAGACCTAAACGGGATATGTGCAAGACACTACCTTTACCAGGATTTGATCCCACTCTCCAAAACTACGTGACAACTGATGCAAGTAACAAAGGCATTATTGGGGCCGTACTAACACAGAAAGATGCCAAAGGAGCGGAGTACACGATTGCGTTTGCGTCACGATCGCTACGGCAGCTGAAGAAAAGTTTTCAGTAATTGAACGGGAGGCGTTGGCCTGTGCCTGGGCCCTCGAGCTTTTTCGACAATACATCTGGGGTAGGAAAGTAAACTTTTGCACAGACCACAAACCTTTCATAAAGGTGCTCACCACGAAAGGTCTACACACAGCATCTCCACGCCTAGCAAGATTCTCGAAGCGCCTGTTGGATTACATGTATGACATACAATATGTTCCAGGTGTAAAGAACATGGTAGCAGACTTTTTAAGCAGAATGCCACTAGAATCAGAAAGTAACACTGAAACCAACGAAATGGATAATTCGTGCATAGTGAATTTGTGGGAATGCTCTGGTGGTATGACGAAGGAAGAATGGTTGAAAGAACAGGATAAGGACAAAGACATTTGATTAATACTGCAAATGATCAAGGATGGTTGGTCTAGCAAAAACAAGTTAAATGATCAAGCAAAACCTTTCTGGGAAGTTAGAAACGAACTGTCAATGGAGAATGGACTACTTATGAGAAGCAGAAGATATGTTCCGCCAACAGTCATCAAGGAGAAAATATTGGCAATATGCCATGAGGGACACTTGGGCATCGCAAAAGGCAAGAGCATAGTGAAAAACATGTATTGGTGGCCAGGTGTCAGCCTGGATGTAGAAAGAAAGGTTAGATGCTGTAAGTTGTGCATGGATTCTGACAAGGCACAAGTAACTTTTAAACCACCTCTGCATCCAATACAATGCCCATCCATGCCATGGGAAAGGATTGGCATTGATACTCAATGACAATGAACAACTATAAATAATAGTCATCATTGACCACTACACCAAGTGGCCCGAAATAAGAATCACAAGGAAGGCTGACTCACAGCACGTTGTTCAATTCTTAGAGGACACTTTCACACGCGAAGGACTACCTCAATGGGTGGTGAGTGACAATGGTGTACAATTCACTTCTGAAATGTTTAAAGAGTACATGGTAAAGTACAACATCTAGCACAAAACAACTTCACTCTACCACCCGGCCGGCAATGGGGCCGTAGAAAGATTTAATAGGGTCCTCAAAGAAATCATTCAGATAGCCAACTCTAACCAACTCAACTGGAAAAAAGAAATAATGAAAACAGTGTGGGCATACAGGATAACGCCATGTGAGTCTACAGGTCACAGCCCATTCGAACTCATGCGCGGACAAACTCCACTCACAAAGGACAATGTGGGCTGGGTTAAGGCTGCCCGCAGAGTACACTGGTCCTCTAAGATGGTGAAAGAGAGACTAACTCAAGCACAATCTAGGAGCAAGAGCATCTACGACAACAAACACGGAAGCAAGGATGTGGCAATCAAGGCTGGTGATATAGTAAAAGTAAAAAGGAGCAGACACGTTGGCAAGGGTCAAGAAAGATACACCAAACCCTTTACCGTCCGTGAAGTGTACTGCAATTCTGCATGCCTGAGTGACGGAAAAGTCTGGCACTTCTCAGCACTGTCTGCTCGCAAACATCCTGTATACGAGACAAAGGATAACTCACATTTTGATGGTACTGAAGAGCAGTCCAGTGCGCAGAATGGTAGTCCGACAAAACAATACTTTTCAGACACAGAATCTGACATCGAACTTCCAACAACCCTAAGAGAGAGGAGTGATGACGATATGCATGGTGACACTCAACCAGAGGACCGTCCTACCTTTTCATTCAGACCGGTAGGCGCAAGGCGCAGGTTACCTTCCATCCCGGTGTGTGACCTTGCACAACCAATGGACAAAAGCAGGGCTGGTAGACTGTTGGGACCGCCTGCTAAACTTAAAGACTATTTATGTGGATAGCGGAGCCTTACGCTCCCTCCTGTTTCTGATAGGGTTCAGTTCTCCCTAAAGGAGGGGGAAGTGTTGTGTTTAGAATACTTGTGTCCACTACGGGACAGCCTACCTGATGTGCTTGCCAGTGTCCCTGAGAGGATACCGTACCAGCAGTGAGGTCATCAGCTGGTAACTGTCAGAAGTGACAGTTCCCAGCTGATCGCCAACCTGACTGCAGAGCTGCTCCGACGCCTGTAGGAGCATACGTGTTGAATTGTATTTAATAAAGGAATTCTCCTAACACATGGTGGAGTTATTTTTAACAGCAGTGTTGTGGTATCAAATGTAGGAGCAGCCTCACTTTTAAATAAATCACATTTAGGTACAAAAAAACCCTTTATGCAAAGTCAGCTGGAGTATGGCACCACATGCAGATGCAAAATTACTAGAGAGAAAAAAAAACATAGTAAAATGGCATGTTTGGTGTAAATTATGTGTAATGACCTCGGGCACATTATCAACAAAAGGCGATTCATTATCGCCGCTTTTATCAGCAGAAAACTGCCGATAAAACGGCGATAATGGGGTTGATAATATGCCCTTGAGAATTCCCATAGAAGCCCATGTTCACACCAGAACCTGTGCTTCTATGGGAATTCACAAGGGCCTATTATCAAGCCCATTATCGCTGTTTTATCGTCAGTTTTCTGCCGATAAAAGCAGAGATAATGTATCGCCTTTTGTTGACAATATGCCCCCCCATTCGGTTGACAGCAAATTTAGGTAAAACATTATCCTTGTTGCAACTTCATCAATAGTGGAGAAATCCTTTAGGAGAAGGAATCGTATTTATGTGCAAAATCAGCATGAGTGTGGAAACAATTTTAGGAACACAGATCATTTTCAGGAGATAAAGGGCCATATTATCAAGCCTGGGCGATAAAATTATCGCCGCTTTATCGGCAGGAAACTGCCGCTAAATTGGCGATAATGGGCTTGATAATAGGCTCTAGGGAATTCCAATCGAAGCCCATGTTAAACGTGAAAGACATCTAACATGAGCTTCGATTAGAATTCCATAGAGCCTATTATTATCAAGCCCATTATCGCCACTTTAGCGGCAGTTTCCTGGCGATAATTTTATCGCCCAGGCTTGATAATATGGCCCAAAATTCCTTGGGATGTAAAATCACTCTTGGAAAGAAAGGGCCAGATTCACAGAATGAACTTAAGACTCAATCCTAAACTTACTACTATTTTGGTATTCACAGAATGCACTTACTACATTTGGCATTCACAGAATGAACTTACTACTTTTGGTATTCACAGAAGTTAGGATTTTGTCTTAAGTTTGTCTTAAGACAGACTTAAGACAAACTTAAGACAGACTTAAGACAAATCCTAACCTAAGTCTGTTTTAAGTCTGTCTTAAGTTTGTCTTAAGTCTGTCTTAAGTTTGTCTTAAGACAAACTGAAGACAAAATCCTAATTTCTGTGAATACAAAAAGTAGTAAGTTCATTCTGTGAATGCCAAAAGTAGTAAGTGCATTCTGTGAATACCAAAAGTAGTAAGTGCATTCTGTGAATACCAAAATAGTAGTAAGTTTAGGATTGAGTCTTAAATTCATTCTGTGAATCGGGCCGATAGAGTTCAGATAAAGAAAAATCAGTTAGTAAGAGGTCACACTAGTTGTAAGTGGTGTGCATCAATATGACATCACATCTGGTTGACAGTACATGTAGGTGCTAAAACACCCATGGTTCAACATAAGCATTATGTGGAAAACATTTAGCAGCACAAAACAAATTTAGGTGCAAAATCACCCATGGTGCAAAGTAAACATCATAATATTACATTTAAAAACAAAATCCCATTAATGTTCAAAACCAACGTTGGTGCAACAGGAGTGTGGAATACTTCTATGTGCACAAAGACACCTTCATTGCAGGACATGGGCGTGTTGCTTCATTCTAAATGCAATGGCCATTGGAAGCACTCAAGGCAGGCGGACTACCAGCTATTAGCCAACTGCAAACTGTAAGACTGAAATATTCCTCTACCATTATCTAAAATGTGAATGACACGTTCCTCAAGCAATTACTGATGGCAGCTGACCAAATCCAACTAATGGCTGAAGGGGTTGACTCAAAGCCCTCTAAGGTGATTACCTCGTGAATGTTCATTACATTTACTGTTTTCAGGCCCTGACTCTCTTATCATAATCTAATGCCTTCTGGGTATTCAAGTTGTTTTACTTAAATTGAATTAAGTGGACTAACACCTGAAAGGATTGGTTTGATGGGGAACAATTCCGGACAGGAGACAGACTCTGTAATAACCTGGAGCGAGGTTGAGCCACAAGTCTGTGTTTGGCGTTGATGGGTAACGTATGTGGCCAGGCCAAAAAATTGTGTTGCGCAGAGATGCAGATTCATATTATCTGGAATTGAATGCTTCACTCCTTTCCAACATTTGCCCTTTAAGTAATACCAGGATGTTTCAGGAGGCCCCCTCATTTTGGTCAGGTGAAGCAACTGACCAGCATACCCAAAAAACTGTTTTAGCACCACAACGCCCACGACTGGCTTAGCCTCGATTCACAAACATTTTCGGGAAGTACACCTACCTATGTGTCATTTATTAACAAAATGAAAAGTGCGAGAGGATTTTGGTGGGTGGGGCTTTATGAATCCGACTCGCGACTCCAGGTGCGGAATTCAGAGACAACTGACAGACTGCTGTTCGAGCACATACGCCTACCAGTATAGATGACACAATTCATTTTAAATATTGTCTATATTGAAAGATTGCATCTCTTGGTCTACATGTTTTATTATAAATACCAAGAACATGACCATTAAAAACCTGCAAACAGCAGCGTCTGTCATTGCAAAGATGAGCGCTGCAGGTGAGCGTCCTGCCTTTTAAGGAACCGTAGTGGACGACACACTTGAGCACTTGGGGGGCTCTCAGTCTAAACTCTGTTTTTGTTAGCGCCAAAACGAAATGCTGATTTTTCCCCATACTCATGATGTGGTATTGTTGCCAGAGTTGCAGACTTAGAAATAGGGAACCAAGTTCAAGTCCTGGAGTTAGCTCATCATACTGGATAAATAATGTAGGGGCATACTATCAAGACGGGCGTTAAAATTATCGCCGCTTTAGCGGCAGGAAACTGCTGCTAGAGCGGCAATAATGGGCTTGATAATATGCCCTTGTGAGTTCCCATAGAAGCCCATGTTCTGGTGTGAACCTGGGCTTCTGTGGCAATTCTCAAGGGCATATTATCAAGCCCATTATCGCTGCTTTAGCGGCAGTTTCCTGCCGCTAAAGCGGCGATAATTTTAACGCCCGTCTTGATAATATGACCCTTAATCTCCCCATCCCCATAAGCAATGAGTTGTGACATTGCATAATGTAATTGGAGCTCATGCAAAGCACTCCTTTACCTTCAGGTCGTGTCTGCTATATTAAAAATGAACAAGGTAAACACATAGCATTAATAGAAGTAACAACAAATAGATTCCTATTTAGTGGGTGATTTGTAAACTGTGGCTTCCCCGCTTAATTGTTCTTGGGTAAATACTTTATTTCACTCAAACTTCTTTTTTTCATTATAGATTATGAAAGCACTTTTAAATATGTGAGTTCAGAATAGCAGTTACAAAAAATCTATTGTGTTTTCTTTAATAGACTATAATGTCGCTCTATAATATCCTGGGCATTGTGCAGGGTTTGGTTTTGCTTTGTTCGCCCTAAGTTGGCAGGGTATGCCCAGACGTGGGTCCCTTGCTCACTTTGCCACTGGATTCAAGCTAGCCTGGCTGGTGATAGCTGATTATCCAGAAACCGGTCCCAGGATGTTTGTTTCCGGTCCAGGGAAGACATGGCTTGGCAGTTCGGGCTGGACTGTTCCCATGAGGCCTGACCCAGGGATCGCCATGCCGGGAAGATCTTAGGAACGGAGGCATTAGCCTGAATAGAAATGTTTTATTACTGAAGAACTATATTTTTATACGGACAATGTACAAATCTTGAAACAGGAACTTTCGATGTGACTTAACCCATTTAGCCTTGAGAAAGCCCCGGCGCAAATCGCCAAGAGGGGGCGAAACACGTGTCGGCTGTCCTTGTCGTTTGAATAAAAATAAAGAAACCTTGCTGCAAACAGAAATGTCTCTGTCCCTCATATAACGAGCTGAAAGAAACGGATATTAATCCTGGCAAACTAAACCAATCTTATGTGGAGATCACACTTACAACTTCTCGAAACTGTTCCCATGAGGCACAGGGTCAGACTGATTTGCATATGGCCAAGTCTGAACTGGGGTGGCGGAGTGAGCTAAAGAATGATGATGCATTAAACCCAGATCAGTTGTCTGGGGCTGAGTGCTTGCAATGTTCAACACTCCGTCCATCACCCC
The DNA here is from genome assembly GCF_964263255.1 of Lissotriton vulgaris. Classification (NCBI taxonomy): domain Eukaryota; kingdom Metazoa; phylum Chordata; class Amphibia; order Caudata; family Salamandridae; genus Lissotriton; species Lissotriton vulgaris. The sequence continues at coordinate 280,393,558 of NC_141685.1, read as the reverse complement.
CTTTGGTTTTGCTGTGTTCCCTCTAAGTTGGCAGGGTATGCCCGAAAAAACTCTGCAAAGGTCACTTGAACTATTGTGAGACTACATAACTGCAATATGTGCAAATGTAGGGTCTTATTTATATGGCCTTATGCAGGCCGGTGCATTGTTTTTTTGTGACACTGCCCCTTATTTTACAAAGTGACGCATTTAGGCAGACGCATCACTTTGTAAACCACTCCGCTACATTATACCTGCTACAGGTATAATATATGCCGGGTTAGTGTTCCCCATAAAAAAAGGCTCATAGAAATGGCGCACTGAAATCCATGAGGTGCCACTGCTCTACTTTTATGAGTTCACTGCGTCTAATCCATACGCCTGCTTCACAGCATGTGTAAGGACTGAAGCAGGCTCTTTTACATGGGATTTGCCCATGTGTAATGACACATTGCTGGAGTTGCAATCCAGCATCACTGCGCCACCAGATACATCAGGATTCCTGACGTATCTGGTCAATCCTTGACCATGGAGCGCCATTCTGTAAATACGGTGCATCCAAGGTGTCACAAGGAGGGTGCAATAAAAATCAGCGATGCAACGCTTTTCATACATGAGGCTTCTTATTTTGAAGAGTTTTGAAGTTTTACACTATGCACATATTAGAAGTCTTTATTATAACTCTGGGCTTAGTTGACATGTAGCTGCACATAGTATACTTTGAACTTTGCGCTAGTGCATAGCTGATGGCACTGTGTCTGCATTGAGCACAAATTGCAAATGGCATCTTGCACAGTGTCAGTTATGATGAAATAAGTATCTTTATCTTGATATGATGTTTCAAAAACCTTTATTAGGTAGATAAAGGCACATATACAGAGTTACAGTCAAAAAACATTTTGTCACATTAATAGAGCCAAAATTAAACATACAGAGTTGTATGGCGAAGAACCACAATATGTACATCAAGAGGTCAAGTGGCAAAAAAATGGCAGTTTGTGTCCCAAGCGTGGCATGGCCCACCCTCAAAGGTGAATAAAGATTTAATTTATCACCTATATACATGCCAATCCTCATAGCCTGGTGGCAAAGCAAACAAAAACAGAAGTTGTCAACAATACACTATATATATATATATATATGTCTTAAGTGACCCAATCTTTCCAGTTTTTAATTTGCTACAAAGTGTTGGCTTCCTCAGGTCCCAAGGTGGCACGATCTATATGAACATAAGTCATGATTTTATCAAGGAAAAGGTTTCTGCACGCCTTAGCATCCATGTCCTTATGTAGAAAAAGAAGCAGATTCCATGCGTCCCACAATGCCTCCATGGCACAGTTCAACAGTCTCCACGCAGTGGGGGGACGTTGTGCAGAAATATCCTGTCCAAAAAGAAGGGCATGGAAAGACAAGGTAGAAATGCCTGCAATGTTCAAAATAAATGGGTGTAGTAAAGTCTAGAAGGTCTTGGCATGAAGGCAACCCCATAGTAAATAGAAAACAGTTTCTTCATTTCCACATCTCATGCGTGGGCAACATGCTGTGGGGGTCAAACCTCGCCGATACTGAAAAACTTTCACAGGAAGGCATCCATGCGCAGCCATCCAAGCCAAGGCCCGTTGACTGTAGGTAATGTCTCTGTGGCCCACCATCTTCCATACTCGCAACAACTGTGGCTCTGACAGGATGCCCAGCAGGATCGGCTTCTCCTGTTTCCGGATCTCATTTTTCAGTAAGGTAGGGTGAATACATGCATCTCTATCAAAAGTTTCAGTGTCCAAGTCTGTAAAAAGGAGTAAAGCCCCTTATAGTATGATGGTACCTCTTGGGCCAAAGGAGAAAGGTTAGAATGGGTATAGAGTCCAAAACGTCATAGCATTGCCCCCACAAAATATTGTGTAAACAAGGCAGGTACTGAAATCAAAGTTCATCTGTACTTGATACAACATAGCATAACACTTTAGACAACAAAAAAGTCTTAAGGTCTGGCAAACTTTATCCTCCATTTTTCCAAGTTCTACATACTTTGTCCTGACTGAGCTTTTCCATTTGAGAATTCCACAAGAAAGTAAAAATCATTGTCTGAATTCTCTGCAAAGTGCGGTGCTGAGGAGGAAACACCATGGCAAGGTATAGCAATAAGGGGAACAAAACAGCTTTAATTACCAACACCTTCCCTTCTAGTGTGAACTTTCGCAAAGACCACAGAGAAAGCTTTTTCAATAGTTTAGTCTGAAGTTCCTCCTAATTTTGTTTCTCATAACCATGGCCCCCAAAGTATACTCCTAGAATTTTCGTGGGTTCTGTGGTCACTATTACTTGTAAATGCACCAGCCGGTCCCAGGGACCTGTGGTCAAGCATACACTCTTGTCCATGTTTAAATCATCCATGTATGCCACGACTTTATTCTGGACCCCAGACCCCCAGGTACAAAGACCCCTTTTACCAATTTGTCCGTTCTAAGTTTGCACAAGAAAGGTTCCAATGCACAAACAAAAAGGATGGGAGACATTGGACACCCCTGACGTACCCCAGTGCAAATGGGAAATCCAGTGGTGTAAAAGCCGCTGATACTCACTTGGTTGCAAGCTCCTTGGTAAAGGGTCTGTATCATTTTAATAAAAGTAGGAGGAACATTCATTGTTTTTAAAACCAGGAAAAGAAGATCATGAAAAACGTTATCAAAAGCATTGTGAAAATCCAGGCTGAGAACACCCAGAGGTAGCGCCCTTTCTTCATTGTACCAGAGTGCATCTCGTAAAGTGACAAGGCTATCCACAATAGTGCGCCTTCTGATAGCGCAAGCTTGATCTGGCTGAACACAAGCATGCATGACTGCTCGAAGGTGGCGTGCAAGTACCTTAGCTATCAATTTGTAATCGACATTCAGGAGCGTGATTGGTCTCCAATTATTCAGGGAGGTTTCATCCCCTTTCTTATACAAGAGGAAGATACCCCAACGGAGAAATCTGCAGGAAAAAGGTTATTAGAAAAACCTGCATTAATCATTGCCATGCATTCAACACACAAAAGGGCCCAAAATTTGGGTAAAACTCCCAAGTGAGCCCATCCAGTCCAGGGCTAGAACCTCTGGGAGAAGACTGTAGTGCCAACAGAAAGTCTCCTCCATCAAAAGGCTGTTCCAGGAGGTCAATCTGGGTCGCATCGAGACCACCCTCCAGCCCTGAACAGTATTCCTCAAGTCCTGCAAAGAAGAAGGGTGTTGTGGGGCAGCGTATAAGCGCGAATAAAATTCAAATGCTATTTGTTGGCAATGCTCAACATCTTGCATGATATCCCCCTTTTCATTACGCAACCTTGTCAGTAATTTGTGTGAGGATTTAGCTTTTTTAAAGAAAAGGGATGTGCATTTTTCATTTTACTGATAGTATTGAACTCGAGAGTGAAATATTGTGGCTCTATTTTTTACGTTTCATCCAATCATTCATATCTATTGTGACTAATTGGATGTCTTCCTTAACGTCTTTGCCTGCCTCTCCCAATTGTTTGAGAAGAATAAGGCGTCAATGTAGTTTCTGAAAATCGTCCCATTCAGCTCTGCATTTGAGCCGACCTTGTTCCTGAAAGAAAAGTTTGGTTCGATGGTTCACCCAACACCACCATTCTGCAATATGTGGGACAGATAAAAGAGGCGGAGGACACTGCACACTAGCAGCAGAAGTGTAGGAAAACTTCCCTTTAGGGAAGGTTTTAAACAGATGATCTGTACCGCCACATAGGTTACATTTTTTAGTCTTGGGCTTTATGATCCGCGCCCCCACAATTCCTGAAAATCATGCCAGTGCTCTGTTCCTTAGCGTGCCCAAATTGCTGGCAGGGTCTGCAGAAAAGGGAATGTCCAGAATATACTAAGAACCCCTTATTTGCCCCCTAGTAGAAAGTCTGTGGGGGGTGCGCCAGGCCTCCTACACCAGCCGGATCGTCCTTAAGCGTGACTATATACTTTTGTTTTCCATTCCAGATCCCACAGATGTTTTTTATTTTTTGCCCACCCCTGATGTTACTGCAATAACGATTTGAAAACACCTCTATCAATCTGTGATCAGTATAAGGGCTGTACATATGCACTACGAAAATTACCTCCTTTGGGGCAGACATAGAAGTAACAGTGAGGCCATGAAAATGCTGGGTGTCTTTGTGATGTGCCACACATGCCAAAAATCCTTACAAATAGAATCACTGGAGAAAGTTACATAGAAAATGCCTCGGCTAGGGGCGTGGCTAGCAGCCGATCAAAATGGCTGCTTAGTTGAAGAGCTCCGGGGATGTCAATGTAGTTTCTGAAAATCACATTAATCCGACCATTTATCCACTATCCCAGCTAAGGTCCGGGACCAGGCGGCGCGGATCGGCGAAATCCCGGAATAAATCCGACATCGGGAAGTGCCTGCAATCGTGAAGCCCGTGGCGGCCTACCCGCTGAGCATAGACCGGGGCCTGGAGTGATCTGAGACCCGCGAGTGAGGCGGGGGAGCGGCAGACCAAGACGAGTGTTGCCCCGTGGGCTGAGGACGGATCCGGCGCCTACGCGACTTACAGTGATCCAATTACCTCCCAGGGGGCCTTGAATTAGCTGACGGCGGTGAGCGGCATTGCAGGAGGAGCGGCACTTGTGCGGAGAGGCCAGGAGCTCGAACACAGTCTGGGGGCCTGGATCGTGACAGGCCGTGGTTACTCTCGGCCCAAACAGAGTGGCAGCAAAGTGCGTGGCAGCAACTGTGGGGATGCTTGCAGCACCGGGAGTATTAGACCCCCCCAGTCCCCTCCCGCCCCCCTCCATCGGATACTGGCACATCGGAAAAGCGGCAGGCCTAATATAAAATATTGACACTGGGAGACCCCTTGATCTGCCATCGTGCTACAGGGGACAGGAGCGCAGTTGGGGAACAGTGAGCACAGGACTAGAGACCATGCTTGCAATCAGACATTGATACAGGCTTCCAGGCTTGGAATACTAGAACGCAGTGACACACCCCTATAAGCCATTATCACTCTACGTGCCAGCACCAGTTTATGAGTCTGCGCCTACCGACCTGCAAGGCCCACAAGCCACGAAGGCGACTAACACTGCGCACTACGTCGCAAAACCTGCCATCACCGACGCCATGTCGGGCAGCGACCCGGGAAATCAAACTACACAGGCCAAACTGGACAAATATGCCTACGACAAAGGCCTTTCGCCGCTTCCGGAGGGGCGCGCCTCCACAGGTAGGGGGGCAGAAGGCGAGGGGTCAAAAAAGGTGACACTAGAGGACATTATGGCGGCCCTTTCGAGTGTCCAGACAACAGTGGGGACGATCTCAACGGATGTCACACTACTCCGAGCGGACTTTCAAAAAATGGCGGACCGAGTGAAGGAAGTAGAAATAGTCACCAAGGGCCCGATTCACAGAATGAATTTAAGACTCAATCCTAAACTTACTACTATTTTGGTATTCACAGAAGTTAGGATTTTGTCTTAAGACAGACTTAAGACAGAATCCTAACTTAAGTCTGTTTTAAGACAAAATCCTAACTTCTCTGAATACCAAAAGTACTAAGTTTAGGATTTTGTCTTAAGTTAGTTCTGTGAATCGGGCCCTTGGTATTCACAGAAGTTAGGATTTTGTCTTAAGTTCGTCTTAAGACAAACTTAAGAAAGACTTAAGACAAACTTAAGATAGACTTAAGACAGACTTAAGACAAAATCCTAACTTAAATCTGTCTTAAGTCTGACTTAAGTTTGTCTTAAGTCTGTCTTAAGTTTGTCTTAAGACAAACTTAAGACAAAATCCTAACTTCTGTGAATACCAAAAGTAGTAAGTTCATTCTGTGAATACCAAAAGTAGTAAGTGTATTCTGTGAATGCCAAAAGTAGTAAGTGCATTCTGTGAATACCAAAATAGTAGTAAGTTTAGGATTGAGTCTTAAGTTCATTCTGTGAATCGGGCCTTAGTGCACATATCACCCGGAAGTCTCACGCCGCTTGCGGAATACTCAGGAGTTGGTTTGGATGAGAGTCAGTTAATTGTCAAACAGTCATGTTTTTAGCTCCCTGCGAAAACGATTGAGGTCAGAGATAATGAGCGGGGGCCAAAACAGAAGCCAATTAGGGGGTTGACCTGTTCTTTCATTGTGAATTGGTTGTCCATTTGAAGACCTAAGTTCTGAACTGACTGTCTTGGCACTGGGCAAGGACCGAGGGTTTGAGGCCACCAGTCACTAGACCAGTGTTCATGTGCCTTGCCAAAGAGAACTATTTCAGTTTTGCGACGCAACTACAGAAATCCACCGACTTCATGGCACAGATGCGTCACGCATCTGTGCCGTTTTTGTCCCATGGTGCGCATCCATGCTGGCAGAGCCGTGGCACACAATAATTGGCGCATCCCTGCTTATATGCAGGGATGTGCAAGTTATTGTAAATCTGCCCCATTGTGTTTACTTAATTTGATGCATATATACATATATCCAAACCTATTACAACTGAGTGCAAGCATGCAGTGCCTATTTACATAAATGTGGAAAATTACTGGCTGCAGCGTATTCTTTTGCTTACGACAAAAATAAATGTGGATAAATACAGATAAAACGACCAGAAAATAAATATGGACAAATATAGACGGAAATCTCAAAGAAAAAAGGGCCATATTATCAAGCGCCAGCGATAATTATCGCTAAGCGCACTGAGCGCTAGGATAATTATCGCCGGGTAGCGTGGATTTATATCACTGAGATAGCGTGCTACTAGCAATGCTTATCTCAGAAGTGATAAAAATCCTCGTGCTAACTGCCAAATGGTTTGGCGTTAGCTTGGTGATAAGGGCTAACAAACTTAGCCATGATATCCACCTTCCATAGGATATCCTGGCTAAGTCAGGAAAATACCAGGGGGCATATTATCAAGGGGGTTTATCTCCGCTTTTTTGGCTTTAAACACCACGAAAGCGGAGATAAAATTACCTCCCTATTACCTAGCTGTCGCTAACACCAGTTAGCGGCAGCTGGTAGGGGATAGCGTCCATCTTGGGCCCCGCTTTGCATGTCAGTGAAATTTATCACTAATGACATGCAAAGTGGGCGTGCCAAGATGTTAGCGACTGGAAAGAGTTGTTAACATTGCTATCTCCTATTACCAACTTTTGGAGATATTTGCGCTAAGCGCGAATATCTCCAAAAGCTAACACCTGCCCTGAGCAGTTCTTAGCCATGTTATCCAATGGTAGGTGGACAACATGGCTAAGAGCATTAGCTCAGTAATGCATGAATATCGCTGACTTTTCAGCGATATTCATGCATTTCGGCCGATTTTTATCGCTTAGGAGATAAAAATCGCCGCAGCTCGGCGGTAAAAATATTGCCGCTAAGCCAACATAGCGATAATTATCGATAGTTGTTGGTAATATGCCCCCAGCTGTAAAAAAAAGCAGCGCTAACCGCAGTTAGCACTGCTTTTTTTATCACTAACAGGGTTAGCGATATCCTTCATAATAGGAGAAATGTCGCTTGACAACATTTCTCCTATTATTTTTCTCTGGAACGCCCCCTTTGCATCTCATTAGAGATGCAAGGGGAAGCGTAGAGAAAAAGGGAGCTAACATGCGAATTTGCGCCTTAGCACCCTGTTGCTGATAGGTAGATAATTTTATCTCTGCTTTCTTGGCTTTTAAAGCCAAAAAAGCTGAGATAAATCCCTTGATAATATGCCCCTTAATACCATAAAAAGGGATTCGGCTCTATGGGACATATTACCAAGGGCCCTTATCGCTGCTTTAGCAGGACTTTTTCCCGCTAAAGCGGCGATAATTTCCTCGCCCAATTACTAAGCTGTCGCTAACACCAGTTAGCGACAGCTTGTAGGCGATAGCGAGCATTTTGGGGCCCGCTTTGCATGTCTGCGATATTTATCGCTAAAAACATGCAAAGTGGGCGTGCCAAAATGTTAGCGACTGAAAACAGTCGCTAACATCGCTATCGCCTATGATCAACACAGGCGTAGCGTTGGAAATATTCACGCTAAGCGCAAATATCTCCAAAAGCTAACGCCTGCCCTGACCAGTTCCTAGCCATGTTATCCAATGGGAGGTGGATAACATGGCTAAGAGCATTGTCACGCTAATGCTTGATAAACCTTGCTAATAGCAAGTTATCTCAGCGATAAAAACAGGTGAACGGCGGTGATAAAAATATTACCACGAACCCTACTTATGCCTGTAGGTTGGTAATATGCCCCTATATTCGGGGCATATTACTAAGGGCCTTATCGCCGCTTTAGCTGGAATTTTTCCCGCTAAAGCGGCGATAATTTCATCGCCCTATTACCTAGCTGTCGCTAACACCAGTTAGCGACAGCTAGTAGGAGATAGCGGGCATTTAGGTGCACATTTTGCATATCAGCGATAATTATCGCTAATGACATGCAAAGTGGGCGTGCCAAGATGTTAGCGACTGGAAACAGTCGCTAACATCTCTATCTCCTATTATCAACTTTTGGAAATAAGCCTGCCCAGAGCTGTTCTTAGCCATGTAATCCAATGGTAGGTGGATTACATGGCTAAGAGCATTTGCTCGATAATGCATGAATATCGCTGACTTTACAGCGATATTCATGCATTTCGGCCGATTTTTATCACTTAGGAGATAAACCTTGATAATATCAAGGCTCCTAAGCGATAAAAATCGGCGATGCTGGGCGATATAATTTCGGCCGCTAGCCAAGCTGAGCGATATTTTTCGCTCATGCTGGGTAATATTTCCCCTTATATTCTTTCTCTTGTAGTAACTTAATAAATGAGGATTTCATCCCTAAGGAACGCCCTCCTAAAATTGCATAACCGACACACAAAGTGTAAGCAAAACTCAGGATATTCTATGTCTAATACTGTATCAATTTAATGTTGTAACAATTTCATGTACGTGCAACATTTGTATTGAAGAGGCCTGTTACCGAATAATATTAGAACTATGAGACGAATATTTGAATTGACGTAAGATAAAGGGTCACAGATATAGTGCGCCATAATACCATTTGTAAAAAAAATATCTCAGTCATTCGCGAAGGAGACCTAACAGTGACAGTGCACAGGATTGTGGGTATACACACGTCACGTTAGAGGGAAATATGCTTCTCCCCTCCCATAATGGCGGAGTCTCGCGACATCACTCTTCGCAGCCAGTGCTGCAGCACTACGAGCGAGGCGGGGCCGCAGCTGCTGGTTTGTGCAGACTGGACTGAGCGCAGAGCTCGGGTCCGGCGGCGGCTTCTGGGCAAACATTGCACTCTCCTTATTTCACCCGCTTGAGATCGGTGCTGGAAATTGAGAAAAACACAAATGATCTGGAATCTCATAAATTGGTCTCCGGGAGTGGCAGCAGGAAGTAGAGGGAACTAATAAAAGGCGAACTCTGAAACATCGTTGACTATTGATTCTTATCGGCGGCATTAGACAAAAGCGGCCTTGTTTCTTTTTTCAGGCGCCCCTTGTGATAAAAAAAAGAGGGGCATATTATCAAGGGGGTTTATCTCTGCTTTTTTGGCTTTAAAAGCGAAGAAAGCGGAGATAAAATTATCTCCCTATTACCTAGCTGTCGCTAACACCAGTTAGCGACAGCTAGTAGGAGATAGCGACCATCTTGGGCCCTGCTTTGCATGTCAGTGATATTTATCACTTATGACATGCAAAGTGGGCGTGCCAAGACAGGAAACAGTCGCTAACATCGCTATCTCCTATTACCAACTTTTGAAGGTATTCGCGCTAAGCGCGAATATCTCCAAAAGCTAACACCTGACCTGAGCAGTTCTTAGCCATGTTATCTAATGGTAGGTGGATAACATGGATAAGAGCATTAGCTCGGTAATGCATGAATATCGCTGACTTTTCAGCGATATTCATGCATTTCGGCCGATTTTTATCGCTTAGGAGATATACCATGATAATAGCAAGGCTCCTAAGCGATAAAAATCACCGCAGCTCGGCGTTAATAATATCGCCCCTAAACCAACATAGCGATAATTATCGCTAGTTGTTGGTAATATGCCCCAGAACTCATTCGAGGCGAGTCCGCGAGAAAAGACCTAGGCCGAGTAACAATTTACTAAACGTCCCTGAGAAAGCAGGAAAAGGTGCAGTACTGCAGGCTGTCACCAGAGGTCCCTAGAGTCGGCATCGGGTCAAAGAGTGCAGTGCTGCAGGCTGTCCTCAGAGGACCCTGTAGAGTTTTCATCGGCGCTGAGAGGGTGCAGTACCGCAGGCTGTCCCCAGAGGTCCCTGTATAGTCTTCACTGTCGCGGGGTGTGAGGGAATGCAGTACTGCAGGTCCTTTTAGAGTTCTATAGCGGCAACTACACTGGTGATTGCAATAAAGACCTGAGGCCTCATTTATGAAGGTCTTGCTCCACAGGTGCGTCACTTTTTCCCACTTTAAAAGTGACGCGTCACTTTTACGCCGCCGGTGCGTCACTTTTTGTGATGCACCAGTGGCGTAACAAATGCGCCTTGTTGCGCCATATTTACAAAGTGACGCATCTAAGTAGATACAACACCTTGTAAACCCCTGCGCCACATTATACCTGTGCCAGGTATAATGTATGCAAGAGGGGTGAATTGACGCAAGAAAGGGTCGTAGAAGTGACGCAGTGAAATCTATGAGATTTCACTGCGCCACTTCTAGGACACAAATGCGTCAATTTCTTACGCCTGCCTCACAGCTGGCGTAAGACTGTCGCAGGCCCTCTCCCATGGGGCTTACCCCATGTGTAAGGACGCATTGCTGGAGTTGCGTCACTTTTGAGACACACTCCAGCAATGTGTCACTTTTGCGCCATACAGATACATCAGAAATACTGACGTATCTGTAACTCTTTGCGACATGATGCGTCATATTATAAATATGACGCATCCAGCATGTCGCAAGGAGGGCGCAATGAAAAGTGACGCATCGCTGTTTTCACGCAGCGATGCGTCACTTTTCATAAATGAGGCCCCAGTTCTCTGCTTTCAAATATATATATAAGGAGACTTTTTTTTTTGGAAAGGTTGAGATAGTTCCTAATGGTGATACAGAAAAGCCAAATCAAATATGTTTGGGTTTGCGGTGAGGTGCGGTTCATTCACTGCTTTACATGGGTGGTGCTGTGTCATCCTTGGGTAATGCATTTTTATTTACGCTTGCATTCACACGGCCCTTCCTACATTTTTATTTGGCTCCTGGGGAGACCATTTTCTTTTTGATATTTTTTTAAAGACGGTGAGGCCTAGTTATCAACACTTTGTGGCAGATTTATCAAATCTTTGTGCTGGTGCAGTCACGGGAAGTGACGCAAACCACCGCTTTATTATTTGGAAATTCCGAGCCTCATTTACAAAGGAATGACGTGGTACCACAAGCCATTTTGCTGCGCTGACCTGCTTCATTTTATGTGTCAAAATGTTTTTATTGAAATTTTACCTCAGAGAGTGCAACAAAAGCAGTATAAATGCAACAAATTTCAGAAGTATCACCCGTCCAGATATACATAAGACTCATAAGAGCTTCAATGTACCCCTTACTTCCAAACAAATGAAATTAAATATATGACACAGTTTCAACCGGACAGGTCGCAAAACCAGTATTGGAAGCTGAAAACCTTTCACCCTCACTTGAGAGTAACATGAAAAGGAAACTTACCTATACCTAAGAGAAAAAAAGAAAGGAAAAAGGAATAACTTGAAGGAAGATGTCATGGTGCAAATGTAAAGAGAAAAGAAATGAGCGCGAGGAATGGGGAATCGAAGTCTATACCCCGATGTGCAGCACCGCAGTGCTAGCTCTCTACGATGGTGATTAATTAGATTAGGAATAGATAGAGGGCCCTAAACCTCGGATTACAAGCTGTCAATGGGAGCCCCTCCGAAAGGTATTTGACCAGTGGAGACCATATATAATCAAACCCTTTCCTGGTGTCCTCAATGGTGTCAGTCATGCGCTCCAACGCCGCCGAAGCCCGCCACAATCGAGCATGCCACTGGGTTAGGGTTGGGGCCTCCGGCCTCTTCCAAGCTACTGCCATTCATTTATATTACTGCTTCATTTTAAAAGCACAAAGATGCGTTGTATTAACAACAATACAAGGCATTCATGTGCTTTCCCCTGTGCTGGTGCACAATTTGATGCTTTGTACCAGTGTAGGCACCTTTGCGTCATGTTGCAAGAGTGACTGCGTTGCGGGGATGATTGTTTTTGTGCAGGAAGGGACAGCTTGATAATAGGTCCTTGTGAATTCCCATAGCAGCCCAGGTTAACACTAGAACCTGGGCTGCTATGGGAATTCACATGGGCCTATTATCAAGCGCATTATCGCCGCTTTAGCGGCAGTTTCGACGATAAAGCGGCAATCATTTTATGGCCTGTTCTTGATAATATGTCCCAAGGTCTTTAACTTTGCTTGGTAGGAGTTGGTGTGGTGGCCCTGGTCTTAGGCCAGGCCCTGTCCCCAGACCCCTTCGGGCAGCTAACACCTCATCGCAGGGTCACCTTTCAGTGTGCAGCAACCCACAGCAGAAATTCACCCCCTGCTTCCGCCCTTTTTTTAAACATTTTCCAATCTCGCAAGACTCTTGTGCGAGCCAACGCCACCCTATGTGCTCCCGTGGGACTGGCTCCTTCAGGACACCCGTGGTATTGCTGTAACCCAAAAATATTTTTGGGACATATGGCCAGAAGGGCCTCTTCCCCAGTCGTGGTTCGACTCCCTTGCCACCTTATACCTTATTTTCATTTTCCTTTTCAGGATACGGGGACCAAGTCACTGTGTCCGGAAATAGCAGCCGCATTTCTCTTTAAGTTACGTTCAGGGTACCCCTATTCCTAACATGCTGCGTCCAACCTTATGCCTGCTTCAAGCAAGCGCAGGGTTTGGACGCAACATGGCTGTAAAAGTGACTTGGTGAAATCTTGTAGATTTCATTCAGCCACTTTTCGGAGGCGTTCCTGCGCGGGAATGCCCCCCCCCCCCCCCCGTGCCAGAACGCCCACATGTGGTGCTGGGCTTTACAACGTGACGCACCTTCCTAGATGCGTCACGTTGTAAATACCCCAAAGCATGGTGCTGGCTTTGCGTAGCCGCTGCGTCACAAAAGTGATGCAGCGGTGGCGCAAATGTGGTGTCCTGGGCTTGTAAATCTGCCCCTTAGGGTTTATTTTTTGACATAGGTAAGACATACTTTTGACATTCTCAAGGTTGATGGAAGAATAAATGGTTATATAAGGGTCTAAATGGATGATTTTTTTGTGTGTAAAATTGATTGTATAACGGACTGATAAAGTGTATCTTAGTGAATGCATGGTGTGAGAAGTTTGCCTGATATATGATGCTCACTAGTTCTAGTGATCACCTTGTATCAGTCCAAACAACCCTTATGGTGATTGGTTGTAAGTCAACCTTATAGACCAGCTATCCTAGTAGCGTGGACAAAAGCAGTCTTTAGGCTAAACTCTTTATGGCATGTGAAGCCAGCTGTTTTACCACATATAACCTTTGAATACCAAATGAAAAGGACACCACACAGGTTGTTATGAAAATAAACAGTTATTTGTTAACTAACATACACCTCTGAACTCTTTATGAGGTCAGAGGGCAAAGCACATGACAAACTCTTAGGAAAAATACGTTTAAGTTGCACGATTTACAATGGTGCCCTAGGGGCACGACAAACCATATACTAAGTAAGTGGAATGTGAAAGTCAAGTAAAGGAATGGAGCTGTCCAGAGGTTGTAGGATCGCTGGGACCACGCTATACTAACTCGAGGTAGGTAATAGGAGGCCCACGGAGCGCGTGTGCAGAGTGTGAACTCACACGCGAGATGCATACAAACGTCTATGGACAGTACAGTTTAAAGAAAAGGTGAGTATTTACGTTCCTGACTAGATAGGACTGAAACGACAATGGAACTGGACACTAGGAGAGTCAAGCTACCCTTGAGCACCGAAATGCTCGTGTTACCTCACCCACAGGCTGCGGGTGCATAGGTGCGAAGTTGTGTTGGGTTTCCGCGTCGAAGTCTATGGAGCCTTGAAGAAAGATGCTGCAGGCGACCAGGAGGAAGATGTCCGGTGCAATCCAAGGGTGGATTGGTGAAGAGAGGAACCTGAAAGCAGAGGGGCAATGTTCAAAGTCACTAGCCAGTGACAGGAGTGGAACCAGGAGTGGAACCAGATGTCGTCGTCGCTATCAGGTGAAGGTGGACCCTTGTCTCAGCAGACACGTGGACCAGGCGGTGTCTTTGACGACCAGGATGTCCCACGCAGGCTCTCGCTGTCGGCGGTGTCGTCTCCGGATTCGGGTTCAACAGGCCTTGGCAAAGGCAACCCACGCGGTGAGTGGAAACGGCGTCTGGAGTGGACCAGGAGTGTCCGGGGTGCTCCTCGTTTGGAAGGGATCAAGGGCCAGTCTGGAGCAACCAGACCAGCAGCAAAGTTGTTGGTGTTCGTCGTCTAGGAGGTCACTAGCCAGCCGGCAAGTGACCAGACAACGCGTCGAGCAGCCAACAGGCAGAAGGGCCCCACGCAGATCTCGTGGATACTGGAGGGCTGATCTTCGATGCGGGAGCTGCTCGGGGTCGGGGCTTCTCAGTCCCCAGAGCACTTGAATGAGGATACCTCAGGAGTCGTGCTGGAGCGAAGTGCTGCTTCTTTCAAGATGGCCGGTCCCACGTGTCTCGTCGCACCCACGGGTCTCAGCTCTGCTGCAGATGTGGGTTGAGGTCGGAGAGGTCTGGGAATCCGGGTCTCGTCAGGCTCTGAAGTCTGGATCCTTGCAGGCAGACGACAAAGGGAAGTCTAGGTACGTTGATGGTGCCTGCAGATGCAGGGTGGACACTCCTTGCCCACAAGGGAGATTCCTTCTGTCTTCTGTGGAGCAGAACATCGAGGTCCAGAGTTTCTTCTTGTGAAGTTGATCAGGATAATCTAATTTGGAATGGGACCAGCTCCTACCTTTATTCAGCTAAAGGGGGCTGCACTACGACTAGGTCCCTCCACTGGGTGGGACCAGAAAGGGGGGTGGTTACACCCCCTTTCCTTTGTCTGGTCTTGTGCCAGCTCTGGGGCTGGAGTGCCCCAGGAACTGGTTCTGACCGGTGTATGCACAGGACACCTTGTGTGCCCCAGGCATGTCTCATTCCTTTCAGCCTTGTCCTACCTAATACACAAAATCCTGTCTGGGGTGGTGCTAGCACCTCCCAAGGCAGGAAACCCTTTGTCCGAGCCTCCCTCGCTGGAAGGACTCCCAGCAGTAGGAGGTCAGACTTGTGTCTGAGGTGGCAGCATCCATTTTGTGATGCTGAGGCTCGAGTTAACTTTAACCGGGGTTCACAGTTACATACATGTCGTGTCCCTCTAGAAGGGTGGAATGCTACCCCCGTCGGCAGAATTGGCGAGGGGGTAGTATTCCACTTCGTATGACACCTTACTCGACATGTTTTGATAATGCTATGCCAAAGTTAGCATTTGACCGCGAGGTTCATAATGCACTTAAGAATATATGGTATAGCGTTATCATGGAACAGCTATTAGGACTTGGTTCCACAAGCTGAAAACGGGCTCAGCTCATGCCAGAGCACCCTCTCACATAATTCCAAGCACTCTGCCTTCAGGATTGTTAAGGCCTGCCATAGGAGTGACTGATAGGAATATATGTGTCCATTTTAGGATTAGATATAGAGATACTATATCTAAAGCAAAGGGTGATTACACCACCTTGCCCCAGCTGTCGTGCAGCCAGTTGTAACAACAAGTATCAACAGAGGGAGGTAGAGTATAGAGATAGGATTCTCACTCCACGGGCACTGATAATTAAACAAGAAGAATCCTACTCGGGGTATACACCCCGAGTAGGATTCTTCGTGCAGCCAGTTGTGTCAGATTTGGATGGCCAGCCAGGGGTGGCATAATACATGCTGCAGCCTCTGGTAGGCCCTGGGTACACCTATGCCCTGGATACCTAAGGTATGCTGTACAGGGACTGATAAGGTGGCCCAGTACCAATTGGGTATGCACCTAAGGTACATGGAATCCATTTTACAGAGAGAGCAGTGGGCCTGGGGTCCTGAATAGCAGGTCCCAGGTCAACTAAGTCGAAAAACCAGCAAAACACCAGGCATGGGTTAGTGAGTAATGTTTAAATATGTAAATATCTGTATCAGTCTCTCACTTTGTGTATAAGTGACTGCATTGGTTGGTGAGTAGTGGAGAAGTGTGGCTCACTGGTTAGAGCAGGCAGACCCTGAAGCAGAGGTCAGACCCGGGACCAGGGTTCAATTCCCGACGCGGCAGGGTCTTGAGCTCAAATGTCCATAGACTCAATAATTCTCGCTTCGGTGCCTGACCTAATCATGGGTTCACACTCTGCAACTCTGGGCATTAAGCTTGCTTAATCTCCACAACGGCCCCCACGCAGAGGGATGCCTGGCTTCCACCTTGGGGATGCCCTGTAGGGGCTATCTCACAGGGAAAAGCCAGGACGGGTTCCCAAAGCAAGCGCGGAGATACCCCTTCGGGGGTCGATTCAGGCGCTATATAAGAAACTTAATAATAACTTGGTATTTCAAGTATCAGTATGAGTGTCTGTATGGTTCAGTGGAGCGTATTACTTAGTGCATAGATGCATGAATGAGTGAGTCACTGTTTGTATGTCTTGAAGACAGTATGTGTGCAGGACTGTATTGGTGGATGAGTGTGTGTATGGGTGTGTTAGTGAGTGAATGACTGTCTCAATAGTGTCTTTATAAGTAACTACATATATTTTAAACTAGTATATGTGAGTATTGGTATATATAAGTGAGTATATGTGAGAGTGAGAGATTGGAAGAGTTCCTGTATGCATACGTATATATGTTACTATAAGTGATTGTTTAAAAGAGTAAGTATGTGTAAGTTTCTGTGGAAGTAAGTGTGGTGGTGTGTGTATAACTGTATATGCATGTAAATAGATGTTTGATTCTTTGTTAGCATGCGTGGCTATGTGTGTGAGTAACTCTATGGATGAATGGCGGTGTGTAACAGGATGTATAGGTGTATGAGTACATATGATGAGTAAGTACATGTATGAGTGACTGTATAGGACTTGGTGAATGAGTGGATGTGTATGTAGATCTTGGAATTACTGAATAGGTGTGTTGTAAGTGGTATAGGTATGTCCATTGTTTTGAAAATGTTAGTTTCTATTTTTGAGTGTGTGTATCAAAGGTTATATTTGGGTGAGAGGAGGTCTGCCACTCTATCACAAGGATAATGTCATCAGTGATGTCATTTTACTTACCCCCAAATCGATTTGTATACTGTACTTTTTATGATATTAATTAATCGAAATAAAGTGGTATTGAATCTGAATCTGATGTCATTTTAGATGTCATCAGTGATGTCATGAGTGATGTCATTTACCATGTCATGAGTGATGTAATATGTGACGTCATCAGCAGTGCATTACGGGTGCGCAAGTTATAGTTAGCTGAACTAACTATAACGGGGACATTTCTAGGGTTTTGTACGAGTGAAATGTCCAGCTATCAATAACGCCCCTGAAACCTATGTGTGTTTCAGTGAATTTCAAAGGTTTTTTAAATGCTAATTTCTAACTATAACATGACTGAAACCTATAGTTTTTTAAGTGAATTTCAAAGGTTTTTTAAATGCTAGTTTCTAACTATGCCTACAGAGGTAGGACATGTGAAGAAAGAAGAAAAAAACGTACAGAAGGAAAAAAAAGAAATGCAGAAAGAAGCAACAGAAGTCCTCAAAGGCGAAGAAAAGTGCAGGATGAAGGAAGACTTGCAGAAAAAACAAACAGAGGAGCAGAAAAATCATCCTGTACCCTAAACTTTTTCCAATGGGTACTGGTGGTAACGGAGTCTGACTAACCAGTCCTAGAGCCAGTACTATGCTACAAGTCACTTAGAATACAGTGAAAACACCTACATACACTAGGGAACACTATGCGTTGCGGTACCCCTGTGATTACCATGGACCTCCTCTGTAAGATCCTAGTACATAATAGGACTGGGGGATTAAAACGACCTCTTAAAACGCACCACAGGGCGTGTTTGGACACTGGTAAAGGGAGGGGGGCCTGAGGTGACATGTGTGCAAACACACCCTGTGGCCATTTTAATTTGGAGGATAAAGGGGCATATTACCAAACAGGGTGGTAGGCAATTATCGCTCTAATACCAAGCTGTCGCTAACAGCAGTTAGCGACAGCTTTAGGCGATAGCGAGCGTTTTGGGTCCCGCTTTGCATGTCAGCGATATTTATCGCTAATGACATGCAAAGTGGGCGTACCCAACCTGTTAGCGACTGAAAGCAGTCGCTAACGTCGCTATCGCCTATTAGCAAGGCAGGCGTAGCGATGGAAATATTCACGCTAAGCGTGAATAGCTCCAAAACCTAACGCCTGCTCAGACCAGTTCTTAGCCTGTATATCCAATGGGAGGTGGATATTCAGGCTGAGACCCTGTTAGCGATAATGCCTCAATATCACTGGATTACCAGCGATATTCATGCATTTCGCCGCTATCGCTGGAAATGTTACCGCTTTAGAGATAAACGTAGCTAATAGCACGTTATCTCTGCGATAAAATCCGGCGATAAAAAATATGTCGCTAAGCTTATTTAGCGATAAATATCGCTTGTTGTTGATAATATGCCCCTCAGTACCCTTGAATCCTGAGAGTCCCTAGGGTCAAACTAGCCCACTAGGTACCTCCAGTAAGTACCACAGAGCTGCGTTGCAGAAAGGTGTAAAAAGGGGCATGGCCTCTGAACACCTCTCTGCAACGCAGCTCCCTGGAGTATACTGGAGGTACCTGGTGGGCTATTTGGCCCTCAGTGACCTTCAGTATTGAAGGGGAATTAATTCCCCAACTTACAACTCACCAGGGGGCGCGTTTGCACAATGGTGAAGGAAAGGGGCAGGGCCTGAGATGACATGTCTGCAAACATGCCCTGTGATGCGTTTTAAGTTGGGGAATTAATTCCTCTTCAATCCTGAGGGTCCCTGGGAGCCAACTAGCCCACTAGGTACCTCCAGTATGCACCAGAGAGCTGCTTTGCAGAGAGGTGTTCAGAGGCCATGCCCATATTTACAACACTCTGCAACGCAGCTCTGTGGCGCTTACTGGAGGTACCTGGTGGACTAGTTGTTTTTCTGTTTTCTTGTGCCTCGGTTCTACCGAGGCACATGATGGCTGCCAACACTTCCTGGTTTGGAGTGTTGACAGCCATTTAGAATACAGCTTGTGGTTGGGAGAGTCCACGGATCCTCTGCGGCCACAGATATCACAATTTTTTTACATTTGATGTTCTCAGCAACTACTGAACGGATTTACACTATTTAATAAAAAGAGTTCTTTCTGAACCAAGAGCTACCTTTTTGCCAAATTTGGTGTAATTCCGTTCAGCAGTTCGGGCTGTAACCGCGGCTAAAGTTTCATAAGGAAAATTGCATGGGGAAAACATGTTTTGGGAACCCCCTTTTTTCTCGGCCCCCGCTTGCTGAATCTCCCCAAAACTTTCAAGATAAGAGCAGACCAGAGCGGGCCACGTGTTTTGAAAATTTTGCGAAGATTCGTCAATCGGTGCCAAAGTTATTGGGAATAGAATGTTACGATTTTCGTATGGTAACTAGGTCCTAACTATAACAACCTACTGGCAACCGCCAGTAGGTAATATATACACATATATATATTTTCTGAACAAACAAAGCTTAAAGTTATGTTATAGTTAAGTGATAATGTCAGTTTCTGTGGTGATTTTTATATATATATATATGTAAATTTATATATTTTTTTCCACTGGAAAAAAACAAAGGTTAAACTTACATTATAGTTATAGGTGGAAACATATATATATATATAATAACAAAGAAGGAAACTATTGTAAGTTCTAGTTACTTCCGTTATTTACAGTACACATAGAAAGAGGAAAACACTGTTAAGGATTGTTTTTGTGCAGGAAGATGTCACTTCCTGCACAAAACAACCCTGCCAAGGTGCAAGGGTATCTGCATTGGTGCTAGACAGCAGAAATGCACCATATCTTACTTGATATAAAGCATTTCTGCTGCCTTCCTTTCAGCAACACAGCAACTTTTCTTGTTGCCCTCCAATGTCAGAAAATTTAGTAAACTTGCCCAAACGTCTTTCATGAAGCTGCAATTCCTCAAGGTGTTACTAGATGTTCCTCTCCAGTCAGATTTGAAATCTCAATTTGTTTCGGGAAGCTGCAGTTCCACAAATGTTTACTAGAGGTCCCTCTCCATTCAAATACAAAAAAATAGCATTACACATTGAAACCTGTGTAGAAACTATAGCAGCACGCCATAGACACTGATGTAGGGTGACCAGAATTGTAAAGCCAAAACCTGTGACGTTTCACGGAAATAGAAGAAGGACTACAGTTTTAATTCCCACGAGCGCCCAGAATGACAGCGTTCTGCAGCAGAGAATTTTATGACAAGACCGGAGGCTCCTATTATGCATTCTAATCTTGCATTTATTGCAATAGCAGCCAAATAAGTGAATAAACTACAGTTCCCAGAGGGCCAGGCGACAACTGGGCCATGGGAACGAGAAAAAAAGATAATACAGTAACCAATCAGTACCAAGTAAACAGATAAGGGGCCATACTGACTGCGCAGCTTCCTCTTTTCGCTGACGAGAAGATCCGATAGAATTGAACAAAGGAAAAATAGTCATGACAATAGAAACAGCCAAAATCCAGGAGCAGACATCTTGAGCCACGGAGAGCAAAGGCCAAAGTCCAACTTGAACATCCGGAGGAGGAATCGGGAGAGCTGAAGGAGTCCACAAGGGTGAAGCATGAAGACAATGGAGGGAAGACCTCTTAGGATGAAGCAGGTGTCAAGGCCGGATTCGCTGTAGGGAGGGAGAACACAAATTAGTAGTGTAGAGGCGGGATAATACTCACCTCGGTGTCTTTAATAAAATTAAGACTTTCCGTCATAATAACTAGGAAAATCTACATTTTATGACAAGACCGGAGGCTCCTATTATGCTTGTTCAAAGCATATTAACAACATCAGAGGCAAAAGAATAAATAGGTTTACAATAGAACATGCGAAAAACACTGTCATTGGACCAATCAGCTGATCTCAGAATGTCCTCAAGACGGGAGCTGGACCAAAAGGCCTTAGAGGCCATGGCTCCCATGGCCGAATGCGCTCCGAAGACGGAGACATCAATACCGGCAAGAGACATGACCCAACGAACCCACCTGGTGAGAGTAGGGGAAGAGATGGGAAGGTGGGGTTTGCGGAAGGAAATAAGAAGTTGGGAACAAGAGGACGCTCTGAGATTAGCGGTCTTTTGTTCATACCCTTTCAAGCATTGTCCCACACAAAGTTGTGGTTGGTCAGGAAAATAAGGATAAAACACTGAATCCAAATTAGATTTGGTTCTCCTGCGAATCTGGAACAGAACACCTGTAGGGGAAAATTGACGAGAAGAAACATCTAAAGCTCTAACATCAGAAATTCTTTTGATAGAGATCAAACAAAGTAACATTGTCAACTTGGCAGATAACATTTTGAGAGATAAGGCAGAGTTAGCAGGCCAATTCATGAACAGTTTAAGAACCACTGAAACATCCCATAAAAAGTTATACTTAGCCAACGGAGGTTTAGCACATCGAACACCCTTGAGGAGGCGACAGATCAGAGGATAAGCGCCAACCGGTTTGCCATCGATCTGCGAATGGTTGAGGGAAATCGCAGAGCGATAAAGGTTGATGGTACGATAAGCTTTACTTGAGCTGGCCTCAGAGGCAGGAAAATTGATTATAAAATTCAGAGCTGTGTTGCTGAAAGGAAGGCAGCAGAAATGCTTTATAACAAGTAAGATATGGTGCATTTCTGCGGTCTAGCACCAATGCAGATACCCTTGCACCTTGGCAGGGTTGTTTTGTGCAGGAAGTGATATCTTCCTGCACAAAAACAATCCTTAACAGTGTTTTCCTCTTTCTATGTGTACTGTAAATAACGGAAGTAACTAGAACTTACAATAGTTTCCTTCTTTGTTATATATATATATATATATACATATATATATATATATATATATATATATATATATATATATATATATATATATACATGTTTAAACCTATAACTATAATGTAACTTTAACCTTTGTTTTTTTCCAGTGGAAAAAAAAATATATATTTACATATATACAAGGGAGGGCACTTGCTCTTTCACCTTTGCAAAATAAAATGCACTGCTGACACTTGATCGTTGTGCTGGCTGGATGATTTAACATCGTGAGAATCCTTTCCGAGGGATAAGAGGTCTGCGCCCACTTGAACCGCTACGAGGAGCGGTTGGGATTTTGCTTGTATATATAGATATATATATATATATATATATATATATATATATATATATATATATATATATATATATATATATATATATATATATATATATTCACTAAAAATCACCACTGAAACTGACATTATCACTTAACTATAACATAACTTTAAGCTTTGTTTGTTCAGAAAATATATATATATGTGTATATATTACCTACTGGCGGTTGCCAGTAGGTTATTATAGTTAGGACCTAGTTACCATACGAAAATCGTAACATTCTATTCCCAATAACTTTGGCACCGATTGACGAATCTTCGCTAAATTTTGAAAACAAGTGGCCCGCTCTGGTCTGCTCCTATCTTGAAAGTTTTGGGGAGATTCAGCAAGCGGGGGCTGAGAAAAAAGGGGGTTCCCAAAACATGTTTTCCCCATGCAATTTTCCTTAGGAAACTTTAGCCGCGGTTACAGCCCGAACTGCTGAACGGAATTACACCAAATTTGGCAAAAAGGTAGCTCTTGTTTCAGAAAGAACTCTATTTATTAAATAGTGTAAATCTATTCAGTAGTTGCTGAGAAAATCAAATGTAAAAAAATTGTGATATCTGTGGCCGCAGAGGATACTTGCTTCCGTGTCTTTAATAAAATGAAGACTTTCCGTCATAATAACTAGGAAAATCTACATTAATGCTGGGACTGCTGGTGAAAAACCAAGACCGTCCGGGCAAATCGGGGACGCCTGGTTACCCTACACTGATGTGGCCCAGATTAATCAAACTTTCATGCAACAGAACGCAGCAAGACACATTGGAACGGGAGAGGGCAAAAATGCACTATATTTAGCACTATGTGGTCCATTCCTGTATTTTCTTTGTGCTTGCGCACAATGTGCTGCCTTGCGGCAACGCAATCCTTTCTTTAAATACTTTGGTTGACGACCATAAAAGCATCATAAAATAAAAGTCACATTGGGTTAAAAAACGATTAAATATACTCAAAGCCGAAGTTTCCAAAAGGGACAATGCCATAGTAAAAAATATTTGTTATTTAGGTTTAAATAAAATCTGAATAAAAGCTTTCGCACTTTAAAACATACATTTGGAGGCGATGCTGTATGAAATCAATATTTTGTTAAAAGTGTGTCTATTCTTGGGCGATTATGTTTAGTGGTTCATCGAATGGTGGTGTGCAGTCACTCTTACACCATGGTGCTAGGGTGCTTGTGTTGCAGGCAGGATTGTTTTTGTGCAGGAAGGGGCAGCTTCCTGCACTAAAACAACCCTCTTAACCTTTTTTTTCTTCCTGCATATGCTGCAGAATGCAGCATGTGTACAAAGAGAAACAAGCATTAGAAATGCAATAGGTCTCGGATTTTTTTGAGTTGGGGGTAATGGCATTGTAAATGGCAATGTATTGTAGCATGTGTTATGGAGTGTATGCATGTGGTGTGTAGTGGAAATATGTGTGTTGGTGTTGGATTGGACTAGTAGCAATGGTGCATGCTGTGCTTTAGATGAATATGTTTAAAAGAAAGTGCAGCATAGTGCGATTGCTACAATAGTTAATTGTAGATACGTTAACAATTGATGTGTGCACTGATGGGTGGTGGTATGTGTGCCTGTAGAAATTGTGCACTGATGGCTGGTGGTATGTGTGCTTTGTGGAAGCAAGCAGTGCCGGTGGAGGTGTGTGTGCCTGGTGGAAGCGTGCACTGACGGCTGGTAGTGTGTGTGCCTGTTGAGTGTACAGAGATAGTTGGTAATGTGTGTGCTTGGTGAAAGGGTGCACTGACAGCTGGTGGCAAGTGCGCCCAGTGAAAGAGTGCACTGACAGCTGGTGTTGTGTGTGACTGGTGAAAGTGTGCACTGACAGCTGGTGGTGTGTGTGTGTGTGTGTGTGTTTGGTGAAAGCATGCACTGACATTTAGTGTTGTATGCGTGGTGGAAGTCTGCACTGACGCATGGTGTGGTTTGTGCTTGGTGAAAGCGTACATTGATGGCTGGTGGTGTTTGTGCTTGGTGAAAGCGTGCACTGACGGCTGGTGGTGTGTGGTTGTGTGTGTAGTGGTGAGTCTGTGGGGGTGAGTATGTGGTGGTGAGTGTGTGGTGGTGAGTGTGTGGTGGTGAGTGTGTGGTGGTGAGTGGTGATGAGTGTGTGGTGGTGAGAGGCTGGTGTGTGTGTGTGTGGTGTGTGTGGTGTGTGGTTTCTATGTGTGTGGTCCTATGTATGTGTGTAGTGAACTTAGTTTTAGTGTTTGTCTCCTGCACACTCACACAGTGTCCCTACACACATACACTGCTCACTCTGCACATCCACACTGTTCATCCTGCATAGTCACACACTATTCCTCCTGGACACTCACACACTTTGCACCCTGCACACTTACACACTGTTCACCCTGCATACTCACACACTCACACACAGTTTACCATGCACACTCACAGACTGCAGTCACTGTCACTCTGCAGTCACTGTTACTCTGCAGTCACACTCACTCTGCAGTCACTCGGCAGTCACTCTGCAGTCACACTCACGCTGCAGTTACTCTGCAGTCACACTCACTCTGCAGTCATTCTGCACTCGCACTCACTCTGCACTCACTCTGTACCTGCACTCACTCTGCACTCACTTTGCACCTGTACTCACTCTACACTCACTCTCAAATCACACTCACTCTGCAGTCACTATGCAGTCACACTCACTGCAGTCACTCTGCAGTCACACTCGCTCTGCAGTGATTCTGCACTTGCACTCACTCTGCACCTGCACTCACTGTGCACTCACTCTGCACCTGCACTCACTCTACACGCACTCTGCACTCACACTTATTCTGCAGTCACTCTGCACTCACATTCAGTCTGCACTCACTCTGCACCTGCACTCTCACCCGAGAGCAGAGAACGGCCCGGGACCAGGGTTCGATTCCCGGCACGGCAGGTTTCTGGACCAGGGTCAGCGGACTCGATAATTCTCTCGCCTTGGTGCCCACTCTGATCAGCGATCACACTCGGCAACTCTGGGCATCTCATCTTCACTAACGGCCCCTCCAGACCGCCAGGGATGCCTGGTCTCACCCTGGAGATACCCATTAAGGGACCATCTATCAGGGAAGCCAGGAAGGGTTTCGCAGCGGTCGAAGCGCCTTGGGACCCTACGGGTAAGTAGTGCGCTATATAAATGCCTATACATTTACATGTACATTTACTCTGCACTCACTCTGTATTTACTCTGTACCCTGCACTCACTCTTTCTGCACTCACACTGCACTCACTCTGCACCTGCACTCACTGTGCACTGACTCTGCATCTGCACTCACTCTGTACTCTGCACTCACTCTTTCTGCACTCACTCTACACTTACTCACTCTGCACTCACTCTCACTCTGCACTCACTCTCACTGTACACTAATCCCACATACTGCATACTCTGCACACTCACACACTATAAGTAAAATATGTGGCCCCGATTCGCAGAATGAACTTGAGACTCAATCCTAAACTTACTACTATTTTGGTATTCACAGAATGCACTTACTACTTTTGGCATTCACAGAATGCAGTTACTACTTTTGGTATTCACAGAATAAACTTACTACTTTTGGTATTCACAGAAGTTAGGATTTTGTCTTAAGTTTGTCTTAAGGCAAACTTAAGACAGACTTAAGACAAACTTAAGACAGATTTAAGACAGACTTAAGTTAGGATTTTATCTTAAGTCTGTCTTAAGTCTGTCTTAAGTCTGTTTTAAGTCTGTCTTAAGTTTGTCTTAAGACAAAATTCTAACTTCTGTGAATACCAAAAGTAGTAAGTTCATTCTGTGAATGCCAAAAGTAGTAAGTGCATTCTGTGAATACCAAAATAGTAGTAAGTTTAGGATTGAGTCTTAAGTTCATTCTGTGAATCGGGCCCGCATTAATTAAAGACAAGTCCTGTTCACAAGTGTTCAATTTGCAGGGAGGTAAGCTCTTTTTACTGTTCCAGGAAACCAAACCTGCCCTCCTCTGCGGCAAGAATCTGGACAAGGTTTTCCCTGGAATAAAGAGAAATGTATTTATAAATTCAAGCTACTCTCTTTACGAACGTACACGAGGACTTGGTCAGATAAAAATCAGACTACTGCTTGCAATGCACTTAAGGTGGTGATTAAATAGGATTGTACTTTATGCCATTATGCTCTTATTCCTTTACAGCCAGGAGACTCTACCTACACACGCACAATACATTTTAGACAGATATTTGACAAAGCACATCTGTATTTTAGAAGAAAAGCAAGGTAACTTCATTAGTACAGTGGAGCCAATGAACTGATTGTAGAATTGGGTTTATATATCAAATTTCACCCACCTAAACTTGCATCTGAGGGTTAATGGGTCCTGGAGTCTGGAGGGGTTGGCATACACTGTTGGTTATTTGGAGTATAATTATTCACAGAAGTTAGGATTTTGTCTTAAGTTTGTCTTAAGACAAATTTAAGACAGACTTAAGACAAAATTAAGACAGACTTAAGAACGACTTAAGACTGACTTAAGATAAAAACCTAACTTAAGTCTGTCTTAAGTTTGTTTTAAGTCTGTCTTAAGTTTGTCTTAAGACAAACTTAAGACAAAATCCTAACTTCTGTGAATACCAAAAGTAGTAAGTTCATTCTGTGAATACCAAAAGTAGTAAGTGCATTCTGTGAATGCCAAAAGTAGTAAGTGCATTCTGTGAATACCAAAATAGTAGTAAGTTTAGGATTGAGTCTTAAGTTCATTCTGTGAATCAGGCCCTTCGTTTGTAACTTTGATTTGCAGTCTGTGAAAAAAAACAAGTTTTGCAAGGAAAACGTTTTCATTGACACAGTTGTAGGTAAGATCAGACATTATTAAATGTATCTATATGAAATATTGCAACTGTATGACTGTGCACCTGCACTCACCCTGCACTCACTCTGCAACTGCACTCACTCTGCCCCTGCACTTACTCTGCACTCACTATGCACTCAGCACTCACTCTGCACTCATTTTGCACGCACTCTGCACTCACTCACACTCTGCACTCACTCACTCTCACTCTGCAGTCATTCTGCACTCACTCTGCACTCTACTGCACACTGCACTCTACTGCACACTGCACTCTGCTGCACACTGCACTCTGCAGCACTCTGCACTCTACTGCACACTGCACTCCACTGCACTCTACTGCACACTGCACTCTGCTGCACTCTTCTGCACTCTACTGCACACTGCACTCTGCTTCACTCTGATGCACTCTGCACTCTACTGCACTCTACTGCACTCTACCGCACTCTACTGCACGCTACACTATTCTGCACTCTACTGCACTCTACTGCACTCTGCACTATTCTGCACTCTGCACTCTGCACTTACTGCACTCTACTGCACTCTACTGCACTCTACTGCACTCTACTGCACTCAACTGCACTCTGCTGCACTCTGCTGCACTCTACTGCACTCTACTGCACTCTGCACTATTCTGCACTTTGCACTATTCTGCACTCCGCACTCTACTGCACTCAACTGCACTCTACTGCACTCAACTGCACTCTCCTGCACTCTACTGCACTCAACTGCACTCGGCACGCTGCACTCTACTGCATGCTGCACGTTTCACTCTACTGCACGCTGCACTCTACTGCACTCTGCACTCTACTGCACGCTGCACGCTGCACTCTACTGCACGCTGCACTCTACTGCACGCTGCAATTTACTGCACGCTGCAATATACTGCACACCGCACTCTACTGCACGCTGCACTCTACTGCACGCTGCACTCTACTGCACGCTGCACTCTACTGCACTCTGCCATAGACAGCGGCAGGCGCAATACTTACATTAGATCTCCAGTGGAGGAGTTAAAGGAGCTGCAGTCAGAAGAGGACTGGCAGGCTGGTAAGAATATCTAGGACTGGACCGCAGCATCGTGCTCACAAGCTTGGATTTCTTCACTGTAGAAAGTTACTGTGCTGCAGCCTTTGTGGCACTGAGCACCAGAGGCTCATAGTACTGGTGCTGCACACATGGGTTACAACAGTGAAATGTGCTGCGAAATACACAGTTAAACATGGCCACGTCGGCGTTCACTCTGCGAGAACCCCCGCAGTCTTCCTGTGGTTGTAACAGCAACAAAGTGTGCATTCAGTGCGTTCATAGAGCCCCTGCTGCCGCACAACTTGCCATTGTTGCAGTCCTGCTAACAAAGGTTTTTTCCATTGTAAAATCTAACGACTTTTATATCATCAACTTCCAAAGGAGGAAAATCTAAGTTGGCCCTGTCTATATTCGAATATTACCCCTGCAGGTTACTCAGATCTCCTTAGCAGGCACTCGACCCACTGAGTTGTCTGACTTCTATTGTAGCATGCTGGTACCCTTTCCCGGGCTCCTGATAAACCCACAAAGCTCTACCTTGAGGGATGATTTAAATTGTGGGAGTATGAAATGTCCTTACAAGAGCACTGAATTCAAATAGGAATGCAAAGACAGGGCCACCGCAGGCACGTACTTACATGTGTTATATGAGTGCGGGGGGGGACTGGGTGGCACCGTGGCAGCGCACATCCTTCCCTGCCCTGAGACGTCAGCTAAGTGAGCCCGGGTCCCTACGGAATGAACTCCCAGGCAGAGACATGTAAAGTAGCCAATACTGGGCACGGGAGACTTACATCTGGGATGGGGGAGCTGTGGGGGTGTTGGAGCGGGGCGCTAGCCGCAGCTGCCAATGTACCGACCCCGTTCCATATATGCTGCTTAACACAGGTATACGTTTCTTCTAAGCGCTCCCACCTTTGCCAGAGATCGGGGACAAAGGAGGGGTGGGCGATGTGTCCAGTATCACACAGTTTGAACCTGTGATGATCAATACAAGCGTTTTGGGGCACGAGGCTATGGCGAGGTGTGAAGGGAGCACTGATACAAATGTTGCATGGTTGTACATACATCAACAAATGTACTATTGCCAGCTGAGTTGAAAAGTGCTGTGCTGCTTACTCTTTCCGATAACACCCTCAAATAAGTATAGAATGTAGCTGACCTGATTAAAGCAGGACCAGGTGCTGACCAAAGGAATTCCAGGGAAGTTTTTTCTATGCAATTGCCAAATCATCCGATTTCATAATCATCAGTAAGAAATATGGCGCTCCTGTCATTTCCAAACTTACATCCACATTAGTGTGTGTCTTAAAAAAAACGTGTCTTAATTGACATACCTTGTGATAGCTAAAAAAAAATAATCCAATGGTCTGGAAAATAAACGGTCCTTCACACGCTCGTGAGTAATCGTGCCTTTAAAAGAAAGACAACATATATTCATGAATTGCCGTGAATAATTTGTAAGCCTGGACCATTAATTTTGCCAATACCTTATAAATGCCTCATGAACCTACCTCAGCGAATCTGTATTAAAGCGGTGATCGCGTCTTGCCAAAAACCGCTATACTCGCCCGTTGTATTTACAGCGTAATGATACCATTCAAAGTTTAATAGAGTTCCTATTAATCACGTGACTAAAAACTACATTGCCTTGTGGGAGTGGTAGTTGTTACTATTAAACAACAGTGATCGCTGAAAATACTAGCTAAAAAAGTGCTTAAGAGCGTTAACGGCATTTACTGTAATCACGTATGCAGTTCTTAATATTGTGTAATAACGGAATGTGACTTACCGGGAGCAGTATCGTTCTGCGCCAACATAAAAATAATGCTTGTGGTTGTAAATAGACGGACACCTACAATGTACGTACAAGCGGAATAAATACTAACTGTAAGGTGGGAATAAGTCATCGTTCTGATGTGTTGAGAACTCGGACATTTAACGGAATTTGACTTGCCTGAAGCAGTGCCGATCTGAGTCAACATAAACTAGACACACAAGCTTTGGCAGGGAGCCAGAATGCGAGCACACACAGCTGAAAAAAACAGTAACTGGAGAGTGCTGAATGCGCGCCCAGCATCTGGCTTCAATTACCTCAGCCCCTGACAGCTGGTAATTGATGATATATGCCCTTCTGCTGCTCGTGTCCGCACGGAATATGCAGGAAGTGGAGCAACTCTACAGCCTATGGCCTAATGCATGCTGTCTTCTAAAAAGACAGGCATGCGAGGCCCAATTGCCATGCAGATGGCAAAAAAAGAACACGAAAAATCACGAGCATTCAGGAATGTTTGGGTAGCTTTTCGGAGAACCTGATTATAGGACTCCTAGGCTCCGCCCACACTGCTTCGCAGTGTTTGACGTAGGCCCGAGCCCTAACAAGAAGAAATAAAGATATTTCTCCTCATTATGCCTTCCCTTGGAAGGTGTATCATTTTGATGCATTCCTAGTTCAACCACTAATAGTAAATCTGGGAATGTGCGAAAATCCATGGGTGGATGTGTGGTAACACCCACGCTTCGCTCCACAGAAAGTGATATGTTTTCTGAGCTGTGTCGAGTGACTGGGAGAGAGCAGGAAAGTGTCATAGCTACAGAGAAATAGCATTATATTGCTTTCTCCCAGGCACCGATGCACAATTATGCTGCTGAGATTCACACACACACCTTTGCGCCATAGTGCTAGGGTGTATGCGTGATGTATAGCATAGGTTTTGCAGTGGAAGGCTACCCTTCCAGTGCAAAATACTATGCCTAGACAACCTTGAAATGCTTTCCATCTTCGGATGTGTGCTGTACAGTACAGCATACATGTAAAGTCATAAAGTTAGGAGAAATAAAAGCATTTCTCCTTTTAATCTAAAGAGACATTAAGATACAACATCAAGACCAAAGACTGATTCAGTGGAAGTGCCTCAGATCCTGGTTAGTCTCAACTGGTTTCAATGCCTAGCAGATTATACTATTGAGAGTGCAGGAAAGGGGAGAGAGGCAGAAAGCAAAATTGTTAGTCATGCGTCTGTGGATCCTGGAGGACCAGGACGAGAACAGAACATGACTTTATGAACATTTTGATTGGGAAATCCATGCCTGCTTGAAACTCACAAAAACCCATAGAGCATGAATCTCAGCCCAACTCCTTGAAACAGCTAATGAAATTTCTTGCAGAAGAAGTTAAAAGTGGGGTTGCCACATCCTTAGCTAACCAAAAGGAGCACCAGGGAGTTTGTGAGGGGCTTGCTGAGAAATTTGAATCACTCTCTCAAAGAACATGTGCATTAGAGGGCTCAGTCACGGAACTACAATAGAACATGACACAAGACTGGCAAGAATTGAACAGTTAAAGGTGAAAGTCAAAGAGAACCAAGACAAGCTGGAATCTTTAGAGAATAACGCACAGCAAAATAACATCAGAGTGCTGAACGTGCCGGAAGGAAGTGAGGTGGAAGATTTAAAAACCTTTTTAAAAACCTTTTTAGTTGATGTCCTTCAGTCCAGCGGTGTTTAGAAAGGTCCGGCAGAAATTCTAAACCAGCATATTCAGAGGATCCATTGAGACCCTTTCAGGAAAAATGTAAACAGAACAAAGCCAAGCAGAATTTTAGTGAATGTATACCTATACTCAGTGGCGGCTAATGACATTTGAAAGTGGTGAGGCATAAAATTTTTGCCATACTACATGACTGCGAGTGACCGTAGCGAGCGAGCCTGAACAACCAACAGAAAATTTTGAAAAAAGAGTGTATAAATGGTGCGTTTTCAAGCAAATTTGAGGAAGCAGGAAGGTTAATAAAGCAATATGATTGAATTATTTATCATTTAAGAAATTGCCAATATTGCCTATATATTTTTTTTTCACTGTTTGGTACATACATTGGATAAACAATTTTCGCAAACAGAAGATGGTGTAATATCGTACTTATTTTACTCGTGATCAAGCAGTTTGTTGAATAACCTATTACAGTGCAACTTTCGAGCCACGTCTCTTGTCAATGAATAGTGAGGTGTGCATGTAGTAAAACCACGGGGCATATTACCAAGGGTGGCGATAGGCAATTATCGCCGGTTTAGCAGCCGTTTTCATCCGCTAAGCGGCGATAATTCTATAGCTCTATTAGCAAGCTGTCGCCAACTGATGTTAGCGACAGCTTTTAGGCGATGACATGCAAAGTGGGCGTACCCAACCTGTTAGCGACTGAAAGAAGTCGCTAACGTCGCTATCGCCTATTAGCAAGGCAGGCGTAGCGATGGAAATATTCCCGCTATCGCCAAAAACCATTGCCTGCTCAGACCAGTTCTTAGCCATGTTATCCAATGGGAGGTGGATAACATGGCTAAGAGCATGTTGTCGCTAATACGTGAATATCGCTGTATTCTCAGCGATATTCATGCATTTCGCCGCTATCGCTGGATTTTTTAGCACAATGGAGAAAAACGTTGCTAATAACATATCCAGCGATAGGCAGCGATAAAAAAATTGTCGCTAAGCCTATTTAGCGATAAATATCGCTACTTGTTGGTAATATGCCCCCACATATTTATAAAGTATTTACACATTCATACACTTGTATTATCCATACTAATATAATAAAGAGAGAGCCCAAACCTTTGAGGCGGGTAATCTCAGGAACCACAGCACCAATCACAACACCCAATACAGCGTTGGAAAGGGCAGTTGCAGCAGAAGGACATAGGCTATGTAGGCGCCCACCATATACATCTAAAAAGTAAAAGAACCGTGCCAGCAAAGTAGTCCCTTGTGGGCGTGTCTGCGTTGTGCTGTGGGTTTGTGCTGGGGGGGCGTGACAAATGCTGGGGGCTTGTGATACGTTCCTCCATTCGGGCTGGACTGTTCCCATGAGGCACAGGGTCAAGGCTGATTTGCATAAGGCCATGTCTGAACTGGGGTGGTGTGGAGTGCAAAAAAACGATGGATTTAGGCCCAGATCTCTGTACTGGGGTGTATGTATGACATTGTTCTGCATTCTGTCCATCAACTGTTGTTTTTGCATTTGTCTCCCCGAGTGGGATGGGTATGCTCAGACGTGAGTCCCATGCTCTTCGCACCACTGGAGTTAAGCTATCCTGGCTGAAGACAGCTGATACCCAGAAATCGGTCCTAGGATGCTCGAGTTTGAAAGACATGGCTTGATAGTTCGGCCTGGAATGTTCCCATGAGGCACAGGGTCAAGGTTGAGGGGGGGGGGGCGTGGCCAGCAACATGGCCGACTAGACGTGCCTGCATAGAGCTCCGGCCGAGCCTGCACATTATCCGACATTCAATATCCCCCAAGACCCAGAAAAGCCATCCAACAGTACGGAACTGGTACCCACCGACCTGATACGAGCCGCGGAGGTCCCGAAACGGAGTCTGCCTCGTCTAGCTCTGGTGTGTAGAGCGGACACCACGGCCCCCCGGAGTCCGAGATGGCGGCCTAGGCACCCGGAGGGAGCGGCGTGCGCCGAGAGCCGGCGGTCCAGAGGACTCTTCTCGCGGGCTGCTGGAGGCTTGCCAGGGTGGACACCAGCCGGGCGGAAGGTCGCGCGCCGTCTCCGCCGGACAACGGGAGAGAGACGGAGGTGACCGCAGACCACCTACCCAAGATGGCGGCCGCCATGGCGGTACTGTGCTGACCCAGGAGAGATCCCCACATCGATCCCACCACCGTGCAGCAGCTGGGGACCGGGCACGGAGACGAAGCGGCGGCGAGCCTGATGCGGAGGTGAGAGATCCGCCTACGCCTGGCACCTGACCCGGGGATCGACTACAGAAGCGGCGCCCGCCTTTACCAATATGGCGGCCGCGCGCTGAATGACGAAGGCGGGACAGCTATCAAGCCGCGGAAGACCACTGAGGCCTGCCTGGAGGGGGAAGGCCTGCTTGTGCTGCCCCGGAGACCCTGCGGCCCATCCCGGTTCGGGAGTGCTTGGAGGGCGCCGCGACCCCCCTGCTACCAACACTGCACCGCCTGAGCCTGCAACACGGGGACGGTGAGACTCCCGGGGGGGGCCGCACACGAGGCCCGGGCTGAGGAGTACCCCCCTGGCTTCCCAGGACCAGCGAGTGGAGGTGCGGGGCCCCCTTCGGAGTTCACCCCGGCCCCAGTGCGGAGAGACAGCGGGCCACACATCCTGGAGGTGTGCCCAGATTGGCCTGGCATTGGGGGAAGAGGGGGTACGACGGAGGTGCCACACCAGCGTGGAGGTAGCATAGTACGTCACGCCGAAGAGACAGGCGATCGAGCCACACAGGGTCTCAGGGGCCCACTGGGAGTGAGTGGATCGGGCCCCGTAGTCCAGAAACCGGCACCTCCCTGAGGGGAAAGAGGAGCGGCTGACCGACGCCTCGGCCCACCCAACCACGGCGCTCTGTTGCCGGTGCCTATGCCCTGAGACCCGGGCTAGGGGGAGAGAAGGCTCCTCCAGAGACACGGTAGGGAGACCACTGCCCGGCTGCCGCACCCGAGACAAGTTGTGTGCATGGTCACAGAGTCCATAGGGAGGCTGCCCAAGGGGACTGCCCGGTTGCACTGTAGCTCTGCCTCTGCCTCAGACGCACGTCCGATCACAGGGGTGGCACAGCAGAGCGGAGATCTGGCCCAGCGGCGTCCGGCCCCCAGAAGACACAGGTATGGGCAAGAAGGAGACATTGCCCAAAACGGCGAGCAAGGGCCCAATGGACAATTTCGCAGCACCGCGACCTACGGTGGACCCGCAACCCTCTCACTCTGGCGCACGCAATGACACCAACATGCTATTGGAGGCCATACAGGCGTCGAGAACGGATATCCAAGCCTCACGAGCGGCCCTGGAAACTAAGATAGGGGAGGTAGGGTCCGAGGTAACACTGCTGCGCCAGGACTTTCGGAACTTGACAGACAGGGTCACGGTGGCTGAGTCGAGGTTGACGGATAATGACAAGTCGGTCTCTGAACTTAAGAAGGACATGGCGGAGCTCCAGGCCTCCCACCGCCAACTCCTATGGAAGGTGGACGACGCTGAAAATAGGTCGAGACGGAACAACCTACGCTTTGTGGGATTTAGAGAAGGGATTGAGGAAAGGAGCATGATCACCTTCCTCCTGGACTGGCTCAAAAAAACCTTCCCGACGGCACGATTCTCCTCGTGCTTTATCATAGAGAGGGCGCACAGGGCGCTACTGGCCAAGCCACCGGAGGGCGCAAGACCACGACCGGTCATAGCGCGATTCCTAAACTTCGCGGATCGGGATCTGATCTTACGAGAAGCCAGGGCTATGGGCGAGATCCGCTTCGAAAATACCGCCATCATGATTTTCCCGGACTACAGTCAGGAGGTCTCGAAACAGCGCCGCTCCTTCGACGCCGTAAAAGCCAAACTGAGATCCCTCAGCATTCAATATATGCTCCTCTTCCCGGCCAAGCTCAAGGTCATCTATCAGGGCAAGGCCATCTTCTTCCCACACCCGGACGACGCATGGCAATGGCTTGAAGAGCGCCCTATCCTGACCAGCAGAGAGGCGGCGGGCCGGGCGGCGCTCGACCGGGAACTACGGGAACGACCGGTGTGGGAGAGACCGAAGCCACAGCGTCGAAGATTGAGGAGGACACAGAACAAGACGCAGGGGACCCCATACAGGACGAGGAACCTCCAGAACGAGAGACGAGGCAGATCGGCGTCTCCAGGTACCGATTCAGTGGCGAGCTCGAGAAGGGGTGGCCTGAGAAATGGAATCCGCTCAGAAGAAGAAGATGCGGAGGAATCGGAAGGCCGAGCATCCGGGGAGGAGGGGGAAGACACAAGGAGTGACTCGTTACACCCTCTGGCTAAGGAAATCCAGCAACTGGAACAAGACTCTACAGGCCGTGAGGGCCAAGTGGACACACAAGACTCACATTCGTGAACTGTGGTGTACTGGGAACGGGAAAAGATGGCGGCTCGGCGACACGGAGCAAGCAAGTTGGCACACCCCCACTACTGTTTTCTGTGTTCTTAACACTGGTTACTGTTGATTGAGGGTGGGATGTGTGGGAGGGCGACAGGCCTTCTCCCACGGATAGTTGAGACCCGGATGGGGATGCAACTGGAAGGGGAGGGAGGTGGGGTGGGGGGTGCGGGAAGGGGTTTGGTTACAGTTTACCTCATGTTGGGGTGTTGGGATGTTGGGAAGGGAGGGAGACAGACCACCAAGCAGCGGAGTCGGGGAGGGTCACACTTACTACCATCCGGGCCCCGGGGCCCGGCCTTGGATGATCACCGAGCAACACAATGGCAGGTACACTAACTGGACCGACCCGAGACGGCCCCGGGGTGAAGGCGCTCACGTGGAACGTGAACGGCCTGGGCTCCAAAATTAAGAGGGGCCTGGTCACAGCCTACATTAAACGCGCAGCGCCAGACATTATCTTCCTTCAGGAAACACATTTGAGGGGGAACAGATGCGCTTTCTTGGCACGAGGCCAATACGTAGTTCTAGCACATGCGGGGTACACCATGGACTCACGGGGCACGGCCATACTCATTAGAAAAACGACCCCTTTCACTGTAACGCGCACATGGTTGGATCCACAGGGAACATTTGCAGGGGTGCAGGGGACCTGGCGGAGACGTGGGTATATGCTGCTGTCGGTTTATGCCCCACCCAAGCTTCAGGCACGCACAATGCAGGAGGTCACCAACATACTACTGGACACGGCCGACACGGTGCAAATCATAGGGGGGGATTTCAATGATGTGATGTGCACGGCACGAGATAGGTCTAGCAGCTCCCACACAGTAACAGCAGACACGGCGCTTGCACGCCAGATGAACACACTCGGCCTCACTGATGTTTGGAGGTGGCTCCACCCCGCGCAGGCCGGTTATTCTTTTTTCTCCGGGGCACACAAAGTTTTTTCAAGATTGGATTATATCTTCACCTCGAGGCAGGAACTATCATTGGAGGACCAGGCCGAGTATAGGGCGAGGGGCATATCAGACCACTCCCCACTGTTCGCACACATAGGACGAGGTGGTGGGAGAGGACGGCCTCACTGGCATATGTCGGCATGGGACATACAGACTCCTGAGATTCTGGGTGGTATCAGAGCAGATATCCGAGTGTTTGTGGCAGAGAATGAGGGCTCGGTACAGTCTAGGGTTACACTGTGGGAGGCCATGAAAACAGTCCTGAGGGATCGATTCCAATCCAGGGTGGGTGAGGCGAGGAGGAAACGTAATGAGGCTATAGCAACTGAAGAGGCGACCATACTGACTCTGGAGGCCGAATACCACAGGTCAAAGAGGGAGGTAGACCTTAGGAAACTGTTAGATGCTCAAAAAATTTACAAGGAATTAACCACGAATGAGGCACGCACGCAGGCCCTGGCCGCCCTCCTCCGTCTCTATGATGTGGGCGACAAATCAGGGAAACTTATGGCCTGGCTAAGTAGGCGGGAGAGGGCGGCCAGGTGGGTGGACGGGATCGGACTCCCCGGGGGCGCGCGGGCATCCATGGATGACTCCATAGTGGAGGCCTTTGCGGCCTACTTCGAAGACTTTTATAGGGCTAGAGACCTCGGGGACGCGGAGGTAGTGCAGGCGTTCCTGGGTGATATAGAGGTCCCACAGTTGACCCCCGAAGACAGCGAGGCCCTGGAAGCCGACCTATCCCTAGACGAAATCACGGAGGCGTTAGCGCTATTGAAGCCCGGGAAGGCGCCGGGCCCAAACGGTTTCCCGGCGGAGTTTTTCAAACGGACGGGGGACCTCCTCTCCCGCCACCTGAGGGGATTGTTTGTCGAGGCGTTTGACGCCGGGCGTCTCCCGCCGGATTTGACCCTAGCCACCATAGTCCCGATTTACAAGGAAAATAAACCCAGGGAGGAGTGCTCCTCCTATCGTCCGATTTCTCTCCTTAATATTGAGACCAAACTTTTGGCCACCATTTTGGCGCGACGCTTGCGGCAGGTCATTACAGATCTAGTGCACCCAGACCAATCTGGGTTCCTCCCGGACAGGGCCACCAAACTCAACCTACGGCGTACTCACAATTGGCTCCAGGAAGTTTGTGACAGGGATGAACCCCACTGGTTCCTCTCCTTGGACGCAGAGAAAGCGTTCGACGCGGTGCATTGGCCCTTCCTGATGGGCACCCTTGAACGCTTTGGGATGGGGCCCAAGTTTTTAGGCTGGGTGAAGCTGCTATATTCGAACCCCAGGGCGAGGGTGCGGGTCAATGGAAGGCTCTCCAGGGAGTTTGCGATAGAGCGGGGGACACGGCAGGGGTGCCCGCTCTCCCCGCTCCTTTTCACCCTCACGATTGAGATCCTGGCGATCCGCATTCGGCATAACCGGGATGTGGTGGGGTTTCACTGGGGGGAGTCGGCCGCGGAACAGGAGAAGATCTCCCTTTACGCGGACGACGTTCTGCTGTATATCACGGACCCGGCTAGGACTATCCCTGCGCTATTTAAGGAATTGGGGGACTTCGGGGCAGTAGCTGGACATACAATTAACTGGCACAAATCGGTCATGTATGACCCGCAAGGGGCCCCTAGGGGGGAGTGCCTGCCCGACCACCTCCTACACACCACAGAAGGCTTCCGATATCTAGGGGTCTTTATCACCCGAGATGCACGTCGATCATATACAGATAACATAGACAGGGTTCTGGTGGCAGCGAAGACGGAGATGGACAGGTGGAGACAGCTTCCACTCACCATCCTGGGCAGGGCCGCCCTATATAAAATGATCCTCTTGCCGAAGTTCTTATATGCCCTCCAAAACGAATATTACCCTCTGCCAACTCCAACTATACCGAAAATCCACGCTGACCTCCGCTCCTTCTTGTGGCTGGGGAAACAACCCCGAGTGGCACTCACGACCCTGCAGCGCCACCAGTACAGCGGGGGAATCTCGCTCCCTAATTTGGAGGCATACTACTGGGCTGAACACCTGGCCCCCATTAATGAGTGGATACATGCCCCTGCAGACCATCCCACTTATGCACTGGAAAAATCCAAATGGGGCGCTAAGACGGTGCTCCACTTCCTCTACGGAGGGAAGGGAGGACGTACGCTTCTCCCGGCGACTAGAATTACCCTGACAGCATGGCGTAGAGCCACGGTAAAAATGGGATGGCAGGAAAGACCCACCCGTCAAACCCCCCTGTGGTCGTGTAGCTGGCTGGCCGAGCTGCACAAACTACGGGGATTCAAAAAGTGGGATGACATTGGCATCTCCACGATCGGGGATGTCATAGCAAGGGGGGAGCTAAAGACCTTTCAGGCGCTACAGCAGGATTTTGGCCTACATAACACCCAATACTTCAGATACTTACAATTACGGCATGCGTGGGGGGCACAAAACATCTCCCTTACTGACATTCCCCAATATGCGCCACTCGAGGGGCGCCTGCTCCAGGAACAGATACACAGGGGGGCGGTGTCCATGACATATAAAACACTGACAAACAATACGCTGGGAGACTTACAGGCTCTGAGGGAGAGATGGGAGGGTGATGTAGGCACACTAGAAAACCTGGATTGGGAGCTCATCCTCATGCACCCTAGAGAAGTGGCCATAAAGTCGAGGCTTCGCCTCATCCAATTCAAGGTTCTACACCGGGCCTACTTTGACAGGGCAAGACTCTTCCGGATGGGGAGGGCTACTAATGCCTCCTGCCTAAGATGCCAACATCCACTGGGTGATTTCTTCCACATCATTTGGGGTTGTTCCGTGGTCCAGGAATATTGGAATGAGGTCTTCACTGAATTGTCAGCGGTATTGGAGGTGGACATTCCCAGGGACCCCAGGCTGGCACTCCTGGGCATGTCGACTGAGGTGGATGTCACGCGGCACTCACTCATCTTTTTGTTGCTGGCGTTGGTGGTAGCCAAAAGAGATATAGCGAGACTGTGGGGGGCGCCAGGAAGGCCCAATTTGGATGACTGGAGGCGTGGCCTGGACATGTACATGGCGGCTGAAAGGGTTACGTATAAAGCGCGGGGATGCCCGAGGAAATTCCGCAAAATCTGGGCCAAGTGGCGGCACTATCACGGTCTCGAGTAGGGGGGTGAACCGGTGGGGGGGGGGGAATGCGGGGGCGAAATTGATCACTGGGGTGGTCTCATGTGTGACTGGTCTGAACCTGTTGGACCTGGAAGGACTGGGGTGATGAGCCGACACATGTTCACGACACATGCCTTGAGGAGTGAGGAGGGCATGGGGATTGGGTGGTAGAGTGGAGGTAAAGAGGGCGAGCTGCTTGGGGGGGGGAGGGGGGGGCAGAGGGTGGGAAGGGGGGCCTCGAATGGTGGTCTCTCAGTTGCCCGGGGGTGTTTACATGGAGGTTGGGGGGGGGGTTCGGGGTGAAAAGACAAAACACAAAT
Organism: Lissotriton vulgaris; assembly: GCF_964263255.1. Lineage (NCBI taxonomy): Eukaryota > Metazoa > Chordata > Amphibia > Caudata > Salamandridae > Lissotriton > Lissotriton vulgaris. The sequence continues at coordinate 280,352,997 of NC_141685.1, read as the reverse complement.
TGATTATGTCATGATAACTGCCATGGATTGATGTGTTCCAAAAGTTGCGCATAATACGGGGGGTGCGGAATGTTGACGCTCCCCCGTGATGGCGTAATGCTTTTATTGATGATCCGCATGATGCAACAATAAAAAGACATTTCCAAAAAAAAAAAAAGGTTGATGTGGAGTGCAAAAAAATGATGGATTTAGCCCCAGATCTCTGTATTGGGGTGAATGTATGACATGGTTCTGCATTTTCTCCATCAACTGTTGTTTTTACATTCCGCCCTTCATACCATGTCTCATATCGTCTGCTGGGTGTTTGGGCGTGTGCGGGGCGCGCGTTGTGTCAAATATTTAATTGTTTTTTCTTCCCAGGTTCTGTACATTCCAGCTCCGGGTGTCCACCCTGCTCCCTTTAAATACCCCTGCACCCCATAATCAAAACCCACCCTTACTCCTTAAAATACCCCAACACCCTTAAACACTAACCCATATTAACCCTACAAAATATACCCTATACCCCAAAACCCAAACCTATACCTAAATCCTAAAAATACCCCTGTACCCCAAAAACCAAACCTACCCCTGAACCCTAAAATACCCCTGCACCCCAAAACCCAAACCTACCCCATAACCCTTAAAATACCCCTGTACCCCAAAACCCAAACTTACCCCTGATCCCTAAAAATACCCCTGCACCCCAAAACCCAAACCTAGCCCTGAACCATAAAAATAACCCTGAACCCAAAAACCCAAACCTACCCCTGAACCCTAAAATACCCCTGTACCCCAAACCCAAACCTAGCCTTGAACCCTAAAAATACCCCTGTACCCCAAAACCCAAGCCTAGCCCTGAACCCTTAAAATACCCCTGTACCCCAAAACACAAAACTACCCCTGAACCCTAAAAATACCCCTATACCCCAAAACCCAAACCTAGCCCTGAACCCTAAAAATACACCTGTACCCCAAAACCCATACCTAGCCCTGAACCCTTAAAATACCTGTGTACCCCAAAACCTAAACCTACCCCTGAACCCTAAAAATACCCCTGCACCCCAAAACCCAAACCTAGCCCTGAACCATAAAAATAGCCCTGTACCCCAAAACCCAAACCTACCCCTGAACCCTAAAATACCCCTGTACCCCCAAACCCAAACCTAGCCCTGAACGCTAAAAATAACCCTGTACCCCAAAACCCAAACCTAGCCTTGAACCCTTAAAATAGCCCTGTATCCCAAAACCCAAAACTACCCCTGAACCCTAAAAATACCCCTATACCCCAAAACCCAAACCTAGCCCTGAACCCTAAAATTACGCCTGTACCCCAAAACCCATACCTATCCCTAAACGCTAAAACCACCCCTGTAGCCCATAACCCAAAACTATATCTGAACCCTTATAATACCCAAACAAACCAAAACATATAACTCAGTACCCCAAAACATATACCCCTACACCCATACTTACCTTATCCAAACATTTAAAAAAATATGCTTTTACCATTCATGCATTTACAACGAATTTCGTTGTAAATGTATGCATGGTAAAAGCATATAAAATGTAATGCCATGCGTTATAATGGCATTGCGGAGTCATGGTACTTTCATAATGAAAGTATGCGGAGTGATGGTCTGCGGACAGAAAGTTGCGGATTAATGGGTGTTTATCCTCCCCCGGTAAGTACATTGGTGGCACGACACCCCACATCTCCAGCAACATACTCATATTTTTTCACCACCGATTTGAAAAATGCACAGGTCTCTCTCATTGATGGCCAGCACCGACATACACTTTTAGACACACCTCCCGCCACAAGTTCTAGAAATGCGAACTTTAGAGCTGGGGAGCTACGTTCGAATCTCGGCATCAGGTCAACATCCTGTGATTCTAGGCAAATTGCTTTGTCTCCCTGTGCCTACAACAAATTAATGTGTTCTTCTGTAATGTAAATTGTGCTCATGCCATGTTGTCGAGTTTGCGCTATATAATATTGCAAGGAAAAATAAAGTAGGGAAACTCGAGTTCACACACTACTGAATGCGCACTCTTAAGTGCATCAGCAGTGCACTGAAGACGATGGAGGAAAGAGCGACATGGGGTTGTCCTCCATGGCAGGCTCCATTTGAAGTCACCACCAGCAAACCCTGCTCTGCTCATGGCCTAGTTCTCACTTTCATGTTAACTGTGTGACTGAATAAGTGTAATACCTCTAAACTAGGCCTATCACATCATAATTTCAGTCTTTTTGCAAACCCAATCAAAAGCAAGCAACAGCAAGTATTCCTGCCCCTCTTATCACACAAGATGGATTCCTGCTACTGAAAGTGCCAGCACTCACTGGAAGCGTTAGGGCCAGTCCATTAGGTATAGGTCCAGGTACTCAAGCTGCAGGTCCTGCAAGGACCTCCTTAGGGCGGGCTCCACATCCTCGGGGTGGTGCTTGGTGTTCCAGAGCTTGGAGGTCACAAACAGCTCTTGATGGCCTGAGGAAGGAAGGAAGAAGAATGGGGTAAAATGGAATAAGGGTATGGAAGCAAAGAAGACAAGTGAGGAAGCAGAGGGTTTAAAATACTGGAAAGAGGCGAAGACACTTGAGGGCTCATTACTACGGGGCCTGCAGTAAAATTATATTGTAAATATGACGCCTCATTGGTGTTGCAAGGAAGGCGCACTGAGAAGTGGCGCATCACTGCTTTCACGCAGCAATACGCCACTTCTCGTAAATGAGGCCCGCGTGTTTTGCCTCTTTCTTTCCTTTTTCCCTCACACAAATTTCACAAGTGTTTTAAATCTGGTAAAACATGAGTTGTGAAAACAACTCAAGAGTGTTATAATTCCACAAAAATTGTAATCCCAATTGATGCGCAGACTTCCAATCGTTGCCTTATCGGGAGTCCCGCAGGATTCAGAATAACTCAGGAGTAAGAACTGAGAATACAGAGAACAGAAGCAAGAAACAAAGTGGGTAAGAGGCTGAAACGAACAAACATTGAGGAGTCAAGAACACTTCCATGCTCATTTCAGGCACTTACCTCCAAACGAATTTAGCTGATGTGTGCTCAGAGACACCCCAAAGAAGCCGGTTATCCGACACAACTTGTCATTAGAGTCAGAAATGAGTAAGAACAGAAGAGAAGTGAGGAGTCATAGAAGACAAGTGAGGAAACTGTGCAAAGAAAATAATGGCGAGAAGCAATAACACAGAAGAATGTGAGGGAAGACACAGGAGAGGTGAGAAATCAAAGAAGACAAGTGAAGAAACAGAGTTAAGAAAAAATATGGAGATAAGCAAGGACACAGGAGAATGTGAGGGAAGACACAGGAGAGGTGAGAAATCATAGAAGACAAGTGAAGAAACAGAGTTAAGAAAAAATATGGAGAGAAGCAAGGACACAGGAGAATGTGAGGGAAGACACAGGAGAGGTGAGAAATCATAGAAGACAAGTGAAGAAACAGAGTTAAGAAAAAATATGGAGAGAAGCAAGGACACAGGAGAATGTGAGGAAAGACAGAGGAGAGGTGAGGAAACATAGAAGATAAGTGAAGAAACAGAGTTAAGAAAAAATATAGAGAGAAGCGGGAACAGCAGAATGTGAGGGAAGACAGAGTAGAGGAATTATAGAGGACACCTGGGGAAACAGTTAAGAAAATAATGGAGAAAAGCAAGAACACTGCAAAACGTGAGGAAAGAGGGGAGAGGTGAGTTAACAGAACCCAACGGAGGTAACAAAGGTAAGAAAAGAAACAATTAACATTTAGCTACAATACTTAGTACAAAAACAGAAGAGAAGTGACTACACAGAAAAGAGAACTGAGGAAACAGAAGAGATGTCGGCTTTCAGAGGGGCAGGAGAAGACAGGGAAGCAAACTGAAGAGAAGTGAAACAAGTATTTGCAATGCAATAGTTCTCACATTTACGAGAGTTTGAGCTATTGGCATTGTAAATGACAATGCTTTCATTTATGTGTTTGGAAAACCTGCAAGCGGTGCGTAAACATGCACTTTATAGTGGTTGCTAATGAGAAGCAGAACTGTCAGTTACTGTGCCTCTTTTACTGCCAGCCTTTCTTCTCAAGGTGGGTGTTTACAATGCCAATGTAAATGTAGTGCTTTTTTATATAGCACACGTATCACTCTCAAAGGGGTCTCAAGGCACTGTGCACATACCGCTGTGGAACCCTTCCTGGCCTTTCCCTGTGAAGTGCCCACTCCTGGGCACCCCCAAGGTGAAGCCAGGCATACTAACACTGTTGGGGCCGTTGTGGTGATTAAGCAAGGTATTGCCCAGAGTTGCAGAGTGGGACCCATGATTAGAATAGGCACCGAGGCGAGAATATCAGGTTCGGGGAAATTGAGCCCAAGACCCACCGAGGCAGCAATTGAACCCTGGCCCGGGTCAGACCTCTGCATCAGGGTCTGCCGCTCTAACCATTGAGCCACACTTCTCCACAGCAGATACCAATACCAATGGCACATACTCTCTCAAATTTGAGACCTATTGCATTGCAAATGCATCTTACTCCTGTTGCTGGTTCTTCTGCAGGACCCCAATATCTGTCCTGGTTCTTATCTCTTTCCTGCTCCTACGGGAGGATTTAGGATCACCATTTCCCTTCATTTCTATTGGGCTATCAAGATTTTCAAGTTTGTCGATACTTTTTTCTCCCGCTTTGTGGGGTTATATCTTCTATTTGGCACCCTCTAATGGAGGCATTTAGCCGCTTTTATGTATACTTTTACCTGAGTAGGGTGACAGTGGCTACAGAAAGGTGTCGCCTTTTCTTCAAACAATTTGAAGCAGACTCATGAGATTTCATACTAGCTAGTCATTGACAGATGTTCTACTACTGCCTGTCTCTAAGCAGTCCCTTTAAATAATATGTATGCCCTAATCAGATATTGTAACACTGCGGAAACATAGAGACAAGTTTATCTTCATTTCAAAAATCCCCTGCCTTCTCCGATCTGCAATGCTAACAGAAAAATGGAAGCCTCAGAATACTGAAGCAAATCAAGCCTATCCGAGGTTCACTTTGGAGTTCCATTCAAATGGATTTGATTTTCTTAATTTATCTTAAGGCAAATAGAGATAAAAGTGAATAATTGCACATAATTATATTAGGTTTATTGGGGGATTTGTAATGCAGTACTTGCCACCACATGGAGTCCACATAGCACTTAAAATGTATTTTGTATTTGAAAGCAACTTTCTTGACCCTGCTCACAGTTTAACATGTACTTAATTTGTTAAAAAAAATTATAAGTCCCAGGGCTATCTTTAGAATGTAATTTCCACCTGCACTGCCCATTGCCATGGTCAGCAATGCCAACTACAGTAACACCACAACTACTACAGTTGCAAAGGTACCTTAAGAGCATATTAGAATCTCCCTCCTACCAATGTGTTTAAATTACTTCAAGAGATAAACACCCGCAAACCCCGCCCACCTCATGACTTTGTTGATGACTAATTTGCATTGATTAAAAGAATTCTTGCAAAATGTTGATATCATTATTTCATATTAAATAAACAAACATTTTCAAACAGAAGGTTTTGTGTCCATGAATTATGTGTAAAAGGCATCACAAGAAACTACTTTAAACATACACGGCTCTAAGTTGTTCTTACACGCTGGGCCCCTGAAACGCTAAGTGTGCGCATGCTTGTTAATTAAACATTTCTAAAATCACCGGAATGCTTATCATAAAAGCAAACAACTGACAAGCACTGCTACCCCGACAGCAGACCAGTCAGTAGAAATGTCCATAATGTATATAACCATCAATCAGTCACTTGTAAAGCGCACTACATACCCGTGAGGGTCTAAGGTGTTGCTGGGGGGGAGGGCACCAATGGTCGAACAGCCTGGTCTTTAGTAGCATTCTGAAGGTCAGCAGGTCTTGGGTCTGTCGTAGACTGAGTGTGAGGGTGTTCCATGTCTTGGTGGTGAGGTGGAAGAAGGATCTCCCACCGGTGGTTGTTCTTCGGGTGCGCGGGACGGTGGCGAGTGCAAGGTCGGCGGAGCGAAGCTGGCAGTTGGGGATGTAGAAGGAAAGTTGTCTGTTGAGGTAGACTGGGCCGGTCTTGTGGAGTGCCTTGTGTGCGTGCATGTGGAGCTTGAAGGAAATCCTTTTGTTGACGGGGAGCCAGTGCAGGTTTCTCAGGTGGGGGGTGATATGACCATGCCGTGGTACATCGAGGATCAGTCGTCAGAGGCGCTTTGGATGCGTTGCAGTCGTTTGATGAGCTTGGTTGGGGCTCCCGCTTAGAGTGCATTTCCGTAGTCAAGTCTGCTGCTGACGAGGCCCGGCCTGGGTGACTGTCCTTCTTGTATCTGTCAGGATTCACCTGTAGATCTTGCGGAGCATGCGGAGGGCGTTGAAGCAGGAGGAGGAGACGGCGATGACTTGCTTGGTCATTGAGAGAGTTGAGTCGAGGATGATTCCCAGGTTGTGTGCGTGGTCGGTGGGTGTCGGGGCTGCCCCCAGTGCCATCGGCCACCAGGAGTCATTCCAGGCTGAAGGGTTTGAGCCGAGGATGAGGACCTCTGTCTTGTCCGAGTTCAGCTTCAGATGGCTGGTCTTCATCCAGTCGGCAATGGCCGTCATTCCTTTGTGGTGGTTGGCTTTGGCGGTGATGGGGTCCTTGGTGAGGGAGAGGATCAGTTGAGTGTCGTTGGCGTAGGAGATTATATTGAGGTCGTGCTGTCGGGCGACGTGTGCGAGCGGGGCCATGTAAATGTTGAACATCGCTGGGCTAAGGGAGGATCCCTGGGGAAAGCCGCAGATGATCTCGGAGGCTTCGGATCGGAATGGGGAGGCGGACACTCTGGGTTCTGCCGAAGAGGAAGGAGGTGGTCCATTCCAGGGCCTTGTCTTGGATCCCTGTGGCGTGGAGGCGTGCGCATAGTGTGCGGTGGCAGACGGTGTCGAAGATGGCGGAGAGGTCCATGAGGATGAGGGTTGCAGTCTAACTTGCTTACCATGGCTGCTGATGCTCCCATTTTCTACTTTACATGAACAGCTATAACTTTCTTTATATCGAACATGGTCATCATGTGCCTAGAGACAGAATGTGCACAAGTGCACACAATGTGCTTACAAGTAGCACAAATCTGTGTTCAATTACAAATTGAAACGTGCAGAAGTGAAAGCAAGCAGCAGCCTTGGCAAGCCAACTAGCACATCACAGATGTCAGAAATTATTTGTAAAGCTCATTAGCTCCTGTGGTTTATTTACCTTGCAGCCTCAACTAGCCCTCTTCAATCACCTTGTTGCAGCACCACTTCCAAGCCAATGAATAGAACTGATGGATTGCAGACCTTGCACGAGCACACCAGTACCTTTTTTTCAGTTGATTGCGCATAGCCACCTTACACACAAATTACTATTGTGCTGCCAAAGTTTGAAAGCTCTGTGCATGTCCAGCCCTGGGGGCACTCATCTGGCACACTAAACGAACAAGTCAAACTAGATCACAACCTGCATAGAGAAATCACATGCATACCTCTCACACCAGGATGCACCAATTCACTAGAGCTGCACCCACCAACGCTCAAATGAGAAGCAGTTTTTAACACAATGGGAGAGCTTCTGAAAATGATAAAGAATAAATTACAGTAATGCCATTCCTAGGTTAGAGTTAAAAAACACAAATTTTGAAGCATTTTCAGTAGTATGTAATAGCAGCTATGAAAGACAAGGGGCCCGATTCACAGAACTAACTTAAGACAAAATCCTAAACTTGCTAATTTTGGTATTCACAGAAGTAAGGATTTTGTCTTAAGTTTGTCTTAAGACAGACTTAAGACAAAATCCTAACTTAAGTCTATCTTAAGTCTGTCTTAAGACTGTCTTAATTCTGTCTTAAGTTAGTTCTGTGAATTGGGCCCAAGAACATTCCGGTAAAGCTGCCTGTGGAGGCTTTATGTAATGTAGACAGCGTGCTCAGCATAATAACAAAAAGGTCACTGTGAGACATTCTTTAATCATTGCCCCTTAAAGCGTGGGTCTGATCCAGCGGAACTCTCCAACAATACTCATCTCACTTAACCCGGGAGCAACTTACTTCTACTCATCGGTGGGGCCCATAACACTGCGAGTTACACACATTTCACACACCACACTACTCCTGAATCAGTGAAAAAAAAGGTGAGCTGCTGGTTAGCGGGGTACCTAAGTTCTATACTGTGTACATTACTTATATTTTATAGATTTCAACTAATGCTAACCTGTTACCTGGAAAACCATACATCAAGGTACTCCACTTTTTGGCCAAAGGATCAATCTAGTAGAAGTTAGTTGAAGGAGATTAAGACCAGTTCAATCATAGTAATCCTATAACTTTAGCATTTATTCTGTCATGACATTTCATAAAATAAAATAAAACCAGACTCGAGTTTAGATTTAAATTGATTTTATCTACTTCATTTAAAAAAGGAACTTTTAAAGTTTTATTTAGACAAGCAACATTAAAGCAATTTATTTAGTACATGTTAAAGAAAATTAAATTTAGAAAAACATATTACCCATCTGTTATGTGAAAATAACAGAGTCGCACAGGTTCCCAAACTGTCTCTCTATTCTCCTCAATGCCTCCCTTCCAAAATAAAAACGCTGCATTCGATCATCTTCTTTTCTCCATCAAAAGTTAAAGTCCAAACATTTTCAAAGTCTCTAGCACCATAAAATTGTTCAAACCGACAGCATGTTGTGGTGCAAAATAAAATCCGTGGAGCAAGCTTTTTTCACCCTTTCGAACAAGCTCTTTTATACCCTTTTTCTCTAACTATCTAACTTAAAATTGAAACTTTTAATGTTTACAGTTCATTCTGGTTGGTCCATTAGAGGGGTGGTGATGATCTCCTCATTCAATCCTCGTTAAAACCAGTTTGCATTTGAGCAAAGTCATCTTCATAATATTCTCATGACATTCATCTCCGATTTGTGCTTGTCATCCTCCTTTTGTAACACAATTTGATATTTTTCTTCATCACTGTTCCTTTCACACGGTTTTAGATGCAGGCATCCTTTGGCACACTTCCGCGTCCTAGGCCAAACTGACCTTGACATCACTCGCTTCGTGTACAGGCCATTCTTTTTACTCTGTTTTCACAACGCGCATGCGTGGAGGCCTTTTCTTTCAAACTGATGTCAACGTTTGTAATATCAGCCATTTTCCACAGACAGGCCGCGTAGGCCTCAATGAGAACTAATGCGAAAACAAACATAACAGAAATTAGATTTAGAATTATAGCCCTTATGTTTACCTCCCAGCATTCTAATATTCCCAGTTAGTTATTACCTAGCATAAGCAACACAGATAGCGTCATTTTACTTACCAAATGCATTTTCTTTTTTCTTGCCACGACATATGTTTACACTACTTAAAGCACAAATATACACTTATTTGATTAAACGTATATTATTATAGCTCTATGTTAGTATGACTCTTTTACAATTGTTAATATATTATTTTCGCAAACAGCAATTAGTTTCCCACATGTAATGTGAAATGTCTAGGTGCATTTTGATGATTAGTTTACATGCTTCACACTGTTATGTACAGGAAGGGTTCCCTTCCTGCACATAAACAATCATTGAAACAATGACGTTTTACAACTTCTATGTGTGCTAATGCAGCACAAATAGAAGGTGAAAAACGGCATTTCAGATTGTTTTTGTGCAGGAAGGGAACCCTTCCTGCTCAAAAACAATCTCCCCACCACGCAGGCATCCTTGCACCATGGTGCAAGGGTGCCTGCGCCGGCGCATGGCAGCTGTTTGTGCGCCAGCGCAGGGAGAAGTACAGAGATGAGAAATATTGTGCTAAATATGTTGCATCCCTGTGCTTTGAAAGTGACTCTGTGCGGCGCAGCCAAATGGCATGTGTTCCGCACTGAGTCACTTTAATGGAAATCTGCCCCAAAGTCCCTAAGCAGAAAGCGCAGAAGCAAACAATTCTGCCGCAATATTCCAGGGCCCACAAAGTACATACAACAGATGATTTTGCAGCGCAAGCGCCATAGGATAGACCTGAACAAACATAACAGAGCCACGTTATAGTTAATGGCAGGACTATGTGAGAACAGAAGCACCCTTCAGCAGTACACCCCAGCATAAGAATTGGAGTGAGAGAAAACATCTACATCTTTGGCATTACCAATCAATTTGAAACACAGGTAAAACTGATTCCTGCGTACCTGGGCCCTTATTTATGAGGCCTTGCGTCAGTTTTGCGCCGCCGGTGCGTCACTTTTTGTGACGCACCAGCGGCGTGCAAAATGCGCCTTTTTGCGCCATATTTAAAAAGTGACGCATCTAGGCAGATGCGTCACTTTTTAAACCCCTGCGCCACATTATACCTGCGTCAAGTATAATGTATGCGGAGGGGGCTTTCCCCCGCAAAAAGCCTCGTAATAGTGACGCAGTGAAATCAATGAGATTTCACTGCGTCACTTTTAGGATGCTGTTGCGCAAAATCTTGCGCCTGCCTCAGAGCAGGCGTAAGACAGACGCAAGCCCTTTCACATGGGGCTTTCCCCATGTGAAAGGGCGCATTGCTGGAGTTGCGTCACTTTTGTGACACACTCCAGCAATGCGTCACAGTTTTCTGCCGCTAAAATGGCGATAATTTTAATGCTGTGCTTGATAATATGCCCCGTGGTTCCTGCAGACCTGGGGGCCTATTAACAAGCGTATAATCGCATGTTAGCATTCTTTTTCCCGAAGGCCTCCCTTTGCATCTCTAATGAGATGCAAAGAGGACGTCACCTGGCATACCCCAAAGGACTACCTTGTAAAATATCGCTGATGTTCACTTCACAATATTATCAAGGCAGCCCACAGGATTTTAGCAGATGTTAGATTTTGGCAAAAACTGCAGTTTTTGCCAAAATCTAAGTCAGCTAAAATCTTGACTTATGCAAAAACAAGTTAGGCCCAGATCTCTGTACTGGGGTGAATGTATGACATTCTTCTGCGTTCTGTCCATCAACTGTTGTTTTTGCAAAATCTTGACTTAGCTATCCCTAACATAGGGGTGGATTATTCTGATATAACCACAGGGAACGTATCAGCAAGGTTATTGCCATTTTGCAGGGAACATCGCTGGAAAACCAGCAATGTTCTCTGCAAAATGTCGATTTCCCCGCGATTGCAGGAATTTTTATTGCCTTGAAGAAACGTGTTGCAAATAACACAATATCTCCGCTATTAAAACCTCCGATAGCTGGCGTTAAAAAAATGAGCATTGAGCGCGCTTTGCGATAGTTATCGCAAAGCGTTGCTAATATGTCCTGTAATTTCCTGCATGGATGTGCTATAAGGGATCCTAGGGGCATATTACCAAGAAAGGGCGATACATTATCGCCTCTTTTATCGGCAGGAAACTGCTGATAAAGCGGCGATAATGGGCTTTATAATATGCTCTATGCAATTCCAATCGAAGCCCATGTTAGATGGCTTCCATACAAGATAGATTGAGTGCAAGAAAGAGATAATCACAACAAATTTTACTATTTCATTTACCAAACGCTATTATATAGGCAGACAGTTATTAACTAAGGGCCCAATTCACATAATGAATTTAAGACTCAATCCTAAACTTACTACTATTTTGGTATTCACAGAATGCACTTAGAGGCAGATTTACAAGCCCCGTGCACCTGTTTTACGCCGCCGTTGCGTCACTTTTGTGATGCAGCGGCGGCGCAAAACATGCGCCATAGTGCGGGGTATTTACAATGTGCTTGCGACCCAACTCCAGCAATGCGCCGCCTTTACGGCACGGATGCGTGACACATTTGTGCCATTTTTGCCCCATGGTGCGCCTCATTGTAAATTCGGCGCATCATGGGTGGCAGAGGCATGGCGCACAATAAGTGGCGATATGCAGGGATGCGTCACTTATTGTAAATCTGTCCCTTACTACTTTTGGCATTCACAGAATGAATTTACTACTTTTGGTATTCACAGAAGTTAGGATTTTGTCTTAAATCTGTCTTGAGTCTGTCTTAAGACAAACATAAGACAAAATCTTAACTTCTGTGAATGCCAAAAGTAGTAAGTGCATTCTGTGAATACCAAATAGTAGTAAGTTTAGGATTAAGTCTTAAATTCATTCTGTGAATCGTGCCCTGAGATTTCTCACACTTGTAGCCTACACATATCATAAAAAGAAACACTGGTTACTAGACGTTATTGCCACCAACGCGTTTCTGGTTTAAGTCTTCCTCAACGTGTTCTGACCAGTGGTATACTAAGGGATATCAGTTATGTTGGATTTCAGTGTCTATATTCTTGACTTTGTTATCTTCTTCTGACCAGGACGAAAAAATTCAGTCAAAGGAACTCTTCATAAAGATAGGTACGTATTTTTATCAATCCGATTAAATAAAAGCGAGGGACGTAAATATTTGTTTAAATAATATTCTTCAATGATTAAACATGAGGAATATATAATGATCATTCCACATTGAGTAGCTCATAGCTATGTTTAGAATCTCTCCCATAGGCTATAATTGGTTCCAAACTATTCTTGTAGTGTGAGGTCACTGGTTGAACAGTCACTTGTGTCACCGGATTCCAAACAGGAAGGGATGATGCCTGTCTTTCACAAAATATGGTGGTGCCAATCACACTGCCTCAGAATATTCTGAGTAGTCCCGGTCCCGGTGCGGGCACCGTGGGCATGTGGAGTGAGCGCCATCAGAAATCCGGCGGTCAGGGAGCGGTCAAAGGATCTGACTAGTAAATCGGGATCCGCTGCAAACACGGGTGCCCACGGTGCCCACACCGGGACTACTCAGCAGATCGCTTGACCATGTTTTAATCCCATCCCACCTGAACGGGGCTCTGTTCGCGCATCCTTCCCACGACTTGCCGAGTTTACTTCGAGGTTACACCACTACACTGGCGACCTCCTCTTCCTCCCATTATTCTTCCTCCCGCATTAGGCCACCTTGTTCTTCACAAGACACACAGTACTAGACCTCCATCCTCCCCTGATCCTTGGATTCTTCCTGGCCACTAAGGGCCCGATTCACAGAACTAACTTAAGACAAAATCCTAAACTTACTACTTTTGGTATTCACAGAAGTTAGGATTTTGTCTTAAGACAGACTTAAGACAGACTTAAGTTAGGATTCTGTCTTAAATCTGTCTTAAGTCTGTCTTAAGACAAACTTAAGACAAAATCCTAACTTCTGTGAATACCAAAAGTAGTAAGTTTAGGATTTTGTCTTAAGTTAGTTCTGTGAATCGGGCCCTAAGAGGCCCCATCACTCTGCCTTTTCCCTCTTTTTGACTCCCTTGGATCACCCCCCACCACAGGATCCTTCCGGTTCCCGTCCCCACCAGAACGGGGATCTGTTTCTGGACCAGAACGCACCCTCACTTCCATTATTCAGCAACCCGGTCCTGATGAAGATCCTAAATCAATTGGATCGAAACGCCGTCGACCCGCACTGCAGCGCAACTTATGGCGCATTACCTGCTTTGGATCCCAAACTAACTACTATTACTCATTCATCAAGGAGGAACCTACAATCTGTATATATTGTGTTAAAAAAAGTCTTTGCGCTGATCGCTGTTTTTCCACCCTTATGTCACTCGCGCCGTCACTGTTTGTCTCACTATCACGTAGTGCACAAAGCCCCCTTGGATTGCCACCGCATTACTTGCCATAAGTACTGTTCACTATTTTACTTTCTTGATTGTTTTGCCAATACTGCCTTTCAAATATATGATGCTATATGCACTTTCAAAAACCAAAACATTGTGAGTCTCTCTTTTCTTGTCCAGATCCTTTGTAATGTGTTGCACATGCAAATATGTCTGCTGTCCAATTGAATCCCATTGAGATATTGTTGCCTTATACTTTTGAAAATTGCTGGAGGCAAGAAACGCGGCAGCAGGTGCTTTTAAAACGAGAATATACTTGAAAACGGATGCCCCCACCCCAAGTCAGTGCCCGGTGCAGTGGCATCGATTGCACCGCGCTAGAGCCGGCCCTGTGTAGGGTCATAACCATTTACAAGCTGAGGCAGTGGTGGTAGCAGCAAAGTGGAGCACTACAATGCTATTCCCCTGTGGTGGCAGCAGCACGGTGTAGATTCATAACCAGTGTGAGCTGTGGCAGTGGAGGCAGCAGCAAGGGTGCAGAACTATTACTTGTATGAGATGACCCTGTGGAGGCAGCAGCAGGGTGTAGTGAAATCATCTGCGTTGGATGACCTTGTGGGGTCAGCAACAGTGATCCACAACTGTGACCTGTATGAGATTGCCCTGTGGAGGCAGATGCAAAGGTACAGTGCTATATCCTGTATGATACAACAGCGTGCATGTTTTTTAATAATTAGAAAGTAATGCCGAATTCACGTCAGCTTAAATTAGCATGAGTAGGCCGCAGCCATCTTGCATTTTTGTGAGGGGCATAAGGAAGCAGTCAAGCTGCTACCTTGGACACTAGTCAAAAAGATTTACCAATCTACTAGTCTTATGGAAAAGGTATTCAAGATATTTTTGTGTATTTACTCATTATTTGAAATGTCCATTGTATTTCTGTGTTACATTATGATTCATAATATTTCCTTTATTTGCTATGCATACCTCAATTTATTAATATGCAGCAGAAGGATCACTGAAATAATATCAAGGGACAAAATATCAACTTGCAAAAATATCGTGGACAAAATATCGACAGTCAAAATATCGAGTTTGTATCTACAAACAGGTAAGTACAAAAATATCGAGTACAAAATATCGTTTACAATAATATAGTTGTAAAAAATATCGACTTTATTAAAAACAGTGTTAAATTAAATTAATATTAAAATTTAATTACTAAAATATACTTTAAAATACTTAAATTAACTTATAATAATTAAATAATAAATGAAATTAATAAAAAAAAAATTACAATCTTATTTGTTAAAACATATATATATAGTAACATACTATAATTAAATAAGATACTATTATATTACCGTACGATACCAAAAGTGTAAAAAATACTATTCCCACTCCAAAGAGTGCAAGCGTAGGGAAAGCATTGGATAGCGTAGGGGTTAAAATTACTATTCCAACTCCAGTGGGTGCAACAGTAGGGAAAGCGTTGGATAGCGTAGGGGTTAAAATTAATATTCCCACTCCAGTGGGTGCAACAGTAGGGAAAGTGTTGGATAGCGTAGGGGTTAAAATTACTATTCCCACTCCAGTGGGTGCAACAGTAGGGAAAGCGTTGGATAGCGTAGGGGTTAAAATTACTATTCCAACTCCAGTGGGTGCAACAGTAGGGAAAGCGTTGGACAGCGTAGGGGTTAAAATTACTATTCCCACTCCAGTGGGTGCAACAGTAGGGAAAGTGTTGGATAGCGTAGGGGTTAAAATTACTATTCCCACTCCAGTGGGTGCAACAGTAGGGAAAGCGTTGGATAGCGTAGGGGTTAAAATTACTATTCCAACTCTAGTGGGTGCAACAGTAGGGAAAGCGTTGGATAGCGTAGGGGTTAAAATTACTATTCCCACTCCAGTGGGTGCAACAGTAGGGAAAGCGTTGGATAGCGTAGGTGTTAAAATTACTATTCCAACTCCAGTGGGTGCAACAGTAGGGAAAGGGTTGGATAGCGTAGGGGTTAAAATTACTATTCCCACTCCAGTGGGTGCAACAGTAGGGAAAGCGTTGGATAGCGTAGGGGTTAAAATTACTATTCCAACTCCAGTGGGTGCAACAGTAGGGAAAGCGTTGGATAGCGCAGGGGTTAAAATTACTATTCACACTCCAGTGGGTGCAGCAGTAGGGAAAGTGTTGGATAGCGTAGGGGTTAAAATTACTATTCCCACTCCAGTGGGTGCAACAGTAGGGAAAGGGTTGGAAAGTGTAGTTGTAAAAATTAAATTTGTAAAAATCACATATGAACAAATTAATCAATTAATATAAAATAATTAACAATTACTATTTAATTAATTAACACATATAAATTAATTATCAATTATTTACTAATTACTATCAATAAATATATTAACATATTTAATTATTATTAATTAAATTACTTCCCACCCTATTCCCCTATAATCCCACAACCCGCTACTGCATTAAATTAGTAACATTTACATATTTACCAATTAATCAATTATTATTAATTAATTTGCAATTACTATTAAATTAATTAACACATATAAATTAATTTACAATTAATTTTAAATTAATATCAATTAATTAATTTACATATTTAATTAATTATAATTAAATTACTTCCCACCCTATTCCCCTATAAACCCACAACTCGCTACAGAATTATATTACGTAATTATTATTAAAACAAAATTCATTTAATAAAATTATTTATAACATTAATACACACTTTTCACACATAATATTACATACAAATACACTATAAAATAGTATATATTATTAAAAATTCGATATTTTTGCTATCTATCAGCCTGATTCATGATCGGGCCGTTTTGCGAGGATCAAATAGCGAATCATAAGGAATCGCTATTTGAGACTCGCAAAACGGTAATCATGTAGGAATCGCAATATTAATTGCGATTCCCACTGATTCCTTATTTGCGATTAGCTAATTGCTAATCGCAAATAAGGAATAACTCCCCATGCATTCCTATGGGCCAAAAGGCCCATAGGAATGCATGGGGAGTATTCCTTATTTGCGATTAGCAATTTGCTACTCGCAAATAAGATAGCGATTTAAAGGGTGCCAGGGGTGTCCAAAGGACACCCTGTAGCACCCCTTAAATGCAAATTGAAACAGGTGTTGCGCACACACATGTCCAAAGGACATGTGTGTGTGCAACATGCAACTTAGAAAAATGCTTTTAAAAGCATTTTTCTAAGTTTTTGCTTTTTACCGAGAGGTCTGACCTCTCGGTAAATAGCGGCCCAAAATTGCATTTTCGCAATTTTCAAATGCTTCATGAATTGCATTTAAGGAATCTCAAATAGAGATTCCTTAAATGTAATTCCTCGCAATTTAGCGATTTAGCAATTACCGATTTTTGCATTTGGGATGCTGAATCCCAAATGCAAAAATCGCACTCGCAAAGGGCCGGATTCTCAGAATCCGGCCCTTTGCGAGCCGATTTAGCCTTCATGAATAAGGCTGTATATTTTACACAGTCGATATTACTTCACTTACCTTAAAAACGATATTTTTGTAGTCGATATTCTGTCCAGTCGATATTTTGTCCAGTCGATATTTAAAAGTCGATATTATGTCCAGTTGATATTTTGTCTGTGCACCGCAGCGGAAAGTAGATGTCTCCAAAACTATGTTATATATTACAATATTGATTGGCTCACTCGAATGATACATTGTTAGTCCGACCTTACTAAGTCACATCTCATTACCAGATATGTGTGTAGCTTCTATGTCTAACACCCCACAAAACATGCTGTTTATGGGAGTTCGCCAGGTGTTTTTGATCTGGGCTCAGGGCTCTTAAAGATCTGGCCCGTTTTATAAAGTTCTCTGTTTGTTTGCACATTGGAGGAAGGATCATCTCTCAATACTGGGATTTAGACGAATAACCTGCTGTTTCTTCCAACGATTTAGCTATTTTCATTGTGTTTAACTTGCTTATGTAATCTATCCATGCCTCAGGTGGGATAGAGAGAACCCAAGAGTTCTTTGTCCAACAGTTTAGAGAAACTATTCTCTAAAACTGCCTTGTGTATTTTCTTAAAGCGGCTTGATGTAATTTGTGCTAAATGTCATCATATTCCTACCCCTTTTTTAGCGATTCAGTGTAGTATTCCTTTTTCCTTAAATCCATAATCTCTTCTTCTAAGTTATAGATTATTGCAGGATTTTTTTGCACTTGAGCCCGTCATTATTTTCCATCTGCAGCATCTTTCATATAATTTTTTCAATCCTTTTTCGTGTTTTTGTTGAACTATCTATTTCCTTTGTTACTTTCTATATACAGTTCTCATTCTCTGTTACGAGATGATCCTCAGCAAACTATCAGGCCCAAACTTGCTATAGCCATCTTATTGAAATGTTTTATGTTAGTGGTGTTCCAATGCAATTGTCCATGTGTTGGGCCAACATCACTCTGACCATATCGAGTCTCAAAGGACCATTCAGAGGATTGTTCCTGCCAGGGATCAAAGGTAACTTGAAGAACTGCTTGCACACTGTGTGTAAAATGTAACAAATTTACTCCTGATATTACATTGAATAATTCATGGTTTGAGATTCTATAGTCTATTGTTGAGATGCCTGTGATGCGTCTTCTAGTGGGTCTAGCAGGTATTTTTGACTCAACTCTTCCATTAATTATGCTGCCACCTATGATTAGTAGGAACGCACGTAGTTGTTTGCCTCGTTTGTCAGCTCAGGTTTACAATTTCTTGGAAAGAGTTATTCAGGGATAGTGCACATTTCTTCTAGGTAGGCCTAGGTGGAATTTCAATTTTACCAGAGTAATCTGAGTATTTTTTGCAATTCCGTATTACTCGTTGATGCGGAACGGGACTACCAATAATAACACGATTGCACCCACTCACGTAATTAAGAGTAATTTGAGCCTGTGGAGGCTTTATGTAATGTAGACAGAGCGCTCAACATAATAACAAAGAGGGTTCACTGTGAGACATTCTTTAATCACTGTCCCTTAAAGCGTGGCTCTTATCTGAAAGCACGTTGGAACTAGGGCCGCTGATATGTGGGGGCTGGAGAGGCCAGGCACCCCACAATCATAATGCCGATTGTAGCACTCGCACTTTAGCTTTAAACATCTGAAGCTAAAGCGCGTGTGCCGCGATTGATTCAAAAGTAAGGAAATAGAAAATGTGCATTTTTCCTATTTCCTTACTTTTGAAACAATCGCGGCACCTGCACTTTAGCTTCAGATGTTTATAGCTTAAAAGCGAGTACCGCAATTGTAAATAAAATAAACAAATAGGGGGGAAAATGACAGCCACATATTTTTTTTCTTATGTTTGTTTACTTTTGTAATAATGGTCGCGTGTGTGCCCCATTGAAACAGAAGTTAAAAAATAGTGAAGAAAAAAAAAGCACGGAATCAATTGTCCCGTTTCTATGCTACCCTCAGAGGAAGAGGCTGTGGTTCAGGGGTTAGAGCTGCTGACTCAGGAGCTTGGGGACCAATGTTGAGCCTCAGCATCGGCTCAACAATGGTAAATATTAGTGACTCAGCAATTGTAATTATTAGCAAATCATGGTTCTTTCAATAATAAATAAATAAACAGGGATCTCCTAGGGCAAGAGGAGAGAGACAAAAAAAAATAACTAAGAGGCATATTATCAACGGCCAGCAATAATTATCGCTGGCCGTGCTTAGCGATAATTTTGTTATCGCAGGCAATGTCTGGAATTTACTGCCCTGTTTGCACATTATTACCAACGTGTTTCTCCAAGGATAAAAATTCCAGAGATAGTGAGGTTATCACCCTTTTGCAGGGAACATCGCTGGTTTTCCAGCATGTTCCCTGCGAAACGGTGATTACCATGCTGACACGACTCACAGGGTCGTATCAGCACAATCCACCCCAATGTTGGAGATAGGTAAGTCTGCATTTTAGCAGACGTTAGATGTGGAGAAAACAGAGGTTTTCTCCAAAATCTAACGTGTGCTAAAATGCTGGGACAGCCTTGTAAATATTGTGATGTTAACATCAGCGATATTTGCACGGTAGTCCATCCGGGGGGACGCCCAGTTATGCCCACTTTGCATCTCATTAGAGATGCAAAGGGAAGCGTTGGGAAAAAAAGGGTGTTAACATGCGATTATGCATGTTAGCACCCTCTTGTAAATAGGGTGATAGTTTTATCTCCACTGTTTTGGCTTGATAAAGCGTGAAGACTTGAAGACTGTCAGGATGGGAGAGCGGGCTTTCTCTCACCTAGCTGCAACCAAGTGGAATGAACTACCTCCCAATCTCACACTGACAGAATGTCTCTTATCATTTAGGAAACAATTAAAGACACTACTCTTCCCTAAACCAGAATAATCAGTAATCAATGCGGTTACCGTACCCCTCAGCACCAAACCTCAGCGCCGTGATATCCTACCTAGGATGATTGTTAGCGCTTTTTAAATAAATTAAATACAAAAATACAAATAAAGCCCTTGTATATATGCCCCTTAATCTCCCTATGCCTATCCAAAAATAAATGTGTCCGCCTGCAGTCGTAACTGATGTTCTTCTTGGAAAGTGCTTCAATACCATTGGGTGGAGCTCGTTGACCTTCAATAGCCAGATGGGAAGAAACTGTACTGTGTGATGGCCAACTAATATGTTCTCAGAGTGAAATCGTCGGAAAGAGAACTAAACACACAAAGGAAGGACTTTGACAGAAATGTACAAATAATAAGCCAGCATTTCTGAATGTCATAATTAGTAACCAATAGCAATCAGTGGGCTTGCCAAATCCCACAGAACAGATATATCAGGTCGATCTAAATTTGACCTAAAAATGGTGAAATTTAGGGGCAGAGTTACAAGCCCCTTGCGCCACCGGTGTGTCACTTTTTGTGATGCACGGTGGCCCATTTTACTGCTCCATATTTACAAGGACAAGAAAAGCCCCCCTGTGTGACTTTTCCTTTCCTTGTAAATATGACCCCTTTGCACGCAGTACTTTGCGTGAAAGGGTTGTTCCATGGGTGTTGCTGTGGGTGTTCCCACGCAACACCCATGGAACCAGACACATTTCCAGGTTTACGAGGAATTGTAAATCTGGAAAAAATGTGTGTGAATGCTTTGCCTCGCATGGGGAGGCGTAGGGAGGCGCAACGAGGAGAGATGTATTAATTTCTTCAAGTTTTCTTTTCCTCTTTCCATGTGTGCTGCATTCTGCAGCACACATGGAAAGAGGAAATCACCCTCTACTGATTGTTTTATGTATAGGAAGGGTTCACTTAATGCACATAAACAATCATTGAAACAATGAAGCTTTTTTACTTCTATGTGTACTAATGCAGCACATATAGAAGTTGTAAAACAGCATTTCAGATTCTTTTTGTGCAGGAAGGGAACCCTTCCTGCTCAAAAACAATCTCCCCACCACGCAGGCATCCTTGCACCATGGTGCAAGGGTGTCTGCGCCGGCGCATGGAAGCAGTTTGTGCCTCGGCGCAGGGAGAAGCACAGAGATGCGACATATTGTTGAAAATATGTCGTATCCCTGTGCCTTGAAAGTGACTCCGTGCGACGCAGACAAATGGCATGTGTTCCACACTGAGTCACTTTCTTGTAAATCTGCCCCAAAGTCCCTAAGCAGAAAGCGCAGAAGCAAACAATTCTGCCGCAATACTCCAGGCCCCACAAAGTACCTAAGAAGATACAACAGATGATCTTAGGGCACAAGCGCCATAGGATAGACCTGAACAAACATAACAGAGGCACGTTATAATTGTTTTTATGTGCAGATTTTATATACTCGACCCTAAGGTATTGGAGCGCTTTACATGAGCCCCCCCCCCATGGAAAAACCCACATGAAACCTGCGCAGGGCTTTACAACGTGGCACATCTTGTAATAACCCCGCACCATGGTGCATCTTTTGTGCCGTAGCTGCGTCATTACGCATGGTGCATCTTTTGCGCCGTTGCTGCGTCATGACGCAACGGCGGCGTAAAAGAGGCGCAAGGGGCTTGTATATCTGCCCCTACGTGGGTTCTTATTTATGAAGGACTTGCGCCACTTTTACGTGACTTTTAAAATGGGAAAAAGACACGCACCGGTAGCGCAAGGCCTTCATAAATAAGGCCCGTAATTTGTCAGAATCAGCGTATGTGGATGGGCTCAGTATGAAAAAAAGAGCTGGATTAACACCTTCCCTTCCCTTTAACCAGATCCATGTGGATGAGCCCAATACGACTCGAACACGCGAAGTAAATTACAACGAATTAGTGTGACTATCTTAAAATCTAGTTTTAACAAGTCAATTGGCACCTGTTACATTCTATCCTCATTGCATTTTCCTGTACCTTTAAATCCTGCATGTTTTTCTTTAAGTGTTCTTAGAACACTACTGTGTCCTTGCCTACAGGTCAGTTGCACTGTTCCTGTGGACCAAGAGACTGCTGTTCATGTTGCTGTGCTGCTTAATAAACCAACCTGCTTTCCCACCAGTTCCTGTGATTATTTAACAAAATTGGCGACGAGGGTGACCTTATACTGGTTGAAGAGCAGCACAGAGGTGGAGTTCATCGATTTTTTTTTTTTGTAAAACAAAAGAAAACCTACAATCAAATCTTCTTTACTTCAAGAAGCATCTACGAAGATTGGCAAGAATTTAACTACTAGTAAGAAGAAAATCCGATTTGAAGAACTCCTACCAACGCAAACTTGATGATTTATCAACATTTTAAGGTAATTCTGATTGTTTACCTTTGAATTGACTCTGACTGGTGGATCGGCATTGGTGCGTGTGACAGACGCGAGACTGCATCAGCGCGAGTCCGCATCAGCTGTTGTGTGACACGAGCTCATCGGCGCTCGAGATCCTGCTCGAGATTGCATTGTCTCGTTGTATGCGCGGAGTTGTCATCCGAGCCAGCTGTCCAGCTGAGGAGTCTCGCGCTACAAGAAGCAAAGACATTGGCAAAGGCGGATCAGCGCGTGATGACGTAATCACGCATCAATCCTAAGCGCGGCGGCCATTTTGGATTGGGATTGATTCAGGTCGCGTTTCCATAGCAACTGACCACCGTTTGTCTCCGTTTTTCTTTCCACTCGCGGTTATTTCAAGCCCTGATCCAAGAAACGAGGATATTTTCAGAAAGAAACAACAGAGAGACAAAGACAGCTTCACCTTTCTGGTATTACATATTTTGGTTCTTATTTTGGTTCTTACTCTGAAAGAAAACGCATGGGACAAGTTTTACATCAACAACTTAAAGAACCCATATATAATATTTATTCTTATGTTTTGACTTACCTGGGTGTTGATTCAGAGATCAATTACAGTTGTTTTATTTATTCTTTGACAAATTGGTTATTATCATTGTAGTTTAAATATTTTAAAAAGGAAAAAGCACTAGAATAGAGACCATGCAGTTTGACCCACCTGAAAAATTTTTGCAGAATAAGGGTGATCCACCCATTCCATGGACTCATTGGAAAGAAGAATTCTTTAACTACATGAAGGCAATAGATGGAGAACGCATGGGTGCTGAGAGGAAGAAAAGTATTCTCTTACACTGTCTGGGTTCTGAGGGGCAAATGGTATTTAGGGCTTTACCCCCTATTCCGCCTGAGTTAGGTGAAGGAGAAGGTACTAATGTATATAAGGAGGCTCTTCTTAGAATTGAAAAACGTTTTAAACCAGTTTCAAATATAGCACTAAATAGGTATAAATTTTCCACTCGGGCGCAACAAGAATCTGAATCGTTTGATGAATTTATGACTGCATTGAGATCTTTGTCTATTCATTGTAATTTTGGTGCCATTTGTGATGAGATGTTGAGAGATCAAATAATAGTCCATGTAAAAAACAAGAAAACGCAAGAACGCTTATGGGAATTAGGTGACCCAAAGTTATCTGAAGCAATTGCCATTGCGAAGTCTTTAGAACAGTCTGAGAAATGGATGCTCACTGTTCAAAAACATGTTACCAGTAAGACTGATTCCCATGATGAAGTTTGTTTTATTAAACATAAAGAAGGACAAATAAATGATAGTCAACAAGCATTTCCCAATACCAATAGATTCAACAACACAAGTAATCTTAAGAGATATGGGAAAGCTATGATTTGTTATAAATGTGGTAGTAAAATGCATGTTGCCTCATATGCTGGATGCCCTGCTATTAACAAAGAGTGCAGAAAGTGTGGAAGGTTAGGACATTTCTCTACTGTTTGTAGAGATTCAAGGATGTCTGTGCAAGGTCCCAAGGATAAAGTTGCTGTTGTTACAGAAGGTCCTTCTAAAGCTTGCAGTTGTGCTTGTAGTGGTTTAGAGCATTGTGATTCACCTAATAAAGGTTTTGTAGTTTATTTGGCTGGAGAGATTTCTTTGATCGATGACAATGATCAGCTTATCAAAAAACCCATTTGTGAGATGTTTGTTTTGGGGGTCAGCCTCAACTTGATGGCTGATTCCGGTTCACCTTGGACCATTATTACCAAGGATTACTTTGAAGAACGGTTAAAACAGGTTCTGAATTTAAAAGACATTCTTCCTTCTGAGATTAGGGCAATTAGTTTCAATGGTACTATGGTAGCAATGTTAGGTCTTTTTCAAGTCAGAATTACTTTCAAATCCAGGACGGTTGATATTAAATTGTATATTGCAGTCAAAGGCGTGAATGTTGTTGGATGGAAGGATTTGTGGAAATTTGGCATTATTTTAAATCCTCGCGCAAAAGATCCTGTTATCTTAGGTGAAATTTTTGAAGATGATAACATTTCCGCCATTTCAAATGATGGAGGGACCGATATGATTAAAGGTGAATTTAAAGATGTTTTCTCTGACAAATTAGGTATGCTTAAAGACTTTTCTCACAAAATAAAACTGAAATCTACTGCTGTTCCGGTTAGGCAAAAGCTGAGAGGTGTACCCATTAATGTGAGGGAAGATCTGAGGAAAATGTTAGATGATTTAGTGGCTGAGAATATCATTGAACCCATTGATTCTGCAGAATGGGTTTCCCCGATTGTTTTAGTCAGGAAACCGGACAAATCTTTGAGAATGTGTGTGGACCTCAGGGCACTCAATTTGGCAATTATTGTGGACTGTCATCCCCTTCCAAATATAAATGAGGTTGTTTCCATGTTGGAAGGTGCCAAGGTGTTCTCTACCCTGGATTTAAGATCGGCTTATCACCAGATCACACTTACTGATGAATCCAAGGGTCTAACAGCTTTTATTACTCCTCATGGTCTTTTTCAGTATAACAGAATGCCGTTTGGTTTAGCCTCAGCTGCCTCAGTTTTCCAAAGGGTCATGTACAACATTTTTAGGGATGTGGATCATTTTGTAAAATGTTTTCAAGATGACATTTTAATTTTTTCAGGTACTGTGGAGGACCATATTGGTCATTTACGATCTGTGTGTGAAAAGCTAAGGAATAGCGGGTTAACTTTAAAAGCCAGCAAGTGCAAGTTATTTCAATCTTCTGTTGAATATTTGGGACACACATTATCAGGTGATGGTGTAGTGCCGAAAAGATCAAATGTTGATGGCATTAGTAATGCCCCACCGCCAACTAATAAAGATCAGTTATTATCCTTCGCAGGAATGTGTGAATACTATAGTAAATTTGTAAATAATTTTGCCACCAAAATGGAGCCTCTGAGGAAGCTTTTGAGACATGGGAATTCGTTTGTTTGGGAAGGGGAACAACAGGTAGCTTTTGAACGCATCAAGTCTGATATTTTGCATGCTCCAACACTTAGACCTTTCTGTTTGAATAAGTTGTGTGTCATCACGGTGGATGCCAGTTTGTATGGTCTTGGGTCTGTTTTGTCTCAAAAGGCTGGCAAAGATGAGTGGAATGTGTGTTTTGCGTCCCGTACTCTCAATGATACGGAACGTAGATATGCGGTCATTGAAAAAGAGCTTTTAGCTTGTGTGTGGGCTATCGAGCACTTTAGGAATTTCATTTGGGGAAATAAGTTTGTGCTCAGAACTGATCACAAACCATTAGTTAACATTTTGTCCCCAGGTGGAGGTTGGAATGCCACGGCTCGCATTTCCAGACTTACCTCACGACTCCAAGAATACTCTTTCACTCCGGAGTATGTCCCGGGAAAAAAAAATGTGGTGGCAGACTTCTTGTCTCGTCATCCATCTCCGGTTTCTGAGTGCAAGAGTCTGAATGACACTGATGTGGTCACTTGTTTGCAGGATGTGCTATCTACCGATTTCAATGAGATTTCTGAAGACTTATGGAAAACTGCTGATGTACAAGATCTCACTTTACAAAATATTAAAAAATTCATTCAAGAAGGTTGGCCTGATAAAAAATTGTTAAAGGAAGATTTTATGCCATTTTTTAATATCTCAACTGAGCTTGAGTTGGAGAATGATTTGGTTTTTAAATCTGGTAAATGTGTTCCACCTTTTGATATACAGAACCTGATTCTAGATCTTGCACATAAAACACATCCAGGTATGTCGGCCATGAAAAGATTGATTAGGAATTATTTCTGGTGGCCATCGTTGGATCGTTTGGTTGAACACAAGGTCAGAGAGTGTTCTGTGTGTGTAGGAAATGACAAAATGTTGAAAGTTAATGTTCCTCCTTTGAAGACGACCCCTTGGCCCTCTTGCCTTTGACATTTCTGGCCCTTTTAGGTGTCTTCCTTCTGATTCCCGATATGCTCTTGTGCTAATGGATTACCACTCAAAATGGCCAGAAGTTAAATTTGTTTCTTCTACTTCCACCAATGTTGTCATAGAATTTTTCAAGGAAGTTTTTTCTAGAGAGGGTTGTCCGTCCATTTTGGTCACGGATAATGGCGTGCAACTTACCTCTCTAGAAATGGAGACTTTTCTCAAATTACATTCCATCAAGCACAACACTGTTTCCTTCTATGAACCACATGAAAATGGTCTTGTGGAGCGTTTTAATAGAGTTTTAAAAGGTTTTATATCTGAAGTCTGTAAGTCTGGGTCAGATTGGAAGACTTCTTTAAGAGAAAGGTTGTGGTGTTACAGAATTACCCCTCATTCAACCACTGAAGTCAGCCCTTTTCGTTTGCTTAAAGGACGTGATCCTGCTTCTACCATTTGTCCTTGGTGGTTCAGGGATAAATGTCTCAACAAGTCCTTTTCACAAGACTTGGTTGAGCAAGCATCTCAGAAAGTTGAGAACAAACAATCAAAAAGCAAACTGTGGTATGACAAAAAGTGGAACGTTAAATCTCCTGATTTTTCTGTGGGAGATGTGGTAAGGATCAAGAGACCTGGTATTCTTTCAAAAGGTTCTGATAAGTTTGGTAAGCCAATGAAACTGGTAAAAGTTTTTAGTAATAGTGTTATTACCCAGGATGGCAGACTATGGAACTTTAAGCGGGTTGCAAAGTGTCCCACTCCGCAACAAACTTCCATTTCCGCCGTTCCCAAGCCTACCAGCAGTTCCATTGCTTCAAGGGTAAAGTTATCTAATCGTCCTAGATCGTCTCCTGTGAAATTTCATGATTATGCTTCTTACAGCCTGATTCATGTACATGCCGTTTTGCGTGTCCCTAATAGCGAATCATAGCGAATCGCTATTGAGGACACGCAAAACGGCATTCATGTAGGAATTGCTACTTAAATAGCGATTCCTACATGTTCTTTATTTGCGAGTAGCAATTTGCTCCTCGCAAATACTCCCCAATCATTCCTATGGGCCAAGAGGCCCATTGGAATGAATGGGCATTTGCGAGTAGCAATTTGCTACTCGCAACTGAGATAGCGATTTTAAGGGTGCCAGGGGTGTCCAAAGGACGCCCTGTAGCACCCCTAAAATGCACTTTTGGACAGATGTTGCGCACACACATGTCCAAAGGACATGTGTGTGTGCTACATGCAACTTTGAATGATGCTTTTAAAAGCATTTTTCTGAGTTTTTGCTATTTACCGACAGGTCTGACCTGTCGGTAAATAGCGGCCCCAAAAGTCCAAAATCGCAATTTTGTTGTGTGTCATGAATAGCATTTGAGGAATCTCTATTAGAGATTCCTTAAATGCCATTCCACGCAAATATGCGAATTCTTACATAGCGATTTTTGCATTTGGTATCATGAATACCAAATGCAAAAATCGCACTCGCTAAGGGCCAGATTCTGAGAATCTGGCCCTTTGCGAGTGCAATTTACCTACATGAATCAGGCTGTTAACCTTTTATCTTTCTTTTTACGAAAGGGAGATGTGTTACATTCTATCCTCATTGCATTTTCCTGTACCTTTAAATCCTGCATGTTTTTCTTTAAGTGTTCTTAGAACACTACTGTGTCCTTGCCTACAGGTCAGTTGCACTGTTCCTGTGGACCAAGAGACTGCTGTTCATGTTGCTGTGCTGCTTAATAAACCAACCTGCTTTCCCACCAGTTCCTGTGATTATTTAACAGCACCCTGCAGCGCAGAGAACCTACAAAAATTACTCTCAATATATATAAGCAGCTTCATCACTTTCACACGAAGTACAGTGACGAAAGACTACAAATGAGAGGGAAACACAACTATTTTGACAACAGACTGTGGTCGAAGAAGGGTACAAACTTAATTTATATCACTCTGATATTGTGGTTGTTTAATTGCACCTTATTAAAAAAATCCATACATATAATAAATGAAGGTACCAATAATAAGATATGATTTATTCTTAAAGAATGTATGTATTCAGATGGCAATTAAACGTTCTTTCTTCGCAAAGGATTCTGGTCATGCAAATTTCTAAGAGTATTGTGGTTCCTGCAGACGTAATTTCCTGCACAGATATCCTTATAAGGGAACTTTGTTTGATTGGCTGCATTAATGGCGGCCCTTCTCTTTTCGAATTGTTTTGTTACTTGGCTCTGCAGAAAGGATGCATGTCTGTTCTGAGTGTCCAGTGCGTTATACGCGCAATCTCTCTCACCTGTTGACAAATATGTCAATTTATTTGTGCCTTCTGGCTTCGAGGGTGGTGCGACCCTATCACGAACCTCAAGTTTCC
The DNA here is from genome assembly GCF_964263255.1 of Lissotriton vulgaris. Lineage (NCBI taxonomy): Eukaryota > Metazoa > Chordata > Amphibia > Caudata > Salamandridae > Lissotriton > Lissotriton vulgaris. The sequence continues at coordinate 280,324,367 of NC_141685.1, read as the reverse complement.
AAACTACAGTTAAATATATATTCTCGTCATAATTAAAATCGTCATGAATGTGGATGATTTCTTCATCTACTCCTTTGTTTGGAAAATGAGCACAACAGGCTGTAGACTTGTGTTAGAAGCGTGAGGGTGCAGTACCTCAGCTCGTTACTAGATGTCCCTGTAGTCAGCTGCAAAATGTACAGCCCGCAGCGTGAGGTCACTGTGGAGTCATACAAGGTTTTCTATTTCAATTTATTTTATTTGTTTGATTAATTAAAATCTTACAAAAGTTCCAAGATTGGGTTCAAATATAAAAGATTAAAAGCACATATATGATTGATACCATATCTTAAATATGCTAACTCATACTTAATAATAAGCAGTACACAAAAGAGCAGATTTACAATAACTAGCTTATCCCTGCATATCAGCAGGGATGCGCCAGTTATTGTGCGCCATGCCTCTGCCACCATGGATGCGCCGCATTTACAATGCGGCGCACCATGGGGCAATATCGGTACAATGCTTCGCATCTGCAGTCCTGTCAAGTATCACGCAACAGGTGTGACACTCACGCATTTCAGTGCGGTGTTCCGCAACACCGCACTGAAATGCATTATCACGCATTTTGCCGACTCATAAACTCGAGCCACCAGAGGCGCCTGTGCACGGCTCCTGCTGCTCCGAGTCCAAGAGACGTGCTGCTGCCAGTGCCAGCAGCTGCTCTCGTTCATAAATAGTTAATCTCTTATGTTGTAATGGCTGCTCTCAGCTTATGGGCTGAGTGAGAGTGCGGCAGCGCTAGGCGGCTACAATGTAACAATGCTGGCTCCAGGCTGGCCGCGGCGCTGTAATTTCCTGCCGCGCCACGGCTGATGTTTGACACAGGACACAGTTGTAATTAATTAGGCGGGCGGGCCACCTTCTCAGCACGATGCTGGCTGACACAGTTATATTTACAACAAGGGGTGGTGAGGGACAGAGTCTCTGAATTAAGCAGAAAACTCTCACCCAGTCAAGAGATCAGGGCTAGATCCAACACCGTTTTTTAGCTCACTGCACCATCCCAGTTTCAGAACCTGGCTGTATGCAAATTAATCTGTTCCTGTCCCAGTGCATGATGGGAACAGGGCAGACCAAACTACAAAAGCCAATTCTTACAGTGGGAAGGAAACAAGCTCCCGGGGAACGGTTTCTGGCATTAAAGCCGTCTTCGGCCCGGTTTGCTTCAATCCTGATGGTGCAATGAGCAAGGGTCTCACATCTGAGAATACCCTTCCACGCTTAGGGTGGACAAAAATATTTACAACAAGGGGTGGTGAGGGACAGAGTCTCTGAATTAAGCAGAAAGCTCTCACCCAGTCAAGAGATCAGGGCTAGATCCAACACCGTTTTTTAGCTCACTGCACCATCCCAGTTTCAGAACCTGGCTGTATGCAAATTAGTCTGTTCCTGTCCCAGTGCATGATGGGAACAGGGCAAACCAAACTACAAAAGCCAATTCTTACACTGGGAAGGAAACAAGCTCCAGTTAGGCACTCGGACCACGGGCGCCAAGGTATATCCTCGCCCGTCGCGGCATTTACACTGTACTTCAGGACTTGACTTGGACAACAGATGAGGTGCACGGCCACACGTAGCGCGGGTTGGGCGGACTGCAGACAGTGATGTTAGCTGCCTCACATTCCGCGTTTAGAGAGGGCCGGCCGCGGGCCCTAATTATGCAAGAATCTGCCGCAACCGAACCCACACCGTGGCCGGAGAGGGGTGCTGCACTACAGTCTAGTAGCCATATGAATGACGGGGCCAGAGCGAACTTTAGCACCTCAGATCTGTCCTGTCCTGCAATCAAGTCGCCTCGCCACGCTAGGACAGGACAGGCCCAGGTCAGGATCTAAATAATAAAGGCAATGCCGCCCGCCAGCAATTTTATTTCCGAGCAGCCGGGGCCAGCCAACTCGAGGGCACGGGTGAAAGACAGGGCCTAGCCCTGCTGCATCATGCAGTCACAAGAGATCGCGGTCCGGTGAGAGGGCCCGTCCTCACTGGTATAGAGAGTCACGCCGGCCGGCGCAGTAAGCGAGGGGCAGAGTAAGAACAGAACAAGCCGAGAGGATTTATTCATTCCCCCCCTACCCCAAGGTTGGTGTGAGTGGCAGATTCTCTCTATGGAAGGGTCGGTGCACGGACAAAGGATCGATGAGAGACGCAGCTTACTTTTGCTTGTCTCTAACTCTGCAGAGGCGCATACTTACCAATGCAATAATTGCTTATTGGATGAAGGCTTTCTTATGCCAAAGAAACTAGCGCCACAATTACTTTTAGTAGATGTTCCCGCCTTCCTGGGCCTTGTCAGGTCCTCATTCGATTGTACAGTCTGACAGGATGTTTCATTTCGTGCCTGCCAGCCGGGCCCCAAGGCACCCAGGAATTAATTGCTGTTCCTCTGCGCGCCCCGATGCATGGCCCAGAGTGAAAGTAGGAAGCCGGTGACAATCGATCACCTGTTCACCTCCTCATGACCTGGGCACATACTGTTGCTGTCTGTGCCCTGCCCAGCCAGTCAGAGCCCAACTAGTGCCCCGGGCCGAACTCACCATGCAACCGTGATTCTCATAGTGAGAGCAGGTGGCACAGGTTAAGACTGCAACATGGCTGGCTGACTTTTAAGAAGAGACAGGCTAACGATCTCCGCTGTGACACTCAGGCAGCTCCTCTCAGTGGATCATTCTGACTATCAGGAGACCACACCAGGTAAGTCAGATATTCATTTAATAATTCGCTGATGAAACTCAAAATGTTTTTTAGGAGAATGGGGAGGGGGCCTCCAGCACAGCATAGCGCTTTCTAAATGGGTACACTGAAGTTGTCTGTTTGTGCTGTAAATGCAGGCCATCTCTGAGTTTTGTCTGTACTAATAAATCATCAAACTGCTAGTTTAGTTAAAGGTTTAATTATCCTTACTTGACAGTGGTACTACAAGCAGCAGCCTTTATTTTCCCAGCACTGTGAGACTTGCTTAGTCAGAGTTAAGGCAGATGATTAATATCCCCGCTAGAGAGCTGTCAGAGTTTGTCTCATGGCTGTTTTCACTCACTATTAAGTAGAGCAGAGAGTTTATATGCATACTGCAAAGAAAGTCTAACAGCATATTGTATTGTAATGAACTGTATTATATGTAGATAGCTCAGTGGGTTGCTTCTTTTGTCAAAGAGAACCCTTTGATTTTTGTGGTTCAGCCGCACCTGAAGCTGAGGTTGGGGTGGAGGTTGCTGATTATTTAAAAAAAATTATAATTGCTTTAAAAGCACCTGCTACGGAGTTCGCATTTCTTATTGCTGAACTCAGTGTGATTTCTGAAATGTGTCTGTTTTCATGGACTTCATTGCATAATTCGGCCACAAGAAGTGTAGCTCTAAGTGTCATTCATTTAGTTGTTAAATGTCTTTTGTAAATCCACCAAATCTATGAAAATGTCACACATAAGCAATCTGAAACATTAGCAGCTTTGCTCAAATAAATGTAATTTGTGACATTTATATGATTCCCTCGCCTTTTACTGCTTGATTTTGCTAGCGAGAAAGTGTCACTCATAGTCGTTGAAATGTCACTCTTAGCAATCTGAAACCTTGGCAGCTATGTAACCGCGGTTAGCGCTGCTTTTTTTTATCACTAACAGGGTTAGCGAAATCCTTGATAATATGAGAAATGTTGCTTAACAACATTTCTCCCATCATTTTTCTCTGGAACGCCCCCTTTGCATCTCATTAGAGATGCAAGGGGAAGCGTACAGAAAAAGGGTGCTAACGTGCGAATTTGCGTGTTAGCACCCTGTTGCTGATAGGGAGATAATTTTATCTCTGCTTTCATGGCTTTTAAAGCCAAAAAAGCGAAAATAAATCCCTTGATAATATGCCCCATAGAGGCATAAAGTAAACCCTCATCAGAATACAGAGAAATGACATCTGTTCTTTTAGATAGTTGTCCTGAACCCTCCTGGTAGAAACATAGTAAAGTTGGACAGACTGATGAGAGCAGTTAGTTGTTCGGCGGAAAAAGAGCTCCTCAGACATGTGCGCGAGACAACTTTATCGTCATTCTGTCAAGGCCGACATTTTACCCCAATCTGTCATGGCCGCTTGTTAGCAAAATATCTTCCCGGTTTTAAGTCTTTCAACCCGATCCAGCATGGACGCCACGCCTCTCATTCCAGTGACTTCCAAACCAATGGCGATCCATTCTAAACCAGTGAGGTGTTTGGTCTGTCGGATCTCAAGCAGGGCGTGGCCACAGTACTAATATTTGCATATATTCTGTGCAATGCCATGACTTCTTTTCTTTTTTTTTTCTTTGTTAAATTGCCAATAATAACATCTTTTAGTACCCTCAGATCTTTTACTTCTTTCCATTTTAATCAACAATTAATATATTAAATCCGAGCTATTAAAAGTAGGTATTTCTTAGCCGTACCACGTGAAAGTGCACAATTATATTCAGAATAGCTCTTTACTCTTACAGGTTTCTTTTAAAGAGAAGCTGCCACACCATGGTAAATATAAGATATGAAAAGTTCGTAATCTAATTTTGAAGAGTTGGATCGTTGAAAAATGATACTGTGTTATTGGGATCTTGAATCAAACTCGTTTTAATAAGAAGTGGGGAATAATGTCATGGTCATTGTATGGATATCTCTACCTATGCTACTTAATGGGGGGCGTTGCCAGCAGATTTTATATAAACGAGTACAGTGAGGCTTGTTGTTGATTGCCGAAAATTACCCAATTAATTTTAGCTTGTTTTGTTAACTGGATTTTTTAATTCCAGGTTACCTCCGTTCTTGATTTGCTGCTAAATAGAATGCTTTGCGAGAAGTTGTCCCTCCAGCGGTAAATCAATGATTGCAACGAGCTAAAAGTTCAACTAAACAGACTTGCACAGTGTAAAGTAGCGGGCCCTGGGCCCACTGGCTAAAGAAACACCGACACTAGTGACATCACAGTCGAGGTGCGAAATATGGATTCCGCGAGGGAAGGCCGAGGCCGAGTAACAATTTACTAAATATCTCTGGAGGAGCAGGAAGAGGTGCAGTACCACTGGCAGTCCCCAGAGGTCCCTGTAGAGTCTGAATAGGGCTGCACGGACACAGTACCGCAGGCTGTCCCCAGAGGTGCCTGTAGAGTTCTATAGCAGCAACTACACTGGTGATCGCAATAAAGGCCTGGGGCCTCATTTATGAGGCTGTGCGTCACTTTTACGCCGCCGGTGCGTCACTTTTTGTGACGCACCAGTGGCGTAAAAAATGCACCTTGTTGTGCCATATTTACAAAGTGACGCATCTAGTTAGATGCGTCACTTTGTAAACCCCTGCGCCACATTATACCAGCATCAGGTATAATGTGTGGAAAGGGGGGCGTATTGACGCAAGAAAGGGTCGTAGAAGTGACGCAGTGAAATCTATGAGATTTCACTGCGTCACTTTTAGGGCGCCGTTGCGTCAAAATCTTGCGCCTGCCTCACAGCAGGTGTAAGACTGACGCAGGCCCTTGCACATGGGGCTTGCCCCATGTGAAAGGATGCATTGCTGGAGTTGCGTCACTTTTGTGACACACTCCAGCAATGCGTCACTTTTGCGCTTAAAGATACGTCAGAAATACTGACGTATCTGTAACTCCTTGCAACACGATGCGTCATACATTAAATATGACGCATCAGGAATGTCGCAAGGAGTGCGCACTACTGAGAAGTGACGCATCGCTGCTTTTACGCAGCGATGCGTAATTTCTCATAAATGAGGCCCCAGCTCTCTGCTTTCAAATATATATATATATATACATATACATATATATATATATATATATATATTCACTGAAAAAACCATAGGTTATAGACCATATATAGTTAGGGATTAGCATTTAAAAAACCTTATTTTATTTGCACAAAACCATTGAAATTCCATATATAGTTAGTTGCACTAACTATATATCGCGGACCCGCAATCCACTGCTAATGATGTCACATATTACATCATTCATGACATGGTCAGTGACATCACTGATGACATCACTGATGACATCTCAAATGACATCACTGATGACAACACCCAGTGACTGTATGTTTCTGTAAAGTTAAACTATGTCTTACATATTGAAGAATGAGTGGATGTATAAGTGTCTGGATGAAGGATTTAGTAGGTGCATGACTGACTGTATGAGAGAATGATTAAATGTGTCTCACTGAGTGCATGGGTTAGTGATTAAAGTGTCTTAATTTGGCAATTATTATTTATGTTCTTCTGTAAACTGCTGCATGTTTAAATCAGTAGCTATATCAGTAACTATATGGGTTATTGAATGGTTGCCCAAGTATTTGTATGGGAGACTGAGTATGTGTGTGGGTGGCTGGGAGGTGTATAACTCTGTGCATAGATGTGTGAGCAGTTGATTCCCTAGGTGTATGGCTTCAAAAGTGCATGTAGAAACAGCTGTATGGACAGTTGACTGTGTGCATGAGTATATTGGTGAGTGAATGGATATCTCAGTTCTACATGTCAAAGTAAGTACATATGTAAAACACACTCCATGTGAGAGTTGACATATATAAATAACTGAACATAAGAGCCAGTGAATGTGAGAGTGGCTGTATGAATCATTGTGAACTTGTATCAGTGATTGTATAAGAGAGTAAATATGTGTTAGTATATGTTTGAATAAGTAAGGTGTGTATAACTGTATAGTTGAGGAAATGGAGGTGTGATTGATTCTTTGCATGACTGACTAGGTGTGTGAGTAACTCCATGGATGTGTGACAGTCTGTGAGTGCCTGTTTACACTGAGTGTATCTAAGGTTATATTAGAGTCTGAAGATGTATTATCACATAAATCATGGGTACTCACAAACTTTCTCTAAGGGGCCAAATTTACAGTGTAGTTTGTGGCCAAGGGCCGCACCGGTGGGGGCGTGGTCAGTGAGAGAGGGGGCGGGGCTAGAGACAAAAAAAACTGTGACCATGAGGTTGAACACAGGCCCTGGCAGCGGATGTCTTTGTCCACTGAGCCACCAGACCGAGCATACACACATATCTCTCTCTCTGTCTCCCTCCCTCTCTCTCTTTCTCTTCCTCCCTCCCTCTCTCTATTACTCTACCTCCCTCTCACTCTCTCTCTCCGTCCCTCCCTCTCTCGCCTCCCTCACTCCCTCTGTCTCCCTCACTCTCTCTCCCTCACTCTGTCTCCCTCACTCTGTCTCCCTCACTCTCTGTCTCCCTCACTCTCTCTGTCTCCCTCACTCTCTCTGTCTCCCTCCCTCCCTCTCTGTCTCCCTCCTTCTCTCTGTCTCCTTCCCTCTCTCTGTCTTCCTCCCTCTCTCTGTCTCCCTCCCTCCCTATCTCTGTCTCCCTCCCTCCCTCTGTCTTCCTCCCTCTCTCTTTCTCTACCTCCCCTCTCTGTCTCTTTCCCTCTCTTTCTCTCCATCCCTCTCTATTTCTCCCTCCCTCTCTTTTTCTCTCCCTCTCTCTCTGTCTCCCTCACTCCCTCCCACTTCCTCCCTCCCTCCCTCCATCTCCCTCCCTCTCTCTGTCTCCCTCCCTCTCTCTGTCTCCCTCCCTCTCTCTGTATCCCTCCCTCTCTTGGTCTCCCACCCTTTCTTTGTCTCCCTCCCTCCGTCTCCCTTTCTCTCCCTTTCTCTAACTGTCTCCCTCCCTTTCTCTAACTGTCTCCCTCCCTCTCTCTCCCTGTCTTCCTCTCTCTCTCCCTCTCACCCTCTTTCTCCCTCCCTCCCTCCCTTTGTCTCCCTCCCTCCTTATGCCTCTGCCTCCCTCCCCTCCCCTGTCTCTCCCTCTCTCTCCCTCCCCGACTCTCTTTCCCTCCCTCGCCTTCCCCTGACTCACCCTCTCTCCCTCTCTCCCTCGCCCTCCCCCGACTCTCACTCTCCCTCTCCCTCACCCTGGCTCTCCCTCCCACCCTCCCTCTCCCCTGACTCGCCCTCTCTCTCCCTCCCCTGACTCTCCCTCTCTCTACCTCCCTCCCCTCACTCTAACTCCCTCTGTCTCTCCCTCCCTCGCCCTCCCCTGACTCTCCCTCCCTCGCCCTTCCCTCACTCTCCCTCCCTCTGTCTCTCCCTCCCTCGCCCTTCCCTCACTCTCCCTCCCTCTGTCTCTCCCTCCCTCGCCCTCCCCTCACTCTCCCTCCCTCTGTCTCTCCCTCCCTCGCCCTCCTCTGACTCTCACTCTCCCTCTCCCTCACCCTGCCCTGGCTCTCCCTCCCTCCCTCCCTCCCTCTCCCCTGACTCTCCCTCTCTCTCCCTCCCCTGACTCTCCCTCTCTCTACCTCCCTCCCCTCACTCTCCCTTCCTCCCTCCCCTCACACTCCCTCCCTCTGTCTCTCCCCCCCTCGCCCTCCCCTGATTCTCACTCTCCCTACCTCCCTCCCCTCACTCCCTCCCCTCACACTCCCTCCCTCTGTCTCTCCCTCCCTCGCCCTCCCCTGACTCTCACTTTCCCTCTCCCTGCCCTGGCTCTCCCTCCCTCCCTCTCCCCTGACTCTCCCTCTCTCTCCCTCCCCTGACTCTCCCTCTCTCTACCTCCCTCACCCCCCTGGCTCTCCCTCTGTCTCCCTTCCCTGACTCTCCCTCTCTCGCCCTCACTCTCCCTTCCTCAACCTCCCCTGTCTCACCCTCTCCTGACTCTCCCCCTCCCTCTCTCACTCCCTCCCTCGCCCTCCCCTGACTCTCTCACTCCCTCAACCTCCCCTGACTCTCCCTCCCTCTGTGTCTCCCTCCCTCGCCCTCTCTCTCCATCTCTGTCTCCCTATCTCTGTCTAGGCAAGGTGTATTAATTCTATTAGAAATATCACGAAAAGCAAGAGCTATTTGCTGCACACATCGAACCACCTTCCCCAGCCTTCCCAAAATCTGCAGCACATTATTAGTGACTCCCTAATGTAGAGGGTGCACGAGAGCTGTCTGGACCACTGCAGCAGAGATCAGGTGTAATCCGGAGGGCAGAGATTCCAAATAAGGCTGGGCTGATTCAGACTTTCATCCCTTCAGTGTCGATAAAACAAATGCTACTCGAGGCTGCGCAGAGTGATCTCCAAGTGGCTCGGTTCAATCAGTCACGGGGTTTGTCCTGATCACTGTAATTGTCCAACAATCCCCCCCCTCCACCCCCCTCCTCTGTGGCAGCCCGGGATGAGTCAGCTTGCCTGGCGCGCACACAGCCGGAGCACTACACAGGTCTTTAAAAGACCATTAAATCGTTAATGAGGCTTTGTTCTGTTTCACCTCTTCTGAGGCCCCTGCAGCTCCACTCTATGGCTGGAATTTCCCAGCCCCCCTAGAGCAGAGCCTCTCCGAGTCAGGCTGCATCAACGCCGGTGTTTACTAAAACTATTGATTTTTTTTTTTTTAATTGGTACATGTCTGCAAGGTCCGGCGGGCCGCCAAGGAAGGCTTGCCGGGCCGCCACCGGCCCGCGGGCCGTACTATGAGTACCCCTGACATAAATGATATCATCAGTGATGTAATCAGTAATGTCAAATGAGATGTCAGTGATGTCATCAGTGATGTCATTTGAGATCTCATCAGTGATGTCATCAGTGATGTCATTTGAGATGTCATCAGTGATGTCATCAGTGATGTCACTGACCATGTCATGAATGATGTAATATGTGACATCATTAGCAGTGGATTGCGGGTCCGCGATATATAGTTAGTGCAACTAACTATATATGGAATTTCAATGGTTTTGTGCAAATAAAATAAGGTTTTTTAAATGCTAATCCCTAACTATATATGGTCTATAACCTATGGTTTTTTCAGTGAGTTTTCAAGGTTTTGTAAATGCAAATTCCTAACTATATATGGTCTATAACCTATGGTTTTTTCTGTGAATTTCATTGGTTTTTTAAAAGCTAATATCTATAGCTGTAAAATATATTCTTTATTAAGTGACGTATCACGTAGCCCGTGAGACGCCTCATGATGCATCGCATAACCGTGACGTATCGTCTCTGCAGCGCAAACCAAACCCAAAACGTAAGCGCGCCAAAACACGCTTAAAGATATATATATATTTTTTTAACCTTAATTAGACAAAATCCACACGTGCACATATCACAAACGTTCAAAAAACACAATATGTCGGACTCCCGTTACGCTGCCGGTTAGCTGCCCGGTTAAAGTACCAGGAAGCACCTTTACCGTGAAAAATCGCATTTTTTTTTTCACCCCCCAGGGAACTTTAATAGCCCCCTCATCAATCCTAGGGGTTCAGGAGGGGTCTGCCTTACCCCTTTCATTCATTTACACCTTTTTTCCACCTCTTGTCTCTCGATCCCACAGAGAGACAAGATGGCGGCCGCTCCAGACTGTTTACAAAGATAACAGCCAATCAGCTTCTCCTCAGACTCCCGTTACACTGCCGGTTAGCTGCCCGGTTCGCGTACCAAGACGCGTCTCTACGGCGAAAAAATCGGATTTTTTTTTTTTTTGGGCCCAGCGTGGCTCTATAATATCCCCTCACCAATCCTAGGGGGTCAGAAGGGGTCTACCTTGCCCCTTTCCTTCATTTCCCCCTTTGTTTTGGCCTCCTCTTGTCTCTCGATCCTACCGAGAGACAAGATGGCGGCCGCTCCGAACTGTTTACAATGTTGACAGCCAATCAGCTACTCGTCAGACTCCCGTTACACTGCCAGTTAGCTTCCCGGTTAGCTGCCCGGTTCGCGTACCAAGACGCGTCTCTACGGCGAAAAAAACTGAATTTTTTTTTTTTTTTTTTGGGCCCAGCGTGGCTCTATAATATCCCCTCATCAATCCTAGGGGGTCAGAAGGGGTCTACCTTGCCCCCTTTCCTTCATTTCCTCCTTTGTTTTGGCCTCCTCTTGTCTCTCGATCCTACCGAGAGACAAGATGGCGGCCGCACCGGACTGTTTAGAATGTTGACAGACACCGGAGAGCCAATCAGCTTCGCTTCGCAAAGTTCCGATAAGCGAAAAGTACGCGAACCGGATCGCTGCCCGGAGCGCTGTTACAGATATATATCTTGATTTAAACGTTAATTTCTCAAAATCCACTGAAGCACATATATTGAGACCTAGCAAAGGCACATCGGGCTAACACTCCCTACAATTTTGCCAAGTTTCGTGCAAATCCATTCAGCCGTTCGAGCTAAAAGTGAGTCCAACCGCCCTATGGAAAACTCAATGTTAAAAACGCGTTTTGGGACCCCCCTTTTTTCTCAGCCCCCCCTTGACGAAACCCCCCCAAATTTCCAGGAGCTGCTCAGAAACAAAATGTGCCATTTTCCTGAAAATTTCAGCCGATTCCGTCCACAAACGCCAAAGTTATTAGACATAGAATTTTCAGAAATCCCATAGGGAAAAAATCCTAACTATATATACCTACTGGCGACCGCCAGTAGGTAATATATATATATATATATATATATATATATATATATATATATATATATATATATATATATATATATATATATATATATATATATATATATATATATATATATATATATATATATATATATATATATATATATATATATATATATATATATATATCCAACACACCCTTCTTTACTGGAAAGAAAGCTGAGGCCACACGGGGAACATCGAGGAAGCTGCTTTATTACAAGAGTTGTGGCGAATGCATTTCGGCATGTGAATGCCTTCCTCAGCGCCCAAGCAGTCGAAGTTTGGTCCTTAGCGCCACTGTGAGTCCCAGCATAATGTCGGTAATCCGAACACAAGCTCCGCCCCCAGCAAGGTTGCTGACACACCTGATGCGAGTCCGTGATCTTCCCTGGACTGCAGGACCCAGAATGCACAGTAAGGCTGCCAGGTAAGGTGTGGGTGGGGGAAATTCTGCCAAAGTGGTAGCGCTCAATGCAGGACACAGCGCAAAGTCCCAAAAAAAATCTTCCTGCCAGACAATCCAGTGAAAAGCACCTCCTCGGGTCCCCAACTGCTCCAGCCTTGTTAATGGGGAATCGTGTTTAGTGGTGGTAGCCAGGCAATGCTCGCCGCCCAGCTTGAGGTGAAATGCCTCCAAACCACCTACTTTTATTCCCAAAACCAGGCGAGCCCAGACTGACCGATCCCTCGGTGAACAAAACTGCCAACTGCAGGAAGCCAGTAAGGTCCGGGCCGCTTAAAGGAGCAGGAGCCTCAGAAACACGCCTCTGGCTGGCGTGATAAATGTCCAACACACCCTTCTTTACTGGAAAGAAAGCTGAGGCCACACGGGGAACATCGAGGAAGCTGCTTTATTACAAGAGTTGTGGCGAATGCATTTCGGCATGTGAATGCCTTCCTCAGCGCCCAAGCAGTCGAAGTTTGGTCCTTAGCGCCACTGTGAGTCCCAGCATAATGTCGGTAATCCGAACACAAGCTCCGCCCCCAGCAAGGTTGCTGACACACCTGATGCGAGTCCGTGATCTTCCCTGGACTGCAGGACCCAGAATGCACAGTAAGGCTGCCAGGTAAGGTGTGGGTGGGGGAAATTCTGCCAAAGTGGTAGCGCTCAATGCAGGACACAGCGCAAAGTCCCAAAAAAAATCTTCCTGCCAGACAATCCAGTGAAAAGCACCTCCTCGGGTCCCCAACTGCTCCAGCCTTGTTAATGGGGAATCGTGTTTAGTGGTGGTAGCCAGGCAATGCTCGCCGCCCAGCTTGAGGTGAAATGCCTCCAAACCACCTACTTTTATTCCCAAAACCAGGCGAGCCCAGACTGACCGATCCCTCGGTGAACAAAACTGCCAACTGCAGGAAGCCAGTAAGGTCCGGGCCGCTTAAAGGAGCAGGAGCCTCAGAAACACGCCTCTGGCTGGCGTGATAAATGTCCAACACACCCTTCTTTACTGGAAAGAAAGCTGAGGCCACACGGGGAACATCGAGGAAGCTGCTTTATTACAAGAGTTGTGGCGAATGCATTTCGGCATGTGAATGCCTTCCTCAGCGCCCAAGCAGTCGAAGTTTGGTCCTTAGCGCCACTGTGAGTCCCAGCATAATGTCGGTAATCCGAACACAAGCTCCGCCCCCAGCAAGGTTGCTGACACACCTGATGCGAGTCCGTGATCTTCCCTGGACTGCAGGACCCAGAATGCACAGTAAGGCTGCCAGGTAAGGTGTGGGTGGGGGAAATTCTGCCAAAGTGGTAGCGCTCAATGCAGGACACAGCGCAAAGTCCCAAAAAAAATCTTCCTGCCAGACAATCCAGTGAAAAGCACCTCCTCGGGTCCCCAACTGCTCCAGCCTTGTTAATGGGGAATCGTGTTTAGTGGTGGTAGCCAGGCAATGCTCGCCGCCCAGCTTGAGGTGAAATGCCTCCAAACCACCTACTTTTATTCCCAAAACCAGGCGAGCCCAGACTGACCGATCCCTCGGTGAACAAAACTGCCAACTGCAGGAAGCCAGTAAGGTCCGGGCCGCTTAAAGGAGCAGGAGCCTCAGAAACACGCCTCTGGCTGGCGTGATAAATGTCCAACACACCCTTCTTTACTGGAAAGAAAGCTGAGGCCACACGGGGAACATCGAGGAAGCTGCTTTATTACAAGAGTTGTGGCGAATGCATTTCGGCATGTGAATGCCTTCCTCAGCGCCCAAGCAGTCGAAGTTTGGTCCTTAGCGCCACTGTGAGTCCCAGCATAATGTCGGTAATCCGAACACAAGCTCCGCCCCCAGCAAGGTTGCTGACACACCTGATGCGAGTCCGTGATCTTCCCTGGACTGCAGGACCCAGAATGCACAGTAAGGCTGCCAGGTAAGGTGTGGGTGGGGGAAATTCTGCCAAAGTGGTAGCGCTCAATGCAGGACACAGCGCAAAGTCCCAAAAAAAATCTTCCTGCCAGACAATCCAGTGAAAAGCACCTCCTCGGGTCCCCAACTGCTCCAGCCTTGTTAATGGGGAATCGTGTTTAGTGGTATATATATATATGATAGCAATACAATGTCCACTTATTCTGCCGAACTCTTCCTGATGGGTGCCTCCTTCGTGCAAGTGGCATGCACGTGTATTATGGTTCAACAAGTCTGTCCCTGCTTTAAGGAACAATTCCGGAGCACACTGTGGGTATATGAAGTCCTTTAATGCACCCAGCATGACTCGTTTCGTCTCTACTGACTTCCTCAGATGCTGTTCGGTGAGTAAGGAAACCAAGTTTTTAAGGTTCTTTTAAAAGCAAGTTTGGGCTCCACCTTTCTAGTGTTCAGCGAGGAAGGACTACAATGAAATAGCAGTCCCTCAGTGTTTCTTGCCGCCATCTTGGAGTGTATGTCCCTGTGTTCCTCATTACCATAATGGTGTTTGTGGCAATATTCGTTCTTATGAGTGCGCTTTCATGCTTTGTTGGGAAAAGACATAACACTCCAACCACGTTGTTTCACTGGGAGGTTGATTCTGGAGCCATGCTATTTAACCCATTACATCTGCCGCTTAACGATATTCCGAATCTGAGAGTGCCGGTATAAGTAATCAGCACTCTGACATGTCGTCATGTTCCAACTTCTCGTTAGCAGATACTTCGTATCCTAGGCAGCGGCGGTTCCGGCAGAATTATATTCATGATAGCAATACAATGTCCACTCATTCTGCCGAACTCTTCCTGATGGGTGCCTCCTTCGTGCAAGTGGCATGCACGTGTATTATGGTTCAACAAGTCTGTCCCTGCTTTAAGGAACAATTCCGGAGCACACTGTGGGTATATGAAGTCCTTTAATGCACCCAGCATGACTCGTTTCATCTCTACTGACTTCCTCAGATGCTGTTCGGTGAGTAAGGAAACCAAGTTTTTAAGGTTCTTTTAAAAGCAAGTTTGGGCTCCACCTTTCTAGTGTTCAGCGAGGAAGGACTACAATGAAATAGCAGTCCCTCAGTGTTTCTTGCCGCCATCTTGGAGTGTATGTCCCTGTGTTCCTCATTACCATAATGGTGTTTGTGGCAATATTCGTTCTTATGAGTGCGCTTTCATGCTTTGTTGGGAAAAGACATAACACTCCAACCACGTTGTTTCACTGGGAGGTTGATTCTGGAGCCATGCTATTTAACCCATTACATCTGCCGCTTAACGATATTCCGAATCTGAGAGTGCCGGTATAAGTAATCAGCACTCTGACATGTCGTCATGTTCCAACTTCTCGTTAGCAGATACTTCGTATCCTAGGCAGCGGCGGTTCCGGCAGAATTATATTCATGATAGCAATACAATGTCCACTCATTCTGCCGAACTCTTCCTGATGGGTGCCTCCTTCGTGCAAGTGGCATGCACGTGTATTATTGTTCAACAAGTCTGTCCCTGCTTTAAGGAACAATTCCGGAGCACACTGTGGGTATATGAAGTCCTCATAAAAACTTGGTTTCCTTACTCACCGAACAGTATCTGCTGCGGGGGCCCTGAAGCCTATTTGCTCCCGGACAACCTCGGGACGGGCTGCTAGTATATATATATATATATATATATATATATATATATATAAATATATATATATATATACTAGCAGCCCGTCCCGAGGTTGTCCCGGAGCAAATAGTCTTCAGGGCCCCCGCCCGCCCCGACGTTGTCCGTGGGTCCACCGGAGCCTTCCTCCATATATTGCAGTATTATACCTCTATGTTTACTTTGTATGCTTTTGTAACCTGCACACGTCCATTTTTCCTCCTATACCTCTATGTTTACTTTCGACGCTTTTGTAACCTGCACACATAACTTTTTCTTCCTGTAATGCACCGTTTGGCTCACTTTTGTAATGCTCAGTTTGCTTCCTCTTGCTCACGATTGTCTTTTTTTGCTTCATTTTTCCGCCGCTCACCGTTCCTCCCCGCCTGTCCGCCGCTCCTCACCGCCTGTCCACCGCTCCTCGCCGCCTGTACGCGGCTCCTCCCCGCTCCATGTCCGCCGGTCCTCCTAGCGCTCCTGGACGCCGCTCCTCCCTGCGCTCCTCACGTCAGCACGCACGTCTAGGCCGGCGCTTCTTCCAAGTGACTACTTTTTTTTTCCGGTACATTTTTTAAATAACGTATATTTATTAAGTTTATATAGCCTATATCCATCTGCACACCCTGACGATTACAACGATGTATCGGGTGTGTGGATTGGCGCTGTGGTTCCCGAGTTTACCCGCCTCAAAGGTTCAAAGTTCTTCCTTTATAATAGTAGTATAGATATATATATAACTATATATATATATATATATATAGATAGATAGATAGATAGATAGATAGATATAGATATATATACATATATATATATATGTATATATATATATCTATTTATATTTATATATATATAGATATATATACGTATATATATATATATATATATATATATATATATATATATATATATATACATATACATATATATATATGTGTACATATATATATCTATATATATTTATATATATATAGATATATATACATATATATGTATATATATGTATATATATATATATATATATATATATATATATACATATATATATATATATACATATATATGTATATATATATATATCTATATGTATATTTCAAAGCAGAGAGCTGGCCTTTATTGCGATCACCAGTGTAGTTGCTGCTATAGAACTCTACAGGACCTCTGGGGACAGCCTGCAGTACTGTGTCCGTGCAGCCCTATTCAGACTCTACAGGGACCTCTGGGGACTGCCAGTGGTACTGCACCTCTTCCTGCTCCTCCAGAGATATTTAGTAAATTGTTACTCGGCCTCGGCCTTCCCTCGCGGAATCCATATTTCGCACCTCGACTGTGATGTCACTAGTGTCAGTGTCTCTTTAGCCAGTGGGCCCAGGGCCCGCTACTTAACACTGTGCAAGTCTGTTTTGTTGAACTTTTAGCTCGTTGCAATCATTTATTTACCGCTGGAGGGACAACTTCTCGCAAAGCATTCTACTTAGCAGCAAATCTAGAACGGAGGTAAACTGGAATTAAAAAAGCCAGTTAACAAAACAAGCTAAAATTAATTGGGCACTTTTCAACAATCAACAACGAACCTCACTGTACTCGTTTAAATAATATCTGCTGGCAACACCCACCATTGTGTAGCATAGTAAGACATATCCTTAAATGGACCGTAACATTATTTCCCTCTACATATTTAAACGAGTTGCATATCAAGATCCTAATTTCATTTCTCAACGTTCCAACCGTTCTAGATTAGAACAGATGACTTTCTTCATTTTCAATAATGTGACGGCTTCTCTTTATAAGAAACCTTCCAGACAAATAGTAAAGAGCTATTCTAATAAAGGTAAGTGAAATTTCATGTGGTAGCACTAAAAATACCTACTTTTAATATGTCCCCTTTAATACATTAATTGTTGATTGAAATGGAAAGGAGTAAAATATATGAGGGTACTAAAATAAGTTATTATTGACAATTTAACAAAGAAAAACAAAGAAAAGAAGTCCATGGCATTGCACAGAAAATATGCAAATATTAGTACCTCGGCCACGCCCTGCTTGAGAGCCGACAAACCAAACACCTCACTGGTTTAGAATGGCTCGCCATTGGTTTGGACGTCACTGGAATGAGAGGCGTGGCGTCCATGCTGGATCGGGTTGAAAGACTTAAAACCGGGAGGATATTTTGCTAGCAAGCGGCCATGACAGATTGGGGTAAAATGTCGGCCTTGACAGAATGACGATAAAGTTGTCTCGCGCACATGTCTGAGGAGCTCTTTTTCCGCCGAACAACTAACTGCTCTCATCAGTCTGTCCAACTTTATTATGTTTCTACTAGGAGGGTTCAGGACAACTATCTAAAAAAACAGATGTCATTTCTCTGTATTCTAATGAGAGTTTACTTAATGCCTCTATATTTTGCACCAGGTCCTGATGAGACCCACTGATTCACTCTTAAATCGGTAAAAACATTGGGGCATTTTACCAGGCAAATGCAATAACATTTAAAATATTACACATCAAGCTGCAGTTCACCTCATGTCCCTAGATGTCCCTGATGATGCAAATGCAATAGCATTAAAATATCTTATATCAAGCTGCAGTACACCTCGCAGTCCCTAGATGTCCCTGATGAGGCAAATGCAATAGCATTTAAAATATTATACATCAAGCTGCAGTTCACCTCGTCGTCCCAAGATTTCCCTGATGAGTAAAATTAAAAAACATTGAAACCCTTTCATGAATGCTAAAAATTATGCTAAGCTTATCCCATAATGCTTTGCAGGGCCTTTTAGTTGTATTTTTGCCCATAACTGTGCTTGGGGTGGTTATAAGAGAATGGGACCTCCACTGAATTACTATTTAAAGGGAGCAGGAATGTATAGAACCTGGGAAGAAAAAACAACACTCGTGACGGAATGCCCCCCAGCGATTGTCACGCCCCCCAGCACACACCCACAGCACAATGCAGACACGCCCACAAGGGACTACTTTGCTGGCACGGTTCTTTTACATTTTAAATGTATATGGTGGGCGTCTGCATAGCCTATGTCCTTCTGCTGCAACTGCCCTTTCCAACGCTGTATTGGGTGATGTGATTGGAGCTGTGGTTCCCGAGTTTACCTGGCCAAAAGGTGCAAGTTCTCTCTTTATAATAGTAGTATATATATATATATATATATATATATATATATATATATATATATATATATATATATATATATATATATATATATATATATATATATATATATATATATATATATATATATATATATATATATATATATATATATATATCCATTCCAAAACTTCTCCGTTTGGGGAGCCCCCGACCCTTCAGGGCGGCCTCTGAAACCGGGCACGGCATATATATATCCTGGCTCACTGCTCAAAAGTCCGGGGCACTATTACAGCGGGTGCTAGTCCAAGCGCGTCAGAGCTTCGCGCTTCAAAATGTGAAAGCTCTCTCCCTCCCGATCCCGGGTGGAAATAAGGACAGCACACACGGGAATTCTCCTTAGAAGCAACTTTACTCGCACAGACGCGTTTCGGAAGCCACGCTTCCTTCCTCAATGTTTGTTACACCGCAACGCGCGATTAGGCGCCATTTTATTTCAAAATACACAAACAACTCACGATGGTAAGCATAGAGAGAGGACTGACGCGTGAGCGCCATCTTGCTAGTGCATATAATTCTACAGTAGCATGACTGTGATTAAACAACACTCATTCATCTAGTGATTGCTAATATTCATAATCATTTAAAGACCTCACACATTTAAAACGAGGAATTTACAAAGTAATATTGCCGTGGATCGGCAAATAACCCTCTCATTAATACGATGGGCAATGGACTGAAATCTTGCCGTGGATCGGCCTGTGGCAACACGAAGGTTGCCATTTGAATTTCCATTAGCCCCGTATATTAGTTTTTACCAATCAGTGTTGAATGATTCATTCCAAAATATTACAAAAGTTGCAAAATATTAAACAGTAATCCTGAAAATACCAAAAGAAATAAGTACGTGGTGCAATATTTATCTGAACAATCAAGATCTCTCAGTTCATTCTAAAGCACTTAATAACCATTAGTCACAGAAAGACGCACATTGCAGAAACCATTATCATTTAGCTGTTATTACTTTCGTGTCCACACTGGAGATACTGCATGGCATTGTTGTCACTTAGCTCCCTAAATGTACAGTCAATTCCTCCCCACAGTTCAATCCCAAGGGGGCCTTTGTTTGGCAGTCTATGATATATCGGGATTCTAACCTACGAAGTTTTTGTAGTTTATCCCCTCCCCTGATGTTGTCAGAAATTGCATCCAGGCAGAAATACTGTAACAGGTTCCTGTCGCTCTTATGTTTGATGGAAAAGTGTCTTGCGACAGGGTATGTGAAATCTCTGTTTACTATGGCCCGCATATGTTCTAAAATGCGCAATTTCACAGGATTTATGGTGCTGCCTATATACCTAAGCCCACAAGGGCAGAGGAGGCAGTAGACTGCGAATGGGGAAATGCAGGTAAGGAATTGCTTGATTTTCTTTTTGGTTCTACAACCCACGATTTCATAAGAATAAACCCTTTTACTATTGGCACAGGCCTTACATCGACCACAGGGGAAGAAACCTTTTACATCTTTTAGTTTGCCTGTGCGTGTGGGGATGGGTGACAGGTGACTATGTACCAAAGTATCCCTCAACGAACGCGCCCTTCTAAAAGTGATTAGGGGATTTGCAGGTATGTCACTCCCTATGATATTATCCTTTTGCAGTATATGCCAATGTCTTTTCAGGATGTTCCTCAATTGTTGACAATCTTTAGAGTATGGTGTAACCATCCTGAATTTTTCTATGTTGGTTGAGGGTTTATGTTTCTTAACAAACAGGGTCTGTCTGGGTTGTGTCCTTACTCTGTCTAGGGTGTTCTGTAACAGTTGCTTGCTATACCCCTAGCCTCAAATCTGTCATTACTTTCCTGTGCCGCCAGCTCAAAGTCTTCATTGGTGGAACAGTTACATTTCAACCGTAGAAGCTCACCATACGGTATACTCTTAATGAGCTTCTGGGGATGATTGCTTGACGCATGTAGCGTACTGTTTCCCGCCGTTGGCTTTCTATAGAGGGAAGTTTGAATGCTGTTGTCAATCGCCTCAATTTTTAAGTCTAAGTACACCGCCTCACTCATGCTCGCATGACCAGTAAAAATCAGGTTGCAGTTGTTTTCATTCAACACTTTAACATATTGCCAAGCTGTCTCTACCGAGCCATTCCACACTATGCACAAATCGTCAATGTAACGATACCATGAGACGATACAGTTCGACCACTGCTCTCTCTCGGGGCCCCAGGCCTCTTGCTCCTCCCACCAGCCCACGAATAAATTTGCGTAGCTGGGGGCGAAGCAGGAACCCATGGCAGTACCGGAGAGCTGTCTAAACAGGTCATCCTGGAATAAAAAGATGTTGTTATAGAGACAAAATGCAATTAGCTCCATCAGCATAGCATTATGCTGGGCATATTTCAAAGGTCTCTTCCCTAGGAAGTACTGGATCGCCTTCATTCCCTGTGCGTGCTCAATGCTCGTGTAGAGACTGGTGATGTCAAGGGTCAATAGGCAATAACCTGGTTGCCATGCAATTGCTTCGATTTTTTCAATAAAGTCAGCAGTGTCTCGGATGTAAGACTTCAGATCCAAAACTATTTCAAACAGGAAGTGATCTAAAAATTTAGATACATTCTCGGTTAGGCTGCCCATAGATGAGATAATGGGGCGCCCGGGTGGTTTGTCCATCCTCTTATGTACTTTGGGCAAGTAATAAAAGGTGGGGGTGATAGGATGTGTTGTTTTCAGGAAGAAATATTCTTCTGTCTCAAGCATCTGTTTGTCATGCCATTTTTTGAGTAGTCCATGCAGTTCTTCAATACCGGACTGATATCTTTGTTTTGTGGTCAATTCATAACAAGACTTGTCCTGCAGTTGTCGCATAGCTTCTTGGACGTAATCTTCACGTGACAAAATAACCACATTGCCGCCTTTATCTGAAGGTTTACAGACTATTGATGTATCCTCGGCCAATGTTTTTATTGCAATTCGCTGTTTTTCGGTTAAGTTGTTCCGATGTCCCCAAGATTTTTTATGTATGCGCATTTTTCTTAGATCACTAATCACCAACTCTGAGAAAGTGTCTATCATGTCGGTTTGTGTTGGAGGCACAAATTTTGACTTGAGTTTGAGACCACTGACAGGAGCCTCTTGTTCGATATCCACAGCCCTTAGTCTCTGAGTCAGGTTGTCCAATGGCGTTGGTATTGTGTTTGCTGTACTCTCCAAACGTAGTTCTTCCAGCAGTTGCAAAGTGGTTAATTCATTCACTTTCAATAGATCAGTGTCTTTGTAACGTGATCAAATTATTTTGGCTTCATCTGCAGTTGGTTTGGTCTTGAAAAATTTATGCAGGCGAAGTCTTCTAATGAATTGAAACAGATCAATTCTGGTCTGAGTGTACTCAAGGTTACTGTCAGGGCAAAAAGTTAATCCCAGTTTGAGGACTGACTCTTCTGATGGTGAAAGAGCCCTTGCAGAGAGGTTGATGATTGTAAGGTTGTCTGTTATGTCATCAGGTCCTACCATCTTGATCCCCTTTTGGCTCGTGTTTTGCGCGTACGGGCCTCCGCATTCGGCGCTCTTCCTCTTCCTCTGCCTCTTCCGACCGCCCCGTCTGGTTTTTCTTCTTCGTTTTCAGGGGGTTTGTTCTTCCCTCCCCTCAACCAGTTCAATCGGATCACTTGTACCTCCGTTTGAAAAGGGGTGTCCTCGGTTTGTTGCAGGGTTCCGGTTTCGTCTTCAGACAGTTCGCCTTCTGTGACCTCAGATTCCGATGTCTCCACATTCGTCGGTGCAGCCGCACCGGCAGCTTTGTTTCTTAGTAGATCCTTCCGTGTTTGATCGTACTTTTTAGAGAACGTGAGGACTCGACCCATGGCATAGTCCCTTTCGTCTCTGTCAAATTTCTCTTGTTTACGTGTTCGTATTTTTTGCTCGTATTTTTCCAGACGTTTCTTCATCTGGGCTCTCAGCTGATCCTGCTGGTCTTTATCTTCATTGGTCGCTAGTTCTGTCTCCATAGTTTCAATTTCTTTGAGGACCTTATCTCTGTCGCTCCAAGATTTCTAGCATCCCTTCACAGGATTTAGCGATGTGTGCTGCCCAGGTTTCAAGAAGCTGTGGGTCCGGGTGTTCATATGCAGGAATTGTAAATATCCGCAATCCTCTTGGCACTCTTTTCACTTCTATATATCCTTGGAGTGATGTGCCCTCCCACCACTTGCAAAGCTCCCGCTAGAGAAATTATACGAGCGGGAGCTTTGCAAAAAATATAAATACAAGTGATCAAGGCTTTTGAGAGCCAAAACGCGTCATGGCTGACTGGTGTTGGGCAATAAAATAACATCACCAAGATTTTGGGTCTCGCTTCTTCCTTCTGCACGGCAAGATTGGTTGTGTTTGGACAATTACATACTGCATATATATATATATATACTGTCTCAACCTTGAAAAAAAAAGTCTCCATATATATATATTGTGCTCCAAATTCTTCCCCACTTGCAAAAGAATTATCCACACTCGCAGGGTTGATTTCCAAAGGTTGTTTTATTTTACAACAACAGACAGACGCGTTTGCGTTTCGGCACACAGCCTTTCTTGATGTCAGTAGCCACTAGACATCGGCATGTATTTAAAACATTATCCCCGCAATAAAGGAAGGACTATAGCTTACTGACATTAACCAGCGCCATCTTGGAGTGATATATGTTGTCATAAATATGATCGATCTTATGTATGTTATTCATTTTCACATACACTTTATATACTCCATTACCCAAGTAAAATCAACTCTGTGAGATATAAGCAATTTATCATCATCCCACATGTAAAATTCTCATTTTTATATATTGAATTACTCGGTTTCAAAACAAAATTGAGCCGTGTATCGGCTATTATCCTCCCTTTGATGTTATTCAGGTCTGTGTTCAAACAAGTTAACCATTAACATACCATCTTTTCTGTATAAACATTTCTATACTTTTCTCTTATTTCATTTTTTCTCTTATCAAATTCATATTCATAGAGCCCACCAAGGCACATCTCTTGACTTGAAATAAAAATTCAAAATCACAAGTTAATCTCAAATCCAAAAAGATAACATCATTTCATCCAGATTTAGATCAAAACACTGTTTCTTATATACATATATAAAAATATACAAATATACAAATAGAGCTGTCACAGTCCCCGCATCTTTAGCAGTGTCATCATTGTGTTATTATCCAATACTTATGTTCCAGTGTGCACCATGAGGTCTTCCCCACTGTTCATACCCCAAGGGATTTTGGTATGGAGGTCAATAATGTACCTCGATTCCAATCTTCGAAGTTTCTTTAATCAATCCCCCCCTCTGATATTATCAGGAACTAGGTCAAGTCCAAAACAGAGTAACTGATTCCGATCACTTTTATGTTTTCCGTAAAGTGTCTTGCGACTGGATATGCCTGGTCCACCTTGTCTATTGCCCTCATGTGTTCTAATATCCGCATTTTAAATGGGTGCACTGTACTACCTATGTAGCGCAACCCACAAGGGCAGACAAAACAGTACACCACATATGGTGTACTGCAAGTGATAAACTTCCTGATTTTCTTGACCATACCGGTGTCTTGAATAGTATATGTAAGCGCTCTTTTGCTGTTACAACACGCTTTACATTTATTACAGGGGAAAAAACCTTTCATGTCCTTGAGGGTATTAGTCTTAGAGGGTATCTTTTCTAGATGACTTCGTACCAATTGATCTCGGATGGACCTGGCCTTTTTAAATGTGACCAAAGGGAAATTGGGAACATGCCCACCTATGACATTATCCATTTTAAGGATATGCCAGTTTTTTCTCAGCATGTGTTTTAAATGATTTGCCTCTGCTGAATATGGGGTAATCAGTCGGAATTTACCTCCTTCTGTTTTCTTGTTCTTACTTTGACCCAATAAGATATCCCTTGTCATTGCTCTTACTTTACACAGTGTTTTGTTCAGGGTGACAGGATTATAACCCCTTACAATGAATCTAGCTACACTCTCGGATGCTGCCGTTTCAAAGTCACAATCGCGTGTGCAATTCCTCCTGAGTCTATGTAACTCCCCATAGGGGATACTTTGCACTAGTTTGGGGGGGTGGCTGCTCGTTGCATACAATATCGAATTGCCAGCCGTGGCTTTTCGATATAAAGAAGTCTCAATCTTGCCCCCAACAACTTGCACTCTCAGGTCCAAGTAGTCCACTGCCACTGGACTAATTGCCCCCGAAAAGTGCAAGTTGTGATCGTTGTCATTTTAGTTGGCAATGTAGTGACATGCAGTCTCCTCAGTCCCTTGCCAGATGATAAATAAATCATTGCTATATCGATGCCATTTTATCACCGAGCCACTTGATATGTCATCCTTGTAGGTTTTGGGCACCTGCTCCTCCCACCAGCCAACGAACAAGTTTGCATAGCTGTGAGCAAAGCAGGTGCCCATCGCCGTACCAGACACCTGTTTGTAGTATTCATCTTCAAAAAGGAAAATGTTGTTAGTTAAGCAAGAATGCAAAAACTCAATCAACATACAATTGTGTTGCGCATATCTTAAGTGTCTTTTCTTTAGATAGACAGTAACCGCTTCTATCCCCTTTGAATGTTCAATACAGGTGTAAAGACTCGTTATATCAAGCACAACAAATAGGTAGTCCGATTGCCATTGTACATTTTCGATTTTATTAAAAAAATCCTTGGTGTCTTTCACATGGGAAGATAACTTAGTCACCAATGTTGCCAGAAAATAGTCAAGGAACTTTGAAAATAGTTCCGTCAGTCCCTGAACTGAAGAGACAATTGGTCTCCCAGGTGGATGCAAGTTGTCTTTATGTATTTTGGGAATGTGGTAAAATGTGGGGCAAGTAGGGTTGGAGTTGCGAAGATATAGATGTTCTTCATTCCCAAGCATTCCTTTATTATACCACTTATTTATAAGCGCATCATATGCTTGGATACTTTGTTGGTATACTTTAAAAGTGGTTTTCTGATAACAACTGCCATCCTATAATTGCCTAATAGCCTCAAGGTGGTATTGTTCCCTTGTTTGCACCACCACATTCCCCCCTTTGTCCGAGGGTTTTATAATAATGGACTTGTCAACAGCCAGTGTGTTCAACGCGGTTTTCTCATCTTGTGAAAGATTCCTTCCATTGATATGTGTCCTCTGTTTTTTACGGAACTGTAGGAGATCCTTCATCATTGCCTCTGCAAAGGTATCTAGGGCATCAAATGGCATCTGTGGGTTGAAGGTAGAGCACGGCTTGAATGGACTTTCTTCTCGATCCTGCTCTATCCCCACATTGATCGCACGTTGTACCACATCCTGGCTCATTACATCACCCATCATTACTTCAGTTCTTACATTCTCCAATGCTTCTATGCCTGGGAGATCATTGACAACGAGATCATCAGTGACTGTTAGTCACGCCGTTGGCTTCTTGTTGTCCTTCAAATGAGTTGTAATTGCGCTTGCAGGTAGTCCAGAATGCCGCTGCTAGGTTTGTCCTGGATCTTCCTAAACGCACCTCAGCCACAGCAGCCAGAAAGTTGTTGCATTGGCTTCCTGTTGAGGACCGCATTCACTTTAAGACCCTATGTATGACATACAGGGCTTTAGCTAAAAACAGTCCCACTGGTGTAGGATCCATCCTGTCCCACTACACTCCCTCTAGGGATCTGCGTTCCTCTGGCAGACTCCTCCTATCTACCCCCCGTTTCAGGAGAGCGAAATGGGGTGGCAGGGCCTTCTCCACCTTGGCCCCCAAGTGGTGGAATGCCCTCCGGCTGGAAATAAGATCCCTACCCACTCTTCAGGCATTCAGAAGGGCTCTGAAAACACATCTCTTTGCGCAGGCGTATCTGTAGTGGTGTATTGCTTACATTTATGATTTGTTTTGTTAGGCACCTTGATGCCTTCGGGTTATTGTTTGCGCGGTATACATTTTTATTCAATTCAATTCAATTCAAGTACTTATGTAGTTTCAGCTTTCTTACGAAACTAAAGAGATCAATCCTAGTCTGAGTGTATTCAAGATGGGAATCAGGGCAGAATGTCAATCCCAAACTCAGCACTTTGTGTTCCAAGTCAGTAAGTGGTCTTGTTGTTAAATTTACCACCGTGAGATTAGTTGTTTCCACTATCTCCTGTTGGTTCTCCTGCGGTTGGTCCAGGTTGTGCTTTTGGGCTTTACTACCACCAACGGATCTTCTAGTCCTCCTACGCTTGTTTCTGGGGGCTTGTTTTTCCCCCCTCGTAGCCAGGATTGCCTGATGACTTGAAACTCGGTCTGAAAAGGGGTCTGCTTGTTAAACCCACTTGCGACGTGCATCGCTGGTTCATCACTGGATTCGTTACCCGTCAAGTCAGATTCCGATGTCACAACTGTTTGTGCCGGCATTTTTGTTTTGGAACTCAATTCTTTACGGGAAACGTCACATTTTTTTGCGTAAGTTAGCACTCTGCCCTGAGTATAATCTCGTTCGTCTCTTTGAAACTTCTCTTGCTTGCAAGATTTTATTTTCTGTTCATATTTTAACAATCTTGGTTTCATTTGTTCCATTGCTTCAGTTATTTTTTTGTCATCTTCCTCTTTGTGCAAATCTTCTTCCAGCTGCTTAATCTCCGCTAGTGTCTTTTCGCGGTCGCTCCATGCGTACTTCACCAACAAGCCCAGTGTTCCTTTGCAAAAGTGGGCCGTGTGTTCCGCCCAGTCAGTCAATAGTTGGGGATGAGGGTTCTCATACGAGGGGACAGTATATACTCTTAATCCTCTTGGGACTCTATCCACCTCAATGTATCCCTGTAAGCTTGTAGCCTCCCACCATTTCCTGATCTCGCGTTCGTATAAACGCTCTAATTTCAACATTATGTCGTTGAATTTGGTCTTGGGTTGTTTCGGATCCGGCATGCTGGCTTGGACTCCACCCACATTTTGTTTTTTAAACATACCTTTGGCATCTTCATGCCTGGTTGATTCGCAGAACATGCTGTCGTCTATTGGCTGTTGTCTAGGACTCTTTGACTGTTTAAATCTCGCAACCTCTTATTGGTAATATCGCCCCTTACGTCGCGCTGCCACACATAACTGTCTTTTATTCTTCAGAACAG
Source organism: Lissotriton vulgaris (assembly GCF_964263255.1). Lineage (NCBI taxonomy): Eukaryota > Metazoa > Chordata > Amphibia > Caudata > Salamandridae > Lissotriton > Lissotriton vulgaris. Next base: position 280,296,718 of record NC_141685.1, on the reverse strand, counting down.
AAGGAGATTGTTAGCTCACCCGATCGCGGTTCTCCCGATTCACTGCCCTTCTTACGACGTGCCGCTCGTCGTTCCCCGCAATTAGTTCCACTTTATTCCTTCTCCTTGTGGTAGGCGCGGTGCAGCCGTTTTAACGCCCGTTCAGGACACAGCTCCTTTTTCCACAGTCCTCGGTGCACTCTTCAACGGGTGCGGATAGCGGTCGTGGACGCCGCCAATTATTGTGCTCCAAATTCTTCCCCACTTGCAAAAGAATTATCCACACTCGCGGGGTTGATTTCCAAAGGTTGTTTTATTTTACAACAACAGACAGACGCGTTCGCGTTTCGGCACACAGCCTTTCTCGATGTTGATATATATATATGGAGAGTTTTTTTCCAAGGTTGAGACAGTTCATAACGGTGATACAGAAAAGCCAAATCAAAAATGTTTGCTGTGAGGTGCGGTTCATTCACTACTTTATATGGGTGGTGCTGTGTCATCGTTGGGTCATATATTTTTATTTACACTTGCATTCACATGGCCCTTTCTACATTTTTATTTACCTCCTGGGGAGACCATTTTCTATGTGATTTTTTTTAAAGACGGTGAGGCAAGTTATCAACACTTTGTGGCAGATTTATTAAATCTTTGTGCTGGTGCAGTCATGGAAAATGACGCAAACCACTGCTTTACTATTTGGAAATTCCGAGCCTCATTTACAAAGAAATGACTCTGTGCCGCAAGCCATTTTGCTGCGCTGAGCTGCTTCATTTTAAAAGCACAAAGATGCCTCATTTTAACAACAATACAACACATTCATGTGCTTTCCCCTGCACTGGCGCACAATTAGATGCCTTGCACCAGTCCAGGCACCCTTGCGTCATGTTTCAAGGGTGCCTGCGTTGTGGGGATGATTGTTTTTGTGCATGAAGGGGCAGCTTCCAACACAAACATACCCATTAATGGTGTTTTCCTCTTTCCTTGTACATATGGGTATGCACACAGCACCGCCGGTGCGTCAAAAGAACTGATGCACCCCCGGCCCAACAGCCTTGTAAATGAGGCCCTTCATTTGCACCAAAAAGTAGCCTAAATGTAAAAACAATTGGGCATATTACCAAGGGTGGTAATAGGCAATTATTGCCGGTTTAGCAGCCGTTTTCGGCCGCTACCGGCGATAACTCTATCGCTCTATTAGCAAGCTGTCGCTAACTGATGTTAGCGACAGCTTTTAGGCGATAGCGAGCGATTTGGGGCCCGCTTTAAATGTCAGCGATATTTATCACTAATGACATGCAAAGTGGGCGTACCCAACCTGTTAGTGACTGAAAGCAGTCGCTAACATCCCTATCGCCTATTAGCTAGGCAGGCGTAGCAATGGAAATATTCCCGCTATCGCCAAAAACCAATGCCTGCTCAGACCAGTTCTTAGCCATGTTATCCAATGGGAGGTGGATAGCATGGTTAAGAGCATTTCGTTGCTAATGCCTGAATATTGCTGTATTGTCAGCGATATTCACGCATTTCGCCGCTATCGCTGGATATTTTAGCACAATGGAGAACAAACGTTGCTAATAGCATGTTTTCTCCGCTAACATATCCAAGGATAGGCAGCGATAAAAAAATCGTCGCTAAGCCTCTTTAGCGATAACTGTCGCTACTTGTTGGTAATCTGCCCCAATAACTGTTTGTGTTACTTTGTATTATTTTGTGTCAAGCAGGAGTCCCGTGGGTAGTGCATGGCATCACCACACTCCCACCCAGTCTTTTTGATTCGAATCCCTTGCTACTAAAATTGTTGTACAGGGATTTGTGCCACAAATTAACATCCCCTCAAGGCAAGCTCTATGTGACTTATTTATAAGCCCAGTGCGTCACTTTTTTGGACTCACCGGCGGCGCAGACTGCCTGCCCTTACTTACAAGGCCACATAAAGTCACCCTGCATGGCTTTTCATGGCATTGCAATTATGGCCTCCTCTCATGCGTTACTCTGCATGAAGGGGTGCTCCATGGGTGTTGCTGTGTCTGGTCCCATGAAACATCCATTGAACCTGACGCATTACCAGATTTACAATGTTTGGTAAACCTGGGAATGTGCGAGATTACTACGCCTCCCCAGGGGAGGCACAACATGGAGAAATGCCTTTATTTCTACGTGTTTTTCCTTTTTCGATGTGTGCTGTATTATGCAGCACACATTTAAAGAGGAAAACATCTCTCGTGAAGGAAGGTGTCCCTTCCTGCACAAAAACAATCACCCCTACAACGCAGACACCCTTGCACCATAGCGCCGGGTTGGCGCTTATAATAATAATACTGGGTTTTATACAGCGCGAACAGCTACCTCACGAGGAGGTGTCCCGGCGCTAGTAGACCACAAGTAGCCTGAGGCAAGAAGTAGGGGAGTTAACGTGGCTGGGTGCTTGGAAGTCCATTATGCGCCAGTGCAGGGGAAGGCTTGCTGCAATGCTGTGCATCAAAATATTGTAAACCGGGCCCAAGTTAGAGCTTGGGTTTTATTTTTCCAAACTTTAGGTATATGTTGTGCCAAAGCAAAGTGACATATAACAGCTCAAAGTGTGGATACAATATTTAGGGTCAGATTTATGATTGAATTGTGTTGCCTTACATCAGGAAACGACAAAATAATCCATAAGACAGATTTACCAAGCAGTGCAAGGCCACCTTGTGCAGCCCTGCATGGCTAGGTAAATGTGAAGTAACACAAGGTAAGTTCCCTGTCGTGGGGGGCATATTGACAAGAACTGACCCATCACCATGAGCAGCGATGCGTCAGATTTCATGCGCCTGCCGCACAGGCCCACACTCCCGTACCGTGCAGTGTTGTTGTCAATAATGGCAGTTCATTCCGCATCAGTAATATTATCACTGATTTCACAGAACATGGCCTGAGTGTTGTAATATGTGAGGACATAAGCAGTGCATGGCAAGGGCACAAGTTATAGTTTCCTAACAATAACTGTTGAATCGCAGTGTATTCTTTTGGTTTAAAATGGTATGTGACATTTTCACCTAACTATAATGTCGCTTTAACTTTTTTATTCTTTCAGTGAAATTATGTTTTAAAGTATATTTTATTACCATATCTTCTTATCCCAACTCCCCAGAATACAATGGGGCATATTACCAAGCCTGGCAAAATGATATTATCGCCGCTTTAGCTGCCGTTTTCGGCCGCTAAGCGGCGATAATATCATCGCCCTATTAGCAAGCTGTCGCTAACTGATGTTAGCGACAGCTTTTAGGCGACAGCGAGCGCTTTGGGCCCCACTTTGCATGTCAGCGATGTTTATCGCTAATGACATGCAAAGTGGGCGTACCCAACCTGCTAGCGACTGAAAGCAGTCGCTAACGTTGCTATCGCCTATTAGCAAGGCAGGCGTAGCGATGGAAATATTCCCGCTATCGCCAAAAACTAACGCATGGTCAGATCAGTTAGCCATGTTATCCAATGGGAGGTGGATAACATGGCTAAGAGCATTTCGTCGCTAATGCGTGAATATCGCTGTATTCTCAGCGATATTCACGCATTGACCCTGATTTTTATCGCTTTTGAGATAAACCTTGCAAATAGCAAGTTATCTCAGCGATAAAACCGGTGATGCGCGGCGATAAAAATATTGCCGCTAACCCTACTTAGCGATAAATATCGCTATTTGTTGGTAATATGCCCCAATGTCTTTAACTTTGCTTGGTAGGAATTGGTGGGCTGGCCCTGGTCTTAGGCCAGGCCCTGTCCCCAGACCCCTTCGGGCAGCTAACACCTCATCACAGGGTCACCTTTCAGTGTGCAGCAACCCACAGCAGAAATTCACCCCTTGCTTCCGCCCTTTTTTTTTAACATTTTCCAATCTCGCAAGACTTTTGTGCGAGCCAACGCCACCCTATGTGCTCCTGTGGGACTGGCTCCTTCAGGACACCTGTGGTATTGCAGTAACCCAAAAATATTTTTGGGACATTTGGGAGAAGGGCCACTTCCCCAGTCGTAGTTCGCCTTCCTTGCCACCTTATACCTTATTTTCATTTTCAGGACATGGGGACCAAGTCACTGTGTCCGGAAATAGCAGCCGCATTTCTCTTTGTGTTGCATTCAGCCAATCAGAGCGTAAGCTTAAGATGAAATAAATGCATTGGGGCAGATTTACAACTTCTGGGGAATCTCTGCTAGTCAGCAGGGATGTGCCAGAAGAGTTGTGACGCATATGCCCAGCTGTGCGCCACCACTGATGGGCCACATTTCCAATGTGGTGCACCGCGGCACACAGATGGGCAGATGCGTGTTGCGTCCCAGAGGGGAAAAGGCGGCGCATTTTCTGGAGTCACGTGCAAGCGCGACGCAACTCCAGCAAGGCTCAGGGTACCCCTATTCCTAACATGCTGCATCAATCCTTACACCTGCTTCAAGCAGGCGCAGCGTTTGGACGCAACATGGCCGAAAAAAGTGACTTCCTGAAATCTTGTAGATTTCCCTCAGCCACTTTTCGGAGGCGTTCCTGCACCGGAACGCCCAAATGTGGCGCTGCGCTTTACAACGTGATACATCTCCCTAGATGCGTCGCGTTGTAAATAGCCCGCAGCATGGCGCTGGCTTTGTGCCGCCGCTGCGTCACAAAAGTGATGCAGCGGTGGCGCAAATGTGGCGTCCGGGGCTTGTAAATCTGCCCCTTAGGGTTTATTTTTTGACATAGATAAGACATACTTTTGACATGGGTTAGTGAGTAATGTTTAAATATGTAAATATCTGTATCAGTCTCTCACTTTGTGTATAAGTGACTGCATTGGTTGGTGAGTAGCTACATGAGTGTCTATATGGGTTCTTACTTGGTTTTTCGAGTATCAGTATGAGTGTCTGTATGGTTCAGTGGAGGGTATTACTTAGTGCATAGATGCATGAATGAGTGAGGGGCCGATTAGCAGAACTAACTTAAGATAAAATCCTAAACTTACTACTTTTGATATTCACAGAAGTTAGAATTTTGTCTTAAGTTTGTCTTAAGACAAACTTAAAAAAGACTTAAGACAGACTTAAGACAAAATCCTAACTTAAGTCTGTCTTAAGTCTGTCTTAAGTTTGTCTTAAGACAAACTTAAGACAAAATCCTAACTTCTGTGAATACCAAAAGTAGTAAGTTTAGGATTTTGTCTTAAGTTAGTTCTGTGAATCGGGCCCCTAGTCACTGTTTGTATGTGTTGAAGACAGTATGTGTGCAGGACTGTATTGGTGGATGAGTGTGTGTATGGGTGTGTTAGTGAGGGTGGGCCCGATTCACAGAACTAACTTAAGACAAAATCCTAAACTTACTATTTTTGGTATTCACAGAAGGTAGGATTTTGTCTTAAGTTTGTCTTAATACAAACTTAAGACAAACTTAGGACAGACTTAAGACAGACTTAAGACAGACTTAAGACAAAATCCTAACTTAAGTCTGTCTTAAGTCTGTCTTAAGTCAAACTTAAGACAAAATCCTAACTTCTGTGAATACCAAAAGTAGTAAGCTTGTGATTTTGTCTTAAGTTAGTTCTGTGAATCGGCCCCTGAATGACTGTCTCAATAGTGTCTTTATCAGTAACTACATATATTTTAAACTAGTATATGTGCGTATTGGTATATATAAGTGAGTATATGTGAGAGTGAGAGATTGGAAGAGTTCCTGTATGAATACGTATATATGTTTCTATAAGTGATTGTTTAAAAGAGTAAGTATGTGTAAGTTTCTGTAGAAGTAAGTGTGGTGGTGTGTGTATAACTATATATGCATGTAAATGGATGTTTGATTCTTTGTTAGCATGCGTGACTATGTGTGTGAGTAACTCTATGGATGAGTGGCGGTGTGTAACAGGATGTATAGGTGTATGAGTACATATGATGAGTAAGTACATGTATGAGTGACTGTATAGGACTGTTGGTGAATGAGTGGATGTGTATGTAGATCTTGGAATTACTGAATAGGTGTGTTGTAAGTGGTATAGGTATGTCCATTGTTTTGAAAATGTTAGTATCTATTTTTGAGTGTGTGTATCAAAGGTTATATTAGGGTGAGAGGAGGTCTGCCACTCTATCACAAGGATGATGTCATCAGTGATGTCATTTGAGATGTCATCAGTGATGTCATGAGTGATGTCACTGACCATGTCATGAGTGATGTAATATGTGACGTCATCAGCAGTGCATTGCGCGCGCGCAAGTTATAGTTAGCTGAACTAACTATAACAGGGACATTTCTAGGGTTTTGTACAAGTGAAATGTCCAGCTATCTATAACGCCCCTGAAACCTATGATTTTTTCAGTGAATCTCAAAGGTTTTTTAAATGCTAATTTCTAACTATAATGTGACTGAAACCTATGGTTTTTAAGTGAATTTCGAAGGTTTTTTTAATGCTAGTTTCTAACTATGCCTACAGAGGTAGGACATGTGAAGAAAGAAGAAAAAACGTACAGAAAGAAAAAAAAGAAATGCAGAAAGAAGCAACAGAAGTCCTCAAAGATGAAGAAAAGAGCAGGAAGAAGGAAGACTTGCAGAAAGAACAAACAGAGGAGCAGAAAGAAACCTTGTTGCAAAATCATCCTGTACCCTAAACTTTTTCCAATGGGTACGGGTGGTAACTGAGTCTGACTAACCAGTCCTAGAACCAGTACTAAGCTACAAGACACTTGGAATAGAGTGAAAATACCTACATACACTAGGGAACACTATGCGTTGCGGTACCCCTGTGATTACCATGGCCTCCTCTGTAAGATCCTAGTACATAATAGGGCAGGGGGATTAAAACAACCTCTTAAAACGCACCACAGAGCGTGTTTGGACACTGGTGAAGGGAGGGGGGGCCTGAAGTGACAGGTGTGCAAACACACCCTGTGGCCATTTTAATTTGGAGGATGAAGTCCCCTTGAATCCTGAGAGTCCCTAGGGTCAAACTAGCCTACTAGGTACCTCCAGTAAGCGCTGTTGCAGAGAGGTATAAAAAGGGGCATGGCCTGGACCAGCTCTCTGCAACGCATGGCAGTGGCGCTTACTGGAAGCACCTGGTGGGCTAGTTGGCCCCCAGGTGCCCTCAGGATTCAAGGGGAATTATTTCTCCAACTTAAAACACACCACAGGGTGTGTTTGCACACGTCACCTCAGGCCCTGTCCCCTCCCTTCACCACTGTGTAAACGCTCCCTGTGGCCGTTTTAAGTAGGGAAATTAAGGGGCATATTACCAAGGCGGGCGATAAGAGATTATCGCCGCTTTTGGCCGCTAAGCGGCGATAATACTATCGCCCTATTAGCAAGCTGTCGCTAACAGCAGTTAGCGACAGCTTGTAGGCGATAGCGAGCGGTTTGGGGCCCGCTTTTCATGTCAGCGATATTTATCGCTAATAACATGCAAAGTGGGCATACCCAACCTGTTAGTGACTGAAAGCAGTCGCTAACATCCCTATCGCCTATTACCAACACAGGCGAGCGCGAATATCTCCAAAAACTAACACCTGCTCAGACCAGTTTTTAACCATTATATTCAATGGGAGGTGGATATAATGGCTAAGACCCTGTTAGCGATAATGCGTGAATATCGCTGTATTCTCAGCGATATTCACAGATTTTGCTGCTATCGCCGGGAATTTTACCGCTTTTGACATAAACGTTGCTAATAGCACGTTATCTCAGCGATAAAATCCCGTGATGCGCGGCGATAAATAAATTGCCCCTAACCCTACTTAGCGATAAATATCGCTATTTGTTGATAATATGCTCCTGCATTTCTCAAGAACAATGGTTTGAGCAGATACCTTGGATTCTCTTTTGACTGAAGTTGAATCCAAAATTGTTAATGGTTGGAACATGCTTAACAAAAAAAATCTTTCTGACAATTTAAGACCGTTTTGGGAAGTTAGGGATGAACTTATTGTCAATGACCATTTTGTTTTAAGAGGTGATAAGGTGATCCCTCCTATATGTTTAAGAGAACACATTATTCAAGTATCACATGAAGATCATCCTGGTATCACTCATACTAAGTCAAGAGTTAAAAATCTTTATTGGTGGCCTGGAGTTGATAGTTGTGTTGAGAAAAGTGTCAGATCATGTATTAGTTGTGAAACTTCAGATAAGTCAAAGAAAACATTCAATCCTCCCTTAGGTGTAGTTCGTTCTCCGAATTTACCTTGGGAAGAAATTGCATTGGACATAATGGGTCCACTAAACCTCCCTTAGGTGTAGTTCGTTCTTCGAATTTACCTTGGGAATAAATTGCATTGGACATAATTGGTCCACTCACCTGGATTGATGGTACAAGTAAATACATTCTTGTTTTGGTTGATTTATTTTCAAAATGGGTTGAGCTCAGTATTGTTGATAAAATCGACACGAAATCGGTTATCACATTTTTAGAATCAATTTTTTTACAAGAAGGATTTCCTGCTTCTATACTTACTGACAACGGAGTACAATTTAAATCTAAAGAAATGTTGAATATTCTTTCTGTCAATGGAATTAAACAAAATGTTACTCCCTTATATCATCCTTCCTGCAATAGCGTTGTGGAAAGGTTAAATAGAGTTATTAAAGATACCTTGCAGTTATGCAGGAATTCCAAACTATCTTAAGATGATGAACTAAAGAAAATGTGCTGGTCTTACAGAGTTACCCATCATCCTTCTTTAGGAAAAAGTCCCTTTTATCTTATGCAATGTAGAGTTCCTTTCTCTACAACCAATCCTGGATGGATGAAGCGAAATGGAATGTTTTTTTCGAATCTTGATGATGTTAAAAGTACATTGAATAGTTCTCAAGAAAAAAAACAGATTGTCTTATGATGCCAAACATGGTACCCGTTGTAGGAAGGTGGATATCTGACTATGGTTGACCCCAAATTTTTGCCTGGTGTTTAGCTGGTTTTTCGACTTAGTTGACCTGGGGCCCTGCTATTCAGGACCCCAGGCCCACTGCTCTCTCTGTAAAATGGATTCCATGTACTCTAGGTACATATCTAATTGGATACTGAGTCACCTTATCAGTCCCTGTACAGTGTACCCCAGGTACCCAGGGTATAGGTGCACTCAGGGCCTCCCAGGGGCTGCAGCATGTATTATGCCACCCCTGGCTGGCCATCCAAATCTGACACAACTGGCTGATCAATCAGCTGGGGAAAGGTGGTGTAATCAACCTTTGCTTTAGATATAGTATCCCTATATCTAACCCTAAAATGGACACATATCCTCCTATCAGTCACTCCTATGGCAGGCCTTATCAATCCTGAAGGCAGAGCGCTTGGAATTATTTGAGATGGTGCTCTAGCATGAGCTGAGCCTGTCTGCAGCTTTCGGAACCAAGTCCTTTAGCTGTTTACATGATAACGCTATACCATATACTCTTAAGTGTATTATAATCCTTGCTGTTATTGCCAACTTTGGTATAGCATTATCAAAACATGTCGAGTAAGGTGTCATACGAATTGGAATACTACCCCCTCGCCAATTCTGGCGACGGGAGTAGCATTCCACCCTTCTAGAGGGACACGACATGTATGTAACTGTGAACCCCGGTTAAAGGTAACTCGAGCCTCAGCATCACAAAATGGATGCTGCCACCACAGACACAAGTCTGACCTCCTGCTGATGGGAGTCCTTCCAGTGAGGGAGGCTTGGACAAAGGGTTTCCTGCCTTGGGAGGTGCTAGACCCACCCCAGACAGGATTTTGTGTATTAGGTTGGACAGGGCTGAAAGGAATGAGACATGCCTGGGGCACACAAGGTGTCCCTGTGCATACACCGGTCTAAACCAGTTCCTGGGGCACTCCAGCCCCAGCTCTGGCGCAAGACCGGACAAAGGATGGGGGGTGTAACCACCCCCTTCCTGGTCCCACCAGAGGAGGGACCTAGTCGTAGTACAGCCCCCTTTAGCCGGATAAAGGTAGGAGCTGGTCCCATTCCAAATTAGATTATCCTGAACAACTTTACAAGAAGAAACTCTGGACTTCGACGTTCTGCTTCCCAGAAGACTGAAGAAATCTCCCTTGTGGGCAAGGAGTGTCCACCCTGCACAAGCAGGCACCATCAGCGTCCAGCGGCTTCCCTTTGTCATCTTTCTTCAAGGATCCAGACTTCAGAGCCCAACGAGACCCAGATTCCCAGACTTCTCCGACCTCTACCTACATCTGCAGCACAGCTGAGATCCATGGGTGCGACTAGACACGTGGGACCGGCCATCTTGAAAGAAGCAGCACTTCGCTCCAGCTCCTGCACCGAAGACCAGCCCTCCAGCATCCACGAGATCTGCGTGGGGTCCTTCTGCCTGTTTGCTGCTCGACACGTTGTCTGGTCACTTGCCGGCTGGCTAGTGACCTCCTAGACGACGAACTCTGAAATCTTCACTGCTTGTCTGGCTGCTCCAGACTGGCCCTTGCTCCCTTCCAAAAGAGGAGCACCCCGGGCCCTCCTGGTCCACTCCAGACGCCGTTTCCACTCACCGCGTGGGTTGCCTTTGCCAAGGCCTGTTGACTCCGAATCCAAAGCCGACACCGCCGACAGCGAGAGCCTGCATGGGACAGCTCGTTCCTTCATCCTGGTTGTCGAAGACACCACCTGGTCCTCGTGGCTGCAGAGACAAGCGTCCACCCTCACCTGATCGCGACAACGACATCTGGTTCCACTCCTGGTTCCACTCCAGTCACTGGCTAGTGACTTTGAACATTGTCCCCTCTGCTTTGAGGTGTGGCTCACTGGCTAGAGGCGGCAGACCCGAGTGCAGAGAACGGCCCGGGACCAGGGTTCGATTCCCGACGCGGCAGGGTCTTGGACCAGGATCAGCGGACTGATAATTCTCGCATCGGTGCCCACTCCGACCAGGGAGCACACTCGGCAACTCTGGGCATTAGCTTGCCTCATCTCTACAACGGCCCCCCACAGACGCCAGGGATGCCTGGTTTCACCCTGGAGATACCCAAAAGGGACCATCTCACAGGGAAAACCAGGACGGGTTCCCCAGCGGTCTACAGCGCCGGGACACTCGGGTAGAGTAACTGTGCGCTATACAAGTATCCCACATTTACATTTACATATATTTACTGATCCACCCTTGGATCACATCGGACATCTTCCTCCTGATCGCCTGCCGCATATTTTCTTCCAGGCTCCATAGACTTCAACGCCGGAACCCGACACGACTTAGCACCTATGCACCCGCAGCCTGTGGGTGAGGTAACTCGAGCATTTCGGTGCTCAAGGATAGCTTGACTCTCCTAGTGTCCAGTTCCACAGTCGTTTTTGTCTTACCTAGTCAGGATTGTCCATACTCACCTTTTTCTTGAACTGTACTGTCCATAGACACTGTTACGCATCTCACGTGTGAGTTCACACTCTGCACACGCATTCCGTGGGCCTCCTATTACCTACCTAGAGTTAGTGTAGCGTGGTCCCAGCGATCCTACAGCCTCTGGACAGCTCCATTCCTTTTATCGACTTTCACATTCCACTTACTTAGTATATGATTTGTCGTGCCCCTAGGGCACCATTGTAATTTGTGAAGCTTAAACGTATTTTTCCCAAGAGATTGTCATGTGCTTAGCCCTCTGATCTCATAAAGAGTTCAGAGGTGTATGTTAGTTAATAAATATCTTGTTTATTTTCATAACAACCTGTGTGGTGTCCTTTCATTTGGTATTCAAGGGGTTATATGTGGTAAAATAGCTGGCTTCACATGCCAAAAGAGTTTAGCCTAAGACTGCTTTGTCCATGCTGATTAGGATAGCTGGTCTATAAGGTTGACTTACAACCAATCACCATAAGGGTTGTTTGGACTGATACAAGGTGATCACTAGAACTAATGAGCATCATATATCAGGCCAATTTCTCACACCCGTCCATCTGATTTACAAGTTGGACAAAGTTGGTTTGTGTTAAAAATCCAAGGAAAGTACCTAAAGGGTTTCACAAATTTTCTCAACCTAGGAAAATTTCCACTATTCATCATAACACTGTTACTTTGGACAATGGTGAGACCTGGAATATGAGTCGCCTAGCATTGACCCGTTCTGTCCCTGATGATTCACCATCACCCTCTCAACATTGTTCATCATCTCCATTTTGGTGTTATGATAATACCTTAGAATCATCCTCTATTCCTTGTGATCCTGTGGATGATTCTAATGATAATCCTCATGATATTGCTATCTGTAATAGACCTTTATCTAAGGTTCAAACGTCTTTTGGTAGAGTTGTTAAAATACCTGAAAGATACAATGAATTTATCTGTTATTACGTTTTATTTTATTTTATTTTTTCAAAAGGAGGAAGATGTGTAGTAGATAGCTAGCTTGTGCTAAGTTGTATTTATTTAATTATATTTGTAGAGTCATAGAATTTGGAGTTCTTGTATTATTCTGTTTTCTGTGTGAGGCATTCGAGTGTAATCGGTTGTAAAGGCATTATGAACTGACCTGTAACCTTACTGGATGTTATCTGTGGCTTGTCTAATAAAGACAAATAACTTATAATCTAAAAGGTGTTACTACACAGTCTTTGTGAGCGAGGCCCACAGTGTTGTTGTTAACTGTACACCGTTGCATCTGATGGGCGATTTTCAATACCTCTCTTCAGCCTAATGAGTACCCCACTATGTACACGGCCGTCAAGCAATCAGTCGCATCCTTCCGGTTCCCGTCCCCACCAGAACGGGGATCTGTTTCTGGACCAGAACGCACCCCCACTTCCATTATTCAGCAACCCGGTCCTGATGAAGATCCTAAATCAATTGGATCGAAATGCCGTCGACCCGCACTGCAGCGCAACTCATGGCGCATTACCTACTTTGGTTCCCAAACTAACTACTATTACTTATTCATCAAGGAGGAACCTACAATCTGTATATATTGTGTTAAAAAAAGTCTTTGCGCTGATCGCTGTTTTTCCACCCTTATGTCACTCGAGCCGTCACTGTTTGCCTCACTATCACGCAGTGCACAAAGCCCCCTTGGATTGCCACCGCATTACTTGCCATTACTGTTCACTATTTTACTTTCTTTGATTGTTTTGCCAATACTGCCTTTCAAATATATGATGCTATATGCACTTTCAAAAACCAAAACATTGTGAGTCTCTCTTTTCTTGTCCAGATCCTTTGTAATGTGTTGCACATGCAAATATGTCTGCTGTCCAATTGAATCCCATTGAGATATTGTTGCCTTATACTTTTGAAAATTGCTGGAGGCAAGGAACGCGGCAGCTGGTGCTTTTAAAACGAGAATATACTTGAAAACGGATGCCCCCACCCCAAGTCAGTGCCCGGTGCAGTGGCATCGATTGCACCGCGCTAGAGCCGGCCCTGTGCAGGGTCATAACCATTTACAAGCTGTGGCAGTGGTGGTAGCAGCAAAGTGGAGCACTACAATGCTATTCCCCTGTGGTGGCAGCAGCACGGTGTAGATTCATAACCAGTGTGAGCTGTGGCAGTGGAGGCAGCAGCAAGGGTGCAGAACTATTACTTGTATGAGATGACCCTGTGGAGGCAGCAGCAGGGTGTAGTGAAATCATCTGCGTTGGATGACCTTGTGGGGTCAGCAACAGTGAGCCACAATTGTGACCTGTATGAGATTGCCCTGTGGAGGCAGCAGCAAAGGTACAGTGCTATATCCTGTATGATACAACAGCGTGCATGTTTTTTAATAATTAGAAAGTAACGCCGAATTCACGTCAGCTTAAATTAGCATGAGTAGGCCGCAGCCATCTTGCATTTTTGTGAGGGGCATAAGGAAGCAGTCAAGCTGCTACCTTGGACACTAGTCAAAAAGATTTACCAATCTACTAGTCTTACGGAAAAGGTATTCAAGATATTTTTGTGTATTTACTCATTATTTGAAATGTCCATTGTATTTCTGTGTTACATTATGATTCATAATATTTCCTTTATTTGCTATGCATACCTCAATTTATTAATATGCAGCAGAAAGTAGATGTCTCCAAAACTATGTTATATATTACAATATTGATTGGCTCACTCGAATGATACATTGTTAGTCCGACCTTACTAAGTCACATCTCATTACCAGATATGTGTGTAGCTTCTATGTCTAACACCCCACAAAACATGCTGTTTATGGGAGATTCGCCAGGTCTTTTTGATCTGGGCTCAGGGCTCTTAAAGATCTGGCCCGTTTTATAAAGTTCTCTGTTTGTTTGCACATTGGAGGAAGGATCATCTCTCAATACTGGGATTTAGACGAATAACCTGCTGTTTCTTCCAACGATTTAGCTATTTTCATTGTGTTTAACTTGCTTATGTAATCTATCCATGCCTCAGGTGGGATAGAGAGAACCCAAGAGTTCTTTGTCCAACAGTTTAGAGCAACTATTCTCTAAAACTGCCTTGTGTATTTTCTTAAAGCGGCTTGATGTAATTTGTGCTAAATGTCATCATATTCCTACCCCTTTTGAGCGATTCAGTGTAGTTTTCCTTTTTCCTTAAGTCCATAATCTCTTCTTCTAAGTTATAGATTATTGCAGAATTTTTTTGCACTTGAGCCCGTCATTATTTTCCATCTGCAGCATCTTTCATATAATTTTTTTAATCTTTTTTCGTGTTTTTGTTGAACTATCTATTTCCTTTGTTACTTTCTATATACAGTTCTCATTCTCTGTTACAAGATGATCCTCAGCAAACTATCAGGCCCAAACTTGCTATAGCCATCTTATTGAAATGTTTTATGTTAGTGGTGTTCCAATGCAATTGTCCATGTGTTGGGCCAACATCACTCTGACCATATCGAGTCTCAAAGGACCATTCAGAGGATTGTTCCTGCCAGGGATCAAAGGTAACTTGAAGAACTGCTTGCTCACTGTGTGTAAAATGTAACAAATTTACTCCTGATATTACATTGAATAATTCATGGTTTGAGATTCTATAGTCTATTGTTGAGATGCCTGTGATGCGTCTTCTAGTGGGTCTAGCAGGTATTTTTGACTCAACTCTTCCATTAATTATGCTGCCACCTATGATTAGTAGGAACGCACGTAGTTGTTTGCCTCGTTTGTCAGCTCAGGTTTACAATTTCTTGCAAAGAGTTATTCAGGGATAGTGCACATTTCTTCTAGGTAGGGCTAGGTGGAATTTCAATTTTACCAGAGTAATCTGAGTATTTTTTGTAATTCCGTATTACTCGTTGATGCGGAACGGGACTACCAATAATAACACGATTGCACCCACTCACGTAATTTAGAGTAATTTGAGCCTGTGGAGGCTTTATGTAATGTAGACAGAGCGCTCAACATAATAACAAAGAGGGTTCACTGAGAGACATTCTTTAATCACTGTCCCTTAAAGCGTGGCTCTTATCTGAAAGCACGTTGGAACTAGGGCCGCTGATAGTGGCGAGGTGTGGCTCACTGGTTAGAGGCGGCAGACCCGGAGGCTGAGAACGGCCCGGGACGAGGGTTCGATACCCGACGCGGCAGGGTCGAGGACCAGGGTCAGCGGACTGATAATTCTCGCCTCGGTGCCCACTTTGGGCAGTGATCACACTCGGTAACTCTGGGCATTAAGCTTGCCTCATCGCTACAACGGCCCCCCACAGACGCCGGGGATGCCTGGCTTCACCTTGGAGATACCCAGCATGGGACCATCTCACAGGGAAAGCCAGGACGGGTTCCCCAGCGGTCATTCGCGCCAGGATACTCCGGTAGTAATTGAGCGCGCTACAAAACACCTTACATTTACATTTACATTTACATATGTGGGGGCTGGAGAGGCCAGGCACCCCACAATCATAATGCCGATTGTAGCACTCGCACTTTAGCTTTAAACATCTGAATCTAAAGCGCGTGTGCCGCGATTGATTCAAAAGTAAGGAAATAGAAAATGTGCATTTTTCCTATTTCCTTACTTTTGAAACAATCGCGGCACCTGCACTTTAGCTTCAGATGTTTATAGCTTAAAAGCGAGTACCGCAATTGTAACTAAAATAAACAAATAGGGGGGAAAATGACAGCTACATATTTTTTTTCTTATGTTTGTTTACTTTTGTAATAATGGTCGCGTGTGTGCCCCATTGAAACAGAAGTTAAAAAATAGTGAAGAAAAAAAAAGCACGGAATCAATTGTCCCGTTTCTATGCTACCCTCAGAGGAAGAGGCTGTGGTTCAGGGGTTAAAGCTGCTGACTCAGGAGTTCGGGGACCAGTGTTGAGCCTCAGCATCGGCTCAACAATGGTAAATATTAGTGACTCAGCAATTGTAATTATTAGCAAATCATGGTTCTTTCAATAATAAATAAATAAACAGGGATCTCCTAGGGCAAGAGGAGAGAGACAAAAAACAAATACCTAAGAGGCATATTATCAACGGCCAGCAATAATTATCGCTGGCCGTGCTTACCGATAATTTTGTTATCGCAGGCAATGTCTGGAATTTACTGCCTTGTTTGCACATTATTACCAACGTGTTTCTCCAAGGATAAAAATTCCAGAGATAGTGAGGTTATCACCCTTTTGCAGGGAACATCGCTGGTTTTCCAGAATGTTCCCTGCGAAACGGTGATTACCATGCTGACACGACTCACAGGGTCGTATCAGCACAATCCACCCCAATGTTGGAGATAGGTAAGTCTGCATTTTAGCAGACGTTAGATTTGGAGAAAACAGAGGTTTTCTCCAAAATCTAACGTGTGCTAAAATGCTGGGACAGCCTTGTAAATATTGTGATGTTAACATCAGCGATATTTGCACGGTAGTCCATCCGGGGGGAAGCCCAGTTATGCCCACTTTGCATCTCATTAGAGATGCAAAGGGAGGCGTTGGGAAAAAAAGGGTGTTAACATGCGATTATGCATGTTAGCACCCTCTTGTAAATAGGGTGATAGTTTTATCTCCACTGTTTTGGCTTGATAAAGCGTGAAGACTTGAAGACTGTCAGGATGGGAGAGCGGGCTTTCTCTCACCTAGCTGCAACCAAGTGGAATGAACTACCTCCCAATCTCAGACTGACAGAATGTCTCTTATCATTTAGGAAACAATTAAAGACACTACTCTTCCCTAAACCAGAATAATCAGTAATCAATGCGGTTGCCGTACCCCTCAGCACCAAACCTCAGCGCCGTGATATCCTACCTAGGATGATTGTTAGCGCTTTTTAAATAAATTAAATACAAAAATACAAATAAAGCCCTTGTATATATGCCCCTTAATCTCCCTATGCCTATCCAAAAATAAATGTGTCCGCCTGCAGTCGTAACTGATGTTCTTCTTGGAAAGTGCTTCAATACCATTGGGTGGAGCTCGTTGACCTTCAATAGCCAGATGGGAAGAAACTGTACTGTGTGATGGCCAACTAATATGTTCTCAGAGTGAAATCGTCGGAAAGAGAACTAAACACACAAAGGAAGGACTTTGACAGAAATGTACCAATAAGAAGCCAGCATTTCTGAATGTCATAATTAGTAACCAATAGCAATCAGTGGGCTTGCCAAATCCCACAGAACAGATATATCAGGTCGATCTAAATTTGACCTAAAAATGGTGAAATTTAGGGGCAGAGTTACAAGCCCCTTGCGCCACCGGTGTGTCACTTTTTGTGATGCACGGTGGCCCATTTTACTGCTCCATATTTACAAGGACAAGAAAAGCCCCCCTGTGTGACTTTTCCTTTCCTTGTAAATATGACCCCTTTGCACGCAGTACTTTGCGTGAAAGGGTTGTTCCATGGGTGTTGCTGTGGGTGTTCCCACGCAACACCCATGGAACCAGACACATTTCCAGATTTACGAGGAATTGTAAATCTGGAAAAAATGTGTGTGAATGCTTTGCCTCGCATGGGGAGGCGTAGGGAGGCGCAACGAGGAGAGATGTATTAATTTCTTCAAGTTTTCTTTTCCTCTTTCCATGTGTGCTGCATTCTGCAGCACACATAAAAAGAGGAAATCACCCTCTACTGATTCTTTTATGTATAGGAAGGGTTCACTTAATGCACATAAACAATCATTGAAACAATGAAGCTTTTTTACTTCTATGTGTACTAATGCAGCACATATAGAAGTTGTAAAACTGCATTTCAGATTCTTTTTGTGCAGGAAGGGAACCCTTCCTGCTCAAAAACAATCTCCCCACCACGCAGGCATCCTTGCACCATGGTGCAAGGGTGTCTGCGCCGGCGCATGGAAGCAGTTTGTGCCTCAGCACAGGGAGAAGCACAGAGATGCAACATATTGTTGTAAATATGTCGTATCCCTGTGCCTTGAAAGTGACTCCGTGCGACGCAGCCAAATGGCATGTGTTCCACACTGAGTCACTTTCTTGTAAATGTTCCCCAAAGTCCCTAAGCAGAAAGCGCAGAAGCAAACAATTCTGCCGCAATACTCCAGGCCCCACAAAGTACATAAGAAGATACAACAGATGATCTTAGGGCACAAGCGCCATAGGATAGAACTGAACAAACATAACAGAGGCACGTTATAATTGTTTTTGTGTGCAGATTTTATATACTCGACCCTAAGGTATTGGAGCGCTTTACATAAGCCCCCCCCCCCCCCATGGAAAAACCCACATGAAACCTGCGCAGGGCTTTACAACGTGGCACATCTTGTAATAACCCCGCACCATGGTGCATCTTTTGTGCCGTAGCTGCGTCATTACGCATGGTGCATCTTTTGCGCCGTTGCTGCGTCATGACGCAACGGCGGCGTAAAAGAGGCGCAAGGGGCTTGTATATATGCCCCTACGTGATTTGTCAGACTCACCGTATGTGGATGGGCTCAGTACGAAAAATGAAGCTGGATGAACACCTTCCCTTTAACCAGATCCATGTGGACGAGCCCAAAACGACTTAAATACTAAGATGGAACACGCGAAGTAAATTCTATTAACTTAATGAGTCTATCTTAAAATCTATTTTAACAAGACAAATGGCACCCTGCAGCGCAGAGAACCTACAAAAATTTCTCTCAATATATATAAGCAGCTTCATCACTTTCACACGAAGTACAGTGACGGAAGACTACAAATGAGAGGAAAACACAACCATTTTGACACCAAATGATGGTCGAAGAAGGGTAGAACTCAATTTATATCACTCTGATATTGTGGTTGTTTAATTGCACCTTATTAAAAAAATCCATACATATAATAAATGAAGGTATCAATAATAAGATATGATTTATTCTTAAAGAATGTATGTATTCAGATGACAATTAAACTTTCTTTCTTCGCAAAGGATTCTGGTCATGCAAATTTCTAAGAGGATTGTGGTTCCTGCAGACGTAATTTCCTGCACAGATATCCTTATAAGGGAACTTTGTTTGATTGGCTGCAGAAATGGCGGCCCTTCTCTTTTCGAATTGTTTTGTTACTTGGCTCTGCAGAAAGGATTCATGTCTGTTCCGAGTGTCCAGTGCGTTATACGCGCAATCTCTCTCACCTGTTGACAAAGATGTCAATTTATTTGTGCCTTCTGGCTTCGAGGGTGGTGCGACCCTATCACGAACCTCAAGTTTCCAAACTACAGTTAAATATATATTCTCATCATAATTAAAATCGTCATGAATGTGGATGATTTCTTCATCTACTCCTTTGTTTGGAAAATGAGCACAACAGGCTGTAGACTTGTGTTAGAAGCGTGAGGGTGCAGTACCTCAGCTCGTTACTAGATGTCCCTGTAGTCAGCTGCAAAATGTACAGCCCGCAGCGTGAGGTCACTGTGGAGTCATACAAGGTTTTCTATTTCAATTTATTTTATTTGTTTGATTAATTAAAATCTTACAAAAGTTCCAAGATTGAGATCAAATATAAAAGATTAAAAGCACATATATGATTGATACCATATCTTAAATATGCTAACTCATACTTAATAATATGCAGTACACAAAAGAGCAGATTTACAATAACTAGCTTATCCCTGCATATCAGCAGGGATGCGCCAGTTATTGTGCGCCATGCCTCTGCCACCATGGATGCGCCGCATTTACAATGCGGCGCACCATGGGGCAATATCGGTACAATGCTTCGCATCTGCAGTCCTGTCAAGTATCACGCAACAGGTGTGACACTCACGCATTTCAGTGTGGTGTTCCGCAACACCGCACTGAAATGCATTATCACGCATTTTGCCGACTCATAAACTCGAGCCACCAGAGGTGCCTGTGCACGGCTCCTGCTGCTCCGAGTCCAAGAGACGTGCTGCTGCCAGTGCCAGCAGCTGCTCTCGTTCGTTCATAAATAGTTAATCTGTTATGTTGTAATGGTTGCTCTCAGCTTGTGGGCTGAGTGAGAGTGCGGCAGCGCTAGGCGGCTACAATGTAACAATGCTGGCTCCAGGATGGCCGCGGCGCTGTAATTTCCTGCCGCGCCACGGCTGATGTTTGACACAGGACACAGTTGTAATTAATTAGGGGGCGGGGCCACCTTCTCAGCACGATGCTGGCTGACACAGTTAGGCACTCGGACCACGGGCGCCAAGGTATATCCTCGCCCGTCGCGGCATTTACACTGTACTTCAGGACTTGACTTGGACAACAGATGAGGTGCACGGCCACACGTAGCGCGGGTTGGGCGGACTGCAGACAGTGATGTTAGCTGCCTCACATTCCGCGTTTAGAGAGGGCCGGCCGCGGGCCCTAATTATGCAAGAATCTGCCGCAACCGAACACACACCGTGACCGGAGAGGGGTGCTGCACTACAGTCTAGCAGCCATATGAATGACGGGGCCAGAGCGAACTTTAGCACCTCAGATCTGTCCTGTCCTGCAATCAGGTCGCCTCGCCACGCTAGGACAGGACAGGCCCAGGTCAGGATCTAAATAATAAAGGCAATGCCGCCCGCCAGCAATTTTATTTCCGAGCAGCCGGGGCCAGCCAACTCGAGGGCACTGGTGAAAGACAGGGCCTAGCCCTGCTGCATCATGCAGTCACAAGAGATCGCGGTCCGGTGAGAGGGCCCGTCCTCACTGGTAAAGAGAGTCACGCCGGCCGGCGCAGTAAGCATGGGGCAGAGTAAGAACAGAACAAGCCGAGAGGATTTATTCATTCCCCCCCTACCCCAAGGTTGGTGTGAGTGGCAGATTCTCTCTATGGAAGGGTCGGTGCACGGACAAAGGATCGATGAGAGACGCAGCTTACTTTTGCTCGTCTCTAACTCTGCAGAGGCGCATACTTACCAATGCAATAATTGCTTATTGGATGAAGGCTTTCTTATGCCAAAGAAACTAGCGCCACAATTACTTTTAGTAGATGTTCCCGCCTTCCTGGGCCTTGTCAGGTCCTCATTCGATTGTACAGTCTGACAGGATGTTTCATTTCGTGCCTGCCAGCCGGGCCCCAAGGCACCCAGGAATTAATTGCTGTTCCTCTGCGCGCCCCGATGCATGGCCCAGAGTGAAAGGAGGAAGCCGGTGACAATCGATCACCTGCTCACCTCCTCATGACCTGGGCACATACTGTTGCTGTCTGTGCCCTGCCCAGCCAGTCAGAGCCCAACTAGTGCCCCGGGCCGAACTCACCATGCAACCGTGATTCTCATAGTGAGAGCAGGTGGCACAGGTTAAGACTGCAACACTGCTGGCTGACTTTTAAGAAGAGACAGGCAAACGATCTCCGCTGTGACACTCAGGCAGCTCCTCTCAGTGGATCATTCTGACTATCAGGAGACCACACCAGGTAAGTCAGATATTCATTTAATAATTCGCTGATGAAACTCAAAATGTTTTTAGGAGAATGGGGAGGGGGCCTCCAGCACAGCATAGCGCTTTCTAAATGGGTACACTGAAGTTGTCTGTTTGTGCTGTAAATGCAGGCCATCTCTGAGTTTTGTCTGTACTAATAAATCATCAAACTGCTAGTTTAGTTAAAGGCTTAATTATCCTTACTTGACAGTGGTACTACAAGCAGCAGCCTTTATTTTCCCAGCACTGTGAGACTTGCTTAGTCAGAGTTAAGGCAGATGATTAATATCCCCGCTAGAGAGCTGTCAGAGTTTGTCTCATGGCTGTTTTCACTCACTATTAAGTAGAGCAGAGAGTTTATATGCATACTGCAAAGAAAGTCTAACAGCATATTGTATTGTAATGAACTGTATTATATGTAGATAGCTCAGTGGGTTGCTTCTTTTGTCAAAGAGAACCCTTTGATTTTTGTGGTTCAGCCGCACCTGAAGCTGAGGTTGGGGTGGAGGTTGCTGATTATTTAAAAAAAATTATAATTGCTTTAAAAGCACCTGCTACGGAGTTTGCATTTCTTATTGCTGAACTCAGTGTGATTTCTGAAATGTGTCTGTTTTTATGGACTTCATTGCATAATTCGGCCACAAGAAGTGTAGCTCTAAGTGTCATTCATTTAGTTGTTAAATGTCTTTTGTAAATCCACCAAATCTATGAAAATGTCACACATAAGCAATCTGAAACATTAGCAGCTTTGCTCAAATAAATGTAATTTGTGACATTTATATGATTCCCTCGCCTTTTACTGCTTGATTTTGCTAGCGAGAAAGTGTCACTCATAGTCGTTGAAATGTCAGTCATAATTACACTGAAATTATGAAAATGTCACTCATAGCAATCTGAAACCTTGGCAGCTATGTAACCGCGGTTAGCGCTGCTTTTTTTTTTATCACTAACTGGGTTAGCGAAATCCTTGATAATAGGAGAAATGTTGCTTAACAACATTTCTCCCATCATTTTTCTCTGGAACTGCCCCCTTTGCATCTCATTAGAGATGCAAGGGGAAGCGTACAGAAAAAGGGTGCTAACATGCGAATTTGCATGTTAGCACCCTGTTGCAGATAGGGAGATAATTTTATCTCCGCTTTCTTGGCTTTTAAAGCCAAAAAAGCGGAAATAAATCCCTTGATAATATGCCCCATAGAGGCATAAAGTAAACCCTCATCAGAATACAGAGAAATGACATCTGTTCTTTTAGATAGTTGTCCTGAACCCTCCTGGTAGAAACATAATAAAGTTGGACAGACTGATGAGAGCAGTTAGTTGTTCGGCAGAAAAAGAGCTCCTCAGACATGTGCGCGAGACAACTTTATCGTCATTCTGTCAAGGCCGACATTTTACCCCAATCTGTCATGGCCGCTTGCTAGCAAAATATCTTCCCGGTTTTAAGTCCTTCAGCCCGATCCAGCATGGACGCCCCGCCTCTCATTCCAGTGACGTCCAAACCAATGGCGAGCCATTCTAAACCAGTGAGGTGTTTGGTTTGTCGGATCTCAAGCAGGGCGTGGCCCTTGCATATATTCTGTGCAATGCCATGGACTTCTTTTCTTCTTTTTTTTTTCTTTGTTAAATTGCCAATAATAACATCTTTTAGTACCCTCAGATCTTTTACTTCTTTCCATTTCAATCAACAATTAATATATTAAATCTGACCTATCAAAAGTAGGTATTTCTAAGCCCTACCACGTGAAAGTGCACACTTACAGTCAGAATAGCTCTTTATTATTAGTGTAGAAGGGTTCTTATAAAGAGAAGTCGCTACACCATGGTAAATATAAGGTATGAAGAATTTGTAATGTAATTTAGAAGAATTGGATCGTCGAAAAATGATACTGTATTACTTGGATCCTGATTCAAACTCGCATTAATATGAAGTAGGGAATAATGTCATGGTCAATGTATGGATATTTCTTACTATGCTACTCAATGGTGGGTGTTGCCAGCAGATCTATACTACTATTATAAAGAGAGAATTTGCACCTTTTGGCCAGGCAAACTCGGGAACCACAGCACCAATCACAACACCCAATACAGTGTTGGAAAGGGCAGTTGCAGCAGAAGGACATAGGCTATGCAGACGCCCACCATATACATTTAAAATGTAAAAGAACCGTGCCAGCAAAGTAGTCCCTTGTGGGCGTGTCTGCATTGTGCTGTGGGTGTGTGTTGGGGGCGTGACAATCGCTGGGGGCATTCCGTCACAAGTGTTGTTTTTTCTTCCCAGGTTCTATACATTCCTGCTCCCTTTAAATAGTAATTCAGTGGAGGTCCCATTCTCTTAGAACCACCCCAAGCACAGTTATGGGCAAAAATACAACTAAAAGGCCCTGCAAAGCATTATGGGATAAGCTTAGCATAATTTTTAGCATTCATGAAAGGGTTTCAATGTTTTTGAATTTTACTCATCAGGGACATCTTGGGACGACGAGGTGAACTGCAGCTTGATGTATAATATTTTAAATGCTATTGCATTTGCATCATCAGGGACATCTAGGGACAGCGAGGTGTACTGCAGCTTGATATATAATATTTTTAATGCTATTGCATTTGCATCATCAGGGACATCTAGGGACATGAGGTGAACTGCAGCTTGATGTGTAATATTTTAAATGCTATTGCATTTGCCTGGTAATATGCCCCAATGTTTTTACCGATTTAAGAGTGAATCAGTGGGTCTCATCAGGACCTGGTGCAAAATATAGAGGCATAAAGTAAACCTTCATTAGAACACAGAGAAATGACATCTGTTCTTTTAGATAGTTGTCCTGAACCCTCCTGGTAGAAACATAATAAAGTTGGACAGACTGATGAGAGCAGTTAGTTGTTCGGCGGAAAAAAGAGCTCCTCGGACATGTGCGCGAGACAACTTTATCGTCATTCTGTCAAGGCCGACATTTTACCCCAATCTGTCATGGCCGCTTGCTAGCAAAATATCTTCCCGCTTTTAAGTCTTTCAACCCGATCCAGCATGGACGCCACGCCTCTCATTCCAGTGACGTCCAAACCAATGGCGAGCCATTCTAAACCAGTGAGGTGTTTGGTTTGTCGGATCTCAAGCAGGGCGTGGCCGAGGTACTAATATTTGCATATTTTCTGTGCAAGCCATGGACTTCTTTTCCTTGATTTTCTTTGTTAAATTGTCAATAATAACTTATTTTAGTACCCTCAGATCTTTTACTCCTTTCCATTTCAATCAACAATTAATATAATTAAGGGGACCTATTAAAAGTAGGTATTTTTTAGGGCTAGGACTTGAAATTACACTGACCACAATTACTATGGCTCTTTACTATTTGTCTAGAAGGTTTCTTATAAAGAGAAGCCGTCACATCATTGTAAAGGAAAGATATGAAGAAAGTCTTCTGTTCTGATCTAGAATGGTTGGAATGCTGAGTAATGATTTTAGGATTTCGATATGAAACTCGTTTAAATAAGTAGTGGGAGATAATGTCACGGACCATTTATGGATATGTCTTACTATGCTATTCAATGGTGGGTGTTGCCAGCAGATTTTATATAAACGAGTACAGTGAGGTTCGTTGTTGATTGCTGAAAGTGCCCAATTAATTTGAGCTTGTTTTGTTAACTGGATTTCTTTATTCCAGGTTACCTCCGTTCTAGATTTGCTGCTAAATAGAATCCTTTGCAAGAAGTTGTCCCTCCAGCGGTAAATAAATGATTGCAACGAGCTAAAAGTTCAACAAAACAGACTTGCACAGTGTTAAGTAGCGGGCCCTGGGCCCACTGGCTAAAGAGACACTGACACTAGTGACATCACAGTCGAGGTGCGAAATATGGATTCCGCGAGGGAAGGCCGAGGCCGAGTAACAATTAACTAAATATCTCTGGAAGAGCAGGAAGAGGTGCAGTACCACTGGCAGTCCCCAGAGGTCCCTGTAGAGTTCTATAGCAGCAACTACACTGGTGATCGCAATAAAGGCCAGCTCTCTGCTTTGAAATATATATATAGATCAGGGGCGCAACTAGGTCTTAATTTCGGGGGGGGGGGGGGCTAACATGGCAGATGAAGGGGCGTGGCTAATGTAAATCAATGGGGCGGAGCTAAAATGGCAGACAATCAGGATCGGTTAATGCTCAGGTCAAGCTGAGAAAAAAATGTGGTGAGTTCTGCATTTGAAACTGGACAACAATTAAAGCACACATTTTTGTTAGTTTGATGCATTGCCCCCCAAGACCCATACTCACCCTGATTCTTAAAATTACCCCTGGCACACCAAAACACATACCCACGCTGAACCCTAAAATTAACCCCCTCACACCCTAAAACCCATACCCGCCCTGAAATCTATAATTACCCCTGGCACCCCAAAACCCATACCCATCCTATCCCTAAAATTATCCCTCCCCGGCACCCCAAAACCCATACCCACCCCACACCCTAAAATTACCCCCTGGCACCCCAAAACCCAATACCACCCTATACCCTAAAATCACCCCCCTGGAGCCCCAAAACCCATACCCGCCCTGAACCTTAAACTTCCCCTGGCACCCCAGAAACCATACCCATGCTGAACCATAAATTCCCCCTCGCCCCCCAAAAGCCAAACCCACCCTGAACCTTAAAATTACCCCAGGCACCCCAAAACCCATACCCATGCTGAACCATAAATTTCCATCTGGCACCCCATAACCCATACCCACCATGAACGCTAAATTAGCCCCTGACATCCCAAACCCACACCTGCCCTAAACCCTAAAATTACCCCTGGCACTATAAAACACATACCCATGCTGAACCCTAAAATTAATCCCATGGCACCTCAAAACCCACACCCACCCTGAACCTTAAAATTACCCCTGGCACCCCAAACCCCATACCCATGCTGAACCATAAATGCCCCCCGGCAACCCATAACCCACACCCTCCCTGAACCATAAATTCCCCACTGGCACCCCATAACCCATACCCACCCTGAACCCTAAAATTGCCCCTGGCACACTAAAACACATACCCACGCTGAACCCTAAAATGTCCCCTGGCACCCCATAACCCATACCCACCCCGAACCCTAACGTAGCCCCCTGACATCCCAAAACCCACACCTGCCCTAAACCCTAAAATTACCCCTGGCACTATAAAACACATACCCACGCTGAACCCTAAAATTAATCCCATGGCACCCCAAAACCCATACCCACCCTGTACCTTAAAATTACCCCTGGCACCCCAAACCCCATACCCATGCTGAACCATAAATCCCCCCCCGGCACCCCATAACCCATACCCACCCCGAACCATAAATTCCCCGCTGGCAACCCATAACCCATACCCACCCTGCACCCTAAAATTGCCCCCTGACACCCCAAAACCCACACCTGCCCTGAAACCTAAAATGACCCCTGGCACACCAAAACACATACCCACGCTGAACCCTAAAATGTCCCCTGGCACCCCATACCCACCCTGAACCCTAAAATAGCCCCCTGACATCCGAAAACCCACACCTGCCCTAAACCCTAAAATTACCCCTGGCACCCCAAAACCCATACCCATGCTGAACCATAAATTCCCCTGGCACCCGGGCGTGGCTACGCAGGCGATCGTAATGGCCGCCTGATTGTAGAGCTCCGCCGGACGGGCTGAAAGACGGCGACATTTCCATGTGATCCGGCGCTGCCAGGGGTCTGCAAATGCCCGCCTCTGTCCCCGGGGGCCGTGGAGTGCTGATGGTCGCTGCCTGAGATTGGGGGACGGCGTAGACGTTGAGGCTTGCGGAGGGGTGGTGGGGCCTGTCGGGTCCCGCCGGACGTGCACCCTAACGCGCCGGAGCGCCTGGTGAGTCTCCCTCGGGTTCCTGCGCCCCCCCCTTGGCATTCGGGTTGCTGTTGTGCCCCCCCCGGTCCGTTGCTGGTCCCGGGCGGGTCCCTTTGGTGGGGGTTTTTGGCCCCCGGTGCTGCTCCGGACCTTCGGGCCTGGTCCGGCCTCGGGAGCCGGGGCCTCGATTTCTGGGCCTGCCTGGACTGGGTGGTGACGGGCGGGGGGCGGCGGGCGGCTGTCCGGGGTGCGTTCGGGGGGTGGCGGGGGGTGCGCGGGGGGGTCTCTCGGGGGTCTCTAGAGCGGCCCCGCATATCTCCGTCTGGTGGGGGCTCTACATTCTCGCCCCCGCCATTGTCTTTTGCCATCGACACACTCCTGTTCCCTGCGCTGCCCATACCTTTGCTCCTGCTGCTGCCCCCTCATCCTACCGGCCGGCTGGAGGCAGGATGGGCCCACCAGCCACAACGCGACGGAAGGACCCCACTCAGAAGAAGCTCAGCTTCGATAAACCCCCCATCTGCTCGGCCGACAATCAGACTGCCAGACCTGCTGCTTCGGCTAGCCCTGCGCCACCGGACATGGCGGGGATGGTGGCTGAAATGCTTGGTGAGATGCGAGCGGGGTTCAAGGCCATTGACTCCCGCTTTGACGCCCTTGATCAGAAGATGGCCGAGATGGGCGCGAAAATTCAGTCTCACGACCGGCGTCTGGATTTGGCTGAGTCCCGAGTCTCTGATCTTGAAGATGGTGCTACTTCCACGCTGAAACGACTGGAGCGAGTGGAGAAGATCCTCAAGGAGGTGGCCATTAAGAACGAGGATTTGGAGGCGCGCAGTAGGCGCAATAACATTCGCATTCTTGGTGTGGCGGAGACGACGGCCACTGGCCGCTTTGACACTTTTGTGGAGCAGCTTCTGATCGAATTGTTTGGCAGGGACACCTTTACAGCTAGCTTCGTGGTGGAACGGGCGCATAGATCATTAGGCCCTCGTCCTGCCCCGGGCCTGCCACCTCGCCCCATCATTGCCAGACTCATGAATTTTAGAGATAGGGATGCTGCCCTGAAGGCCGCTCGTGAGGCGGGCGAAGTGAAATGGCAGGGTGGGGTACTTTCTTTCTTTCCTGACTTCACGTTGATGGTGCAAGACGCCCGTCGTAAGTACACTGGTGTTAAGGCCTCGCTGCGCAAGCTGGGACTGCGCTATGGCATGCTGTACCATGCCAGACTGAGGGTGGACGTCGATGGCAAGTTTCGCATCTTTGACTCCCCCACCGAAGCACAGGAGTTCTGCCTAGCCTATAAAAACAGAGGGTCTCCGCGGTCCTTGGACAGAGCGCAGCAATCCCCTAAAAACATGGACTCGCAGGCTAGCGCTGACCTTTTTGCTGAGAGCGGGCAGGGCTGACTTCTGCCTATTTTTCGATAGGCCACTCATTAATACCCTGTACTGCTAACTGCTCGATTCCTCTGGCAGGGCCCTTACACGTTGATATGATTTGAATGTCGACCTGATTGTTGCGTCTGCCCGGCGGAGCGTTGCCTCCCCCCATGGCGCGAGCCGTTTGGTGCTCATTTCTGAGACTGTTTTTCTTTTGCAAGATTTGCATTGGACTCTTACTTCTTTCTACTACTGTTGGTATTGTTTTTTGGGTCGGGTGGTGCCTCCGTGGGGTTTCCGTGAGACTGGGTGGTGGGTGGGTAGGGGAGGGTGTTTCACGCATTAGTTGGATTGTTTCTGTGCATGCTTTGTTTTTTGTTTCGAGAGATGTCTGTTTTGCGGGAGGGTGGCGGCGGGTACACACAAGACTGTTCACTGATATCCTGTACGGTTTTGCATGGCTAGGGTAGGCCAGCAACCTGGTCCTTCCAAACTGGTGCTGATGTCGTGGAATGTCCGGGGACTCAGCGACACTAGAAAACGGAAGCAAGTCCTGAACTATGCAGCCCGACATGGGGTTGATGTGTTGTTCCTCCAGGAAACACACCTGGGACAGGCTGATTCCGCTATGGTTGCCAGGGGTTGGGGCGCACACAGGTTCTTCACCAACTACAGCAGGTATGCGAGAGGGGTGGCCATTTTAGTGCACCGAGGGGTCCCTTACGTGCACTCTGACTGCATTCTTGATAAAGAAGGTAGATATGTGGTGGCCACTGGGACTCTTCTCGGCTTCAAGATTACTTTTGTTGTAGTGTATGGGCCCAATACTGACTCCCCTGCCACGCTCCAGTGTCTTCATGACGATTTGCTACGCATCGACACTGACATGTTGGTGGTGGGTGGAGATTTTAATTTGTTGATGGACCCAGCACGGGATAGCACCTCTACATCACCGGACTGCAAACCTCGCTCCCGTGCTGTGCTCTCAACCATGTGTGCACACTATCCCCTTATTGATATCGAGGCCCGGCTTCATCCCCAATCGCCCGCTTACACACATCATTCTGGGTATCATAATACTAGCACCAGGATCGACTAGTGGCTCCTCTCCCCGGGTGTGGTGGGTTGGGTGGATACTCACTCTATGCTCCCCCGTACCTTTTCAGACCACTCTCCTCTACTTTTGACTCTGCTAGTTCCTAGACTGGGAGGGTACGAGGGACAATGGCGCTTCCCTGGCAAGGCATTGGCTGACCCGGTTTTTAAGGAGGACATTCGCAAGGCGATTGAGGACTATTTTGAGTTTAACTCAGGCACTGTCGACACATGGGCCACACTGTGGGAGGGTTTCAAGGCCACCATCCGGGGGGTATGCATCACGAAATACATTGGGTCATTGCGCGAGATCCGCGCCACAATGTCTCGTATCGAGAATGACATTGCAGCGTTGGATAGTTCTGGCCTCCCGGACCCTGATGGCGCCTTGGAGACCAAACGTCTGGGATTGCTGCAAGATTTCAGGGACGCCGCAGACAGGGAACTACACTACTTGCACACTCAACACGCAGCTAGACAACACGGGGAGGGTGACAGACCTGGCAAACTCCTAGCACAGCTATTACGCCCCCCCCGGCAGGCCTCCTATATTACCGACTTGCTCGATGACTCTGGCGTTCGCCACCAGACCACTCCTTTCATATGCGCTACTTTCCTGTCCTACTATAAAACGTTATACACCTCCTCCTTGCCTGATGACCGCCGTGATCCTGGCCCGTACATTGATGAGATCGCCATGGTGTTTTTGGAAAAAGGCATGCAGGATTTCCTTGCCGATCCCATCACGCCCGAGTACATTATTGAGGCTATTGACGCCTTGAAGGGCTCCTCGGCTCCTGGGCTGGACGGCTTTTCGGCTGACTTTTATAAGGAGTTCAAAGACGAGTTGGTGCCCCACCTTGTGGAGATGTACTCAGAGGCATTAGAGACTGGCGTCTTGCCTCCCACACTTCGAGAGGCGGTGATCGTGCTGCTGCCCAAACCTGGTCGTAACCCGTCCCACTGTGGCTCTTACAGGCCCTTATCGCTGCTTAACCTTGACTGCAAAATCTTGGCCAAGGTTCTCGCTATTCGCTTGTCGCTCCTGATGGAACAGATTATTTCCCCCGCCCAATCCGGGTTCGTCCCCCACCGCTCCACCTCCCTTAACCTTAGAACTCTCTTTTCTGTCCTACACAGAATAGACCCGGACACACCAGCGGCGGCGGTGTTTTTGGACGCCGAGAAGGCCTTTGACTCCCTGGAGTGGCCTTTCTTCCTGTCCGTCATGCGGCGGATGGGCATGCCCGCAATGTTCATTGCCACTGCTGAACTGCTCTACACCGCCCCTCGGGCGAGACTACGCCTTAATGGCACCATCTCTGATAGCTTCCCCCTCTCGAGGGGCACCCGACAGGGCTGCCCTCTCTCCCCGCTGTTATATATCCTAGCCATGGACCCTTTGGTTCGGCACCTTCAGGAGAGGCATTTGCATCGTGGCCTCCAGTTTCGTACTGGCCCGCTCCTCGTCTCTTTATATGCGGACGACACCATACTTTATGTCCGGTTCCCTGAGACGAACCTGGAACCTCTTCTCCTCGAGATAACCCGGTTTGGGGAGTACTCTGGCCTTCGCATCAACTGGCGCAAGTCTGATATCTTCCCCCTTACGCCCGCCACAGTTCGTTGGGACAGTCCATTCCCACTCGACTGGAACACGGACTCGGTGAAGTATCTCGGTGTCCACATACACCTGGATACAGTCTCCATGGTCCGCCTGAACTACGGTCGGGCCTTGGACTTTCTGGAAGATAGCCTTGCCCACTGGCTTCGCCTTCCTCTTTCCATGGCGGGACGCATAGCTATCATTAAGATGGTGGTACTTCCCCGCTTCCTATACCTGTTCCACAACTTGCCGATCCCACTGACCAAGACTTTCTTCACCCAGCTGCGCTCACTGTTGCTGCGGCTAGTTTGGGGGGACAAGAACCCGAGAGTCTCCTGGCGAACACTGACTCTGCCCTATGAACGGGGCGGTTTTGGAGTACCGGACTTTCACCTTTACTATCTTATTGCCCAGTGCGCTTACGCACACCCCTGGTTTCACCCGGATGCCCGGATACCCCATTTGCGTCCGGAGGCGGACATGGCGTGGCCAGTTGCCCTCAGGATGCTACTGCCCAAGGGACTGCCCCGTGACCCTCAGGATATTCAGACTGCCTCCACCACTTCCTGGGCTTGGATGCAGCTGCGTCGACTGCTCCGGAAAGAGGTGTTATACTCGCCGGCCCTCCCACTCCCGAACCCCCACTGGCTCCCCATCACTTCTGAAGCAGTGGTCTGTCGTACTCTTTCCAAATACCAGCTTAACACCGTGGGAGATTTGTTCCCGGAGGGACACGTCTTTTCGGTCTCAGAGGACCACCGGTTTACCGATCGAACGTTCATGGACTCATTCGTTCTTACCCGGTTGAGGTCCATGCTCAGAACACAGTTTCCTACTTTCCCACTCCCTCCCGACGACTTGGAGGCCCTGACCTTCTTGATACAGTCCCCCAGTGGTGCGCATGTTGTGTCAAAATTGTACAAAATATGTGTGGCTGCTCTTCCTGCCCCAGACACGCGGGTGCGTGCAGCGTGGGAGGCGGATCTGGGCGGACCCATTACTGACGACCAATGGTCCGCTTGCTGCCGGGCCACCAAAGACGTCTCCATCAACACCAGACACAAACTAATTCACTTCAAGTTTTTACGGCGGTTATACTTCACACCTGCCTTGGCTCACAGACTCGACCCATCAAGGCCGCATCACTGTCCCAAATGCAATGCCCCACACGCTGACTTTGCCCACCTCGCATGGACGTGTCCCAAACTGCAGGACTACTGGTTGCAGGTACACCATATACTGGGTAACATTTTAGATTGTGTCCTGAGTCCCCTGCCCGAGATTGCATTGATGGGGTATGTTGTTGAGTTTCCCCGAGGAAACTGGCTGCCATTGGTTTTCTGCTCGCAAAAAGGGAAATTGCTATGCTCTGGGGTTCTAAGCGCATTCCCACCTCGAAGGCATGGCTCCGCAGTCTGGCCCAGTGTAACATGAATAATGCGGAATACTCCGCACAGCTCCCAACCGCTTCGCGCCCAGTCGACATATGGGGCCCCTACAGACAGTACATTTGCAAGCTAACACAGGCGGCGCAGTCCCGGGCGGCGAGCTCTCTGGTTCCGGAGGGGGTGGGTTAGCTGCTCTTCCCCTGGCTGATCTTCATTGTCAACTGTGCTTACATTGGCTACTGTTTGCCGTGCCTGCTCTACTTACACTCAATTCTTGGTCACCCAGACATCCTATGGCCACCCATGCAACCAATGTTACCATCTTGTCATGTTCGATGTGTTGTTGTCCGCTCTCTCTCCCTTGTAGGCATCTCTCTAGTTGATGGTTTTTTTTGGGGGTTTTTTGCATTTATTTATCTCTTTGCATCGCCTGTGTACATGTACGTATTTTTGGCAAACTAGAAAACGGAAAAATGTAGTTTCTAGAATGTGTTGCTCCGCTCATCATATTGTTGGTCACATCTAACCATGTTTTCATTTTGTATTCCTGTTCATATTGTCGCTGATTTTCTTTACACGCTAAGTGACTGTTTACTCCTATGTACCAACCTAATGCGAATAAAGAGATTTAAAAAAAAAAAAATTCCCCTGGCACCCCATAACCCATACCCACCCTGAACCATAAATTCCCCCCTGGCACCCCATAACCCATACCCACCCTGAACCCTAAAATTGCCCCCTGACAACCCAAAACCCACACCTGCCCTGAACCCTAAAATTACCCCTGGCACACCAAAACACATACCCACGCTGAACCCTAAAATGTCCCCTGGCATCCCAAAACCCATACCGACCCTGAACCCTAAAATTGCCCCCTGGAACCCCAAAACCCATACCCGCTCAGAACCCTAAAATTACCCCCTGGCACCCCAAAAAAAATGAACACTACAAACTTACACTACATTTGCATATTTAGAGGGGACTGTCCTCTTTGACGTTTCTATGTATGTAAGTCAAGAACAACATTCACAGTAACCTAGATATGCAGGCAGTAGGTAATACTGTGCTGAAAAATGCATTAAAGTTACTGGAACTTACACAAAAAACTGCTGCCTGCTCTTCTGATACTATACTGTGGAGTCTGGCTGATCAGCAGCACCGTGTCCTGGCATCCAGCCCCTCCCGAAGGTCTCACTGTGAAGATCAATGTGGGTCAAATGCACAGACAGCAGGGGGAAAGGGATGGCCAGTGCAGGTGAAGCTTTTCCTTTGTAAATTAATTCCTGCTGGCGTCATAGCCCAGGGTTTGCTGTCTGTGCACTTGTATGGAATACACATCTATACAAGTGCCCAGACAGCACACCCTGGGCTAAGATGCCAGCAGAAATTCCTTTACAAAGGAAAAGCATCACCTTAACTGGCCATGCCTTCCCCCTGCTGTGCACATCTTCACACCCCATGCTCACAACCCATCAAGTGCTTAGGTGAAATCCCTGCCTTCAGGCAAGGATTTCACCCCTGCGCCACTCTAAAGGAAACACAAGAGGTCAGGGCAGGGGGGTTCACTCGCTGAAACTATTCAGAGGCTGGCTGTCTGGCTCGGGCTGCTGGGCCTCTCTGAAATCATTAAAACCATTACATTCTCGATCGGATGCGCAGCCTTCTTGCACCATTTCAGTGCGTGTCATCTTAGCCCGGGCAGAGGAGGCGACGGGGGGGGCTGAAGCCCGGTGAGCCCAATGGGTGTTGCGCGCCTGATATAGATATATATATACACATATATATATATATGTATATATATATCTATATATAAATATATATATAGATATATATATACATCTGCGTGATCAAGGCTTGTGAGAAGCCGAAACATGTAGCAATCGAATAAACACCCTTGGATGTTTCCTGACTGGCGTTTCTGTGGCAGCTACTGAGAGCGTGTGTATTTTGCTGTTTTGAACTTTATATATATACATATATATATATGTATATATATCTATATCTATCTATCTATCTATCTATCTATCTATATAGTTATATATATATCTATACTACT
Source organism: Lissotriton vulgaris (assembly GCF_964263255.1). Lineage (NCBI taxonomy): Eukaryota > Metazoa > Chordata > Amphibia > Caudata > Salamandridae > Lissotriton > Lissotriton vulgaris. The sequence continues at coordinate 280,261,739 of NC_141685.1, read as the reverse complement.
ATTATAAAGGAAGAACTTTGAACCTTTGAGGCGGGTAAACTCGGGAACCACAGCGCCAATCCACACACCCGATACATCGTTGTAATCGTCATGGTTTGCAGATGGACATAGGCTATATAAACTTAAAAAATATACGTTATTTAAAAAATGTACCGGAAAAAAAAAGTAGTCCCTTGGAAGAAGCGCCGGCCTAGACGTGCGTGCTGACGTGAGGAGCGCAGGGAGGAGCGGCGTCCAGCAGCGCGAGGAGGACCGGCGGACATGGAGCGGGGAGGAGCGGCGTACAGGCGGCGAGGAGCGGCGGACAGGCGGTGAGGAGCGGCAGGCAGGCGGGGAGGAACAGTGAGCAGCGGAAAAATGAAGCAAAAAATGACAATCGTGAGCAAGAGGAAGCAAACGGAGCATTACAAAAGTGAGCCAAACGGTGCATTACAGGAAGAAAAAGTTACGTGTGCAGGTTACCAAAGGTTTGAAAGTAAACATAGAGGTATAGGAGGAAAAATGGACGTGTGCAGGTTACAAAAGCATACAAAGTAAACATAGAGGTATAATACTGCAATATATCGAGGAAGGCTCCGGGGGACCCACGGACAACGTCGGGGCGGGCGGGGGCCCTGAAGCCTAATTGCTCTCGGACAACGTCGGGACGGGCTGCTAGTTTTATATAAACGAGTACAGTGAGGCCTGTTGTTGATTGCCGAAAATTACCCAATTAATTTTAGCTTGTTTTGTTAACTGGATTTTTTAATTCCAGGTTACCTCCGTTCTTGATTTGCTGCTAAATAGAATGCTTTGCGAGAAGTTGTCCCTCCAACGATAAATACATGATTGCAACAAGCTAAAAGTTCAACAAAACAGACTTGCACAGTGTTAAGTAGCGGGCCCTGGGCCCACTGGCTAAAGAGACACTGACACTAGTGTCATCACAGTCGAGGTGCGAAATATGGATTCCGCGAGGGAAGGCCGATGCCGAGTAACAATTTACTAAATATCTCTGGAGGAGCAGGAAGAGGTGCAGTACCACTGGCAGTCCCCAGAGGTCCCTGTAGAGTCTGAATAGGGCTGCACGGACACAGTACCGCAGGCTGTCCCCAGAGGTCCCTGTAGAGTTCTATAGCAGCAACTACACTGGTGATCGCAATAAAGGCCTGGGGCCTCATTTATGAGGCTGTGCGTCACTTTTACGCCGCCGGTGCGTCACTTTTTGTGACGCACCAGTGGCGTAAAAAATGCACCTTGTTGTGCCATATTTACATCTAGTTAGATGCGTGACTTTGTAAACCCCCGCGCCACATAATACCAGCATCAGGTATAATGTGTGGAAAGGGGGGCGTATTGACGCAAGAAAGGGTCGTAGAAGTGACGAAGTGAAATCTATGAGATTTCACTGCGTCACTTTTAGGGCGCCGTTGCGTCAAAATCTTGCGCCTGCCTCACAGCAGGTGTTAGACTGACGCAGGCCCTTTCACATGGGGCTTGCCCCATGTGAAAGGATGCATTGCTGGAGTTGCGTCGCTTTTGTGACACACTCCAGCAATGCGTCACTTTTGTGCTTAAAGATACGTCAGAAATACTGACGTATCTGTAACTCCTTGCAACATGATACGTCATACATTAAATATGACACATCAGGAATGTCGCAAGGAGTGCGCACTACTGAGAAGTGACGCATCGCTGCTTTCACGCAGCGATGCGTAATTTCTCAGAAATGAGGCCCCAGCTCTCTGCTTTCACATATATATATACATACATACATATATATATATATGTGTATATGTATATGTATATATATATATATATATATATATATATATATATATATATATATATATATACAAAACCACCTCCCCCGAAGACGAAAGTGAAGAGGCCACAACAGGGGAGCAAGTGGAAACACCTTTATTCCATGGCACAAGTTAAGGTAATTCTCCATCACCCGCTTTCGGCGAATGCATTTCGGCGTTTCTGTAGTCTTCCTCAGCGCCAGGGTGTGTGTGAATCAGGTGTCGGGTGGTTATCAAAGATAAAGGGGAAGATTTATGTCGGACTTGCGGCACTTTTGCGCCGCCGTTGCGTCACTTCTGTGACGCAGCGGCGGCGTAAACCCTGCGCCACGTTGCGGCATACTTACATTGTGACGCATTGATGGAGATGCGTCACGGTGTAAGGCCCTTCGCCACATGAAACCTACGTCAGGTTTCATGTGGGCGTTTCCACACGGGGGGCGTTCCGTGGCAGGAACGCCCCTGAAAAGTGACTCAGTGAAATCTACAAGATTTCACTGAGTCACTTTCCCAACACTGATGCGTCAAATCCCTGCGCCTGCTTGAAGCAGGCGTAAGGTTTGACGCACCACGTTAGAGATAGGGCAAGTTGGAATAGTGCTGGAGTTGCGTGCCGCACGCAACACAACTTCAGCACTGCGCCAACTTTACGCCCTAGATGCGACACGCATCTGTTTATTCCTGCGCCATGGTGCGCTGCATTGCAAATGGGGCGTATCATGGGTGGCGCAAGGATAAACTTGCGCGCCGTATCTTTCCTGGCGCATCTCTGCTGATTTGCAGAGATGCGTCAGGCAACATAAATCTGCCCCAAAGTATCTAGCCCCCTCCTGATTAGTAGTGCGCTGCTCCGCCCCCAAAAGGTAGATACCAATCGCATGTATCCCTAGCAGGTCGCTTCATGTACTGCGCCTTCCAGTCCCAGCATGCAATGGTTTTAGTCTTGTCTGGTGGATACTGTGCAGGGTGGATTGGCGCTACGTTGGTAAAGAACTCCCAAGTCCTGATGCGACTGGAATGAGATTTCTCCTCCAGTCCCCAACTGTTTCAACCTCCCTATCCCGGGGATCCATTAGGCGGGGGCAAGGATGGCAATCATACCTCGCCCAATGTGAAGTCAAATGGCCTCAGCACCGCCCCATCTCTTCCGGGGCTAGTAGGTGGGCTCTGGTAATTCCTGCAACCCAGATCCAAAACGAAAGTCCACTGAAGTAGAGACCAGTGAACCAGAGCCTGCATGTAGAAACGGGGGCCTCTTGTGCGCGACACTGGATATATATATATATATATATATATATATATATATATATATATATATATATATATATATATATATATATATATATATATATGTATATGTGTATAAAAATATAAATACATGTGATCAAGGCTTTTGAGAGCCGATACGCGTCATGGCTGACTGGTGTTGGGCAATAAAATAACATCACCAAGATTTTGGGTCTCGCTTCTTCCTTCTGCACGGCAAGATTGGTCGTGTTCGGACGATTACATACTGCATATATATATATATATACTGTCTCAACCTTGAAAAAAAAAGTCTACATATATATATATTGTGCTCCAAATTCTTCCCCACTTGCAAAAGAATTATCCACACTCGCAGGGTTGATTTCCAAGGGTTGTTTTATTTTACAACAACAGACAGACGCGTTCGCGTTTCGGCACACAGCCTTTCTCGATGTCAGTAGCCACTAGACATCGGCATGTATTTAAAACATTATCCTCGCAATAAAGGAAGGACTATAGCTTACTGACATTAACCAGCGCCATCTTGGAGTGATATATGTTGTCATAAATATGATCGATCTTATGTATGTTATTCATTTTCACATACACTTTATATACTCCATTACCCAAGTAAAATCAACTCTGTGAGATATAAGCAATTTATCATCATCCCACATGTAAAATTCTCATTTTTATATATTGAATTACTCGGTTTCAAAACAAAATTGAGCCGTGTATCGGCTATTATCCTCCCTTTGATGTTATTCAGGTCTGTGTTCAAACAAGTTAACCATTAACATACCATCTTTTCTGTATAAACATTTCTATACTTTTCTCTTATTTCATTTTTTCTCTTATCAAATTCATATTCATAGAGCCCACCAAGGCACATCTCTTGACTTGAAATAAAAATTCAAAATCACAAGTTAATCTCAAATCCAAAAAGATAACATCATTTCATCCAGATTTAGATCAAAACACTGTTTCTTATGTACATATATACAAATATACATATATACAAATAGAGCTGTCACAGTCCTAGCATCTTTAGCAGTGTCATCATTGTGTTATTATCCAATACTTATGTTCCAGTCTGCACCATAAGGTCTTCCCCACTGTTCATACCCCAAGGGGTTTTGGTATGGAGGTCAATAATGTACCTCGATTCCAATCTTCGAAGTTTCTTTAATCGATCCCCCCCCTCTGATATTATCAGGAACTAGGTCAAGTCCAAAACAGAGTAACTGATTCCGATCACTTTTATGTTTTCCGTAAAGTGTCTTGCGACCGGATATGCCTGGTCCACCTTGTGTATTGCCCTCATGTGTTCTAATATCCGCGTTTTAAATGGGTGCACTGTACTACCTATGTAGCGCAACCCACAAGGGCAGACAAAACAGTACACCACATATGGTGTACTGCAAGTGATAAACTTCCTGATTTTCTTGACCATACCGGTGTCTTGAATAGTATATGTAAGCGCTCTTTTTCTGTTACAACACGCTTTACATTTATTACAGGGGAAAAAACCTTTCATGTCCTTCAGGGTATTAGTCTTAGATGGTATCTTTTCTAGATGACTTCGTACCAATTGATCTCGGATGGACCTGGCCTTTTTAAATGTGACCAAAGGGAAATTGGGAACATCCCCACCTATGACATTATCCATTTTAAGGATATGCCAGCTTTTTCTCAGCATGTGTTTTAAATGATTTGCCTCTGCTGAATATGGGGTAATCAGTCGGAATTTACCTCCTTCTATTTTCTTGTTCTTACTTTGACCCAATAAGACATCCCTTGTCATTGCTCTTACTTTACACAGTGTTTTGTTCAGGGTGACAGGATTATAACCCCTTACAATGAATCTAGCTACACTCTCGGATGCTGCCGTTTCAAAGTCACAATCGCGTGTGCAATTCCTCCTGAGTCTATGTAACTCCCCATAGGGGATACTTTGCACTAGTTTGGGGGGGTGGCTGCTCGTTGCATACAATATCGAATTGACAGCCGTGGCTTTTCGATATAAAGAAGTCTCAATCTTGCCCCCAACAACTTGCACTCTCAGGTCCAAGTAGTCCACTGCCACTGGACTAATTGCCCCCAAAAAGTGCAAGTTGTGATCGTTGTCATTTAAGTTGGCAATGTAGTGACATGCAGTCTTCTCAGTCCCTTGCCAGATGATAAATAAATCATTGCTATATCGATGCCATTTTATCACCGAGCCACTTGATATGTCATCCTTGTAGGTTCTGGGCACCTGCTCCTCCCACCAGCCAATGAACAAGTTTGCGTAGCTGGGAGCGAAGCAGGTGCCCATGGCCGTACCAGACACCTGTTTGTAGTATTCATCTTCAAAAAGGAAAATGTTGTTAGTTAAGCAAAAATGCAAAAACTCAATCAACATACAATTGTGTTGCGCATATCTTAAGTGTCTTTTCTTTAGATAGACAGTAACCGCCTCTATCCCCTTTGAATGTTCAATACAGGTGTAAAGACTCGTTATATCAAGCACAACAAGTAGGTAGTCAGATTGCCATTGTACATTTTGGATTTTATTTAAAAAATCCTTGTTGTCTTTCACATGGGAAGATAACTTAGTCACCAATGTTGCCAGAAAATAGTCAAGGAACTTTGAAAATAGTTCCGTCAGTCCCTGAACTGAAGAGACAATTGGTCTCCCAGGTGAATGCAAGTTGTCTTTATGTATTTTGGGAATGTGGTAAAATGTGGGGCAAGTAGGGTTGGAGTTGCGAAGATATAGATGTTCTTCATTCCCAAGCATTCCTTTATTATACCACTTATTTATAAGTTCATCATATGCTTGGATACTTTGTTGGTATACTTTAAAAGTGGTTTTCTGATAACAACTGCCATCCTATAATTGCCTAATAGCCTCAAGGTGGTATTGTTCCCTTGTTTGCACCACCACATTCCCCCCTTTGTCCGAGTGTTTTATAATAATGGACTTGTCATTAGCCAGTGTGTTCAACGCGGTTTTCTCATCTTGTGAAAGATTCCTTCCATTGATATGTGTCCTCTGTTTTTTACGGAACTGTAGGAGATCCTTCATCATTTCCTCTGCAAAGGTATCTAGGGCATCAAATGGCATCTGTGGGTTGAAGGTAGAGCACGGCTTGAATGGACTTTCTTCGCGATCCTGCTCTATCCCCACATTGATCGCACGCTGTACCACATCCTGGCTCATTACATCACCCATCATTACTTCAGTTCTTACATTCTCCAATGCTTCTATGCCTGGGAGATCATTGACAACGAGATCATCAGTGACTGTTAGTCACGCCGTTGGCTTCTTGTTGTCCTTCAAATGAGTTCTAATTGCGCTTGCAGGTAGTCCAGAATGCCGCTGCCAGGTTTGTCCTGGATCTTCCTAAACGCACCTCAGCCACAGCGGCCAGAGAGCTGTTGCATTGGCTTCCTGTTGAGGACCGCATTCACTTTAAGACCCTATGTATGACATACAGGGCTTTAGCTAAAAACAGTCCCACTGGTGTAGGATCCATCCTGTCCCACTACACTCCCTCTAGGGATCTGCGTTCCTCTGGCAGACTCCTCCTATCTACCCCCCGTTTCAGGAAACGAAATGGGGTGGCAGGGCCTTCTCCACCTTGGCCCCCAAGTGGTGGAATGCCCTCCCGCTGTAAATAAGATCCCTACCCACTCTTCAGGCATTCAGAAGGGCTCTGAAAACACATCTCTTTGCGCAGGCGTATCTGTAGTGGTGTATTGCTTACATTTATGATGTGTTTTGTTAGGCGCCTTGATGCCTTCAGGTTATTGTTTGCGCGGTATACATTTTTATTCAATTCAATTCAATTCAAGTACTTATGTAGTTTCAGCTTTCTTACGAAACTAAAGAGATCAATCCTAGTCTGAGTGTATTCAAGATGGGAATCAGGGCAGAATGTCAATCCCAAACTCAGCACTTTGTGTTCCAAGTCAGTAAGTGGTCTTGTTGTTAAATTTACCACCATGAGATTAGTTGTTTCCACTATCTCCTGTTGGTTCTCCTGCGGTTGGTCCAGGTTGTGCTTTTGGGCTTTAATACCACCACCGGATCTTCTAGTCCTCCTACGCTTGTTTCTGGGGGCTTGTTTTTCCCCCCTCGTAGCCAGGATTGCCTGATGACTTGAAACTCGGTCTGAAAAGGGGTCTGCTTGTTAAACCCACTTGCGACGTGCATCGCTGGTTCATCACTGGATTCGTTACCCGTCAAGTCAGATTCCGATGTCACAACTGTTTGTGCCGGCATTTTTGTTTTGGAACTCAATTCTTTACGGGAAACGTCACATTTTTTTGCGTAAATTAGCACTCTGCTCTGAGTATAATCTCGTTCGTCTCTTTGAAACTTCTCTTGCATGCAAGATTTTATTTTCTGTTCATATTTTAACAATATTGGTTTCATTTGTTCCATTGCTTCAGTTATTTTTTTGTCATCTTCCTCTTTGTGCAAATCTTCTTCCAGCTGCTTAATCTCCGCTAGTGTCTTTTCGCGGTCGCTCCATGCGTACTTCACCAACAAGCCCAATGTTCCTTTGCAATAGTGGGCCGTGTGTTCCGCCCAGTCAGTCAATAGTTGGGGATGAGGGTTCTCATACGAGGGGACAGTATATACTCTTAATCCTCTTGGGACTCTATCCACCTCAATGTATCCCTGTAAGCTTGTAGCCTCCCACCATTTCCTGATCTCGCGTTCGTATAAACGCTCTAATTTCAACATTATGTCGTTGAATTTGGTCTTGGGTTGTTTCGGATCCGGCATGCTGGCTTGGACTCCACCCACATTTTGTTTTTTAAACATACCTTTGGCATCTTCATGCCTGGTTGATTCGCAGAACATGCTGTTGTCTATTGGCTGTTGTCTAGGACTCTCTGACTGTTTAAATCTCGCAACCTCTTATTGGTAATATCGCCCCTTACGTCGCGCTGCCACACATAACTGTCTTTTATTCTTCAGAACAGAAGGAGATTGTTAGCTCACCCGATCGCGGTTCTCCCAATTCACTGCGCTTCTTACGACGTGCCGCTCGTCGTTCCCCGCAATTAGTTCCCCTTTATCCCTTCTCCTTGTGGTAGGCGCGGTGCAGCCGTTTTAACGCCCGTTCAGGACACAGCTCCTTTTTCCACAGTCCTCGGTGCACTCTTCAACGGGTGCAGACAGCGGTCGTGGACGCCGCCAATTATTGTGCTCCAAATTCTTCCCCACTTGCAAAAGAATTATCCACACTGGCGGGGTTGATTTCCAAAGGTTGTTTTATTTTACAACAACAGACAGACGCGTTCGCGTTTCGGCACACAGCCTTTCTCGATGTTGATATATATATATGGAGAGTTTTTTTCCAAGGTTGAGACAGTTCCTAACGGTGATACAGAAAAACCAAATCAAAGATGTTTGCTGTGAGGTGCGGTTCATTCACTACTTTATATGGGTGGTGCTGTGTCATCGTTGGGTCATATATTTTTATTTACACTTGCATTCACATGGCCCTTTCTACATTTTTATTTGCCTCCTGGGGAGACCTTTTTCTATGTGATTTTTTTTAAAGACGGTGAGGCAAGTTATCAACACTTTGTGGCAGATTTATTAAATCTTTGTGCTGGTGCAGTCATGGAAAATGACGCAAACCACTGCTTTACTATTTGGAATTTCCGAGCCTCATTTACAAAGAAATGACTCTGTGCCACAAGCCATTTTGCTGCGCTGAGCGGCTTCATTTTAAAAGCACAAAGATGCCTCATTTTAACAACAATACAACACATTCATGTGCTTTCCCCTGCACTGGCGCACAATTAGATGCCTTGGACCAGTCCAGGCACCCTTGCGTCATGTTGCAAGGGTGCCTGCGTTGTGGGGATGATTGTTTTTGTGCATGAAGGGGCAGCTTCCAGCACAAACATACCCATTAATGGCGTTTTCCTCTTTCCTTGTACATATGGGTATGCACACAGCACCGCCAGTGCGTCAAAAGAACTGATGCACCCCCGGCCCAACAGCCTTGTAAATGAGGCCCTTCATTTGCACCAAAAAGTAGCCTTAAATGTAAAAACAATGGGGCATATTACCAAGGGTGGTAATAGGCAATTATTGCCGGTTTAGCAGCCGTTTTCGGCTGCTACCGCCGATAACTCTATCGCTCTATTAGCAAGCTGTCGCTAACTGATGTTAGCGACAGCTTTTAGGCGATAGCGAGCGATTTGGGGCCCACTTTAAATGTCAGCGATATTTATCGCTAATGACATGCAAAGTGGGCGTACCCAACCTGTTAGCGACTGAAAGCAGTCGCTAACATCCCTATCGCCTATTAGCTAGGCAGGCGTAGCGATGGAAATATTCCCGCTATCGCCAAACACCAATGCCTGCTCAGACCAGTTCTTAGCCATGTTATCCAATGGGAGGTGGATAGCATGGTTAAGAGCATTTCGTTGCTAATGCCTGAATATTGCTGTATTGTCAGCGATATTCACGCATTTCGCCGCTATCGCTGGATATTTTAGCACAATGGAGAAAAACGTTGCTAATAGCATGTTTTCTCCGCTAACATATCCAAGGATAGGCAGCGATAAAAAAATCGTCGCTAAGCCTCTTTAGCGATAATTATCGCTACTTGTTGGTAATCTGCCCCAATAACTGTTTGTGTTACTTTGTATTATTTTGTGTCAAGCAGGAGTCCCGTGGGTAGTGCATGGCATCACCACACTCCCACCCAGCCTTTTTGATTCGAATCCCTTGCTACTAAAATTGTTGTACAGGGATTTGTGCCACAAATTAACATCCCCTCAAGGCAAGCTCTATGTGACTTATTTATAAGCCCAGTGCGTCACTTTTTTGGACTCACCGGCGGCGCAGCGTGCCTGCCCTTACTTACAAGGCCACATAAAGTCACCCTGCATGGCTTTTCATGGCATTGCAATTATGGCCTCCTCTCATGCGTTACTCTGCATGAAGGGGTGCTCCATGGGTGTTGCTGTGTCTGGTCCCATGAAACATCCATTGAACCTGACGCATTACCAGATTTACAATGTTTGGTAAACCTGGGAATGTGTGAGATTCCTACGCCTCCCCAGGGGAGGCACAACATGGAGAAATACCTTAATTTCTACGTGTTTTTCCTTTTTCGATGTGTGCTGTATTATGCAGCACACATTGAAAGAGGAAAACATCTCTCGTGAAGGAAGGTGTCCCTTCCTGCACAAAAACAATCACCCCTACAACGCAGACACCCTTGCACCATAGCGCCGGGTTGGCGCTTGGAAGTCCATTGTGCGCCAGTGCAGGGGAAGGCTTGCTGCAATGCTGTGCATCAAAATATTGTAAACCGGGCCCAAGTTAGAGCTTGGGTTTTATTTTTCCAAACTTTAGGTATATGTTGTGCCAAAGCAAAGTGACATATAACAGCTCAAAGTGTGGATACAATATTTAGGGTCAGATTTATGATTGAATTGTGTTGCCTTACATCAGGAAACGACAAAATAATCCATAAGACAGATTTACCAAGCAGTGCAAGGCCACCTTGTGCAGCCCTGCATGGCTAGGTAAATGTGAAGTAACACAAGGTAAGTTCTCTGTCGTGGGGGGCATATTGTCAAGAACTGACCCATCACCATGAGCAGCGATGCGTCAGATTTCATGCGCCTGCCGCACAGGCCCACACTCCCGTACCGTGCAGTGTTGTTGTCAATAATGGCAGTTCATTCCGCATCAGTAATATTATCACTGATTTCACAGACCATGGCCTGAGTGTTGTAATATGTGAGGACATAAGCAGTGCATGGCAAGGGCACAAGTTATAGTTTCCTAACAATAACTGTTGAATCGCAGTGTATTCTTTTGGTTTAAAATGGTATGTGACATTTTCGCATAACTATAATGTCGCTTTAACTTTTTTATTCTTTCAGTGAAATTATGTTTTAAAGTATATTTTATTACCATATCTTCTTATCCCAACTCCCCAGAGTACAATGGGGCATATTACCAAGCCTGGCAAAATGATATTATCGCCGCTTTAGCGGCCGTTTTCGGCCGCTAAGCGGCGATAATATCATCGCCCTATTAGCAAGCTGTCGCTGACTGATGTTAGCGACAGCTTTTAGGCGATAGCGAGCGCTTTGGGCCCCACTTTGCATGTCAGCGATGTTTATCGCTAATGACATGCAAAGTGGGCGTACCCAACCTGCTAGCGACTGAAAGCAGTCGCTAACGTTGCTATCGCCTATTAGCAAGGCAGGCGTAGCGATGGAAATATTCCCGCTATCGCCAAAAACGAACGCATGCTCAGATCAGTTCTTAGCCATGTTATCCAATGGGAGGTGGATAACATGGCTAAGAGCATTTCGTCGCTAATGCGTGAATATCGCTGTATTCTCAGCGATATTCACGCATTTCGCCTGATTTTTATCGCTTTTGAGATAAACCTTGCAAATAGCAAGTTATCTCAGCGATAAAACCGGTGATGCGCGGCGATAGAAATATTGCCGCTAACCCTACTTAGCGATAAATATCGCTATTTGTTGGTAATATGCCCCAATGTCTTTAACTTTACTTGGTAGGAATTGGTGGGCTGGCCCTGGTTTTAGGCCATGCCCTGTCCCCAGACCCCTTCGGGCAGCTAACAGCTCATCACAGGGTCACCTTTCAGTGTGCAGCAACCCACAGCAGAAATTCACCCCCTGCTTCTGCCCTTTTTTTTAACATTTTCCAATCTCGCAAGACTCTTGTGCGAGCCAACGCCACCCTATGTGCTCCTGTGGGACTGGCTCCTTCAGGACACCTGTGGTATTGCAGTAACCCAAAAATATTTTTGGGACATTTTGCCAGAAGGGCCTCTTCCCCAGTCGTAGTTCACCTCCCTTGCCACCTTATACCTTATTTTCATTTTCAGGACATGGGGACCAAGTCACTGTGTCCGGAAATAGCAGCCGCATTTCTCTTTGTGTTGCGTTCAGCCATTCAGAGCGTAAGCTAAAGATGAAATAAATGCATTGGGGCAGATTTACAACTTCTGGGGAATCTCTGCTAGTCAGCAGGGATGTGCCAGAAGAGTTGTGACGCATATGCCCAGCTGTGCGCCACCACTGATGGGCCACATTTCCAATGTGGCGCACCGCCGGCACACAGATGGGCAGATGCGTGTCGCATCCCAAAGGGGAAAAGGCGGTGCATTTTCTGGAGTCACGTGCAAGCGCGACGCAACTCCAGCAAGGCTCAGGGTACCCCTATTCCTAACATGTTGCATCAATCCTTACACCTGCTTCAAGCAGGCGCAGCGTTTGGACGCAACATGGCCGAAAAAAGTGACTTCCTGAAATCTTGTAGATTTCACTCAGCCACTTTTCGGAGGCGTTCCTGCGCCGGAACGCCCCCCCCCCCCCCCCCCCCCCCCCGTGACGGAACGCCCAGATGTGGCGTGTGCTTTACAACGTGATAAATCTCCCTAGATGCGTCGCGTAGTAAATAGCCCGCAGCATGGCGCTGGCTTTGTGCCGCCGCTGCGTCACAAAAGTGATGCAGCGGTGGCGCAAATGTGGCGTCCGGGCTTGTAAATCTGCCCCTTAGGGTTTATTTTTTGACATAGGTAAGACATACTTTTGACATTCTCAAGGTTGATGAAGAATAAATGGGTATACAAGTGTCTAAATGGATGATTTTTTTGTGTGTAAAATTGATTGTATAACGGACCAATAAAGTGTATCTTAGTGAATACATGGGTTAGTGAGTAATGTTTAAATATGTAAATATCTGTATCAGTCTCTCACTTTGTGTATAAGTGACTGCATTGGTTGGTGAGTAGCTACATGAGTGTCTATATGGGTTCTTACTTGGTTTTTCGAGTATCAGTATGAGTGTCTATATGGTTCAGTGGAGGGTATTACTTAGTGCATAGATGCATGAATGAGTGAGGGGCCGATTAGCAGAACTAACTTAAGACAAAATCCTAAACTTACTACTTTTGATATTCACAGAAGTTAGAATTTTGTCTTAAGTTTGTCTTAAGACAAACTTAAAACAGACTTAAGACAGACTTAAGACAAAGTCCTAACTTAAGTCTGTCTTAAGTCTGTCTTAAGTTTGTCTTAAGACAAACTTAAGACAAAATCCTAACTTCTGTGAATACCAAAAGTAGTAAGTTTAGGATTTTGTCTTAAGTTAGTTCTGTGAATCGGGCCCCTAGTCACTGTTTGTATGTGTTGAAGACAGTATGTGTGCAGGACTGTATTGGTGGATGAGTGTGTGTATGGGTGTGTTAGTGAGGGTGGGCCCGATTCACAGAACTAACTTAAGACAAAATCCTAAACTTACTATTTTTGGTATTCACAGAAGGTAGGATTTTGTCTTAAGTTTGTCTTAATACAAACTTAAGACAAACTTAAGACAGACTTAAGACAGACTTAAGACAAAATCCTAACTTAAGTCTGTCTTAAGTCTGTCTTAAGTCAAACTTAAGACAAAATCCTAACTTCTGTGAATACCAAAAGTAGTAAGTTTGTGATTTTGTCTTAAGTTAGTTCTGTGAATCGGCCCCTGAATGACTGTCTCAATAGTGTCTTTATAAGTAACTACATATATTTTAAACTAGTATATGTGCGTATTGGTATATATAAGTGAGTATATGTGAGAGTGAGAGATTGGAAGAGTTCCTGTATGAATACATATATATGTTTCGATAAGTGATTGTTTAAAAGAGTAAGTATGTGTAAGTTTCTGTAGAAGTAAGTGTGGTGGTGTGTGTATAACTATATATGCATGTAAATGGATGTTTGATTCTTTGTTAGCATGCGTGGCTATGTGTGTGAGTAACTCTATGGATGAGTGGCGGTGTGTAACATGTATAGGTGTATGAGTACATATGATGAGTAAGTACATGTATGAGTGACTGTATAGGACTGTTGGTGAATGAGTGGATGTGTATGTAGATCTTGGAATTACTGAATAGGTGTGTTGTAAGTGGTATAGGTATGTCCATTGTTTTGAAAATGTTAGTTTCTATTTTTGAGTGTGTGTATCAAAGGTTATATTTGGGTGAGAGGAGGTCTGCCACTCTATCACAAGGATGATGTAATCAGTGATGTCATTTGAGATGTCATCAGTGATGTCATGAGTGATGTCACTGACCATGTCATGAGTGATGTAATATGTGACGTCATCAGCAGTGCATTGCGCGCGCGCAAGTTATAGTTAGCTGAACCAACTATAACGGGGACATTTCTAGGGTTTTGTACAAGTGAAATGTCCAGCTATCTATAACGCCCCTGAAACCTATGTTTTTTCAGTGAATCTCAAAGGTTTTTTAAATGCTAATTTCTAACTATAATGTGACTGAAACCTATGGTTTTTAAGTGAATTTCGAAGGTTTTTTTAATGCTAGTTTCTAACTATGCCTACAGAGGTAGGACATGTGAAGAAAGAAGAAAAAACGTACAGAAAGAAAAAAAGGAAATGCAGAAAGAAGCAACAGAAGTCCTCAAAGATGAAGAAAAGAGCAGGAAGAAGGAAGACTTGGAGAAAGAACAAACAGAGGAGCAGAAAGAAACCTTGTTGCAAAATCATCCTGTACCCTAAACTTTTTCCAATGGGTACTGGTGGTAACTGAGTCTGACTAACCAGTCCTAGAACCAGTACTATGCTACAAGACACTTGGAATAGAGTGAAAACACCTACATACACTAGGGAACACTATGCGTTGCGGTACCCCTGTGATTACCATGGCCTCCTCTGTAAGATCCTAGTACATAATAGGGCAGGGGGATTAAAACGACCTCTTAAAACGCACCACAGAGCGTGTTTGGACACTGGTGAAGGGAGGGAGGGCCTGAAGTGACAGGTGTGCAAACACACCCTATGGCCATTTTAATTTGGAGGATGAAGTCCCCTTGAATCCTGAGAGTCTCTAGGGTCAAACTAGCCCACTAGGTACCTCCAGTAAGCGCTGTTGCAGAGAGTTATAAAAAGGGGCATGGCCTGGACCACCTCTCTGCAACGCATGGCAGTGGCGCTTACTGGAAGCACCTGGTGGGCTAGTTGGCCCCCAGGTGCCCTCAGGATTCAAGGGGAATTATTTCCCCAACTTAAAACACACCACAGGGCGTGTTTGCACACGTCACCTCAGGCCCTGTCCCCTCCCTTCACCACTGTGTAAACGCTCCCTGTGGCCGTTTTAAGTAGGGAAATTAATGGGCATATTACCAAGGCGGGCGATAAGAGATTATCGCCGCTTTAGCGGCCGTTTTCGGCCGCTAAGCGGCAATAATACTATCGCCCTATTAGCAAGCTGTCGCTAACAGCAGTTAGCGACAGCTTGTAGGCGATAGCGAGCGGTTTGGGGCCTGCTTTGCATGTCAGCGATATTTATCGCTAATAACATGCAAAGTGGGCATACCCAACCTGTTAGTGACTGAAAGCAGTCGCTAACATCGCTATCGCCTATTACCAACACAGGCGAGCGCGAATATCTCCAAAAACTAACACCTGCTCAGACCAGTTTTTAACCATTATATCCAATGGGAGGTGGATATAATGGCTAAGACCCTGTTAGCGATAATGCGTGAATATCGCTGTACTAGCAGCCGGTCCCGACGTTGTCCGGGAGCAATTAGGCTTCAGGGCCCCCGCCCCGAAGTTGTCTGTGGGTCCCCCGGAGCCTTCCTCCATATATTGCAGTATTATACCTCTATGTTTACTTTGTATGCTTTTGTAACCTGTACACGTCCATTTTTCCTCCTATACCTCTATGTTTACTTTCGACGCTTTTGTAACCTGCACAGGTAACTTTTTCCTCCTGTAATGCACCGTTTGGCTCACTTTTGTAATGCTCCGTTTGCTTCCTCTTGCTCACGATTGTAATTTTTTGCTTCATTTTTCCGCCGCTCACCGTTCCTCTCCGCCTGTCCGCCGCTCCTCACCGCCTGTCCCTGCTCCTCGCCGCCTCTACGCCGCTCCTCCCCGCTCCATGTCCGCCGGTCCTCCTCGCGCTCCTGGACGCCGCTCCTCCCTGCGCTCTTCACGTCATCACGCACGTCTAGGCCGGCGCTTCTTCCAAGGGACTACTTTTTTTTTCCGGTACATTTTTTAAATAACGTATATTTATTACGTTTATATAACCTATGTCCATCTGCACACCCTGACGATTACAACGATGTATCGGTTGTGTGGATTGGCGCTGTGGTTCCCGAGTTTACCCGCCTCAAAGGTTCAAAGTTCTTCCTTTATAATAGTAGTATAGATATATATAACTATATATATATATAGATAGATAGATATATATATAGATATATATACACATATATATATGTATATATATATCTATATATATATATTTATATATATATATAGATATATATATACATATATATGTATATATATATAGATATATATATATATATACATATATATGTGTATATATATATATCTATATATATATATTTCAAAGCAGAGAGCTGGCCTTTATTGCGATCACCAGTGTAGTTGCTGCTATAGAACTCTACAGGGACCTCTGGGGACAGCCTGCGGTACTGTGTCCGTGCAGCCCTATTCAGACTCTACAGGGACCTCTGGGGACTGCCAGTGGTACAGCACCTCTTCTTGCTCCTCCAGAGATATTTAGTAAATTGTTACTCGGCCTCGGCCTTCCCTCGCGGAATCCATATTTCGCACCTCGACTGTGATGTCACTAGTGTCAGTGTCTCTTTAGCCAGTGGGCCCAGGGCCCGCTACTTAACACTGTGCAAGTCTGTTTTGTTGAACTTTTAGCTCGTTGCAATCATTTATTTACCGCTGGAGGGACAACTTCTCGCAATGCATTCTATTTAGCAGCAAATCTAGAACGGAGGTAACCTGGAATTAAAAAATTCAGTTAACAAAACAAGCTAAAATTAATTGGGCACTTTTCGGCAATCAACAATGAACCTCACTGTACTCGTTTATATAAAATCTGCTGGCAACACCGACCATTAAGTAGCATAGTAAGACATATCCATAAATGGACCGTGACATTGTTTCCCACTACTTATCAAAACGAGTTTCAAATTAAGATCCTATTAACACAATATAATCTTTCAGCGCTCCAACCGTTCTAGATTAGTACTGAAGACTTTCTTCATATTTTTCATTTTCAATGATGTGGCAGCTTCTCTTTAAAAGAAACCTTCTAGACAAGTAGTAAAGAGCTATTCTAAATATAGTAAGTGCAATTTCACGTGGTAGCGCTAAAAAATACCTCCTTTTAATAGGTCCCCTTTAATATATTAATTGTTGATTGAAATGGAAAGGAGTAAAAGATCTGAGGGTACTAAAATAAGTTATTATTGACAATTTAACAAAGAAAAACATAGAAAAGAAGTCCATGGCATTGCACAGAAAATATGCAAATATTAGTACCTCGGCCGCGCCCTGCTTGAGATCCGACAAACCAAACACCTCACTGGTTTAGAATGGCTCGCCATTGGTTTGGACGTCACTGGAATGAGAGGCGTGGCGTCCATGCTGGATCGGGTTGAAAGACTTAAAACCGGGAAGATATTTTGCTAGCAAGCGGCCATGACAGATTGGGGTAAAATGTCGGCCTTGACAGAATGACAATAAAGTTGTCTCGCGCACATGTATGAGGAGCTCTTTTTCCGCTGAACAACTAACTGCTCTCATCAGTCTGTCCAACTTTATTATGTTTCTACCAGGAGGGTTCAGGACAACTATCTAAAAGAACAGATGTCATTTCTCTGTATTCTAATGAGGGTTTACTTTATGCCTCTATATTTTGCACCAGGTCCTGATGAGACCCACTGATTCCCTCTTAAATCGGTAAAAACATTGGGGCATATTACCAGGCAAATGCAATAGCATTTAAAATATTACACATCAAGCTGCAGTTCACCTCAAGTCCCTAGATGTCCCTGATGATGCAAATGCAATAGCATTTAAAATATTATATATCAAGCTGCAGTACACCTCGCAGTCCCTAGATGTCCCTGATGAGGCAAATGCAATAGCATTTAAAATATTATACATCAAGCTGCAGTTCACCTCGTCGTCCCAAGATGTCCCTGATGAGTAAAATTCAAAAACATTGAAACCCTTTCATGAATGCTAAAAATTATGCTAAGCTTATCCCATAATGCTTTGCAGGGCCTTTTAGTTGTATTTTTGCCCATAACTGTGCTTGGGGTTGTTCTAAGAGAATGGGACCTCCACTGAATTACTATTTAAAGGGAGCAGGAATGTATAGAACCTGGGAAGAAAAAAAAACACTTGTGACGGAATGCCCCCAGCGATTGTCACGCCCCCAGCACACACCCACAGCACAATGCAGACACCCCCACAAGGGACTACTTTGCTGGCACGGTCCTTTTACATTTTAAATGTATATGGTGGGCGTCTGCATAGCCTATGTCCTTCTGCTGCAACTGCCCTTTCCAACGCTGTATTGGGTGTTGTGATTGGTGCTGTGGTTCCCGAGTTTACCTGGCCAAAAGGTGCAAGTTCTCTCTTTATAATAGTAGTATAGATTCTCAGCGATATTCACAGATTTTGCTGCTATCGCCGGGAATTTTACCGCTTTTGACATAAACGTTGCTAATAGCACGTTATCTCAGCGATAAAATCCCGTGATGCGCGGCGATAAATAAATTGCCCCTAACCCTACTTAGCGATAAATATCGCTATTTGTTGATAATATGCTCCTGAATTTCTCAAGAACAATGGTTTGAGCAGATACTTTGGATTCTCTTTTGACTGAAGTTGAATCCAAAATTGTTAATGGTTGGAACATGCTTAACAAAAAAAATCTTTCTGACAATTTAAGACCGTTTTGGGAAGTTAGGGATGAACTTATTGTCAATGATCATTTTGTTTTAAGAGGTGATAAGGTGATCCCTCCTATATGTTTAAGAGAACACATTATTCAAGTATCACATGAAGATCATCCTGGTATCACTCATACTAAGTCAAGAGTTAAAAATCTTTATTGGTGGCCTGGAGTTGATAGTTGTGTTGAGAAAAGTGTCAGATCATGTATTACTTGTGAAACTTCAGATAAGTCAAAGAAAACATTCAATCCTCCCTTAGGTGTAGTTCGTTCTCCGAATTTACCTTGGGAAGAAATTGCATTGGACATAATGGGTCCACTAAACCTCCCTTAGGTGTAGTTCGTTCTTCGAATTTACCTTGGGAATAAATTGCATTGGACATAATTGGTCCACTCACCTGGATTGATGGTACAAGTAAATACATTCTTGTTTTGGTTGATTTATTTTCAAAATGGGTTGAGCTCAGTATTGTTGATAAAATCAACATGCAATCGGTTATCACATTTTTAGAATCAATTTTTTTACAAGAAGGATTTCCTGCTTCTATACTTACTGACAACGGAGTACAATTTAAATCTAAAGAAATGTTGAATATTCTTTCTGTCAATGGAATTAAACAAAATGTTACTCCCTTATATCATCCTTATTGCAATAGCGTTGTGGAAAGGTTAAATACAGTTATTAAAGATACCTTGCAGTTATGCAGGAATTCCAAACTATCTTAAGATGATGAACTAAAGAAAATGTGATGGTCTTACAGAGTTACCCATCATCCTTCTTTAGGAAAAAGTCCCTTTTATCTTATGCAATGTAGAGTTCCTTTCTCTACAACCAATCCTGGATGGATGAAGCGAAATGGAATGTTTTTTTCGAATCTTGATGATGTTAAAAGTACATTGAATAGTTCTCAAGAAAAAAACAGATTGTCTTATGATGCCAAACATGGTACCCGTTGTAGGAAGGTGGATATCTGACTATGGTTGCCCCCAACTTTTTGCCTGGTGTTTAGCTGTTTTTTCGACTTAGTTGACCTGGGGCCTTGCTATTCAGGACCCCAGGCCCACTGTTCTCTCTGTAAAATGGATTCCATGTACTCTAGGTACATATCTAATTGGATACTGAGTCACCTTATCAGTACCTGTAAAGTGTACCCTAGGTACCCAGGGCATAGGTGCACTCAGGGCCTACCAGGGGCTGCAGCATGTATTATGCCACCCCTGGCTGGCCATCCAAATCTGACACAACTGGCTGATCAATCAGTTGGGGTAAGGTGGTGTAATCACCCTTTGCTTTAGATATAGTATCCCTATATCTAACCCTAAAATGGACACATAACCTCCTATCAGTCACTCCTATGGCAGGCCTTAGCAATCCTGAAGGCAGAGTGCTTGGAATTATGTGAGATGGTGCTCTAGCATGAGCTGAGCCTGTCTGCAGCTTTCAGAACCAAGCCCTTTAGCTGTTTCAATGATAACACTATACCATATACTCTTAAGTGCATTATAATCCTCGCGGTTATTGCCAACTTTGGTATAGGATTATCAAAACATGTAGAGTAAGGTGTCATACGAATTGGAATACTACCCCCTCGCCAATTCTGGCGACGGGGGTAGTATTTCACCCTTCTAGAGGGACACGACATGTATGTAACTGTGAACCCCGGTTAAAGTTAACTCGAGCCTCAGCATCACAAAATGGATGCTGCCACCAGAGACACAAGTCTGACCTCCTGCTGCTGGGAGTCCTTCCAGCGAGGGAGGCTTGGACAAAAGGTTTCCTGCCTTGGGAGGTGCTAGCACCACCACAGACAGGATTTTGTGTATTAGGTAGGACAGGGCTGAAAGGAATGAGACATGCCTGGGGCACACAAGGTTTCCCTGTGCATACACCGGTCTAAACCAGTTCCTGGGGCACTCCAGCCCCAGCTCTGGCGCAAGACAGGACAAAGGATGGGGGGTGTAACCACCCCCCTTCCTGGTCCCACCCAGAGGAGGGACCTAGTCGTAGTACAGCCCCCTTTAGCCGGATAAAGGTAGGAGCTGGTCCCATTCCAAATTAGATTATCCTGAACAACTTTACAAGAAGAAACTCTGGACTTCGACGTTCTGCTCCCCAGAAGACTGAAGAAATCTCCCTTGTGGGCAAGGAGTGTCCACCCTGCACAAGCAGGCACCATCAGCATCCAGCGGCTTCCCTTTGTCGTCTTCCTTCAAGGATCCAGACTTCAGAGCCCAACGAGACCTGGATTCCCAGACCTCTCTGACCTCTACCTACATCTGCAGCACAGCTGAGATCCGTGGGTGCGACGAGACACGTGGGACCGGCCATCTTGAAAGAAGCAGCACTTCGCTCCAGCACGACTTCTGAGGTAACCTCGTCCAAGTGCTTTGGGGACTGAGAAGCCCCGACACAGAGCAGCTCCTGCACCGAAGACCAGCCCTCCAGCATCCACGAGATCTGCGTGGGGCCCTTCTGCCTGTTTGCTGCTCGACACGTTGTCTGGTCACTTGCCGGCTGGCTAGTGACCTCCTAGACGACGAACTCCAAAATCTTCACTGCTTGTCTGGCTGCTCCAGACTGGCCCTTGCTTCCTTCCAAAAGAGGAGCACCCCGGACCCTCCTGGTCCACTCCAGATGCCGTTTCCACTCACCGCGTGGGTTGCCTTTGCCAAGGCCTGTTGACTCCGAATCCGAAGCCGACACCGCCGACAGCGAGAGCCTGCGTGGGACAGCTCCTGCCTTCATCCTGGTCATCGAAGACACCACCTGGTCCTCATGGCTGCTGAGACAAGCGTCCACCCTCACCTGATCGCGACGACGACATCTGGTTCCACTCCTGGTTCCACTCCAGTCACTGGCTAGTGACTTTGAACATTGTCCCCTCTGCTTTCAGGTTCTTCCCTTCACTGATCCACCCTTGGATCACATCGGACATCTTCCTCCTGATCGCCTGCCGCCTCTTTTCTTCCAGGCTCCATAGACTTTAACGCCGGAACCCGACACGACTTGGCACCTATGCACCCGCAGCCTGTGGGTGAGGTAACTGGAGCATTTTGGTGCTCAAGGGTAGCTTGACTCTCCTAGTGTCCAGTTCCACATTCGTTTTTGTCTTACCTAGTCAGGATTGTCCGTACTCACCTTTTTCTTGAACTGTACTGTCCATAGACACTGTTACGCATCTCACGTGTGAGTTCACACTCTGCACACGCGTTCCGTGGGCCTCCTATTACCTACCTAGAGTTAGTGTAGCGTGGTCCCAGCGTCCTACAGCCTCTGGACAGCTCCATTCCTTTTATCGACTTTCACATTCCACTTACTTAGTATATGGTTTGTCGTGCCCCTAGGGCACCATTGTAATTTGTGAAACTTAAACGTATTTTTCCCAAGAGATTGTCATGTGCTTAGCCCTCTGATCTCATAAAGAGTTCAGATGTGTATGTTAGTTATTAAATATCTTGTTTATTTTCATAACAACCTGTGTGGTGTCCTTTCATTTGGTATTCAAGGGGTTATATGTGGTAAAATAGCTGGCTTCACATGCCAAAAGAGTTTAGCCTAAGACTGCTTTGTCCATGCTGATTAAGATAGCTGGTCTATAAGGTTGACTTACAACCAATCACCATAAGGGTTGTTTGGACTGATACAAGGTGATCACTAGAACTAATGAGCATCATATATCAGGCCAACTTCTCACACCCGTCCATCTGATTTACAAGTTGCTCAGTGGGTTTGTGTTAAAAATCCAAGGAAAGTACCTAAAGGATTTAACAAATTTTCTCAACCTAGGAAATCTTCCACTATTCATCATAACACTGTTACTTTGGACAATGGTGAGACCTGGAATATGAGTCGCCTAGCATTGGCCCGTTCTGTCCCTGATGATTCACCATCACCCTCTCAACATTGTTCATCATCTCCATTTTGGTGTTATGATAATACCTTAGAATCATCCTCTATTCCTTGTGATCCTGTGGATGATATTGCTATCTGTAATAGACCTTTATCTAAGGTTCAAACGTCTTTTGGTAGAGTTGTTAAAATACCTGAAAGATACAATGAATTTATCTGTTATTACGTTTTATTTTATTTTGTTTTTTCAAAAGGAGGAAGATGTGTAGTAGATAGCTAGCTTGTGCTAAGTTGTATTTATTTAATTATATTTGTAGAGTCATAGAATTTGGAGTTCTTGTATTATTCTGTTTTCTGTGTGAGGCATTCGAGTGTAATCGGTTGTAAAGGCATTATGAACTGACCTGTAACCTTACTGGATGTTATCTGTGGCTTGTCTAATAAAGACAAATAACTTATAATCTAAAAGGTGTTACTACACAGTCTTTGTGAGCGAGGCCCACAGTGTTGTTGTTAACTGTACACCGTTGCATCTGATGGGCGATTTTCAATACCTCTCTTCAGCCTAATGGGTACCCCACTATGTACACGGCCGTCAAGCAATCAGTCGCATCCTTCCGGTTCCCATCCCCACCAGAACGGGGATCTGTTTCTGGACCAGAACGCACCCTCACTTCCATTATTCAGCAACCCGGTCCTGATGAAGATCCTAAATCAATTGGATCGAATCACCGTCGACCCGCACTGCAGCGCAACTCATGGCGCATTACCTGCTTTGGTTCCCAAACTAACTACTATTACTTATTCATCAAGGAGGAACCTACAATCTGTATGTATTGTGTTAAAAAAAGTCTTTGCGCTGATCGCTGTTTTTCCACCCTTATGTCACTCGAGCCATCACTGTTTGTCTCACTATCACGTAGTGCACAAAGCCCCCTTGGATTGCCACCGCATTACTTGCCATTACTGTTCACTATTTTACTTTCTTTGATTGTTTTGCCAATACTGCCTTTCAAATATATGATGCTATATGCACTTTCAAAAACCAATACATTGTGAGTCTCTCTTTTCTTGTCCAGATCCTTTGTAATGTGTTGCACATGCAAATATGTCTGCTGTCCAATTGAATCCCATTGAGATATTGTTGCCTTATACTTTTGAAAATTGCTGGAGGCAAGGAACGCGGCAGCTGGTGCTTTTAAAACGAGAATATACTTGAAAACGGATGCCCCCACCCCAAGTCAGTGCCCGGTGCAGTGGCATCGATTGCACCGCGCTAGAGCCGGCCCTGTGCAGGGTCATAACCATTTACAAGCTGTGGCAGTGGTGGTAGCAGCAAAGTGGAGCACTACAATGCTATTCCCCTGTGGTGGCAGCAGCACGGTGTAGATTCATAACCAGTGTGAGCTGTGGCAGTGGAGGCAGCAGCAAGGGTGCAGAACTATTACTTGTATGAGATGACCCTGTGGAGGCAGCAGCAGGGTGTAGTGAAATCATCTGCGTTGGATGACCTTGTGGGGTCAGCAACAGTGATCCACAACTGTGACCTGTATGAGATTGCCCTGTGGAGGCAGCAGCAAAGGTACAGTGCTATATCCTGTATGATACAACAGCGTGCATGTTTTTTAATAATTAGAAAGTAATGCCGAATTCACGTCAGCTTAAATTAGCATGAGTAGGCCGCAGCCATCTTGCATTTTTGTGAGGGGCATAAGGAAGCAGTCAAGCTGCTACCTTGGACACTAGTCAAAAAGATTTACCAATCTACTAGTCTTATGGAAAAGGTATTCAAGATATTTTTGTGTATTTACTCATTATTTGAAATGTCCATTGTATTTCTGTGTTACATTATGATTCATAATATTTCCTTTATTTGCTATGCATACCTCAATTTATTAATATGCAGCAGAAAGTAGATGTCTCCAAAACTATGTTATATATTACAATATTGATTGGCTCACTCGAATGATACATTGTTAGTCCGACCTTACTAAGCCACATCTCATTACCAGATATGTGTGTAGCTTCTATGTCTAACACCCACAAAACATGCTGTTTATGGGAGATTCGCCAGGTCTTTTTGATCTGGGCTCAGGGCTCTTAAAGATCTGGCCCGTTTTATAAAGTTCTCTGTTTGTTTGCACATTGGAGGAAGGATCATCTCTCAATACTGGGATTTAGACGAATAACCTGCTGTTTCTTCCAACGATTTAGCTATTTTCATTGTGTTTAACTTGCTTATGTAATCTATCCATGCCTCAGGTGGGATAGAGAGAACCCAAGAGTTCTTTGTCCAACAGTTTAGAGCAACTATTCTCTAAAACTGCCTTGTGTATTTTCTTAAAGCGGCTTGATGTAATTTGTGCTAAATGTCATCATATTCCTACCCCTTTTGAGCGATTCAGTGTAGTTTTCCTTTTTCCTTAAGTCCATAATCTCTTCTTCTAAGTTATAGATTATTGCAGGATTTTTTTGCACTTGAGCCCTTCATTATTTTCCATCTGCAGCATCTTTCATATAATTTTTTTAATCCTTTTTCGTGTTTTTGTTCAACTATCTATTTCCTTTGTTACTTTCTATATACAGTTCTCATTCTCTGTTACGAGATGATCCTCAGCAAACTATCAGGCCCAACCTTGCTATAGCCATCTTATTGAAATGTTTTATGTTAGTGGTGTTCCAATGCAATTGTCCATGTGTTGGGCCAACATCACTCTGACCATATCGAGTCTCAAAGGACCATTCAGAGGATTGTTCCTGCCAGGGATCAAAGGTAACTTGAAGAACTGCTTGCTCACTGTGTGTAAAATGTAACAAATTTACTCCTGATATTACATTGAATAATTCATGGTTTGAGATTCTATAGTCTATTGTTGAGATGCCTGTGATGCGTCTTCTAGTGGGTCTAGCAGGTATTTTTGACTCAACTCTTCCATTAATTATGCTGCCACCTATGATTAGTAGGAACGCACGTAGTTGTTTGCCTCGTTTGTCAGCTCAGGTTTACAATTTCTTGCAAAGAGTTATTCAGGGATAGTGCACATTTCTTCTAGGTAGGCCTAGGTGGAATTTCAATTTTACCAGAGTAATCTGAGTATTTTTTGCAATTCCGTATTACTCGTTGATGCGGAACGGGACTACCAATAATAACACGATTGCACCCACTCACGTAATTAAGAGTAATTTGAGCCTGTGGAGGCTTTATGTAATGTAGACAGAGCGCTCAACATAATAACAAAGAGGGTTCACTGTGAGACATTCTTTAATCACTGTCCCTTAAAGCGTGGCTCTTATCTGAAAGCACGTTGGAACTAGGGCCGCTGATATGTGGGGGCTGGAGAGGCCAGGCACCCCACAATCATAATGCCGATTGTAGCACTCGCACTTTAGCTTTAAACATCTGAAGCTAAAGCGCGTGTGCCGCGATTGATTCAAAAGTAAGGAAATAGAAAATGTGCATTTTTCCTATTTCCTTACTTTTGAAACAATCGCGGCACCTGCACTTTAGCTTCTGATGTTTATAGCTTAAAAGCGAGTACCGCAATTGTAACTAAAATAAACAAATAGGGGGGAAAATGACAGCCACATATTTTTTTTCTTATGTTTGTTTACTTTTGTAATAATGGTCGCGTGTGTGCCCCATTGAAACAGAAGTTAAAAAATAGTGAAGAAAAAAAAAGGCACGGAATCAAGTGTCCCGTTTCTATACTACCCTCAGAGGGAGAGGCTGTGGTTCATGGGTTAGAGCTGCTGACTCAGGAGCTTGGGGACCAGTGTTGAGCCTCAGCATCGGCTCAACAATGGTAAATATTAGTGGCTCAGCAATTGTAATTATTAGCAAATCATGGTTCTTTCAATAATCTATACTACTATTATAAAGCGAGAACTGTGTCCTTTGAGCCAGGTAAACTCGAAAAGTACACCGCCAATCGCAACACCCAATACAGCGTTGGAAAGGGCAGTTGCAGCAGAAGGACATAGGCTAGGCATGATGCCCACCATATAAATTTAAAAAGTAAAAGAACCGTGCCAGCAAAGTAGTCCCTTGTGGGCGTGTCTGTGTTGAGCTGTGGGCTTGTGCTGGGGGGGCGTGACAAATGCTGGGGGCGTGTGGTATGTTTCGCCCTTCGGGCTGGACTGTTCCCATGAGGCACAGGGTCAAGGCTGATTTGCATATGGCCATGTCTGAACTGGGGTGGTGTGGAGTGCAAAAAAGCTATGGATTTAGGCCCAGATCTCTGTACTGGGGTGAATGTATGGCATAGTTCTGCATTCTGTCCATCAACTGTTGTTTTTACATTCTGCTCTTCATGCCATGTCTCATATTGTGTGCTGGGGGTGTGGGCGTGTGCGGGGCGCGCGTTGTGTCAAATATTTCATTGTTTTTTCATCCCAGGTTCTGTACATTCCAGCTCCGCGTGTCCACCCTGCTCACTTTAAATACCCCTGCACCCCATAATCAAAACCCACCCTTACTCCTTAAAATACCCCAGCACGCTTAATCACTAACACATCTTAACCCTGTAAATATACCCTGTACCCCATGTAGGAGAGTAGGGTCTGCAATCCTATGATCACCCAGATTTTTTGCTTTTGTTTCACTGGTTTACGACTTTCTCTGGCTGTGGGCCTGCCAATCAGACCCACAGCCTGGCTGTTCTCTTTCTAAATTACGACAGGTACCCTAGGTGCATTTACCAATTGGTACTGGGCCACCTTATCAGACCCTGTAACTCAGGGCATAGGTGTACCCAGGGCTGCCAGGGGCTGCAGCATGTATTATGCCACCCCTGGCTGGCCTCCTAAATTTGACACAACTGGCTGCATGACAGCTGGGGCAAAGTTGTGTAATCACCCTTTGCTGTAGGTATAGTATACCTATACCTAACCCTAAAATGGACACACAGATTCCTATCAGTCACTCCTATGGCAGGCCTTGACAATCCTGAAGGCAGAGTGCTTGGAATCGTGTGAGATGGTGCTCTGGCATGAGCTGAGCCTGTCTGCAGCTTGCGGAACCAAGTCCAAATAGCTGTTCCACGATATCGCATACCATATACTCTTAAGTGCATTATAATCCTCGCGGTTAAATGCTAACTAGCGACGCCGACAGCTTCATCCATCGTGGGACAGATCGCTCCTCCATCCTGGTTGCCGACAACGCCTCCTGGTCCGTGAGATCTGCGGTCACAGCGTCACCCACTCACCTTGTCGAGGTGGCTACCATCCGGTGCCCTCCTGGTGCCCACTGACTACTGGCTAGTAGTCTCGAACTTGGTCCCCTCTGCTTTCAGGTGTCAACTTCCTTCGATCCAGGCTTGGATCCATCGAACTTTCTTCACTGGTCGCCTGCCAGCAACTTCTTTCTTCCAGGCTCCTGGTCCGGCAACGAGGATTCCCGACGTCTTTTGAGACCTATGCAGCTGCAGCCCCTGGGCTAGGTAACTTCGGCATTTCGGTGCCCCAGCATAGCCTCACTATCCAAGGGTCAGGATCCACTTTCGTTTTCTCCCTACCAGGTCGGGTTCGCCCGAGAACACTAACTTTGTCATTACTAGCTACCATAGACTTTGTCCCGCATCACGCGTGAGAGTGCACACTATGCACCCGAGTCCCCTAGGCCTCCTATAAGTAATCTGAAGGTTCTATAGTCAAGTCCTAGCGATTCCTAAGCCTATTAGTACTGTACTTACCTGCTAGTAATTTCGCATTCCACTTTCAGAGTATATGGTTTTCCGTGCCCCTCGGGCATTTGTGTATACTGTGCTAACTTAAGTATTTTTGTAAGAGTTTTGGTTTGTGCTTAGTACCCTGTCCTCATAAAGAGTACAGGGCTGTTGTGATTCTTAATAAATAACTGTTTATTTTCATAACACTTGTGTGGTGTCCTTTCACTTGGTATACAAGGGGTATATGTGTGGTAAACAGCTGGCTTAACACGCCCTCTCGAGTCTTTAGCCTTAGACTGCTCGTATCCACGCTACTAGGATAGCTGGTCTATAAGGTTGACTTACAACCAATCATCAATAAGGGTTGCTGGACTGATACATAGTGTTCACTAGAATAGTGAGCACTGCATATCAGGCCACCTTCTCACATTGGTGAGCAGCGGTTGGGATTTGAGCTTGCTGTTGTTTTACCACATGTATCCTAAGAATATCTTGTTGAAAGATCACATAAGTACTGTTAGTACATATAACTAAGCTTAGAATACTCTGAGTTCTACTGAACCAGCTGTTGCAGCTCCTCAAGGCTTAGCACACCTTGGCTGCAACTCTTAGCAAGGGATCAGTAGGTAAACACATAGTGTAGGTAGGTGCATCACTTACACCACACTAGAAACAGTATGTCGGACAAAGGAGGAAACTCTGAGTCTCCCCTCGTGTCAGTTGACCCTCCACAGGTCATCCCTTCAAGATATACTGTGCTTAGCTTCCATGAGTTACGACAAGTATGTACCTCTAGGAAGATTAAGCAAGGGGCTAACCCCACCACCTCCTTTCTGATTGGTCTCCTAGAGACTTATGATGCCAGAAAGGCTGAGAAACTTCTTAGCCTTTCTAATCCAGAAGGAGGCATGCCTACCCTTGAGGGAACCAGAGGTGACCCTGACCTCATCCACCTCTCAACTGAGAATGAAGATGTGGAGGAGGATGAGGATGAGGATCCCTCTGGAGATGAGGCAGATAAGGGACAGGTAGAAGTCAGTAGACTAACCAGGTCCAACTTAAGCAAACATGACAGTGGTACTGGGGGACCCCTGGGGCCACTATCAGGTCAGCTTAACATTGGGAATGGACGAGCCAGATCTCTGTCAAGAGGCTCTGGCAGATCCCTTCAAACCAATGGCTCTCACAACTCTTCTCAAAGAGGGATGACATCCCCTCAGAGGAGAGTATATGAAGCTAAAGAAAGGGCAGCCAATCTGAGGATTGAAAGGGAAGAACTTGCCCTGGCCAAAGAAAGGCTTGCCTTTGCTAGAGAGCAACAGTTAAGTGGGGTAGTCCCCACTGGTGGCAGCATTGTACCTAGCAATAGGGAAAGGAGTTTTGATACAAAGCACCTTGGTAAGATAGTACCCCCCTTTAAACAAGGGGATGACATCCACAAATGGATTACTGCTTTGGAGAGGGCCTGCACTGTGCAAGGTGTTCCCCAGAGTCAGTGGGCAGCTATCTTGTGGCTCTCCTTTGAAGGTAAAGGCAGAGATAAGCTCCTCACCACAAGGGTAGAGGATGCTAACAATTACAAAATCTTGAAGAATACACTGGTTGAAGGGTTTGGCCTAACCACTGAGCAGTACAGGGTGCTGTTCAGGGATACCCAGAAAACTCAGTCTCAAGATTGGTCTGACTTTGTAGATTGTGCCACTAAGGCTTTTGAGGGCTGGTTGCTGGGCAGTAAGGTTACTGATTATAAAGGATTGTATAATTTGATGATGAGAGAACAAATTTTAAACAATTGTCAGAACCAGTTGTTGCATCAGCATCTTGTTGACTCAGATCTGACCTCTCCCCAAGAATTGGGAAAGAAGGCAGACAGATGGGTTAGAACAAGAGTTAAACAGAACCAGGGCCAGAATTAAGGTGGTCAGAAGAAAGCAGACCAGAAGGGTAAAGATTCTAAGGGGGAACAAAATGACCAGAAGTCTTCGACAGGTCCCCAACAACCCAAAGAGGGTGGGGGTCAGGCTCCCCAAAAGAAGAAAGAAGGCCAATCTAAAAGGTGGTGCCAATACTGCAAAAGTAAAACTCACTGGTTTAGTGAGTGCACCAAGAAAGGAGGAGGGCAGACTCCTGCCACTGCAGCCCCTAAGGCACCTGTGCCCCCTAGTACAGCCAGCAGTGGTAGTGCACCTCCCAAGGGTTTAGTAGGGTTAACCCTGGGTTCTGAGGGGTGTGACAACTTAGTTGGTACACTCACTCAGGCTGTCCTTGTCAGTACAGGGGATATGGATATGTCCCCTGACATAAGTCCCAATACTTTGGGCAAATACAGACAGACACCTTTCATTAATGGAAAAATGGCTCAGGCCTATAGGGACACTTGTGCCAGTGTCACAATGGTGACACCTAACTTTGTGGACCCTGGATAGATCATGCCAGGTACAGAATTCCTGGTGACCAATGCAAGCAATGTCACTACCAATCACAGTATGGCTATTGTAGCTTTCTCCTGGGGAGGGGTAACTGGCCAAAAGAAGGTTGTAGTTAGTTCAGACCTCCCAGTGGATTGTTTGTTGGGCAATGATTTGGAGTCATCACAATGGTCAGAAGTGGAGCAGAGGACTCACATGGAAATGTTAGGCTTGCCAGCACATGTGTTTGCTGTGACCAGGTCACAGGTCAGGAAATGCCCCACTGAACAGGTGCTGGATCCTGTAACAATGGACCAGACACCTTCCAAGAAAAAGAGCAGCAGGGTTAAGGCTGTGCCTTCCCCCTTGCCCCAGGTTGAGGATCATGTCTCAGAGGAGGCTGACCTACAGGAATTGAGGGAAACTGAGCCCAGAGAGTTTGAACTTGATCAAGTTGAATTCTTGGGTTCAGGGGGACCCTCAAGGGAAGACCTGGGGAAGGACCAGTTAAGCTGCCCTTCTCTTGAACCCCTCAGACAGCAGGCTGCTGCTGAGGCTGCTGGGAACGCCACAGGTACCCACAAGGTATACTGGGAAGATGGACTGCTGTACACTGAGTCAAGAGACCCCAAGCCTGGCATGACCAGGAGGCTGGTTGTACCCTTGTCTCAGAGAGGTTTCCTACTTACCTTGGCCCATGAGATTCCCTTAGCAGGTCACTTAGGCCAGACAAAGACTTGGGACAGGCTTGTCTCACACTTTCACTGGCCTCACATGAATGAGGATACCAAGGAGTTTTGTCGCTCCTGTGTCACTTGCCAAGCCAGTGGTAAGTCAGGTGGCACAACAAAGGCCCCCCTTATACCAATGCCTGTGGTGGGGGTGCCCTTTGAAAGAGTGGGGATTGACATTGTTGGTCCAATGGAACCCCAGACAGCATCAGGGCACAAGTTTATACTGGTGGTAGTGGATCATGCCACCAGGTATCCTGAAGCTATTCCACTTAGGACCACTACAGCACCTGTAGTGGCAAGGGCCCTAGTTGGAGTGTTCTCCAGAGTGGGCTTCCCTAAGGAGGTTGTCTCTGACAGAGGTGCAAACTTCATGTCAAGCTACTTAACTGCTATGTGGAAGGAATGTGGTGTCAATTACAAATTCACTACACCCTATCATCCACAATGCAATGGGCTTGTTGAAAGGTTCAACAGGACCCTAAAAGGGATGATTCATGGACTACCTGAAAAGCTCAGGCGTAGATGGGATGTCCTGATTCCCTGCCTTCTGTTTGCTTACAGAGAGGTCCCACAAAAGGGGGTTGGCTACAGCCCTTTTGAACTTTTGTATGGGCATCCTGTGAGAGGCCCCCTGTGTTTGGTGAAGGAAGGATGGGAGAGACCTCTCAAAAAGCCTGCAACCAGCATAGTGGACTATGTACTTGGTCTCCGCTCCAGGATGGCTGAGTATATGGAGAAGGCATCAGAAAACCTTAAGGCCAGTCAAGAACTTCAAAAAGCTTGGCATGACCAAAAGGCTGTCCTGACTGTTTATCAGCCTGGACAGAAGGTGTGGGTGTTGGAGCCAGTGGCCCCAGCAGCACTCAAAGACAAATGGTCTGGGCCCCACACAATTCTTGAGCAAAAGGGAGAGGTCACCTACCTGGTGGACCTTGGAACTCCCAGGAGCCCCCACAGGGTGCTCCATGTCAACAGGCTCAAAGCATATGTCGACAGGAAGGACATGAGCTTGCTCATGGCCATAGATGAGGGACAGGAGGAAGAGAGTGACCCTCTCCCAGACCTGCTCACTCAGAATCCTGATGATGGGTCAGTAGATGGTGTTGTATTTTGTGGCAGCCTCTCTGAGCATCAACAGAAAGACTGTAAACAGGTTCTTCAGTCTTTCAGACATATGTTTTCTCTGACACCCAGTCAGACCAATTGGTGTACCCATGAGGTTGACACTGGTGACAGTCTGCCAGTTAAGAGTAAAATCTACAGGCAGCCTGATCATGTTAGAGACTGCATAAAAACTGAAGTGCAGAAAATGTTGGAGTTGGGAGTCATTGAACCCTCGGATAGCCCTTGGGCTAGTCCAGTAGTTCTAGTGCCAAAGCCTCACACCCAGGGTGGTAAGAGAGAGATGAGGTTTTACGTAGACTACAGGGGTCTCAATGCAGTCACTAAGACTGATGCCCACCCAATACCAAGGGCAGATGAGCTGATAGATAGATTGGCTTCAGCCAACTACTTAAGCACATTTGACTTAACAGCTGGGTATTGGCAAATCAGGTTAGCTGAGGATGCCAAGCCCAAAACAGCATTTTCAACCCCTGGTGGGCATTATCAATTTGTGGTAATGCCCTTTGGTCTGAAAAATGCACCTGTCACCTTCCAAAGGTTGGTGAATCAAGTCCTTACTGGGCTGGATGACTTCTGTGCAGCATATCTAGATGATATTGCTGTCTTTAGCTCCACCTGGGAGGATCACCTGGTCCACCTGAGGAAAGTGTTAGAGGCTCTGCAAGCAGCAGGCCTCACTATCAAGGCCACCAAGTGCCAGATAGGGCAGACACAGGTTGTATACCTGGGCCACCTTGTAGGTGGAGGCCAGGTTCAGCCACTGGAGAGCAAAATACAGTCAATCAGGGACTGGGCTCCTCCAACCACCCAGACTCAGGTTCGAGCTTTCTTGGGCCTGACTGGATACTACAGAAAGTTTGTCAGGAACTATGGTTCAATTGTGACACCATTAAATGAACTGACAAGTAAGAAAATGCCAAAAAAGGTTCAGTGGACAGCAGGCTGTCAAAAAGCATTCGATGACCTAAAGCAGGCCATGTGCACAGCACCTATCCTTAAGAGTCCAGACTACTCCAAACCATTCATTGTCCAAACAGATGCTTCTGAGTTGGGTGTGGGAGCTGTTCTTCAACTGAATTTTGATGGTCAAGACCAGCCCATTGCATTTATAAGCAGAAGGCTGACCCCCAGAGAGAAGAATTGGTCAGCTATTGAGAGGGAGGCCTTTGCTGTGGTTTGGGCCCTGAAGAAGCTGAGGCCATACTTGTTTGGCACTCACTTCAAGATTCAGACCGACCATAAGCCCCTCTTGTGGCTAAATCAGATGAAGGGTGAAAACCCCAAACTGCTTAGGTGGTCCATTTCCCTACAGGGGATGGACTTTACAGTGGAACATAGACCTGGTACTGATCATGGCAATGCCGATGGGCTCTCCAGTTATTTCCACTTAGAACAAGAAGACTCACCTGGTCAAGGTTAGCTTATTGTCCCAAAGTTTGGGGGGGGGGGTCATGTAGGAGAGTAGGGTCTGCAATCCTATGATCACCCAGATTTTTTGCTTTTGTTTCACTGGTTTACGACTTTCTCTGGCTGTGGGCCTGCCAATCAGACCCACAGGCTGGCTGTTCTCTTTCTAAATTACGACAGGTACCCTAGGTGCATTTACCAATTGGTACTGGGCCACCTTATCAGACCCTGTAACTCAGGGCATAGGTGTACCCAGGGCTGCCAGGGGCTGCAGCATGTATTATGCCACCCCTGGCTGGCCTCCTAAATTTGACACAACTGGCTGCATGACAGCTGGGGCAAAGTCGTGTAATCACCCTTTGCTGTAGGTATAGTATACCTATACCTAACCCTAAAATGGACACACAGATTCCTATCAGTCACTCCTATGGCAGGCCTTGACAATCCTGAAGGCAGAGTGCTTGGAATCGTGTGAGATGGTGCTCTGGCATGAGCTGAGCCTGTCTGCAGCTTGCGGAACCAAGTCCAAATAGCTGTTCCATGATATCGCATACCATATACTCTTAAGTGCATTATAATCCTCGCGGTTAAATGCTAACTTTGGTATTGCTTTATCAAAACATGTCGAGTAAGGTGTCATACGAATTGGAATACTAACCCCTCGCCAATTCTGGCGACGGGGTTAGCATTCCACCCTTCTAGAGGGACACGACATGTATGTAACTGTGAACCCCGGTTAAAGTTAACTGAAGCCTCAGCTCCACAAAATGGATGCTGCCACCACAGACACGAGTCTGACCTCCTGCTGCTGGGAGTCCTTCCAGCGAGTGAGGTCTGGACAAAGGGTTTCCTGTCCGGGGCGGTGCTAGCACCGTCCCAGACATGGTTTTGTGTATCCTGGGTAGGCAGGGCTTTACAGGAAGGTGACTGCTGAGTGGCACCCCGGTGCTCACTACGCATAGGCCGGTCAGAACCAGTTCCAGGGGCACACCAGCCCCTGGCCTGGGGAAAGTCCAGCATGGCAGAGGGGTGTAACCACCCCCCTCCTAGTCCCACCCATAGGCAGGACCTAGTCACCGGGTCAGCCCCCTTTTTTAGTATAAAGATGGGAGCGGGCCCCCTGTTCAAATTAGATCATCTTTGGAATCAAGACACGACTTTCTGCGAAAGGACTTCACGATTTCTTCATCAAGATTCTCCCTTGTGGCTTAGGAGTAGTCACCCTGCATCTGCAGGCACCATCCTAAAGAACACTGCGGTCTGCTGCAAGTCCTTCATCACGAATCCGACGACCCAGCTCGACGAGACCCGGCTTCCCTGGCACCTCTGACCTCTACTCACCTCTACAGCCAAGCTGAGAACCGTGAGTGCGACGAGACCTCGAGGGACCGACGATCGCCAAGACTGCACGACATCTTTACTGCAAGCCCACCGTGTCCTCCACGGGTGAGTGCTTTGGGGTCCGAGAAGCCCCGACCCTGCGCAGCTCCAGCACCCAAGATCAGCCTCCCTGCATCTCCACGATCTGCGTGGGGCCCTTCTGCTTTTGCGTGCTCACCGCGCTGTGTGGCTACTAGCCGGCTGGCTTGTGGCCTTCTTCACGACGCCCGATGACATCACTGCTGCTGGTCTGGTTGCTCCAGACTGGCCCTTGCTTCCTTCTTCAAGAGAGGCACCCCGGACCCTCCTGGTCCACTCCAGACGCCATTTTAGGTCCACCACGTGGGCTTGAATTTGCCAAGGCTTTGTTGCCCAATCCTGGGTCCAGCGACGCCGACAGCTTCATCCATCGTGGGACAGATCGCTCCTCCATCCTGGTTGCCGACAACGCCTCCTGGTCCGTGAGATCTGCGGTCACAGCGTCACCCACTCACCTTGTCGAGGTGGCTACCATCCGGTGCCCTCCTGGTGCCCACTGACTACTGGCTAGTAGTCTCGAACTTGGTCCCCTCTGCTTTCAGGTGTCAACTTCCTTCGATCCAGGCTTGGATCCATCGAACTTTCTTCACTGGTCGCCTGCCAGCAACTTCTTTCTTCCAGGCTCCTGGTCCGGCAACGAGGATTCCCGACGTCTTTTGAGACCTATGCAGCTGCAGCCCCTGGGCTAGGTAACTTCGGCATTTCGGTGCCCCAGCATAGCCTCACTATCCAAGGGTCAGGATCCACTTTCGTTTTCTCCCTACCAGGTCGGGTTCGCCCGAGAACACTAACTTTGTCATTACTAGCTACCATAGACTTTGTCCCGCATCACGCGTGAGAGTGCACACTCTGCACCCGGGTCCCCTAGGCCTCCTATAAGTAATCTGAAGGTTCTATAGTCAAGTCCTAGCGATTCCTAAGCCTATTAGTACTGTACTTACCTGCTAGTAATTTCGCATTCCACTTTCAGAGTATATGGTTTTCCGTGCCCCTCGGGCATTTGTGTATACTGTGCTAACTTAAGTATTTTTGTAAGAGTTTTGGTTTGTGCTTAGTACCCTGTCCTCATAAAGAGTACAGGGCTGTTGTGATTCTTAATAAATAACTGTTTATTTTCATAACACTTGTGTGGTGTCCTTTCACTTGGTATACAAGGGGTATATGTGTGGTAAACAGCTGGCTTAACACGCCCTCTCGAGTCTTTAGCCTTAGACTGCTCGTATCCACGCTACTAGGATAGCTGGTCTATAAGGTTGACTTACAACCAGTCATCAATAAGGGTTGCTGGACTGATACATAGTGTTCACTAGAATAGTGAGCACTGCATATCAGGCCACCTTCTCACACCCCAAAACCCAAACCTATACCTAAATCCTAAAAATACCCCAAAAACCAAACCTACCCCTGAACCCTAAAATATCCCTGTACCCCATCACCCAAACTTAGCCCTGAACCCTTAAAATACCCCTGTACCACAAAACCCAAATGTACCCCAGAACCCTAAAAATACCTCTGCACCCCAAAACCCAAACCTAGGCCTGAACCATAAAAATAACCCTGTACCCCAAAACCCAAACCTACCCCTGAACCCTAAAATACCCATGTACCCCAAAACCAAAACCTAGCCCTGAACCCTAAATATACCCCTGTACCCCAAAACCCAAACCTAGCCCTGAACCCTTAAAATACCCCTGTACCCAAAAACCCAAAACTACCCCTGAACCCTAAAAATACCTCTATACCCCAAAACCCAAACCTAGCCCGGAACCCTAAAAAAACGCCTGTACCCCAAAACCCATACCTATCCCTAAAAGCTAAAACTACCCCTGTACCCCATAACCCAAAACTATATCTGAACCCTTAAATTACCCAAACACCCCAAAAGATATACCTCAGTTCCCCAAAAACATACACCCCTATACCCATAAATACCTTATCCAAACATTAAAAATAAAACATGCTTTTACCATTCATGCATTTACAACGAATTTCGTTGTAAATGTATGCGTGGTTAAAGCATATAAAATGTAATGCCATGCGTTATAATGGCATTGCGGAGTCATGGCACTTTCATAATGAAAGTATGCAGAGTGATGGTCTGCGGAAAGAAAGTTGCGGAATAATGGGTGTTTACCTTCCTCCGGTAAGTACATTGGTGGCACGGCGGCCCACATCTCCAGAAACATACTCATGTTTTTTCACCACCGATTTGAAAAATGCACAGGTCTCTCTCATTGATGGCCAGCACCGACACACACTTTTAGAAACACCTCCCGTTCTAGAATTGCGAACTTTAGAGCTGGGGAGCTACGTTCGAATTTCGGCATCAGGTCAACATCCTGTGATTCCAGGCAAATTGCTTTGTCTCCCCGTGCCTACCACAAATGAATGTGTTCTTCTGTAATGTAAATTGTGCTCATGTCATGTTGTCGAGTTTGCGCTATATAATATTGCAAGGAAAAATAAAGTATGGAAACTCAAATTCACACACTACTGAATGCGCACTCTTAAGTGCATCAGCAGTGCACTGTGAATCGGAGCGTTTCACAGGCCTGTCACAGGTAAGAAATGCTATCAAAACGAAATCCTACAAAACAATATACTACTGGCCGGCAGCAATTCATAACCGGACAACGTCGGGACGGGCTGCTAGTAAATAAATAAACAGGGATCTCTTAGGGCAAGAGGAGAGAGACAAAAAAAATAACTAAGAGGCATATTATCAACGGCCAGCAATAATTATCGCTGACCTTGCTTAGCGATAATTTTGTTATCGCAGGCAATGTCTGGAATTTACTGCCCTGTTTGCACATTAATAACAACGTGTTTCTCCAAGGATAAAAATTCCAGAGATAGTGAGGTTATCACCCTTTTGCAGGGAACATCGCTGGTTTTCCAGCGATGTTCCCTGCGAAACGTTGATAACCATGCTGATACGACTCACAGGGTCGTATCAGCATAATCCACCCCAATGTTGGAGATTGGTAAATCTGCATTTTAGCAGACGTTAGATTTGGAGAAAACAGAGGTTTTCTCCAAAATCTAACGTGTGCTAAAATGCTGGGACAGCCTTGTAAATATTGTGATGTTAACATCAGCGATATTTGCACGGTAGTCCATCCGGGGGGACGCCCAGTGACGCCCACTTTGCATCTCATTAGAGATGCAAAGGGAGGCGTTGGGAAAAAAGGGTGCTAACATGCGATTATGCATGTTAGCACCCTCTTGTAAATAGGGTGATAGTTTTATCTCCACTGTTTTGGCTTGATAAAGCCCTTGTATATATGCCCCTTAATCTCCCTATGCCTATCCAAAAATAAATGTGTCCGCCTGCAGTCGTAACTGATGTTCTTCTTGGAAAGTGCTTCAATACCATTGGGTGGAGCTCGTTGACCTTCAATAGCCAGATGGGAAGAAACTGTACTGTGTGATGGACAACTAATATGTTCTCAGAGTGAAATCGTCGGAAAGAGAACTAAACACACAAAGGAAGGACTTTGACAGAAATGTACCAATAAGAAGCCAGCATTTCTGAATGTCATAATTAGTAACCAATAGCAATCAGTGGGCTTGCCAAATCCCACAGAACAGATATAACAGGTCGATCTAAGCTTGACCTAAAAATGGTGAAATTTAGGGGCAGAGTTACAAGCCCCTTGCGCCACCGGTGTGTCACTTTTTGTGATGCACGGTGGCCCATTTTACTGCTCCATATTTACTAGGACAAGAAAAGCCCCCCTGCGTGACTTTTCCTTTCATTGTAAACTAGCAGCCCATCCCGACGTTGTCCGGGTATGAATTGCTGCCGGCCAGTAGTATATTGTTTCGTAGGATTTCATTTTGATAGCATTTCTTATCTGTGACAGGCCTGTGAAACGCTCCGATTCACAGTGCACTGCTGATGCACTTAAGAGTGCGCGTTCAGTAGTGTGTGAACTCGAGTTTCCCTACTTTATTTTCCTTGCAATATTATATAGCGCGAACTCGACAACATGGCATGAGCACAATTTACAATACAGAAGAACACATTGGTTTGTGGTAGGCACGGGGAGACAAAGTGATTTGCCTGGAATAACAGGATGTTGAGCTGATGCCGAGATTCTAACGTAGCTTCCCATCTCTAAAGTTCGCAATTCTAGAACTTGTGGTGGGAGGTGTGTCTAAAAGTGTATGTCGGTGCTGCGCATCAATGAGAGAGACCTGTGCATTTTTCCAATTGGTGGTGAAAAAATATGAGTATGTTGCTGGAGATGTGGGCCGCCGTGCCACCAATGTACTTACGGGGGAGGGTAAACACCCATTATTCTGCAAATTTCTTTCCGCATACCATCACTCTGCATACTTTCATTACGAAAGTACCATGACTCCGCAATGCCATTATAACGCATGGCATTACATTTTATATGCTTTTACCACGCATACATGTACAACGAAATTCGTTGTAAATGCATGAATGGTAAAAGCATGTTTTTTAAAAATGTTTGGATAAGGCAAGTATGGGTATAGGGGTATATGTTTTGGGGTACTGAGGAATATGTTTTGGGGTGTTTGGATATTTTAATGGTTCAGATATAGTTTTGGGTTATGGGGTACAGGGGTATTTTTAAGGTTCAGGGCTAGGTTTGGGTTTTGGGGTATAGGGGTATTTTTAGGGTTCAGGGGTAGGTTAGGGTTTTGGGGTACAGGGGTATCTTAAGGGTTCAGGGCTAGGTTTGGGTTTTGGGGTACAGGGGTATTTTTAGGGTTCAGGGCTAGGTTTGGGTTTTGGGATACAGGGGTATTTTAGGGTTCTGGGCTAGGTTTGGGTTTTGGGGTACAGGGGTATTTTTAGGGTTCAGGGGTAGGTTTGGGTTTTGGGGTACAGGGGGTATTTTAAGGGTTATGGGCTAGGTTTGGGTTTTGGGGTACAGAGGTATTTTAGGGTTCAGGGGTAGGTTTGGGCTTTGGGGTACAGGGGTATTTTTAGGGTTCAGGGGTATGTTTGGGTTTTAAAGTACAGGGGTATTTATAGGGTTCAGGGCTAGGTTTTGGTTTTGGGGTGCAGGGGTATTTTTAGGGTTTAGGGATAGGTTTGGGTTTTGGGGTACAGGGTAGATTTATAGGGTTAAGATGGGTTAGTGTTTAAGGGTGTTGGGGTATTTTATAGAGTAAGGGTGGGTTATGATTATGGGGTGCAGGGGTATTTAAAGTAGGGGTGGGCGGAATTGGCGCGAACTTGGTACAATAAATCCGCAATATTTCGTTCCGTCAGATTTCCAATTATTAAAACAGAAACCTCATATATTCAAGGTAAAATAAGTATTTCTACATGCTAAAATGCATATAGTCATTTCACAAAAGTGAAATTAGCTTCCAGCAAGCAGTGAGAGAGGTGACGATTTTGAGATCAAGCCCCTGCAAACCATTATGGGACGAGATTAGCAGTGGGAAGTGAATATTATAGTATCTAAATATTTCTACAAAGAGCTGCAGTTCACCTCGTTCTCCCCAGTTGTCCCCAAGAGGCAAATGCAATAGCATTTAAAATATTATACATCAAGCTGCAGTTCACCTCATGGTCCCTAGATGTCCCTGATGAGGCAAATGCAATAGCATTTAAAATATTACACATCAAGCTGCAGTTCACCTCATGTCCCTAGATGTCCCTGATGATGCAAATGCAAAAGCATTTAAAATATTATATATCAAGCTGCAGTTCACTTCGCCGTCCCTAGATGTCCCTGATGAGGCAAATGCAATAGCATTTAAAATATTATACATCAAGCTGCAGTTCACCTCGTCGTCCCAAGATGTCACTGATGAGTAAAATTCAAAAACATTGAAACCCTTTCATGAATGCTAAAACTTATGCTAAGCTTATCCCATAATGCTTTGCAGGGCCTTTTAGTTGTTTTTTTGCCCATAACTGTGCTTGGGGTGGTTCTAAGAGAATGGGACCTCCACTGAATTACTATTTAAAGGGAGCAGGAATGTATAGAACCTGGGAAGAAAAAACAACACTCGGGACGGAATGCCCCCAGCGATTGTCACACCCCCAGCACACACCCACAGCACAATGCAGACACGCCCACAAGGGACTACTTTGCTGGCACGGTTCTTTTACATTTTAAATGTATATGGTGGGCATCTGCATAGCCTATGTCCTTCTGCTGCAACTGCCCTTTCCAACGCTGTATTGGGTGTTGTGATTGGTGCTGTGGTTCCCGAGTTTACCTGGCCAAAAGGTGCAAGTTCTCTCTTTATAATAGTAGTATAGATATGAGCCCTTTGCACGCAGTACTTTGCGTGAAAGGGTTGTTCCATGGGTGTTGCTGTGGGTGTTCCCACGCAACACCCATGGAACCAGACACATTTCCATATTTACGAGGAATTGTAAATCTGGAAAAAATGTGTGTGAATGCTTTGCCTCGCATGGGGAGGCGTAGGGAGGCGCAACGAGGAGAGATGTATTAATTTCTTCAAGTTTTCTTTTCCTCTTTCCATGTGTGCTGCATTCTGCAGCACACATAAAAAGAGGAAATCACCCTCTACTGATTGTTTTATGTATAGGAAGGGTTCACTTAATGCACATAAACAATCATTGAAACAATGAAGCCTTTTTACTTCTATGTGTACTAATGCAGCACATATAGAAGTTGTAAAACAGCATTTCAGATTCTTTTTGTGCAGGAAGGGAACCCTTCCTGCTCAAAAACAATCTCCCCACCACTCAGGCATCCTTGCACCATGGTGCAAGGGTGTCTGGGCTGGCGCATGGAAGCAGTTTGTGCCTCAGCGCAGGGAGAAGCACAGAGATGCGACATATTGTTGTAAATATGTCGTATCCCTGTGCCTTGAAAGTGACTCCGTGCGACGCAGCCAAATGGCATGTGTTCCACACAGAGTCACTTTCTTGTAAATCTGCCCCAAAGTCCCTAAGCAGAAAGCGCAGAAGCAAACAATTCTGCCGCAATACTCCAGGCCCCACAAAGTACATAAGAAGATACAACAGATGCTCCTAGGGCACAAGCGCCATAGGATAGACCTGAACAAACATAACAGAGCCACGTTATAAAAAATTTTTGTGTGCAGATTTTATATACTCCACCTGAAGGTATTGGATCGCTTTACATGAGCCCCCCCATGGAAAAACCCACATGAAACCTGACGCAGGTTTCATGTGGCGCAGGGCTCTACAACGTGACACATATTGTAATAACCCTGCACCATGGTGCATCTTTTGCGCCGTCGCTGCGTCATGACATGACGCAACGGCGGCGTTAAAGAAGCGCAAGGGGCTTGTATATCTGCCCCTACGTGATTTGTCAGAATCACTGTATGTGGACGAGCTCAGCACGTAAAAAGAAGCTGGATTAACTCCTTCCTTGATCTCAGATCCGTGTGCATAAATACTAAAACGGAACAGACGTAATACACTCCGACGAAATATCTCCACCGTAGCGATTATCTCATTAACTATTTTTAACAAGTCCATTGGCACCATGCCTAGCAGGGCGCCTACAAATATTATTCTCTATATATATGCAGCTACATCACTATCACACGAAGTACAGTGACGTAAAACTACAAAAGAGAAAGAAACACAACCATTTTGACAACAGACTGCAGTTGAAGAAGGGTACAAACTCAACTTATATCACTCTGATATTGTGGTTGTTTAATTGCACCTTATTAAAAAAATCCCTACATATAATAAATGAAAGTAACAATAATAACATGTGATTTATTCTTAAAGAATGTATGTATTCAGATGACAATTAAACGTTCTTTCTTCGCAAAGGATTCTGGTCATGCAAATTTCTAAGAGGATTGTGGTTCCTGCAGACGTAATTTCCTGCACAGATATCCTTATAAGGGAACTTTGTTTGATTGGCTGCATAAATGGCGGCCCTTCTCTTTTCGAATTGTTTAGTTGCTTGG
Source organism: Lissotriton vulgaris (assembly GCF_964263255.1). Taxonomy (NCBI): domain Eukaryota; kingdom Metazoa; phylum Chordata; class Amphibia; order Caudata; family Salamandridae; genus Lissotriton; species Lissotriton vulgaris. The sequence continues at coordinate 280,218,363 of NC_141685.1, read as the reverse complement.
CTCTGCAGAAAGGATTCATGTCTGTTCCGAGTGTCCAGTGCGTTTGTTAAGAAGTAGTCAGTAGGCAGGAATCAAGTGAAGAAGATTTATTAACACAGCCCCACACAGTGGTCATGCGTGGGTGAACGGAACATCAATTATGACAGTTGGTGTCAACGGAGTCAGCTGGCGCAAGCTATGGAATGTGGGGGAACCAATGGGAAGGGGAGCAGCTGGAAAGGGTCACGCGCAGGGGAAAGGAAGGTACCATGCGCATGGGTGCAGGGGGGGGCATAGGTAGGATACAACACATCTTCCTCTCTATAAAGATTTGGCAACAGCGCCACGGGAAGCAGTGACAGGTAACAGGAGGTGCATAACAGTTGGGTAATTAGTCACATTCGTAATCATCCAGACGCTTAGGTCTGCGGATGGTCCTACCAAACCTTCCAGAGGTCGCAGGTACGTGTGGTGCACATTCGGTGTCCGAATGAGAGTCAAAGCCAGATCTGCCGAACCTACCACTGAGTCTGTGACCATCAGACACCACTTCAGAATCCGAATGAGGGTCATCCTGACAACTCCGATTGCAAGTCGAAGTGCTGGGATGGGCACCTGCAGACCGATCTGTAAAATGGCCATCATCAGAGTCCGAGTCGGGTTGGAGGTCACGTGTGCTGTTGTTTCTAGACCTATTATACTCATCAGTATTAGACTTATCAACATCTACCCACAAATCATTGTTGACAGTAACATGCTGCTGGTGACACTGGGCTTTGTCACTGGGATGATAGTTCGCCAGTCTGCTCATGTGCCAGACTTTCCCATCACTGAGTCTTGCCGCATTGTTGAACAGTTCATCAATGTGAAGTGGGGCGGTAAATCTGCTTTCTCCCTTCTTTACTTTCTTTTCCAAACGAACTTTAACAAGATCGCCAACCTTGAATGAATGATCTTTTGCACTGTGTCTAGAATCATACCAATCTTTGTAGTACTTCTGTGCTTTGATGATATTTTTCCTTATGTTTTCAGGAGACCATTCAATTTGCTTTGATTCAGACATCCATCCTAGATCAACGCTCATGGGTTGTCTGCTTCTCATGAGAATGAAAGGAGCAGTGCGAGTGCTTGCACAGGGAGCAATTCTGAATGCCCAGATGAGTTTGTAGATTTCCTCTTCCCAATTCAAGTTTGCATTCCTAGATAGTTGAATGTGTCCTTTCAAGACACGGTTAAAGCGTTCAGTGAGGCCATTACCTTCAGGGTGATAAACTGAAGTGGTGTGAAGAGTGATGCAGTTCCTAGCCAGGAACGACTTGAATGCCTCGGAACAGAATTGCCGGCCATTATCGGTGAGGACGGATTTTGGTAAACCTTCACTGAGGAAGAGCTTGTCCAAGAAATCAATGCATTTGGAACTGTCGATTTCTTCTACAATCTTAATTTCTGGCCACTTGGAGAAGTGATCTATCGCCACCAAAATGTACTTGATTTCTCCCCCGTGTCCTTCAACTGGCCCCACAATGTCCAGACCCAACTTCTCCCAGGCCATTCGCGGGGGTTGAATCGGAGAGAGACTGACTTTAGACGTTTTGAGCGTTTTGTCTGAGTTACAGCATTCCAAGCAGTTCCTGACCAGGACTTCGATTTGCTTGTCAATACCCGGCCACCAATAACTTGCTCTGACACGCTGCTTGGTTTTGGTGATGCCTAAGTGGCCAACATGACACAAACCTAGGATTTTGTCTCTGAGCGTGGCAGGGGCTATGGCTTTCCCCATTCTGTACAACACGCCGTTTTCCAAACTGAGTTCATTCCTGGTTTCCCAAAACACTTTAACAACGTCTAGTAGGTTGCGCTTGTCGGGCCATGCAGAGTTGATGAATTTGCACACCATTTGCAGAGTGGAGTCGCGCGACATGTGTTGATCCCACTCTTCTGCTGATATTCCATCCAGGTCCGTGTTGAAAAGTAGAGCAACCTTCTCCTCCTCTTCTTGGGCGACAGTGCTTTCCATGTGAGGCAGAGGTAACCTGCTGAGGAAGTCCGCGATTTTGTTTTTCACTCCTGGCCAATATTCTGCTGTGTAGTTGTAATCCAGCAGCTTGATCGACATTTTGCTGAGTCTTGGTGAAGCGTTTTGTAGACCTGAGGCTGTCAGAATCTTAACTAACGGTTTATGGTCTGTGCGGAGATGGATTTGGTAACCCCACACATAAGCTCTGAAGTAGTTGAGCGCCCACGAACAGGCCAACATTTCGCGTTCTATGACGGAGTACTTTTCCTCCGCAGAGGTGAGCGACCTGGAGGCAAAGGCTACCACCCACTCTTGGTTAGATGAGTCCTTCTGTGCTAGCACAGCTCCAACGCCTTTGTTGCTTGCGTCCGTGGTGAGGTAGATGTCTGCTTTGGGGTCAAAACCTTTGAGAAAAGGCGCTTCACTGATTTCTTTTTTGATGGTAACAAAAGTGTTCTGACAGTCCGATGACCAGACAAATTTGGTTTTGTTTTTCAATAGTTGTCTTATGCTGTAGGTTTTTTCAGAGAAGTTCCTTATAAATTTTGAGTAATACTCTGTCAAGCCGAGAAAAGCTCTAACATCCTCTTTGCTTGAGGGACATGGGGCATTGAGGATGGCATCTACTAGACCCTGTTTGGGTTTGATCCCATCGCGGCTGATAGTGTGTCCAAGGTAAACCACTTTATCCTGTGAAATTTTACATTTGTCCAATTCCACTGTCAAACCATGCATTTTAAGTTTGCTAAACACTTGCCTAAGGCGTGTGTCGTGTTCCGATTGGTTGCTGCCCATGACCAGGATATCATCCTGGAAAAACCTAATACCATCAACACCTTCCAGAATGGATGTCATGACCCTTTGGAAGAGTGCAGCGGCAGAGGCTAATCCGAAAGGTACCCTGGTAAAACGAAAGCAACCAAAGGGTGAGATAAAGGTGGTGAACTTTTTACTGTCTGCATGCAGGGGAATTTGGTGATATGCGGATTTTAAGTCAATTATGGAAAATACACTCATATCATTGGTAGCACTGAACATTTCACAAATACGTGGTAGGGGGTATTGGTCAACAATAATGTTCTTATTGAGGTCCCTGAGGTCGATGCAGAGTCTGATTTTCCCGTTGGGACGTTTGACAACAACCAAGGGGGAAACCCACTCCGCAGATTCCACTGCTTCTATGATGCCATTCTTAACAAGCTTGTCGAGTTCTGCTTGTACGTCACTTCTCACCGATACCGGTAGATGTCTAACCTTGTGAATGCAAGGAACAGCTGAGTCCTTTAATTCAATTTTGTGTTCGAAACTGTTAAGCAGACCGACTTTTCCTGAGAACACTTCGGGAAAGTCTTTTTGAATGGCCAGTTTACAGGAGTCATTAATGGACAAGACAGGATCTTCACTATTGGGGTCGAGCATGATACCCAGATCAGCTTGGTCACTCCAGCCCAAAACAGAGGGGCCTTTTTTTGCAACGTACAGTCGGCATATTGCTCTTCGATTTTTAAATTCAAATTCTAGATCACGTGTTCCTAGGAATTCGATGTTATCTCCAGTGTAGCTTCTGGCAACAACTCTGGGTTTTTCTAGATTTGACCCTATTTTGTCCGTGAATTGCTTCCAAATGTTTTCGTTGATGATCGTGAAGGGCGACCCAGAGTCTGCCATCAGGTTGACTGTCACCCCACCCAAACTAACATCACACATGGGTTTTTTTTTCCTTGTGGGCGTGACATCTAACACGTCGTACTCAATTGAGAACACATAGCTGACACTGTCGGAGTCAGAGTACTCAGAGTCCTCTTCGGTGGAATCGCTCTCTTCCTGAATTTGCCGTACCTGTCGGCGTTGTTTGTACATTTTCTTGTTGCAGACCTTGGCGATGTGTCCAGTCATGCCGCAAGACAAGCACTTTTGATGTAGAGCTGGGCATTTTTTTGAGTCAGCAAGATGAGTTGGAGACCCACAGCGATAGCATTTGAGATCAGGAAAATCATTGTCTCTTGTGTTCATGCGTCTATCACTGCTATATTTCGGTCTGGTAGACTCACTCCTCTTGTGATGATCTTGAACCGTTTCTTTTTTGTTTGCTTTCTGTTTGTATTTGGAGGATCTGATAGCTTTTATTTCAGCTGGTTCATCAATCACCGCTTTGGCACATCTGCCAGTTAGTTCAGCCTTTTTGACAAGAGCAACAACCTCCTTCAAGGAAGCTTCGCCATTGACCCAGAGCTTATCTTGGATGTTAGGATTGCTCGCATGCATTATAATTTGATCTCGCACAAACTCCTCTTGCAGTGCCCCGAATCTGCAGGTAAGGGCTAGGTTATTCAGAGCAGCCACATAATCCTCCACGCTCTCATCTTTTCCCTGTTTCCTCCTAGAGAACTTGTATCGGTCAACAGCGACACACACAATGGGCGTGAAGTGATCGTTGAGATCATCAAGGGCATGTTGGTAAACGTCATCACCTGTTCTCACTTTCTTCTCAATGTTATTGTAAGTCTTAAGGCCCCCTGGACCCAAACAGTACAAAAGCACCTTTTTCTTCTTTTCCGCTGTGAAATCATCATCCTCAACAGTCTCTATGTAATTGACAAAATACTCTTTCCACTCTTTCCAAGGCATGCACGGTGCACCTTTAAGAGGTAGAAATGCTTGAGGTTGTGAGAGGTTCAAGGAGCTGAGAGCACACATGACGGCTAATTGAATAAAGGCCAAGGATGAATACTGCAAGAATTTCAAAGCTTTGAACACAGTCCTTGAGACAGGTGAGCCTTCAGTCAACAGATTAGGCTAAATGACGTGCAGCTTGCAATGTGTGATACTTATTTTTTTTTAAAAGCATGGACATGAGCAGGACCCGTTGTTAGCAACCCTCCTTTGACTTTGTTGTAACAGGCACAGTCACACGAAGGTTGGCTAGGCTCGAACACCTGCCTGAAGGAAACGAGAGTTTTTGTCTTCAAAATGGCACCCAACGCTGCGTTTCAGTGACGTCACGCGTCACCAGGCATGCGCAGATGCGATGAGTCACAGGCGCGAAAACAGCTGACAGGAATGTGCGTAATGAAAACGCCAGGACGAACTGCGTCGCTGACAGGAATCAGAATGCGTCATGGACAGCTCAACCCAGGAAGAGCGTCGACGCGCGAAGAAGGCACACACGGAGAGGAATCCCCCAGAGCACAGCAGCAGTCCTACCTCCGTGTGGCGCAGCAACCGGTCGTTGCGAGATACTCAAATCTCGGAAGAAGATGCGCGTCCACTTCACCCAGGGCGGCAGTGCAGTTCAGTCTTCGTGAACCATGGAGCGAAGGCCAAGGATTCTTCAGGTGAGAAGATTTGCCTCAATGACTCGTAGACATACCGGATGCAATAGAAAGAAAATCCATCAGCTGTGCCACGGTGTGAGGCTGTAGTTTCTCCGCTAACCTCGTCGCCACTGTTAAGAAGTAGTCAGTAGGCAGGAATCAAGTGAAGAAGATTTATTAACACAGCCCCACACAGTGGTCATGCGTGGGTGAACGGAACATCAATTATGACAGTTGGTGTCAACGGAGTCAGCTGGCGCAAGCTATGGAATGTGGGGGAACCAATGGGAAGGGGAGCAGCTGGAAAGGGTCACGCGCAGGGGAAAGGAAGGTACCATGCGCATGGGTGCAGGGGGGGGCATAGGTAGGATACAACAGCGTTATACGCGCAATCTCGCTCACCTGTTGACAAATATGTCAATTTATTTGTGCCTTCTGGCTTCGAGGGTGGTGCGACCCTATCACGAACCTCAAGTTTCCAAACTACAGTTAAATATATATTCTCATCACAATTAAAATCGTCATGAATGTGGATGATTTCTTCATCTACTCCTTTGTTTGGACAATGAGCACAACAGGCTGTAGACTTGTGTTAGAAGCGTGAGGGTGCAGTACCTCAGCTCGTTACTAGATGTCCCTGTAGTCAGCTGCAAAATGTACAGCCCACAGCGTGAGGTCACTGTGGAGTCATACAAGGTTTTCTATTTCAATTTATTTTATTTGCTTGATTAATTAAAATATTACAAAAGTTCCAAGATTGTGATCAAATATAAAAGATTAAAAGCACATATATGATTGATACCATATCTTAAATATGCTAACTCATACTTAATAATATGCAGTACACAAAAGAGCAGATTTACAATAACTAGCTTATCCCTGCATATCAGCAGGGATGCGCCAGTTATTGTGCGCCATGCCTCTGCCACCATGGATGCGCCGCATTTACAATGCTGCGCACCATGGGGCAATATCGGTACAATGCTTCGCATCTGCAGTCCTGTCAAGTATCACGCAACAGGTTTTACACTCACGCATTTCAGTGCGGTGTTCCGCAACACCGCACTGAAATGCATTATCACGCATTTTGCCGACTCATAAACTCGAGCCACCAGAGGCGCCTGTGCACGGCTCCTGCTGCTCCAAGTCCAAGAGACGTGCTGCTGCCAGTGCCAGCAGCTGCTCTCGTTCATAAATAGTTAATCTGTTATGTTGTAATGGTTGCTCTCAGCTTGTGGACTGAGTGAGAGTGGGCAGCGCTAGGCGGCTACAATGTAACAATGCTGGCTCCAGGCTGGCCGCGGCGCTGTAATTTCCTGCCGCGCCACGGCTGAAGTTTGACAGAGGACACAGTTGTAATTAATTAGGGGGGCGGGGCCACCTTCTCAGCACGATACTGGCTGACACAGTTAGGCACTCGGACCACGGGCGCCAAGGTATATCCTCGCCCGTCGCGGCAATTACACTGTACTTCAGGACTTGACTTGGACAACAGATGAGGTGCACGGCCACACGTAGCGCGGGTTGGGCGGACTGCAGGCAGTGATGTTACCTGCCTCACATTCCGCGTTTAGAGAGGGCCGGCACCGCGGGCCCTAATTATGCAAGAATCTGCCGCAACCGAACACACACCGTGGCCGGATAGGGGTGCTGCACTACTGTCTAGCAGCCATATGAATGACGGGGCCAGAGCGAACTTTAGCACCTCAGATCTGTCCTGTCCTGCAATCAGGTCGCCTCGCCACGCTAGGACAGGACAGGCCCAGGTCAGGATCTAAATAATAAAGGCAATTTTATTTCCGAGCAGCCGGGGCCAGCCAACTCGAGGGCACTGGTGAAAGACAGGGCCTAGCCCTGCTGCATCATGCAGTCACAAGAGATCGCGGTCCGGTGAGAGGGCCCGTCCTCACTGGTATAGAGAGTCACGCCGGCCGGCGCAGTAAGCATGGGGCAGAGTAAGAACAGAACAAGCCGAGAGGATTTATTCATCCCCCCCCTACCCCAAGGTTGGTGTGAGTGACAGATTCTCTCTATGGAAGGGTCGGTGCACGGACAAAGGATCGATGAGAGACGCAGCTTACTTTTGCTCGTCTCTAACTCTGCAGAGGCGCATACTTACCAATGCAATAATTGCTTATTGGATGAAGGCTTTCTTATGCCAAAGAAACTAGCGCCACAACTACTTTTAGTAGACGTTCCCGCCTTCCTGGGCCTTGTCAGGTCCTCATTCGATTGTACAGTCTGACAGGATGTTTCATTTCGTGCTTGCCAGCCGGGCCCCAAGGCACCCAGGAATTAATTGCTGTTCCTCTGCGCGCCCGATGCATGGCCCAGAGTTAAAGGAGGAAGCCGGTGACAATCGATCACCTGTTCACCTCCTCATGACCTGGGCACATACTGTTGCTGTCTGTGCCCTGCCCAGCCAGTCAGAGCCCAACTAGTGCCCCGGGCCGAACTCACCATGCAACTGTGATTCTCATAGGGAGAGCAGGTGGCACAGGTTAAGACTGCAACATGGCTGGCTGACTTTTAAGAAGAGACAGGCTAATGATCTCCGCAGTGACACTCAGGCAGCTCCTCTCAGTGGATCATTCTGACTATCAGGAGACCACACCAGGTAAGTCAGATATTCATTTAATAATTCGCTGATGAAACTCAAAATGTTTTTTAGGAGAATGGGGAGGGGGCCTCCAGCACAGCATAGCACTTTCTAAATGGGTACACTGGAGTTGTCTGTTTGTGCTGTAAATGCAGGCCATCTCTGAGTTTTGTCTGTACTAATAAATCATCAAACTGCTAGTTTAGTTAAAGGTTTAATTATCCTTACTTGACAGTGGTACTACAAGCAGCAACCTTTATTTTCCCAGCACTGTAAATGTAAATGTAATGTAAATGTATAGGCATTTATATAGCGCACTACTTACCCGGAGGGTCCCAAGGCGCTTCGACCGCTGCGAAACCCTTCCTGGCTTCCCTGAGAGATGGTCCCCCCTTAATGGGTATCTCCAGGGTGAGACCAGGCATCCCCGGCGGTCTGGTGGGGCCGTTAGTGAAGATGAGGCAAGCTAATGCCCAGAGTTGTCGAGTGTGAACGCTGATCAGAGTGGGCACCGAGGCGAGAGAATTATCGAGTCCGCTGACCCTGGTCCAGAAACCTGCCGCGCCGGGAATCGAACCCTGGTCCCGGGCCGTCCTCTGCTCTCGGGTCTGCCGCCTCTTAGTCAGAGTTAAGGCAGATGATTAATATCCCCGCTAGAGAGCTGTCAGAGTTTGTCTCATGGCTGTTTTCACTCACTATTAAGTAGAGCAGAGAGTTTAAATGCATACTGCAAAGAAAGTCTAACAGCATATTGTATTGTAATGAACTGTATTATATGTAGATAGCTCAGTGGGTTGCTTCTTTTGTCAAAGAGAACCCTTTGATTTTTGTGGTTCAGCCGCACCTGAAGCTGAGGTTGGGGTGGAGGTTGCTGATTATTTAAAAAAATTATAATTGCTTTAAAAGCACCTGCTACGGAGTTCGCATTTCTTATTGCTGAACTCAGTGTGATTTCTGAAATGTGTCTGTTTTCATGGACTTCATTGCATAATTCGGCCACAAGAAGTGTAGCTCTAAGTGTCATTCATTTAGTTGTTAAATGTCTTTTGTAAATCCACCAAATCTATGAAAATGTCACACATAAGCAATCTGAAACATTAGCAGCTTTGCTCAAATAAATGTAATTTGTGACATTTATATGATTCCCTCGCCTTTTACTGCTTGATTTTGCTAGCGAGAAAGTGTCACTCATAGTCGTTGAAATGTCACTCTTAGCAATCTGAAACCTTGGCAGCTATGTAACCGCGGTTAGCGCTGCTTTTTTTTATCACTAACAGGGTTAGCGAAATCCTTGATAATATGAGAAATGTTGCTTAACAACATTTCTCCCATCATTTTTCTCTGGAACGCCCCCTTTGCATCTCATTAGAGATGCAAGGGGAAGCGTACAGAAAAAGGGTGCTAACATGCGAATTTGCGTGTTAGCACCCTGTTGCTGATAGGGAGATAATTTTATCTCTGCTTTCATGGCTTTTAAAGCCAAAAAAGCGGAAATAAATCCCTTGATAATATGCCCCATAGAGGCATAAAGTAAACCCTCATCAGAATACAGAGAAATGACATCTGTTCTTTTAGATAGTTGTCCTGAACCCTCCTGGTAGAAACATAATAAAGTTGGACAGACTGATGAGAGCAGTTAGTTGTTCGGCGGAAAAAGAGCTCCTCAGACATGTGCGCGAGACAACTTTATCGTCATTCTGTCAAGGCCGACATTTTACCCCAATCTGTCATGGCCGCTTGTTAGCAAAATATCTTCCCGGTTTTAAGTCTTTCAACCCGATCCAGCATGGACGCCACGCCTCTCATTCCAGTGACGTCCAAACCAATGGCGATCCATTCTAAACCAGTGAGGTGTTTGGTTTGTCGGATCTCAAGCAGGGCGTGGCCGAGGTACTAATATTTGCATATATTCTGTGCAATGCCATGACTTCTTTTCTTTTTTTTTTCTTTGTTAAATTGCCAATAATAACATCTTTTAGTACCCTCAGATCTTTTATTTCTTTCCATTTTAATCAACAATTAATATATTAAATCCGACCTATTAAAAGTAGGTATTTCTTAGCCCTACCACGTGAAAGTGCACAATTATATGCAGAATAGCTCTTAACTCTTACAGGTTTCTTTTAAAGAGAAGCTGCCACACCATGGTAAATACAAGATATGAAGAGTTGGATCGTTGAAAAATGATACTGTGTTATTGGGATCTTGAATCAAACTCGTTTTAATAAGAACTAGGGAATAATGTCATGGTCAATGTATGGATATCTCTTACTATGCTACTTAATGGTGGGCGTTGCCAGCAGATTTTATATAAACAAGTACAGTGAGGCTTGTTGTTGATTGCCGAAAATTACCCAATTAATTTTAGCTTGTTTTGTTAACTGGATTTTTTAATTCCAGGTTACCTCCGTTCTTGATTTGCTGCTAAATAGAATGCTTTGCGAGAAGTTGTCCCTCCAGCGGTAAATCAATGATTGCAACGAGCTAAAAGTTCAACAAAACAGACTTGCACAGTGTAAAGTAGCGGGCACTGGGCCCACTGGCTAAAGAAACACTGACACTAGTGACATCACAGTCGAGGTGCGAAATATGGATTCCACGAGGGAAGGCCGAGGCCGAGTAACAATTTACTAAATATCTCTGGAGGAGCAGGAAGAGGTGCAGTACCACTGGCAGTCCCCAGAGGTCCCTGTAGAGTCTGAATAGGGCTGCACGGACACAGTACCGCAGGCTGTCCCCAGAGGTGCCTGTAGAGTTCTATAGCAGCAACTACACTGGTGATCGCAATAAAGGCCTGGGGCCTCATTTATGAGGCTGTGCGTCACTTTTACGCCGCTGGTGCGTCACTTTTTGTGACGCACCAGTGGCGTAAAAAATGCACCTTGTTGTGCCATATTTACAAAGTGACGCATCTAGTTAGATGCGTCACTTTGTAAACCCCTGCGCCACATTATACCAGCATCAGGTATAATGTGTGGAAAGGGGGGCGTATTGACGCAAGAAAGGGCCGTAGAAGTGACGCAGTGAAATCTATGAGATTTCACTGCGTCACTTTTAGGGCGCCGTTGCGTCAAAATCTTGCGCCTGCCTCACAGCAGGTGTAAGACTGACGCAGGCCCTTTCACATGGGGCTTGCCCCATGTGAAAGGATGCATTGCTGGAGTTGCGTCACTTTTGTGACACACTCCAGCAATGCGTCACTTTTGCGCTTAAAGATACGTCAGAAATACTGACGTATCTGTAACTCCTTGCAACACGATGCGTCATACATTAAATATGACGCATCAGGAATGTCGCAAGGAGTGCGCACTACTGAGAAGTGACGCATTGCTGCTTTTACGCAGCGATGCGTAATTTCTCATAAATGAGGCCCCAGCTCTCTGCTTTCAAATATATATATATATATATATATATATATATATATATATATATATATATATATATATATATATATATATATGTATATATATATATGATAGCAATACAATGTCCACTTATTCTGCCGAACTCTTCCTGATGGGTGCCTCCTTCGTGCAAGTGGCATGCACGTGTATTATGGTTCAACAAGTCTGTCCCTGCTTTAAGGAACAATTCCGGAGCACACTGTGGGTATATGAAGTCCTTTAATGCACCCAGCATGACTCGTTTCGTCTCTACTGACTTCCTCAGATGCTGTTCGGTGAGTAAGGAAACCAAGTTTTTAAGGTTCTTTTAAAAGCAAGTTTGGGCTCCACCTTTCTAGTGTTCAGCGAGGAAGGACTACAATGAAATAGCAGTCCCTCAGTGTTTCTTGCCGCCATCTTGGAGTGTATGTCCCTGTGTTCCTCATTACCATAATGGTGTTTGTGGCAATATTCGTTCTTATGAGTGCGCTTTCATGCTTTGTTGGGAAAAGACATAACACTCCAACCACGTTGTTTCACTGGGAGGTTGATTCTGGAGCCATGCTATTTAACCCATTACATCTGCCGCTTAACGATATTCCGAATCTGAGAGTGCCAGTATAAGTAATCAGCACTCTGACATGTCGTCATGTTCCAACTTCTCGTTAGCAGATACTTCGTATCCTAGGCAGCGGCGGTTCCGGCAGAATTATATTCATGATAGCAATACAATGTCCACTCATTCTGCCGAACTCTTCCTGATGGGTGCCTCCTTCGTGCAAGTGGCATGCACGTGTATTATTGTTCAACAAGTCTGTCCCTGCTTTAAGGAACAATTCCGGAGCACACTGTGGGTATATGAAGTCCTCATAAAAACTTGGTTTCCTTACTCACCGAACAGCATCTGCTGCGGGGGCCCTGAAGCCTATTTGCTCCCGGACAACCTCGGGACGGGCTGCTAGTATATATATATATATATATATATATATATATATTAATATATATATATATATACTAGCAGCCCGTCCCGAGGTTGTCCCGGAGCAAATAGTCTTCAGGGCCCCCGCCCGCCCCGACGTTGTCCGTGGGTCCACCGGAGCCTTCCTCCATATATTGCAGTATTATACCTCTATGTTTACTTTGTATGCTTTTGTAACCTGCACATGTCCATTTTTCCTCCTATACCTCTATGTTTACTTTCGACGCTTTTGTAACCTGCACACATAACTTTTTCTTCCTGTAATGCACCGTTTGGCTCACTTTTGTAATGCTCAGTTTGCTTCCTCTTGCTCACGATTGTCTTTTTTTGCTTCATTTTTCCGCCGCTCACCGTTCCTCCCCGCCTGTCCGCCGCTCCTCACCGCCTGTCCACCGCTCCTCGCCGCCTGTACGCGGCTCCTCCCCGCTCCATGTCCGCCGGTCCTCCTAGCGCTCCTGGACGCCGCTCCTCCCTGCGCTCCTCACGTCAGCACGCACGTCTAGGCCGGCGCTTCTTCCAAGTGACTACTTTTTTTTTCCGGTACATTTTTTAAATAACGTATATTTATTAAGTTTATATAGCCTATATCCATCTGCACACCCTGACGATTACAACGATGTATCGGGTGTGTGGATTGGCGCTGTGGTTCCCGAGTTTACCCGCCTCAAAGGTTCAAAGTTCTTCCTTTATAATAGTAGTATAGATATATATATAACTATATATATATATATATATATATATAGATAGATAGATAGATAGATATATATAGATATATATACATATATATATATATGTATATATATATATCTATTTATATTTATATATATATATAGATATATATACGTATATATATATATATATATATATATATATACATATACATATATATATATATGTGTACATATATATATATATCTATATATATTTATATATATATAGATATATATACATATGTATATATATATATATATATATATATATATATATATATATATATATATATATATATATATATATATATATACATATATATATATATATATATATGTGTATATATATATATATATCTATATATATATTTCAAAGCAGAGAGCTGGCCTTTATTGCGATCACCAGTGTAGTTCCTGCTATAGAACTCTACAGGACCTCTGGGGACAGCCTGCAGTACTGTGTCCGTGCAGCCCTATTCAGACTCTACAGGGACCTCTGGGGACTGCCAGTGGTACTGCACCTCTTCCTGCTCCTCCAGAGATATTTAATAAATTGTTACTCGGCCTCGGCCTTCCCTCGCGGAATCCATATTTCGCACCTCGACTGTGATGTCACTAGTGTCAGTGTCTCTTTAGCCAGTGGGCCCAGGGCCCGCTACTTAACACTGTGCAAGTCTGTTTTGTTGAACTTTTAGCTCGTTGCAATCATTTATTTACCGCTGGAGGGACAACTTCTCGCAAAGCATTCTACTTAGCAGCAAATCTAGAACGGAGGTAAGCTGGAATTAAAAAAGCCAGTTAACAAAACAAGCTAAAATTAATTGGGCACTTTTCAACAATCAACAACGAACCTCACTGTACTCGTTTAAATAATATCTGCTGGCAACACCCACCATTGTGTAGCATAGTAAGACATATCCTTAAATGGACCGTAACATTATTTCCCTCTACATATTTAAACGAGTTGCATATCAAGATCCTAAAATCCTTTCTCAACGTTCCAACAGTTCTAGATTAGAACAGATGTGGTAGCACTAAAAATACCTACTTTTAATATGTCCCCTTTAATACATTAATTGTTGATTGAAATGGAAAGGAGTAAAATATATGAGGGTACTAAAATAAGTTATTATTGACAATTTAACAAAGAAAAACAAAGAAAAGAAGTCCATGGCATTGCACAGAAAATATGCAAATATTAGTACCTCGGCCACGCCCTGCTTGAGAGCCGACAAACCAAACACCTCACTGGTTCAGAATGGCTCGCCATTGGTTTGGACGTCACTGGAATGAGAGGCGTGGCGTCCATGCTGGATCGGGTTGAAAGACTTAAAACCGGGAGGATATTTTGCTAGCAAGCGGCCATGACAGATTGGGGTAAAATGTCGGCCTTGACAGAATGACGATAAAGTTGTCTCGCGCACATGTCTGAGGAGCTCTTTTTCCGCCGAACAACTAACTGCTCTCATCAGTCTGTCCAACTTTATTATGTTTTTACTAGGAGGGTTCAGGACAACTATCTAAAAAAACAGATGTCATTTCTCTGTATTCTAATGAGAGTTTACTTAATGCCTCTATATTTTGCACCAGGTCCTGATGAGACCCACTGATTCACTCTTAAATCGGTAAAAACATTGGGGCATTTTACCAGGCAAATGCAATAACATTTAAAATATTACACATCAAGCTGCAGTTCACCTCATGTCCCTAGATGTCCCTGATGATGCAAATGCAATAGCATTAAAATATCTTATATCAAGCTGCAGTACACCTCGCAGTCCCTAGATGTCCCTGATGAGGCAAATGCAATAGCATTTAAAATATTATACATCAAACTGCAGTTCACCTCGTCGTCCCAAGATTTCCCTGATGAGTAAAATTAAAAAACATTGAAACCCTTTCATGAATGCTAAAAATTATGCTAAGCTTATCCCATAATGCTTTGCAGGGCCTTTTAGTTGTATTTTTGCCCATAACTGTGCTTGGGGTGGTTATAAGAGAATGGGACCTCCACTGAATTACTATTTAACCCCTTCCATGCTGGGCCGTTTCCGCCGCTGTGCGGTAAACAAAAGAACAGGGCGGGGCCGTGACGAACCCCAGCCGTCATCAGCACACGAGCGCCGCAGAGCGTGACGGCTGGGGTTCGTCACCAGCATGGAAGGGGTTAAAGGGAGCAGGAATGTATAGAACCTGGGAAGAAAAAACAACACTCGTGACGGAATGCCCCCCAGCGATTGTCACGCCCCCCAGCACACACCCACAGCACAATGCAGACACGCCCACAAGGGACTACTTTGCTGGCACGGTTCTTTTACATTTTAAATGTATATGGTGGGCGTCTGCATAGCCTATGTCCTTCTGCTGCAACTGCCCTTTCCAACGCTGTATTGGGTGTTGTGATTGGAGCTGTGGTTCCCGAGTTTACCTGGCCAAAAGGTGCAAGTTCTCTCTTTATAATAGTAGTATATATATATATATATATATATATATATATATATATATATATATATATATATATATATATATATATATTTATATCCTGGCTCACTGCTCCAAAGTCCGGGGCACTATTACAGCGGGTGCTAGTCCAAGCGCGTCAGAGCTTCGCGCTTCAAAATGTGAAAGCTCTCTCCCTCCCGATCCCGGGTGGAAATAAGGACAGCACACACGGGAATTCTCCTTAGAAGCAACTTTACTCGCACAGACGCGTTTCGGAAGCCACGCTTCCTTCCTCAATGTTTGTTACACCGCAACGCGCGATTAGGCGCCATTTTATTTCAAAATACACAAACAACTCACGATGGTAAGCATAGAGAGAGGACTGACGCGTGAGCGCCATCTTGCTAGTGCATATAATTCTACAGTAGCATGACTGTGATTAAACAACACTCATTCATCTAGTGATTGCTAATATTCATAATCATTTAAAGACCTCACACATTTAAAACGAGGAATTTACAAAGTAATATTGCCGTGGATCGGCAAATAACCCTCTCATTAATACGATGGGCAATGGACTGAAATCTTGCCGTGGATCGGCCTGTGGCAACACGAAGGTTGCCATTTGAATTTCCATTAGCCCCGTATATTAGTTTTTACCAATCAGTGTTGAATGATTAATTCCAAAATATTAAAAAAGTTGCAAAATATTAAACAGTAATCCCGAAAATACCAAAAGAAATAAGTACGTGGTGCAATATTTATCTGAACAATCAAGATCTCTCAGTTCATTCTAAAGCACTTAATAACCATTAGTCACAGAAAGACGCACATTGCAGAAACCATTATCATTTAGCTGTTATTACTTTCGTGTCCACACTGGAGATACTGCATGGCATTGTTGTCACTTAGCTCCCTAAATGTACAGTCAATTCCTCCCCACAGTTCAATCCCAAGGGGGCCTTTGTTTGGCAGTCTATGATATATCGGGATTCTAACCTACGAAGTTTTTGTAGTTTATCCCCTCCCCTGATGTTGTCAGAAATTGCATCCAGGCAGAAATACTGTAACAGGTTCCTGTCGCTCTTATGTTTGATGAAAAAGTGTCTTGCGACAGGGTATGTGAAATCTCTGTTTACTATGGCCCGCATATGTTCTAAAATGCGCAATTTCACAGGATTTATGGTGCTGCCTATATACCTAAGCCCACAAGGGCAGAGGAGGCAGTAGACTGCGAATGGGGAAATGCAGGTAAGGAATTGCTTGATTTTCTTTTTGGTTCTACAACCCACGATTTCATAAGAATAAACCCCTTTACTATTGGCACAGGCCTTACATCGACCACAGGGGACGAAACCTTTTACATCTTTTAGTTTGCCTGTGCGTGTGGGGATGGGTGACAGGTGACTATGTACCAAAGTATCCCTCAACGAACGCGCCCTTCTAAAAGTGATTAGAGGATTTGCAGGTATGTCACTCCCTATGATATTATCCTTTTGCAGTATATGCCAATGTCTTTTCAGGATGTTCCTCAATTGTTGACAATCTTTAGAGTATGGTGTAACCATCCTGAATTTTTCTATGTTGGTTGAGGGTTTATGTTTCTTAACAAACAGGGTCTGTCTGGGTTGTGTCCTTACTCTGTCTAGGGTGTTCTGTAACAGTTGCTTGCTATACCCCCTAGCCTCAAATCTGTCATTACTTTCCTGTGCCGCCAGCTCAAAGTCTTCATTGGTGGAACAGTTACGTTTCAACCGTAGAAGCTCACCATACGGTATACTCTTAATGAGCTTCTGGGGATGATTGCTTGACGCATGTAGCGTACTGTTTCCCGCCGTTGGCTTTCTATAGAGGGAAGTTTGAATGCTGTTGTCAATCGCCTCCATTTTTAAGTCTAAGTACACCGCCTCACTCATGCTCGCATGACCAGTAAAAATCAGGTTGCAGTTGTTTTCATTCAACACTTTAACATATTGCCAAGCTGTCTCTACCGAGCCATTCCACACTGTGCACAAATCGTCAATGTAACGATACCATGAGACGATACAGTTCGACCACTGCTCTCTCTCGGGGCCCCAGTCCTTCTGCTCCTCCCACCAGCCCACGAATAAATTTGCGTTGCTGGGGATCGAAGCAGGAACCCATGGCAGTACCGGAGAGCTGTCTAAACAGGTCATCCTGGAATAAAAAGATGTTGTTATAGAGACAAAATGCAATTAGCTCCATCAGCATAGCATTATGCTGGGCATATTTCAAAGGTCTCTTCCCTAGGAAGTACTGGATCGCCTTCATTCCCTGTGCGTGCTCAATGCTCGTGTAGAGACTGGTGATGTCAAGGGTCAATAGGCAATAACCTGGTTGCCATGCAATTGCTTCGATTTTTTCAATAAAGTCAGCAGTGTCTCGGATGTAAGACTTCAGACCCAAAACTATTTCAAACAGGAAGTGATCTAAAAATTTAGATAGATTCTCGGTTAGGCTGCCCATAGATGAGATAATGGGGCGCCCGGGTGGTTTGTCCATCCTCTTATGTACTTTGGGCAAGTAATAAAAGGTGGGGGTGATAGGATGTGTTGTTTTCAGGAAGAAATATTCTTCTGTCTCAAGCATCTGTTTGTCATGCCATTTTTTGAGTAGTCCATGCAGTTCTTCAATACTGGACTGATATCTTTGTTTTGTGGTCAATCCATAACAAGACTTGTCCTGCAGTTGTCGCATAGCTTCTTGGACGTAATCTTCACGTGACAAAATAACCACATTGCCGCCTTTATCTGAAGGTTTACAGACTATTGATGTATCCTCGGCCAATGTTTTTATTGCAATTCGCTGTTTTTCGGTTAAGTTGTTCCGATGTCCCCAAGATTTTTTATGTATGCACATTTTTCTTAGATCACTAATCACCAACTCTGAGAAAGTGTCTATCATGTCGGTTTGTGTTGGAGGCACAAATTTTGACTTGAGTTTGAGACCACTGACAGGAGCCTCTTGTTCGATATCCACAGCCCTTAGTCTCTGAGTCAGGTTGTCCAATGGCGTTGGTATTGTGTTTGCTGTACTCTCCAAACGTAGTTCTTCCAGCAGTTCCAAAGTGGTTAATTCATTCACTTTCAATAGATCAGTGTCTTTGTAACGTGATCAAATTATTTTGGCTTCATCTGCAGTTGGTTTGGTCTTGAAAAATGTATGCAGGCGAAGTCTTCTAATGAATTGAAACAGATCAATTCTGGTCTGAGTGTACTCAAGGTTACTGTCAGGGCAAAAAGTTAATCCCAGTTTGAGGACTGACTCTTCTGATGGTGAAAGAGCCCTTGCAGAGAGGTTGATGATTGTAAGGTTGTCTGTTATGTCATCAGGTCCTACCATCTTGATCCCCTTTTGGCTCGTGTTTTGCGCGTACGGGCCTCCGCATTCGGCGCTCTTCCTCTTCCTCTGCCTCTTCCGACCGCCCCGTCTGGTTTTTCTTCTTCGTTTTCTGGGGGTTTGTTCTTCCCTCCCCTCAACCAGTTCAATCGGATCACTTGTACCTCCGTTTGAAAAGGGGTGTCCTCGGTTTGTTGCAGGGTTCCGGTTTCGTCTTCAGACAGTTCGCCTTCTGTGACCTCAGATTCCGATGTCTCCACATTCGTCGGTGCAGCCGCACCGGCAGCTTTGTTTCTTAGTAGATCCTTCCGTGTTTGATCGTACTTTTTAGAGAACGTGAGGACTCGACCCATGGCATAGTCCCTTTCGTCTCTGTCAAATTTCTCTTGTTTACGTGTTCGTATTTTTTGCTCGTATTTTTCCAGACGTTTCTTCATCTGGGCTCTCAGCTGATCCTGCTGGTCTTTATCTTCATTGGTCGCTAGTTCTGTCTCCATAGTTTCAATTTCTTTGAGGACCTTATCTCTGTCGCTCCAAGCGAATTGTACTAGGATTTCTAGCATCCCTTCACAGGATTTAGCGATGTGTGCTGCCCAGGTTTCAAGAAGCTGTGGGTCCGGGTGTTCATATGCGGGAATTGTAAATATCCGCAATCCTCTTGGCACTCTTTTCACTTCTATATATCCTTGGAGTGATGTGCCCGCCCACCACTTGCAAAGCTCCCGCTAGAGAAATTATACGAGCGGGAGCTTTGCAAAAAATATAAATACAAGTGATCAAGGCTTTTGAGAGCCAAAACGCGTCATGGCTGACTGGTGTTGGGCAATAAAATAACATCACCAAGATTTTGGGTCTCGCTTCTTCCTTCTGCACGGCAAGATTGGTTGTGTTTGGACAATTACATACTGCATATATATATATATATATATACTGTCTCAACCTTGAAAAAAAAAGTCTCCATATATATATATTGTGCTCCAAATTCTTCCCCACTTGCAAAAGAATTATCCACACTCGCAGGGTTGATTTCCAAAGGTTGTTTTATTTTACAACAACAGACAGACGCGTTTGCGTTTCGGCACACAGCCTTTCTTGATGTCAGTAGCCACTAGACATCGGCATGTATTTAAAACATTATCCCCGCAATAAAGGAAGGACTATAGCTTACTGACATTAACCAGCGCCATCTTGGAGTGATATATGTTGTCATAAATATGATCGATCTTATGTATGTTATTCATTTTCACATACACTTTATATACTCCATTACCCAAGTAAAATCAACTCTGTGAGATATAAGCAATTTATCATCATCCCACATGTAAAATTCTCATTTTTATATATTGAATTACTCGGTTTCAAAACAAAATTGAGCCGTGTATCGGCTATTATCCTCCCTTTGATGTTATTCAGGTCTGTGTTCAAACAAGTTAACCATTAACATACCATCTTTTCTGTATAAACATTTCTATACTTTTCTCTTATTTCATTTTTTCTCTTATCAAATTCATATTCATAGAGCCCACCAAGGCACATCTCTTGACTTGAAATAAAAATTCAAAATCACAAGTTAATCTCAAATCCAAAAAGATAACATCATTTCATCCAGATTTAGATCAAAACACTGTTTCTTATATACATATATAAAAATATACAAATAAGCAAATAGAGCTGTCACAGTCCCCGCATCTTTAGCAGTGTCATCATTGTGTTATTATCCAATACTTATGCTCCAGTGTGCACCATGAGGTCTTCCCCACTGTTCATACCCCAAGGGATTTTGGTATGGAGGTCAATAATGTACCTCGATTCCAATCTTCGAAGTTTCTTTAATCAATCCCCCCCCTCTGATATTATCAGGAACTAGGTCAAGTCCAAAACAGAGTAACTGATTCCGATCACTTTTATGTTTTGCGTAAAGTGTCTTGCGACTGGATATGCCTGGTCCACCTTGTCTATTGCCCTCATGTGTTCTAATATCCGCATTTTAAATGGGTGCACTGTACTACCTATGTAGCGCAACCCACAAGGGCAGACAAAACAGTACACCACATATGGTGTACTGCAAGTGATAAACTTCCTGATTTTCTTGACCATACCGGTGTCTTGAATAGTATATGTAAGCGCTCTTTTGCTGTTACAACACGCTTTACATTTATTACAGGGGAAAATGCCTTTCATGTCCTTGAGGGTATTAGTCTTAGAGGGTATCTTTTCTAGATGACTTCGTACCAATTGATCTCGGATGGACCTGGCCTTTTTAAATGTGACCACAGGGAAATTGGGAACATGCCCACCTATGACATTATCCATTTTAAGGATATGCCAGTTTTTTCTCAGCATGTGTTTTAAATGATTTGCCTCTGCTGAATATGGGGTAATCAGTTGGAATTTACCTCCTTCTGTTTTCTTGTTCTTACTTTGACCCAATAAGATATCCCTTGTCATTGCTCTTACTTTACACAGTGTTTTGTTCAGGGTGACAGGATTATAACCCCTTACAATGAATCTAGCTACACTCTCGGATGCTGCCGTTTCAAAGTCACAATCGCGTGTGCAATTCCTCCTGAGTCTATGTAACTCCCCATAGGGGATACTTTGCACTAGTTTGGGGGGGTGGCTGCTCGTTGCATACAATATCGAATTGCCAGCCGTGGCTTTTCGATATAAAGAAGTCTCAATCTTGCCCCCAACAACTTGCACTCTCAGGTCCAAGTAGTCCACTGCCACTGGACTAATTGCCCCCGAAAAGTGCAAGTTGTGATCGTTGTCATTTTAGTTGGCAATGTAGTGACATGCAGTCTCCTCAGTCCCTTGCCAGATGATAAATAAATCATTGCTATATCGATGCCATTTTATCACCGAGCCACTTGATATGTCATCCTTGTAGGTTCTGGGCACCTGCTCCTCCCACCGGCCAACGAACAAGTTTGCATAGCTGTGAGCAAAGCAGGTGCCCATCGCCGTACCAGACACCTGTTTGTAGTATTCATCTTCAAAAAGGAAAATGTTGTTAGTTAAGCAAGAATGCAAAAACTCAATCAACATACAATTGTGTTGCGCATATCTTAAGTGTCTTTTGTTTAGATAGACAGTAACCGCTTCTATCCCCTTTGAATGTTCAATACAGGTGTAAAGACTCGTTATATCAAGCACAACAAATAGGTAGTCCGATTGCCATTGTACATTTTGGATTTTATTAAAAAAATCCTTGGTGTCTTTCACATGGGAAGATAACTTAGTCACCAATGTTGCCAGAAAATAGTCAAGGAACTTTGAAAATAGTTCCGTCAGTCCCTGAACTGAAGAGACAATTGGTCTCCCAGGTGGATGCAAGTTGTCTTTATGTATTTTGGGAATGTGGTAAAATGTGGGGCAAGTAGGGTTGGAGTTGCGAAGATATAGATGTTCTTCATTCCCAAGCATTCCTTTATTATACCACTTATTTATAAGCGCATCATATGCTTGGATACTTTGTTGGTATACTTTAAAAGTGGTTTTCTGATAACAACTGCCATCCTATAATTGCCTAATAGCCTCAAGGTGGTATTGTTCCCTTGTTTGCACCACCACATTCCCCCCTTTGTCCGAGGGTTTTATAATAATGGACTTGTCAACAGCCAGTGTGTTCAACGCGGTTTTCTCATCTTGTGAAAGATTCCTTCCATTGATATGTGTCCTCTGTTTTTTACGGAACTGTAAGAGATCCTTCATCATTGCCTCTGCAAAGGTATCTAGGGCATCAAATGGCATCTGTGGGTTGAAGGTAGAGCACGGCTTGAATGGACTTTCTTCTCGATCCTGCTCTATCCCCACATTGATCGTATGTTGTACCACATCCTGGCTCATTACATCACCCATCATTACTTCAGTTCTTACATTCTCCAATGCTTCTATGCCTGGGAGATCATTGACAACGAGATCATCAGTGACTGTTAGTCACGCCGTTGGCTTCTTGCTGTCCTTCAAATGAGTTGTAATTGCGCTTGCAGGTAGTCCAGAATGCCGCTGCTAGGTTTGTCCTGGATCTTCCTAAACGCACCTCAGCCACAGCAGCCAGAAAGCTGTTGCATTGGCTTCCTGTTGAGGACCGCATTCACTTTAAGACCCTATGTATGACATACAGGGCTTTAGCTAAAAACAGTCCCACTGGTGTAGGATCCATCCTGTCCCACTACACTCCCTCTAGGGATCTGCGTTCCTCTGGCAGACTCCTCCTATCTACCCCCTGTTTCAGGAGAGCGAAATGGGGTGTCAGGGCCTTCTCCACCTTGGCCCCCAAGTGGTGGAATGCCCTCCCGCTGGAAATAAGATCCCTACCCACTCTTCAGGCATTCAGAAGGGCTCTGAAAACACATCTCTTTGCGCAGGCGTATCTGTAGTGGTGTATTGCTTACATTTATGATTTGTTTTGTTAGGCACCTTGATGCCTTCGGGTTATTGTTTGCGCGGTATACATTTTTATTCAATTCAATTCAATTCAAGTACTTATGTAGTTTCAGCTTTCTTACGAAACTAAAGAGATCAATCCTAGTCTGAGTGTATTCAAGATGGGAATCAGGGCAGAATGTCAATCCCAAACTCAGCACTTTGTGTTCCAAGTCAGTAAGTGGTCTTGTTGTTAAATTTACCACCGTGAGATTAGTTGTTTCCACTATCTCCTGTTGGTTCTCCTGCGGTTGGTCCAGGTTGTGCTTTTGGGCTTTACTACCACCAACGGATCTTCTAGTCCTCCTACGCTTGTTTCTGGGGGCTTGTTTTTCCCCCCTCGTAGCCAGGATTGCCTGATGACTTGAAACTCGGTCTGAAAAGGGGTCTGCTTGTTAAACCCACTTGCGACGTGCATCGCTGGTTCATCACTGGATTCGTTACCCGTCAAGTCAGATTCCGATGTCACAACTGTTTGTGCCGGCATTTTTGTTTTGGAACTCAATTCTTTACGGGAAACGTCACATTTTTTTGCGTAAGTTAGCACTCTGCCCTGAGTATAATCTCGTTCGTCTCTTTGAAACTTCTCTTGCTTGCAAGATTTTATTTTCTGTTCATATTTTAACAATCTTGGTTTCATTTGTTCCATTGCTTCAGTTATTTTTTTGTCATCTTCCTCTTTGTGCAAATCTTCTTCCAGCTGCTTAATCTCCGCTAGTGTCTTTTCGCGGTCGCTCCATGCGTACTTCACCAACAAGCCCAATGTTCCTTTGCAAAAGTGGGCGGTGTGTTCCGCCCAGTCAGTCAATAGTTGGGGATGAGGGTTCTCATACGAGGGGACAGTATATACTCTTAATCCTCTTGGGACTCTATCCACCTCAATGTATCCCTGTAAGCTTGTAGCCTCCCACCATTTCCTGATCTCGCGTTCGTATAAACGCTCTAATTTCAACATTATGTCGTTGAATTTGGTCTTGGGTTGTTTCGGATCCGGCATGCTGGCTTGGACTCCACCCACATTTTGTTTTTTAAACATACCTTTGGCATCTTCATGCCTGGTTGATTCGCAGAACATGCTGTCGTCTATTGGCTGTTGTCTAGGACTCTTTGACTGTTTAAATCTCGCAACCTCTTATTGGTAATATCGCCCCTTACGTCGCGCTGCCACACATAACTGTCTTTTATTCTTCAGAACAGAAGGAGATTGTTAGCTCACCCGATCGCGGTTCTCCCGATTCACTGCCCTTCTTACGACGTGCCGCTCGTCGTTCCCCGCAATTAGTTCCACTTTATTCCTTCTCCTTGTGGTAGGCGCGGTGCAGCCGTTTTAACGCCCGTTCAGGACACAGCTCCTTTTTCCACAGTCCTCGGTGCACTCTTCAACGGGTGCGGATAGCGGTCGTGGACGCCGCCAATTATTGTGCTCCAAATTCTTCCCCACTTGCAAAAGAATTATCCACACTCGCGGGGTTGATTTCCAAAGGTTGTTTTATTTTACAACAACAGACAGACGCGTTCGCGTTTCGGCACACAGCCTTTCTCGATGTTGATATATATATATGGAGAGTTTTTTTCCAAGGTTGAGACAGTTCATAACGGTGATACAGAAAAGCCAAATCAAAAATGTTTGCTGTGAGGTGCGGTTCATTCTCTACTTTATATGGGTGGTGCTGTGTCATCGTTGGGTCATATATTTTTATTTACACTTGCATTCACATGGCCCTTTCTACATTTTTATTTACCTCCTGGGGAGACCATTTTCTATGTGATTTTTTTTAAAGACGGTGAGGCAAGTTATCAACACTTTGTGGCAGATTTATTAAATCTTTGGGCTGCTGCAGTCATGGAAAATGACGCAAACCACTGCTTTACTATTTGGAAATTCTGAGCCTCATTTACAAAGAAATGACTCTGTGCCGCAAGCCATTTTGCTGCGCTGAGCTGCTTCATTTTAAAAGCACAAAGATGCCTCATTTTAACAACAATACAACACATTCATGTGCTTTCCCCTGCACTGGCGCACAATTAGATGCCTTGCACCAGTCCAGGCACCCTTGCGTCATGTTGCAAGGGTGCCTGCGTTGTGGGGATGATTGTTTTTGTGCATGAAGGGGCAGCTTCCAACACAAACATACCCATTAATGGTGTTTTCCTCTTTCCTGGTACATATGGGTATGCACACAGCACCGCCGGTGCGTCAAAAGAACTGATGCACCCCCGGCCCAACAGCCTTGTAAATGAGGCCCTTCATTTGCACCAAAAAGTAGCCTTAAATGTAAAAACAATTGGGCATATTACCAAGGGTGGTAATAGGCAATTATTGCCGGTTTAGCAGCCGTTTTCGGCCGCTACCGGCGATAACTCTATCGCTCTATTAGCAAGCTGTCGCTAACTGATGTTAGCGACAGCTTTTAGGCGATAGCGAGCGATTTGGGGCCCGCTTTAAATGTCAGCGATATTTATCGCTAATGACATGCAAATTGGGCGTACCCAACCTGTTAGTGACTGAAAGCAGTCGCTAACATCCCTATCGCCTATTAGCTAAGCAGGCGAAGCGATGGAAATATTCCCGCTATCGCCAAAAACCAATGCCTGCTCACACCAGTTCTTAGCCATGTTATCCAATGGGAGGTGGATAGCATGGTTAAGAGCATTTCGTTGCTAATGCCTGAATATTGCTGTATTGTCAGCGATATTCACGCATTTCGCCGCTATCGCTGGATATTTTAGCACAATGGAGAAAAACGTTGCTAATAGCATGTTTTCTCCGCTAACATATCGAAGGATAGGCAGCGATAAAAAAATCGTCGCTAAGCCTCTTTAGCGATAATTATCGCTACTTGTTGGTAATCTGCCCCAATAACTGTTTGTGTTACTTTGTATTATTTTGTGTCAAGCAGGAGTCCCCTGGGTAGTGCATGGCATCACCACACTCCCACCCAGTCTGTTTGATTCGAATCCCTTGCTACTAAAATTGTTGTACAGGGATTTGTGCCACAAATTAACATCCCCTCAAGGCAAGCTCTATGTGACTTATTTATAAGCCCAGTGCGTCACTTTTTTGGACTCACCGGCGGCGCAGAGTGCCTGCCCTTACTTACAAGGCCACATAAAGTCACCCTGCATGGCTTTTCATGGCATTGCAATTATGGCCTCCTCTCATGCGTTACTCTGCATGAAGGGGTGCTCCATGGGTGTTGCTGTGTCTGGTCCCATGAAACATCCATTGAACCTGACGCATTACCAGATTTACAATGTTTGGTAAACCTGGGAATGTGTGAGATTCCTACGCCTCCCCAGGGGAGGCACAACATGGAGAAATACCTTTATTTCTACGTGTTTTTCCTTTTTCGATGTGTGCTGTATTATGCAGCACACATTGAAAGAGGAAAACATCTCTCGTGAAGGAAGGTGTCCCTTCCTGCACAAAAACAATCACCCCTACAACGCAGACACCCTTGCACCATAGCGCCGGGTTGGCGCTTGGAAGTCCATTGTGCGCCAGTGCAGGGGAAGGCTTGCTGCAATGCTGTGCATCAAAATATTGTAAACCGGGCCCAAGTTAGAGCTTGGGTTTTATTTTTCCAAACTTTAGGTATATGTTGTGCCAAAGCAAAGTGACATATAACAGCTCAAAGTGTGGATACAATATTTAGGGTCAGATTTATGATTGAATTGTGTTGCCTTACATCAGGAAACGACAAAATAATCCATAAGACAGATTTACCAAGCAGTGCAAGGCCACCTTGTGCAGCCCTGCATGGCTAGGTAAATGTGAAGTAACACAAGGTAAGTTCTCTGTCGTGGGGGGCATATTGATAAGAACTGACCCATCACCATGAGCAGCGATGCGTCAGATTTCATGCGCCTGACGCACAGGCCCACACTCCCGTACCGTGCAGTGTTGTTGTCAATAATGGCAGTTCATTCCACATCAGTAATATTATCACTGATTTCACAGACCATGGCCTGAGTGTTGTAATATGTGAGGACATAAGCAGTGCATGGCAAGGGCACAAGTTATAGTTTCCTAACAATAACTGTTGAATCGCAGTGTATTCTTTTGGTTTGAAATGGTATGTGACATTTTCACCTAACTATAATGTCGCTTTAACTTTTTTATTCTTTCAGTGAAATTATGTTTTAAAGTATATTTTATTACCATATCTTCTTATCCCAACTCCCCAGAGTACAATGGGGCATATTACCAAGCCTGGCAAAATGATATTATCGCCGCTTTAGCTGCCGTTTTCGGCCGCTAAGCGGCGATAATATCATCGCCCTATTAGCAAGCTGTCGCTAACTGATGTTAGCGACAGCTTTTAGGCGACAGCGAGCGCTTTGGGCCCCACTTTGCATGTCAGCGATGTTTATCGCTAATGACATGCAAAGTGGGCGTACCCAACCTGCTAGCGACTGAAAGCAGTCGCTAACGTTGCTATCGCCTATTAGCAAGGCAGGCGTAGCGATGGAAATATTCCCGCTATCGCCAAAAACTAACGCATGCTCAGATCAGTTCTTAGCCATGTTATCAAATGGGAGGTGGATAACATGGCTAAGAGCATTTCGTCGCTAATGCGTGAATATCGCTGTATTCTCAGCGATATTCACGCATTGACCCTGATTTTTATCGCTTTTGAGATAAACCTTGCAAATAGCAAGTTATCTCAGCGATAAAACCGGTGATGCGCGGCGATAAAAATATTTCCGCTAACCCTACTTAGCGATAAATATCGCTATTTGTTGGTAATATGCCCCAATGTCTTTAACTTTGCTTGGTAGGAATTGGTGGGCTGGCCCTGGTTTTAGGCCAGGCCCTGTCCCCAGACCCCTTCGGGCAGCTAACACCTCATCGCAGTGTCACCTTTCAGTGTGCAGCAACCCACAGCAGAAATTCACCCCCTGCTTCCGCCCTTTTTTTTTTACATTTTCCAATCTCGCAAGACTCTTGTGCGAGCCAACGCCACCCTATGTGCTCCTGTGGGACTGGCTCCTTCAGGACACCTGTGGTATTGCAGTAACCCAAAAATATTTTTGGGACATTTTGCCAGAAGGGCCTCTTCCCCAGTCGTAGTTCACCTCCCTTGCCACATTATACCTTATTTTCATTTTCAGGACATGGCGACCAAGTCACTGTGTCCGGAAATAGCAGCCGCATTTCTCTTTGTGTTGCGTTCAGCCAATCAGAGCGTAAGCTAAAGATGAAATAAATGCATTGGGGCAGATTTACAACTTCTGGGGAATCTCTGCTAGTCAGCAGGGATGTGCCAGAAGAGTTGTGACGCATATGCCCAGCTGTGCGCCACCACTGATGGGCCACATTTCCAATGTGGCGCACCGCCGGCACACAGATGGGCAGATGCGTGTCGCATCCCAGAGGGGAAAAGGCGGCACATTTTCTGGAGTCGCGTGCAAGCGTGACGCAACTCCAGCAAGGCTCAGGGTACCCCTATTCCTAACATGCTGCATCAATCCTTACACCTGCTTCAAGCAGGCGCAGCGTTTGGACGCAACATGGCCAAAAAAAGTGACTTCCTGAAATCTTGTAGATTTCACTCAGCAACTTTTCGGAGGCGTTCCTGCGCCGGAACGCCCCCCCCCCCGTGCCGGAACGCCCAGATGTGGCGCTGTGCTTTACAACGTGATACATCTCCCTAGATGCGTCGCGTTGTAAATAGCCCGCAGCATGGCGCTGGCTTTGTGCCGCCGCTGCGTCAAAAAAGTGATGCAGCGGTGGCGCAAATGTGGCGTCCGGGGCTTGTAAATCTGCCCCTTAGGGTTTATTTTTTGACATAGGTAAGACATACTTTTGACATTCTCAAGGTTGATGAAGAATAAATGGGTATACAAGTGTCTAAATGGATGATTTTTTTGTGTGTAAAATTGTTTGTTTAACGGACCAATAAAGTGTATCTTAGTGAATACATGGGTTAGTGAGTAATGTTTAAATATGTAAATATCTGTATCAGTCTCTCACTCTGTGTATAAGTGACTGCATTGGTTGGTGAGTAGCTACATGAGTGTCTATATGGGTTCTTACTTGGTTTTTCGAGTATCAGTATGAGTGTCTGTATGGTTCAGTGGAGGGTATTACTTAGTGCATAGATGCATGAATGAGTGAGGGGTCGATTAGCAGAACTAACTTAAAACAAAATCCTAAACTTACTACTTTTGATATTCACAGAAGTTAGAATTTTGTCTTAAGTTTGTCTTAAGACAAACTTAAAACAGACTTAAGACAGACTTAAGACAAAATCCTAACTTAAGTCTGTCTTAAGTCTGTCTTAAGTTTGTCTTAAGACAAACTTAAGACAAAATCCTAACTTCTGTGAATACCAAAAGTAGTAAGTTTAGGATTTTGTCTTAAGTTAGTTCTGTGAATCGGGCCCCTAGTCACTGTTTGTATGTGTTGAAGACAGTATGTGTGCAGGACTGTATTGGTGGATGAGTGTGTGTATGGGTGTGTTAGTGAGGGTGGGCCCGATTCACAGAACTAACTTAAGACAAAATCCTAAACTTACTATTTTTGGTATTCACAGAAGGTAGGATTATGTCTTAAGTTTGTCTTAATACAAACTTAAGACAAACTTAAGACAGACTTAAGACAGACTTAAGACAGACTTAAGACAAAATCCTAACTTAAGTCTGTCTTAAGTCTGTCTTAAGTCAAACTTAAGACAAAATCCTAACTTCTGTGAATACCAAAAGTAGTAAGTTTGTGATTTTGTCTTAAGTTAGTTCTGTGAATCGGCCCCTGAATGACTGTCTCAATAGTGTCTTTATAAGTAACTACATATATTTTAAACTAGTATATGTGCGTATTGGTATATATAAGTGAGTATATGTGAGAGTGAGAGATTGGAAGAGTTCCTGTATGAATACGTATATATGTTTCTATAAGTGATTGTTTAAAAGAGTAAGTATGTGTAAGTTTCTGTAGAAGTAAGTGTGGTGGTGAGTGTATAACTATATATGCATGTAAATGGATGTTTGATTCTTTGTTAGCATGCGTGACTATGTGTGTGAGTAACTCTATGGATGAGTGGCGGTGTATAACAGGATGTATAGGTGTATGAGTACATATGATGAGTAAGTACATGTATGAGTGACTGTATAGGACCGTTGGTGAATGAGTGGATGTGTATGTAGATCTTGGAATTACTGAATAGGTGTGTTGTAAGTGGTATAGGTATGTCCATTGTTTTGAAAATGTTAGTTTCTATTTTTGAGTGTGTGTATCAAAGGTTATATTAGGGTGAGAGGAGGTCTGCCACTCTATCACAAGGATGATGTCATCAGTGATGTCATTTGAGATGTCATCAGTGATGTCATGAGTGATGTCACTGACCATGTCATGAGTGATGTAATATGTGACGTCATCAGCAGTGCATTGCGCGCGCGCAAGTTATAGTTAGCTGAACCAACTATAACAGGGACATTTCTAGGGTTTTGTACAAGTGAAATGTCCAGCTATCTATAACGCCCCTGAAACCTATGATTTTTTCAGTGAATCTCAAAGGCTTTTTAAATGCTAATTTCTAACTATAATGTGACTGAAACCTATGGTTTTTAAGTGAATTTCGAAGGTTTTTTTAATGCTAGTTTCTAACTATGCCTACAGAGGTAGGACATGTGAAGAAAGAAGAAAAAACGTACAGAAAGAAAAAAAAGAAATGCAGAAAGAAGCAACAGAAGTCCTTAAAGATGAAGAAAAGAGCAGGAAGAAGGAAGACTTGCAGAAAGAACAAACAGAGGAGCAGAAAGAAACCTTGTTGCAAAATCATCCTGTACCCTAAACTTTTTCCAATGGGTACTGGTGGTAACTGAGTCTGACTAACCAGTCCTAGAACCAGTACTAAGCTACAAGACACTTGGAATAGAGTGAAAATACCTACATACACTAGGGAACACTATGCGTTGCGGTACCCCTGTGATTACCATGGCCTCCTCTGTAAGATCCTAGTACATAATAGGGCAGGGGGATTAAAACGACCTCTTAAAACGCACCACAGAGCGTGTTTGGACACTGGTGAAGGGAGGGGGGGGCCTGAAGTGACAGGTGTGCAAACACACCCTGTGGCCATTTTAATTTGGAGGATGAAGTCCCCTTGAATCCTGAGAGTCCCTAGGGTCAAACTAGCCCACTAGGTACCTCCAGTAAGCGCTGTTGCAGAGAGGTATAAAAAGGGGCATGGCCTGGACCACCTCTCTGCAACGCATGGCAGTGGCGCTTACTGGAAGCACCTGGTGGGCTAGTTGGCCCCCAGGTGCCCTCAGGATTCAAGGGGAATTATTTCCCCAACTTAAAACACACCACAGGGTGTGTTTGCACACGTCACCTCAGGCCCTGTCCCCTCCCTTCACCACTGTGTAAACGCTCCCTGTGGCCGTTTTAAGTAGGGAAATTAAGGGGCATATTACCAAGGCGGGCGATAAGAGATTATCGCCGCTTTAGCGGCCGTTTTCGGCCGCTTAGCGGCGATAATATGATCGCCCTATTAGCAAGCTGTCGCTAACAGCAGTTAGCGACAGCTTGTAGGTGATAGCGAGCGGTTTGGGGCCCGCTTTGCATGTCAGCGATATTTATCGCTAATAACATGCAAAGTGGGCATACCCAACCTGTTCGTGACTGAAAGCAGTCGCTAACATCGCTATCGCCTATTACCAACACAGGCGAGCGCGAATCTCCAAAAACTAACACCTGCTCAGACCAGTTTTTAACCATTATATTCAATGGGATGTGGATATAATGGCTAAGACCCTGTTAGCGATAATGCGTGAATATCGCTGTATTCTCAGCGATATTCACAGATTTTGCTGCTATCGGCGGGAATTTTACCGCTTTTAACATAAACGTTGCTAATAGCACGTTATCTCGGCGATGAAATCCCGTGATGCGCGGCGATAAATAAATTGCCCCTAACCCTACTTAGCGATAAATATCGCTATTTGTTGATAATATGCTCCTGCATTTCTCAAGAACAATGGTTTGAGCAGATACCTTGGATTCTCTTTTGACTGAAGTTGAATCCAAAATTGTTTATGGTTGGAACATGCTTAATAAAAAAAATCTTTCTGACAATTTAAGACCGTTTTGGGAAGTTAGGGATGAACTTATTGTCAATGACCATTTTGTTTTAAGAGGTGATAAGGTGATCCCTCCTATATGTTTAAGAGAACACAGTATTCAAGTATCACATGAAGATCATCCTGGTATCACTCATACTAAGTCAAGAGTTAAAAATCTTTATTGGTGGCCTGGAGTTGATAGTTGTGTTGAGAAAAGTGTCAGATCATGTATTAGTTGTGAAACTTCAGATAAGTCAAAGAAAACATTCAATCCTCCCTTAGGTGTAGTTCGTTCTCCGAATTTACCGTGGGAGGAAATTGCATTGGACATAATGGTCCACTAAACCTCCCTTAGGTGTAGTTCGTTCTTCGAATTTACCTTGGGAATAAATTGCATTGGACATAATTGGTCCACTCACCTGGATTGATGGTACAAGTAAATACATTCTTGTTTTGGTTGATTTATTTTCAAAATGGGTTGAGCTCAGTATTGTTGATAAAATCGACACGAAATCGTTTTTCACATTTTTAGAATCAATTATTTTACAAGAAGGATTTCCTGCTTCTATACTTACTGACAACGGAGTACAATTTAAATCTAAAGAAATGTTGAATATTCTTTCTGTCAATGGAATTAAACAAAATGTTACTCCCTTATATCATCCTTCCTGCAATAGCGTTGTGGAAAGGTTAAATAGAGTTATTAAAGATACCTTGCAGTTATGCAGGAATTCCAAACTATCTTAAGATGATGAACTAAAGAAAATGTGATGGTCTTACAGAGTTACCCATCATCCTTCTTTAGGAAAAAGTCCCTTTTATCTTATGCAATGTAGAGTTCCTTTCTCTACAACCAATCCTGGATGGATGAAGCGAAATGGAATGTTTTTTTCGAATCTTGATGATGTTAAAAGTACATTGAATAGTTCTCAAGAAAAAAAACAGATTGTCTTATGATGCCAAACATGGTACCCGTTGTAGGAAGGTGGATATCTGACTATGGTTGCCCCCAAATTTTTGCCTGGTGTTTAGCTGGTTTTTTGACTTAGTTGACCTGGGGCCCTGCTATTCAGGACCCCAGGCCCACTGCTCTCTCTGTAAAATGGATTCCATGTACTCTAGCTACATATCTAATTGGATACTGAGTCACCTTATCAGTCCCTGTACAGTGTACCCCAGGTACCCAGGGTATAGGTGCACTCAGGGCCTACCAGGGGCTGCAGCATGTATTATGCCACCCCTGGCTGGCCATCCAAATCTGACACAACTGGCTGATCAATCAGCTGGGGAAAGGTGGTGTAATCAACCTTTGCTTTAGATATAGTATCCCTATATCTAACCCTAAAATGGACACATATCCTCCTATCAGTCACTCCTATGGCAGGCCTTATCAATCCTGAAGGCAGAGCGCTTGGAATTATTTGAGATGGTGCTCTAGCATGAGCTGTGCCTGTCTGCAGCTTTCGGAACCAAGTCCTTTAGCTGTTTTCATGATAACGCTATACCATATACTCTTAAGTGTATTATAATCCTTGCGGTTATTGCCAACTTTGGTATAGCATTATCAAAACATGCCGAGTAAGGTGTCATACAAATTGGAATACTACCCCCTCGCCAATTCTGGCGGCGGGAGTAGCATTCCACCCTTCTAGAGGGACACAACATGTATGTAACTGTGAACCCCGGTTAAAGGTAACTCGAGCCTCAGCATCACAAAATGGATGCTGCCACCACAGACACAAGTCTGACCTCCTGCTGATGGGAGTCCTTCCAGTGAGGGAGGCTTGGACAAAGGGTTTCCTGCCTTGGGAGGTGCTAGCACCACCCCAGACAGGATTTTGTGTATTAGGTTGGACAGGGCTGAAAGGAATGAGACATGCCTGGGGCACACAAGGTGTCCCTGTGCATACACCGGTCTAAACCAGTTCCTGGGGCACTCCAGCCCCAGCTCTGGCGCAAGACCGGACAAAGGATGGGGGGTGTAACCACCCCCTTCCTGGTCCCACCCAGAGGAGGGACCTAGTCGTAGTACAGCCCCCTTTAGCCAGATAAAGGTAGGAGCTGGTCCCATTCCAAATTAGATTATCCTCAACAACTTTACAAGAAGAAATTCCGGACTTCTACGTTCTGCTTCCCAGAAGACTGAAGAAATCTCCCTTGTGGGCAAGGAGTGTCCACCCTGCACAAGCAGGCACCATCAGCGTCCAGCGGCTTCCCTTTGTCATCTTTCTTCAAGGATCCAGACTTCAGAGCCCGACGAGACCCGGATTCCCAGACCTCTCCGACCTCTACCTACATCTGCAGCACAGCTGAGATCCGTGGGTGCGACGAGACACGTGGGACCGGCCATCTTGAAAGAAGCAGCACTTCGCTCCAGCACGACTTCTGAGATAACCTCGTCCAAGTGCTTTGGGGACTGATAAGCCCCGACACCGAGCAGCTCCTGCACCGAAGACCAGCCCTCCAGCATCCACGAGATCTGCGTGGGGCCCTTCTGCCTGTTTGCTGCTCGACGCGTTGTCTGGTCACTTTCCGGCTGGCTAGTGACCTCCTAGACGACGAACTCCAAAATCTTCACTGCTGGTCTGGTTGCTCCAGACTGGCCCTTGCTCCCTTCCAAAAGAGGAGCACCCCGGACCCTCCTGGTCCACTCCAGACGCCGTTGCCACTCACCGTGTGGGTTGCCTTTGTCAAGGCCTATTGACTCCGAATCCAAAGCAGACACCGCCGACAGCGACAGCCTGCGTGGGACAGCTCGTGCCTCCATCCTGGTCATCGAAGACACCACCTGGTCCACGTGGCTGCAGAGACTAGCGTCCACCCAAACCTAATCGCGACGACTACATCTGGTTCCACTCCTGGTTCCACTCCAGTCACTGGCTAGTGACTTTGAACATTGTCCCCTCTGCTTTCAGGTTCTTCCCTTCACTGATCCACCCTTGGATCACACCGGACATCTTCCTCCTGATCGCCTGCAGCATCTTTTCTTCCAGGCTCCATAGACTTCAGCGCCGGAACCCGACACGACTTGGCACCTACGCACCCGCAGCCTGTCGGTGAGGTAACTCGAGCATTTCGGTGCTCAAGGGTAGCTTGACTCTCCTAGTGTCCAGTTCCACAGTCATTTTTGTCTTACCTAGTCAGGATTGTATGTACTCGCCTTTTTCTTGAACTGTACTGTTCCTAGACACTGTTACGCATCTCGTGTGTGAGTTCACACTCTGCACACGCGTTCCGTGGGCCTCCTATTACCTACCTAGAGTTAGTGTAGCGTGGTCCCAGCGATCCTACAGCCTCTGGACAGCTCCATTCCTTTTATCGACTTTCACATTCCACTTACTTAGTATATGGTTTGTCGTGCCCCTAGGGCACCATTGTAATTTGTGCAACTTAAACGTATTTTTCCCAAGAGATTGTCATGTGCTTAGCCCTCTGATCTCATAAAGAGTTCAGAGGTGTATGTTAGTTAATAAATATCTTGTTTATTTTCATAACAACCTGTGTGGTGTCCTTTCATTTGGTATTCAAGGGGTTATATGTGGTAAAACAGCTGGCTTCACATGCCAAAAGAGTTTAGCCTAAGACTGCTTTGTCCATGCTACCATTAGGATAGCTGGTCTATAAGGTTGACTTACAACCAATCACCATAAGGGTTGTTTGGACTGATACAAGGTGATCACTAGAACTAGTGAGCATCATATATCAGGCCAACTTCTCACACCCGTCCATCTGATTTACAAGTTGCTCAGTGGGTTTGTGTTAAAAATCCAAGGAAAGTACCTAAAGGGTTTAACAAATTTTCTCAACCTAGGAAAATTTCCACTATTCATCATAACACTGTTACTT
Organism: Lissotriton vulgaris; assembly: GCF_964263255.1. Taxonomy (NCBI): domain Eukaryota; kingdom Metazoa; phylum Chordata; class Amphibia; order Caudata; family Salamandridae; genus Lissotriton; species Lissotriton vulgaris. The sequence goes on along the minus strand of NC_141685.1, from coordinate 280,182,237 downwards.
TGGACAATGGTGAGACCTGGAATATGAGTCGCCTAGCATTGGCCCGTTCTGTCCCTGATGATTCACCATCACCCTCTCAACATTGTTCATCATCTCCATTTTGGTGTTATGATAATACCTTAGAATCATCCTCTATTCCTTGTGATCCTGTGGATGATTCTAATGATAATCCTCATGATATTGCTATCTGTAATAGACCTTTATCTAAGGTTCAAACGTCTTTTGGTAGAGTTGTTAAAATATCTGAAAGATACAATGAATTTATTTGTTATTACGTTTTATTTTATTTTATTTTTTCAAAAGGAGGAAGATGTGTAGTCGATAGCTAGCTTGTGCTAAGTTGTATTTATTTAATTATATTTGTAGAGTCATAGAATTTGGAGTTCTTGTATTATTCTGTTTTCTGTGTGAGGCATTCGAGTGTAATCGGTTGTAAAGGCATTATGAATTGACCTGTAACCTTACTGGATGTTATCTGTGGCTTGTCTAATAAAGACAAATAACTTATAATCTAAAAGGTGTTACTACACAGTCTTTGTGAGCGAGGCCCACAGTGTTGTTGTTAACTGTACACCGTTGCATCTGATGGGCGATTTTCAATACCTCTCTTCAGCCTAATGGGTACCCCACTATGTACACGGCCGTCAAGCAATCAGTCGCATCCTTCCGGTTCCCGTCCCCACCAGAACGGGGATCTGTTTCTGGACCAGAACGCACCCTCACTTCCAATGTTCCCTCTAATTGTTTTCCTCTGTGTGCGGCAGTTTAGGGTCTCTGTGCGCTGCAGCCATGGCTATGTGCGCCAGAAACCAGACTGCGCGTGTGTGCAGCTCCAAATATCCCTCCAAACTTTTGTTAAAAAAACTGAAAAGACTGTGCTTTTCCACACACGACGCCACATTAAGGGTCTTAAGGCAGATTTGCAATTTGGATACACAGAGGCTTATGCTTGCTTAAATCTGCTAAGTGACGTTAACCATGGTTATGGAATGAGGCTATGTCATCTGGAAGTGCGTTCATATTTTGGTTTTCTTTCGAGGCAGCTATCATTTTGTCCTGCTGTTGCTTCGCTGCTTTCATACGTCGGTGTGGTTACGTCTTTCTGGGTCCCTTGATTTCTGGCCGTGCACCGGCGCTGAAATGTTGCTCATGGACATTCGGTATAGCTGCGGTTTCTCTCCTTTGTCGCCTCCTTTGAAACAACAGCTGTCGCCGCAGCAGGGATGAGAAATCCCCGCCTGTGGTTGGCTAGGGCGGTGGGTGTCGCAGGAAGTGAAGGCCGAGAGAGAGGAGTTACAGTGTCACTGGTCCGCGCACAGGAGCTGGTGTTGGTGGATATCTAAGGCCTGCCAGCTGCTGTGAGGCATACTGTGGGAGGGGTGGCACCATGCCACCAGAGCTCAGCTGCTTCCGACAACGGTGCAGTTCCTCTTCATCCCACCTTCACCCTCCATCCTCGGTTCTCTTTTTGGTACTTATTCCCTAATCGGCCCGCCTCCGCCCTGGCTTCTGTCTCATTGTCAGCTGTCCCACAATTCTCTCTGATGCCCAACCTCTTTTGGTGTGCTAATAATAATACACAGAAACAAATTTGTTTTTGTATAGCCCTTCATATACCATGCCTCATTTATAAGGACTGGAAATAGCAAGCAATATTATGCAATCATATAAACTCCAAATGCACGTGGATGTGGGCAGTGAGCATTTAATTAACTTCGGGGTGATGCATGGCTACATTGTTCCAGGCCCCCCGTGCCCCATCATTCCAGCTATTCCAAGATATTAGCATACTTTTTCTTTCACATAAAGAAAACTCTGACATTCTAGAGGTATTCGTTCTTGTACATGTGCAAATTTCTGAATATTAAAAGAGATATTATATACAGTATTTTATATCAGAGAGACCCCCCTGGGGCCAAAGTCTGAAACATTTTCAGGCCCACAGGAGTACAGGGGCCGCATTGACTCCTGCATGACTCGAGCAGGATGGGAAAAACATTATAAAACAAGAATTTGCAATGCAATAGGTCACACATTTACGACGAGTTTGAGCTACTGGTATTGTAAATGACAATGCCTTTTATTTATGTGTTGACTTTAAAAAAAAGTAAATAAAAGGCATTGTCATTTTACAATGCTCATAGCTGAAACTCTCGATGTACCTAAAATGACAGCCACATCTCCCGAGGGCCACAGTCGTAATGTTTTTGACTACCATGAGCACTACTGTCAGAAACCTCCCGTTTAGCCAACTCTCAATAGACTGTGCACTCTGCCACGTTTCTGGTAGAGTACCTTGTCCGCTAAACTCTAAATCAGTTACAAAAGGCACTTTGGGGTTAGTGCTGAGCAGGAACTTTAGTGAAGGGGGCCTACAGACGGATATATGATGTTACAACGCGGACTTTTACTCCGCATACCGTTACAACGCGGTTTTTACAACGCGGATACTGTAACAACGCATGTATTTACAACGCATTTTTTTACAACGCAGGTACCTTTACAACGCAGACCATTACAACGTAAGTATTGGTAAGTATATGTTAATAGTAATAATATAATAGTAACTTAATTTTAAAAATATAATTTAATGTAATTTTAAATAATTTAATTTCCGTTAATTATTTTAAATTTAAATTAATATTACTTTATTTTTACCATGTACCCCTGTACCCCAGAAACTGAAAACTGACCCTAAACCCCAAAAATAAATTAAAGTAATTTTATGAAATATAATTTAAATTAATTATTGAAAATAAAAAAATATATAACTTTATTTTTACCCTGTACCCCTGTACCCCAAAAACTCAAAACTGACCCTCAACCCCAAAAATAATGCAATGTAATTTAATTTAATTTATTTACTATTAAATAATTTAATTTAAAATTAATTTAAATTATTTTTACCCTGTACCCCAAAAACTGAAAACTCACCCTGAACCCTAAAAATACCCCTTTACCCAAAAACTGAAAACTGACCCTGAACCCTAAAAATACCCCTTTACCCAAAAACTAAAAACTGACCCTGAACCCTAAAAATACCCCTTTACCCAAAAACTGAAAACTGACCCTGAACCCTAAAAATACCCCTTTACCCAAAAACTGAAAACTGACCCTGAACCCTAAAAAATACCCCTTTACCCAAAAACTGAAAACTGACCCTGAACCCTAAAAATACCCCTTTACCTAAAAACTAAAAACTAACCCTGAACCCTAAAAATACCCCTTTACCCAAAAACTGAAAACTGACCCTGAACCCTAAAAATACCCCTTTACCCAAAAACTGAAAACTGACCCTGAACCCTAAAAATACCCCTTTACCCAAAAATTGAAAACTGACCCTGAACCCTAAAATACCCCTTTACCCAAAAACTAAAAACTGACCCTGAACCCTAAAAATACCCCTTTACCCAAAAACTGAAAACTGACCCTGAACCCTAAAAATACCCCTTTACCCAAAAACTGAAAACTGACCCTGAACCCTAAAAATGCCCCTTTACCCAAAAACTGAAAACTGACCCTGAACCCTAAAAATACCCCTTTACCCTAAAACCCAAAACTGACCCTAACCCCTAAAAATACCCCTTTACCCCAAACATATAACATTTAAAAAATAACTATATACTTACCAATACTTACGTTGTAATGGTATGCGTTGTAAAGGTACCTGCGTTGTAAAAAAATGCGTTGTAAAAACATGAGTTGTAACAGTATCCGCGTTGTAATGGATGCGTTGTAACAGTAGTGCGTTGTAAAAAATGCGTTGTAACAGGTGCACACCCTACAGACAGCGTGAATGTGGCTCTATGATAGAGGCAGGGAGTAGGGGCTCATATCCAGCGTGTGAATGAGGCTAGATAGACACAATATTGACCTTGTCAAAGGGAAGCAGGTAGGCATGTGGACTTAACTACTCTTTGAAAGGACCTGGGAAGCAGGGCCCTGAATTCCTCACTAAGGAACAGCGATCCAGTCTTTCTGTAGAAGAGTCTGGGTTCAGGGCTAGTGGCCATTTATGGGTAGAGGAGAACATTGAAAGCCAGAAGTGAAGTGCATTAAGTGAAACATTACAAAGCATCAGACTGTAAGAGCAGGTCAGCATTTTGGATAATTAGCTGTGGTGAAAGAGAGTCTCAGGTGTGGTCTGGCTGGCAGTATAGAATGGAGCCATTATGTTCTTGGCTTACCATTTTAGAAACAATAGAGGTTCTTAAGGACTACATGGGGTGCACTGGCAGACACAGAGGTGCTCCAGTCTTACTACTGAAATTACATGAGGTGCTACAGATGAGAACTGAGGTGAATTTCCAGAACTTTCAAACATGTATTTATGGTGTAGGAAGGATGGCATAGGGGTTCCTCAAATGGTTTCACCAAATGCAACGCTTTTTATCTCACAAATATTACACCCATAAATAACAACACCTAAAAATGCAATATCACTAAGCAACAACACAAAATCAAACCAATTAATGGTACAACATTAATAGTTGCTGCTGTCAAGGTTAATGTGATATGTAATCTCATCTGTAGATTGATTTCTATCATTTGCAACTACATCGGTTTCATTAATGAAGAGGCACTGCATGTTGTTTGTGAGTTGTGGTTCGCACAGCTAACCGTAACTTGCGAATGTCAGTGTTTTTTGTTTTTAATTTGTATCCAAAACTGCACTTTAACAGGTGTTTAGGTTGAATTTGTGGTGTTATAATAATCAAACCTAACCAAAATTCCACTTTAACCTTTCAATGGAAATCAATCTATCCGTCCGTCCATCCATCTACCAATCCATTAATTTCGGATATAATAATATGGTACGAAAATAACTCGTTGTGACACACAACCAAACAGCAGGGAATGGTACTGGTGTGGATGAAGGCACACCGGACGAGTGGCATGGGCACCAGCCTTCTAGGAGCAGCGAGCTGCTGATGGCAGAACAGCATCATCTGGAGAGCTGCTTGTGAGGCTCCTGAGGGGATAGGCCTGCTTAGGACTGTATGAAACGACCAGACTGACAATGAGATGAGCCGCGCCAATGCCACACTCGTAAAGTTATGGCCCTGCTGATTGCGCTGCCCTCATGACACATTGGAACGGAACTTGCTTCACCAGAACACATTAGGAAGGACCTGGCAATGCGGATGGAGACCCTTGAGTTCAGTTCCTGGGCATTAGGTACTGGTTCGCACCTGACATTTTTAGCTGAAATGATAATTGGGGCCCTGTCGTCTCCGCTGGAAAGAGAGCTTGGGGAAGCGGCCAAGAGGAGGGAATGTCCTCTAGACGAAAAAGTATTTAGAATACCAATTTCAGCTCCAGGTTAGCAGAGGGCGCCTCGCCCAGCTCTTGAGATATGCCCTCTTCGAGTGCCATTTAATGGCATTCGAAGGGGAGAGACACACCTTGACATCAGCCGCAATTTATTGACACTGCCGGGGCAGACTTGAGTTGACAGACAGAGGGCTGAGAGGGCTGAGAAGCAGAGTCGGATTGGGATTGAAAATCGGCCCTGGCACACACAAACAAATCGCCCCATTTGCATATCAGAAACGCACAGTGTCAAACGCCGCGTGTGCTAAAGCACACGTCGTGTTTGAAACTCAGCTTTTCTTTTCTTAACAGTGCACCGCTGCGGGGCTGATTGAGGGCCATTGAGGTAGTATTCATATTAATTGCAGCCCATGTGCGCTGCAAATAATATGAATACTAACTCAATGGCCCTCAATCAGCCCTTCAGCGATGCACTGGCAGGAAAGGAATAGAGCAAGTGCAAGGGCCATTTGCACGTGAACGCAAACAGAAAATGATGGGTTTTCGCGCCGCTCGCATCTTAAAAGCGGCGGTGCAAACAGTCTCAGAATGTGAGCGCTAAATATTGAACACTGCGCGCTTGGGGTGCCTTCAGTGGGCGCCCGCGTGGCCGCGCAGCTTATTGGGAACAGTGCTCACTTCCATTATTCAGCAACCCGGTCCTGATGAAGATCCTAAATCAATTGGATCGAAACGCCGTCGACCCGCACTGCAGCGCAACTCATGGCGCATTACCTGCTTTGGTTCCCAAACTAACTACTATTACTTATTCATCAAGGAGGAACCTACAATCTGTATATATTGTGTTAAAAAAAAGTCTTTGCGCTGATCGCTGTTTTTCCACCCTTATGTCACTCGAGCCGTCACTGTTTGTCTCACTATCACGTAGTGCACAAAGCCCCCTTGGATTGCCACCGCATTACTTGCCATTACTGTTCACTATTTTACTTTCTTTGATTGTTTTGCCAATACTGCCTTTCAAATATATGATGCTATATGCACTTTCAAAAACCAAAACATTGTGAGTCTCTCTTTTCTTGTCCAGATCCTTTGTAATGTGTTACACATGCAAATATGTCTGCTGTGCAATTGAATCCCATTGAGATATTGTTGCCTTATACTTTTGAAAATTGCTGGAGGCAAGGAACGCGGCAGCTGGTGCTTTTAAAACGAGAATATACTTGAAAACGGATGCCCCCACCCCAAGTCAGTGCCCGGTGCAGTGGCATCGATTGCACCGCACTAGAGCCGGCCCTGTGTAGGGTCATAACCATTTACAAGCTGTGGCAGTGGTGGTAGCAGCAAAGTGGAGCACTGCAATGCTATTCCCCTGTGGTGGCAGCAGCACGGTGTAGATTCATAACCAGTGTGAGCTGTGGCAGTGGAGGCAGCAGCAAGGGTGCAGAACTATTACTTGTATGAGATGACCCTGTGGAGGCAGCAGCAGGGTGTAGTGAAATCATCTGCGTTGGATGACCTTGTGGGGTCAGCAACAGTGATCCACAACTGTGACCTGTATGAGATTGCCCTGTGGAGGCGGATGCAAAGGTATAGTGCTATATCATGTATGATACAACAGCGTGCATGTTTTTTAATAATTAGAAAGTAACGCCGAATTCACGTCAGCTTAAATTAGCATGAGTAGGCCGCAGCCATCTTGCATTTTTGTGAGGGGCATAAGGAAGCAGTCAAGCTGCTACCTTGGACACTAGTCAAAAAGATTTACCAATCTACTAGTCTTATGGAAAAGGTATTCAAGATGTTTTTGTGTATTTTCTCATTATTTGAAATGTCCATTGTATTTCTGTGTTACATTGTGATTCATAATATTTCCTTTATTTGCTATGCATACCTCAATTTATTAATATGCAGCAGAAAGTAGATGTCTCCAAAACTATGTTATATATTACAATATTGATTGGCTCACTCGAATGATACATTGTTAGTCCGACCTTACTAAGTCACATCTCATTACCAGATATGTGTGTAGCTTCTATGTCTAACACCCACAAAACATGCTGTTTATGGGAGATTCGCCAGGTCTTGTTGATCTGGGCTCAGGGCTCTTAAAGATCTGGCCCGTTTTATAAAGTTATCTGTTTGTTTGCACATTGGAGGAAGGATCATCTCAGAATACAGGGATTTAGACGAATAACCTGCTGCTTCTTCCAACGATTTAGCTATTTTCATTGGGTTTAACTTGCTTATGTAATCTATCCATGCCTCAGGTGGGATAGAGAGAACCCAAGAGTTCTTTGTCCAACAGTTTAGAGCAACTATTCTCTAAAACTGCCTTGTGTATTTTCTTAAAGCGGCTTGATGTAATTTGTGCTAAATGTCATCATATTCCTACCCCTTTTGAGCGATTCAGTGTAGTTTTCCTTTTTCCTTAAATCCATAATCTCTTCTTCTAAGTTATAGATTATTGCAGGACTTTTTTGCACTTGAGCCCGTCATTATTTTCCATCTGCAGCATCTTTCATATAATTGTTTTAATCTTTTTTCGTGTTTTTGTTGAACTATCTATTTCCTTTGTTACTTTCTATATACAGTTCTCATTCTCTGTTACGAGATGATCCTCAGCAAACTATCAGGCCCAAACTTGCTATAGCCATCTTGTTGAAATGTTTTATGTTAGTGGTGTTCCAATGCAATTGTCCATGTGTTGGGCCAACATCACTCTGACCATATCGAGTCTCAAAGGACCATTCAGAGGATTGTTCCTGCCAGGGATCAAAGGTAACTTGAAGAACTGCTTGCTCACTGTGTGTAAAATGTAACAAATTTACTCCTGATATTACATTGAATAATTCATGGTTTGAGATTCTATAGTCTATTGTTGAGATGCCTGTGATGCGTCTTCTAGTGGGTCTAGCAGGTATTTTTGACTCAACTCTTCCATTAATTATGCTGCCACCTATGATTAGTAGGAACGCACGTAGTTGTTTGCCTTGTTTGTCAGCTCAGGTTTACAATTTCTTGCAAAGAGTTATTCAGGGATAGTGCACATTTCTTCTAGGTAGGTCTAGGTGGAATTTCAATTTTACCAGAGTAATCTCAGTATTTTTTGCAATTCCGTATTACTCGTTGATGCGGAACGGGACTACCAATAATAACACGATTGCACCCACTCACGTAATTAAGAGTAATTTGAGCCTGTGGAGGCTTTATGTAATGTAGACAGAGCGCTCAACATAATAACAAAGAGGGTTCACTGTGAGACATTCTTTAATCACTGTCCCTTAAAGCGTGGCTCTTATCTGAAAGCACGTTGGAACTAGGGCCGCTGATATGTGGGGGCTGGAGAGGCCAGGCACCCCACAATCATAATGCCGATTGTAGCACCCGCACTTTAGCTTTAAACATCTGAAGCTAAAGCGCGTGTGCCGCGATTGCTTCAAAAGTAAGGAAATAGAAAATGTGCATTTTTCCTATTTCCTTACTTTTGAAACAATCGCGGCACCTGCACTTTAGCTTCAGATGTTTATAGCTTAAAAGCGAGTACCGCAATTGTAACTAAAATAAACAAATAGGGGGGAAAATGACAGCCACATATTTTTTTTCTTATGTTTGTTTACTTTTGTAATAATGGTCGCGTGTGTGCCCCATTGAAACAGAAGTTAAAAAATAGTGAAGAAAAAAAAAGCACGGAATCAATTGTCCCGTTTCTATGCTACCCTCAGAGGGAGAGGCTGTGGTTCAGGGGTTAAAGCTGCTGACTCAGGAGTTCGGGGACCAGTGTTGAGCCTCAGCATCGGCTCAACAATGGTAAATATTAGTGACTCAGCAATTGTAATTATTAGCAAATCATGCTTCTTTCAAAAATAAATAAATAAACAGGGATCTCTTAGGGCAAGAGGAGAGAGACAAAAACAAATAACTAAGAGGCATATTATCAACGGCCAGCAATAATTATCGCTGGCCGTGCTTAGCGATAATTTTGTTATCGCAGGCAATGTCTGGAATTTACTGCCCTGTTTGCACATTATTACCAACGTGTTTCTCCAAGGATAAAAATTCCAGAGATAGTGAGGTTATCACCCTTTTGCAGGGAACATCGCTGGTTTTCCAGCGATGTTCCCTGCGAAACGGTGATTACCATGCTGATACGACTCACAGGGTCGTATCAGCATAATCCACCCCAATGTTGGAGATTGGTAAGTCTGCATTTTAGCAGACGTTAGATTTGGAGAAAACAGAGGTTTTCTCTAAAATCTAACGTGTGCTAAAATGCTGGGACAGCCTTGTAAATATTGTGATGTTAACATCAGCGATATTTGCACGGTAGTCCATCCGAGGGGACGCCCAGTGACGCCCACTTTGCATCTCATTAGAGATGCAAAGGGAGGCGTTGGGAAAAAAAGGGTGCTAACATGCGATTATGCATGTTAGCACCCTCTTGTAAATAGGGTGATAGTTTTATCTCCACTGTTTTGGCTTGATAAAGCGTGAAGACTTGAAGACTGTCAGGATGGGAGAGCGGGATTTCTCTCACCTAGCTGCAACCAAGTGGAATGAACTACCTCCCAATCTCAGACTGACAGAATGTCTCTTATCATTTAGGAAACAATTAAAGACACTACTCTTCCCTAAACCAGAATAATCAGTAATCAATGCGGTTACCGTACCCCTCAGCACCAAACCTCAGCGCCGTGATATCCTACCTAGGATGATTGTTAGCGCTTTATAAATAAATTAAATACAAAAATACAAATAAAGCCCTTGTAAATATGCCCCTTAATCTCCCTATGCCTATCCAAAAATAAATGTGTCCGCCTGCAGTCGTAACTGATGTTCTTCTTGGAAAGTGCTTCAATACCATTGGGTGGAGTTTGTTGACCTTCAATAGCCAGATGGGAAGAAACTGTACTGTGTGATGGCCAACTAATATGTTCTCAGAGTGAAATCGTCGGAAAGAGAACTAAACACACAAAGGAAGGACTTTGACAGAAATGTACCAATAAGAAGCCAGCATTTCTGAATGTCATAATTAGTAACCAATAGCAATCAGTGGGCTTGCCAAATCCCACAGAACAGATATATCAGGTCGATCTAAGTTTGACCTAAAAATGGTGAAATTTAGGGGCAGAGTTACAAGCCCCTTGCGCCACCGGTGTGTCACTTTTTGTGATGCACGGTGGCCCATTTTACTGCTCCATATTTACAAGGACAAGAAAAGCCCCCCTGTGTGACTTTTCCTTTCCTTGTAAATATGACCCCTTTGCACGCAGTACTTTGCGTGAAAGGGTTGTTCCATGGGTGTTGCTGTGGGTGTTCCCATGCAACACCCATGGAACCAGACACATTTCCAGATTTACGAGGAATTGTAAATCTGGAAAAAATGTGTGTGAATGCTTTGCCTCGCATGGGGAGGCGTAGGGAGGCGCAACGAGGAGAGATGTATTAATTTCTTCAAGTTTTCTTTTCCTCTTTCCATGTGTGCTGCATTCTGCAGCACACATAAAAAGAGGAAATCACCCTCTACTGATTCTTTTATGTATAGGAAGGGTTCACTTAATGCACATAAACAATCATTGAAACAATGAAGCTTTTTTACTTCTATGTGTACTAATGCAGCACATATAGAAGTTGTAAAACAGCATTTCAGATTGTTTTTGTGCAGGAAGGGAACCCTTCCTGCTCAAAAACAATCTCCCCACCACGCAGGCATCCTTGCACCATGGTGCAAGGGTGTCTGCGCCGGCGCATGGAAGCAGTTTGTGCCTCAGCACAGGGAGAAGCACAGAGATGCGACATATTGTTGTAAATATGTCGTATCCCTGTGCCTTGAAAGTGACTCCATGCGACGCAGCCAAATGGCATGTGTTCCACACTGAGTCACTTTCTTGTAAATCTTCCCCAAAGTCCCTAAGCAGAAAGCGCAGAAGCAAACAATTCTGCCGCAATACTCCAGGCCCCACAAAGTACATAAGAAGATACAACAGATGATCCTAGGGCACAAGCGCCATAGGATAGACCTGAACAAACACAACAGAGGCACGTTATAATTGTTTTTGTGTGCAGATTTTATATACTCGACCCTAAGGTATTGGAGCGCTTTACATGAGCCCCCCCATGGAAAAACCCACATGAAACCTGCGCAGGGCTTTACAACGTGGCACATCTTGTAATAACCCCGCACCATGGTGCATCTTTTGCGCCGTCGCTGCGTCATTACGCATGGTGCATCTTTTGCGCCGTCGCTGCGTCATGACGCAACGGCGGCGTAAAAGAGGCGCAAGGGGCTTGTATATCTGCCCCTACGTGATTTGTCAGAATCACCGTATGTGGATGGGCTCAGTACGAAAAAAGAAGCTGGATTTACACCTTCCCTTTAACCAGATCCATGTGGACGAGCCCAAAACGACTTAAATACTTACAGCCTGATTCATGTAGGTAAATTGCACTCGCAAAGGGCCAGATTCATTTGGTATTCATGATACCAAATGCAAAAATCGCTATGTAAGAATTCGCATATTTGCGTGGAATGGCATTTAAGGAATCTCTAATAGAAATTCCTCAAATGCTATTCATGACACACAACAAAATTGCGATTTTGGACTTTTGGGGCCGCTATTTACCGACAGGTCAGACCTGTCGGTAAATAGCAAAAACTCAGAAAAATGCTTTTAAAAGCATCATTCAAAGTTGCATGTAGCACACACACATGTCCTTTGGACATGTGTGTGCGCAACACCTGTCCAAAAGTGCATTTTAGGGGTGCTACAGGGCGTCCTTTGGACACCCCTGGCACCCTTAAAATCGCTATCTCAGTTGCGAGTAGCAAATTGCTACTCGCAAATCCCCATTCATTCCAATGGGCCTCTTGGCCCATAGGAATGATTGGGGAGTATTTGCGAGTAGCAAATTGCTACTCGCAAATAAAGAACATGTAGGAATCGCTATTTAAGTAGCAATTCCTACATGAATGCCGTTTTGCGTGTCCTCAATAGCGAATTGCTATGAGCGATTCGCTATGATTCTCTATTAGGGACACGCAAAACGGCATGTACATGAATCAGGCTGTGTCCTCAATAGCGAATTGCTATGAGTGATTCGCTATGATTTTCTATTAGGGACACGCAAAACGGCATGTACATGAATCAGGCTGTAAGATGGAACACGCGAAGTACTTCCCAACGTGCGACTATTTTATAATCTACTTTTAACAAGTCAATTGGCACCCTGCAGCGCAGAGAACCTACAAAAATTACTCTCAATATATATAAGCAGTCTCATCACTTTCACACGAAGTACAGTGACTGAAGACAACAAATGAGAGGAAAACACAACCATTTTGACAACTGTCTATAGTCGAAGAAGGGTACAAACTCAATTTATATCACTCTGATATTGTGGTTGTTTAATTGCACCTCATTAAAAAAATCCATACATATAATAAATGAAGGTATCAATAATAACATATGATTTATTCCTAAAGAATGTATGTATTCAGATGAAAATTAAACGTTCTTTCTTCGCAAAGGGTTCTGGTCATGCAAATTTCTAAGAGGATTGTGGTTCCTGCAGACGTAATTTCCTGCACAGATATCCTTATAAGGGAACTTTGTTTGATTGGCTGCATAAATGGCGGCCCTTCTCTTTTCGAATTGTTTTGTTACTTGGCTCTGCAGAAAGGATTCATGTCTGTTCTGAGTGTCCAGTGCGTTATACGCGCAATCTCTCTCACCTGTTGACAAATATGTCAATTTATTTGTGCCTTCTGGCTTCGAGGGTGGTGCGACCCTATCACGAACCTCAAGTTTCCAAACTACAGTTAAATATATATTCTCGTCATAATTAAAATCGTCATGAATGTGGATGATTTCTTCATCTACTCCTTTGTTTGGAAAATGAGCACAACAGGCTGTAGACTTGTGTTAGAAGCGTGAGGGTGCAGTACCTCAGCTCGTTACTAGATGTCCCTGTAGTCAGCTGCAAAATGTACAGCCCGCAGCGTGAGGTCACTGTGGAGTCATACAAGGTTTTCTATTTCAATTTATTTTATTTGTTTGATTAATTAAAATCTTACAAAAGTTCCAAGATTGTGATCAAATATAAAAGATTAAAAGCACATATATGATTGATACCATATCTTAAATATGCTAACTTAATAATAGGCAGTACACAAAAGAGCAGATTTACAATAACTAGCTTATCCCTGCATATCAGCAGGGATGCGCCAGTTATTGTGCGCCATGCCTCTGCCACCATGGATGCGCCGCATTTACAATGCGGCGCACCATGGGGCAATATCGGTACAATGCTTCGCATCTGCAGTCCTGTCAAGTATCACGCAACAGGTGTGACACTCACGCATTTCAGTGCGGTGTTCCGCAACACCGCACTGAAATGCATTATCACGCATTTTGCCGACTCATAAACTCGAGCCACCAGAGGCGCCTGTGCACGGCTCCTGCTGCTCCGAGTCCAAGAGACGTGCTGCTGCCAGTGCCAGCAGCTGCTCTCGTTCATAAATAGTTAATCTCTTATGTTGTAATGGCTGCTCTCAGCTTATGGGCTGAGTGAGAGTGCGGCAGCGCTAGGCGGCTACAATGTAACAATGCTGGCTCCAGGCTGGCCGCGCCGCTGTAATTTCCTGCCGCGCCACGGCTGATGTTTGACACAGGACACAGTTATAATTAATTAGGGGGGCGGGCCACCTTCTCAGCACGATGCTGGCTGACACAGTTATATTTACAACAAGGGGTGGTGAGGGACAGAGTCTCTGAATTAAGCAGAAAGCTCTCACCCAGTCAAGAGATCAGGGCTAGATCCAACACCGTTTTTTAGCTCACTGCACCATCCCAGTTTCAGAAACTGGCTGTATGCAAATTAGTCTGTTCCTGTCCCAGTGCATGATGGGAACAGGGCAGACCAAACTACAAAAGCCAATGCTTACAGTGGGAAGGAAACAAGCTCCCAGGGAACGGTTTCTGGCATTACAGCCGTCTTCGGCCCGGTTTGCTTGAATCCTGAGGGTGCAATGAGCAAGGGTCTCACATCTGAGAATAGCCTTCCACGCTTAGGGTGGACAAAAATATTTACAATAAGGGGTGGTGAGGGACAGAGTCTCTGAATTAAGCAGAAAGCTCTCACCCAGTCAAGAGATCAGGGCTAGATCCAACACCGTTTTTTAGCTCACTGCACCATCCCAGTTTCAGAACCTGGCTGTATGCAAATTAGTCTGTTCCTGTCCCAGTGCATGATGGGAACAGGGCAAACCAAACTACAAAAGCCAATTCTTACACTGGGAAGGAAACAAGCTCCAGTTAGGCACTCGGACCACGGGCGCCAAGGTATATCCTCGCCCGTCGCGGCATTTACACTGTACTTCAGGACTTGACTTGGACAACAGATGAGGTGCACGGCCACACGTAGCGCGGGTTGGGCGGACTGCAGACAGTGATGTTAGCTGCCTCACATTCCGCGTTTAGAGAGGGCCGGCCGCGGGCCCTAATTATGCAAGAATCTGCCGCAACCGAACCCACACCGTGGCCGGAGAGGGGTGCTGCACTACAGTCTAGCAGCCATATGAATGACGGGGCCAGAGCGAACTTTAGCACCTCAGATCTGTCCTGTCCTGCAATCAGGTCGCCTCGCCACGCTAGGACAGGACAGGCCCAGGTCAGGATCTAAATAATAAAGGCAATGCCGCCCGCCAGCAATTTTATTTCCGAGCAGCCGGGGCCAGCCAACCCGAGGGCACTGGTGAAAGACAGGGCCTAGCCCTGCTGCATCATGCAGTCACAAGAGATCGCGGTCCGGTGAGAGGGCCCGTCCTCACTGGTATAGAGAGTCACGCCGGCCGGCGCAGTAAGCGAGGGGCAGAGTAAGAACAGAACAAGCCGAGAGGATTTATTCATTCCCCCCCTACCCCAAGGTTGGTGTGAGTGGCAGATTCTCTCTATGGAAGGGTCGGTGCACGGACAAAGGATCGATGAGAGACGCAGCTTACTTTTGCTTGTCTCTAACTCTGCAGAGGCGCATACTTACCAATGCAATAATTGCTTATTGGATGAAGGCTTTCTTATGCCAAAGAAACTAGCGCCACAATTACTTTTAGTAGATGTTCCCGCCTTCCTGGGCCTTGTCAGGTCCTCATTCGATTGTACAGTCTGACAGGATGTTTCATTTCGTGCCTGCCAGCCGGGCCCCAAGGCACCCAGGAATTAATTGCTGTTCCTCTGCGCGCCCCGATGCATGGCCCAGAGTGAAAGGAGGAAGCCGGTGACAATCGATCACCTGTTCACCTCCTCATGACCTGGGCACACACTGTTGCTGTCTGTGCCCTGCCCAGCCAGTCAGAGCCCAACTAGTGCCCCGGGCCGAACTCACCATGCAACCGTGATTCTCATAGTGAGAGCAGGTGGCACAGGTTAAGACTGCAACATGGCTGGCTGACTTTTAAGAAGAGACAGGCTAACGATCTCCGCTGTGACACTCAGGCAGCTCCTCTCAGTGGATCATTCTGACTATCAGGAGACCACACCAGGTAAGTCAGATATTCATTTAATAATTCGCTGATGAAACTCAAAATGTTTTTTAGGAGAATGGGGAGGGGGCCTCCAGCACAGCATAGCGCTTTCTAAATGGGTACACTGAAGTTGTCTGTTTGTGCTGTAAATGCAGGCCATCTCTGAGTTTTGTCTGTACTAATAAATCATCAAACTGCTAGTTTAGTTAAAGGTTTAATTATCCTTACTTGACAGTGGTAGTACAAGCAGCAGCCTTTATTTTCCCAGCACTGTGAGACTTGCTTAGTCAGAGTTAAGGCAGATGATTAATATCCCCGCTAGAGAGCTGTCAGAGTTTGTCTCATGGCTGTTTTCACTCACTATTAAGTAGAGCAGAGAGTTTATATGCATACTGCAAAGAAAGTCTAACAGCATATTGTATTGTAATGAACTGTATTATATGTAGATAGCTCAGTGGGTTGCTTCTTTTGTCAAAGAGAACCCTTTGATTTTTGTGGTTCAGCCGCACCTGAAGCTGAGGTTGGGGTGGAGGTTGCTGATTATTTTAAAAAAATTATAATTGCTTTAAAAGCACCTGCTACGGAGTTCGCATTTCTTATTGCTGAACTCAGTGTGATTTCTGAAATGTGTCTGTTTTCATGGACTTCATTGCATAATTCGGCCACAAGAAGTGTAGCTCTAAGTGTCATTCATTTAGTTGTTAAATGTCTTTTGTAAATCCACCAAATCTATGAAAATGTCACACATAAGCAATCTGAAACATTAGCAGCTTTGCTCAAATAAATGTAATTTCTGACATTTATATGATTCCCTCGCCTTTTACTGCTTGATTTTGCTAGCGAGAAAGTGTCACTCATAGTCGTTGAAATGTCACTCATAATTACACTGAAATTATGAAAATGTCACTCATAGCAATCTGAAACCTTGGCAGCTATGTAACCGCGGTTAGCGCTGCTTTTTTTTTTATCACTAACTGGGTTAGCGAAATCCTTGATAATAGGAGAAATGTTGCTTAACAACATTTCTCCCATCATTTTTCTCTGGAACTGCCCCCTTTGCATCTCATTAGAGATGCAAGGGGAAGCGTACAGAAAAAGGGTGCTAACATGCGAATTTGCGTGTTAGCACCCTGTTGCTGATAGGGAGATAATTTTATCTCCGCTTTCTTGGCTTTTAAAGCCAAAAAAGCGGAAATAAATCCCTTGATAATATGCCCCATAGAGGCATAAAGTAAACCCTCATCAGAATACAGAGAAATGACATCTGTTCTTTTAGATAGTTGTCCTGAACCCTCCTGGTAGAAACATAATAAAGTTGGATAGACTGATGAGAGCAGTTAGTTGTTCGGCAGAAAAAGAGCTCCTCAGACATGTGTGCGAGACAACTTTATCGTCATTCTGTCAAGGCCGACATTTTACCCCAATCTGTCATGGCCGCTTGTTAGCAAAATATCTTCCCGGTTTTAAGTCCTTCAACCCGATCCAGCATGGACGCCACGCCTCTCATTCCAGTGACGTCCAAACCAATGGCGATCCATTCTAAACCAGTGAGGTGTTTGGTTTGTCGGATCTCAAGCAGGGCGTGGCCCTTGCATATATTCTGTGCAATGCCATGGACTTCTTTTCTTCTTTTTTTTTCTTTGTTAAATTGCCAATAATAACATCTTTTAGTACCCTCAGATCTTTTACTTCTTTCCATTTCAATCAACAATTAATATATTAAATCTGACCTATCAAAAGTAGGTATTTCTAAGCCCTACCACGTGAAAGTGCACACTTACAGTCAGAATAGCTCTTTATTATTAGTGTAGAAGGTTTCTTATAAAGAGAAGTCGCTACACCATGGTAAATATAAGGTATGAAGAATTTGTAATGTAATTTAGAAGAATTGGATCGTCGAAAAATGATACTGTATTACTTGGATCCTGATTCAAACTCGCATTAATATGAAGTAGGGAATAATGTCATGGTCAATGTATGGATATTTCTTACTATGCTACTCAATGGTGGGTGTTGCCAGCAGATCTATACTACTATTATAAGGAGAGAATTTGCACCTTTTGGCCAGGCAAACTCGGGAACCACAGCACCAATCACAACACCCAATACAGTGTTGGAAAGGGCAGTTGCAGCAGAAGGACATAGGCTATGCAGACGCCCACCATATACATTTAAAATGTAAAAGAACCGTGCCAGCAAAGTAGTCCCTTGTGGGCGTGTCTGCATTGTGCTGTGGGTGTGTGTTGGGGGCGTGACAATCGCTGGGGGCATTCCGTCACAAGTGTTGTTTTTTCTTCCCAGGTTCTATACATTCCTGCTCCCTTTAAATAGTAATTCAGTGGAGGTCCCATTCTCTTAGAACCACCCCAAGCACAGTTATGGGCAAAAATACAACTAAAAGGCCCTGCAAAGCATTATGGGATAAGCTTAGCATAATTTTTAGCATTCATGAAAGGGTTTCAATGTTTTTGAATTTTACTCATCAGGGACATCTTGGGACGACGAGGTGAACTGCAGCTTGATGTATAATATTTTAAATGCTATTGCACTTGCCTCATCAGGGACATCTAGGGACAGCGAGGTGTACTGCAGCTTGATATATAATATTTTTAATGCTATTGCATTTGCATCATCAGGGACATCTAGGGACATGAGGTGAACTGCAGCTTGATGTGTAATATTTTAAATGCTATTGCATTTGCCTGGTAATATGCCCCAATGTTTTTACCGATTTAAGAGTGAATCAGTGGGTCTCATCAGGACCTGGTGCAAAATATAGAGGCATAAAGTAAACCTTCATTAGAACACAGAGAAATGACATCTGTTCTTTTAGATAGTTGTCCTGAACCCTCCTGGTAGAAACATAGTAAAGTTGGACAGACTGATGAGAGCAGTTAGTTGTTCGGCGGAAAAAAGAGCTCCTCGGACATGTGCGCGAGACAACTTTATCGTCATTCTGTCAAGGCCGACATTTTACCCCAATCTGTCATGGCCGCTTGCTAGCAAAATATCTTCCCGCTTTTAAGTCTTTCAACCCGATCCAGCATGGACGCCACGCCTCTCATTCCAGTGACGTCCAAACCAATGGCGAGCCATTCTAAACCAGTGAGGTGTTTGGTTTGTCGGATCTCAAGCAGGGCGTGGCCGAGGTACTAATATTTGCATCTTTTCTGTGCAATGCCATGGACTTCTTTTCCTTGATTGTCTTTGTTAAATTGTCAATAATAACTTATTTTAGTGCCCTCAGATCTTTTACTCCTTTCCATTTCAATCAACAATTAATATAATAAAGGGGACCTATTAAAAGTAGGTATTTTTTAGCGCTAGGACTTGAAATTACACTGACCACAATTACTATGGCTCTTTACTATTTGTCTAGAAGGTTTCTTATTAAGAGAAGCCGTCACATCATTGTAAAGGAAAGATATGAAGAAAGTCTTCTGTTCTAATCTAGAATGGTTGGAGTGCTGAGTAATGATTTTAGGATCTCGATATGAAACTCGTTTAAATAAGTAGTGGGAAATAATGTCACGGACCATTTATGGCTATGTCTTACTATGCTATTCAATGGTGGGTGTTGCCAGCAGATTTTATATAAACGAGTACAGTGAGGTTCGTTGTTGATTGCTGAAAGTGCCCAATTAATTTGAGCTTGTTTTGTTAACTGGATTTCTTTATTCCAGGTTACCTCCGTTCTAGATTTGCTGCTAAATAGAATCCTTTGCAAGAAGTTGTCCCTCCAGCGGTAAATAAATGATTGCAACGAGCTAAAAGTTCAACAAAACAGACTTGCACAGTGTTAAGTAGCGGGCCCTGGGCCCACTGGCTAAAGAGACACTGACACTAGTGACATCACAGTCGAGGTGCGAAATATGGATTCCGCGAGGGAAGGCCGAGGCCGAGTAACAATTAACTAAATATCTCTGGAGGAGCAGGAAGAGGTGCAGTACCACTGGCAGTCCCCAGAGGTCCCTGTAGAGTTCTATAGCAGCAACTACACTGGTGATCGCAATAAAGGCCAGCTCTCTGCTTTGAAATATATATATAGATCAGGGGCGCAACTAGGTCTTAATTTCGGGGGGGGGCTAACATGGCAGATGAAGGGGCGTGGCTAATGTAAATCAATGGGGCGGAGCTAAAATGGCAGATAATCAAGATCGGTTAATGCTCAGGTCAAGCTGAGAAAAAAATGTGGTGAGTTCTGCATTTGAAACTGGACAACAATTAAAGCACACATTTTTGTTAGTTTGATGCATTGCCCCCCAAGACCCATACTCACCCTGATTCTTAAAATTACCCCTGGCACACCAAAACACATACCCACGCTGAACCCTAAAATTAACCCCCTCACACCCTAAAACCCATACCCGCCCTGAAATCTATAATTACCCCTGGCACCCCAAAACCCATACCCATCCTATCCCTAAAATTATCCCTCCCCGGCACCCCAAAACCCATACCCACCCCACACCCTAAAATTACCCCCTGGCACCCCAAAACCCAATACCACCCTGAACCCTAAAATCACCCCCCTGGAGCCCCAAAACCCATACCCGCCCTGAACCTTAAACTTCCCCTGGCACCCCAGAAACCATACCCATGCTGAACCATAAATTCCCCCTTGCCCCCCAAAACCCAAACCCACCCTGAACCTTAAAATTACCCCAGGCACCCCAAAACCCATACCCATGCTGAACCATAAATTTCCATCTGGCACCCCATAACCCATACCCACCATGAACGCTAAATTAGCCCCTGACATCCCAAACCCACACCTGCCCTAAACCCTAAAATTACCCCTGGCACTATAAAACACATACCCATGCTGAACCCTAAAATGAATCCCATGGCACCTCAAAACCCACACCCACCCTGAACCTTAAAATTACCCCTGGCACCCCAAACCCCATACCCATGCTGAACCATAAATGCCCCCCGGCAACCCATAACCCACACCCTCCCTGAACCATAAATTCCCCACTGGCACCCCATAACACATACCCACGCTGAACCCTAAAATGTCCCCTGGCACCCCATAACCCATACCCACCCCGAACCCTAACGTACCCCCCTGACATCCCAAAACCCACACCTGCCCTAAACCCTAAAATTACCCCTGGCACTATAAAACACATACCCACGCTGAACCCTAAAATTAATCCCATGGCACCCCAAAACCCACACCCACCCTGTACCTTAAAATTACCCCTGGCACCCCAAACCCCATACCCATGCTGAACCATAAATCCCCCCCCCGGCACCCCATAACCCATACCCACCCCGAACCATAAATTCCCCGCTGGCAACCCATAACCCATACCCACCCTGCACCCTAAAATTGCCCCCTGACACCCCAAAACCCACACCTGCCCTGAAACCTAAAATGACCCCTGGCACACCAAAACACATACCCACGCTGAACCCTAAAATGTCCCCTGGCACCCCATACCCACCCTGAACCCTAAAATAGCCCCCTGACATCCGAAAACCCACACCTGCCCTAAACCCTAAAATTACCCCTGGCACCCCAAAACCCATACCCATGCTGAACCATAAATTCCCCTGGCACCCGGGCGTGGCTACGCAGGCGATCGTAATGGCCGCCTGATTGTAGAGCTCCGCCGGACGGGCTGAAAGACGGCGACATTTCCATGTGATCCGGCGCTGCCAGGGGTCTGCAAATGCCCGCCTCTGTCCCCGGGGGCCGTGGAGTGCTGATGGTCGCTGCCTGAGATTGGGGGACGGCGTAGACGTTGAGGCTTGCGGAGGGGTGGTGGGGCCTGTGGGGTCCCGCCGGACGTGCACCCTAACGCGCCGGAGCGCCTGGTGAGTCTCCCTCGGGTTCCTGCGCCCCCCCCTTGGCATCCGGGTTGCTGTTCTGCCCCCCCCGGTCCGTTGCTGGTCCCGGGCGGGTCCCTTTGGTGGGGGTTTTTGGCCCCCGGTGCTGCTCCAGACCTTCGGGCCTGGTCCGGCCTCGGGAGCCGGGGCCTCGATTTCTGGGCCTGCCTGGACTGGGTGGTGACGGGTGGGGGGCGGCGGGCGGCTGTCCGGGGTGCGTTCGGGGGGTGGCGGGGGGTGCGCGGGGGGGTCTCTCGGGGGTCTCTAGAGCGGCCCCGCATATCTCCATCTGGTGGGGGCTCTACATTCTCGCCCCCGCCGTTGTCTTTTGCCATCGACACACGCCTGTTCCCTGCGCTGCCCATACCTTTGCTCCTGCTGCTGCCCCCTCATCCTACCGGCCGGCTGGAGGCAGGATGGGCCCACCAGCCACAACGCGACGGAAGGACCCCACTCAGAAGAAGCTCAGCTTCGATAAACCCCCCATCTGCTCGGCCGACAATCAGACTGCCAGACCTGCTGCTTCGGCTAGCCCTGCGCCACCGGACATGGCGGGGATGGTGGCTGAAATGCTTGGTGAGATGCGAGCGGGGTTCAAGGCCATTGACTCCCGCTTTGACGCCCTTGATCAGAAGATGGCCGAGATGGGCGCGAAAATTCAGTCTCACGACCGGCGTCTGGATTTGGCTGAGTCCTGAGTCTCTGATCTTGAAGATGGTGCTACTTCCACGCTGAAACGACTGGAGCGAGTGGAGAAGATCCTCAAGGAGGTGGCCATTAAGAACGAGGATTTGGAGGCGCGCAGTAGGCGCAATAACATTCGCATTCTTGGTGTGGCGGAGACGACGGCCACTGGCCGCTTTGACACTTTTGTGGAGCAGCTTCTGATCGAATTGTTTGGCAGGGACACCTTTACAGCTAGCTTCGTGGTGGAACGGGCGCATAGATCATTAGGCCCTCGTTCTGCCCCGGGCCTGCCACCTCGCCCCATCATTGCCAGACTCATGAATTTTAGAGATAGGGATGCTGCCCTGAAGGCCGCTCGTGAGGCGGGCGAAGTGAAATGGCAGGGTGGGGTACTTTCTTTCTTTCCTGACTTCACGTTGATGGTGCAAGACGCCTGTCGTAAGTACACTGGTGTTAAGGCCTCGCTGCGCAAGCTGGGACTGCGCTATGGCATGCTGTACCATGCCAGACTGAGGGTGGACGTCGATGGCAAGTTTTGCATCTTTGACTCCCCCACCGAAGCACAGGAGTTCTGCCTAGCCTATAAAAACAGAGGGTCTCCGCGGTCCTCGGACAGAGCGCAGCAATCCCCTAAAAACATGGACTCGCAGGCTAGCGCTGACCTTTTTGCTGAGAGCGGGCAGGGCTGACTTCTGCCTATTTTTCGATAGGCCACTCATTAATACCCTGTACTGCTAACTGCTCGATTCCTCTGGCAGGGCCCTTACACGTTGATATGATTTGAATGTCGACCTGATTGTTGCGTCTGCCCGGCGGAGCGTTGCCTCCCCCCATGGCGCGAGCCGTTTGGTGCTCATTTCTGAGACTGTTTTTCTTTTGCAAGATTTGCATTGGACTCTTACTTCTTTCTACTACTGTTGGTATTGTTTTTTGGGTCGGGTGGTGCCTCCGTGGGGTTTCCGTGAGACTGGGTGGTGGGTGGGTAGGGGAGGGTGTTTCACGCATTAGTTGGAATGTTTCTGTGCATGCTTTGTTTTTTGTTTCGAGAGATGTCTGTTTTGCGGGAGGGTGGCGGCGGGTACACACAAGACTGTTCACTGATATCCTGTACGGTTTTGCATGGCTAGGGTAGGCCAGCAACCTGGTCCTTCCAAACTGGTGCTGATGTCGTGGAATGTCCGGGGACTCAGCGACACTAGAAAACGGAAGCAAGTCCTGAACTATGCAGCCCGACATGGGGTTGATGTGTTGTTCCTCTAGGAAACACACCTGGGACAGGCTGATTCCGCTATGGTTGCCAGGGGTTGGGGCGCACACAGGTTCTTCGCCAACTACAGCAGGTATGCGAGAGGGGTGGCCATTTTAGTGCACCGAGGGGTCCCTTACGTGCACTCTGACTGCATTCTTGATAAAGAAGGTAGATATGTGGTGGCCACTGGGACTCTTCTCGGCTTCAAGATTACTTTTGTTGTAGTGTATGGGCCCAATACTGACTCCCCTGCCACGCTCCAGTGTCTTCATGACGATTTGCTACGCATCGACACTGACATGTTGGTGGTGGGTGGAGATTTTAATTTGTTGATGGACCCAGCACGCGATAGCACCTCTACATCACCGGACTGCAAACCTCGCTCCCATGCTGTGCTCTCAACCATGTGTGCACACTATCCCCTTATTGATATCGAGGCCCGGCTTCATCCCCAATCGCCCGCTTACACACATCATTCTGGGTATCATAATACTAGCACCAGGATCGACTATTGGCTCCTCTCCCCGGGTGTGGTGGGTTGGGTGGATACTCACTCTATGCTCCCCCGTACCTTTTCAGACCACTCTCCTCTACTTTTGACTCTGCTAGTTCCTAGACTGGGAGGGTACGAGAGACAATGGCGCTTCCCTGGCAAGGCATTGGCTGACCCGGTTTTTAAGGAGGACATTCGCAAGGCGATTGAGGACTATTTTGAGCTTAACTCAGGCACTGTCGACACATGGGCCACACTGTGGGAGGGTTTCAAGGCCACCATCCGGGGGGTATGCATCACGAAATACGTTGGGTCATTGCGCGAGATCCGCGCCACAATGTCTCGTATCGAGAATGACATTGCAGCGTTGGATAGTTCTGGCCTCCCGGACCCTGATGGCGCCTTGGAGACCAAACGTCTGGGATTGCTGCAAGATTTCAGGGACGCCGCAGACAGGGAACTACACTACTTGCACACTCAACACGCAGCTAGACAACACGGGGAGGGTGACAGACCTGGCAAACTCCTAGCACAGCTATTACGCCCCCCCCCCGGCAGGCCTCCTATATTACCGACTTGCTCGATGACTCTGGCGTTCGCCACCAGACCACTCCTTTCATATGCGCTACTTTCCTGTCCTACTATAAAACGTTATACACCTCCTCCTTGCCTGATGACCGCCGTGATCCTGGCCCGTACATTGATGAGATCGCCATGGTGTTTTTGGAAAAAGGCATGCAGGATTTCCTTGCCGATCCCATCACGCCCGAGTACATTATTGAGGCTATTGACGCCTTGAAGGGCTCCTCGGCTCCTGGGCTGGACGGCTTTTCGGCTGACTTTTATAAGGAGTTCAAAGACGAGTTGGTGCCCCACCTTGTGGAGATGTACTCAGAGGCATTAGAGACTGGCGTCTTGCCTCCCACACTTCGAGAGGCGGTGATCCTGCTGCTGCCCAAACCTGGTCGTGACCCGTCCCACTGTGGCTCTTACAGGCCCTTATCGCTGCTTAACCTTGACTACAAAATCTTGGCCAAGGTTCTCGCTATTCGCTTGTCGCTCCTGATGGAACAGATTATTTCCCCCGCCCAATCCGGGTTCGTCCCCCACCGCTCCACCTCCCTTAACCTTAGAACTCTCTTTTCTGTCCTACACAGAATAGACCCGGACACACCAGCGGCGGCGGTGTTTTTGGACGCCGAGAAGGCCTTTGACTCCCTGGAGTGGCCTTTCTTCCTGTCCGTCATGCGGCGGATGGGCATGCCCGCAATGTTCATTGCCACTGTTGAACTGCTCTACACCGCCCCTCGGGCGAGACTACGCCTTAATGGCACCATCTCTGATAGCTTCCCCCTCTCGAGGGGCACCCGACAGGGCTGCCCTCTCTCCCCGCTGTTATATATCCTAGCCATGGACCCTTTGGTTCGGCACCTTCATGAGAGGCATTTGCATCGTGGCCTCCAGTTTCGTACTGGCCCGCTCCTCGTCTCTTTATATGCGGACGACACCATACTTTATGTCCGGTTCCCTGAGACGAACCTGGAACCTCTTCTCCTCGAGATAACCCGGTTTGGGGAGTACTCTGGCCTTCGCATCAACTGGCGCAAGTCTGATATCTTCCCCCTTACGCCCGCCACAGTTCGTTGGGACAGTCCATTCCCACTCGACTGGAACACGGACTCGGTGAAGTATCTCGGTGTCCACATACACCTGGATACAGTCTCCATGGTCCGCCTGAACTACGGTCGGGCCTTGGACTTTCTGGAAGATAGCCTTGCCCACTGGCTTCGCCTTCCTCTTTCCATGGCGGGACGCATAGCTATCATTAAGATGGTGGTACTTCCCCGCTTCCTATACCTGTTCCACAACTTGCCGATCCCACTGACCAAGACTTTCTTCACCCAGCTGCGCTCACTGTTGCTGCGGCTAGTTTGGGGGGACAAGAACCCGAGAGTCTCCTGGCGAACACTGACTCTGCCCTATGAACGGGGCGGTTTTGGAGTACCGGACTTTCACCTTTACTATCTTATTGCCCAGTGCGCTTACGCACACCCCTGGTTTCACCCAGATGCCCGGATACCCCATTTGCGTCCGGAGGCGGACATGGCGTGGCCAGTTGCCCTCAGGATGCTACTGCCCAAGGGACTGCCCCGTGACCCTCAGGATATTCAGACTGCCTCCACCACTTCCTGGGCTTGGATGCAGCTGCGTCGACTGCTCCGGAAAGAGGTGTTATACTCGCCGGCCCTCCCACTCCCGAACCCCCACTGGCTCCCCATCACTTCTGAAGCAGTGGTCTGTCTTACTCTTTCCAAATACCAGCTTAACACCGTGGGAGATT
This sequence comes from Lissotriton vulgaris, assembly GCF_964263255.1. Taxonomy (NCBI): domain Eukaryota; kingdom Metazoa; phylum Chordata; class Amphibia; order Caudata; family Salamandridae; genus Lissotriton; species Lissotriton vulgaris. The sequence continues at coordinate 280,155,839 of NC_141685.1, read as the reverse complement.
TGTTCCCGGAGGGACACGTCTTTTCGGTCTCAGAGGACCACCGGTTTACCGATCGAACGTTCATGGACTCATTCGTTCTTACCCGGTTGAGGTCCATGCTCAGAACACAGTTTCCTACTTTCCCACTCCCTCCCGACGACTTGGAGGCCCTGACCTTCTTGATACAGTCCCCCAGTGGTGCGCATGTTGTGTCAAAATTGTACAAAATATGTGTGGCTGCTCTTCCTGCCCCAGACACGCGGGTGCGTGCAGCGTGGGAGGCGGATCTGGGCGGACCCATTACTGACGACCAATGGTCCGCTTGCTGCCGGGCCACCAAAGACGTCTCCATCAACACCAGACACAAACTAATTCACTTCAAGTTTTTACGGCGGTTGTACTTCACACCTGCCTTGGCTCACAGACTCGACCCATCAAGGCCGCATCACTGTCCCAAATGCAATGCCCCACACGCTGACTTTGCCCACCTCGCATGGACGTGTCCCAAACTGCAGGACTACTGGTTGCAGGTACACCATATACTGGGTAACATTTTAGATTGTGTCCTGAGTCCCCTGCCCGAGATTGCATTGATGGGGTATGTTGTTGAGTTTCCCCGCTCCACGAGGAAACTGGCTGCCATTGGTTTTCTGCTCGCAAAAAGGGAAATTGCTATGCTCTGGGGTTCTAAGCGCATTCCCACCTCGAAGGCATGGCTCCGCAGTCTGGCCAAGTGTAACATGAATAATGCGGAATACTCCGCACAGCTCCCAACCGCTTCGCGCCCAGTCGACATATGGGGCCCCTACAGACAGTACATTTGCAAGCTAACACAGGCGGCGCAGTCCCGGGCGGCGAGCTCTCTGGTTCCGGAGGGGGTGGGTTAGCTGCTCTTCCCCTGGCTGATCTTCATTGTCAACTGTGCTTACATTGGCTACTGTTTGCCGTGCCTGCTCTACTTACACTTAATTCTTGGTCACCCAGACATCCTATGGCCACCCATGCAACCGATGTTACCATCTTGTCATGTTCGATGTGTTGTTGTCCGCTCTCTCTCCCTTGTAGGCATCTCTCTAGTTGATGGGTTTTTTTTTTTTTTTGCATTTATTTATCTCTTTGCATCGCCTGTGTACATGTACGTATTTTTGGCAAACTAGAAAACGTAAAAATGTAGTTTCTAGAATGTGTTGCTCCGCTCATCATATTGTTGGTCACATCTAGCCATGTTTTCATTTTGTATTCCTGTTCATATTGTCGCTGATTTTCTTTACACGCTAAGTGACTGTTTACTCCTATGTACCAACCTAATGCGAATAAAGAGATTTAAAAAAAAAAAAATTCCCCTGGCACCCCATAACCCATACCCACCCTGAACCATAAATTCCCCCCTGGCACCCCATTACCCATACCCACCCTGAACCCTAAAATTGCCCCCTGACACCCCAAAACCCACACCTGCCCTGAACCCTAAAATTACCCCTGGCACACCAAAACACATACCCACGCTGAACCCTAAAATGTCCCCTGGCATCCCAAAACCCATACCGACCCTGAACCCTAAAATTGCCCCCTGGAACCCCAAAACCCATACCCGCTCAGAACCCTAAAATTACCCCCTGGCACCCCAAAAAAAATGAACACTACAAACTTACACTACATTTGCATATTTAGAGGGGACTGTCCTCTTTGACGTTTCTATGTATGTAAGTCAAGAACAACATTCACAGTAACCTAGATATGCAGGCAGTAGGTAATACTGTGCTGAAAAATGCATTAAAGTTACTGGAACTTACACAAAAAACTGCTGCCTGCTCTTCTGATACTATACTGTGGAATCTGGCTGATCAGCAGCACCGTGTCCTGGCATCCAGCCCCTCCCGAAGGTCTCACTGTGAAGATCAATGTGGGTCAAATGCACAGACAGCAGGGGGAAAGGGATGGCCAGTGCAGGTGAAGCTTTTCCTTTGTAAATTAATTCCTGCTGGCGTCATAGCCCAGGGTTTGCTGTCTGTGCACTTGTATGGAATACACATCTATACAAGTGCCCAGACAGCACACCCTGGGCTAAGATGCCAGCAGAAATTCCTTTACAAAGGAAAAGCATCACCTTAACTGGCCATGCCTTCCCCCTGCTGTGCACATCTTCACACCCCATGCTCACAACCCATCAAGTGCTTAGGTGAAATCCCTGCCTTCAGGCAAGGATTTCACCCCTGCGCCACTCTAAAGGAAACACAAGAGGTCAGGGGGGTTCACTCGCTGAAACTATTCAGAGGCTGGCTGTCTGGCTCGGGCTGCTGGGCCTCTCTGAAATCATTAAAACCATTACATTCTCGATCGGATGCGCAGCCTTCTTGCACCATTTCAGTGCGTGTCATCTTAGCCCGGGCAGAGGAGGCGACGGGGGGGGGCTGAAGCCCGGTGAGCCCAATGGGTGTTGCGCGCCTGATATAGATATATATATACACATATATATATATATATATATATATATGTATATATATATCTATATATAAATATATATATATAGATATATATATACATCTGCATGATCAAGGCTTGTGAGAAGCCGAAACATGTAGCAATCGAATAAACACCCTTGGATGTTTCCTGACTGGCGTTTCTGTGGCAGCTACTGAGAGCGTGTGTATTTTGCTGTTTTGAACTTTATATATATACATATATATATGTATATATATCTATATCTATCTACCTATCTATCTATCTATCTAACTATCTATCTATCTATCTATCTATCTATCTATCTATCTATCTGTCTATCTATCTATCTATCTATCTATCTATATAGTTATATATATATCTATACTACTATTATAAAGGAAGAACTTTGAACCTTTGAGGCGGGTAAACTCGGGAACCACAGCGCCAATCCACACACCCGATCCATCGTTGTAATCGTCATGGTTTGCAGATGGACATAGGCTATATAAACTTAAAAAATATACGTTATTTAAAAAATGTACCGGAAAAAAAAGTAGTCCCTTGGAAGAAGCGCCGGCCTAGACGTGCGTGCTGACGTGAGGAGCGCAGGGAGGAGCGGCGTCCAGGAGCGCGAGGAGGACCGGCGGACATGGAGCGGGGAGGAGCGGCGTACAGGCGGCGAGGAGCGGCGGACAGGCGGTGAGGAGCGGCAGGCAGGCGGGGAGGAACGGTGAGCAGCGGAAAAATGAAGCAAAAAATGACAATCGTGAGCAAGAGGAAGCAAACGGAGCATTACAAAAGTGAGCCAAACGGTGCATTACAGGAAGAAAAAGTTACGTGTGCAGGTTACCAAAGGTTTGAAAGTAAACATAGAGGTATAGGAGGAAAAATGGACGTGTGCAGGTTACAAAAGCATACAAAGTAAACATAGAGGTATAATACTGCAATATATGGAGGAAGGCTCCGGGGGACCCACGGACAACGTCGGGGCGGGCGGGGGCCCTGAAGCCTAATTGCTCTCGGACAACGTCGGAACGGGCTGCTAGTTTTATATAAACGAGTACAGTGAGGCTCGTTGTTGATTGCCGAAAATTACCCAATTAATTTTAGCTTGTTTTGTTAACTGGATTTTTTAATTCCAGGTTACCTCCGTTCTTGATTTGCTGCTAAATAGAATGCTTTGCGAGAAGTTGTCCCTCCAACGATAAATACATGATTGCAACGAGCTAAAAGTTCAACAAAACAGACTTGCACAGTGTTAAGTAGCGGGCCCTGGGCCCACTGGCTAAAGAGACACTGACACTAGTGTCATCACAGTCGAGGTGCGAAATATGGATTCCGCGAGGGAAGGCCGAGGCCGAGTAACAATTTACTAAATATCTCTGGAGGAGCAGGAAGAGGTGCAGTACCGCAGGCTGTCCCCAGAGGTCCCTGTAGAGTTCTATAGCAGCAACTACACTGGTGATCGCAATAAAGGCCTGGGGCCTCATTTATGAGGCTGTGCGTCACTTTTACGCCGCCGGTGCGTCACTTTTTGTGACGCACCAGTGGCGTAAAAAATGCACCTTGTTGTGCCATATTTACATCTAGTTAGATGCGTGACTTTGTAAACCCCCGCGCCACATAATACCAGCATCAGGTATAATGTGTGGAAAGGGGGGCGTATTGACGCAAGAAAGGGTCTATGAGATTTCACTGCGTCACTTTTAGGGCGCCGTTGCATCAAAATCTTGCGCCTGCCTCACAGCAGGTGTTAGACTGACGCAGGCCCTTTCACATGGGGCTTGCCCCATGTGAAAGGATGCATTGCTGGAGTTGCGTCGCTTTTGTGACACACTCCAGCAATGCGTCACTTTTGTGCTTAAAGATACGTCAGAAATACTGACGTATCTGTAACTCCTTGCAACATGATGCGTCATACATTAAATACATTAAATATGACACATCAGGAATGTCGCAAGGAGTGCGCACTACTGAGAAGTGACGCATCGCTGCTTTCACGCAGCGATGCGTAATTTCTCAGAAATGAGGCCCCAGCTCTCTGCTTTCACATATATATATACATACATACATATATATATATATATATGTGTATATGTATATGTATATATATATATATATATATATATATATATATATATATATATATATATATATATATATATATATATACAAAACCACCTCCCCCGAAGACGAAAGTGAAGAGGCCACAACAGGGGAGCAAGTGGAAACACCTTTATTCCATGGCACAAGTTAAGGTAATTCTCCATCACCCGCTTTCGGCGAATGCATTTCGGCGTTTCTGTAGTCTTCCTCAGCGCCAGGGTGTGTGTGAATCAGGTGTCGGGTGGTTATCAAAGATAAAGGGGTAGATTTATGTCGGACTTGCGGCACTTTTGCGCCGCCGTTGCGTCACTTCTGTGACGCAGCGGCGGCGTAAACCCTGCGCCACGTTGCGACATACTTACATTGTGACGCATTTATGGAGATGCGTCACGGTGTAAGGCCCTTCGCCACATGAAACCTACGTCAGGTTTCATGTGGGCGTTTCCACACGGGGGGCGTTCCGTGGCAGGAACGCCCCTGAAAAGTGACTCAGTGAAATCTACAAGATTTCACTGAGTCACTTTCCCAACACTGATGCGTCAAATCCCTGCGCCTGCTTGAAGCAGGCGTAAGGTTTGACGCACCACGTTAGAGATAGGGCAAGTTGGAATAGTGCTGGAGTTGCGTGCCGCACGCAACACAACTTCAGCACTGCGCCAACTTTACGCCCTAGATGCGACACGCATCTGTTTATTCCTGCGCCATGGTGCGCCGCATTGCAAATGGGGCGTATCATGGGTGGCGCAAGGATAAACTTGTGCGCCGTATCTTTCCTGGCGCATCTCTGCTGATTTGCAGAGATGCGTCAGGCAACATAAATCTGCCCCAAAGTATCTAGCCCCCTCCTGATTAGTAGTGCGCTGCTCCGCCCCCAAAAGGTAGATACCAATCGCATGTATCCCTAGCAGGTCGCTTCATGTACTGAGCCTTCCAGTCCCAGCATGCAATGTTTTTAGTCTTGTCTGGTGGATACTGTGCAGGGTGGATTGGCGCTACGTTGGTAAAGAACCCCCAAGTCCTGATGCCACTGGAATGCGATGTCTCCTCCAGTCCCCAACTGTTTCAACCTCCCTATCCCGGGGATCCATTAGGCGGGGGCAAGGATGGCAATCATACCTCGCCCAATGTGAAGTCAAATGGCCTCAGCACCGCCCCATCTCTTCCGGGGCTAGTAGGTGGGCTCTGGTAATTCCTGCAACCCAGATCCAAAACGAAAGTCCACTGAAGTAGAGACCAGTGAACCAGAGCCTGCATGTAGAAACGGGGGCCTCTTGTGCGCGACACTGGATATATATATATATATATACATATATATATATATATATATATATATATATATATATATATATATATATATATATATATATATATATATATATATATATATATGTATATGTGTATAAAAATATTAATACATGTGATCAAGGCTTTTGAGAGCCGAAACGCGTCATGGCTGACTGGTGTTGGGCAATAAAATAACATCACCAAGATTTTGGGTCTCGCTTCTTCCTTCTGCACGGCAAGATTGGTCATGTTCGGACGATTACATACTGCATATATATATATATATACTGTCTCAACCTTGAAAAAAAAAGTCTACATATATATATATTGTGCTCCAAATTCTTCCCCACTTGCAAAAGAATTATCCACGCTCGCAGGGTTGATTTCCAAGGGTTGTTTTATTTTACAACAACAGACAGACGCGTTCGCGTTTCGGCACACAGCCTTTCTCGATGTCAGTAGCCACTAGACATCGGCATGTATTTAAAACATTATCCCCGCAATAAAGGAAGGACTATAGCTTACTGACATTAACCAGCGCCATCTTGGAGTGATATATGTTGTCATAAATATGATCGATCTTATGTATGTTATTCATTTTCACATACACTTTATATACTCCATTACCCAAGTAAAATCAACTCTGTGAGATATAAGCAATTTATCATCATCCCACATGTAAAATTCTCATTTTTATATATTGAATTACTCGGTTTCAAAACAAAATTGAGCCGTGTATCGGCTATTATCCTCCCTTTGATGTTATTCAGGTCTGTGTTCAAACAAGTTAACCATTAACATACCATCTTTTCTGTATAAACATTTCTATACTTTTCTCTTATTTCATTTTTTCTCTTATCAAATTCATATTCATAGAGCCCACCAAGGCACATCTATTGACTTGAAATAAAAATTCAAAATCACAAGTTAATCTCAAATCCAAAAAGATAACATCATTTCATCCAGATTTAGATCAAAACACTGTTTCTTATATACATATATACAAATATACATATATACAAATAGAGCTGTCACAGTCCTAGCATCTTTAGCAGTGTCATCATTGTGTTATTATCCAATACTTATGTTCCAGTCTGCACCATGAGGTCTTCCCCACTGTTCATACCTCAAGGGGTTTTGGTATGGAGGTCAATAATGTACCTCGATTCCAATCTTCGAAGTTTCTTTAATCGATCCCCCCCTCTGATATTATCAGGAACTAGGTCAAGTCCAAAACAGAGTAACTGATTCCGATCACTTTTATGTTTTCCGTAAAGTGTCTTGCGACCGGATATGCCTGGTCCACCTTGTCTATTGCCCTCATGTGTTCTAATATCCGCGTTTTAAATGGGTGCACTGTACTACCTATGTAGCGCAACCCACAAGGGCAGACAAAACAGTACACCACATAAGGTGTACTGCAAGTGATAAACTTCCTGATTTTCTTGACCATACCGGTGTCTTGAATAGTATATGTAAGCGCTCTTTTTCTGTTACAACACGCTTTACATTTATTACAGGGGAAAAAACCTTTCATGTCCTTCAGGGTATTAGTCTTAGATGGTATCTTTTCTAGATACCAATTGATCTCGGATGGACCTGGCCTTTTTAAATGTGACCAAAGGGAAATTGGGAACATCCCCACCTATGACATTATCCATTTTAAGGATATGCCAGTTTTTTCTCAGCATGTGTTTTAAATGATTTGCCTCTGCTGAATATGGGGTAATCAGTCGGAATTTACCTCCTTCTATTTTCTTGTTCTTACTTTGACCCAATAAGATATCCCTTGTCATTGCTCTTACTTTACACAGTGTTTTGTTCAGGGTGACAGGATTATAACCCCTTACAATGAATCTAGCTACACTCTCGGATGCTGCCGTTTCAAAGTCACAATCGCGTGTGCAATTCCTCCTGAGTCTATGTAACTCCCCATAGGGGATACTTTGCACTAGTTTGGGGGGGTGGCTGCTCGTTGCATACAATATCGAATTGAAAGCCGTGGCTTTTCGATATAAAGAAGTCTCAATCTTGCCCCCAACAACTTGCACTCTCAGGTCCAAGTAGTCCACTGCCACTGGACTAATTGCCCCCAAAAAGTGCAAGTTGTGATCGTTGTCATTTAAGTTGGCAATGTAGTGACATGCAGTCTTCTCAGTCCCTTGCCAGATGATAAATAAATCATTGCTATATCGATGCCATTTTATCACCGAGCCACTTGATATGTCATCCTTGTAGGTTCTGGGCACCTGCTCCTCCCACCAGCCAACGAACAAGTTTGCATAGCTGGGAGCGAAGCAGGTGCCCATGGCCGTACCAGACACCTGTTTGTAGTATTCATCTTCAAAAAGGAAAATGTTGTTAGTTAAGCAAAAATGCAAAAACTCAATCAACATACAATTGTGTTGCGCATATCTTAAGTGTCTTTTCTTTAGATAGACAGTAACCGCCTCTATCCCCTTTGAATGTTCAATACAGGTGTAAAGACTCGTTATATCAAGCACAACAAGTAGGTAGTCAGATTGCCATTGTACATTTTGGATTTTATTTAAAAAATCATTGTTGTCTTTCACATGGGAAGATAACTTAGTCACCAATGTTGCCAGAAAATAGTCAAGGAACTTTGAAAATAGTTCCGTCAGTCCCTGAACTGAAGAGACAATTGGTCTCCCAGGTGGATGCAAGTTGTCTTTATGTATTTTGGGAATGTGGTAAAATGTGGGGCAAGTAGGGTTGGAGTTGCGAAGATATAGATGTTCTTCATTCCCAAGCATTCCTTTATTATACCACTTATTTATAAGTTCATCATATGCTTGGATACTTTGTTGGTATACTTTAAAAGTGGTTTTCTGATAACAACTGCCATCCTATAATTGCCTAATAGCCTCAAGGTGGTATTGTTCCCTTGTTTGCACCACCACATTCCCCCCTTTGTCCGAGTGTTTTATAATAATGGACTTGTCATTAGCCAGTGTGTTCAACGCGGTTTTCTCATCTTGTGAAAGATTCCTTCCATTGATATGTGTCCTCTGTTTTTTACGGAACTGTAGGAGATCCTTCATCATTTCCTCTGCAAAGGTATCTAGGGCATCAAATGGCATCTGTGGGTTGAAGGTAGAGCACGGCTTGAATGGACTTTCTTCGCGATCCTGCTCTATCCCCACATTGATCGCACGCTGTACCACATCCTGGCTCATTACATCACCCATCATTACTTCAGTTCTTACATTCTCCAATGCTTCTATGCCTGGGAGATCATTGACAACGAGATCATCAGTGACGGTTAGTCACGCCGTTGGCTTCTTGTTGTCCTTCAAATGAGTTCTAATTGCGCTTGCAGGTAGTCCAGAATGCCGCTGCCAGGTTTGTCCTGGATCTTCCTAAACGCACCTCAGCCACAGCGGCCAGAGAGCTGTTGCATTGGCTTCCTGGTGAGGACCGCATTCACTTCAAGACCCTATGTATGACATACAGGGCTTTAGCTAAAAACAGTCCCACTGGTGTAGGATCCATCCTGTCCCACTACACTCCCTCTAGGGATCTGCGTTCCTCTGGCAGACTCCTCCTATCTACCCCCCGTTTCAGGAGAGCGAAATGGGGTGGCAGGGCCTTCTCCACCTTGGCCCCCAAGTGGTGGAATGCCCTCCCGCTGTAAATAAGATCCCTACCCACTCTTCAGGCATTCAGAAGGGCTCTGAAAACACATCTCTTTGCGCAGGCGTATCTGTAGTGGTGTATTGCTTACATTTATGATTTGTTTTGTTAGGCGCCTTGATGCCTTCGGGTTATTGTTTGCACGGTATACATTTTTATTCAATTCAATTCAATTCAAGTACTTATGTAGTTTCAGCTTTCTTACGAAACTAAAGAGATCAATCCTAGTCTGAGTGTATTCAAGATGGGAATCAGGGCAGAATGTCAATCCCAAACTCAGCACTTTGTGTTCCAAGTCAGTAAGTGGTCTTGTTGTTAAATTTACCACCATGAGATTAGTTGTTTCCACTATCTCCTGTTGGTTCTCCTGCGGTTGGTCCAGGTTGTGCTTTTGGGCTTTAATACCACCACCGGATCTTCTAGTCCTCCTACGCTTGTTTCTGGGGGCTTGTTTTTCCCCCCTCGTAGCCAGGATTGCCTGATGACTTGAAACTCGGTCTGAAAAGGGGTCTGCTTGTTAAACCCACTTGCGACGTGCATCGCTGGTTCATCACTGGATTCGTTACCCGTCAAGTCAGATTCCGATGTCACAACTGTTTGTGCCGGCATTTTTGTTTTGGAACTCAATTCTTTACGGGAAACGTCACATTTTTTTGCGTAAATTAGCACTCTGCTCTAAGTATAATCTCGTTCGTCTCTTTGAAACTTCTCTTGCTTGCAAGATTTTATTTTCTGTTCATATTTTAACAATCTTGGTTTCATTTGTTCCATTGCTTCAGTTATTTTTTTGTCATCTTCCTCTTTGTGCAAATCTTCTTCCAGCTGCTTAATCTCCGCTAGTGTCTTTTCGCGGTCGCTCCATGCGTACTTCACCAACAAGCCCAATGTTCCTTTGCAATAGTGGGCCGTGTGTTCCGCCCAGTCAGTCAATAGTTGGGGATGAGGGTTCTCATACGAGGGGACAGTATATACTCTTAATCCTCTTGGGACTCTATCCACCTCAATGTATCCCTGTAAGCTTGTAGCCTCCCACCATTTCCTGATCTCGCGTTCGTATAAACGCTCTAATTTCAACATTATGTCGTTGAATTTGGTCTTGGGTTGTTTCGGATCCGGCATGCTGGCTTGGACTCCACCCACATTTTGTTTTTTAAACATACCTTTGGCATCTTCATGCCTGGTTGATTCGCAGAACATGCTGTTGTCTATTGGCTGTTGTCTAGGACTCTCTGACTGTTTAAATCTCGCAACCTCTTATTGGTAATATCGCCCCTTACGTCGCGCTGCCACACATAACTGTCTTTTATTCTTCAGAACAGAAGGAGATTGTTAGCTCACCCGATCGCGGTTCTCCCAATTCACTGCGCTTCTTACGACGTGCCGCTCGTCGTTCCCCGCAATTAGTTCCCCTTTATCCCTTCTCCTTGTGGTAGGCGCGGTGCAGCCGTTTTAACGCCCGTTCAGGACACAGCTCCTTTTTCCACAGTCCTCGGTGCACTCTTCAACGGGTGCGGACAGCGGTCGTGGACGCCGCCAATTATTGTGCTCCAAATTCTTCCCCACTTGCAAAAGAATTATCCACACTCGCGGGGTTGATTTCCAAAGGTTGTTTTATTTTACAACAACAGACAGACGCGTTCGCGTTTCGGCACACAGCCTTTCTCGATGTTGATATATATATATGGAGAGTTTTTTTCCAAGGTTGAGACAGTTCCTAACGGTGATACAGAAAAACCAAATCAAAGATGTTTGCTGTGAGGTGCGGTTCATTCACTACTTTATATGGGTGGTGCTGTGTCATCGTTGGGTCATATATTTTTATTTACACTTGCATTCACATGGCCCTTTCTACATTTTTATTTGCCTCCTGGGGAGACCTTTTTCTATGTGATTTTTTTTAAAGACGGTGAGGCAAGTTATCAACACTTTGTGGCAGATTTATTAAATCTTTGTGCTGGTGCAGTCATGGAAAATGACGCAAACCACTGCTTTACTATTTGGAATTTCCGAGCCTCATTTACAAAGAAATGACTCTGTGCCACAAGCCATTTTGCTGCGCTGAGCGGCTTCATTTTAAAAGCACAAAGATGCCTCATTTTAACAACAATACAACACATTCATGTGCTTTCCCCTGCACTGGCGCACAATTAGATGCCTTGGACCAGTCCAGGCACCCTTGCGTCATGTTGCAAGGGTGCCTGCGTTGTGGGGATGATTGTTTTTGTGCATGAAGGGGCAGCTTCCAGCACAAACATACCCATTAATGGCGTTTTCCTCTTTCCTTGTACATATGGGTATGCACACAGCACCGCCGGTGCGGCAAAAGAACTGATGCACCCCCGGCCCAACAGCCTTGTAAATGAGGCCCTTCATTTGCACCAAAAAGTAGCCTTAAATGTAAAAACAATGGGGCATATTACCAAGGGTGGTAATAGGCAATTATTGCCGGTTTAGCAGCCGTTTTCGGCTGCTACCGCCGATAACTCTATCGCTCTATCAGCAAGCTGTCGCTAACTGATGTTAGCGACAGCTTTTAGGCGATAGCGAGCGATTTGGGGCCCGCTTTAAATGTCAGCGATATTTATCGCTAATGACATGCAAAGTGGGCGTACCCAACCTGTTAGCGACTGAAAGCAGTCGCTAACATCCCTATCGCCTATTAGCTAGGCAGGCGTAGCGATGGAAATATTCCCGCTATCGCCAAACACCAATGCCTGCTCAGACCAGTTCTTAGCCATGTTATCCAATGGGAGGTGGATAGCATGGTTAAGAGCATTTCGTTGCTAATGCCTGAATATTGCTGTATTGTCAGCGATATTCACGCATTTCGCCGCTATCGCTGGATATTTTAGCACAATGGAAAAAAACGTTGCTAATAGCATGTTTTCTCCGCTAACATATCCAGCGATAGGCAGCGATAAAAAAATCGTCGCTAAGCCTCTTTAGCGATAATTATCGCTACTTGTTGGTAATATGCCCCAATAACTGTTTGTGTTACTTTGTATTATTTTGTGTCAAGCAGGAGTGCCGTGGGTAGTGCATGGCATCACCACACTCCCACCCAGCCTTTTTGATTCGAATCCCTTGCTACTAAAATTGTTGTACAGGGATTTGTGCCACAAATTAACATCCCCTCAAGGCAAGCTCTATGTGACTTATTTATAAGCCCAGTGCGTCACTTTTTTGGACTCACCGGTGGCGCAGAGTGCCTGCCCTTACTTACAAGGCCACATAAAGTCACCCTGCATGGCTTTTCATGGCATTGCAATTATGGCCTCCTCTCATGCGTTACTCTGCATGAAGGGGTGCTCCATGGGTGTTGCTGTGGCTGGTCCCATGAAACATCCATTGAACCTGACGCATTACCAGATTTACAATGTTTGGTAAACCTGGGAATGTGTGAGATTCCTACGCCTCCCCAGGGGAGGCACAACATGGAGAAATACCTTTATTTCTACGTGTTTTTCCTTTTTCGATGTGTGCTGTATTATGCAGCACACATTGAAAGAGGAAAACATCTCTCGTGAAGGAAGGTGTCCCTTCCTGCACAAAAACAATCACCCCTACAATGCAGACACCCTTGCACCATAGCGCCCGGTTGGCGCTTGGAAGTCCATTGTGCGCCAGTGCAGGGGAAGGCTTGCTGCAATGCTGTGCATCAAAATATTGTAAACCGGGCCCAAGTTAGAGCTTGGGTTTTATTTTTCCAAACTTTAGGTATATGTTGTGCCAAAGCAAAGTGACATATAACAGCTCAAAGTGTGGATACAATATTTAGAGTCAGATTTATGATTGAATTGTGTTGCCTTACATCAGGAAACGACAAAATAATCCATAAGACAGATTTACCAAGCAGTGCAAGGCCACCTTGTGCAGCCCTGCATGGCTAGGTAAATGTGAAGTAACACAAGGTAAGTTCTCTGTCGTGGGGGGCATATTGATAAGAACTGACCCATCACCATGAGCAGCGATGCGTCAGATTTCATGCGCCTGCCGCACAGGCCCACACTCCCGTACCGTGCAGTGTTGTTGTCAATAATGGCAGTTCATTCCGCATCAGTAATATTATCACTGATTTCACAGAACATGGCCTGAGTGTTGTAATATGTGAGGACATAAGCAGTGCATGGCAAGGGCACAAGTTATAGTTTCCTAACAATAACTGTTGAATCGCAGTGTATTCTTTTGGTTTAAAATGGTATGTGACATTTTCACCTAACTATAATGTCGCCTTAACTTTTTTATTCTTTCAGTGAAATTATGTTTTAAAGTATATTTTATTACCATATCTTCTTATCCCAACTCTCCAGAGTACAATGGGGCATATTAGCAAGCCTGGCAAAATGATATTATCGCCGCTTTAGCGGCCGTTTTCGGCTGCTAAGCGGCGATAATATCATCGCCCTATTAGCAAGCTGTCGCTAACTGATGTTAGCGACAGCTTTTAGGCGATAGCGAGCGCTTTGGGCCCCACTTTGCATGTCAGCGATTTTTATCGCTAATGACATGCAAAGTGGGCGTACCCAACCTGCTAGCGACTGAAAGCAGTCGCTAACATTGCTATCGCCTATTAGCAAGGCAGGCGTAGCGATGGAAATATTCCCGCTATCGCCAAAAACTAACGCATGCTCAGATCAGTTCTTAGCCATGTTATCCAATGGGAGGTGGATAACATGGCTAAGAGCATTTCGTCGCTAATGCATGATTATCGCTGTATTCTCAGCGATATTCACGCATTTCGCCTGATTTTTATCGCTTTTGAGATAAACCTTGCAAATAGCAAGTTATCTCAGCGATAAAACCGGTGATGCGCAGCGATAAAAATATTGCCGCTAACCTTACTTAGCGATAAATATCGCTATTTGTTAGTAATATGCCCCAATGTCTTTAACTTTGCTTGGTAGGAATTGGTGGGCTGGCCCTGGTTTTAGGCCAGGCCCTGTCCCCAGACCCCTTTGGGCAGCTAACACCTCATCACAGGGTCACCTTTCAGTGTGCAGCAACCCACAGCAAAAATTCACCCCCTGCTTCCGCCCTTTTTTTTAACATTTTCCATTCTCGCAAGACTCTTGTGCGAGCCAACGCCACCCTATGTGCTCCTGTGGGACTGGCTCCTTCAGGACACCTGTGGTATTGCAGTAACCCAAAAATATTTTTGGGACATTTGGCCAGAAGGGCCTCTTCCCCAGTCGTAGTTCGCCTCCCTTGCCACCTTATACCTTATTTTCATTTTCAGGACATGGCGACCAAGTCACTGTGTCCGGAAATAGCACCCGCATTTCTCTTTGTGTTGCGTTCAGCCATTCAGAGCGTAAGCTAAAGATGAAATAAATGCATTGGGGCAGATTTACAACTTCTGGGGAATCTCTGCTAGTCAGCAGGGATGTGCCAGAAGAGTTGTGACGCATATGCCCAGCTGTGCGCCACCACTGATGGGCCACATTTCCAATGTGGCGCACCGCGGCACACAGATGGGCAGATGCGTGTCGCATCCCAGAGGGGAAAAAGCGGCGCATTTTCTGGAGTCGCGTGCAAGCGCGACGCAACTCCAGCAAGGCTCAGGGTACCCCTATTCCTAACATGCTGTATCAATCCTTACACCTGCTTCAAGCAGGCGCAGCGTTTGGACGCAGCATGGCCGAAAAAAGTGACTTCCTGAAATCTTGTAGATTTCACTCAGCCACTTTTCGGAGGCGTTCCTGCGCCGGAACGCCCCCCCCCCCCCCCCCCCCAGTCCCGGAACGCCCAGATGTGGCGCTGTGCTTTACAACGTGATACATCTCCCTAGATGCGTCGCGTTGTAAATAGCCCGCAGCATGGCGCTGGCTTTGTGCCGCCGCTGCGTCACAAAAGTGATGCAGCGGTGGCGCAAATGTGGCGTCCGGGGCTTGTAAATCTGCCCCTTAGGGTTTCTTTTTTGACATAGGTAAGACATACGTTTGACATTCTCAAGGTTGATGAAGAATAAATGGGTATACAAGTGTCTAAATGGATGATTTTTTTGTGTGTAAAATTGATTGTATAACGGACCAATAAAGTGTATCTTAGTGAATACATGGGTTAGTGAGTAATGTTTAAATATGTAAATATCTGTATCAGTCTCTCACTTTGTGTATAAGTGACTGCATTGGTTGGTGAGTACCTACATGAGTGTCTATATGGGTTCTTACTTGGTTTTTCGAGTATCAGTATGAGTGTCTGTATGGTTCAGTGGAGGGTATTACTTAGTGCATAGATGCATGAATGAGTGAGGGGCCGATTAGCAGAACTAACTTAAGACAAAATCCTAAACTTACTACTTTTGATATTCACAGAAGTTAGAATTTTGTCTTAAGTTTGTCTTAAGACAAACTTAAAACAGACTTAAGACAGACTTAAGACAAAATCCTAACTTAAGTCTGTCTAAAGTTTGTCTTAAGACAAACTTAAGACAAAATCCTAACTTCTGTGAATACCAAAAGTAGTAAGTTTAGGATTTTGTCTTAAGTTAGTTCTGTGAATCGGGCCCCTAGTCACTGTTTGTATGTGTTGAAGACAGTATGTGTGCAGGACTGTATTGGTGGATGAGTGTGTGTATGGGTGTGTTAGTGAGGGTGGGCCCGATTCACAGAACTAACTTAAGACAAAATCCTAAACTTACTATTTTTGGTATTCACAGAAGGTAGGATTTTGTCTTAAGTTTGTCTTAATACAAACTTAAGACAAACTTAAGACAGACTTAAGACAGACTTAAGACAGACTTAAGACAAAATCCTAACTTAAGTCTGTCTTAAGTCTGTCTTAAGTCAAACTTAAGACAAAATCCTAACTTCTGTGAATACCAAAAGTAGTAAGTTTGTGATTTTGTCTTAAGTTAGTTCTGTGAGTCGGCCCCTGAATGACTGTCTCAATAGTGTCTTTATAAGTAACTACATATATTTTAAACTAGTATATGTGCATATTGGTATATATAAGTGAGTATATGTGAGAGTGAGAGGTTGGAAGAGTTCCTGTATGAATACGTATATATGTTTCTATAAGTGATTGTTTAAAAGAGTAAGTATGTGTAAGTTTCTGTAGAAGTAAGTGTGGTGGTGTGTGTATAACTATATATGCATGTAAATGGATGTTTGATTCTTTGTTAGCACGCGTGACTATGTGTGTGAGTAACTCTATGGATGAGTGGCGGTGTGTAACAGGATGTATAGGTGTATGAGTACATATGATGAGTAAGTACATGTATGAGTGACTGTATAGGACTGTTGGTGAATGAGTGGATGTGTATGTAGATCTTGGAATTACTGAATAGGTGTGTTGTAAGTGGTATAGGTATGTCCATTGTTTTGAAAATGTTAGTTTCTATTTTTGAGTGTGTGTATCAAAGGTTATATTAGGGTGAGAGGAGGTCTGCCACTCTATCACAAGGATGATGTCATCAGTGATGTCATTTGAGATGTCATCAGTGATGTCATGAGTGATGTCACTGACCATGTCATGAGTGATGTAATATGTGACGTCATCAGCAGTGCATTGCGCGCGCGCAAGTTATAGTTAGCTGAACTAACTATAACAGGGACATTTCTAGGGTTTTGTACAAGTGAAATGTCCAGCTATCTATAACGCCCCTGAAACCTATGATTTTTTCAGTGAATCTCAAAGGTTTTTTAAATGCTAATTTCTAACTATAATGTGACTGAAACCTATGGTTTTTAGGTGAATTTCGAAGGTTTTTTTAATGCTAGTTTCTAACTATGCCTACAGAGGTAGGACATGTGAAGAAAGAAGAAAAAACGTACAGAAAGAAAAAAAAGAAATGCAGAAAGAAGCAACAGAAGTCCTCAAAGATGAAGAAAAGAGCAGGAAGAAGGAAGACTTGCAGAAGGAACAAACAGAGGAGCATAAAGAAACCTTGTTGCAAAATCATCCTGTACCCTAAACTTTTTCCAATGGGTACTGGTGGTAACTGAGTCTGACTAACCAGTCCTAGAACCAGTACTAAGCTACAAGACACTTCGAATAGAGTGAAAATACCTACATACACTAGGGAACACTATGCGTTGCGGTACCCCTGTGATTACCATGGCCTCCTCTGTAAGATCCTAGTACATAATAGGGCAGGGGGATTAAAACGACCTCTTAAAACGCACCACAGAGCGGGTTTGCACATTGGTGACGGGAGGGGGGGCCTGAAGTGACCGGTGTGCAAACACACCCTGTGGCCATTTTAATTTTGAGGATGAAGTCCCCTTAAATCCTGAGAGTCCCTAGGGTCAAACTAGCCCACTAGGTACCTCCAGTAAGCGCTGTTGCAGAGAGGTATAAAAAGGGGCATGGCCTGGACCACCTCTCTGCAACGCATGGCAGTGGCGCTTACTGGAAGCACCTGGTGGGCTAGTTGGCCCCCAGGTGCCCTCAGGATTCAAGGGGAATTATTTCCCCAACTTAAAACACACCACAGGGTGTGTTTGCACACGTCACCTCAGGCCCTGTCCCCTCCCTTCACCACTGTGTAAACGCTCCCTGTGGACGTTTTAAGTAGGGAAATTAAGGGGCATATTACCAAGGCGGGCGATAAGAGATTATCGACGCTTTAGCGGCCGTTTTCGGCCGCTTAGCGGCGATAATACTATCGCCCTATTAGCAAGCTGTCGCTAACAGCAGTTAGCGACAGCTTGTAGGCGATAGCGAGCGGTTTGGGGCCCGCTTTGCATGTCAGCGATATTTATCGCTAATAACATGCAAAGTGGGCATACCCAACCTGTTAGTGACTGAAAGCAGTCGCTAACATCGCTATCGCCTATTACCAACACAGGCGAGCGCGAATATCTCCAAAAACTAACACCTGCTCAGACCAGTTTTTAACCATTATATTCAATGGGAGGTGGATATAATGGCTAAGACCCTGTTAGCGATAATGCGTGAATATCGCTGTATTCTCAGCGATATTCACAGATTTTGCTGCTATCGCCGGGAATTTTACCGCTTTTGACATAAACGTTGCTAATAGCACGTTATCTCAGCGATAAAATCCCGTGATGCTCGGCGATAAATAAATTGCCCCTAACCCTACTTAGCGATAAATATCGCTATTTGTTGATAATATGCTCCTGCATTTCTCAAGAACAATGGTTTGAGCAGATACCTTGGATTCTCTTTTGACTGAAGTTGAATCCAAAATTGTTAATGGTTGGAACATGCTTAACAAAAAAAATCTTTCTGACAATTTAAGACCGTTTTGGGAAGTTAGGGATGACCTTATTGTCAATGACCATTTTGTTTTAAGAGGTGATAAGGTGATCCCTCCTATATGTTTAAGAGAACACATTATTCAAGTATCACATGAAGATCATCCTGGTATCACTCATACTAAGTCAAGAGTTAAAAATCTTTATTGGTGGCCTGGAGTTGATAGTTGTGTTGAGAAAAGTGTCAGATCATGTATTAGTTGTGAAACTTCAGATAAGTCAAAGAAAACATTCAATCCTCCCTTAGGTGTAGTTCGTTCTCCGAATTTACCTTGGGAAGAAATTGCATTGGACATAATGGGTCCACTAAACCTCCCTTAGGTGTAGTTCGTTCTTCGAATTTACCTTGGGAATAAATTGCATTGGACATAATTGGCCCACTCACCTGGATTGATGGTACAAGTAAATACATTCTTGTTTTGGTTGATTTATTTTCAAAATGGGTTGAGCTCAGTATTGTTGATAAAATCGACACGAAATCGGTTATCACATTTTTAGAATCAATTTTTTTACAAGAAGGGATTCCTGCTTCTATACTTACTGACAACGGAGTACAATTTAAATCTAAAGAAATGTTGAATATTCTTTCTGTCAATGGAATTAAACAAAATGTTACTCCCTTATATCTTCCTTCCTGCAATAGCGTTGTGGAAAGGTTAAATAGAGTTATTAAAGATACCTTGCAGTTATGCAGGAATTCCAAACTATCTTAAGATGATGAACTAAAGAAAATGTGATGGTCTTACAGAGTTACCCATCATCCTTCTTTAGGAAAAAGTCCCTTTTATCTTATGCAATGTAGAGTTCCTTTCTCTACAACCAATCCTGGATGGATGAAGCAAAATGGAATGTTTTTTTCGAATCTTGATGATGTTAAAAGTACATTGAATAGTTCTCAAGAAAAAAAACAGATTGTCTTATGATGCCAAACATGGTACCCGTTGTAGGAAGGTGGATATCTGACTATGGTTGCCCCCAACTTTTTGCCTGGTGTTTAGCTGGTTTTTCGACTTAGTTGACCTGGGGCCCTGCTATTCAGGACCCCAGGCCCACTGCTCTCTCTGTAAAATGGATTCCATGTACTCTAGGTACATATCTAAATGGATACTGAGTCACCTTATCAGTCCCTGTACAGTGTACCCCAGGTACCCAGGGTATAGGTGCACTCAGGGCCTACCAGGGGCTGCAGCATGTATTATGCCACCCCTGGCTGGCCATCCAAATCTGACACAACTGGCTGATCAATCAGCTGGGGCAAGGTGGTGTAATCAACCTTTGCTTTAGATATAGTATCCCTATATCTAACCCTAAAATGGACACATATCCTCCTATCAGTCACTCCTATGGCAGGCCTTATCAATCTTGAAGGCAGAGCGCTTGGAATTATTTGAGATGGTGCTCTAGCATGAGCTGAGCCTGTCTGCAGCTTTCGGAACCAAGTCCTTTAGCTGTTTCCATGATAACGCTATACCATATACTCTTAAGTGTATTATAATCCTTGCGATTATTGCCAACTTTGGTATAGCATTATCAAAACATGTCGAGTAAGGTGTCATACGAATTGGAATACTACCCCCTCACCAATTCTGGCGACGGGAGTAGCATTCCACCCTTCTAGAGGGACACGACATGTATGTAACTGTGAACCCCGGTTAAAGGTAACTCGAGCCTCAGCATCACAAAATGGATGCTGCCACCACAGACACAAGTCTGACCTCCTGCTGATGGGAGTCCTTCCAGTGAGGGAGGCTTGGACAAAGGGTTTCCTGCCTTGGGAGGTGCTAGCACCACCCCAGACAGGATTTTGTGTATTAGGTTGGGCAGGGCTGAAAGGATTGAGACATGCCTGGGGCACACAAGGTGTCCCTGTGCATACACCGGTCTAAACGAGTTCCTGGGGCACTCCAGCCCCAGCTCTGGCGCAAGACCGGACAAAGGATGGGGGGTGTAACCACCCCCTTCCTGGTCCCACCCAGAGGAGGGACCTAGTCGTAGTACAGCCCCCTTTAGCCGGATAAAGGTAGGAGCTGGTCCCATTCCAAATTAGATTATCCTGAACAACTTTACAAGAAGAAACTCCGGACTTCTACGTTCTGCTTCCCAGAAGACTGAAGAAATCTCCCTTGTGGGCAAGGAGTGTCCACCCTGCACAAGCAGGCACCATCAGCGTCCAGCGGCTTCCCTTTGTCATCTTTCTTCAAGGATCCAGACTTCAGAGCCCGACAAGAACCGGATTCCCAGACCTCTCCGACCTCTACCTACATCTGCAGCACAGCTGAGATCCGTGGGTGCGACGAGACACGTGGGACCCACCATCTTGAAAGAAGCAGCACTTTGCTCCAGCACGACTTCTGAGGGAACCTCGTCCAAGTGCTTTGGGGACTGATAAGCCCCGACCCCGAGCAGCTCCTGCACCGAAGACCAGCCCTCCAGCATCCACGAGATCTGCGTGGGGCCCTTCTGCCTGTTTGCTGCTCGACGCGTTGTCTGGTCACTTTCCGGCTGGCTAGTGACCTCCTAGACGATGAACTCCAAAATCTTCACTGCTGGCCTGGTTGCTCCAGACTGGCCCTTGCTCCCTTCCAAAAGAGGAGCACCCCGGACCCTCCTGGTCCACTCCAGACGCCGTTTCCACTCACCGTGTGGGTTGCCTTTGCCAAGGCCTGTTGACTCCGAATCCAAAGCCGACACCACCGACAGCGAGAGCCTGCGTGGGACAGCTCGTGCCTCCATCCTGGTCATCGAAGACACCACCTGGTCCACGTGGCTGCAGAGACAAGCGTCCACCCAAACCTGATCGCGACGACTACATCTGGTTCCACTCCTGGTTCCACTCCAGTCACTGGCTAGTGACTTTGAACATTGTCCCCTCTGCTTTCAGGTTCTTCCCTTCACTGATCCACCCTGGATCACACCGGACAGCTTCCTCCTGATCGCCTGCAGCATCTTTTCTTCCAGGCTCCATAGACTTCAGCGCCGGAACCCGACACGACTTGGCACCTACGCACCCGCAGCCTGTCGGTGAGGTAACTCGAGCATTTCGGTGCTCAAGGGTAGCTTGACTCTCCTAGTGTCCAGTTCCACAGTCGTTTTTGTCTTACCTAGTCAGGATTGTCCGTACTCGCCTTTTTCTTGAACTGTACTGTTCCTAGACACTGTTACGCATCTCGCGTGTGAATTCACACTCTGCACACGCGTTCCGGGGGCCTCCTATTACCTACCTAGAGTTAGTGTAGCGTGGTTCCAAGGATCCTACAGCCTCTGGGCAGCTCCATTCCTTTTATCGACTTTCACATTCCACTTACTTAGTATATGGTTTGTCGTGCCCCTAGGGCACCATTGTAATTTGTGCAACTTAAACGTATTTTTCCCAAGAGATTGTCATGTGCTTAGCCCTCTGATCTCATAAAGAGTTCAGAGGTGTATGTTAGTTAATAAATATCTTGTTTATTTTCATAACAACCTGTGTGGTGTCCTTTCATTTGGTATTCAAGGGGTTATATGTGGTAAAATAGCTGGCTTCACATGCCAAAAGAGTTTAGCCTAAGACTGCTTTGTCCATGCTACCATTAGGATAGCTGGTCTATAAGGTTGACTTACAACCAATCACCATAAGGGTTGTTTGGACTGATACAAGGTGATCACTAGAACTAGTGAGCATCATATATCAGGCCAACTTCTCACATTGGTGTGCAGTAGTTGGGATTTGAGCTTGCTGTTGTTTTTACCAAATATAATCTTGAGATATCATTTGAAAGATCACATAAGGTACCATAGGTACATATAACAAGCTTAGAAATACTCTGAGTTCTAAAGAACCAGCTGTTGTAGTAGAAAGGGAGTAGCGCACCCTGACTACAACTCTTAGCAAGGGATCAGTAGGAAAAGCCATAGTGTAGGTAAGTGCACCACTTACACCTCACTAGAAAAGCATGTCTATCACAGGAGAGAACACAGTGGTTCCCCTTGGTGATATTGACCCCCCACGGGTCATGTCAAGTTATGCAGCCCTTTGCTTCCAGGAGATGAGACAATTGTGTACCTCCAGGAAACTAAAACAGGGTTCTAACCCTACAATTCCTTTTCTGATAGGTCTCATAGAGACATGTGATGCCAGAAGGGCTTCTAATCCAGGCCCATCTGACCTGACCCTACAGAGGGAAACATACCCCCAGTAGAGGAGGACTCTAATCTCCCTGAAACTGATGAAGTAGAGGAAGATGGAGACTCATCTGATGGAGAGGTAAACCATGGTCAGGGAGGAGTCAGCAGACTTACCAGGGCCAACTTAAGCACACATGAGAATGGAACTGGGGCAGCCCCAGGCCCATCCTCAGGCAGGCTTAACCTTGGGAATAGACGAGTTAGGTCTCACTCCAGAGGCTCTAACAGATCTATTCACACCCATGTCTCTCAGGCATCTTCACAGAGAGGGATGACATCCCCCCAGAGAAGAGAGCATGAAGCTAAGATGAGGGAAGTCAATCTGAGGATTGAGAGGGAAGAACTTGCCCTTGCCAAAGAAAGACTTGCCTTTGCCAGAGAGCAGAAATTGAGTGGGGCAGACCCCACTGGTGGCAGCATTATCCCTAGAGATGAAGACAGGAGTTTTGATACTAGACACCTGAGTAAAATAGTGCCCCCCTTTAAACAAGGGAATGACATCCACAAATGGATGACTGCTCTGGAGAGGGCCTGCACTGTCCAGTGCATCCCCCAGAGTCAGTGGGCAGCTATATAGTGGCTCTCCTTTGAAGGTAAAGGTAGAGATAAGCTCCTCACTACTAGAGCTGCGGATGCTAACAATTACCAAGTCCTGAAGAATACACTGATTGATGGGTTTGGCTTAACAACTGAACAGTACAGGTTGATGTTCAGAGACGCCCAGAAAACTCAGTCTCAGGATTGGACTGACTTTGTTGATTGTGCCACTAAGGCTTTGGAAGGCTGGCTACTAGGAAGTAAGGTTACTGATTACACAGGATTGTCTAATCTAATTATGAGAGAGCAAGTCTTAAATAATTGTCAGAACGAGTTATTACACCAGCACCTGGTAGACTCTGATCTGACCTCTCCACAAGAATTGGGTGAGAGGGTAGACAAATGGGTCAGAACCAGGATTAGGCCTACGAACCAAGGTGGTGACCAAAAGAAGGAATCAACCAAGCCTCAAGAGAAGGGTGGGAATAAATCTACAGATCAAACCACAGGGCCCCGAAAATCCTCAGAAGGGGGTGGGTCCCAGACTCCTTCCAATACCCAAAAGAAACCTTATTGCCATACCTGCAAACAGGTAGGCCATTGGAAAACTGACAGCAGTTGCGCAAGGGCCAACAGCAATAAGGAGAACATACCCCCAAGTAACACTTCCAAGCCTCCTGTTACTACTAGTAGTAATCCCCCAGGTGGTGGGAGTGCCCCCAAGAATTTGGGTGGATTTTCTTTGGGAGTTCCTAGGGACTCTGGCCTAACCAGGTCCCCTGACTTAGATACTCTTGTCTTGTCTGTGAGACTGGCATGGGGTTTGCCAACTTCACAGCTTGTCCCAACACTTTGGACAAGTACAGACAGGAGCCCCTCATCAATGGTCTGAAAGTTGAGGCCTATAGAGATACAGGGGCTAGCATCACCATGGTGACTGAGAGCCTAGTCCCCTCAAGGCAACTTATACCTGGAGCCATATACCAGGTGACCAACATTGATGGAGTGCAGAGAGATCATCCCATGGCAGTGGTCAATCTCTGCTGGGGAGGTGTCACTGACTCCAAGAGAGTGGCAGTGTCATCAAACTTGCCTGTAGATTGCCTACTGGGGAATGATTTAGAGATCTCAGCATGGGCTGAGGTAGAGCAAGAAATCCATTTTAAAATGGTACACCTCCATGGTAAGGTTAGTGGGGCAGTGATGGCCACAGCCCCAGTCCAAGATGTCCTCCCTGAACAGGATAGGAGGGCTGTGCCAGTCTCAGCCCAATCTCAGACCGATTCCTTCCCTGAAAAGGTTAGCAGGGCTGTGATGGTAACAGCCCATACCCAAACTGAGTCCCTTCCTGAAAAGGTTGGTGGAGTTGTGATGGCCACAGCTCAAACTCAGACAGATGATAGTGTTGTGAAGCCTGAAACTATGGATCACTCCACTCAGAGAGCACTGAGGAGGAAGATAAATCTCCCTCCCACCAGACTTTAGGAAAGGATCAGCCTCCTCAGGGAACTGATCTTACACCTTGTGAAGAAACTGCCCCAGAGATAGTCAGGCCTAGCCTGGCAGAACCCCTGTAGTCAGTGGACCCTTCCAAGGTGGGACCCAGTCTGGAGCAGGTAACCTGCCCCTCTCTACCCTGCCTCAGTCAGCCCAGGGCTGTAGAGGTGAGGGAGGCCAGTGGTGGACCCCAAAGGGCCCCTGTCCAAAAGAACTCCCCAATCAGCATATTAAGGGCACTGAAGCTAGCAGACCTAGCCAAGGGAAAATAAAACAGACTCCTGAGGGATCCCCCTAAAACTTAGTTAGGGACCTCCCACAGATGGACACTGTTGGGCACAGCCAAACCTGGGACCAAAGGGCCCGAAACCTGACCTGTCCCTCCAGTAAGCCAAACCGAGGGACCCAGCCTCCAGCTTTAGGTAGCCAGAGGTTGACCCTGAGAGCACACTGCAACTCAGTCCTGGAAAGAAAGGCATATATGGTGGATAGTGAGTGGAGGAAGTTGAGCCCAACATTAGTGAAGTTTCACTTCAGTACTCCCTCCCAACACCAGCCTTTTACTTTGCCAAAACACATCACAGGTAGAGATTCCCTATGGTGGAGACCCTCCGATACCCTTAGGGTGAGCGATTGCTTAGTGGAGATAGGGGGTAACCATGCCAGTGCATATAACACCTCATATGGCCACTCAGGCAATATAGGCTTACCTGGTCAAGGATAGCCTTATCTCCTTTCGTTTGGGGGGGGGGGGTTATGTAGGAAGGTGGATATCTGACTATGATTGCCCCCAACTTTTTGCCTGGTGTTTAGCTGGTTTTTCGACTTAGTTGACCTGGGGCCCTGCTATTCAGGACCCCAGGCCCACTGCTCTCTCTGTAAAATGGATTCCATGTACTCTAGGTACATATCTAATTGGATACTGAGTCACCTTATCAGTACCTGTAAAGTGTACCCTAGGTACCCAGGGCATAGGTGCACTCAGGGCCTACCAGGGGCTGCAGTATGTATTATGCCACCCCTGGCTGGCCATCCAAATCTGACACAACTGGCTGGACAATCAGTTGGGGCAAGGTGGTGTAATCACCCTTTGCTTTAGATATAGTATCCCTATATCTAACCCTAAAATGGACACATAACCTCCTATGGCAGGCCTTAGCAATCCTGAAGGCAGAGTGCTTGGAATTATGTGAGATGGTGCTCTAGCATGAGCTGAGCCTGTCTGCAGCTTTCAGAACCAAGTCCTTTAGCTGTTTCGATGATAACACTATACCATATACTCTTAAGTGCATTATAATCCTCGCGGTTATTGCCAACTTTGGTATAGGATTATCAAAACATGTCGAGTAAGGTGTCATATGAATTGGAATACTACCCCCTCGCCAATTCTGGCGACGGGGTAGTATTTCACCCTTCTAGAGGGACACGACATGTATGTAACTGTGAACCCCGGTTAAAGTTAACTCGAGCCTCAGCATCACAACTACGTTCACTGCTCTGTAACTGCAGCTGTCCCTATCAGGCTTGATTTCAGTTGTTGCTGACCTGTATGTGTAGCGCTGCTGCTTTGAAACATTGCTTTAGTGTTTGGCTTGCCCTCGCATAGCGTCCTGTTGCTTGTTTATAAGCCCACCATTTTGTTGTGCCTGCAGACCGTCCCTCCCCCTTCGCTAACGCCTCCCAGCTCACCCTCCCACCCACGAAGGACTAGAAACCTCTCTGCTGAGGAGCCCCTGTGACCAGCTGAACTCCTCGTGAAGCGGTTGCTCCCAGCTCACCTCCCACTCTTCAAGCGCCACTGTGGTATCGTAGCGCTGTATATCGAATTGCTTTTTGCTTGTTGTTGGCATTTTCAATCATCCCTGACAAGCGCCCAGCTCCCTGCGTAGCGCTCCGCATTTGCGTAGTCAATTTCAGCTATTGTTTGCTACGTTCACTGCTCTGTAACTGCAGCTGTCCCTATCAGGCTTGATTTCAGTTGTTGCTGACCTGTATGTGTAGCGCTGCTGCTTTGAAACATTGCTTTAGTGTTTGGCTTGCCCTCGCATAGCGTCCTGTTGCTTGTTTATAAGCCCACCATTTTGTTGTGCCTGCAGACCGTCCCTCCCCCTTCGCTAACGCCTCCCAGCTCACCCTCCCACGCTCCGCCCCCTCCTCTGCCCATTAATGTCAGATGGTCCCACGCGCAGCGTCCACGCGCTACGTACACGCCGAAGGTGCGCCAAAGGTAAGCCCGTACGCCCGTCCGCGCCTGGACCGCGCCCAGCGCCAGACCCCCTGCCCCTCGCGCTGCCCAGCCCTCCCGCATTACCTACGATGCCACCACCCTCCTAGCCCTTAACCCCGGTCGCGCCCCCAACTGCGTCCAAGCCGCTCCCGGACACACCCATGGACCTTTCTCTTGCTACTCCTGTAAATTCAGCGGCACCGACAACATCTCCGCTACGACCACACCACAGATTCCCGACCCCAATCACCTACAATGCATCCTTCTCAACACCCGATCGGTCCACAGGCACGCCATTGACCTATGGAATCTACTAGACACCATCTCTCCAGATGTCGCCTTCCTAACAGAAACATGGATGAACGCTTCCTCCGCACCAGACATCACCATTGCCATCCCTGAAAACTATAAGATCACTCGCAAAGACCGCACCAGCCACACAGGAGGAGGAATCGCTATCGTCCATAAGAAATCCATCCGCATCTCAACCAGCTCTGACGCCAACCTCGCCAACTCCGAACACCTTCACTTCCAGATCCACATCGACCCCAAGACCACACTCAGAGGCACCCTCCTCTACAGACCACCAGGACCCCGCGCAAAATTCAGTGAGGACATCACGGACTTCATCACTCCACACGCGCTCCCCTCCAAAGAATACATCCTTCTGGGAGACCTCAACTTTCACCTTGAAAATATCAACGACCGCAACACCGCCACCCTCGTGGACAACCTCGCCAACCTCGGACTTAAACAACTAGTCACTTCCCCCACCCACATCGCAGGTCACACACTCGACCCCATCTTCACATCCAGCAATCATATCTCCTTCGGCCACACCACGGACCTCCTCTGGACTGACCACAGCTGCGTTCACTTCACCTACAACAAGCCAAAACCCATCAACCACCTCCAACCTACCCTGCAAAGAAACTGGAACAAAATCACCACGGACCAAATCTCCGCATCGCTCCTTCAAAACTCCCCAGCCCCCTCTTCTAACGCCAACGAAGCCGCCGCTAACCTCACCCTATGGTTATCCAACACCGCCGACACCTTAGCACCACTGAAAAAACGGCAAAGCAAACCTGGCAGCAAGAAGGCCTCATGGTTCAACGATGATCTCAAGAAGTCCAAGAAACTCTGCCGCTCCCTTGAAAAGACCTGGAAAAAAGACCCAACCACCAGCACCAAGGTCGCCTTCAAGAACGCCACCCGCACTCACCACCAACTGATCCGAAAAGCCAAGAAAGCAGCATTCAAGGATCGACTTGACAACAACGCCCACAACAGCAAGGAACTTTTCAACATCGTCAAGGAATTCTCCAATCCCTCGGCCAACTCCAAAGACATCACCCCCTCTCAAACCCTCTGCGACTCCCTAGCATCATTTTTCCACAACAAGATTGCAGACATCCACAACAGCTTTGACAACCAACCCGGAAATCAACCCACCTTACCATTTGCTGATCATCTTCCCCCCGTGAACATTCTCAACGACTGGAACCCAATCTCCACTGAGGACACCATCCGCCTGATGAATTCAATCCACTCAGGATCCCCCACAGACCCATGCCCTCACCACATCTTCAACAAAGCAGACTCCGTCATAGCTCCGCACCTCAGAGACGTCATCAACTGCTCCTTCAACTCCGCCACCTTCCCGGAAAACTGGAAACACGCTGAACTCACCGCCGTTCTGAAAAAACCAACAGCGGACCCCACCGAACTCAAAAATTACCGCCCCATCTCGCTTCTCCCATTCCCGGCCAAAGTCATCGAGAAAGCTGTCAACAACCAGCTCGCCACCTTCCTCGAAGCCAACAAATCCCTCGACCCTTCACAGTCCGGCTTCCGAGCAAAACACAGCACTGAGACCGCCCTCATCGCAGCAACAGACGACATTCGAACGCTACTAGACAATGGAGACACAGTCGCCCTCATCCTCCTCGACCTCTCCGCAGCCTTTGACACAGTCTGCCACAGCACCCTCCTACAACGCCTCTATAACATCGGAATCCAAGGAAAAGCACTTGAATGGATCACCTCGTTCCTCACCGGAAGAACCCAGAGAGTCCGCCTTCCTCCATTCAAGTCCGAGGCCTCTGAAGTCATCTGCGGCGTACCACAAGGATCCTCACTCAGTCCCACCCTCTTCAATGTATACATGAGCCCCCTCGCGGCCATCGCACGCCAACACAACCTCAACATCATCTCTTACGCGGACGACACTCAACTGATCCTCTCTCTCACCAATGACCCCAGCACCGCCAAAACTAACCTACACGAAGGAATGAAAGAAGTCGCCGAATGGATGAAACAAAGCCGTCTGAAACTGAACTCAGACAAAACAGAAGTCCTCATCTTAGGTACATCCCCCTCTGCATGGGACGACTCCTGGTGGCCAGAAGCCCTCGGAAAAGCACCCATCCCAACAGACCACGCACGGAACCTAGGCGTCATCCTGGATTCTTCACTCTCAATGAACAGACAAGTCAACGCCGTATCCTCTTCCTGCTTCAACATTCTTCGCATGCTCAGAAAAACATTTCGCTGGATCCCCTCCGATACAAGGAAAACAGTCACCCACGCTCTGGTCACGAGCCGACTGGACTACGGAAACACCCTCTACGCAGGTACTACCGCAAAACTCCAGAAGAAACTCCAACGAATCCAAAACGCCTCAGCCAGGCTCATTCTAGACCTCCCACGCAACGAACACATCTCTGGTCACCTTAAAGACCTCCACTGGCTACCCGTCAATAAGAGGATCACTTTCCGACTGCTTACCCACGCACACAAATCACTCTACGACATCGGACCAGACTGCCTCAACTCACGACTGTCCTTCTACACCCCCTCCCGCCAACTACGTTCTTCCAACCAAGCCCTCGCCATTGTACCTCGCATCAACAAGACCACCATGAGAGGCAGGTCCTTTTCATACCTGGCTGCTAAAACATGGAACTCACTCCCCGCTTACCTTCGCCTTACCCAGAACCACCTAGCGTTCAGAAAGCAACTTAAAACTAGGATATTTGACAAGTAATCTTCCTCCCCTCCCTAAGCGCCTTGAAACCCTCTGGGTATGTAGTGCGCTATACAAATCCTATGACTTGACTTGACTTGAGGGCTGAAAGGAATGAGACATGCCTGGGGCACACAAGGTGTCCCTGTGCATACACCGGTCTAAACCAGTTCCTGGGGCACTCCAGCCCCAGCTCTGGCGCAAGACAGGACAAAGGATGAGGGGTGTAACCACCCCCCCTTCCTGGTCCCACCCAGAGGAGGGACCTAGTCATAGTACAGCCCCCTTTAGCCGGATAAAGGTAGGAGCTGGTCCCATTCCTAATTAGATTATCCTGAACAACTTTACAAGAAGAAACTCTGGACTTCGACGTTCTGCTCCCCAGAAGACTGAAGAAATCTCCCTTGTGGGCAAGGAGTGTCCACCCTGCACAAGCAGGCACCATCAGCATCCAGCGGCTTCCCTTTGTCGTCTTCCTTCAAGGATCCAGACTTCAGAGCCCGACGAGACCTGGATTCCCAGACCTCTCTGACCTCTACCTACATCTGCAGCACAGCTGAGATCCATGGGTGCGTTGAGACACGTGGGACCGGCCATCTTGAAAGAAGCAGCACTTCGCTCCAGCACGACTTCTGAGGTAACCTCGTCCAAGTGCTTTGGGGACTGAGAAGCCCCGACACCAAGCAGCTCCTGCACCGAAGACCAGCCCTCCAGCATCCACGAGATCTGCGTGGGGCCCTTCTACCTGTTTGCTGCTCGACACGTTGTCTGGTCACTTGCCGGCTGGCTAGTGACCTCCTAGACGACGAACTCCGAAATCTTCACTGCTTGTCTGGCTGCTCCAGACTGGCCCTTGCTCCCTTCCAAAAGAGGAGCACCCCGGACCCTCCTGGTCCACTCCAGACGCCGTTTCCACTCACCGCGTGGGTTGCCTTTGCCAAGGCCTGTTGACTCCGAATCCAAAGCTGACACCGCCGACAGCGAGAGCCTGCGTGGGACAGCTTGTGCCTTCATCCTGGTCATCGAAGACACCACCTGGTCCTCGTGGCTGTAGAGACAAGCGTCCACCCTCACCTGATCGCGACGACGACATCTGGTTCCACTCCTGGTTCCACTCCAGTCACTGGCTAGTGACTTTGAACATTGTCCCCTCTGCTTTGAGGTTCTCCCCTTCACTGATCCACCCTTGGATCACATCGGACATCTTCCTCCTGATCGCCTGCCGCATCTTTTCTTCCAGGCTCCATAGACTTCAACGCCGGAACCCGACACGACTTGGCACCTATGCACCGCAGCCTGTGGGTGAGGTAACTCGAGCATTTCGGTGCTCAAGGGTAGCTTGACTCTCCTAGTGTCCAGTTCCACAGTCGTTTTTGTCTTACCTAGTCAGGATTGTCCATACTCACCTTTTTCTTGAACTGTACTGTCCATAGACACTGTTACGCATCTCACGTGTGAGTTCACACTCTGCACACGCGTTCCATGGGCCTCCTATTACCTACCTAGAGTTAGTGTAGCGTGGTCCCAGCGATCCTACAGCCTCTGGACAGCTCCATTCCTTTTATCGACTTTCACATTCCACTTACTTAGTATATGGTTTGTCGTGCCCCTAGGGCACCATTGTAATTTGTGAAGCTTAAACGTATTTTTCCCAAGAGATTGTCATGTGCTTAGCTCTCTGATCTCATAAAGAGTTCAGAGGTGTATGTTAGTTAATATATATCTTGTTTATTTTCATAACAACCTGTGTGGTGTCCTTTCATTTGGTATTCAAGGGGTTATATGTGGTAAAATAGCTGGCTTCACATGCCAAAAGAGTTTAGCCTAAGACTGCTTTGTCCATGCTGATTAGGATAGCTGGTCTATAAGGTTGACTTACAACCAATCACCATAAGGGTTGTTTGGACTGATACAAGGTGATCACTAGAACTAGTGAGCATCATATATCAGGCCAACTTCTCACACCCGTCCATCTGATTTACAAGTTGGTCAGTGGGTTTGTGTTAAAAATCCAAGGAAAGTACCTAAAGGGTTTAACAAATTTTCTCAACCTAGGAAAATTTCCACTATTCATCATAACACTGTTACTTTGGACAATGGTGAGACCTGGAATATGAGTCGCCTAGCATTGGCCCGTTCTGTCCCTGATGATTCACCATCACCCTCTCAACATTGTTCATCATCTCCATTTTGGTGTTACAATAATACCTTAGAATCATCCTCTATTCCTTGTGATCCTGTGGATGATTCTAATGATAATCCTCATGATATTGCTATCTGTAATAGACCTTTATCTAAGGTTCAAACGTCTTTTGGTAGAGTTGTTAAAATACCTGAAAGATACAATGAATTTATCTGTTATTACGTTTTATTTTATTTTATTTTTTCAAAAGGAGGAAGATGTGTAGTAGATAGCTAGCTTGTGCTAAGTTGTATTTATTTAATTATATTTGTAGAGTCATAGAATTTAGAGTTCTTGTATTATTCTGTTTTCTGTGTGAGACATTCGAGTGTAATCGGTTGTAAAGGCATTATAAATTGACCTGTAACCTTACTGGATGTTATCTGTGGCTTGTCTAATAAAGACAAATAACTTATAATCTAAAAGGTGTTACTACACAGTCTTTGTGAGCGAGGCCCACAGTGTTGTTGTTAACTGTACACCGTTGCATCTGATGGGCGATTTTCAATACCTCTCTTCAGCCTAATGGGTACCCCACTATGTACACGGCCGTCAAGCAATCAGTCGCATCCTTCCGGTTCCCGTCCCCACCAGAACGAGGATCTGTTTCTGGACCAGAACGCACCCCCACTTCCATTATTCAGCAACCCGGTCCTGATGAAGATCCTAAATCAATTGGATCGAAACGCCGTCGACCCACACTGCAGCGCAACTCATGGCGCATTACCTGCTTTGGTTCCCAAACTAACTACTATTACTTATTCATCAAGGAGGAACCTACAATCTGTATATATTGTGTTAAAAAAAGTCTTTGCGCTGATCGCTGTTTTTCCACCCTTATGTCACTCGAGCCGTCACTGTTTGTCTCACTATCACGTAGTGCACAAAGCCCCCTTGGATTGCCACCGCATTACTTGCCATTGCTGTTCAATATTTTACTTTCTTTGATTGTTTTGCCAATACTGCCTTTCAAATATATGATGCTATATGCACATTCAAAAACCAAAACATTGTGAGTCTCTCTTTTCTTGTCCAGATCCTTTGTAATGTGTTGCACATGCAAATATGTCTGCTGTCCGATTGAATCCCATTGAGATATTGTTGCCTTATACTTTTGAAAATTGCTGGAGGCAAGGAACGCGGCAGCTGGTGCTTTTAAAACGAGAATATACTTGAAAACGGATGCCCCCACCCCAAGTCAGTGCCCGGTGCAGTGGCATCGATTGCACCGCGCTAGAGCCGGCCCTGTGCAGGGTCATAACCATTTACAAGCTGTGGCAGTGGTGGTAGCAGCAAAGTAGAGCACTACAATGCTATTCCCCTGTGGTGGCAGCAGCACGGTGTAGATTCATAACCAGTGTGAGCTGTGGCAGTGGAGGCAGCAGCAAGGGTGCAGAACTATTACTTGTATGAGATGACCCTGTGGAGGCAGCAGCAGGGTGTAGTGAAATAATCGGCGTTGGATGACCTTGTGGGGTCAGCAACAGTGATCCACAATTGTGACCTGTATGAGATTGCCCTGTGGAGGCAGCAGCAAAGGTACAGTGCTATATCCTGTATGATACAACAGCGTGCATGTTTTTTAATAATTAGAAAGAAATGCCGAATTCACGTCAGCTTAAATTAGCATGAGTAGGCCGCAGCCATCTTGCATTTTTGTGAGGGGCATAAGGAAGCAGTCAAGCTGCTACCTTGGACACTAGTCAAAAAGATTTACCAATCTACTAGTCTTATGGAAAAGGTATTCAAGATATTTTTGTGTATTTACTCATTATTTGAAATGTCCATTGTATTTCTGTGTTACATTATGATTCATAATATGTCCTTTATTTGCTATGCATACCTCAATTTATTAATATGCAGCAGAAAGTAGATGTCTCCAAAACTATGTTATATATTACAATATTGATTGGCTCACTCGAATGATACATTGTTAGTCCGACCTTACTAAGTCACATCTCATTACCAGATATGTGTGTAGCTTCTATGTCTAACACCCCACAAAACATGCTGTTTATGGGAGATTCGCCAGGTCTTTTTGATCTGGGCTCAGGACTCTTAAAGATATGGCCCGTTTTATAAAGTTCTCTGTTTGTTTGCACATTGGAGGAAGGATAATCTCAGAATACTGGGATTTAGACGAATAACCTGCTGTTTCTTCCAACGATTTAGCTATTTTCATTGTGTTTAACTTGCTTATGTAATCTATCCATGCCTCAGGTGGGATAGAGAGAACCCAAGAGTTCTTTGTCCAACAGTTTAGAGCAACTATTCTCTAAAACTGCCTTGTGTATTTTCTTAAAGCGGCTTGATGTAATATGTGCTAAATGTCATCATATTCCTACCCCTTTTGAGTGATTCAGTGTAGTTTTCCTTTTTCCTTAAGTCCATAATCTCTTCTTCTAAGTTATAGATTATTGCAGTATTTTTTTGCACTTGAGCCCGTCATTATTTTCCATCTGCAGCATCTTTCATATAATTTTTTTAATCTTTTTTCGTGTTTTTGTTGAACTATCTATTTCCTTTGTTACTTTCTATATACAGTTCTCATTCTCTGTTACGAGATGATCCTCAGCAAACTATCAGGCCCAAACTTGCTATAGCCATCTTATTGAAATGTTTTATGTTAGTGGTGTTCCAATGCAATTGTCCATGTGTTGGGCCAACATCACTCTGACCATATCGAGTCTCAAAGGACCATTCAGAGGATTGTTCCTGCCAGGGATCAAAGGTAACTTGAAGAACTGCTTGCTCACTGTGTGTAAAATGTAACAAATTTACTCCTGATATTACATTGAATAATTCATGGTTTGAGATTCTATAGTCTATTGTTGAGATGCCTGTGATGCGTCTTCTAGTGGGTCTAGCAGGTATTTTTGACTCAACTCTTCCATTAATTATGCTGCCACCTATGATTAGTAGGAACGCACGTAGTTGTTTGCCTTGTTTGTCAGCTCAGGTTTACAATTTCTTGCAAAGAGTTATTCAGGGATAGTGCACATTTCTTCTAGGTAGGCCTAGGTGGAATTTCAATTTTACCAGAGTAATCTGAGTATTTTTTGTAATTCCGTATTACTCGTTGATGCGGAACGGGACTACCAATAATAACACGATTGCACCCACTCACGTAATTTAGATTAATTTGAGCCTGTGGAGGCTTTATGTAATGTAGACAGAGCGCTCAACATAATAACAAAGAGGGTTCACTGTGAGACATTCTTTAATCACTGTCCCTCAAAGCGTGGCTCTTATCTGAAAGCACGTTGGAAATAGGGCCGCTGATATGTGGGGGCTGGAGAGGCCAGGCACCCCACAATCATAATGCCGATTGTAGCACTCGCACTTTAGCTTTAAACATCTGAAGCTAAAGCGCGTGTGCCGCGATTGCTTCAAAAGTAAGGAAATAGAAAATGTGCATTTTTCCTATTTCCTTACTTTTGAAACAATCGCGGCACCTGCACTTTAGCTTCAGATGTTTATAGCTTAAAAGCGAGTACCGCAATTGTAACTAAAATAAACAAATAGGGGGGAAAATGACAGCCACATATTTTTTTTCTTATGTTTGTTTACTTTTGTAATAATGGTCGCGTGTGTGCCCCATTGAAACAGAAGTTAAAAAATAGTGAAGAAAAAAAAAGCACGGAATCAATTGTCCCGTTTCTATGCTACCCTCAGAGGGAGAGGCTGTGGTTCAGGGGTTAAAGCTGCTGACTCAGGAGTTCGGGGACCAGTGTTGAGACTCAGCATCGGCTCAACAATGGTAAATATTAGTGACTCAGCAATTGTAATTATTAGCAAATCATGGTTCTTTCAATAATAAATAAATAAACAGGGATCTCTTAGGGCAAGAGGAGAGAGACAAAAAACAAATAACTAAGAGGCATATTATCAACGGCCAGCAATAATTATCGCTGTCCGTGCTTACCGATAATTTTGTTATCGCAGGCAATGTCTGGAATTTACTGCCCTGTTTGCACATTATTACCAACGTGTTTCTCCAAGGATAAAAATTCCAGAGATAGTGAGGTTATCACCCTTTTGCAGGGAACATCGCTGGTTTTCCAGCATGTTCCCTGCGAAACGGTGATTACCATGCTGACATGACTCACAGGGTCGTATCAGCACAATCCACCCCAATGTTGGAGATAGGTAAGTCTGCATTTTAGCAGACGTTAGATTTGGAGAAAACAGAGGTTTTCTCCAAAATCTAACGTGTGCTAAAATGCTGGGACAGCCTTGTAAATATTGTGATGTTAACATCAGCGATATTTGCACGGTAGTCCATCCGGGGGGACGCCCAGTTAGGCCCACTTTGCATCTCATTAGAGATGCAAAGGGAGGCGTTGGGGAAAAAAAGGGTGTTAACATGCGATTATGCATGTTAGCACCCTCTTGTAAATAGGGTGATAGTTTTATCTCCACTGTTTTGGCTTGATAAAGCGTGAAGACTTGAAGACTGTCAGGATGGGAGAGCGGGCTTTCTCTCACCTAGCTGCAACCAAGTGGAATGAACTACCTCCCAATCTCAGACTGACAGAATGTCTCTTATCATTTAGGAAACAATTAAAGACACTACTCTTCCCTAAACCAGAATAATCAGTAATCAATGCGGTTACCGTACCCCTCAGCACCAAACCTCAGCGCCGTGATATCCTACCTAGGATGATTGTTAGCGCTTTTTAAATAAATTAAATACAAAAATACAAATAAAGCCCTTGTATATATGCCCCTTAATCTCCCTATGCCTATCCAAAAATAAATGTGTCCGCCTGCAGTCGTAACTGATGTTCTTCTTGGAAAGTGCTTCAATACCATTGGGTGGAGCTCGTTGACCTTCAATAGCCAGATGGGAAGAAACTGTACTGTGTGATGGCCAACTAATATGTTCTCAGAGTGAAATCGTCGGAAAGAGAACTAAACACACAAAGGAAGGACTTTGACAGAAATGTACCAATAAGAAGCCAGCATTTCTGAATGTCATAATTAGTAACCAATAGCAATCAGTGGGCTTGCCAAATCCCACAGAACAGATATATCAGGTCGATCTAAATTTGACCTAAAAATGGTGACATTTAGGGGCAGAGTTACAAGCCCCTTGCGCCACCGGTGTGTCACTTGTTTGTGATGCACGGTGGCCCATTTTACTGCTCCATATTTACAAGGACAAGAAAAGCCCCCCTGTGTGACTTTTCCTTTCCTTGTAAATATGACCCCTTTGCACGCAGTACTTTGCGTGAAAGGGTTGTTCCATGGGTGTTGCTGTGGGTGTTCCCACGCAACACCCATGGAACCAGACACATTTCCAGATTTACGAGGAATTGTAAATCTGGAAAAAATGTGTGTGAATGCTTTGCCTCGCATGGGGAGGCGTAGGGAGGCGCAACGAGGAGAGATGTATTAATTTCTTCAAGTTTTCTTTTCCTCTTTCCATGTGTGCTGCATTCTGCAGCCCACATAAAAAGAGGAAATCACCCTCTGCTGATTGTTTTATGTATAGGAAGGGTTCGCTTAATGCACATAAACAATCATTGAAACAATGAAGCTTTTTTACTTCTATGTGTACTAATGCAGCACATATAGAAGTTGTAAAACAGCATTTCAGATTGTTTTTGTGCAGGAAGGGAACCCTTCCTGCTCAAAAACAATCTCCCCACCACGCAGGCATCCTTGCACCATGGTGCAAGGGTGTCTGCGCCGGCGCATGGAAGCAGTTTGTGCCTCAGCACAGGGAGAAGCACAGAGATGCAACATATTGTTGTAAATATGTCGTATCCCTGTGCCTTGAAAGTGACTCCGTGCGACGCAGCCAAATGGCATGTGTTCCACACTGAGTCACTTTCTTGTAAATCTGCCCCAAAGTCCCTAAGCAGAAAGCGCAGAAGCAAACAATTCTGCCGCAATACTCCAGGCCCCACAAAGTACATAAGAAGATACAACAGATGATCTTAGGGCACAAGCGCCATAGGATAGACCTGAACAAACATAACAGAGGCACGTTATAATTGTTTTTGTGTGCAGATTTTATATACTCGACCCTAAGGTATTGGAGCGCTTTACATGAGCCCCCCCCCCCCCCCCCCCCCCCCCCCCCCCATGGAAAAACCCACATGAAACCTGCGCAGGGCTTTACAACGTGGCACATCTTGTAATAACACAGCACCATGGTGCATCTATTGCGCCGTCGCTACGTCATTACGCATGATGCATCTTTTGCGCCGTCGCTGCGTCATGACGCAACGGCGGCGTAAAAGAGGCGCAAGGGGCTTGTATATCTGCCCCTACGTGATTTGTCAGAATCACCGTATGTGGATGGGCTCAGTACGAAAAATGAAGCTGGATTAACACCTTCCCTTAAATCAGATCCATGTGGACGAGCTCATATCGGCTTTAATACTAAAATGGAACACGCGAAGTAAATTCCAACAAAGTATTGCGACTATCTTAAATTCTATTTTTCACAAGCAATTGGCACCCTGCAGCGCAGGGATCCTACAAATATTTCTCTCAATATATATAAGCAGCTTCTTCACTGTCACACGAAGTACAGTGACGGAAAACTACAAATGAGAGGGAAACACAACCATTTTGACAACAAACGATGGTCGAAGAAGGGTACAAACTCAATTTATATCACTCTGATATTGTGGTTGTTTAATTGCACCTTATTAAAAAAATCCATACATATATTAAATGAAGGTATCAATAATAAGATATGATTTATTCTTAAAGAATGTATGTATTCAGATGACAATTAAACGTTCTTTCTTCGCAAAGGATTCTGGTCATGCAAATTTCTAAGAGGATTGTGGTTCCTGCAGACGTAATTTCCTGCACAGATATCCTTATAAGGGAACTTTGATTGGCTGCATAAATGGGCCCTTCTCTTTTCGAATTGTTTTGTTACTTGGCTCTGCAGAAAGGATTCATGTCTGTTCTGAGTGTCCAGTGCGTTATACGCGCAATCTCTCTCACCTGTTGACAAATATGTCAATGTATTTGTGCCTTCTGGCTTCGAGGGTGGTGCGACCCTATCACGAACCTCAAGTTTCCAAACTACAGTTAAATATATATTCTCATCATAATTAAAATCGTCATGAATGTGGATGATTTCTTCATCTACTCCTTTGTTCGGAAAATGAGCACAACAGGCTGTAGACTTGTGTTAGAAGCGTGAGGGTGCAGTACCTCAGCTCGTTACTAGATGTCCCTGTAGTCAGCTGCAAAATGTACAGCCCGCAGCGTGAGGTCACTGTGGAGTCATACAAGGTTTTCTATTTCAATTTATTTTATTTGTTTGATTAATTAAAATCTTACAAAAGTTCCAAGATTGTGATCAAATATAAAAGATTAAAAACACATATATGATTGATACCATATCTTAAATATGCTAACTCATACTTAATAATATGCAGTACACAAAAGAGCAGATTTACAACAACTAGCTTATCCCTGCATATCAGCAGGGATGCACCAGTTATTGTGCGCCATGCCTCTGCCACCATGGATGCGCCGCATTTACAATGCGGCGCACCATGGGGCAATATCGGTACAATGCTTCGCATCTGCAGTCCTGTCAAGTATCACGCAACAGGTGTGACACTCACGCATTTCAGTGTGGTGTTCCGCAACACCGCACTGAAATGCATTATCACGCATTTTGCCGACTCATAAACTCGAGCCACCAGAGACGCCTGTGCACGGCTCCTGCTGCTCCGAGTCCAAGAGACGTGCTGCTGCCAGTGCCAGCAGCTGCTCTCGTTCATAAATAGTTAATCTGTTATGTTGTAATGGCTGCTCTCAGCTTGTGGGCTGAGTGAGAGTGCGGCAGCGCTAGGCGGCTACAATGTAACAATGCTGGCTCCAGGCTGGCCGCGGCGCTGTAATTTCCTGCCGCGCCACGGCTGATGTTTGACACAGGACACAGTTGTAATTAATTAGGGGGGCGGGGCCACCTTCTCAGCACGATGCTGGCTGACACAGTTAGGCACTCGGACCACGAGCGCCAAGGTATATCCTCGCCCGTCGCGGCATTTACACTGTACTTCAGGACTTGACTTGGATAACAGATGAGGTGCACGGCCACACGTAGCGCGGGTTGGGCGGACTGCAGACAGTGATGTTAGCTGCCTCACATTCCGCGTTTAGAGAGGGCCGGCCGCGGGCCCTAATTATGCAAGAATCTGCCGCAAAAGAACACACACCGTGGCCGGAGAGGGGTGCTGCACTACAGTCTAGCAGCCATATGAATGACGGGGCCAGAGCGAACTTTAGCACCTCAAATCTGTCCTGTCCTGCAATCAGGTCGCCTCGCCACGCTAGGACAGGACAGGCCCAGGTCAGGATCTAAATAATAAAGGCAATGCCGCCCGCCAGCAATTTTATTTCCGAGCAACCGGGGCCAGCCAACTCTAGGGCACTGGTGAAAGACAGGGCCTAGCCCTGCTGCATCATGCAGTCACAAGAGATCGCGGTCCGGTGAGAGGGCCCGTCCTCACTGGTATAGAGAGTCACGCCGGCCGGCGCAGTAAGCATGGGGCAGAGTAAGAACAGAACAAGCCGAGAGGATTTATTCATTCCCCCCCTACCCCAAGGTTGGTGTGAGTGGCAGATTCTTTCTATGGAAGGGTCGGTGCACGGACAAAGGATCGATGAGAGACGCAGCTTACTTTTGCTTGTCTCTAACTCTGCAGAGGCGCATACTTACCAATGCAATAATTGCTTATTGGATGAAGGCTTTCTTATGCCAAAGAAACTAGCGCCACAATTACTTTTAGTAGATGTTCCCGCCTTCCTGGGCCTTGTCAGGTCCTCATTCGATTGTACAGTCTGACAGGATGTTTCATTTCGTGCCTGCCAGCCGGGCCCCAAGGCACCCAGGAATTAATTGCTGTTCCTCTGCGCGCCCCGATGCATGGCCCAGAGTGAAAGGAGGAAGACGGTGACAATCGATCACCTGTTCACCTCCTCATGACCTGGGCACATACTGTTGCTGTCTGTGCCCTGCCCAGCCAGTCAGAGCCCAACTAGTGCCCCGGGCCGAACTCACCATGCAACCGTGATTCTCATAGTGAGAGCAGGTGGCACAGGTTAAGACTGCAACACGGCTGGCTGACTTTTAAGAAGAGACAGGCTAACGATCTCCGCTGTTACACTCCGGCAGCTCCTCTCAGTGGATCATTCTGACTATCAGGAGACCACACCAGGTAAGTCAGATATTCATTTAATAATTCGCTGATGAAACTCAAAATGTTTTTTAGGAGAATGGGGAGGGGGCCTCCAGCACAGCATAGCGCTTTCTAAATGGGTACACTGGAGTTGTCTGTTTGTGCTGTAAATGCAGGCCATCTCTGAGTTTTGTCTGTACTAATAAATCATCAAACTGCTAGTTTAGTTAAAGGTTTAATTATCCTTACTTGACAGTGGTACTACAAGCA
This sequence comes from Lissotriton vulgaris, assembly GCF_964263255.1. Classification (NCBI taxonomy): domain Eukaryota; kingdom Metazoa; phylum Chordata; class Amphibia; order Caudata; family Salamandridae; genus Lissotriton; species Lissotriton vulgaris. Next base: position 280,114,081 of record NC_141685.1, on the reverse strand, counting down.
GCAGCCTTTATTTTCCCAGCACTGTGAGACTTGCTTAGTCAGAGTTAAGGCAGATGATTAATATCCCCGCTAGAGAGCTGTCAGAGTTTGTCTCATGGCTGTTTTCACTCACTATTAAGTAGAGCAGAGAGTTTATATGCATACTGCAAAGAAAGTTTAACAGCATATTGTATTGTAATGAACTGTATTATATGTAGATAGCTCAGTGGGTTGCTTCTTTTGTCAAAGAGAACCCTTTGATTTTTGTGGTTCAGCCGCACCTGAAGCTGAGGTTGGGGTGGAGGTTGCTGATTATTTAATAAAATTATAATTGCTTTAAAAGCACCTGCTACGGAGTTCGCATTTCTTATTGCTGAACTCAGTGTGATTTCTGAAATGTGTCTGTTTTCATGGACTTCATTGCATAATTCGGCCACAAGAAGGGTAGCTCTAAGTGTCATTCATTTAGTTGTTAAATGTCTTTTGTAAATCCACCAAATCTATGAAAATGTCACACATAAGCAATCTGAAACATTAGCAGCTTTGCTCAAATAAATGTAATTTCTGACATTTATTTGATTCCCTCGCCTTTTACTGCTTGATTTTGCTAGCGAGAAAGTGTCACTCATAGTCGTTGAAATGTCAGTCATAATTACACTGAAATTATGAAAATGTCACTCATAGCAATCTGAAACCTTGGCAGCTATGTAACCGCGGTTAGCGCTGCTTTTTTTTTATCACTAACAGGGTTAGCGAAATCCTTGATAATAGGTGAAATGTTGCTTAACAACATTTCTCCCATCATTTTTCTCTGGAACTGCCCCCTTTGCATCTCATTAGAGATGCAAGGGGAAGCGTACAGAAAAAGGGTGCTAACATGCGAATTTGCGTGTTAGCACCCTGCTGCTGATAGGGAGATAATTTTATCTCCGCTTTCTTGGCTTTTAAAGCCAAAAAAGCGGAAATAAATCCCTTGATAATATGCCCCATAGAGGCATAAAGTAAACCCTCATCAGAATACAGAGAAATGACATCTGTTCTTTTAGATAGTTGTCCTGAACCCTCCTGGTAGAAACATAATAAAGTTGGATAGACTGATGAGAGCAGATAGTTGTTCGGCAGAAAAAGAGCTCCTCAGACATGTGCGCGAGACAACTTTATCGTCATTCTGCAAGGCCGACATTTTACCCCAATCTGTCATGGCCGCTTGTTAGCAAAATATCTTCCCGGTTTTAAGTCTTTCAACCCGATCCAGCATGGACGCCACGCCTCTCATTCCAGTGACGTCCAAACCAATGGCGATCCATTCTAAACAAGTGAGGTGTTTGGTTTGTCGGATCTCAAGCAGGGCGTGGCCGCAGTACTAATATTTGCATATATTCTGTGCAATGCCATGGACTTTTTTTCTTTTTTTTTTCTTTGTTAAATTGCCAATAATAACATCTTTTAGTACCCTCAGATCTTTTACTTCTTTCCATTTCAATCAACAATTAATATATTAAATCCGACCTATTAAAAGTAGGTATTTCTTTGCCCTACCACGTGAAAGTGCACATATTTATTCAGAATGGCTCTGTACTATTAGTCTAGAAGGATTCAGGGGATTTCAACTGCATCATAAACCCCACAGACAGATGTGGCAAGAAAAATTGTTACGAAATTGATAAGTCTGCAAAATGTCTCAAAAACATGTGTAAAGATTTGCAACTGTCAGATACAGGGGCAAAATCAGGGTCAAAACAAAGGTTCACATGGGAAGCAGAAAGTGGCAAAGTCAAATCAAGAATTGATTTCATTTTCACCTCCAAAAATATAAAAGCAAGGAATTATGAAACAAACGAGAGTGGTATGTCAGACCACAAAATCTTGAAAGCAACCGTTGAAATCTCAAACATGTGTCAAATGGGGAGGGGTGTGTGGAAAATGAACACCTTGTTATTACAAGAGAAAAATATATGTAAAAATTACAGTGATATGTACAACAACTTAAAAACCAGAAAGGAAAGTTTCCCATCCTTAGCAGAATGGTGGGAAGAGGTAAAAAAAAACAAACAAAACTTTTTTTCAGAAAACAGAGCATGATCAAAAGCAAGGAAAAGTTTCAAAAATTTGATGAAATACAACAAAGAATAATCACGCTAGAAAACCTGGAAAGGGGTGGAATGGAAGTAGGGGAGGAAAGAGAAAAAACAAAAACGGAACTGAAAGAATGGCTGAAACAACGAGGGAAAGAACACATTTTTAACTCCAGGGTCAAGATCTTTGAGGAAGATGAAAAGTGCTCAAGGTTTTTTTTCAAAAAGGCACAGCAAGTGCATAAGGTAATGAATGAACTGAAAGACACAAATGGACAAACACAAAAGGGCACAGAGAAAGTAGGGAAAATAACAACAGCCTTTTTTTCCCAATTGTACAAAAAAGAGCCATCAGATATAAGTGCATGTGAAGATTTTCTAGGGTCTTTGCAGAGCTCTTTATCCCAAGAGGAACAACAATTTCTAACCACCCCCATTTCAGGAGAAGAACTATTCCAAATCATTCAGGAAGCCCCAAAAGGATCAGCCCCTGGGCAAGACGGCCTTCCATGGGAGTTTTACAAAACTTTCTGGGGGCTTATTGCAAAGGATTTTTGGAGTCTGTTGAAAGAATGCCTGGAAAAAAATGTTTTACCCCCCTCCTTTCCACAGGGCATCATAAAACTGCTGGAGAAAAAGGGGGACAAGCTGGACATCAACAATTGGAGGCCAATCACCCTCTTGAATGTGGACAGTAAGATCCTAAGTAAAGTCCTGGCAGGAAGATGCAGAAAGGTGCTGGCCTCCATCGTGCACCCAGACCAAACATGTGCGGTCCCAGGAAGGAAAATCTGGGACAGCTTGACCATTATTAGAGACACCTTGTGGTTAGCGAAAGACAGGGGGAATCCACTAGCTATCTTGGCCCTTGATTTCCAGAAAGCCTTTGACTCCCTAAGTCATGAATACCTTTTCAAAGTGCTCAGGAAAATGGGATTCCCAGAAGGTTTCATCAAAACTATTGGCTTAATATACACTGGATGTGAAAGCCAGGTCCTTATAAATGGTACACTATCTGAGGGGTTCCACATTGAATCGGGGGTCAGACAAGGATGCCCCTTATCACCGGCACTCTTTGTATGTGCAATTGAACCTCTCCTATGTGCCATCAGGAAGGACAAGTGCATAACTGGCCCTCTGGTACCGGGCAGCCAAGGCAAACAGGTCAAATGTGTAGCATACATGGACGATGTCACCATTGCTTGCACTGACGCTAGATCCATGAAAAGAACTTTCCTTATAACCCAACTCTTTTCCCTAGCAGCTGGGCTACAGGTGAATGTGGAGAAAACACACTGCATGACGGTGGGAAAATGGGACAAACTGTCTCAGCTCCCAGTGAAACCTTCCAAAGACCCAGTAAAAATACTGGGGATTCTTTTTTCACAGGACATGACGGGAGAAATAAACTGGGAGAAGATCCAGACAAAGCTCAAGCAGAAAATGGCGCTCTGGACGACAAGAAAACTTTCCCTGGAAGGAAAAGTCTTGGTGCTGAAAGCAATATGTCTACCAATCCTGATGTTTATTGCCATGATTTTCCCTCCATCATACAGGTGGACAAAAGTGACACAAAGACTTTTTGCAAACTTCTTTTGGGGGTCAAAAATTGAAAAACTAAAAAGAGACACAGTTTTCAAACTACCCACAAAAGGAGGGAAAGACCTGCCAAACCTCCATGACTTCCTGATGTCACATTTTGTTAAAAACATACTGGGGAATGCAAAGAAAGACTCACATGTGGCTGCCTACACTCTGTTTGCTACAAGCTTCATCTTATCAAGAGAGGGCATATGTAATCTGGACAATACAAAGCCTTTTTTACTAGAACCACCCCCTGCGTACAAAGGCATCAAGCCTTTCTTCAAGAAGCTGAAAGAGAGACAAATTCAAGCGAAGGACATCACACCCCGGATGGCCTTAAGCAAAGAACTGAAAGAAACAGACTCAGTGACAATGGTAAACAACTTATCAGAGAAGCAATCAGGGAAGGTTTGGGAGATGGTGAACCACAAAGACTTGACAAACTCCCAGAAAGACTTGGCATGGATGATGGTATCCAAATGCCTACCCGTGAAACAATTCCAACATGCAAGGAAACTGGCAAAAACAGCAAGGTGCCCAACACCAGGCTGTGCAGCAGATGAATCCCTGATGCACTTCATTTGGAACTGCGGCGGAGCACAAAGCATGTGGAAGGCAATGGGACAGCTCATTAAGGAATTAACAGGACAGGCATCCCTCTCCTATGAACTGGTTCTATATGGGTTGGGCATGAATTGCAATGCAAATAAAGAAAGGACACTATGGAGAATAATAAACTGCGTGAAAGAGGCGATGTGGGAAAACAGGAACCTTTCCTTGTACAAACACCAAGCAATCACGGAAAAAGAATGCCAAAAACTTGTTTTCACTAAAATGTTCTCTTACATGTGCATAGACACCCATAGATTTGGACAAGAGTGGGCAAAGGAAACCTGGAAAATCAGGAGTTGGTCTGGATGGGTAAAATGAGAAATCTTGATGGAAAACCACCAAAGATAGCCTGATGCGCTTCTTTGAGAATGGTTAAATGTACAGCACCCAAATATAAGGGACTGCTTAAAATGTAAACCTGACAAATATTTTAAATAAAGTATATTTTTACAAAAAAATAAAAATAACGAGAAGCTGCCACACCAAGGTAAATATAAGAAATGAAGAATTTGTAATCTAATTTAGAAGAGTTGGATCGTTGAAAATGATACTGTCTTACTTGGATCCTAATTCAAACTCGCGTAATATGAAGGAGGGAATAATGTCATGGTCAATGTATGGATATCTCTTACTATGCTACTTAATGGTGGGTGTTGCCAGCACATATTATATGAACGAGTACAGTGAGGCTCGTTGTTGATTGCCGAAAATTACCCAATTAATTTTAGCTTGTTTTGTTAACTAGATTTTTTAATTCCAGGTTACCTCCGTTCTTGATTTGCTGCTAAATAGAATGCTTTGCGAGAAGTTGTCCCTCCAGCGATAAATACATGATTGCTACAAGCTAAAAGTTCAACAAAACAGACTTGCACAGTGTTAAGTAGCGGGCCCTGGGCCCACTGGCTAAAGAGACACTGACACTAGTGACATCACAGTCGAGGTGCGAAATATGGATTCCGAGAGGGAAGGCTGAGGCCCGAGTACCAATTTACTAAATATCTCTGGAGGAGCAGGAAGAGGTGCAGTACCACTGGCAGTCCCCAGAGGTCCCTGTAGAGTCTGAATAGGGCTGCACGGACACAGTACCGCAGGCTGTCCCCAGAGGGCCCTGTAGAGTTCTATAGCAGCAGCTACACTGGTGATCGCAATAAAGGCCTGGGGCCTCATTTATGAGGCTGTGCGTCACTTTTACGCCGCCGGTGCGTCACTTTTTGTGACGCACCAGTGGCGTAAAAAATGCACCTTGTTGTGCCATATTTACAAAGTGACGCATCTAGTTAGATGCGTCACTTTGTAAACCCCTGCGCCACATTATACCAGCATCAGGTATAATGTGTGGAAAGGGGGGCGTATTGACGCAAGAAAGGGTCGTAGAAGTGACGCAGTGAAATCTATGAGATTTCACTGCGTCACTTTTAGGGCGCCGTTGCGTCAAAATCTTGCGCCTGCCTCACAGCAGGTGTAAAACTGACGCAGGCCCTTTCACATGGGGCTTGCCCCATGTGAAAGGATGCATTGCTGGAGTTGCGTCACTTTTGTGACACACTCCAGCAATGCGTCACTTTTGCGCTTAAAGATACGTCAGAAATACTGACGTATCTGTAACTCCTTGCAACATGATGCGTCATACATTAAATATGACGCATCAGGAATGTCGCAAGGAGTGCGCACTACTGAGAAGTGAAGCATCGCTGCTTTCACGAAGCGATGCGTAATTTCTCATAAATGAGGCCCCAGCTCTCTGCTTTTATATATATATATATATATATATATATATATATATATATATATATATATATATATATATATATATATATATATATATATATATATATATATATATATATATATATATATATATATATATATGTATATATATATATATATATGATAGCAATATAATGTCCACTTATTCTGCCGAACTCTTCCTGATGGGTGCCTCCTTCGTGCGAGTGGCATGTACTTGTATTATGGTTCAACAAGTCTGTCCCTGCTTTAAGGAACAATTCCGGAGCACACTGTGGGTATATGAAGTCCTTTAATTCACCCAGCATGACGCGTTTCGTCTCTACTGACTTCCTCAGATGCTGTTCGGTGAGTAAGGAAACCAAGTTTTTAAGGTTCTTTTAAAAGCAAGTTTGGGCTCCTCCTTTCTAGTGTTCAGCGAGGAAGGACTACAATGGAATAGCAGTCCCTCAGTGTTTCTTGCCGCCATCTTGGAGTGTATGTCCCTGTGTTCCTCATTACCATAATGGTGTTTGTGGCAATGTTCGTTCTTATGAGTGCGCTTTCATGCTTTGTTGGGAAAAGACATAACACTCCGACCACGTTGTTTCACTGGGAGGTTGATTCTGGAGCCATGCTTTTTAACCCATTACATCTGCCGCTTCACGATATTCCGAATCTGAGAGTGCCGGTATAAGTAATCGGCACTCTGACATGTCGTCATGTTCCAACTTCTCGTTAGCAGATACTTCGTATCCTAGGCAGCGGCGGTTCCGGCAGAATTATACTCATGATAGCAGTACAATGTCCACTTATTCTGCCGAACTCTTCCTGATGGGTGCCTCCTTCGTGCAAGTGGCATGCACGTGTATTATGGTTCAACAAGTCTGTCCCTGCTTTAGCCCCTTCCATGCTGATGACGGATCGGTTCCGTCATCAGCATCGGTTGAGCTGTGCTGATGACGGAACCGTTCCGTCATGACTCCGCCCGCGCAAGGCGGAGTCAGCACAGGCGGAAAATACGCCCCGCACGGAAGGGGTTAAGGAACAATTCCGGAGCACACTGTGGGTATATGAAGTCCTCATAAAAACTTGGTTTCCTTACTCACCGAACAGCATCTGCTGCGGGGGCCCTGAAGCCTATTTGCTCCCGGACGACGTCGGGACGGGCTGCTAGTATATATATATATATATGTATATATATATATATATGTATATTTATATATATATATATATATTATATATGTATTATATATATATATATATATATTATATATATATTATATACTAGCAGCCCGTCCCGACGTTGTCCGGGAGCAAATAGGCTTCAGGGCCCCCGCCCGCCCCGACGTTGTCCGTGGGTCCACCGGAGCCTTCCTCCATATATTGCAGTATTATACCTCTATGTTTACTTTGTATGCTTTTGTAACCTGCACACGCCCATCTTTCCTTCTATACCTCTATGTTTACTTTTGACGCTTTTGTAACCTGCACACGTAACTTTTTCTTCCTGTAATGCACCGTTTGGCTCATTTTTGTAATGCTCAGTTTGCTTCCTCTTGCTCACGATTGTCTTTTTTTGCTTTATTTTTCCGCCGCTCACGTTTCTCCCCGCTTGTCCGCCGCTCCTCACCGCCTGTCCGCCGCTCCTCGCCGCCTGTACGCCGCTTCTCCTCGCTCCATGTCCGCCGGTTCTCCTAGCGCTCCTGGACGCCGCTCCTCCCTGCGCTCCTCACGTCAGCACGCACGTCTAGGCCGGCGCTTCTTCCAAGTGACTAATTTTTTTTTCCGGTACATTTTTTAAATAACGTATATTTATTAAGTTTATATAGCCTATATCCATCTGCACACCCTGACGATTACAACGATGTATCGGGTGTGTGGATTGGCGCTGTGGTTCCCGAGTTTACCCGCCTCAAAGGTTCAAAGTTCTTCCTTTATAATAGTAGTATAGATATATATAACTATATATATATACTAGCAGCCCGTCCCGACGTTGTCCGGGTATGAATTGCTGCCGGCTAGTAGTATATTGTTTTGTATGATTTCGTTTTGATAGCATTTCTTATCTGTGACAGGCCTGTGAAACGCTCCGATTCACAGTACACTGCTGATGCACTTAAGAGTGCGCGTTCAGTAGTGTGTGAACTCGAGTTTCTCTACTTTATTTTTCATTGCAATATTATATAGCGCGTACTCGACAACATGGCATGAGCACAATTTACATTACAGAAGAACACATTCATTTGTGGTAGGCACAGGGAGACAAAGCGATTTGCCTGGAATCACAGGATGTTGAGCTGATGCCGAGATTCGAACGTAGCTTCCCAGCTCTAAAGTTCGCAATTCTAGAACTTCTGGCGGGAGGTGTGTCTAAAAGTGTATGTCGGTGCTGGCTATCAATGAGAGAGACCTATGCATTTTTCAAATCAGTGGTGAAAAAAATATGAGTATGTTGCTGGAGATGTGAGCAGCCGTGCCACCAATGTACTTACTGGGGGAGGGTAAACACCCATTATTCCGCAACTTTCTTTCCGCATACCATCACTCCGCATACTTTCATTACGAAAGTACCATGACTCCGCAATGCCATTATAACGCATGGCATTACATTTTATATGCTTTTACCACGCATACATTTACAACGAAATTTGTTGTAAATGCATGAATGATAAAAGCATTTTTTTTAAATCTATACTACTATTATAAAGAGAGAACTTGCACCTTTTGGCCAGGTAAACTCGGAGACCACAGCACCAATCACAACACCCAATACGGCGTTGGAAAGGGCAGTTGCAGCAGAAGGACATAGGCTATGCAGACGCCCACCATAGACATTTAAAATGTAAAAGAACCGTGCCAGCAAAGTAGTCCCTTGTGGGCGTGTCTGCATTGTGCTGTGGGTGTGTGCTGGGGGCGTGACAATCGCTGGGGGCATTCCGTCACAAGTGTTGTTTTTTCTTCCCAGGTTCTATACATTCCTGCTCCCTTTAAATAGTAATTCAGTGGAGGTCCCATTCTCTTAGAACCACCCCAAGCACAGTTATGGGCAAAAATACAACTAAAAGGCCCTGCAAAGCATTATGGGATAAGCTTAGCATAATTTTTAGCATTCATGAAAGGGTTTCAATGTTTTTGAATTTTACTCATCAGGGACATCTTGGGACGTCGAGGTGAACTGCAGCTTGATGTATAATATTTTAAATGCTATTGTATTTGCCTCTACAGGGACTTCTAGGGACATGAGGTGAACTGCAGCTTGATGTGTAATATTTTAAATGCTATTGCATTTGCCTCATCAGGGACATCTAGGGACCATGAGGTGAACAGCAGCTTGATGTGAAATATTTTAAATGCTATTGCATTTGCCTCATCAGGGACATCTAGGGACCATGAGGTGAACTGCAGCTTGATGTATAATATTTTAAATGCTATTGCATTTGCCTCTTGGAGACAACTGGGGAATACGAAGTGAACTGCAGCTTTTTGTAGAATTATTTGGATACTATAATATTCACTTCCCACTGCTAATCTCGTCCCATAATGGTTTGCAGGGGCTTGATCTCAAAATCATCACCTCTCTCACTGCTTGCTGGAGGCTAATTTCACTTTTATGAAATGACTATATGCATTTTAGCATGTAGAAATACTTGTTATTTTACCTTGATTATATGAGGTTTCTGTTTTAATAATTGGAAATCTGACAGAACGAAATATTGCGGATTTATTGTACCAAGTTCGCGCCAATTCCGCCCACCCCTACTTTAAATACCCCTGCACCCCATAATCATAACCCACCTTACTCTATAAAATACCCCAACACCCTTAAACACTAACCCATCTTAACCCTATAAATCTACCCTGTACCCCAAAACCAAAACCTATCCCTAAACCCTAAAAATAGCCCTGTACCCCAAAACCAAAACCTAGCCCTGACCCTATAAATACCCCTGTACCTCAAAACCCAAACATACCCCTGAACCTTAAAAATAGCCCTGTACCCCAAAACCCAAACCTACCCCTGAACCCTAAAATACCCCTGTACCCCAAAACCCAAACCTAGCCCATAACCCTTAAAATACCCCTGTACCCCAAAACCCAAACCTACCCCTGAACCCAAAAAATACCCCTGTACCCCAAAACCCAAACCTAGCCCAGAACCCTAAAATACCCCTGTATCCCAAAACCCAAACCTAGCCCTGAACCCTAAATATACCCCTGTACCCCAAAACCCAAACCTAGCCCTGAACCCTTAAAATACCTCTGTACCCCAAAACCCAAACCTACCCCTGAACCCTAAAAATACCCCTATACCCCAAAACCCAAACCTAGCCAGGAACCCTAAAAATACCCCTGTACCCCATAACCCAAAACTATATCTGAACCATTAAAATACACAAACACCCCAAAACATATACCTCAGTACCCCAAAAACATACACCCCTATACCCATACTTGCCTTATCCAAACATTTTAAAAAAACATTCTTTTACCATTCATGCATTTACAACGAAATTCGTTGTAAATGTATGCGTGGTAAAAGCATAAAAAATGTAATGCCATGCGTTATAATGGCATTGCGGAGTCATGGTACTTTCATAATGAAAGTATGCGGAGTGATGGTCTGCGGAAAGAAAGTTGCGGAATAATGTGTGTTTACCCTACCCCGGTAAGTACATTGGTGGCACGGCAGCCCACATCTCCAGCAACATACTCATATTTTTACACCACCGATTTGAAAAATGCACAGGTCTCTCTCATTGATGGCCAGCACCGACATACACTTTTAGACACACCTCCCGCCACAAGTTCTAGAATTGCGAACTTTAGAGCTGGGGAGCTACGTTCGAATCTCGGCATCAGGTCAACATCCTGTGATTCCAGGCAAATTGGTTTGTCTCCCCGTGCCTACCACAAATGAATGTGTTCTTCTGTAATGTAAATTGTGCTCATGCCATGTTGTCGAGTTCGTGCTATATAATATTGCAAGGAAAAATAAAGTAGGGAAACTGGAGTTCACACACTACTGAATGCGCACTCTTAAGTGCATCAGCAGTGCACTGTGAATCGGAGCGTTTCACAGGCCTGTCACAGTTAAGAAATGCTATCAAAACGAAATCCTACAAAACAATATACTACTGGCCGGCAGCAATTCATACCCGGACAACGTCGGGACGGGCTGCTAGTGTTTGGATAAGGTAAGTATGGGTATAGGGGTATATGTTTTGGGGTACTGAGGTATATGTTTTGGAGTGTTTGGGTATTTTAAGGGTTCAGATATAGTTTTGGGTTATGGGGTACAGGGATAGTTTTAGGGTGTAGGGATAGGTATGGGTTTTGTGGTACAGGGGTATTTTTAGGGTTCAGGGCTAGGTTTGGGTTTTGGGGTACAGGGTTATTTTTAGGGTTCAGGGCTAGGTTTGGGTTTTGGGGTACAGGGGTATTTTTAGGGTTCAGGGGTAGGTTTGGGTTTTGGGGTACAGGAGTATTTTAAGGGTTCAGGGCTAGGTTTGGGTTTTGGGGTACAGGGGTATTTTAGGGTTCAGGGGTAGGTTTGGGTTTTGGGGTACAGGGGTATTTTTAGGGTTCAGGGGTAGGTTTGGGTTTTGAGGTGCAGGGGTATTTATAGGGTTCAGGGCTAGGTTTTGGTTTTGGGGTACAGGGGTATTTTTATGGTTTAGGGATAGGTTTGGGTTTTGGGGTACAGGGTATATTTATAGGGTTGAGATGGGTTAGTGTTTAAGGTTGTTGTGGTATTTTAAGGAGAGGGTGGGTTATGATTATGGGGTGCAGGGGTATTTAAAGGGAGCAGGGTGGACACCCAGAGCTGGAATGTACAGAACCTGGGAAGAAAAAACAATGAAATATTGGGCACAACGCTCGCTTTTTTTTCCGTAATCCCGCGCCCCGCACACACCCACGCCCCCAGACAACGCCCACATGCAAAACCTGCAGTTGATGGACAGAATGCAGAGCAATGTCATACATTCACCTCAGTACAGAGATCTGGCCCTAAATTCATCATTTGTTTGCACTCCACACCACCCCAGTCCAGACATGGCCATATGCAAATCAGCCTTGACCCTGTGCCTCATGGGAACAGTCCAGCCTGAACTGCCAAGCCATGTCTTCCCTGGACCGGAATCAAACATCCTAGAACCGGTTTCTGGCTATCCGCTGTCTTCAGCCAGGATAGCTTGACTCCAGTGGTGTGGAGAGCACAGGACTCACATCTGAGCATACCCTTCCAACTCGGGTGACAATTGCAAAACCAACAATTGATGGACAGAATGCAGAACATTGTCATACATTCACCCCAGTACAGAAATCTGGGCCTAAATCCATAGTTTTACTGCACTCCATACCACCCCAGTACAGACATGGCCATATGGAAATCAGCCTTGACCCTGTGCCTCATGGGAACAGTCCAGCCCGAACTGCCACGCCATGTCTTCCCCTGGACCGGAATCAAGCATCCTAGGACCGGTTTCTTGCTATCAGTTGTCTTCAGCCAGGATAGCGTGACTCCAGTGGTGTGGAGAGCACGGGACTCACGTCTGAGCATACCCTTCCCACGCAGGGTGACAAATGCTAAACTAACAGTTGATGGACAGAATGCAGTACAATGCCATACATTCACCCCAGTACAGATATCTGGGCCAAAATCCATCATTTTTTCGTACTCCACACCACCCCAGTTCAGACATGGCCTTATACAAATCAGCCTTGACACTGTGCCTCATGGGAACAGCCCAGCCCGACCTGCCAATCCATGTCTTCCCTGGACCAGAATCAAGCATCCTAGGACTGGTTTTTTTTTTTTTTTTTTGTAAAAATATACTTTATTTAAAATTATTTGTCAGGTTTACATTTTAAGCAGTCCCTTATATTTGGGTGCTGTACATTTAACCATTCTCAAAGAAGTGTATTAGGCTATCTTTGGTGGTTTTCCATCAAGATTTCTCATTTTACCCATCCAGACCAACTCCTGATTTTCCAGGTTTCCTTTGCCCACTCTTGTCCAAATCTATGGGTGTCTATGCACATGTAAGAGAACATTTTAGTGAAAACAAGTTTTCGGCATTCTTTTTCCGTGATTGCTTGGTGTTTGTACAAGGAAAGGTTCCTGTGTTCCCACATCGCCTCTTTCACACAGTTTATTATTCTCCATAGTGTCCTTTCTTTATTTGCATTGCAATTCATGCCCAACCCATATAGAACCAGTTCATAGGACAGGGATGCCTGTCCTGTTAATTCTTTAATGAGCTGTCCCATTGCCTTCCACATGCTTTGTGCTCCGCCGCAGTTCCAAATGAAGTGCTTCTGGCTATCAGCTGTCTTCACCCAGGATAGCTTGACTCCAGTGTTGTGGAGAGCATGGGACTCACGTCTGAGCATACCCTTCCCACTCGGGGTGACAAATGCAAAAACAACAGTTGATGGACAGAATGCAGAACAATGTCATACATTCACCCCAGTACAGAGATCTGGGCCTAAATACATCGTTTTTTTGCACTCCACACCACCCCAGTTCAGACATGGCCCCGCCCGCCCCGACGTTGTCCGTGGGTCCCCCGGAGCCTTCCTCCATATATTGCAGTATTATACCTCTATCAGACCCTCCAGCTTATCGCGATTTCGCGATTTGCAAAAAAATCGCGAAATCGGCCGATCTAGGGAAATGCCGCGATATTTGCCAAAAAGCCCGCGAAATTTGCCGTTTCCGCCTTAGATTTCGCGGCGAGGAGGTCGAGGGGGGTCTGACTAGGTCGCAAAAATGCATCACATGATTGCGTGGTGCACCACGGCAGGCTCGGTAGTGATTTAAATGTGATCAAGGGTTTTAACTGCACCCTCTTCTGCAGCCGGATATTAGGGGGCCTGATGGAGGATTCTTAATAATGCTGCGGGTGATAATGTCTCGCCTGCTGGGAGCAGACAAAGCCTTTGTTGGCCCAACAGGCGAGCTTCCGGCTCCGAGCAGCGCGTCCACGTCCAGGTTGTAATGGAAGCGCCTAAATAAACCCAGGATGGCTTCGAACGGCAGAACAGCTGCTTTTGTTTTTTGTTTCCATTTCAGAAGCGAGGCAATCGGAGGAGTGATATTGGGAGCTCATTTGTAAGGGGTGGCAAACGAGGCTGGAAACATTAAGCATTGGCAAGCAGTTTGTAGCACCCGGGGGAGGGATAGGCAGTAGTTGTCATATGGAAAGGGGGGGGGGGGGGGGGGTAACGAGATACAAAACAGGGAGAGGTGGGGAGAGAGAATGGAGGGAGAGACACAGGAAACAGAAACAAGAAGAGGGGATGAGTTACAGAGCGGGGTGGGGAGGGGAGAGGGGGAAGAGAAGGAAGTGAGGATAAAGAGAGGGTATGAGATACAAAATGGGAGAGGGCGAAGTGAGGGGAAAGAGTGGAGGGAGAGAGGAAAGGGAAACAGAGAGCGGGAGAGGGGGTGAGAATGAGAGAAGGGAGGGAGAGGATTGGTGAGGGGAACAAGGGGAATTGAGGAGAAAGAGAGAGAGGGTAAGAGATACAGAGCTAGGGGGTAGTGCGGAAAAGGAGAGTGGAGGGAGAGAAAGAGGAAACGGAATCAGAGAGGGAGAGAGAGAAAGGAAAAAGAAACAGAAGGAGATGGGGTGCGACATATGGAGGACGGGGTGAGGAGAAAGAAGGGAATAGAGAGGAAAGAGAATCAGAGAGCGAGAGAGTGATGTGAGAAAGAGAGGGAGGGATAGAGGTGAATGAGGGAGAGAGAGGGAAAGAAAGGGCAGTGAGAAAGATCAGTGAGAGTGAGAAGGAGAGAGGTCAGTGAGGGACAGGGTAAGGAGAGAGAGAAAAAAGGAGTGGGAGAGAAAGCGAGAGAGATAATTGGGAAAAAGAGGTGGGAGAGCAGCGAGAGAGAAGCAGGAGATAAGCACAACCGAGGTGAAGGTAAGGCAGGGGAAGGAAAGAAGATAAGGAGGAGAGAGGAGTTGGAAAATGGGGAGAGCGAAGAAGCAAAGAGAAGGTGTGGGTGATAGGAAGGGGACATGAAGGAAAGAGAGGCGGGCGAGAGAGGGGGAGAGTGTGGAGGGAGGGGAGAAAGGCGGTGATAAGAAAGAGATAGAGAAAAGCGAAAGAGGGAGACAGACAGAAATGTGGGAGAGAGAATGGAGAGAGAGGACAGGGAGAAAGAGAGGAAGAGAGCGGTCGAAGATGAGGGAGTGAGGAAACAGAAGGGGAAGAGAGAAGAGGGCACGAGAGCGGGTAGAAAGGAGAGAGATGGTAGAAGATGTGTGTGGGGGTGTGTGCGTGTGCGCGTGTGCTTCATGTTGTTAAATAACTAAAAAAAGTACGATATTTGTGTTTGTTGTGGGAAAAATGGCCACATAAAATGCCGCAAAATTGCCGCTAAATTTCCATTTTTGTGCCGCTAAATTTGCTAATTCATGCCGCTATATCCTGGGGGGTCTGCTCTATGTTTACTTTGTATGCTTGTGTAACCTGCACACGTCCATTTTTCCTCCTATACCTCTATGTTTACTTTTGACGCTTTTGTAACCTGCACACGTAACTTTTTCTTCCTGTAATGCACCGTTTGGCTCACTTTTGTAATGCTCAGTTTGCTTCCTCTTGCTCACGATTGTCTTTTTTTGCTTCATTTTTTCGCCGCTCACCGTTTCTCCCCGCCTGTCCGCCGCTCCTCACCGCTTGTCCGCTGCTCCTCGCCGCCTGTACGCCGCTCCTCCCCGCTCCATGTCTGCCGGTCCTCCTCGCGCTCCTGGACGCCGCTCCTCCCTGCGCTCCTCACGTCGGCACGCACGTCTAGGCCGGCGCTTCTTCCAAGTGACTACTTTTTTTTTCCGATACATTTTTTAAATAACGTATATTTATTAAGTTTATATAGCCTATGTCCATCTGCACACCCTGACGATTACAACGATGTATCAGGTGTGTGGATTGGCGCTGTGGTTCCCGAGTTTACCCGCCTCAAAGGTTCAAAGTTCTTCCTTTATAATAATAGTATAGATATATATATAACTCTATATATATATATATAGATAGATAGATATAAATAGATATATATACATATATATATATGTATATATATATCTATATATATATTTATATATATATAGATATATATACATATATATATGTATATATATATATATATGTATCTATATATATATATATACATATATATATATATATGTGTATATATATATATCCATACTAATATAATAAAGAGAGAGCCCAAACCTTTGAGGCGGGTAATCTCAGGAACCACAGCACCAATCACAACACCCAAAACATAGTTGGAAAGGGCAGTTGCAGCAGAAGGACATAGACTATGCAGACGCCCACCACATACATTTAAAAAGTAAAAGAACCGTGCCAGCAAAGTAGTCCCTTGTGGGCGTGTCTGCGTTGTGCTGTGGGTTTGTGCTGGGGTGGGGGGGGCGTGACAAATGCTGGGGGCGTGTGGTACGTTCCGCCATTCGGGCTGGACTGTTCCCATGAGGCACAGGGTCAAGGCTGATTTGCATATGGCCATGTCTGAACTGGGGTGGTGTGGAGTGCAAAAAAACGATGTATTTAGGCCCAGATCTCTGTACTGGGGTGAATGTATGACATTGTTCTGCATTCTGTCCATCAACTGTTGTTTTTGCATTTGTCACCCCGAGTGGGATGGCTATGCTCAGACGTTAGTCCCATGCTCTCCACACCACTGGAGCCAGGCTGTTCTGGCTGATAGCCAGAAATCATCAAGGATGTTTCAGTCCAGGCGGTGGAGCTTGCAATGTTCCCATGAGGCACAGGGTCAAGGCTGATTTGCAAATGGCCATGTCTGAACTGGGGTGGAGTGCAATAAAAATGATGGTGATCGGTCCAGATCTCTGCATCGCATTCTGTCCATCAACTGTTGTTTTTGTGTTGTGCCTTTCATGCCATATCTCATATGGTTGGCTGGACTGTGGGCGAGCTTTGTGCCAAATATTTCATTGTTTTTTCTTCTCAGGTTCTGTACATTCCAGCTCCAGGTGTCCACCCTGCTCCATTTAAATACCCATGCACCCCATAATCAAAACCCACTCGTACTCCTTAAAATACCCCAACACCCATAAACACTAACCCATCTTAACCCTATAAATATACCCTGTATCCCAAAACGCAAACCTATCCCTAAACCCTAAAAATACCCCTGTACCTCAAAACCCAAACCTACCCCTGAACCCTAAAAATACCCCTGTACTCCAAAACCCAAACCTAGCCCTGAACCCTAAAAATACCACTGTACCCCAAAGCCCAAACCTACCCCTGAACCCGAAAATACCCCTGTACCCCAAAACCCAAACCTAGCCCTGAACCCTTAAAATACCCATGTACCCCAAAACCCAAACCTACCCCCGAACCCTAAAATACCCATGTACCCCAAAACCCAAACCTAGCCCTGAACCCTAAAAATACCCCTGTACCCCAAAGCCCAAAACTAGCCCTGAACCCTTAAAATACCCCTATACCCCAAAACTACCCCTGAACCCTAAAATACCCGTATACTCCAAAACCCAAACCTAGCCCTGAACCCTAAAAATACGACTGTACCCCAAAACCCATACCTATGCCTAAACGCTAAAACTACCCCTGTACCCCATAACCCAAAACTATATCTGAACCCTTAAAATACCCAAACACCCCAAAACATATACCTCAGTACCCCAAAACACATACCCCTATACCCATACTTACCTTATCCAAACATTAAAAAAAACATGCTTTTACCATTCATGCATTTACAACGAATTTCGTTGTAAATGTATGCGTGGTAAAAGCATATAAAATGTAATGCCATGCGCTATAATGGCATTGTGGAGTCATGGTACTTTCATAATGAAAGTATGCGGAGTGATGGTCTGCGGAAAGAAAGTTGCGGAATAATGGGTGTTTACCGGCCCCCGGTAAGTACATTGGTGGCACGGCGGCCCACATCTCCAGTAACATACTCATATTTTTTCACCACCGATTTGAAAAATGCACAGGTCTCTCTCATTGATGGACAGAACCGACAAACACTTTTAGACACACCTCCCGCCACAAGTTCTAGAATTGCGAACTTTAGAGCTGGGGAGCTACGTTCGAATCTCGGCATCAGGTCAACATCCTGTGATTCCAGGCAAATTGCTTTGTCTCCCCGTGCGTACCACAAATTAATGTGTTGTTCTGTAATGTAAATTGTGCTCATGCCATGTTGTCGAGTTCGCTCTATATAATATTGCAAGGAAAAATAAAGTAGGGAAACTCGAGTTCACACACTACTGAATGCGCAATCTTATGTGCATCAGCATTGCACTGTGAATCGGAGCGTTTCACATGCCTGTCACAGATAAGAAATGCTATCAAAACGAAATCCTACAAAACAATATACTACTGGCCGGCAGCAATTCATACCCGGACAACGTCGGGACGGGCTGCTAGTCTATATATATATTTCAAAGCAGAGAGCTGGCCTTTATTGCGATCACCTGTGTAGTTGCTGCTATAGAACTCTACAGGGACCTCTGGGGACTGCCAGAGGTACTGCACCTCGTCTTGCTCCTCCAGAGATATTTAGTAAATTGTTACTCGGCCTCGGCCTTCCCTCGCGGAATCCATATTTCGCACCTCGACTGTGATGTCACTAGCGTCAGTGTCTCTTTAGCCAGTGGGCCCAGGGCCCGCTACTTAACACTGTGCAAGTCTGTTTTTTTGAACTTTTAGCTCGTTGCAATCATTGATTTACCGCTGGAGGGACAACTCCTCGCAAAGCATTCTATTTAGCAGCAAATCTAGAACGGAGGTAACCTGGAATTAAAAAATCCAGTTAACAAAACAAGCTAAAATTAATTGGGCACTTTTCAGCAATCAACAACGAACCTCACTGTACTCGTTTATATAACTTCTGCTGGCAACACCCACCATTGAGTAGTATAGTAAGGCATCCATAAATAGACCGTGACATTAATTCACACTACTTATTTAAACGAGTTTCTTATCTAGATCCTAAAACCACATTATCATTTCTCAATGCTCCAACCGTTCTACCTTAGAACAGAATTTTTTTTTTTTTTCCCCTTGCCAACTCCTAGAGCCGGCCACTACCCCCTGAAGTCAATCAAAGTGCCAATTGCCGAAGCCAAAATCATGCTCGAGAGCATCATCCACGAAACCGCAGACGAAGGCATCTCAGCCAAGGGATTGTGAAGCCATCTTGCCGGTCAGTCGGCTTTTACCGCCGAATCCCGACTTTCAAGCCCCACAACCCCCATTTCATGCTCGAGAAAATCATTTGCAATATTGCATGCAAATGAAGCATCTCAGCCGTTACGACATCTCCCCACCCCCCGGCCCATCAAGCACATCTCAGACTGCACCTGATTTAGCCAAAGGACAGAGAAGCGTCGGATACTACACCCAGCGGGAGAACCACCTTCGTGATCATGGTGTCTCCCCTGCCTCTTTCATACCCTTCATTTACAATGATGTGGCTGCGTCTTTTTATAAGAAACCTTCTAGTCCATATATGGAAAGAGCAATTTCACGTGTAGCGCTAAAAAATACCTACTTTTAATAGGTCCCCTTTAATATATTAATTGTTGATTGAAATGGAAAGGAGTAAAAGATCTGAGGGTACTAAAATAAGTTAATATTGACAATTTAACAAAGAAAAAAAAGAAAAGAAGTCCATGGCATTGCACAGAAAATATGCAAATATTAGTTCCTCGGCCACGCCCTGCTTGAGATCCGACAAACCAAACACCTCACTGGTTTAGAATGGATCGCCATTGGTTTGGACGTCACTGGAATGAGAGGCGTGGCGTCCATGCTGGATCGGGTTGAAAGACTTAAAACCGGGAAGATATTTTGCAAGCAAGCAGCCATGACAGATTGGGGTAAAATGTCGGCCTTGACAG
Organism: Lissotriton vulgaris; assembly: GCF_964263255.1. Classification (NCBI taxonomy): domain Eukaryota; kingdom Metazoa; phylum Chordata; class Amphibia; order Caudata; family Salamandridae; genus Lissotriton; species Lissotriton vulgaris. Next base: position 280,094,172 of record NC_141685.1, on the reverse strand, counting down.
AATGACGATAAAGTTGTCTCGCGCACATGTCTGAGGAGCTCTTTTTCCGCCGAACAACTAACTGCTCTCAGCAGTCCGTCCAACTTTATTATGTTTCTAGCAGGAGGGTTCAGGACAACTATCTAAAAGAACAGATGTAATTTCTCTGTATTCTAATGAGGGTTTACTTAATGCCTCTATATTTTGCACCAGGTCCTGATGAGACCCACTGATTCACTCTTAAATCGGTAAAAACATTGGGGCATATTACCAGGCAAATGCAATAGCATTTAAAATCAATAGCATTTAAAATATTATACATCAAGCTGCAGTTCACCTCGTCGTCCCAAGATGTCCCTGATGAGTAAAATTAAAAAAACATTGAAACCCTTTCATGAATGCTAAACATTATGCTAAGCTTATCCCATAATGCTTTGCAGGGCCTTTTAGTTGTATTTTTGCCCATAATTGTGCTTGGGGTGGTTATAAGAGAATGGGACCTCCACTGAATTACTATTTAAAGGGAGCAGGAATGTATAGAACCTGGGAAGAAAAAACAACACTCGTGACGGAATGCCCCCCCGCGATTGTCACGCCCCCAGCACACACCCACAGCACAATGCAGACACGCCCACAAGTGACTACTTTGCTGGCACGGTTCTTTTACATTTTAAATGTATATGGTGGGCGTCTGCATAGCCTATGTCCTTCTGCTGCAACTGCCCTTTCCAACGCTGTATTGGGTGTTGTGATTGGTGCTGTGGTTCCCGAGTTTACCTGGCCAAAAGGTGCAAGTTCTCTCTTTATAATAGTAGTATAGATATATATGTATATATATATATATACATACATATATATATATATATATATATATATATATATATATATATATATATATATATATATATATATATATATATATATATATATTTCAAGCTCCGCAACTCTGCTACCGGGAACCGGCAGCAGAAAGCAACAAGACGGCACTCGCAGCAGGTATAAACCAAGTCCGGTTTATTTAGCGCAAAAAGAATAGGATCAGACGCGTTTCAGCACTTGCCTTCGTCAGTGTCAGCTGGCGTCGGCAGTGCAGCAATAGATAAGGCAGAATTCATTGAAACAAAGAAAGGTTCAAAAGGTCAAATGAAAGCGCCATCTTATAACGATGAAATCGCGCTATTTACAATTTACATTTCACATTATCCTTAACAAGCAATGAAAGTAAATGAACTGAAGATTCATAAACATTCTATAGTCGTGTTAGTAACTGATTGAGCCCTGGATGGGCTAATTAAACACAAATTCTTACTACAGTAAAAATATATTCATTGCTTTCCTCATCATATCGTGTTATTGGTATACAGTAGAGATAACACAATCCCCATAAGTTCTTAGTCTATGGTAATAATTGAGGCCTGGATGGCCATACACACAAATACCAATATTAACCACACAACATAAACCCTAACTAAAGGAAAGGGGTGTGGAGTGGGGGGGTGTTGTTCTTCTGAGACCAAATGATAACTACGCCTTATGTAAAGTGAACGAAGAAAATTACTACAGACAGTAACGTGGTTCAGAAACAAGTAGAAGTGTTCATAGGTGTGATAGTAACTCCTCCCCTGCATTAAGTCCTCCTGGTGACTTCGTTTGGAGGTCGATAATATACCGAGACTCCAGACGTCTGAGTCGCCTCTTTAAGTCTCCACCCCTAACATCTTGAGGGATGCAGTCTAAGCTGAAAAAGCTGAGTTTTGTCCTGTCACTGTTGTGGTGGCTAGCAAAATGCCGGGCCATTGGATAATTCTCATCCTTATTCGCAATGGCTCGTTGGTGCTCCAAGATTCTCAACTTTACTGCTTTCGTGGTGCTTCCTACGTACATCCGTCCGCAGGGGCACTTCAGACAGTATACCACGAATGTGGTTGAACAAGTAATAAACTTGTTGATTTTAATTTTTGAGTCCCTGTGTGGCACTTGATAGCTCAATACCCTCTGGCTGTTACTGCAGGCTTTGCATTTCCCGCACGGGTACGAGCCATGCATCGACTGCAGTTCTCCTTTAGTTCTGCCCTTTGGTAGGTGGCTAGTGACTAGTGTGTCTTTTAAAGATCTTAATCTCCTGAAGGTAATCATGGGGTGTTGTTGTAGATCTTTTCCGATTACATTATCAGATTTTAAGATCCCCCAATTCTTAGCCATGATGGCTCTAACCTTATTAGCTGCCACTGAATAGTTAGTGATCAATCTAATGATACCACTTCCTTCTTTAGGGCTGCCTGTCTTCTTATCCTGTAGGAGGGTATCTCTGTTGACTTTCTCTGCCTTTTTCTCAGCTTGAAGGAGGGTAGATACGGAGTAGCCGCGAGATTTAAAGCGTTTCACACTTTGTTGAGCGGCCTCTGTGTAATCTCTCTCCAGAGAACTGTTGCGCTTGATCCTCAACAGTTCCCCGTAGGGGATACTTTTAACCAGGGAGGTCGGGTGGCTGCTGCGTCCGTGGAGGACAGAGTTACCCGCCGTCTCTTTTCTAAAGAGGGCGGTCTGGATTTTGCCTGCATCAACGAAAACTCTGAGATCTAAATAGTTAACCTCACTCTTGCTTATTGTACAGGTGAAATGCAGGTTAAGGTCATTCTGGTTCAGAATCTTAATATAATCCATAGCTGAGTGTTCCGACCCCTTCCAAATAAGGAAGAGGTCGTCGATATACCTCCTCCAGCATATCACCTTCTCCACCCAAGGGGTTTTATCGTCTGCCCAGGCCACCTGCTTCTCCCACCAGCCCACGAAAAGGTTCGCGTAGCTGGGGGCGAAGCAGGTTCCCATCGCAGTCCCCCTTACTTGCCTATATCGTTGGTTCTGAAAAACAAAAATATTGTTATTCAAGCAAAACGATATGAAGTCCAAAATCATCTGGCTGTGTTGCAAGTAGCGGGCGGGTCGCAGATTCAGGAATGTCTTAACAGCTGCAATACCATCATGATGACTGATGCTCGTGTAGAGGCTCGAGATGTCCATAGTGATCATCAGGAAATCCTCCTCCCACTCCACGTTTTGTATCTGCCTCAAGAAATCCTTAGAGTCCTTAGTATAGGAGCTCAGTTCGGTAACCCAAGGTGCCAGGAATGAGTCGATAAACTTCGACATATTCTCAGTTAGCCCACCTATGGATGACACGATGGGCCTCCCTGGTGGTTGCGTGGAGTGTTTATGAATCTTGGGGAGGTGATAAAAACTCGGTAGTCTCGGTTGTTTGTTCTGTAGGAATGAGTATTCCTCCCTGTTTAGTATGCCCTTTCCATACCATTGATCAACTAGGGAGTGGTAATTCCGGATACTCTCCTGATACTCTCGTTCCGTTGCCGGCATATAGTTATTACAGTCTTGTAGTTGAGAGAGAGCTTCCTTGCAATACTGTTCACGATTGAGGATAACAACGTTCCCGCCCTTATCTGAGGGCTTTATTACTATAGAGTCATCTTGTTGTAGATTCATAATTGCTCTACGTTGTTGGAACGACAGATTCCAATGTATATCCTTCTTCCGTGCTTCTTCAGTTTGCGAAAGCTTTTGTAGGTCCTGGTTAACGGCGTCTGAAAAGATATCCAAAGCATCCATTGGTGTCTGTGGGAGAAAGCGGGAGGTTGGCTTGAAGTGGCTTGGTTCTCCAATCTGGGTTATACCAATGGACATGCCTCTCCCAACAGTGTCAGTTGGAGGAGCGATTTGACTTAGTCCTTCTTCCAAAAGGTCTTCAAGCACCGCTAGGCCCTCCAAGTCATTGATACTCATTTCCGTGGGATCAATTTGAGTTGTAGCAGATTCCCTTGGTGGACCTTGTGCCTTCTCCTTCAGTGCTTTCTGTTTGAAGTATTTCCAAAGTTTAAGTTTGCGGATGAACAGGAATAGGTCTATGCGTGTCTGCACATATTCATAGCGGCCTGTAGGGCAGAAAGAGAGTCCTAACTTAAGGACATTTTCTTCGTCCTTATTAAGTACTCTATCTGAGAGGTTGATGATGTTGAGATCTTCCATCAGTTCCTCTTGGACCTGTTTTGCCGCGACCTCTGTTTCCTGATTTCCCCTTCTCCGCTTCCTCCAGCCGCGTCTTGTGATGCGTCTCCGCTTTTTTCTTTGGTAATTTCCGGGGGGCGCTTCTTCCCTCCCCTTAGCCAGTTGGAGCGGATTAGATCGCATTCCTTGTGAAAAGAAGCCGATTCTTCAGCTTGTGCGCCTTGTTGTGCTCGATTCTGTGCCTCGTCTTCAGATTGCTCTGCACTGGTCACCTCAGATTCAGAGGTTTCTCGTTGCACTGTTGGTTTCTGCCGTCTAGCCTTAAGAGCTCGGCGAGGCGCGTCGTACTTGCGTGCAAAGGTCAAAATTCTTCCCTGCTCGTAGTCACGAGCATCACGTTCAAATTTCTGTTGTTTTCTTAGTTGGATCTTCTTTTTGTAGCTTGTTAGCCTTTTTTTCATGGACTCCTTCTCTGTATCCAGTTGTCCCTGGTCTGCCAGGTCTACGATCTCTTTTTCCAGCGCTTCAATATCTTGTAAAGCCTTCTCCCTATCTTTCCAGGCAAATTTGATTAGAAGGCATAGCATCCCTTCCGAAGAGTGTGCTGTCAAGGTAGCCCATTCACTCAATAGTTCTGGGTCGGGATTTTCATAGGCTGGAATCGTGTAGATCCGAAGACCCCGTGGGACCCTCTTAGCATCCACGTAATGCTGCAGCGAAGTGGCCTCCCACCACTTCCTTGTTTCCCTTTCGTATAGTCTCTCTAGTTGTTGGTATTTGCTTTTGAGGGTTGGCTGAACCACATCCTCTGTCTGTGCAGCGTTCCGTGCCCTAGGCTCCGGTCGCTCTTTGAAAATGCCTGTTGCTGCCTCCCGGCGCGCTGTGTCGCTGAACATTAGAATTGTAGATTATAAACTCCCTAATGTCGTGCGCGTTCTGCTTCACTTGTGCCCCTTTAAAGTGGAATAGGTCGGCGTCTCCTACCTCGATCTCGAACTCAATCCTTCCGTCACCGTTGCTCCGGTTGAATTCCTAAGTCCGAACACAGCGGGACTAGTGTCGAGGCTGCCGACTTCCTGGGCGGTGCGTTCTCCCTTTCCTCCGTCAGCTGCTCCCAGTGAACGCCAATGGAGACCGCACTCAGCCGAGTGGGTGCCGAAAAAAACGGCGGCGTGCCGTTTAAAATATTTCAAGCTCCGCAACTCTGCTACCGGGAACCGGCAGCAGAAAGCAACAAGACGGCACTCGCAGCAGGTATAAACCAAGTCCGGTTTATTTAGCGCAAAAAGAATAGGATCAGACGCGTTTCAGCACTTGCCTTCGTCAGTGTCAGCTGGCGTCGGCAGTGCAGCAATAGATAAGGCAGAATTCATTGAAACAAAGAAAGGTTCAAAAGGTCAAATGAAAGCGCCATCTTATAACGATGAAATCGCGCTATTTACAATTTACATTTCACATTATCCTTAACAAGCAATGAAAGTAAATGAACTGAAGATTCATAAACATTCTATAGTCGTGTTAGTAACTGATTGAGCCCTGGATGGGCTAATTAAACACAAATTCTTACTACAGTAAAAATATATTCATTGCTTTCCTCATCATATCGTGTTATTGGTATACAGTAGAGATAACACAATCCCCATAAGTTCTTAGTCTATGGTAATATATATATATATATACAAAACCACCTCCCCCGAAGACGAAAGTGAAGAGGCCACATCACCCGCTTTCGGCGAATGCATTTCGGCGTTTCTGTAGTCTTCCTCAGCACCAGGGTGTGTGTGAATCAGGTGTCGGGTGGTTATCAAAGATAAAGGGGAAGATTTATGTCGGACTTGCGGCACTTTTGCGCCGCCGCTGCGTCACTTCTGTGACGCAGCGGTGGCGTAAACCCTGCGCCACGTTGCGACATACTTACATTGTGACGCATCTATGGAGATGCGTCACGGTGTAAGGCCCTGCGCCACATGAAACCTGCGTCAAGTTTCATGTGGGCGTTTCCACACGGGGGCGTTCCGTGGCAGGAAAGCCCCTGAAAAGTGACTCAGTGAAATCTACAAGATTTCACTGAGTCACTTTCCCAACACTGATGTGTCAAATCCCTGCGCCTGCTTGAAGCAGGCGTAAGGTTTGACGCACCACGTTAGAGATAGGGCAAGTGGGAATAGTGCTGGAGTTGCGTGCAGCACGCAACACAACTTCAGCACTGCGCCAACTTTACGCCCTAGATGCGACACGCATCTGTTTATTCCTGCGCCATGGTGCGCCGCATTACCAATCGCATGTATCCCTAGCAGGTCGCTTCATGTACTGCGCCTTCCAGTCCCAGCATGCAATGTTTTTAGTCTTGTCTGGTGGATACTGTGCAGGGTGGATTGGCGCTACGTTGGTAAAGAACCCCCAAGTCCTGATGCCACTGGAATGCGATGTCTCCTCCAGTCCCCAACCGTTTCAACCTCCATATCCCGGGGATCCATTAGGCGGGGGCAAGGATAGCAATCATACCTCGCCCAATGTGAAGTCAAATGGCCTCAGCACCGCCCCATCTCTTCCGGGGCTAGTAGGTGGGCTCTGGTAATTCCTGCAACCCAGATCCAAAACGAAAGTCCACTGAAGTAGAGACCAGTGAACCAGAGCCTGCTTGTAGAAACAGGGTACTTCTGTGACGCAGCGGCGGCGTAAACCCTGCGCCACGTTACGACATACTTACATTGTGACGCATCTATGGAGATGCGTCACGGTGTAAGGCCCTGCGCCACATGAAACCTGCGTCAAGTTTCATGTGGGCGTTTCCACACGGGGGGCGTTCCGTGGCAGGAAAGCCCCTGAAAAGTGACTCAGTGAAATCTACAAGATTTCACTGAGTCACTTTCCCAACACTGATGCGTCAAATCCCTGCGCCTGCTTGAAGCAGGCGCAAGGTTTGACGCACCACGTTAGAGATAGGGCAAGTTGGAATAGTGCTGGAGTTGCATGCAGCACGCAACACAACTTCAGCACTGCGCCAACTTTACGCCCTAGATGCGACACGCATCTGTTTATTCCTGCGCCATGGTGCGCCGCATTGCAAATGCGGCGCATCATGGGTGGCGGAAGGATAAACTTGCGCGCCGTATCTTTCCCGGCGCATCTCTGCCGATTTGCAGAGATGCGTCAGGCAACATAAATCTGCCCCAAAGTATCTAGCCCCCTCCTGATTAGTAGTGCCCTGCTCCGCCCCCAAAAGGTAGATACCAATCGCATGTATCCCTAGCAGGTCGCTTCATGTACTGCGCCTTCCAGTCCCAGCATGCAATGTTTTTAGTCTTGTCTGGTGGATACTGTGCAGGGTGGATTGGCGCTACGTTGGTAAAGAACCCCCAAGTCCTGATGCCACTGGAATGCGATGTCTCCTCCAGTCCCCAACCGTTTCAACCTCCATATCCCGGGGATCCATTAGGCGGGGGCAAGGATAGCAATCATACCTCGCCCAATGTGAAGTCAAATGGCCTCAGCACTGCCCCATCTCTTCCGGGGCTAGTAGGTGGGCTCTGGTAATTCCTGCAACCCAGATCCAAAACGAAAGTCCACTGAAGTAGAGACCAGTGAACCAGAGCCTGCTTGTAGAAACAGGGGCCTCTTGTGCGCGACACTGGATATGTATGTATATATTATGCCATTGGTTTAATATTGGTACATTTCAATACGCATTTAAGCGGTCATATGTTCGTTGCAAATTGAACCATATTGAAAGAATCTCTATTATAAGTGCAATATAAATCATGCTGCTATATTTTGTATCTAAGCTGGCAAAGTTGCAATTTCTTGTGCACATGTTAAACACCCAACACGCTAAAAAAGTCTGTTTTCTATGTTTTTGATTACTAGAACACGTGGTGTTACTATTGAAAGAAAAAAACGAGTGTGTGCGCTATTTAAAGTGACACTATCTGCATTTCCGTTATGTGATCAAGGGCAGTTCCTGCCCGAAATGCGTCATGCCTACCTGAACTGCTGACAGAATGGATAATAAAAGTTCGCTGTGACACTCTGCTGAATCGTGTGGTGGTCCGTTACTTCTGTGGTCTAAACTGGGAACAGAAATTGCTCCATATCGAATGCGGAAGTTTCTGGTTGCTTTCGCCTTTCCGGACCCCGCCTCGAGTGCTGGAAGCCGCCTTCAACCTGACAACCCCTGCTGCTCCGGAAGGAAATCTTCAGGCTGGCTAAACCCCTTGTGAGCTACGATAGAACGAAAACCGGTATTCGAGGACGCCGACGCTTGAGTCGGAGGACCCGCGAAGGCTTGACCTCGCCACCGGTGAGTAATCTGAAAAAAGCATACACAAGACGGGGCTACGATTTTGCGTAACTCAGCGAGTTTTTCCATTATATATGTAAAAAGCCGAGTTGCACACACACGTGCAGGCTATTATAACTGCAGTCAACAATAATTTAAGGATACTGGCATCATGTTGAGCAACGCAGTACGGGAGAGAGAGCAGGAAGCTGATGCGCTCTTCGACAATGTGGTTAAAAATAAAGATAAAAATGTACAGAAAAAAACGCAGAAGGATCATGCCGAAGACGCAAATAAAGATGCAAACTTGTTGTTGAAAAATCTAGAGAAGAAAATGCGAACTGAGCTAACAAAATGGTGGGAGAGTAAATCCCTGACTAAATATGTGGAGGTCAACCGGGTTCCGCGGGGTTTGCGTATACTTCTAGCTCCTAGTTTTGAGCACCCCAATCCCGCAATGTTACTAGAGTGGGGGGAAAGTAACCTACAACAATCAATGAACCTGATAAGGATCCTAATTAAATATGCTGATATTGACCGGTTAGCCCTCGCAAAAGAAATTGAGGAAATGGAACATGACTTAAGTAAAATGGAAAACCAGGACTGGATTTCTAAAAAAATGAATGAAATTAAGGAGCGCTTGAAAAAATATGAAGAAAAGATAAAAAATAGAAAAGATTGGTTGTGTTCGGACGATTACATACTGCATATATATATATATATATATATACTGTCTCAACCTTGAAAAAAAAAGTCTCCATATATATATATTGTGCTCCAAATTCTTCCCCACTTGCAAAAGAATTATCCACATTCGCAGGGTTGATTTCCAAAGGTTGTTTTATTTTACAACAACAGACAGACGCGTTCGCGTTTCGGCACACAGCCTTTCTCGATGTCAGTAGCCACTAGACATCGGCATGTATTTAAAACATTATCCCCGCAATAAAGGAAGGACTATAGCTTACTGACATTAACCAGCGCCATCTTGGAGTTATATATGTTGTCATAAATATGATCGATCTTATGTATGTTATTCATTTTCACATACACTTTATATACTCCATTACCCAAGTAAAATCACCTCTGTGAGATATAAGCAATTTATCATCATCCCACATGTAAAATTCTAATTTTTATATATTGAATTACTCGGTTTCAAAACAAAATTGAGCTGTGTATCGGCTATTATCCTCCCTTTGATGTTATTCAGGTCTGTGTTCAAACAAGTTAACCATTAACATACCATCTTTTCTGTATAAACATTTCTATACTTTTCTCTTATTTCATTTTTTCTCTTATCAAATTCATATTCATAGAGCCCACCAAGGCACATCTCTTGACTTGAAATAAAAATTCAAAATCACAAGTTAATCTCAAATCCAAAAAGATAACATCATTTCATCCAGATTTAGATCAAAACACTGTCTCTTATATACATATATACAAATATACATATATACAAATAGAGCTGTCACAGTCCCCGCATCTTTAGCAGTGTCATCATTGTGTTATTATCCAATACTTATGTTCCAGTGTGCACCATGAGGTCTTCCCCACTGTTCATACCCCAAGGGGTTTTGGTATGGAGGTCAATAATGTACCTCGATTCCAATCTTCGAAGTTTCTTTAATCAATCCCCCCCTCTGATATTATCAGGAACTAGGTCAAGTCCAAAACAGAGTAACTGATTCCGATCACTTTTATGTTTTCCGTAAAGTGTCTTGCGACTGGATATGCCTGGTCCACCTTGTCTATTGCCCTCATGTGTTCTAATATCCGCATTTTAAATGGGTGCACTGTACTACCTATGTAGCGCAACCCACAAGGGCAGACAAAACAGTACACCACATATGGTGTACTGCAAGTGATAAACTTCCTGATTTTCTTGACCATACCGGTGTCTTGAATAGTATATGTAAGCGCTCTTTTGCTGTTACAACACGCTTTACATTTATTACAGGGGAAAAAACCTTTCATGTCCTTGAGGGTATTAGTCTTAGATGGTATCTTTTCTAGATGACTTCGTACCAATTGATCTCGGATGGACCTGGCCTTTTTAAATGTGACCAAAGGGAAATTGGGAACATCCCCACCTATGACATTATCCATTTTAAGGATATGCCAGTTTTTTCTCAGCATGTGTTTTAAATGATTTGCCTCTGCTGAATATGGGGTAATCAGTCGGAATTTACCTCCTTCTGTTTTCTTGTTCTTACTTTGACCCAATAAGATATCCCTTGTCATTGCTCTTACTTTACACAGTGTTTTGTTCAGGGTGACAGGATTATAACCCCTTACAATGAATCTAGCTACACTCTCGGATGCTGCCGTTTCAAAGTCACAATCGGGTGTGCAATTCCTCCTGAGTCTATGTAACTCCCCATAGGGGATACTTTGCACTAGTTTGGGGGGGTGGCTGCTCGTTGCATACAATATCGAATTGCCAGCCGTGGCTTTTCGATATAAAGAAGTCTCAATCTTTCCCCCAACAACTTGCACTCTCAGGTCCAAGTAGTCCACTGCCACTGGACTAATTGCCCCCGAAAAGTGCAAGTTGTGATCGTTGTCATTTAAGTTGGCAATGTAGTGACATGCAGTCTCCTCAGTCCCTTGCCAGATGATAAATAAATCATTGCTATATCGATGCCATTTTATCACCGAGCCACTTGATATGTCATCCTTGTAGGTTCTGGGCACCTGCTCCTCCCACCAGCCAACGAACAAGTTTGCAAATGGCATCTGTGGGTTGAAGGTAGAGCACGGCTTGAATGGACTTTCTTCTCGATCCTGCTCTATCCCCACATTGATCGCACGTTGTACCACATCCTGGCTCATTACATCACCCATCATTACTTCAGTTCTTACATTCTCCAATGCTTCTATGCCTGGGAGATCATTGACAACGAGATCATCAGTGACTGTTAGTCACGCCGTTGGCTTCTTGTTGTCCTTCAAATGAGTTGTAATTGCGCCTGCAGGTAGTCCAGAATGCCGCTGCTAGGTTTGTCCTGGATCTTCCTAAACGCACCTCAGCCACAGCGGCCAGAAAGCTGTTGCATTGGCTTCCTGTTGAGGACCGCATTCACTTTAAGACCCTATGTATGACATACAGGGCTTTATCTAAAAACAGTCCCACTGGTGTAGGATCCATCCTGTCCCACTACACTCCCTCTAGGGATCTGCATTCCTCTGGCAGACTCCTCCTATCTACCCCCCCCCGTTTCAGGAGAGCGAAATGGGGTGGCAGGGCCTACTCCACCTTGGCCCCCAAGTGGTGGAATGCCCTCCCGCTGGAAATAAGATCCCTACCCACTCTTCAGGCATTCAGAAGGGCTCTGAAAACACATCTCTTTCCGCAGGCTTATCTGTAGTGGTGTATTGCTTACATTTATGATTTGTTTTGTTAGGCGCCTTGATGCCTTCGGGTTATTGTTTGCGCGGTATACATTTTTATTCAATTCAATTCAATTCAAGTACTTATGTAGTTTCAGCTTTCTTACGAAACTAAAGAGATCAATCCTAGTCTGAGTGTATTCAAGATGGGAATCAGAGCAGAATGTCAATCCCAAATTCAGCACTTTGTGTTCCAAGTCAGTAAGTGGTCTTGTTGTTAAATTTACCACTGTGAGATTAGTTTTTTCCACTATCTCCTGTTGGTTCTCCTGTGGTTGATCCAGGTTGGGCTTTTGGGCTTTACTACCACCACCGGATCTTCTAGTCCTCCTACGCTTGTTTCTGGGGGCTTGTTTTTCCCCCCTCGTAGCCAGGATTGCCTAATGACTTGAAACTCGGTCTGAAAAGGGGTCTGCTTGTTAAACCCACTTGCGACGTGCCTTGCTGGTTCATCACTGGATTCGTTACCCGTCAAGTCAGATTCCGATGTCACAACTGTTTGTGCCGGCATTTTTGTTTTGGAACTCAGGGGCATATTACCAACAACTAGCGATAATTTTTGTCTCTAACTTGTTTAGAGACAAAAATTATCGCCGCACATCGGCGATTTTTATTGCAGATAAACCTTGCTATTAACAAGGTTTATCGCAAATGCGATAAAAAACGGCCGAAATGCATGAATATCGCTGAAAAGTCAGCGATATTCATGCATTATCGTGCAAATGCTCTTAGCCATGTTATCCACCTCCCATTGGATAACATGGCTAAGAACTGCTCAGGGCAGGTGTTAGCTTTTGGAGATATTCCCGCTTAGCGCGAATATCTCCAAAAGTTGGTAATAGGAGATAGCGATGTTAGCGACTGTTTTCAGTCTCTAACATCTTGGCACGCCCACTTTGCATCTCATTAGTGATAAATATCACTGACATGCAAAGTGGGGCCCAAGATGGTCGCTATCTCCTACTAGCTGTCGCTAACTGGTGTTAGCGACAGCTTGGTAATAGGGAGATGATTTTATCTCCGCTTTCTTGGCTTTTAAAGCCAAAAAAGCGTAGATAAACCCCCTTGATAATATGCCCCTCAATTCTTTACGGGAAACATCACATTTTTTTGCGTAAGTTAGCACTCTGCCCTGAGTATAATCTCGTTCGTCTCTTTGAAACTTCTCTTGCTTGCAAGATTTTATTTTCTGTTCAGATTTTAACAATCTTGGTTTCATTTGTTCCATCGCTTCAGTTATTTTTTTGTCATCTTCCTCTTTGTGCAAATCTTCTTCCAGCTGCTTAATCTCCGCTAGTGTCTTTTCGCGGTCGCTCCATGCGTACTTCACCAACAAGCCCAATGTTCCTTTGCAAAAGTGGGCCGTGTGTTCCGCCCAGTCAGTCAATAGTTGGGGATGAGGGTTCTCATACGAGGGGACAGTATATACTCTTAATCCTCTTGGGACTCTATCCACCTCAATGTATCCCTGTAAGCTTGTAGCCTCCCACCATTTCCTGATCTCGCGTTCGTATAAACGCTCTAATTTCAACATTATGTCGTTAATTTGGTCTTGGGTTGTTTCGGATCCGGCATGCTGGCTTGGACTCCACCCACATTTTGTTTTTTAAACATACCTTTGGCATCTTCATGCCTGGTTGATTCGCAGAACATGCTGTCGTCTATTGGCTGTTGTCTAGGACTCTTTGACTGTTTAAATCTCGCAACCTCTTATTGGTAATATCGCCCCTTACGTCGCGCTGCCACACATAACTGTCTTTTATTCTTCAGAACAGAAGGAGATTGTTAGCTCACCCGATCGCGGTTCTCCCGATTCACTGCGCTTCTTACGACGTGCCGCTCGTCATTCCCCGCAATTAGTTCCACTTTATTCCTTCTCCTTCTGGTAGGCGTGGTGCAGCCGTTTTAACGCCCGTTCAGGACACTGCTCCTTTTTCCACAGTCCTTGGTGCACTCTTCAACGGGTGCGGATAGCGGTCGTGGACACCGCCAATTATTGTGCTCCAAATTCTTCCCCACTTGCAAAAGAATTATCCACACTTGCGGGGTTGATTTCCAAAGGTTGTTTTATTTTACAACAACAGACAGACGCGTTCGCGTTTCGGCACACAGCCTTTCTCGATGTTGATATATATATATGGAGAGTTTTTTTCCAAGGTTGAGACAGTTCCTAACGGTGATACAGAAAAGCCAAATCAAAGATGTTTGCTGTGAGGTGCGGTTCATTCACTACTTTATATGGGTGGTGCTGTGTCATCGTTGGGTCATATATTTTTATTTACACTTGCATTCACATGGCCCTTTCTACATTTTTATTTACCTCCTGGGGAGACCATTTTCTATGTGAGTTTTTTTAAAGACGGCAAGGAAAGTTATCAACACTTTGTGGCAGATTTATTAAATCTTTGTGCTGGTGCAGTCATGGAAAATGACGCAAACCACTGCTTTACTATTTGGAAATTTCGAGCCTCATTTACAAAGAAATGACTCTGTGCCACAAGCCATTTTGCTGCGCTGAGCTGCTTCATTTTAAAAGCCCAAAGATGCCTCATTTTAACAACAATACAACACATTCATGTGCTTTCCCCTGCACTGGCGCACAATTAGGTGCCTTGCACCAGTCCAGGCACCCTTGCGTCATGTTGCAAGGGTGCCTGTGCTGTGGGGATGATTGTTTTTGTGCATGAAGGGGCAGCTTCCAGCACAAACATACCCATTAATGGCGTTTTCCTCTTTCCTTGTACATATGGGTATGCACACAGCACCGCCGGTGCGTCAAAAGAACTGATGCACCCCCGGCCCAACAGCCTTGTAAATGAGGCCCTTCATTTGCACCAAAAAGTAGCCTTAAATGTAGAAACAATGGGGCATATTACCAAGGGTGGTAATAGGCAATTATTGCCGGTTTAGCAGCCGTTTTCGGCCGCTACCGGCGATAACTCTATCGCTCTATTAGCAAGCTGTCGCTAACTGATGTTAGCGACAGCTTTTAGGCGATAGCGAGCGATTTGGGGCCCGCTTTAAATGTCAGCGATATTTATCGCTAATGACATGCAAAGTGGGCGTACCCAACCTGTTAGCGACTGAAAGCAGTCGCTAACATCCCTATCGCCTATTAGCTAGGCAGGCGTAGCGATGGAAATATTCCCGCTATTGCCAAAAACCAATGCCTGCTCAGACCAGTTCTTAGCCATGTTATCCAATGGGAGGTGGATAGCATGGTTAAGAGCATTTCGTTGCTAATGCCTGAATATTGCTGTATTGTCAGCGATATTCACGCATTTCGCCGCTACCGCTGGATATTTTAGCAAGGTTTATCTCAAAAGCGATAAAAATCAGGCGAAATGCGTGAATATCGCTGAGAATACAGCAATATTCACGCATTAGCGACAAAATGCTCTTAGCCATGTTATCCACCTCCCATTGGATAACATGGCTAAGAACTGATCTGAGCATGCGTTAGTTTTTGGCGATAGCGGGAATATTTCCATCGCTACGCCTGCCTTGCTAATAGGCGATAGCAACGTTAGCGACTGCTTTCAGTCGCTAGCAGGTTGGGTGCGCCCACTTTGCATGTCATTAGCGATAAACATCGCTGACATGCAAAGTGGGGCCCAAAGCGCTCGCTATCGCCTAAAAGCTGTTGCTAACATAAGTTAGCGACAGCTTGCTAATAGGGCGATGATATTATCGCCGCTTAGCGTCCGAAAACGGCCGCAAAAGCGGCGATAATATCATTTTGCCAGGCTTGGTAATATGCCCTATTGTACTCTGGGGAGTTGGGATAAGAAGATATGGTAATAAAATATACTTTAAAACATAATTTCACTGAAAAAATAAAAAAGTTAAAGCGACATTATAGTTAGGTGAAAATGTCACATACCATTTTAAACCAAAAGAATACACTGCGATTCAACAGTTATTGTTAGGAAACTATAACTTGTGCCCTTGCCATGCACTGCTTATGCCCTCACATATTACAACACTCAGGCCATGGTCTGTGAAATCAGTGATAATATTACTGATGCGGAATGAACCGCCATTATTGACAACAACACCGCACGGTACGGGCCTGTGCGTCAGGCGCATGAAATCTGACGCATCGCTGCTCATGGTGATGGGTCAGTTCTTGTCAATATGCCCCCCACGACAGAGAATTTACCTTAAAACAGACTTAAGACAGACTTAAGACAAAATCCTAACTTAAGTCTGTCTTAAGTCTGTCTTAAGTTTGTCTTAAGACAAACTCCTAAACTTACTACTTTTGATATTCACAGAAGTTAGGATTTTGTCTTAAGTTTGTCTTAAGACAAACTTAAGACAGACTTAAGTTAGGATTTTGTCTTAAGTCTGTCTTAAGTCTGTCTTGAGTCTGTCTTAAGTTTGTCTTAAGACAAACTTAAGACAAAATCCTAACTTCTGTGAATACCAAAAGTAGTAAGTTTAGGATTTTGTCTTAAGTTAGTTCTGTGAATCGGGCCCCTAGTCACTGTTTGTATGTGTTGAAGACAGTATGTGTGCAGGACTGTATTGGTGGATGAGTGTGTGTATGGGTGTGTTAGTGAGGGTGGTCCCGATTCACAGAACTAACTTAAGACAAAATCCTAAACTTACGATTTTTGGTATTCACAGAAGGTAGGATTTTGTCTTAAGTTTGTCTTAATACAAACTTAAGACAGACTTAAGACAAAATCCTAACTTAAGTCTGTCTTAAGTCTGTCTTAAGTCAAACTTAAGACAAAATCCTAACTTCTGTGAATACCAAAAGTAGTAAGTTTGTGATTTTGTCTTAAGTTAGTTCTGTGAATCGGCCCCTGAATGACTGTCTCAGTAGTGTCTTTATAAGTAACTACATATATTTTAAACTAGTATATATGCATATTGGTATATATAAGTGAGTATATGAATACGTATGAATACTGTATGAATACGTATATATGTTTCTATAAGTAAATGTACATGTATTTATATAGCGCAAATCGCCCACATCGCAGGCATCTATGCGCTTGCTTAGGGAACCCGTCCTGGTATTCCCCGGCAGGGTATCCACAAGGTGAAAGCCAGGCATCCCGCCGCGAGGGGCCGTTGTGGAGATTAAGCAAGCTATTGCCCAGAGTTCGCAGAGTGTGAACCCGTGAGTCGAGTAGGCACCGGAGCGAGAATTATCGAGTCCGTGGAATTATTGAGCCACACCCCCGTCGGGGCGGGGAATTGAACCCTGGTCCAGGGCCGATCTCAGCTTCCGGGTCTGCCGCCTCTAACCCCTGAGCCACACTTCAAGTGATTGTTTAAAAGAGTAAGTATGTGTACGTTTCTGTAGAAGTAAGTGTGGTGGTGTGCGTATAACTATATATGCATGTAAATGGATGTTTGATTCTTTGTTAGCATGCATGACTATGTGTGTGAGTAACTCTATGGATGAGTGGCGGTGTGTAACAGGATGTATAGGTGTATGAGTACATATGATGAGTAAGTACATGTATGAGTGACTGTATAGGACTGTTGGTGAATGAGTGGATGTGTATGTAGATCTTGGAATTACTGAATAGGTGTGTTGTAAGTGGTATAGGTATGTCCATTGTTTTGAAAATGTTAGTTTCTATTTTTGAGTGTGTGTATCAAAGGTTATATTAGGGTGAGAGGAGGTCTATCACAAGGATTATGTAATCAGTGATGTCATTTGAGATGTCATCAGTGATGTTATGAGTGATGTCACTGACCATGTCATGAGTGATGTAATATGTTAATGTTAATGTTAATGTTAAAATGGGACTTTTATAGCGCAACGGCTACTCCAAGGGAGTGTCCCGGCGCTTTGTGCTCCCGACCAGAGAAAGAGCTGGAAAACATAACAGTAAAAGAGCAGGGGCCTAAAAGAGGGGACAGACTATCCAGAGAACAGCCAGGTTTTTAAGTCTTTCCTGAAGACAAGCAGGTTTGCGGTATTCCGCAAGGACACCGGTAAGGAATTCCATAGCTGAGGAGCAAGGAATCCAAAGGACCGGCCGCCTAGCCGAGCCCTTTTGATACGTGGCACCCGAGCCAGAGCCAATGTTTCTGACCTGAGGGACCGTGCAGGTCGGTAGAAATCCAACCTCTTCTGAAGATATTTGGCACCATTGCCATGCAAGGCCTTATGGGCAAGAGTCATGGCCTTGAACAGTATCCTCTTTCGCACCGGAAGCCAGTGGAGCGATACAAGAAGGTTGGAGGCACTGGTGCGGCGGTGCAGACCAAAAATTGCACGCGCCGCAGCATTCTGGGTAACCTGCAGACGCTGGAGGAGATATTTAGGCAGACCCAGATATAGGACATTTGCATAGTCCAATCTGGATCCTATGAGTGCCTGAACAGTGATCCTCCGATGTTCCTCCGAGAGAAGGGGAAAGAACTTGCGTAGCATTCTGAGGATCCCAAAGCATGTTCCCGTAAGAGTAGAAACCTGGGATTTGAGCGAGAGCTTGTTGTCAATTTTAACTCCCAGGTTCTTAGCCCACTTAGAAGACTGAGTGGGAGGGAACATGTCAGCAGGCCACCATCCATGCCAATCTGGTTCCGATGGGCATCCGAAGAATAGTATTTCGGATTTGTCCGAGTTGCACTTGAGGCTGTTATGTTGAAACCAGCTGAAGACAGCCCCAAGGCAATCGCGGATCCTTTCTCCATCGAACTCTTCGCTCTTGCGACAGGTGAATAGGAGCTGGGTGTCGTCAGCATGAGAGACGATCCGGGCCCCATAGGACTCCGCCAATGTCGCCAGAGGGGTCATAAGGATGTTAAATAGAGTGGGGCTCAGTACAGAGCCCTGAGGCACTCCGACTCCCAATGGCGGCATCTCGGCGGACCCGGGTGGGACCCAGACCGTCTGCCGGCGGTTGGCCAGAAAGGAACGAAACCAGTTGAGCACCGTCCCCCCTAGTCCGATGTCATGAAGTCTAGTGAGGAGATCCTCATGGGGGACGGTGTCAAACGCCGCCGACAGGTCTAACATGACTAACATCACCCTGCCTCCGGTGTCCAGCACCTCCTTAACGATCTCCGAGACTTCCAGGAGCGCCGTCTCGGTGCTTAAGTTGGAACGAAAGCCCGATTGGGATTCATGAAGTAACTCATTAGACTCCAGGAAGTTAGAAAGCACGCTGTGCACGTGTTTCTCCAGGATCTTGGTCAGTGCTGGAAGGAGCGAGATTGGCCTATAGTTGGAAGGCACCTCTGTCATCAGCAGTGCATTGCGCGCGCGCAAGTTATAGTTAGCTGAACTAACTATAACAGGGACATTTCTAGGTTTTTGTACAAGTGAAATGTCCAGCTATCTATAACGCCCCTGAAACCTATGTTTTTTAAGTGAATTTCGAAGGTTTTTTAAATGCTAGTTTCTAACTATGCCTACAGAGCTAGGACATGTGAAGAAAGAAGAAAAAACGTACAGAAAGAAAAAAAAGAAATGCAGAAAGAAGCAACAGAAGTCCTCAAAGATGAAGAAAAGAGCAGGAAGAAGGAAGACTTGCAGAAAGAACAAACAGAGGAGCAGAAAGAAACCTTGTTGCAAAATCATCCTGTACCCTAAACTGTTACCAATGGGTACTGGTGGTAACTGAGTCTGACTAACCAGTCCTAGAACCAGTACTATGCTACAAGACACTTGGAATAGAGTGAAAACACCTACATACACTAGGGAACACTATGCGTTGCGGTACCCCTGTGATTACCATGGCCTCCTCTGTAAGATCCTAGTACATAATAGGGCAGGGGGATTAAAACGACCTCTTAAAACGCACCACAGAGCGTGTTTTTGGACACTGGTGAAGGGAGGGGGGGCCTGAAGTGACAGGTGTGCAAACACACCCTGTGGCCGTTTTAATTTAGAGGATGAAGTCCCCTTGAATCCTGAGAGTCCCTAGGGTCAAACTAGCCTACTAGGTTCCTCCAGTAAGCGCTGTTGCAGAGAGGTATAAAAAGGGGCATGGCCTGGACCACCTCTGTGCAACGCAGGGCAGTGGCGCTTACTGGAAGCACCTGGTGGGCTAGTTGGCCCCCAGGTGCCCTCAGGATTCAAGGGGAATTATTTCCCCAACTTAAAACACACCACAGGGCGTGTTTGCACACGTCACCTCAGGCCCTGTCCCCTCCCTTCACCACTGTGTAAACGCTCCCTGTGGCCATTTTAAGTAGGGAAATTAAGGGGCATATTACCAAGGCGGGCGATAAGAGATTATCGCCGCTTTCGGCCGCTAAGCGGCGATAATACTATCGCCCTATTAGCAAGCTGTCGCTAACAGCAGTTAGCGACAGCTTGTAGGCGATAACGAGCGGTTTGGGGCCCGCTTTGCATGTCAGCGATATTTATCGCTAATAACATGCAAAGTGGGCGTACCCAACCTGTTAGCGACTGAAAGCAGTCGCTAACATCGCTATCGCCTATTACCAACACAGGCGAGGGCGAATATCTCCAAAAACTAACACCTGCTCAGACCAGTTTTTAACCATTATATCCAATGGGAGGTGGATATAATGGCTAAGACCCTGTTAGCGATAATGCGTGACTATCGCTGTATTCTAGGCGATATTCACAGATTTTGCTGCTATCGCCGGGAATTTTATCGCTTTGACATAAACGTTGCTAATAGCACGTTATCTCAGCGATAAAATCTCGTGATGCGCGGCGATAAATAAATTGCCCCTAAACCTACTTAGCGATAAATATCGCTATTTGTTGATAATATGCTCCTGCATTTCTCAAGAACAATGGTTTGAGCAGATACCTAGGATTCTCTTTTGACTGAAGTTAAATCCAAAATTGTTAATGGTTGGAACATGCTTAACAAAAAAAACTCTTTCTGACTATTTAAGACCGTTTTGGGAAGTTAGGGATGAACTTATTGTCAATGACCATTTTGTTTTAAGAGGTGATAAGGTGATCCTTCCTATATGTTTAAGAGAACACATTATTCAAGTATCACATGAAGATCATCCTGGTATCACTCATACTAAGTCAAGAGTTAAAAATCTTAATTGGTGGCCTGGAGTTGATAGTTGTGTTGAGAAAAGTGTCAGATCATGTATTAGTTGTGAAACTTCAGATAAGTCAAAGAAAACATTCAATCCTCCCTTAGGTGTAGTTCGTTCTCCGAATTTACCTTGGGAAGAAATTGCAATGGACGTAATGGGTCCACTAAAGCTCCCTTAGGTGTAGTTCGTTCTTCGAATTTACCTTGGGAATAAATTGCATTGGACATAATTGGTCCACTCACCTGGATTGATGGTACAAGTAAATACATTCTTGTTTTGGTTGATTTATTTTCAAAATGGGTTGAGCTCAGTATTGTTGATAAAATCGACACAAAATCGGTTATCACATTTTTAGAATCAATTTTTTTACAAGAAGGATTTCCTGCTTCTATACTTACTGACAACGGAGTACAATTTAAATCTAAAGAAATGTTGAATATTCTTTCTGTCAATGGAATTAAACAAAATGTTACTCCCTTATATCATCCTTCCTGCAATAGCGCTGTGGAAAGGTTAAATAGAGTTATTAAAGATACCTTGCAGTTATGCAGGAATTACAAACTATCTTAAGATGATGAACTAAAGAAAATGTGATGGTCTTACAGAGTTACCCATCATCCTTCTTTAGGAAAAAATCCCTTTTATCTTATGCAATGTAGAGTTCCTTTCTCTAAAACCAATCCTGGATAGATAAAGCGAAATGGAATGTTTTTTTCGAATCTTGATGATGTTAAAAGTACATTGAATAGTTCTCAAGAAAAAAAACAGATTGTCTTATGATGCCAAACATGGTACCCGTTGTAGGAAGGTGGATATCTGACTATGGTTGCCCCCAACTTTTTGCCTGGTGTTTAGCTGGTTTTTCGACTTAGTTGACCTGGGGCCCTGCTATTCAGGACCCCAGGCCCACTGCTCTCTCTGTAAAATGGATTCCATGTACTCTAGGTACATATCTAATTGGATACTGAGTCACCTTATCAGTCCCTGTACAGTGTACCCCAGGTACCCAGGGCATAGGTGCACTCAGGGCCTACCAGGGGCTGCAGCATGTATTATGCCACCCCTGGCTGGCCATCCAAATCTGACACAACTGGCTGATCAATCAGCTGGGGCAAGGTGGTGTAATCACCCTTTGCTTTAGATATAGTATCCCTATATCTAACCCTAAAATGGACACATATCCTCCTATTAGTCACTCCTATGGCAGGCCTTATCAATCCTGAAGGCAGAGTGCTTGGAATTATTTGAGATGGTGCTCTAGCATGAGCTGAGCCTGTCTGCAGCTTTCGGAACCAAGTCCTTTAGCTGCTTCCATTATAACGCTATACCATATACTCTTAAGTGTATTATAATCCTCGCGGTTATTGCCAACTTTGGTATAGCATTATCAAAACATGTCGAGTAAGGTGTCATACGAATTGGAAAACTACCCCCTCGCCAATTCTGGCGACGGGGGTAGCATTCCACCCTTCTAGAGGGACACAACATGAATGTAACTGTGAACCCTGGTTAAAGTTAACTCGAGCCTCAGCATCACAAAATGGATGCTGCCACCACAGACACAAGTCTGACCTCCTGCTGATGGGAGTCCTTCCAGTGAGGGAGGCTTGGACAAAGGGTTTCCTGCGTTGGGAGGTGCTAGCACCACCCCAGACAGGATTTTGTGTATTAGGTTGGACAGGGCTGAAAGGAATGAGACATGCCTGGGGCACACAGGTGTCCCTGTGCATACACCGGTCTAAACCAGTTCCTAGGGCACTCCAGCCCCAGCTCTGGTGCAAGACCGGACAAAGGATGGGGGGTGTAACCACCCCCTTCCTGGTCCCACCCAGAGGAGGGACCTAGTCGTAGTACAGCCCTCTTTAGCCGGATAAAGGTAGGAGCTGGTCCCATTCCAAATTAGATTATCCTGAACAACTTTACAAGAAGAAACTCTGGACTTCTACGTTCTGCTCCCCAGAAGACTGAAGAAATCTCCCTTGTGGGCAAGGAGTGTCCACCCTGTACAAGCAGGCACCATCAGCGTCCAGTGGCTTCCCTTTGTCATCTTCCTTCAAGGATCCAGACTTCAGAGCCCGACGAGACCCGGATTCCCAGACCTCTCCGACCTCTACGTACATCTGCAGCACAGCTGAGATTTGTGGGTGCGACGAGACACGTGGGACCGGCCATCTTGAAAGAAGCAGCACTTCGCTCCAGCACGACTTCTGAGGTAACCTCGTCCAAGTGCTTTGGGGACTGATAAGCCCCGACCCCTAACAGCTCCTGCACCGAAGACCAGCCCTCTAGCATCCACGAGATCTGCGTGGGGCCCTTCTGCCTGTTTGCTGCTCGACGTGTGGTCTGGTCACTTGCCAGCTGGCTAGTGACCTCCTAGACGACGAACTCCGAAATCTTCACTGCTGGTCTGGTTGCTCCAGACTGGCCCTTGCTCCCTTCCAGAAGAGGAGCACCCCGGACCCTCCTGGTCCACTCCAGACGCCGTTTCTACTCACCGTGTGGGTTGCCTTTGCCAAGGCCTGTTGACTCCGAATCCAAAGCCGACACCGCCGACAGCGAGAGTCTGCGTGGGACAGCTTGTGCCTCCATCCTGGTCATCGAAGACACCACCTGGTCCACGTGGCTGCAGAGGCAAATTCCACCCTCACCTGATCGCGACAACGACATCTGGTTCCACTCCTGGTTCCACTCCAGTCACTGGCTAGTGACTTTGAACATTGTCCCCTCTGCTTTCAGGTTCTTCCCTTCACTGATCCACCCTTGGATCACACCGGACATCTTCCTCCTGATCGCCTGCAGCATCTTTTCTTCCAGGCTCCATAGACTTCAACGCCGGAACCCGACACGACTTGGCACCTATGCACCCGCAGCCTGTGGGTGAGGTAACTCGAGCATTTCGGTGCTCAAGGGTAGCTTGACTCTCCTAGTGTCCAGTTCCACAGTCGTTTTTGTCTTACCTAGTCAGGATTGTCCGTACTCGCCTTTTTCTTGAACTGTACTGTTCCTAGACACTGTTACGCATCTCGCGTGTGAGTTCACACTCTGCACACGCGTTCCGTGGGCGCTCTATTACCTACCTAGAGTTAGTGTAGCGTGGTCCCAGCGATCCTACAGCCTCTGGGCAGCTCCATTCCTTTTATCGACTTTCACATTCCACTTACTTAGTATATGGTTTGTCGTGCCCCTAGGGCACCATTGTAATTTGTGCAACTTAAACGTATTTTTCCCAAGAGATTGTCATGTGCTTAGCCCTCTGATCTCATAAAGAGTTCAGAGGTGTATGTTAGTTAATAAATATCTTGTTTATTTTCATACCAACCTGTGAGGTGTCCTTTCATTTGGTATTCAAGGGGTTATATGTGGTAAAACAGCTGGCTTCACATGCCAAAAGAGTTTAGCCTAAGACTGCTTTGTCCATGCTACCATTAGGATAGCTGGTCTATAAGGTTGACTTACAACCAATCACCATAAGGGTTGTTTGGACTGATACAAGGTGATCACTAGAACTAGTGAGCATCATATATCAGGCCAACTTTTCACATTGGTGTGCAGTAGTTGGGATTTGAGCTTGCTGTTGTTTTTACCAAATATAA
Organism: Lissotriton vulgaris; assembly: GCF_964263255.1. Lineage (NCBI taxonomy): Eukaryota > Metazoa > Chordata > Amphibia > Caudata > Salamandridae > Lissotriton > Lissotriton vulgaris. Next base: position 280,069,899 of record NC_141685.1, on the reverse strand, counting down.
TCTTGAGATATCATTTGAAAGATCACATAAGGTACCATAGGTACATATAACAAGCTTAGAAATACTCTGAGTTCTACTGAACCAGCTGTTGTAGTAGAAAGGGAGTAGCACACCCTGACTACAACTCTTAGCAAGGGATCAGTAGGAAAACCCATAGTGTAGGTAAGTGCACCACTTACACCTCACTAGAAATGCATGTCTATCACAGGAGAGAACACAGTGGCTCCCCTTGGTGATATGGACCCTCCACAGGTCATGTCAAGTTATGCAGCCCTTAGCTTCCAGGGGATGAGACAATTGTGTACCTCCAGGAAACTAAAACAGGGTTCTAACCCTACAATTCCTTTTCTGATTGGTCTCTTAGAGACATTTGATACCAGAAGGGCTTCTAATCCAGGCCCATCTGACCCTACAGAGGGAAACATACCCCCAGTAGAGGAGGACTCTAATCTCCCTGAAACTGATGAAGTAGAGGAAGATGGAGACTCATCTGATGGAGAGGTAAACCATGGTCAGGGAGGAGTCAGCAGACTTACCAGGGCCAACTTAAGCATACATGAGAATGGAACTGGAGGAGCCCCAGGCCCATCCTCAGGCAGGCTTAACCTTGGGAATAGACGAGTTAGGTCTCACTCCAGAGGCTCTAACAGATCTATCCACACCCATGTCTCTCAGGCATCTTCACAGAGAGGGATGACATCCCCTCAGAGAAGAGAGCATGAAGCTAAGATGAGGGAAGGCAATCTGAGGATTGAGAGGGAAGAACTTGCCCTTGCTGAAGAAAGACTTGCCTTTGCCAGAGAGCAGAAATTGAGTGGGGTAGACCCCACTGGTGGCAGCATTATCCCTAGAGATAAAGACAGGAGTTTTAATACTAGAAACCTGAGTAAAATAGTGCCCCCCTTTAAGCAAGGGAATGACATCCACAAATGGATGACTGCTCTGGAGAGGGCCTGCACTGTCCAGTGCATCCCCCAGTCAGTGGGCAGCTATATAGTGGCTCTCCTTTGAAGGTAAAGGTAGAGATAAGCTCCTCACTACAAGAGCTGCGGATGCTAACAATTACCAAGTCCTGAGGAATACACTGATTGGTGGGTTTGGCTTAACAACTGAACAGTACAGGTTGATGTTCAGAGACGCCCAGAAAACTCAGTCTCAGGATTGGACTGACTTTGTTTTTTTTTGTTTTTTTTTTTACATTTTTATTTGTAAAACCTCAAACATTACAGCAAAGCAAGTATAGGCCAGTGGGCCACCAAGCAAAATAGTTCCAGACATCAGAATGTCATGCAGCAATAGGAAAACATTAAGGTGTACCCTGGCCCGGCCAGCCACATTAAATCAGGATTGACGTGCAACATTGTCCACATTATTACAGGATATGGGAGGATTCCATTTTATAATAGAGTTGAAGGATCAAACAGCAAGCATTAGTACGACGTCGTATAGCAATCAATACAAAGGACAGGATAGTAGCTTTTAGTCGAACACAGCATTGGGAGAACAATAGGAAGGTTTGAAGCCAAGTACGAGCAAACTGAATCACAGAGTCCCATTCACGAAAGCAAGCAATAACAGCCAAAATCCATAGCAGATAGGTACACAAGCGATGATCTCCCCAAGAAACCCAAACCCCCGCCTCCAACTATAAGAAGTATAGAAGAGGGAAGTACATCAAGAAGAACAAGAAAAGAAGAAGGAAAGTAGGGCCATAGAGACAAAGAGAAACAAAAAACACGTCCCGCCTCCACCCCCCACCCTGCATGCAGCGGAAGGCCACGGCCCACCCCCTCCCCCATAGGCATGCTTGTTACCCCTGAAAACCCACAAGAAGGAAATTTAGAAGAAAGACTTAACCAAGAAAGGGGCCATAGAACGAAGAGTATACTAACCAAAGAAGACCCTACGCCCCCAACCCCCCACCCTGCACGTCTAAAGAGGCTATGGCCCACCCCCCGACTAGTGTGCCTGTCACCCCAGAAAGATCCCAAAGAAAGGGAAAAGATGGGGGAAAGTCATTAATATCAGACCCCCGCCCTCCCCCCTCTCGCACAAGATAACTCAGGCTCGATCACAATTAAGCCAAAAAGTCAACAATCAGTGGCGGCGTCGTAGTACAGAGCATTAAAGCATGCTTATCGCAGTAGCTATCCGGGCATCCGTCTGTTGTTATACGAAAGAAGAGGTCACCCCTGACCCACCTTGACCCTCCCATCTATACGTGGCCACTGAAAGTTAGCAATGCAGTACAACCTCAGAAGATCAGGGTGGCCGGGCAAGCAAGGCAGAGTCAACTGCATGGGAAACCGCAGCATCAAAGGGCTGAGAAGCCAGTCCTTCCAGACATATAGGAGCAACAACAAAGTACCGGGCCATCCTCCCAAGTCGCGACACATTAAGGACAAAACAGGTTGGGTGAGCAAAGGAGCCGTTCCATGGAAGCAATCTGCCTGCAGTACAGTTTCAGGTCCCAATGTCGCACTCACGCAGTCGGACGACCTGGATCCGTATCCAACACTAGCCAGGGCCCCCCACGGGGCCACCTGTAAATGCATAGCAGTTTCTCCCGTTGCCAGCGTAAAGCTGCTTGCAGCACCACTCTCCATTGGATCGTCAGGGCTCTCATCCATCGGTGAGGCAATATTGGCGTCCAGTCGTCTTCCAAGTTCCCTGGCTCCTCCCACCCAAGCAACATGGAGGGAGTCCAAAGCAACAAGGAGGTCCCGAACCGTGGGTTCCATCCTGCGTGGCCAGTCCAAACGCACTCACACCTCAAAGTAGCTCCTTCCCCAACCAGCGCCAGAAGCTCACACAGTTCCACCTAGCCAAGGAGCTCTTAGGAGATCCATCAAACGGGGGCGACAAAGCACACAGCTGTGAGGAGCAATCCGCCATTTCCCCCATGGCCATATACAGGGCTCTCAATCCTCGAACGCCCTATAAGAAGCGCAGGCAGTAGTCGCGCTGCGTGGCACTGGGTCATAATGTCCAGAGTAGACACCCCGACCGCATGCAGGATCACCGACCTCCGTGTCACTGAGGTCCGAGACACATAAAGCACAGGTCTGGCCCAAGCCCACCAGTATCCGTAATGGTGAGCCCAATCCAAAATGGCGACCTCCGCCCGTCCAGTCAATCCAACCAAGCAGCCTCAAGAACAAAAGGACGATCTTACAGCTGGCGTAGTGGAATCTCCAACATGTGCGTCCGTTTCAGGGGCTGCGCTCGTTCCTCGCTTCCGACTGTGCTGCTCCAATGCCACCTCCCGCAGTCCCGGTAAATGGGCGTCTTGGCCTGCACAGCCGCGGCCTCAGCTACCAGCAGCGGCCGGCGTCAACATCCGGCCCCTCAGTCAGCTGCCCGACTCCGACACGACTCAGGCGGCAGGGATCAAAGAAGGGGATGCCGGCCACGTCGGACTCCGAGGTTGCCGCCAGCTACTCCCCAGGTATTCCGACGCCGCATCAGATCAGCTCCGAACCTGTGCAAGCGGGGGAAGGCAGGACAATTACAGGATTCATGCCGCGGCGAGCGGAGCTCGCGGACTAAGCGGCCATCTCGATTCACGCTCGGCCACGCCCCCCCTGGACTGACTTTGTTGATTGTGCCACTAAGGCTTTGGAAGGCTGGCTACTGGGAAGTAAGGTTACTGATTACACAGGATTGTCTAATCTAATTATGAGAGAGCAAGTCTTAAATAATTGTCAGAACCAGTTATTACACCAGCACCTGGTAGACTCCGATCTGACCTCTCCACATGAATTGGGTAAGAGGGCAGACAAATGGGTCAGAACCAGGATTAGGCCTAAGAACCAAGGTGGTGACCAAAAGAAGGAATCAACCAAGCCTCAAGAGAAGGGTGGGAATAAATCTACAGATCAAACCACAGGGCCCCGAAAATCCTCAGAAGGGGGTGGGTCCCAGAATCCTTCCAATACCCAGAAGAAACCTTATTGCCATACCTGCAAACAGGTAGGCCATTGGAAAACTGACAGCAGTTGCGCAAGGGCCAACAGCAATAAGGAGAACATACCCCCAAGTAACACTTCCAAGCCTCCTGTTACTACTAGTAGTAATCCCCCAGGTGGTGGGAGTGCCCCCAAGAATTTGGGTGGATTTACTTTGGGAGTTCCTGGGGACTCTGGCCTAACCAGGTCCCCTGACTTAGATACTCTTGTCTTGTCTGTGAGACTGGCATGGGGTTTGCCAACTTCACAGCTTGTCCCAACACTTTGGACAAGTACAGACAGGAGCCCCTCATCAATGGTCTGAAAGTTGAGGCCTATAGAGATACAGGGGCTAGCATCACCATGGTGACTGAGAGCCTAGTCCCCTCAAGGCAACTTATACCTGGAGCCATATACCAGGTGACCAACATTGATGGAGTGCAGAGAAATCATCCCATGGCAGGGGTCAATCTCTGCTGGGGAGGTGTCACTGACTCCAAGAGAGTGGCAGTGTCATCAAACTTGCCTGTAGATTGCCTATTGGGGAATGATTTAGAGATCTCAGCATGGGCTGAGGTAGAGCAAGAAATCCATTTTAAAATGGTACACCTCCATGGTAAGGTTAGTGGGGCAGTGATGGCCACAGCCCCAGTCCAAGATGTCCTCCCTGAACAGGATAGGAGGGCTGTGCCAGTCTCAGCCCAATATCAGACCGATTCCTTCCCTGAAAAGGTTAGCAGGGCTGTGATGGTAACAGCCCATACCCAAACTGAGTCCCTTCCTGAAAAGTTTGGTGGAGTTGTGATGGCCACAGCTCAAACTCAGACAGATGATAGTGTTGTGAAGCCTGAAACTATGGATCACTCCACTCAGAGAGCAGTGAGGAGGAAGATAAATCTCCCTCCCACCAGACTTTAGGAAAGGATCAGCCTCCTCGGGGAACTGATCTTACCCCTTGTGAAGAAACTGCCTCAGAGATAGTCAGGCCTAGCCTGGCAGAACCCCTGATGTCAGTGGACCCTTCCAAGGTGGGACCCAGTCTGGAGCAGGTAACCTGCCCCTCTCTACCCTGCCTCAGTCAGCCCAGGGCTGTTGAGGTCAGGGAGGCCAGTGGTGGACCCCAAAGGGCCCCCTGTCCAAAAGAACTCCCCAATCAGCAGATTAAGGGCATTGAAGCTAGCAGACCTAGCCAATGGAAAATAAAACAGACTCCTGAGGGATCCCCCTTAAACTTAGTTAGGGACCTCCCACAGATGGACACTGTTGGGCACAGCCAAACCTGGGACCAAAGGGCCCCAAACCTGACCTGTCCCTCCAGTAAGCCAAACCGAGGGACCCAGCCTCCAGCCTTTAGATGGCCAGAGGTTGACCCTGAGAGCACACTGCAACTCAGTCCTGGAAAGAAAGGCATATATGGTGGATAGTGATTGGAGGAAGTTGAGCCCAACATTAGTGAAGTTTCACTTCAGTACTCCCTCCCAACACCAGCCTTTTACTTTACTCAGGGCCTACCAGGGGCTGCAGCATGTATTATGCCACCCCTGGCTGGCCATCCAAATCTGACACAACTGGCTGATCAATCAGTTGGGGCAAGGTGGTGTAATCACCCTTTGCTTTAGATATAGTATCCCTATATCTAACCCTAAAATGGACACATAACCTCCTATCAGTCACTCCTATGGCAGGCCTTATCAATCCTGAAGGCAGAGCGCTTGGAATTATTTGAGATTGTGCTCTAGCATGAGCTGAGCCTGTCTGCAGCTTTCGGAACCAAGTCCTTTAGCTGTTTCCATGATAACACTATACCATATACTCTTAAGTGCATTATAATCCTCGCGGTTATAGCCAACTTTGGTATAGGATTAGCAAAACATGTCGAGTAAGGTTTCATAGGAATTGGAATACTACCCCCTCGCCAATTCTGGCGACGGGGGTAGTATTTCACCATTCTAGAGGGACACGACATGTATGTAACTGTGAACCCCGGTTAAAGTTAACTCGAGCCTCAGCATCACAAAATGGATGCTGCCACCACAGACACAAGTCTGACCTCCTGCCGCTGGGAGTCCTTCCAGCGAGGGAGGCTTGGACAAAAGGTTTCCTGCCTTGGGAGGTGCTAGCACCACCACAGACAGGATTTTGTGTATTAGGTAGGACAGGGCTGAAAGGAATGACACATGCCTGGGGCACACAAGGTGTCCCTGTGCATACACCGGTCTAAACCAGTTTCTGGGGCACTCCAGCCCCAGCTCTGGCGCAAGACAGGACAAAGGATGGGGGGTGTAACCACCCCCCCTTCCTGGTCCCACCCAGAGGAGGGACCTAGTCGTAGTACAGCCCTCTTTAGCCGGATAAAGGTAGGAGCTGGTCCCATTCCAAATTAGATTATCCTGAACAACTTTACAAGAAGAAACTCTTGACTTCGACGTTCTGCTCCCCAGAAGACTGAAGAAATCTCCCTTGTGGGCAAGGAGTGTCCACCCTGCACAAGCAGGCACCATCAGCATCCAGCGGCTTCCCTTTGTCGTCTTCCTTCAAAGATCCAGACTTCAGAGCCCGACGAGACCCAGATTCCCAGACCTCTCTGACCTCTACCTACATCTGCAGCACAGCTGAGATCCGTGGGTGCGACGAGACACGTGGGACCGGCCATCTTGAAAGAAGCAGCACTTCGTTCCAGCACGACTTCTGAGGTAACCTCGTCCAAGTGCTTTGGGGACTGAAAAGCCCCAACACCGAGCAGCTCCTGCACCGAAGACCAGCCCTCCAGCATCCACGAGATCTGCGTGGGGCCCTTCTGCCTGTTTGCTGCTTGACACGTTGTCTGGTCACTTGCCGGCAGGCTAGTGACCTCCTAGACAACGAACTCCGAAATCTTCACTGCTTGTCTGGCTGCTCCAGACTGGCCCATGCTCCCTTCCAAAAGAGGAGCACCCCGGACCCTCCTGGTCCACTCCAGACGCCGTTTCCACTCACCGCGTGGGTTGCCTTTGCCAAGGCCTGTTGACTCTGAATCCGAAGCCGACACCGCCGACAGCGAGAGCCTGCGTGGGACAGCTCGTGCCTTCATCCTGGTCATCGAAGACACCACCTGGTCCTCGTGGCTGCAGAGACAAGCGTCCACCCTCACCTGATCGCGACGACGACATCTGGTTCCACTCCTGGTTCCACTCCAGTCACTGGCTAGTGACTTTGAACATTGTCCCCTCTGCTTTCAGGTTCTTCCCTTCACTGATCCACCCTTGGATCACATCGGACATCTTCCTCCTGATCGCCTGCCGCATCTTTTCTTCCAGGCTCCATAGACTTCAACGCCGGAACCCGGCACGACTTGGCACCTATGCACCCGCAGCCTGTGGGTGAGGTAACTCGAGCATTTCGGTGCTCAAGGGTAGCTTGACTCTCCTAGTGTCCAGTTCCACAGTCGTTTTTGTCTTACCTAGTCAGGATTGTCCGTACTCGCCTTTTTCTTGAACTGTACTGTTCCTAGACACTGTTACGCATCTCGCGTGTGAGTTCACACTCTGCACACGCGTTCCGTGGGCCTCCTATTACCTACCTAGAGTTAGTGTAGCGTGGTCCCAGCGATCCTACAGCCTCTGGACAGCTCCATTCCTTTTATCCACTTTCACATTCCACTTACTTAGTATATGGTTTGTCGTGCCCCTAGGGCACCATTGTAATTTGTGAAACTTAAACGTATTTTTCCCAAGAGATTGTCATGTGCTTAGCCCTCTGATCTCTTAAAGAGTTCAGAGGTGTATGTTAGTTAATAAATATCTTGTTTATTTTCATAACAACCTGTGTGGTGTCCTTTCATTTGGTATTCAAGGGGTTATATGTGGTAAAATAGCTGGCTTCACATGCCAAAAGAGTTTAGCCTAAGACTGCTTTGTCCATGCTGATTAGGATAGCTGGTCTATAAGGTTGACTTACAACCAATCACCATAAGGGTTGTTTGGACTGATACAAGGTGATCACTAGAACTAATGAGCATCATATATCAGGCCAACTTCTCACACCCGTCCATCTGATTTACAAGTTGGTCAGTGGGTTTGTGTTAAAAATCCAAGGAAAGTACCTAAAGGGTTTAACAAATTTTCTCAACCTAGGAAAATTTCCACTATTCATCATAACACTGTTACTTTGGACAATGGTGAGACCTGGAATATGAGTCGCCTAGCATTGACCCGTTCTGTCCCTGATGATTCACCATCACCCTCTCAACATTGTTCATCATCTCCATTTTGGTGTTATGATAATACCTTAGAATCATCCTCTATTCCTTGTGATCCTGTGGATGATTCTAATGATAATCCTCATGATATTGCTATCTGTAATAGACCTTTATCTAAGGTTCAAACGTCTTTTGGTAGAGTTGTTAAAATACCTGAAAGATACAATGAATTTATCTGTTATTACGTTTTATTTTATTTTATTTTTTCAAAAGGAGGAAGATGTGTAGTAGATAGCTAGCTTGTGCTAAGTTGTATTTATTTAATTATATTTGTAGAGTCATAGAATTTGGAGTTCTTGTATTATTCTGTTTTCTGTGTGAGGCATTCGAGTGTAATCGTTTGTAAAGGCATTATGAACTGACCTGTAACCTTACTGGATGTTATCTGTGGCTTGTCTAATAAAGACAAATAACTTATAATCTAAACGGTGTTACTACACAGTCTTTGTGAGCGAGGCCCACAGTGTTGTTGTTAACTGTACATCGTTGCATCTGATGGGCGATGTTCAATACCTCTCTTCAGCCTAATGGGTACCCCACTATGTACACGGCCGTCAAGCAATCAGTCGCATCCTTCCGGTTCCCGTCCCCAGCAGAACGGGGATCTGTTTCTGGACCAGAACGCACCCTCACATCCATTATTCAGCAACCCGGTCCTGATGAAGATCCTAAATCAATTGGATCGAATCGCCGTCGACCCGCACTTCAGCGCAACTCATGGCACATTACCTGCTTTGGTTCCCAAACTAACTACTATTACTTATTCATCAAGGAGGAACCTACAATCTGTATATATTGTGTTAAAAAAAGTCTTTGCGCTGATCGCTGTTTTTCCACCCTTATGTCACTCGAGCCGTCACTGTTTGTCTCACTATCACGTAGTGCACAAAGCCCCTTTGGATTGCCACCGCATTACTTGCCATAAGTACTGTTCACTATTTTACTTTCTTTGATTGTTTTTCCAATACTGCCTTTCAAATATATGATGCTATATGCACTTTCAAAAACCAAAACATTGTGAGTCTCTCTTTTCTTGTCCAGATCCTTTGTAATGTGTTGCACATGCAAATATGTCTGCTGTCCGATTGAATCCCATTGAGATATTGTTGCCTTATACTTTTGAAAATTGCTGGAGGCAAGGAACGCGGCAGCTGGTGCTTTTAAAACGAGAATATACTTGAAAACGGATGCCCCCACCCCAAGTCAGTGCCCGGTGCAGTGGCATCGATTGCACCGCGCTAGAGCCGGCCCTGTGTAGGGTCATAACCATTTACAAGCTGTGGCAGTGGTGGTAGCAGCAAAGTGGAGCACTACAATGCTATTCCCCTGTGGTGGCAGCAGCACGGTGTAGATTCATAACCAGTGTGAGCCGTGGCAGTGGAGGCAGCAGCAAGGGTGCGGAACTATTACTTGTATGAGATGACCCTGTGGAGGCAGCAGCAGGGTGTAGTGAAATAATCTGCGTTGGATGACCTTGTGGGGTCAGCAACAGTGATCCACAACTGTGACCTGTATGAGATTGCCCTGTGGAGGCAGCAGCAAAGGTACAGTGCTATATCCTGTATGATACAACAGCGTGCATGTTTTTTAATAATTAGAAAGTAATGCCGAATTCACGTCAGCTTAAATTAGCATGAGTAGGCCGCAGCCATCTTGCATTTTTGCATTTTTGTGAGGGGCATAAGGAAGCAGTCAAGCTGCTACCTTGGACACTAGTCAAAAAGATTTACCAATCTACTAGTCTTATGGAAAAGGTATTCAAGATATGTTTGTGTATTTACTCATTATTTGAAATGTCCATTGTATTTCTGTGTTACATTATGATTCATAATATTTCCTTTATTTGCTATGCATACCTCAATGTATTATTATGCAGCAGAAAGTAGATGTCTCCAAAACTATGTTATATATTACAATATTGATTGGCTCACTCGAATGATACATTGTTAGTCCGACCTTACTAAGTCACATCTCATTACCAGATATGTGTGTAGCTTCTATGTCTAACACCCACAAAACATGCTGTTTATGGGAGATTCGCCAGGTCTTTTTGATCTGGGCTCAGGGCTCTTAAAGATCTGGCCCGTTTTATAAAGTTCTCTGTTTGTTTGCACATTGGAGGAAGGATCATCTCAGAATACAGGGATTTAGACGAATAACCTGCTGTTTCTTCCAACGATTTAGCTATTTTCATTGTGTTTAACTTGCTTATGTAATCTATCCATGCCTCAGGTGGGATAGAGAGAACCCAAGAGTTCTTTGTCCAACAGTTTAGAGCAACTATTCTCTAAAACTGCCTTGTGTATTTTCTTAAAGCGGCTTGATGTAATTTGTGCTAAATGTCATCATATTCCTACCCCTTTTGAGCGATTCAGTGTAGTTTTCCTTTTTCCTTAAGTCCATAATCTCTTCTTCTAAGTTATAGATTATTGCAGGATTTTTTTGCACTTGAGCCCGTCATTATTTTCCATCTGCAGCATCTTTCATATAATTTTTTTAATCTTTTTTTGTGTTTTTGTTGAACTATCTATTTCCTTTGTTACTTTCTATATACAGTTCTCATTCTCTGTTACGAGATGATCCTCAGCAAAACTATCAGGCCCAAACTTGCTATAGCCATCTTATTGAAATGTTTTATGTTAGTGGTGTTCCAATGCAATTGTCCATGTGTTGGGCCAACATCACTCTGACCATATCGAGTCTCAAAGGACCATTCAGAGGATTGTTCCTGCCAGGGATCAAAGGTAACTTGAAGAACTGCTTGCACACTGTGTGTAAAATGTAACAAATTTACTCCTGATATTACATTGAATAATTCATGGTTTGAGATTCTATAGTCTATTGTTGAGATGCCTGTGATGCGTCTTCTAGTGGGTCTAGCAGGTATTTTTGACTCAACTCTTCCATTAATTATGCTGCCACCTATGATTAGTAGGAACGCACGTAGTTGTTTGCCTCGTTTGTCAGCTCAGGTTTACAATTTCTTGCAAAGAGTTATTCAGGGATAGTGCACATTTCTTCTAGGTAGGCCTAGGTGGAATTTCAATTTTACCAGAGTAATCTGAGTATTTTTTGCAATTCCGTATTACTCGTTGATGCGGAACGAGACTACCAATAATAACACGATTGCACATACTCACGTAATTTAGAGTAATTTGAGCCTGTGGAGGCTTTATGTAATGTAGACAGAGCGCTCAACATAATAACAAAGAGGGTTCACTGTGAGACATTCTTTAATCACTGTCCCTTAAAGCGTGGCTCTTATCTGAAAGCACGTTGGAACTAGGGCCGCTGATATGTGGGGGCTGGAGGAAATAGAAAATGTGCATTTTTCCTATTTCCTTACTTTTGAAACAATCGCGGCAACTGCACTTTAGCTTCTGATGTTTATAGCTTAAAAGCGAGTACCGCAATTGTAACTAAAATAAACAAATAGGGGGGAAAATGACAGCCACATATTTTTTTTCTTATGTTTGTTTACTTTTGTAATAATGGTCGCGTGTGTGCCCCATTGAAACAGAAGTTAAAAAATAGTGAAAAAAAAAAAGGCACGGAATCAAGTGTCCCGTTTCTATACTACCCTCAGAGGGAGAGGCTGTGGTTCAGGGGTTAGAGCTGCTGACTCAGGAGCTTGGGGACCAGTGTTGAGCCTCAGCATCGGCTCAACAATGGTAAATATTAGTGGCTCAGCAATTGTAATTATTAGCAAATCATGGTTCTTTCAATAATCTATACTACTATTATAAAGCGAGAACTGTGTCCTTTGAGCCAGGTAAACTCGAAAAGTACACCGCCAATCGCAACACCCAATACAGCGTTGGAAAGGGCAGTTGCAGCAGAAGGACATAGGCTAAGCATGATGCCCACCATATAAATTTAAAAAGTAAAAGAACCGTGCCAGCAAAGTAGTCCCTTGTGGGCGTGTCTGTGTTGAGCTGTGGGCTTGTGCTGGGGGGGCGTGACAAATGCTGGGGGCGTGTGGTACGTTTCGCCCTTCGGGCTGGACTGTTCCCATGAGGCACAGGGTCAAGGCTGATTTGCATATGGCCATGTCTGAACTGGGGTGGTGTGGAGTGCAAAAAAGCTATGGATTTAGGCCCAGATCTCTGTACTGGGGTGAATGTATGGCATAGTTCTGCATTCTGTCCATCAACTGTTGTTTTTACATTCTGCTCTTCATGCCATGTCTCATATTGTGTGCTGGGGGTGTGGGCGTGTGCGGGGCGCGCGTTGTGTCAAATATTTCATTGTTTTTTCATCCCAGGTTCTGTACATTCCAGCTCCGCGTGTCCACCCTGCTCACTTTAAATACCCCTGCACCCCATAATCAAAACCCACCCTTACTCCTTAAAATACCCCAGCACGCTTAATCACTAACCCATCTTAACCCTGTAAATATACCCTGTACCCCATGTAGGAGAGTAGGGTCTGCAATCCTATGATCACCCAGATTTTTTGCTTTTGTTTCACTGGTTTACGACTTTCTCTGGCTGTGGGCCTGCTAATCAGACCCACAGCCTGGCTGTTCTCTTTCTAAATTACGACAGGTACCCTAGGTGCATTTACCAATTGGTACTGGGCCACCTTATCAGACCCTGTAACTCAGGGCATAGGTGTACCCAGGGCTGCCAGGGGCTGCAGCATGTATTATGCCACCTCTGGCTGGCCTCCTAAATTTGACACAACTGGCTGCATGACAGCTGGGGCAAAGTCGTGTAATCACCCTTTGCTGTAGGTATAGTATACCTATACCTAACCCTAAAATGGACACACAGATTCCTATCAGTCACTCCTATGGCAGGCCTTGACAATCCTGAAGGCAGAGTGCTTGGAATCGTGTGAGATGGTGCTCTGGCATGAGCTGAGCCTGTCTGCAGCTTGCGGAACCAAGTCCAAATAGCTGTTCCATGATATCGCATACCATATACTCTTAAGTGCATTATAATCCTCGCGGTTAAATGCTAACTTTGGTATTGCTTTATCAAAACATGTCGAGTAAGGTGTCATACGAATTGGAATACTAACCCCTCGCCAATTCTGGCGACGGGGTTAGCATTCCACCCTTCTAGAGGGACACGACATGTATGTAACTGTGAACCCTGGTTAAAGTTAACTGAAGCCTCAGCTCCACAAAATGGATGCTGCCACCACAGACACGAGTCTGACCTCCTGCTGCTGGGAGTCCTTCCAGCGAGGGAGGCCTGGACAAAGGGTTTCCTGTCCGGGGCGGTGCTAGCACCGTCCCAGACATGGTTTTGTGTATCCTGGGTAGGCAGGGCTTTTCAGGAAGGTGACTGCTGAGTGGCACCCCGGTGCTCACTACGCATAGGCCGGTCAGAACCAGTTCCAGGGGCACACCAGCCCCTGGCCTGGGGAAAGTCCGGCATGGCAGAGGGGTGTAACCACCCCCCTCCTAGTCCCACCCATAGGCAGGACCTAGTCACCGGGTCAGCCCCATTTTTTAGTATAAAGATGGGAGCGGGCCCCCTGTTCAAATTAGATCATCTTTGGAATCAAGACACGACTTTCTGCGAAAGGACTTCACGATTTCTTCATCAAGATTCTCCCTTGTGGCTAAGGAGTAGTCACCCTGCATCCGCAGGCACCATCCTAAAGAACACTGCGGTCTGCTGCAAGTCCTTCATCACGAATCCGATGACCCAGCTCGACGAGACCCGGCTTCCCTGGCACCTCTGACTTCTACTCACCTCTACAGCCAAGCTGAGAACCGTGAGTGCGACGAGACCTCGAGGGACCGACGATTGCCAAGACTGCATGACATCTTTACTGCAAGCCCACCGTGTCCTCCACGGGTGAGTGCTTTGGGGTCCGAGAAGCCCCGACCCTGCGCAGCTCCAGCACCCAAGATCAGCCTCCCTGCATCTCCACGATCTGCGTGGGGCCCTTCTGCTTTTGCGTGCTCACCGCGCTGTGTGGCTACTAGCCGGCTGGCTTGTGGCCTTCTTCACGACGCCCGACGACATCACTGCTGCTGGTCTGGTTGCTCCAGACTGGCCCTTGCTTCCTTCTTCAAGAGAGGCACCCCGGACCCTCCTGGTCCACTCCAGACGCCATTTTAGGTCCACCGCGTGGGCTTGAATTTGCCAAGGCTTTGTTGCCCAATCCTGGGTCCAGCGACGCCGACAGCTTCATCCATCGTGGGACAGATCGCTCCTCCATCCTGGTCGCCGACAACGCCTCCTGGTCCGTGAGATCTGCGGTCACAGCGTCACCCACTCACCTTGTCGAGGTGGCTACCATCCGGTGCCCTCCTGGTGCCCACTGACTACTGGCTAGTAGTCTCGAACTTGGTCCCCTCTGCTTTCAGGTGTCAACTTCCTTCGATCCAGGCTTGGATCCATCGAACTTTCTTCACTGGTCACCTGCCAGCAACTTCTTTCTTCCAGGCTCCTGGTCCGGCAACAAGGATTCCCGACGTCTTTTGAGACCTATGCAGCTGCAGCCCCTGGGCTAGGTAACTTCGGCATTTCGGTGCCCCAGCATAGCCTCACTATCCAAGGGTCAGGATCCACTTTCGTTTTCTCCCTACCAGGTCGGGTTCGCCCGAGAACACTAACTTTGTCATTACTAGCTACCATAGACTTTGTCCCGCATCACGCGTGAGAGTGCACACTCTGCACCCGAGTCCCCTAGGCCTCCTATAAGTAATCTGAAGGTTCTATAGTCAAGTCCTAGCGATTCCTAAGCCTATTAGTACTGTACTTACCTGCTAGTAATTTCGCATTCCACTTTCAGAGTATATGGTTTTCCGTGCCCCTCGGGCATTTGTGTATACTGTGCTAACTTAAGTATTTTTGTAAGAGTCTTGGTTTGTGCTTAGTACCCTGTCCTCATAAAGAGTACAGGGCTGTTGTAATTCTTAATAAATAACTGTTTATTTTCATAACACTTGTGTGGTGTCCTTTCACTTGGTATACAAGGGGTATATGTGTGGTAAACAGCTGGCTTAACACGCCCTCTCGAGTCTTTAGCCTTAGACTGCTCGTATCCACGCTACTAGGATAGCTGGTCTATAAGGTTGACTTACAACCAATCATCAATAAGGGTTGCTGGACTGATACATAGTGTTCACTAGAATAGTGAGCACTGCATATCAGGCCACCTTCTCACATTGGTGAGCAGCGGTTGGGATTTGAGCTTGCTGTTGTTTTACCACACGTATCCTAAGAATATCTTGTTGAAAGATCACATAAGTACTGTTAGTACATATAACTAAGCTTAGAATACTCTGAGTTCTACTGAACCAGCTGTTGCAGCTCCTCAAGGCTTAGCACACCTTGGCTGCAACTCTTAGCAAGGGATCAGTAGGTAAACACATAGTGTAGGTAGGTGCATCACTTACACCACACTAGAAACAGTATGTCGGACAAAGGAGGAAACTCTGAGTCTCCCCTTGTGTCAGTTGACCCTCCACAGGTCATCCCTTCAAGATATACTGTGCTTAGCTTCCATGAGTTACGACAAGTATGTACCTCTAGGAAGATTAAGCAAGGGGCTAACCCCACCACCTCCTTTCTGATTGGTCTCCTAGAGACTTATGATGCCAGAAAGGCTGAGAAACTTCTTAGCCTTTCTAATCCAGAAGGAGGCATGCCTCCCCTTGAGGGAACCAGAGGTGACCCTGACCTCATCCACCTCTCAACTGAGAATGAAGATGTGGAGGAGGATGAGGATGAGGATCCCTCTGGAGATAGGCACATAAGGGACAGGTAGAAGTCAGTAGACTAACCAGGTCCAACTTAAGCAAACATGACAGTGGTACTGGGGGACCCCTGGGGCCACAATCAGGTCAGCTTAACATTGGGAATGGACGAGCCAGATCTCTGTCAAGAGGCTCTGGCAGATCCCTTCAAACCAATGGCTCTCACAACTCTTCTCAAAGAGGGATGACATCCCCTCAGAGGAGAGTATATGAAGCTAAAGAAAGGGCAGCCAATCTGAGGATTGAAAGGGAAGAACTTGCCCTGGCCAAAGAAAGGCTTGCCTTTGCTAGAGAGCAACAGTTAAGTGGGGTAGTCCCCACTGGTGGCAGCATTGTACCTAGCAATAGGGAAAGGAGTTTTGATACAAAGCACCTTGGTAAGATAGTGCCCCCCTTTAAACAAGGGGATGACATCCACAAATGGATTACTGCTTTGGAGAGGGCCTGCACTGTGCAAGGTGTTCCCCAGAGTCAGTGGGCAGCTATCTTGTGGCTCTCCTTTGAAGGTAAAGGCAGAGACAAGCTCCTCACCACAAGGGTAGAGGATGCTAACAATTACAAAATCTTGAAGAATACACTGGTTGAAGGGTTTGGCCTAACCACTGAGCAGTACAGGGTGCTGTTCAGGGATACCCAGAAAACTCAGTCTCAAGATTGGTCTGACTTTGTAGATTGTGCCACTAAGGCTTTTGAGGGCTGGTTGCTGGGCAGTAAGGTTACTGATTATAAAGGATTGTATAATTTGATGATGAGAGAACAAATTTTAAACAATTGTCAGAACCAGTTGTTGCATCAGCATCTTGTTGACTCAGATCTGACCTCTCCCCAAGAATTGGGAAAGAAGGCAGACAGATGGGTTAGAACAAGAGTTAAACAGAACCAGGGCCAGAATTAAGGTGGTCAGAAGAAAGCAGACCAGAAGGGTAAAGATTCTAAGGGGGAACAAAATGACCAGAAGTCTTCGACAGGTCCCCAACAACCCAAAGAGGGTGGGGGTCAGGCTCCCCAAAAGAAGAAAGAAGGCCAATCTAAAAGGTGGTGCTAATACTGCAAAAGTAAAACTCACTGGTTTAGTGAGTGCACCAAGAAAGGAGGAGGGCAGACTCCTGCCACTGCAGCCCCTAAGGCACCTGTGCCCCCTAGTACAGCCAGCAGTGGTAGTGCACCTCCCAAGGGTTTAGTAGGGTTAACCCTGGGTTCTGAGGGGTGTGACAACTTAGTTGGTACACTCACTCAGGCTGTCCTTGTCAGTACAGGGGATATGGATATGTCCCCTGACATAAGTCCCAATACTTTGGGCAAATACAGACAGACACCTTTCATTAATGGAAAAATGGCTCAGGCCTATAGGGACACTTGTGCCAGTGTCACAATGGTGACACCTAACTTTGTGGACCCTGGACAGATCATGCCAGGTACAGAATTCCTGGTGACCAATGCAAGCAATGTCACTACCAATCACAGTATGGCTATTGTAGCTTTCTCCTGGGGAGGGGTAACTGGCCAAAAGAAGGTTGTAGTTAGTTCAGACCTCCCAGTGGATTGTTTGTTGGGCAATGATTTGGAGTCATCACAATGGTCAGAAGTGGAGCAGAGGACTCACATGGAAATGTTAGGCTTGCCAGCACATGTGTTTGCTGTGACCAGGTCACAGGTCAGGAAATGCCCCACTGAACAGGTGCTGGATCCTGGAACAATGGACCAGACACCTTCCAAGAAAAAGAGCAGCAGGGTTAAGGCTGTGCCTTCCCCCTTGCCCCAGGTTGAGGATCAAGTCTCAGAGGAGGCTGACCTACAGGAATTGAGGGAAACTGAGCCCAGAGAGTTTGAACTTGATCAAGTTGAATTCTTGGGTTCAGGGGGACCCTCAAGGGAAGACCTGGGGAAGGACCAGTTAAGCTGCCCTTCTCTTGAACCCCTCAGATTGCAGGCTGCTGCTGAGGCTGCTGGGAACGCCACAGGTACCCACAAGGTATACTGGGAAGATGGACTGTTGTACACTGAGTCAAGAGACCCCAAGCCTGGCATGACCAGGAGGCTGGTTGTACCCTTGTCTCAGAGAGGTTTCCTACTTACCTTGGCTCATGAGATTCCCTTAGCAGGTCACTTAGGCCAGACAAAGACTTGGGACAGGCTTGTCTCACACTTTCACTGGCCTCACATGAATGAGGATACCAAGGAGTTTTGTCGCTCCTGTGTCACTTGCCAAGCCAGTGGTAAGTCAGGTGGCACAACAAAGGCCCCCCTTATACCAATGCCTGTGGTGGGGGTGCCCTTTGAAAGAGTGGGGATTGACATTGTTGGTCCAATGGAACCCCAGACAGCATCAGGGCACAAGTTTATACTTGTGGTAGTGGATCATGCCACCAGGTATCCTGAAGCTATTCCACTTAGGACCACTACAGCACCTGTAGTGGCAAGGGCCCTAGTTGGAGTGTTCTCCAGAGTGGGCTTCCCTAAGGAGGTTGTCTCTGACAGAGGTGCAAACTTCATGTCAAGCTACTTAACTGCTATGTGGAAGGAATGTGGTGTCAATTACAAATTCACTACACCCTATCATCCACAATGCAATGGGCTTGTTGAAAGGTTCAACAGGACCCTAAAAGGGATGATTCATGGACTACCTGAAAAGCTCAGGCGTAGATGGGATGTCCTGATTCCCTGCCTTCTGTTTGCTTACAGAGAGGTCCCACAAAAGGGGGTTGGCTACAGCCCTTTTGAACTTTTGTATGGGCATCCTGTGAGAGGCCCCCTGTGTTTGGTGAAGGAAGGATGGGAGAGACCTCTCAAAAAGCCTGCAACCAGCATAGTGGACTATGTACTTGGTCTCCGCTCCAGGATGGCTGAGTATATGGAGAAGGCATCAGAAAACCTTAAGGCCAGTCAAGAACTTCAAAAAGCTTGGCATGACCAAAAGGCTGTCCTGACTGTTTATCAGCCTGGACAGAAGGTGTGGGTGTTGGAGCCAGTGGCCCCAGCAGCACTCAAAGACAAATGGTCTGGGCCCCACACAATTCTTGAGCAAAAGGGAGAGGTCACCTACCTGGTGGACCTTGGAACTCCCAGGAGCCCCCACAGGGTGCTCCATGTCAACAGGCTCAAAGCATATGTCGACAGGAAGGACATGAGCTTGCTCATGGCCATAGATGAGGGACAGGAGGAAGAGAGTGACCCTCTCCCAGACCTGCTCACTCAGAATCCTGATGATGGGTCAGTAGATGGTGTTGTCTTTTGTGGCAGCCTCTCTGAGCATCAACAGAAAGACTGTAAACAGGTTCTTCAGTCTTTCAGACATATGTTTTCTCTGACACCCAGTCAGACCAATTGGTGTACCCATGAGGTTGACACTGGTGACAGTCTGCCAGTTAAGAGTAAAATCTACAGGCAGCCTGATCATGTTAGAGACTGCATAAAAACTGAAGTGCAGAAAATGTTGGAGTTGGGAGTCATTGAACCCTCGGATAGCCCTTGGGCTAGTCCAGTAGTTCTAGTGCCAAAGCCTCACACCCAGGGTGGTAAGAGAGAGATGAGGTTTTGCGTAGACTACAGGGGTCTCAATGCAGTCACTAAGACTGATGCCCACCCAATACCAAGGGCAGATGAGCTGATAGATAGATTGGCTTCAGCCAACTACTTAAGCACATTTGACTTAACAGCTGGGTATTGGCAAATCAGGTTAGCTGAGGATGCCAAGCCCAAAACAGCATTTTCAACCCCTGGTGGGCATTATCAATTTGTGGTAATGCCCTTTGGTCTGAAAAATGCACCTGCCACCTTCCAAAGGTTGGTGAATCAAGTCCTTACTGGGCTGGATGACTTCTGTGCAGCATATCTAGATGATATTGCTGTCTTTAGCTCCACCTGGGAGGATCACCTGGTCCACCTGAGGAAAGTGTTAGAGGCTCTGCAAGCAGCAGGCCTCACTATCAAGGCCACCAAGTGCCAGATAGGGCAGACACAGGTTGTATACCTGGGCCACCTTGTAGGTGGAGGCCAGGTTCAGCCACTGGAGAGCAAAATACAGTCAATCAGGGACTGGGCTCCTCCAACCACCCAGACTCAGGTTCGAGCTTTCTTGGGCCTGACTGGATACTACAGAAAGTTTGTCAGGAACTATGGTTCAATTGTGACACCATTAAATGAACTGACAAGTAAGAAAATGCCAAAAAAGGTTCAGTGGACAGCAGGCTGTCAAAAAGCATTCGATGACCTAAAGCAGGCCATGTGCACAGCACCTATCCTTAAGAGTCCAGACTACTCCAAACCATTCATTGTCCAAACAGATGCTTCTGAGTTGGGTGTGGGAGCTGTTCTTTCTCAACTGAATTTTGATGGTCAAGACCAGCCCATTGCTTTTATAAGCAGAAGGCTGACCCCCAGAGAGAAGAATTGGTCAGCTATTGAGAGGGAGGCCTTTGCTGTGGTTTGGGCCCTGAAGAAGCTGAGGCCATACTTGTTTGGCACTCACTTCAAGATTCAGACCGACCATAAGCCCCTCTTGTGGCTAAATCAGATGAAGGGTGAAAACCCCAAACTGCTTAGGTGGTCCATTTCCCTACAGGGGATGGACTTTACAGTGGAACATAGACCTGGTACTGATCATGGCAATGCTGATGGGCTCTCCAGATATTTCCACTTAGAACAAGAAGACTCACCTGGTCAAGGTTAGCTTATTGTCCCAAAGTTTGGGGGGGGGTCATGTAGGAGAGTAGGGTCTGCAATCCTATGATCACCCAGATTTTTTGCTTTTGTTTCACTGGTTTACGACTTTCTCTGGCTGTGGGCCTGCCAATCAGACCCACAGCCTGGCTGTTCTCTTTCTAAATTACGACAGGTACCCCAGGTGCATTTACCAATTGGTACTGGGCCACCTTATCAGACCCTGTAACTCAGGGCATAGGTGTACCCAGGGCTGCCAGGGGCTGCAGCATGTATTATGCCACCCCTGGCTGGCCTCCTAAATTTGACACAACTGGCTGCATGACAGCTGGGGCAAAGTCGTGTAATCACCCTTTGCTGTAGGTATAGTATACCTATACCTAACCCTAAAATGGACACACAGATTCCTATCAGTCACTCCTATGGCAGGCCTTGACAATCCTGAAGGCAGAGTGCTTGGAATCGTGTGAGATGGTGCTCTGGCCTGTCTGCAGCTTGCGGAACCAAGTCCAAATAGCTGTTCCATGATATCGCATACCATATACTCTTAAGTGCATTATAATCCTCGCGGTTAAATGCTAACTTTGGTATTGCTTTATCAAAACATGTCGAGTAAGGTGTCATACGAATTGGAATACTAACCCCTCGCCAATTCTGGCGACGGGGTTAGCATTCCACCCTTCTAGAGGGACACGACATGTATGTAACTGTGAACCCCGGTTAAAGTTAACTGAAGCCTCAGCTCCACAAAATGGATGCTGCCACCACAGACACGATGTCTGACCTCCTGCTGCTGGGAGTCCTTCCAGCGAGGGAGGCCTGGACAAAGGGTTTCCTGTCCGGGGCGGTGCTAGCACCGTCCCAGACATGGTTTTGTGTATCCTGGGTAGGCAGGGCTTTACAGGAAGGTGACTGCTGAGTGGCACCCCGGTGCTCACTACGCATAGGCCGGTCAGAACCAGTTCCAGGGGCACACCAGCCCCTGGCCTGGGGAAAGTCCGGCATGGCAGAGGGGTGTAACCACCCCCCTCCTAGTCCCACCCATAGGCAGGACCTAGTCACCGGGTCAGCCCCCTTTTTTAGTATAAAGATGGGAGCGGGCCCCCTGTTCAAATTAGATCATCTTTGGAATCAAGACACGACTTTCTGCGAAAGGACTTCACGATTTCTTCATCAAGATTCTCCCTTGTGGCTAAGGAGTAGTCACCCTGCATCCGCAGGCACCATCCTAAAGAACACTGCGGTCTGCTGCAAGTCCTTCATCACGAATCCGACGACCCAGCTCGACGAGACCCGGCTTCCCTGGCACCTCTGACCTCTACTCACCTCTACAGCCAAGCTGAGAACCGTGAGTGCGACGAGACCTCGAGGGACCGACGATCGCCAAGACTGCACGACATCTTTACTGCAAGCCCACCGTGTCCTCCACGGGTGAGTGCTTTGGGGTCCGAGAAGCCCCGACCCTGCGCAGCTCCAGCACCCAAGATCAGCCTCCCTGCATCTCCACGATCTGCGTGGGGCCCTTCTGCTTTTGCGTGCTCACCGCGCTGTGTGGCTACTAGCCGGCTGGCTTGTGGCCTTCTTCACGACGCCCGACGACATCACTGCTGCTGGTCTGGTTGCTCCAGACTGGCCCTTGCTTCCTTCTTCAAGAGAGGCACCCCGGACCCTCCTGGTCCACTCCAGACGCCATTTTAGGTCCACCGCGTGGGCTTGAATTTGCCAAGGCTTTGTTGCCCAATCCTGGGTCCAGCGACGCCGACAGCTTCATCCATCGTGGGACAGATCGCTCCTCCATCCTGGTTGCCGACAACGCCTCCTGGTCCGTGAGATCTGCGGTCACAGCGTCACCCACTCACCTTGTCGAGGTGGCTACCATCCGGTGCCCTCCTGGTGCCCACTGACTACTGGCTAGTAGTCTCGAACTTGGTCCCCTCTGCTTTCAGGTGTCAACTTCCTTCGATCCAGGCTTGGATCCATCGAACTTTCTTCACTGGTCGCCTGCCAGCAACTTCTTTCTTCCAGGCTCCTGGTCCGGCAACGAGGATTCCCGACGTCTTTTGAGACCTATGCAGCTGCAGCCCCTGGGCTAGGTAACTTCGGCATTTCGGTGCCCCAGCATAGCCTCACTATCCAAGGGTCAGGATCCACTTTTGTTTTCTCCCTACCAGGTCGGGTTCGCCCGAGAACACTAACTTTGTCATTACTAGCTACCATAGACTTTGTCCCGCATCACGCGTGAGAGTGCACACTCTGCACCCGAGTCCCCTAGGCCTCCTATAAGTAATCTGAAGGTTCTATAGTCAAGTCCTAGCGATTCCTAAGCCTATTAGTACTGTACTTACCTGCTAGTAATTTCGTATTCCACTTTCAGAGTATATGGTTTTCCGTGCCCCTCGGGCATTTGTGTATACTGTGCTAACTTAAGTATTTTTGTAAGAGTTTTGGTTTGTGCTTAGTACCCTGTCCTCATAAAGAGTACAGGGCTGTTGTGATTCTTAATAAATAACTGTTTATTTTCATAACACTTGTGTGGTGTCCTTTCACTTGGTATACAAGGGGTATATGTGTGGTAAACAGCTGGCTTAACACGCCCTCTCGAGTCTTTAGCCTTAGACTGCTCGTATCCACGCTACTAGGATAGCTGGTCTATAAGGTTGACTTACAACCAGTCATCAATAAGGGTTGCTGGACTGATACATAGTGTTCACTAGAATAGTGAGCACTGCATATCAGGCCACCTTCTCACACCCCAAAACCCAAACCTATACCTAAATCCTAAAAATACCCCAAAAACCAAACCTACCCCTGAACCCTAAAATATCCCTGTACCCCATCACCCAAACTTAGCCCTGAACCCTTAAAATACCCCTGTACCACAAAACCCAAACGTACCCCAGAACCCTAAAAATACCTCTGCACCCCAAAACCCAAACCTAGGCCTGAACCATAAAAATAACCCTGTACCCCAAAACCCAAACCTACCCCTGAACCCTAAAATACCCATGTACCCCAAAACCAAAACCTAGCCCTGAACCCTAAATATACCCCTGTACCCCAAAACCTAAACCTAGCCCTGAACCCTTAAAATACCCCTGTACCCAAAAACCCAAAACTACCCCTGAACCCTAAAAATACCTCTATACCCCAAAACCCAAACCTAGCCCGGAACCCTAAAAAAACGCCTGTACCCCAAAACCCATACCTATCCCTAAAAGCTAAAACTACCCCTGTACCCCATAACCCAAAACTATATCTGAACCCTTAAATTACCCAAACACCCCAAAAGATATACCTCAGTTCCCCAAAAACATACACCCCTATACCCATAAATACCTTATCCAAACATTAAAAATAAAACATGCTTTTACCATTCATGCATTTACAACGAATTTCGTTGTAAATGTATGCGTGGTTAAAGCATATAAAATGTAATGCCATGCGTTATAATGGCATTGCGGAGTCATGGCACTTTCATAATGAAAGTATGCAGAGTGATGGTCTGCGGAAAGAAAGTTGCGGAATAATGGGTGTTTACCTTCCTCCGGTAAGTACATTGGTGGCACGGCGGCCCACATCTCCAGAAACATACTCATGTTTTTTCACCACCGATTTGAAAAATGCACAGGTCTCTCTCATTGATGGCCAGCACCGACACACACTTTTAGAAACACCTCCCGTTCTAGAATTGCGAACTTTAGAGCTGGGGAGCTACGTTCGAATTTCGGCATCAGGTCAACATCCTGTGATTCCAGGCAAATTGCTTTGTCTCCCCGTGCCTACCACAAATGAATGTGTTCTTCTGTAATGTAAATTGTGCTCATGTCATGTTGTCGAGTTTGCGGTATATAATATTGCAAGGAAAAATAAAGTATGGAAACTCAAATTCACACACTACTGAATGCGCACTCTTAAGTGCATCAGCAGTGCACTGTGAATCGGAGCGTTTCACAGGCCTGTCACAGGTAAGAAATGCTATCAAAACGAAATCCTACAAAACAATATACTACTGGCCGGCAGCAATTCATAACCGGACAACGTCGGGACGGGCTGCTAGTAAATAAATAAACAGGGATCTCTTAGGGCAAGAGGAGAGAGGCAAAAAAAATAACTAAGAGGCATATTATCAACGGCCAGCAATAATTATCGCTGGCCGTGCTTAGCGATAATTTTGTTATCGCAGGCAATGTCTGGAATTTACTGCCCTGTTTGCACATTATTAACAACGTGTTTCTCCAAGGATAAAAATTCCAGAGATAGTGAGGTTATCACCCTTTTGCAGGGAACATCGCTGGTTTTCCAGTGATGTTCCCTGCGAAACGGTGATAACCATGCTGATACGACTCACAGGGTCGTATCAGCATAATCCACCCCAATGTTGGAGATTGGTAAATCTGCATTTTAGCAGACGTTAGATTTGGAGAAAACAGAGGTTGTAAATATTGTGATGTTAACATCAGCGATATTTGCACGGTAGTCCATCCGGGGGGACGCCCAGTGACGCCCACTTTGCATCTCATTAGAGATGCAAAGGGAGGCGTTGGGAAAAAAGGGTGCTAACATGCGATTATGCATGTTAGCACCCTCTTGTAAATAGGGTGATAGTTTTATCTCCACTGTTTTGGCTTGATAAAGCCCTTGTATATATGCCCCTTAATCTCCCTATGCCTATCCAAAAATAAATGTGTCCGCCTGCAGTCGTAACTGATGTTCTTCTTGGAAAGTGCTTCAATACCATTGGGTGGAGCTCGTTGACCTTCAATAGCCAGATGGGAAGAAACTGTACTGTGTGATGGACAACTAATATGTTCTCAGAGTGAAATCGTCGGAAAGAGAACTAAACACACAAAGGAAGGACTTTGACAGAAATGTACCAATAAGAAGCCAGCATTTCTGAATGTCATAATTAGTAACCAATAGCAATCAGTGGGCTTGCCAAATCCCACAGAACAGATATAACAGGTCGATCTAAGCTTGACCTAAAAATGGTGAAATTTAGGGGCAGAGTTACAAGCCCCTTGCGCCACCGGTGTGTCACTTTTTGTGATGCACGGTGGCCCATTTTACTGCTCCATATTTACAAGGACGAGAAAAGCCCCCCTGCGTGACTTTTCCTTTCATTGTAAACTAGCAGCCCATCCCGACGTTGTCCGGGTATGAATTGCTGCCGGCCAGTAGTATATTGTTTCGTAGGATTTCATTTTGATAGCATTTCTTATCTGTGACAGGCCTGTGAAACGCTCCGATTCACAGTGCACTGCTGATGCACTTAAGAGTGCGCGTTCAGTAGTGTGTGAACTCGAGTTTCCCTACTTTATTTTCCTTGCAATATTATATAGCGCGAACTCGACAACATGGCATGAGCACAATTTACAATACAGAAGAACACATTGATTTGTGGTAGGCACGGGGAGACAAAGTGATTTGCCTGGAATAACAGGATGTTGAGCTGATGCCGAGATTCTAACGTAGCTTCCCATCTCTAAAGTTCGCAATTCTAGAACTTGTGGTGGGAGGTGTGTCTAAAAGTGTATGTCGGTGCTGCGCATCAATGAGAGAGACCTGTGCATTTTTCCAATTGGTGGTGAAAAAATATGAGTATGTTGCTGGAGATGTGGGCCGCCATGCCACCAATGTACTTACGGGGGAGGGTAAACACCCATTATTCTGCAAATTTCTTTCCGCATACCATCACTCTGCATACTTTCATTACGAAAGTACCATGACTCCGCAATGCCATTATAACGCATGGCATTACATTTTATATGCTTTTACCACGCATACATGTACAACGAAATTCGTTGTAAATGCATGAATGGTAAAAGCATGTTTTTTAAAAATGTTTGGATAAGGCAAGTATGGGTATAGGGGTATATGTTTTGGGGTACTGAGGTATATGTTTTGGGGTGTTTGGATATTTTAATGGTTCAGATATAGTTTTGGGTTATGGGGTACAGGGGTATTTTTAAGGTTCAGGGCTAGGTTTGGGTTTTGGGGTATAGGGGTATTTTTAGGGTTCAGGGCTAGGTTTGGGTTTTGGGGTACAGGGGTATTTTTAGGGTTCAGGGCTAGGTTTGGGTTTTGGGATACAGGGGTAGTTTAGGGTTCTGGGCTAGGTTTGGGTTTTGGGGTACAGGGGTATTTTTAGGGTTCAGGGGTAGGTTTGGGTTTTGGGGTACAGGGGTATTTTAAGGGTTATGGGCTAGGTTTGGGTTTTGGGGTACAGAGGTATTTTAGGGTTCAGGGGTAGGTTTGGGCTTTGGGGTACAGGGGTATTTTTAGGGTTCAGGGGTATGTTTGGGTTTTAAAGTACAGGGGTATTTATAGGGTTCAGGGCTAGGTTTTGGTTTTGGGGTACAGGGGTATTTTTAGGGTTTAGGGATAGGTTTGGGTTTTGGGATACAGGGTAGATTTATAGGGTTAAGATGGGTTAGTGTTTAAGGGTGTTGGGGTATTTTATAGAGTAAGGGTGGGTTATGATTATGGGGTGCAGGGGTATTTAAAGTAGGGGTGGGCGGAATTGGCGCGAACTTGGTACAATAAATCCTCAATATTTCGTTCCGTCAGATTTCCAATTATTAAAACAGAAACCTCATATATTCAAGGTAAAATAAGTATTTCTACATGCTAAAATGCATATAGTCATTTCACAAAAGTGAAATTAGCTTCCAGCAAGCAGTGAGAGAGGTGATGATTTTAAGATCAAGCCCCTGCAAACCATTATGGGACGAGATTAGCAGTGGGAAGTGAATATTATAGTATCTAAATATTTCTACAAAGAGCTGCAGTTCACCTCGTTCTCCCCAGTTGTCCCCAAGAGGCAAATGCAATAGCATTTAAAATATTATACATCAAGCTGCAGTTCACCTCATGGTCCCTAGATGTCCCTGATGAGGCAAATGCAATAGCATTTAAAATATTACACATCAAGCTGCAGTTCACCTCATGTCCCTAGATGTCCCTGATGATGCAAATGCAAAAGCATTTAAAATATTATATATCAAGCTGCAGTTCACTTCGCCGTCCCTAGATGTCCCTGATGAGGCAAATGCAATAGCATTTAAAATATTATACATCAAGCTGCAGTTCACCTCGTCGTCCCAAGATGTCCCTGATGAGTAAAATTCAAAAACATTGAAACCCTTTCATGAATGCTAAAACTTATGCTAAGCTTATCCCATAATGCTTTGCAGGGCCTTTTAGTTGTTTTTTTGCCCATAACTGTGCTTGGGGTGGTTCTAAGAGAATGGGACCTCCACTGAATTACTATTTAAAGGGAGCAGGAATGTATAGAACCTGGGAAGAAAAAACAACTCTCGTGACGGAATGCCCCCAGCGATTGTCACACCCCCAGCACACACCCACAGCACAATGCAGACACGCCCACCAGGGACTACTTTGCTGGCACAGTTCTTTTACGTTTTAAATGTATATGGTGGGCGTCTGCATAGCCTATGTCCTTCTGCTGCAACTGCCCTTTCCAACGCTGTATTGAGTGTTTTGATTGGTGCTGTGGTTCCCGAGTTTACCTGGCCAAAAGGTGCAAGTTCTCTCTTTATAATAGTAGTATAGATATGAGCCCTTTGCACGCAGTACTTTGCGTGAAAGGGTTGTTCCATGGGTGTTGCTGTGGGTGTTCCCACGCAACACCCATGGAACCAGACACATTTCCAGATTTACGAGGAATTGTAAATCTGGAAAAAATGTGTGTGAATGCTTTGCCTCGCATGGGGAGGCGTAGGGAGGCGCAACGAGGAGAGATGTATTAATTTCTTCAAGTTTTCTTTTCCTCTTTCCATGTGTGCTGCATTCTGCAGCACACATAAAAAGAGGAAATCACCCTCTACTGATTGTTTTATGTATAGGAAGGGTTCACTTAATGCACATAAACAATCATTGAAACAATGAAGCTTTTTTACTTCTATGTGTACTAATGCAGCACATATAGAAGTTGTAAAACAGCATTTCAGATTCTTTTTGGGCAGGAAGGGAACCCTTCCTGCTCAAAAACAATCTCCCCACCACGCAGGCATCCTTGCACCATGGTGCAAGGGTGTCTGCACCGGCGCATGGAAGCAGTTTGTGCCTCAGCGCAGGGAGAAGCACAGAGATGCGACATATTGTTGTAAATATGTCGTATCCCTGTGCCTTGAAAGTGACTCCGTGCGACGCAGACAAATGGCATGTGTTCCACACTGAGTCACTTTCTTGTAAATCTGCCCCAAAGTCCCTAAGCAGAAAGCGCAGAAGCAAACAATTCTGCCGCAATACTCCAGGCCCCACAAAGTACATAAGAAGATACAACAGATGATCTTAGGGCACAGGCGCCATAGGATAGACCTGAACAAACATAACAGAGCCACGTTATAAAAAATTTTTGTGTGCAGATTTTATATACTCCACCTGAAGGTATTGGAGCGCTTTACATGAGCCCCCCCATGGAAAAACCCACATGAAACCTGACGCAGGTTTCATGTGGCGCAGGGCTTTACAACGTGACACATATTGTAATAACCCTGCACCATGGTGCATCTTTTGCGCCGTCGCTGCGTCATGACATGACGCAACGGCGGCGTAAAAGAAGCGCAAGGGTCTTGTATATCTGCCCCTACGTGATTTGTCAGAATCACTGTATGTGGACGAGCTCAGCACGTACAAAGAAGTTGGATACAGTAGACGAGCTCAGCACGTAAAAAGAAGCTGGATTAACTCCTTCCCTGATACCAGATCCGTGTGCCTAAATACTACAATGGAACAGACGTAATAAACTCCGACGAGATAACCTTCACCGCAGCGATTATCTCATTAACTATTTTTAACTATTCCATTGGCACCATGCCTAGCACGTCGCCTACAAAAATTATTCGTTACATATATGCAGCTACATCACTATCACACGAAGTACAGTGACGTAAAACTACAAAAGAGAAAGAAACACAACCATTTTGACAACAGACTGCAGTTGAAGAAGGGTACAAACTCAACTTATATCACTCTGATATTGTGGTTGTTTAATTGCACCTTATTAAAAAAATCCCTACATATAATAAATGAAAGTAACAATGATAAGATGTGATTCATTCTTAAAGAATGTATGTATTCAGATGACAATTAAACGTTCTTTCTTCGCAAAGGATTCTGGTCATGCAAATTTCTAAGAGGATTGTGGTTCCTGCAGACGTAATTTCCTGCACAGATATCCTTATAAGGGAACTTTGTTTGATTGGCTGCATAAATGGCGGCCCTTCTCTTTTCGAATTGTTTTGTTACTTGGCTCTGCAGAAAGGATTCATGTCTGTTCCGAGTGTCCAGTGCGTTATACGCGCAATCTCGCTCACCTGTTGACAAATATGTCAATTTATTTGTGCCTTCTGGCTTCGAGGGTGGTGCGACCCTATCACGAACCTCAAGTTTCCAAACTACAGTTAAATATATATTCTCATCACAATTAAAATCGTCATGAATGTGGATGATTTCTTCATCTACTCCTTTGTTTGGACAATGAGCACAACAGGCTGTAGACTTGTGTTAGAAGCGTGAGGGTGCAGTACCTCAGCTCGTTACTAGATGTCCCTGTAGTCAGCTGCAAAATGTACAGCCCGCAGCGTGAGGTCACTGTGGAGTCATACAAGGTTTTCTATTTCAATTTATTTTATTTGCTTGATTAATTAAAATATTACAAAAGTTCCAAGATTGTGATCAAATATAAAAGATTAAAAGCACATATATGATTGATACCATATCTTAAATATGCTAACTCATACTTAATAATATGCAGTACACAAAAGAGCAGATTTACAATAACTAGCTTATCCCTGCATATCAGCAGGGATGCGCCAGTTATTGTGCGCCATGCCTCTGCCACCATGGATGCGCCGCATTTACAATGCTGCGCACCATGGGGCAATATCGGTACAATGCTTCGCATCTGCAGTCCTGTCAAGTATCACGCAACAGGTTTTACACTCACGCATTTCAGTGCGGTGTTCCGCGACACCGCACTGAAATGCATTATCACGCATTTTGCCGACTCATAAACTCGAGCCACCAGAGGCGCCTGTGCACGGCTCCTGCTGCTCCAAGACCAAGAGACGTGCTGCTGCCAGTGCCAGCAGCTGCTCTCGTTCATAAATAGTTAATCTGTTATGTTGTAATGGTTGCTCTCAGCTTGTGGACTGAGTGAGAGTGGGCAGCGCTAGGCGGCTACAATGTAACAATGCTGGCTCCAGGCTGGCCGCGGCGCTGTAATTTCCTGCCGCGCCACGGCTGAAGTTTGACACAGGACACAGTTGTAATTAATTAGGGGGGCGGGGCCACCTTCTCAGCACGATGCTGGCTGACACAGTTAGGCACTCGGACCACGGGCGCCAAGGTATATCCTCGCCCGTCGCGGCAATTACACTGTACTTCAGGACTTGACTTGGACAACAGATGAGGTGCACGGCCACACGTAGCGCGGGTTGGGCGGACTGCAGACAGTGATGTTAGCTGCCTCACATTCCGCGTTTAGAGAGGGCCGGCACCGCGGGCCCTAATTATGCAAGAATCTGCCGCAACCGAACACACACCGTGGCCGGATAGGGGTGCTGCACTACAGTCTAGCAGCCATATGAATGACGGGGCCAGAGCGAACTTTAGCACCTCAGATCTGTCCTGTCCTGCAATCAGGTCGCCTCGCCACGCTAGGACAGGACAGGCCCAGGTCAGGATATAAATAATAAAGGCAATGCCGCCCGCCGGCAATTTTATTTCTGAGCAGCCGGGGCCAGCCAACTCGAGGGCACTGGTGAAAGACAGGGCCTAGCCCTGCTGCATCATGCAGTCACAAGAGATCGCGGTCCGGTGAGAGGGCCCGTCCTCACTGGTATAGAGAGTCACGCCGGCCGGCGCAGTAAGCATGGGGCAGAGTAAGAACAGAACAAGCCGAGAGGATTTATTCATCCCCCCCTACCCCAAGGTTGGTGTGAGTGACAGATTCTCTCTATGGAAGGGTCGGTGCACGGACAAAGGATCGATGAGAGACGCAGCTTACTTTTGCTCGTCTCTAACTCTGCAGAGGCGCATACTTACCAATGCAATAATTGCTTATTGGATGAAGGCTTTCTTATGCCAAAGAAACTAGCGCCACAACTACTTTTAGTAGACGTTCCCGCCTTCCTGGGCCTTGTCAGGTCCTCATTCGATTGTACAGTCTGACAGGATGTTTCATTTCGTGCTTGCCAGCCGGGCCCCAAGGCACCCAGGAATTAATTGCTGTTCCTCTGCGCGCCCGATGCATGGCCCAGAGTTAAAGGAGGAAGCCGGTGACAATCGATCACATGTTCACCTCCTCATGACCTGGGCACATACTGTTGCTGTCTGTGCCCTGCCCAGCCAGTCAGAGCCCAACTAGTGCCCCGGGCCGAACTCACCATGCAACTGTGATTCTCATAGGGAGAGCAGGTGGCACAGGTTAAGACTGCAACATGGCTGGCTGACTTTTAAGAAGAGACAGGCTAATGATCTCCGCTGTGACACTCAGGCAGCTCCTCTCAGTGGATCATTCTGACTATCAGGAGACCACACCAGGTAAGTCAGATATTCATTTAATAATTCGCTGATGAAACTCAAAATGTTTTTTAGGAGAATGGGGAGGGGGCCTCCAGCACAGCATAGCGCTTTCTAAATGGGTACACTGAAGTTGTCTGTTTGTGCTGTAAATGCAGGCCATCTCTGAGTTTTGTCTGTACTAATAAATCATCAAACTGCTAGTTTAGTTAAAGGTTTAATTATCCTTACTTGACAGTGGTACTACAAGCAGCAACCTTTATTTTCCCAGCACTGTAAATGTAAATGTAATGTAAATGTATAGGCATTTATATAGCGCACTACTTACCCGGAGGGTCCCAAGGCGCTTCGACCGCTGCGAAACCCTTCCTGGCTTCCCTGAGAGATGGTCCCCCCTTAATGGGTATCTCCAGGGTGAGACCAGGCATCCCCGGCGGTCTGGTGGGGCCGTTAGTGAAGATGAGGCAAGCTAATGCCCAGAGTTGTCGAGTGTGAACGCTGATCAGAGTGGGCACCGAGGCGAGAGAATTATCGAGTCCGCTGACCCTGGTCCAGAAACCTGCCGCGCCGGGAATCGAACCCTGGTCCCGGGCCGTCCTCTGCTCTCGGGTCTGCCGCCTCTTAGTCAGAGTTAAGGCAGATGATTAATATCCCCGCTAGAGAGCTGTCAGAGTTTGTCTCATGGCTGTTTTCACTCACTATTAAGTAGAGCAGAGAGTTTAAATGCATACTGCAAAGAAAGTCTAACAGCATATTGTATTGTAATGAACTGTATTATATGTAGATAGCTCAGTGGGTTGCTTCTTTTGTCAAAGAGAACCCTTTGATTTTTGTGGTTCAGCCGCACCTGAAGCTGAGGTTGGGGTGGAGGTTGCTGATTATTTAAAAAAATTATAATTGCTTTAAAAGCACCTGCTATGGAGTTCGCATTTCTTATTGCTGAACTCAGTGTGATTTCTGAAATGTGTCTGTTTTCATGGACTTCATTGCATAATTCGGCCACAAGAAGTGTAGCTCTAAGTGTCATTCATTTAGTTGTTAAATGTCTTTTGTAAATCCACCAAATCTATGAAAATGTCACACATAAGCAATCTGAAACATTAGCAGCTTTGCTCAAATAAATGTAATTTCTGACATTTATATGATTCCCTCGCCTTTTACTGCTTGATTTTGCTAGCGAGAAAGTGTCACTCATAGTCGTTGAAATGTCACTCTTAGCAATCTGAAACCTTGGCAGCTATGTAACCGCGGTTAGCGCTGCTTTTTTTTTATCACTAACAGGGTTAGCGAAATCCTTGATAATATGAGAAATGTTGCTTAACAACATTTCTCCCATCATTTTTCTCTGGAACGCCCCCTTTGCATCTCATTAGAGATGCAAGGGGAAGCGTACAGAAAAAGGGTGCTAACATGCGAATTTGCGTGTTAGCACCCTGTTGCTGATAGGGAGATAATTTTATCTCTGCTTTCATGGCTTTTAAAGCCAAAAAAGCGGAAATAAATCCCTTGATAATATGCCCCATAGAGGCATAAAGTAAACCCTCATCAGAATACAGAGAAATTACATCTGTTCTTTTAGATAGTTGTCCTGAACCCTCTTGGTAGAAACATAATAAAGTTGGACAGACTGATGAGAGCAGTTAGTTGTTCGGCGGAAAAAGAGCTCCTCAGACATGTGCGCGAGACAACTTTATCGTCATTCTGTCAAGGCCGACATTTTACCCCAATCTGTCATGGCCGCTTGTTAGCAAAATATCTTCCCGGTTTTAAGTCTTTCAACCCGATCCAGCATGGACGCCACGCCTCTCATTCCAGTGACGTCCAAACCAATGGCGATCCATTCTAAACCAGTGAGGTGTTTGGTTTGTCGGATCTCAAGCAGGGCGTGGCCACAGTACTAATATTTGCATATATTCTGTGCAATGCCATGACTTCTTTTCTTTTTTTTTTCTTTGTTAAATTGCCAATAATAACATCTTTTAGTACCCTCAGATCTTTTACTTCTTTCCATTTCAATATAACTCTTTACTCAAATAACTCTTTACTCTTGAAGGTTTCTTTTAAAGAGAAGCTGCCACACCATGGTAAATATAAGATATGAAGAGTTCGTAATCTAATTTTGAAGAGTTGGATCGTTGAAAAATGATACTGTGTTATTGGGATCTTGAATCAAACTCGTTTTAATAAGAAGTAGGGAATAATGTCATGGTCAATGTATGGATATCTCTTACTATGCTACTTAATGGTGGGCGTTGCCAGCAGATTTTATATAAACGAGTACAGTGAGGCTTGTTGTTGATTGCCGAAAATTACCCAATTAATTTTAGCTTGTTTTGTTAACTGGATTTTTTAATTCCAGGTTACCTCCGTTCTTGATTTGCTGCTAAATAGAATGCTTTGCGAGAAGTTGTCCCTCCAGCGGTTAATCAATGATTGCAACGAGCTAAAAGTTCAACAAAACAGACTTGCACAGTGTTAAGTAGCGGGCCCTGGGCCCATTGGCTAAGGAGACACTGACACTAGTGACATCACAGTCGAGGTGCGAAATATGGATTCCGCGAGGGAAGGCCGAGGCCGAGTAACAATTTACTAAATATCTCTGGAGGAGCAGGAAGAGGTGCAGTACCACTGGCAGTCCCCAGAGGTCCCTGTAGAGTCTGAATAGGGCTGCACGGACACAGTACCGCAGGCTGTCCCCAGAGGTGCCTGTAGAGTTCTATAGCAGCAACTACACTGGTGATCGCAATAAAGGCCTGGGGCCTCATTTATGAGGCTGTGCGTCACTTTTACGCCGCCGGTGCGTCACTTTTTGTGACGCACCAGTGGCGTAAAAAATGCACCTTGTTGTGCCATATTTACAAAGTGACGCATCTAGTTAGATGCGTCACTTTGTAAACCCCTGCGCCACATTATACCAGCATCAGGTATAATGTGTGGAAAGGGGGGCGTATTGACGCAAGAAAGGGTCGTAGAAGTGACGCAGTGAAATCTATGAGATTTCACTGCGTCACTTTTAGGGCGCCGTTGCGTCAAAATCTTGCGCCTGCCTCACAGCAGGTGTAAGACTGACGCAGGCCCTTTCACATGGGGCTTGCCCCATGTGAAAGGATGCATTGCTGGAGTTGCGTCACTTTTGTGACACACTCCAGCAATGCGTCACTTTTGCGCTTAAAGATACGTCAGAAATACTGACGTATCTGTAACTCCTTGCAACACGATGCGTCATACATTAAATATGACGCATCAGGAATGTCGCAAGGAGTGCGCACTACTGAGAAGTGACGCATCGCTGCTTTTACGCAGCGATGCGTAATTTCTCATAAATGAGGCCCCAGCTCTCTGCTTTCAAATATATATATATATATACATATATATATATATATATATATATATATATATATATATGTATATATATATATGATAGCAATACAATGTCCACTTATTCTGCCGAACTCTTCCTGATGGGTGCCTCCTTCGTGCAAGTGGCATGCACGTGTATTATGGTTCAACAAGTCTGTCCCTGCTTTAAGGAACAATTCCGGAGCACACTGTGGGTATATGAAGTCCTTTAATGCACCCAGCATGACTCGTTTCGTCTCTACTGACTTCCTCAGATGCTGTTCGGTGAGTAAGGAAACCAAGGGGCATATTATCAAGGACAGGCGATACATTATCGCCGCTTTTATCGGCAGGAAACTGCCGATAAAGCGGCGATAATGGCCTTGATAATATGCACTATGAATTCCAATCGAAGCCCATGTTCGATGTGAACACATCTAACATGGGCTTCGATTGGAATTCATGGAGCATATTATCAAGGCCATTATCGCCGCTTTATCGGCAGTTTCCTACCGATAAAAGCGGCGATAATGTATCGCCTGTCCTTGATAATATGCCCCCAAGTTTTTAAGGTTCTTTTAAAAGCAAGTTTGGGCTCCACCTTTCTAGTGTTCAGCGAGGAAGGACTACAATGAAATAGCAGTCCCTCAGTGTTTCTTGCCGCCATCTTGGAGTGTATGTCCCTGTGTTCCTCATTACCATAATGGTGTTTGTGGCAATATTCGTTCTTATGAGTGCGCTTTCATGCTTTGTTGGGAAAAGACATAACACTCCAACCACGTTGTTTCACTGGGAGGTTGATTCTGGAGCCATGCTATTTAACCCATTACATCTGCCGCTTAACGATATTCCGAATCTGAGAGTGCCGGTATAAGTAATAAGCACTCTGACATGTCGTCATGTTCCAACTTCTCGTTAGCAGATACTTCGTATCCTAGGCAGCGGCGGTTCCGGCAGAATTATATTCATGATAGCAATACAATGTCCACTCATTCTGCCGAACTCTTCCTGATGGGTGCCTCCTTCGTGCAAGTGGCATGCACGTGTATTATTGTTCAACAAGTCTGTCCCTGCTTTAAGGAACAATTCCGGAGCACACTGTGGGTATATGAAGTCCTCATAAAAACTTGGTTTCCTTACTCACCGAACAGCATCTGCTGCGGGGGCCCTGAAGCCTATTTGCTCCCGGACAACCTCGGGACGGGCTGCTAGTATATATATATATATATATATATATATATATATATATATATATATATATATACTAGCAGCCCGTCCCGAGGTTGTCCCGGAGCAAATAGTCTTCAGGGCCCCCGCCCGCCCCGACGTTGTCCGTGGGTCCACCGGAGCCTTCCTCCATATATTGCAGTATTATACCTCTATGTTTACTTTGTATGCTTTTGTAACCTGCACACATCCATTTTTCCTCCTATACCGCTATGTTTACTTTCGACGCTTTTGTAACCTGCACACATAACTTTTTCTTCCTGTAATGCACCGTTTGGCTCACTTTTGTAATGCTCAGTTTGCTTCCTCTTGCTCACGATTGTCTTTTTTTGCTTCATTTTTCCGCCGCTCACCGTTCCTCCCCGCCTGTCCGCCGCTCCTCACCGCCTGTCCGCCGCTCCTCGCCGCCTGTACGCGGCTCCTCCCCGCTCCATGTCCGCCGGTCCTCCTAGCGCTCCTGGACGCCGCTCCTCCCTGCGCTCCTCACGTCAGCACGCACGTCTAGGCCGGCGCTTCTTCCAAGT
Source organism: Lissotriton vulgaris (assembly GCF_964263255.1). Lineage (NCBI taxonomy): Eukaryota > Metazoa > Chordata > Amphibia > Caudata > Salamandridae > Lissotriton > Lissotriton vulgaris. The sequence goes on along the minus strand of NC_141685.1, from coordinate 280,032,696 downwards.
GACTACTTTTTTTTTCCGGTACATTTTTTAAATAACGTATATTTATTAAGTTTATATAGCCTATATCCATCTGCACACCCTGACGATTACAACGATGTATCGGGTGTGTGGATTGGCGCTGTGGTTCCCGAGTTTACCCGCCTCAAAGGTTCAAAGTTCTTCCTTTATAATAGTAGTATAGATATATATATAACTATATATATATATATATATAGATAGATAGATAGATAGATAGATAGATAGATATATATAGATATATATACATATATATATATATGTATATATATCTATTTATATTTATATATATATAGATATATATACGTATATATATATATATATATATATACATATACATATATATATATGTGTACATATATATATATATATATATCTATATATATTTATATATATATAGATATATATACATATATATGTATATATATATATATATATATATATATATATATACATACATATATATATATATATATCTATATATATATATATATCTATATATATATATATATATATATATATATATATATATATATATATATATATATATATATCTATATATATATATATATATATATATATATATATATATGTATATATATATATATCTATATATATATTTCAAAGCAGAGAGCTGGCCTTTATTGCGATCACCAGTGTAGTTGCTGCTATAGAACTCTACAGGACCTCTGGGGACAGCCTGCAGTACTGTGTCCGTGCAGCCCTATTCAGACTCTACAGGGACCTCTGGGGACTGCCAGTGGTACTGCACCTCTTCCTGCTCCTCCAGAGATATTTAGTAAATTGTTACTCGGCCTCGGCCTTCCCTCGCGGAATCCATATTTCGCACCTCGACTGTGATGTCACTAGTGTCAGTGTCTCTTTAGCCAGTGGGCCCAGGGCCCGCTACTTAACACTGTGCAAGTCTGTTTTGTTGAACTTTTAGCTCGTTGCAATCATTTATTTACCGCTGGAGGGACAACTTCTCGCAAAGCATTCTACTTAGCAGCAAATCTAGAACGGAGGTAAGCTGGAATTAAAAAAGCCAGTTAACAAAACAAGCTAAAATTAATTGGGCACTTTTCAACAATCAACAACGAACCTCACTGTACTCGTTTAAATAATATCTGCTGGCAACACCCACCATTGTGTAGCATAGTAAGACATATCCTTAAATGGACCGTAACATTATTTCCCTCTACATATATAAACGAGTTGCATATCAAGATCCTAATTTCATTTCTCAATGTTCCAACCGTTCTAGATTAGAACAGATGACTTTCTTCATATCTTCACTTACAATAATGTGGTGGCTTCTCTTTATAAGAAACCTTCCAGGCAAATAGTAAAGAGCTATTCTAATAGAGGTAAGTGAAATTTCATGTGGTAGCACTAAAAATACCTACTTTTAATATGTCCCCTTTAATACATTAATTGTTGATTGAAATGGAAAGGAGTAAAATATATGAGGGTACTAAAATAAGTTATTATTGACAATTTAACAAAGAAAAACAAAGAAAAGAAGTCCATGGCATTGCACAGAAAATATGCAAATATTAGTACCTCGGCCACGCCCTGCTTGAGAGCCGACAAACCAAACACCTCACTGGTTTAGAATGGCTCGCCATTGGTTTGGACGTCACTGGAATGAGAGGCGTGGCGTCCATGCTGGATCGGGTTGAAAGACTTAAAACCGGGAGGATATTTTGCTAGCAAGCGGCCATGACAGATTGGGGTAAAATGTCGGCCTTGACAGAATGACGATAAAGTTGTCTCGCGCACATGTCTGAGGAGCTCTTTTTCCGCCGAACAACTAACTGCTCTCATCAGTCTGTCCAACTTTATTATGTTTCTACTAGGAGAGTTCAGGACAACTATCTAAAAAAACAGATGTCATTTCTCTGTATTCTAATGAGAGTTTACTTAATGCCTCTATATTTTGCACCAGGTCCTGATGAGACCCACTGATTCACTCTTAAATCGGTAAAAACATTGGGGCATTTTACCAGGCAAATGCAATAACATTTAAAATATTACACATCAAGCTGCAGTTCACCTCATGTCCCTAGATGTCCCTGATGATGCAAATGCAATAGCATTAAATTATCTTATATCAAGCTGCAGTACACCTCGCAGTCCCTAGATGTCCCTGATGAGGCAAATGCAATAGCATTTAAAATATTATACATCAAGCTGCAGTTCACCTCGTCCTCCCAAGATTTCCCTGATGAGTAAAATTAAAAAACATTGAAACCCTTTCATGAATGCTAACAATTATGCTAAGCTTATCCCATAATGCTTTGCAGGGCCTTTTAGTTGTATTTTTGCCCATAACTGTGCTTGGGGTGGTTATAAGAGAATGGGACCTCCACTGAATTACTATTTAAAGGGAGCAGGAATGTATAGAACCTGGGAAGAAAAAACAACACTCGTGACAGAATGCCCCCCAGCGATTGTCACGCCCCCCAGCACACACCCACAGCACAATGCAGACACGCCCACAAGGGACTACTTTGCTGGCACGGTTCTTTTACATTTTAAATGTATATGGTGGGCGTCTGCATAGCCTATGTCCTTCTGCTGCAACTGCCCTTTCCAACGCTGTATTGGGTGTTGTGATTGGAGCTGTGGTTCCCGAGTTTACCTGGCCAAAAGGTGCAAGTTCTCTCTTTATAATAGTAGTATATATATATATATATATATATATATATATATATATATATATATATATATATATATATATATATATATATATATATATATCCTGGCTCACTGCTCCAAAGTCCGGGGCACTATTACAGCGGGTGCAATTCCAATCGCGTCAGAGCTTCGCGCTTCAAAATGTGAAAGCTCTCTCCCTCCCGATCCCGGGTGGAAATAAGGACGGCACACACGGGAATTCTCCTTAGAAGCAACTTTACTCGCACAGACGCGTTTCGGAAGCCACGCTTCCTTCCTCAATGTTTGTTACACCGCAACGCGCGATTAGGCGCCATTTTATTTCAAAATACACAAACAACTCACAATGGTAAGCATAGAGAGAGGACTGACGCGTGAGCGCCATCTTGCTAGTGCATATAATTCTACAGTAGCATGACTGTGATTAAACAACACTCATTCATCTAGTGATTGCTAATATTCATAATCATTTAAAGACCTCACACATTTAAAACGAGGAATTTACAAAGTAATATTGCCGTGGATCGGCAAATAACCCTCTCATTAATACGATGGGCAATGGACTGAAATCTTGCCGTGGATCGGCCTGTGGCAACACGAAGGTTGCCATTTGAATTTCCATTAGCCCCGTATATTAGTTTTTACCAATCAGTGTTGAATGATTAATTCCAAAATATTAAAAAAGTTGCAAAATATTAAACAGTAATCCTGAAAATACCAAAAGAAATAAGTACGTGGTGCAATATTTATCTGAACAATCAAGATCTCTCAGTTCATTCTAAAGCACTTAATAACCATTAGTCACAGAAAGACGCACATTGCAGAAACCATTATCATTTAGCTGTTATTACTTTCGTGTCCACACTGGAGATACTGCATGGCATTGTTGTCACTTAGCTCCCTAAATGTACAGTCAATTCCTCCCCACAGTTCAATCCCAAGGGGGCCTTTGTTTGGCAGTCTATGATATATCGGGATTCTAACCTACGAAGTTTTTGTAGTTTATCCCCTCCCCTGATGTTGTCAGAAATTGCATCCAGGCAGAAATACTGTAACAGGTTCCTGTCGCTCTTATGTTTGATGGAAAAGTGTCTTGCGACAGGGTATGTGAAATCTCTGTTTACTATGGCCCGCATATGTTCTAAAATGCGCAATTTCACAGGATTTATGGTGCTGCCTATATACCTAAGCCCACAAGGGCAGAGGAGGCAGTAGACTGCGAATGGGGAAATGCAGGTAAGGAATTGCTTGATTTTCTTTTTGGTTCTACAACCCACGATTTCATAAGAATAAACCCTTTTACTATTGGCACAGGCCTTACATCGACCACAGGGGAAGAAACCTTTTACATCTTTTAGTTTGCCTGTGCGTGTGGGGATGGGTGACAGGTGACTATGTACCAAAGTATCCCTCAACGAACGCGCCCTTCTAAAAGTGATTAGGGGATTTGCAGGTATGTCACTCCCTATGATATTATCCTTTTGCAGTATATGCCAATGTCTTTTCAGGATGTTCCTCAATTGTTGACAATCTTTAGAGTATGGTGTAACCATCCTGAATTTTTCTATGTTGGTTGAGGGTTTATGTTTCTTAACAAACAGGGTCTGTCTGGGTTGTGTCCTTACTCTGTCTAGGGTGTTCTGTAACAGTTGCTTGCTATACCCCCTAGCCTCAAATCTGTCATTACTTTCCTGTGCCGCCAGCTCAAAGTCTTCATTGGTGGAACAGTTACGTTTCAACCGTAGAAGCTCACCATACGGTATACTCTTAATGAGCTTCTGGGGATGATTGCTTGACGCATGTAGCGTACTGTTTCCCGCCGTTGGCTTTCTATAGAGGGAAGTTTGAATGCTGTTGTCAATCGCCTCAATTTTTAAGTCTAAGTACACCGCCTCACTCATGCTCGCATGACCAGTAAAAATCAGGTTGCAGTTGTTTTCATTCAACACTTTAACATATTGCCAAGCTGTCTCTACCGAGCCATTCCACACTATGCACAAATTGTCAATGTAACGATACCATGAGACAATACAGTTCGACCACTGCTCTCTCTCGGGGCCCCAGGCCTCCTGCTCCTCCCACCAGCCCACGAATAAATTTGCGTAGCTGGGGGCGAAGCAGGAACCCATGGCAGTACCGGAGAGCTGTCTAAACAGGTCATCCTGGAATAAAAAGATGTTGTTATAGAGACAAAATGCAATTAGCTCCATCAGCATAGCATTATGCTGGGCATATTTCAAAGGTCTCTTCCCTAGGAAGTACTGGATCGCCTTCATTCCCTGTGCGTGCTCAATGCTCGTGTAGAGACTGGTGATGTCAAGGGTCAATAGGCAATAACCTGGTTGCCATGCAATTGCTTCGATTTTTTCAATAAAGTCAGCAGTGTCTCGGATGTAAGACTTCAGACCCAAAACTATTTCAAACAGGAAGTGATCTAAAAATTTAGATAGATTCTCGGTTAGGCTGCCCATAGATGAGATAATGGGGCGCCCGGGTGGTTTGTCCATCCTCTTATGTACTTTGGGCAAGTAATAAAAGGTGGGGGTGATAGGATGTGTTGTTTTCAGGAAGAAATATTCTTCTGTCTCAAGCATCTGTTTGTCATGCCATTTTTTGAGTAGTCCATGCAGTTCTTCAATACTGGACTGATATCTTTGTTTTGTGGTCAATTCATAACAAGACTTGTCCTGCAGTTGTCGCATAGCTTCTTGGACGTAATCTTCACGTGACAAAATAACCACATTGCCGCCTTTATCTGAAGGTTTACAGACTATTGATGTATCCTCGGCCAATGTTTTTATTGCAATTCGCTGTTTTTCGGTTAAGTTGTTCCGATGTCCCCAAGATTTTTTATGTATGCGCATTTTTCTTAGATCACTAATCACCAACTCTGAGAAAGTGTCTATCATGTCGGTTTGTGTTGGAGGCACAAATTTTGACTTGAGTTTGAGACCACTGACAGGAGCCTCTTGTTCGATATCCACAGCCCTTAGTCTCTGAGTCAGGTTGTCCAATGGCGTTGGTATTGTGTTTGCTGTACTCTCCAAACGTAGTTCTTCCAGCAGTTCCAAAGTGGTTAATTCATTCACTTTCAATAGATCAGTGTCTTTGTAACGTGATCAAATTATTTTGGCTTCATCTGCAGTTGGTTTGGTCTTGAAAAATTTATGCAGGCGAAGTCTTCTAATGAATTGAAACAGATCAATTCTGGTCTGAGTGTACTCAAGGTTACTGTCAGGGCAAAAAGTTAATCCCAGTTTGAGGACTGACTCTTCTGATGGTGAAAGAGCCCTTGCAGAGAGGTTGATGATTGTAAGGTTGTCTGTTATGTCATCAGGTCCTACCATCTTGATCCCCTTTTGGCTCGTGTTTTGCGCGTACGGGCCTCCGCATTCGGCGCTCTTCCTCTTCCTCTGCCTCTTCCGACCGCCCCGTCTGGTTTTTCTTCTTTGTTTTCTGGGCGTTTGTTCTTCCCTCCCCTCAACCAGTTCAATTGGATCACTTGTACCTCCGTTTGAAAAGGGGTGTCCTCGGTTTGTTGCAGGGTTCCGGTTTCGTCTTCAGACAGTTCGCCTTCTGTGACCTCAGATTCCGATGTCTCCACATTCGTCGGTGCAGCCGCACCGGCAGCTTTGTTTCTTAGTAGATCCTTCCGTGTTTGATCGTACTTTTTAGAGAACGTGAGGACTCGACCCATGGCATAGTCCCTTTCGTCTCTGTCAAATTTCTCTTGTTTACGTGTTCGTATTTTTTGCTCGCATTTTTCCAGACGTTTCTTCATCTGGGCTCTCAGCTGATCCTGCTGGTCTTTATCTTCATTGGTCGCTAGTTCTGTCTCCATAGTTTCAATTTCTTTGAGGACCTTATCTCTGTCGCTCCAAGCGAATTGTACTAGGATTTCTAGCATCCCTTCACAGGATTTAGCGATGTGTGCTGCCCAGGTTTCAAGAAGCTGTGGGTCCGGGTGTTCATATGCGGGAATTGTAAATATCCGCAATCCTCTTGGCACTCTTTTCACTTCTATATATCCTTGGAGTGATGTGCCCTCCCACCACTTGCAAAGCTCCCGCTAGAGAAATTATACGAGCGGGAGCTTTGCAAAAAATATAAATACAAGTGATCAAGGCTTTTGAGAGCCAAAACGCGTCATGGCTGACTGGTGTTGGGCAATAAAATAACATCACCAAGATTTTGGGTCTCGCTTCTTCCTTCTGCACGGCAAGATTGGTTGTGTTTGGACAATTACATACTGCATATATATATATATATACTGTCTCAACCTTGAAAAAAAAAGTCTCCATATATATATATATTGTGCTCCAAATTCTTCCCCACTTGCAAAAGAATTATCCACACTCGCAGGGTTGATTTCCAAAGGTTGTTTAATTTTACAACAACAGACAGACGCGTTTGCGTTTCGGCACACAGCCTTTCTTGATGTCAGTAGCCACTAGACATCGGCATGTATTTAAAACATTATCCCCGCAATAAAGGAAGGACTATAGCTTACTGACATTAACCAGCGCCATCTTGGAGTGATATATGTTGTCATAAATATGATCGATCTTATGTATTTTTATTCATTTTCACATACACTTTATATACTCCATTACCCAAGTAAAATCAACTCTGTGAGATATAAGCAATTTATCATCATCCCACATGTAAAATTCTCATTTTTATATATTGAATTACTCGGTTTCAAAACAAAATTGAGCCGTGTATCGGCTATTATCCTCCCTTTGATGTTATTCAGGTCTGTGTTCAAACAAGTTAACCATTAACATACCATCTTTTCTGTATAAACATTTCTATACTTTTCTCTTATTTCATTTTTTCTCTTATCAAATTCATATTCATAGAGCCCACCAAGGCACATCTCTTGACTTGAAATAAAAATTCAAAATCACAAGTTAATCTCAAATCCAAAAAGATAACATCATTTCAGCCAGATTTAGATCAAAACACTGTTTCTTATATACATATATAAAAATATACAAATATACAAATAGAGCTGTCACAGTCCCCGCATCTTTAGCAGTGTCATCAGTGTGTTATTATCCAATACTTATGTTCCAGTGTGCACCATGAGGTCTTCCCCACTGTTCATACCCCAAGGGATTTTGGTATGGAGGTCAATAATGTACCTCGATTCCAATCTTCGAAGTTTCTTTAATCAATCCCCCCCTCTGATATTATCAGGAACTAGGTCAAGTCCAAAACAGAGTAACTGATTCCGATCACTTTTATGTTTTCCGTAAAGTGTCTTGCGACTGGATATGCCTGGTCCACCTTGTCTATTGCCCTCATGTGTTCTAATATCCGCATTTTAAATGGGTGCACTGTACTACCTATGTAGCGCAACCCACAAGGGCAGACAAAACAGTACACCACATATGGTGTACTGCAAGTGATAAACTTCCTGATTTTCTTGACCATACCGGTGTCTTGAATAGTATATGTAAGCGCTCTTTTGCTGTTACAACACGCTTTACATTTATTACAGGGGAAAAAACCTTTCATGTCCTTGAGGGTATTAGTCTTAGAGGGTATCTTTTCTAGATGACTTCGTACCAATTGATCTCGGATGGACCTGGCCTTTTTAAATGTGACCAAAGGGAAATTGGGAACATGCCCACCTATGACATTATCCATTTTAAGGATATGCCAGTTTTTTCTCAGCATGTGTTTTAAATGATTTGCCTCTGCTGAATATGGGGTAATCAGTCGGAATTTACCTCCTTCTGTTTTCTTGTTCTTACTTTGACCCAATAAGATATCCCTTGTCATTGCTCTTACTTTACACAGTGTTTTGTTCAGGGTGACAGGATTAGTTTTAACCCCTTACAATGAATCTAGCTACACTCTCGGATGCTGCCGTTTCAAAGTCACAATCGCGTGTGCAATTCCTCCTGAGTCTATGTAACTCCCCATAGGGGATACTTTGCACTAGTTTGGGGGGGTGGCTGCTCGTTGCATACAATATCGAATTGCCAGCCGTGGCTTTTCGATATAAAGAAGTCTCAATCTTGCCCCCAACAACTTGCACTCTCAGGTCCAAGTAGTCCACTGCCACTGGACTAATTGCCCCCGAAAAGTGCAAGTTGTGATCGTTGTCATTTTAGTTGGCAATGTAGTGACATGCAGTCTCCTCAGTCCCTTGCCAGATGATAAATAAATCATTGCTATATCGATGCCATTTTATCACCGAGCCACTTGATATGTCATCCTTGTAGGTTCTGGGCACCTGCTCCTCCCACCAGCCAACGAACAAGTTTGCATAGCTGTGAGCAAAGCAGGTGCCCATCGCCGTACCAGACACCTGTTTGTAGTATTCATCTTCAAAAAGGAAAATGTTGTTAGTTAAGCAAGAATGCAAAAACTCAATCAACATACAATTGTGTTGCGCATATCTTAAGTGTCTTTTCTTTAGATAGACAGTAACCGCTTCTATCCCCTTTGAATGTTCAATACAGGTGTAAAGACTCGTTATATCAAGCACAACAAATAGGTAGTCCGATTGCCATTGTACATTTTGGATTTTATTAAAAAAATCCTTGGTGTCTTTCACATGGGAAGATAACTTAGTCACCAATGTTGCCAGAAAATAGTCAAGGAACTTTGAAAATAGTTCCGTCAGTCCCTGAACTGAAGAGACAATTGGTCTCCCAGGTGGATGCAAGTTGTCTTTATGTATTTTGGGAATGTGGTAAAATGTGGGGCAAGTAGGGTTGGAGTTGCGAAGATATAGATGTTCTTCATTCCCAAGCATTCCTTTATTATACCACTTATTTATAAGCGCATCATATGCTTGGATACTTTGTTGGTATACTTTAAAAGTGGTTTTCTGATAACAACTGCCATCCTATAATTGCCTAATAGCCTCAAGGTGATATTGTTCCCTTGTTTGCACCACCACATTCCCCCCTTTGTCCGAGGGTTTTATAATAATGGACTTGTCAACAGCCAGTGTGTTCAACGCGGTTTTCTCATCTTGTGAAAGATTCCTTCCATTGATATGTGTCCTCTGTTTTTTACGGAACTGTAGGAGATCCTTCATCATTGCCTCTGCAAAGGTATCTAGGGCATCAAATGGCATCTGTGGGTTGAAGGTAGAGCACGGCTTGAATGGACTTTCTTCTCGATCCTGCTCTATCCCCACATTGATCGCACGTTGTACCACATCCTGGCTCATTACATCACCCATCATTACTTCAGTTCTTACATTCTCCAATGCTTCTATGCCTGGGAGATCATTGACAACGAGATCATCAGTGACTGTTAGTCACGCCGTTGGCTTCTTGTTGTCCTTCAAATGAGTTGTAATTGCGCTTGCAGGTAGTCCAGAATGCCGCTGCTAGGTTTGTCCTGGATCTTCCTAAACGCACCTCAGCCACAGCAGCCAGAAAGCTGTTGCATTGGCTTCCTGTTGAGGACCGCATTCACTTTAAGACCCTATGTATGACATACAGGGCTTTAGCTAAAAACAGTCCCACTGGTGTAGGATCCATCCTGTCCCACTACACTCCCTCTAGGGATCTGCGTTCCTCTGGCAGACTCCTCCTATCTACCCCCCGTTTCAGGAGAGCGAAATGGGGTGGCAGGGCCTTCTCCACCTTGGCCCCCAAGTGGTGGAATGCCCTCCCGCTGGAAATAAGATCCCTACCCACTCTTCAGGCATTCAGAAGGGCTCTGAAAACACATCTCTTTGCGCAGGCGTATCTGTAGTGGTGTATTGCTTACATTTATGATTTGTTTTGTTAGGCACCTTGATGCCTTCGGGTTATTGTTTGCGCAGTATACATTTTTATTCAATTCAATTCAATTCAAGTACTTATGTAGTTTCAGCTTTCTTACGAAACTAAAGAGATCAATCCTAGTCTGAGTGTATTCAAGATGGGAATCAGGGCAGAATGTCAATCCCAAACTCAGCACTTTGTGTTCCAAGTCAGTAAGTGGTCTTGTTGTTAAATTTACCACCGTGAGATTAGTTGTTTCCACTATCTCCTGTTGGTTCTCCTGCGGTTGGTCCAGGTTGTGCTTTCGGGCTTTACTACCACCAACGGATCTTCTAGTCCTCCTACGCTTGTTTCTGGGGGCTTGTTTTTCCCCCCTCGTAGCCAGGATTGCCTGATGACTTGAAACTCGGTCTGAAAAGGGGTCTGCTTGTTAAACCCACTTGCGACGTGCATCGCTGGTTTATCACTGGATTCGTTACCCGTCAAGTCAGATTCCGATGTCACAACTGTTTGTGCCGGCATTTTTGTTTTGGAACTCAATTCTTTACGGGAAACGTCACATTTTTTTGCGTAAGTTAGCACTCTGCCCTGAGTATAATCTCGTTCGTCTCTTTGAAACTTCTCTTGCTTGCAAGATTTTATTTTCTGTTCATATTTTAACAATCTTGGTTTCATTTGTTCCATTGCTTCAGTTATTTTTTTGTCATCTTCCTCTTTGTGCAAATCTTCTTCCAGCTGCTTAATCTCCGCTAGTGTCTTTTCGCGGTCGCTCCATGCGTACTTCACCAACAAGCCCAATGTTCCTTTGCAAAAGTGGGCCGTGTGTTCCGCCCAGTCAGTCAATAGTTGGGGATGAGGGTTCTCATACGAGGGGACAGTATATACTCTTAATCCTCTTGGGACTCTATCCACCTCAATGTATCCCTGTAAGCTTGTAGCCTCCCACCATTTCCTGATCTCGCGTTCGTATAAACGCTCTAATTTCAACATTATGTCGTTGAATTTGGTCTTGGGTTGTTTCGGATCCGGCATGCTGGCTTGGACTCCACCCACATTTTGTTTTTTAAACATACCTTTGGCATCTTCATGCCTGGTTGATTCGCAGAACATGCTGTCGTCTATTGGCTGTTGTCTAGGACTCTTTGACTGTTTAAATCTCGCAACCTCTTATTGGTAATATCGCCCCTTACGTCGCGCTGCCACACATAACTGTCTTTTATTCTTCAGAACAGAAGGAGATTGTTAGCTCACCCGATCGCGGTTCTCCCGATTCACTGCCCTTCTTACGACGTGCCGCTCGTCGTTCCCCGCAATTAGTTCCACTTTATTCCTTCTCCTTGTGGTAGGCGCGGTGCAGCCGTTTTAACGCCCGTTCAGGACACAGCTCCTTTTTCCACAGTCCTCGGTGCACTCTTCAACGGGTGCGGATAGCGGTCGTGGACGCCGCCAATTATTGTGCTCCAAATTCTTCCCCACTTGCAAAAGAATTATCCACACTCGCGGGGTTGATTTCCAAAGGTTGTTTTATTTTACAACAACAGACAGACGCGTTCGCGTTTCGGCACACAGCCTTTCTCGATGTTGATATATATATATGGAGAGTTTTTTTCCAAGGTTGAGACAGTTCATAACGGTGATACAGAAAAGCCAAATCAAAAATGTTTGCTGTGAGGTGCGGTTCATTCACTACTTTATATGGGTGGTGCTGTGTCATCGTTGGGTCATATATTTTTATTTACACTTGCATTCACATGGCCCTTTCTACATTTTTATTTACCTCCTGGGGAGACCATTTTCTATGTGATTTTTTTTAAAGACGGTGAGGCAAGTTATCAACACTTTGTGGCAGATTTATTAAATCTTTGTGCTGGTGCAGTCATGGAAAATGACGCAAACCACTGCTTTACTATTTGGAAATTCCAAGCCTCATTTACAAAGAAATGACTCTGTGCCGCAAGCCATTTTGCTGCGCTGAGCTGCTTCATTTTAAAAGCACAAAGATGCCTCATTTTAACACCAATACAACACATTCATGTGCTTTCCCCTGCACTGGCGCACAATTAGATGCCTTGCACCAGTCCAGGCACCCTTGCGTCATGTTGCAAGGGTGCCTGCGTTGTGGGGATGATTGTTTTTGTGCATGAAGGGGCAGCTTCCAACACAAACATACCCATTAATGGTGTTTTCCTCTTTCCTTGTACATATGGGTATGCACACAGCACCGCCGGTGCGTCAAAAGAACTGATGCACCCCCGGCCCAACAGCCTTGTAAATGAGGCCCTTCATTTGCACCAAAAAGTAGCCTTAAATGTAAAAACAATTGGGCATATTACCAAGGGTGGTAATAGGCAATTATTGCCGGTTTAGCAGCCGTTTTCGGCCACTACCGGCGATAACTCTATCGCTCTATTAGCAAGCTGTCGCTAACTGATGTTAGCGACAGCTTTTAGGCGATAGCGAGCGATTTGGGGCCCGCTTTAAATGTCAGCGATATTTATCGCTAATGACATGCAAAGTGGGCGTACCCAACCTGTTAGTGACTGAAAGCAGTCGCTAACATCCCTATCGCCTATTAGCTAGGCAGGCGTAGCAATGGAAATATTCCCGCTATCGCCAAAACCCAATGCCTGCTCAGACCAGTTCTTAGCCATGTTATCCAATGGGAGGTGGATAGCATGGTTAAGAGCATTTCGTTGCTAATGCCTGAATATTGCTGTATTGTCAGCGATATTCACGCATTTCGCCGCTATCGCTGGATATTTTAGCACAATGGAGAAAACCGTTGCTAATAGCATGTTTTCTCCGCTAACATATCGAAGGATAGGCAGCGATAAAAAAATCGTCGCTAAGCCTCTTTAGCGATAATTATCGCTACTTGTTGGTAATATGCCCCAATAACTGTTTGTGTTACTTTGTATTATTTTGTGTCAAGCAGGAGTGCCGTGGGTAGTGCATGGCATCACCACACTCCCACCCAGCCTTTTTGATTCGAATCCCTTGCTACTAAAATTGTTGGACAGGGATTTGTGCCACAAATTAACATCCCCTCAAGGCAAGCTCTATGTGACTTATTTATAAGCCCAGTGCGTCACTTTTTTGGACTCACCGGCGGCGCAGAGTGCCTGCCCTTACTTACAAGGCCACATAAAGTCACCCTGCATGGCTTTTCATGGCATTGCAATTATGGCCTCCCCTCATGCGTTACTCTGCATGAAGGGGTGCTCCATGGGTGTTGCTGTGGCTGCTTCCATGAAACATCCATTGAACCTGACGCATTACCAGATTTACAATGTTTGGTAAACCTGGGAATGTGCGAGATTCCTACGCCTCCCCAGGGGAGGCACAACATGGAGAAATACCTTTATTTCTACGTGTTTTTCCTTTTTCGATGTGTGCTGTATTATGCAGCACACATTTAAAGAGGAAAACATCTCTCGTGAAGGAAGGTGTCCCTACCTGCACAAAAACAATCACCCCTACAACGCAGACACCCTTGCACCATGGTGCCGGGTTTGGCGCTTGGAAGTCCATTGTGCGCTAGTGCAGGGGAAGGCTTGCTGCAATGCTGTGCATCAAAATATTGTAAACCGGGCCCAAGTTAGAGCTTGGGTTTTATTTTTCCAAACTTTAGGTATATGTTGTGCCAAAGCAAAGTGACACATAACAGCTCAAAGTGTGGATACAATATTTAGGGTCAGATTTATGATTGAATTGTGTTGCCTTACATCAGGAAACGACAAAATAATCCATAAGACAGATTTACCAAGCAGTGCAAGGCCACCTTGTGCAGCCCTGCATGGCTAGGTAAATGTGAAGTAACACAAGGTAAGTTCCCTGTCGTGGGGGGTATATTGATAAGAACTGACCCATCATCATGAGCAGCGATGCGTCAGATTTCATGCGCCTGACGCACAGGCCCAAACGCCCGTACCGTGCGGTGTTGTTGTCAATAATGGCAGTTCATTCCGCATCAGTAATATTATCACTGATTTCACAGAACATGGCCTGAGTGTTGTAATATGTGAGGACATAAGCAGTGCATGGCAAGGGCACAAGTTATAGTTTCCTAACAATAACTGTTGAATCGCAGTGTATTCTTTTGGTTTAAAATGGTATGTGACATTTTCACCTAACTATAATGTCGCTTTAACTTTTTTATTCTTTCAGTGAAATTATGTTTTAAAGTATATTTTATTACCATATCTTCTTATCCTAACTCCCCAGAGTACAATGGGGCATATTACCAAGCCTGGCAAAATGATATTATCGCCGCTTTAGCGGCCGTTTTCGGCCGCTAAGCGGCGATAATATCATCGCCCTATTAGCAAGCTGTCGCTAACTGATGTTAGCGACAGCTTTTAGGCGATAGCGAGCGCTTTGGGCCCCACTTTGCATGTCAGCGATGTTTATCGCTAATGACATGCAAAGTGGGCGTACCCAACCTGTTAGCGACTGAAAGTAGTCGCTAATGTTGCTATTGCCTATTAGCAAGGCAGGCGTAGCGATGGAAATATTCCCGCTATCGCCAAAAACGAACGCCTGCTCAGATCAGTTCTTAGCCATGTTATCCAATGGGAGGTGGATAACATGGCTAAGAGCATTTCGTCGCTAATGCGTGAATATCGCTGTATTCTCAGCGATATTCACGCATTTCACCTGATGTTTATCGCTTTCGAGATAAACTTTGCAAATAGCAAGTTATCTCAGCGATAAAAACCTGTGATGCGCGGCGATAAATATATTGCCGCTAACCCTACTTAGCGATAAATATGGCTATTTGTTGGTAATATGCCCCAATGTCTTTAACTTTGCTTGGTAGGAGTTGGTGGGCTGGCCCTGGTCTTAGGCCAGGCCCTGCCCCAGACCCCTTCGGGCAGCTAACACCTCATCGCAGGGTCACCTGTCAGTGTGCAGCAACCCACAGCAGAAATTCACCCCCTGCTTCCGCCCTTTTTTAAAACATTTTCCAATTTTGCAAGACCCTTGTGCGAGCCAACGCCACCCTATGTGCTCCTGTGGGACTGGCTCCTTCAGGACACCCGTGGTATTGCAGTAAGCCAAAAATATTTTTGGGACATTTGGCCAGAAGGGCCTCTTCCCCAGTCGTAGTTCGCCTCCCTTGCCACCTTATACCTTATTTTCATTTTCAGGACATGGGGACCAAGTCACTGTGTCCGGAAATAGCAGCCGCATTTCTCTTTGTGTTGCGTTCAGCCAATCAGAGCGTAAGCTAAAGATGAAATGAATGCATTGGGGCAGATTTACAACTTCTGGCGAATCTCTGCTAGTCAGCAGGGATGTGCCAGAAGAGTTGTGACTCATATGCCTAGCTGTGGGCCACCACTGATGGGCCACATTTCCAATGTGGCACACCGCGGCACACAGATGGGCAGATGCGTGTCGCATCCCCGAGGGGAAAAGGCAGCGCATTTTCTGGAGTCGCGTGCAAGCGCGACTCAACTCCAGCAAGGCTCAGGGTACCCCTATTCCTAACATGCTGCATCAATCCTTACACCTGCTTCAAGCCACAACATGGCCGAAAAAAGTGACTTCATGAAATCTTGTAGATTTCACTCAGCCACTTTTCGGAGGCGTTCCTGCGCCGAAACGCCCCCCCCAGTGCCGGAACGCCCACATGTGGCGCTGGGCTTTACAACGTGATACATCTCCCTAGATGCGTCGCATTGTAAATAGCCCGCAGCAAACGTGATGCAGCGGTGGCGCAAATGTGGCGTCCGGGGCTTGTAAATCTGCCCCTTAGGGTTTATTTTTTGACATAGGTAAGACATACTTTTGACATTCTCAAGGTTGATGGAAGAATAAATGGGTATATAAGTGTCTAAATGGATGATTTTTTTGTGTGGAAAATTGATTGTATAACGGACCAATAAAGTGTATCTTAGTGAATACATGGGTTAGTGAGTAATTTTTAAATATGTAAATATCTGTATCAGTCTCTCACTTTGTGTATAAGTGACTGCATTGGTTGGTGAGCAGCTATATGAGTGTCTATATGAGTTATTACTTGTTTTTTCGAGTATCAGTATGAGTGTCTGTATGGTTCAGTGGATGGTATTACTTAGTGCATAGATGCATGAATGAGTGAGGGTCCGATTAGCAGAACTAACTTAAGACAAAATCCTAAACTTACTACTTTTGATATTCACAGAAGTTAGAATTTTGTCTTAAGTTTGTCTTAAGACAAACTTAAGACAGACTTAAGACAAAATCCTAACTTAAGTCTGTTTTAAGTCTGTCTTAAGTTTGTCTTAAGACAAAATCCTAACTTCTGTGAATACCAAAAGTAGTAAATTCATTCTGTGAATACCAAAATAGTAGTAAGTTTAGGATTGAGTCTTTAATTCATTCTGTGAATCGGGCCCAATGGGTCCACTCACCTGGATTGATGGTACAAGTAAATACATTCTTGTTTTGGTTGATTTATTTTCAAAATGGGTTGAGCTCAGTATTGTTGATAAAATCGACACGAAATCGGTTATCACATTTTTAGAATCAATTTTTTTACAAGAAGGATTTCCTGCTTCTACACTTACTGACAACGGAGTACAATTTAAATCTAAAGAAATGTTGAATTTTCTTTCTGTCAATGGAATTAAACAAAATGTTACTCCCTTATATCATCCTTCCTGCAATAGCGTTGTGTAAAGGTTAAATAGAGTTATTAAAGATACCTTGCAGTTATGCAGGAATTCCAAACTATCTTAAGATGATGAACTAAAGAAAATGTGATGGTCTTACAGAGTTACCCGTCATCCTTCTTTAGGAAAAAGTCCCTTTTATCTTATGCAATGTAGAATTCCTTTCTTTAAAACCAATCCTGGATGGATGAAGCAAAATGGAATGTTTTTTTCGAATCTTGATGATGTTAAAAGTACATTGAATAGTTCTCAAGAAAAAAACAGATTGTCTTATGATGCCAAACATGGTACCCGTCCATCTGATTTACAAGTTGGTCAGTGGGTTTGTGTTAAAAATCCAAGGAAAGTACCTAATGGGTTTAACAAATTTTCTCAACCTAGGAAAATTTCCAATATTCATCATAACACTGTTACTTTGGACAATGGTGAGACCTGGCATATGAGTCACCTAGCATTGGCCCGTTCTGTCCCTGATGATTCACCATCATCCTCTCAACATTGATCATCATCTCCATTTTGGTGTTATGATAATACCTTAGAATCATCCTCTATTCCTTGTGATCCTGTGGATGATTCTAATGATAATCCTCATGATATTGCTATCTGTAATAGACCTTTATCTAAGGTTCAAACGTCTTTTGGTAGAGTTGTTAAAAGACCTGAAAGATACAATGAATTTATTTGTTATTACGTTTTATTTTATTTTATTTTTTCAAAAGGGAGAAGATGTGTAGTAGATAGCTAGCTTGTGCTAAGTTGTATTTATTTAATTATATTTGTAGAGTCATAGAATTTGGAGTTCTTGTATTATTCTGTTTTCTGTGTGAGGCATTCGAGTGTAATCGGTTGTAAAGGCATTATGAATTGACCTGTAACCTTACTGGATGTTATCTGTGGCTTGTCTAATAAAGACAAATAACTTATAATCTAAAAGGTGTTACTACACAGTCTTTGTGAGCGAGGCCCACAGTGTTGTTGTTAACTGTACACCGTTGCATCTGATGGGCGATTTTCAATATCTCTCTTCAGCCTAATGGGTACCCCACTATGTACACGGCCGTCAAGCAATCAGTCGCATCCTTCCGGTTCCCGTCCCCACCAGAACGGGGATCTGTTTCTGGACCAGAACGCACCCCCACTTCCATTATTCAGCAACCCGGTCCTGATGAAGATCCTAAATCAATTGGATCGAATCGCCGTCGACCCGCACTGCAGCGCAACTCATGGCGCATTACCTGCTTTGGTTCCCAAACTAACTACTATTACTTATTCATCAAGGAGGAACCTACAATCTGTATATATTGTGTTAAAAAAAGTCTTTGCGCTGATCGCTGTTTTTCCACCCTTATGTTACTCGAGCCGTCACTGTTTGTCTCACTATCACGTAGTGCACAAAGCCGCCTTGGATTGCCACCGCATTACTTGCCATTACTGTTCACTATTTTACTTTCTTTGATTGTTTTGCCAATACTGCCTTTCAAATATATGATGCTATATGCACTTTCAAAAACCAAAACATTGTGAGTCTCTCTTTTCTTGTCCAGATCCTTTGTAATGTGTTGCACATGCAAATATGTCTGCTGTCCAATTGAATCCTATTGAGATATTGTTATTATTATTATTATTATGTTTCTTATATAGCGCCAGAATCGACCCCCGATGGGGTATCTCCGCGCTTGCCTTGGGAACCCGTCCTGGCTTTTCCCTGTGAGATAGCCCCAACAGGGCATCCCTAAGGTGAAAGCCAGGCATCCCGCCGTGGGGGGGCCGTTGTGGAGATTAAGCAAGCTTAATGCCCAGAGTTGCAGAGTGTGAACCCATGATTAGGTCAGGCACCAAAGTGAGAATTATCAAGTCCATGGACATTTGAGCTCAAGACCCTGCCGTGTCGGGAATTGAACCCTGGTCCCGGGTCTGACCTCTGCTTCAGGGTCTGCCTGCTCTAACCAGTGAGCCACACTTCTCCACTTTTGACTGTTGCCTTATACTTTTGAAAATTGCTGGAGGCAAGGAACGCGGCAGCTGGTGCTTTTAAAACGAGAATATACTTGAAAACGGATGCCCCCACCCCAAGTCAGTGCCCGGTGCAGTGGCATCGATTGCACCGCGCTAGAGCCGGCCCTGTGCAGGGTCATAACCATTTACAAGCTGTGGCAGTGGTGGTAGCAGCAAAGAGGAGCACTACAATGCTATTCCCCTGTGGTGGCAGCAGCACGGTGTAGATTCATAACCAGTGTGAGCTGTGGCAGTGGAGGCAGCAGCAAGGGTGCAGAACTATTACTTGTATGAGATGACCCTGTGGAGGCGGCAGCAGGGTGTAGTGAAATCATCTGCGTTGGATGACCTTGTGGGGTCAGCAACAGTGATCCACAATTGTGACCTGTATGAGATTGCCCTGTGGAGGCAGCAGCAAAGGTACAGTGCTATATCCTGTATGATACAACAGCGTGCATGTTTTTTAATAATTAGAAAGTAATGCCGAATTCACGTCAGCTTAAATTAGCATGAGTAGGCCGCAGCCATCTTGCATTTTTGTGAGGGGCATAAGGAAGCAGTCAAGCTGCTACCTTGGACACTAGTCAAAAAGATTTACCAATCTACTAGTCTTATGGAAAAGGTATTCAAGATATTTTTGTGTATTTACTCATTATTTGAAATGTCCATTGTAGTTCTGTGTTACATTATGATTCATAATATTTCCTTTATTTGCTATGCATACCTCAATGTATTAATATGCAGCAGAAAGTAGATGTCTCCAAAACTATGTTATATATTACAATATTGATTGGCTCACTCGAATGATACATTGTTAGTCCGACCTTACTAAGTCACATCTCATTACCAGATATGTGTGTAGCTTCTATGTCTAACACCCCACAAAACATGCTGTTTATGGGAGATTCGCCAGGTCTTTTTGATCTGGGCTCAGGGCTCTTAAAGATCTGGCCCGTTTTATAAAGTTCTCTGTTTGTTTGCACATTGGAGGAAGGATCATCTCAGAATACTGGGATTTAGACGAATAACCTGCTGTTTCTTCCAACGATTTAGCTATTTTCATCGTGTTTAACTTGCTTATGTAATCTATCCATGCCTTAGGGGGGATAGAGAGAACCCAAGAGTTCTTTGTCCAACAGTTTAGAGCAACTATTCTCTAAAACTGCCTTGTGTATTTTCTTAAAGCGGCTTGACGTAATTTGTGCTAAATGTCATCATATTCCTACCCCTTTTGAGTGATTCAGTGTAGTTTTCCTTTTTCCTTAAGTCCATAATCTCTTCTTCTAAGTTATAGATTATTGCAGGATTTTTTTGCACTTGAGCCCGTCATTATTTTCCATCTGCAGCATCTTTCATATAATTTTTTTTATCTTTTTTCGTGTTTTTGTTGAACTATCTATTTCCTTTGTTACTTTCTATATACAGTTCTCATTCTCTGCTACGAGATGATCCTCAGCAAACTATCAGGCCCAAACTTGCTATAGCCATCTTATTGAAATGTTTTATGTCAGTGGTGTTCCAATGCAATTGTCCATGTGTTGGGCCAACATCACTCTGACCATATCGAGTCTCAAAGGACCATTCAGAGGATTGTTCCTGCCAGGGATCAAAGGTAACTTGAAGAACTGCTTGCTCACTGTGTGTAAAATGTAACAAATTTACTCCTGATATTACATTGAATAATTCATGGTTTGAGATTCTATAGTCTATTGTTGAGATGCCTGTGATGCGTCTTCTAGTGGGTCTAGCAGGTATTTTTGACTCAACTGTTCCATTAATTATGCTGCCACCTATGATTAGTAGGAACGCACGTAGTTGTTTGCCTCATTTGTCAGCTCAGGTTTACAATTTCTTGCAAAGAGTTATTCAGGGATAGTGCACATTTCTTCTAGGTAGGCCTAGGTGGAATTTCAATTTTACCAGAGTAATCTGAGTATTTTTTGTAATTCCGTATTACTCGTTGATGCAGAACGGGACTACCAATAATAACACGATTTTACCCACTCACGTAATTTAGAGTAATTTGAGCCTGTGGAGGCTTTATGTAATGTAGACAGAGCGCTCAACATAATAACAAAGAGGGTTCACTGTGAGACATTCTTTAATCACTGTCCCTTAAAGCCTGGCTCTTATCTGAAAGCACGTTGGAACTAGGGCCGCTGATATGTGGGGGCTGGAGAGGCCAGGCACCCCACAATCATAATGCCGATTGTAGCACTCGCACTTTAGCTTTAAACATCTGAAGCTAAAGCGCGTGTGCCGCGATTGCTTCAAAAGTAAGGAAATAGAAAATGTGCATTTTTCCTATTTCCTTACTTTTGAAACAATCGCGGCACCTGCACTTTAGCTTCTGATGTTTATAGCTTAAAAGCGAGTACCGCAATTGTAAATAAAATAAACAAATAGGGGGGAAAATGACAGCCACATATTTTTTTTCTTATGTTTGTTTACTTTTGTAATAATGGTCGCGTGTGTGCCCCATTGAAACAGAGGTTAAAAAATAGTGAAGAAAAAAAAAGCACGGAATCAATTGTCCCGTTTCTATGCTACCCTCAGAGGGAGAGGCTGTGGTTCAGGGGTTAGAGCTGCTGACTCAGGAGCTTGGGGACCAATGTTGAGCCTCAGCATCGGCTCAACAATGGTAAATATTAGTGACTCAGCAATTGTAATTATTAGCAAATCATGGTTCTTTCAATAATAAATAAATAAACAGGGATCTCTTAGGGCAAGAGGAGAGAGACAAAAAAAAATAACTAAGAGGCATATTATCAACGGCCAGCAATAATTATCGCTGGCCGTGCTTAGCGATAATTTTGTTATCGCAGGCAATGTCTGGAATTTACTGCCCTGTTTGCACATTATTAACAACGTGTTTCTCCAAGGATAAAAATTCCAGAGATAGTGAGGTTATCACCCTTTTGCAGGGAACATCGCTGGTTTTCCAGCGATGTTCCCTGCGAAACGGTGATTACCATGCTGATACGACTCACAGGGTCGTATCAGCATAATCCACCCCAATGTTGGAGATAGGTAAGTCTGCATTTTAGCAGATGTTAGATTTTGGAGAAAACAGAGGTTTTCTCCAAAATCTAACGTGTGCTAAAATGCTGGGACAGCCTTGTAAATATTGTGATGTTAACATCAGCGATATTTGCACGGTAGTCTAATCCGGGGGGACGCCCAGTTATGCCCACTTTGCATCTCATTAGAGATGCAAAGGGAGGCGTTGGGAAAAAAAGGGTGCTAACATGCGATTATGCATGTTAGCACCCTCTTGTAAATAGGGTGATAGTTTTATCTCCACTGTTTTGACTTGATAAAGCGTGAAGACTTGAAGACTGTCAGGATGGGAGAGCGGGCTTTCTCTCACCTAGCTGCAACCAAGTGGAATGAACTACCTCCCAATCTCAGACTGACAGAATGTCTCTTATCATTTAGGAAACAATTAAAGACACTACTCTTCCCTAAACCAGAATAATCAGTAATCAATACGGTTACCGTACCCCTCAGCACCAAACCTCAGCGCCGTGATATCCTACCTAGGATGATTGTTAGCGCTTTATAAATAAATGTATTTATTTATTTATTTATTTATGGTCTTGTTACGCGCCGGCATCACACCCAAAGGTGTATCTCCGCGCGGTGCTGTGAGGTGAACAGATCGAAGAGCTCCTCCTAGAATAGTACAGTTTTTAGTTGTTTCCTGAAGGCTGTGTGGCTCTGGCATTCTCTGAGGGAGAGGGGGAGACTGTTCCATAGACGAGGACCCATGATAGATAGGGCACGGCCTCCCTGTCTGGTCTTGTAATGTCTAGGAACCTGAAGCAGCAGTTGATTGGAGGACCTGAGGATACGGGATGGACGGTGGAGAACAAATTTATCTGTCAGATAATGTGGTCCCAGATTGTGTAAGCATTTGTGTATCACACAGCTGATCTTGAATTCTATCCGTTTCCGGATAGGAAGCCAATGAAGGGCCTTAAGAAGGGGAAGGGACGGTGTTCTGGGGGGGGTGTTGGTCACCAGCCGAGCTGCGGTGTTCTGCACCACCTGTAATTTATTAAGCACTCCCTCATTGGCAGCTAGGAGTAAGCCATTACAGTAGTCCAGGCGGCTCAAAACGAGGGCCTGGACCAGGGTCTTCCGGGTATCGTCAGGTAGAAGGGGGAACACCTTCCGAAGGAGGCCGATAATGTGGAAGCAGGACCCTGCAGTGGTGCTGGCATGGTGGGAGAGGGTGAGGTCCTGGTCTAAACGCACTCCCAGGTTCTTGACTACCTGTTTGGGGAGCGGGGCCTGTCCCAAGCTTGGAGGCCACCAGTCTGGGGTCCAGAGGATTCTCGCCTCTCCGAATAACATGACCTCAGACTTTCCTACATTGCACTGTAGGAAGTTTTTGGCCATCCAGCTTGCGATTGCAGTCATGCCGTTAGAGAAAGCTTGTCTAATCTCAGGAGTCAAGGTCTTAAAAGTAAACAGCAGCTGCGTGTCGTCAGCGTAGGAAATAGGCATGAACCCAAAGGACCTTGTCAAGTTGGCCAGAGAGGAGACATATACGTTAAACAACGTAGGGCTAAGACAAGAGCCCTGCGGGACTCCTCTGATGATGTTGGCCGAGGTGGAACTAAAGGATCCCATGTTCACCGTCTGTGTCCGCTCTGAAAGAAAGCTGGTAAACCAAGCCAGGGCAGTTTTGTCAATGCCTGTCTCCTTTAATCTGGTGAGGAGAATGGAGTGGGATATGGTGTCGAATGCTGCGGACAAGTCCAGCAGCACCAACACCACAGACATCCCTCTATCCAGAGACATGTGTATGGCATCCGTAACGGAGAGGAGGGCGGTCTCAGTACCGTGCCTAGGCCTAAACCCGGACTGGGAAGGATCTAAACTGCCAGTCTGTTCAATGAAGGAGGAGAGATGGTGATTGACATGCTTCTCCGTCAATTTGCCGATGAATGGCAGAAGGGAGATAGGCCTCAAGTTGGACATGTCTGACCAAGGGATGGCGGTGTTCTTCCTGATAGGCTTAACTATGGCCTCCTTCCACACCCGGGGGACCAGCCCCTCAGATAGGGAACGGTTGATCACCGTCCGAATGCAGGGGCTGAGGACGCTCCCAATGAGGTGCATGACCCGGGCAGGTACGAGGTCTACTGGGCTGCCTGACTTAATGGTCCCAATCAGAGAATTGACCTGGTCTAAGGTGATCTCAGGGATAAATGATAGTGAGGCTGGGGCAGCACCGACTGTTCCAGGCTGAGAACTCGGAGGGGGGACATTATCCTCCATGGATGTACTAGATAGAGAAATTTTTTGATAGATGGCATCAATTTTATCCGAGAAGAAACTGGCCGTGTCATCGCACAGTTTTTGTGTTAGCACTTCTGCACTATCGCAAGCGGCAGGCTTGGTAAATGTGCAGAGCACCTGGTACAACACTCTGGGGTCACGACCGGCCCCAGAGAGTTGGGAGATAATATGGGACTTACGGGCAGCTCTGATGTTTTTATGATAGAGTCTCATTGCTGAGCTATACCTATCTCTATCGACAGTGCTGCGCGAGAGTCTCCAAGATTTCTCCAGCTTTCTGCAAGCTCTTTTCTCCGCGCGCAGTAGGTCTGAGTACCATAGTTCTTGTTTACGGTCCGATCGCTGGTTACAGCGTCTTAGGGGGGCGATCACGTTGACCGCTGTGCTCAAAGCTTTATTAAATTTGGACAAGGCCAAGTTGGGGGAGTCAGAGGGAAGAAAATCAGGAGGGATAAAGGCCTTTTTAATGGAATCACCGGACACCTTGTGCCACTGTCTGCGCCATAGTGGCAGGGGAATAGGGTTGGGACGTTCCTCCGAGAGCGTGGGGAGGAGGAAGTGGATTATGAAGTGGTCGGTCCATTCCACCTGTAAAGGGGGATGACAAGTCAAGGGATGAGAGTTCGATAGGATTAAGTCGAGAGTATGACCGGCCTGATGAGTCGGGCCCTGGTTGCACTGTTTGAAGCCTAGGGCAGATAGGTCGGTCAGCAGGTTGCGAGTATCAGCGTTGTTAGGTAATTCACTGTGGACATTGAAGTCCCCTAGGAGTACAAAATTAGTTCCTGATTTGATATGGGGGGCTAGTGTCTCCAGAAGGATGGACGACGCCTCAGTGTAGGGGCCCGGAGGACGGTACACTAACGCTCCCTTCCAGTAGGATAGGGGCGAGAGACCAATTTTAAAAACCAGTATCTCGATGTCGTCAGTGCAGCATTGGTCAAGGAGAGTGACAGTGAGAGTATCCTTGTAGATCACTGCGACCCCGCCGCCAGTTTTAACAGGGCGGTCCATCCTAAGGATCTTATACCCCGAAGGGACCCCCAAGGTAATAGCAGGGACCAGATGAGGTTTGAGCCAGGTCTCGGTACAAAAACAGTAGTCGGGGCAGTTTGAGTGTATTAGGTCCCAAACTTCCGAATGGTGCTTAGAGAGAGATCTGACATTGCATAGTATGCTATTACCCCTGGGGAGCAGAGGATTGAGGTCTACAGGAGTTAGAGTGTCTGCAAAGGGAGGACCTGGGAGTGACTGGAAATGACAATGTTTACAGGAGAACGGGCCCCCGGGACATGGGCCGGAATCCTGTGCGCAGCCTTTAGGCGGTGAATGCCACAGATTGCGTAAGTCATTAGAGGAGTAGCTTAATCTATCTGCTACTCTGCAGGTGGAGGCAGCAGAAGTAGGGGTCATGGCCCCTGGCCCCGTTCGGTCACGGACGGGCACAGACGGGCTCCTCTCTGGCTCGTCTCAGGCGCGACTAAGGCGCCCCCTGCGCGCAACCGCTGCGCGCTTGGGCGACCAGAGGGCTTAAATGCCCTGTCTGAAGGGATCAGCTAGAGCGCTAACAGCGCAAGAGTGTGGGTGGGGTCACTGGCTCTTCCTGTCCCGCCCTCCGCTCAAGCGGCACTGGCTGCCGTGTCGGACCGGGGCGGGGCAGGGGAAGAAACGAGCACAAGCCCAAAATCAGCGCGGTTATAGCGTGAGTGTGCTAAAGAATATTAAGAATTTTAAAAGTATTATTCACCATTTAGAATCACGAGTACAATCTAGCTGTGAGCAAGAGCATAAGCACAACAAACAGGTACCGGCTAATGAGGAGCGCCGGAGCGCTGACACAATCACAGCTGATAGAACAGCGGAATGGGGAGACTCTGCCACCGTCCCTCCTTCCGCAGCTGCCGCAGCTCCTCGCCGCCTTAAATGCCCTGTCTGAAGGGATCAGCTAGAGCGCTAACAGCGCGAGAGTGTGGGTGGGGTCACTGGCTCTTCCTGTCCCGCCCTCCGCTCAAGCGGCACTGGCTGCCGTGTCGGACCGGGGCGGGGCAGGGGAAGAAACGAGCACAAGCCCAAAATCAGCGCGGTTATAGCGTGAGTGTGCTAAAGAATATTAAGAATTTTAAAAGTATTATTCACCATTTAAAATCACGAGTACAATATAGCTGTGAGCAAGAGCATAAGCACAACAAACAGGTACCGGCTAATGAGGAGCGCCGGAGCGCTGACACAATCACAGCTGATAGAACAGCGGAATGGGGAGACTCTGCCACCGTCCCTCCTTCCGCCCGTACAAAAATACAAATAAAGCCCTTGTATATATGCCCCTTAATCTCCCTATGCCTATCCAAAAATAAATGTGTCCGCCTGCAGTCGTAACTGATGTTCTTCTTGGAAAGTGCTTCAATACCATTGGGTGGAGCTCGTTGACCTTCAATAGCCAGATGGGAAGAAACTGTACTGTGTGATGGCCAACTAATATGTTCTCAGAGTGAAATCGTCAGAAAGAGAACTAAACACACAAAGGAAGGACTTTGACAGAAATGTACCAATAAGAAGCCAGCATTTCTGAATGTCATAATTAGTAACCAATAGCAATCAGTGGGTTAGCCAAATCCCACAGAACAGATATATCAGGTCGATCTAAGTTTGACCTAAAAATGTTGAAATTTAGGGGCAGAGTTACAAGCCCCTTGCGCCACCGGTGTGTCACTTTTTGTGATGCACGGTGGCCCATTTTACTGCTCCATATTTACAAGGACAAGAAAAGCCCCCCTGTGTGACTTTTCCTTTCCTTGTAAATATGACCCCTTTGCACGCAGTACTTTGCGTGAAAGGGTTGTTCCATGGGTGTTGCTGTGGGTGTTCCCACGCAACACCCATGGAACCAGACACATTTCCAGATTTACGAGGAATTGTAAATCTGGAAAAAATGTGTGTGAATGCTTTGCCTCGCATGGGGAGGCGTAGGGAGGCGCAACGAGGAGAGATGTATTAATTTCTTCAAGTTTTCTTTTCCTCTTTCCATGTGTGCTGCATTCTGCAGCACACATAAAAAGAGGAAATCACCCTCTACTGATTGTTTTATGTATAGGAAGGGTTCACTTAATGCACATAAACAATCATTGAAACAATGAAGCTTTTTTACTTCTATGTGTACTAATGCAGCACATATAGAAGTTGTAAAACAGCATTTCAGATTGTTTTTGTGCAGGAAGGGAACCCTTCCTGCTCAAAAACAATCTCCCCACCACGCAGGCATCCTTGCACCATGGTGCAAGGGTGTCTGCGCCGGCGCATGGAAGCAGTTTGTGCCTCAGCACAGGGAGATTACAATAACAATGGTCAGAGTCTATCGATTCATTAGAACAATAAACGTTAAACAAGCAATTAATCAGATATAGAACAAAATGATGTTGTATGCCAAGGTGTGCTTATGTTATTTATTCATTAATTCAGCACAGTATTTAACAGGTACCTGGTTCAATTCAACAGGTATCTAGATACAAGGAGTATCATTATATGCAAACAAAAGAAATATAATTATTCAATTACGTCATTGAATCATATATGCATCAATGGACATTAGTCTCATATGAATATACCATTTAAGAGCTTCATATAAAGAAACAAGACAAACGTTATACACCAATTATTTACATGAACGACGTGATTGGCGAACGGTTGTGATCAGGTCCTAATCATAGGATTAATCAACAGAGTAACACGAATCCTATGTATATGTGTATATTGGAACTTCAGATCTAAATACAGACTGTAAAGGGTTTATTTTATCCCACTGTGATTGTTTCTAGTCACAACCACCTTTACCCAGTCCTCACGTGTTCCCCATCACACCTATCCTACCTAACTGTTTCCCTATTTCTATCACTTTGAGCGCGACGTTCATGTAAATAATTGGTGTATAACGTTTGTCTTGTTTCTTTATATGAAGCTCTTAAATGGTATATTCATATGAGACTAATGTCCATTGATGCATATATGATTCAATGACGTAATTAAATAATTATATTTCTTTTGTTTGCATATAATGATACTCCTTGTATCTAGATACCTGTTGAATTGAACCAGGTACCTGTTAAATACTGTGCTGAATTAATGAATAAATAACATAAGCACACCTTGGCATACAACATCATTTTGTTCTATATCTGATTAATTGCTTGTTTAACATTTATTGTTCTAATGAATCGATAGACTCTGACCATTGTTATTGTAACTAACTTCACTGACCCAGGTCAGAGGTTTCTCAGGGTGTACCCCATTGAAACTTACTCAGCAAAGGGAGAAGCACAGAGATGCGACATATTGTTGTAAATATGTCGTATCCCTGTGCCTTGAAAGTGACTCCGTGCAACGCAGCCAAATGGCATGTGTTCCACACTGAGTCACTTTCTTGTAAATCTGCCCCAAAGTCCCTAAGCAGAAAGCGCAGAAGCAAACAATTCTGCCGCAATACTCCAGGCCCCACAAAGTACATAAGAAGATACAACAGATGATCCTAGGGCACAAGCGCCATAGGATAGACCTGAACAAACATAACAGAGGCACGTTATAATTGTTTTTGTGTGCAGATTTTATATACTCGACCCTAAGGTATTGGAGCGCTTTACATGAGCCCCCCATGGAAAAACCCACATGAAACCTGCGCAGGGCTTTACAAGAGGATTGTGGTTCCTGCAGACGTAATTTCCTGCACAGATATCCTTATAAGGGAACTTTGTTTGATTGGCTGCATAAATGGCGGCCCTTCTCTTTTCGAATTGTTTTGTTACTTGGCTCTGCAGAAAGGATTCATGTCTGTTCCGAGTGTCCAGTGCGTTATACGCGCAATCTCTCTCACCTGTTGACAAATATGTCAATTTATTTGTGCCTTCTGGCTTCGAGGCTGGTGCGACCCTATCACGAACCTCAAGTTTCCAAACTACAGTTAAATATATATTCTCATCATAATTAAAATCGTCATGAATGTGGATGATTTCTTCATCTACTCCTTTGTTTGGAAAATGAGCACAACAGGCTGTAGACTTGTGTTAGAAGCGTGAGGGTGCAGTACCTCAGCTCGTTACTAGATGTCCCTGTAGTCAGCTGCAAAATGTACAGCCCGCAGCGTGAGGTCACTGTGGAGTCATACAAGGTTTTCTATTTCAATTTATTTTATTTGTTTGATTAATTAAAATCTTACAAAAGTTCCAAGATTGTGATCAAATATAAAAGATTAAAAGCACATATATGATTGATACCATATCTTAAATATGCTAACTCATACTTAATAATATGCAGTACACAAAAGAGCAGATTTACAATAACTAGCTTATCCCTGCATATCAGCAGGGATGCACCAGTTATTGTGCGCCATGCCTCTGCCACCATGGATGCGCCGCATTTACAATGCGGCGCACCATGGGGCAATATCGGTACAATGCTTCGCATCTGCAGTCCTGTCAAGTATCACGCAACAGGTGTGACACTCACGCATTTCAGTGCGGTGTTCCGCAACACCGCACTGAAATGCATTATCACGCATTTTGCCGACTCATAAACTCGAGCCACCAGAGGCGCCTGTGCACGGCTCCTGCTGCTCCGAGTCCAAGAGACGTGCTGTTGCCAGTGCCAGCAGCTGCTCTCGTTCATAAATAGTTAATCTGTTATGTTGTAATGGCTGATCTCAGCTTGTGGGCTGAGTGAGAGTGCGGCAGCGCTAGGCGGCTACAATGTAACAATGCTGGCTCCAGGGTGGCCGCGGCGCTGTAATTTCCTGCCGCGCCACGGCTGATGTTTGACACAGGACACAGTTGTAATTAATTAGGGGGGCGGGGCCACCTTCTCAGCACGATGCTGGCTGACACAGTTAGGCACTCGGACCACGGGCGCCAAGGTATATCCTCGCCCGTCGCGGCATTTACACTGTACTTCAGGACTTGACTTGGACAACAGATGAGGTGCACGGCCACCAGTAGCGCGGGTTGGGCGGACTGCAGACAGTGATGTTAGCTGCCTCACATTCCGCGTTTAGAGAGGGCCGGCCGCGGGCCCTAATTATGCAAGAATCTGCCGCAACCGACCACACACCGTGGCCGGAGAGGGGTGCTGCACTACAGTCTAGCAGCCATATGAATGACGGGGCCAGAGCGAACTTTAGCACCTCAGATCTGTCCTGTCCTGCAATCAGGTCGCCTCGCCACGCTAGGACAGGATAGGCCCAGGTCAGGATCTAAATAATAAAGGCAATGCCGCCCGCCAGCAATTTTATTTCCGAGCAGCCGGGGCCAGCCAACTCGAGGGCACTGGTGAAAGACAGGGCCTAGCCCTGCTGCATCATGCAGTCACAAGAGATCGCGGTCCGGTGAGAGGGCCCGTCCTCACTGGTATAGAGAGTCACGCCGGCCGGCGCAGTAAGCATGGGGCAGAGTAAGAACAGAACAAGCCGAGAGGATTTATTCATTCCCCCCCTACCCCAAGGTTGGTGTGAGTGGCAGATTCTCTCTATGGAAGGGTCGGTGCACGGACAAAGGATCGATGAGAGACGCAGCTTACTTTTGCTTGTCTCTAACTCTGCAGAGGCGCATACTGACCAATGCAATAATTGCTTATTGGATGAAGGCTTTCTTATGCCAAAGAAACTAGCGCAACAATTACATTTAGTAGATGTTCCCGCCTTCCTGGGCCTTGTCAGGTCCTCATTCGATTGTACAGTCTGACAGGATGTTTCATTTCGTGCCTGCCAGCCGGGCCCCAAGGCACCCAGGAATTAATTGCTGTTCCTCTGCGCGCCCCGATGCATGGCCCAGAGTGAAAGGAGGAAGCCGGTGACAATCGATCACCTGTTCACCTCCTCATGACCTGGGCACATACTGTTGCTGTCTGTGCCCTGCCCAGCCAGTCAGAGCCCAACTAGTGCCCCGGGCCGAACTCACCATGCAACCGTGATTCTCATAGTGAGAGCAGGTGGCACAGGTTAAGACTGCAACACGGCTGGCTGACTTTTAAGAAGAGACAGGCTAACGATCTCCGCTGTGACACTCGGGCAGCTCCTCTAAGTGGATCATTCTGACTATCAGGAGACCACACCAGGTAAGTCAGATATTCATTTAATAATTCGCTGATGAAACTCAAAATGTTTTTTAGGAGAATGGGGAGGGGGCCTCCAGCACAGCATACCGCTTTCTAAATGGGTACACTGAAGTTGTCTGTTTGTGCTGTAAATGCAGGCCATCTCTGAGTTTTGTCTGTACTAATAAATCATCAAACTGCTAGTTTAGTTAAAGGTTTAATTATCCTTACTTGACAGTGGCACTACAAGCAGCAGCCTTTATTTTCCCAGCACTGTGAGACTTGCTTAGTCAGAGTTAAGGCAGATGATTAATATCCCCGCTAGAGAGCTGTCAGAGTTTGTCTCATGGCTGTTTTCACTCACTATTAAGTAGAGCAGAGAGTTTATATGCATACTGCAAAGTAAGTCTAACAGCATATTGTATTGTAATGAACTGTATTATATGTAGATAGCTCAGTGGGTTGCTTCTTTTGTCAAAGAGAACCCTTTGATTTTTGTGGTTCAGCCGCACCTGAAGCTCAGGTTGGGGTGGAGGTTGCTGATTATTTAAAAAAATTATAATTGCTTTAAAAACACCTGCTACGGAGTTCGCATTTCTTATTGCTGAACTCAGTGTGATTTCTGAAATGTGTCTGTTTTCATGGACTTCATTGCATAATTCGGCCACAAGAAGTGTAGCTCTAAGTGTCATTCATTTAGTTGTTAAATGTCTTTTGTAAATCCCCCAAATCTATGAAAATGTCACACATAAGCAATCTGAAACATTAGCAGCTGTGCTCAAATAAATGTAATTTCTGACATTTTTTTGATTCCCTCGCCTTTTACTGCTTGATTTTGCTAGCGAGAAAGTGTCACTCATAGTCGTTGAAATGACACTCATAATTACACTGAAATTATGAAAATGTCACTCATAGCAATCTGAATCCTTGGCAGCTATGTAACCGCGGTTAGCGCTGCTTTTTTTTATCACTAACAGGGTTAGCGAAATCCTTGATAATAGGAGAAATGTTGCTTAACAACATTTCTCCCATCATTTTTCTCTGGATCTGCCCCCTTTGCATCTCATTAGAGATGCAAGAGGAAGCGTACAGAAAAAAGGGTGCTAACATGCGAATTTGCGCGTTAGCACCCTGTTGCTGATAGGGAGATAATTTTATCTCCGCTTTCTTGGCTTTTAAAGCCAAAAAAGCGGAAATAAATCCCTTGATAATATGCCCCATAGAGGCATAAAGTAAACCCTCATCAGAATACAGAGAAATGACATCTGTTCTTTTAGATAGTTGTCCTGAACCCTCCTGGTAGAAACATAATAAAGTTGGATAGACTGATGAGAGCAGTTAGTTGTTCGGCAGAAAAAGAGCTCCTCAGACATGTGCGCGAGACAACTTTATCGTCATTCTGTCAAGGCCGACATTTTACCCCAATCTGTCATGGCCGCTTGTTAGCAAAATATCTTCCCGGTTTTAAGTCTTTCAACCCGATCCAGCATGGACGCCACGCCTCTCATTCCAGTGACGTCCAAACCAATGGCGATCCATTCTAAACCAGTGAGGTGTTTGGTTTGTCGGATCTCAAGCAGGGCGTGGCCGCAGTACTAATATTTGCATATATTCTGTGCAATGCCATGGACTTCTTTTCTTTTTTTTTCTTTGTTAAATTGCCAATAATAACATCTTTTAGTACCCTCAGATCTTTTACTTTTTTCCATTTCAATCAACAATTAATATATTGAATCCGACCTATCAAAAGTAGGTATTTCTTAGCCCTACCACGTGAAAGTGCACATTAACATTCAGAATAGCTCTTTACTATTAGATTAGAAGGATTATTATAAAGAGAAGCCGCCACACCATTGTAAATATAAGATATGAAGAATTTGTAATCTAATTTAGAAGAGTTGGATCGTCGAAAAATGATACTGTCTTACTTGGATCCTGATTTAAACTCGCTTTAATATGAAGTAGGGAATAATGTCATGGTCAATGTATGGATATCTCTTACTATGCTACTTAATGGTGGGCGTTGTTAGCAGATTTTATATAATCGAGTACAGTGAGGCTCGTTGTTGATTGCCGAAAATTACCCAATAAATTTTAGCTTGTTTTGTTAACTGTAGAGTCTGAATAGGGCTGCACGGACACAGTACCGCAGGCTGTCCCCAGAGGTCCCTGTAGAGTTCTATAGCAGCAACTACACAGGTGATCGCAATAAAGGCCAGCTCTCTGCTTTGAAATATATATATAGATATATATATACACATATATATATGTATCTATATATATATATATATATAGATACATATATATATATATATATACATATATATATGTATATATATCTATATATATAAATATATATATAGATATATATATACATAGATATATATATTTTTTTTTTTTGTTTAAGAAATTTTTATTAAGCATTGAAAAGTAATACAAAAAAGCATGTCATGAAAAATTAGAAAAAAGTACATATGAATATAATGATAAATGACATAGTCCAGAGGAATTTATATATGGAAAAGAAGGGTAGAAAGAAGTAGAGAAAGGAAAGAGGGAAAGAGAGAGAAAAGAGGAAAGCAGAAGAGAAGAAAAGAGTAGAGAAGAGAATATACATAGATATATATGTATATATATATCTATTTATATCTATCTATCTATATATATATATAGAGTTATATATATATCTATACTACTATTATAAAGGAAGAACTTTGAACCTTTGAGGCGGGTAAACTCGGAAACCACAGCGCCAATCCACACACCCGATACATCGTTGTAATCGTCAGGGTGTGCAGATGGATATAGGCTATATAAACTTAATAAATATACGTTATTTAAAAAATGTATCGGAAAAAAAAAGTAGTCACTTGGAAGAAGCGCCGGCCTAGACGTGCGTGCTGACGTGAGGAGCGCAGGGAGGAGCGGCGTCCAGGAGCGCGAGGAGGACCGGCGGACATGGAGCGGGGAGGAGCGGCGTACAGGCGGCGAGGAGCAGTGGACAGGCTGTGAGGAGCGGCGGACAGGCGGGGAGGAGCTGTGAGCGGTGGAAAAATGAAGCAAAAAAAGACAATCGTGAGCAAGAGGAAGCAAACTGAGCATTACAAAAGTGAGCCAAACGGTGCATTACAGGAAGAAAAAGTTATGTGTGCAGGTTACAAAAGCGTCAAAAGTAAACATAGAGGTATAGGAGGAAAAATGGACGTGTGCAGGTTACAAAAGCATACAAAGTAAACATAGAGGTATAATACTGCAATATATGGAGGAAGGCTCCGGGGGACCCACGGACAACGTCGGGGCGGGCGGGGGCCCTGAAGCCTAATTGCTCCCGGACAACGTCGGGACGGGCTGCTAGTTTAATTATATTTGTAGAGTCATAGAATTTGGAGTTCTTGTATTATTCTGTTTTCTGTGTGAGGCATTCGAGTGTAATCGGTTGTAAAGGCATTATGAATTTACCTGTAACCTTACTGGATGTTATCTGTGGCTTGTCTAATAAAGACAAATAACTTATAATCTAAACGGTGTTACTACACAGTCTTTGTGAGCGAGGCCCACAGTGTTGTTGTTAACTGTACACCGTTGCATCTGATGGGCGATTTTCAATACCTCTCTTCAGCCTAATGGGTACCCCACTATGTACACGGCCGTCAAGCAATCAGTCGCATCCTTCCGGTTCCCGTCCCCACCAGAACGGGGATCTGTTTCTGGACCAGAACGCACCCTCACTTCCATTATTCAGCAACCCAGTCCTGATGAAGATCCTAAATCAATTGGATCGAAACGCCGTCGACCCGCACTGCAGCGCAACTCATGGCGCATTACCTGCTTTGGTTCCCAAACTAACTACTATTACTTATTCATCAAGGAGGAACCTACAATCTGTATATATTGTGTTCAAAAAAGTCTTTGCGCTGATCGCTGTTTTTCCACCCTTATGTCACTCGAGCCGTCACTGTTTGTCTCACTATCACGTAGTGCACAAAGCCCCCTTGGATTGCCACCGCATTACTTGCCATTACTGTTCACTATTTTACTTTCTTTGATTGTTTTGCCAATACTGCCTTTCAAATATATGATGCTATATGCACTTTCAAAAACCAAAACATTGTGAGTCTCTCTTTTCTTGTCCAGATCCTTTGTAATGTGTTGCACATGCAAATATGTCTGCTGTCCAATTGAATCCCATTGAGATATTGTTGCCTTATACTTTTGAAAATTGCTGGAGGCAAGGAACGCGGCAGCTGGTGCTTTTAAAACGAGAATATACTTGAAAACGGATGCCCCCACCCCAAGTCAGTGCCCGGTGCAGTGGCATCGATTGCACCGCGCTAGAGCCGGCCCTGTGCAGGGTCATAACCATTTACAAGCTGTGGCAGTGGTGGTAGCAGCAAAGTGGAGCACTACAATGCTATTCCCCTGTGGTGGCAGCAGCACGGTGTAGATTCATAACCAGTGTGAGCTGTGGCAGTGGAGGCAGCAGCAAGGGTGCAGAACTATTACTTGTATGAGATGACCCTGTGGAGGCAGCAGCAGGGTGTAGTGAAATCATCTGCGTTGGATGACCTTGTGGGGTCAGCAACAGTGATCCACAATTGTGACCTGTATGAGATTGCCCTGTGGAGGCAGCAGCAAAGGTACAGTGCTATATCCTGTATGATACAACAGCGTGCATGTTTTTTAATAATTAGAAAGTAATGCCGAATTCACGTCAGCTTAAATTAGCATGAGTAGGCCGCAGCCATCTTGCATTTTTGTGAGGGGCATAAAGAAGCAGTCAAGCTGCTACCTTGGACACTAGTCAAAAAGATTTACCAATCTACTAGTCTTATGGAAAAGGTATTCAAGATATTTTTGTGTTTTTACTCATTATTTGAAATGTCCATTGTAGTTCTGTGTTACATTATGATTCATAATATTTCCTTTATTTGCTATGCATACCTCAATTTATTAATATGCAGCAGAAAGTAGATGTCTCCAAAACTATGTTATATATTACAATATTGATTGGCTCACTCGAATGATACATTGTTAGTCCGACCTTACTAAGTCACATCTCATTACCAGATATGTGTGTAGCTTCTATGTCTAACACCCCACAAAACATGCTGTTTATGGGAGATTCGCCAGGTCTTTTTGATCTGGGCTCAGGGCTCCTAAAGATCTGGCCCGTTTTATAAAGTTCTCTGTTTGTTTGCACATTGGAGGAAGGATCATCTCAGAATACTGGGATTTAGACGAATAACCTGCTGTTTCTTCCAACGATTTAGCTATTTTCATTGTGTTTAACTTGCTTATGTAATCTATCCATGCCTCAGGTGGGATAGAGAGAACCCAAGAGTTCTTTGTCCAACAGTTTAGAGCAACTATTCTCTAAAACTGCCTTGTGTATTTTCTTAAAGCGGCTTGATGTAATTTGTGCTAAATGTCATCATATTCCTACCCCTTTTGAGTGATTCAGTGTAGTTTTCCTTTTTCCTTAAATCCATAATCTCTTCTTCTAAGTTATAGATTATTGCAGGATTTTTTTGCACTTGAGCCCGTCATTATTTTCCATCTGCAGCATCTTTCATTTAATTTTTTTTATCTTTTTTCATGTTTTTGTTGAACTATCTATTTCCTTTGTTACTTTGTATATACAGTTCTCATTCTCTGTTACAAGATGATCCTCAGCAAACTATCAGGCCCAAACTTGCTATAGCCATCTTATTGAAATGTTTTATGTTAGTGGTGTTCCAATGCAATTGTCCATGTGTTGGGCCAACATCACTCTGACCATATCGAGTCTCAAAGGACCATTCAGAGGATTGTTCCTGCCAGGGATCAAAGGTAACTTGAAGAACTGCTTGCTCACTCTGTGTAAAATGTAACAAATTTACTCCTGATATTACATTGAATAATTCATGGTTTGAGATTCTATAGTCTATTGTTGAGATGCCTGTGATGCGTCTTCTAGTGGGTCTAGCAGGTATTTTTGACTCAACTCTTCCATTAATTATGCTGCCACCTATGATTAGTAGGAACGCACGTAGTTGTTTGCCTCATTTGTCAGCTCAGGTTTAAGTTTTCTTGCAAAGAGTTATTCAGGGATAGTGCACATTTCTTCTAGGTAGGCCTAGGTGGAATTTCAATTTTACCAGAGTAATCTGAGTATTTTTTGTAATTCCGTATTACTTGTTGATGCGGAACGGGACTACCAATAATAACACGATTTTACCCACTCACGTAATTTAGAGTAATTTGAGCCTGTGGAGGCTTTATGTAATGTAGACAGAGCGCTCAACATAATAACAAAGAGGGTTCACTGTGAGACATTCTTTAATCACTGTCCCTTAAAGCATGGCTCTTATCTGAAAGCACGTTGGAACTAGGGCCGCTGATATGTGGGGGCTGGAGAGGCCAGGCACCCCACAATCATAATGCCGATTGTAGCACTCGCACTTTAGCTTTAAACATCTGAAGCTAAAGCGCGTGTGCCGCGATTGCTTCAAAAGTAAGGAAATAGAAAATGTGCATTTTTCCTATTTCCTTACTTTTGAAACAATCGCGGCACCTGCACTTTAGCTTCAGATGTTTATAGCTTAAAAGCGAGTACCGCAATTGTAACTAAAATAAACAAATAGGGGGGAAAATGACAGCCACATATTTGTTTTCTTATGTTTGTTTACTTTTGTAATAATGGTCGCGTGTGTGCCCCATTGAAACAGAAGTTAAAAAATAGTGAAGAAAAAAAAAGCACGGAATCAATTGTCCCGTTTCTATGCTACCCTCAGAGGGAGAGGCTGTGGTTCAGGGGTTAGAGCTGCTGACTCAGGAGCTTGGGGACCAATGTTGAGCCTCAGCATCGGCTCAACAATGGTAAATATTAGTGACTCAGCAATTGTAATTATTAGCAAATCATGGTTCTTTCAATAATAAATAAATAAACAGGGATCTCTTAGGGCAAGAGGAGAGAGACAAAAAAAAATAACTAAGAGGCATATTATCAACGGCCAGCAATAATTATCGCTGGCCGTGCTTAGCGATAATTTTGTTATCGCAGGCAATGTCTGGAATTTACTGCCCTGTTTGCACATTATTAACAACGTGTTTCTCCAAGGATAAAAATTCCAGAGATAGTGAGGTTATCACCCTTTTGCAGGGAACATCGCAGGTTTTCCAGCGATGTTCCCTGCGAAACGGTGATTACCATGCTGATACGACTCACAGGGTCGTATCAGCATAATCCACCCCAATGTTGGAGATAGGTAAGTCTGCATTTTAGCAGACGTTAGATTTGGAGAAAACAGAGGTTTTCTCCAAAATCTAACGTGTGCTAAAATGCTGGGACAGCCTTGTAAATATTGTGATGTTAACATCAGCGGTATTTGCACGGTAGTCCATCCGGGGGGGCGCCCAGTTATGCCCACTTTGCATCTCATTAGAGATGCAAAGGGAGGCGTTGGGAAAAAAATGGTGCTAACATGCGATTATGCATGTTAGCACCCTCTTGTAAATAGGGTGATAGTTTTATCTCCACTGTTTTGGCTTGATAAAGCGTGAAGACTTGAAGACTGTCAGGATGGGAGAGCGGGATTTCTCTCACCTAGCTGCAACCAAGTGGAATGAACTACCTCCCAATCTCAGACTGACAGAATGTCTCTTATCATTTAGGAAACAATTAAAGACACTACTCTTCCCTAAACCAGAATAATCAGTAATCAATGCGGTTACCGTACCCCTCAGCACCAAACCTCAGCGCCGTGATACCCTACCTAGGATGATTGTTAGCGCTTTATAAATAAATTAAATACAAAAATACAAATAAAGCCCTTGTATGACTCGCTCCTCCTCAGGGACTGAGTGGTCGCTCCCAGTGTCCCTTCAGACACCTGGTATTGTAGCGCTGCTTTGCTTAGATTCACTTCAAAAACCTGCATTTCATTTCGCCTGCTGTGTGCTTTGTATACCGCTTTGCCTCATTTGCGCTCTAGTTATTTCATTGTGCTGTTTCCTAACATTGTTTGCGCGTTTGCCAATAGCGCTCCGCTCTGCTCCCCCCTCCGCCTCCATTTTGTTTGTTGTTGTCGTCCTCGTGTGCCCGACCCGCCTCCCAGCTGAGCCGTCCTCCCACTGACCTGAAATAGCGCTCCTCGCCCTGTAGACGCTGTGAATCGCTCCTCCTCACGGACTGAGTGGTCGCTCCCAGTGTCCCTGCAGATACCTGGTATCGTAGCGCTGCTTTGCTTAGATTCACTTCAAAAACCTGCATTTCATTTTGCCTGCTGTGTGCTTTGTATACCGCTTTGCCTCATTTGCGCTCTAGTTATTTCATTGTGCTGTTTCCTAACATTGTTTGCGCGTTTGCCAATAGCGCTCAGCTCTGCTCCCCCCTCCGCCTCCATTTTGTTTGTTGTTGTCGTCCTCGTGTGCCCGACCCGCCTCCCAGCTGAGCCGCCCTCCCACTGACCTGAAATAGCGCTCCTCGCCCTGTAGACGCTGTGACTCGCTCCTCCTCACGGACTGAGTGGTCGCTCCCAGTGTCCCTGCAGACACCTGGTATCGTAGCGCTGCTTTGCTTAGATTCACTTCAAAAACCTGCATTTCATTTCGCCTGCTGTGTGCTTTGTATACCGCTTTGCCTCATTTGCGCTCTAGTTATTTAATTGTGCTGTTTCCTAACATTGTTTGCGCGTTTGCCAATAGCGCTCCGCTCTGCTCCCCCCTCCGCCTCCATTTTGTTTGTTGTTGTCGTCCACGTGTGCCCGACCCGCCTCCCAGCTGAGCCGCCCTCGCCCCTCCCCCTCCACTCTCCATATATGACAGTAGCTCCCGCGCGCAGCCTTCGTGCCCAACCCGCGCCGAAGGTGCGCCAAAGGTAAGCCCGTCTACGCCCGTCCGCGCCTGGACCGCGCCCAGTGCCAGACCCCCTGCCCCTCGCGCTGCCCAGCCCTCCCGCATTACCTACGATGCCGCCACCCTCCTAGCCCTTAACCCTGGTCGCGCCCCCAACTGCATCAAAGCCGCTCCTGGACACACCCATGGACCTTTCTCTTGCTACTCCTGCAAGTTCATCGGCACCGACAACATCTCCTCTACGACCACACCACAGATTCCAGACCCCAACCACCTACAATGCATCCTTCTCAACACCCGATCGGTCCACAGGCACGCCATTGACCTATGGAATCTACTAGACACCATCTCTCCAGACGTCGCCTTCCTAACAGAAACATGGATGAACGCTTCCTCCGCCCCAGACATCACCATTGCCATCCCTGAAGATTATAAGATCACACGCAAAGACCGTACCGGCCACACAGGAGGAGGAATCGCTATCGTCCATAAAAAATCAATCCACATCTCAACCAGCTCTGACGTCAACCTCGCCAACTCTGAACACCTTCACTTCCAGATCCACATCGACCCCAAGACCACACTCAGAGGCACCCTCCTCTACAGACCACCTGGACCCCGCGCAAAATTAAGTGAAGACATCACGGACTTCATCACTCCACACGCGCTCCCCTCCAAAGATTACATCCTTATGGGAGACCTCAACTTTCACCTTGAAAAGAACAACGACCGCAACACCACCACCCTCTTGGACAACCTCGCCAACCTCGGACTTAAACAACTGGTCACTTCCCCCACCCACATCGCAGGTCACACACTCGACCCTATCTTCACCTCCAGCAATCATGTCTCCTTCAGCCACACTACGGTTCTCTTCTGGACTGACCACAGCTGCGTTCATTTCACCTACAACAAGCCGAAACCCATCAACCACCCCCAACCAAAACAGAGGTTTTCTCCAAAATCTAACGTGTGCTAAAATGCTGGGACAGCCTTGTAAATATTGTGATGTTAACATCAGCGGTATTTGCACGGTAGTCCATCCGGGGGGGCGCCCAGTTATGCCCACTTTGCATCTCATTAGAGATGCAAAGGGAGGCGTTGGGAAAAAAAGGGTGCTAACATGCGATTATGCATGTTAGCACCCTCTTTTAAATAGGGTGATAGTTTTATCTCCACTGTTTTGGCTTGATAAAGCGTGAAGACTTGAAGACTGTCAGGATGGGAGAGCGGGATTTCTCTCACCTAGCTGCAACCAAGTGGAATGAACTACCTCCCAATCTCAGACTGACAGAATGTCTCTTATCATTTAGGAAACAATTAAAGACACTACTCTTCCCTAAACCAGAATAATCAGTAATCAATGCGGTTACCGTACCCCTCAGCACCAAACCTCAGCGCCGTGATACCCTACCTAGGATGATTGTTAGCGCTTTATAAATAAATTAAATACAAAAATACAAATAAAGCCCTTGTATGACTCGCTCCTCCTCAGGGACTGAGTGGTCGCTCCCAGTGTCCCTTCAGACACCTGGTATCGTAGCGCTGCTTTGCTTAGATTCACTTCATAAACCTGCATTTCATTTCGCCTGCTGTGTGCTTTGTATACCGCTTTGCCTCATTTGCGCTCTAGTTATTTCATTGTGCTGTTTCCTAACATTGTTTGCGCGTTTGCCAATAGCGCTCCGCTCTGCTCCCCCCTCCGCCTCCATTTTGTTTGTTGTTGTCGTCCTCGTGTGCCCGACCCGCCTCCCAGCTGAGCCGTCCTCCCACTGACCTGAAATAGCGCTCCTCGCCCTGTAGACGCTGTGAATCGCTCCTCCTCACGGACTGAGTGGTCGCTCCCAGTGTCCCTGCAGATACCTGGTATCGTAGCGCTGCTTTGCTTAGATTCACTTCAAAAACCTGCATTTCATTTTGCCTGCTGTGTGCTTTGTATACCGCTTTGCCTCATTTGCGCTCTAGTTATTTCATTGTGCTGTTTCCTAACATTGTTTGCGCGTTTGCCAATAGCGCTCCGCTCTGCTCCCCCCTCCGCCTCCATTTTGTTTGTTGTTGTCGTCCTCGTGTGCCCGACCCGCCTCCCAGCTGAGCCGCCCTCCCACTGACCTGAAATAGCGCTCCTCGCCCTGTAGACGCTGTGACTCGCTCCTCCTCACGGACTGAGTGGTCGCTCCCAGTGTCCCTGCAGACACCTGGTATCGTAGCGCTGCTTTGCTTAGATTCACTTCAAAAACCTGCATTTCATTTCGCCTGCTGTGTGCTTTGTATACCGCTTTGCCTCATTTGCGCTCTAGTTATTTAATTGTGCTGTTTCCTAACATTGTTTGCGCGTTTGCCAATAGCGCTCCGCTCTGCTCCCCCCTCCGCCTCCATTTTGTTTGTTGTTGTCGTCCACGTGTGCCCGACCCGCCTCCCAGCTGAGCCGCCCTCGCCCCTCCCCCTCCACTCTCCATATATGACAGTAGCTCCCGCGCGCAGCCTTCGCGCCCAACCCGCGCCGAAGGTGCGCCAAAGGTAAGCCCGTCTACGCCCGTCCGCGCCTGGACCGTGCCCAGTGCCAGACCCCCTGCCCCTCGCGCTGCCCAGCCCTCCCGCATTACCTACGATGCCGCCACCCTCCTAGCCCTTAACCCTGGTCGCGCCCCCAACTGCATCAAAGCCGCTCCTGGACACACCCATGGACCTTTCTCTTGCTACTCCTGCAAGTTCATCGGCACCGACAACATCTCCGCTACGACCACACCACAGATTCCAGACCCCAACCACCTACAATGCATCCTTCTCAACACCCGATCGGTCCACAGGCACGCCATTGACCTATGGAATCTACTAGACACCATCTCTCCAGACGTCGCCTTCCTAACAGAAACATGGATGAACGCTTCCTCCGCCCCAGACATCACCATTGCCATCCCTGAAGATTATAAGATCACACGCAAAGACCGTACCGGCCACACAGGAGGAGGAATCGCTATCGTCCATAAAAAATCAATCCACATCTCAACCAGCTCTGACGTCAACCTCGCCAACTCTGAACACCTTCACTTCCAGATCCACATCGACCCCAAGACCACACTCAGAGGCACCCTCCTCTACAGACCACCTGGACCCCGCGCAAAATTCAGTGAAGACATCACGGACTTCATCACTCCACACGCGCTCCCCTCCAAAGATTACATCCTTATGGGAGACCTCAACTTTCACCTTGAAAAGAACAACGACCGCAACACCACCACCCTCTTGGACAACCTCGCCAACCTCGGACTTAAACAACTGGTCACTTCCCCCACCCACATCGCAGGTCACACACTCGACCCTATCTTCACCTCCAGCAATCATGTCTCCTTCAGCCACACTACGGTTCTCTTCTGGACTGACCACAGCTGCGTTCATTTCACCTACAACAAGCCGAAACCCATCAACCACCCCCAACCAACTCTGCAAAGAAACTGGAACAAAATCACCATCGACCAGATCTCCTCATCGCTCCTTCTAAACACCCCAGCCCACTCTTCTA
Organism: Lissotriton vulgaris; assembly: GCF_964263255.1. Classification (NCBI taxonomy): domain Eukaryota; kingdom Metazoa; phylum Chordata; class Amphibia; order Caudata; family Salamandridae; genus Lissotriton; species Lissotriton vulgaris. The sequence goes on along the minus strand of NC_141685.1, from coordinate 279,988,873 downwards.
ACCCAGACCAAGCCGCCACCAACTTCACCCTATGGTTATCCAACACCGCCGACATCCTAGCACCACTCAAAAAACGTCAACGCAAACCTGGCAGCAAGAAGGCCTCATGGTTCAACGATGATCTTAAGAAGTCCAAGAAACTCTGCCGCTCCCTTGAAAAGGCCTGGAAAAAAGACCCAACCACTAGCACCAAGGACGCCTTCAAAAACGCCACCCGCACACACCACCAACTAATCCGAAAGGCCAAGAAAACAGCATTCAAGGATCGACTAGACAACAACGCCCACAACAGCAAGGAACTTTTCAACATCGTCAAGGAATTTACCAATCCCTCGGCCAACTCCAATGACATCTCCCCCTCTCAAGCCCTCTGCGACTCCCTGGCTTTATTCTTCCACAACAAAATTGCAGACATCCACAACAGCTTCGACAACCAACCCGGAGACCAACCCACCCAACCATATGTTGAACATCCACCCCCCTTGAACACCCTTAATGACTGGAACCCAATCTCCACTGAAGACACCATCCGCCTGATGAACTCCATCCACTCAGGATCCCCCACAGACCCATGTCCTCATCACATCTTCAACAAAGCAGACTCCGTCATAGCACCACACCTCCGAGACGTCATCAACTGCTCCTTCAACTCTGCCACCTTCCCGGAAAGCTGGAAATACGCTGAACTCACCGCCCTTCTGAAAAAACCCACAGCGGACCCCACCGAACTCAAAAATTACCGCCCCATCTCGCTCCTTCCTTTCCCGGCCAAAGTCATCGAGAAAGCTGTCAACAACCAGCTTGCCGCCTTCCTCGAAGCCAACAATTCCCTCGACTCCTCACAGTCTGGATTCCGAGCCAAACACAGCACTGAGACCGCACTTATCGCTGCAACAGACGACATCCGAACTCTACTGGACAAAGCAGACACAGTCGCCCTCATCCTCCTCGACCTCTCTGCAGCCTTCGACACAGTCTGCCACAGCACCCTTTTAGAACGCCTCAGAAACATCGGAATACAAGGAAAAGCACTTGAATGGATCACCTCTTTCCTCACCGGAAGAACCCAGAGAGTCCGCCTTCCTCCATTCAAGTCCGAGACCACTGAAGTCATCTGTGGCGTACCACAAGGATCCTCACTCAGTCCCACCCTCTTCAACGTATACATGAGCCCCCTCGCGGCCATCGCCCGCCAACACAACCTCAACATCATCTCCTACGCGGACGACACTCAACTGATCCTCTCACTCACCAATGACCCCAGCACCGCCAAAACTAACCTACACGAAGGAATGAAAGAAGTTGCCGAATGGATGAAACACAGCCGGCTGAAACTGAACTCAGATAAAACAGAGGTCCTCATCTTAGGTACATCCCCCTCTGCATGGGACGACTCTTGGTGGCCGGAAGCCCTTGGAAAAGCACCCATCCTGACAGACCACGCACGGAACCTGGGCGTTATCTTGGATTCATCACTTTCAATGAACAGACAAGTCAGCGCCGTCTCCTCATCCTGCTTCAACATTCTCCGCATGCTCAAAAAAACATTTCGCTGGATCCCCACCGAACCCAGAAAAACAGTCACCCATGCTCTGGTCACGAGCCGACTGGACTACGGAAACACCCTCTACGCAGGTACTACCGCTAAACTCCAGAAAAAACTCCAACGAATCCAAAACGCCTCAGCCAGGATCATATTAGACATCCCACGTAACGAACACATCTCTGATCACCTGAAAAACCTCCACTGGCTACCCGTCAACAAGAGGATCACTTTCCGACTTCTAACCCACGCACACAAAGCACTCTACGAAATCGGACCAGAATGCCTCAACTCACGACTGTCCTTCTACACCCCCTCCCGCCAACTACGATCCTCCAGCCAAGCCCTCGCCACTGTACCTCGCATCAACAAGACCACCATGGGAGGTAGATCCTTCTCATACCTGGCAGCCAAAACATGGAACTCACTCCCCACTTACCTTCGCCTCTCCCAGAACCACTTAGCATTCAGAAAACAACTTAAAACGTGGTTATTTGACAAGTAATCCTCCTCCCCCCCTAAGCGCCTTGAGACCCTCTGGGTATGTAGTGCGCTATATAAATTCTATGACTTGACTTGACTATATATGCCCCTTAATCTCCCTATGCCTATCCAAAAATAAATGTGTCCGCCTGCAGTCGTAACTGATGTTCTTCTTGGAAAGTGCTTCAATACCATTGGGTGGAGCTTGTTGACCTTCAATAGCCAGATGGGAAGAAACTGTACTGTGTGATGGCCAACTAATATGTTCTCCGAGTGAAATCGTCGGAAAGAGAACTAAACACACAAAGGAAGGACTTTGACAGAAATGTACCAATAAGAAGCCAGCATTTCTGAATGTCATAATTAGTAACCAATAGCAATCAGTGGGCTTGCCAAATCCCACAGAACAGATATATCAGGTTGATCTAAGTTTGACCTAAAAATGGTGAAATTTAGGGGCAGAGTTACAAGCCCCTTGCGCCACCGGTGTGTCACTTTTTGTGATGCACGGTGGCCCATTTTACTGCTCCATATTTACAAGGACAAGAAAAGCCCCCCTGTGTGACTTTTCCTTTCCTTGTAAATATGACCCCTTTGCACGCAGTACTTTGCGTGAAAGGGTTGTTCCATGGGTGTTGCTGTGGGTGTTCCCACGCAACACCCATGGAACCAGACACATTTCCAGATTTACGAGGAATTGTAAATCTGGAAAAAATGTGTGTGAATGCTTTGCCTCGCATGGGGAGGCGTAGGGATGTGCAACGAGGAGAGATGTATTAATTTCTCCTTGTTTTCTTTTCCTCTTTCCATGTGTGCTGCATTCTGCAGCACACATAAAAAGAGGAAATCACCCTCTACTGATTGTTTTATGTATAGGAAGGGTTCACTTAATGCACATAAACAATCATTGAAACAATGAAGCTTTTTTACTTCTATGTGTACTAATGCAGCACATATAGAAGTTGTAAAACAGCATTTCAGATTGTTTTTGTGCAGGAAGGGAACCCTTCCTGCTCAAAAACAATCTCCCCACCACGCAGGCATCCTTGCACCATGGTGCAAGGGTGTCTGCTACGAAAAAAGAAGCTGGATTAACACCTTCCCTTTAACCAGATCCATGTGGACGAGCCCAAAACGACTTAGATGGATCAAGCGGAGTATCAATGCGACTATCTTACAATCTATTTTTAACAAGTCAATTGGCACCCTGCAGCGCAGAGAACCTACAAAAATTTCTCTCAATATATATAAGCAGCTTCATCACTGTCACACGAGGTACAGTGACGAAAGACTTTTTTTATTTTTTTTTTTTTTTTTTATATTTCAAAAACCTTTATTAGTATAAAAAGGCAGTACAAGTTAGCCAGTCCTTGAACAGGTGGCACAACAAAGAACCATGTGTAGACTGTACGCAGTACATAATCAGCACTCTGGTGTACATATCAAGTATTGTCATCAGGGGTCAGATAAAATCTTTATAGATTTTAGAGTAGAACCATAAGAGTTACCTTAACAGAGAGTATTCATTTTCAGTGTGATTAAAAACACAGAAAGAGAGAGACGAGATTCAGAAAATATTACATGAATCTTATGTGTAATCCCATACCCAATCAGCATATGTAGTTTCTTTTCCGCATTCGACTATATCTTTGCATAAATAGTCTTGAACCAAAGAGCGACCAAGAGCGTAAACAACAGGTGGCGAAAGATCTACTCCTTTAAATAGGAGGAGGTTACGAGCCTTCCAAAGCGCATCTTTCATGCAATTGACACCAATCCAAAGCTTGTGGCAAGGAAAGTCTGATCTCATTAAGCCAAAAAGAACAATCTCCTTTGTGAGAACTACATCATTATTAAGGCGGGAAAACCAGTCCTTAGTCAAATTCCAAACGGCCTGCGCCATCATACAGTTCCAGAATAAGTGTTCTATAGACTCATCTAGGAGGCACCCTTTCCTAACACAAATAGGGGACCTAGACATTCTTCTCTGATGCAAAAACAACCGTAAAGGCAAACAACCTTGTACCACCGACCATGCAAGATCACGATGGGTATTAGACAAATATTTAGCAGAAACATTAGCCCATATTTCTTTAGATGTTTTCATTGAAAAACCTACAACAGGGATCAAAGAGTGATCGCCAATTGCTTTTTGAATCAGTTTTGGAGACAACAAGTCAGTAGGAATCTGGCCCAAGTTGTGTTTCTTGAGAAAGGTCTTAGCAAAATGATAGACAAAGGGGCAGGATTCTGAGTGTGGAGTATTATTGGGGACATCCCTGCTCCAAACCCTACAAACTGTAAAGCTGAGCCAAAACCTACAAAAGTAAGTCCATTTCCTTTCCTCTAAATTTGGACCGGTGCTCCCTTTAATCAAATTATTAATAAAAACAGAATAAAGGCGGAGCCCAATGTCAGGTGCATTCTTACCACCCTGTAAGCAAGGTTTGTACATTTTAACACGTGCCACTTTTTCATGTTTAGCACCCCAGATAAACTGGAAAATCCATCTTTGAAGCAAGGTCAAACAGGAACGGGGCATAGGGAAAATCATGGCAACATAAAGGAGGCTAGAGAGCAATTCAGCTTTAGATACAAGGATTTTCCCAGACAGGGAAAGCGATCTCAAACTCCAAAACGCAATCTTCTGTTTAACTTTAGTCATGCAATCATTCCAGTTATGAGTAGAGGCACTTTCCCCAAAGAAAAGCCCCAATACCTTGATACGGTCTTGTACAACATTAAGGCCCCAATCCATAATGGGTTCTTTCCATTGAAGATATAAACATTCACTTTTAGTAACATTGACTTTAGCTGCAGCTGCAAAGAAAAAACGGTTACAAAACCATAATACTTGGCGAATAGAGGCATTGCTGGTACAGAAAACAGAAACATCATCCATATAAGCTGATAACACAGCTGAACGACCCATCCCACCCGGGAGAGGAATACCCTTGATAATTGTATTATTTCGTAGAGCGGCCAGGAAAGGTTCAATGGCCATTATAAACAGGAGCGGTGACAAAGGGCAGCCCTGTCGTACCCCAGAGTCGATAGGAAAAGGGCCAGTGGGGTTTCCATTAACCAACACACAGCTGTAACAGTCAGTATACAATAGGTTAATCCATGAACAAAACTTTTGCCCAAAGTTCATTTTCTTGAGGACCTTAAAGAGAAAAGAGTGATTCAATTTGTCAAAAGCTTTCTCTTGGTCCAAACTTAATAAACAAAGCGGTAGACCACGGTCCTTCACATAATATAACAAATCTCTAAACAAGCATAAATTATCCTGGATTTTACGGCCAGGAACGCCGCAGGTTTGATCAGAAGCGATAACAGTTGAAATCACTGGCCTAAGTTTGAAAAATAAGGTTTTGGATAAAATCTTAAAGTCAGCATTTAATAGGCTAATTGGGCGCCAATTCTTCAAATCATGCCTGTTCCCTTTTTTTTTATAAAGAAGTTTAATAGTTCCACCACGAAGTGAGCTGGGTAGGGAGCCAAAACTAAAGGAGTGCAAATATACCTGTAGTAGGTCTGGGCCAATAAGATCCCAAAAAGTTGCATAAAACTCTACAGGGAGACCATCAGATCCTGGTGCTTTCCCCTTAGGCAAACTACGCATAGCCCTCTCAATGTCATCTAAGATAATATCACTCTCTATGTCTGTTTTATCTTCTTCAGAAAGGGAAAGTTGTAACTGTTGGAGGAAAAAATTGGCTGTAGCCTCATCGCAGGAGTTCCTCGCATACAAGTTCCTATAGAAGTCAAAAATACATTTACTAATCCCATCTGTAGAGGTGTGCCTGGTGCCTGCGGAGTCAGAGACAGAGTCTAAAATTCTACCCCCAGACTTAGCCTTTAAGAAAAAGAAACGAGAGCATTTTTCATTTTCTTCAAAAAATTTTGCTCTGCTGCGTACAATTAACCCTTCAGTATACTCGGAATAAAGTGAAGAAAGTGACTGTTTACATGAGAGGAATTCAGTTTGTACATTAAAACCCAGATCTAACAGGCGGGAGAGGTTTTGTAACTGTATTTGTAAACGGTGAATTTTGTGCCTTCTGGACCTAGCCAGTCTGATCCCCTCTCGGATAAAGAAGGATTTCGTACGGACTTTAATGTCCTCCCACCAATCTGTAAATGTTGGGAATAAAATCTGAAGCGACTGCCAGTTCTTATAGTGGGAAATAAACTTCTGACAAATAAACTTGTCTTCTAATAAACTTACATTGAGTTTCCATAAGCCTTTCCCGCGCTGCGGGAGTGCCGAAACAGAAAGGCCAACCTTTAACAAGTTATGGTCAGAAAAGAAAACAGGGATAGTTTCTGCTGATGTAATCTTATCTAAGGAATTGGTAAATATGAAATCAATGCGGGACATTGTAGAAGAATTAGGACTAGACCATGTAAAACCTGGGTCCTTAGGGTGAAGGACTCTAAATGCATCCTGTAAGTTAAAATCGGTTATTACATTCAAAAGCATTTTTGAACTACTATCCAAGCGGACAGTAGAAGGAGAAATTCTGTCATTGATATGGAGTAAACAGTTAAAGTCCCCACCAAGAAAAACATTTTTGTCACACAGCAAAAGTTGTGGCAATAAATTCAAAATATCATTTCTATAAGTCAATGATGTGGGGCAATATACATTAATAAGACGAATATCATGGCCATTCCACACGCCATCTACACATAACACTCTGCCTTTAGCCATATGATTAACTTTCTGAATGTCAAAAGTAGAATCGCGGAAAAGAATGCCAATGCCTGCATTCCTATCTAAATTACAGCCAGACCAAACAGATTGACCACAACCCCATCTGTCCTGCAAAAGTTTGTCTTTGGTAGCCTCTGGAATAGCACATTCTTGTAAAAAGATAATGTCAATATTTTGATGCCTTAAGAAATCAAAAATTGAACCACACTTAATATCATTACCTAAACATCTGACATTGATGCTGCCTAAAAAGAGCATCAGAGGAAAGTAAAAAACTATATACATTGTCCAATCTTATGTGAGTCTGTTTTCTTACATTTCTTTTTAATCTTTTTCTTCTTAACTTGAATAAAGGTGTTATCCATATCTGCCTTAGATTTAACTTGCCCTTGAATGTCTGAAAGAGCAAATTCTTTGGAGTCACTACTGTCCGCACCAGAGTCTGCATCATCCACTTCCTTATCTTTCCTTTTTTTGGTGGAGGAAAAATCCATGGCCACTTCGATTTCGTTGGCTGGGATGTCATCTTGTTTGCTCCATTCAACTTCCAGACCAGCGACAACAGAGTCAGAAAAAGAAGAGAGTTCTACAGCTTTACAAGCATAGTCAATCTCAGCCAAAGCATCACTGGCTGGAGTTAGAGACCCAGAAGAGATGGATTAATATTTCAATGTTTAGTGAATACGTACAAAGTGCTGATATAATAACATGGCTTAACCAGTATTGTGTTGTGTCTCACGGCGCTAGAGTCAGGGATGCAGATGGGGTGAAGACAGGCTATTTCAAAGCTTATGTTACTTTGAGAAGGAACCCTGCCACTGAAGAACTAATACACATTCCTAGTATTATTCGACTTGGTGGCGCGCTGGGAAGTGTTTTCTATGTAGGGCAGCCCAAAACATGCCGCAAGTGCAACGCTGAGGGGCATTTTGCAAGGGACTGTATTGAAGTCTATTGTACAAAGTGCCAAACCACAGGACATGAAGCTGCACAGTGTATGGAGGATAAATCCTGTAATTTATGTGGCTCTAAGCAGCACGTGTTCAAAAACTGCCCTTCTTCTTACTCATTTAAGATTAAAGCCGCACGGAGTGAGGGTCCTTGGTCTACCCCACGTGTCAAACGCTATTCACAAGAAGAGTTAGAGGCTGAGGAAGCAGAACTTTTGCAACAAGCTCTAGAGGAAGAGCGTTTTGATTTTACCACTGGCATGTCAAAGTCTGAAAGAGAGGCTGAAGAGAATAAAGAAAATGAAGTCATGGGCTCTCCTGAACCTCCAACCCTGCTGGTAGATGGGAAACAGACTACTCCTGGTTTCCTTTCTCAGACGCTCCCTGACCAAAATACTGTTTTAAAGGTACCAGATTCTCCTGCTAACACTGTGGCTGCCCCCAGGGATGGTCAGGCTCCAGCGCAGCAACCCTCTACCTCCCTCAATGTGAATATTGGCAAGCAGTTCATACCCATTTCAAATGCAGTCAATGACAACATTTTTGGGGATCATGGACTTTCCCTTAGCTCTGCCACCGCTAAAGGACATGGGATTTCACAACCTAATAGTCATGATGATGCTCTTCAGAATGCTTCAAATATGGGTGCCTCAATGCCCAATGAGGGGCCGCTTTCTGACTGTCTCAACCAGGATAAGACAATGGCAAAGCCGTCTAACCTGTCATCTCTTTCACTAAATGATAACTCCAATGTTCTCCCTAAGGAACAAACAGCCTGATTCATGTACGGGCTGTTTTGCGTGTCCCTAATAGCGAATCATAGCGATTCGCTATTGAGGACACGCAAAACGGCATTCATGTAGGAATTGCTACTTAAATAGCGATTCCTACATGTTCTTTATTTGCGAGTAGCAATTTGCTACTCGCAAATACTCCCCATTCATTCCTATGGGCCAAGAGGCCCATTGGAATGAATGGGGATTTGCGAGTAGCAATTTGCTACTCGCAACTGAGATAGCGATTTTAAGGGTGACAGGGGTGTCCAAAGGACGCCCTGTAGCACCCCTAAAATGCACTTTTGGACAGGTGTTGCGCACACACATGTCCAAAGGACATGTGTGTGTGCTACATGCAACTTTGAAAAATGCTTTTAAAAGCATTTTTCTGAGTTTTTGCTATTTACCGACAGGTCTGACCTGTCGGTAAATAGCGGCCCCAAATGTCCAATATCGCTATTTTGTTGTGTGTCATGAATAGCATTTAAGGAATCTCTATTAGAGATTCCTTAAATGCCATTCCACGCAAATATGCAAATTCTTAAATAGCGATTTTTGCATTTGGTATCATGAATACCAAATGCAAAAATTGCGCTCGCAAAGGGCCAGATTCTGAGAATCTGGCCCTTTGCGAGTGCAATTTAGCTACATGAATCAGGCTGAAAGAATCAACAGGAATAAACCTGTGTCGGTCGTCATCTCTCCTCCCACGTCGCAATCTTTAAACAATCCGGAGGGTCCTGAAGCTCCTAAATCTCTAGCTCATGAAGGCAACAGTTTATATGCTACCCCTAATCTTTCTCTTGCTCACAGTCAGGATACTAATACCTCAGCCCTATCTACACCACAGTGCAATGTAGATAGAATGCCCGCCAGTTCTGTTTTGGCATCCATCCTTACTAGTACAGTGACGAAAGACTACGAATGAGAGAAAAACACAACCATTTTGGCAACGGACGATTGTCGAAGAAGGGTACAAACTCAATTTATATCACTCTGATATTGTGGTCGGTTAATTGCACCTTATTAACAAATCCATACATATAATAAATGAAGGTATCAATAATAAGATATGATGTATTCTTAAAGAATGTATGTATTCAGATGACAATTAAACGTTCTTTCTTCGCAAAGGATTCTGGTCATGCAAATTTCTAAGAGGATTGTGGTTCCTGCAGACGTAATTTCCTGCACAGATATCCTTATAAGGGAACTTTGTTTGATTGGCTGCATAAATGGCGGCCCTTCTCTTTTCGAATTGTTTTGTTACTTGGCTCTGCAGAAAGGATTCATGTCTGTTCCGAGTGTCCAGTGCGTTATACGAGCAATCTCTCTCACCTGTTGACAAATATGTCAATTTATTTGTGCCTTCTGGCTTCGAGGGTGGTGCGACCCTATCACGAACCTCAAGTTTCCAAACTACAGTTAAATATATATTCTCATCATAATTAAAATCGTCATGAATGTGGATGATTTCTTCATCTACTCCTTTGTTTGGAAAATGAGCACAACAGGCTGTAGACTTGTGTTAGAAGCGTGAGGGTGCAGTACCTCAGCTCGTTACTAGATGTCCCTGTAGTCAGCTGCAAAATGTACAGCCCGCAGCGTGAGGTCACTGTGGAGTCATACAAGGTTTTCTATTTCAATTTATTTTATTTGTTTGATTAATTAAAATCTTACAAAAGTTCCAAGATTGTGATCAAATATAACAGATTAAAAGCACATATATGATTGATACCATATCTTAAATATGCTAACTCATACTTAATAATATGCAGTACACAAAAGAGCAGATTTACAATAACTAGCTTATCCCTGCATATCAGCAGGGATGCGCCAGTTATTGTGCGCCATGCCTCTGCCACCATGGATGCGCCGCATTTACAATGCGGCGCACCATGGGGCAATATCGGTACAATGCTTCGCATCTGCAGTCCTGTCAAGTATCACGCAACAGGTGTGACACTCACGCATTTCAGTGCGGTGTTCCGCAACACCGCACTGAAATGCATTATCACGCATTTTGCCGACTCATAAACTCGAGCCACCAGAGGCGCCTGTGCGCGGCTCCTGCTGCTCCGAGTCCAAGAGACGTGCTGTTGCCAGTGCCAGCAGCTGCTCTCGTTCATAAATAGTTAATCTGTTATGTTGTAATGGCTGATCTCAGCTTGTGGGCTGAGTGAGAGTGCGGCAGCGCTAGGCGGCTACAATGTAACAATGCTGGCTCCAGGCTGGCCGCGGCGCTGTAATTTCCTGCCGCGCCACGGCTGATGTTTGACACAGGAAACAGTTGTAATTAATTAGGGGGGCGGGGCCACCTTCTCAGCACGATGCTGGCTGACACAGTTAGGCACTCGGACCACGGGCGCCAAGGTATATCCTCGCCCGTCGCGGCATTTACACTGTACTTCAGTACTTGACTTGGACAACAGATGAGGTGCACGGCCACCAGTAGCGCGGGTTGGGCGGACTGCAGACAGTGATGTTAGCTGCCTCACATTCCGCGTTTAGAGAGGGCCGGCCGCGGGCCCTAATTATGCAAGAATCTGCCGCAACCAAACACACACCGTGGCCGGAGAGGGGTGCTGCACTACAGTCTAGCAGCCATATGAATGACGGGGCCAGAGCGAACTTTAGCACCTCAGATCTGTCCTGTCCTGCAATCAGGTCGCCTCGCCACGCTAGGACAGGACAGGCCCAGGTCAGGATCTAAATAATAAAGGCAATGCCGCCCGCCAGCAATTTTATTTCCGAGCAGCCGGGGCCAGCCAACTCGAGCGCACTGGTGAAAGACAGGGCCTAGCCCTGCTGCATCATGCAGTCACAAGAGATCGCGGTCCGGTGAGAGGGCCCGTCCTCACTGGTATAGAGAGTCACGCCGGCCGGCGCAGTAAGCATGGGGCAGAGTAAGAACAGAACAAGCAGAGAGGATTTATTCATTCCCCCCTACCCCAATGTTGGTGTGAATGGCAGATTCTCTCTATGGAAGGGTCGGTGCACGGACAAAGGATCGATGAGAGACGCAGCTTACTTTTGCTTGTCTCTAACTCTGCAGAGGCGCATACTTACCAATGCAATAATTGCTTATTGGATGAAGGCTTTCTTATGCCAAAGAAACTAGCGCCACAATTACTTTTAGTAGATGTTCCCGCCTTCCTGGGCCTTGTCAGGTCCTCATTCGATTGTACAGTCTGACAGGATGTTTCATTTCGTGCCTGCCAGCCGGGCCCCAAAGCACCCAGGAATTAATTGCTGTTCCTCTGCGCGCCCCGATGCATGGCCCAGAGTGAAAGGAGGAAGCCGGTGACAATCGATCACCTGTTCACCTCCTCATGACCTGGGCACATACTGTTGCTGTCTGTGCCCTGCCCAGCCAGTCAGAGCCCAACTAGTGCCCCGGGCCGAACTCACCATGCAACCGTGATTCTCATAGTGAGAGCAGGTGGCACAGGTTAAGACTGCAACATGGCTGGCTGACTTTTAAGAAGAGACAGGCTAACGATCTCCGCTGTGACACTCAGGCAGCTCCTCTCAGTAGATCATTCTGACTATCAGGAGACCACACCAGGTAAGTCAGATATTCATTTAATAATTCGCTGATGAAACTCAAAATGTTTTTTAGGAGAATGGGGAGGGGGCCTCCAGCACAGCATAGCGCTTTCTAAATGCGTACACTGAAGTTGTCTGTTTGTGCTGTAAATGCAGGCCATCTCTGAGTTTTGTCTGTACTAATAAATCATCAAACTGCTAGTTTAGTTAAAGGTTTAATTATCCTTACTTGACAGTGGTACTACAAGCAGCAGCCTTTATTTTCCCAGCACTGTGAGACGTGCTTAGTCAGAGTTAAGGCAGATGATGAATATCCCCGCTAGAGAGCTGTCAGAGTTTGTCTCATGGCTGTTTTCACTCACTATTAAGTAGAGCAGAGAGTTTATATGCATACTGCAAAGAAAGTCTAACAGCATATTGTATTGTAATGAACTGTATTATATGTAGATAGCTCAGTGGGTTGCTTCTTTTGTCAAAGAGAACCCTTTGATTTTTGTGGTTCAGCCGCACCTGAAGCTGAGGTTGGGGTGGAGGTTGCTGATTATTTAAAAAAATTATAATTGCTTTAAAAGCACCTGCTACGGAGTTCGCATTTCTTATTGCTGAACTCAGTGTGATTTCTGAAATGTGTCTGTTTTCATGGACTTCATTGCATAATTCGGCCACAAGAAGTGTAGCTCTAAGTGTCGTTCATTTAGTTGTTAAATGTCTTTTGTAAATCCACCAAATCTATGAAAATGTCACACATAAGCAATCTGAAACATTAGCAGCTTTGCTCAAATAAATGTAATTTCTGACATTTATATGATTCCCTCGCCTTTTACTGCTTGATTTTGCTAGCGAGAAAGTGTCACTCATAGTCGTTGAAATGTCACTCATAGCAATCTGAAACCTTGGCAGCTATGTAACCGCAGTTAGCGCTGCTTTTTTTTTATCACTAACAGGGTTAGCGAAATCCTTGATAATAGGAGAAATGTTGCTTAACAACATTTCTCCCATCATTTTTCTCTGGAACGCCCCTTTTGCACCTCATTAGAGATGCAAGGGGAGGCGTACAGAAAAAGGGTGCTAACATGCGAATTTGCGTGTTAGCACCCTGTTGCTGATAGGGAGATAATTTTATCTCCGCTTTCTTGGCTTTTAAAGCCAAAAAAGCGGAAATAAATCCCTTGATAATATGCCCCATAGAGGCATAAAGTAAACCCTCATCAGAATACAGAGAAATGACATCTGTTCTTTTAGATAGTTGTCCTGAACCCTCCTGGTAGAAACATAATAAAGTTGGATAGACTGATGAGAGCAGTTAGTTGTTCGGCAGAAAAAGAGCTCCTCCGACATGTGGCGGAGACAACTTCATCGTCATTCTGTCAAGGCCGACATTTTACCCCAATCTGTCATGGCCGCTTGATGGCAGAATGTCTTCCCGGTTTTAAGTCTTTCAACCCGATCCAGCATGGACGCCACGCCTCTCATTCCAGTGACGTCCAAACCAATGGCGAGCCATTCTAAACGAGTGAGGTGTTTGGTTTGTCGGATCTCAAGCAGGGCGTGGCCGCAGTACTAATATTTGCATATATTCTGCGCAATGCCATGGACTTCTTTTCTTTGTTTTTCTTTGTTAAATTGCCAATAATAACATCTTTTAGTACCCTCAGATCTTTTACTTCTTTCCATTTCAATCAACAATTAATATATTAAATCCGACCTATCAAAAGTAGGTATTTCTTAGCCCTACCACGTGAAAGTGCACATTTACATTCAGAATAGCTCTTTCCTATTAGTCTAGAAGGTTTCTTATAAAGAGAAGCTGCCACACCATGGTAAATATAAGATATGAAGAATTTGTAATCTAATTTAGAAGAGTTGGATCGTTGAAAAATGATACTGTGTTACTTGGATCCTGATTCAAACTCGCTTTAATATGAAGTAGGGAATAATGTCATGGTCAATGTATGGATGTCTCTTACTATGCTACTCAATGGTGGGCGTTGCCAGCAGATTTTATATAATCGAGTACAGTGAGGCTCGTTGTTGATTGCTGAAAATTACCCAATTAATTTTAGCTTGTTTTGTTAACTGGATTTTTTAATTCCAGGTTACCTCCGTTCTTGATTTGCTGCTAAATAGAATGCTTTGCGAGAAGTTGTCCCTCCAGCGATAAATACATGATTGCAACGAGCTAAAAGTTCAACAAAACAGACTTGCAGAGTGTTAAGTAGCGGGCCCTGGGCCCACTGGCTAAAGAGACACTGACACTAGTGACATCACAGTCGAGGTGCGAAATATGGATTCCGCGAGGGAAGGCCGAGGCCGAGTAACAATTTACTAAATATCTCTGGAGGAGCAGGAAGAGGTGCAGTACCACTGGCAGTCCCCAGAGGTCCCTGTAGAGTCTGAATAGGGCTGCACGGACACAGTACCGCAGGCTGTTCCCAGAGGTCCCTGTAGAGTTCTGTTGTATACTGTTATTATCTGTGACCACGAGATGGCACATGGCTCTGCCTGTGACATCTCGTGGCTGTCTTTGGCTGTTGTGCACATGCCTTTGTTCTGGCATCTTTTAAATGTGCTTGATGACATCTTGTGTTTGGAACGGGCATTCTGAACTGATGCACAGACTTGTTAAGACGTGCCTCTAATAAACTCCTGCTACTGATCTCTCCTCGAGTCCTCCAGTCTTTCCTACACTGGCGACGGGGGTAAAAGGACGTTCTCATCCTTTGACTGAGGATTTTTGTCAACATTTGAAAAAAAAAAAGGAAAATAATTTCAACAGAGTTTCCCTTGGTTTACCTGATTGGGCGATCTTTACAGCGACAGAAGCGGACTTTCGCAGCTACTCCGACGACGATTTCTGAGGTATTTAAACTTATTTTCACCATTTTCAGACTCTGAGAATTTTTTTTTTTTTCATAGCGCGAGTTCAGCGCGAGTCTCTGTCTGTTTCTGAAGCTTCTGACTTCACGCGCGCATGCGTGAACAACGTAAAAGACGCTTTCACGTCACACAACAAGGGCAATTCACTCTAAAGAGGAAACAACAACGCAAAAGACGTTTTCACGTCACACGCTATCGAAACAAGGGCAATTTCCTCTAAATAGGAAGCAAGTTCCACGGCGGCCATTTTGAGTTGGTCAATATCTTCGGATTGTTTATTTTTCACCGTTTATTTTGATTTTCAAGCTGTTCTGTTTCCTGAAATTCATTCCACACGTTCGCCTAGCAACTCGACCTCATACAAAGGTATTTTCCTGAAATTAAAAGTACTTTTAATTTAATTTTTTTTTTTTTAACACATCAAAATATTATTTTACATCTACAATTCTGACATGAGTGGAATCGTTCCTCCTCCTTCGTTTTTGGCTAATAAAGGTGACCCCCCCATGGAGTGGGAAATATGGGAACCTGTTTTTCTAGCCTATGTTGAAGTTATGGATGGCACTGAATGTGAACCTGAAAGAAAATTATCCCTTTTAAAACATTGCCTAGGTGGAATTGGATTAAAAGAATTTGTTACTCTCCCAGCTTTAACTAATCCTGGAGAAAAAAATGTGTATGAATGTGCAGCAGAACAACTGAAAATTAGATTTGGAAAAAAAAAAAACGTTGTTATGGAGAGATTTATTTTCTATTCTCGCAAACAATCCGCAGATGAGCCCATTGATGACTTTGTATCATCTCTCAGATCTCTTGCTGTAACATGTGATTTTGAACATATAACTTATGAACAGGTACTAAGAGACCAAATACTGATGAGAACAAATTATAAAAAGGTCCAGGAAAGACTTTGGACAACCTCTGATATGTCTCTAAATGCAGCCATCGACATTGCAAGGTCGATTGAACATTCCGAGAAATTCGTAAAGGAGATAAGAGGAAATGAAAAGGGAGATGTCTTTAGCGTCTCCAAAGAAGGAGAGAAATTCAGGAAACCATTTTCTTCTAGAAGTGATTCCACTAGTAATAAGAGTGACTCAAAATTTAAGTAGCAACACTCAGTGGATTTGTTTCAGATGTGGAAGTCCAAACCATTTGTCAAACTCTAAAGTTTGTCCTGCCCTTGATAAAATGTGTATGAAATGCAATAAGAAAGGGCATTTAACAAAATTTTGTAAATCTACTACGAAAAAAGTTAACATAGTTCAAGATTTTGATGAATACGATTCAAATGAAAATGATATTAATACTGTTATTAATATTTGTGGTAGTGAAGGTGTAAGTAAATTTCCATCCTGTGATGTGATCATAGAGGGGAAAACAATTAACATCTTTGTGGACACCTGTGCATGGTATACATTATTGGGTTTAGATGTTGTAAAAAAAAATTGGCCCAACAAAATTTTACTTGAGTCCGACATTTCTCCAGGGGGTTACACCGGACACAGGATTGATTTGGTAGGTTATTTTTGGGGAAAAATCACTTTCTCAGGGGAATCCACTTACGGTAAAATATACGTAGCTAAGTCTGGACAGCCTTTGTTAGGATGGCCACACCAAGATCAATTGGGGATTAAGATAGACCCTAGAGCTAATCCACCTGTTTACTCTGTTACTAACACCAATGACCCAGATCGTGATCTCATGGTTGATAATCTAAAGTCTGAGTTTCCTCATGTCTTCAGTGGAAAACTTGGTCAATTTTTGGGTTTTAAACACACTATTAAACTCAACGATGGTGTAGTTCCTGTTCGGCACAGAGTCAGGAACGTCCCTCTTACTTACAGGGATAAACTTAAGGTACTTCTCAAAGATTTGTGTGACAAGGATATCATTGAGCCCATTGAGTCCTCCCCGTGGGTTTCCCCGATCGTTATTTCGGTCAAATCCAACGGCGAATTGAGACTCTGTGTTGATCTTCGCAGTTTAAACAACTCTATTTGGGTGGATGCTCATCCTTTGCCAAACTTGCATGAGATGGTTTCAACATTGGGGGGTGCAGTGATTTTTTCGTGTATCGATCTGGCAAGCGCCTATCATCAAGTTGTTCTAGATGATGATTCCAAAAATTTGACGACGTTTATTACGCCAGAAGGGCTCTTTAGGTACAAACGCATGCCTTTTGGGTTGGCTAGTGCCGCCTCCGTTTTCCAAAGACTGATGAAAGAGACACTTGAAGGGTTGACAGGGGCAATCGCCTTTCAAGATGATATTCTTGTATTTGGGAAAAATGTAGAGGAGCATGATATTAATTTAAGGAATGTCATTTCCGCTTTGTCTTCTAAAGGTCTTACTCTTCGTCTTGATAAGTGTAAAATAAGAGAAAGAGAAGTTGAGTATTTAGGACATTCCATAAGTGGTTCTGGGATCAGACCTAAACAAAAACACATAGAGAGCATCATTAAAGCTCCTGTGCCCGTTTCAAAAGAACAATTGGTAGCCTTTTTAGGATTAATAGAATTCTATGCAAAATTCATCCCAAATTTCTCTTCCAAAGTTGATTCCTTTAGACCACTTCTAAAGAAGAATGCAAGATTTGTATGGTCTGATGTTATGACGGAGGTATTTCACAATCTTAAAGGGTTCGTTGTGAATGCACCTTGTTTAAGACCTTTTGTTATTGGAAAGAAATGTACCATCATGGTAGATGCAAGTAGCACAGGGTTAGGAGCTGTGCTCATGCAGAATGACTGTGGAAAAGAATGGATAATTGCTTACGCCTCAAGGGCTTTGAGGGACGCTGAAAAACACTATTCAGTCATTGAAAGAGAGTTATTGGCGTCAGTTTGGGCAGCCGAACATTTTAAAACATTTTTGTGGGGAACGAAATTCATTATTAAAACGGACCATAAGCCTCTCATTTACATGATGGCACCGGGTGGAGGTCGAACTTTATCAGCTCGCTTAGCCAGGTTGGCATCTAGGCTACAGTCTTTTCACTTTGAGATGGTGTATGTAAAGGGGAAAACTAACATTCATGCTGATTGTATGTCTAGGTTGCACACTTCGTGCGATTTTCCATCTGACAATGACGAATGTGAAGTTGCGTTTACTTCACAAGACATCATGTTAGTGTTTGGGGAGAAGTTTGATTTAAGTAAAGAGTCCTGGGCAAGAGAAATGGAGAAGAGTGTTGAATTGACTCAGGTTAAGAATTACATTTTACAAGGATGGCCTGAACTAAGAAAATTTTCAGGTGATATGATGAGTTATGCCAAAGTTCAAGATGAGTTGGCTGTTGAAAATGGAGTTCTGATGCGAGGTGATAAATTCATCCCTCCTTTTGCTTTGAGAAATACCATTATTGGTATTGCCCATGAGGGACATTTAGGAATTTCCTTTACCAGGAGACGCGTAAAAGATTTTTTTTGGTGGCTAGGTGTGGATGGTTGTGTTGAACACTATGTCCAAAAATGTCCAGAATGTGCTAACAGTGATAAGTCTGCTGTTCCTTTACGTCCTGAACCTTGTCCTGTGGCATGTCCTTTTGGTCCTTGGCAGAAGTTAGGTCTTGATTTCATTGGTCCATTTTCTGTTCTACCTGAGTGTGAGAGATTTGGGATGGTCTTAATAGATTACTTCTCAAAATGGCCAGAGGTAAAGATGGTTAAAGAGATAACAACTAGGAATGTAGTAGAGTTTTTAGATGATGTTTTTTGCAGGGAAGGAATCCCAGAAGAAATAGTAACGGACAATGGTCCACAGTTCACTAGTAAGGATTTTCAAAGCTTTATCACCAAATGTGGGATCGTGCACAATAAAATTGCTGTGTTCCATCCTGAAGCCAATGGCCAAGTTGAAAGATTCAACAGAGTTGTGAAGGAGGCGATCCAACTTTCTGTTAAGGGTCAATTAAATTGGCGTAATGCCCTTCAGTCTATGTTATTGTCCTATAGGACGTCTCCTAATTCTGTCACTTTGGTTAGTCCATTTGAACTTTTAAGGGGTCGGAAACCCAGTACTCGTTTGAATCCATGGTGGTTAAAAAAGAGTTTGGGTGATAATGGTGTTTCATCAAGAGTAGATTATGAGTTGGTTAGAGACAGAGTCAGCGCATATAAGGATAAGATGAAGGAAAGGATGGGAGCAAAGCAGGGATCTGTTAGCAAACATATTATCTCAGCTGGAGACCTTGTCCGTATTAAAAGAAAGGAAGGTGTTCCGAAAGGGGGTCAAATGTGGTCCCGTCCCGTGGAAGTCATTGAAGTTTTCAAGCATGCTGTTAGGATTGAGGATGGTAGTGTTGGAACTTGAACAGAGTTTCTGTGTTTAAAGGTCAAGGTATGCCGAGTGACGTTGTTGTGTCAAGTGATGAGTCAAGCGATGACACCAATGTTTTTCTTGATTTTGAATCGGGTAATGTGGAACATTCCCCAAGGTGTCCTTTGAGTGAGAATGGGAATTCTGAGGCTGTAAGGACTTTTCCTTCCACTGCGATTTCAAAAAAATGTCCTAGGCCTCACCGTCTCCCCGAGAGATACAAGGATTTTGTCATGAGTTGAGATTTTACTATCGTATGATTTTGTCATGAATTTAAAATTTTAGTATTGTTTAGGTTTTCGTTTTTTTTTTTTAGTATTTAGTCATGTATTAAGATTCTACCACTGTATAGTTTTTTTTTGTTTATTTTTTTTATTTACAGGAAGGGAGGTGTGTTGTATACTGTTATTATCTGTGACCACGAGATGGCACATGGCTCTGCCTGTGACATCTCGTGGCTGTCTTTGGCTGTTGTGCACATGCCTTTGTTCTGGCATCTTTTAAATGTGCTTGATGACATCTTGTGTTTGGAACGGGCATTCTGAACTGATGCACAGACTTGTTAAGACGTGCCTCTAATAAACTCCTGCTACTGATCTCTCCTCGAGTCCTCCAGTCTTTCCTACAAGTTCTATAGCAGCAACTACACTGGTGATCGCAATAAAGGCCTGGGGCCTCATTTATGAGGCTGTGCGTCACTTTTACGCCGCCGGTGCGTCACTTTTTGTGACGCACCAGTGGCGTAAAAAATGCACCTTGTTGTGCCATATTTACAAAGTGACGCATCTAGTTAGATGCGTCACTTTGTAAACCCCTGCGCCACATTATACCAGCATCAGGTATAATGTGTGGAAAGGGGGGCGTATTGACGCAAGAAAGGGTCGTAGAAGTGACGCAGTGAAATCTATGAGATTTCACTGCGTCACTTTTAGGGCGCCGTTGCGTCAAAATCTTGTGCCTGCCTCACAGCAGGTGTAAGACTGACGCAGGCCCTTTCACATGGGGCTTGCCACATGTGAAAGGATGCATTGCTGGAGTTGCGTCACTTTTGTGACACACTCCAGCAATGCGTCACTTTTGCGCTTAAAGATACGTCAGAAACACTGACGTATCTGTAACTCCTTGCAACATTATGCGTCATACATTAAATATGACGCATCAGGAATGTCGCAAGGAATGCGCACTACTGAGAAGTGACGCATCGCTGCTTTCACGCAGCGATGCGTAATTTCTCATAAATGAGGCCCCAGCTCTCTGCTTTCAAATATATATATATACATACATATATATCCCTGCTTCAGGCACGTGACCACTGGGATTTTTAAAAACAGCTCACCTGTGATCAAGGCATCATGGAACGCCGAAACGCGTAAGGACATTGAGCTTAGCTGCACCATGTTTAGACTAATAAAGTCTGCTGCCTCCCAAGACGCTGTTGGACTCCTTTGTTTGTGTGGCAGAACCGCTTATCTTCAGGATTTCCATTCCTGACTGGAGTCCGCCCTGCAGGACCGGAGGCCCCCGGTAAAATGGAAAAATGCTCTTGTAATATATATATATATATATATATATATATATATATATATATATATATATATATATATATATATATATATATATATATATTACCTACTGGCGGTCGCCAGTAGGTAGTTATAGTTAGGATTTTTTTCAATGTTAAATCTCAAAATTCTATTTGGAATAACTTTGGCACCGGTTGACGAATCTGCCTGAAAATTTCCTGAAAATGGCCTCGTCGAGCTCCGGTTCTCCCTTGAAAGTTTGGGGGGGATACGTCAAGCGGGGGCCGAGATAAAAGGGGGGTCCCAAAACGCGTTTTCCCCATGTTAATTTCCATAGGGCGGTCGATTTCACTTTTAGCCCGAACGGCTAAATGGATTTCCACCAAACTTGGCAAAATTGTAGGGACTGGTAGCCCGATGTGCCTTTGCTATGTCTCAAGATATGTGCTCCAGTGGATTTTGAGTAATTTAGGTTCAAAAAAATATATATATCTATAGGCGCTCTCCGGTGCGCGCACCGGAGAGCGCTCCAGGCGCGACACGCGACTTGCGCGCAGAAAGCTGATTGGCTCTCAGTTGTCTGTAAACATTCTAAACAGTCCGGAGCGGCCGCCATCTTGTGTCTCGGTAGGATCGAGACACGAGAGGTGGGCAAAACAAAGAGGGAAATGACCATAAGGGGGCAGGGTAGACCCCCCCTTGACCCCCTAGGTTTGATGTGGGGGCTATAAAAGGGCCCCGCGGGGCATTTAAAATATTTTTTTTTTTCGTTTTGCGCGGGGGAAGCGCCCGGTACGCGCACCAGGTAGCGCACCGGGGAGCGTAAAATGAGGGAAAAAGATGACAGATTATAAAAAAAAGAAGCCTTTATTTAGAAATTGGAGGTAGTTCTAAAAAGAACTTTTTTTTTCTTCTTTTTGTTGTTTTATATTTTTTTTGTGTTTTTTGAACTTTTTGAACTTTTTTTGGCTTTTCAAAACAGTTTTATATTTTTTTTGTATTTTTTTAGGGGGAGAAACAAAAAAAGGGAGTTGAAACTGGCTCAACTGGAGCAAAAAAATAAAAAACCCAAAAAATTACTTCTTTTTGGGGCACTTGTGATTATCACCTGCAAGGACGATGAGCTTAACGCTTTTTTCACCATAGGCGATAAGCTTGCCACATGCAGAACAAGTGATTTTAAAATCAGCAAATCTTGGCTGAATGCAAGGCATCATCTCGGATGTTTCTGGTCCTGATGAAGTCGGTTGGTTTGTTTGGGAGGTGGTCCTTGACGACTTGGGGAGGTTACTGGCCAGTTCCCTGAACTCAGCACGAGAGTAGTTGTTTGGGTGCTTTCTGGTCATATGACGAATCATGGTATAGTTACCAAATGAATATTTTTTGCTTGGGTTGCCCCGTGAAAGTTCATCATTGCAGATTAGGCAAGTTACCTTGGGTGCATTAACTTTTTTCTTGCCCTCTGGGATTGAAAAAAACTCCCATATAATGTGTGGCTTGGGTTTGTATGGAGTATTTTCTTCAGGCAGCCATCTTCTCCTCCCCTCCTCCTCTTCCTCTTCCTCCTCCTCCTGTTCTTGACCACCAATATAATCTTGAGGTGGTCCTCTTGGTGGTTGTGGTGGTGGTGGTGGGGCAGATGCACCAGCTGCTGCTGCTACTGAAGCCATTATTAATATCAAAAAGGTACAGAGATGTACAAACAGGTCTTCCTCAGTCAAAGGACAAAGTCAGAATAAGGAAAAAAGGTGGGGTCTTTCATCATTTGGAAAAAAAACTGTCCTGAACCAATGAGAAGTGTTATTTTCAGGTCACAAGACCAGGGGCTTCATCATTATGAAACTAAAACTGTTATGAACCAATGAAAAGTGTTATTTTCAGGTCACATGACCCGACGCGCTTACGCTACGCGCCCCGGGGCGCGCCCGGGGGCGCTTCGGGTCGCGTAGCGTAAGCGCGTCGGATGTTTACGTTGCGCGATCGTATTCGCTCGAGTACTTCCGGGTGCGCTTACGCCGTGCGTATCACGCGGACGCGGCTACGCGATACGTCATGATCATGTTTTCGTTCGCGATATTGGCGCTTACGGGACGCTCCTCGGAGCGCGCCCGGGGGCGCTTTATAAAAGTACGCTTTTCGGGGCGCTCCCCGGGAAGCGCACAGGGAGCGCTCCAAAGCAAAAAATAAAAAAAATAAAAATGGGAAAAATTGTAGGGACTGGTAGCCCTATTCTTAAGTGGTTTTTACGAAAATTAACTTTGATAAAATATATATTGTGCTACATTGGGCTATATATATGCCAAAATGCCAAAATGTAACCCAAATGTAGTCCAATGTAGCCCAATGTAGCCCAAAGATGGCCACCAGAGACCAAAAAATGTAAATGTAGCCCAAATTTCAACTAGATGTAGCCCAACTGTAGCCCAATGACAGAATGTACCAGAGTGTTCTAAAGAACAACTAGAGTGCTAACAGTCTTATTTATAAAGTGAGACTTATAGTTAGGAATTAGCATTAAAAAAACCTATGAAATTCACTGAAAAAACCATAGGTTTCACACCAGTTATAGTTAGGAATTAGCATTTAAAAAACCTATGAAATTCACTGAAAAAACCATAGGTTTCACACCGGTTATAGTTAGGAATTAGCATTTAAAAAACCTATTAAATTCACTGAAAAAACCATAGGTTTCACACCAGTTATAGTTAGCTGGAAATTTTACTGATATAAAACCATTGAAATTCCCACGTTATAGTTAGTCGGACTCACTATAACTTGCGCGTGCAATGCACTGCTGATGACATCACATATTACATCACTCATGACATGGTCAGTGACATCACTCATGACATCACTGATGACACCATCCAGTGAATGTGTGTCTTTCTGAAAAATAAATATGTTTTATATATGTATATGTAAAGGTCGATGGGAGAATAAATGTTTAAATAAGTGTCTAAATGGATGGTTTTAAAAAAAAAAAATATTGAATAACTGGCTTATTAAGTGTATCTTAGTGAATACATATATTAGTGAGTAATGTTTAAATATTTAAATATATGTATCAGTGTTTCACTTTGTGTATAAGTGGCTGCATGGGTTGGTGAGTAGCTACATATGTGTGTATATGGGTTATTAGATGTTTTTTTTAGTATCAGTATAAGTGTCTGTATGATTTGGTGGGAGTGTTACTTAGCACATAGATGCATAAATGACTGACTCACTGTTTGTATGTGTTTTGAAGACAGCATATGTGCCGGACTGTATGGGTGAATGAGTGTGTATATGTATGTGTTAGTAAGTGAATGACTGTCTTACTAGTGTCTTTATCAGTAACTACATATGTTTTAATCTAGTATATGTGAGTATTGATGTATATAAGTGAGTATATATGAGAGTGAGAGATTGAAAGAATTCTTGTTTTAATAAGTATGTGTTTCTATAAGTGATTTTTTAAGAGAGTAAGTATGTGTAAGTTTCTTTAGAAGTAAGGTGGTAGTGTGTGTATAGTTGTATATGCAAAAAAATGGATGTTCAATAGTTTATTTGCATGTGTGAGTATGTGTGTGAGCAACTTTTGGAAGACTGTCGGTGTGTTAACGGATGTATAGGTGTCTCACTACATATGATGAGTGAGTATATGTATGACTGACTATATAGAACTGTTGATGAATGAGTGGATGTGTATATAAATGGTGGAATTACTGAATTGGTTGTTGTAACTGGTATAGGTATCTCCACTTTTTTGAAAATGTTAGTTTCTATTTTTGAATATGTGTTTCAAGGGTTACTTTACAGTGAAAGGAGGTCTGTCACTCTGTCACAAGGACGGTGTCATCAGTGATGTCATGAGTGATGTCACTGACCATGTCATGAGTGATGTAATATGTGATGTCATCAGCAGTGCATTGCACGCGCAAGTTATAGTGAGTCCGACTAACTATAACGTGGGAATTTCAATGGTTTTATATCAGTAAAATTTCCAGCTAACTATAACTGGTGTGAAACCTATGGTTTTTTCAGTGAATATATATATATATATATATATATATATATATATATATATATACTAGCAGCCCGTCCCCACGTTGTCCGGGAGCAAATAGGCTTCAGGGCCCCCGCCCGCCCCGACGTTGTCCGTGGGTCCCCCGGAGCCTTCCTCCATATATTGCAGTATTATACCTCTATGTTTACTTTGTATGCTTTTGTAACCTGCACACGTCCATTTTTCCTCCTATACCTCTATGTTTACTTTCGACGCTTTTGTAACCTGCACACGTAACTTTTTCTTCCTGTAATGGACCGTTTGGCTCACTTTTGTAATGCTCAGTTTGCTTCCTCTTGCTCACGATTGTCTTTTTTGCTTCATTTTTCCGCCGCTCACCGTTCCTCCCCGCCTGTCCGCTGCTCCTCACCGCCTGTCCGCCGCTCCTCGCCGCCTGTACGCCGCTCCTCCCCACTCCATATCCGCCGGTCCTCCTCGCGCTCCTGGACGGCGCTCCTCCCTGCGCTCCTCACGTCAGCAAGCACGTCTAGGCCGGCGCTTCTTCCAAGTGACTACTTTTTTTTTCCGGTACATTTTTTAAATAACGTATATTTATTAAGTTTATATAGCCTCTGTCCATCTGCACACCCTGACGATTACAACGATGTATCGGGTGTGTGGATTGGCGCTGTGGTTCCCGAGTTTACCCGCCTCAAAGGTTCAAAGTTCTTCTTTTATAATAGTAGTATAGATATATATATAACTATATATATATATATAGATAGATAGATAGATATATATATATATATACATATATATAAATATGTATATATATATATAGCCCCCCCGAATGGTGAAAAATGCGCACGTGTGCATCCGCCGTTTGGGGAGAAAGGAAGCAGTATTTCACTGCGTGAAGGTGACAGGGGAAAGACTGACCTTTTCTGTTTCCTGAGTCGCCTGCTGGGGTGCGTGAGGATCGTGGCCAGCAAGTCTGGGATGCCACTGAGTGTTCGGGATGCCAAATCACTGTATATTGCCCCCGCTACGTGGTACACAAAACCCGGCATGGATTCCGGAACAGGAACAGCGCACTCAGCAGCCGAGGAGGAAGGGCCAGTGCAGTACTCCAATGGGAGTGGACGAACCAAGATTTAAACAGGCCCTCAGGTGTGTCATCGCTGCTGGGGAGAAACGGGCACTGAAGAAAGCAGAAAGGCTGAAACGCGTCTGCCCTGTCCAGTAGGTTCTGGGCACAGCAATCCCCTCTGAAGTTATTTTAAAAGGACATTACTTACTCCTTTGTCTGCGCTTGCAAAATTGGCAATAAACATCATCCCCTGTCATACGAGTGGACTCGGACCCATTCTTTCGGGAGTGGGATTGGACTCTATATATATATATATATATATATATATATATATATATATATATATATTTAAATATATATATATAGATATATATACATATCTATATCTATATATATATATATATATATATATATATATATATATATATATATATATATATATATATATATATAGATAGATATATATATACATATATATATATATATATATATATATATATGTGTATATATATATATATCTATATATATATTTCAAAGCAGAGAGCTGGCCTTTATTGCGATCACCAGTGTAGTTGCTGCTATAGAATTCTACAGGGACCTCTGGGGACAGCCTGCAGTACTGTGTCCGTGCAGCCCTCTTCAGACTCTACAGGGACCTCTGGGGACTGCCAGTGGTACTGCACCTCTTCCTGCTCCTCCAGAGATATTTAGTAAATTGTTACTCGGCCTCGGCCTTCCCTCGCGGAATCCATATTTCGCACGTCGACTGTGATGTCACTAGTGTCAGTGTCTCTTTAGCCAGTAGGCCCAGGGCCCGCTACTTAACACTGTGCAAGTCTGTTTTGTTGAACTTTTAGCTCGTTGCAATCATTGATTTACCGCTGGAGGGACAACTTCTCGCAAAGCATTCTAATTAGCAGCAAATCTAGAACGGAGGTAACCTGGAATTAAAAAATCCAGTTAACAAAACAAGCTAAAATTAATTGGGCACTTTTCGGCAATCAACAACGAACCTCACTGTACTTGTTTATATAATATCTGCTGGCAACACCCACCATTGAGTAAGCATAGTAAGACATAGCCTTAAATGGACCGTGACATTATTTCCCACTACTTATTTAAACGAGTTTCATATCAAGTTCCTATAATCATTTCTCAGCGTTCCCAACCGTTCTAGATTAGATCAGAAGACTGTCTTCATATCTTTCATTTACAATGATGTGGTGGCTTCTCTTTATAAGAAACCTTCTAGACAAATAGTAAAGAGCTATTCTAAATATGGGAAGTGCAATTTCACGTGGTCGCACTAAAAATACCTACTTTTGATAGGTCGGATTTAATATATTAATTGTTGATTGAAATGGAAAGAAGTAAAAGATCTGAGGGTACTAAAATAAGTTATTATTGACAATTTAACAAAGAAAAACAAAGAAAAGAAGTCCATGGCATTGCACAGAAAATATGTAAATATTAGTGCCTCGGCCACGTCCTGCTTGAGATCCGACAAACCAAACAGCTCACTGGTTTAGAATGGCTCGCCATTGGTTTGGACGTCACTGGAATGAGAAGCGTGGCGTCCATGCTGGATCGGGTTGAAAGACTTAAAACCGGGAAGATATTTTGCTAGCAAGCGGCCATGACAGATTGGGGTAAAATGTCGGCCTTGACAGAATGACGATAAAGTTGTCTCGCGCACATGTCTGAGGAGCTCTTTTTCCGCCGAACAACTAACTGCTCTCATCAGTCTGTCCAACTTTATTATGTTTCTACCAGGAGGGTTCAGGACAACTATCTAAAAGAACAGATGTCATTTCTCTGTGTTCTAATGAGAGTTTACTTAATGCCTCTATATTTTGCACCAGGTCCTGATGAGACCCACTGATTCATTCTTAAATCGGTGAAAACATTGGGGCATATTACCAGGCAAATGCAATAGCATTTAAAATATTACACATCAAGCTGCAGTTCACCTCATGTCCCTAGATGTCCCTGATGATGCAAATGCAATAGCATTAAAAATATCTTATATCAAGCTGCAGTACACCTCGCAGTCCCTAGATGTCCCTGATGAGGCAAATGCAATAGCATTTAAAATATTATACATCAAGCTGCAGTTCACCTCCTCGTCCCAAGATGTCCCTGATGAGTAAAATTAAAAAACATTGAAACCCTTTCATGAATGCTAAAAATTATGCTAAGCTTATCCCATAATGCTTTGCAGGGCCTTTTAGTTGTATTTTTGCCCATAACTGTGCTTGGGGTGGTTATAAGAGAATGGGACCTCCACTGAATTACTATTTAAAGGGAGCAAGATTGTATAGAACCTGGGAAGAAAAAACAACACTTGTGACGGAATGCCCCCCAGCGATTGTCACGCCCCCAGCACACACCCACAGCACAATGCAGACACGCCCTCAAGGGACTACTTTGCTGGCACGGTTCTTTTACATTTTAAATGTATATGGTGGGCGTCTGCATAGCCTATGTCCTTCTGCTGCAAATGCCCTTTCCAACGCTGTATTGGGTGTTGTGATTGGTGCTGTGGTTCCCGAGTTTACCTGGCCAAAAGGTGCAAGTTCTCTCTTTATAATAGTAGTATATATATATATATATATATATATATATATATATACTAGCAGCCAGCCCCAGCGTTGCCTGGGGCAGAAGGGGGCTGGGGGCAGCATTTCAGGCTTGCGTGCACTCCCGCCCTGGCCCCCGCACGCCACAACATTGTCTGTGCCCGGACAATGTCGTGGCGGGCGGGGGCCGGGGCGGGAGTGCACGCAAGCCTGAGATGCTGCTCCCAGACCCTTAGCCTTACCGCAGTTGTTCCGGCCCAACCTCCCGCACCGGCTCCCTCCCGTCCCGGCTCCCTCCCGTCCCATGTCCCAGAGCCTTACCTGAGCCGCCAATCCTCCCTGAGCTCCTCACTGCACTGCCGCTCCTCCTCGTCATCACGTACGTTGCGGCCGGCGCTACGTCGTGGCCCTCAGCGTCGCGGCCGGCGCTACTTTCAGGGCACTACTTTTGTTTTTAGTTATATTTTTTAATTTAAGTTTTTTAAAATTTTCTATAGCCTATGTCCATCTGCACACCCAGAGGATTACAGCAATGTATTGGGTGTGTGGATTGGCGCTGTGGTTTCCGAGTTTACCTTGCCAAAAGGTTTGTGTTCTCTCTTTATAATAATACTAGCAGCCCGTCCCGACGTTGTCCGGGTATGAATTGCTGCCGGCCAGTAGTATATTGTTTCGTAGGATTTCATTTTGATAGCATTTCTTATCTGTGACAGGCCTGTGAAACGCTCCGATTCACAGTGCACTGCTGATGCACTTAAGAGTGCGCGTTCAGTAGTGTGTGAACTCGAGTTTCCCTACATTATTTTCCTTGCAATATTATATAGCGCGAACTCGACAACATGGCATGAGCACAATTAACATTACAGAAGAACACATTGATTTGTGGTAGGCACAGGGAGACAAAGCGATTTGCCTGGAATCACAGGATGTTGAGCTGATGCAGAGATTCTAACGTAGCTCCCCATCTCTAAAGTTCACAATTCTAGAACTTGTGGTGGGAGGTGTGTCTAAAAGTGTATGTCGGTGCTGGGCATCAATGAGAGAGACCTGTTCATTTTTCCAATTGGTGGTGAAAAAATATGAGTATGTTGCTGGAGATGTGGGCCGTCGTGCCACCAATGTACTTACGGGGGAGGTTAAACACCCATTATTCTGCAAATTTCTTTCCGCATACCATCACTCTGCATACTTTCATTACGAAAGTACCATGACTCCGCAATGCCATTATAACGCATGGCATTACATTTTATATGCTTTTACCACCCATACATTTACAACGAAATTCGTTGTAAATGCATGAATGGTAAAAGCATGTTTTTAAAAAATGTTTGGATAAGGCAAGTATGGGTATAGGGGTATATGTTTTGGGGTACTGAGGTATATGTTTTGGGGTGTTTGGGTATTTTAATGGTTCAGATATAGTTTTGGGTTATGGGGTACAGGGGTATTTTTAGGGTTCAGGGCTAGGTTTGGGTTTTGGGGTATAGGGGTATTTTTAGGGTTCAGGGGTAGGTTTGGGTTGTGGGGTACAGGGGTATTTTAAGGGTTCAGGGCTAGGTTTGGGTTTTGGGGTACAGGGGTATTTTTAGGGTTCAGGGGTAGGTTTGGGTTTTGGGGTACAGGGGTATTTTAAGGGTTATGGGCTAGGTTTGGGTTTTGGGGTACAGAGGTATTTTAGGGTTCAGGGGTAGGTTTGGGTTTTGGGGTACAGGGGTATTTTTAGGGTTCAGGGGTATGTTTGGGTTTTGAGGTACAGGGGTATTTATAGGGTTCAGGGCTAGGTTTTGGTTTTGGGGTACAGGGGTATTTTTAGGGTTTAGGGATAGGTTTGGGTTTTGAGGTACAGGGTAGATTTATAGGGTTAAGATGGGTTAGTGTTTAAGGGTGTTGGGGTATTTTATAGAGTAAGGGTGGGTTATGATTATGGGGTGCAGGGGTATGTAAAGTAGGGGTGGGCGGAATTGGCGCGAACTTGGTACAATAAATCCGCAATATTTTGTTCCGTCAGATTTCCAATTATTAAAACAGAAACCTCATATATTCAAGGTTAAATAACAAGTATTTCTACATGCTAAAATGCATATAGTCATTTCACAAAACTGAAATTAGCTTCCAGCAAGCAGTGAGAGAGGTGATGATTTTGAGATCAAGCCCCTGCAAACGATTATGGGACGAGATTAGCAGTTGGAAGTGAAAATTATAGTATCCAAATAATTCTACAAAGAGCTGCAGTTCACCTCGTTCTCCCCAGTTGTCCCCAACAGGCAAATGCAATAGCATTTAAAATATTATACATCAAGCTGCAGTTCACCTCATGGTCCCTAGATGTCCCTGATGAGGCAAATGCAATAGCATTTAAAATATTACACATCAAGCTGCAGTTCACCTCATGTCCCTGATGATGCAAATGCAATAGCATTTAAAATTTTATTTATCAAGCTGCAGTTCACCTCGCCGTTCCTAGATGTCCCTGATGAGGCAAATACAATAGCATTTAAAATATTATACATCAAGCTGCAGTTCACCTCGTTGTCCCAAGATGTCCCTGATGAGTAAAATTCAAAAACATTGAAACCCTTTCATGAATGCTAAAAAGTATGCTAAGCTTATCCCATAATGCTTTGCAGGGCCTTTTAGTTGTATTTTTGCCCATAACTGTGCTTGGGGTGGTTCTAAGAGAATGGGACCTCCACTGAATTACTATTTAAAGGGAGCAGGAATGTATAAAACCTGGGAAGAAAAAACAACACTTGTGACGGAATGCCCCCAGTGATTGTCACGCCCCCAGCACATACCCACAGCACAATGCAGACACACCCACAAGGGACTACTTTGCTGGCACGGTTCTTTTACATTTTAAATGTATATGGTGGGCGTCTGCATAGCCTATGTCCTTCTGCTGCAACTGCCCTTTCCACCGCTGTACTGGGTGTTGTGATTGGTGCTGTGGTTCCTGAGTTTACCTGGCCAAAAGTTGCAAGTTCTCACTTTATAATAGTAGTATAGACTAGCAGCCCGTCCCGACGTTGTCCGGGTATGATTTGCTGCCGGCCAGGTGGATATTTTTTATGTAGGATTTTGTTTTGATAGCATTTCTTTTCTTTGACAGGCCTGTGAAACGCTCCAATTCACAGTGCACTGCTGATGCACTTAAGAGTGTGCATTCAGTAGTGTGTGAACTCGAGTTTCCCTATTTTATTTTTTCTTGCAATATTCTATAGCGCGAACTCGACAACATGGCATGAGCACGATTTACATTACAGAAGAACACATTAATTTGTGGTAGGCATGGGGAGACAAAGCAATTTGCCTGGAATCACAGGATGTTGACCTGATGCTGAGATTCGAACGTAGCTCCCCAGCTCTAAAGTTCGCAATTCTAGAACTTGTGGCGGAAGGTGTGTCTAAAAGTGTATGTCGGTGCTGGCCATCAATGAGAGAAACTGTGCATTTTTCAAATCGGTGGTGAAAAAATATGAGTATGTTGCTGGAGATGTGGGCCGCCGTGCCACCAATGTACTTACCGAAGGAGGGTAAACACCCATTATTCCGCAACTTTCTTTCCGCAGACCATCACTCTGCATACTTTTATTATGAAAGTACCATGACTCTGCAATGCCATTATAACGCATGGCATTACATTTTATATTCTTTAACGAGGCATACATTTACAACGAAATTCGTTGTAAATGCATGAATGGTAAAAGCATGTTTTATTTTTAATGTTTGGATAAGGTAAGTATGGGTATAGGGGTGTATGTTTTTGGGGTACTGAGGTATATGTTTTGGGGTGTTTGGGTATTTTAAGGGTTCAGATATAGTTTTGGGTTATGGGGTACAGGGGTAGTTTTAGCGTTTTAGGGATAGGTATGGGTTTTGGGGTACAAGCGTATTTTTAGGGTTCAGGGCTAGGTTTGGGTTTTGGGGTTTAGGGGTATTTTTAGGGTTCAGGGGTAGTTTTGGGTTTTGGGGTACAGGGGTATTTTAAGGGTTTAGGGCTAAGTTTGGGTTTTGGGGTACGGGGTATATTTAGGGTTCAGGGCTAGGTTTGGGTTTTGGGGTACAGGGGTATTTTAGGGTTCGGAGGTAGGTTTGGGTTTTGGGGTACAGGGTTATTTTTATGGTTCAGGGCTAGGTTTGGGTTTTGGGGTGCAGGGGTATTTTTAGGGTTGAGGGGTAGGTTTCGGTTTTGTGGTACAGGGGTATTTTCAGGGTTCAGGGCTAGGTTTGGGTTATGGGGTACAGGGGTATTTTAGGGTTCAGGGGTAGGTTTGGTTTTTGGGCTATTTTTAGGATTTAGGTATAGGTTTGGGTTTTGGGGTACAGGGTATATTTCTAGGGTTAAGATGGGTTAGTGTTTAAAGGTGTTGGGGTATTTTAAGGACTAAGGGTGGGTTTTGATAATGGGGTGCAGGGGTATTTAAAGGAGCAGGGTGGTTACACGGAGCTGGAATGTACAGAACCTGGGAAGAAAAAACAATGAAATATTTGACACAATGCGCGCCCCGCACACGCCCACACCCCCAACACACAATATGAGGCATGGCATGAAGGGCAAAATGTAAATACAACAGTTGATGGACAGAATGCAGAACAATGCCTCAAATTCACCCCAAAAGAAAGATATTGGACTAATCCATCATTATTTTGCACCCCTCACCCCCCCCAGTTCAGACACAGCCATGAGCAAGTCTGCCTAGACCCTGAGCCTTGTGAAAACATTCCAACTGCCAAGCCATTTCTTTCCCCAATTTCTGGCTATCAGCTGTCTTCATCCAGGGCTTGACTCCAGTGGTGTGGAGAGCATGGGACTCACGTCTCAGCATACCCATCCCACTCGGGGTGACAAATGCAAAAATAACAGTTGATGGACAGAATGCAAAACAATGTCATACATTCACCCCAGTACAGAGATCTGGGCCTAAATCCATCGTTTTCTTGCACTCTACACCACCCCAGTTCAGACATGGCCAATGTATATGGTGGGCGTCTGCATAGCCTATGTCCTTCTGCTGCAACTGCCCTTTCCACCGCTGTACTGGGTGTTGTGATTGGTGCTGTGGTTCCTGAGTTTACCTGGCCAAAATGTGCAAGTTCTCTCTTTATAATAGTAGTATAGATATATATACAAAACCACCTCCCCCGAAGACGAAAGTGAAGAGGCCACAACAGGGGAGCAAGTGGAAACACCTTTATTCCATGGCACAAGTTAAGGTAATTCTCCATCACCCGCTTTCGGCGAATGCATTTCGGCGTTTCTGTAGTCTTCCTCAGTGCCAGGGTGTGTGTGAATCAGGTGTCGGGTGGTTATCAAAGATAAAGGGGAAGATTTATGTCGGACTTGCGGCACTTTTGCGCCGCCGTTGCGTCACTTCTGTGACGCAGCGGCCGCGTAAACCCTGCGCCACGTTGCGACATACTTACATTGTGACGCATCTATGGAGATGCGTCACGGTGTAAGGCCCTGCGCCACATGAAACCTGCGTCAGGTTTTATGTGGGCGTTTCCACACGGGGGGCGTTCCGTGGCAGGAACACCCCTGAAAAGTGACTCAGTGAAATCTACAAGATTTCACTGAGTCACTTTCCCAACACTGATGCGTCAAATCCCTGCGCCTGCTTGAAGCAGGCGTAAGGTTTGACGCACCACGTTAGAGATAGGGCAAGTTGGAATAGTGCTGGAGTTGTGTGCCGCACGCAACACAACTTCAGCACTGCGCCAACTTTACGCCCTAGATGTGACACGCATCTGTTTATTCCTGCGCCATGATGCGCCGCATTGCAAATGCGGCGCATCATGGGTGGCGCAAGGATAAACTTGCGCGCCGTATCTTTCCCGGCGCATCTCTGCCGATTTGCAGAGATGCTTCAGGCAACATAAATCTGCCCCAAAGTATCTAGCCCCCTCCTGATTAGTAGTGCGCTGCTCCGCCCCCAAAAGGTAGATACCAATCGCATGTATCCCTAGCAGGTCGCTTCATGTACTGCGCCTTCCAGTCCCAGCATGCAATGTTTTTAGTCTTGTCTGGTGGATACTGTACAGGGTGGATTGGCGCTACGTTGGCAAAGAACCCCCAAGTCCTGATGCCACTGGAATGCGATGTCTCCTCCAGTCCCCAACCGTTTCAACCTCCATATACCGGGGATCCATTAGGCGGGGGCAAGGATAGCAATCATACCTCGCCCAATGTGAGTCCACTGAAGTAGAGACCAGTGAACCAGAGCCTGCTTGTAGAAACGGGGGCCTCTTTTGTGCGCGACACTGGATATGTATGTATATATATATATATATATATATATATATATATATATATATATATATATATATATATATATATATATATACATATATATATATATACTATATATATATATATATATATATATATATATATATATATATATATATATATATATATATATATATATATATATATATATATATATAAATATATGTATAAAAATATAAATACAAGTGATCAAGGCTTTTGAGAGCCGAAAGGCATCATGGCTGACTGGTGTTGGGCAATAAAATAACATCACCAAGATTTTGGGTCTTGCTTCTTCCTTCTGCACGGCAAGATTGGTTGTGTTCGGACGATTACATACTGCATATATATATATATATATATACTGTCTCAACCTTGAAAAAAAAAGTCTCCATATATATATATATATTGTGCTCCAAATTCTTCCCCACTTGCAAAAGAATTATCCACACTCACAGGGTTGATTTCCAAAGTTTGTTTTATTTTACAACAACAGACAGACGCGTTCGCGTTTTGGCACACAGCCTTTCTCGATGTCAGTAGCCACTAGACATCGGCATGTATTTAAAACATTATCCCCGCAATAAAGGAAGGACTATAGCTTACTGACATTAACCAGCGCCATCTTGGAGTGATATATGTTGTCATAAATATGATCGATCTTATGTATGTTATTCATTTTCACATACACTTTATATACTCCATTACCCAAGTAAAATCAACTCTGTGAGATATAAGCAATTTATCATCATCCCACATGTAAAATTCTCATTTTTATATATTGAATTACTCGGTTTCAAAACAAAATTGAGCCGTGTATCGGCTATTATCCTCCCTTTGATGTTATTCAGGTCTGTGTTCATACAAGTTAACCATTAACATACCATCTTTTCTGTATAAACATTTCTATACTTTTCTCTTATTTCATTTTTTCTCTTATCAAATTCATATTCATAGAGCCCACCAAGGCACATCTCTTGACTTGAAATAAAAATTCAAAATCACAAGTTAATCTCAAATCCAAAAAGATAACATCATTTCATTCAGATTTAGATCAAAACACTGTTTCTTAAATACATATATACAAATATACATATATACAAATAGAGCTGTCACAGTCCCCGCATCTTTAGCAGTGTCATCATTGTGTTATTATCCAATACTTATATTCCAGTGTGCACCATGAGGTCTTCCCCACTGTTCATACCCCAAGGGGTTTTGGTATGGAGGTCAATAATGTACCTCGATTCCAATCTTCGAAGTTTCTTTAATCGATCCCCCCCTCTGATATTATCAGGAACTAGGTCAAGTCCAAAACAGAGTAACTGATTCCGATCACTTTTATGTTTTCCGTAAAGTGTCTTGCGACTGGATATGCCTGGTCCACCTTGTCTATTGCCCTCATGTGTTCTAATATCCGCATTTTAAATGGTTGCACTGTACTACCTATGTAGCGCAACCCACAAGGGCAGACAAAACAGTACACCACATATGGTGTACTGCAAGTGATAAACTTCCTGATTTTCTTGACTATACCGGTGTCTTGAATAGTATATGTAAGCGCTCTTTTGCTGTTACAACACGCTTTACATTTATTACAGGGGGAAAAACCTTTCATGTCCTTGAGGGTATTAGTCTTAGATGGTATCTTTTCTAGATGACTTCGTACCAATTGATCTCGGATGGACCTGGCCTTTTTAAATGTGACCAAAGGGAAATTGGGAACATCCCCACCTATGACATTATCCATTTTAAGGATAAGCCAGTTTTTTCTCAGCATGTGTTTTAAATGATTTGCCTCTGCTGAATATGGGGTAATCAGTCGGAATTTACCTCCTTCTGTTTTCTTGTTCTTACTTTGACCCAATAAGATATCCCTTGTCATTGCTCTTACTTTACACAGTGTTTTGTTCAGGGTGACAGGATTATAACCCC
This sequence comes from Lissotriton vulgaris, assembly GCF_964263255.1. Taxonomy (NCBI): domain Eukaryota; kingdom Metazoa; phylum Chordata; class Amphibia; order Caudata; family Salamandridae; genus Lissotriton; species Lissotriton vulgaris. Next base: position 279,952,275 of record NC_141685.1, on the reverse strand, counting down.
TTACAATGAATCTAGCTACACTCTCGGATGCTGCCGTTTCAAAGTCACAATCGCGTGTGCAATTCCTCCTGAGTCTATGTAACTCCCCATAGGGGATACTTTGCACTAGTTTGGGGGGGTGGCTGCTCGTTGCATACAATATCGAATTGCCAGCCGTGGCTTTTCGATATAAAGAAGTCTCAATCTTGCCCCCAACAACTTGCACTCTCAGGTCCAAGTAGTCCACTGCCACTGGACTAATTGCCCCCGAAAAGTGCAAGTTGTGATCGTTGTCATTTAAGTTGGCAATGTAGTGACATGCAGTCTCCTCAGTCCCTTGCCAGATGATAAATAAATCATTGCTATATCGATGCCATTTTATCACCGAGCCACTTGATATGTCATCCTTGTAGGTTCTGGGCACCTGCTCCTCCCACCAGCCAACGAACAAGTTTGCGTAGCTGGGAGCGAAGCAGGTGCCCATCGCCGTACCAGACACCTGTTTGTAGTATTCATCTTCAAAAAGGAAAATGTTGTTAGTTAAGCAAAAATGCAAAAACTCAATCAACATACAATTGTGTTGCGCATATCTTAAGTGTCTTTTCTTTAGATAGACAGTAACCTCCTCTATCTCCTTTGAATGTTCAATACAGGTGTAAAGACTCGTTATATCAAGCACAACAAGTAGGTAGTCAGATTGCCATTGTACATTTTGGATTTTATTAAAAAAATCCTTGGTGTCTTTCACATGGGAAGATAACTTAGTCACCAATGTTGCCAGAAAATAGTCAAGGAACTTTGAAAATAGTTCAGTCAGTCCCTGAACTGAAGAGACAATTGGTCTCCCAGGTGGATGCAAGTTGTCTTTATGTATTTTGGGAATGTGGTAAAATGTGGGGCAAGTAGGGTTGGAGTTGCGAAGATATAGATGTTCTTCATTCCCAAGCATTCCTTTATTATACCACTTATTTATAAGTTCCTCATATGCTTGGATACTTTGTTGGTATACTTTAAAAGTGGTTTTCTGATAACAACTGCCATCCTATAATTGCCTAATAGCCTCAAGGTGGTATTGTTCCCTTGTTTGCACCACCACATTCCCCCCTTTGTCCGAGGGTTTTATAATAATGGACTTGTCATTAGCCAGTGTGTTCAACGTGGTTTTCTCATCTTGTGAAAGATTCCTTCCATTGATATGTGTCCTCTGTTTTTTACGGAACTGTAGGAGATCCTTCATCATTGCCTCTGCAAAGGTATCTAGGGCATCAAATGGCATCTGTGGGTTGAAGGTAGAGCACGGCTTGAATGGACTTTCTTCTCGATCCTGCTCTATCCCCACATTGATCGCACGTTGTACCACATCCTGGCTCATTACATCACCCATCATTACTTCAGTTCTTACATTCTCCAATGCTTCTATGCCTGGGACATCATTGACAACGAGATCATCAGTGACTGTTAGTCACGCAGTTGGCTTCTTGTTGTCCTTCAAATGAGTTCTAATTGCGCTTGCAGGTAGTCCAGAATGCCGCTGCCAGGTTTGTCCTGGATCTTCCTAAACGCACCTCAGCCACAGCGGCCAGAAAGCTGTTGCATTGGCTTCCTGTTGAGGACCGCATTCACTTTAAGACCCTATGTATGACATACAGGGCTTTAGCTAAAAACAGTCCCACTGGTGTAGGATCCATCCTGTCCCACTACACTCCTTCTAGGGATCTGCGTTCCTCTGGCAGACTTTTCCTATCTACCCCCCCGTTTCAGGAGAGCAAAATGGGGTGGCAGGGCCTTCTCCACCTTGGCCCCCAAGTGGTGGAATGCCCTCCCGCTCGAAATTAGATCCCTACCCACTCTTCAGGCATTCAGAAGGGCTCTGAAAACACATCTCTTTGCGCAGGCGTATCTGTAGTGGTGTATTGCTTACATTTATGATTTGTTTTGTTAGGCGCCTTGATTCCTTCGGGTGTATGTTTGCGCGGTATAAATTTTTATTCAATTCAAGTACTTATGTAGTTTCAGCTTTCTTACGAAACTAAAGAGATCAATCCTAGACTGAGTGTATTCAAGATGGGAATCAGGGCAGAATGTCAATCCCAAACTCAGCACTTTGTGTTCCAAGTCAGTAAGTGGTCTTGTTGTTAAATTTACCACCGTGAGATTAGTTGTTTCCACTATCTCCTGTTGGTTCTCCTGCGGTTGGTCCAGGTTGTGCTTTTGGGCTTTACTACCACCACCGGATCTTCTAGTCCTCCTGCGCTTGTTTCTGGGGGCTTGTTTTTCCCCCCTCGTAGCCAGGATTGCCTGATGACTTGAAACTCGGTCTGAAAAGGGGTCTGCTTGTTAAACCCACTTGCGACGTGCATCGCTGGTTCATCACTGGATTCGTTACCCGTCAAGTCAGATTCCGATGTCACAACTGTTTGTGCCGGCATTTTTGTTTTGGAACTCAATTCTTTACGGGAAACGTCACATTTTTTTGCGTAAGTTAGCACTCTGCCCCGAGTATAATCTCGTTCGTCTCTTTGAAACTTCTCTTGCTTGCAAGATTTTATTTTCTGTTCATATTTTAACAATCTTGGTTTCATTTGTTCCATTGCTTCAGTTATTTTTTTGTCATCTTCCTCTTTGTGCAAATCTTCTTCCAGCTGCTTAATCTCCGCTAGTGTCTTTTCGGGGTCGCTCCATGCGTACTTCACCAACAAGCCCAATGTTCCTTTGCAATAGTGGGCCGTGTGTTCCGCCCAGTCAGTCAATAGTTGGGGATGAGGGTTCTCATACGAGGGGACAGTATATACTCTTAATCCTCTTCGGACTCTATCCACCTCAATGTATCCCTGTAAGCTTGTAGCCTCCCACCATTTCCTGATCTCGCGTTCGTATAAACGCTCTAATTTCAACATTATGTCGTTGAATTTGGTCTTGGGTACTTTCGGATCCGGCATGCTGGCTTGGACTCCACCCACATTTTGTTTTTTAAACATACCTTTGGCATCTTCATGCCTGGTTGATTCGCAGAACATGCTGTCGTCTATTGGCTGTTGTCTAGGACTCTTTGACTGTTTAAATCTCGCAACCTCTTATTGGTAATATCGCCCCTTACGTCGCGCTGCCACACATAACTGTCTTTTATTCTTCAGAACAGAAGGAGATTGTTAGCTCACCCGATCGCGGTTCTCCCGATTCACTGCGCTTCTTACGACGTGCCGTTCGTCGTTCCCCGCAATTAGTTCCACTTTATTCCTTCTCCTTGTGGTAGGCGCGGTGCAGCCATTTTAATGCCCGTTCAGGACACAGCTCCTTTTTCCACAGTCCTCGGTGCACTCTTCAACGGGTGCGGATAGCGGTCGTGGACGCCGCCAATTATTGTGCTCCAAATTCTTTCCCACTTGCAAAAGAATTATCCACACTCGCGGGGTTGATTTCCAAAGGTTGTTTTATTTTACAACAACAGACAGACGCGTTCGCGTTTTGGCACACAGCCTTTCTCGATGTCAGTAGCCACTAGACATCGGCATGTATTTAAAACATTATCCCCGCAATAAAGGAAGGACTATAGCTTACTGACATTAACCAGCGCCATCTTGGAGTGATATATGTTGTCATAAATATGATCGATCTTATGTATGTTATTCATTTTCACATACACTTTATATACTCCATTACCCAAGTAAAATCAACTCTGTGAGATATAAGCAATTTATCATCATCCCACATGTAAAATTCTCATTTTTATATATTGAATTACTCGGTTTCAAAACAAAATTGAGCCGTGTATCGGCTATTATCCTCCCTTTGATGTTATTCAGGTCTGTGTTCATACAAGTTAACCATTAACATACCATCTTTTCTGTATAAACATTTCTATACTTTTCTCTTATTTCATTTTTTCTCTTATCAAATTCATATTCATAGAGCCCACCAAGGCACATCTCTTGACTTGAAATAAAAATTCAAAATCACAAGTTACACAGCCTTTCTCGATGTGGATATATATATATGGAGAGTTTTTTTCCAAGGTTGAGACAGTTCCTAACGGTGATACAGAAAAGCCAAATCAAAGATGTTTGCTGTGAGGTGCGGTTCATTCACTATTTTATATGGGTGGTGCTGTGTCATCGTTGGGTCATATATTTTTATTTACACTTGCATTCACATGGCCCTTTCTACATTTTTATTTATCTCCTGGGGAGACCATTTTCTATGTGATTTTTTTTAAAGACGGTGAGGCAAGTTATCAACACTTTGTGGCAGATTTATTAAATCTTTGTGCGGTGCAGTCATGGAAAATGACGCAAACCACTGCTTTACTATTTGGAAATTCCGAGCCTCATTTACAAAGAAATGACTCTGTGCCACAAGCCATTTTGCTGCGCTGAGCTGCTTCATTTTAAAAGCACAAAGATGCCTCATTTTAACAACAATACAACACATTCATGTGCTTTCCCCTGCACTGGCGCACAATTAGATGCCTTGCACCAGTCCAGACACCCTTGCGTCATGTTGCAAGGGTGCCTGCGTTGTGGGGATGATTGTTTTTGTGCATGAAGGGGCAGCTTCCAGCACAAACATACCCATTAATGGCGTTTTCCTCTTTCCTTGTACATATGGGTATGCACACAGCACCGCCGGTGCGTCAAAAGAACTGATGCACCCCCGGCCCAACAGCCTTGTAAATGAGGCCCTTCATTTGCACCAAAAAGTAGCCTTAAATGTAAAAACAATGGGGCATATTACCAAGGGTGGTAATAGGCAATTATTGCCGGTTTAGCAGCCGTTTTCGGCCGCTACCGGCGATAACTCTATCGCTCTATTAGCAAGCTGTCGCTAACTGATGTTAGCGACAGCTTTTAGGCGATAGCGAGCGATTTGGGGCCCGCTTTAAATGTCAGCGATATTTATCGCTAATGACATGCAAAGTGGGCGTACCCAACCTGTTAGCGACTGAAAGCAGTCGCTAACATCCCTATCGCCTATTAGCTAGGCAGGCGTAGCGATGGAAATATTCCCGCTATCGCCAAAAACCAATGCCTGCTCAGACCAGTTCTTAGCCATGTTATCCAATGGGAGGTGGATAGCATGGTTAAGAGCATTTCGTTGCTAATGCCTGAATATTGCTGTATTGTCAGCGATATTCACGCATTTCGCCGCTATCGCTGGATATTTTAGCACAATGGAGAAAAACGTTGCTAATAGCATGTTTTCTCCGCTAACATATCCAAGGATAGGCAGCGATAAAAAAATCGTCGCTAAGCCTCTTTAGCGATAATCATCGCTACTTGTTGGTAATATGCCCCAATAACTGTTTGTGTTACTTTGTATTATTTTGTGTCAAGCAGGAGTCCCGTGGGTAGTGCATGGCATCACCACACTCCCACCCAGCCTTTTTGATTCGAATCCCTTGCTACTAAAATTGTTGTACAGGGATTTGTGCCACAAATTAACATCCCCTCAAGGCAAGCTCTATGTGACTTATTTATAAGCCCAGTGCGTCACTTTTTTGGACTCACCGGCGGCGCAGAGTGCCTGCCCTTACTTACAAGGCCACATAAAGTCACCCTGCATGGCTTTTCATGGCATTGCAATTATGGCCTCCTCTCATGCGTTACTCTGCATGAAGGGGTGCTCCATGGGTGTTGCTGTGTCTGGTCCCATGAAACATCCATTGAACCTGACGCATTACCAGATTTACAATGTTTGGTAAACCTGGGAATGTGTGAGATTCCTACGCCTCCCCAGGGGAGGCACAACATGGAGAAATACCTTTATTTCTACGTGTTTTTCCTTTTTCGATGTGTGCTGTATTATGCAGCACACATTGAAAGAGGAAAACATCTCTCGTGAAGGAAGGTGTCCCTTCCTGCACAAAAACAATCACCCCTGCAACGCAGACACCCTTGCACCATAGCGCCGGGTTGGCGCTTGGCAGTCCATTGTGCGCCAGTGCAGGGGAAGGCTTGCTGCAATGCTGTGCATCAAAATATTGTAAACCGGGCCCAAGTTAGAGCTTGGGTTTTATTTTTCCAAACTTTAGGTATATGTTGTGCCAAAGCAAAGTGACATATAACAGCTCAAAGTGTGGATACAATATTTAGGGTCAGATTTATGATTGAATTGTGTTGCCTTACATCAGGAAACGACAAAATAATCCATAAGACAGATTTACCAAGCAGTGCAAGGCCACCTTGTGCAGCCCTGCATGGCTAGGTAAATGTGAAGTAACACAAGGTAAGTTATCGTCGTGGGGGGCATATTGACAAGAACTGGCCCATCACCATGAGCAGCGCTGCGTCAGATTTTATGCGCCTGCCGCACAGGCCCACACTCCCGTACCGTGCAGTGTTGTTGTCAATAATGGCAGTTCATTCCGCATCAGTAATATTATCACTGATTTCACAGAACATGGCCTGAGTGTTGTAATATGTGAGGACTTAAGCAGTGCATGGCAAGGGCACAAGTTATAGTTTCCTAACAATAACTGTTGAATCGCAGTGTATTCTTTTGGTTTAAAATGGTATGTGACATTTTCACCTAACTATAATGTCGCCTTAACTTTTTTATTCTTTCAGTGAAATTATGTTTTAAAGTATATTTTATTATCATATCTTCTTATCCCAACTCCCCAGAGTACAATGGGGCATATTACCAAGCCTGGCAAAATGATATTATCGCCGCTTTAGCGGCGTTTTCGGCCGGTAAGCGGCGATAATATCATCGCCCTATTAGCAAGCTGTTGCTAACTGATGTTAGCGACAGCTTTTAGGCGATAGCGAGCGCTTTGGGCCCCACTTTGCATGTCAGCGATGTTTATCGCTAATGACATGCAAAGTGGGCGTACCCAACCTGCTAGCGACTGAAAGCAGCCGCTAACGTTGCTATCGCCTATTAGCAAGGCAGGCGTAGCGATGGAAATATTCCCGCTATCGCCAAAAACTAACGCATGCTCAGATCAGTTCTTAGCCATGTTATCCAATGGGAGGTGGATAACATGGCTAAGAGCATTTCGTCGCTAATGTGTGAATATCGCTGTATTCTCAGCGATATTCACGCATTTCGCCTGATTTTTATCGCTTTTGAGATAAACCTTGCAAATAGCAAGTTATCTCAGCGATAAAACCGGTGATGAGCGGCGATAAAAATATTGCAGCTAACCGTACTTAGCGATAAATATCGCTATTTGTTGGTAATATGCCCCAATGTCTTTAACTTTGCTTGGTAGGAATTGGTGGGCTGGCCCTGGTCTTAGGCCAGGCCCTGTCCCCAGACCCCTTCAGGCAGCTAACACCTCATCACAGGGTCACCTTTCAGTGTGCAGCAACCCACAGCAGACATTCACCCCCTGCTTCCGCCCTTTTTTTAAACATTTTCCAATCTCGCAAGACTCTTGTGCAAGCCAACGCCACCCTATGTGCTCCTGTGGGACTGGCTCCTTCACGACACCTGTGGTATTGCAGTAACCCAAAAATATTTTTGGGACATTTGGCCAGAAGGGCCTCTTCCCCAGTCGTAGTTCACCTCCCTTGCCACCTTATACCTTATTTTCATTTTCAGGACATGGGGACCAAGTCACTGTGTCCGGAAATAGCAGCCGCATTTCTCTTTGTGTTGCGTTCAGCCAATCAGAGCATAAGCTAAAGATGAAATAAATGCATTGGGGCAGATTTACAACTTCTGGGGAATCTCTGCTAGTCAGCAGGGATGTGCCAGAAGAGTTGTGACGCATATGCCCAGCTGTGTGCCACCACTGATGGGCCATATTTCCAATGTGGCGCACCGCGGCACACAGATGGGCAGATGCGTGTCGCATCCCCGAGGGGAAAAGGCGGCGCATTTTCTGGAGTCGCGTGCAAGCGCGACGCAACTCCAGCAAGGCTATGGTTACCCCTATTCCTAACATGCTGCATCAATCCTTACACCTGCTTCAAGCAGGCGCAGCGTTTGGACGCAACATGGCCGAAAAAAGTGACTTCCTGAAATCTTGTAGATTTCACTCAGCCACTTTTCGGAGGCGTTCCTGCGCCGGAACGCCCCCCCCCCCCCAGTGCCGGAACGCCCAGATGTGGAGCTGTGCTTTACAACATGATACATCTCCCTAGATGCGTCGCGTTGTAAATAGCCCGCAGCATGGTGCTGGCTTTTTGCCGCCGCTGCGTCACAAACGTGATGCAGCGGTGGCGCAAATGTGGCGTCCGGGGCTTGTAAATCTGCCCCTTAGGGTTTATTTTTTGACATAGGTAAGACATACTTTTGACATTCTCAAGGTTGATGAAGAATAAATGGGTATACAAGTGTCTAAATGGATGATTTTTTTGTGTGTAAAATTGATTGTATAACGGACCAATAAAGTGTATCTTAGTGAATACATGGGTTAGTGAGTAATAATGTTTAAATATGTAAATATCTGTATCAGACTCTCACTTTGTGTATAAGTGACTGCATTGGTTGGTGAGTAGCTACATGAGTGTCTATATGGGTTCTTACTTGGTTTTTCGAGTATCAGTAGGAGTGTCTGTATGGTTCAGTGGAGGGTATTACTTAGTGCATAGATGTATGAATGAGTGAGGGGCCGATTAGCAGAACTAACTTAAGACAAAATCCTAGACTTACTACTTTTGATATTCACAGAAGTTAGAATTTTGTCTTAAGTTTGTCTTAAGACAAACTTAAAACAGACTTAAGAAAGACTTAAGACAAAATCCTAACTTAAGTCTGTCTTAAGTCTGTCTTAAGTTTGTCTTAAGACAAACTTAAGACAAAATCCTAACTTCTGTGAATACCAAAAGTAGTAAGTTTAGGATTTTGTCTTAAGTTAGTTCTGTGAATCGGGCCCCTAGTCACTGTTTGTATGTGTTGAAGACAGTATGTGTGCAGGACTGTATTGGTGGATGAGTGTGTGTATGGGTGTGTTAGTGAGGGTGGGCCCGATTCACAGAACTAACTTAAGACAAAATCCTAAACTTACTACTTTTGGTATTCACAGAAGTTAGGATTTTGTCTTAAGTTTGTCTTAATACAAACTTAAGACAAACTTAAGACAGACTTAAGACAGACTTAAGACAGACTTAAGACAGACTTAAGACAGACTTAAGACAAAATCCTAACTTAAGTCTGTCTTAAGTCTGTCTTAAGTCAAACTTAAGACAAAATCCTAACTTCTGTGAATACCAAAAGTAGTAAGTTTGTGATTTTGTCTTAAGTTAGTTCTGTGAATCGGCCCCTGAATGACTGTCTCAATAGTGTCTTGCCTGGACTGGATTGCCCTGAAACTGCGTGAACGGGCTGGGATTCAAGCCCTCGCCCCAACAACGGACAACACCCACTGAGACAGAGTCTGACCTGAAGGAGGCAAGACCTGCTGAGCCGGCACTCGGACTGCGGAGCTATCGCAACCGGCCACCAGACCCGTGCCTTCAGAAACACCACATCGCGGCGCAGCTGAAGCCCCGGGGTACCGCTGAGTCGGCTCGGCGGAGGGTCCCGAGCCAGCACCGCCACAGCAGAGGAATCCAGAAACACCACACTCTCCGCGCGGAATAGCGGAAACAACAGACCAGCCCAGCTGCACCGGGACCAAGGTGGACCGAGCACCGGACCCATCCCCCCCCCTTCTCTAAACTGGAAGATGCTGGCCGCTACAGGGGTACAACGGACAACACGCGCAGCAGGGGAGCACCGCGGGACGAACACCGGACCCCGCCTCCACTCACGAGCTGAAACAACGGACCCCCCCTCCACCCAGAAGCCGCCGATTGCGACGGACCCCCCCCCCCCCAGAAGCCGCCGTAGCCGCCGAAACAACGGACCTCCCTCCCACCCAGAAGTCACCGATTGCACACCGGGATGAGGACAGCACCCCCCTCCCCGCAGTAAAGGAACTCTCCCACCCGCCCCGCAGTAAAGGAACACCAACGGACTGGAGGGCTGAGAGGAGCAGCGGACGCCGGCATGGAAATAGTTTGCAGTCACTGGTGGAGCACATGAGCGCGCAGCGGACACAGTCCTTAACTACAAGAGAAGGTATTTATGTACATTTTCTTTGGTTCTGAACTTTGTTGTACTTGTACAAAATGGCGGGGGTCGGAAAAACAAGAACCTAAGGCCATAAATCACCTACTGTGCCCACGAGAGTCCATCGGGATGAGTCTCCCCCACAGAGGGAGAAACGAAACTGATCTCACTGCTCACAAGCATGGAAATAAAAAGAGGACTAAATGTCTGATCTCACTGCTCACAAAGCATGGAAATAAATAGTGGACTAATGTCTCTTCTCCCCATATGTGGTGGCCATTTTGACACAGTCTCCCCCCTCGGACCACCATCGTGGCTAATCATTCTTTTGCACCTTATGTACTAGGATCTGGTCTCCTCAGGCTATCTCTAATCGTATTTGGCACTGTCTCCGTAACTTCCTTTCCTTCACCTGTGTCACAACGAACGCTACCTCACACCTAGCTTGGAACTGGGCTTACTTCAAACGGAACCTGGAACCTCTCCACCCTGCTCACAAGCAATAACAACAAATAAAGGACTAGCGTCTCCAGTCCCCCTACATGGCGGCCATTTAAGACTGACCTCTCTCTCTACTCAGCGGCCATCACGGACTAGTCATTGCCTTTTACTGCAGGCTCTAATTTTATTTTAATTATTTTATCTTATTGTCTTATTACTGGATTACTACACTGTATGCATTGCTTTCACACTGCCATCGTATATTCTAGTGTTATATTGTTATTGCTGCAATATATATGCACATTTATGGGACTTAGTAACTCATTAGTAGTTTAGCCCTATTCTAGCCTGTATTTTATGGTATTTTTATTGTAGTGCTATATTGTTATTACTGCAATATGTATGCACATTTATGGGATTTAGTAACTCATTAGTAGTTTAGCTCTATTCTAGCCTGTATTTTATATGCGGCAAGCTGCACATATCTCACCTTTATCCCCATCATTCGCTGTCCGCTTCCGCATTTATTTATTTTCTTATTGGGTTTTCATTGTAAGCTACGTCACGATATTGCACTGATTATTACTACCTCATCCAACTCTCTCTGTCAGGCAAACTGCGCCCCGCCACTTTCTAAGCCTAGACTACATTGCTGCTACCTTGTACATTCTGATATGTAACTTAGCCTCCACCTAATAGGCCTTACCTCGCATAGCTGGTCACACGGTGTAAGCTGACTGCTACCTTGTATATAGGATACATCTGATAAGATGCTCCCACGCACTGGCTGTTCGGGGATCACACTGACTTCCACCCCCTATATCTGTGCTCACTCACTAGTGTCCTCCTTGGCCCTGTAACTAGCGGCTGACAGCGTGTACTATCGCCCTAGTTCAGACACCTAACACCACAGCCTCTCTAAAATGGAGCTCAACGGCAAGCACACTTTTAGAATTAACTACCCCTCCACCCCTCTCTCCAAAAGTGCCACTAAACGTTTCAAACACAACTTCTTGAGGGCGCACCCGGAAACACCCTTTGCTGACACCTACTTCTCATCGGGCAATGGAGCCCTGAATACTGATTTCATCTTCCACACCTCACGCAGAGCCCAATGGAGAAAAACTTTCCTATCTCTACTCACAGTCTCCACCACCAAGAAAACAACCCATGGCTCAACTCTCACCATCACACCTTCCCACCTCTTCCCTGGCAGGTCTACCATTACAATCTATAATACCGGGATTGTCCTGATCCAAGCCACGGACAAGAACCTGGAACTACTAGACAACCTGTTCCCCAAGTTCAAAGAGCACCTCTCCAAGCTGCGGACCCGAACCCAGAAGTCCGCCAGCACTATCCCCCCTGACCTCGTAGCCACCACCTACTACACCTCTACCACCAGTACCCCAGTAAATGGCCCACCTGCTGTTAAGGCACGCCACTCCCCAAGGACAGTCACGAATATCCCCACCGCACATACTAGTAGCCCCTCCAACATGACACTTCTTATCCCCACACACACCCCCTCCATCCCTCTCCCCTCGGACAGATCATCCCCCACCCACAACACTCCACCATTTGAACAAGCCACCGCCCAAAGTTTATCCACCCCCTCCCATCTCCCCCTCGACAGACACCTCTCCCTCCCCATCTCTCTCTCCACTCCCACCCACGTGTCTCTCACACCCGACACAACAACTCCCACCCACAACACGCCTACATCTGCACACACCATCACTCGGAGTTTATCCACCCAACCACCCCATCCCCCCCATGGCAGACACCTCTCCCTTCCCCGCTCCCTCCCCACTCCCACTCTTAACGTCATCCCCCTCCCAACACAAGATACAGAACATACCTCCTCCCTTACCCTAGCACCCCCCTCTCCCCCACCTCCTATTCTTAGCCCTCACTACCCTCCTGTCTCCCCCACTGTCTTCAACCTTCACTCACTCTTCTACTCACCTGTACCGTCTCCCACTGGAGTCACTATCTATGCTTCCCACCCTCCGCCTGCCTCACCTTCACCACTCACACCCCTCGCCTACAAACACGTCCACACCTTGAATACCATCCCACCCATTAGCACCGCGGAACACCTCATCAACCCTCCTGACTTGACCTTATCCACACTCCAACAAGTCAAGGAGGAAATTTTACAAATCAAAAAAGACATCCACGCAATCAAAGACCTTCTCTCCTCACAGCCCAGTCTACCTCCCACCATCCCACTACCCTACAAACGACGCACCCTTCCTACATACACTCGCCCCCGACGACACCAGCAATGGTCCACTATCCCCGTTCGCAATAACTCCCATCGCCCCCGTCGTGTTCTCAGCCCCTTGTCGGACCTCGACCTTTGCTCTCTCCTACGCTCTTATGGCCCAGGTCCGGTAAAAGGTTTTTCCAATTCGCACATCCCCATACCCACAATTCCCACAAACGCTCTGAGGCTCCCAACACTCAACAACAGAGGCTCCGTCCCTAACAAACTCAGGAAAGTTCCCCTCACACTAGAAAGCTCGACCACCCTTCTCTCTCCCAAACTCAAATGCATCCTACTAAACTGCAGATCGGCCCAGAGACATTCCTCCGACATCGCGGATCTTGTCTCAAATAGGGAGCTAGACCTAGCCTTTCTAACGGAAACGTGGCTCACTGAAGCCTCTACCCCGATTATGGACATACTAGTCCCCCCCAATTATCACATCATTAGGCTGGACAGGTCTCCTGGCAAGACGGGCGGGGGAATTGCATGCATTGTTAAGAGCAACCTCTCCGTTACTCAAGTCACCTCACCCTCCCTCTCCTCCTGTGAACTCCTCTGCCTAGACATCATCAGTGAGGGCAAACAAGTATGTACTCTACATCTCATTTATCACCCGCCTGGTGACAATCTCATATTCACCCAACAAGTCATGGACCTGATCACTTCCAACGCCGGTCGGCAGACCACTCAAGTCTACCTGGGTGACTTCAATCTCCACTGGAACGATCAGAAAGACACTTCAGTGAATAGTCTAAAAACTTTCCTCAATGCGCTTGACCTCACCCAATTATGCGATAAACCAACACACGACAAAGGCGCGATACTCGATCTCATCATTGCCAAAGAGAACGCTATTCAACTGGAAGCGATTCTACCCTGCGATTGGTCAGATCACCACATTATCACCTTCTTTATCAACGAAAAAGTTAAACCTAACCCTACTCAACCAATCAAATCCAAAACATGGAAAAGGGATTTGAAGAATCTTAACCCCTCCACCCTACCTCCCCACATCGGCAACCTCCTCCTTCCCCCTTCAGGTGCCTCAGATGTTCAATCACTGACTGACCACTACCTTGACTCTATGAATACAATAGTCAATGAAGTCGCCCCTCTGCAACTGAAGAGAGTCTCCACCAAAATTTCTAACCCCTGGTATGATGACAGTCTCAATGACGAAAGGCGTAATATGCGAATGGCAGAGCGCACCTGGAGATCGGACCCTTCAGCACTGCATCTCAAAAAGCTCAAGAACAAGAGAAATGCCTACTTTAGGAAAATAAAGCGCACAAAGTCGGACTTCTTCAGCCGCCAGTTGGACCAAGCGAAGAATAGGCCAAGAAAACTGTTCGAGCTAATCAAGACCCAAACAAAGGCACAACCCACACAATCAAATAGCACAACAAAGGACACTCCACACTGTGAAGCCTTCTCTGCTTTCTTTAAACATAAGACTGACAACATAAGAAATGACCTCATCATGGATGTAAATCGATACTCCAACTACACCAGAATGGCTGACACTCAACCTAAAAACAAGGCATCCTGGCAGTACTTCGACACCTATTCGGAAGAAGCTATACACAAACTGCTCTGCACTTTGAAGCCCTCTAATCACCTCACAGACCCTCTACCTGCTAATGCTGTAAAAGACTTTATCCCCTTGCTCCTCCCTCTCTGGACCAAGATCATTAACAGCTCTTTGCAACAAGGACACATTCCAGACTCCCTTAAGGTGGGGCAAGTCACGCCTATACTCAAGAAACCTACAGCTGATCCGTCTGACCTAAACAATTATCGGCCCATCACCAATATCCCCACCCTGGCCAAACTGTTGGAGAAATGTGTCCAACTCCAACTAACAAAACACATTGATCAATTTGACCTCCTCAACCCTCATCAATCAGGTTTCAGAGCGAAACATAGCACGGAAACAGCTATGACACACATAATTGATGACGCCCTCCAAATTCTGGATCGGAATGAGTCCTGCCTCCTCATCCTTCTTGATCTCTCGTCAGCATTTGACACGGTCAAACATGAGAACTTGTTGGAGCTGCTAAGTACTAGGATGGGGCTATCGGGAACTGTTCTCAAATGGTTTTCGTCTTTCCTTCACAACCGGTCTCAGAGGTTCAAGATCGACAATGTACTATCTACACCTGTGCCTGCAGATCTAGGGGTTCCACAAGGATCCACCCTCTCTCCTACACTGTTCAACCTCGTTATGGAACCCCTCGCCACCTTGCTTCAAGCATCCAATGTTCAATTCCATATGTACGCTGATGATACACAACTCTACCTAAAGTTACAGTCCCCGGAAGATATCAAACAGCTGAATTCCACACTTATTAACACCCAATCCTGGCTGGCCGATAATCACCTCAAACTGAATGCTCTAAAAACTGAGTTCCTACTCATCTCACCTCCGGCGAAAATCTCCACCACCCAAACCTGTCTCAACAACCTAACAGCACTCAATGTCCAACCTACCATCGTGGACTCGGCGAAATCCCTAGGCATCACACTCGACGCCAAGCTCGACATGCAGCAGCACGTCAGTAAAGCCACAAAAGCAGCTAATTTCCAAATTAACACGCTGAGGAAAATTAAACCCTTCCTCCCGGCCAAAGACTTCCAAACTGCTGTACAAGCTCTAGTCATCCCTCGAATAGACTACGGAATTGCGACCCTCAGCGGTCTCCCACAATCCACAACAGCACCCTTAAGAGCCTCCCTGAACGCTGCCGCGAGACTCATTACTGGCTCTAGAAAGCACTCGCACATATCCCCAGACCTAAAGTCTCTAAAATGGCTGCCTTTTGAAGCCAGAATACAGCTAAAAATTGCAACTATGACACACGCGGCCGTGCACCACAAGGCACCCAACTACCTCGCTCAAAAGCTGTCTATATCAGGAGGTTCGAGATCCAATAGGAGTACTAAAAATCTACTCCTGAAACCTCGTAGATTTCGGAAAGCGAAAACTTACAAACGCTCCTTCTCAGGAATGGCACCCAGGATCTGGAATGCGCTCCCTCCTGAAACAAGGCTAATCACCTCCACTGCACTCTTCAAGAAAGAGGTGAAAACAATGCTTCTGGCCAAGATCTCCTGATCGCTACAGATGTTGGGTCAGAGACTCTGCATTGCTTGTACCGCTGCTCTGCCTATCCCCTGGCACTATACTCGACTTGTTGGGGGCACTATTACGCTACTCTCTTACTACCGACCAAGATATGATACACGTTGGTTTACTGATCCACCTGTACGCCATTGTAGTCGGATCAATGACCTGTGCTGCTCTATACTACTCCCTTACCTTATCATATATGGATTGGTTTTATGTTTGTTTTTATCATCCATGTTATTACCATGTTACTTACCTTGTTATTACCATGTTATTACCATGTTATTACCATGTTACCATGTTATTTACCTGATCATATATGGATTGGTTTTATGTTTGTTTTTATCATCCATGTTATTACCATGACACTGACTATTATACTGTTTCCATTATCTCTGTTTACTCCTATTGCCCCTTCCCTGTCTTTGTGAAGCGCTCTGATATCTGTAAGGATCCTGTTCGCGCTATATAAAACTTTGAATAAATAAATAAATAAATAAATAAGTAACTACATATATTTTAAACTAGTATATGTGCGTATTGGTATATATAAGTGAGTATATGTGAGAGTGAGAGATTGGAAGAGTTCCTGTATGAATACGTATATATGTTTCTATAAGTGATTGTTTAAAAGAGTAAGTATGTGTAAGTTTCTGTAGAAGTAAGTGTGGTGGTGTGTGTATAACTATATATGCATGTAAATGGATGTTTGATTCTTTGTTAGCATGCGTGACTATGTGTGTGAGTAACTCTATGGATGAGTGGCGGTGTGTAACAGGATGTATAGGTGTATGAGTACTTATGATGAGTAAGTACATGTATGAGTGACTGTATAGGACTGTTGGTGAATGAGTGGATGTGTATGTATATCTTGGAATTACTGAATAGGTGTGTTGTAAGTGGTATAGGTATGTCCATTGTTTTGAAAATGTTAGTTTCTATTTTTGAGTGTGTGTATCAAAGGTTATATTAGGGTGAGAGGAGGTCTGCCACTCTATCACAAGGATGATGTCATCAGTGATGTCATTTGAGATGTCATCAGTGATGTCATGAGTGATGTCACTGACCATGTCATGAGTGATGTAATATGTGACGTCATCAGCAGTGCATTGTGCGCGCGCAAGTTATGGTTAGCTGAACTAACTATAACAGGGACATTTCTAGGGTTTTGTACAAGTGAAATGTCCAGCTATCTATAACGCCCCAGAAACCTATGATTTTTTCAGTGAATCTCAAAGGTTTTTTAAATGCTGATTTCTAACTATAATGTGACTGAAACCTATGGTTTTTAAGTGACTTTCGAAGGTTTTTTTAATGCTAGTTTCTAACTATGCCTACAGAGGTAGGACATGTGAAGAAAGAAGAAAAAACGTACAGAAAGAAAAAAAAGAAATGCAGAAAGAAGCAACAGAAGTCCTCAAAGATGAAGAAAAGAGCAGGAAGAAGGAAGACTTGCAGAAAGAACAAACAGAGGAGCAGAAAGAAACCTTGTTGCAAAATCATCCTGTAACCTAAACTTTTTCCAATGGGTACTGGTGGTAACTGAGTCTGACTAACCAGTCCTAGAACCAGTACTATGCTACAAGACACTTGGAATAGAGTGAAAACACCTACATACACTAGGGAACACTATGCGTTGCGGTACCCCTGTGATTACCATGGCCTCCTCTGTAAGATCCTAGTACATAATAGGGCAGGGGGATTAAAACGACCTCTTAAAACGCACCACAGAGCGTGTTTGGACACTGGTGAAGGGAGGGGGGGCCTGAAGTGACAGGTGTGCAAACACACCCTGTGGCCATTTTAATTTGGAGGATGAAGTCCCCTTGAATCCTGAGAGTCCCTAGGGTCAAACTAGCCCACTAGGTACATCCAGTAAGCGCTGTTGCAGAGAGGTATAAAAAGGGGCATGGCCTGGACCACCTCTCTGCAACGCATGGCAGTGGCGCTTACTGGAAGCACCTGGTGGGCTAGTTGGCCCCCAGGTGCCCTCAGGATTCAAGGGGAATTATTTCCCCAACTTAAAACACACCACAGGGCGTGTTTGCACACGTCACCTCAGGCCCTGTCCCCTCCCTTCACCACTGTGTAAACGCTCCCTGTGGCCGTTTTAAGTAGGGAAATTAAGGGGCATATTACCAAGGCGGGCGATAAGAGATTATCGCCGCTTTAGCGGCCGTTTTCGGCCGCTAAGCGGCGATAATACTATCGCCCTATTAGCAAGCTGTCGCTAACAGCAGTTAGCGACAGCTTGTAGGCGATAGCGAGCGGTTTGGGGCCCGCTTTGCATGGCAGCGATATTTATCGCTAATAACATGCAAAGTGGGCATACCCAACCTGTTAGTGACTGAAAGCAGTCGCTAACATCGCTATCGCCTATTACCAACACAGGCGAGCGCGAATATCTCCAAAAACTAACACCTGCTCAGACCAGTTTTTAACCATTATATCAAATGGGAGGTGGATATAATGGCTAAGACCCTGTTAGCGATAATGCGTGAATATCGCTGTATTCTCAGCGATATTCACAGATTTTGCTGCTATCGTCGGGAATTTTACCGCTTTTGACATAAACGTTGCTAATAGCACGTTATCTCAGCGATAAAATCCCGTGATGCGCGGCGATAAATAAATTGCCCCTAACGCTACTTAGCGATAAATATCGCTATTTGTTGATAATATGCTCCTGCATTTCTCAAGAACAATGGTTTGAGCAGATACCTTGGATTCTCTTTTGACTGAAGTTGAATCCAAAATTGTTAATGGTTGGAACATGCTTTACAAAAAAAATCTTTCTGACAATTTTGTTTTAAGAGGTGATAAGGTGATCCCTCCTATATGTTTAAGAGAACACATTATTCAAGTATCACATGAAGATCATCCTGGTATCACTCATACTAAGTCAAGAGTTAAAAATCTTTATTGGTGGCCTGGAGTTGATAGTTGTGTTGAGAAAAGTGTCAGATCATGTATTAGTTGTGAAACTTCAGATAAGTCAAAGAAAACATTCAATCCCTTAGGTGTAGTTCATTCTCCGAATTTACCTTGGGAAGAAATTGCATTGGACATAATGGGTCCACTAATCCTCCCTTAGGTGTAGTTCGTTCTTCGAATTTACCTTGGGAATAAATTGCATTGGACATAATTGGTCCACTCACCTGGATTGATGGTACAAGTAAATACATTCTTGTTTTGGTTGATTTATTTTCAAAATGGGTTGAGCTCAGTATTGTTGATAAAATCAACACGAAATCGGTTATCAAATTTTTAGAATCCATTTTTTTACAAGAAGGATTTCCTGCTTCTATACTTACTGACAACGGAGTACAATTTAAATCTAAAGAAATGTTGAATATTCTTTCTGTCAATGGAATTAAACAAAATGTTACTCCCTTATATCATCCTTCCTGCAATAGCGTTGTGGAAAGGTTAAATAGAGTTATTAAAGATACCTTGCAGTTATGCAGGAATTCCAAACTATCTTAAGATGATGAACTAAAGAAAATGTGATGGTCTTACAGAGTTACCCATCATCCTTCTTTAGGAAAAAGTCCCTTTTATCTTATGCAATGTAGAGTTCCTTTCTCTACAACCAATCCTGGATGGATGAAGCGAAATGGAATGTTTTTTTCGAATCTTGATGATGTTAAAAGTACATTGAATAGTTCTCAAGAAAAAAACAGATTGTCTTATGATGCCAAACATGGTAACCGTTGTAGGAAGGTGGATATCTGACTATGGTTGCCCCCAACTTTTTGCCTGGTGTTTAGCTGGTTTTTCGACTTAATTGACCTGGGGCCCTGCTATTCAGGACCCCAGGGCCACTGCTCTCTCTGTAAAATGGATTCGATGTACTCTAGGTACATATCTAATTGAATACTGAGTCACCTTATCAGTCCCTGTACAGTGTACCCCAGGTACCCAGGGTATAGGTGCACTCAGGGCCTACCAGGGGCTGCAGCATGTATTATGCCACCCCTGGCTGACCATCCAAATCTGACACAACTGGCTGATCAATCAGCTGGGGCAAGGTGGTGTAATCAACCTTTGCTTTAGATATAGTATCCCTATATCTAACCCTAAAATGGACACATATCCTCCTATCAGTCACTCCTATGGCAGGCCTTATCAATCCTGAAGGCAGAGCGCTTGGAATTATTTGAGATGGTGCTCTAGCATGAGCTGAGCCTGTCTGCAGCTTTCGGAACCAAGTCCTTTAGCTGTTTCCATGATAACGCTATACCATATACTCTTAAGTGTATTATAATCCTTGCGGTTATTGCCAACTTTGGTATAGCATTATCAAAACATGTCGAGTAAGGTGTCATACGAATTGGAATACTACCCCCTCGCCAATTCTGGCGACGGGGGTAGGATTTCACCCTTCTAGAGGGACACGACATGTATGTAACTGTGAACCCCGGTTAAAGTTACCTCGAGCCTCAGCATCACAAAATGGATGCTGCCACCACAGACACAAGTCTGACCTCCTGCTGCTGGGAGTCCTTCCAGCGAGGGAGGCTTGGACAAAAGGTTTCCTGCCTTGGGAGGTGCTAGCACCACCACAGACAGGATTTTGTGTATTAGGTAGGACAGGGCTGAAAGGAATGAGACATGCCTGTGGCACACAAGGTGTCCCTGTGCATACACCGGTCTAAACCAGTTCCTGGGGCACTCCAGCCCCAGCTCTGGCGCAAGACAGGACAAAGGATGGGGGGTGTAACCACCCCCCCTTCCTGGTCCCACCCACAGGAGGGACCTAGTCGTAGTACAGCCCCCTTTAGCCGGATAAAGGTAGGAGCTGGTCCCATTCCAAATTAGATTATCCTGAACAACTTTACAAGAAGAAACTCCGGACTTCTACGTTCTGCTTCCCAGAAGACTGAAGAAATCTCCCTTGTGGGCAAGGAGTGTCCACCCTGCACAAGCAGGCACCATCAGCATCCAGCGGCTTCCCTTTGTCGTCTTCCTTCAAGGATCCAGACTTCAGAGCCCGACGAGACCCGGATTCCCAGACCTCTCCGACCTCTACCTACATCTGCAGCACAGCTGAGATCCGTGGGTGCGACGAGACACGTGGGACCGGCCATCTTGAAAGAAGCAGCACTTCGCTCCAGCACGACTTCTGAGGTAACCTCGTCCAAGTGCTTTGGGGACTGAGAAGCCCCGACACTGAGCAGCTCCTGCACCGAAGACCAGCCCTCCAGCATCCACGAGATCTGCGTGGGGCCCTTCTGCCTGTTTGCTGCTCGACACGTTGTCTGGTCACTTGCCGGCAGGCTAGTGACCTCCTAGACGACGAACTTCACTGCTTGTCTGGCTGCTCCAGACTGGCCCTTGCTCCCTTCCAAAAGAGGAGCACCCCGGACCCTCCTGGTCCACTCCAGACGCCGTTTCCACTCACCGCATGGGTTGCCTTTGCCAAGGCCTGTTGACTCCGAATCCGAAGCCGACACCGCCGACAGCAAGAGCCTGCGTGGGACAGCTCGTGCCTTTATCCTGGTCGTCGAAGACACCACCTGGTCATCGTGGCTGCAGAGACAAGCGTCCACCCTCACCTGATCGCGACGACGACATCTGGTTCCACTCCTGGTTCCACTCCAGTCACTGGCTAGTGACTTTGAACATTGTCCCCTCTGCTTTCAGGTTCTTCCCTTCACTGATCCACCCTTGGATCACACAGGACATCTTCCTCCTGATCGCCTGCAGCATCTTTTCTTCCAGGCTCCATAGACTTCAGCGCCGGAACCCGACACGACTTGGCACCTACGCACCCGCAGCCTGTCGGTGAGGTAACTCGAGCATTTCGGTGCTCAAGGGTAGCTTGACTCTCCTAGTGTCCAGTTCCACAGTCGTTTTTGTCTTACCTAGTCAGGATTGTCCGTACTCGCCTTTTTCTTGAACTGTACTGTTCCTAGACACTGTTACGCATCTCGCGTGTGAGTTCACACTCTGCACACGAGTTCCGTGGGCCTCCTATTACCTACCTAGAATTAGTGTAGCGTGGTTCCAGCGATCCTACAGCCTCTGGGCAGCTCCATTCCTTTTATCGACTTTCACATTCCACTTACTTAGTATATGGTTTGTCGTGCCCCTAGGGCACCATTGTAATTTGTGCAACTTAAACATATTTTTCCCAAGAGATTGTCATGTGCTTAGCCCTCTGATCTCATAATGAGTTCAGAGGTGTATGTTAGTTAATAAATATCTTGTTTATTTTCATAACAACCTGTGTGGTGTCCTTTCATTTGGTATTCAAGGGGTTATATGTGGTAAAACAGCTGGCTTCACATGCCAAAAGAGTTTAGCCTAAGACTGCTTTGTCCATGCTACCATTAGGATAGCTGGTCTATAAGGTTGACTTACAACCAATCACCATAAGGGTTGTTTGGACTGATACAAGGTGATCACTAGAACTAGTGAGCATCATATATCAGGCCAACTTCTCACATTGGTGTGCAGTAGTTGGGATTTGAGCTTGCTGTTGTTTTTACCAAATATAATCTTGAGATATCATTTGAAAGATCACATAAGGTACCATAGGTACATATAACAAGCTTAGAAATACTCTGAGTTCTACTGAACCAGCTGTTGTAGTAGAAAGGGAGTAGCACACCCTGACTACAACTCTTAGCAAGGGATCAGTAGGAAAACCCATAGTGTAGGTAAGTGCACCACTTACACCTCACTAGAAAAGCATGTCTATCACAGGAGATAACACAGTGGTTCCCCTTGGTGATATTGACCCTCCACAGGTCATGTCAAGTTATGCAGCCCTTTGCTCCTAGGAGATGAGACAATTGTGTACCTCCAGGAAACTAAAACAGGGTTCTAACCCTACAATTCCTTTTCTGATAGGTCTCTTAGAGACATTTGATGCCAGAAGGGCTTCTAATCCAGGCCCATCTGACCCTACAGAGGGAAACATACCCCCAGTAGAGGAGGACTCTAATCTCCCTGAAACTGATGAAGTAGAGGAAGATGGAGACTCATCTGATGGAGAGGTAAACCATGGTCAGGGAGGAGTCAGCAGACTTACCAGGGCCAACTTAAGCATACATGAGAATGGAACTGGGGCAGCCCCAGGCCCATCCTCAGGCAGGCTTAACCTTGGGAATAGACGAGTTAGGTCTCACTCCAGAGGCTCTAACAGATCTATTCACACCCATGTCTCTCAGGCATCTTCACAGAGAGGGATGACATCCCCCCAGAGAAGAGAGCATGAAGCTAAGATGAGGGAAGTCAATCTGAGGATTGAGAGGGAAGAACTTGCCCTTGCCAAAGAAAGACTTGCCTTTGCCAGAGAGCAGAGAGTGGGCAGACCCCACTGGTGGCAGCATTATCCCTAGAGATGAAGACAGGAGTTTTGATACTAGACACCTGAGTAAAATAGTGCCCCCCTTTAAGCAAGGGAATGACATCCACAAATGGATGACTGCTCTGGAGAGGGCCTGCACTGTCCAGTGCATCCCCCAGAGTCAGTGGGCAGCTATATAGTGGCTCTCCTTTGAAGGTAAAGGTAGAGATAAGCTCCTCACTACTAGAGCTGCAGATGTTAACAATTACCAAGTCCTGAAGAATACACTGATTGATGGGTTTGGCTTAACAACTGAACAGTACAGGTTGATGTTCAGAGACGCCCAGAAAACTCAGTCTCAGGATTGGACTGACTTTGTTGATTGTGCCACTAAGGCTTTGGAAGGCTGGCTACTGGGAAGTAAGGTTACTGATTACACAGGATTGTCTAATCTAATTATGAGAGAGCAAGTCTTAAATAATTGTCAGAACCAGTTATTACACCAGCACCTGGTAGACTCTGATCTGACCTCTCCACAAGAATTGGGTGAGAGGGCAGACAAATGGGTCAGAACCAGGATTAGGCCTAAGAACCAAGGTGGTGACCAAAAGAAGGAATCAACCAAGCCTCAAGAGAAGGGTGGGAATAAATCTACAGATCAAACCACAGGGCCCCGAAAATCCTCAGAAGGGGGTGGGTCCCAGAATCCTTCCAATACCCAGAAGAAACCTTATTGCCATACCTGCAAACAGGTAGGCCATTGGAAAACTGACAGCAGTTGCGCAAGGGCCAACAGCAATAAGGAGAACATACCCCCAAGTAACACTTCCAAGCCTCCTGTTACTACTAGTAGTAATCCCCCAGGCGGTGGGAGTGCCCCCAAGAATTTGGGTGGATTTTCTTTGGGAGTTCCTGGGGACTCTGGCCTAACCAGGTCCCCTGACTTAGATACTCTTGTCTTGTCTGTGAGACTGGCATGGGGTTTGCCAACTTCACAGCTTGTCCCAACACTTTGGACAAGTACAGACAGGAGCCCCTCATCAATGGTCTGAAAGTTGAGGCCTATAGAGATACAGGAGCTAGCATCACCATGTGTCATGTGCTTATCTAGGTTCCTGATCGATACTGTGACCTTATGCCCCTATTCGGCTATAAATCCATTTATTCCCTATATTGGCATAACCGTTCAAGTACGATTTTCTGAAAAGTCATCTCTGGCCTCACACGAGCAAAGCCACAGAGCCACATTCCAGCATGACTCTCTGCTACTTCCTTTGCGACCAATTAGTGCAATGACAGAGCAGCAGTCACTATCTGATATTCCTAGATAACACTCCGAGTTCTTCAACAAGATAAAAACTTAGCAAACCTGGAAATCCCCGCTTGCTATGTTTTGATTAGTAATAGAACTCTAATGAGCAACTGATAGCTGCCACTTCCTAGTGACATCTTTAATTGACGTCTTATGTCCAGCAAACTTGCGTCAAACCCGGCACCTGTCAGGTATAAATATTACCAACGTTGCCTTAAGCAATGGGAGAGCGAAGCTAGCTGCTGTTGAGCGAGAGCTACTGTTGCTGATGCCAGCTGCCTGCATGACCAGTGTTGGTAAAAACTAGCACTCTGTCGCTGCAGCCTGCTATCCTGTGGTGGTGAAGCTACTGATTACCATTATCGCCGCTACAGCGCGAACTGTGGTTCAGTACGCTTGGGGAGCCGTGCAGCCGTCCTCTGCGAAGACATCCAGCCCAGCTGCCCGCGGACGCTGTCACCCCTCCTTCCTCCAGACGCGCTGAAGAAGCCGCTGCCTTTCTCGTGCAGAGAAATCCAGTCCCGGCGCTTCCAGTTTACCCTCGCAGGTGACTGGGATATCGAGAGAGACCCCTGAAGGAGATACCAATCCTCCATCATTCTATTCAGAGGTATGGTGTTGACTAAACCCTTAGAAGAGAATTCTTGAAACAAACCTTGGCAAAACCAACTTAACTTAAGCTACTTACTTACTCCCCCTTCTCACGTGTTAGGCTTAGGTCAGGCACACTGGGGTAGGCTTAGTTAGAAGCACCAGTTGAGTATGTTAGCCTAATGTATATATGACTGTATATATGTTTTATTACTTTTAAACCATTGTATGGCTAAGAAACCATATCAATGCTTTTACAGTTCTATTTCGCAATTCTTATCTTACTGTACGTACTTTTTATAATAACAGTTATTGCAATTGTGGCAATACATTTCTCTTGTATGAGAAGAAAGACTGTTCAATAAATGTTAACCTTTATTGATACACGCCCGTCTCTCTATTCTCTACATATTGTGAAAGTAAACTGCACCAGACTGACTGAGTGAAATCTATGTCTATTGTTTCACACGACCCTAGAGATCGACTCTTGATCTGAGGAGCAAAGTTGTCATGTTGCACGGTTGTTGGAAAACTGAATCCCTTCTTGTCTGTGCCAAGGAAGCTGATCACTTCCTATGCAGAGAAGAAAGTTTCCAGTGACCTCTGAGCTAGTTGGTAACACAACCCAATTAAGTTTAGCATAGTCAGTGGAGGCCTGGAATAGCCAGTTCCACGTCGATACTACTGTTTATGTTATTCCAATGCGCAGGGCCTAGTGGGAAACTAGGAACTACACTACATGGCGCCCAACGTTTGGTAAGGCGATAAACTAACGTAAGACTTGTAGAGTAACTCAGTCGTGCATATTTCACACCCCTTTCACCCGTAAAAACTCCAATAGACGTCTGGAGTGGGTGAAAGGTTAAAATCCGCCCGACCTTAGTAGGAAGAGATTCCTATGTAAAGCTCCGGTTTATTCAACGTTGAAGGATACAGTGTTCCAAAATATTGTGCATCTAATCTTTGTCTCCTTGGAGACCTACTCTGCAAACCTCGCATTTTTTACAATGCCAGAAAACGGCACCTCTGGGGCCGCAGTAGATGCGACTCAGCAAGGTCCCGAACAAGCAGACCCGGATGCTATTATCATCCCGGTCCAGTTAAGAAGATCTATAACTTTAAAACTTATAGAAAACGGACTGACACCTCAAGGTGGTACAGTAATTTTCGTGATAGAGGCTCACGAGTATCGGCAGACAGAGGTATTCTATTCATGGATAAACTTTCCAGCGGTAAACGCTATAACACAAGAGTTTCACTATTACAAAATAGAGGAACCTCCGGGAGAGTACGCTCCTTTCGAGGAGATTGAAATCCCACTTAAATTTCAAGAGCACCTGCTCTGGTTTAATGGCGCCCTAAAACACAATAATCACATTACCAGGCTCGGTCCACTAGGTAGACCAGGAGCCACGTGGCCGGTTCTAGCCAGCTACACACCACATCCTGACATTGCAAGAATGTCTAGAGAAGAGCTGTTAGCACAGCTAAACACATTAATAAAAATACATAGGCAATTAGTCCAATATGTAATACGGACTGCAACAGTCCAGCCAGCTGTTAATACACCACAGCTGACCCCTCATCAGGGGAACACAAATAAAATTACACCACAGAACATACAGTCATGTCTTGGTAAAACACCCGTAAAACGGGAACAAATTCCTTTCTGGTTAGCCCAGAAAATCACTCAAATAGAGGCAGTATTTCCTGATACTACCCCTATTGAGAAACACAGAATCTTGACCATCTGCCTTCCTATGGGAATCGCACCACACGTGGAGGACTGCGACACTTGGGGTACAGTCTTTGCTTCCATTTACACAAAAACACACAGTGTGCCGTCTATGGCGGTAATACCAGAAGTGCTAAAACAGATTCAAAATGAATTCGGTCCAGAGCCCGCTTTAAATCTAGGTATGAAATTACTGAAAGATTTCAAGCAGGTCACGGCTATATTATTAGCCAACGTAAAGGGAGAAGCAGCATCTGTGGCGATTCGCCAGAAGTTGAGGGAAACAGATATAAAAGATCCTGTTGAGCTTGCAAAAATCATAGAAAAATGCTATGAAGAATTAGGTAGAGACAGCTTGGGTGGAAAACCAGTTAAGCCCCAACTGCTCGAAAATCCTGAAAAATTATTTATTAAAAATAATTTAAACACTCCTAAA
The DNA here is from genome assembly GCF_964263255.1 of Lissotriton vulgaris. Taxonomy (NCBI): domain Eukaryota; kingdom Metazoa; phylum Chordata; class Amphibia; order Caudata; family Salamandridae; genus Lissotriton; species Lissotriton vulgaris. Next base: position 279,925,077 of record NC_141685.1, on the reverse strand, counting down.
AAGAGCTGGGATGGAAATAAACAATCCACTCCCAAGGAAAAAGTTTCCAGTCCAGAGGAAGGTCTCCTCGACGGAGGGAAAGAACTCCGACTCGAGAACGCCAGTCTCCCCAACGGGAGCCCTCTGAGAAAAGATATAACCTTAGAAATAGGGATAATATAAAAAAACCTGATAGATATCAAAGTATTGATACACGTCCCTCTCGATCTCTTCCACAGAATTCGGAAAGAAGAGGACGGTCAGACCCAGGAGAGCACACCAAGTCCAAAGACAAGGAACCTGCTCAAAATAAGAAATCTCAATTTCAGAAAAAGAAGGTAGCCAGTATTAGAGTAATCGATCATGCCGAGAATACTGAGGACACAGTTGAAAAACGGGGAGTGGGCATTGACAATGTTGGACAGTGCAGCAGAGATCAGTATAGCGCGCAAGAACTTGATGAGTCATCTGGAGACAGTGGACACGAATGAATACATTCAGGTTGAAACTGCCGACGCCAGACTTAGCGAGCCCCATAAAATATACGAAATAACATTGCGTATGGAGGGTGATAAGACTAGGAAAATTAAGGGTCTATTTTGGGATAAGCTCTCAAAAGGCTATGATATTCTGTTAGCTGAAAAAGATTGGCCCCCGGAGTTTGTCAGGGAGTGCCCTCGTGGCGAAGAGGTGATTATGCCTGCCTTCTCGAATCACATACCGATTCATAAAAAATACACATATGCAAGGAAATGGGCAGTAGCCCAGGCACCTGCATTGTATAAAAATCATGTAGGATGGGATGAGGATTCAATGCCTCACAAAAATCCAATTAAAAAGTGAACCAACTGCCCAACGGCAGTATCCCATAAAGCAAGAAGCTAAAAAACAAGTCAGGGAGATCTTAGATCAACTTGAGTACCAGGGGGTGATTGAAACATGCACCTCTCAAATGAACAATCCTTTGTTTCCTGTCTCCAAGCCAGACAATTCATATCGTCTAGTTTTGGACTACAGACACCTTAATACATGTTGCAAAACTTTTGCAGTACAAAACTCGCATAGTGCAGCCCTAATGAATAATATAGTTAGGAAAAAATATAAAACGACATTAGACATTTCTAATGGTTTCTTTTGTCAAAACATTGCACCAGAAAGCAGATACTTGACCGCTTTCTCCGCATTTGGGTCGCAGAAAAAATTCTGTCGACTCCCACAGGGGTTCAAGAACAGCCCAGGACTATTCTCAGCTAGGGTAACAGAGTTACTACAAATCTATGATGATGAAGCATTATCTTACGTAGATGATATTTATCTCACAGATGACGACTTGGATACTCACTTGAAAAGAGTGAACACCATTATACTTGGGTTCGCAGCAGAGGGTTACAAATTCAACTTTAAAAAGTCCCGAATTGCCCATCTGACAGTACTATTTTTAGGGTACGAATTATCAAGTGAAGGGAAAAGCCTAGCGGACAACTTCTTAGAGAAGTGCGCTGTACTCCAAGCTCCAAAAACGCTGAAGAATTTACAATCAATACTAGGTTTTCTGAATTTCGGAAGAACTTACATCCTAAATTACGCAGAGAGGGTTAAACCTCTCTACGAACTAATTAAACCTGATTTAAAACAAATCAATTGGACTCAAAAACACACAGAAATTTTGAGATCACTGCAAACAGACATGTTAGCAAAAACAAAATTAGATACACGTGACAACACACGTGATCTTGTAATCCGAGTCATCCCAGGAAGATGCGGATTCACGTACCTAACCTCTAATGAGGGAGAAAAGGTACCAATAGCTTACAAATCACATTTGTACACAAGGGCTGAAATAAAATTCAGTTCAACGGAAAAAATTCTAACTGCGGTTCAGACTGCTGTAGCGAAAGAAAGGCCCCTAGCACAAGGTAAACGAATAATAATCGTAACACCAATTCCGGCTTTAGAAGCGGTAACTAAAGCAAGCATTCCTAATGCAAAAGCTTTGCATCCGAGATGGATTCAGTGGGTTAATTCTCTTGCTGCAACAGACGTAGTTTACGAATTTGATCCTAACTTAAAAACACAGGAATTTTTACAATATGAATACGAATGTCCTCTGCCAATTGAAATCCTGCCTCTCGAAGAATACAGAAGTATTATATATACTGACGGATCAGCACAACCCGCAGTTGGGGGTAAGCAAGCTTACAGTGCTGCGTGCGCGATTGTTAAAGGTCGCTGGCACAAAGGAAAATTTAGACCATTGGTCACTAAAACACAATCTCTAGGAGATTGCTCGGCTCAACGAGCTGAATTAGTAGCATTTAAGATGGCGCTAGAAAATACTGATCGCGAATTCCCCACACTAATAGTGTGCGATTCTTTTTATTGCGTACAATCTTATAATGAATACTTGCAGAATTGGGTGGAAAATGGTTTCAAAGATGCAAAAGGTGGCACAATAAAGCATAAAATGCTTTGGGAACAGGTAGTTCTTTTACAAAAAGAACTACAAAAGACTCACGTGATACATACACTGAGTCATCAACGTGATGGCGTTCACGTTGCAGGGAATTCATTGGCTGATGAAGCCGCGAAGGCAGCTGTGCAAACGGCTTCCGTAGCCGCGATAACTCGGTCAAAAACAAAAATAGACAGCGATGTTCTACAAGCTGTCAGTGCGTCAGTAAAAAATGATAAGAAAACACTCCCAAAAGGCTTTCCTGAAAAGTACTTGTACTTAACGGATACAAATAATGTTCCTTTTGCTCGAATCCCTGGAGTGGGGGATAGAGTAATTCCAAACAAGGAACACAGACTAGGACTAATAAAAGCGGCACACGAAGGGCTTGCTTCTGCACACGCTGGCATTTCCGCAACAGTATCACTATTAAAACAGAGATATTGGTGGCCTCGCTTGAGAATACAAACTAAAAAGTATGTATTGGAATGCGACATATGCCAAAGGATAAAAGTTTCAACAGTGAAACGACCAGCGCAGACACCCCTTCTCATCTCGGATAAACCATTTGCATGCGTTTACCTGGACCACTGTGGTCCCCTTCAAAGGGACGGTAACTATAGATATATCATGGTAGCAGTGGATTCCTGTACGAGGTTCATATGGATGTGGCCCCAGCGCTCGGCTGACGCTAGAACGGTTATAAAAGATTTGCGAGTCTTTATCGGCACATACGCAATTACCACGTTCCATTCTGACCAGGGTCCTGCCTTCAGCTCTCGAGCTTATAGAGAGGCCATGGCCAGCATGGGAATTGGGTTGCGGTATTCTTGTCCGTCGCATCCCGAAGGGAATAGTGTGGTAGAAAGAAAAAACCGGGACATAAAGCAATCTATAACTGCGAAGGTATTAGGTTCAGGCGCTGGGTGGGTCAAACATTTAATAAGTGTCCAGACTAGTCTTAACAACATGCCAAGAAATTCTCTAAAAGGTTTCAGCCCATACGAACTATTGTTCGGAATTAGAATGAACGTTCAGGACCTCGATAGTCAGATGTCAGTGGTACAAAAAGAAACAAAGCAGTTTGAAGTAAAAGACCGTTTGGCTGTTTTACAGGAACTGAATGAAACAAGAAAATCATTAAGCAACATAAAGTTAAAGCAACAGCCAAGTACCACTGACGAGGCACCACCCGCAACAGCCCCAGCAAGGCCTGTCTGGATTCCAAAGATTGGGGATCTAGTCAGAGAAAAGATTGCGGTTAAGAAGGAATTTGGGCCTTCTTACAGAAAAGCAGTACCTGTCTTGGCAGTCACCGGAACAAGATCAGTTGTGCTACCGCCCCTTGCTGGTAAAAAGGAGAACAGAATCGTGTCCATCGATCTGGTAAAACCACAAGCATGTGGCCTATAATCAACAGTAGGCCCAGTGGACTCCCAAGAAACAACAGAATACCCAAACTTGCAACAATCCAAGAGGTTCAAACTGAAAGACTCATCACATTCGATCAGCCTGCAGTGCACAATGAAGGACTATGCAATACAGCCATGGAACTCGTGCCTCTTGAAACACAGATTGAAACAGTTCGTCAAGAAACAACACCAGTCTACAATGATGTGGCATCAGAATGTGCTACCGAGAGACAGATTGAAAAAACAATCCCCTCAATTGACAGAACTGCCTCTGGTTATTTCATCAACTTCGACAACTTCTCTGAAGATTTTAACGACCCCGAAGTGATGCCAGAAACAAAAAAGTCTTTTAAAGAAAAAGCAACGGAACTCTTTCATCAACTGAAGAAAATCTACCTTGTTTCCCCTTGGCTAGAGTTCTGGTTCGGTCTAGGTGTATTTTTCCTCCTGCTTTGGCTCATCATGGTACTGTGTTTGGGAAAATTCATTGAAGGAAAGTATATTACAATGGACACAGCAAGTCAGAACATCAACCTAGTCCTGAAACCACACAGATCATCCCACGTGAAGAAAAGAGAACTGTCAACAGTAAATGTCACAGCAATTCCAATACCTGGTGGGGTAGTATGGGAGAAAACAGACTATGAGATCTATGGTCCGGTCGAAATCCTGAAGTATCCTCATCAACTAAAGGTTTCCTTGAGTGACTTTGTTACACCTAGTACATTCTCTGATGATTGGGACTTTAACAGTATTAATGACATGATGTCTGATTTAGTAATGTCAGCTAGATTCACAGATCACGATTATTTACAAGGTTCATCTAGTTATGAGCAGTTATTCTGTTATACCCACTATGGTGATCACTACTTGCATAAATCTGCACAGCCTAGAAATGTTTTTATGTATAATCAATGGGAACATTGTTCTACACCACCTAAAAGCAGTTCTAAAGCATTTTTTGAGAAATTCAAATATTTTTCAGGGTTTAACACCAGTGATGCAGAAACGTTTTATTACAAACTGTTAGATAAAACAGGAATGAAAACAATGCTGACAAATTCTAAATTGATATATTCAGAAGCATTTTATGATAAAATGATGACATTTGGTTTTGATTATTGGAAAAATAATATTGAAACGAAAACAATTTGGGGTACAAAAGATTGGCAGGTGCAAGGCATAGAAGCACTATTTAGAACCTGCATGATACCAGAACAAATGTTATTTTTAAATGACACTGTACACCAAACATCCTGTCTTGGCCTAGCTAAGAACAAAGAAATGAAAACACCGTCTATACCAAAGCCAATACCAGAAAATGCAACCGCAGATAATGAGTTAGACGTGTCACACATTTTACATTTCAACAGAACACATCCTGATTGGAAAAAGTGGTTAATCTGGCCTACAGACACAAATAACTGTCAAGATAGGTTCCTGAATAAAACACAGGGTTTAAAAATGACCAGATTAGACTCTAGATATTCCCAGAGACAACATCCAGGAATAATAACAACATACAGTGTAGGTAAACTCTGCCTAGAATGGCTAGCTACATCCACACTGGCTGAAATTAAGCAACACTTGTCTTTATTAAAAGATGGTGCTGATTTGCGCGATTTCATTCTTGGACCACGCAAACAGCGTCAAAAGCGTTTCATAGCGACCAGCATCTATGCTGCTTACAACGAGGCTTGGAAAGTAAAGCAAATTGAAACTGCTGAAAAGATACGAGAAATTGATCGTATTAATTTGGAGAAAACACTTTCTGTGGTAGACAATGGGTTAATGACTCTGTCTTCCAGAATATATTCTTTGGACAATATTGTATCATCTGCCTTTGATGTGATAGACAGAGATTTGCTAATGTTACAACATGGCCAGTCTCAATTACGCTCTATTATAGAACTAGGCTGGACGCTGCAAAATCTTCGTTCAGGCTATGTGCCTTGGCGTTTAATCAACACAACGTCATTGTTTTCCATTTTTAACCTTACTGATAAACAGATCAGTTTGGCACAGAAAGGAGCAGACTATACAATCTTGAGCATCGAGAAACTCGAGAGATTACCATTGACAATGTCAGAGAGCCCTGTCATTGAATGGATAATACACGGAATTATCACAATTCCGATTACAACTTTCCGATTTCATAAGTGCCTTGAATACATACCTGCTGGCCAATATGAACAATTGGGTAAAGGATACTTAAAATCCGAATGGAAATTACCATACACTCATTCTTGCTACAGTGACAGCGACAAAAATGTATTTCTTAGTGGTGACAACTGTAAACACTCACTAAGCGGTATACTTTTGTGTCAGGGTATTAATTTACACGGAGCATGTGATGGAAATTCAAACAACCTTTCATGCCACCAGCTAGTCACACCTGCAACTCAGATAGAGCCCTTCTTTATGCAACTCGCAAACGGGAGTTACATTCTAAGAACGGATCACAGGTGCTGTGGCCTCGCGCCCGGACTAAGTTATCTAGTAGAAGTTACGTCCATGGTCAAATGCTGTATGCAAGCATTGTTCCCGAGCGGGCCTCCAGACATAGTGACTCCCATCTGGCCTCGTCTGAATCTCTATTCTATACGAATTGATACATTAAGCAAAATGAAATCTGTGCTTTTACAGACAACAGTGCCTTTAACGTCATCTAAAGAGACGTATGATCTTCTAGTCGCAAGGACGGCTACTGAGGTCCATGACCTTTTATCAACAAATTGCCCCGTGCATTTCGTACAAATGCTCGAGCAACTCCTTAACATGTCTAGTGCCACGAGCATCCCAGGCATATTTAAGACAGTCTTTACAGGACTGCTAACACCCTTCCAGGCAATTTTGGGAATATTTCCTAATTTTGTGCACTCCATTTTTGGTGGTATTCCACTATTTTTTGGCCTCATCGCAGGGATTCTATTTTTGACCCTCCTGCTTCGATATGGCAAGCCTCGGCTCAGACATAGCTCCCATGGGAATGGAAGAGACAATCCTAGCAATGCGCTACAGGGACAGGATAACTAACGTCCTCGGATTGGCCAGGCTGAGAGATCTAAACATGACCTGGTTCCTTTCATTCAGACCGATATGGCAAAATTGCATTTTACCTGTGCTACGGTGTATGCTTTGCGGCGAGGAATGCGTGTTGGACGTCTGTCTTTCACTTCCATCAGCAGTACCAATGGACGTCGATACTTTGCTAAGTCCAATAACGGCTCACGCATTGTGTTGTCCCCAGCGGCTACCAATCCTGATGACGGCATTCGTGGAGACTCCTGTACTACAGCCAAGTGGTAACAGTGGAGCGAGTGACAAAAGCAACATCATCCAGGTACAACGTGCTGTGAGCATTGCTGGTCCTGACTTCGATGACAGCAATCATTCTCACACCTGCCAAGTTTCAGCGCTATCTAATTTGGTTGAACTATCACCTGATTTTGTAGACCAATTCTTTGCGAGCCTGTCTGATACGATGTTCTCACCCATAGAGAAACAATAACTTTTGAAAAGCTTTCCGACACACAGCGTTCCTATGAACTCTGGATTCGGCCTTCAGTTTTGATCAACAAAAAACTGCCAGGAGCTTTGGTAAACTGATTTTTCTTTGAATTGGACAATTTTTTAAATATTGACTCTCTCTTTTTGGCACGAACAATTCTTTGCTTAACGTAAAAACTATTCTTAGAGAACAGAAGCTTCACACTTCTATTTCTAAACACATCTAGAGACATAACAACATTACACCAGCCTCTAGCACACATGTTATTACAATGCATTTTTATGTGATGATTTATCTCGCATTTCTTCTGTCAGAGATACTTCATGTGTAAATCTTTATGCATAATCGTTCATTGATTTCATATGCAATAATTTTGAATGATTACTATGTTTTAAAACTACGTACAGTACCTAAAATCCATGTATTACAAGTACGCCTATTTCGAATGCATTTATGTATTTTGGGGTGGGCTATGTTACACAATGTTACACATGCATCTAATTGCTTAGTTTTAGTAATTTTGATGGACATGAATTCGTGGAGTGGGTGTCATGTGCTTATCTAGGTTCCTGATCGATACTGTGACCTTATGCCCCTATTCGGCTATAAATCCATTTATTCCCTATATTGGCATAACCGTTCAAGTACGATTTTCTGAAAAGTCATCTCTGGCCTCACACGAGCAAAGCCACAGAGCCACATTCCAGCATGACTCTCTGCTACTTCCTTTGCGACCAATTAGTGCAATGACAGAGCAGCAGTCACTATCTGATATTCCTAGATAACACTCCGAGTTCTTCAACAAGATAAAAACTTAGCAAACCTGGAAATCCCCGCTTGCTATGTTTTGATTAGTAATAGAACTCTAATGAGCAACTGATAGCTGCCACTTCCTAGTGACATCTTTAATTGACGTCTTATGTCCAGCAAACTTGCGTCAAACCCGGCACCTGTCAGGTATAAATATTACCAACGTTGCCTTAAGCAATGGGAGAGCGAAGCTAGCTGCTGTTGAGCGAGAGCTACTGTTGCTGATGCCAGCTGCCTGCATGACCAGTGTTGGTAAAAACTAGCACTCTGTCGCTGCAGCCTGCTATCCTGTGGTGGTGAAGCTACTGATTACCATTATCGCCGCTACAGCGCGAACTGTGGTTCAGTACGCTTGGGGAGCCGTGCAGCCGTCCTCTGCGAAGACATCCAGCCCAGCTGCCCGCGGACGCTGTCACCCCTCCTTCCTCCAGACGCGCTGAAGAAGCCGCTGCCTTTCTCGTGCAGAGAAATCCAGTCCCGGCGCTTCCAGTTTACCCTCGCAGGTGACTGGGATATCGAGAGAGACCCCTGAAGGAGATACCAATCCTCCATCATTCTATTCAGAGGTATGGTGTTGACTAAACCCTTAGAAGAGAATTCTTGAAACAAACCTTGGAAAACCAACTTAACTTAAGCTACTTACTTACTCCCCCTTCTCACGTGTTAGGCTTAGGTCAGGCACACTGGGGTAGGCTTAGTTAGAAGCACCAGTTGAGTATGTTAGCCTAATGTATATATGACTGTATATATGTTTTATTACTTTTAAACCATTGTATGGCTAAGAAACCATATCAATGCTTTTACAGTTCTATTTCGCAATTCTTATCTTACTGTACGTACTTTTTATAATAACAGTTATTGCAATTGTGGCAATACATTTCTCTTGTATGAGAAGAAAGACTGTTCAATAAATGTTAACCTTTATTGATACACGCCCGTCTCTCTATTCTCTACATATTGTGAAAGTAAACTGCACCAGACTGACTGAGTGAAATCTATGTCTATTGTTTCACACGACCCTAGAGATCGACTCTTGATCTGAGGAGCAAAGTTGTCATGTTGCACGGTTGTTGGAAAACTGAATCCCTTCTTGTCTGTGCCAAGGAAGCTGATCACTTCCTATGCAGAGAAGAAAGTTTCCAAACCTCTGAGCTAGTTGGTAACACAACCCAATTAAGTTTAGCATAGTCAGTGGAGGCCTGGAATAGCCAGTTCCACGTCGATACTACTGTTTATGTTATTCCAATGCGCAGGGCCTAGTGGGAAACTAGGAACTACACTACACATGGTGACTGAGAGCCTAGTCCCCTCAAGGCAACTTATACCTGGAGCCATATACCAGGTGACCAACATTGATGGAGTGCAGAGAGATCATCCCATGGCAGTGGTCAATCTCTGCTGGGGAGGTGTCACTGACTCCAAGAGAGTGGCAGTGTCATCAAACTTGCCTGTAGATTGACTACCGGGGAATGATTTAGAGATCTCAGCATGGGCTGAGGTAGAGCAAGAAATCCATTTTAAAAATGGTACACCTCCATGGTAAGGTTAGTGGGGAAGTGATGGCCACAGCCCCAGTCCAAGATGTCCTCCCTGAACAGGATAGGAGGGCTGTGCCAGTCTCAGCCCAATCTCAGACCGATTCCTTCCCTGAAAAGGTTAGCAGGGCTGTGATGGTAACCGCCCATACCCAAACTGAGTCCCTTCCTGAAAAGGTTGGTGGAGTTGTGATGGCCACAGCTCAAACTCAGACAGATGATAGTGTTGTGAAGCCTGAAACTATGGATCACTCCACTCAGAGAGCACTGAGGAGGAAGATAAATCTCCCTCCCACCAGACTTTAGGAAAGGATCAGCCTCCTCAGGGAACTGATCTTACCCCTTGTGAAGAAACTGCCCCAGAGATAGTCAGGCCTAGCCTGGCAGAACCCCTGATGTCAGTGGACCCTTCCAAGGTGGGACCCAGTCTGGAGCAGGTAACCTGCCCCTCTCTACCCTGCCTCAGCAGCCCAGGGCTGTAGAGGTCAGGGAGGCCAGTGGTGGACCCCAAAGGGCCCCCTGTCCAAAAGAACTCCCCAATCAGCAGATTAAGGGCACTGAAGCTAGCAGACCTAGCCAAGGGAAAATAAAACAGACTCCTGAGGGATCCCCCTTAAACTTAGTTAGGGACCTCCCACAGATGGACACTGTTGGGCACAGCCAAACCTGGGACCAAAGGGCCCCAAACCTGACCTGTCCCTCCAGTAAGCCAAACCGAGGGACCCAGCCTCCAGCTTTAGGTAGCCAGAGGTTGACCCTGAGAGCTCACAGCAACTCAGTCCTGGAAAGAAAGGCATATATGGTGTATAGTGATTGGAGGAAGTTGAGCCCAACATTAGTGGAGTTTCACTTCAGTACTCCCTCCCAACACCGGCCTTTTACTTCGCCAAAACACATCACAGGTAGAGATTCCCTATGGTGGAGACCCTCCGATACCTTAGGGTGAGCGATTGCTTAGTGGAGATAGGGGGTAACCATGCCAGTGCATATAACACCTCATATGGCCACTCAGGCAATATAGGCTTACCTGGTCAAGGATAGCCTTATCTCCTTTCATTTGGGGGGTGGTTATGTAGGAAGGTGGATATCTGACTATGGTTGCCCCCAACTTTTTGCCTGGTGTTTAGCTGGTTTTTCGACTTAGTTGACCTGGGGCCCTGCTATTCAGGACCCCAGGCCCACTGCTCTCTCTGTAAAATGGATTCCATGTACTCTAGGTACATATCTAATTGGATACTGAGTAACCTAATCAGTACCTGTAAAGTGTACCCTAGGTACCCAGGGCATAGGTGCACTCAGGGCCTACCAGGGGCTGCAGCATGTATTATGCCACCCCTGGCTGGCCATCCAAATCTGACACAACTGGCTGATCAATCAGTTGGGGCAAGGTGGTGTAATCACCCTTTGCTTTAGATATAGTATCCCTATATCTAACCCTAAAATGGACACATAACCTCCTATCAGTCACTCCTATGGCAGGCCTTAGCAATCCTGAAGGCAGAGTGCTTGGAATTAATTGAGATGGTGCTCTAGCATGAGCTGAGCCTGTCTGCAGCTTTCAGAACCAACCACCTGATTCATGAAGCAAAATTGCACTCGCAAAGGGCAAGATTCTCAGAATCTTGCCTTTTGCGAGTGCAATTTTGGCATTTGGGATTCACAATCCCAAATGCAAAAATCGCTAATGAGGAATTAGCAAATATGCGAGGATTAGCATTTAAGGAATCTCTATTAGAGATTCCTTAAATGCTATTCATGACACTTGCAAAAATTGCGATTTAGCAAAATTGGGCCGCTATTTACCGAGAGGTAAGACCTCTCGGTAAATAGCAAAAACATAGAAAAATGCTTTTAAAAGCATTTTTCTAAGTTGCATGTTGCACACACACATGTCCTTTGGACATGTGTGTGCGCAACACCTGTTCAAATGTGCATTTTAGGGGTGCTACAGGGTGTCCTTTGGACACCCCTGGCACCCTTAAAATAGCTATCTGATTTGCGAGTAGCAAATTGCTACTCGCAAATAAGGGATACTCCCCATTCATTCCTATGGGCCTTTTGGCCCATAGGAATGAATGGGGAGTTATTCCTTTTTTTGCGAGTAGCAAATTGCTACTCGCAAATAGAGAACATGTAGGAATCGCTATTGATTTAGCAATTCCTACATGAATGCCGTTTTGCGTGTCCTCAATAGCGAGTCGCTATGATTCGCTATTAGGGCCACGCAAAACGGCCCGTACATGAATCAGGCTGCAAGTCCTTTAGCGGTTTCCATGATAACACTATACCATATACTCTTAAGTGCATTATAATCCTCGCGGTTATTGTCAACTTTGGAATAGGATTATCAAAACATGTCGAGTAAGGTGTCATACGAATTGGAATACTACCCCCTCGCCAATTCTGGCGACGGGGGTAGTATTTCACCCTTCTAGAGGGACACGACATGTATGTAACTGTGAACCCCGGTTAAAGTTAACTCGAGCCTCAGCATCACAAAATGGATGCTGCCACCACAGACACAAGTCTGACCTCCTGCTGCTGGGAGTCCTTCCAGCGAGGGAGGCTTGGACAAAAGGTTTCCTGCCTTGAGAGGTGCTAGCACCACCACAGACAGGATTTTGTGTATTAGGTAGGACAGGGCTGAAAGGAATGAGACATGCCTGGGGCACACAAGGTGTCCCTGTGCATACACCGGTCTAAACCAGTTCCTGGGGCACTCCAGCCCCAGCTCTGGCGCAAGACAGGACAAAGGATGGGGGGTGTAACCACCCCCCATTCCTGGTCCCACCCAGAGGAGGGACCTAGTCGTAGTACAGCCCCCTTTAGCCGGATAAAGGTAGGAGCTGGTCCCATTCCAAATTAGATTATCCTGAACAACTTTACAAGAAGAAACTCTGGACTTCGACGTTCTGCTCCCCAGAAGACTGAAGAAATCTCCCTTGTGGGCAAGGAGTGTCCACCCTGCACAAGCAGGCACCATCAGCATCCAGCGGCTTCCCTTTGTCGTCTTCCTTCAAGGATCCAGACTTCAGAGCCCGACGAGACCCGGATTCCCAGACCTCTCTGACCTCTACCTACATCTGCAGCACAGCTGAGATCCGTGGGTGTGACGAGACACGTGGGACCGGCCATCTTGAAAGAAGCAGCACTTCGCTCCAGCACGACTTCTGAGGTAACCTCGTCCAAGTGCTTTGGGGACTGAGAAGCTCCAACACCGAGCAGCTCCTGCACCGAAGACCAGCCCTCCAGCATCCACGAGATCTGCGTGGGGCCCTTCTGCCTGTTTGCTGCTCGACACGTTGTCTGGTCACTTGCCGGCAGGCTAGTGACCTCCTAGACGATGAACTCCGAAATCTTTACTGCTTGTCTGGCTGCTCCAGACTGGCCCTTGCTCCCTTCCAAAAGAGGAGCACCCCGGACCCTCCTGGTCTACTCCAGACACCGTTTCCACTCACCGCGTGGGTTGCCTTTGCCAAGGCCTGTTGACTCCGAATCTGAAGCCGACACCGCCGACAGCGAGAGCCTGCGTGGGACAGCTCATGCCTTCATCCTGGTTGTCGAAGACACCACTTGGTCCTCGTGGCTGCAGAGACAAGCGTCCACCCTCACCTGATCGCGACGACGACATCTGGTTCCACTCCTGGTTCCACTCCAGTGACTGGCTAGTGACTTTGAACATTGTCCCCTCTGCTTTCAGGTTCTTCCCTTCACTGATCCACCCTTGGATCACATCGGACATCTTCCTCCTGATCGCCTGCCGCATCTTTTCTTCCAGGCTCCATAGACTTCAACGCCGGAACCCGACACGACTTGGCACCTATGCACCCGCAGCCTGTGGGTGAGGTAACTCGAGCATTTCGGTGCTCATGGGTAGCTTGACTCTCCTAGTGTCCAGTTCCACAGTCGTTTTTGTCTTACCTAGTCAGGATTGTCCGTACTCACCTTTTTCTTGAACTGTACTGTCCATAGACACTGTTACGCATCTCACGTGTGAGTTCACACTCTGCACACGCGTTCCGTGGGCCTCCTATTACCTACCTAGAGTTAGTGTAGCGTGGTCCCAGCGATCCTACAGCCTCTGGACAGCTCCATTCCTTTTATCGACTTTCACATTCCACTTACTTAGTATATGGTTTGTCGTGCCCCTAGGGCACCATTGTAATTTGTGAAACTTAAACGTATTTTTTCCAAGAGATTGTCATGTGCTTAGCCCTCTGATCTCTTAAAGAGTTCAGAGGTGTATGTTAGTTAATAAATATCTTGTTTATTTTCATAACAACCTGTGTGGTGTCCTTTCATTTGGTATTCAAGGGGTTATATGTGGTAAAATAGCTGGCTTCACATGCCAAAAGAGTTTAGCCTAAGACTGCTTTGTCCATGCTGATTAGGATATCTGGTCTATAAGGTTGACTTACAACCAATCACCATAAGGGTTGTTTGGACTGATACAAGGTGATCACTAGAACTAATGAGCATCATATATCAGGCCAACTTCTCACACCCGTCCATCTGATTTACAAGTTGGTCAGTGGGTTTGTGTTAAAAATCCAAGGAAAGTACCTAAAGGGTTTAACAAATTTTCTCAACCTAGGAAAACTTCCACTATTCATCATAACACTGTTACTTTGGACAATGGTGAGACCTGGAATATGAGTCGCCTAGCATTGGCCCGTTCTGTCCCTGATGATTCACCATCACCCTCTCAACATTGTTCATCATCTCCATTTTGGTGTTATGATAATACCTTAGAATCACCCTCTATTCCTTGTGATCCTGTGGATGATTCTAATGATAATCCTCATGATATTGCTATCTGTAATAGACCTTTATCTAAGGTTCAAACGTCTTTTGGTAGAGTTGTTAAAATACCTGAAAGATACAATGAATTTATCTGTTATTACGTTTTATTTTATTTTATTTTTTCAAAAGGAGGAAGATGTGTAGTCGATAGCTAGCTTGTGCTAAGTTGTATTTATTTAATTATATTTGTTGAGTCATAGAATTTGGAGTTCTTGTATTATTCTGTTTTCTGTGTGAGGCATTCGAGTGTAATCGGTTGTAAAGGCATTATGAACTGACCTGTAACCTTACTGGATGTTATCTGTGGCTTGTCTAATAAAGACAAATAACTTATAATCTAAAAGGTGTTACTACACAGTCTTTGTGAGCGAGGCCCACAGTGTTGTTGTTAACTGTACACCGTTGCATCTGATGGGCGATTTTCAATACCTCTCTTCAGCCTAATGGGTACCCCACTATGTACACGGCCGTCAAGCAATCAGTCGCATCCTTCCGGTTCCCGTCCCCACCAGAACGGGGATCTGTTTCTGGACCAGAACGCACCCCCACTTCCATTATTCAGCAACCCGGTCCTGATGAAGATCCTAAATCAATTGGATCGAAATGCCGTCGACCCGCACTGCAGCGCAACTCATGGCGCATTACCTGCTTTGGTTCCCAAACTAACTACTATTACTTATTCATCAAGGAGGAACCTACAATCTGTATATATTGTGTTAAAAAAAGTCTTTGCGCTGATCGCTGTTTTTCCACCCTTATGTCACTCGAGCCGTCACTGTTTGTCTCACTATCACGTAGTGCACAAAGCCCCCTTGGATTGCCACCGCATTACTTGTCATTACTGTTCACTATTTTACTTTCTTTGATTGTTTTGCCAATACTGCCTTTCAAATATATGATGCTATATGCACTTTCAAAAACCAAAACATTGTGAGTCTCTCTTTTCTTGTCCAGATCCTTTGTAATGTGTTGCACATGCAAATATGTCTGCTGTCCAATTGAATCCCATTGAGATATTGTTGCCTTATACTTTTGAAAATTGCTGGAGGCAAGGAACGCGGCAGCTGGTGCTTTTAAAACGAGAATATACTTGAAAACGGATGCCCCCACCCCAAGTCAGTGCCCGGTGCAGTGGCATCGATTGCACCGCGCTAGAGCCGGCCCTGTGCAGGGTCATAACCATTTACAAGCTCTGGCAGTGGTGGTAGCAGCAAAGTGGAGCACTACAATGCTATTCCCCTGTGGTGGCAGCAGCACGGTGTAGATTCATAACCAGTGTGAGCTGTGGCAGTGGAGGCAGCAGCAAGGGTGCAGAACTATTACTTGTATGAGATGACCCTGTGGAGGCAGCAGCAGGGTGTAGTGAAATCATCTGCGTTGGATGACCTTGTGGGGTCAGCAACAGTGATCCACAACTGTGACCTGTATGAGATTGCCCTGTGGAGGCAGATGCAAAGGTACAGTGCTATATCCTGTATGATACAACAGCGTGCATGTTTTTTAATAATTAGAAAGTAATGCCAAATTCACGTCAGCTTAAATTAGCATGAGTAGGCCGCAGCCATCTTGCATTTTTGTGAGGGGCATAAGGAAGCAGTCAAGCTGCTACCTTGGACACTAGTCAAAAAGATTTACCAATCTACTAGTCTTATGGAAAAGGTATTCAAGATATTTTTGTGTATTTACTCATTATTTGAAATGTCCATTGTATTTCTGTGTTACATTATGATTCATAATATTTCCTTTATTTGCTATGCATACCTCAATTTATTAATATGCAGCAGAAAGTAGATGTCTCCAAAACTATGTTATATATTACAATATTGATTGTCTCACTCGAATGATACATTGTTAGTCCGACCTTACTAAGCCACATCTCATTATCAGATATGTGTGTAGCTTCTATGTCTAACACCCACAAAACATGCTGTTTATGGGAGATTCGCCAGGTCTTTTTGATCTGGGCTCAGAGCTCTTAAAGATCTGGCCCGTTTTATAAAGTTCTCTGTTTGTTTGCACATTGGAGGAAGGATCATCTCAGAATACTGGGATTTAGACGAATAACCTGCTGTTTCTTCCAACGATTTAGCTATTTTCATTGTGTTTAACTTGCTTATGTAATCTATCCATGCCTCAGGTGGGATAGAGAGAACCCAAGAGTTCTTGGTCCAACAGTTTAGAGCAACTATTCTCTAAAACTGCCTTGTGTATTTTCTTAAAGCGGCTTGATGTAATTTGTGCTAAATGTCATCATATTCCTACCCCTTTTGAGTGATTCAGTGTAGTTTTCCTTTTTCCTTAAATCCATAATCTCTTCTTCTAAGTTATAGATTATTGCAGTATTTTTTTTGCACTTGAGCCCGTCATTATTTTCCATCTGCAGCATCTTTCATATAATTTTTGTAATCTTTTTTCGTGTTTTTGTTGAACTATCTATTTCCTTTGTTACTTTCTATATACAGTTCTCATTCTCTGTTACGAGATGATCCTCAGCAAACTATCAGGCCCAACCTTGCTATAGCCATCTTATTGAAATGTTTTATGTTAGTGGTGTTCCAATGCAATTGTCCATGTGTTGGGCCAACATCACTCTGACCATATCGAGTCTCAAAGGACCATTCAGAGGCTTGTTCCTGCCAGGGGTCAAAGGTAACTTGAAGAACTGCTTGCTCACTGTGTGTAAAATGTAACAAATGTACTCCTGATATTACATTGAATAATTCATGGTTTGAGATTCTATAGTCTATTGTTGAGATGCCTGTGATGCGTCTTCTAGTGGGTCTAGCAGGTATTTTTGACTCAACTCTTCCATTAATTATGCTGCCACCTATGATTAGTAGGAACGCACGTAGTTGTTTGCCTCGTTTGTCAGCTCAGGTTTACAATTTCTTGCAAAGTGTTATTCAGGGATAGTGCACATTTCTTCTAGGTAGGCCTAGGTGGAATTTCAATTTTACCAGAGTAATCTGAGTATTTTTTGTAATTCCGTATTACTCGTTGATGCGGAACGGGACTACCAATAATAACACGATTGCACCCACTCACGTAATTAAGAGTAATTTGAGCCTGTGGAGGCTTTATGTAATGTAGACAGAGCGCTCAACATAATAACAAAGAGGGTTCACTGTGAGACATTCTTTAATCACTGTCCCTTAAAGCGTGGCTCTTATCTGAAAGCACGTTGGAACTAGGGCCGCTGATATGTGGGGGCTGGAGAGGCCAGGCACCCCACAATCATAATGCCGATTGTAGCACTCGCACTTTAGCTTTAAACATCTGAAGCTAAAGCGCGTGTGCCGCGATTGCTTCAAAAGTAAGGAAATAGAAAATGTGCATTTTTCCTATTTCCTTACTTTTGAAACAATCGCGGCACCTGCACTTTAGCTTCAGATGTTTATAGCTTAAAAGCGAGTACCGCAATTGTAACTAAAATAAACAAATAGGGGGGAAAATGACAGCCACATATTTTTTTTCTTATGTTTGTTTACTTTTGTAATAATGGTCGCGTGTGTGCCCCATTGAAACAGAAGTTAAAAAATAGTGAAGAAAAAAAAAGCACGGAATCAATTGTCCCGTTTCTATGCTACCCTCAGAGGGAGAGGCTGTGGTTCAGGGGTTAGAGCTGCTGACTCAGGAGCTTGGGGACCAGTGTTGAGCCTCAGCATCGGCTCAACAATGGTAAATATTAGTGACTCAGCAATTGTAATTATTAGCAAATCATGGTTCTTTCAATAATAAATAAATAAACAGGGATCTCCTAGGGCAAGAGGAGAGAGACAAAAAAAAATAACTAAGAGGCATATTATCAACTGCCAGCAATAATTATCGCTGGCCGTGCTTAGCGATAATTTTGTTATCGCAGGCAATGTCTGGAATTTACTGCCCTGTTTGCACATTATTAACAACGTGTTTCTCCAAGGATAAAAATTCCAGAGATAGTGAGGTTATCACCCTTTTGCAGGGAACATCGCTGGTTTTCCAGCGATGTTCCCTGCGAAACGGTGATTACCATGCTGATACGACTCACAGGGTCGTATCAGCATAATCCACCCCAATGTTGGAGATAGGTAAGTCTGCATTTTAGCAGACGTTAGATTTGGAGAAAACAGAGGTTTTCTCCAAAATCTAACGTGTGCTAAAATGCTGGGACAGCCTTGTAAATATTGTGATGTTGACATCAGCGATATTTGCACGGTAGTCCATCCGGGGGGACGCCCAGTTATGCCCACTTTGCATCTCATTAGAGATGCAAAGGGAGGCGTTGGGAAAAAAAGGGTGCTAACATGCGATTATGCATGTTAGCACCCTCTTGTAAATAGGGTGATAGTTTTATCTCCACTGTTTTGGCTTGATAAAGCGTGAAGACTTGAAGACTGTCAGGATGGGAGAGCGGGCTTTCTCTCACCTAGCTGCAACCAAGTGGAATGAACTACCTCCCAATCTCAGACTGACAGAATGTCTCTTATCATTTAGGAAACAATTAAAGACACTACTCTTCCCTAAACCAGAATAATCAATCAGTAATCAATGCGGTTACCGTACCCCTCAGCACCAAACCTCAGTGCTGTGATATCCTACCTAGGATGATTGTTAGCGCTTTATAAATAAATTAAATACAAAAATACAAATAAAGCCCTTGTATATATGCCCCTTAATCTCCCTATGCCTATCCAAAAATAAATGTGTCCGCCTGCAGTCGTAACTGATGTTCTTCTTGGAAAGTGCTTCAATACCATTGAGTGGAGCTTGTTGACCTTCAATAGCCAGATGGGAAGAAACTGTACTGTGTGATGGCCAACTAATATGTTCTCAGAGTGAAATCGTCGGAAAGAGAACTAAACACACAAAGGAAGGACTTTGACAGAAATGTACCAATAAGAAGCCAGCATTTCTGAATGTCATAATTAGTAACCAATAGCAATCAGTGGGCTTGCCAAATCCCACAGAACAGATATATCAGGTCGATCTAAGTTTGACCTAAAAATGGTGAAATTTAGGGGCAGAGTTACAAGCCCCTTGCGCCACCGGTGTGTCACTTTTTGTGATGCACGGTGGCCCATTTTACTGCTCCATATTTACAAGGACAAGAAAAGCCCCCCTGTGTGACTTTTCCTTTCCTTGTAAATATGACCCCTTTGCACGCAGTACTTTGCGTGAAAGGGTTGTTCCATGGGTGTTGCTGTGGGTGTTCCCACGCAACACCCATGGAACCAGACACATTTCCAGATTTACGAGGAATTGTAAATCTGGAAAAAATGTGTGTGAATGCTTTGCCTCGCATGGGGAGGCGTAGGGAGGCGCAACGAGGAGAGATGTATTAATTTCTTCAAGTTTTCTTTTCCTCTTTCCATGTGTGCTGCATTCTGCAGCACACATAAAAAGAGGAAACCACCCTCTACTGATTGTTTTATGTATAGGAAGGGTTCACTTAATGCACATAAACAATCATTGAAACAATGAAGCTTTTTTACTTCTATGTGTACTAATGCAGCACATATAGAAGTTGTAAAACAGCATTTCAGATTGTTTTTGTGCAGGAAGGGAACCCTTCCTGCTCAAAAACAATCTCCCCACCACGCAGGCATCCTTGCACCATGGTGCAAGGGTGTCTGCGCCGGCGCATGGAAGCAGTTTGTGCCTCAGCACAGGGAGAAGCACAGAGATGCGACATATTGTTGTAAATATGTCGTATCCCTGTGCCTTGAAAGTGACTCCGTGCGACGCAGCCAAATGGCATGTGTTCCACACTGAGTCACTTTCTTGTAAATCTGCCCCAAAGTCCCTAAGCAGAAAGCGCAGAAGCAAACAATTCTGCCGCAATACTCCAGGCCCCACAAAGTACATAAGAAGATACAACAGATGATCCTAGGGCACAAGCGCCATAGGATAGACCTGAACAAACATAACAGAGGCACGTTATAATTGTTTTTGTGTGCAGATTTTATATACTCGACCCTAAGGTATTGGAGCGCTTTACATGAGCCCCCCATGGAAAAACCCACATGAAACCTGCGCAGGGCTTTACAACGTGGCACATCTTGTAATAACCCCGCACTATGGTGCATCTTTTGCGCCGTCGCTGCGTCATTACGCATGGTGCATCTTTTGCGCCGTCGCTGCGTCATGACGCAACGGCGGCGTAATAGAGGCGCAAGGGGCTTGTATATCTGCCCCTACGTGATTTGTCAGAATCACCGTATGTGGATGGGCTCAGTACGAAAAAAGAAGCTGGATTAACACCTTCCCTTTAACCAGATCCATGTGGACGAGCCCAAAACGACTTAAATGGAACACGCGGATTAAACTCCAAAGTATTAATGCGACTACCTTAGAATCAATTTTTAACAAGTCACTTGGCACCCTGCAGTGCAGAGAGCCTACAAAAATTACTCTCAATATATATAAGTAGCCTTATCACTGTCACACAAAGTACAGTGACGGAAGACTACAAAAGAGAGGAAAACACAACTATTTTGACAATATTACATTATTGAAGAAGGGTACAAACTCAATTTATATCACTCTGATGTTGTGGTCGTTTAATTGCACTTTATTAAAAAAATCCATACATATAATAAATGAAGGTATCAATAATAAGATATGATTTATTCTTGAAGAAGGTATGTATTTAGATGACAATTAAACGTTCTTTCTTCGCAAAGGATTCTGGTCATGCAAATTTCTAAGAGGATTGTGGTTCCTGCAGACGTAATTTCCTGCACAGATATCCTTATAAGGGAACTTTGTTTGATTGGCTGCATAAATGGCGGCCCTTCTCTTTTCGAATTGTTTTGTTACTTGGCTCTGCAGAAAGGATTCACGTCTGTTCCGAGTGTCCAGTGCGTTATACGCGCAATCTCTCTCACCTGTTGACAAATATGTCAATTTATTTGTTCCTTCTGGCTTCGAGGGTGGTGCGACCCTATCACGAACCTCAAGTTTCCAAACTACAGTTAAATATATATTCTCATCATAATTAAAATCGTCATGAATGTGGATGATTTCTTCATCTACTCCTTTGTTTGGAAAATGAGCACAACGGGCTGTAGACTTGTGTTAGAAGCGTGAGGGTGCAGTACCTCAGCTCGTTACTAGATGTCCCTGTAGTCAGCTGCAAAATGTACAGCCCGCAGCGTGAGGTCACAGTGGAGTCATACAAGGTTTTCTATTTCAATTTATTTTATTTGTTTGATTAATTAAAATCTTACAAAAGTTCCAAGATTGTGATCAAATATAAAATATTAAAAGCACATATATGATTGATACCATATCTTAAATATGCTAACTCATACTTAATAATATGCAGTACACAAAAGAGCAGATTTACAATAACTAGCTTATCCCTGCATATCAGCAGGGATGCGCCAGTTATTGTGCACCATGCCTCTGCCACCATGGATGCGCCGCATTTACAATGCGGCGCACCATGGGGCAATATCGGTACAATGCTTCGCATCTGCAGTCCTGTCAAGTATCACGCAACAGGTGTGACACTCACGCATTTCAGTGCGGTGTTCCGCAACACCGCACTGAAATGCATTATCACGCATTTTGCCGACTCATAAACTCGAGCCACCAGAGGCGCCTGTGCACGGCTCCTCCTGCTCCGAGTCCAAGAGACGTGCTGTTGCCAGTGCCAGCAGCTGCTCTCGTTCATAAATAGTTAATCTGTTATGTTGTAATGGCTGATCTCAGCTTGTGGGCTGAGTGAGAGTGCGGCAGCGCTAGGCGGCTACAATGTAACAATGCTGGCTCCAGGCTGGCTGCGGCGCTGTAATTTCCTGCCGCGCCACGGCTGATGTTTGACACAGGACACAGTTGTAATTAATTAGGGGGGCGGGGCCACCTTCTCAGCACAATGCTGGCTGACACAGTTAGGCACTCGGACCACGGGCGCCAAGGTATATCCTCGCCCGTCGCGGCATTTACACTGTACTTCAGGACTTGACTTGGACAACAGATGAGGTGCACGGCCACCAGTAGCGCGGGTTGGGCGGACTGCAGACAGTGATGTTAGCTGCCTCACATTCCGCGTTTAGAGAGGGCCGGCCGCGGGCCCTAATTATGCAAGAATCTGCCGCAACCGAACACACACCGTGGCCGGAGAGGGGTGCTGCACTACAGTCTAGCAGCCATATGAATGACGGGGCCAGAGCGAACTTTAGCACCTCAGATCTGTCCTGTCCTGCAATCAGGTCGCCTCGCCACGCTAGGACAGGACAGGCCCAGGTCAGGATCTAAATAATAAAGGCAATGCCGCCCGCCAGCAATTTTATTTCCGAGCAGCCGGGGCCAGCCAACTCGAGGGCACTGGTGAAAGACAGGGCCTAGCCCTGCTGCATCATGCAGTCACAAGAGATCGCGGTCCGGTGAGAGGGCCCGTCCTCACTGGTATAGAGAGTCACGCCGGCCGGCGCAGTAAGCATGGGGCAGAGTAAGAACAGAACAAGCCGAGAGGATTTATTCATTCCCCCCCTACCCCAAGGTTGGTGTGAGTGGCAGATTCTCTCTATGGAAGGGTCGGTGCACGGACAAAGGATCGATGAGAGACGCAGCTTACTTTTGCTTGTCTCTAACTCTGCAGAGGCGCATACTTACCAATGCAATAATTGCTTATTGGATGAAGGCTTTCTTATGCCAAAGAAACTAGCGCCACAATTACTTTTAGTAGATGTTCCCGCCTTCCTGGGCCTTGTCAGGTCCTCATTCGATTGTACAGTCTGACAGGATGTTTCATTTCGTGCCTGCCAGCCGGGCCCCAAGGCACCCAGGAATTAATTGCTGTTCCTCTGCGCGCCCCGATGCATGGCCCAGAGTGAAAGGAGGAAGCCGGTGACAATCGATCACCTGTTCACCTCCTCATGACCTGGGCACATGCTGTTGCTGTCTGTGCCCTGCCCAGCCAGTCAGAGCCCAACTAGTGCCCCGGGCCGAACTCACCATGCAACCGTGATTCTCATAGTGAGAGCAGGTGGCACAGGTTAAGACTGCAACACGGCTGGCTGACTTTTAAGAAGAGACAGGCTAACGATCTCCGCTGTGACACTCAGGCAGCTCCTCTCAGTGGATCATTCTGACTATCAGGAGACCACACCAGGTAAGTCAGATATTCATTTAATAATTCGCTGATGAAACTCAAAATGTTTTTTAGGAGAATGGGGAGGGGGCCTCCAGCACAGCATAGCGCTTTCTAAATGGGTACACTGAAGTTGTCTGTTTGTGCTGTAAATGCAGGCCAACTCTGAGTTTTGCCTGTACTAATAAATCATCAAACTGCTAGTTTAGTTAAAGGTTTAATTATCCTTACTTGACAGTGGCACTACAAGCAGCAGCCTTTATTTTCCCAGCACTGTGAGACTTGCTTAGTCAGAGTTAAGGCAGATGATTAATATCCCCGCTAGAGAACTGTCAGAGTTTGTCTCATGGCTGTTTTCACTCACTATTAAGTAGAGCAGAGAGTTTATATGCATACTGCAAAGAAAGTCTAACAGCATATTGTATTGTAATGAACTGTATTATATGTAGATAGCTCAGTGGGTTGCTTCTTTTGTCAAAGAGAACCCTTTGATTTTTGTGGTTCAGGCGCACCTGAAGCTGAGGTTGGGGTGGAGGTTGCTGATTATTTAAAAAAAATTATAATTGCTTTAAAAGAACCTGCTACGGAGTTCGCATTTCTTATTGCTGAAAGTGTGATTTCTGAAATGTGTCTGTTTTCATGGACTTCATTGCATAATTCGGCCACAAGAAGTGTAGCTCTAAGTGTCATTCATTTAGTTGTTAAATGTCTTTTGTAAATCCACCAAATCTATGAAAATGTCACACATAAGCAATCTGAAACATTAGCAGCTTTGCTCAAATAAATGTAATTTCTGACATTTATATGATTCCCTCGCCTTTTACTGCTTGATTTTGCTAGCGAGAAAGTGTCACTCATAGTCGTTGAAATGTCACTCATAATTACACTGAAATTATGAAAATGTCACTCATAGCAATCTGAAACCTTGGCAGCTATGTAACCGCGGTTAGCGCTGCTTTTTTTTATCACTAACAGGGTTAGCGAAATCCTTGATAATAGGAGAAATGTTGCTTAACAACATTTCTCCCATCATTTTTCTCTGGATTGCCCCCTTTGCATCTCATTAGAGATGCAAGGGGAGGCGTACAGAAAAAGGGTGCTAACATGCGAATTTGCGTGTTAGCACCCTGTTGCTGATAGGGAGATAATTTTATCTCCGCTTTCTTGGCTTTTAAAGCCAAAAAAGCGGAAATAAATCCCTTGATAATATGCCCCATAGAGGCATAAAGTAAACCCTCATCAGAATACAGAGAAATGACATCTGTTCTTTTAGATAGTTGTCCTGAACCCTCCTGGTAGAAACATTGTAAAGTTGGACAGACTGATTAGAGCAGTTAGTTGTTCGGCGGAAAAAGAGCTCCTCAGACATGTGCGCGAGACAACTTTATCGTCATTCTGTCAAGGCCGACATTTTACCCCAATCTGTCATGGCCGCTTGCTAGCAAAATATCTTCCCGGTTTTACGTCTTTCAACCCGATCCATAGCACCCTGTTACAACGCCTCAGTAACATCGGAATCCAAGGAAAAGCATTGGACTGGATCACCTCGTTCCTTACCGGAAGAACTCAGAGAGTCCGCCTTCCACCATTCAAATCAGAGGCCACTGAAGTCATATGCGGCGTGCCACAAGGATCCTCACTCAGCCCCACCCTCTTCAACGTATACATGAGCCCCCTCGCGACCATCGCACGCCAACACAACCTCAACATCAGCTCCTATGCTGATGACACCCAACTGATCCTCTCACTCACCAAAGACCCGAACACAGCCAAAACCAACCTACATGAAGGAATGAAAGAAGTAGCCGAGTGGATGAAGCACAGCCGTCTGAAACTGAACTCAGACAAAACAGAAGTCCTTATCTTAGGTACCTCCCCCTCCGCCTGGGATGACTCTTGGTGGCCAGAAGCCCTTGGAAAAGCACCCATCCCGACGGACCACGCACGGAACCTAGGAGTCATCCTGGACTCCTCACTATCGATGAACAGACAAGTCAACGCCGTTTCATCATCCTGCTTCAACATTCTTCGCATGCTCCAAAAAACATTTCGCTGGATTCCCACAGAAACTAGAAAAACGGTCACCCACGCTCTGGTCACGAGTCGCCTGGACTACGGAAACACCCTTTACGCCGGTACCACCGCAAAACTTCAGAAAAAACTCCAACGCATCCAGAATGCATCAGCCAGACTCATACTAGACATCCCGCGTAGTGACCACATTTCTAGTCACCTGAAAAACCTCCACTGGCTCCCCATTAATAAGAGGATTACTTTCCGCCTCCTAACCCACGCTCACAAAGCACTTTACGAACTTGGACCCGAATGCCTCAACACACGACTTTCCTTCTACACCCCCTCCCGCCAACTACGTTCCTCCAACCAAGCCCTTGCTGCTGTACCTCGCATCAACAAAACCACCATGGGAGGAAGATCCTTCTCCTACCTGGCAGCTAAAACCTGGAACTCACTTCCCACTCACCTTCGCCTCAATCAGAACCACTTAGCATTCAGAAAACAACTTAAAACTTGGATTTTCGACCAGTAATTCCCCACCCTTCCTCAAGCGCCTTGAGACCCTCTGGGTATGTAGCGCGCTATACAAATTATTTGACTTGACTTGACATCCAGCATGGACGCCACGCCTCTTATTCCAGTGACGTCCAAACCAATGGCGAGCCATTCTAAACCAGTGAGGTGTTTGGTTTGTCGGATCTCAAGCAGGGCGTGGCCGCAGTACTAATATTTGCATATATTCTGTGCAATACCAAGGACTTCTTTTCTTTTTTTTTTTCTTTGTTAAATTGCCAATAATAACATCTTTTAGTACCCTCCGATCTTTTATTTCTTTCCATTTCAATCAACAATTAATATATTTAATCCGACCTATTAAAAGTAGGTGTTTCTTAGCCCTACCACGTGAAAGTGTACATTTACATTCAGAGCAGTTCTTTACTATTAGTCTAGATAGTTGCTTATAAAGAGAAGCCGCCACACCAAGGTAAATAAAAGATATGAAGAATCTGTAATCTAATTTAGAAGAGTTGGATCGTCGAAAAATGATACTGTGTTAATAGTATCTTGATTCAAACTTGCATTAATATGAAGTACGGAATGATGTCATGGTCAATGTATGGATATCTCTTATTAAGCTACTTAATGGTGGGCGTTGCCAGCAGATTTAATATCAACGAGTACAGTGAGGCTCGTTGTTGATTGCCGAAAATTACCCAATTAATTTTAGCTTGTTTTGTTAACTGGATTTTTTAATTCCAGGTTACCTCTGTTCTTGATTTGCTGCTAAATAGAATGCTTTGCGAGAAGTTGTCCCTCCAGCGATAAATTGCAACGAGCTAAAAGTTCAACAAAACAGACTTGCACAGTGTGAAGTAGCGGGCCCTGGGCCCACTGGCTAAAGAGACACTGACACTAGTGACATCACAGTCGACGTGCGAAATATGGATTCCGCGAGGGAAGGCCGAGGCCGAGTAACAATTTACTAAGTATCTCTGGAGGAGCAGGAAGAGGTGCAGTACCACTGGCAGTCCCCAGAGGTCCCTGTAGAGTCTGAATAGGGCTGCACGGACACAGTACCGCAGGCTGTCCCCAGAGGTCCCTGTAGAGTTCTATAGCAGCAACTACACTGGTGATCGCAATAAAGGCCTGGGGCCTCATTTATGACTTTTTGCCGTAGGGAAGCGCAGCAGGCCTTCCTGCTGCGCTTCCCTACGGCAAAAGAAAAGGGCAGAAATGCGCCGTATCTATAAGATACGGCGCATTCCTGTCCTTTTCACCTCCGCCGGCGCACAATGGGCGCAGGCACCCTTGCACAATGGTGCAAGGGTGCCTGCGTTGCGGGGAAGATTATTTTTGTACAGGAAGGGAAACCTTTCTGTACAAAAATAATCACAAGAGGCTTTTCCTCTTTCTATGTGTGCTGTAGAATGCAGCACACATAGAAAAAGGAAATACGAGGAGAAATAAAGACATTTCTCCCTGTTGCGCCTCCCTTACGCCTCCCCTGGGGAGGCGTAAGCTTTTGGCACTGCTTCAGAGTTACGATTTCTCGTAAATCTGAGGCAGTGTCAAAAGGCCATGGGCCTCATTTATGAAAAGTGACGCATCGCTGCGTGAAAACAGCGATGCGTCACTTTTCACTGCGCACTCCTTGCGACACCAATGATGCGTCATATTTAATGTATGGCGCATCATGTCGCAAGGACTTACAGATACGTCAGTATTTCTGACGCATCTGTAAGCGCAAAAGTGACGCATTGCTGGAGTGTGTCACAAAAGTGACGCAACTCCAGCAATGCGTCCTTTCACATGGGGAAAGCCCCATGTGAAAGGGCTTGCGTCAGTCTTACGCCTGCTGTGAGGCAGGTGCAAGATTTAGACGCAACCTCATCCTAAAAGTGACGCAGTGAAATCTCATAGATTTCACTGCGTCACTATTACGAGGCTTTTTGCGGGGGAACGCCCCCTCTGCATACATTATACCTGACGCAGGTATAATGTGGCGCAGGGGTTTAAAAAGTGACGCATCTACCTAGATGCGTCACTTTTTAAATACGGCGCAACAAGGCGCATGTTTTACGCTGCCGATGCGTCACAAAAAGTGACGCATCCGCAGCGCAAAAGTGACGCAAGGCCTCATAAATGAGGCCCCATGGATGTTGCTGGGAACGCCCCCAGCAACACCCATTGCACACCCCTTTAACGCAGTACACTGCGTTAAAGGGACTGATATTTATCAGCCAGCAGTACGCCACAAAAACTGGCGTACTGCTGCCTGATAAATACCACGCAGGCTTCTGCGCCACGGAACTTCATGAAAAGTGAAGTTCCGATGGCGCAAGGGGCCTCATAAATGAGGCCCCTGGGGCCTCATTTATGAGGCTGTGCGTCACTTTTACGCCGCCGGTGCGTCACTTTTTGTGACACACCAGTGGCGTAAAAAATGCACTTTGTTGTGCCATATTTACAAAGTGACGCATCTAGTTAGATGCGTCACTTTGTAAACCCCTGCGCCACATTATACCAGCATCAGGTATAATGTGTGGAAAGGGGGGCGTATTGACGCAAGAAAGGGTCGTAGAAGTGACGCAGTGAAATCTATGAGATTTCACTGCGTCACTTTTAGGGCGCCGTTGCGTCAAAATCTTGCGCCTGCCTCACAGCAGGTGTAAGACTGACGCAGGCCCTTTCACACGGGGCTTGCCCCATGTGAAAGGATGCATTGCTGGAGTTGCGTCACTTTTGTGACACACTCCAGCAATGCGTCACTTTTGCGCTTGAAGATACGTCAGAAATACTGACGTATCTGTAACTCCTTGCAACATGATGCGTCATACATTAAATATGACGCATCAGGAATGTCGCAAGGAGTGCGCACTGAGAAGTGACGCATCGCTGCTTTCACGCAGCGATGCGTAATTTCTCATAATTGAGGCCCCAGCTCTCTCTCTGCTTTCAAATATATATATATACATACATATATATATATATATCTATACTACTATTATAAAGAGAGAACTTGCACCTTTTGGCCAGGTAAACTCGGGAACCACAGCACCAATCACAACACCCAATACAGCGTTGGAAAGGGCAGTTGCAGCAGAAGGACATAGGCTATGCCGATGCCCACCATATACATTCAAAATGTAAAAGAACGGTGCCAGCAAAGTAGTCCCTTGTGGGCGTGTCTGCATTGTGCTGTGGGTGTGTGCTGGGGGCGTGACAATCGCTGGAGGCATTCCGTCACAAGTGCTGTTTTTTCTTCCCAGGTTCTATACATTCCTGCTCCCTTTAAATAGTAATTCAGTGGAGGTCGCATTCTCTTAGAACCACCCCAAGCACAGTTATGGGCAGAAATACAACAAAAAAGGCCCTGCAAAGCATTATGGGATAAGCTTAGCATAATTTTTAGCATTCATGAAAGGGTTTCAATGTTTTTTAATTTTACTCATGAGGGACATCTTGGGACGACGAGGTGAACTGCAGCTTGATGTATAATATTTTGAAAAAGCTATTGCATTTGCCTCATCAGGGACATCTAGGGACGGCGAGGTGAACTGCAGCTTAATATATAATATTTTAAATGCTATTGCATTTGCATCATCAGGGACTTCTAGGGACATGAGGTGAACTGCAGCTTGATGTGTAATATGTTAAATGCTATTGCATTTGCCTCATCAGGGACATCTAGGGACCATGAGGTGAACTGCAGCTTGATGTATAATATTTTAAATGCTATTGCATTTGCCTCTTGGGGACAACTGGGGAGAACGAGGTGAACTGCAGCTCTTTGTAGAATTATTTGGATACTATAATATTCACTTCCCACTGCTAATCTCGTCCCATAATGGTTTGCAGGGGCTTGATCTCAAAATCATCACCTCTCTCACTGCTTGCTGGAAGCTAATTTCACTTTTGTGAAATGACTATATGCATTTTAGCATGTAGAAATACTTGTTATTTTACCTTGAATATATGAGGTTTCTGTTTTAATAATTGGAAATCTGACAGAACGAAATATTGCGGATTTATTGTACCAAGTTCGCGCCAATTCCGCCCACCCCTACTTTAAATACCCCTGCACCCCATAATCATAACCCACCCTTACTCTATAAAATACCCCAACACCCTTAAACACGAACCCATCTTAACCCTATAAATCTACCCTGTACCCCAAAACCCAAACCTATCCCTAAACCCTAAAAATACCCCTGTACCCCAAAACCAAAACCTAGCCCTGAACACTATAAATACCCCTGTACCTCAAAACCCAAACATACCCCTGAACCCTAAAAATACCCCTGTACCCCAAATCTCAAACCTACCCCTGAACCCTAAAATACCCCTGTACCCCAAAACCCAAACCTAGCCCATAGCCCTTAAAATACCCCTGTACCCCAAAACCCAAACCTACCCCTGAACCCTAAAAATACCCCTGTACCCCAAAACCCAAACCTAGCCCAGAACCCTAAAACGCCCCTGTATCCAAAACCCAAACCTAGCCCTGAACCCTAAAAATACCCTTGCACCCCAAAACCTAAACCTGGCCCTGAACCCTTAAAATACCCCTGTACCCCAAAACCCAAACCTACCCCTGAACCCTAAAAATACCCCTGTACCCCATAACCCAAAACTATATCTGAACCATTAAAATACCCAAAAACCAAAAAACATATACCTCAGTACCCCAAAACATATACCCCTATACCCATACTTGCCTTATCCAAACATTTTAAAAAAACATGCTTTTACCATTCATGCATTTACAACGAAATTCGTTGTAAATGTATGCGTGGTAAAAGCATAAAAAATGTAATGCCATGCGTTATAATGGCATTGCGGAGTCATGGTACTTTCATAATGAAAGTATGCGGAGTGATGGTCTGCGGAAAGAAAGTTGCGGAATAATGGGTGTTTACCCTACCCCGGTAAGTACATTGGTGGCACGGCGGCCCACATCTCCAGCAACATACTCATATTTTTTCACCACCGATTTGAAAAATGCACAGGTCTCTCTCATTGATGGCCAGCACTGACATACACTTTTAGACACACCTCCCGCCACAAGTTCTAGAATTGCGAACTTTAGAGCTGGGGAGCTATGTTCGAATCTCGGCATCAGGTCAACATCCTGTGATTCCAGGCAAATTGCTTTGACTCCCAGGCCTACCACAAATTAATGTAATCTTCTGTAATGTAAATTGTGCTCATGCCATGTTGTCGAGTTCGCGCTATATAATATTGCAAGGAAAAATAAAGTAGGGAAACTGGAGTTCACACACTACTGAAGGCGCACTCTTAAGTGCATCAGCAGTGCACTGTGAATCGGAGCGTTTCACAGGCCTGTCACAGTTAAGAAATGCTATCAAAACGAAATCCTACAAAACAATATACTACTGGCCGGCAGCAATTCATACCCGGACAACGTCGGGACGGGCTGCTAGTATATATATATATATGTATATATGTATATGTATATATATATATATATTTATATATATATACATATATATATATATATATATATATATATATATATATATATATATATATATATATATATATATATATATATATATATATATATATATATATATATATATATATATATATATATATATATATATATATATATATATATATATATATATATTCACTGGAGTAGTTCAGGTCTCCTTCCGTTTTCGGCGCTACTAGCAAGTGCGTGGCTTCATGCGGTGGAACCAAACCGCTATATATCCAAACTGCGTTTCCCCCAGGGATCCCAGATCACCCGGTCCAAAACAAAAGAAGCCGCCACTCCAGTCACTCAATTTTTATGAGGCAAGTTGATTTATTTCCAGATCCTCTGCAGCATTATTCACAGCGCAAAACCAACGCGTTTCGTTAGCTCCCCACTAACTTGATCACGGTTGTTACAAACACTGTTTGCTGAATGTATTTTAAAAAGGGAGTCCCTCCCACCTCGGTCACATGATTACAACCATTTATTTAACTTTCACAATGGCTTTCTGGGAATTGTAGTTCTCAATTCTCATAATACAATTACACATCAATTTGGTATCTTGAATTCCAGTACCCTCAACCTGTTTTAAATAGTTTTTGCTCACTTTAACTTTAGCTGAGGTATTGCCTCCAAAATTTCAAATCAAATAATTTTCAAAAAATTATTAACGAAAAGCATTCGGTAAAAAGCAGGGTTACTTTTCTAAGTCTTATTTCATCAGACATGTTAGGTGCCCTCTAGTGGGCTGACTCGGTCACATAATACAACCATTTGTTTTTCACAATGGCTTTCTGGGAATTGTAGTTCTCAATTCCAATTTATGTAAACATAATGCATTTTCACTTCAGTTTAGTATCTTAAATTACAGTACCCTTTACCTGCTTTTAATGATTTTGCTCACTATAACTTTACATGAGGTATTACTCACTTCAGCTTTAGACGAGGTATTACCTCCAAAATTATAAATAAAATATTTTTCAAAATTATAACCATAAAGCATTCAGTAACAAGCAGGGTTGCTTATCCAAGTCTTATTTCATCAGACATGCTGTGAATAATGCTGCAGAGGATCTGGAAATAAATCAACTTGCCTCATAAAAATTGAGTGACTGGAGTGGCGGCTTCTTTTGTTTTGGACCGGGTGATCTGGGATCCCTGGGGGAAACGCAGTTTGGATATATAGCGGTTTGGTTCCACCGCATGAAGCCACGCACTTGCTAGTAGCGCCGAAAACGGAAGGAGACCTGAACTACCCCAGTGAATACTTTGAATTCCTTTCGTGGTGCTCATCGCGATTAACTTTGGAGCCGAGGGAAGCAGACCTGAGAAGTGTGTGTGGAGGACGGGAACCCACGCTGCCCGGAGAATACATCCGAGGTAAGAAGGGATCCCCCTATCTCCTTCTTTGTACTGACGGATAATCGAAA
The DNA here is from genome assembly GCF_964263255.1 of Lissotriton vulgaris. NCBI lineage: Eukaryota > Metazoa > Chordata > Amphibia > Caudata > Salamandridae > Lissotriton > Lissotriton vulgaris. The sequence goes on along the minus strand of NC_141685.1, from coordinate 279,892,049 downwards.
CGTCAAGTTTGCATATCCCCATTCGGAGTACGAGTGAAAATACAAGGAAAGCCTGGCGATTAAGCAACGGCGGCTAAAACTATGGGCGTGTTTTGATGTGCAGAAATAATTGGTATTAGCGCGTTACACACAGTGGCAATTGCGCATTTATCCCATGACTTTTATAACCATTACGGAGCCAAAATCACCCCATTAAGTTTTAAGGCCGACAGTCACCTTAAAGAGACAGAGAAAATATAAAGCACAACAATTGATCCAAAGCAGCGCTTCGCAGCATTAGATAAATGGAGAAGAGAAAAGCAAAAAGAAAAGAACATGTCACAAATATGTTCGAAAAGGGTAATATGGAGAATGTTCAAGCCAAACAGAGTGAAATACCGAAGGATGACACAAAAAGTAAAATAAGACATTGGGAAAAACTGACCAGAAAAGAAATCAATAAATCCTGGGAAGTCATTGCATTACGAAAATATCTGGAAGCAGAAAGGGTTCCAAGGGGACTCAGAATAATGTTAATGCCAAGTCAGCAGGATGTAACGAATGAATTGCTACAGGAATGGGGGGCATTCATTCTAGATTCATCATTGGGCTTAATCAAGATATTAGTTAAGCACATTGAAATTGCCTTGGATAAAATAAAGGAACAACTCAAGGAAGTGGAAAAAGAATTGGAATCATTAAAATTAAATCAAGAAATGACCAAATTCAAAGAGGACTTGGAAAAACAAATAGAGCAACATGAGGAAACTGTAAGATTGAGGAAGCATAACAAATTTGTAAGGGACGCAAATGATTATGCGGAAGGAAGAATTTTCACATTTGCCCGAAAATATGATCCTTTTAAAAAACAACCACATACTAAAACCATTTCATCCTCCAGCCTATCCTCAATCACATCCAATGAACAAACAGAAGAAGACTTAAACTTGGATGAGGAACAGAGGCGTTTTTTAGGGGATATGCGCCTCGTGCTCCAACAGCGACAATGGGAACAGGAGCAGGGGGCGCCCAGACAAATGCAAGGAAGAGGAAGAGGTCGTGGAAGATCTTGGCAACCCAGACAAAGAAATCAACAACAACAACAACAAAAAAAACCAGAAGAGGCAGGAGGAGAAAGTGGACAAAATCAACAAAGTGGACCGGAAACGAGGGGCATGAAACAGAAGAGGGGCAAATGAGTGAAGAACTACAAGTGGTTAACTTATCCAAAAGGGTAATAACACCAGCCGAAACTGCTTTGCTCAAGAGAGGCATCAACTTTTGTCCCACAAGAAAAATGGATTTGGCTCAAACGAGGATAGATCTGTATTTATACATTCGGAAAATAAAGTTGGCCAAACACTTCCTAGAGAGAAAAAACAAACCCCAAATCAACAGAACTCCCGAGAACCCATTCTCAGATCTGAGTGTAAAAGACGCAGATGGGTACTTGACTCTCCTGAATTTGGATGCAGAGGAAGAAAATGAGATAACTTTAGAAACAGCAATACCACAACTAGGAGCTGGGATCAGCAAAATGAAGGCCAAGTCCAAATTCTATCCACAACTCACTCCGGGCAACAAAATTGATATCTTCCAAGAGGCGGTTATACAGGAATTATACAACATTCCAAAAATCAAATTCAAAGACAATTTAACCTAACCAGAACGAGAAGCATTGACAACCCTCATCAATGACAAAAATGTGGAAATAAAAATGGCAGATAAAGGGGGTAATGTGGTGATTTGGGATAAGGACTTATACACGGAGGAAGCGATGAATCAATTATCCAACCCCGAGTATTATGAACAATTATCAAAAAATCCAATGGATCAAATAAAAAGAGAGTTAGACCAAAAACTCACAACGTGGGAAAACAGAAATCTAATTGATTATGAAGAAAGGAAATATCTAACAGTTGATTTCCCTCGTATGGCTACCATGTATTTTTTACCAAAGATCCATAAAGACTCCACTAGACCACCAGGAAGACCGATTGTATCGGCAAACGGTTCGTTGATGGAACCAATGGGCAATTTTATTGATTTCTTTCTGAGACCCTATGTAGAGGATTTGAAATCATACCTCAAAGACACGACTGATTTTTTGTGTACATTATCTGATTTGATATGGCAGGACAATTATCTTTTGATATCCATGGACGTCATCGCATTGTACACAAACATTGATAATGACTTAGGCTTGGAGGCTTGTAAATACTTTCTTCAAAAACGCAACATACATTATAAGGAACATAATGATATGTTGTATGAAATGATCACTCTGTTGCTAACCAACAACATCTTTTTCTTTGGGGAACAACTCTATCGGCAGCGTAATGGCGCTGCGATGGGCTTCTCATTCAGCCCAAGCTATGCGTGCATAGCCATGGGATGGTGGGAGGAGGAGATAGCCTGGAACCCCTAAAACTCTAAATTTACCCGACACATTATACAATGGAAAAGATTCATTGATGATTTGTTTATAGTGTGGGACGGAAGCGAGAGTGAGTTTGAAGAATACTTTGAACTTTTGAACAACAGTACAAGAGGATTGAAATTTACTTACACAAAAAGTAGGGAATCTATATCTTTCCTAGATACAAAAGTATATGTAAGTAATAACAAAGTGGAGACAACTTTACACAGGAAAACAACAGCTACAAACTCCACCTTGGAAGCCACAAGCTTTCATCAACCTGCCTTGATCTCTAGTATACCTTACGGAGAATTTCTCCGCATCAAAAGGATTTGCAGTGAAAAAACAGAATGGGAAAAGCACAGTGCAATAACAATGGACAGATTCCGGAAGAGAAAGTATGGAAAAAATTTGACCAAAAAATGTTGGGAAAGAGCAAATGAGAAATCAAGGGCAGATTGTCTCAAACCACAAATTAAAGAGAATACAATGAATGAACCAATAAGACTTATATTGGATTACAGCAAGGAATCAAAACAAGTAATCCAAATTCTCAAGAAAAATTGGAAATTGTTAAAACTAGATCCAACGATTGGTCAAAAGATGGGGGATCACCCAGTGGTCACATATAGAAGATCAAAAAACTTGAAAGATCAACTGATCCACAGTAATTTCATGAACCGTAAGAAAACATCATGGCTCAAAACTGTAGGGTTTAACAAATGTTATAACTGCAAAGTCTGCGAGATAGCTAAACCCACGAAACAAATTAAGATGGCCAATCAAAAAATCTGGAAGGTAAAAGAACTAATCACCTGTAAAAGCCAGTATACGGTTTATATGATTGAATGTCCTTGTCAATTACGCTATATAGGAAGCACAATTTGTGAGCTCAAATAGCGAATCCTGGAACATGCAAGAGCCACCACAAACAAGGACAGAGGGAACGCAGTGGCCAAACACATGGAGACACATCATGACGGAAACTGGCGACTGCTAAAATTTCTGGGCTTGGAAACATTGGCCCCATCAGAAAGAGGAGGACATCGGGAAAAACTTCTGCGCCAAAAAGAGTCACGCCATATTGTGAACTTTCGAACAATGACCCCTTACGGACTGAATCAGTCTGAAGAACTTTATGTACATATCTGAAAAACACAGAAAGCTTCTCTATATGAACTCCATAATAACTTTTTCCTTCCATAAATCCACGGCACAGCATGCAAACAAGTGAGGATCTGGGACAACACCAAAGCACACAGACTTATAAAGACCTTTCCCAAAAATTATTTTTAACCCTCAATAATGTCAGCCCACTAAAGGGCACCGAACATGTCTGATGAAATAAGACTTGGATAAGCAACCCTGCTTGTTACTGAATGCTTTATGGTTATAATTTTGAAAATTATTTTATTTATAATTTTGGAGGTAATACCTTGTCTAAAGCTGAAGTGAGTAATACCTCATGTAAAGTTATCGTGAGCAAAATCATTAAAAGCAGGTAAAGGGTACTGTAATTTAAGATACTAAATTGAAGTGAAAATGCATTATGTTTACATAAATTGGAATTGAGAACTACAATTCCCAGAAAGCCATTGTGAAAAACAAATGGTTGTATTATGTGACCGAGTCAGCCCACTGGAGGGCACCTAACATGTCTGATGAAATAAGACTTAGAAAAGTAACCCTGCTTTTTACCGAATGCTTTTCGTTAATAATTTTTTGAAAATTATTTGATTTGAAATTTTGGAGGCAATACCTCAGCTAAAGTTAAAGTGAGCAAAAACTATTTAAAACAGGTTGAGTGTACTGGAATTCAAGATACCAAATTGATGTGTAATTGTATTATGAGAATTGAGAACTACAATTCCCAGAAAGCCATTGTGAAAGTTAAACAAATGGTTGTAATCATGTGACCGAGGTGGGAGGGACTCCCTTTTTAAAATACATTCAGCAAACAGTGTTTGTAACAACCGTGATCAAGTTAGTGGGGAGCTAACGAAACGCGTTGGTTTTGCGCTGTGAATAATGCTGCAGAGGATCTGGAAATAAATCAACTTGCCTCATAAAAATTGAGTGACTGGAGTGGCGGCTTCTTTTGTTTTGGACCGGGTGATCTGGGATCCCTGGGGGAAACGCAGTTTGGATATATACATATATATATATATATATATATATACTAGCAGCCCGCCCCAGCGTTGCCTGGGGCAGAAAGGGGCTGGGGGCAGCTTTTGATGCTTGCGTGCACTAAGGGCTCCCGCCCGTCCCTCTGTGCACACCCGCCCCCCTCCCGTCCTGACTCCCTCCCGCCCGACTCCTCCCGCCCGTCCCTCTGTGCACACCCGCTCCCGCCCAGACCCCCTCCCGCCCCAACTGCCTCCCGCCCTGACTCCAATGTGCCTTTACCTTATCTGAGCTGCCGCTCCTTTCCGCGCTCCTCACTTCGCCGCCGCTCCATGTCCGCCGCTCCTCTTCGTAATGACGCACCTGAGCAGCCGCTTCTCCCCGCGCTCCTCACTTCACCGCCGCTCCTCCTCGTCATCACGCACGTCGCGGCCAGCGCTACGTCGCGGCCAGCGCAACGTCGCGGACGGCGCTACTTTCAGGGCACTACTTTTTTTTAAAAGTTATATTTTTAAATTTACGTTTTATTTTTATTTTTTATAGCCTATGTCCATCTGCACACCCTGACAATTACTAAAATGTATCGGGTGTGTTGATTGGTGATGTGGTTCCCGAGTTTACCTGGCTCAAAGGTGTGTGTTCTCTCTTTATAATAGTAGTATAGATGGTATGGATATGGATCAAGCTGCAGTTCACCTCGCCGTCCCTAGATGTCCCTGATGAGGCAAATGCAATAGCATTTAAAATATTATACATCAAGCTGCAGTTCACCTCGTCGTCCAAAGATGTCCCTGATGAGTAAAATTCAAAAACATTGAAACCCTTTCATGAATGCTAAAAATTATGCTAAGCTTATCCCATAATGCTTTGCAGGGCCTTTCAGTTGTATTTTTGCCCATAACTGTGCTTGGGGTGGTTCTAAGAGAATGGGACCTCCACTGAATTACTATTTAAAGGGATCAGGAATGTATAGAACCTGGGAAGAAAAAACAACACTCGTGACGGAATGCCCCCAGCGATTGTCACGCCCCCAGCACACACCCACAGCACAATGCAGACACGCCCACAAGGGACTACTTTGCTGGCACGGTTCTTTTACAATTTAAATGTATATGGTGGGCCTCTGCATAGCCTATGTCCTTCTGCTGCAACTGCCCTTTCCAACGCTGTATTGGGTGTTGTGATTGGTCCTGTGGTTCCCGAGTTTACCTGGCCAAAAGGTGCAAGTTCTCTCTTTATAATAGTAGTATAGATATGTATACATATATATATATATATATATATATATATATATATATATATATATATATATATATATATATATATATATACACACAAAACCACCTCCCCCGAAGACGAAAGTGAAGAGGCCACAACAGGGGAGCAAGTGGAAACACCTTTATTCCATGGCACAAGTTAAGGTAATTCTCCATCACCCGCTTTCGGCGAATGCATTTCGGCGTTTCTGTAGTATTCCTCAGCGCCAGGGTGTGTGTGAATCAGATGTCGGGTGGTTATCAAAGATAAAGGGGAAGATTTATGTCGGACTTGCGGCACTTTTGCGCCGCCGTTGCGTCACTTCTGTGACGCAGCGGCGGCGTAAACCCTGCGCCACGTTGCGACATACTTACATTGTGACGCATCTATGGAGATGCGTCACGGTGTAAGGCCCTGCGCCACATGAAACCTGCGTCAGGTTTCATGTGGGCGTTTCCACACGGGGGGCGTTCCGTGGGAGGAACGCCCCTGAAAAGTGACTCAGTGAAATCTACAAGATTTCACTGAGCCACTTTCCCAACACTGATGCCTCAAATCCCTGCACCTGCTTGAAGCAGGCGTAAGGTTTGACGCACCACGTTAGAGATAGGGCAAGATGGAATAGTGCTGGAGTTGCGTGCCGCACGCAACACAACTTCAGCACTGCGCCAACTTTACGCCCTAGATGCGACACGCATCTGTTTATTCCTGCGCCATGGTGCGCCGCATTGCAAATGCGGCGCATCATGGGTGGCGCAAGGATAAACTTGCGTGCCTTATCTTTCCTGGCGCATCTCTGCCGATTTGTAGAGATGCGTCAGGCAACATAAATCTGCCCAAAAGTATCTAGCCCCCTCCTGATTAGTAGTGCGCTGCTCCGCCCAAAAAAGGTAGATACCAATCGCATGTATCCCTAGCAGGTCGCTTCATGTGCTGCGCCTTCCAGTCCCAGCATGCAATGTTTTTATTCTTGTCTGGTGGATACTGTGCAGGGTGGATTGGCGCTACGTTGGTAAAGAACCCCCAAGTCCTGATGCCACTGGAATGCGATGTCTCCTTCAGTCCCCAACCGCTTCAACCTCCATATCCCGGGGATCCATTAGGCGGGGGCAAGGATGGCAATCATACCTCGCCCAATGTGAAGTCAAATGGCCTCAGCACCGCCCCATCTCTTCCGGGGCTAGTAGGTGGGCTCTGGTAATTCCTGCAACCCAGATCCAAAACGAAATTCCACTGAAGTAGAGACCAGTGAACCAGAGCCTGCTTTTAGAAACGGGGGCCTCTTGTGCGCGACACTGGATATGTATATATATATATATATATATATATATATATATATATATATATATATATATATATATATATATATATATATATATATATATATAATATATATATATATATATATATATATATATATATATATATATATATATATATATATATATATATATATATATATATATATATATATATATATATATATATATATATGTAAATATAAATACATGTGATCAAGGCTTTTGAGAGCCGAAACGCGTCATGGCTGACTGGTGTTGGGCAATAAAATAACATCACCAAGATTTTGGGTCTCGCTTCTTCCTTTTGCACGGCAAGATTGGTTGTGTTCGGACGATTACATACTGCATAAATATACTGTCTCAACCTTGAAAAAAAAAGTCTCCATATATATATATTGTGCTCCAAATTCTTCCCCACTTGCAAAAGAATTATCCACACTCGCAGGGTTGATTTCCAAAGGTTGTTTTATTTTACAACAACAGACAGACGCGTTCGCGTTTCGGCACACAGCCTTTCTCGATGTCAGTAGCCACTAGACATCGGCATGTATTTAAAACATTATCCCCGCAATAAAGGAAGGACTATAGCTTACTGACATTAACCAGCGCCATCTTGGAGTGATATATGTTGTCATAAATATGATCGATCTTATGTATGTTATTCATTTTCACATACACTTTATATACTTCATTACCCAAGTAAAATCAACTCTGTGAGATATAAGCAATTTATCATCATCCCACATGTAAAATTCTCATTTTTATATATTGAATTACTCGGTTTCAAAACAAAATTGAGCCGTGTATCGGCTATTATCCTCCCTTTGATGTTATTCAGGTCTGTGTTCAAACAAGTCAACCATTAACATACTATGTTTTCTGTATAATCATTTCTATACTTTTCTCTTATTTCATTTTTTCTCTTATCAAATTCATATTCATAGAGCCCACCAAGGCACATCTCTTGACTTGAAATAAAAATTCAAAATCACAAGTTAATCTCAAATCCAAAAAGATAACATCATTTCATCCAGATTTAGATCAAAACACTGTTTCTTATATACATATATACAAATATACATATATACAAATAGAGCTGTCACAGTCCCCGCATCTTTAGCAGTGTCATCATTGTGTTATTATCCAATACTTATGTTCCAGTGTGCACCATGAGGTCTTCCCCACTGTTCATACCCCAAGGGGTTTTGGTATGGAGGTCAATAATGTACCTCGATTCCAATCTTCGAAGTTTCTTTAATCGATCCCCCCCTCTGATATTATCAGGAACTAGGTCAAGTCCAAAACAGAGTAACTGATTCCGATCACTTTTATGTTTTCCGTAAAGTGTCTTGCGACCGGATATGCCTGGTCCACCTTGTCTATTGCCCTCATGTGTTCTAATATCCACATTTTAAATGGGTGCACTGTGCTACCTATGTAGCGCAACCCACAAGGGCAGACAAAACAGTACACCACATATGGTGTACTGCAAGTGATAAATTTCCTGATTTTCTTGAAAATACCGGTGTCTTGAATAGTATATGTAAGCGCTCTTTTGCTGTTACAACACGCTTTACATTTATTACAGGGGAAAAAACCTTTCATGTCCTTGAGGGTATCAGTCTTAGATGGTATCTTTTCTAGATGACTTCGTAACAATTGATCTCGGATGGACCTGGCCTTTTTAAATGTGACCAAAGGGAAATTGGGAACATCCCCACCTATGACATTATCCATTTTAAGGATATGCCAGTTTTTTCTCAGCATGTGTTTTAAATGATTTGCCTCTGCTGAATATGGGGTAATCAGTCGGAATTTACCTCCTTCTGCTTTCTTGTTCTTACTTTGACCCAATAAGATATCCCTTGTCATTGCTCGTACTTTACACAGTGTTTTGTTCAGGGTGACAGGATTATAACCCCTTACAATGAATCTTGCTACACTCTCGGATGCTTCCGTTTCAAAGTCTCAATCGCGTGTGCAATTCCTCCTGAGTCTATGTAACTCCCCATAGGGGATACTTTGCACTAGTTTGGGGGGTGGCTGCTCGTTGCATACAATATCGAATTGCCAGCCGTGGCTTTTCGATATAAAGAAGTCTCAATCTTGCCCCCAACAACTTGCACTCTCAGGTCCAAGTAGTCCACTGCCACTGGACTAATTGCCCCCGAAAAGTGCAAGTTGTGATCGTTGTCATTTAAGTTGGCAATGTAGTGACATGCAGTCTCCTCAGTCCCTTGCCAGATGATAAATAAATCATTACTATATCGATGCCATTTTATCACCGAGCCACTTGATATGTCATCCTTGTAGGTTCTGGGCACCTGCTCCTCCCACCAGCCAACGAACAAGTTTGCGTAGCTGGGAGCGAAGCAGGTGCCCATCGCCGTACCAGACACCTGTTTGTAGTATTCATCTTCAAAAAGGAAAATGTTGTTAGTTAAGCAAAAATGCAAAAACTCAATCAACATACAATTGTGTTGCGCATATCTTAAGTGTCTTTTCTTTAGATAGACAGTAACCGCCTCTATTCCCTTTGAATGTTCAATACAGGTGTAAAGACTCGTTATATCAAGCACAACAAGTAGGTAGTCAGATTGCCATTGAACATTTTGAATTTTATTAAAAAAATCCTTGGTGTCTTTCACATGGGAAGATAACTTAGTCACCAATGTTGCCAGAAAATAGTCAAGGAACTTTGAAAATAGTTCCGTCAGTCCCTGAACTGAAGAGACAATTGGTCTCCCAGGTGGATGCAAGTTGTCTTTATGTATTTTGGGAATGTGGTAAAATGTGGGGCAAGTAGGGTTGGAGTTGCGAAGATATAGATGTTCTTCATTCCCAAGCATTCCTTTATTATACCACTTATTTATAAGTTCATCATATGCTTGGATACTTTGTTGGTATACTTTAAAAGTGGTTTCTGATAACAACTGCCATCCTATAATTGCCTAATAGCCTCAAGGTGGTATTGTTCCCTTGTTTGCACCACCACATTCCCCCCTTTGTCCGAGGGTTTTATAATAATGGACTTGTCATTAGCCAGTGTGTTCAACACGGTTTTCTCATCTTGTGAAAGATTCCTTCCATTGATATGTGTCCTCTGTTTTTTACGGAACTGTAGGAGATCCTTCATCATTGCCTCTGCAAAGGTATCTAGGGCATCAAATGGCATCTGTGGGTTGAAGGTAGAGCACGGCTTGAATGGACTTTCTTCTCGATCCTGCTCTATCCCCACATTGATCGCACGTTGTACCACATCCTGGCTCATTACATCACCCATCATTACTTCAGTTCTTACATTCTCCAAAGCTTCTATGCCTGGGAGATCATTGACAACGAGATCATCAGTGACTGTTAGTCACGCCGTTGGCTTCTTGTTGTCCTTCAAATGAGTTCTAATTGCGCTTGCAGGTAGTCCAGAATGCCGCTGCCAGGTTTGTCCTAGATCTTCCTAAACGCACCTCAGCCACAGCGGCCAGAAAGCTGTTGCATTGGCTTCCTGTTGAGGACCGCATTCACTCCAAGACCCTATGTATGACATACAGGGCTTTAGCTAAAAACAGTCCCACTGGTGTAGGATCCATCCTGTCCCGCTACACTCCCTCTAGGGATCTGCGTTCCTCTGGCAGACTCCTCCTATTTCCCCCCCGTTTCAGGAGAGCGAAATGGGGTGGCAGGGCCTTCACCACCTAGGGCCCCAAGTGGTGGAATGCCCTCCCGCTGGAAATAAGATCCCTACCCACTCTTCAGGCATTCAGAAGGGCTCTGAAAACACATCTCTTTGCGCAGGCGTATCTGTAGTGGTGTATTGCTTACATTTATGATTTGTTTTGTTAGGCGCCTTGATGCCTTCGGGTTATTGTTTGCGCGGTATAAATTTTTATCCAATTCAATTCAATTCAAGTACTTATGTAGTTTCAGCTTTCTTACGAAACTAAAGAGATCAATCCTAGTCTGAGTGTATTCAAGATGGGAATCAGGGCAGAATGTCAATCCCAAACTCAGCACTTTGTGTTCCAAGTCAGTAAGTGGTCTTGTTGTTAAATTTACCACCGTGAGGCGTGAGATCAGTTGTTTCCACTATCTCCTGTTGGTTCTCCTGCGGTTGGTCCAGGTTGTGCTTTTGGGCTTTACTACCACCACCGAATCTTCTAGTCCTCCTACGCTTGTTTCTGGGGGCTTGTTTTTCCCCCCTCGTAGCCAGGATTGCCTGATGACTTGAAACTCGGTCTGAAAAGGGGTCTGCTTGTTAAACCCACTTGCGACGTGCATCGCTGGTTCATCACTGGATTCATTACCCGTCAAGTCAGATTCCGATGTCACAACTGTTTGTGCCTGCATTTTTGTTTGGAACTCAATTCTTTACGGGAAACGTCACATTTTTTTGCGTAAGTTAGCACTCTGCCCTGAGTATAATCTAGTTTGTCTCTTTGAAACTTCTCTTGCTGGCAAGATTTTATTTTCTGTTCATATTTTAACAATCTTGGTTTCATTTGTTCCATTGCTTCAGTAATTTTATTTCATCTTCCTCTTTGTGCAAATCTTCTTCCAGCTGCTTAATCTCCACTAGTGTCTTTTCGCGGTCGCTCCATGCGTACTTCACCAACAAGCCCAATGTTCCTTTGCAATAGTGGGCCGTGTGTTCCGCCCAGTCAGTCAATAGTTGGGGATGAGGGTTCTCATACGAGGGGACAGTATATACTCTTAATTCTCTTGGGACTCTATCCACCTCAATGTATCCCTGTAAGCTTGTAGCCTCCCACCATTTCCTGATCTCGTGTTCGTATAAACGCTCTAATTTCAACATTATGTCGTTGAATTTGGTCTTGGGTTGTTTCGGATCCGGCATGCTGGCTTGGACTCCACCCACATTGTGTTTTTTAAACATACCTTTGGCATCTTCATGCCTGGTTGATTCGCAGAACATGCTGTCGTCTATTGGCTGTTGTCTAGGACTCTTTGACTGTTTAAATCTCGCAACCTCTTATTGGTAATATCGCCCCTTACGTCGCGCTGCCACACATAACTGTCTTTTATTCTTCAGAACAAAAGGAGATTGTTAGCTCACCCGATCACGGTTCTCCCGATTCACTGCGCTTTTTATGACGTGCCGCTCGTCGTTCCCCGCAATTAGTTCCGCTTTATTCCTTCTCCTTGTGGTAGGCGCGGTGCAGCCGTTTTAACGCCAGTTCAGGACACAGATCCTTTTTCCACAGTCCTCGGTGCACTCTTCAACGGGTGCGGATAGCGGTCGTGGACGCAGCCAATTATTGTGCTCCAAATTCTTCCCCACTTGCAAAAGAATTATCCACACTCGCGGGGTTGATTTCCAAAGGTTGTTTTATTTTACAACAACAGACAGACGCGTTCGCGTTTCGGCACACAGCCTTTCTCGATGTTGATATATATATATGGAGAGTTTTTTTCCAAGGTTGAGACAGTTCCTAACGGTGATACAGAAAAGCCAAATCAAAGATGTTTGCTGTGAGATGCGGTTCATTCACTACTTTATATGGGTGGTGCTGTGTCATCGTTGGGTCATATATTTTTATTTACACTTGCATTCACATGGCCCTTTCTACATTTTTATTTGCCTCCTGGGGAGACCATTTTCTATGTGATTTTTTTTAAAGACGGTGAGGCAAGTTATCAACACTTTGTGGCAGATTTATTAAATCTTTGTGCTGGTGCAGTCATGGAAAATGACGCAAACCACTGCTTTATTATTTGGAAATTCCGAGCCTCATTTACAAAGAAATGACTCTGTGCCGCTAGCCATTTTGCTGCGCTGAGCTGCTTCATTTTAAAAGCACAAAGATGCCTCATTTTAACAACAATACAACACATTCATGTGCTTTCCCCTGCACTGGCGCACAATTAGATGACTTGCACCAGTCCAGGCACCCTTGCGTCATGTTGCAAGGGTCCCTGCTTTGTGGGGATGATTGTTTTTGTGCATGAAGGGGCAGCTTCCAACACAAACATACCCATTAATGGCGTTTTCCTCTTTCCTTGTACATATGGGTATGCACACAGCACCGCCGGTGCGTCAAAAGAACTGATGCACCCCCGGCCCAACAGCCTTGTAAATGAGGCCCTTCATTTGCACCAAAAAGTAGCCTTAAATGTAAAAACAATGGGGCATATTACCAAGGGTGGTAATAGGCAATTATTGCCGGTTTAGCAGCCGTTTTCGGCCGCTACCGGCGATAACTCTATCGCTCTATTAGCAAGCTGTCGCTAACTGATGTTAGCAACAGCTTTTAGGCGATAGCGAGCGATTTGGGGCCCGCTTTAAATGTGAGCGATATTTATCGCTAATGACATGCAAAGTGGGCGTACCCAACCTGTTAGTAACTGAAAGCAGTCGCTAACATCCCTATCGCCTATTAGCTAGGCAGGGGTAGCGATGGAAATATTCCCGCTATCGCCAAAAACCAATGCCTGCTCAGACCAGTTCTTAGCCATGTTATCCAATGGGAGGTGGATAGCATGGTTAAGAGCATTTCGTTGCTAATGCCTGAATATTGCTGTATTGTCAGCGATATTCACGCATTTCGCCGCTATCGCTGGATATTTTAGCACAATGTAGAAAAACGTTGCTAATAGCATGTTTTCTCCGCTAACATATCCAAGGATAGGCAAGGATAAGCCGAGTGCGTCACTTTTTTGGACTCACCGGCGGCGCAGAGTGCCTGCCCTTACTTACAAGGCCACATAAAGTCACCCTGCATGGCTTTTCATGGCATTGCAATTATGGCCTCCTCTCATGCGTTACTCTGCATGAAGGGGTGCTCCATGGGTGTCGCTGTGTTTGGTCCTATGAAACATCCATTGAACCTGACGCATTACCAGATTTACAATGTTTGGTAAACCTGGGAATGTGTGCGATTCCTACGCCTCCCCAGGGGAGGCACAACATGGAGAAATACCTTTATTTCTACGTGTTTTTCCTTTTTCGATGTGTGCTGTATTATGCAGCACACATTGAAAGAGGAAAACATCTCTCATGAAGGAAGGTGTCCCTTCCTGCACAAAAACAATCACCCCTACAACGCAGACACCCTTGCACCATAGCGCCGGGTTGGCGCTTGGCAGTCCATTGTGCCACAGTGCAGGGGAAGGCTTGCTGCAATGCTGTGCATCAAAATATTGTAAACCGGGCCCAAGTTAGAGCTTGGGTTTTATTTTTCCAAACTTTAGGTATATGTTGTGCCAAAGCAAAGTGACATATAACAGCTCAAAGTGTGGATACAATATTTAGGGTCAGATTTATGATTGAATTGTGTTGCCTTACATCAGGAAACGACAAAATAATCCATAAGACAGATTTACCAAGCAGTGCAAGGCCACCTTGTGCAGCCCTGCATGGCTAGGTAAATGTGAAGTAACACAAGGTAAGTTCCCTGTCATGGGGGGCATATTGACAAGAACTGACCCATCACCATAAGCAGCGCTGCGTCAGATTTTATGCACCTGCCGCACAGGCCCAAACGCCCGTACCGTGCAGTGTTGTTGTCAATAATGGCAGTTCATTCCGCATCAGTAATATTATCACTGATTTCACAGAACACGGCCTGAATGTTGTAATATGTGAGGACATAAGCAGTGCATGGCAAGGGCACAAGTTATAGTTTCCTAACAATAACTGTTGAATCGCAGTGTATTCTTTTGGTTTAAAATGGTATGTGACATTTTCACCTAACTATAATGTCGCTTTAACTTTTTAATTCTTTCAGTGAAATTATGTTTTAAAGTATATTTTATTATCATATCTTCTTATCCCAACTCCCCAGAGTACAATGGGGCATATTACCAAGCCTGGCAAAATGATATTATCGCCGCTTTAGCGGCGTTTTCGTCCGCTAAGCGGCGATAATATCATCGCCCTATTAGCAAGCTGTTGCTAACTGATGTTAGCGACAGCTTTTAGGCGATAGCGAGCGCTTTGGGCCCCACTTTGCATGTAAGCGATGTTTATCGCTAATGACATGCAAAGTGGGCGTACCCAACCTGCTACCGACTGAAAGCAGCCGCTAACGTTGCTATCGCCTATTAGCAAGGCAGGCGTAGCGATGGAAATATTCCCGCTATCGCCAAAAACTAACGCATGCTCAGATCAGTTCTTAGCCATGTTATCCAATGGGAGGTGGATAACATGGCTAAGAGCATTTCGTCGCTAATGTGTGAATATCGCTGTATTCTCAGCGATATTCACGCATTTCGCCTGATTTTTATCGCTTTTGAGATAAACCTTGCAAATAGCAAGTTATCTCAGCGATAAACCCGGTGATGCGCGGCGATAAAAATATTGCATCTAACCCTACTTAGCGATAAATATCGCTATTTGTTGGTAATATGCCCCAATGTCTTTAACTTTGCTTGGTAGGAATTGGTGGGCTGGCCCTGGTCTTAGGCCAGGCCCTGTCCCCAGACCCCTTCGGGCAGCTAACACCTCATCACAGGGTCACCTTTCAGTGTGCAGCAACCCACAGCAGAAATTCACCCCCTGCTTCCGCCCTTTTTTTTTACATTTTCCAATCTCGCAAGACTCTTGTGCGAGCCAACGCCACCCTATGTGCTCCTGTGGGACTGGCTCCTTCAGGACACCTGTGGTATTGCAGTAACCCAAAAATATTTTTGGGACATTTGGCCAGAAGGGCCTCTTCCCCAGTCGTAGTTCGCCTCCCTTGCCACCTTATACCTTATTTTCATTTTCAGGACATGGGGACCAAGTCACTGTGTCCGGAAATAGCAGCCGCATTTCTCTTTGTGTTGCGTTCAGCCAATCAGAGCGTAAGCTAAAGATGAAATAAATGCATTGGGGCAGATTTACAACTTCTGGGGAATCTCTGCTAGTCAGCAGGGATGTGCCAGAAGAGTTGTGACGCATATGCCCAGCTGTGTGCCACCACTGATGGGCCACATTTCCAACGTGGTGCACCGCGGCACACAGATGGGCAGATGCGTGTCGCATCCCAGAGGGGAAAAGGCGGCGCATTTTCTGGAGTCGCGTGCAAGCGCGACGCAACTCCAGCAAGGCTATGGGTACCCCTATTCCTAACATGCTGCATCAATCCTTACACCTGCTTCAAGCAGGCGCAGCGTTTGGACGCAACTTGGCCGAAAAAAGTGACTTCCTGAAATCTTGTAGATTTCACTCAGCCACTTTTCGGAGGCGTTCCAGCGCCGGAACGCCCCCCCCCCGTGCCGGAACGCCCAGATGTGGCGCTGTGCTTTACAACGTGATACATCTCTCTAGATGCGTCGCGTTGTAAATAGCCCGCAGCATGGCGCTGGCTTTGTGCCGCTGTTGCGTCACAAAAGTGATGCAGCGGTGGCGCAAATGTGGCGTCCGGGGCTTGTAAATCTGCCCCTTAGGGTTTATTTTTTGACATAGGTAAGACATACTTTTGACATTCTCAAGGTTGATGAAGAATAAATGGGTATATAAGTGTCTAAGGGCCTGATGTAGGAGCCCTAATACCGGTCGGAAACGGACGATTTCAGCCGTTTCCGACCGGTATTAGGGTTTTCTAATGTAGGAGCATGCTTTACAGAATCGGTATTTTACCGAATCTGTATTTACAGATTCGGTAAAGTTACCGAATCGGTAAATACAGACTCGGTAAAAATACCGATTCTGTAAAAGCACATGTAGGTAGCACATCTTTGAGTGCTGCAGGCCTTTCAGATTCGGTATTTTACCACCCAATCCAATTTGGTGGTAAAATACCGAATCCAGGTGTGCATGCACATCTGTGCAATGTGACACACAGACATGCCCTTAGGGCATGTCTGTGTGCCACATGGCACACAAGTCCGGAATTGGGGTGTCAGAGGGTGTCAAAGTGACACCCCCTGCACCCTTGCAGAAATCGGAATTTACCGAATCGGTAAATACCGAATCGGTAAATACCGATTCGGTATTCACCATTGATTCCTATGGGCTTCAAGGCCCATAGGAATCAATGGGGGATACCGATTCTGTATTTACCGAATCGGTAAATACCGAATCTTACAGATTCGGTATTTACCGATTCTGAAATACCTACACGTGCCCCCTTCTATTTTACCACTTCTTAAATACCGAATCGGTAAAATTCGGTATTTTAAAAGTGGTAAAATAGAATTACCTACATCTAGCCCTAAATGGAGGATTTTTTGTGTGTAAAATTGATTGTATAACGGACCAATAAAGTGTATCTTAGTGAATACATGGGTTAGTGAGTAATGTTTAAATATGTAAATATCTGTATCAGTCTCTCACTTTGTGTATAAGTGACTGCATTGGTTGGTGAGTAGCTACATGAGTGTCTATATGGGTTATTACTTGGTTTTTCGAGTATCAGTATGAGTGTCTGTATGGTTCAGTGGAGGGTATTACTTAGTGCATAGATGCATGAATGAGTGAGGGGCCGATTAGCAGAACTAACTTAAGACAAAATCCTAAACTTACTACTTTTGATATTCACAGAAGTTAGAATTTTGTCTTAAGTTTGTCTTAAGACAAACTTAAAACAGACTTAAGACAGACTTAAGACAAAATCCTAACTTAAGTCTGTCTTAAGTCTGTCTTAAGTTTGTCTTAAGACAAACTTAAGACAAAATCCTAAACTTACTACTTTTGATATTCACAGAAGTTAGGATTTTGTCTTAAGTTTGTCTTAAGACAAACTTAAGACAGACTTAAGTTAGGATTTTGTCTTAAGTCTGTCTTAAGTCTGTCTTAAGTCTGTCTTAAGTTTGTCTTAAGACAAACTTAAGACAAACCCTAACTTCTGTGAATACCAAAAGTAGTAAGTTTAGGATTTTGTCTTAAGTTAGTTCTGTGAATCGGGCCCCTAGTCACTGTTTGTATGTGTTGAAGACAGTATGTGTGCAGGACTGTATTGGTGGATGAGTGTGTGTATGGGTGTGTTAGTGAGGGTGGGCCCGATTCACAGAACTAACTTAAGACAAAATCCTAAACTTACTATTTTTGGTATTCACAGAAGGTAGGATTTTGTCTTAAGTTTGTCTTAATACAAACTTAAGACAGACCTAAGACAAAATCCTAACTTAAGTCTGTCTTAAGTCTGTCTTAAGTCAAACTTAAGACAAAATCCTAACTTCTGTGAATATCAAAAGTAGTAAGTTTGTGATTTTGTCTTAAGTTAGTTCTGTGAATCAGCCCCTGAATGACTGTCTCAATAGTGTCTTTATAAGTAACTACATATATTTTAAACTAGTATATGTGCATATTGGTATATATAAGAGAGTATATGTGAGAGTGAGAGATTGGAAGAGTTCCTGTATGAATACGTATATATGTTTCTATAAGTGATTGTTTAAAAGAGTAAGTATGTGTAAGTTTCTGTAGAAGTAAGTGTGGTGGTGTGTGTATAACTATATATGCATGTAAATGGATGTTTGATTCTTTGTTAGCATGCGTGACTATGTGTGTGAGTAACTCTATGGATGAGTGGCGGTGTGTAACAGGATGTATAGGTGTATGAGTACATATGATGAGTAAGTACATGTATGAGTGACTGTATAGGACTGTTGGTGAATGAGTGGATGTGTATGTAGATCTTGGAATTACTGAATAGGTGTGTTGTAAGTGGTATAGGTATGTCCATTGTTTAGAAAATGTTAGTTTCTATTTTTGAGTGTGTGTATCAAAGGTTATATTAGGGTGAGAGGAGGTCTGCCACTCTATCACAAGGATGATGTCATCAGTGATGTCATTTGAGATGTCATCAGTGATGTCATGAGTGATGTCACTGACCATGTCATGAGTTATGTTTTATATGACGTCATCAGCAGTGCATTGCGCGCGCGCAAGTTATAGTTAGCTGAACTAACTATAACAGGGACATTTCTAGGGTTTTGTACAAGTGAAATGTCCAGCTATCTATAACGCCCCTGAAACCTATGTTTTTTTCAGTGAATCTCAAAGGTTTTTTAAATGCTAATTTCTAACTATAATGTGACTGAAACCTATGTTTTTTAAGTGAATTTCAAAGGTTTTTTAAATGCTAGTTTCTAACTATGCCTACAGAGGTAGGACATGTGAAGAAAGAAGAAAAAACGTACAGAAAGAAAAAAAAGAAATGCAGAAAGAAGCAACAGAAGTCCTCAAAGATGAAGAAAAGAGCAGGAAGAAGGAAGACTTGCAGAAAGAACAAACAGAGGAGGAGAAATAAACCTTGTTGCAAAATCATCCTGTACCCTAAACTGTTACCAATGGGTACTGGTGGTAACTGAGTCTGACTAACCAGTCCTAGAACCAGTACTATGCTACAAGACACTTGGAATAGAGTGAAAACACCTACATACACTAGGGAACACTATGCGTTGCGGTACCCCTGTGATTACCATGGCCTCCTCTGTAAGATCCTAGTACATAATAGGGCAGGGGGATTAAAACGACCTCTTAAAACGCACCACAGAGCGTGTTTTTGGACACTGGTGAAGGGAGGGGGGGCCTGAAGTGACAGGTGTGCAAACACACCCTGTGGCCGTTTTAATTTGGAGGATGAAGTCCCCTTGAATCCTGAGAGTCCCTAGGGTCAAACTAGCCTACTAGGTTCCTCCAGTAAGCGCTGTTGCAGAGAGGTATAAAAAGGGGCATGGCCTGGACCACCTCTGTGCAACGCAGGGCAGTGGCGCTTACTGGAAGCACCTGGTGGGCTAGT
Source organism: Lissotriton vulgaris (assembly GCF_964263255.1). Lineage (NCBI taxonomy): Eukaryota > Metazoa > Chordata > Amphibia > Caudata > Salamandridae > Lissotriton > Lissotriton vulgaris. Next base: position 279,872,286 of record NC_141685.1, on the reverse strand, counting down.
TGGCCCCCAGGTGCCCTCAGGATTCAAGGGGAATTATTTCCCCAACTTAAAACACACCACAGGGCGTGTTTGCACACGTCACCTCAGGCCCTGTCCCCTCCCTTCACCACTGTGTAAACGCTCCCTGTGGCCGTTTTAAGTAGGGAAATTAAGGGGCATATTACCAAGGCGGGCGATAAGAGATTATCGCCGCTTTAGCGGCCGTTTTCGGCCGCTAAGCGGCGATAATACTATCGCCCTATTAGTAAGCTGTCGCTAACAGCAGTTAGCGACAGCTTGTAGGCGATAGCGAGCGGTTTGGGGCCCGCTTTGCATGTCAGCGATATTTATCGCTAATAACATGCAAAGTGGGCGTACCCAACCTGTTAGCGACTGAAAGCAGTCGCTAACATCGCTATCGCCTATTACCAACACAGGCGAGCGCGAATATCTCCAAAAACTAACACCTGCTCAGACCAGTTTTTAACCATTATATCCAATGGGAGGTGGATATAATGGCTAAGACCCTGTTAGCGATAATGCGTGAATATCGCTGTATTCTAGGCCATATTCACAGATTTTGCTGCTATCGCCGGGAATTTTATCGCTTTTGACATAAACGTTGCTAATAGCACGTTATCTCAGCGATAAAATCCTGTGATGCGCGGCGATAAATAAATTGCCCCTAACCCTACTTAGCGATAAATATCGCTATTTGTTGATAATATGCTCCTGCATTTCTCAAGAACAATGGTTTGAGCAGATACCTTGGATTCTCTTTTGACTGAAGTTAAATTCAAAATTGTTAATGGTTGGAGCATGCTTAACAAAAAAAATCTTTCTGACAATTTAAGACCGTTTTGGGAAGTTAGGGATGAACTTATTGTCAATGACCATTTTGTTTTAAGGGGTGATAAGGTGATCCCTCCTATATGTTTAAGAGAACACATTATTCAAGTATCACATGAAGATCATCCTGGTATCACTCATACTAAGTCAAGAGTTAAAAATCTTTATTGGTGGCCTGGAGTTGATAGTTGTGTTGAGAAAAGTGTCAGATCATGTATTAGTTGTGAAACTTCAGATAAGTCAAAGAAAACATTCAATCCTCCCTTAGGTGTAGTTCGTTCTCCGAATTTACCTTGGAAAGAAATTGCATTGGACATAATGGGTCCACTAAACCTCCCTTAGGTGTAGTTCGTTCTTCAAATTTACCTTGGGAATAAATTGCATTGGACATAATTGGTCCACTCACCTGGATTGATGGTACAAGTAAATACATTCTTGTTTTGGTTGATTTATTTTCAAAATGGGTTGAGCTCAGTATTGTTGATAAAATCGACACAAAATCGGTTATCACATTTTTAGAATCAATTTTTTTACAAGAAGGATTTCCTGCTTCTATACTTACTGACAACGGAGTACAATTTAAATCTAAAGAAATGTTGAATATTCTTTCTGTCAATGGAATTAAACAAAATGTTACTCCCTTATATCATCCTTCCTGCAATAGCGTTGTGGAAAGGTTAAATAGAGTTATTAAAGATACCTTGCAGTTATGCAGGAATTCCAAACTATCTTAAGATGATGAACTAAAGAAAATGTGATGGTCTTAGAGAGTTACCCATCATCCTTCTTTAGGAAAAAGTCCCTTTTAACTTATGCAATGTAGAGTTCCTTTCTCTACAACCAATCCTGGATGGATGAAGCGAAATGGAATGTTTTTTTCGAATCTTGATGATGTTAAAAGTACATTGAATAGTTCTCAAGAAAAAAAACAGATTGTCTTATGATGCCAAACATGGTACCCGTTGTAGGAAGGTGGATATCTGACTATGGTTGCCCCCAACTTTTTGCCCGGTGTTTAGCTGGTTTTTCGACTTAGTTGACCTGGGGCCCTGCTATTCAGGACCCCAGGCCCACTGCTCTCTCTGTAAAATGGATTCCGTGTACTCTAGGTACATATCTAATTGGATACTGAGTCACCTTATCAGTCCCTGTACAGTGTACCCCAGGTACCCAGGGTATAGGTGCACTCAGGGCCTACCAGGGGCTGCATCATGTATTATGCCACCCCTGGCTGGCCATCCAAATCTGACACAACTGGCTGATCAATCAGCTGGGGCAAGGTGGTGTAATCAACCTTTGCTTTAGATATAGTATCCCTATATCTAACCCTAAAATGGACCATATCCTCCTATCAGTCACTCCTATGGCAAGCCTTATCAATCCTGAAGGCAGAGCACTTGGAATTATTTGAGATGGTGCTCTAGCATGAGCTGAGCCTGTCTGCAGCTTTCGGAACCAGGTCCTTTAGCTGTTTCCATGATAACGCTATACCATATACTCTTAAGTGTATTATAATCCTCGCGGTTATTGCCAACTTTGGTATAGCATTATCAAAACATGTCGAGTAAGGTGTCATACGAATTGGAATACTACCCCCTCGCCAATTCTGGCGACGGGGGTAGCATTCCACCCTTCTAGAGGGACACGACATGTATGTAACTGTGAACCCCGGTAAAAGGTAACTCGAGCCTCAGCATCACAAAATGGATGCTGAAACCACAGACACAAGTCTGACCTCCTGCTGATGGGAGTCCTTCCAGTGAGGGAGGCTTGGACAAATGGTTTCCTGCCTTGGGAGGTGCTAGCACCACCCCAGACAGGATTTTGTGTATTAGGTTGGACAGGGCTGAAAGGAATGAGACATGCCTGGGGCACACAAGGTGTCCCTGTGCATACACCGGTCTAAACCAGTTCCTGGGGCACTCCAGCCCCAGCTCTGTCGCAAGACCGGACAAAGGATGGGGGGTGTAACCACCCCCTTCCTGGTCCCACCCAGAGGAGGGACCTAGTCGTAGTACAGCCCCCTTTAGCCGGATAAAGGTAGGAGCTGGTCCCATTCCAAATTAGATTATCCTGAACAACTTTACAAGAAGAAACTCCGGACTTCTACGTTCTGCTTCCCAGAAGACTGAAGAAATCTCCCTTGTGGGCAAGGAGTGTCCACCCTGCACAAGCAGGCACCATCAGCGTCCAGCGGCTTCCCTTTGTCATCTTTCTTCAAGGATCCAGACTTCAGAGCCCGACGAGACCCGGATTCCCAGACCTCTCCGACCTCTACCTACATCTGCAGCACAGCTGAGATCCGTGGGTGCGACGAGACACGTGGGACCGGCCATCTTGAAAGAAGCAGCACTTCGCTCCAGCACGACTTCTGAGGTAACCTCGTCCAAGTGCTTTGGGGACTGATAAGCCCCGACCCGAGCAGCTCCTGCACCGAAGACCAGCCCTCCAGTATCCACGAGATCTGCGTGGGGCCCTTCTGCCTGTTTGCTGCTTGATGCGTTGTCTGGTCACTTTCCGGCTGGCTAGTGACCTCCTAGACGACGAACTCCAAAATCTTCACTGCTGGTCTGGTTGCTCCAGACTGGCCCTTGCTCCCTTCAAAAAAAGGAGCACCCCGGACCCTCCTGGTCCACTCCAGACGTCGTTTCCACTCACCGTGTGGGTTGCCTTGGCCAAGCCCTGTTGACTCTGAATCCAAAGCCGACACCGCCGACAGCGAGAGCCTGCGTGGGACAGCTCGTGCCTCCATCCTGGTCATCAAAGACACGACCTGGTCCACGTGGCTGCAGAGACAAGCGTCCACCCAAACCTGATCGCGACGACTACATCTGGTTCCACTCCTGGTTCCACTCCAGTCACTGGCTAGTGACTTTGAACATTGTCCCCTCTGCTTTCAGGTTCTTCCCTTCACTGATCCACCCTTGGATCACACCGGACATCTTCCTCCTGATTGCCTGCAGCATCTTTTCTTCCAGGCTCCATAGATTTCAGCGCCGGAACCCGACACGACTTGGCACCTACGCTCCCGCAGCCTGTCGGTGAGGTAGCTCGAGCATTTCGGTGCTCAAGGGTAGCTTGACTCTCCTAGTGTCCTGTTCCACAGTCGTTTTTGTCTTACCTAGTCAGGATTGTCCGTACTCGCCTTTTTCTTGAACTGTACTGTTCCTAGACACTGTTACGCATCTCGCGTGTGAGTTCACACTCTGCACACGCGTTCCGTGGGCCTCCTATTACCTACCTAGAGTTAGTGTAGCATGGTTCCAGCGATCCTACAGCTTCTGGGCAGCTCCATTCCTTTTATCGACTTTCACATTCCACTTACTTAGTATATGGTTTGTCGTGCCCCTAGGGCACCATTGTAATTTGTGCAACTTAAACATATTTTTCCCAAGAGATTGTCATGTGCTTAGCCCTCTGATCTCATAAAGAGTTCAGAGGTGTATGTTAGTTAATAAATATCTTGTTTATTTTCATAACAACCTGTGTGGTGTCCTTTCATTTGGTATTCAAGGGGTTATATGTGGTAAAACAGCTGGCTTCACATGCCAAAAGAGTTTAGCCTAAGACTGCTTTGTCCATGCTACCATTAGGATAGCTGGTCTATAAGGTTGACTTACAACCAATCACCATAAGGGTTGTTTGGACTGATACAAGGTGATCACTAGAACTAGTGAGAATCATATATCAGGCCAACTTCTCACATTGGTGTGCAGTAGTTGGGATTTGAGCTTGCTGTTGTTTTTACCAAATATAATCTTGAGATATCATTTGAAAGATCACATAAGGTACCATAGGTACATATAACAAGCTTAGAAATACTCTGAGTTCTACTGAACCAGCTGTTGTAGTAGAAAGGGAGTAGCACACCCTGACTACAACTCTTAGCAAGGGATCAGTGGGAAAACCCATAGTGTAGGTAAGTGCACCACTTACACCTCACTAGAAAAGCATGTCTATCACAGGAGAGAACACAGTGGCTCCCCTTGGTGATATTGACCCTCCACAGGTCATGTCAAGTTATGCAGCCCTTTGCTTCCAGGAGATGAGACAATTGTGTACCTCCAGGAAACTAAAACAGGGTTCTAACCCTACAATTCCTTTTCTGATAGGTCTCTTAGAGACATTTGATGCCAGAAGGGCTTCTAATCCAGGCCCATCTGACCCTACAGAGGGAACCATACCCCCAGTAGAGGAGGACTCTAATCTCCCTGAAACTGATGAAGTAGAGGAATATGGAGACTCATCTGATGGAGAGGTAAACCATGGTCAGGGAGGAGTCAGCAGACTTAGCAGGGCCAACTTAAGCATACATGAGAATGGAACTGGGGCAGCCCCAGGCCCATCCTCAGGCAGGCTTAACCTTGGGAATAGACGAGTTAGGTCTCACTCCAGAGGCTCTAACAGATCTATTCACACCCATGTCTCTCAGGCATCTTCACAGAGAGGGATGACATCCCCCAGAGAAGAGAGCATGAAGCTAAGATGAGGGAAGTCAATCTGAGGATTGAGAGGGAAGAACTTGCCCTTGCCAAAGAAAGACTTGCCTTTGCCAGAGAGCAGAAATTGAGTGGGGCAGACCCCACTGGTGGCAGCATTATCCCTAGAGATGAGACAGGAGTTTTGATACTAGACACCTGAGTAAAATAGTGCCCCCGTTTAAGCAAGGGAATGACATCCACAAATGGATGACTGCTCTGGAGAGGGCCTGCACTGTCCAGTGCATCCCCCAGAGTCAGTGGGCAGCTATATAGTGGCTCTCCTTTGAAGGTAAAGGTAGAGATAAGCTCCTCACTACTAGAGCTGCGGATGCTAACAATTACCAAGTCCTGAAGAATACACTGATTGATGGGTTTGGCTTAACAACTGAACAGTACAGGTTGATGTTCAGAGACGCCCAGAAAACTCAGTCTCAGGATTGGACTGACTTGTTGATTGTGCCACTAAGGCTTTGGAAGGCTGGCTACTGGGAAGTAAGGTTACTGATTACACAGGATTGTCTAATCTAATTATGAGAGAGCAAGGCTTAAATAATTGTCAGAACCAGTTATTACACCAGCACCTGGTAGACTCTGATCTGACCTCTCCACAAGAATTGGGTGAGAGGGCAGACAAATGGGTCAGAACCAGGATTAGGCCTAAGAACCAAGGTGGTGACCAAAAGAAGGAATCAACCAAGCCTCAAGAGAAGGGTGAGAATAAATCTACAGATCAAACCGCAGGGCCCCGAAAATCCCCAGAAGGGGGTGGGTCCCAGAATCCTTCCAATACCCAGAAGAAACCTTATTGCCATACCTGCAAACAGGTAGGCCATTGGAAAACTGACAGCAGTTGCGCAAGGGCCAACAACAATAAGGAGAATATACCCCCAAGTAACACTTCCAAGCCTCCTGTTACTACTAGTAGTAATCCCCCAGGTGGTGGGAGTGCCCCCAAGAATTTGGGTGGATTTACTTTGGGAGTTCCTGGGGACTCTGGCCTAACCAGTTCCCCTGACTTAGATACTCTTGTCTTGTCTGTGAGACTGGCATGGGGTTTGCCAACTTCACAGCTTGTCCCAACACTTTGGACAAGTACAGACAGGAGCCCCTCATCAATGGTCTGAAAGTTGAGGCCTATAGAGATACAGGGGCTAGCATCACCATGGTGACTGAGAGCCTAGTCCCCTCAAGGCAACTTATACCTGGAGCCATATACCAGGTGACCAACATTGATGGAGTGCAGAGAGATCATCCCATGGCAGTGGTCAATCTCTGCTGGGGAGGTGTCACTGACTCCAAGAGAGTGGCAGTGTCATCAAACTTGCCTGTATATTGCCTACCGGGGAATGATTTAGAGATCTCAGCATGGGCTGAGGTAGAGCAAGAAATCCATTTTAAAATGGTACACCTCCATGGTAAGGTTAGTGGGGCAGTGATGGCCACAGCCCCAGTCCAAGATGTCCTCCCTGAACAGGATAGGAGGGCTGTGCCAGTCTCAGCCCAATCTCAGACCGATTCCTTCCCTGAAAAGGTTAGCAGGGCTGTGATGGTAACCGCCCATACCCAAACTGAGTCCCTTCCTGAAAAGGTTGGTAGAGTTGTGATGGCCACAGCTCAAACTCAGACAGATGATAGTGTTGTGAAGCCTGAAACTATGGATCACTCCACTCAGAGAGCACTGAGGAGGAAGATAAATCTCCCTCCCACCAGACTTTAGGAAAGGATCAGCCTCCTCAGGGAACTGATCTTACCCCTTGTGAAGAAACTGCCCCAGAGATAGTCAGGCCTAGCCTGGCAGAACCCCTGATGTCAGTGGACCCTTCCAAGGTGGGACCCAGTCTGGAGCAGGTAACCTGCCCCTCTCTACCCTGCCTCAGTCAGCCCAGGGCTGTAGAGGTCAGGGAGGCCAGTGGTGGACCCCAAAGGGCCCCCTGTCCAAAAGAACTCCCCAATCAGCAGATTTTACTTTGCGTGAAAGGGTTGTTCCATGGGTGTTGCTGTGGGTGTTCCCACGCAACACCCATGGAACCAGACACATTTCCAGATTTACGAGGAATTGTAAATCTGGAAAAAATGTGTGTGAATGCTTTGCCTCGCATGGGGAGGCGTAGGGAGGCGCAACGAGGAGAGATGTATTAATTTCTTCAAGTTTTCTTTTCCTCTTTCCATGTGTGCTGCATTCTGCAGCACACATTAAAAGATGAAATCACCCTCTACTGATTGTTTTATGTATAGGAAGGGTTCACTTAATGCACATAAACAATCATTGAAACAATTAAGCTTTTTTACTTCTATGTGTACTAATGCAGCACATATAGAAGTTGTAAAACAGCATTTCAGATTGTTTTTGTGCAGGAAGGGAACCCTTCCTGCTCAAAAACAATCTCCCCACCACGCAGGCATCCTTGCACCATGGTGCAAGGGTGTCTGCGCCGGCGCATGGAAGCAGTTTGTGCCTCAGCACAGGGAGAAGCACAGAGATGCAATATTGTTGTAAATATGTCGTATCCCTGTGCCTTGAAAGTGACTCCGTGCGACGCAGCCAAATGGCATGTGTTCCACACTGAGTCACTTTCTTGTAAATCTGCCCCAAAGTCCCTAAGCAGAAAGCGCAGAAGCAAACAATTCTGCCGCAATACTCCAGGCCCCACAAAGTACATAAGAAGATACAACAGATGATCCTAGGGCACAAGCGCCATAGGATAGACCTGAACAAACATAACAGAGGCACGTTATAATTGTTTTTGTGTGCAGATTTTATATACTCGACCCTAAGGTATTGGAGCGCTTTACATGAGCCCCCCCATGGAAAAACCCACATGAAACCTGCGCAGGCTTTACAACGTGGCACATCTTGTAATAACCCCGCACTATGGTGCATCTTTTGCGCCATCGCTGCGTCATTACGCATGGTGCATCTTTTGCGACGTCGCTGCGTCATGACGCAACGGCGGCGTAAAAGAGGCGCAAAGGGCTTGTATATCTGCCCCTACGTGATTTGTGGATGGGCTCAGTACGAAAAAAGAAGCTGGATAAACTTTCCCTTTAACCAGACCCATGTGGACGAGCCCATAACGACGCGGAGTAAACGTATTAATGCGACTATATTAAAATCTATTTTTAACAAGTCAATTGGCACCCTGCAGTGCAAAACATCTACAAATATTACTCTCAATATTTATAAGCAGCTTCATCACTTTCACACGAAGTGCAGTGACGGAATTCTACAAATGAGAGAAAAACACAACCATTTTGACAAAAAAAAATTGTCGAAGAAGGGTACAAACTCAATTTATATCACACTGATATTATGGTCTTTTAATTGCACCTTATTAAAAAAATCCATACACATAATAAATGAAGGTATCAATAATAAGATATGATTTATTCTTAAAGAATGTATGTATTCAGATGACAATTAAACGTTCTTTCTTCGCAAAGGATTCTGGTCATGCAAATTTCTAAGAGGATTGTGGTTCCTGCCGACGTAATTTCCTGCACAGATATCCTTATAAGGGAACTTTGTTTGATTGGCTGCATAAATGGCGGCCCTTCTCTTTTCGAATTGTTTTGTTACTTGGCTCTGCAGAAAGGATTCATGTCTGTTCCGAGTGTCCAGTGCGTTATACGCGCAATCTCTCTCACCTGTTGACAAATATGTCAATTTATTTGTGCCTTCTGGCTTCGAGGGTGGTGCGACCCTATCACGAACCTCAAGTTTCCAAACTACAGTTAAATATATATTCTCATCATAATTAAAATCGTCATGAATGTGGATGATTTCTTCATCTACTCCTTTGTTTGGAAAATGAGCACAACAGGCTGTAGACTTGTGTTAGAAGCGTGAGGGTGCAGTACCTCAGCTCGTTACTAGATGTCCCTGTAGTCAGCTGCAAAATGTACAGCCCGCAGCGTGAGGTCACTGTGGAGTCATACAAGGTTTTCTATTTCAATTTATTTTATTTGTTTGATTAATTAAAATCTTACAAAAGTTCCAAGATTGTGATCAAATATAAAAGATTAAAAGCACATATATGATTGATACCATATCTTAAATATGCTAACTCATACTTAATAATATGCAGTACACAAAAGAGCAGATTTACAATAACTAGCTTATCCCTGCATATCAGCAGGGATGCGCCAGTTATTGTGCGCCATGCCTCTGCCACCATGGATGGGGCGCATTTACAATGCGGCGCACCATGGGGCAATATCGGTACAATGCTTCGCATCTGCAGTCCTGTCAAGTATCACGCAACAGGTGTGACACTCACGCATTTCAGTGCGGTGTTCCACAACACCGCACTGAAATGCATTATCACGCATTTTGCCGACTCATAAACTCGAGCCACCAGAGGCGCCTGTGCACGGCTCCTGCTGCTCCGAGTCCAAGAGACGTGCTGTTGCCAGTGCCAGCAGCTGCTCTCGTTCATAAATAGTTCATCTGTTATGTTGTAATGGCTGATCTCAGCTTGTGGGCTGAGTGAGAGTGCGGTAGCGCTAGGCGGCTACAATGTAACAATGCTGGCTCCAGGCTGGCCGCGGCGCTGTAATTTCCTGCCGCGCCACGGCTGATGTTTGACACAGGACACAGTTGTAATTAATTAGGGGGGCGGGGCCACCTTCTCAGCACGATGCTGGCTGACACAGTTAGGCACTCGGACCACGGGCGCCAAGGTATATCCTCGCCCGTCGCGGCATTTACACTGTACTTCAGGACTTGACTTGGACAACAGATGAGGTGCACAGCCACACGTAGCGCGGGTTGGGCGGACTGCAGACAGTGATGTTAGCTGCCTCACATTCCGCGTTTAGAGAGGGCCGGCCGCGGGCCCTAATTATGCAAGAATCTGCCGCAACCGAACACACAACGTGGCCGGAGAGGGGTGCTGCACTACAGTCTAGCAGCCATATGAATGACGGGGCCAGAGCGAACTTTAGCACCTCAGATCTGTCCTGTCCTGCAATCAGGTCGCCTCGCCACGCTAGGACAGGACAGGCCCAGGTCAGGATCTAAATAATAAAGGCAATGCCGCCCGTCAGCAATTTTATTTCCGAGCAGCCGGGGCCAGCCAACTCGAGGGCACTGGTGAAAGACAGGGCCTAGCCCTGCTGCATCATGCAGTCACAAGAGATCGCGGTCCGGTGAGAGGGCCCGTCCTCACTGGCATAGAGAGTCACGCCGGCCGGCGCAGTAAGCATGGGGCAGAGTAAGAACAGAACAAGCCGAGAGGATTTATTCATTCCCCCCCTACCCCAAGGTTGGTGTGAGTGGCAGATTCTCTCTATGGAAGGGTCGTGCACGGACAAAGGATCGATGAGAGACGCAGCTTACTTTTGCTTGTCTCTAACTCTGCAGAGGCGCATACTTACCAATGCAATAATTGCTTATTGGATGAAGGCTTTCTTATGCCAAAGAAACTAGCGCCACAATTACTTTTAGTAGATGTTCCCGCCTTCCTGGGCCTTGTCAGGTCCTCATTCGATTGTACAGTCTGACAGGATGTTTCATTTCGTGCCTGCCAGCCGGGCCCCAAGGCACCCAGGAATTAATTGCTGTTCCTCTGCGCGCCCCGATGCATGGCCCAGAGTGAAAGGAGGAAGCCGGTGACAATCGATCACCTGTTCACCTCCTCATGACCTGGGCACATACTGTTGCTGTCTGTGCCCTGCCCAGCCAGTCAGAGCCCAACTAGTGCCCCGGGCCGAACTCACCATGCAACCGTGATTCTCATAGTGAGAGCAGGTGGCACAGGTTAAGACTGCAACACGGCTGGCTGACTTTTAGGAAGAGACAGGCTAACGATCTCCGCTGTGACACTCAGGCAGCTCCTCTCAGTGGATCATTCTGACTATCAGGAGACCACACCAGGTAAGTCAGATATTCATTTAATAATTCGCTGATGAAACTCAAAATGTTTTTTAGGAGAATGGGGAGGGGGCCTCCAGCACAGCATAGCGCTTTCTAGTTGTCTGTTTGTGCTGTAAATGCAGGCCATCTCTGAGTTTTGTCTGTACTAATAAATCATCAAACTGCTGGTTTAGTTAAAGGTTTAATTATCCTTACTTGACAGTGGCACTACAAGCAGCAGCCTTTATTTTCCCAGCACTGTGAGACTTGCTTAGTCAGAGTTAAGGCAGATGATTAATATCCCCGCTAGAGAACTGTCAGAGTTTGTCTCATGGCTGTTTTCACTCACTATTAAGTAGAGCAGAGAGTTTATATGCATACTGCAAAGAAAGTCTAACAGCATATTGTATTGTAATGAACTGTATTATATGTAGAGAGCTCAGTGGGTTGCTGCTTTTGTCAAAGAGAACCCTTTGATTTTTGTGGTTCAGCCGCACCTGAAGCTGAGGTTGGGGTGGAGGTTGCTGATTATTTAGAAAAAATTATAATTGCTTTAAAAGCACCTGCTACGGAGTTCGCATTTCTTATTGCTGAACTCAGTGTGATTTCTGAAATGTGTCTGTTTTCATGGACTTCATTGCATAATTCGGCCACAAGAAGTGTAGCTCTAAGTGTCATTCATTTAGTTGTTTAATGTCTTTTGTAAATCCACCAAATCTATGAAAATGTCACACATAAGCAATCTGAAACATTAGCAGCTTTGCTCAAATAAATGTAATTTCTGACATTTATATGATTCCCTCGCCTTTTACTGCTTGATTTTGCTAGCGAGAAAGTGTCACTCATAGTCGTAGAAATGTCACTCATAATTACACTGAAATTATGAAAATGTCACTCATAGCAATCTGAAACCTTGGCAGCTATGTAACCGCGGTTAGCGCTGCTTTTTTTATCACTAACAGGGTTAGCGAAATCCTTGATAATAGGAGAAATGTTGCTTAACAACATTTCTCCCATCATTTTTCTCTGGAACTGCCCCCTTTGCATCTCATTAGAGATGCAAGGGGAAGCGTACAGAAAAAGGGTGCTAACATGCGAATTTGCGTGTTAGCACCCTGTTGCTGATAGGGAGATAATTTTATCTCCGCTTTCTTGGCTTTTAAAGCCAAAAAAGCGGAGATAAATCCCTTGATAATATGCCCCATAGAGGCATAAAGTAAACCCTCATCAGAATACAGAGAAATGACATCTGTTCTTTTAGATAGTTGTCCTGAACCCTCCTGGTAGAAACATAATAAAGTTGGACAGACTGATGAGAGCAGTTAGTTGTTCGGCAGAAAAAGAGCTCCTCAGACATGTGCGCGAGACAACTTTATCGTCATTCTGTCAAGGCCGACATTTTACCCCAATCTGTCATGGCCGCTTGTTAGCAAAATATCTTCCCGGTTTTAAGTCTTTCAACCCGATCCAGCATGGACGCCACGCCTCTCATTCCAGTGACGTCCAAACCAATGGCGAGCCATTCTAAACGAGTGAGGTGTTTGGTTTGTCGGATCTCAAGCAGGGCGTGGCCGCAGTACTAATATTTGCATATATTCTGTGCAATGCCATGGACTTCTTTTCTTTTTTTTTTCTTTGTTAAATTGTCAATAATAACTTATTTTAGTACCCTCAGATCTTTTACTCCTTTCCATTTCAATCAACAATTAATATATTAAAACCGACCTATTAAAAGTAGGTACTTCTTAGCCCTACCAAGTGAAAGTGCACATTTACATTCAGAATAGCTCTTTACTATTAGTCTAGAAGGTTTCTTATAAAGAGAAGCCGCCACACCATGGTAAATATAAGATATGAAGAATTTATAATCTAATTTAGAAGAGTTGGATCATTGAAAAATGATACTGTGTTACTTGGATCCTGATTCATACTCGCTTTAATATGAAGTAGGTATTAATGTCATGGTCAATGTATGGATATCTCTTACTATGCTACTTAATGGTGGGTGTTGCCAGCAGATTTTATAGAAACGAGTACAGTGAGCTCGTTGTTGATTGCCGAAAATTACCCAATTAATTTTAGCTTGTTTTGATAACTGGATTTTTTAATTCCAGGTTACCTCCGTTCTTGATCTGCTGCTAAATAGAATGCTTTGCGAGAAGTTGTCCCTCCAGCGATAAATACATGATTGCAACGAGCTAAAAGTTCAACAAAACAGACTTGCACAGTGTTAAGTAGCGGGCCGAGGCCGAGTAACAATTTACTAAATATCTCTGGAGGAGCAGGAAGAGGTGCAGTACCACTGGCAGTCCCCAGAGGTCCCTGTAGAGTCTGAATAGGGCTGCACGGACACAGTACCGCAGGCTGTCCCCAGAGGTCCCTGTAGAGCTCTACAGGGACCTCTGGGGACTGCCAGTGGTACTGCACCTCTTCCTGCTCCTCCAGAGATATTTAGTAAATTGTTACTCGGCCTCGGCCTTCCCTCGCGGAATCCATATTTCGCACCTCGACTGTGATGTCACTAGTGTCAGTGTCTCTTTAGCCAGTGGGCCCAGGGCCCGCTACTTAACACTGTGCAAGTCTGTTTTGTTGAACTTTTAGCTCGTTGCAATCATTGATTTACCGCTGGAGGGACAACTTCTCGCAAAGCATTCTATTTAGCAGCAAATCTAGAACGGAGGTAACCTGGAATTAAAAAACCCAGTTAACAAAACAAGCTAAAATTAATTGGGCACTTTTCGGCAATCAACAACGAACCTCACTGTACTCTTTTATATAATATCTGCTGGCAACACCCACCTTTGAGTAGCATAGTGAGACAAATCCTTAAATGGACCGTGACGTTATTTCCCACTTCTTATTTAAACAAGTTTCATATCAAATTCCTATAATCATTTCTCAGTGTTACAACAGTTATCGATTAGAACGGAGTGCTTTCATCATATCTTTCATTTACAATGATGTGGCGGCTTCTCTTTATCAGAAACCTTCTAGACAAATAGTAAAGAGCTATTCTAAATAGGGTAAGTGCAATTTCACGTGGTAGCACTAAAAATACCTACTTTTAATAGGTCCCCTTTAATATATTAATTGTTGATTGAAATGGAAAGAAGTAAAAGATATGAGGGTACTAAAATAAGTTATTATTGACAATTTAACAAGGAAAAATAAAGAAAATAAGTCCATGGCATTGCACAGAAAATATGCAAATATTAGTACCTCGGCCACGCCCTGCTTGAGATCCGACAAACCAAACACCTCACTGGTTTAGAATGGCTCGCCATTGGTTTGGACGTCACTGGAATGAGAAGCATGGCGTCCATGCTGGATCGGGTTGAAAGACTTAAAACCGGGAAGATATTTTGCTAGCAAGCGGCCATGACAGATTGGGGTAAAATGTCGGCCTTGACAGAATGACGATAAAGTTGTCTCGCGCACATGTCTGAGGAGCTATTTTTCCGCCGAACAACTAACTGCTCTCATCAGTCTGTCCAACTTTATTATGTTTCTTCCAGGAGGGTTCAGGACAACTATCTAAAAGAACAGATGTCATTTCTCTGTATTCTAATGAGAGTTTACTTAATGCCTCTATATTTTTCACCAGGTCCTGATGAGACACACTGATTCACTCTTAAATCGGTAAAAACATTGGGGCATATTACCAGGCATGCAATAGCATTTAAAATATTACACATCAAGCTGCAGTTCACCTCATGTCCCTAGATGTCCCTGATGATGCAAATGCAATAGCATTAAAAATATCTTATATCAAGCTGCAGTACACCTCGCAGTCCCTAGATGTCCCTGATGAGGCAAATGCAATAGCATTTAAAATATTATACATCAAGCTGCAGTTCACCTCGTCGTCCCAAGATGTCCCTGATGAGTAAAATTAAAAAACATTGAAACCATTTCATGAATGCTAAAAATGATGCTAAGCTTATCCCATAATGCTTTGCAGGGCCTTTTAGTTGTATTTTTGCCCATAACTGTGCTTGGGGTGGTTATAAGAGAATGGGACCTCCACTGAATTACTATTTAAAGGGAGCAAGAATGTACAGAACCTGGGAAGAAAAAACAACACTCGTGACGGAATGCCCCCCAGCGATTGCCACGCCCCCAGCACACACCCACAGCACAATGCAGACACGCCCACAAGGGACTACTTTGCTGGCACGGTTCTTTTACATTTTAAATGTATATGGTGGGCGTCTGCATAGCCTATGTCTTTCTGCTGCAACTGCCCTTTCCAACGCTGTATTGGGTGTTGTGATTGGTGCTGTGGTTCCCGAGTTTACCTGGCCAAAAGGTGCAAGTTCTCTCCTTATAATAGTAGTATATATATATACTAGCAGCCCGTCCCGACGTTGTCCGGGAGCAATTAGGCTTCAGGGCCCCCGCCCGCCCCGACGTTGTCCGTGGGTCTCCCGGAGCCTTCCTCCATATATTGCAGTATTATACCTCTATGTTTACTTTGTATGCTTTTGTAACCTGCACACGTCCATTTTTCCTCCTATACCTCTATGTTTACTTTTGACGCTTTTGTAACCTGCACACGTAACTTTTTCTTCCTGTAATGCACCGTTTGGCTCACTTTTGTAATGCTCCGTTTGCTTCCTCTTGCTCACGATTGTCATTTTTTGCTTCATATTTCCGCCGCTCACCGTTCCTCCCCGCCTGTCCGCCGCTCCTCGCCGCCTGTACGCCGCTCCTCCCCTCTCCATGTCCGCCGGTCCTCCTCGCTCCTGGACGCCGCTCCTCCCTGCGCTCCTCACGTCAGCACGCACGTCTAGGCCGGCACTTCTTCCAAGGGACTACTTTTTTTTCCAGTACATTTTTTAAATAACGTATATTTATTAAGTTTATATAGCCTATGTCCATCTGCACACCCTGACGATTACAACGATGTATCGGGTGTGTGGATTGGCGCTGTCGTTCCCGAGTTTACCCACCTCAAAGGTTCAAAGTTCTTCCTTTATAATAGTAGTATAGATATATAGATAGATAGATAGATAGATAGATAGATAGATAGATAGATAGATAGATAGATAGATAGATAGATAGATAGATAGATAGATAGATATAGATATAGATATATATACATCTATACTACTATTATAAAGAGAGAACTTGCACCTTTTGGCCAGGTAAACTCGGGAACCACAGCACCAATCACTACACCCAATACAGTGTTGGAAAGGGCAGTTGCAGCAGAAGGACATAGGCTATGCAGACGCCCACCATATACATTTAAAATGTAAAAGAACCGTGCCAGCAAAGTAGTCCCTTGTGGGCGTGTCTGCATTGTACTGTGGGTGTGTGTTGGGGGCGTGACAATCGCTGGGGGCATTCCGTCAGGAGTGTTGTTTTTTCTTCCCAGGTTCTATACATTCCTGCTCCCTTTAAATAGTAATTCAGTGGAGGTCCCATTCTCTTAGAACCACCCCAAGCACAGTTATGCGCAAAAATACAACTAAAAGGCCCTGCAAAGCATTATGGGATAAGCTTAGCATAATTTTTAGCATTCATGAAAGGGTTTCAATGTTTTTGAATTTTACTCATCAGGGACACCTTGGGACAACGAGGTGAACTGCAGCTTGATATATAATATTTTATATGCTATTGTATTTGCCTCATCAGGGACATCTAGGGACTGCGAGGTGTACTGCAGCTTGAGATATAATATTTTAAATGCTATTGCATTTGCATCATCAGGGACATCTAGGGACATGAGGTGAACTGCAGCTTGATGTGTAATATTTTACATGCTATTGCATTTGCCTGGTAATATGCCCCAATGTTTTTACCGATTTAAGAGTGAATCAGTGGGTCTCATCAGGACCTGGTGCAAAATATAGAGGCATAAAGTAAACCCTCATTAGAATACAGAGAAATGACATCTGTTCTTTTAGACAGTTGTCCTGAACCCTCCTGATAGAAACATAATAAAGTTGGACAGACTGATGAGAGCAGCTAGTTGTTCGGCGGAAAAAGAGCTCCTCAGACATGTGCGCGAGACAACTTTATCGTCATTCTGTCAAGGCCGACATTTTACCCCAATCTGTCATGTCCGCTTGCTAGCAAAATATCTTCCCGGTTTTAAGTCTTTCAACCCGATCCAGCATGGACGCCACGCCTCTCATTTCAGTGACGTCCAAACCAATGGCGAGCCATTCTAAACCAGTGAGGTGTTTGGTTTGTCGGATTTCAAGCAGGGCGTGGCCGAGGTACTAATATTTGCATATTTTCTGTGCAATGCCATGGACTTCTTTTCTTTGTTTTTTTTTTGTTAAATTGTCAATAATAACTTATTTTAGTACTCTCAGATCTTTTACTCCTTTCCATTTCAATCAACAATTAATATATTAAAGGGGACCTATTAAAAGTAGGTATTTTTTAGCGCTACCAAGTGAAATTGCACTTACCATATTTAGAATAGCTTTTTACTATTTGTCTAGAAGGTTTCTTATAAAGAGAAGCCGCCACATCATTGTAAATGAAAGATATGAAGACAGCACTCTGTTCTAATCTAGAACGGTTGGAATACTGATTAATGATATTGTATTATAAGGATCTTGATATGAAAATCGTCATAATAAGCAGTGGGAAATAATGTCACGGACCATTTATGGATATGTCTTACTATGCTACTCAATGGTGGGTGTCCATCTGCACACCCTGACGATTACAACGATGTATCGGGTGTGTGGATTGGCGCTGGCGTTCCCGAGTTTACCCACCTCAAAGGTTCAAAGTTCTTCCTTTATAATAGAAGGATAGATAGATAGATAGATAGATAGATAGATAGATAGATAGATAGATAGATATAGATATATATACATATATATATATATGTATATATATATTTAGATATATATATAGATATATATATAGATATATATATATATATATATATATATATATATATATATATATATATATATATATATAGGTGTGTATATATATATATATCTATATATATATATATATATAGATATATATACATATATATATATATGTGTATATATATATCTATATATATATTTCAAAGCAGAGAGCTGGCCTTTATTGCGATCACCAGTGTAGTTGCCGCTATAGAACTCTACAGGGACCTCTGGGGACAGCCTGCGGTACTGTGTCCGTGCAGCCCTATTCAGACTCTACAGGGACCCCTGGGGACTGCCACTGGTACTGCACCTCTTCATGCTCCTCCAGAGATATTTAGTAAATTGTTACTCGGCCTTCCCTCGCGGAATCCATATTTCGCACCTCGACTGTGTCACTAGTGTCAGTGTCTCTTTAGCCAGTGGGCCCAGGGCCCGCTACTTAACACTGTGCAAGTCTGTTTTGTTGAACTTTTAGCTTGTTGCAATCATTGATTTACCGCTGGAGGAACAACTTCTCGCAAAGCATTCTATTTAGCAGCAAATCTAGAACGGAGGTAACCTGGAATTAAAAAATCCAGTTAACAAAACAAGCTAAAATTAATTAGGCACTTTTCGGCAATCAACAACGAACCTCGCTGTACTCGTTTATATAAAATCTGCTGGCAACACCCACCATTGAGTAGCATAGTAAAACATATCCATAAATAAAATCTGCTGGCAACACCCACCATTGAGTAGCATAGTAAGACATATCCATAAATGGTCCGTGACATTATTTCCCACTGCTTATTACGGCGAGTTTCATATCAAGATCCTTATAACACAATATCATTATTCAGTATTCCAACCGTTCTAGATTAGAACAGAGTGCTTTCTTCATATCTTTCATTTACAATGATGTGGCGGCTTCTCTTTATAAGAAACCTTCTAGACAAATAGTAAAGAGCTATTCTAAATATGGTAAGTGCAATTTCACTTGGTAGCGCTAAAAAATACCTACTTTTAATAGGTCACCTTTAATATATTAATTGTTGATTGAAATGGAAAGGAGTAAAAGATCGGAGGGTACTAAAATAAGTTATTATTGACAATTTAACAAAAAAAAAACAAAGAAAAGAAGTCGATGGCATTGCACAGAATATATGCAAATATTAGTACCTCGGCCACGCCCTGCTTGAAATCCGACAAACCAAACACCTCACTGGTTTAGAATGGCTCGCCATTGGTTTGGACGTCACTGGAATGAGAGGCGTGGCGTCCATGCTGGATCGGGTTGAAAGACTTAAAACCGGGAAGATATTTTGCTAGCAAGCGGACATGACAGATTGGGGTAAAATGTCGGCCTTGACAGAATGACGATAAAGTTGTCTCGCGCTCATGTCTGAGGAGCTCTTTTTCCGCCGAACAACTAACTGCTCTCATCAGTCTGTCCAACTTTATTATGTTTATATCAGGAGGGTTCAGGACAACTGTCTAAAAGAACAGATGTCATTTCTCTGTATTCTAATGAGGGTTTACTTTATGCCTCTATATTTTGCACCAGGTCCTGATGAGACCCACTGATTCACTCTTAAATCGGTAAAAACATTGGGGCATATTACCAGGCAAATGCAATAGCATGTAAAATATTACACATCAAGCTGCAGTTCACCTCATGTCCCTAGATGTCCCTGATGATGCAAATGCAATAGCATTTAAAATATTATATCTCAAGCTGCAGTACACCTCGCAGTCCCTAGATGTCCCTGATGAGGCAAATACAATAGCATATAAAATATTATATATCAAGCTGCAGTTCACCTCGTTGTCCCAAGGTGTCCCTGATGAGTAAAATTCAAAAACATTGAAACCCTTTCATGAATGCTAAAAATTATGCTAAGCTTATCCCATAATGCTTTGCAGGGCCTTGTAGTTGTATTTTTGCCCATAACTGTGCTTGGGGTGGGTCTAAGAGAATGGGACCTCCACTGAATTACTATTTAAAGGGAGCAGGAATGTATAGAACCTGGGAAGAAAAAACAACACTCCTGACGGAATGCCCCCAGCGATTGTCACGCCCCCAACACACACCCACAGTACAATGCAGACACGCCCACAAGGGACTACTTTGCTGGCACGGTTCTTTTACATTTTAAATGTATATGGTGGGCGTCTGCATAGCCTATGTCCTTCTGCTGCAACTGCCCTTTCCAACACTGTATTGGGTGTAGTGATTGGTGCTGTGGTTCCCGAGTTTACCTGGCCAAAAGGTGCAAGTTCTCTCTTTATAATAGTAGTATAGATATATACTGCTACTCACGAGTTGGATCCTTTGTGAGCTTCGTTTTGGCTGTCTGCTGTGGCGTACTGAGGTCTGCACCCTGATGTTGCCTGTCATCCACTGACGGGTTGGGATTGCTTTTCATATATATATATATATATATACAAAACCACCTCCCCTGAAGACGAAAGTGAAGAAGCCACAACAGGGGAGCAAGTGGAAACACCTTTATTCCATGGCACAAGTTAAGGTAATTCTCCATCACCCGCTTTTGGCGAATGCATTTCGGCGTTTCTGTAGTCTTCCTCAGCGCCAGGGTGTGTGTGAATCAGGTGTCGGGTGGTTATCAAAGATAAAGAGGAAGATTTATGTCGGACTTGCAGCATTTTTGCGCCGCCGTTGCGTTTGTGACGCAGCGGCGGCGTAAACCCTGCGCCACGTTGCGACATACTTACATTGTGACGCATCTATGGAGATGCGTCACGGTGTAAGGCCCTGCGCCACATGAAACCTGCGTCAGGTTTCATGTGGGCGTTTCCACACGGGGTGCGTTCCGTGGCAGGAACGCCCCTGAAAAGTGACTCAGTGAAATCTACAAGATTTCACTGAGTCAGTTTCCCAACACTGATGCGTCAAATCCCTGCGCCTGCTTGAAGCAGGCGTAAGGTTTGACGCACCACGTTAGAGATAGGGCAAGTTGGAATAGTGCTGGAGTTGCGTGCCGCAACACAACTTCAGCACTGCGCCAACTTTACGCCCTAGATGCGACACGCATCTGTTTATTCCTGCGCCATGGTGCGCCGCATTGCAAATGTGGCGCATCATGGGTGGCGCAAGGATAAACTTGCGCGCCGTATCTTTCCCAGCGCATCTCTGCCGATTTGCAGAGATGCGTCAGGCAACATAAATCTGCCCCAAAGTATCTAGCCCCCTCCTGATTAGTAGTGCGCTGTTCCGCCCCCAAAAGGTAGATACCAATCGCATGTATCCCTAGCAGGTCGCTTCATGTACTGCGCCTTCCAGTCCCAGCATGCAATGTTTTTAGTCTTGTCTGGTGGATACTGTGCAGGGTGGATTGGCACTACGTTGGTAAAGAACCCCCAAGTCCTGATGCCACTGGAATGCGATGTCTCCTCCAGTCCCCAACCGTTTCAACCTCCATATCCCGGGGATCCATTAGGCGGGGGCAAGGATAGCAATCATACCTCGCCCAATGTGAAGTCAAATGGCCTCAGCACCGCCCCATCTCTTCCGGGGCTAGTAGGTGGGCTCTGGTAATTCCTGCAACCCAGATCCAAAACGAAAGTCCACTGAAGTAGAGACCAGTGAACCAGAGCCTGCTTGTAGAAACGGGGGCCTCTTGTGCGCGACACTGGATATGTATGTATATATATACATGTATATATATATATATATATATATATATAAATATATGTATAAAAATATAAATACAAGTGATCAAGGCTTTTGAGAGCCGAAACGCGTCATGGCTGACTGGTGTTGGGCAATAAAATAACATCACCAAGATTTTGGGTCTTGCTTCTTCCTTCTGCACGGCAAGCTTGGTTGTGTTCGGACGATTACATACTGCATATATATATATATATATACTGTCTCAACCTTGAAAAAAAAAGTCTCCATATATATATATATATTGTGCTCCAAATTCTTCCCCACTTGCAAAAGAATTATCCACACTCACAGGGTTGATTTCCAAAGGTTGTTTTATTTTACAACAACAGACAGACGCTTTCGCGTTTCGGCACACAGCCTTTCTCGATGTCAGTAGCCACTAGACATCGGCATGTATTTAAAACATTATCCCCGCAATAAAGGAAGGACTATAGCTTACTGACATTAACCAGCGCCATCTTGGAGTGATATATGTTGTCATAAATATGATCGATCTTATGTATGTTATTCATTTTCACATACACTTTATATACTCCATTACCCAAGTAAAATCAACTCTGTGAGATATAAGCAAGTTATCATCATCCCACATGTAAAATTCTCATTTTTATATATTGAATTACTCGGTTTCCAAACAAAATTGAGCCGTGTATCGGCTATTATCCTCCCTTTGATGTTATTCAGGTCTGTGTTCAAACAAGTTAACCATTAACATACCATCTTTTCTGTATAAACATTTCTATACTTTTCTCTTATTTCATTTTTTCTCTTATCAAATTCATATTCATAGAGCCCACCAAGGCACATCTCTTGACTTGAAATAAAAATTCAAAATCACAAGTTAATCTCAAATCCAAAAAGATAACATCATTTCATCCAGATTTAGATCAAAACACTGTTTCTTATATACATACATACAAATATACATATATACAAATAGAGCTGTCACAGTCCCCGCATCTTTAGCAGTGTCATCATTGTGTTATCATCCAATACTTATGTTCCAGTGTGCACCATGAGGTCTTCCCCACTGTTCATACCCCAAGGGGTTTTGGTATGGAGGTCAATAATGTACCTCGATTCCAATCTTCGAAGTTTCTTTAATCGATCCCCCCCTCTGATATTATCAGGAACTAGGTCAAGTCCAAAACAGAGTAACTGATTCCGATCACTTTTATGTTTTCCGTAAAGTGTCTTGCGACTGGATATGCCTGGTCCACCTTGTCTATTGCCCTCATGTGTTCTAATATCCGCATTTTAAATGGGTGCACTGTACTACCTATGTAGCGCAACCCACAAGGGCAGACAAAACAGTACACCACATATGGTGTACTGCAAGTGATAAACTTCCTAATTTTCTTGACCATACCGGTGTCTTGAATAGTATATGTAAGCGCTCTTTTGCTGTTACAACACGCTTTACATTAATTACAGCGGGAAAAACCTTGAGGGTATTAGTCTTAGATGGTATCTTTTCTAGATGACTTCGTACCAATTGATCTCGGATGGACCTGGCCTTTTTAAATGTGACCAAAGGGAAATTGGGAACATCCCCACCTATGACATTATCCATTTTAAGGATATGCCAGTTTTTTCTCAGCATGTGTTTTAAATGATTTGCCTCTGCTGAATATGGGGTAATCAGTTGGAATTTACCTCCTTCTGTTTTCTTGTTCTTACTTTGACCCAATAAGATATCCCTTGTCATTGCTCTTACTTTACACAGTGTTTTGTTCAGGGTGACAGGATTATAACCCCTTACAATGAATCTAGCTACACTCTCGGATGAGCAAAATGGGGTGGCAGGGCCTTCACCACCTAGGGCCCCAAGTGGTGGAATGCCCTCCCGCTGGAAATAAGATCCCTACCCACTCTTCAGGCATTCAGAAGGGCTCTGAAAACACATCTCTTTGCGCAGGCGTATCTGTAGTGGTGTATTGCTTACATTTATGATTTGTTTTGTTAGGCGCCTTGATGCCTTCGGGTTATTGTTTGCGCGGTATAAATTTTTATCCAATTCAATTCAATTCAATTACTTATGTAGTTTCAGCTTTCTTACGAAACTAAAGAGATCAATCCTAGTCTGAGTGTATTCAAGATGGGAATCAGGGCAGAATGTCAATCCCAAACTCAGCACTTTGTGTTCCAAGTCAGTAAGTGGTCTTGTTGTTAAATTTACCACCGTGAGATTAGTTGTTTCCACTATCTCCTGTTGGTTCTCCTGCGGTTGGTCCAGGTTGTGCTTTTGGGCTTTACTACCACCACCGAATCTTCTAGTCCTCCTACGCTTGTTTCTGGGGGCTTGTTTTTCCCCCCTCGTAGCCAGGATTGCCTGATGACTTGAAACTCGGTCTGAAAAGGGGTCTGCTTGTTAAACCCACTTGCGACGTGCATCGCTGGTTCAACACTGGATTCATTACCCGTCAAGCCAGATTCCGATGTTACAACTGTTTGTGCCGGCATTTTTGTTCTATACATTCCTGCTCCCTTTAAATAGTAATTCAGTGGAGGTCCCAT
The DNA here is from genome assembly GCF_964263255.1 of Lissotriton vulgaris. NCBI lineage: Eukaryota > Metazoa > Chordata > Amphibia > Caudata > Salamandridae > Lissotriton > Lissotriton vulgaris. The sequence goes on along the minus strand of NC_141685.1, from coordinate 279,848,046 downwards.
TCTCTTAGAACCACCCCAAGCACAGTTATGCGCAAAAATACAACTAAAAGGCCCTGCAAAGCATTATGGGATAAGCTTAGCATAATTTTTAGCATTCATGAAAGGGTTTCAATGTTTTTGAATTTTACTCATCAGGGACACCTTGGGACAACGAGGTGAACTGCAGCTTGATATATAATATTTTATATGCTATTGTATTTGCCTCATCAGGGACATCTAGGGACTGCGAGGTGTACTGCAGCTTGAGATATAATATTTTAAATGCTATTGCATTTGCATCATCAGGGACATCTAGGGACATGAGGTGAACTGCAGCTTGATGTGTAATATTTTACATGCTATTGCATTTGCCTGGTAATATGCCCCAATGTTTTTACCGATTTAAGAGTGAATCAGTGGGTCTCATCAGGACCTGGTGCAAAATATAGAGGCATAAAGTAAACCCTCATTAGAATACAGAGAAATGACATCTGTTCTTTTAGACAGTTGTCCTGAACCCTCCTGATAGAAACATAATAAAGTTGGACAGACTGATGAGAGCAGCTAGTTGTTCGGCGGAAAAAGAGCTCCTCAGACATGTGCGCGAGACAACTTTATCGTCATTCTGTCAAGGCCGACATTTTACCCCAATCTGTCATGTCCGCTTGCTAGCAAAATATCTTCCCGGTTTTAAGTCTTTCAACCCGATCCAGCATGGACGCCACGCCTCTCATTTCAGTGACGTCCAAACCAATGGCGAGCCATTCTAAACCAGTGAGGTGTTTGGTTTGTCGGATTTCAAGCAGGGCGTGGCCGAGGTACTAATATTTGCATATTTTCTGTGCAATGCCATGGACTTCTTTTCTTTGTTTTTTTTTTGTTAAATTGTCAATAATAACTTATTTTAGTACTCTCAGATCTTTTACTCCTTTCCATTTCAATCAACAATTAATATATTAAAGGGGACCTATTAAAAGTAGGTATTTTTTAGCGCTACCAAGTGAAATTGCACTTACCATATTTAGAATAGCTTTTTACTATTTGTCTAGAAGGTTTCTTATAAAGAGAAGCCGCCACATCATTGTAAATGAAAGATATGAAGACAGCACTCTGTTCTAATCTAGAACGGTTGGAATACTGATTAATGATATTGTATTATAAGGATCTTGATATGAAAATCGTCATAATAAGCAGTGGGAAATAATGTCACGGACCATTTATGGATATGTCTTACTATGCTACTCAATGGTGGGTGTCCATCTGCACACCCTGACGATTACAACGATGTATCGGGTGTGTGGATTGGCGCTGGCGTTCCCGAGTTTACCCACCTCAAAGGTTCAAAGTTCTTCCTTTATAATAGAAGGATAGATAGATAGATAGATAGATAGATAGATAGATAGATAGATAGATAGATAGATATAGATATATATACATATATATATATATGTATATATATATTTAGATATATATATAGATATATATATAGATATATATATATATATATATATATATATATATATATATATATATATATATATATATATATATATATATATATAGGTGTGTATATATATATATATCTATATATATATATATATATAGATATATATACATATATATATATATGTGTATATATATATCTATATATATATTTCAAAGCAGAGAGCTGGCCTTTATTGCGATCACCAGTGTAGTTGCCGCTATAGAACTCTACAGGGACCTCTGGGGACAGCCTGCGGTACTGTGTCCGTGCAGCCCTATTCAGACTCTACAGGGACCCCTGGGGACTGCCACTGGTACTGCACCTCTTCATGCTCCTCCAGAGATATTTAGTAAATTGTTACTCGGCCTTCCCTCGCGGAATCCATATTTCGCACCTCGACTGTGATGTCACTAGTGTCAGTGTCTCTTTAGCCAGTGGGCCCAGGGCCCGCTACTTAACACTGTGCAAGTCTGTTTTGTTGAACTTTTAGCTTGTTGCAATCATTGATTTACCGCTGGAGGAACAACTTCTCGCAAAGCATTCTATTTAGCAGCAAATCTAGAACGGAGGTAACCTGGAATTAAAAAATCCAGTTAACAAAACAAGCTAAAATTAATTAGGCACTTTTCGGCAATCAACAACGAACCTCGCTGTACTCGTTTATATAAAATCTGCTGGCAACACCCACCATTGAGTAGCATAGTAAAACATATCCATAAATAAAATCTGCTGGCAACACCCACCATTGAGTAGCATAGTAAGACATATCCATAAATGGTCCGTGACATTATTTCCCACTGCTTATTACGGCGAGTTTCATATCAAGATCCTTATAACACAATATCATTATTCAGTATTCCAACCGTTCTAGATTAGAACAGAGTGCTTTCTTCATATCTTTCATTTACAATGATGTGGCGGCTTCTCTTTATAAGAAACCTTCTAGACAAATAGTAAAGAGCTATTCTAAATATGGTAAGTGCAATTTCACTTGGTAGCGCTAAAAAATACCTACTTTTAATAGGTCCCCTTTAATATATTAATTGTTGATTGAAATGGAAAGGAGTAAAAGATCGGAGGGTACTAAAATAAGTTATTATTGACAATTTAACAAAAAAAAAACAAAGAAAAGAAGTCGATGGCATTGCACAGAATATATGCAAATATTAGTACCTCGGCCACGCCCTGCTTGAAATCCGACAAACCAAACACCTCACTGGTTTAGAATGGCTCGCCATTGGTTTGGACGTCACTGGAATGAGAGGCGTGGCGTCCATGCTGGATCGGGTTGAAAGACTTAAAACCGGGAAGATATTTTGCTAGCAAGCGGACATGACAGATTGGGGTAAAATGTCGGCCTTGACAGAATGACGATAAAGTTGTCTCGCGCTCATGTCTGAGGAGCTCTTTTTCCGCCGAACAACTAACTGCTCTCATCAGTCTGTCCAACTTTATTATGTTTATATCAGGAGGGTTCAGGACAACTGTCTAAAAGAACAGATGTCATTTCTCTGTATTCTAATGAGGGTTTACTTTATGCCTCTATATTTTGCACCAGGTCCTGATGAGACCCACTGATTCACTCTTAAATCGGTAAAAACATTGGGGCATATTACCAGGCAAATGCAATAGCATGTAAAATATTACACATCAAGCTGCAGTTCACCTCATGTCCCTAGATGTCCCTGATGATGCAAATGCAATAGCATTTAAAATATTATATCTCAAGCTGCAGTACACCTCGCAGTCCCTAGATGTCCCTGATGAGGCAAATACAATAGCATATAAAATATTATATATCAAGCTGCAGTTCACCTCGTTGTCCCAAGGTGTCCCTGATGAGTAAAATTCAAAAACATTGAAACCCTTTCATGAATGCTAAAAATTATGCTAAGCTTATCCCATAATGCTTTGCAGGGCCTTGTAGTTGTATTTTTGCCCATAACTGTGCTTGGGGTGGGTCTAAGAGAATGGGACCTCCACTGAATTACTATTTAAAGGGAGCAGGAATGTATAGAACCTGGGAAGAAAAAACAACACTCCTGACGGAATGCCCCCAGCGATTGTCACGCCCCCAACACACACCCACAGTACAATGCAGACACGCCCACAAGGGACTACTTTGCTGGCACGGTTCTTTTACATTTTAAATGTATATGGTGGGCGTCTGCATAGCCTATGTCCTTCTGCTGCAACTGCCCTTTCCAACACTGTATTGGGTGTAGTGATTGGTGCTGTGGTTCCCGAGTTTACCTGGCCAAAAGGTGCAAGTTCTCTCTTTATAATAGTAGTATAGATATATACTGCTACTCACGAGTTGGATCCTTTGTGAGCTTCGTTTTGGCTGTCTGCTGTGGCGTACTGAGGTCTGCACCCTGATGTTGCCTGTCATCCACTGACGGGTTGGGATTGCTTTTCATATATATATATATATATATACAAAACCACCTCCCCTGAAGACGAAAGTGAAGAAGCCACAACAGGGGAGCAAGTGGAAACACCTTTATTCCATGGCACAAGTTAAGGTAATTCTCCATCACCCGCTTTTGGCGAATGCATTTCGGCGTTTCTGTAGTCTTCCTCAGCGCCAGGGTGTGTGTGAATCAGGTGTCGGGTGGTTATCAAAGATAAAGAGGAAGATTTATGTCGGACTTGCAGCATTTTTGCGCCGCCGTTGCGTTTGTGACGCAGCGGCGGCGTAAACCCTGCGCCACGTTGCGACATACTTACATTGTGACGCATCTATGGAGATGCGTCACGGTGTAAGGCCCTGCGCCACATGAAACCTGCGTCAGGTTTCATGTGGGCGTTTCCACACGGGGTGCGTTCCGTGGCAGGAACGCCCCTGAAAAGTGACTCAGTGAAATCTACAAGATTTCACTGAGTCAGTTTCCCAACACTGATGCGTCAAATCCCTGCGCCTGCTTGAAGCAGGCGTAAGGTTTGACGCACCACGTTAGAGATAGGGCAAGTTGGAATAGTGCTGGAGTTGCGTGCCGCAACACAACTTCAGCACTGCGCCAACTTTACGCCCTAGATGCGACACGCATCTGTTTATTCCTGCGCCATGGTGCGCCGCATTGCAAATGTGGCGCATCATGGGTGGCGCAAGGATAAACTTGCGCGCCGTATCTTTCCCAGCGCATCTCTGCCGATTTGCAGAGATGCGTCAGGCAACATAAATCTGCCCCAAAGTATCTAGCCCCCTCCTGATTAGTAGTGCGCTGTTCCGCCCCCAAAAGGTAGATACCAATCGCATGTATCCCTAGCAGGTCGCTTCATGTACTGCGCCTTCCAGTCCCAGCATGCAATGTTTTTAGTCTTGTCTGGTGGATACTGTGCAGGGTGGATTGGCACTACGTTGGTAAAGAACCCCCAAGTCCTGATGCCACTGGAATGCGATGTCTCCTCCAGTCCCCAACCGTTTCAACCTCCATATCCCGGGGATCCATTAGGCGGGGGCAAGGATAGCAATCATACCTCGCCCAATGTGAAGTCAAATGGCCTCAGCACCGCCCCATCTCTTCCGGGGCTAGTAGGTGGGCTCTGGTAATTCCTGCAACCCAGATCCAAAACGAAAGTCCACTGAAGTAGAGACCAGTGAACCAGAGCCTGCTTGTAGAAACGGGGGCCTCTTGTGCGCGACACTGGATATGTATGTATATATATACATGTATATATATATATATATATATATATATAAATATATGTATAAAAATATAAATACAAGTGATCAAGGCTTTTGAGAGCCGAAACGCGTCATGGCTGACTGGTGTTGGGCAATAAAATAACATCACCAAGATTTTGGGTCTTGCTTCTTCCTTCTGCACGGCAAGCTTGGTTGTGTTCGGACGATTACATACTGCATATATATATATATATATACTGTCTCAACCTTGAAAAAAAAAGTCTCCATATATATATATATATTGTGCTCCAAATTCTTCCCCACTTGCAAAAGAATTATCCACACTCACAGGGTTGATTTCCAAAGGTTGTTTTATTTTACAACAACAGACAGACGCTTTCGCGTTTCGGCACACAGCCTTTCTCGATGTCAGTAGCCACTAGACATCGGCATGTATTTAAAACATTATCCCCGCAATAAAGGAAGGACTATAGCTTACTGACATTAACCAGCGCCATCTTGGAGTGATATATGTTGTCATAAATATGATCGATCTTATGTATGTTATTCATTTTCACATACACTTTATATACTCCATTACCCAAGTAAAATCAACTCTGTGAGATATAAGCAAGTTATCATCATCCCACATGTAAAATTCTCATTTTTATATATTGAATTACTCGGTTTCCAAACAAAATTGAGCCGTGTATCGGCTATTATCCTCCCTTTGATGTTATTCAGGTCTGTGTTCAAACAAGTTAACCATTAACATACCATCTTTTCTGTATAAACATTTCTATACTTTTCTCTTATTTCATTTTTTCTCTTATCAAATTCATATTCATAGAGCCCACCAAGGCACATCTCTTGACTTGAAATAAAAATTCAAAATCACAAGTTAATCTCAAATCCAAAAAGATAACATCATTTCATCCAGATTTAGATCAAAACACTGTTTCTTATATACATACATACAAATATACATATATACAAATAGAGCTGTCACAGTCCCCGCATCTTTAGCAGTGTCATCATTGTGTTATCATCCAATACTTATGTTCCAGTGTGCACCATGAGGTCTTCCCCACTGTTCATACCCCAAGGGGTTTTGGTATGGAGGTCAATAATGTACCTCGATTCCAATCTTCGAAGTTTCTTTAATCGATCCCCCCCTCTGATATTATCAGGAACTAGGTCAAGTCCAAAACAGAGTAACTGATTCCGATCACTTTTATGTTTTCCGTAAAGTGTCTTGCGACTGGATATGCCTGGTCCACCTTGTCTATTGCCCTCATGTGTTCTAATATCCGCATTTTAAATGGGTGCACTGTACTACCTATGTAGCGCAACCCACAAGGGCAGACAAAACAGTACACCACATATGGTGTACTGCAAGTGATAAACTTCCTAATTTTCTTGACCATACCGGTGTCTTGAATAGTATATGTAAGCGCTCTTTTGCTGTTACAACACGCTTTACATTAATTACAGCGGGAAAAACCTTGAGGGTATTAGTCTTAGATGGTATCTTTTCTAGATGACTTCGTACCAATTGATCTCGGATGGACCTGGCCTTTTTAAATGTGACCAAAGGGAAATTGGGAACATCCCCACCTATGACATTATCCATTTTAAGGATATGCCAGTTTTTTCTCAGCATGTGTTTTAAATGATTTGCCTCTGCTGAATATGGGGTAATCAGTTGGAATTTACCTCCTTCTGTTTTCTTGTTCTTACTTTGACCCAATAAGATATCCCTTGTCATTGCTCTTACTTTACACAGTGTTTTGTTCAGGGTGACAGGATTATAACCCCTTACAATGAATCTAGCTACACTCTCGGATGAGCAAAATGGGGTGGCAGGGCCTTCACCACCTAGGGCCCCAAGTGGTGGAATGCCCTCCCGCTGGAAATAAGATCCCTACCCACTCTTCAGGCATTCAGAAGGGCTCTGAAAACACATCTCTTTGCGCAGGCGTATCTGTAGTGGTGTATTGCTTACATTTATGATTTGTTTTGTTAGGCGCCTTGATGCCTTCGGGTTATTGTTTGCGCGGTATAAATTTTTATCCAATTCAATTCAATTCAATTACTTATGTAGTTTCAGCTTTCTTACGAAACTAAAGAGATCAATCCTAGTCTGAGTGTATTCAAGATGGGAATCAGGGCAGAATGTCAATCCCAAACTCAGCACTTTGTGTTCCAAGTCAGTAAGTGGTCTTGTTGTTAAATTTACCACCGTGAGATTAGTTGTTTCCACTATCTCCTGTTGGTTCTCCTGCGGTTGGTCCAGGTTGTGCTTTTGGGCTTTACTACCACCACCGAATCTTCTAGTCCTCCTACGCTTGTTTCTGGGGGCTTGTTTTTCCCCCCTCGTAGCCAGGATTGCCTGATGACTTGAAACTCGGTCTGAAAAGGGGTCTGCTTGTTAAACCCACTTGCGACGTGCATCGCTGGTTCAACACTGGATTCATTACCCGTCAAGCCAGATTCCGATGTTACAACTGTTTGTGCCGGCATTTTTGTTTGGAACTCAATTCTTTACGGGAAACGTCACATTTTTTTGAAACTTCTCTTGCTGGCAAGATTTTATTTTCTGTTCATATTTTAAAAATCTTGGTTTCATTTGTTCCATTGCTTCAGTAATTTTATTTCATCTTCCTCTTTGTTCAAATCTTCTTCCAGCTGCTTAATCTCCACTAGTGTCTTTTCGCGGTCGCTCCATGCGTACTTCACCAACAAGCCCAATGTTCCTTTGCAATAGTGGGCCGTGTGTTCCGCCCAGTCAGTCAATAGTTGGGGATGAGGGTTCTCATACGAGGGGACAGTATATACTCTTAATTCTCTTGGGACTCTATCCACCTCAATGTATCCCTGTAAGCTTGTAGCCTGCCACCATTTCCTGATCTCGCGTTCGTATAAACGCTCTAATTTCAACATTATGTCGTTGAATTTGGTCTTTGGTTGTTTCGGATCCGGCATGCTGGCTTGGACTCCACCCACATTTTGTTTTTTAAACATACCTTTAGCATCTTCATGCCTGGTTGATTCGCAGAATATGCTGTCGTCTATTGGCTGTTGTCTAGGACTCTTTGACTGTTTAAATCTCGCAACCGCTTATTGGTAATATCGCCCCTTACATCGCGCTGCCACACATAACTGTCTTTTATTCTTCAGAACAGAAGGAGATTGTTAGCTCACCCGATCGCGGTTCTCCCGATTCACTGCGCTTCTTACGACGTGCCGCTCGTCGTTCCCCGCAATTAGTTCCGCTTTATTCCTTCTCCTTGTGGTAGGCGCGGTGCAGCCGTTTTAACGCCCGTTCAGGACACAGCTCCTTTTTCCAGAGTCCTTGGTGCACTCTTCAACGGGTGCGGATAGCGGTCGTGGACGCAGCCAATTATTGTGCTCCAAATTCTTCCCCACTTGCAAAATAATTATCCACACTCGCGAGGTTGATTTCCAAAGGTTGTTTTATTTTACAACAACAGACAGACGCGTTCGCGTTCGCGTTTCGGCACACAGCCTTTCTCGATGTTGATATATATATATGGAGAGTTTTTTTCCAAGGTTGAGACAGTTCCTAACGGTGATACAGAAAATCCAAATCAAAGATGTTTGCTGTGAGGTGCGGTTCATTCACTACTTTATATGGGTGGTGCTGTGTCATCGTTGGGTCATATATTTTTATTTACACTTGCATTCACATGGCCCTTTCTACATTTTTATTTGCCTCCTGGGGAGACCATTTTCTATGTGATTTTTTTTAAAGACGGTGAGGCAAGTTATCAACACTTTGTGGCAGATTTATTAAATCTTTGTGCTGGTGCAGTCATGGAAAATGACGCAAACCACTGCTTTATTATTTGGAAATTCCGAGCCTCATTTACAAAGAAATGACTCTGTGCCACAAGCCATTTTGCTGCGCTGAGCTGCTTCATTTTAAAAGCACAAAGATGCCTCATTTTAACAACAATACAACACATTCATGTGCTTTCCCCTGCACTGGCGCACAATTAGATGCCTTGCACCAGTCCAGGCACCCTTGCGTCATGTTGCAAGGGTCCCTGCTTTGTGGGGATGATTGTTTTTGTGCATGAAGGGGCAGCTTCCAGCACAAACATACCCATTAATGGTGTTTTCCTCTTTCCTTGTACATATGGGTATGCACACAGCACCGCCGGTGCGTCAAAAGAACTAATGCACTCCCGGCCCAACAGCCTTGTAAATGAGGCCCTTCATTTGCACCAAAAAGTAGCCTTAAATGTAAAAACAATGGGGCATATTACCAAGGGTGGTAATAGGCAATTATTGCCGGTTTAGCAGCCGTTTTCGGCCGCTACCGGCGATAACTCTATCACTCTATTAGCAAGCTGTCGCTAACTGATGTTAGCAACAGCTTTTAGGCGATAGCGAGCGATTTGGGGCCCGCTTTAAATGTCAGCGATATTTATCGCTAATGACATGCAAAGTGGGCGTACCCAACCTGTTAGTGACTGAAAGCAGTCGCTAACATCCCTATCGCCTATTAGCTAGGCAGGCGTAGCGATGGAAATATTCCCGCTATCGCCAAAAACCAATGCCTGCTCAGACCAGTTCTTAGCCATGTTATCCAATGGGAGGTGGATAGCATGGTTAAGAGCATTTCGTTGCTAATGCCTGAATATTGCTGTATTTTCAGCGATATTCACGCATTTCGCCGCTATCGCTGGATATTTTAGCACAATGGAGAAAAACGTTGCTAATAGCATGTTTTCCCTGCTAACATATCCAAGGATAGGCAGCGATAAAAAAATCGTCGCTAAGCCTCTTTAGCGATAATTATCGCTACTTGTTGGTAATATGCCCCAATAACTGTTTGTGTTACTTTGTATTATTTTGTGTCAAGCAGGAGTCCCGTGGGTAGTGCATGGCATCACCACACTCCCACCCAGCCTTTTTGATTCGAATCCCTTGCTACTAAAATTGTTGTACAGGGATTTGTGCCACAAATTAACATCCCCTCAAGGCAAGCTCTATGTGACTTATTTATAAGCCCAGTGCGTCACTTTTTTGGACTCACCGGTGGCGCAGAGTGCCTGCCCTTACTTACAAGGCCACATAAAGTCACCCTGCATGGCTTTTCATGGCATTGCAATTATGGCCTCCTCTCATGCGTTACTCTGCATGAAGGGGTGCTCCATGGGTGTCGCTGTGTCTGTTCCCATGAAACATCCATTGAACCTGACGCATTACCAGATTTACAATGTTTGGTAAACCTGGGAATGTGTGAGATTCCTACGCCTCCCCAGGGGAGGCACAACATGGAGAAATACCTTTATTTCTACGTGTTTTTCCTTTTTCGATGTGTGCTGTATTATGCAGCACACATTGAAAGAGGAAAACATCTCTCATGAAGGAAGGTGTGCCTTCCTGCACAAAAACAATCACCCCTACAACGCAGACACCCTTGCACCATAGCGCCGGGTTGGCGCTTGGAAGTCCATTGTGCGCCAGTGCAGGGGAAGGCTTGCTGCAATGCTGTGCATCAAAATATTGTAAACCGGGCCCAAGTTAGAGCTTGGGTTTTATTTTTCCAAACTTTAGGTATATGTTGTGCCAAAGCAAAGTGACATATAACAGCTCAAAGTGTGGATACAATATTTAGGGTCAGATTTATGATTGAATTGTGTTGCCTTACATCAGGAAACGACAAAATAATCCGTAAGACAGATTTACCAAGCAGTGCAAGGCCACCTTGTGCAGCCCTGCATGGCTAGGTAAATGTGAAGTAACACAAGGTAAGTTATCTGTTGTGGGGGGCATATTGACAAGAACTGACCCATCACCATAAGCAGCGCTGCGTCAGATTTCATGCGCCTGCCGCACAGGCCCAAACGCCCGTACCGTGCGGTGTTGTTGTCAATAATGGCAGTTCATTCCGCATCAGTAATATTATCACTGATTTCACAGAACATGGCCTGAGTGTTGTAATATGTGAGGACATAAGCAGTGCACGGCAAGGGCACAAGTTATAGTTTCCTAACAATAACTGTTGAATCGCAGTGTATTCTTTTGGTTTAAAATGGTATGTGACATTTTCACCTAACTATAATGTCGCTTTAACTTTTTTATTCTTTCAGTGAAATTATGTTTTAAAGTATATTTTATTATCATATCTTCTTATCCCAACTCCCCAGAGTACAATGGGGCATATTACCAAGCCTGGCAAAATGATATTATCGCCGCTTTAGCGGCCGTTTTCGGCGATAATATCTATTAGCAAGCTGTTGCTAACTGATGTTAGCGACAGCTTTTAGGCGATAGCGAGCGCTTTGGGCCCCACTTTGCATGTCAGCGATGTTTATCGCTAATGACATGCAAAGTGGGCGTACCCAACCTGCTAGCGACTGAAAGCAGCCGCTAACGTTGCTATCGCCTATTAGCAAGGCAAGCGTAGCGATGGAAATATTCCCGCTATCGCCAAAAACTAACGCATGCTCAGATCAGTTCTTAGCCATGTTATCAAATGGGAGGTGGATAACATGGCTAAGAGCATTTCGTCGCTAATGTGTGAATATCGCTGTATTCTCAGCGATATTCACGCATTTCACCTGATTTTTATCGCTTTTGAGATAAACCTTGCAAATAGCAAGTTATCTCAGCGATAAAACCGGTGATGCGCGGCGATAAAAATATTGCATCTAACCCTACTTAGCGATAAATATCGCTATTTGTTGGTAATATGCCCCAATGTCTTTAACTTTGCTTGGTAGGAATTGGTGGGCTGGCCCTGGTCTTAGGCCAGGCCCTGTCCCCAGACCCCTTCGGGCAGCTAACACCTCATCACAGGGTCACCTTTCAGTGTGCAGCAACCCACAGCAAAAATTCACCCCCTGCTTCCGCCCTTTTTTTTTACATTTTCCAATCTCGCAAGACTCTTGTGCGAGCCAACGCCACCCTATGTGCTCCTGTGGGACTGGCTCCTTCAGGACACCTGTGGTGTTGCAGTAACCCAAAAATATTTTTGGGACATTTGGCCAGAAGGGCCTCTTCCCCAGTCGCAGTTCGCCTCCCTTGCCACCTTATACCTTATTTTCATTTTCAGGACATGGGGACCAAGTCACTGTGTCCGGAAATAGCAGCCGCATTTCTCTTTGTGTTGCGTTCAGCCAATCAGAGCGTAAGCTAAAGATGAAATAAATGCATTGGGGCAGATTTACAACTTCTGGGGAATCTCTGCTAGTCAGCAGGGATGTGCCAGAAGAGTTGTGACGCATATGCCCAGCTGTGCGCCACCACTGATGGGCCACATTTCCAATGTGGTGCACCGCGGCACACAGATGGGCAGATGCGTGTCGCATCCCAGAGGGGAAAAGGCGGCGCATTTTCTGGAGTCGCGTGCAAGCGCGACGCAACTCCAGCAAGGCTATGGGTACCCCTATTCCTAACATGCTGCATCAATCCTTACACCTGCTTCAAGCAGGCGCAGCGTTTGGACACAACATGGCCGAAAAAAGTGACTTCCTGAAATCTTGTAGATTTCACTCAGCCACTTTTCGGAGGCGTTCCAGCGCCGGAACGCCCCCCCACCCCCCAGTGCCGGAACGCCCAGATGTGGCGCTGTGCTTTACAACGTGATACATCTCTCTAGATGCGTCGCGTTGTAAATAGCCCGCAGCATGGCGCTGGCTTTGTGCCGCCGTTGCGTCACAAAAGTGATGCAGCGGTGGCGCAAATGTGGCGTCCGGGGCTTGTAAATCTGCCCCTTAGGGTTTATTTTTTGACATAGGTACGACATACTTTTGACATTCTCAAGGTTGATGAAGAATAAATGGGTATATAAGTGTCTAAGGGCCTGATGTAGGAGCCCTAATACCGGTCGGAAACGGCCGATTTCGGCCGTTTCCGACCGGTATTAGGGTTTTCTAATGTAGGAGCATGCTTTACAGAATCGGTATTTTACCGAATCTGTATTTACAGATTCGGTAAAGTTACCGAATCGGTAAATACAGACTCGGTAAAAATACCGATTCTGTAAAAGCACATGTAGGTAGCACATCTTTGAGTGCTGCAGGCCTTTCAGATTCGGTATTTTACCACCCAATCCAATTGGGTGGTAAAATACCGAATCCAGGTGTGCATGCACATCTGTGCAATGTGACACACAGACATGCCCTTAGGGCATGTCTGTGTGCCACATGGCACACAAGTCCGGAATTGGGGTGTCAGAGGGTGTCAAAGTGACACCCCCTGCACCCTTGCAAAAATCGGAATTTACCGAATCGGTAAATACCGATTCGGTATTCACCATTGATTCCTATGGGCTTCAAGGCCAATAGGAATCAATGGGGGATACCGATTCTGTATTTACCGAATCGGTAAATACCGAATCTTACAGATTCGGTATTTACCGATTCTGAAATACCTACATGTGCCCCCTTCTATTTTACCACTTCTTAAATACCGAATCGGTAAAATTCGGTATTTTAAAAGTGGTAAAATAGAATTACCTGCATCTAGCCCTAAATGGAGGATTTTTTGTGTGTAAAATTGATTGTATAACGGACCAATAAAGTGTATCTTAGTGAATACATGGGTTAGTGAGTAATGTTTAAATATGTAAATATCTGTATCAGTCTCTCACTTTGTGTATAAGTGACTGCATTGGTTGGTGAGTAGCTACATGAGTGTCTATATGGGTTATTACTTGGTTTTTCGAGTATCAGTATGAGTGTCTGTATGGTTCAGTGGAGGGTATTACTTAGTGCATAGATGCATGAATGAGTGAGGGGCCGATTAGCAGAACTAACTTAAGACAAAATCCTAAACTTACTACTTTTGATATTCACAGAAGTTAGAATTTTGTCTTAAGTTTGTCTTAAGACAAACTTAAAACAGACTTAAGACAGACTTAAGACAAAATCCTAACTTAAGTCTGTCTTAAGTCTGTCTTAAGTTTGTCTTAAGACAAACTTAAGACAAAATCCTAAACTTACTACTTTTGATATTCACAGAAGTTAGGATTTTGTCTTAAGTTTGTCTTAAGACAAACTTAAGACAGACTTAAGTTAGGATTTTGTCTTAAGTCTGTCTTAAGTCTGTCTTAAGTTTGTCTTAAGACAAACTTAAGACAAAATCCTAACTTCTGTGAATACCAAAAGTAGTAAGTTTAGGATTTTGTCTTAAGTTAGTTCTGTGAATCGGGCCCCTAGTCACTGTTTGTATGTGTTGAAGACAGTATGTGTGCAGGACTGTATTGGTGGATGAGTGTGTGTATGGGTGTGTTAGTGAGGGTGGGCCCGATTCACAGAACTAACTTAAGACAAAATCCTAAACTTACTATTTTTGGTATTCACAGAAGGTAGGATTTTGTCTTAAGTTTGTCTTAATACAAACTTAAGACAGACCTAAGACAAAATCCTAACTTAAGTCTGTCTTAAGTCTGTCTTAAGTCAAACTTAAGACAAAATCCTACCTTCTGTGAATACCAAAAGTAGTAAGTTTGTGATTTTGTCTTAAGTTAGTTCTGTGAATCGGCCCCTGAATGACTGTCTCAATAGTGTCTTTATAAGTAACTACATATATTTTAAACTAGTATATGTGCATATTGGTATATATAAGAGAGTATATGTGAGAGTGAGAGATTGGAAGAGTTCCTGTATGAATACGTATATATGTTTCTATAAGTGATTGTTTAAAAGAGTAAGTATGTGTAAGTTTCTGTAGAAGTAAGTGTGGTGGTGTGTGTATAACTATATATGCATGTAAATGGATGTTTGATTCTTTGTTAGCATGCGTGACTATGTGTGTGAGTAACTCTATGGATGAGTGGCGGTGTGTAACAGGATGTATAGGTGTATGAGTACATATGATGAGTAAGTACATGTATGAGTGACTGTATAGGACTGTTGGTGAATGAGTGGATGTGTATGTAGATCTTGGAATTACTGAATAGGTGTGTTGTAAGTGGTATAGGTATGTCCATTGTTTTGAATGTTAGTTTCTATTTTTGAGTGTGTGTATCAAAGGTTATATTAGGGTGAGAGGAGGTCTGCCACTCTATCACAAGGATGATGTCATCAGTGATGTCATTTGAGATGTCATGAGTGATGTCATGAGTGATGTCACTGACCATGTCATGAGTTATGTTTTATATGACGTCATCAGCAGTGCATTGCGCGCGCGCAAGTTATAGTTAGCTGAACTAACTATAACAGGGACATTTCTAGGGTTTTGTACAAGTGAAATGTCCAGCTATCTATAACGCCCCTGAAACCTATGTTTTTTTCAGTGAATCTCAAAGGTTTTTTAAATGCTAATTTCTAACTATAATGTGACTGAAACCTATGTTTTTTAAGTGAATTTCAAAGGTTTTTTAAATGCTAGTTTCTAACTATGCCTACAGAGGTAGGACATGTGAAGAAAGAAGAAAAAACGTACAGAAAGAAAAAAAAGAAATGCAGAAAGAAGCAACAGAAGTCCTCAAAGATGAAGAAAAGAGCAGGAAGAAGGAAGACTTGCAGAAAGAACAAACAGAGGAGCAGAAAGAAACCTTGTTGCAAAATCATCCTGTACCCTAAACTTTTTCCAATGGGTACTGGTGGTAACTGAGTCTGACTAACCAGTCCTAGAACCAGTACTATGCTACAAGACACTTGGAATAGAGTGAAAACACCTACATACACTAGGGAACACTATGCGTTGCGGTACCCCTGTGATTACCATGGCCTCCTCTGTAAGATCCTAGTACATAATAGGGCAGGGGGATTAAAACGACCTCTTAAAACGCACCACAGAGCGTGTTTTTGGACACTGGTGAAGGGAGGGGGGGCCTGAAGTGACAGGTGTGCAAACACACCCTGTGGCCGTTTTAATTTGGAGGATGAAGTCCCCTTGAATCCTGAGAGTCCCTAGGGCCAAACTAGCCTACTAGGTTCCTCCAGTAAGCGCTGTTGCAGAGAGGTATAAAAAGGGGCATGGCCTGGACCACCTCTGTGCAACGCAGGGCAGTGGCGCTTACTGGAAGCACCTGGTGGGCTAGTTGGCCCCCAGGTGCCCTCAGGATTCAAGGGGAATTATTTCCCCAACTTAAAACACACCACAGGGCGTGTTTGCACACGTCACCTCAGGCCCTGTCCCCTCCCTTCACCACTGTGTAAACGCTCCCTGTGGCCGTTTTAAGTAGGGAAATTAAGGGGCATATTACCAAGGCGGGCGATAAGAGATTATCGCCGCTTTAGCAGCCGTTTTCGGCCGCTAAGCGGCGATAATACTATCGCCCTATTAGCAAGCTGTCGCTAACAGCAGTTAGCGACAGCTTGTAGGCGATAGCGAGCGGTTTGGGGCCCGCTTTGCATGTCAGCGATATTTATCGCTAATAACATGCAAAGTGGGCGTACCCAACCTGTTAGCGACTGAAAGCAGTCGCTAACATCGCTATCGCCTATTACCAACACAGGCGAGCGCGAATATCTCCAAAAACTAACACCTGCTCAGACCAGTTTTTAACCATTATATCCAATGGGAGGTGGATATAATGGCTAAGACCCTGTTAGCGATAATGCGTGAATATCGCTGTATTCTAGGCCATATTCACAGATTTTGCTGCTATCGCCGGGAATTTTATCGCTTTTGACATAAACGTTGCTAATAGCATGTTATCTCAGCGATAAAATCCCGTGATGCGCGGCGATAAATAAATTTCCCCTAACCCTACTTAGCGATAAATATCGCTATTTGTTGATAATATGCTCCTGCATTTCTCAAGAACAATGGTTTGAGCAGATACCTTGGATTCTCTTTTGACTGAAGTTAAATCCAAAATTGTTAATGGTTGGAGCATGCTTAACAAAAAAAATCTTTCTGACAATTTAAGACCGTTTTGGGAAGTTAGGGATGAACTTATTGTCAATGACCATTTTGTTTTAAGGGGTGATAAGGTGATCCCTCCTATATGTTTAAGAGAACACATTATTCAAGTATCACATGAAGATCATCCTGGTATCACTCATACTAAGTCAAGAGTTAAAAATCTTTATTGGTGGCCTGGAGTTGATAGTTGTGTTGAGAAAAGTGTCAGATCATGTATTAGTTGTGAAACTTCAGATAAGTCAAAGAAAGCATTCAATCCTCCCTTAGGTGTAGTGCGTTCTCCGAATTTACCTTGGGAAGAAATTGCATTGGACATAATGGGTCCACTAAACCTCCCTTAGGTGTAGTTCGTTCTTCAAATTTACCTTGGGAATAAAATGCATTGGACATAATTGGTCCACTCACCTGGATTGATGGTACAAGTAAATACATTCTTGTTTTGGTTGATTTATTTTCAAAATGGGTTGAGCTCAGTATTGTTGATAAAATCGACACGAAATCGGTTATCACATTTTTAGAATCAATATTTTTACAAGAAGGATTTCCTGCTTCTATACTTACTGACAACGGAGTACAATTTAAATCTAAAGAAATGTTGAATATTCTTTCTGTCAATGGAATTAAACAAAATGTTACTCCCTTATATCATCCTTCCTGCAATAGCGTTGTGGAAAGGTTAAATAGAGTTATTAAAGATACCTTGCAGTTATGCAGGAATTCCAAACTATCTTAAGATGATGAACTAAAGAAAATGTGATGGTCTTACAGAGTTACCCATCATCCTTCTTTAGGAAAAAGTCCCTTTTATCTTATGCAATGTAGAGTTCCTTTCTCTACAACCAATCCTGGATGGATGAAGCGAAATGGAATGTTTTTTTCGAATCTTGATGATGTTAAAAGTACATTGAATAGTTCTCAAGAAAAAAAACAGATTGTCCTATGATGCCAAACATGGTACCCGTTGTAGGAAGGTGGATATCTGACTATGGTTGCCCCCAACTTTTTGCCCGGTGTTTAGCTGGTTTTTCGACTTAGTTGACCTGGGGCCCTGCTATTCATGACCCCAGGCCCACTGCTCTCTCTGTAAAATGGATTCCATGTACTCTAGGTACATATCTAATTGGATACTGAGTCACCTTATCAGTCCCTGTACAGTGTACCCCAGGTAACCCAGGGTATAGGTGCACTCAGGGCCTACCAGGGGCTGCATCATGTATTATGCCACCCCTGGCTGGCCATCCAAATCTGACACAACTGGCTGATCAATCAGCTGGGGCAAGGTGGTGTAATCAACCTTTGCTTTAGATATAGTATCCTATATCTAACCCTAAAATGGACCATATCCTCCTATCAGTCACTCCTATGGCAGGCCTTATCAATCCTGAAGGCAGAGCACTTGGAATTATTTGAGATGGTGCTCTAGCATGAGCTGAGCCTGTCTGCAGCTTTCGGAACCAAGTCCTTTAGCTGTTTCCATGATAACGCTATACCATATACTCTTAAGTGTATTATAATCCTCGCGGTTATTGCCAACTTTGGTATAGCATTATCAAAACATGTCGAGTAAGGTGTCATACGAATTGGAATACTACCCCCTCGCCAATTCTGGCGACGGGGGTAGCACTCCACCCTTCTAGAGGGACACGACATGTATGTAACTGTGAACCCCGGTAAAAGGTAACTCGAGCCTCAGCATCACAAAATGGATGCTGAAACCACAGACACAAGTCTGACCTCCTGCTGATGGGAGTCCTTCCAGTGAGGGAGGCTTGGACAAAGGGTTTCCTGCCTTTGGAGGTGCTAGCACCACCCCAGACAGGATTTTGTGTATTAGGTTGGACAGGGCTGAAAGGAATGAGACATGCCTGGGGCACACAAGGTGTCCCTGTGCATACACCGGTCTAAACCAGTTCCTGGGGAACTCCAGCCCCAGCTCTGTCGCAAGACCGGACAAAGGATGGGGGGTGTAACCACCCCCTTCCTGGTCCCACCCAGAGGAGGGACCTAGTCGTAGTACAGCCCCCTTTAGCCGGATAAAGGTAGGAGCTGGTCCCATTCCAAATTAGATTATCCTGAACAACTTTACAAGAAGAAACTCCGGACTTCTACGTTCTGCTTCCCAGAAGACTGAAGAAATCTCCCTTGTGGGCAAGGAGTGTCCACCCTGCACAAGCAGGCACCATCAGCGTCCAGCGGCTTCCCTTTGTCATCTTTCTTCAAGGATCCAGACTTCAGAGCCCGACGAGACCCGGATTCCCAGACCTCTCCGACCTCTACCTACATCTGCAGCACCACTGAGATCCGTGGGTGCGACGAGACACGTGGGACCGGCCATCTTGAAAGAAGCAGCACTTCGCTCCAGCACGACTTCTGAGGTAACCTCGTCCAAGTGCTTTGGGGACTGATAAGCCCCGACCCCGAGCAGCTCCTGCACCGAAGACCAGCCCTCCAGTATCCACGAGATCTGCGTGGGGCCCTTCTGCCTGTTTGCTGCTTGATGCGTTGTCTGGTCACTTTCCGGCTGGCTAGTGACCTCCTAGACAACGAACTCCAAAATCTTCACTGCTGGTCTGGTTGCTCCAGACTGGCCCTTGCTCCCTTCCAAAAAAGGAGCACCCCGGACCCTCCTGGTCCACTCCAGACGTCGTTTCCACTCACCGTGTGGGTTGCCTTTGCCAAGGCCTGTTGACTCTGAATCCAAAGCCGACACCACCGACAGCGAGAGCCTGTGTGGGACAGCTCATGCCTCCATCCTGGTCATCAAAGACACCACCTGGTCCACGTGGCTGCAGAGACAAGCGTCCACCCAAACCTGATCGCGACGACTACATCTGGTTCCACTCCTGGTTCCACTCCAGTCACTGGCTAGTGACTTTGAACATTGTCCCCTCTGCTTTCAGGTTCTTCCCTTCACTGATCCACCCTTGGATCACACCGGACATCTTCCTCCTGATCGCCTGCAGCATCTTTTCTTCCAGGCTCCATAGACTTCAGCGCCGGAACCCGACACGACTTGGCACCTACGCTCCCGCAGCCTGTCGGTGAGGTAGCTCGAGCATTTCGGTGCTCAAGGGTAGCTTGACTCTCCTAGTGTCCAGTTCCACAGTCGTTTTTGTCTTACCTAGTCAGGATTGTCCGTACTCGCCTTTTTCTTGAACTGTACTGTTCCTAGACACTGTTACGCATCTCGCGTGTGAGTTCACACTCTGCACACGCGTTCCGTGGGCCTCCTATTACCTACCTAGAGTTAGTGTAGCGTGGTTCCAGCGATCCTACAGCTTCTGGGCAGCTCCATTCCTTTTATCGACTTTCACATTCCACTTACTTAGTATATGGTTTGTCGTGCCCCTAGGGCACCATTGTAATTTGTGCAACTTAAACATATTTTTCCCAAGAGATTGTCATGTGCTTAGCCCTCTGATCTCATAAAGAGTTCAGAGGTGTATGTTAGTTAATAAATATCTTGTTTATTTTCATAACAACCTGTGTGGTGTCCTTTCATTTGGTATTCAAGGGGTTATATGTGGTAAAACAGCTGGCTTCACATGCCAAAAGAGTTTAGCCTAAGACTGCTTTGTCCATGCTACCATTAGGATAGCTGGTCTATAAGGTTGACTTACAACCAATCACCATAAGGGTTGTTTGGACTGATACAAGGTGATCACTAGAACTAGTGAGAATCATATATCAGGCCAACTTCTCACATTGGTATGCAGTTGTTGGGATTTGAGCTTGCTGTTGTTTTTACCAAATATAATCTTGAGATATCATTTGAAAGATCACATAAGGTACCATAGGTACATATAACAAGCTTAGAAATACTCTGAGTTCTACTGAACCAGCTGTTGTAGTAGAAAGGGAGTAGCACACCCTGACTACAACTCTTAGCAAGGGATCAGTAGGAAACCCATAGTGTAGGTAAGTGCACCACTTACACCTCACTAGAAAAGCATGTCTATCACAGGAGAGAACACAGTGGCTCCCCTTGGTGATATTGACCCTCCACAGGTCATGTCAAGTTATGCAGCCCTTTGCTTCCAGGAGATGAGACAATTGTGTACCTCCAGGAAACTAAAACAGGGTTCTAACCCTACAATTCCTTTTCTGATAAGTCTCTTAGAGACATTTGATGCCAGAAGGGCTTTTAATCCAGGCCCATCTGACCCTACAGAGGGAACCATACCCCCAGTAGAGGAGGACTCTAATCTCCCTGAAACTGATGAAGTAGAGGAATATGGAGACTCATCTGATGGAGAGGTAAACCATGGTCAGGGAGGAGTCAGCAGACTTACCAGGGCCAACTTAAGCATACATGAGAATGGAACTGGGGCAGCCCCAGGCCCATCCTCAGGCAGGCTTAACCTTGGGAATAGATGAGTTAGGTCTCACTCCAGAGGCTCTAACAGATCTATTCACACCCATGTCTCTCAGGCATCTTCACAGAGAGTGATGACATCCCCCAGTAAAGAGAGCATGAAGCTAAGATGAGGGAAGTCAATCTGAGGATTGAGAGAGAAGAACTTGCCCTTGCCAAAGAAAGACTTACCTTTGCCAGAGAGCAGAAATTGAGTGGGGCAGACCCCACTGGTGGCAGCATTATCCCTAGAGATGAGACAGGAGTTTTGATACTAGACACCTGAGTAAAATAGTGCCCCCCTTTAAGCAAGGGAATGACATCCACAAATGGATGACTGCTCTGGAGAGGGCCTGCACTGTCCAGTGCATTCCCCAGAGTCAGTGGGCAGCTATATAGTGGCTCTCCTTTGAAGGTAAAGGTAGAGATAAGCTCTTCACTACTAGAGCTGCGGATGCTAACAATTACCAAGTCCTGAAGAATACACTGATTGATGGGTTTGGCTTAACAACTGAACAGTACAGGTTGATGTTCAGAGACGCCCAGAAAACTCAGTCTCAGGATTGGACTGACTTGTTGATTGTGCCACTAAGGCTTTGGAAGGCTGGCTACTGGGAAGTAAGGTTACTGATTACACAGGATTGTCTAATCTAATTATGAGAGAGCAAGGCTTAAATAATTGTCAGAACCAGTTATTACACCAGCACCTGGTAGACTCTGATCTGACCTCTCCACGAGAATTGGGTGAGAGGGCAGACAAATGGGTCAGAACCAGGATTAGGCCTAAGAACCAAGGTGGTGACCAAAAGAAGGAATCAACCAAGCCTCAAGAGAAGGGTGGGAATAAATCTACAGATCAAACCACAGGGCCCCGAAAATCCCCAGAAGGGGGTGGGACCCAGAATCCTTCCAATACCCAGAAGAAACCTTATTGCCATACCTACAAACAGGTAGGCCATTGGAAAACTGACAGCAGTTGCGCAAGGGCCAACAACAATAAGGAGAACATACCCCCAAGTAACACTTCCAAGCCTCCTGTTACTACTAGTAGTAGTCCCCCAGGTGGTGGGAGTGCCCCCAAGAATTTGGGTGGATTTACTTTGGGAGTTCCTGGGGACTCTGGCCTAACCAGTTCCCCTGACTTAGATACTCTTGTCTTGTCTGTGAGACTGGCATGGGGTTTGCCAACTTCACAGCTTGTCCCAACACTTTGGACAAGTACAGACAGGAGCCCCTCATCAA
Organism: Lissotriton vulgaris; assembly: GCF_964263255.1. Taxonomy (NCBI): domain Eukaryota; kingdom Metazoa; phylum Chordata; class Amphibia; order Caudata; family Salamandridae; genus Lissotriton; species Lissotriton vulgaris. The sequence continues at coordinate 279,825,501 of NC_141685.1, read as the reverse complement.
TGGTCTGAAAGTTGAGGCCTATAGAGATACAGGGGCTAGCATCACCATGGTGACTGAGAGCCTAGTCCCCTCAAGGCAACTTATACCTGGAGCCATATACCAGGTGACCAACATTGATGGAGTGCAGAGAGATCATCCCATGGCAGTGGTCAATCTCTGCTGGGGAGGTGTCACTGACTCCAAGAGAGTGGCAGTGTCATCAAACTTGCCTGTATATTGCCTACCGGGGAATGATTTAGAGATCTCAGCATGGGCTGAGGTAGAGCAAGAAATCCATTTTAAAATGGTACACCTCCATGGTAAGGTTAGTGGGCAGTGATGGCCACAGCCCCAGTCCAAGATGTCCTCCCTGAACAGTATAGGAGGGCTGTGCCAGTCTCAGCCCAATCTCAGACCGATTCCTTCCCTGAAAAGGTTAGCAGGGCTGTGATGGTAACCGCCCATACCCAAACTGAGTCCCTTCCTGAAAAGGTTGGTGGAGTTGTGATGGCCACAGCTCAAACTCAGACAGATGATAGTGTTGTGAAGCCTGAAACTATGGATCACTCCACTCAGAGAGCACTGAGGAGGAAGATAAATCTCCCTCCCACCAGACTTTAGGAAAGGATCAGCCTCCTCAGGGAACTGATCTTACCCCTTGTGAAGAAACTGCCCCAGAGATAGTCAGGCCTAGCCTGGCAGAACCCCTGATGTCAGTGGACCCTTCCAAGGTGGGACCCAACCCAGTCTGGAGCAGGTAACCTGCCCCTCTCTACCCTGCCTCAGTCAGCCCAGGGCTGTAGAGGTCAGGGAGGCCAGTGGTGGACCCCAAAGGGCCCCCTGTCCAAAATAACTCCCCAATCAGCAGATTAAGGGCACTGAAGCTAGCATACCTAGCCAAGGGAAAATAAAACAGACTCCTGAGGGATCCCCCTTAAACTTAGTTAGGGACCTCCCACAGATGGACACTGTTGGGCACAGCCAAACCTGGGACCAAAGGGCCCCAAACCTTACCTGTCCCTCCAGTAAGCCAAACCGAGGGACCCAGCCTCCAGCTTTAGGTAGCCAGAGGTTGACCCTGAGAGCTCACAGCAACTCAGTCCTGGAAAGAAAGGCATATATGGTGGATAGTGATTGGAGGAAGTTTAGCCCAACATTAGTGGAGTTTCACTTCAGTACTCCCTCCCAACACCAGCCTTTTACTTTGCCAAAACACATCACAGGTAGAGATTCCCTATGGTGGACACCCTCCGATACCCTTAGGGTGAGCGATTGCTTAGTGGAGATAGGGGGTAACCATGCCAGTGCATATAACACCTCATATGGCCACTCAGGCAATATAGGCTTACCTGGTCAAGGATAGCCTTATCTCCTTTCGTTTGGGGGGGGGGGTTATGTAGGAAGGTGGATATCTGACTATGGTTGCCCCCAACTTTTTGCCTGGTGTTTAGCTGGTTTTTCGACTTAGTTGACCTGGGGCCCTGCTATTCAGGACCCCAGGCCCACTGCTCTCTCAGTAAAATGGATTCCATGTACTCTAAGGGGTAGATTTATGAGGCCCTTGCGCCACGTTTACGCCGCTGTTGCGTCACGCAAGGCGGCGTAAACATGGCGCATCCCTATGAACGATTTACAACGTGACGCATCTAGGCAGATGCGTCACGTTGTAAAGCCCTGCGCCGCTTGTGGGCGTTCCGGCGCAGGGTGGGCGTTCCGGAGCAGGTGCGCCTCGCAAAAGTGGCTGAGTGAAATCTATGAGATTTCACTCAGTCACTTTTAAGCCAATGATGCGTCAAAAGCCTGCGCCTGCTTGAAGCAGGCGTAGGTCTTGACGCAGCATTGGTCAGATAGGGCACCCCCGAGCCTTGCTGGAGCTGCGTCGCGCTTGCGACACAACTCCAGCAATGCGCCACATTTCCGGCACAGATGCGTCACGCATCTGTGCCGTTTTTGCACCATGGTGCGCCGCATTATAAATGCGGCGCACCATGGCTGGCGGAGCTGTGGCGCACTGTGGCGCATGTTAACTGGCGCATCCCTGGGGATGCGCCAGTTAACATAAATCTGCCCCTAGGTACATATCTAATTGGATACTGAGTCACCTTATCAGTACCTGTAAAGTGTACCCTAGGTACCCAGGGCATAGGTGCACTCAGGGCCTACCAGGGGCTGCAGCATGTATTATGCCACCCCTGGCTGGCCATCCAAATCTGACACAACTGGCTGATCAATCAGTTGGGGCAAGGTGGTGTAATCACCCTTTGCTTTAGATATAGTATCCCTATATCTAACCCTAAAATGGACACATAACCTCCTATCAGTCACTCCTATGGCAGGCCTTAGCAATCCTGAAGGCAGAGTGCTTGGAATTATGTGAGATGGTGCTCTAGCATGAGCTGAGCCTGTCTGCAGCTTTCAGAACCAAGTCCTTTAGCTGTTTCCATGATAACGCTATACCATATACTCTTAAGTGCATTATAATCCTCGCGGTCATTGCCAACTTTGGTATAGGATTATCAAAACATGTCGAGTAAGGTGTCATACGAATTGGAATACTACCCCCTCGCCAATTCTAGCGACGGGGTAGTATTTCACCCTTCTAGAGGGACACGACATGTATGTAACTGTGAACCCCGGTTAAAGTTAACTCGAGCCTCAGCATCACAAAATGGATGCTGCCACCACAGACACAAGTCTGACCTCCTGCTGCTGGGAGTCCTTCCAGCGAGGGAGGCTTGGACAAAAGGTTTCCTGCCTTGGGAGGTGCTAGCACCACCCCAGACAGGATTTTGTGTATTAGGTAGGACAGGGCTGAAAGGAATGAGACATGCCTGGGGCACAAAAAGTGTCCCTGTGCATACACCGGTCTAAACCAGTTCCTGGGGCACTCCAGCCCCAGCTCTGGCGCAAGACAGGACAAAGGATGGGGGTGTAACCACCCCCCTTCCTGGTCCCACCCAGAGGAGGGACCTAGTCGTAGTACAGCCCCCGTTAGCCGGATAAAGGTAGGAGCTGGTCCCATTCCAAATTAGATTATCCTGAACAACTTTACAAGAAGAAACTCTGGACTTCGACGTTCTGCTCCCCAGAAGACTGAAGAAACCTCCCTTGTGGGCAAGGAGTGTCCACCCTGCACAAGCAGGCACCATCAGCATCCAGCGGCTTTCCTTTGTCGTCTTCCTTCAAGGATCCAGACTTCAGAGCCCAAAGAGACCCGGATTCTGAGACCTCTCTTACCGCTACCTACATCTGCAGCACAGCTGAGATCCGTGGGTGCGACGAGACACGTGGGACTGGCCATCTTGAAAGAAGCAGCACTTCGCTCCAGCACGACTTCTGAGGTAACCTCGTCCAAGTGCTTTGGGGACTGAGAAGCCCCGACACCGGGCAGCTCCTGCACCGAAGACCAGCCCTCCAGCATCCACGAGATCTGCGTGGGGCCCTTCTGCCTGTTTGCTGCTCGACACGTTGTCTGGTCACTTGCCGGCTGGCTAGTGACCTCCTAGACGACGAACTCCAAAATCTTCACTGCTTGTCTGGCTGCTCCAGACTGGCCCTTGCTCCCTTCCAAAAGAGGAGCACCCCGGACCCTCCTGGTCCACTCCAGACGCCGTTTCCACTCACCACGTGGGTTGCCTTTGCCAAGGCCTGTTGACTCCAAATCCGAAGCCGACACCGCCGACAGCGAGAGCCTGTGGGGGACAGCTCGTGTCTTCATCCTGGTCATCGAAGACACCACCTGGTCCTCGTGGCTGTAGAGACAAGCGTCCACCCTCACCTGATCGCGACGACGACATCTGGTTCCACTCCTGGTTCCACTCCAGTCACTGGCTAGTGACTTTGAACATTGTCCCCTCTGCTTTCAGGTTCTTCCCTTCACTTATCCACCCTTGGATCACATCGGACATCTTCCTCCTGATCGCCTGCCGCATCTTTTCTTCCTGGCTCCATAGACTTCAACGCCGGAACCCGACACGACTTGGCACCTATGCACCCGCAGCCTGTGGGTGAGGTAACTCGAGCATTTCGGTGCTCAAGGGTAGCTTGTCTCTCCTAGTGTCCAGTTCCACAGTCGTTTTTGTCTTACCTAGTCAGGATTGTCCGTACTCACCTTTTTTTTTAACTGTACTGTCCATAGACACTGTTACGCATCTCACGTGTGAGTTCACACTCTGCATACGAGTTCCGTGGGCCTCCTATTACCTACCTAGAGTTAGTGTAGCGTGGTCCCAGCGATCCTACAGCCTCTGGACAGCTCCATTCCTTTTATCGACTTTCACATTCCACTTACTTAGTATATGGTTTGTCGTGCCCCTAGGGCACCATTGTAATTTGTGCAACTTAAACATATTTTTCCCAAGAGATTGTCATGTGCTTAGCCCTCTGATCTCATAAAGAGTTCAGAGGTGTATGTTAGTTAATAAATATGTTGTTTATTTTCATAACAACCTGTGTGGTGTCCTTTCATTTGGTATTCAAGGGGTTATATGTGGTAAAATAGCTGGCTTCACATGCCAAAAGAGTTTAGCCTAAGACTGCTTTGTCCATGCTACCATTAGGATAACTGGTCTAGAAGGTTGACTTCCAACCAATCACCATAAGAGTTGTTTGGACTGATACAAGGTGATCACTAGAACTAGTGAGCATCATATATCAGGCCAACTTCTCACACCCGTCCATCTGATTTACAAGTTGGTCAGTGGGTTTGTGTTAAAAATCCAAGGAAAGTACCTAAAGGGTTTAACAAATTTTCTAAACCTAGGAAAACTTCCACTATTCATCATAACACTGTTACTTTGGACAATGGTGAGACCTGGCATATGAGTCGCCTAGCATCGGCCCGTTCTGTCCCTGATGATTCACCATCACCCTCTCAACATTGTTCATCATCTCCATTTTGGTGTTATGATAATACCTTAGAATCACCCTCTATTCCTTGTGATCCTGTGGATGATTCTAATGATAATCCTCATGATATTGCTATCTGTAATAGACCTTTATCTAAGGTTCAAACGTCTTTTGGTAGAGTTGTTAAAAGACCTGAAAGATACAATGAATTTATTTATTACGTTTTATTTTATTTTATTTTTTCTAAAGGGAGAAGATGTGTAGTAGATAGCTAGCTTGTGCTAAGTTGTATTTATTTAATTATATTTGTAGAGTCATAGAATTTGGAGTTCTTGTATTATTCTGTTTTCTGTGTGAGGCATTCGAGTGTAATCGGTTGTAAAGGCATTATGAATTGACCTGTAACCTTACTGGATGTTATCTGTGGCTTGTCTAATAAAGACAAATAACTTATAACCTAAAAGGTGTTACTACACAGTCTTTGTGAGCGAGGCCCAGAGTGTTGTTGTTAACTGTACACCGTTGCATCTGATGGGCGATTTTCAATACCTCTCTTCAGCCTAATGGGTACCCCACTATGTACACGGCCGTCAAGCAATCAGTCGCATCCTTCCGGTTCCCGTCCCCACCAGAACGGGGATCTGTTTCTGGACCAGAACGCACCCTCACTTCCATTATTCAGCAACCCGGTCCTGATGAAGATCCTAAATCAATTGGATCGAAACGCCGTCGACCCGCACTGCAGCGCAACTCATGGCGCATTACCTGCTTTGGTTCCCAAACTAACTACTATTACTTATTCATCAAAGAGGAACCTACAATCTGTATATATTGTGTTAAAAAAAGTCTTTGCGCTGATCGCTGTTTTTCCACCCTTATGTCACTCGAGCCGTCACTGTTTGTCTCACTATCACGTAGTGCACAAAGCCCCCTTGGATTGCCACCGCATTACTTGCATTACTGTTCACTATTTTACTTTCTTTGATTGTTTTGCCAATACTGCCTTTCAAATATATGATGCTATATGCACTTTCAAAAACCAAAACATTGTGAGTCTCTCTTTTCTTGTCCAGATCCTTTGTAATGTGTTGCACATGCAAATATGTCTGCTGTCCAATTGAATCCCATTGAGATATTGTTGCCTTATACTTGTGAAAATTGCTGGAGGCAAGGAACGCGGCAGCAGGTGCTTTTAAAACGAGAATATACTTGAAAACGGATGCCCCCACCCCAAGTCAGTGCCCGGTGCAGTGGCATCGATTGCACCGCGCTAGAGCCGGCCCTGTGCAGGGTCATAACCATTTACAAGCTGTGGCAGTGGTGGTAGCAGCAAAGTGGAGCACTACAATGCTATTCCCCTGTGGTGGCAGCAGCACGGTGTAGATTCATAACCAGTGTGAGCTGTGGCAGTGGAGGCAGCAGCAAGGGTGCAGAACTATTACTTGTATGAGATGACCCTGTGGAGGCAGCAGCAGGGTGTAGTGAAATCATCTGCGTTGGATGACCATGTGGGGTCAGCAACAGTGATCCACAATTGTGACCTGTATGAGATTGCCCTGTGGAGGCAGCAGCAAAGGTACAGTGCTATATCCTGTATGATACTACAGCGTGCATGTTTTTTAATAATTAGAAAGTAATGCCGAATTCACGTCAGCTTAAATTAGCATGAGTAGGCCGCAGCCATCTTGCACTTTTGTGAGGGGCATAAGGAAGCAGTCAAGCTGCTACCTTGGACACTAGTCAAAAAGATTTACCAATCTACTAGTCTTATGGAAAAGGTATTCAAGATATTATTGTGTATTTACTCATTATTTGAAATGTCCATTGTAGTTCTGTGTTACATTATGATTCATAATATTTCCTTTATTTGCTAAGCATACCTCAATTTATTAATATGCAGCAGAGAGTAGATGTCTCCAAAACTATGTTATATATTACAATATTGATTGGCTCACTTGAATGATACATTGTTAGTCCGACCTTACTAAGCCACATCTCATCTATACTACTATTATAAAGAGAGAACTGTGTCCTTTGAGCCAGGTAAACTCGAAAAGTACACCACCAATCGCAACACCCAATACAGCGTTGGAAAGGGCAGTTGCAGCAGAAGGACATAGGCTAGGCAGACGCCCACCATATACATTTAAAAAGTAAAAGAACTGTGCCAGCAAAGTAGTCCCTTGTGGGCGTGTCTGTGTTGTGCTGTGGGCTTGTGCTGGGGGGGCGTGACAACTGCTGGGGGCGTGTGGTACGTTCCCCCTTCGGGCTGGACTGTTCCCATGAGGCACAGGGTCAAGGCTGATTTGCATATGGCCAAGTTTGAACTGGGGTGGTGTGGAGTGCAAAAAACTATGGATTTATGCCCAGATCTCTGTACTGGGGTGAATGTATGGCATTGTTCTGCATTCTGTGCAAAAAAAATGATGGATTAGGCCAAGATCTCTTTATTGGGGTGAATTTATGGTATTGTTCTCCATTCTGTCCATCAACTGTTGTTTTTACATTCTGTCCTTCATGCCATGTCTCATATTGTGTGCTGGGGGTGTGGGCGTGTGCGGGGCACGTGTTGTGTCAAATATTTCATTGTTTTTTCTTCCCAGGTTCTGCACATTCCAGCTCCGCGTGGCCACCCTGCTCCCTTTAAATATCCCTGCACCCCATAATCAAAACCCACCTTACTCCTTAAATTACCCCAACACCCTTAAACACTAACCCATCTTAACGCTATAAATATACCCTGTACCCCAAAACCCAAACCTATACCTAAATCCTAAAAATACCCCAAAAACCAAACCTACCCCTGAACCCTAAAATACCCCTGTACCCCATAACACAAACCTAGCCCTGAACCCTTAAAATACCCCTGTACCACAAAACCCAAACCTACCCCTGAACCCTAAAAATACCCCTGCACCCCAAAACCCAAACCTAGCCCTGAACCATAAAAATAACCCTGTACCCCAAAACCCAAACCTACCCCTGAACCCTAAAATACCCCTGTACCCCAAAGCCCAAACCTAGCCCGAACCCTAAATATACCCCTGTACCCCAAAACCCAAACCTACCCCTGAACCCTAAAAATACCCCTATACCCCAAAACCCAAACCTAGCCCTGAACCCTAAAAATATGCCTGTACCCCAAAACCCATACCTATCCCTAAACGCAAAAACTACCACTGTACCCCATAACCCAAAACTATATCTGAACCCTTAAACTACCCAAACACCCCAAAACATATACCTCAGTACCCCAAAAACATACAACTCTATACCCATACTTACCTTATCCAAACATTAAAAATAAAACATGCTTTTACCATTCATGCATTTACAACGAATTTCGTTGTAAGTGTATGCGTGGTTAAAGAATATAAAATGTAATGCCATGCGTTATAATGGCATTGCGGAGTCATGGTACTTTCATAATGAAAGTATGCAGAGTGATGGTCTGCGGAAAGAAAGTTGCGGAATAATGGGTGTTTATCCTCCTCCGGTAAGTACATTGGTGGCACGGCGGCCCACATCTCCAGCAACATACTCATATTTTTCACCACCGATTTGAAAAATGCACAGTTTCTCTCATTGATGGCCAGCACGGACATACACTTTTAGACACACCTTCCGCCACAAGTTCTAGAATTGCGAACTTTAGAGCTGGGGAGCTACGTTCGAATCTCGGCATCAGGTCAACATCCTGTGATTCCAGGCAAATTGCTTTGTCTCCCCGTGCCTACCACAAATTAATGTGTTCTTCTGTAATGTAAATTGTGCTCAGGCCATGTTGTCGAGTTCGCGCTATAGAATATTGCAAGGAAAAATAAAGTAGGGAAACTCGAGTTCACACAGTACTGAATGCGCACTCTTAAGTGCATCAGCAGTGCACTGTGAATCAGAGCGTTTCACAGGCCTGTCAGAGATAAGAAATGCTATCAAAATGAAATCCTACAAAACAATATACACCTGGCCGGCAGCAATTCATACCCGGACAACGTCGGGACGGGATGCTAGTTACCAGATATGTGTGTAGCTTCTATGTCTAACACCCCACAAAACATGCTGTTTATGGGAGATTCGCCAGGTCTTTTTGATCTGGGCTCAGGGCTCCTAAAGATCTGGCCCGTTTTATAAAGTTCTCTATTTGTTTGCACATTGGAGGAAGGATCATCTCAGAATACTGGGATTTAGACGAATAACCTGCTGTTTCTTCCAACGATTTAGCTATTTTCATTGTGTTTAACTTGCTTATGTAATCTATCCATGCCTCAGGTGGGATAGAGCGAACCCAAGAGTTCTTTGTCCAACAGTTTAGAGCAACTATTCTCTAAAACTGCCTTGTGTATTTTCTTAAAGCGGCTTGATGTAATTTGTGCTAAATGTCATCATATTCCTACCCCTTTTGAGTGATTCAGTGTAGTTTTCCTTTTTCCTTAAATCCATAATCTCTTCTTCTAAGTTATAGATTATTGCAGGATTTTTTTGCACTTGAGCCTGTCATTATTTTCCATCTGCAGCATCTTTCATATAATTTTTTTAATCTTTTTTCATGTTTTTGTTGAACTATCTATTTCCTTTGTTACTTTCTATATACAGTTCTCATTCTCTGTTACGAGATGATCCTCAGCAAACTATCAGGCCCAAACTTGCTATAGCCATCTTATTGAAATGTTTTATGTTAGTGGTGTTCCAATGCAATTGTCCATGTTTTGGGCCAACAACACTCTGACCATATCGAGTCTCAAAGGACCATTCAGAGGATTGTTCCTGCCAGGGATCAAAGGTAACTTGAAGAACTGCTTGCTCACTGTGTGTAAAATGTAACAAATTTACTCCTGATATTACATTGAATAATTCATGGTTTGAGATTCTATAGTCTATTGTTGAGATGCCTGTGATGCGTCTTCTAGTGGGTCTAGCAGGTATTTTTGACTCAACTCTTCCATTAATTATGCTGCCACCTATGATTAGTAGGAACGCACGTAGTTGTTTGCCTCGTTTGTCAGCTCAGGTTTACAATTTCTTGCAAAGAGTTATTCAGGGATAGTGCACATTTCTTCTAGGTAGGCCTAGGTGGAATTTCAATTTTACCAGAGTAATCTGAGTATTTTTTGTAATTCCGTATTACTCGTTGATGCGGAACGGGACTACCAATAATAACACGATTTTACCCACTCACGTAATTTAGAGTAATTTGAGCCTGTGGAGGCTTTATGTAATGTAGACAGAGCGCTCAACATAATAACAAAGAGGGTTCACTGTGAGACATTCTTTAATCACTGTCCCTTAAAGCGTGGCTCTTATCTGAAAGCACGTTGGAACTAGGGCCGCTGATATGTGGGGGCTGGAGAGGCCAGGCACCCCACAATCATAATGCCGATTGTAGCACTCGCACTTTAGCTTTAAACATCTGAAGCTAAAGCGCGTGTGCCGCGATTGCTTCAAAAGTAAGGAAATAGAAAATGTGCATTTTTCCTATTTACATACTTTTGGAAACAATCGCGGCACCTGCACTTTAGCTTCAGATGTTTATAGCTTAAAAGCGAGTACCGCAATTGTAACTAAAATAAACAAATAGGGGGGGAAATGACAGCCACATATTTTTTTTCTTATGTTTGTTTACTTTTGTAATAATGGTCGCGTGTGTGCCCCATTGAAACAGAAGTTAAAAAATAGTGAAGAAAAAAAAAGCACGGAATCAATTGTCCCGTTTCTATGCTACCCTCAGAGGGAGAGGCTGTGGTTCAGGGGTTAGAGCTGCTGACTCAGGAGCTTGGGGACCAATGTTGAGCCTCAGCATCGGCTCAACAATGGTAAATATTAGTGACTCAGCAATTGTAATTATTAGCAAATCATGGTTCTTTCAATAATAAATAAAAAAACAGGGATCTCTTAGGGCAAGAGGAGAGAGACAAAAAAAAATAACTAAGAGGCATATTATCAACGGCCAGCAATAATTATCGCTGGCCGTGCTTAGCGATAATTTTGTTATCGCAGGCAATGTCTGGAATTTACTGCCCTGTTTGCACATTATTAACAACGTGTTTCTCCAAGGATAAAAATTCCAGAGATAGTGAGGTTATCACCCTTTTGCAGGGAACATCGCTGGTTTTCCAGCGATGTTCCCTGCGAAACGGTGATTACCATGCTGATACGACTCACAGGGTCGTATCAGCATAATCCACCCCAATGTTGGAGATAGGTAAGTCTGCATTTTAGCAGACGTTAGATTTGGAGAAAACAGAGGTTTTCACCAAAATCTAACGTGTGCTAAAGTGCTGGGACAGCCTTGTAAATATTGTGATGTTAACATCAGCGGTATTTGCACGGTAGTCCATCCGGGGGGACGCCCAGTTATGCCCACTTTGCATCTCATTAGAGATGCAAAGGGAGGCGTTGGGAAAAAAAGGGTGCTAACATGCGATTATGCATGTTAGCACCCTCTTGTAAATAGGGTGATAGTTTTATCTCCACTGTTTTGGCTTGATAAAGCGTGAAGACTTGAAGACTGTCAGGATGGGAGAGCGGGCTTTCTCTCACCTAGCTGCAACCAAGTGGAATGAACTACCTCCCAATCTCAGACTGACAGAATGTCTCTTATCATTTAGGAAACAATTAAAGACACTACTCTTCCCTAAACCAGAATAATCAGTAATCAATGCGGTTACCGTACCCCTCAGCACCAAACCTCAGCGCCGTGATATCCTACCTAGGATGATTGTTAGCGCTTTATAAATAAATTAAATACAAAAATACAAATAAAGCCCTTGTATATATGCCCCTTAATCTCCCTATGCCTATCCAAAAATAAATGTGTCCGCCTGCAGTCGTAACTGATGTTCTTCTTGGAAAGTGCTTCAATACCATTGGGTGGAGCTCGTTGACCTTCAATAGCCAGATGGGAAGAAACTGTACTGTGTGATGGCCAACTAATACGTTCTCAGAGTGAAATCGTCGGAAAGAGAACTAAACACACAAAGGAAGGACTTTGACAGAAATGTACCAATAAGAAGCCAGCATTTCTGAATGTCATAATTAGTAACCAATAGCAATCAGTGGGCTTGCCAAATCCCACAGAACAGATATATCAGGTCGATCTAAGTTTGACCTAAAAATGGTGAAATTTAGGGGCAGAGTTACAAGCCCCTTGCGCCACCGGTGTGTCACTTTTTGTGATGCACGGTGGCCCATTTTACTGCTCCATATTTACAAGGACAAGAAAAGCCCCCCTGTGTGACTTTTCCTTTCCTTGTAAATATGACCCCTTTGCACGCAGTACTTTGCGTGAAAGGGTTGTTCCATGGGTGTTGCTGTGGGTGTTCCCACGCAACACCCATGGAACCAGACACATTTCCAGATTTACGAGGAATTGTAAATCTGGAAAAAATGTGTGTGAATGCTTTGCCTCGCATGGGGAGGCGTAGGGAGGCGCAACGAGGAGAGATGTATTAATTTCTTCAAGTTTTCTTTTCCTCTTTCCATGTGTGCTGCATTCTGCAGCACACATAAAAAGAGGAAATCACCCTCTACTGATTGTTTTATGTATAGGAAGGGTTCACTTAATGCACATAAACAATCATTGAAACAATGAAGCTTTTTTACTTCTATGTGTACTAATGCAGCACATATAGAAGTTGTAAAACAGCATTTCAGATTGTTTTTGTGCAGGAAGGAAGGGAACCCTTCCTGCTCAAAAACAATCTCCCCACCACGCAGGCATCCTTGCACCATGGTGCAAGGGTGTTTACGCCGGCGCATGGAAGCAGTTTTTGCCTCAGCACAGGGAGAAGCACAGAGATGCAATATTGTTGTAAATATGTCGTATCCCTGTGCCTTGAAAGTGACTCCGTGCGACGCAGCCAAATGGCATGTGTTCCACACTGAGTCACTTTCTTGTAAATCTGCCCCAAAGTCCCTAAGCAGAAAGCGCAGAAGCAAACAATTCTGCCGCAATACTCCAGGCCCCACAAAGTACATAAGAAGATACAACAGATGATCCTAGGGCACAAGCGCCATAGGATAGACCTGAACAAACATAACAGAGGCACGTTATAATTGTTTTTGTGTGCAGATTTTATATACTCGACCCTAAGGTATTGGAGCGCTTTACATGAGCCCCCCCATGGAAAAACCCACATGAAACCTGCGCAGGGCTTTACAACGTGGCACATCTTGTAATAACCCCGCACTATGGTGCATCTTTTGCGCCGTCGCAGCGTCATGACGCAACGGCGGCGTATGTGGATGGGCTCAGTACGAAAAAAGAAGCTGGATTAACACGCCCAAAACGACTTAGATACTTGGATGGAAAACATGCTGGAGCAATCTCAAACGTATTAATGCGCCCATCTCAAAATCTATTTTAAACAAGTCAATTGGCACCCTGCAGAGCAGAGAACCTACAAATATTACTCTCAATATATATAAGCAGCTTCATCACTTTCACACGAAGTACAGTGACGGGAGACTACAAATGAGAGGAAAACACAACCATTTTGACAACAGACAATTGTCGAAGAAGGGTACAAACTCAATTTATATCACTCTGATATTGTGGTCGTTTAACTGCACCTTATTAAAAAAAATCCATACATATAATAAATGAAGGTATCAATAATAAGATATGATTTATTCTTAAAGAATGTATGTATTCAGATGACAATTAAACGTTCTTTCTTCTCAAAGGATTCTGGTCATGCAAATTTCTAAGAGGATTGTGGTTCCTGCAGACGTAATTTCCTGCACAGATATCCTTATAAGGGAACTTTGTTTGATTTGCTGCATAAATGGCGGCCCTTCTCTTTTCGAATTGTTTTGTTACTTGGCTCTGCAGAAAGGATTCATGTCTGTTCCGAGTGTCCAGTGCGTTATACGCGCAATCTCTCTCACCTGTTGACAAATATGTCAATTTATTTGTGCCTTCTGGCTTCGAGGGTGGTGCGACCCTATCACGAACCTCAAGGTTCCAAACTACAGTTAAATATATATTCTCATCATAATTAAAATCGTCATGAATGTGGATGATTTCTTTATCTACTCCTTTGTTTGGAAAATGAGCACAACAGGCTGTAGACTTGTGTTAGAAGCGTGAGGGTGCAGTACCTCAGCTCGTTACTAGATGTCCCTGTAGTCAGCTGGAAAATGTACAGCCCGCAGCGTGAGGTCACTGTGGAGTCATACAAGGTTTTCTATTTCAATTTATTTTATTTGTTTGATTAATTAAAATCTTACAAAAGTTCCAAGATTGTGATCAAATATAAAAGATTAAAAGCACATATATGATTGATACCATATCTTAAATATGCTAACTCATACTTAATAATATGCAGTACACAAAAGAGCAGATTTACAATAACTAGCTTATCCGTGCATATCAGCAGGGATGCGCCAGTTATTGTGCGCCATGCCTCTGCCACCATGGATGCGCCGCATTTACAATGCGGCACACCATGGGGCAATATCGGTACAATGCTTTGCATCTGCAGTCCTGTCAAGTATCACGCAACAGGTGTGACACTCACGCATTTCAGTGCGGTGTTCCGCAACACCGCACTGAAATGCATTATCACGCATTTTGCCGACTCATAAACTCGAGCCACCAGAGGCGCCTGTGCACGGCTCCTGCTGCTCCGAGTCCAAGAGACGTGCTGTTGCCAGTGCCAGCAGCTGCTCTCGTTCATAAATAGTTAATCTGTTATGTTGTAATGGCTGATCTCAGCTTGTGGGCTGAGTGAGAGTGCGGCAGCGCTAGGCGGCTACAATGTAACAATGCTGGCTCCAGGCTGGCCGCGGCGCTGTAATTTCCTGCCGCGCCACGGCTGATGTTTGACACAGGACACAGTTGTAATTAATTAGGGGGGCGGGGCCACCTTCTCAGCACGATGCTGGCTGACACAGTTAGGCACTCGGACCACGGGCGCCAAGGTATATCCTCGCCCGTCGCGGCATTTACACTGTACTTCAGGACTTGATTTGGACAACAGATGAGGTGCACGGCCACCAGTAGCGCGGGTTGGGCGGACTGCAGACAGTGATGTTAGCTGCCTCACATTCCGCGTTTAGAGAGGGCCGGCCGCGGGCCCTAATTATGCACGAATCTGCTGCAACCGAACACACACCGTGGCCGGAGAGGGGTGCTGCACTACAGTCTAGCAGCCATATGAATGACGGGGCCAGAGCGAACTTTAGCACCTCAGATCTGTCCTGTCCTGCAATCAGGTCGCCTCGCCACGCTAGGACAGGACAGGCCCAGGTCAGGATCTAAATAATAAAGGCAATGCCGCCCGCCAGCAATTTTATTTCCGAGCAGCCGGGGCCAGCCAACTCGAGGGCACTGGTGAAAGACAGGGCCTAGCCCTGCTGCATCATGCAGTCACAAGAGATCGCGGTCCGGTGAGAGGGCCCGTCCTCACTGGTATAGAGAGTCACGCCGGCCGGCGCAGTAAGCATGGGGCAGAGTAAGAACAGAACAAGCCGAGAGGATTTATTCATTCCCCCCCTACCCCAAGGTTGGTGTGAGTGGCAGATTCTCTCTATGGAAGGGTCGGTGCACGGACAAAGGATCGATGAGAGATGCAGCTTACTTTTGCTTGTCTCTAACTCTGCAGAGGCGCATACTTACCAATGCAATAATTGCTTATTGGATGAAGGCTTTCTTATGCCAAAGAAACTAGCGCCACAATTACTTTTAGTAGATGTTCCCGCCTTCCTGGGCCTTGTCAGGTCCTCATTCGATTGTACAGTCTGACAGGATGTTTCATTTCGTGCCTGCCAGCCGGGCCCCAAGGCACCCAGGAATTAATTGCTGTTCCTCTGCGCGCCCCGATGCATGGCCCAGAGTGAAAGGAGGAAGCCGGCGACAATCGATCACCTGTTCACCTCCTCATGACCTGGGCACATAATGTTGCTGTCTGTGCGCTGCCCAGCCAGTCAGAGCCCAACTAGTGCCCCGGGCCGAACTCACCATGCAACCATGATTCTCATAGTGAGAGCAGGTGGCACAGGTTAAGACTGCAACACGGCTGGCTGACTTTTAAGAAGAGACAGGCTAACGATCTCCGCTGTGACACTCAGGCAGCTCCTCTCAGTGGATCATTCTGACTATCAGGAGACCACACCAGGTAAATCAGATATTCATTTAATAATTCGCTGATGAAACTCAAAATGTTTTTTAGGATAATGGGGAGGGGGCCTCCAGCACAGCATACCGCTTTCTAAATGGGTACACTGAAGTTGTCTGTTTGTGCTGTAAATGCAGGCCATCTCTGAGTTTTGTCTGTACTAATAAATCATCAAACTGCTAGTTTAGTTAAAGGTTTAATTATCCTTACTTGACAGTGGCACTACAAGCAGCAGCCTTTATTTTCCCAGCACTGTGAGACTTGCTTAGTCAGAGTTAAGGCAGATGATTAATATCCCCGCTAGAGAACTGTCAGAGTTTGTCTCATGGCTGTTTCCACTCACTATTAAGTAGAGCAGAGAGTTTATATGCATACTGCAAAGAAAGTCTAACAGCATATTGTATTGTAATGAACTGTATTATATGTAGATAGCTCAGTGGGTTGCTTCTTTTGTCAAAGAGAACCCTTTGATTTTTGTGGTTCAGCCGCACCTGAAGCTGAGGTTGGGGTGGGGGTTGCTGATTATTTAAAAAAATTATAATTGCTTTAAAAGCACCTGCTACGGAGTTCGCATTTCTTATTGCTGAACTCAGTGTGATTTCTGAAATGTGTCTGTTTTCATGGACTTCATTGCATAATTCGGCCACAAGAAGTGTAGCTCTAAGTGTCATTCATTTAGTTGTTAAATGTCTTTTGTAAATCCACCAAATCTATGAAAATGTCACACATAAGCAATCTGAAACATTAGCAGCTTTGCTCAAATAAATGTAATTTCTGACATTTATATGATTCCCTCGCCTTTTACTGCTTGATTTTGCTAGCGAGAAAGTGTCACTCATAGTCGTTGAAATGTCACTCATAATTACACTGAAATTATGAAAATGTCACTCATAGCAATCTGAAACCTTGGCAGCTATGTAACCGCGGTTAGCGCTGCTTTTTTTTATCACTAACAGGGTTAGCGAAATCCTTGATAATAGTAGAAATGTTGCTTAACAACATTTCTCCCATCATTTTTCTCTGGAACTGCCCCCTTTGCATCTCATTAGAGATGCAAGGGGAAGCGTACAGAAAAAGGGTGCTAACATGCGAACTTGCGTGTTAGCACCCTATTGCTGATAGGGAGATAATTTTATCCCCGCTTTCTTGGCTTTTAAAGCCAAAAAAGCGGAAATAAATCCCTTGATAATATGCCCCATAGAGGCATAAAGTAAACCCTCATCAGAATACAGAGAAATGACATCTGTTCTTTTAGATAGTTGTCCTGAACCCTCCTGGTAGAAACATAATAAAGTTGGACAGACTGATGAGAGCAGTTAGTTGTTTGGCAGAAAAAGAGCTCCTCCGACATGTGGCGGAGACAACTTTATCGTCATTCTGTCAAGGCCGACATTTTACCCCAATCTGTCATGGCCGCTTGTTAGCAAAATATCTTCCCGGTTTTAAGTCTTTCAACCCGATCCAGCATGGACGCCACGCCTCTCATTCCAGTGACGTCCAAACCAATGGCGAGCCATTCTAAACGAGTGAGGTGTTTGGTTTGTCGGATCTCAAGCAGGGCGTGGCCGCAGTACTAATATTTGCATATATTCTGCGCAATGCCATGGACTTCTTTTCGTTTTTTTTTTCTTTGTTAAATTGCCAATAATAACATCTTTTAGTACCCTCAGATCTTTTACTTCTTTCCATTTCAATCAACAATTAATATATTAAATCCGACCTATCAAAAGTAGGCATTTCTTAGCCCTACCACGTGAAAGTGCACATTTACATTCAGAATAGCTCTTTACTATTAGTCTAGATGGTTTCTTATAAAGAGAAGCTGCCACACCATGGTAAATATAAGATATGAAGAATTTGTAATCTAATTTAGAAGAGTTGGGTCGTCGAAAAATGATACTGTGTTACTTGGATCCTGATTCAAACTCGCTTTAATATGAAGTAGGGAATAATGTCACGGTCAATGTATGGATATCTCTTACTATGCTACTTAATGGTGGGTGTTGCCAGCAGAGTTTATATAAACGAGTACAGTGAGGCTCGTTGTTGATTGCCGAAAATTACCCAATTAATTTTAGCTTGTTTTGTTAACTGGATTTTTTAATTCCAGGTTACCTCCGTTCTTGATTTGCTGCTAAATAGAATGCTTTGCGAGAAGTTGTCCCTCCAGCGATAAATACATGATTGCAACGAGCTAAAAGTTCAACAAAACAGACTTGCACAGTGTTAAGTAGCGGGCCCTGGGCCTACTGGCTAAAGAGACACTGACACTAGTGACATCACAGTCGAGGTGTGAAATATGGATTCCGCGAGGGAAGGCCGAGGCCGAGTAACAATTTACTAAATATCTCTGGAGGAGCAGGAAGAGGTGCAGTACCACTGGCAGTCCCCAGAGGTCCCTGTAGAGTCTGAATAGGGCTGCACGGACACAGTACCGCAGGCTGTCCCCAGAGGTCCCTGTAGAGTTCTATAGCAGCAACTACACTGGTGATCGCAATAAAGGCCTGGGGCCTCATTTATGAGGCTGTGCGTCACTTTTACGCCGCCGGTGCGTCACTTTTTGTGACGCACCAGTGGCGTAAAAAATGTACCTTGTTGTGCCATATTTACAAAGTGACGCATCTAGTTAGATGCGTCACTTTGTAAACCCCTGCGCCACATTATACCAGCATCAGGTATAATGTGTGGAAAGGGGGGCGTATTGACGCAAGAAAGGGTCGTAGAAGTGACGCAGTGAAATCTATGAGATTTCACTGCGTCACTTTTAGGGCGCCGTTGCGTCAAAATCTTGTGCCTGCCTCACAGCAGGTGTAAGACTGACGCAGGCCCTTTCACATGGGGCTTGCCACATGTGAAAGGATGCATTGCTGGAGTTGCGTCACTTTTGTGACACACTCCAGCAATGCGTCACTTTTGCGCTTAAAGATACGTCAGAAACACTGACGTATCTGTAACTCCTTGCAACATTATGCGTCATACATTAAATATGACGCATCAGGAATGTCGCAAGGAATGCGCACTACTGAGAAGTGATGCATCGCTGCTTTCACGCAGCGATGCGTAATTTCTCATAAATGAGGCCCCAGCTCTCTGCTTTCAAATATATATATATATACATACATATATATATATATATATATATATATGTATATGTATATATATATATATATATATATATATATATATATATATATATATATATATATATGTATATGTATATATATATATCTATATATACTAGCAGCCCGTCCCCACGTTGTCCGGGAGCAAATAGGCTTCAGGGCCCCCGCCCGCCCCGACGTTGTCCGTGGGTCCCCCGGAGCCTTCCTCCATATATTGCAGTATTATACCTCTATGTTTACTTTGTATGCTTTTGTAACCTGCACACGTCCATTTTTCCTCCTATACCTCTATGTTTACTTTCGACGCTTTTGTAACCTGCACACATAACTTTTTCTTCCTGTAATGGACCGTTTGGCTCACTTTTGTAATGCTCAGTTTGCTTCCTCTTGCTCACGATTGTCTTTTTTTGCTTCATTTTTCCGCCGCTCACCGTTCCTCCCCGCCTGTCCGCTGCTCCTCACCGCCTGTCCGCCGCTCCTCGCCGCCTGTACGCCGCTCCTCCCCGATCCATATCCGCCGGTCCTCCTCGCGCTCCTGGACGCCGCTCCTCCCTGCACTCCTCACGTCAGCAAGCACGTCTAGGCCGGCGCTTCTTCCAAGTGACTACTTTTTTTTTCCGGTACATTTTTTAAATAACGTATATTTATTAAGTTTATATAGCCTCTGTCCATCTGCACACCCTGACGATTACAACGATGTATCGGGTGTGTGGATTGGCGCTGTGGTTCCCGAGTTTACCCGCCTCAAAGGTTCAAAGTTCTTCTTTTATAATAGTAGTATAGATATATATATAACTATATATATATATGTAGATAGATAGATAGATAGATAGATATATAGATGTATATACATATATATATAAATATGTATATATATATATATATATATATATATATATATATATATATATATATATATATATATATATAGATATATAGATATATATATACATATATATCTATATATATATATATATGTGTATATATATATCTATATATATATTTCAAAGCAGAGAGCTGGCCTTTATTGCGATCACCAGTGTAGTTGCTGCTATAGAACTCTACAGGGACCTCTGGGGACAGCCTGCGGTACTGTGTCCGTGCAGCCCTATTCAGACTCTACATGGACCTCTGGGGACTGCCAGTGGTACTGCACCTCTTCCTGCTCCTCCAGAGATATTTAGTAAATTGTTACTCGGCCTCGGCCTTCCCTCGCGGAATCCATATTTCGTACGTCGACTGTGATGTCACTAGTGTCAGTGTCTCTTTAGCCAGTGGGCCCAGGGCCCGCTACTTAACACTGTGCAAGTCTGTTTTGTTGAACTTTTAGCTCGTTGCAATCATTGATTTACCGCTGGAGGGACAACTTCTCGCAAAGCATTCTAATTAGCAGCAAATCTAGAACGGAGGTAACCTGGAATTAAAAAATCCAGTTAACAAAACAAGCTAAAATTTATTGGGCACTTTTCGGCAATCAACAACGAACCTCACTGTACTCGTTTATATAATATCTGCTGGCAACACCCACCATTGGGTAAGCATAGTAAGACATAGCCTTAAATGGACCGTGACATTATTTCCCACTACTTATTTAACTGAGTTTCACATCAATTTCCTGTAATCATTTCTCGGCGTTCCCAACCGTTTTAGATTAGATCAGAAGACTGTCTTCATATCTTTCATGTACAATGATGTGGCAGCTTCTCTTTCTTTTTTTTTTTTTTTTTTGTAAAAATATACTTTATTTAAAATTATTTGTCAGGTTTACATTTTAAGCAGTCCCTTATATTTGGGTGCTGTACATTTAACCATTCTCAAAGAAGCGCATTAGGCTATCTTTGGTGGTTTTCCATAAAGATTTCTCATTTTACCCATCCAGACCAACTATTGATTTTCCAGGTTTCCTTTGCCCACTCTTGTCCAAATCTATGGGTGTCTATGCACATGTAAGAGAACATTTTAGTGAAAACAAGTTTTTGGCATTCTTTTTCCGTGATTGCTTGGTGTTTGTACAAGGAAAGGTTCCTGTTTTCCCACATCGCCTCTTTCACGCAGTTTATTATTCTCCATAGTGTCCTTTCTTTATTTGCATTGCAATTCATGCCCAACCCATATAGAACCAGTTCATAGGACAGGGATGCCTGTCCTGTTAATTCTTTAATGAGCTGTCCCATTGCCTTCCACATGCTTTGTGCTCCTCCGCAGTTCCAAATGAAGTGCATCAGGGATTCATCTGCTGCACAGCCTGGTGTTGGGCATCTTGCTGTTTTTGCCAGTTTCCTTGCATGTTGAAATTGTTTCACGGGTAGGCATTTGGATACCATCATCCATGCCAAGTCTACCTGTTACTAGTTGTCGGTATTCACCGTACTTGCACTCAGCACACTGCATGCATTTGAATTGACCCAAAACCTCCAAGGCGCTGGGCCTGCGTCACCCTGGCTTGTCCGGGGCCAGGCTGCGTGTCGGGGAGGGGGAGGGTACAGTGCGGACCCTCGGCCACTAGACCTTGCGGCTGGGCCTTCGACCTCTGGCTTGTCCGGAGCAAGGCTGCGCCAAAGGGAATAGGAACCTGGGTGAAGGGCTGCTGCAGGGCATTTGGAAGCTCCTTTTCCCAGCTAGGATGACCATCGCCAGCCGTCGCTGAGAGGGAGGGGGGAGCCGACCCCGTCGAGGAGACCCTGGCCGCGAGCCAGGCAGGGTCATTTCTGCGCTTCGGGGGTTTATAGTTAGCCCCCTCGGACCACCATTTGACTGCACACGGCGAGAATCCTCCGGCCACAGGATCACCGGCCACTAGGGATTGAGGCGTCGCCCCTTGCCCCTGACCCCTGCAAAGTGCCCCCACACCTCCGAGGAGAGCACACACGGACAGCAGACGAGCCCGCTTTGACCCCCTGCATCGGTGAAGGAGGCTGTCGGGAGGCTTCAAGTTTCACCCTGCAGTACCGCCTTTTGTCCCAAGAGGGCCGGAGCAGTGAGGCTTCAAGATTCACCTTGCAGTACCGCCTTTTGTCCCAAGAGGGCCGAAGCAGTGAGGCTTCAAGATTCACCCTGCAGTACCGCCTTTTGTCCCAAGAGGGCCGGAGCAGTGAAGCAACTTTGAGGTGAGTCTGGGTCCCGGTTCTTACTCGGAAACTAGCTGGAGGCACACACGAGAGAGGAAGGTTTCTCCCCCCTTTAACACCTCGGGGCGGGAAGCTCTCCCTCTACCCGCCCGCAAACCCACCCCAAACAGCAGTGGGGACTCGCACCACCACCCGAGTGCACCCCGGTTTGAGGCGCAGAAAAGCCCTAGCCTCCACCTGGCGTGGACTTGTTCTTTCCCAGCTGATCACTCCGGATTCCTTGGTTATTTATGGTCCACGCCCCCACATTCCTGCCAGAGCGCTCCTCGACGGCACCTCGGCTCACATCTGCCTTAAAGCGAGTGGCAGACAGAAGGGCACAGCATCCTTGGCACAACGAGTGAATTTCTGAACACTGACTTTGAACTTGGTGTAAACTTGTGTGGGCAACTACGGGTCTCGGTCACAGAGGGCTTAGAGTTACAGCACAAAAAATGTTGCCCTAAGCACAGGGAGAAAGTGCACAGCTAAAATGGCGAAACAAACGCTCCAGTATGGGGAGCTTGCCATTAAAATCGAAATAGAGGAAGAGTACAGAGGTACTAAGGATATAGAGTATGTAGTGAAGGAAATACTTGAAAAAGTATTCAAATGTACTGCTAAGGATTTAAAATGTGTACAGCAAAACAAAGATAGAGGTTTTTTTGAAATTACGTTTTTTACAGAGCTGAAATATGAAATTTTCTTACAGGGAGTGTCACTCATGTGTTCACATGAGAACCTCAAGGGGGTAAAAATTACTGCTATGGCAGCAGCAAAGGAGGTGCCAGTAATTGTCCATATGTATAATGCTCATGTGTCTACATGGGAGATTGAATGTTTTTTAAACCGGTTTTGCGCAAAGGTGAGGGGAGGTATATTACAGAGAAATAAGTTTGGAATCTGGAATGGCAAGAGGAAGTTTTTTGTGATACTTAAACCAAACCCTGCTGGGGGAGTGACCCACCTCCCACAAACCTTTGCATTGGGCCCAAACAGAGGCTATTTAAACTACCCAAGCCAACCACAATATTGTAGGAACTGTTTAAGTTTTGGCCACCTTAAAGAAGAATGCAAAAATGAGAGTTGCAAGTTCTGTGGGGACATAGGCCACAAACACACCGAATGTAATGCCCCCAAATCATGCAACCTATGTGGATCCAAAGAGCACCTTTATAAAGCATGCCCAAAGCAAAGATTCTCATATGCGGCATCTGCAGCTGCCAAACATCACCAGCCAGGGGATAGTAAACCTTACGCCGCAGTACTGGCACCATTAATCTTCAAGACAGTTAGTGATGGAGGCACCGGGGAAACACCCAACACAAAAAAACAAGTAATACAGGTTGAACCTACCCCTACCCCACAGGCAGAACAGGAACAAACCAAGGAAAGTACACAGGTAGTAGAGGAGACTCAAGTGACAGAAATAGTGGAAAGTGAAAAGAAAGTTAAAGGGATGTCAGACATAGACTCACAAGTGGAAGACAGGGAAATAGATTCAGATTGTACTCTTATTCCTACAGATATATATAACATCATCAAAGAAGCCAAGGACAGGGCACAGGAAAAAAGGGAAAGAGAAGAACAGACCTCCTCAGAAGAGGAAACAAAAACCACCGAGGGCCAAATGCAGATGGTTAAAAAAAGAAATAAAATCAAAATTAAAAAACAAACGGCGGACCCAAGTGGTCGGGCCGCAACAGAACAGAAAGAAAATAGGAAGAAAACTCTACCAAGAGAGAACTGCTCAGGGTCCAGGTATAGTGTATTAGGGGACCTCTCAGACTCAGAAGACCTAGGATATAGCTTATTCTCACAAGAGGTAGGAGTAACCCCCCACAAAGACCTTTTTCTACAGTCCCCATACTTAGGGGGAGCAGAAGAAATTGGCGGGCAAGAGACGCAAAATAGTGAAAGCAGTCAGCAAATATGTGACAGCATCTGGTCGCCATTGAGCTTTGAAAATGTTCAGGTTTAACATGTATTGTATATCGTGCAAAGTAATCACCATTGCAAATATAATGTTTAACATCATATCATGGAATGCCCGAGGAATGGGCTCACAAGTGAAAAGAGCGTCAGTGTTTGAGCTCTGCAAAGTACAAAAAGGGGACATTATATGTTTACAGGAATGTGCAATCCCTCACTCCACGGACTACAGTCACATATCCAAATATTGGGAAGAAGGCCCCTCCAAATGGTCTGGGGGTGGAAACAAGAATGCTGGAATAGGCATTCTCATAAAAAACAAAGAAATGTCAATCCTTGATACTAAAATCATACAGCCAGGCAGGGCTATGATGGTCACCATACAATACAGAAACACCACCTTTAAGGTCTGTAATATTTATGCACCAACCGACAAGAATGAAAGAATGTCCCTGTTTGAAATGCTCCCACTTTTTATTGCAGGTGCAACCCCAATGGTGTTAACAGGGGATTTCAACTGCATCATAAACCCCACAGACAGATGTGGCAAGAAAAATTGTTACGAAATTGATAAGTCTGCAAAATGTCTCAAAAACATGTGTAAAGATTTGCAACTGTCAGATACAGGGGCCAAATCAGGGTCAAAACAAAGGTTCACATGGGAAGCAGAAAGTGGCAAAGTCAAATCAAGAATTGATTTCATTTTCACCTCCAAAAATATAAAAGCAAGGAATTATGAAACAAACGAGAGTGGTATGTCAGACCACAAAATCTTGAAAGCAACCGTTGAAATCTCAAACATGTGTCAAATGGGGAGGGGTGTGTGGAAAATGAACACCTTGTTATTACAAGAGAAAAATATATGTAAAAATTACAGTGATATGTACAACAACTTAAAAACCAGAAAGGAAAGTTTCCCATCCTTAGCAGAATGGTGGGAAGAGGTAAAAAAACAAACAAAACTTTTTTTCAGAAAACAGAGCATGATCAAAAGCAAGGAAAAGTTTCAAAAATTTGATGAAATACAACAAAGAATAATCACGCTAGAAAACCTGGAAAGGGGTGGAATGGAAGTAGGGGAGGAAAGAGGAAAAACAAAAACGGAACTGAAAGAATGGCTGAAACAACGAGGGAAAGAACACATTTTTAACTCCAGGGTCAAGATCTTTGAGGAAGATGAAAAGTGCTCAAGGTTTTTTTTCAAAAAGGCACAGCAAGTGCATAAGGTAATGAATGAACTGAAAGACACAAATGGACAAACACAAAAGGGCACAGAGAAAGTAGGGAAAATAACAACAGCCTTTTTTTCCCAATTGTACAAAAAAGAGCCATCAGATATAAGTGCATGTGAAGATTTTCTAGGGTCTTTGCAGAGCTCTTTATCCCAAGAGGAACAACAATTTCTAACCACCCCCATTTCAGGAGAAGAACTATTCCAAATCATTCAGGAAGCCCCAAAAGGATCAGCCCCTGGGCAAGACGGCCTTCCATGGGAGTTTTACAAAACTTTCTGGGAGCTTATTGCAAAGGATTTTTGGAGTCTGTTGAAAGAATGCTTGGAAAAAAATGTTTTACCCCCCTCCTTTCCACAGGGCATCATAAAACTGCTGGAGAAAAAGGGGGACAAGCTGGACATCAACAATTGGAGGCCAATCACCCTCTTGAATGTGGACAGTAAGATCCTAAGTAAAGTCCTGGCAGGAAGATGCAGAAAGGTGCTGGCCTCCATCGTGCACCCAGACCAAACATGTGCGGTCCCAGGAAGGAAAATCTGGGACAGCTTGACCATTATTAGAGACACCTTGTGGTTAGCGAAAGACAGGGGGAATCCACTAGCTATCTTGGCCCTTGATTTCCAGAAAGCCTTTGACTCCCTAAGTCATGAATACCTTTTCAAAGTGCTCAGGAAAATGGGATTCCCAGAAGGTTTCATCAAAACTATTGGCTTAATATACACTGGATGTGAAAGCTAGGTCCTTATAAATGGTACACTATCTGAGGGGTTCCACATTGAATCGGGGGTCAGACAAGGATGCCCCTTATCACCGGCACTCTTTGTATGTGCAATTGAACCTCTCCTATGTGCCATCAGGAAGGACAAGTGCATAACTGGCCCTCTGGTACCGGGCAGCCAAGGCAAACAGGTCAAATGTGTAGCATACATGGACGATGTCACCATTGCTTGCACTAATGCTAGATCCATGAAAAGAACTTTCCTTATAACCCAACTCTTTTCCCTAGCAGCTGGGCTACAGGTGAATGTGGAGAAAACACACTGCATGACGGTGGGACAATGGGACAAACTGTCTCAGCTCCCAGTGAAACCTTCCAAAGACCCAGTAAAAATACTGGGGATTCTTTTTTCACAGGACATGAAGGGAGAAATAAACTGGGAGAAGATCCAGACAAAGCTCAAGCAGAAAATGGCGCTCTGGACGACAAGAAAACTTTCCCTGGAAGGGAAAGTCTTGGTGCTGAAAGCAATATGTCTACCAATCCTGATGTTTATTGCCATGATTTTCCCTCCATCATACAGGTGGACAAAAGTGACACAAAGACTTTTTGCAAACTTCTTTTGGGGGTCAAAAATTGAAAAACTAAAAAGAGACACAGTTTTCAAACTACCCACAAAAGGAGGGAAAGACCTGCCAAACCTCCATGACTTCCTGATGTCACATTTTGTTAAAAACATACTGGGGAATGCAAAGAAAGACTCACATGTGGCTGCCTACACTCTGTTTGCTACAAGTTTCATCTTATCAAGAGAGGGCATATGTAATCTGGACAATACAAAGCCTTTTTTACTAGAACCACCCCCTGCGTACAAAGGCATCAAGCCTTTCTTCAAGAAGCTGGAAGAGAGACAAATTCAAGCGAAGGACATCACACCCCAGATGGCCTTAAGCAAAGAACTGAAAGAAACTGACTCAGTGACAATGGTAAACAACTTATCAGAGAAGCAATCAGGGAAGGTTTGGGAGATGGTGAACCACAAAGGCAGCTTCTCTTTCTAAGAAACCTTCTAGACAAATAGTAAAGAGCTGTTCTGACTATGGGAAGTGCAATTTCACGTCGTAGCACTAAAAATACCTACTTTTGATAGGTCCCCTTTAATATATTAATTGTTGATTGAAATGGAAAGAAGTAAAAGATCTGAGGGTACTAAAATAAGTTATTATTGACAATTTAACAAAGAAAAACAAAGAAAAGAAGTCCATGGCATTGCACAGAAAATATGCAAATATTAGTGCCTCGGCCACGCCCTGCTTGAGATCCGACAAACCAAACACCTCACTGGTTTAGAATGGCTCGCCATTGGTTTGGACGTCACTGGAATGAGAAGCGTGGCGTCCATGCTGGATCGGGTTGAAAGACTTAAAACCGGGAAGATATTTTGCTAGCAAGCGGCCACGACAGATTGGGGTAAAATGTCGGCGTTGACAGAATGACGATAAAGTTGTCTCGTGCACATGTCTGAGGAGCTCTTTTTCCGCCGAACAACTAACTGCTCTCATCAGTCTGTCCAACTTTATTATGTTTCTACCAGGAGGGTTCAGGACAACTATCTAAAAGAACAGATGTCATTTCTCTGTGTTCTAATGAGAGTTTACTTAATGCCTCTATATTTTGCACCAGGTCCTGATGAGACCCACTGATTCATTCTTAAATCGGTAAAAACATTGGGGCATATTACCAGGCAAATGCAATAGCATTTAAAATATTACACATCAAGCTGCAGTTCACCTCATGTCCCTAGATGTCCCTGATGATGCAAATGCAATAGCATTAAAAATATCTTATATCAAGCTGCAGTACACCTTGCAGTCCCTATATGTCCCTGATGAGGCAAATGCAATAGCATTTAAAATATTATACATCAAGCTGCAGTTCACCTCGTCGTCCCAAGATGTCCCTGATGAGTAAAATTAAAAAACATTGAAACCCTTTCATGAATGCTAAAAATTATGCGAAGCTTATCCCATAATGCTTTGCAGGGCCTTTTAGTTGTATTTTTGCCCATAACTGTGCTTGGGGTGGTTATAAGAGAATGGGACCTCCACTGAATTACTATTTAAAGGGAGCAGGAATGTATGGAACCTGGGAAGAAAAAACAACACTCGTGACGGAATGCCCCCAGTGATTGTCACGCCCCCCAGCACACACCCACAGCACAATGCAGACACGCCCTCAAGGGACTACTTTGCTGGCACGGTTGGTGGGCGTCTACATAGCCTATGTCCTTCTGCTGCAACTGCCCTTTCCAACGCTGTATTGGGTGTTGTGATTGGTGCTGTGGTTCCTGAGTTTACCTGGCCAAAAGGTGCAAGTTCTCTCTTTATAATAGTAGTATAGACTAGCAGCCCGTCCCGACGTTGTTCGGGTATGAATTGCTGCCGGCCAGTAGTATATTGTTTCGTAGGATTTCATTTTGATAGCATTTCTTATCTGTGACAGGCCTGTAAAACGCTCCGATTCACAGTGCACTGCTGATGCACTTAAGAGTGCGCGTTCAGTAGTGTGTGAACTCGAGTTTCCCTACTTTATTTTCCTTGCAATATTATATAGCGGGAACTCAACAAAATGGCATGAGCACAATTTACATTACAGAAGAACACATTGATTTGTGGTAGGCACGGAGAGACAAAGCGATTTGCCTGGAGGTTGAGCTGATGCCGAGATTCTAACGTAGCTCCCCATCTCTAAAGATCGCAATTCTAGAACTTGTGGTGGGAGGTGTGTCTAAAAGTGTATGTCTGTGCTGGGCATCAATGAGAGAGACCTGTGCATTTTTCCAATTGGTGGTGAAAAAATATGAGTATGTTGCTGGAGATGTGGGCCGCTGTGCCACCAATGTACTTACGGGGGAGGGTAAACACCCATTATTCCGCAAATTTCTTTCCGCATACCATCACTCTGCATACTTTCATTACGAAAGTACCATGACTCCGCAATGCCATTATAACGCATGGCATTACATTTTATATGCTTTTACCACGCATACATTTACAACGAAATTCGTTGTAAATGCATGAATGGTAAAAGCATGTTTTTAAAAAATGTTTGGATAAGGCAAGTATGGGTATAGGGGTATATGTTTTGGGGTACTGAGGTATATATTTTGGGGTGTTTGGGTATTTTAATGGTTCAGAGATAGTTTTGGATTATGGGGTACAGGGGTATTTTTAGGGTTCAGGCCCAAGGTTGGGTGTTGGGGTATTGGGGTATTTTTAGGGTTCAGGGATAGGTTTGGGTTTTGGGGTATAGGGGTATTTTAAGGGTTCAGGGCTAGGTTTGGGTTTTGGGGTACAGGGGTATTTTTAGGGTTCAGGGCTAGGTTTGGGTTATGGGATACAGGGGTATTTTAGGGTTCTGGGCTAGGTTTGGGTTTTGGGGTACAGGGGTATTTTTAGGGTTCAGGGGTAGGTTTGGGTTTTGGGGTACAGGGGTATTTTAAGGGTTATGGGCTAGGTTTGGGTTTTGGGGTACAGGGGTATTTTAGGGTTCAGGAGTAGGTTTGGGTTTTGGGGTACAGGGGTATTTTTAGGGTTCAGGGGTATGTTTGGGTTTTGAGGTACAGGGGTATTTATAGGGTTCAGGGCTAGGTTTTGGTTTTGGGGTACAGGGGTATTTTTAGGGTTTAGGGATAGGTTTGGGTTTTGGGGTACAGGGTAGGTTTACAGGGTTAAGATGGGTTAGTGTTTAAGGGTGTTGGGGAATTTTATAGAGTAAGGGTGGGTTATGATTATGGGGTGCAGGGGTATTTAAAGTAGGGATGGGCGGAATATGCACGAACTTGGTACAATAAATCCGCAATATTTTGTTCCGTCAGATTTCCAATTATTAAAACAGAAACCTCATATATTCAAGGTAAAATAACAAGTATTTCTACATGCTAAAATGCATATAGTCATTTCACAAAAGTGAAATTAGCTTCCAGCAAGCAGTGAGAGAGGTGATGATTTTGAGATCAAGCCCCTGCAAACCATTATGGGACGAGATTAGCAGTGGGAAGTGAATATTATAGTATCCAAATAATTCTACAAAGAGCTGCAGTTCACCTCGTTCTCCCCAGTTGTCCCCAAGAGGCAAATGCACATAGAATAAAAATATCATACATCAAGCTGCAGTTCACCTCGTGGTCCCTAGATGTCCCTGATGAGGCAAATGTAATAGCATTTAAAATATTACACATCAAGCTGCAGTTCACCTCATGTCCCTAGATGTCCCTGATGATGCAAATGCAATAGCATTTAAAATATTATATATCAATCTGCAGTTCACCTCGCCGTCCCTAGATGTCCCTGATGAGGCAAATGCAATAGCATTTAAAATATTATACATCAAGCTGCAGTTCACCTCGTCGTCCCAAGATGTCCCTGATGAGTAAAATTCAAAAACATTGAAACCCTTTCATGAATGCTAAAAAATATGCTAAGCTTATCCCATAATGCTTTGCAGGGCCTTTTAGTTGTATTTTTGCCCTTAACTGTGCTTGGGGTGGTTCTAAGAGAATGGGACCACGACAGAATTACTATTTAAAGGGAGCAGGAATGTATAGAACCTGGGAAGAAAGAACAACATGCGTGATGGAATGCCCCCAGCGATTGTCACGCCCCCAGCACACACCCACAGCACAATGCAGACACGCCCACAAGGGACTACTTTGCTGGCACGGTTCTTTTACATTTTAAATGTATATGGTGGGCGTCTGCAGAGCCTATGTTCTTCTGCTGCAACTGCCCTTTCCAACGCTGTATTGGGTGTTGTGATTGGTGCTGTGGCTCCCGAGTTTACCTGGCCAAAAGGTGCAAGTTCTCTCTTTATAATAGTAGTATAGACTAGCAGACCGTCCCGACGTTGTCCGGGTATGAATTGCTGCCGGCCAGTAGTATATTGTTTTGTAGGATTTCGTTTTTATAGCATTTCTTATCTGTGACAGGCAGTGAAACTCACCGATTCACAGTGCACTGCTGATGCACTTAAGAGTGCGCATTCAGTAGTGTGTGAACTCGAGTTTCCCTACTTTATTTTTCCTTGCAATATTATATAGCGCGAACTCGACAACATGGCATGAGCACAATTTACATTACAGAAGAACACATTGATTTGTGGTAGGCACGGGGAGACAAAGCGATTTGCCTGGAATCACAGGATGTTGAGCTGATGCAGAGATTCTAACGTAGCTCCCCATCTCTAAAGATCGCAATTCTAGAACTTGTGGTGGGAGGTGTGTCGAAAAGTGTATGTCGGTGCTGGGCATCAATGAGAGAGACCTGTGCATTTTTCCAATTGGTGGTGAAAAAATATGAGTATGTTGCTGGAGATGTGGGCCGCCGTGCCACCAATGTACTTACCGGTGGAGGGTAAACATCCATTATTCCGCAACTTTCTTTCCGCAGACCATCACTCCTCATACTTTCATTATGAAAGTACCATGACTCCGCAATGCCATTATAACGCATGGCATTACATTTTATATGCTTTTACCACGCATACATTTACAATGAAATTCGTTGTAAATGCATGAATGGTAAAAGCATGTTTTTTTTAATGTTTGGATCAGGTAAGTGTGGGTATAGGGGTAGTTTTTGCGTTTAGGGATAGGTATGGGTTTTGGGGTACAGGCGTATTTTTAGGGTTCAGTGCTAGGTTTGGGTTTTGGGGTATAGGGGTATTTTTAGGGTTACGGGGTAGTTTTGGGTTTTGGGGTACAGGGGTATTTTAAGGTTCAGGGCTAGTTTTGGGTTTTGGGGTACAGGGGTATTTTTAGGGTTCAGGGCTAGGTTTGGGTTTTGGGGTACAGGGGTATTTTAGGGTTCCGCTGTAGGTTTGGGTTTTGGGGTACAGGGTTACTTTTATGGTTCAGGGCTAGGTTTGGGTTTTGGGGTGCAGGGGTATTTTTAGGGTTCAGGGATAGGTTTGGGTTTTTGGGGGGTACAGGGGTATTTTAGGGTTCAGGGATAGGTTTGGTTTTGGGGTACAGTGGTATTTTTAGGATTTAGGAGTAGGTTTGGGTTTTGGGGTACAGGGTATATTTATAGGGTTAAGATGGGTTAGTGTTTAAGGGTGTTGGGGTGTTTTAAGGAGTAAGGATGGATTTTGATTATGGGGTGCAGGAGTATTTAAAGGGAGCAGGGTTGACACCCGGAGCTGGAATGTACAGAGCATGGGAAGAAAAAACAATGAAATATCATGGCATGAAGGGCGGAATGTAAAATCAACAGTTGATGGACAGAATGCAGAACAATGTCATACATTCACCCCAATACAGAGATCTGGGCCTAAATCCATCATTCTTTTTGCACTCCACACCACCCCAGTTTAGACATGGCCATATGCAAATCAGCCTTGACCCTGTGCCTCATGGGAACAGTCCAGCCCGAAGGGCGGAACGTACCACACGCCCCCAACATTTGTCACGCCCCCAGCACAAGCCCACAGCACAACGCAGACACGCCCACAAGGGACTACTTTTCTGGCATGGTTCTTTTACTTTTTAAATGTATACGGTGGGCGTCTGCCTAGCCTATGTCCTGCTGCAACTGCCCTTTCCAACGCTGTATTGGGTGTTGTGATTGGTGCTGTGGTTCCTGAGATTACCCGCCTCAAAGGTTTGGGCTATCTCTTTATTATATTAGTACTAGCAGCCCATCCCGACGTTGTCCGGGTATGAATTGCTGCCGGCCAGTAGTATATTGTTTTGTAGGATTTCGTTTTGATAGCATTTCTTATCTGTGACAGGCCTGTGAAACGCTCTGATTCACAGTGCACTGCTGATGCACTTAAGAGTCCACGTTCAGTAGTGTGTAAACTCGAGTTTCCCTACTTTATTTTTCCTTGCAATATTATATAGCGCGAACTCGACAACATGGCATAAGCACAATTTACATTACAGAAGAACACATTCATTTGTGGTAGGCACGGGGAGACAAAGCGATTTGCCGGAATCACAGGATGTTGAGCTGATAACGAGATTCGAACGTAGCTCCCCAGCTCTAAAGTTCGCAATTCTAGAACTTGTGGCGGGAGGTGTGTCTAAAAGTGTATGTCGGTGCTGGCCATCAATGAGGGAGACCTGTGCATTTTTCAAATGGGTGGTGAAAAGTATGTTGCTGGAGATGTGGGCCGCCGTGCCACCAATGTACTTACCGGGCGAAGCTAAACACCCATTATTCCGCAACTTTCTTTCCGCATACCATCACTCCGCATACTTTCGTTACGAAAGTACCATGACTCCGCAATGCCAGTATAGTGCATGGCATTACATTTTATATGCTTTTACCACGCATACATTTACAACGAAATTCGTTGTAAATGCATGAATGGTAAAAGCATGTTTTTTTTAAAATGTTTGGATACGGTAAGTATGAGTATAGGGGTATATGTTTTGGGGTACTGAGGTATATCTTTTGAGGTATTTGGGTATTTTAAGTGTTCAGATATAGTTTTGATTTGTGGGGTACAGGGGTATTTTTAGAGTTCAGGGCTAGCTTTGGGTTTTGGGGTATAGGGGTATTTTTAGGGTTCAGGGGTAGGTTTGGTTTTTGGGGTACAGGGGTATTTTAAGGGTTCAGGGCTAGGTTTGGGTTTTGGGGTACAAGGGTATTTTCGGGTTCAGGGTTAGGTTTGGGCTTTGGGGTACAGTGGTATTTTTAGGGTTCAGGGCTAGGTTTGGGTTTTGAGGTACAGGGGTATTTTTAGGGTTCAGGGGTAGGTTTGGGGTTTGAGGTACAGTGGTATTTATAGGGTTCAGGGCTAGGTTTGGGTTTTGGGGTACAGGGGTATTTTTAGGGTTCAGGGATAGGTTTGGGTTTTGGGATACAGGGTATATTTATAGGGTTAAGATGGGTTAGTGTTTAAGGGTGTTGGGGTATTTTAAGGAGTAAGGGTGGGTTATGATTATGGGGTGCAGGGGTATTTAAAAGGAGCAGGGTGACACCCGGAGCTAGAATGTACAGAACCTGGGTAGAAAAAACTATGAAATATTTGGCACAACGCGCTTGTTTATTTTTCCGTAATCCCGCACTCCGCACACGCCCACAGTCCACGCCCACCATGTGAGATATGGCTTGAAAGGCACAACACAAAAACAACCGTTGATGGACAGAATGCAGAACAATGTCATACATTTACCCCAGTACAGAGATCTGGGCTTAAATCCTTCATTTTTTGCACTTCCACACCACCCCAGTTCAGAAATGACCCTGTGCCTCATGGGAACAGTCCAGCCCAAACTGCCAAGCCATGTCTTTCCTGGACCAGAATCTGGTATCCTAGGACCAGTTTGTGGCTATCGGCCATTTTCAACCAGGATAACTTGACTCCAGTGGTGTGGAGAGGATGGGACTCACGTCTAAGCATACCAATTTCACTCGGGGTGACAAATGCAAAAACAACAGTTGATGGACAAAATGAAGAACAATGTCATACATTCAACCCAGTACAGAGATCTGGGCCTAAATCCATCGTTTTTTTGCACTCCACATCACCCCAGTTCAGACATGGCCATATGCAAATCAGCCTTGACCCTGTGCCTCATGGGAACAGTCCAGCCCAAGGGCGGAACGTACCACACACCCCCAGGGTTTGTCACGCCCCCAGCACATGCCCACAGCACAACGCAGACACGCTCACAAGGGACTACTTTGCTGGCACGGTTCTTTTACCTTTTAAATGTATATGGTGGGCGTCTGCATAGCCTATGTCCTTCTGCTGCAACTGCCCTTTCCAACGCTGTATTGGGTGGTGTGATTGGTGCTGTGGTTCCTGAGATTACCCGCCTCAAAGGTTTGGGCTCTCTCTTTATTATATTAGTATGGACTAGCAGCCCGTCCCGACGTTGTTCGGGTATGAATTGCTGCCGGCCAGTAGTATATTGTTTCGTAGGATTTCATTTTGATAGCATTTCTTATCTGTGACAGGCCTGTAAAACGCTCCGATTCACAGTGCACTGCTGATGCACTTAAGAGTGCGCGTTATGTTATGTTATGTTATGTTATGCAGGGGTTTTGTATAGCGTACGGCTACTCAGAAGAGTGTCCCGACGCTTTAGATTGCACACTAATCTCATAACACAACAGGGAAAATAAGAAACAGACATAGAAGGAAGCTAAAAGGGACCGAAACTAAGAGGAAAAGAGCCAGGTTTTAAGCCCTTTCCGGAAGGCCAACAGATTAGGAATGCTGCGCAAGGACACAGGCAGTTTATTCCATAACTGAGGAGCTAGTAGTTTAAAAGAGCGGCCTCCGATGCGGGCTCTCTTCACACGAGGAACCGCCGCAAGAAACAGGGCTTCAGACCTGAGCGACCTAGCAGGCAGGTAAAAAGCCAGCCTATTCTGCAGGTATTTTGCTCCGGAGGCGTGCAAGGCTTTGTGCGCCAGAGTAAGAGTTTTAAAAATTATCCGCTTCCGGACAGGGAGCCAATGCAGGGCCTCCAGAAGACCCGAGGCTCTGGCACGGCGCGATAGTCCAAAAATGGCCCGTGCTGCCGAATTCTGGACAACCTGTAGCCGTTGGAGCAGATACTCTGGCAAGCCGAGATAAAGGACGTTGGAGTAGTCAATTCTCGAGCCTATAATCGCCTGCACCGTGATTTTCCTATGTTCCTCCGATAACAGGGGAAGGAACTTGCGTAGCATCCGGAGTAGGCCAAAGCATGTACCAGTGAGACCGATTACCTGTGAACGTAGTGTGAGGCCATTATCGATCTTAATCCCAAGGTTTTTAGCCACCTGGGACGAACTTGCTGGTGAAAACATGTTCTCAGGCCACCACACTTTCCAGTCCGGATCCGAACTGCACCCAAAAAAGAGGACCTCGGATTTATTTACGTTCAGTAGTGTGTGAACTCGAGTTTCCCTACTTTATTTTCCTTGCAATATTATATAGCGGGAACTCAACAACATGGCATGAGCACAATTTACATTACAGAAGAACACATTGATTTGTGGTAGGCACTGAGAGACAAGGCGATTTGCCTGGATGTTGAGCTGATGCCGAGATTCTAACGTAGCTCCCCATCTCTAAAGATCGCAATTCTAGAACTTGTGGTGGGAGGTGTGTCTAAAAGTGTATGTCTGTGCTGGGCATCAATGAGAGAGACCTGTGCATTTTTCCAATTGGTGGTGAAAAAATATGAGTATGTTGCTGGAGATGTGGGCCGCTGTGCCACCAATGTACTTACGGGGGAGAGTAAACACCCATTATTCCGCAAATTTCTTTCCGCATACCATCACTCTGCATACTTTCATTACGAAAGTACCATGACTCCGCAATGCCATTATAACGCATGGCATTACATTTTATATGCTTTTACCACGCATACATTTACAACGAAATTCGTTGTAAATGCATGAATGGTAAAAGCATGTTTTTAAAAAATGTTTGGATAAGGCAAGTATGGGTATAGGGGTATATGTTTTGGGGTACTGAGGTATATATTTTGGGGTGTTTGGGTATTTTAATGGTTCAGAGATAGTTTTGGATTATGGGGTACAGGGGTATTTTTAGGGTTCAGGCCCAAGGTTGGGTTTTGGGGTATTGGGGTATTTTTAGGGTTCAGGGATAGGTTTGGGTTTTGGGGTACAGGGGTATTTTAAGGGTTCAGGGCTAGGTTTGGGTTTTGGGGTACAGGGGTATTTTTAGGGTTCAGGGCTAGGTTTGGGTTATGGGATACAGGGGTATTTTAGGGTTCTGGGCTAGGTTTGGGTTTTGGGGTACAGGGGTATTTTTAGGGTTCAGGGGTAGGTTTGGGTTTTGGGGTACAGGGGTATTTTAAGGGTTATGGGCTAGGTTTGGGTTTTGGGGTACAGGGGTATTTTAGGGTTCAGGAGTAGGTTTGGGTTTTGGGGTACAGGGGTATTTTTAGGGTTCAGGGGTATGTTTGGGTTTTGAGGTA
The DNA here is from genome assembly GCF_964263255.1 of Lissotriton vulgaris. Lineage (NCBI taxonomy): Eukaryota > Metazoa > Chordata > Amphibia > Caudata > Salamandridae > Lissotriton > Lissotriton vulgaris. The sequence continues at coordinate 279,788,495 of NC_141685.1, read as the reverse complement.
CAGGGGTATTTATAGGGTTCAGGGCTAGGTTTTGGTTTTGGGGTACAGAGGTATTTTTAGGGTTTAGGGATAGGTTTGGGTTTTGGGGTACAGGGTAGGTTTACAGGGTTAAGATGGGTTAGTGTTTAAGGGTGTTGGGGTATTTTATAGAGTAAGGGTGGGTTATGATTATGGGGTGCAGGGGTATTTAAAGTAGGGGTGGGCGGAATTGGCACGAACTTGGTACAATAAATCCGCAATATTTTGTTCCGTCAGATTTCCAATTATTAAAACAGAAACCTCATATATTCAAGGTAAAATAACAAGTATTTCTACATGCTAAAATGCATATAGTCATTTCACAAAAGTGAAATTAGCTTCCAGCAAGCAGTGAGAGAGGTGATGATTTTGAGATCAAGCCCCTGCAAACCATTATGGGACGAGATTAGCAGTGGGAAGTGAATATTATAGTATCCAAATAATTCTACAAAGAGCTGCAGTTCACCTCGTTCTCCCCAGTTGTCCCCAAGAGGCAAATGCACATAGAATAAAAATATCATACATCAAGCTGCAGTTCACCTCGTGGTCCCTAGATGTCCCTGATGAGGCAAATGTAATAGCATTTAAAATATTACACATCAAGCTCCAGTTCACCTCATGTCCCTAGATGTCCCTGATGATGCAAATGCAATAGCATTTAAAATATTATATATCAATCTGCAGTTCACCTCGCCGTCCCTAGATGTCCCTGATGAGGCAAATGCAATAGCATTTAAAATATTATACATCAAGCTGCAGTTCACCTCGTCGTCCCAAGATGTCCCTGATGAGTAAAATTCAAAAACATTGAAACCCTTTCATGAATGCTAAAACATATGCTAAGCTTATCCCATAATGCTTTGCGGGCCTTTTAGTTGTATTTTTGCCCTTAACTGTGCTTGGGGTGGTTCTAAGAGAATGGGACCACCACAGAATTACTATTTAAAGGGAGCAGGAATGTATAGAACCTGGGAAGAAAAAACAACATGCGTGATGGAATGCCCCCAGCGATTGTCACGCCCCCAGCACACACCCACAGCACAATGCAGACACGCCCACAAGGGACTACTTTGCTGGCACGGTTCTTTTACATTTTAAATGTATATGGTGGGCGTCTGCATAGCCTATGTTCTTCTGCTGCAACTGCCCTTTCCAACGCTGTATTGGGTGTTGTGATTGGTGCTGTGGTTCCCGAGTTTACCTGGCCAAAAGGTGCAAGTTCTCCTTTTATAATAGTAGTATAGACTAGCAGCCCGTCCCGACGTTGTCCGGGTATGAATTGCTGCCGGCCAGTAGTATATTGTTTTGTAGGATTTCGTTTGATAGCATTTCTTATCTGTGACAGGCCTGTGAAACGCTCCTATTCACAGTGCACTGCTGATGCACTTAAGAGTGCGCGTTCAGTAGTGTGTAAACTCGAGTTTCCCTACTTTATTTTTCCTTGCAATATTATATAGCGCGAAATCAACAACATGGCATGAGCACAATTTACATCACAGAAGAACACATTCATTTATGGTAGGCACGGGGAGACAAAGCGATTTGCCTGGAATCACAGGATGTTGAGCTGATGCCGAGATTCAAACGTAGCTCCCCAGCTCTAAAGTTCGCAATTCTAGAACTTGTGGTAGGAGGTGTGCCTAAAAGTGTATGTCGGTGCTGGCCATCAATGAGAGAGACCTGTGCATTTTTCAAATGGGTGGTAAATAGTATGTTTCTGGAGATGTGGGCCGCCATGCCACCAATGTACTTACCGGGGGAAGGTAAACACCCATTATTCCGCAACTTTCTTTCCGCATACCATCACTCTGCATACTTTCATTACAAAAGTACCATGACTCCGCAATGTCGTTATAACGCATGGCATTACATTTTATATGCTTTTACCACGCATACATTTACAACGAAATTCGTTGTAAATGCATGAACGGTAAAAGCATATTTTTTTTAATGTTTGGATATGGTAAGTATGGGTATAGGGGAATATGTTTTGGGGTACTGAGGTATATGTTTTGGGGTGTTTGGGTATTTTAAGGGTTCAGATATAGTTTTGGGTTATGGGGTACAGGGGTAGTTTTAGGGTTTAGGGATAGGTATGGGTTTTGGGGTACAGGCATATTTTTAGGGTTCAGGGCTAGGTTTGGGTTTTAAGGTATAGGGGTATTTTTAGGGTTCAGGGGTAGGTTTGGGTTTTCGGGCACAGGGGTATTTTAAGGGTTCAGGGCTAGGTTTGGGTTTTGGGGTACAGGGGTATTTTAAAGGTTCAGGGCTAGGTTTGCGGTATTTTAGGGTTCAGGGGTAGGTTTGGGTGTTGAGGTACAGGGTTATTTTAATGGTTCAGGGCTAGGTTTGAGTTTTGGGGTGCAGGGGTATTTTTAGGGTTCAGGGGTAAGTTTGGGTTTTGGGGTACAGGGGTATTTTAAGGGTTCAGGGCTAGGTTTGCATTTTGAGGTACAGGGGTATTTTAGGGTTCAGGGGTAGGTTTGGTCTTTGGGTACAGGGTTATTTTTTAGGATTTAGGTACAGGTTTGGGGGTAGAGAGTATATTTGTAGGGTTAAGAAGGGTTAGTGTTTAAGGGTGTTGGGGTATTTTAAGGAGTAAGGGTGGGTTTTGATTATGGGGTGCAAGGGTATTTAAAAGGAGCAGGGTGGACATCCATCATTTTTTTTTGCACTCCACACCAACCCATTTCAGACATGGTCATATGCAAATCAGCTTTCACCCTGTATCTCATGAGAACATTCCAGACCGAACTGCCAAGCCATGTCTTTCCTGGACCGGACTCAAGCATCCTAGGAACGATTTCGGATTTTTTGCAATCTTCAGCCAGGATAGCTTGACTCCAGTGGTGTGGAGAGCATGGGACTCTTTTCTGAGCATACCCATCCCACTCGGGGTGACAAATGCAAAAACAACAGTTGATGGACAGAATGCATTACAATGTCATACATTCACCCCAGTACAGAGATCTGGGCCTAAATACATCGTTTTTTTTGCACTCCACACCACCCCAGTTCAGACATGGCCATATGCAAATCAGCCTTGAACCTGTGCCTCATGGGAGCAGTCCAGCCCGAAGGGCGGAACGTACCACACGCCACCAGCATTTGTCACACCCCCCCAGCACAAGCCCACAGCACAACGCAGACACGCCCACAAGGGACTACTTTTCTGGCATGGTTCTTTTACTTTTTAAATGTATATGGTGGGCGTCTGCATAGCTTATGTCCTTCTGCTGCAACTGCCCTTTCCAACGCTGTATTGGGTGCTGTAATTGGTGCTGTGGTTCCTGAGATTACCCGCCTCAAAGGTTTGGGCTCTCTCTTTATTATATTAGTATGGACTAGCAGCCCGTCCCGACGTTGTCCGGGTATGAATTGCTGCCGGCCAGTAGTATATTGTTTCGTAGGATTTCATTTTGATAGCATTTCTTATCTGTGACAAGCCTGTGAAACGCTCCGATTCACAGTGCACTGCTGATGCACTTAAGAGTGCGCGTTCAGTAGTGTGTGAACTCGAGTTTTCCTACATTATTTTCCTTGCAATATTATATAGCGCGAACTCGACAACATGGCATGAGCACAATTAACATTACAGAAGAACACATTGATTTGTGGTAGGCACAGGGAGACAAAGCGATTTGCCTGGAATCACAGGATGTTGAGCTGATGCCGAGATTCTAACGTAGCTCCCCATCTCTAAAGTTCGCAATTCTAGAACTTGTGGTGGGAGGTGTGTCTAAAAGTGTATGTCGGTGCTGGGCATCAATGAGAGAGACCTGTGCATTTTTCCAATTGGTGGTGAAAAAATATGAGTATGTTGCTGGAGATGTGGGCCGTCGTGCCACCAATGTACTTACGGGGGAGGGTAAACACCCATTATTCTGCAAATTTCTTTCCGCATACCATCACTCTGCATACTTTCATTACGAAAGTACCATGACTCCGCAATGCCATTATAACGCATGGCATTACATTTTATATGCTTTTACCACCCGTACATTTACAACGAAATTCGTTGTAAATGCATGAATGGTAAAAGCATGTTTTTAAAAAATGTTTGGATAAGGCAAGTATGGGTATAGGGGTATATGTTTTGGGGTACTGAGGTATATGTTTTGGGGTGTTTGGGTATTTTAATGGTTCAGATATAGTTTTGGGTTATGGGGTACAGGGGTATTTTTAGGGTTCAGGGCTAGGTTTGGGTTTTGGGGTATAGGGGTATTTTTAGGGTTCAGGGGTAGGTTTGGGTTGTGGGGTACAGGGGTATTCTAAGGGTTCAGGGCTAGGTTTGGGTTTTGGGGTACAGGGGTATTTTTAGGGTTCAGGGGTAGGTTTGGGTTTTGGGGTACAGGGGTATTTTAAGGGTTATGGGCTAGGTTTGGGTTTTGGGGTACAGAGGTATTTTATGGTTCAGGGGTAGGTTTGGGTTTTGGGGTACAGGAGTATTTTTAGGGTTCAGGGATATGTTTGGATTTTGAGGTACAGGGGTATTTATAGGGTTCAGGGCTAGGTTTTGGTTTTGGGGTACAGGGGTATTTTTAGGGTTTAGGGATAGGTTTGGGTTTTGAGGTACAGGGTAGATTTATAGGGTTAAGATGGGTTAGTGTTTAAGGGTGTTGGGGTATTTTATAGAGTAAGGGTGGGTTATGATTATGGGGTGCAGGGGTATGTAAAGTAGGGGTGGGCGGAATTGGCGCGAACTTGGTACAATAAATCCGCAATATTTTGTTCCGTCAGATTTCCAATTATTAAAACAGACACCTCATATATTCAAGGTTAAATAACAAGTATTTCTACATGCTAAAATGCATATAGTCATTTCACAAAACTGAAATTAGCTTCCAGCAAGCAGTGAGAGAGGTGATGATTTTGAGATCAAGCCCCTGCAAACGATTATGGGACGAGATTAGCAGTTGGAAGTGAAAATTATAGTATCCAAATAATTCTACAAAGAGCTGCAGTTCACCTCGTTCTCCCCAGTTGTCCCCAACAGGCAAATGCAATAGCATTTAAAATATTATACATCAAGCTGCAGTTCACCTCATGGTCCCTAGATGTCCCTGATGAGGCAAATGCAATAGCATTTAAAATATTACACATCAAGCTGCAGTTCACCTCATGTCCCTAGATGTCCCTGATGATGCAAATGCAATAGCATTTAAAATATTATTTATCAAGCTGCAGTTCACCTCGCCGTACCTAGATGTCCCTGATGAGGCAAATACAATAGCATTTAAAATATTATACATCAAGCTGCAGTTCACCTCGTTGTCCCAAGATGTCCCTGATGAGTAAAATTCAAAAACATTGAAACCCTTTCATGAATGCTAAAAATTATGCTAAGCTTATCCCATAAAGCTTTGCAGGGCCTTTTAGTTGTATTTTTGCCCATAACTGTGCTTGGGGGGGTTCTAAGAGAATGGGACCTCCACTGAATTACTATTTAAAGGGAGCAGGAATGTATAAAACCTGGGAAGAAAAAACAACACTCGTGACGGAATGCCCCCAGTGATTGTCACGCCCCCAGCACACACTCACAGCACAATGCAGACACGCCCACAAGGGACTACTTTGCTGGCACGGTTCTTTTACATTTTAAATGTATATGGTGGGCGTCTGCATAGCCTATGTCCTTCTGCTGCAACTGCCCTTTCCAACGCTGTATTGGGTGTTGTGATTGGTGCTGTGGTTCCTGAGTTTACCTGGCCAAAAGGTGCACGTTCTCTCTTTATAATAGTAGTATAGATATATATACAAAACCACCTCCCCCGAAGACGAAAGTGAAGAGGCCACAACAGGGGAGCAAGTGGAAACACCTTTATTCCATGGCACAAGTTAAGGTAATTCTCCATCACCCGCTTTCGGCGAATGCATTTCGGCGTTTCTGTAGTCTTCCTCAGTGCCAGGGTGTGTGTGAATCAGGTGTCGGGTGGTTATCAAAGATAAAGGGGAAGATTTATGTCGGACTTGCGGCACTTTTGCGCCGCCGTTGCGTCACTTCTGTGACGCAGCGGCGGCGTAAACCCTGCACCACGTTGCGACATACTTACATTGTGACGCATCTATGGAGATGCGTCACGGTGTAAGGCCCTGCGCCACATGAAACCTGCGTCAGGTTTCATGTGGGCGTTTCCACACGGGGGGCGTTCCGTGGCAGGAACGCCCCTGAAAAGTGACTCAGTGAAATCTACAAGATTTCACTGAGTCACTTTCCCAACACTGATGCGTCAAATCCCTGCGCCTGCTTGAAGCAGGCGTAAGGTTTGACGCACCACGTTAGAGATAGGGCAAGTTGGAATAGTGCTGGAGTTGCGTGCCGCACGCAACACAACTTCAGCACTGCGCCAACTTTACGCCCTAGATGTGACACGCATCTGTTTATTCCTGCGCCATGGTGCGCCGCATTGCAAATGCGGCGCATCATGGGTGGCGCAAGGATAAACTTGCGCGCCGTATCTTTCCCGGCGCATCTCTGCCGATTTGCAGAGATGCGTCAGGCAACATAAATCTGCCCCAAAGTATCTAGCCCCCTCCTGATTAGTAGTGCGCTGCTCCGCCCCCAAAAGGTAGATACCAATCGCATGTATCCCTAGCAGGTCGCTTCATGTACTGCGCCTTCCAGTCCCAGCATGCAATGTTTTTAGTCTTGTCTGGTGGATACTGTGCAGGGTGGATTGGCGCTACGTTGTTAAAGAACCCCCAAGTCCTGATGCCACTGGAATGCGATGTCTCCTCCAGTCCCCAACCGTTTCAACCTCCATATCCCGGGGATCCATTAGGCGGGGGCAAGGATAGCAATCATACCTCACCCAATGTGAAGTCAAATGGCCTCAGCACCGCCCCATCTCTTCCGGGGCTAGTAGGTGGGCTCTGGTAATTCCTGCAACCCAGATCCAAAACGAAAGTCCACTGAAGTAGAGACCAGTGAACCAGAGCCTGCTTGTAGAAACGGGGGCCTCTTGTGCGCGACACTGGATATGTATGTATATATATATATATATATATATATATATATATATATATATGTGTATATATATATATATATATATATATATATATAAATATATGTATAAAAATATAAATACAAGTGATCAAGGCTTTTGAGAGCCGAAACGCGCCATGGCTGACTGGTGTTGGGCAATAAAATAACATCACCAAGATTTTGGGTCTTGCTTCTTCCTTCTGCACGGCAAGATTGGTTGTGTTCGGACGATTACATACTGCATATATATATATATATATACTGCCTCAACCTTGAAAAAAAAAGTCTCCATATATATATATATAGTGCTCCAAATTCTTCCCCAATTGCAAAAGAATTATCCACACTCACAGGGTTGATTTCCAAAGGTTGTTTTATTTTACAACAACAGACAGACGCGTTCGCGTTTTGGCACACAGCCTTTCTCGATGTCAGTAGCCACTAGACATCGGCATGTATTTAAAACATTATCCCCGCAATAAAGGAAGGACTATAGCTTACTGACATTAACCAGCGCCATCTTGGAGTGATATATGTTGTCATAAATATGATCGATCTTATGTATGTTATTCATTTTCACATACACTTTATATACTCCATTACCCAAGTAAAATCAACTCTGTGAGATATAAGCAATTTATCATCATCCCGCATGTAAAATTCTCATTTTTATATATTGAATTACTCGGTTTCAAAACAAAATTGAGCCGTGTATCGGCTATTATCCTCCCTTTGATGTTATTCAGGTCTGTGTTCATACAAGTTAACCATTAACATACCATCTTTTCTGTATAAACATTTCTATACTTTTCTCTTATTTCATTTTTTCTCTTATCAAATTCATATTCATAGAGCCCACCAAGGCACATCTCTTGACTTGAAATAAAAATTCAAAATCACAAGTTAATCTCAAATCCAAAAAGATAACATCATTTCATCCAGATTTAGATCAAAACACTGTTTCTTATATACATATATACAAATATACATATATACAAATAGAGCTGTCACAGTCCCCGCATCTTTAGCAGTGTCATCATTGTGTTATTATCCAATACTTATGTTCCAGTGTGCACCATGAGGTCTTCCCCACTGTTCATACCCCAAGGGGTTTTGGTATGGAGGTCAATAATGTACCTCGATTCCAATCTTCGAAGTTTCTTTAATCGATCCCCCCTCTGATATTATCAGGAACTAGGTCAAGTCCAAAACAGAGTAACTGATTCCGATCACTTTTATGTTTTCCGTAAAGTGTCTTGCGACTGGATATGCCTGGTCCACCTTGTCTATTGCCCTCATGTGTTCTAATATCCGCATTTTAAATGGTTGCACTGTACTACCTATGTAGCGCAACCCACAAGGGCAGACAAAACAGTACACCACATATGGTGTACTGCAAGTGATAAACTTCCTGATTTTCTTGACCATACCGGTGTCTTGAATAGTATATGTAAGCGCTCTTTTGCTGTTACAACACGCTTTACATTTATTACAGGGGGAAAAACCTTTCATGTCCTTGAGGGTATTAGTCTTAGATGGTATCTTTTCTAGATGACTTTGTAACAGTTGATCTCGGATGGACCTATCCTTTTTAAATGTGACCAAAGGGAAATTGGGAACATCCCCACCTATGGCATTATCCATTTTAAGGATATGCCAGTTTTTTCTCAGCATGTGTTTTAAATGATTTGCCTCTGCTGAATATGGGGTAATCAGTCGGAATTTACCTCCTTCTGTTTTCTTGTTCTTACTTTGACCCAATAAGATATCCCTTGTCATTGCTCTTACTTTACACAGTGTTTTGTTCCGGGTGACAGGATTATAACCCCTTACAATGAATCTAGCTACACTCTCGGATGCTGCCGTTTCAAAGTCACAATCGCGTGTGCAATTCCTCCTGAGTCTATGTAACTCCCCATAGGGGATACTTTGCACTAGTTTGGGGGGGTGGCTGCTCGTTGCATACAATATCGAATTGCCAGCCGTGGCTTTTCGATATAAAGAAGGCTCAATCTTGCCCCCAACAACTTGCACTCTCAGGTCCAAGTAGTCCACTGCCGCTGGACTAATTGCCCCCGAAAAGTGCAAGTTGTGATCGTTGTCATTTAAGTTGGCAATGTAGTGACATGCAGTCTCCTCAGTCCCTTGCCAGATGATAAATAAATCATTGCTATATCGATGCCATTTTATCACTGAGCCACTTGATATGTCATCCTTGTAGGTTCTGGGCACCTGCTCCTCCCACCAGCCAACAAACAAGTTTGCGTAGCTGGGAGCGAAGCAGGTACCCATCGCCGTACCAGACACCTGTTTGTAGTATTCATCTTCAAAAAGGAAAATGTTGTTAGTTAAGCAAAAATGCAAAAACTCAATCAACATACAATTGTGTTGCGCATATCTTAAGTGTCTTTTCTTTAGATAGACAGTAACCTCCTCTATCCCCTTTGAATGTTCAATACAGGTGTAAAGACTCGTCATATCAAGCACAACAAGTAGGTAGTCAGATTGCCATTGTACATTTTGGATTTTATTAAAACAATCCTTGGTGTCTTTCACATGGGAAGATAACTTAGTCACCAATGTTGCCAGAAAATAGTCAAGGAACTTTGAAAATAGTTCAGTCAGTCCCTGAACTGAAGAGACAATTGGTCTCCCAGGTGGATGCAAGTTGTCTTTATGTATTTTGGGAATGTGGTAAAATGTGGGGCAAGTAGGGTTGGAGTTGCGAATATATAGATGTTCTTCATTCCCAAGCATTCCTTTATTATACCACTTATTTATAAGTTCATCATATGCTTGGATACTTTGTTGGTATACTTTAAAAGTGGTTTTCTGATAACAACTGCCATCCTATAATTGCCTAATAGCCTCAAGGTGGTATTGTTCCCTTGTTTGCACCACCACATTCCCCCCTTTGTCCGAGGGTTTTATAATAATGGACTTGTCATTAGCCAGTGTGTTCAACGTGGTTTTCTCATCTTGTGAAAGATTTCTTACATTGATATGTGTCCTCTGTTTTTTACGGAACTGTAGGAGATCCTTCATCATTGCCTCTGCAAAGGTATCTAGGGCATCAAATGGCATCTGTGGGTTGAAGGTAGAGCACGGCTTGAATGGACTTTCTTCTCGATCCTGCTCTATCCCCACATTGATCGCACGTTGTACCACATCCTGGCTCATTACATCACCCATCATTACTTCAGTTGTTACATTCTCCAATGCTTCTATGCCTGGGACATCATTGACAACGAGATCATCAGTGACTGTTAGTCACGCCGTTGGCTTCTTGTTGTCCTTCAAATGAGTTCTAATTGCGCTTGCAGGTAGTCCAGAATGCCGCTGCCAGGTTTGTCCTGGATCTTCCTAAACGCACCTCAGCCACAGCGGCCAGAAAGCTGTTGCATTGGCTTCCTGTTGAGGACCGCATTCACTTTAAGACCCTATGTATGACATACAGGGCTTTAGCTAAAAACAGTCCCACTGGTGTAGGATCCATCCTGTCTCACTACACTCCTTCTAGGGATCTGCGTTCCTCTGGCAGACTCCTCCTATCTACTCCCTGTTTCAGGAGAGCAAAATGGGGTGGCAGGGCCTTCTCCACCTTGGCCCCCAAGTGGTGGAATGCCCTCCCGCTCGAAATTAGATCCCTACCCACTCTTCAGGCATTCAGAAGGGCTCTGAAAACACATCTCTTTGTGCAGGCGTATCTGTAGTGGTGTATTGCTTACATTTATGATTTGTTTTGTTAGGCGCCTTGATGCCTTCGGGTGTATGTTTGCGCGGTATTCATTTTTATTCAATTCAATTCAATTCAAGTACTTATGTAGTTTCAGCTTTCTTACGAAACTAAAGAGATCAATCCTAGACTGAGTGTATTCAAGATGGGAATCAGGGCAGAATGTCAATCCCAAACTCAGCACTTTGTGTTCCAAGTCAGTAAGTGGTCTTGTTGTTAAATTTACCACCGTGAGATTAGTTGTTTCCACTATCTCCTGTTGGTTCTCCTGCGGTTGGTCCAGGTTGTGCTATTGGGCTTTACTACCACCACCGGATCTTCTAGTCCTCCTGCGCTTGTTTCTGGGGTCTTGTTTTTCCCCCCTCGTGGCCAGGATTGCCTGATGACTTGAAACTCGGTCTGAAAAGGGGTCTGCTTGTTAAACCCACTTGCGACGTGCATCGCTGGTTCATCACTGGATTCGTTACCCGTCAAGTCAGATTCCGATGTCACAACTGTTTGTGCCGGCATTTTTGTTTTGGAACTCAATTCTTTACGGGAAACGTCACATTTTTTTGCGTAAGTTAGCACTCTGCCCCGAGTATAATCTCGTTCGTCTCTTTGAAACTTCTCTTGCTTGCAAGATTTTATTTTCTGTTCATATTTTAACAATCTTGGTTTCATTTGTTCCATTGCTTCAGTTATTTTTTTGTCATCTTCCTCTTTGTGCAAATCTTCTTCCAGCTGCTTAATCTCCGCTAGTGTCTTTTCGGGGTCGCTCCATGCGTACTTCACCAACAAGCCCAATGTTCCTTTGCAATAGTGGGCCGTGTGTTCCGCCCAGTCAGTCAATAGTTGGGGATGAGGGTTCTCATACGAGGGGACAGTATAAACTCTTAATCCTCTTGGGACTCTATCCACCTCAATGTATCCCTGTAAGCTTGTAGCCTCCCACCATTTCCTGATCTCGCGTTCGTATAAACGCTCTAATTTCAACATTATGTAGTTGAATTTGGTCTTGGGTTGTTTCGGATCCGGCATGCTGGCTTGGACTCCACCCACATTTTGTTTTTTAAACATACCTTTGGCATCTTCATGCCTGGTTGATTCGCAGAACATGCTGTCGTCTATTGGCTGTTGTCTAGGACTCTTTGACTGTTTAAATCTCGCAACCTCTTATTGGTAATATCGCCCCTTGCGTCGCGCTGCCACACATAACTGTCTTTTATTCTTCAGAACAGAAGGAGATTGTTAGCTCACCCGATCGCGGTTCTCCCGATTCACTGCGCTTCTTAAGACGTGCCGTTCGTCGTTCCCCGCAATTAGTTCCACTTTATTCCTTCTCCTTGTGGTAGGCGCGATGCAGCCATTTTAATGCCCGTTCAGGACACAGCTCCTTTTTCCACAGTCCTCGGTGCACTCTTCAATGGGTGCGGATAGCGGTCGTGGACGCCGCCAATTATTGTGCTCCAAATTCTTCCCCACTTGCAAAAGAATTATCCACACTCGCGGGGTTGATTTCCAAAGGTTGTTTTATTTTACAACAACAGACAGACGCGTTCGCGTTTTGGCACACAGCCTTTCTCGATGTCAGTAGCCACTAGACATCGGCATGTATTTAAAACATTATCCCCGCAATAAAGGAAGGACTATAGCTTACTGACATTAACCAGCGCCATCTTGGAGTGATATATGTTGTCATAAATATGATCGATCTTATGTATGTTATTCATTTTCACATACACTTTATATACTCCATTACCCAAGTAAAATCAACTCTGTGAGATATAAGCAATTTATCATCATCCCACATGTAAAATTCTCATTTTTATATATTGAATTACTCGGTTTCAAAACAAAATTGAGCCGTGTATCGGCTATTATCCTCCCTTTGATGTTATTCAGGTCTGTGTTCATACAAGTTAACCATTAACATACCATCTTTTCTGTATAAACATTTCTATACTTTTCTCTTATTTCATTTTTTCTCTTATCAAATTCATATTCATAGAGCCCACCAAGGCACATCTCTTGACTTGAAATAAAAATTCAAAATCACAAGTTACACAGCCTTTCTCGATGTTGATATATATATATGGAGAGTTTTTTTCCAAGGTTGAGACAGTTCCTAACGGTGATACAGAAAAGCCAAATCAAAGATGTTTGCTGTGAGGTGCGGTTCATTCACTACTTTATATGGGTGGTGCTGTGTCATCGTTGGGTCATATATTTTTATTTACACTTGCATTCACATGGCCCTTTCTACATTTTTATTTGCCTCCTGGGGAGACCATTTTCTATGTGATTTTTTTTAAAGACGGTGAGGCAAGTTATCAACACTTTGTGGCAGATTTATTAAATCTTTGTGCTGGTGCAGTCATGGAAAATGACGCAAACCACTGCTTTACTATTTGGAAATTCCGAGCCTCATTTACAAAGAAATGACTCTGTGCCACAAGCCATTTTGCTGCGCTGAGCTGCTTCATTTTAAAAGCACAAAGATGCCTCATTTTAACAACAATACAACACATTCATGTGCTTTCCCCTGCACTGGCGCACAATTAGATGCCTTGCACCAGTCCAGACACCCTTGCGTCATGTTGCAAGGGTGCCTGCGTTGTGAGGATGATTGTTTTTGTGCATGAAGGGGCAGCTTCTAGCACAAACATACCCATTAATGGCGTTTTCCTCTTTCCTTGTACATATGGGTATGCACACAGCACCGCCGGTGCGTCAAAAGAACTGATGCACCCCCGGCCCAACAGCCTTGTAAATGAGGCCCTTCATTTGCACCAAAAAGTAGCCTTAAATGTAAAAACAATGGGGCATATTACCAAGGGTGGTAATAGGCAATTATTGCCGGTTTAGCAGCCGTTTTCGGCCGCTACCGGCGATAACTCTATCGCTCTATTAGCAAGCTGTCGCTAACTGATGTTAGCGACAGCTTTTAGGCGATAGCGAGCGATTTGGGGCCCGCTTTAAATGTCAGCGATATTTATCGCTAATGACATGCAAAGTGGGCGTACCCAACCTGTTAGTGACTGAAAGCAGTCGCTAACATCCCTATCGCCTATTAGCTAGGCAGGCGTAGCGATGGAAATATTCCCGCTATCGCCAAAAACCAATGCCTGCTCAGACCAGTTCTTAGCCATGTTATCCAATGGGAGGTGGATAGCATGGTTAAGAGCATTTCGTTGCTAATGCCTGAATATTGCTGTATTGTCAGCGATATTCACGCATTTCGCCGCTATCTCTGGATATTTTAGAAAAATGGAGAAAAACGTTGCTAATAGCATGTTTTCTCCGCTAACATATCCAAGGATAGGCAGCGATAAAAAAATTGTCGCTAAGCCTCTTTAGCGATAATTATCGCTACTTGTTGGTAATATGCCCCAATAACTGTTTGTGTTACTTTGTATTATTTTGTGTCAAGCAGGAGTCCCGTGGGTAGTGCATGGCGTCACCACACTCCCACCCAGCCTTTTTGATTCGAATCCCTTGCTACTAAAATTGTTGTACAGGGATTTGTGCCACAAATTAACATCCCCTCAAGGCAAGCTCTATGTGACTTATTTATAAGCCCAGTGCGTCACTTTTTTGGACTCACCGGCGGCGCAGAGTGCCTGCCCTTACTTACAAGGCCACATAAAGTCACCCTGCATGGCTTTTCATGGCATTGCAATTATGGCCTCCTCTCATGCGTTACTCTGCATGAAGGGGTGCTCCATGGGTGTCGCTGTGTCTGGTCCCATGAAATTTGATTTGATTTTTGATTTGATTTGTGCATTTGTAAAGCGCGCGATTGCCCATAGGCGTCTTGGCGCTGTGATTTGACTCTGACTCTTGAGGTGTTTAGTTTAGGGATATGCCGAGAACAGCCACGTTTTTACTTGCTTTCTGAAAGATATCAGTGATGGACTAGTTTTTATATCTAGCGGTAGTTTGTTCCAGATTCTCGCTGTATGTACCAGGAAGCTTCTTCCTCCCCAGTTTGCTCTCTTGAATCTTGGTACCGCAATTATTTTCTTTTGGCCAGATCTGAGGGTTCTATTTGGCTCATATATTTTTAGATGAGTTTTTAAAAATTGGGATCCGGTTCCATTGGTAGCTTTATATGCTAGGCACAGTATTTTGAATTGTATTCGTTTTTCGATTGGCAGCCAGTGTAGGTCTCTAAGTTTGTGGCTGATTCTTTCAAATTTAGGTGTACCTAATATCAGCCTGGCTGCTGCATTCTGCAAACGTTGGAGTTTGGTTAGAATTTTTTTTCTGGCTCCAGCGTATAGGCCGTTCCCGTAGTCCAATCTGGACATGGCCAATGCTGTCACCACTGTCTTTCGTGAGTCAAGTGGTATGTAGGGTAGTATTTTTTTAATCATTTTTAAAATGTACCACCATTGAACCTGACGCATTACCAGATTTACAATGTTTGGTAAACCTGGGAATGTGTGAGATTCCTACGCCTCCCCAGGGGAGGCACAACATGGAGAAATACCTTTATTTCTACGTGTTTTTCCTTTTTCGATGTGTGCTGTATTATGCAGCACACATTGAAAGAGTAAAACATCTCTCGTGAAGGAAGGTGTCCCCTCTTGCACAAAAACAATCACCCCTACAACGCAGACACCCTTGCACCATAGCGCCGGATTGGCGCTTGGAAGTCCATTGTGCGCCAGTGCAGGGGAAGGCTTGCTGCAATGCTGTGCATCAAAATATTGTAAACCGGGCCCAAGTTAGAGCTTGGGTTTTATTTTTCCAAACTTTAGGTATATGTTGTGCCAAAGCAAAGTGACACATAACAGCTCAAAGTGTGGATAAAATATTTAGGGTCAGATTTATGATTGAATTGTGTTGCCTTACATCAGGAAACGACAAAATAATCCATAAGACAGATTTACCAAGCAGTGCAAGGCCACCTTGTGCAGCCCGGCATGGCTAGGTAAATGTGAAGTAACACAAGGTAAGTTATCGTCGTGGGGGGCATATTGATAAGAACTGACCCATCACCATGAGCAGCGATGCGTCAGATTTCAAGCGCCTGTCGCACAGGCCCAAACGCCCGTACCGTGCAGTGTTGTTGTCAATAATGGCAGTTCATTCCGCATCAGTAATATTATCACTGATTTCACAGATCATGGCCTGAGTGTTGTAATATGTGGGGACATAAGCAGTGCACGGCAAGGGCACAAAATATAGTTTCCTAACTATAACTGTTGAATCGCAGTGTATTCTTTTGGTTTAAAATGGTATGTGACATTTTCCCCTAACTATAATGTCGCTTTAACTTTTTTATTTTTTCAGTGAAATTATGTTTTAAAGTATATTTTATTACCATATCTTCTTATCCCAACTCCTCAGAGTACAATGGGGCATATTACCAAACGTGGCAAAATGACATTATCGCCGCTTTAGCGGCCGTTTTCGGCCGCTAAGCGGCGATAATATCATCGCCCTATTATCAAGCTGTCGCTAACTGATGTTAGCGACAGCTTTTAGGCGATAGCGAGCGCTTTGGGCCCCACTTTGCATGTCAGCGATGTTTATCGCTAATGACATGCAAAGTGGGCGTACCCAACCTGCTAGCGACTGAAAGTAGTCGCTAATGTTGCTATTGCCTATTAGCAAGGCAGGCGTAGCGATGGAAATATTCCCGCTATCGCCAAAAACGAACGCCTGCTCAGATCAGTTCTTAGCCATGTTATCCAATGGGAGGTGGATAACATGGCTAAGAGCATTTCGTCGCTAATGCGTGAATATCGCTGTATTCTCAGCGATATTCACGCATTTCGCCTGATGTTTATCGCTTTTGAGATAAACCTTGCAAATAGCAAGTTATCTCAGCGATAAAAACCTGTGATGCGCAGCGATAAAAATATTGCCGCTAACCCTACTTAGCGATAAATATGGCTATTTGTTGGTAATATGCCCCAATGTCTTTAACTTTGCTTGGTAGGAGTTGGTGGGCTGGCCCTGGTCTTAGGCCAGGCCCTGCCCCAGACCCCTTCGGGCAGCTAACACCTCATCGCAGGGTCACCTGTCAGTGTGCAGCAACCCACAGCAGAAATTCACCCCCTGCTTCCGCCCTTTTTTAAAACATTTTCCAATTTTGCAAGACCCTTGTGCGGGCCAACGCCACCCTATGTGCTCCTGTGGGACTGGCTCCTTCAGGACACCCGTGGTATTGCAGTAACCCAAAAATATTTTTGGGACATTTGGCCAGAAGGGCCTCTTCCCCAGTCGTAGTTCGCCTCCCTTGCCACCTTATACCTTATTTTCATTTTCAGGACATGGGGACCAAGTCACTGTGTCCGGAAATAGCAGCCGCATTTCTCTTTGTGTTGCGTTCAGCCAATCAGAGCGTAAGATAAAGAGGAAATAAATGCATTGGGGCAGATTTACAACTTCTGGCGAATCTCTGCTAGTCAGCAGGGATGTGCCAGAAGAGTTGTGACGCATATGCCTAGCTGTGCGCCACCACTGATGGGCCACATTTCCAATGTGGCACACCGCGGCACACAGATGGGCAGATGCGTGTCGCATCCCCGAGGGGAAAAGGCAGCGCATTTTCTGGAGTCGCGTGCAAGCGCGACTCAACTCCAGCAAGGCTCAGGGTACCCCTATTCCTAACATGCTGCATCAATCCTTACACCTGCTTCAAGCCACAACATGGCCGAAAAAAGTGACTTCATGAAATCTTGTAGATTTCACTCAGCCACTTTTCGGAGGGGTTCCTGCGCCGAAACGCCACCCCAGTGCCGGAACGCCCACATGTGGCGCTGGGCTTTACAACGTGATACATCTCCCTAGATGCGTCGCATTGTAAATAGCCCGCAGCAAACGTGATGCAGCGGTGGCGCAAATGTGGCGTCCGGGGCTTGTAAATCTGCCCCTTAGGGTTTCTTTTTTGACATAGGTAAGACATACTTTTGACATTCTCAAGGTTGATGGAAGAATAAATGGGTATATAAGTGTCTAAATGACGATGATGATGATTTTTTTGTGTGGAAAATTGATTGTATAACGGACCAATAAAGTGTATCTTAGTGAATACATGGGTTAGTGAGTAATTTTTAAATATGTAAATATCTGTATCAGTCTCTCACTTTGTGTATAAGTGACTGCATTGGTTGGTGAGCAGCTACATGAGTGTCTATATGAGTTATTACTTGTTTTTTCGAGTATCAGTATGAGTGTCTGTATGGTTCAGTGGATGGTATTACTTAGTGCATAGATGCATGAATGAGTGAGGGTCCGATTAGCAGAACTAACTTAAGACAAAATCCTAAACTTACTACTTTTGATATTCACAGAAGTTAGAATTTTGTCTTAAGTTTGTCATAAGACAAACTTAAGACAGACTTAAGACAGACTTAAGACAAAATCCTAACTTAAGTCTGTTTTAAGTCTGTCTTAAGTTTGTCTTAAGACAAAATCCTAACTTCTGTGAATACCAAAAGTAGTAAGTTCATTCTGTGAATACCAAAATAGTAGTAAGTTTAGGATTGAGTCTTTAATTCATTCTGTGAATCGGGCCCAATGGGTCCACTCACCTGGATTGATGGTACAAGTAAATACATTCTTGTTTTGGTTGATTTATTTTCAAAATGGGTTGAGCTCAGTATTGTTGATAAAATCGACACGAAATCGGTTATCACATTTTTAGAATCAATTTTTTTACAAGAAGGATTTCCTGCTTCTACACTTACTGACAACGGAGTACAATTTAAATCTAAAGAAATGTTGAATTTTCTTTCTGTCAATGGAATTAAACAAAATGTTACTCCCTTATATCATCCTTCCTGCAATAGCGTTGTGTAAAGGTTAAATAGAGTTATTAAAGATACCTTGCAGTTATGCAGGAATTCCACACTATCTTAAGATGATTAACTAAAGAAAATGTGATGGTCTTACAGAGTTACCCGTCATCCTTCTTTAGGAAAAAGTCCCTTTTATCTTATGCAATATAGAATTCCTTTCTCTAAAACCAATCCTGGATGGATGAAGCAAAATGGAATGTTTTTTTCGAATCTTGATGATGTTAAAAGTACATTGAATAGTTCTCAAGAAAAAAACAGATTGTCTTATGATGCCAAACATGGTACCCGTCCATCTGATTTACAAGTTGGTCAGTGGGTTTGTGTTAAAAATCCAAGGAAGGTACCTAATGGGTTTAACAAATTTTCTCAACCTAGGAAAACCTCCACTATTCATCATAACACTGTTGCTTTGGACAATGGTGAGACCTGGAATATGAGTCGCCTAGCATCGGCCGTTCTGTCCCTGATGATTCACCATCACCCTCTCAACATTGTTCATCATCTCCATTTTGGTGTTATGATAATACCTTAGAATCACGCTCTATTCCTTGTGATCCTGTGGATGATTCTAATGATAATCCTCATGATATTGCTATCTGTAATAGACCTTTGTCTAAGGTTCAAACGTCTTTTGGTAGAGTTGTTAAAAGACCTGAAAGATACAATGAATTTATTTGTTATTACGTTTTATTTTATTTTATTTTTTCAAAAGGAGGAAGATGTGTAGTCGATAGCTAGCTTGTGCTAAGTTGTATTTATTTAATTATATTTGTAGAGTCATAGAATTTGGAGTTCTTGTATTATTCTGTTTTCTGTGTGAGGCATTCGAGTGTAATCGGTTGTAAAGGCATTATGAACTGACCTGTAACCTTACTGGATGTTATCTGTGGCTTGTCTAATAAAGACAAATAACTTATAACCTAAAAGGTGTTACTACACAGTCTTTGTGAGCGAGGCCCACAGTGTTGTTGTTAACTGTACACCGTTGCATCTGATGGGCGATTTTCAATACCTCTCTTCAGCCTAATGGGTACCCCACTATGTACACGGCCGTCAAGCAATCAGTCGCATCAAATAATGAGGGATCCCTGCAAGAGGTCTCGCTGGACCCCTCATTACTTGATGATGCAGAACGCTCTTACATGCACAGGCTGCTGCTGCACTACGGTCATCATTGGTAGAAACCCAACATACTGAAAACCGCTTACGATCATTATGCCAGTCACACAGAAGAGCAGCAGTAAATACTTTCACTGGGTCAGCCAAAATGTTATTGATTGATACTTGTATAGCGCACTACTCACCCGCAAGGGTCTCAAGGCGCTTGTACGAATACCGCTGTGGAACCCATCCTGGCTTTTCCTGTGAGGCGTCCTCTTCTGGGCACCCCCAAGGTGGAAGCCAGGCATCCTTAGCATTGTGGGGGCCGTTGTGGAGATTAAGCAAGCTATTGCCCAGAGTTACAGAGTGGGACTCCATGATTGGAATAGGCACCGAGGTGAGAATTATCAGGTCCGTGGAATTTTGAGCACAAGACCCACCGAGGCGGGTAATTGAACCCTGGTCCCGGCTAGACCTCTGCATCAGGGTCTGCTGCTTTAATCATTGAGCCACACTTCTCCACTGCTGTCATATTGACAAGTTAGCTGCCCACCAGATACTTCTGTCATAGCGTGCTCAGAGCTTTTGCATATGCCATGCTCAACCCCTTTACTGCGTAAACCGAGCACCAGCTAGGCTTGAAGTAAGCAGCAGATGTGCAGCCTTGGAAGCCCCCAGAGGAACAACAGTAAATGCAGCTGCACCAACTAATGACCATCCACAACTGAACCAGAGAAAGTAGCCAGCCATCATTGCTGAGCTTCTGCATAGCACTATCAATAAACCCCACATGTATGCAACTGAGCAGATGAGATAGTGCCCGGGTTGGGCTCAAAGGCCACTTTGATGTAATCTTAATTCCTTTTACAGTCTATCAGCCTAATTCATGAAGCTGAATTCGGCTCGCAAAGGGCCAGATTCTGAGAATCTGGCCCTTTGCGAGTGAGATTTTTGCATTTGGGATTCATCATCCCAAATGCAAAAATCGGTAATTGCGTTTTCGCAAATTTGCGATGGATTACATTTAAGGAATCTCTATTTGAGATTCCTTAAATGCAATTGATCATCCATTTAAAAATTGCGAAATCGCAATTTCGGGCCGCTATTTACCGCGAGGTCAAACCTCGTGGTAAATAGCGATAACTGAGTTGCATGTTGCACACACACATGTCCTTTAGACATGTGTATGCGCAATCCCTGTTCATATTAGCATTTAAGGGGTGCTACAGGGTGTCCTTTGGACACCCCTGGCACCCTTTCAATCACTATCTTATTTGCGATTAGCTAATTGCTAATCGCAAATAAGGAATACTCCCCATTCATTCCTATGGGCCTTTTGGCCCATAGGAATGAATGGGGAGTTATTCCTTATTTGCGATTAGCAATTTGCTAATCGCAAATAAGGAATTAGTAGGAATCACATTTTTTTTGCATATTCCTACATGAATCCCGTTTTGCGAGTCCTTAATAGCGATTCGCTATGAATCAACTATTAGGGGCTCGCAAAACGGGAGTATGATGAATCAGGCTGATAGTCTCTGCCTCAAAAGATGGCCAATTGCAAAAGCACAGATCCTGAATAAACAAAGATGGACACTTGATCAACACGTTCCTTAGCAGTAGCTCCACATATCTGTATAAGCACCATAGCCCTATGGTCCCGAATGATCTGGAGTTTACTTCCAACACCTCCCAAAAAGTTATCTTATTTACACCTACTTATCAGTCAAGGGGCCACCAACATATCC
This sequence comes from Lissotriton vulgaris, assembly GCF_964263255.1. Classification (NCBI taxonomy): domain Eukaryota; kingdom Metazoa; phylum Chordata; class Amphibia; order Caudata; family Salamandridae; genus Lissotriton; species Lissotriton vulgaris. The sequence goes on along the minus strand of NC_141685.1, from coordinate 279,767,111 downwards.
TAAATAGAGCCAACATGATAAAAGTGAATACAACATTACCAGGTCTATCGGATGTAAAATCGCACATTTTGTACCAAGTAGCTTTTATCTCCAATCCCTTAGTGGATAAACGAGAAACAACCATAACATGGAGGTCTGACACCGCTTTGGCAGAAGCAATACTGGTGCAAGAGGAGACCTTGTCGAGATGGGGCATTCTCGTTCAAGAAGGGAAACTGGAACCATATTCATATTTGAAAACCCCCTGTAACGAAGCCGGGCTCCCGACCCATATTCACATCCAAGTTCAATACTGAGATTGGCTTGTGAACGACGTGGACAACTGAGCAAGATTAGCCACGTTTTAGTGTAACCGTGCGTACAATTGAGGCTGATGATGCACTACCACCGCCTACAGTCAATCCACAAGATATAGAGTTGCATAATGCCATGGTCCCCCAGCTTATGAGCATAGTATATTACCTTCCACGGCCTGTGACTACCACTCAGCATTACCAACCTGGGCAGCAGCAGATACATGCATAGGAATTGGAACCCGCTCACACTGGGAGCTGGTCTGGATGGATATAAAGTTCGAACATATCTAGCAAAACACAGCAACTCAAAAAAAATGCCATGGTTCAACCACATTGCAAGGTCTTTAGTTAGCATAGGATGTCAGAAGTTTTCAACTAATCCATAGAGGATGATTCATTCTACACTGGAAGTAATTAAAGACAAATGTGCAATTTTCAGGGAGGTAAGCTCTTTTTACTGTTCCAGGAAACCAAACCTGCCCTCCTCTGCGGCAAGGATCTGGACAAGGTTTTCCCTGGAATAAAGAGAAATGTATTCATAAATTCAAGCTACTCTCTTTACGAACGTACACGAGGACTTGGTCAGATAAAAATCAGACTACTGCTTGCAATGCACTTAAGGTGGTGATTAAATAGGATTGCACTTTATGCCATTATGCTCTCATTCCTTTACAGCCAGGAGACTCTACCTACACCCGCACAATACATTTTAGACAGATATTTGACTAAGCACATCTGTATTTTAGAAGAAAAGCAAGGTAACTTCATTAGTACAGTGGAGCCAATGAACTGATTGTAGAATTGGGTTTATATATCAAATTTCACCCACCTATACTTGCATCTGAGGGTTAATGGGTCCTGGAGTCTGGAGGGGTTGGCATACACTGTTGGTTATTTGGAGTATAAGTAATCCATATGTCAACATCTAATAGTACAATTACAGCGTAGATATTGCATTGAGATGGCAGGAGTGATAGACTTATTTTCATGCAGTAATTGACTATTTTTATTTATACATGTTATTTGATTGCTTTTACTTTTTTTAAATTGTAGTTTTCTGAAATGTGATAGGATAATAGAATTTGTACAAGTGTTTGTTTTATTTTTCTTGAATTGTGTGTGTCATATTGTTTGGGCTACTATTGTAAGCCGAATCAATAAAATGTTTACGTTTGATGGATAGATCTAAAAGATGTGATAGCTATCATGAAAGCAACTTCCCAAGAAAGGAGCTGCAAATGGTGTGAATAAAGTGGCTCGAAAGAAGGGAGGCTCCCTAAGTCTGATAAAGAAAATATAGAGATTTCAGGCTGGTGCTGGGGTACCTTTAGTGGAATTATGTGTTTATTGCCTCCATAAAGGCGTTGGGCCCGATTCACAGAATTAACTTAAGACTCAATCCTAAAAGTACTACTATTTTGGTATTCACAGAATGAACTTACTACTTTTGGTATTCACAGAAGTTAGGATTTTGTCTTAAGTTTGTCTTAAGACAAACTTAAGACAGACTTAAGACAGACTTAAGACAAAATCCTAACTTAAGTCTGTCTTAAGTCTGTCTTAAGTCTGTCTTAAGTTTGTCTTAAGACAAACTTAAGACAAAATCCTAACTTCTGTGAATACCAAAAGTAGTAGGTTCATTCTGTGAATACCAAAAGTACTAAGTGCATTCTGTGAATGCCAAAAGTAGTAAGTGCATTCTGTGAATACCAAAATACCCAATTGGCGTAGCCTAACTTACTTGTAAGTCCTTGGGCCCATATTTATCAAGGGTTTGCATTGCGTTTGCACCACACAAGTGGGTGCAAGGGCGACGCAAAACCTAAATGAGATTTACCAAGCTACGCAAGGCCACCTTGTGCGGCCCTGCGTGGCTTGATAAATCTAGAGTAATGCAAGGCAATGCAAATCTCTGAGGCAGAAAGAGGTGCCATGGGTGGGGCTTGGGTGTTCCCACCTAGCCAACCTTGCATTCTGACACATTCCCAGATCTACCAACACTGGTATACCAGGGAATGCTGGTCACACGGGAGGATGAAGCATTGTGTCTCATCTTATACTTGGAACAGTGGCGATTTAAATCAAATCTGAGGCACCCATAGTAACGGTAAATCCACTGTGTATGTCTCAAGAGTTTTATCTCTAAAGTGGATCCCTACAATCATCAATATCAATTAATCTAAGAACTCCCAGCAATGGTTGAGTCCTCCATGGTGGATATACCTACCGTGGTGTGGAATATCGCGTATGATGAAGCATGCCGCCATTAGTTGTGGGTGAGGTGATAACTCTAAAATCTTTTTGGATTCAGGTAGAGCTTCACCTAGACTAGAGATTAGTGACCACTCGTTGTGCGATTATTTATAGGTGAGGAGGACATGCCCAGGTCTCTTTCCTCTTTCCCGTCGTTTATGTATACAAACCTGGAAATGCATCAGAATTGTATGTCTCCCCACCAGAGGCCCAACAAGGAGAAATATCTTTATTTTTGCTCGTTGTTTCCTCTTTGTGCAGCACACTTAGAAAGAGGAAAATGCCTCCGAGGATTGTTTTTGTGCAGGAAGGTACGGCTTCCTGCACAAAATCAATCCTGCCTACAAAATCAATCCTTCCTACAATGCAGGCTCCCTTGCACCATAGTGCAAGGGTGTCCCCATTGGCGCTAGGCAGCAGTTTGTGCACCAGCACAAACAAAAAGCAGGAATGCGCTGTATAATGTTAAATGTGGTTAATTGCTGCCCTCTCCCCTTCATGCAGCGCAGCAAGGATGACTTGCGGCGTTGCGTAAAATATTGATAAATATTTGCCTTAGTATATGGTACAGAGGAACCCATGGCCTCTAAGTTAGAGTGTCTCTTCAAGGACTGAGGCAATTGTTATGCCACCCTATATTGTAAAACGTGTCTCCCAGTCTGGCACTGCAGAATGGAAGGGCAGTTTTAAACTGCTGACTTGACTTTGCCATTTTAAGTGAAGGCAAAGCCCAAACTTCTGTTGAGTCTTAAGACAGGGTGCAACATATTAGCAGTGTAGAACATGTGTTTGATGTTTTCTGTTACTGGTGCCCACACCCGGATGTCTCTTGGCCTGGCAGTAGACTTCCTGCAGGGTGCTGGTGCGCTCTCCTGCTCTAGGGCAGCTGGCGGGCTGGTGAGTAACCCGTGGAGATCTTCAGGTTGGACATTGGCACTCTGCCCTCCATTTTGTGGCCTGAACGTAACTGGTGACACTAATTGGCCCTAACTCTTTACTGGATCCTGCGATAACGGGGAAGACGGGCTTGTGTCAGGGGCGCTCCCTTCGATCAGAAACTACACCTTTCACTCAGTACCATATCATTCTTTTTCCAGGCTGGACTACTGGTTTACATCCTCTGACCTTCTTTCTTCTCTCGCAGACATTGAATACTTACCCCATACACAAGCTTGTCATTTACCAACCCTGTCAGACTTGTTCCTTTCCTACCCTCAATTTGCCCGGGTCTACTGGCGCTTCCCGAGCTTCCTCACTCTTAGACCATATCTTCAAAGACAAGCTCTGGGGTGTAATTCCAGAGTATTTAAGTTTTTTTAAGTCTGGCTCAGTCTCTAAATCTGCTACTCTCTGGGAAGCCTTCAAAGTGTATATTTGCGGACAGGACAGGTAATATCAAGACATGCTGGCGTACCAAGAGACATACTGGGCCAACCCACTCGGTTGGAAACTGCACTGCAGATGATTGAGACCCAACTAGAAAGTACGCTTTCAAGGGAATTGTATGGTAACATAGCCAACTTCTTCGACAGTAGCGGGACCTAGCCGATAGGGAGGTGCACCACCTTGGGAAATATGCACCGACTAGGCAGTATGACTAGGGCGTGGAGCCGGGCAGAATGATAGCCTGACTTCTCCAAAAGAGAGAGAACAAAATCGCGCAGTGTCGGTCTGGATGGCCATGATGGGAGAACTCTAACCACAGACGAAGACATTCTTTCTGAGTCCTTTCATTATCATTCACAGTTCTGTAGTGCACCAAATGTTAAATATCAGGCAGAAATTTCTGGGTATCTGGATGAGGTGGCTCTAGTGTGCTTGGAGGGAGGCGCCCGCCAATTTTTATCTCAGCCTATTTCAACAGAGCAACCTATTGCCGCCATAGACTATTTGGCCTGTTCCAAAGACCGGAGTAGCAACAGGCTTACTGCTGATTTTTATGCAGTGGCCGCAGGGGCCGGAGAACGCTCTGATGATGTTGAAGAGATCTTTGCTGTGGTTGGAGCTGACTTTGATGTGGTCCTAACGTTGATTGAGGAGATGCGAGGCAGCAGTTGGAAGGACTTCTACAAAAAAAGCCTGTGATTCTTTTAAAGGGTCTTTTCTGAGGCAGAGCTCTTGCCTGTGCATGGGTGGATGATTATCTACCCTTATCTCTCATCCAGCTCCTACTGTAGCCTCTCAAGGATTGGGCTTTCCTCAATTTCATCAGCAAAGACCTTTGGAGCAGACAGTGGTTCTGGAGTTGGCTGCAGTTGCTTTGGTTCCGATGGCGCATTTGGCTTTGATGGCGGGCCTGGTTTCGAAGGGTTGGTGCCTCAGCTCGAGGCTTGCTGAGGGTCAAAGCTCCTGGAAGAATCTTTCTTCGACTCCGAGGCATGGCTTCGGTGTTCGACCAGGGTTCATGGGCGATGGTGCACCTGAATGTGGCGGAGAATTAGGCACAAAGATAAACAAGTTGCAATCTTCCAAACCCAACACTAGATGGCAGGAATATGCAGACCATGTGAATCTATAGCCACACATGCTACGAACACACAGTTACCATGCAAATTGTGTATAAGACCAATAAATGTATATTACAGAGACGTGTAACCAGAAACTGACGCTGGGAATGATGGTGGGCACCTGTGAATCTACCACACTACAAGCTACAAATAGATGCTTACTTAGTAACAGTTTCAGTTTTTACCATGCATGCCTGTCGATACACATGTTCTCCATAGACTGTTAGCAGTGCCCAGCAAACCAGTGGCTAGTGAGTGGATGATGCAGCTGTCTGAAAATTCGCAAAACTGTTGGCCAACTCTAACCTGGTGACATGCTAGAATATACACACAGTAGTAAAAGGTGTGTGGAGTTGACCATGTAGGTGCCTTACAGAAGTCATTTATAGGAATATTCCCAAAGAAAGCGTTAGTTGTCCCGTTTTTCCTAGTAAAATATGGTGCAGGGGGAGGTGGGACTACCCTTTCCAGTTTAAGGTGGCTACTTTGGATATATTTAACGATCAGACAGGCTTATCTCAAAGTCAGTGTGTAAAGCATTTGTGAACACGTACAGTAATTCAGTGAAAACACTATAAAAGGACACCACACCAGTTTAGAAAAATAGTAAATTTTTATGCAAGCCAACAAGACCAAATAGGATAAAAATCCAAAAAACAATACTCTTAAAAAATAGTGTTGTGCAAAATTACCTTAAAATTGCAGGAAAATCCTCCTGGAGCTACTGCGATACTGAATACGACAGTGTCTACACATGCCAGCTAATGTGTCGACAGACTCGGACACAGTACCTTTCTCGTTGCAAGCAGCACGTCGGTGCGAGTTTTCGGGGCAAACATCGCGGTCACGTTGTGAAGCGGAGCATTGCGGCGGACGATGTCCTCACAATTCGGTGCAGGCAGCGGCTCATTGACGGAGTCGATGAGACCAGTGCTTGTGTTGAAGGGTGAGACGGTGCATGCTGCGGTGCTGGCAGGTCACGGTGCAAAAACAACAGGTGATGGACAGAATGCAGAACAATGTCATACATTCACCCCAGTACAGAGATATGGGCCTAAATCCATCGTTTTTGTGCTCACCATGCCATTCCAGTTTGAACCCTCTTGACACTGTGCCCCATGGGTACAGTCCAGCCCGTACTGCCAAGCCAGGTTCTCCCTGGAGTGGAAACAAGCAATCAAAGACCGGTTTCGGGCTTTCAGCCCTCATCAGTCTGGATAGCTTGATTCCAGTGGCATGGAGAGCACTGGGACTCACGTCTGAGCATACCCGTACCACTAGGGGTGACAAATGCAAAAACAACAGGTGATGGACAGAATGCAGAACAATGTCATACATTCACCCCAGTACAGAGATTTGGGCCTAAATCCATCGTTTTTTTGCTCACCATGCCATTCCAGTTTGAACCCAGCCATATGCAAATCAGTTTTGACCCTGTGCCCATGGGAAGAGTCCAGCCCGAACTGCCAAGCCAGGTCCTCCCTGGACAGGAAAAAAGCATCCAAGGACCGGTTTCGGGCTTTCAGACCTCATCAGCCTGGATAGTTTGATTCCAGTGGCTTGGGGGCTGATTCACAGAACTAACTTAAGACAAAATCCTAAACTTGCTACTTTTGGTATTCACAGAAGTTAGGATTTTGTCTTAAGACAGGCTTAAGACCGAATCCGAACTTAAGTCTGTCTTAAGTCTGTTTTAAGACAAAATCCTAACTTCTGTGAATACCAAAAGTAGTAAGTTTAGGATTTTGTCTTAAGTCAGTTCTGTGAATCGGGCCCTTGGAGAGCACGGGACTCATGTCTGAGCATACCCGTCCCACTCGGGGTGACAAATGCAAAAACAACAGGTGATGGACAGAATGCAGAATAATGTCATACATTCACCCCAGTAGAGAGATCTGGGCCTAAATCCATCATATTTTTTGCTCTCCAAGCCATTCCAGTGTGAACCCAGCCATATGAAATCAGTCTTGACCCTGTGCCCCATGGGAACAGTCCAGCCCGAACTGCCAAGCCAGGTCCTCCCTAGACTGGAAACAAGCACCCGAGGACCGGTTTCGGACTTTCGGCGCTCATCAGCCTGGATAGCTTAATTCCAGTGGCATGGAGAGCAGGGACTCACGTCTGAGCATACCCGTCCCACTCGGGGTGACAAATGCAAAAACAACAGGAAGACATGGCTTGGCAGTTCCGGCTGGACTGTTCCCATGAGGCACAGGTTCAAGACTGTTTTGCATATGGCCATGTCTGAACTGGGGTGGGTTGGTGAGCAAATTAATGATGGATTAAACCCAGATCTGTGACTGGGGGTGAATGTTTTGCCATTGTGCAACATTCCGTTCATCATCTTGTTTGTTTTGCTGTTCACCCTATATGGGAAGGGTATGCCCACACGTGGGTCCCTTGCTCACTATGCCACTGGAGTCAAGCTATCCTGGCTGAAGACGGCTGATAGCCATAAACTGGTCCTAGGATGCTTGATTCCAGTCCAGGGAAGACATGGCTTGGCAGTTCGGGCTGGACTGTTCCCATGAGGCACTGGGTCTAGACTGATTTGCATATGGCCATGTCTGAACTGGGGTGGCTTGGTGAGCAAAATAACGGTGGATTAAACCCAGATCTGTGACTGGGGGTGAATGTTTTGTCATTGTGCAACATTCCGGCCATCATCTTGTTTGGAAAAATAGTAAATCTTTATGTAAGCCAACAAGGATAAAAATCCAACATACAATACTCCTAAAAAAATAGTGTTCGTGCAAAATTACCTTAAAATTGCAGGAAAATCCTTCTGGAGCTACTGCGATACTGAATACGACAGCGTCTAACAATTCCAGCCGATACGTGCCAGCTAATGCGGCGACAGACGCGGACACAGTACCTTTCTCGTTGCGAGCAGCACATCGGTGCGAGTCGGTCGGGGCAAACATCGCGGTCACGTTGTGAAGCGGAGCGTTGCGGCGGGCGATGTCCTCACAATTCGGTGCAGGCAGCGGCTCATTGACGGAGTCGATGAGACTAGTGCTTGCGTTGAAGGGTGAGACGGTACTTGCTGCGGTGCTGGTAGGTCACAGTGCGGCAAAGAAGCCGGTCGATGTTCAGGTCGTGCAGTGACGGAGTTGGTGACGTCTTTGCAGCATGTAGCGAAGGGTTGTGGAGTGTGGTGCTCACAGAACATGGTGCAACCAGCGTCTCATTGACGGAGTCAGTGAGACCAGGGTTGCGTTGGGAATCGCTGCTCTCAGCAGTGCTTTCAACATCAAGTGGAGTGGCCCACATGACTTGATATGTAAGGCAGCTTCCTTAGGAAACCCAATTGTAGGTCAAGAGAACAAACAGGATATTGGGAGGGAGTGTGCTGAGATATGGGCACAGGAGACTAGAAGATACACTTTCATTGAGGGTACATACAAACTAAAAAGAACATGCAATCTAAAGTCTCCTCTCCTTTGCTTCCTAGGTAACAGTACAGTTCCTGTGGGTCGGAACACTAATTGCAGCAACACACTTTTTAATTAGGACCTTCAGTACGGCACCTCCAGCCTCATGGACATCTATTGGGCCTGCGGAGAACACATTTACCTGCAGCTGCCTCGCCACTGGCAAGGACTCTGTTCAGTCGTTACGATGCATGAACTGCATCTGGTAGTTGCAGAAGCGAACATTTTCCACATTCATACCCACCTGATGACAGGTGATGTCACCCTGCTCCACCACCAGAAAAGGGACGTCAAGAAGTATTTCTCAGATGTCCCCTTTCACGAGATTCCACAAGAATTCCGCCTTTTCAACGATGCTGAACTTTTCTTCGGGGGCGTTATCGCCCTGTTCCAGACCAAAGTCAATGCCCGCTGGCTCCAGGTGACAAGATAGGAGCTGATGCAGCTCGTCAACAACACCTGTGATGGGTTCAACACCGTGAAGGAAGAACTACGACCTTTGCGACTTATGGTTCTAATGCACAGATATGTTCTGGACCAGTTAACTGCAATGAATGGTGGTGTATGCGCCAAGGTGGGGAGGTCCTGCTGCACTTTCATCTTGGCCAATGATGCGGACAATGGAAAACTTACAAAGGCCATTAAGGACTTGGACAATCTGGGGAAACGGAAGCATGAGGAGGGAGGTGCTGAAGCAGACGTTTTTCCTAAGTGGTTCAACTTAGACTGGATGCCTTCATGGCTGTCTGCTGTACTAAAATGTATAATGCCTATCTTTTGTGTGTTGTTGCTGTTGTGTTTCGGGACACAAATTATACTGCATTGTGTGAAAAGATTCAGCTCTAAGGTAGTAGGGATGAACTATGCAGACTCAGGAGTATACACAGGAATACACAAGGAACAAGGGGACGGGGAAGAAATAGCCATGTTGAATATAGTCGAGCTCACCATCTCTGACTCTCGCACATTACAGGTTCCTCTTGATCGCCATTACCAGGTGCCTAGTAGCCCCCCACTTCCCTTGGGGAGATACTTGGTACACCCATATTAGACAATGACTGACCAATCAGGGGTACCACATGGAGACTTAGGAGCTGCCCTGAACAAAAGCCCAGAGAAGACGTTTCTTCATGACACACCCTGGCAACTGCCCCCACCGCTAGCTAAATATGCTGTACGAATGGTGTTCAAAAATGAACAAGAGGAGGGAATTGAGAGAGGGACCGATTTTACCATATAATACCCTGGGACATTCTTATCACTCAGCCATCATAAACCCCTGTGCAGGCCTTTCTGTTCAATATGTAGGACTTTGGTTAGATTGGCCATAGTGCTGCTATTTTACTGTTTAGCAGGGTGAGGGCATGTCTGATCAAGATCCAATCCAGCTCCACTCTCTGTGAGGCCTCCTGCTCCAGACTAAAGAGCCCCCACCCCACCCGTGCGCAAAGTTCACGGACGTAAGGTTCAACATCCCCCTATTCTTTCGACATACAGCAGACCACATCCTGGGTCTGTACATGAGATTAGGGAACTTTCCCACCGCAGCTATGTCAAGCTGGGGTGATAAATGTGGTGAAACAGGACGTACAGATTTATGTATGGATATAAATAAAATCCCTTTACAATACACATTTTTCTGCTTGCCTGATGCAATTTTAAGACAAGTGCCTAGTCTGAGATATGAACTTTCACCTAGCTTACGTGCCACCATTAATGGAAAAAGGCAGCACCATGTATGAAGAAAAAGTGCGAACCAGGCCATAAGTGACGTACGTAGAAGTGGCATGGAGTTGCGTGAGATGACGTTACCATAGACTTCTCACCACCTTAAAGAATATAAAAAGGGGACCACAGAGACATTGTTGGGCTACTCCTCGTCTGTATGTAGGTGACAGGCAGTGAGTTGTCCCCAAGAGCTCTTGATTAATATTATAACTGTATAGTTCTATTTTGTATTCTGGCATATGAAATGTTATATTTGTTATGTTCTCTTTTAACCTCTAACCTCGTTTTATCTTTTTTACATTTAAAATGTTCAAATTGTAATTGCACGATTGCTCTCTTTTAGGTAGATGTGAGAATTCCCTGATAAAATGTATTAAGCTTTTTTGTTATATTATCAGACTCTCTCCCTAACTGTTTAAAAGCTTTCATTCAGTAAATGCAAACTGATCCATGTGGCTATCTGAGAATGCAGAGCACTGGATTCAGAACTTTTTAAAAAAATGTATGCCTTTATATTGAAGTTTCTTGAAGTTGCATCTTCTTAATAAAACTGTTAAAATTTCAGCCTCAGTTTCCATGGCTCGCATATCTGTTTTCTCAATTTTTAGAGCAAGCGTTCCTGGACACCCCAGCACAAATAAGGTGCCCAATTTGTCCCAAACTTACTCCCTCGATCACTCCGTGCAGGTTCCCAGAGCTCTGTGCTCAGCCCCCCGCCCTCTTGCCCCTTAAACAATAAATCACCCTCCAACAAAGGTATAAAATGCAGGGGAGACCCACGCCAATGGTGCACTGTCTAACAAGAGACAATGACCTATTTCTATGTTTGATACAAAATGCATTGTACATAGAAAGAGGAAGTATCCAGGAAAAATAAAGATATTTCTCGTTATACCTCTCAGTGATAGGTGGACCATTTTGGCGCAATCCTAGCTTTACTGCTTTTAGTAAATCTGGGATTGCCTGAAATTCCATGGATGAATGCACGGCAATGCCCATGCTCCACCCATGGAACGCCTGCCACAGCAAAATGTAACGCAGCGCAAGCTGTTGCATTACATTTCTTCACAAAGTCATGGAAAGTGACACATATAGCCTCTTTCATGGCTTTGGAATTCATATTTAAAGCGTTACTTTGCCTTGTGGCAACTTACATCCTGCAAGGACAAAGCCAATTGTTAGTAAATTGAGTCTTGCGAGTACTATATTGAAGTTTCAGCATAGGGCAATCCAGCCATCCTGAATAGAGAAGAGTGTTCCCTATTCAGCATGTGTGTAGCAACAGCTGCAAGGTGCAGACGCATGGAGGTATGTGCTAATCCAGATTTCTGAAGGTGAAGCAAATAAATGCTTTACTGCTGATATAAGGAGGTCCAAGTTGCAAGAATTACAGTAGTGGACAAACCTTTTCCACTATGCTGCATAGCAAGCTCTAGTTGTGGGCATGCTAGCTTCTTTTAGGATATCTATACATTCTTGTGAAAAGCACCCAGGAGGCATATTACTAGAAGAAGTTGCCTGAAGTCTGGGTGCCTGATTTGGACCGGCTCCTGAGTGAGACAAGCCAGCCGGATCTATGACGTTACAACGCGTTATTTTACAACGCAGACCGTTACAACGCAATTTTTACAACGCAGGTACCATTATAATGCATGCCATTACAACACATGTCATTACATAGCAGATACTATTACAACGCATGCCATTACATCGTAAGTATAGGTAAGTATATCTTTGTTAAAAAAAATTTAATAAAGTTAATTTAATTAATTTAAATTAATAAATATAATTTAAAACATTTTAAAACAGTAATTAATTTAATTTATGTATAGTAATTTAATTAAAATTAAAATTGTAATTAATTTAATTAATTTAATATAATATAATTAATGAAATATAATAAATTTATAAATAGTAAATAATTTAATGTAATTTATTACAAAAAATATAATTTAAATAAAATTTAAATAATACTTAATATAATTTAATTTAATATAATTGAAAAAATGTAATTAATTTAAAAAATTTAAATAATATTATTACATTTTAATAAATTAAATAAATTAAAAAAAATAATTTAATTTAATTTAAGTAATGTAATTCAATTAATTTTATAATTGTAAATATTGTAATTAATTTAATTACATTTAATTAAATGAATTTAATTAATTTAATTTATTTAAAGTCGTAATACCCCTGTACCCCAAAAACCAAACCTAGCCCTAAAACATAAAAATACCCCTGTACCCCAAAAACCAAACCCAGCCCTAAAACCTGAAAATACCCCTGTACCCCAAAAACCAAACCTAGCCCTAAAACCTAAAAATACCCCTGTACCCCAAAAACCAAACCCAGCCCTAAAACATAAAAATACCCCTGTACCCCAAAAACCAAACCTAGCCCTAAAACCTAAAAATACCCCTGTACCCCAAAAACCAAACCCAGCCCTAAAACCTAAAAATACCCCTGTACCCCAAAAACCAAACCTAGCCCTAAAACCTAAAAATACCCCTGTACCCCAAAAACCAAACCCAGCCCTAAAACCTAAAAATACCCCTGTACCCCAAAAACCAAACCCAGCCCTAAAACCTAAAAATACCCCTGTACCCCAAAAACCAAACCTAGCCCTAAAACCTAAAAATACCCCTGTACCCCAAAAACCAAACCCAGCCCTAAAACCTAAAAATACCCCTGTACCCCAAAAACCAAACCTAGCCCTAAAACCTAAAAATACCCCTGTACCCCAAAAACCAAACCCAGCCCTAAAACCTAAAAATACCCCTGTACCCCAAAAACCAAACCCAGCCCTAAAACCTAAAAATACCCCTGTACCCCAAAAACCAAACCCAGCCCTAAAACCTAAAAATACCCCAAAATTACTTAAATTAATATATTAATATTTTATTTTATTTTTAATATTAATTAAATTAATAAAATAATGAAAAATAAAATAAAAATTATATACTTACCTATACTTACGATGTAATGGCATGCGTTGTAATAGTATCTGCTATGTAATGACATGCGTTGTAATGGCATGCATTGTAATGGTATTTGCGTTGTAAAAGTTGCGATGTAATGGTAGTGCGTTGTAAAAGTTGCGTTGTAACGGTGCAATACCAAGCCAGCCAGTTGTTGAACCTCTCATGAGGGGTAACAGACATTTTGAGGAAGGTTGAGAACCATGGTTATCTGGCCCACATGGGTGGCACCAGAGTGATTGTAAGGGATGCTTGCTGTAGCTTGCTTATCACATATGGAAGGAGTGGGAGAGGAGGTAACGCAAAGGCAAATATCTCTGGCCAGTTCATCCATACGGAACTGTCCAAGTACTGTAGCTGTAGAAACCTGGAGACAACGATTTGCCATTTTGCTTTTTTAAGTGTGGTGAATAAGTCTATTTGAAAGAGCCCTTGCCTTTGAAAGTAGAGCTTGTGGGTAGAGGTGCAACTCATGAACTTGTTGATGTGTCCTGCTGAACAGTTGTTCTGTTTTCCACTCTTGGCAGGTACTCTGCTATGAGGTGTATCTGATGGTTAATCGCTCAAAGCTAAATCTTCTGAAAATATGCGACTACTGCAGCAAGTGCAGCATTGTTTCTGCCCCTGTTGAAGGGGTAACCCAAGTATGCTCCTTGAGTGTAACCCTACCTCTTTGCAGATGGTAAGACAGCTAAGGTAGTTGGTATGAACGGGGCTCTTCAGAGGAAGTAGTCACCGCTGTGCCCCTACATGACAATGTCACATTGTTGGTCTTTATCAACATTAACTTGCCCTGAATGCTCAGAAAGATGCCTTTGACGGCTATGTGAATGGCAAGAAGCTTGAGGTAAATTATGTGAACCCCTTGTCACTGGGGGGGAACACAGACTCTGAATTGTCATGTTGTAAAGATGTGCCCTCCTCAACAAGAGAGCAAGGCATCCATGGTAATGGTCATTTGTGGAACCAGGTCCATAAAGGGTCTGCCCTGCAGCATATTGTTGCTGCGCACCCACTTCAGTGAACCAGGAGTATTGGCCCTTATCAACACTAGAACTGGTAGATGACCCATCGCGTGCAATGATTTTGGTGGGAGGCACTCATGCAACATGTGCATGTGCCATCTGGCAAGATGCCATAATTCCTAGGAAAGGCATGAGCATCCCGACTGGAAGATGATGATTTGGCTGAAAAATATACAGGGCCAGATTTATAAATTTTCAGGCTGCAAACAACCTTGCTGCGCTGTGCTGCATGAAAGGAAAAAAGGCAGGAATGTGCGGTATTTGCTATTATATGGCGCATTCCTGTCCTTTCCTATTCTGGCACACTTTTGGCTGCCTAGCGCCAATGCAGGCAACTTTGCATCATGTTGCAGGGGTGCCCTTGTTGTAGGTAGGAGTGTTTTTGGGCAGGAAAGAACACCTTCCTGCACAAAACAATTGTGAGAGGCATTTTCCGCTTTCTATGTTTGATGTAGATTGCAGCACATGCAGAACGAGGAAAAAACAAGGAGAAAGGAAAATATTTCTCCCCTTTACGTCTCACCTGAGAAGGCGTAGCATTTTGACGCATTCTCAGGTCTATCAGTAATGGAAAATCTAGGAATGCACAAAAATCCACAAGTTTATGCATGCGAACACCCACACTCCACCCATGAAACACCACCCTGCAGAACAGTAACTCAAGGCAGCAATTTGAGCTGCCTTACATTAATCTAGATTTATCAAGCCATGCAGGGCCATGCAAGGTGGCCTTTTGTGGCTTTATAAATCTCACTTAGGTTTTGCGGCACCCTTGTGTGGCGCAAGAGTGACACACAACCTTGTTAAATCGGCACTGCAGTATCTGCTGAAAAGCTTTCACTTTTTGAAGGCTGTGGTAGGCTTTGCCAGTGACAGCATTGAGAACAGAACACAGAAAAGGCAGAACTTGCAGAGGCTGAAGGTGGGACTTGAAGATGTTTATTGTAAATCCTAAGCTGTAAAGGAGGGAGATGGCAGCTTGAGTGTTTTAGGCACTCCTGCCTGCCAACACTCTGGATAAGCCAATCATCTAGAGAAGTGAAGATGCATTTCCCCTCGCTGTAGTGACCCCCAAAAGGAAGCACCTTGAACTGGTAGTGCTGTTCACTTACCATGAAGTGGAAGAGAACATAGCACTGATGAGCTGGGTGGATGGGAATGTGAAAGATGGCATCCTTTAGGTCTAAAGCAATACTAAAGTTGCTTTGCTGCCACAGGGGGCAAACACCCTGTAGAGTAGTCATGTGACAATTTTCATAGAGTATGCATTTGTTGAAGGGCCTCAGGTTGAGACCCGGCCTGAGAGCCATCCTTTTTGGTGATGTCAAGTACAAGAAGTAAATACCTTTGCCCTAATGATAAAAGGGCACTAACTCTATAGCCCTCTTTAGGAGTGTGGTTAAGTCTTCTTGTTGAAAACAGAGTTGTTCTTCTCTTCGGGTGTATACATGCTGTAGAATGTTTGGTGGGGGTTGAGAGAAGCTCTAGCCAACACTCACAATGGAAGATGGCTAGAACCCAAAAGTCTAAGCTGATATCTTCCCAATGTGAATAAACCCTTGAAACCTCCCCAAAGACAGGTGATGTGTGGGATGTATGGTAAGTCAATCTTTGATGGTGTAGACTTTCTTGGCAGTAGTGTTCTGGTCTCTGCCCCTGTTGGAGTGGCTACCCAAGTACCTCGCTGTGCCTCTATATTGCTGCCTACAAAAGGAGCCTCTAGTGCATGGTGTTTGGAGGGCCCCATTCCCTTCTCTACATAGCTTTTTAAAATTTTTGTCTACATGGGGGCCGAAGAGGTGTTCTGCATCAAATGGTATATTAATGACGTGCTATTTTACCTGTGGCTTATAGACACATATATGGAGCCATGAATGGCATCATAACAGAGGTGCTTACCTCTCTAGCTACTCAATAAATAAATCTATCAAACATTTATAGAGGACAGCAAATCACCTGTGAGGGCCTCAAGGTGTTGGAGCTGTTTGCTGCTGCATCGAGATTTGATCATTCAAACATCCAGGTCTTTAATTCTCTTCTGAATTGCTAGAGTGATGGTGTAGTCCTGAGGTGCGAGAAGGAACTTCCTCCGCTGTTGGCTCAATGGATCCATTGGATGTCTGCGAGGGAGAGGGAAGATGATCGAAGGTGTTTAGTCAATTGGTGAAGGGTCAGATGAATGCTGGTCCTTCGTTGTGCAGGGCCTTGTAGGCGTGGGTCAGCATCTTGAACTGGCATCTCTTCTGAATCGAGAGCCAGTGACGTTTCTTGAGATGTGGTGTGATGCGGGTCCTCTGGGGAGGTCGAGTAGGAGTCTTGCTGCGGAGTTCTGTATTGTCTGAAGTTTCTTCAGGGGTTGTGCAGTGTGTCTTTAGTCCAATCTGCTGGTGATGAGGGTCTGCATGATGATTCTTCTGGTGTTTGCCAGGGGCCACTTGAAGATCTTGCGGAGCTGGAGTAGGGTGTGTAAGCAGGCGGCGGAGACTGCGTTGAGTTGCTTCTCCATATAGCTTGCTGTCCAGGATGTTGCCAAGGTTGCATGCGTGGTCTGTTAGGGAGGGGGTGCTGAGCTCCGCAGGCCCCCATGTCAGTCATTGGTGAAGTGTTATTCCCAAAAAGGAGGACTTTGATTTTTCGATGCTGGGTTTGAGACAGTTGCCCTTCATCCAGTCCGCTATGTTCATCATGCACCTATGGAAGCTAGCTTTAATGAAGGAGGAATATTCGGACAGTGAAAGGATGAGCTGTGTCATCGGCATAGGAGATAATGTTGAGTCCATGTAAATGTAAATGTCAGCATTTGTAAAACGCTCAGCTACCTCCAGAGAGGTGCCTCGGCACTGGGGGCCGTCGGGAAGATTAAGCAAACTATTGCCCAGAGTCACATGGTGCTGAGCTAACCTGCCGCCGGAGCCAGGGATCGAACCATGAACCCTTGAGTCTGGCACCCTGGAAGGTGCGCCACACCTCTTCCATGTGATCTGACAATGGCAGCCAGGGGGTCATATAAGTGTTGAAGGGGGTCGGGCTGAGGGACAATACTTGGGAGACTCCACAGATGATCTTCTTGCACTCTGAGGTGAACTGTGGGAGGCGGATAATTTGGGTTTTTCTGGGGACGGAAAAGGTGATACATTTGAGGGTGTTTTCTTGAGTCCCAGTGTGGTGGAGTGTGTTGATCAGGATGTGGTGGTAGACGGTGTCAAAGGTGATGGACAGATCCAGGAGGGCTGTGATGTTATTTTGGCTGCGATCAAGGCTGTCGTTGTGCTGTGGTTAGCTCGAAATGATGATTGGGATGGGTCCAGGAAATTGTGGTTTTCTAGGTGTTGGATAAGTTGCTGGTTGATCGCTTTCTCAAAGACTTTTGCTTGATAGAGGGGCAGAGAGATGGGCTGGTAGTTCTTCATTTCAGCGGGGTGGGCAGATGTATTTTTCATGAACGGCCTCTATTCAGCATGTTTCCAGTCAACAGGGAAGGAGACTGCTGTGATGGAAGTTTTCAGGACGTTCCTGAGCTCATCGCCGATTGTCTTGCTTGCGAAGTTGAAGATGTGGTGGGGGCATGGGTTTGTGGGTGCTCACGAGTGTACACAGTTCATGATATAATGTCTTGTGTGGTGAGGAGTTTCCAGTAGGCGAGAAGTCGTTCAGGGTTTGTGTTTGTGAGCTGGTTGATGCTGTCTGCGCGGAGGGTTGTTGTTTGAAGATAGATGTCCAGGATCTTGTTGTGGAAGAAGTCTGCAAGGCTGTCGCACAGTTTTGGTCCTGTGGAATCATATGTGTGTATCACTGGATATACTGTTGCACAATGGCGATATAAGGTTTAAATTGATGTCAGAGAAAAAGGACCCAAGAACACCAAATGTTTCATTAGATGCACATAAGTGTATTGCTCACATAATATACAGATGTTATACACAAAAATAAACGTAGTGGTGCAAAGTGTCCTAAGTGTTACATGAACCAGACAGTTGAGTGACAAAAGTGTAACAATATATACAAGGTTTCAGGGAGTTATTTAAGCGAAAACGACCATTTCTGAAATATTAGCACATTTTCAGCAACTTTAAGCAATATTAAGTGCCGTATAAGTGATTCGTTATCATCAATGATGTCGACGATGTTTTGACCCTTTCTAGAATGCAGGGTCTCACCAGGAACTGTGATTTTAGGGACATCTGGATAATAAATCGCGCAGTGAGAGTAAGGGGGTGTGCCAACCGTGAGTGAAGAAGAACGGAAGGTACTTACAGGGAGACCCAGCCGGGTTCCCTGCGAGTGGTGAACAGACGATCACGATGGCGAGTAGTATGGCGTGGGTGACTCCTTGATTGATGTGGAGCCGCCAGGACGAGAGCAAGGTGCACCATTGAAGTGGAACAGGCAGACACAACACTCGTGTTTTTCCTAGTTTGGTGCTTTGCAAACCGCGAGATTTTCCTATTAGGACCAATAATACATGGGAGGATTGTGTCCCATGTGGTGATTGTACTAGTGTGATCTTACTTAGCAGCATCGCTTTTGAAGACCTCTTTGGTTTTTCGGATACTTAAGTTGACAGAGCAACATGGTTGTCGGCTTGGAATTATCACCGACATCACGTTCAGGCCATCCGTGGCCTTACCTGACAGCCATCTGTATTCTAGCATTCAACTACTTTCCGTTTTAATTGGCTTGTGCCTCACTGGGTTGGAATTATCACTGGTTTAGGGACTACACTGAGTTTGGAACTCTCCATTCAGCCCTGAAGAGTCAGAGACCACTGTATTTCTGATGAAACACGTGCCGGCTGGCTGTTTTGTTTAACAACCGATTAAAAGAAACCAAGATATCTACGTTGGATTTTGCACCATTTGATTTCTATTTAAATTTGCATTGCCTGTTTTAATAACTGTATGTGTGCACAGGATTGTTATTATAACGAGGCGTGGGTGTTGGTCCTGGTGGCAGGTGGTGAACCAGGATGTAGTTCAAAGTCCGCAGTGAGTCGGACAGTACGACCCGATCCCTGTGGATAGTCGGGATTAAGGGATGAACAAACAATGAGTTCCAGCAATCTGCTTACGTCTGTTGCAGGTGGGAGAGAGCAATTGTTTTCTTGATATAACTAACAACCCTGGTTCCATAGTGAGTAGGGTTCCCTTGTTCCTTTTCGTCACACAGTTCTGGGCAGCAGGATTGATGAACTCCTTCATGATGGCCAAGAGTGTTTTGCTATGGAGAAAGAAAATGGAGATCCAATCACGATGCAGAGGCCAGAACCACCTAAGGCTGCACTCCGGTGCTGCCACCATCTCCCGAAACCAAAACAAGAGTCCTAACTGAACATTTAGGGGCTCGCCCCAACAGTTGCAAAAAGATCTTTTCAGACCAGGTAAGTCAATCCTCTCCGCACAGCACCGCCTGTGTGTCCCTGCCCCAGCTGCTGCTGCTGAGGAAGTTCGAGGCCCACCTGCGCCTCATCCCTGGTGACCAGAGGTAGGCCGTAGGTTCGTTTTCCCCATTTGTTCACTGTATTTCATTGCATCTCATTGTATTGGCTTTATTATATTGCCATCTCCGTTATTCAGTGACTGCTGATGGTCTGTCTTCCCCCGCTGCCTGCACTTGCCAGTGCCCGCTTTTTCTTCTGTTACCCTCGCTGTGCCCGTGTCCCTGCCCTTTTTTAGGTCTCGGCTCAACGCGCGGAAGCGCGTCTCCGCCGAGATCTTTTGTCAGCGACTATGCTTTCCAGGAGACAGTGGCGGCCACGCGCATCCTTCGAGGCGATTTGTAACTGGAATGCGCGCTGTGGCCAGGCGCTGTCTCCTGGGAAGCGCAAGCACCACACACGCATGCGCATACACACACACAAGCGCCCATGCACGCACGCACATACATACATACAGAGACACCCCCCCTGACACATACACACACGCGCGCGCGCACACACACACAAGTGCACCGAGGCCCCCCCTCCCTCCCTCCCTCCCCCGCCGTCACCGTCGCACGCATACATACACACACGAGCATACACGCACACACACACACACAAGTGCACCAAGCCCCCCCAGCCTTTTTTTGAACTTACCTGGCCAATGTCGGGGACTCTGCTCAGCACGCGGTGCCCAACCTCCTGCTGGCGCGGCCCCGGGGCTCCACACCGCTCACAGGAGCCCCGGGCGCGAGACGCATTTCACTCCGCCTGCCTCCTCTTCCGGTCTGGACGTGGCCCCGCCCCCGTCACAGGCGACCGTGCCTGACTTCCGGGGCGGCCGCGGCGGCATTCCGGGGGCATACTCAATTCTATATTTAAAGTGCCTCCTACTGTGTAATGTGACAGGCGGCCTGAAATTATGTTTTGCGAGACGTTTTTATGATGTAAACTTTTAAAAGATCTCTTTGAAAGAAGAATTTGCAGACTAAACAAAACGACGGCATTGGAGACAAATAGGAAATGTACCAGAATTTTACAAACAAAAGACGAAGTATGGAACGAAATAGTGACAAGGAAATAGAACAGTCTCTCACAAAAGTATGCAGAAAACGGTGAGACCTATTAAATGAGTGCAGAGTGAGTGCAGAGTGGTAATGCAGAGTAGTGAGTAGTGAGTGCAGAGTGGTAATGCAGAGTAGTGAGTGCTGAGTAGTGAGTGCTGAGTAGTGAGTGCTGAGTAGTGAGTAGTGAGTGCTGAGTAGTGAGTGCTGAGTAGTGAGTGCTGAGTAGTGAGTGCTGAGTAGTGAGTGCTGAGTAGTGAGTAGTGAGTAGTGAGTGCAGAGTGCAGAGTGCAGAGTGCAGAGTGCAGAGTGCAGAGTGCAGAGTGCAGAGTGCAGAGTGCAGAGTGCAGAGTGCAGAGTGCAGAGTGCAGAGTGCAGAGTGCAGAGTGCAGAGTGCAGAGTGCAGAGTGCAGAGTAGTGAGTGCAGAGTGCAGAGTAGTGAGTGCAGAGTAGTGAGTGCAGAGTAGTGAGTGCAGAGTAGTGAGTGCAGAGTAGTGAGTGCAGAGTAGTGAGTGCAGAGTAGTGAGTGCAGAGTAGTGAGTGCAGAGTAGTGAGTGCAGAGTAGTGAGTGCAGAGTAGTGAGTGCAGAGTAGTGAGTGCAGAGTAGTGAGTGCAGAGTAGTGAGTGCAGAGTAGTGAGTGCAGAGTAGTGAGTGCAGAGTGCAGTGTAGTGAGTGCAGTGTAGTGAGTGCAGTGTGAGTGCAGAGTGAGTGCAGAGTGAGTGCAGAGTGAGTGCAGAGTGAGTGCAGAGTGAGTGCAGAGTGAGTGCAGAGTGAGTGCAGAGTGAGTGCAGAGTGAGTGCAGAGTGGTAATGTGGTAATACAGAGTGCAGAGTAGTGAGTGCAGAGTAGTGAGTGCAGAGTAGTGAGTGCAGAGTAGTGAGTGCAGAGTAGTGAGTGCAGAGTAGTGAGTGCAGAGTAGTGAGTGCAGAGTAGTGAGTGCAGAGTAGTGAGTGCAGAGTAGTGAATGCAGAGTAGTGAATGCAGAGTAGTGAGTGCAGAGTAGTGAGTGCAGAGTAGTGAGTGCAGAGTAGTGAGTGCAGAGTAGTGAGTGCAGAGTAGTGAGTGCAGAGTAGTGAGTGCAGAGTAGTGAGTGCAGAGTGCAGAGTGCAGAGTAGTGAGTAGTGAGTGCTGAGTGCAGAGTAGTGAGTAGTGAGTGCTGACTGCTAAGTGCAGAGTAGTGAGTAGTGAGTGCTGAGTGCTGAGTGCAGAGTAGTGAGTAGTGAGTGCTAAGTGCAGAGTAGTGAGTAGTGAGTGCTGAGTGCTGAGTGCTGAGTGCAGAGTAGTGAGTAGTGAGTGCAGAGTAGTGAGTAGTGAGTAGTGAGTAGTGAGTAGTGAGTAGTGAGTACTGAGTGCTGAGTGCTGAGTGCTGAGTGCTGAGTGCTGAGTGCTAAGTGCAGAGTAGTGAGTAGTGAGTGCTGAGTGCTGAGTGGTGAGTAGTGAGTGCTGAGTGCAGAGTAGTGAGTAGTGAGTAGTGAGTGCTGAGTGCAGAGTAGTGAGTAGTGAGTAGTGAGTGCTGAGTGCTGAGTGCTAAGTGCAGAGTAGTGAGTAGTGAGTAGTGAGTGCTGAGTGCTGAGTGCTGAGTGCAGAGTAGTGAGTAGTGAGTGCTGAGTGCAGAGTAGTGAGTAGTGAGTAGTGAGTAGTGAGTGCTGAGTGCAGAGTAGTGAGTAGTGAGTAGTGAGTGCTGAGTGCAGAGTAGTGAGTAGTGAGTAGTGAGTAGTGAGTGCTGAGTGCAGAGTAGTGAGTAGTGAGTGCTGAGTGCAGAGTAGTGAGTAGTGAGTGCTGAGTGCTGAGTGCAGAGTAGTGAGTAGTGAGTGCTGAGTACAGAGTAGTGAGTAGTGAGTGTGCAGAGTAGTGAGTGTGCAGAGTAGTGAGTGTGCAGAGTAGTGAGTGTGCAGAGTAGTGAGTGCAGAGAGAGTGTGCAGAGTAGTGAGTGCAGAGTAGTGAGTGCATAGTGAGTGCAGAGTGGTAATGCAGAGTAGTGAGTGCAGAGTGGTAATGCAGAGTAGTGAGTAGTGAGTGCAGAGTAGTGAGTGTGCACAGTAGTGAGTACAGAGAGAGTGAGTGTGCAGAGTAGTGAGTAGTGAGTGTGCAGAGTAGTGAGTGCAGAGTAGTGAGTAGTGAGTGCAGAGTAGTGAGTAGTGAGTGCAGAGTAGTGAGTGCAGAGTAGTGAGTGCAGAGTGAGTGTGCAGAGTAGTGAGTGCAGAGTGAGTGTGCAGAGTAGTGAGTGCAGAGTGAGTGTGCAGAGCAGTGAGTGCAGAGTGAGTGTGCAGAGCAGTGAGTGCAGAGTGAGTGTGCAGAGCAGTGAGTGCAGAGTGAGTGTGCAGAGCATTGTGTGCTGTTGAGTGCAGAGTGCTGTGTATTGGCAATGTTAATGACAATGCCATTTATTTTTGATTTAAAGAAAAAAAAATGTCATGAGCAATGCCAATAGCTCTACCTTTAATGATGCTGAGACCATTGCATTGCAAATGCTTGTTTTCTTCTGTTCCCCTCACTGTCCCCCCATGTTTCTCAGCCCGCTTTTTTGCCATCTGTTCCTTCCATTGCCCTATAACTTTTTGCCCGTTTTTGCCTTCATTACCCTGTAACTCTGTGCCCTCTTGCCTTCTGTTACCTCGTCATCTCCCGCTCCAGCCGCTGCATCCCCGGCCCCCTGACTGCCCAATTCGTTGCCCCAGCCCACCTCCCCATATATGCTGGGCGCTGCACGGTGAGAGCAGCGACCCTTGACCTTACCAGGTACGTCGCTCCCCCTCCGCACAGCACCGTCTATGTGTCCCTGCCCCAGCCGCTGCTGCTGAGGAAGTTCGAGGCCCTCCTCCACCCGCAGGCCTCCACCTGTGCCTCATCCCTGGTGACCAGTGGTAGGTCGTAGGTTCGTTTTCACCATTTGTTCACTGTATTTCATTGCATCTCATTGTATTGCCTTTATTTTATTGCCATCTCTATTATTCAGTGACTACTGATGGTCTGTCTTCCCCCGCTGCCTGCACTTACCAGTGCCCGCTTTTTCTTCTGTTGCCCTCGCTCTCCCCGTGACTACCTGCCTGTTTTTATTTCTGTTCCCATCACTGTCCCCAGTGTTTCTCAGCCTGCTTTTTGCCCTCAGTTCCATCCATTGCCCTGTAACTCTGTGCCCTCTTGCCTTCTGTTCCGTCATCTCCCGCTCCAGCTGCTGTGTGCCCTGCGGGCCCGCCCCCAACTGCCCAAATCGCTGCCTCCCCATATATGCAGGGCGATGTGCGGCCACGCCCATGGCAAGCCCGTCTGCGCCCAGCGCCAGAACCCCTGGACCCCACACCCACCACGACGACCGCCGCCACTACGATGCCAACACTCTGCATGCTCTCAACCCCGGACGGACCCACACCTGCTTCAAGGCCACCCCGAAACACATACACTGCCCTTTTACCTGCCAGAACCGCAGCTACACCAGCCTCGGTACCGACGAACCACCCACCAAGAAAGACCCCAACCACCTCAGATGCATCCTACTGAACACCCGCTCCGCACGCAAACACACCGTCGAGCTCTGGGACCTGCTCGACACATCATCCCCGGACGTCGCCTTACTGACAGAGACCTGGATGAACGACTCCTCCGCATCAGACATAGCAATACTAGACGGCTACAAAATTACTGGCAGAGACTGCACCAACGGAATCTGAGGAGGAATCAACACAAGAACAGCATCAGGGTCTCGGCCAGCACCGACGACACTCTCAGCACCGCCGAACACATGCATTTCCAGATCCACAGACCCCCAACTCCACCCTCAGAGGCACCCTCGTCTACCGACCATCCGGACCCCGGTCCCAGTTCAGCGATTCCATCGCCAACTTAATCAGCACGCACTGACCTCCACCGACTACATCCTCCTCAGAAACCTGAACTTTCACCTTGAGAACAACAGCAACTCCACAACCCTGATCGAGTACCTCGCCAATCTCGGACTGAGGCAACTCGTCGCCACGCCCACCCACTTCGCCGGCCACACGCCTGACCCAGTCTTCTAGAGCACACACGTCTACTTCAATCACACCACCAAACTCCTCTGGACCGACCACAGCTGCATCCACTTTACCTTCCAGAAACCCACACACCACAGGACCCAACAGATCCCCCGCCGCTGCTGGAGCAAAATCACCGAAGACCAACTATGTGCAAACCTCGCTCTCAGCCCACCCACTGAACCGTCCAACACAGACGACGCGGCCCACAGCCTCAGATGCTGGATCGATGACTGCGCCAACACCCTTGTCCCGCTGAAGAAATCCCCCCCACACCCCCCCTTCACCCCCTGACCAGCAAGAGGGCCAGCTGGTTCACCCCAGAACTCCTAGTCTCCAAGCAAGCTTGCCGGAAACTAGAGAAGAAATGGAACAGTGGACAGACTCCGGACAGCCACGCAGCACACAAGGACACCATCCACAACCACCACCACCACCACCTCATCAGGGCTGCCAAGAGGACCTCCTTCAAAGACCGCCTCGACAACAACGCACACAATAGCAAGGAGCGCTTCAACATTGTGAAGGAACTCTCCAACCCCAACGACATCCCGTCGTCGCAAGCCCTGTGAGACTCCCTCACCACTTTCTCCCACCGCAAGATAGCAGACATCCACGACCGCTTCAACACCCAGACAGCCGCCAACAGACAGCAACACAACAGGCTCTCCGCACATCATCGACCACGACCCCCTGCTAGCCTGGGCCTGCGTGAGCATCGATGACTCCATAAAGACGATGAGCACAATCCACTCCAGCTCTCCGTCAGAGCCATTCGCGCACCACGTCTTCAACAAAGCAAGCAGCGACATCGCACCCCACCTGCGGAACGTCATCAATTTCTCCCTGGAGACCGCAACCTTCCCAGAAAGCTGGAAACACGCCGAGATCAACACCCTAGTCAAAAAAACCAAGCGATCTCAAGAACGTCCAGCCCATTTCCCTGCTCCCGTCATTGAGAAGATAGTCAACAGACAGCTAACCCAATACCACGAAGAGAACAGAATCCTGGACCCTTCCCAGTCAGGGTTCCACAGCAACCACAGCACAAAGACCGCCCTCATTGCCGCCAACGACATCAGGACCCTACTGGACAACGGTGAGACTGCAGCACTCATCCTCCTAGACCTCTCCGCCACCTTGGACACCATCTGCCACCGCACACTACGTGCACGCCTCCACGCCGCAGGGATCCGTGACAAGGCTCTGGAATGGACCACTTCCGTCCTCTCCGGCAGAATCCAGAGCGTCCACCTCCCCCCATTCCGATCCAAAGCCTCAGAGATAATCTGCAGCGCACCTCAGCGATCCTCCCTCAGCCCAACATCGTTTAACATTTACATGGCCCCGCTCGCACACGTCTCCCGACCTCAACATAATCTCCTACGCCGACAACACTCAACTGATCCTCTCCCTCACCAAGGACTCCATCACCGCCAAAGCCAACCTCCACGGAGGAATGAAGGCCATCGCAGACTCGATGAAGATCAGCCGTCTGAAGCTGAACTCTGATCCTCATCCGCGGCTCCAATTCTTCAGCCTGGGACGACTCCTGGTGGTCGACGGCACTGGGGGCAGCCCTGACACCCACGACCACGCACACAACCTGGGAATCATCCTCGACTCAACGCTCTCAATGACCAAGTAAGTCAATGCTGTCGTCTCCTCCTCCTGTTTCAACACCCTCCACAAGATCTACAGATGGATCCCGACAGATACAACAAAGACATTGACCCAGGCCCGCGTCAGCAGCAGACTCGACTATGAAAACGCCCTCTACACAGGAGCCCCGACCAAACTCAAACAACTAAAATGCATCCAAAACACCTTGGCACGACTGATCCTTGACGTACCATGTCACAGCCACATCAGCCCCCCACCTGAGAAACCTGCACTGGCTCCCCGTCAAAAAGAGGATATCCTTCAAGCTCCTCATAAACGCACACAAGGCACTTCACAAGACTGGCCCAGCCTACCCCAACAGATGACTTTCCTTCTACATCCCCAACCGCCAGCTACGCTACGCTACGCCGACCCCTCACTCACCACCATCCTGGGCATTCGAAGAACTACTGGTGGGAGATCCTTCTCCCACCTCGCCAAGACATGGAACTCCCTCCCACTGAGCCTACTGCAGACTCAAGATCTGCTGACCTTCAGGAGGATACACAAGACCTGGCTGTTCGACCAGTAGCACCGGCCACCCCCCTCCCCCTTGGAGACCCTCACGAGTATGTAGTGCGCTTTATAAATGATTGCTTGAAGTAACGTTTACCACCCCAGATGCCACTTATAGCACAATTACAGGATGTTATCCAACTTCTTCCACAGCAAAACTACTACATTTAAAGCAACTTAGACAACAACCCAAACCTAAGGATCTTATCATCAACCTGACCACAAGGAAAATCTGAGGAAGACCCCACCAAAAAAAAATAAAAAAATCAGAACAGTTCACTCAGGGGCCCAAACGTACCTATGTCCCCATTACGTCTGCAACACGGGAGGACCACCAATCAGCAAAAATTGTCAACCACATCATCAACACCACCATCAAAACAGCCACCTTCCCATGAGACTGGCAACATGCAGCAGTCAATGGCCATCTCAAAAAACATCTGCTGACCCCAACGAGCTGAGCAACTTCTGACACCCCCTTGCTCCCGTACCCAACCAAAGTGATAGAGAAGACAATCAACAAACAACTCACCAACCACCTTGAACTCCACAATCCACTCAACCACACCCAATCTGGCACTCCGAGCAACTACAGCGCAGAAACACTCATCGCGGCCACACACAAAATCCTCACAATACTGAAACACTGTGAAACTGCTACCCTCATTCTGCTCAACCTTTCTGCAATTTTTGCAACTGTATGCCACTAATCCCTCATCAGAAGACTGCACGACATAGGCATCTAAGAACCGCCCCTCAACTGGATGGTCCTTCCTCACAGGAAGAACACAGCAAGTCAGGAATCATCGCTCAGCCCACCCCTGTTCAACCTTTACATGATAGCACTCGCCATGATGAGGACATCCAACTCATCTTATCGCTGACCAAGTTCACCACTATCAAGACCAACTTCTCTGACTGCAACATCAACATTGCAGACTGGATGAAAGTTAATGACAAACTCAACGTTGCCAAGACGCAGTGTTGATCTCCAAGAACTCTCCATGAGACTACACCTGGTGGACATCAGAACTCACACCAACCCCAACCAACCACACAATAACCCTGGGAATCACTCTCAATGACAAGCTCAACATCACAGCACAGGTAAATAGGAAGGTGGATATCTGACTATGGTTACCCCCAACTTTTTTCCTAGTATTTTGCTGGTTTTCGACTTCGTTAGCCTGGGATCCTGCTATCCAGGACCCCAGGCTTCCTGCTCTCTCTGTTGAAATGGACTCCATGTACCTTAGGTACATATCTAATTGGATACTGAGTCACCTTATCAGCCACTGTACAGTGTACCTTAGGTACCCAGGGCCTACCAGGGGCTGCAGCATGTATTATGCCACCCCTGGCTGGGCATCCAATTCTGACACAACTGGCTGATCAATCAGCTGGGGCAAGGTGGTGTAATCACCCTTTGCTTTAGATATAGTATACCTTTATCTAAACCTAAAATGGACACATATACTCCTATAAGTCACTCCTATGGCAGGCCTTAACAATCCTGGAGGCAGAGTGCTTGGAATTATGTGAGATGGTGCTCTAGCATGAGCTGAGCCTGTCTGCAGCTTTCGGAACCAAGTCCTTTAGCTGTTTCCATGATAACGGTGTACCATATACTCTAACCTCACGGTTATTGCTAACTTTGGCATAGCATTATGAAAATATGTCGAGTAAGGTGTCATACGAATTGGAATACTACCCCCTCGCCAATTCTGGCGACGGGGTTAGCATTCCACCCTTCTAGAGGGACACGACATGTATGTAACTGTGAACCCCGGTTAAAGTAAACTCGAGCCTCAGCATCACAAAATGGATGCTGCCACCACAGACACAAGTCTGACCTCCTGCTGCTGGGAGTCCTTCTAGCGAGGGAGGCTTGGACAAAGGGTTTCCTGCCTTGGGAGGTGCTAGCACCACCCCAGATAGAATTTTGTGTATTAGGTAGGACAGGCCTGAAAGGAATGAGGCATGCCAGGGGCACACAAGGTGCCCTGTGCATACACTGGTTCAAACCAGTTGCTGGGGCACTCCAGCCCCAGCTCTGGCGCGAAACCGGACAAAAGATAGGGGGTGTAACCACCCCCCCTTACTGGTCCCACCCATAGGAGATACCCAGTCATAGTACAGCCCCCTTTAAGAGAATAAAGGTAGGAGCTGGTCCCATTCCAAATTAGATCAATCCTGACTTGAAAACTTTACAAGAAGAAACTCTGGACTTCAACATTCTGCTACAGAAGACTGAAGAAATCTCCCTTGTGGGCAAGGAGTGTCCACCCTGCACCAGCAGGCACCATCAAGCGTCCAGCGGCTTCACTTTGTCGTCTTCCCTCGAGGATCCAGACTTCAGAGCCCAACGAGACCCGGATTCCCAGACCTCTACGACCTCAACTCACATCTGCAGCACAGCTGAGATCCGTGGGTGCGACGAGACACGTGGGACCGGTCATCTTGGAGAAACTGCACTTCGCTTCCAGCACGACTTCTGAGGTAACCTCGATGAAGTGCTTTGTGGATTGAGAAGCACCAGCCCGAGCAGTTCCTGCACCGAAGACCAGCCCTCCAGCATCCACTAGATCTGCGTGGGGCCCTGCTGCCGGTTTGCTGCTCGACGTGTTGACTGGTCACTTGCCGGCTGGCTAGTGGCCTCCTAGACGACGATCCACAACATCAACACCGCTGGTCTAGTTGCTCCAGACTGGCCCCTGCTTCCCTGCAAAGGAGAAGCACCCCGGACCCTCCTGGTCCGCACCAGACGCCTTTTCCACTCACCGCATGGGTTGCCTTTGCCAAGGTCTGTTGACGCCGAATCCGGAACCAACACCGCCGACAGCTCGTGCCTCCATCCTGGTTGTCGAAGACACCTCCTGGTCCACGTGGCTGCAGAGTCAAGCGTCTCCTCTTCACCTGATCGCGACAACAGCATCTGGTTCCTTCCTGGTTCCACTCCAGTCACTGGCTAGTGACTTTGAACATTGTCCCCTCTACTTTCAGGTCTTCAGCATTCCTGATCCACCCTTGGAACAAACCGGACATCTTCCTCCTGGTCGCCTGCAGCATCTTTTCTTTCAGGCTCAATAGACTTCAACGCAGAAACCAGACACGACTTCGCACCTATGCACCCGCAGCCCGTGGGTGAGGTAACTAGAGCATTTCGGTGCTCAAGGGTAGATTGACTCTCCTAGTGTCCAGATTCACAGTCGTTTTAGTTCTAACTAGTCAGAATTGTCCGTACTCCCCTTTTTCTTGACCTGTACGGTCCATAGAAGTTGTTACGCATCTCGCATGAGTTCACACTCTGCACAAGCGTTCCGTGGGCCTCCTATTACTTACCTAAAGTTAGGGTAGTGTAGTCCCTGCGATCCTACAGTCTCTGGACAGCTCCATTCCTTCTATCGATTTCCTTATACCACTTGTTTAGTATATGGTTTGTTGCGCCCCTAGGGCAACATTGTAACTTGCGCAACTTAACGTATTTTTCTTAAGAGTCTTGTCGTGTGCTTAGCCCTCTGATCTCATAAAGAGTTCATAGGTGTTTGTCTATACTACTACTATTATAAAGAGAGAACTGTGTCCTTTGAGCCAGATAAACTCGAAAAGTACACCACCAATCGCAACACCCAATACAGCGTTGGAAAGGGCAGTTGCAGCATAAGGACATAGGCTAGGCAGACTCCCACCATATACATTTAAAAAGTAAAAGAACCGTGCCAGCAAAGTAGTCCCTTGTGGGCGTGTCTGTGTTGTGCTGTAGACTTGTGCTGGGGGGGCGTGACAAATGCTGGGGGCGTGTGGTACGTTCCGCCCTTCGGGCTGGACTGTTCCCATGAGGCACAGGGTCAAGGCTGATTTGCATATGGCCATGTCTGAACTGGGGTGGTGTGTAGTGCAAAAAAACGATGGATTTAGGCCCAGATCTCTGTACTGGGGTGAATGTATGACATTGTTCTGCATTCTGTCCATCAACTGTTGTTTTTGCATTTGTCACCCCGAGTGGGATGGGTATGCTGAGACGTGAGTCCCATGCTCTCTACACCACTGGAGTCAAGCTATCCTAGCTGAAGACGGCTGATAGCCAGAAATTGGTGAAAGAAATGGCTTGGCAGTTTGACCTGGAATGTTTCCACGAGGCACAGGGTCAAGGCAGACTTGCTCATGGCTGTGTCTGAACTGGGGGGGGGGGGGCGTGGAGTGCAAAAAAAATGATGGATTAGGCCAAGTTCTCTCTAATAGAATAGAATAGAAGCCATTTGTAAAGCGCCTGGTTACTCAAAACAGAGTGTCCCCGCGCTGAAAACTGCAAAGGAACCTGGAGGAATGAATACAGGGGAAAAAGAACAGGGCCAGAGGGGAGAGAGGGGGATCAGATGTGGGGTAGAGGAGAGTTTTCAGTTTTCCTCGAAATCTTGTTTCAGAAGGTTCCATCCGCATCTCGATGGGGAGTTCGTTCCAGCCTTTGGCAGCCAGGTATCTGAACGAGGAGCCGCCCATCTTGGCTCTGGTTATTTTAGGAATTTTAAACATCATCGTACCCGAAGATCTAAGATTCCAGGTAGGGCGATGTATTGTAAGTAGAATGTGCAGATAGTCTGGGCCAGTTCCATGGGCGATGCGGTGGGCTAAGCACAGGGCCTTGAATTTAATTCGCTCCTTGATATGGAGTCTAGTTAAGGCCATTTTCCCTGAGGCTCTTCGGGGTAGCTTGAGCACAAGGCGCGCAGCGGCGTTTTGTGCACATTGGAGCTGGTGTATGCTCTTCTTGCTCAGACCCAATAACAAGGCGTTCCCATAGTCCAGATGGGGGGTGACTAGGGCATACACAATTGTCTTTCTTGAGTCTAAGGGAAGAAGATCAAGGACCTTCCGAAGAACCCTCAGTATGCTAAAGCATCTTGCTGTGACTTTGTTCACATGAGATTTGTATGACAGGTTGGAATCCAACGTTATGCCCAAGTTCCGCACCGAAGCCACAGGGCAAAGTAGACTGCCTAGTTCCGTTGGCCCCCACATGTGGGACCATGCGAAGGAGGATTTTCCCACCACCATCAGCTCAGTTTTGTCGCCATTGAGGCGGAGGCAGTTGTTGTTCATCCAAGCTGCCACAGAAGAGAGGCAGTTGGAGAAATTGGTGGCATCCTCCCTGTGGTCGGGCGTGAGTTTGAACATCAGTTGGGTGTCATCAGCGTAGCTAACAATGCCCACCCCATAAGTCTCTACTATGCGAGCCAGGGGCTCCATATAGATATTAAATAGGGTAAGGCTCAAACTTGAGCCCTGAGGAACCCCGTGGCTCGCATTTCTCAGAGAAGACTTGAAGGGGGTGGGGGGGCAGTGTAGCTGAAAGTTTCTGTTGGCCAGAAAAGACTCCAACCACGCAAAGCTGGCCCCTTAACTCCCATTCCAGACAGCCAAGACAGCAGCGTTGAGTGCAGCATGGTATCAAAGGCTGCACTTAGATCAATAAATATCAACGCTGCTGTCTCTCCCTCATCCGCTATGCGTCTAAGACTCTCTGTGGAGAAAAGTAAGGCTTACTCAGTAGAGTATCCGGCTCTAAACCCAGATTGAGTTGGGTGTAAGAGCGAGTGATCTTTCAGATAGCTCATTAGCTGTATGTTCACTACTTTCTCCACAATCTTGGCACAAAAAGGGAGGGATATGGGGCGGAGATTCTGGAATTGGGAGATGTGAATGTTGGCCTTTTTTTAAGGGGATAACTTGGGCCATTTTCCAGGTATCTAATACCTTACATTCCTCGAAGGACAGGGATACAATTTGGTGGATGTGGTTGATGACCGTAGACTCCATGACTCCTCTGCAGCGAGTCGGTGGGCATACGTCACTCGGGGAACCAGATTGTATGCTGTTAACAATGCTGAGTAGTTCTTGTTTCTCCGGGGTGATAAAACACGCAAGATCACAGGTCCTCGTGTTGCAATTGTTAACTTCTGTCGATTCGCTACATCTAGACTCCTCTTTTATAAAGGTGGCATGGATTTTGTCAATCTTGTTGACAAAAAAATCAGCAATGGAGTCACATAGCTCCTTCGAAGATGTATCCTGAGCTTCCAATCTAGTAGGAATAGTAAGTTCTCTATAGATTGAAAATAATTCTTTAGTAGGATTATCCGCTGAGGCAATTCTATTTTTGAGGTGGCAGCTTTTTTCCAATCTCACTAATTATGGTATTTGTGGAGTTCAGTCTTATAAAGTGTTTTGTCTTCAGGATTATAGTGCTTTCTCCAATTGCGCTCTAGCATTTTACATCTGGCTTTGGCTAGTTTTAATTTTTCAGAGAACCATGGAGCGGTTTTTGACTGTCTGACAGGAGGCTTAGATGTCCAGGGGGCTATCTTATCTAAGGCATTGGACAGCCAATTTTCATAGTTTTCATAGGCTTCTTGGAGGGAATTACTTCGCTGGGGAGGGTTTTTTAGGAGAGCAAGTCTAAAGGTATTGGGGTGAATTCATGGCATTGTTCTGCATTCTGTCCATCAACTGTTTTTACATTCTGCCCTTCATGCCGTGTCTCATATTGTGTGCTGGGGGTGTGGGTATGTGCTGGGGGTGTGGGTGTGTGCGGGGCGTGCGTTGTGTCATATACTTCATTGTTTTTTCTTCCCAGGTTCTGTACATTCCAGCTCCGTGTGTCCACCCTGCTCCCTTTAAATACCCCTGCACCCCATAATCAAAACCCACCCTTACTCCTTAAAATACCCCAACACCTTTAAACACTAACCCATCTTAACCCTATAAATATACCCTGTACCCCAAAACCCAAACCTATACCTAAATCCTAAAAATATCCCAAAAACCAAACCTAGCCCGGAACCCTTAAAATACCCCTGTACCACAAAACCCAAACCTACCCCTGAACCCTAATACCCCTGCACCCCAAAACCGAAACCTAGCCCTGAACCATAAAAATAACCCCATACCCCAAAACCCAAACCTAGCCCTGAACCCCTAATCCCAGAACTACCCCTGAACCCTAAAAATACCCCTGTACCCCAAAACCCAAACCTAGCCCTGAACCCTAAATATACCCCTGTACCCCAAAACTAGCCCTGAACCCCTAAACCCAAAACTACCCCTGAACCCTAAAAATACCCCTATACCCCAAAACCCAAACCTAGCCCTGAACCCTAAAAATACCCCTGTAACCCAAAACCCAAACCTAGCCCTGAACCCCTAAACCCAAAACTACCCCATAACCCTAAAAATACCCCTATACCCCAAAACCCAAACCTAGCCCTGAACCCTAAAAATACACCTGTAACCCAAAACCCATACCTATCCCTAAACGCTAAAACTGCCCCTATACCCCATAACCCAAAACTATATCTGAACCCTTAAAATACCCTAACACCCCAAAACATATACCTCAATACCCCAAAAACAAACACCCCTACACCCATACTTACCTTATCCAAACATTAAAAATAAAACATGCTTTTACCATTCATGCATTTACAACGAATTTCGTTGTAAATGTATGCGTGGTTAAAGCATATAAAATGTAATGCCATGCGTTATAATGGCATTGCGGAGTCATGGTACTTTCATAATGAAAGTATGCAGAGTGATGTCTGCGGAATAATGGGCGTTTACCCTCCTCCGGTAAGTACATTGGTGGCACGGCGGCCCACATTGCCAGCAACATACTCATATTTTTTCACCACCGATTTGAAAAATGCAGTTTCTCTCATTGATGGCCAGCACCGACATACACTTTGACACACCTTCCGCCACAAGTTCTAGAATTGCGAACTTTAGAGCTGGGGAGCTACGTTCGAATCTCGGCATCAGGTCAACATCCTGTGATTCCAGGCAAATTGCTTTGTCTCCCCGTGCCTACCACAAATGAATGTGTTCTTCTATAATGTAAATTGTGCTCATGCCATGTTGTCGAGTTCGCGCTATAGAATATTGCAAGGAAAAATAAAGTAGGGAAACTCGCGTTCACACACTACTGAATGTGCACTCTTAAGTGCATCAGCAGTGCACTGTGAATAGTAGCGTTTCACAGACCTGTCACAGATAAGAAATGCTATCAAAACGAAATCCTACAAAACAATATACACCTGGCCGGCAGCAATTCATACCCGGACAACGTCGGGACGGGCTGCTAGTTAGTTAATAAATATCTTGTTTATTTTCATAACTACTTGTGTGGTGGCCTTTCATTTGGTATTCAAGGGGTTATATGTGGTAAAACAGCTGGCTTCACATGCCAAAAGAGTTTAACCTAAGACTGCTCTGTCCATGCTACCATTAGGATAGCTGGTCTATAAGGTTGACTTACAACCAATCAGCATAAGGGTTTTTTGGACTGATACAAGGTGATCACCAGAATTAGTTAGCATCATATATCAGGCCAACTTCTCACAAGGTAAACACTATCAGCCCCTTTTGTTTCAATACACTTTGCACGCTCCGCAAGATCTTCAAGTTGCTACAAGCCCTCACTTGAAGTGGATTTGACTATGGCAATGCACTTTATGTTGGAACCTCCAACCACCTCCTCCACACCATCCAGAATGTCGCAGAAGTCTCATCCTCGACCTCCCACAAACACATCACAGAGAGCTCTAGTGGTTCTCCATACATAAACAATGCACATTCAAACTCCTCGCATACTAATACAAGGCACTGCACAAAATTGGACCTACATACCTCAACAATCACCTTAATTTCCACAAACACACCAGGCACCTGCACTCAGCCCTCCCATTCTGCTTTTGCGGATGTGGGGTGTATGAGTTGGGCTAACATTCTCCTACATTGCACCCAAAATCTGGAATTACCTCCCTCTGCACATAAAGGTCTCCTCCTCATTTCTTGAATTCCACATGAAGCTGAAGACGGATTGGTTGGGGCTGTCCCCAAACAACTTCAGTGCTACACCTCCACACTTGCTCCAGCACCAGGATACTCAACCGGGTGATAAGCAGTACAATAATATACCAGGTAAAGCGCCCCCACCAAATGAGAGCAAGAAACTGGACATAGCAGGCAAAAGGTTAGCAGCAACCCTGGGTGGAGCGGGACTACACAAGCGGTCCACAGAGTTGGGAACTAACTCAGGGGAACTCCACCCCCACCACATTTCAAAATTAGACCAAAAAAAACAAAAAACATACCTGTTCTGCAGCGTCCCCGGGCTGCCCTCCTCTTCCTCACTGTCTCTCCTACGTTGGGTAATCATTGCAAAAACTGCACATGTGCACGCCCATTTCTTGCAAAAATGTGCATGCATGTGCAGTTTTCGCAATGATCACCCAACATAGGAGAGCGAGAGAAGAAGGCAGCCCGGGGACGCAGCAATGCAGGTACATTTTTTTATTTTTCTAATTAATATCGAATCAATAATAGGGGGTGGGGCAGGCCAACTCCGCTCCGGAGTGTGCGGGATTTGCCTACTCCACATTTCACAGAACACGAATTAGGCAAATCTGTGCACACTGCCCACGCCTAATTAGCAGAAGGCGACATGACCCACTAGGCTTACAAACTCTGCTGGTGTGTCTTCCTGCATGAAAAAGGCATAGAAAGTGTGACGAGATGGAGTTAACCAAGCAGCTTTCAAAGGAATTCAGAAAAATAGCGGGGAGGAAACAGTCACATGGGCTAAGTGTATATCGAATGCAACTGTGGCAATGAGGTATTATATTGGCGATGTAATACACTACCAACACATTTGGGACCAGTCAGGTTTAGCTCGTTATACCATAGCTCAACCATGGGTAGCTGTGGCTCTGAGGAGTCATACTTATGCGAAGGAACAAGTGTTAAGCATTTAAATAGCACTAAAACTATTGAAGAAAAAAGTCACACGACTACAGAAATCCAACACCAATATAAAAAAAAGTTATATTATGAATTCATGGACACCAAAGCAAAAAAGATGGAGAATTACAAGAAATTAAGACTTCATTTAAACAAAAACACGCATTGGCAAATTCAAATTTGAAACGTAGAAACTTTCAGGAAAAACTGTCAAGATGGTCTTTGGGTGACCGACGCCGGCAGGAACCCAATCAAGGGAACCAACAAGACCCACCCCCCAAAATAAGCTACTTTGCAAGGAAAAGTAGTCTTCAGTGTAGTTCCAGCATCAGTGGCTCCTGGTCATCGATTTATATGATGTGGTCATGATGCAAGGGATACAACATGCTAACAATGCTATACAGTCAATCAGGTTTTTCCTGGGGCTACTGCTCAGTCCACGGTCCTGGTGAGACGATTCTGGCTACAGGGGGCGACATTCCTCAAAGCCCTCTAGGAATCCAGAGTCCATTCACCAGGCCAGCAATCGCACAGCAGACGTAGCACTTGCCTTCTTTTAGCAGTATCTTTCTGGGCGGCCAAGCTGCACTCAGATGACTCTCCCAGGTTCATCAAACTTGGGTGCAACTTATGAGCAACAGGTCCTGGTCTCTTAGGCTGCACGGGGCAAGGAGTGACATTCCGGTGATCTCAGCTACCAACTCACCATGCAGGCTACTTCAATTTTGTGGCCCTATACTTCAAACAGGAAGTAAGCCAACAGGTTATAGAAGCCTCTTGCTTGAGGCTGGGTAGATGGGAATAACGTATTCACAAGCAGGGCACGTGAAGCAGTTCTTTCGGTGCAGCATTTTCTTTGCCAGGTCCTTGGTATAGCAAGGCAGTCCTTTGGTCCTCCTCTCCAGTTCAACAATATCTGTGAGCACTGGGTGCCTCTTCTATGCCCAGAAAGAGTCCTTATGGGGATGGCGGTAACAATTAGCCAATGAGCTACCAGGATACCTCCCACCTGATGAAAACTTCCTGTGAAGTGTGGCTTCTAGCTATCCTAGAATGCTCTTTACCCCAAGATGTCGGAACCCATCTCTTGGTGTGGTGAGCTGGACCACCGACCCTAGAGGTGTGGCCACCTGAAAGCTACACATGCACTGAAAAACTGTTCAGCAACAGATTTCCTCACTCTGGTCCCGCTGCCAGTCTAAACAGAGCAGCCCTTATTTTGTGTGTTAACCATTTGGCCTTCCAAGGTGGCTTCCCCTTTGAACCTAGTCTTTTGGGTTAACATCCCATGTGGCTTATGGCTGGGAGAGGCGACAGCCTCCTATTGTGTCCTTTCCTCGTAGTCATTCACACATCTCTTCAGGGGGGCAGAAGGCAGTCTGAGGCCCATCTGTGTGCAAATAGCAAATTTCTAAAGGTAATCTTTGCCCACTGGTGCCATTAGATTTAACCTCTAGGTGTATTGCAGTTCTTTGGATACCTTACAGTCTCAACTAATTACAGTCAAAGGTTCACAGGGTTGAGATGTCAGCCGGCAACTCTGCACTCATCATTGATCTTACTAGCCTTTTAGCTGTGAAGCCGACAAAGGTGGCGTTTAATGTTAGGACCTTAAAAACAAGAAACTACAG
This sequence comes from Lissotriton vulgaris, assembly GCF_964263255.1. Lineage (NCBI taxonomy): Eukaryota > Metazoa > Chordata > Amphibia > Caudata > Salamandridae > Lissotriton > Lissotriton vulgaris. The sequence goes on along the minus strand of NC_141685.1, from coordinate 279,728,789 downwards.
GTCCAACTGTATAACCTGATGCACCTTGCCTTTAGTGCTCAGCAAAAGATGGACAGAATGCTGAATGAATCAAACATTCAGCACACTCACAGGTCTGGGTTGAATACATAGTTTATCACACCACACAATTAGAGTTTAAACCCAGCCGTATGCAAATCAGTCTTGCCCGTGTTCCCCATGTGAACAATCCAGCCCGAACTGGCAGGACTCCCTAAACCAGAAACAAGCTTCCTGGGACCAGTTTTGGTCAAAGATTGTTAACATAAACAGATTGATTCCAATATTCTTTGTAAGGAATGGTAGCGCCTCAGAGTACAGTCTGGGATACGTTCAAGGCCTGCCTGGGGGAGGAGACCCTAAGGTTCTTTGTATCAATAGTCTCTCCTGCTTCCCCTGTTCAAACTAAAGATAATCTAACAGCAGCAGAGGAAAATGTAATAAAAGTGAAACGAGGGGGTGATATAAAGGAAGCACAAAGGTAACATTGGCAAGAGCAGATTTACGCAAAGGCGGCAGTAGGAAAGTAAGTTCCTTGGAAAGAACATACAAGTGCAGCAAATAGGTTGGCCACCATCTGGCAGTAAGAGCAAGGCAGAAGGGTAAAATAATGAGAAGTCCAGGACCCAGTTCTTGGGGCAGTCCAGATACAAATTAAATTTAAGGGAGGCATTTTACCAAACCTTATATACCGAAAAAAATCAGGGACTGCCCATGGCAAATTGGAGAATTCCTTGAAACTGTGCCTGCAAGTAGCTCTTCTAGCGATTCTTACCCATCTAAAAATCTATTATGGGAAGAGATCTTCTTGCAATTTCTAGTCTCCCCCTCTGGTAAAGCGGCAGGTGTGGATGCAATCCCTTCAGAATGGATGACACGTTACCAACAGCCCCTAGACTTTCTTTGGTCCAGGATAGTCTGCGAGGGTCAAGGTAAAATAAGTGAGATACCTGCCATGAGCATGCGGGGCTAAGGTGGGTTAGGGTAAATCAATGAGACTTTGAGCTGTAAATTGTGGGCATTGCCAAGGAGCTTATGTTGGCCCTGCCTGCAGGACCTACTGACATCAGAACCCGATCAGGACTCCTCAGAATAAGACCTCCACATTTATAGTGAGGACTATTGGGAATGGTCGATCATATGGTATAACCGGGTCTGGTAGGATAGTGAGCTGGTACAAGTCAGACTGAAGCAATGCACCACTACACTTAAATCTCAGTCTTTTCGACTGTGGCCATATCCAGTAACCCACCAAACCAGACTGCCCAGACCTGATCTGTTGCCCATGACCAAGTTAGCTCAGCATTCACCATCTCCTTTACAATTTTCAACACCCTGTTGCTCTTTGTTGCTCAGTCTGCAGTGGCATACCCATGCCATTAAACAGGTGTGCCGTGTTTGTACTTCGCTCAATAACTCTTCACACTGGGGTGGATGGAGAAAATTGGTAGGTGCCCAAGACCAGAAGTATGCCATGACACTAGTTGTGCCAAGGTACAGTGCTGGTAGTGTCAAACAATGCAATCGCTGCCAAGGCCTGTTCATTGTCTTTCCACATGCAAAAGGACCTGCAAACATTTGTACTCATGCTACCTAATGCGTCATGCTGAAATGTCTGCAAAATGAGATACTAACCTAAAGGATGCAGAGGAAAAATGATGCACATCATAAAGCGGAGCTATGCCAGAAACCTTGATAGTGGAGCTCCACAAAAGACAGGACACCATGTTCAAACACAAGTTTATTGATGTCATGTTGTAGACCTGGACATTTATTTGCCTTTCTTTGCTTTGATCTTTCTCAGGTAGAACTCCAACTCTTTGCCTTCCAAGACATAACCATCTGCCCGACCACACTGACCCGGTCTGGAAGCTATACAGGCTGCAGAAAAAAAAGTGGAAATCAGTTCAGTACTACAGTCTTGAAAGGAAAGAACTGCACTTACATATCCCCCCCCATTAAAGATTAACTGCCACATGGGAAGCACAGACCATGCATTCTATACAAGCCTTCATCAGATTTCCTACTGTCCTCACTTAAAATTCAGTAGCAGAACTGGACAAAGATATCATCACGAGAAGACACCAGGTCATGCAGCACAGCAGCAAAACACTTCCCACCTCAAGAATCTCTTCCAACACACCCATGTACTTAGGCCAAACTCACCAAGAAGCTTTCCCTGCTGGAACTGCTCTTCAAGTAGAGTGCTGATCTTCGCTGTCTTTTTTCGCTCTTCATATTTCTTCATGATCTTCTTAGATCTCTTTTTGTTGAGGATCTCCTCCTCTTCAGGAGTCTGCCGAAAAGGAAACATTTGTGATGAGACACTAGGCATGTCGCTTTCAAGCAGTTTGCGAATTTAATTAGTTGTGCTACACATGGGATGATCCAATCCATCTTCTACCCTAGCTGGAGAATATGGGGAAGCCGTTTGAGGTTTGTGTGCACTACAGTGGCACCCAAGAGCAGGTTTATAGGAAATAATGGTCATCCCAAGCAGAAAGAAAGGGGTCCACAAGTAATCAGCAGAAATTGTTAATACATGGTTTACTTTTAAAAGAAAAGTTTCTCCATACAGACACCGCACACAGTGAACTCTAAACAAGTTTCAAGTACAGACACTAACCAATCACCCGTTCTGGCATACTAGATTAGACCCAGGGTCAGCGGACTCAATAATTCTCGCCTCGGTGCCTACTCTAACTAGGGATCACTCGGCAACTCTGGGCATTAGCTTGCCTCATCCACAACGGCCCCCCACAAACGCCGGGGATGCCTGGTTTCACCTTGGAGGTACCCAGGAGGGATCATCTCACATGGAAAGCCAGGACGGGTTCCCCAGCGGTCTATAGCGCCAGGGCGCCTCCGGGCAGCAGTGCGCTTTACAAGACATTTACATTATGGGTCTATTTTAAATTTGCAAACATTGCCTCCACAATTCTCATACTTTTTCAAGTTTGTTCTATATATACACGTTTCGTTATGGTTGTAACAAGGAGGCTCTATTTTTCCTTGCAACCATTCAATTAAGTGAAGACTTTAAAAGATATTACAATAGAAAATTTATAGCCACAACGGACAGTCTAATAGGAAAAGCAACTTCGAGGTAGCACCACTATCCTCGGAAACCTGCAGATACCATGTTGTGCCATATGCAAGGCAGCCCAGATTTGCATCGATAGCTATTTCAAGCAGAGGATGTAAATAATCTAGAAAGATAGGGTAGCTAATCAGAGTACACTTCATACCAACCCAGAGCCAAACAGTCCAACTGATCTGTTTTGCTTTAACACCTTCGCCGATGGGCTAATTCTCACGCTGGCGCTGTGCTCATGACGAGCTGAGCTCTTTATGACCACGTCCGATTCTCTGAACGCTCAGCACAGTGGGGGGAATTAGCCCCGCGTGAGCGCCGCGCCGGTCATGAAGAGCTCAGCTCGTCATAAGCACAGCGCCACCGTGCCTCATGACTAGCTGAGCTCATGAGCACAGAAGGAGTTAATGTACACAGTACTGATTTAGCCACATGAAGGGTGATATGAAGACTAATTTAGGGAATGCTGGAATACTTTAATCTGGCGGTAGCTGGAGGAATTCACGGTCTTCTGGCCAATGGTGTAGGTAATAGAATCCTGAAAGGGGTCCAAAAAGCTAAATTGAAGTTTTTTTAATTTCAAAGTATATCGAGTTTTCCATATAGGTACATTCGCTTTACTGTTACAGGGTACTGGGGTCAAGCTTGGGTGATGTCATGGTTACAGGTAGGTGATACACATGTTAGACTGTACCCCATTCCAATATCTTGTTAGAAGATTAAGGACAGCTGATAGATGGAAAGGGAAGGAGAGGAAAGCTCCAAGAAGACTCAGTGGCCTATGCTAGGGGTTGTTTAGTTTTGCATACAGCCCCTTCCCCCCCGCAAGCTAACAGGGGTTCATAGGGATCCAGATACTCATCCAGCCGTTTCCACATCCCCCAGTGGCTGGCCCCCAGGGTGAGTTTTGCAGTGGGATGCTATCAGCGCCCCGAGGTGTCACACAATTGAGCCACCCCCTGAAACAAGTCTTTGCTGTGTCCTTACAGTTGGACAGCACCATCTTCACTGCCGAGGTCAAAAGGAGGTCAAGCAGGTATCATGTTGGGAGTCAAGTTCTGTGGTAATAAATGCGGTGATAAGGGTAGAGAACTGTTTTCATTTAAGCGTTGGGGTGCACACTGAAACCAAAGATTTTCCCCCAGAAGGTTTTCACTTGGGGGCAGTAAAAGATGAGGTGGGTTAGATCTCTCGTATCGCTGTCGCAGTTCCAGAAAATGTTTTCCCCGAGGCCTAGCGCGGCTAGCCGTGCTAGGGTCCAGTATGTCTTGTGAAGTGCCAAACTTTAGTCTGGGATAGTACTGGGGAGATGGTTATGTGAGGGGGAGGCCCAGAGTTGAGCCAGGTCCTGTTCGCTTAGTGGGGGTGTGGTGTTTCATCATTATTTTGTGGCACTTGGCCGTAGGAGTTTATACAGATTTGACACCCGATGGCCTATTCTGTTAAGTTTTGTCATATTGGATAATTGATGGGAGTGTGGTGTGTTAGTTTGGTTTTTGTGAGCACTTCTGATTTTTAGGAAATTCTAGAACTCGAAGTCTGGTAGTCCAGGTCTGCCTTTTACTGTAGTGAAGTTAATAGGGTTGCCCCCCTCCTCCAGTTCTGCTGGGTAGGAGAGGCCTTTCATTTTCCATGCGTTCATGGATAGGCATTTTCCCTTGTATATAATCTTGCTGTTGGCACACGGACTCCCATTTCGAGTTCTTTAAACAGACCTCCAGTTTCTTCTCTATCTTGAGTAGGGCGATTTTTGTGTTTTTTTTTAATATTGGGCTACAGGCGTGCGTATGTTTATTACCCGTTAGTAGTATCAATGGGTTTTGGTTTATGGCGGCTCGCTGGATTGTTAGCCATGCTGGTGTGTACCCTTGGAGGGAGGGATGGGAGGGGGGAGTGACGGGAGGGGGGAGTGACAACCAGTAAGCTCCCTGCTTTGCTAGGAAAGCAGTTTGAAAGGTTCTGTAGTCTGCTAAGTTTAGCCATCCCAGCTTTTTGTCTAGTCTTAGTTTTTTAATATTCATATGCGCTTTTTCCCCTCGCCATAGGAATTTGTTAATCTGGTTATCTAGTTTGCGGTGGAAATACTGAGTAGGAGTGGTAGCATGCTCAGCAGGTAATTAATCATTGGGGTGATCTGGATAGATTCTATTCTGCCCCACCAGCTTATGAACTTGGAGGACCAGGACTCCGAGAGTCTGTTTTTCCTAGCGTTAGCTTCTATTGTGGATCTAAGGTTGTTCCTGATTTGGATCCCTAGGTATTTGATGAAACCAGTTTGCCAGGCCCGGCCTCCCTAGGGTGTCTCTGGTGGTATGGATGTTGAGGGGTTTTGACAAGTTTTACTAACATTGTGTCCAGGCCACAACACTCCCAAACATGATCTAAAGGAGATGGGCAGCTTGCATACAATAAGGAATCCTGGCATCCAGGAAAACGTTGAGAAGTGCGCCAGGGGATGCTTTCACTGTGTTGCAAGCACTACTTCTAAATCAGCTCGCATGCAAACAAGGTTTGGTACACCACAGAAACAGTGACAAACTGGATTGTCAAGAGGAAACTAAAAAGCCACTGAGTCATGAGCGTGCTTATTAGCAGCGAAATATATTTCAGTGTTAGAGGAGCTTAATACGAAGGAGCAATTGGTCAGCCATCTAATGACGAATAGCTGCGAGAGACTTTGGATTGAAGGAGCGATACCTGGAAAGGAGAAAAGGTGGACCGTCAAAGAGGCAGAACCAATTCGGTTCTTGTCTGATCTCTAGTATCTCAAACCAGGAGCAATGCACATTGCTACAATAGGGAGTGGTTTTGCTGGAGAACAGTTTGAAAGCCAGATAGAGATGGTATATCATGTGTTGAGTAGTATCCCTAGTTTTTAGGTTGAGCCTGAGGGAGCGTACAAGCTGCCCGTACGAGACTGGTGTTCCAAAATGGCTTGGGCACGCCCATGGTTTAGCATTTGTTTGTACTGGTCACTCCTGCCTTTTAGTTTTTGAAAGCACCTGCCATTCCCTTTTCTTTTGGTAATACAAGGACCAAACCCTGATCAAGTTTAAGGTCCTTCCACTGTCCAGTACCCTCTCCCCAGCTAATCCAGTTTCTTCTTCCCCACCTGTTTACTGCCCACCCTTCCAACTGACAAGTTGGAAGCGCTAGCCACTTCATGTTGCTTTTTAAACTGTCTTGTTATCCACCGACCTGCACCCCACGTCTTACCCACACGATTGCCAAGCCAATAGCTTGCCCATCAGCAAGATGTATTGACCATCCCATCAAGATCAACAAGGAAAAAAAAAAAAGCATAGGACGGCAGTCACTGCACTTGGGTTTCTAATAAATCAGGAGCTTGGAGGGCGAAGACCCAGAGATGGGGAGTGTGGCCAAGAGAGGACACGTGGTGCAAAGGGTAAGTAAATGGGTACAAATGAAGGGTTTTCATTTTTGAGAGGCAGATCATTTTGAATTGTTAAACAAAGGTTGTGTGTACAGGGTTTGAAAAATCGACTCTCCCACACATTGTTGAGCAAGATTTATTCAGGCCGAGCTATATTTAGGAACCAGCCGCCCTTTGTTGAGTTGAAATTCCTTTAACTCCAGAGAAGATTAACTTTTGACCTCTATCTCCGAAAGCAGAGCAAATGTGACCGGATAAGATTTAAAGACATCTTTATTACTCACAGTTAAAGAGCAAAAAAAATGCCATTAGATCTGGTTAGTTTATCACATTTGCTGCCTTTTTCAGAGACAAAGGTCAAACATCAGCTTATCTTATTACTTTTATTTTTCTGTGACTTAAGTTAGAGGATTTTGCAAAATGAACTGTGCAAAGCATGTTAAATGAAAGGCTGTAAGATGTCAGGCGTTTTTCTAACAGCGAAATAGCTAAGTGAACTGTTCAAAGATTTCATATATATTTCGCTAGTTATAATAACCCATTTTTAGGTCTCGCCTGAGCCCATGCCCTTGCGCAGGCGAGATTATAGTAAGGGGAAAAGAACAGTCTACCAAAACGGCGGATTAGACAGTTCATCTGATTTATGCATGTGCACAAACCAGCCACGTCACACACAACCATTTGTCTGAGCCTCGCATCAGACTACAAAGGCTGCCACTCTCCTGCATCAGACTTCAAAGGAATACACTCCCGCTCAATGCCGAGAGCTTGTTTTGCTTGCTACTCCTTGCCCTCTTGTCTCCGCCTGCTCTCCTGTGTGCTTGCATCTTCCTTCCTTGGCCCTGGGTGTTTACCGTGTTCTCTCATTCAGTGCCTTCAACCCTGTATTTGATTGCTGTCCCAGCCCTCGCTGCCTCTATTATACACTCTCCCTGTGTTTTCCTGTTTCCCCTTGCTTTTTCCTGGCTCCATCATTCCTTGCTTTGATAAAATGAACACGATTTGTAGCACTCAACCCTGCGTGTTCTTAGCTTCAGTCTGTGCTGCTGCACCACATCACTCAGCCCCAACCACATCACTGTCCTTGCTTGCTACCAATAAGCATTGCCATAGCCAATAGGACTCGCATTAGAAAAGTGTAAGCTATTGGCTTTGTGAACAATGCTATTGATTTATTTATTTTCAAAACACATTAAAAAAATCTGTCATTTTTACAATACCAATAGCACACACTTTCCTAATGCGAGACCTACAATACCAATAGCTCACACTTTCCTAATGCGAGACCTATTGCATTGCCAATGCTTGCGGTAAAAAAAAATTGTTTAAGATCAAAACAAATTAAAACACTTTACTTGATGGTGTGCAAGTTTTAAATATTTTTGCTGAAACCCAAATTCTAAAAATTGTTAATGGGCTATTATCAGCAAAATGACATGTTAGTGTAAATGTTGTGGCAATTCAATGGAAAATGGGCTATTTGTAAACGACAATGCACTACCACATTATGCTCTGGAAATATATTTATGAAAAGTGAGTTTTTAAACCGGAATTGGAAATTACTGCTCCTGCCCAGATGACGATGCTATTAGTGAATTAAGAGGCAAGCCAGGAATGTGTACCCTGTAACTGGGCTCAATTGGTTATACATGGAGCAAACATTTAGTCTAGTAAATAAAAACTTTAGTACAGCACAAATAATGAACTTGCATATTTGAAGGTGCTCTCATATGTGATAAAGAAAAAGGTGGCTCCACAAGACATAAAATGTGCCTAGGCTCACAATGAGACCTGTTCACGGGTCAAGTACATTACAGTTAGGTAAAAAAGATTACCAAAGTTACTAGTCCTGCAGGTCTAGTAACATGATTGAGCCCTGGTGCGTGTCTATATAAAGAATGATACGGCTGGATTGGCCAAAAGTAACAAATTAAAATTATATTTTGGAAACTCCGGCAGACAACTACATGGCAAAGTGATGCCTGGAAGATATCAAGACGTCATGATCTATGTTCTCACCACCTCTCCTCAAAGATGAATAACTTGTCAGGGATTGGAAGTAGCTAGATTTCACAATGTTCTACAACATTCCACTTTTGCACCGAGCATACATTCATGTGTACAGCAATTTTTGAGCAGGGGTTTGGGTTTCTTTTAGTGACACGTGGTGGCAGATCTGTTAAAGACTGCATGGTCAATAGAGGCTGGATTAGCGCTAGGTGTTGCGCATGAAATTTACAGAGAATTTCAAGCAGTTAACTCCGGGTAGAAAGGGAGTCAATATTCAGACTAAAGTAGTGTGAAATTGGAAGAGAAGGATTTAGTATTTCGAGATACAGGATCAAGACACTTGAAGGGGTAGTGGATATTAGGGCTTGTAAGATTAAATCAATGTCGAAGGGCCAATAACTCCAAACAGGTGGTAAACGGCGACAAGGAGCACTCAAAAAGGACGGAATACAACTGCAGTTCGGAGGATGGTAAAGGTTCAGATGTGGAAACCGTTTCAACAGATACAAAAGGAAGCGGTTCAGGCCAACTTTTCAGATGTAAGTGTAGATCGTAGTCTAATGGACAGCTAGTGCAACAGTGTTGGGCTCCTCTATGATTAAGTGAAAGAGGTCAAGTTTAATAGAGAGATAAGCGGCAAAAGGTCAACATGGGTAGGTTACATATTGAGAGTGAACCACAGACAAAGACTATGAAAGGAGCCATGGGGGGAAACATTTTGGCATGTTGGGTCTTCCCACAATAATGAAAATCATGACTGTACCCTCCCACTCTACTATGCTGTAATGGAATGTAAAGGGGAGTTCTAATCGAACGCAAAAGTGAAGTTAGAACGTTCACTTGACAGTGTCAGCATCAATATCTTGTACTCCGAATAAATATATACAGAGGCCCTATTGCTTGTGAGTCTTTACTTGAGGGCTGCTACAAGTCCACCCAACACCAGCCCACAACTAGCGTTCTTGGACGATAGCTGCTTTCCATTTGCGTCTGTTACCACTGGTAACAGTCTTCTAATAACCAGTGGTATCTATCCTTATTAGAGCAGCCAGCACAAACGCTGCACCCACTATCTTACTCTGATCAGTGGGGAGGAGAGTGTGTCTCTTGGAAGCTGGATTTACTTTTAGTGAGACAGCGAGGCAGGGACAGCTACAGCTTGCCCCATCAACTTTAGTAGATACATTAGGGAGTTATTGAGTCCTAGAACGATGTGGCTGCGGAACCTAGGGATAATCTCATGGATATCTACTAAGACTCCGGCCAAGAATGGTTGTATCATGGAGCAGTGCAAAGGAAGATGTGCAAGTGTCAGTCAGTCCACAATGTTTCTTATATGTCGCACCCCCGTCCTGCTCCCACTTAACTACCCTTGTCAGTGTATAGTACCAATAACGTGCAATCTTGATAATACTTTCTTTACCCAACGTCCTGCATGCAGAAGAACAGGCTCTATGCCAAATGTCGCCCCATTCTTAAGCTGCAACGGTGCGTTCACGTTTAGGTTCCCAGTGTTGTTGCGCTGCTGATGGAGGCCACCAGTAGGGCGTTTAAGAACTTCTATGTCAGAGGAGCTATTTTTCAAAGGAGGTCAGGGTCAGCTCGCAGAGTTAATGTGAAGCTGTAGGAGCCAGTGTATTGCCACCAGGCACTGGACAAGAGATCGTAAATTAGACTGGTTGCTTTCTGAAGTTTGCCTTGGCGGCAGGAGTATCTGTAGGTCCAAATATCCCACACCTCGGGCTGCCGTGTGGAAGAGCTATTCCAAATTAGCTTTGTCAGCCTTGGGATGAGACTTCGTAAAGTTAATTTTGAAGCTAGAGGCTCGTCCAAAGGCCTCTATCCGCATCATAGGGGGCAAGGAAGGGAAAGGCCTGATCAGCACTATAATCACGTCATCAGCATAGAGTGCTAATTTGCGTTCCCTGCAAACCCCCCCAAACACCTCTACTCACCCATCTACAAGCGGTCAGTGTTCCTATGCATTTGTTTGGCAAAGGGTTCCATATAGAGGTCAAACACAGAGGGGGTAGGGCCCTGCTGAGTGCCCCTAGCAAGGTCAAAAGGCTGCGACATCAGCCCACAACGGCCACCCTACGTAGAGCATAACTGCACTAAATCATGTGGCTAAGTCACAGGCCAAGGCCCATTTTAGTTAGTACAAGTCGAAGGTATGGCCAGTGGATCCGGTCAAATGCTTTTTTGATGTCAACAGAAAGTATATAGGTTTGAGGAAGAAGTGTAGGAGAGTAGGGTCTGCAATCCTATGATCACCCCAGATTTTTGCTTCACTGGTTTACGACTTCTCTGGCTGTGGGCCTGCTAATCAGACCCACAGCCTTGCTGTTCTCACTAAATTGACACGTGTACCCTAGGTGCATTTACCAATTGGTACTGGGCCACCTTATCAGACCCTGTAACTCGGGGCATAGGTGTACCCAGGGCCTACCAGGGGCTGCAGCATGCATTATGCCACCCCTGGATGGCCATCTAAATCTGACACAACTGGCTGCACGACAGCTGGGGCAAAGTGGTGTAAGCACCCTTTGCTGTAGATATAGTATACCTATATCTAACCCTAAAATGGACACATGTATTCCTATCAGTCACTCCTATGGCAGGCCTTAACAATCCTGAAGGCAGAGTGCTTGGAATTATGTGAGATGGTGCTCTGGCATGAGCTGAGCCCGACTGCAGCTTGCGGAACCAAGTCCTGATAGCTGTTCTATGATAGCGCGTACCATTTACTCTTAAGTGCATTATAATCCTCGCAGTTATTTGCCAACTCTGGTATCGCTTTATCAAAACATGTCGAGTAAGGTGTCATACGAATTGGAATACTAACCCCTCGCCAACTCTGGCGACGGGGTTAGCATTCCACCCTTCTAGAGGGACACGACATGTATGTAACTGTGAACCCCGGTTAAAGTTAACTCAAGCCTCAGCATCACAGAATGGATGCTGCCACCACAGACACAAGTCTGACCCCCTGCAGCTGGGAGTTCTTCCAGTGAGGGGAGCTTGGACAAAGGGTTTCCTGTCAGGGGCGGTGCTAGCACCATCCCAGACAGGGTTCTGTGTATCCTAGGTAGGCAGGGCTGAATAGGAAGGTGACTGCAAGTGGCACCCCAGTGCTCACTGTGCATCTGCCAGTTTGAACCAGTTCCAGGGGCACACCAGCCCCTGAGCTGGGGAAAGTCCGGCATGGGAGAGGGGTGTTACCACCCCCCTTCCTGGTCCCACCCATTGGCAGGACCTAGTCCCCTTCCAAATTAGATCTTTGAATCCTGAAACTACTTTCTACGAAAGGAACTCAAGACTTCTTCCTAAGATTTCTCCCTTGTGACTAAGGAGTAGCCACCCTGCATCTGCGGGCACCAACGAACACTGCGGTTTGCTGCACGTCCTTCCTCCGGAACCAGCACGACGAGACCCTGCTTCCCCAGCACCTCTGACCTCTACCTACATCAGCCCAGCTGAGATTCGTGGGTGTGATGAGACCGAGGGACCGGCCATCTTCAGAACTGCACGACGCTTATCCAGCACGACCGCCGAGGGATCCTCGAGGGAGTGCTTTGGGGTTTGAGAAGCCCTAACCCTGAGCAGCTCCAGCACCGAAGTCCAGCCCCCCAGCATCCACGAGATCTGCGTGGGGCCCTTCTGCTCTTTGCTGCTCACCGCGTTGTCCGGCCACTTGCCTGCTGGCTTGTAGCCCTCTTGACGACGAACGACGATACTTCCATTGCTGGTCTGGTTGCTCCAGACTGGCCCTTGCTCCCCTCCAACAGAGGAGCACCCCGGACCCTCCCGGTCCACTCCAGACGCCATTTTGAGTCCACCGCATGGGCTTGCATTTGCCAAGAGTTGTTGCCCCAATCCTGGGTCCAGCATCGCCGACAGCAGATACCTTCGTGGGACAGCTCGCACCTCCATCCTGGTCGCCGACAACGCCTCCTGGTCCGAGAGACTGCAGAGCCCAGCGTCGCCCACTCACCTGGTCGAGGTGACTCCATCCTGTGCCATCCTGGTGCCCATCTAATCACTGGCTAGTGATTCAGAACGTCTATAAGGTTGACTTACAACCAATCAATAAGGGTTGTTTGGACTGATACATAGTGATCACTACATATCAGGCCAACTTCTCACAAGAAGGGCCAGGGAAACTTGCGCCAAATAAGATTCAGTGCTCCAAATCCAGGGTTTTAGCTGCGTTTAGAGTGGAATAGAAGTGCTTAAAGGCCTGAACTGTGTGCTCATCTTAGTCGAATCTACTAAACTGGGAATTCATGTTAGACAGCCCGAGCTCGAAGTCTATGCGTCAGAGTGGCCCGCCTTGCTGCCCTGGACATAATATTTCTGCTTCATGCCCAGAAATGAGTATTCAGCTTTATCAATGTCAAGGGCTTTGAGTTGCATGCGGGCTGCTGTGCTTTCAAGGGAACCTGTTCACTTATGCACTTTCTCCAAGTCCCTGACCCTCCAGCTGTGATACACTTTTTAACACATGTTCCAGCTTCCAGGAACAAAGTAAGTAGCTGACTTATAAACATTCAAGTTACTTTAAAAGTGGAGAAGTGTGGCTCAATGGTTAGAGCGGCAGACCCTGATGCAGAGGTCTAGCACGGGACCAGGGTTCAATTCCCCGCCTCGGCGGGTCTTGGGCTCAAGATTCCACAGACCTGATAATTCTCGCCTCGGTGCCTATTCCAATCATGGAGTCCCACTCTGCAACTCTAGGCAATAGCTTGCTTAATCTCCACAACGGCCCCCACAACGCTAAGGATGCCTGGACTCCACCTTGGGGGTGCCCAGGAGTGGACGCCTCACAGGGAAAAGCCAGGATGGGTTCCACAGAGGTATTCGTACAAGCGCCTTGAGACCCTTGCGGGTGAGTAGTGCACTATACAAGTATCAATTTACATTTTAAAAGGTGATGTTAGACTAGCCGCAGTCTAGTTCGGCTGGAGTTTCTCGCACCATCACTGCAATACGCGGAAACCCTTTTTGACTTAATTATTTCGATGGAAGTTTTTTTAGGAGTCGTGCGCATGTCAATATGGTCTCTTCATTGCAGCATAGCACAGCGAGTAGTTTGATTACCTGCCAGGAAAGCAATGGTATATGTAACGAGGCATAACTACTGCAGTTTACCATATTGTGCCACAAGGAATCCTTGTGCAACACAAACAGGAGTTGCAACAGTTCACCATTTGCAAAGCCATCGTCTCCCAGGTCCTATTTGGAATGACAGTACCTCTAAAATTAGGAGGTAGAGTAAAACCAAACTTTAGGTGCTCGAAGCACGTAATGGGTAGACTTCAACCTTAACATAGTCACTGTGACGAGACCAAAAACAATGCTTCCAGACGTAACAGTTGTTGCATGCCGACACTGGGCAGAAACTTTTTTTTTTTTTTTTTAAGATCAATGGGGTTTGCACATGCCACACTGATCAAGATACAGTTTCAGCACGCACAGAGACTACTACCAGTAAAACAAATGGCAAGAGGTTTTGTTACAAACTATCAAGCTACAACTTAGAACTTTGCCATGACAGGACTATTAAGACCTTTCAGAACCTTGCAGGGTTAAATAAATTGGAGTGTACCCACCCTTCGGAAGAGGCAGGCTACAAGGCAAAAGCCTGCCCTTTCTGCAAGATGGGGGTTAATCTAGCACTACAATAAATGACTATCCCGAGTCACAAGAAAGACCAAGGAAGCATTTAGAAGTGCATAAAAGACACAAATAGAATTCCAGTTCTGTTTGCGAATATGTTAAATTAAAATAGGTCTCCTTTAACAGAGGAAGGGTTAATCTGCATGCCCACAACCTCACAAAAACATGGCTACCAGGGATGAACACAATTAGATACACATATGCAATCAGTAGGTCAATGTAGAAAGGAAATATTTATTATTTTGAATATATTGCAACATGCATTCCTCAATCATTTGCCCTGAAATCGTTAAAAGCTATAACTACTCGAAAACCACAGTGCATAACTTCCACACATTAACACCTTGGCTGCTAGGCGTTTCCCCCCCCCCCGTGCTGGAAATTGCTCTTAGTATGTATTCATGACGAGCTCAGCTCGTCATCAGCACAGCTCAACTGTGCATCATGACGAGCTGAGCTCGTCATCAGCATCGAAAGGGTTAACAAATAAAGCTTCAACTGTCCAAAGCTTCAACTGTCTAAAGAAATGTGTACAAATTCAGGGTACTGCCCAACCATCAGCAACAAGTTACGTCTACCAAGTACTTGGAGTGCTATTGCAATGGTTGATTGTACAATGCAAAAGCGATGGCACCATACCACCACCAGTATCTGCTTTTCAAGTTTGATGCAATGTAGTTGCCAAACCAGTCCCACCCTAACGGTACATACCAGCTTAGCTCCTTTCTTGCGTCCAAGCGGCAAGGCAAAGTGGGCCTCATACCACTGCCTGTAAGGAGTGCTGTCGATCAGGACGATGCAGTTTTTCACCAGGGTCTTCGTTCGAACCAGTTCATTGTTGGAGGCATTGTAGACAACATCAATGATCCTAGTCTTGCGGGTGCAGCCTTTCGGTAAATAAAGAACGAGTTAGACCAATGAGACCCAGTATTCGATTGTACTGCATACTGACTAATTTAATGCTAGCCAGCATACCAACTGCAAGACCATACAATAAAGCAGTAGTTCAACAACATGCATGTCACTGAAGTGCAGCACAGTTTAACATCACTCTTCCGCAAGTGACGTTTGCAACAGCTCTCAGCTTTCCATCAACAGCGTGGATCGCCCAAGACAATCCAACTCTTTCGTACGAGACCATTCACACTTCCATGGCAACATCTAAAATAAAAAGTAGCCAAACATGTCTATTGGTTAACAGTAAAGGTACAAGGCCACAGTCCTCCCAAAAGTTGCATGGAAGAGTGCAGAGGCCATGACTTTAAATAAAAAAAAAAGTTCCACAACCGTAAAACTTGGTGTGGTATTAATCCTAGGGTATTGGCGCTTATCGGTGGAGTTCTCACACATATATTTGGTAAAGAAATCCCTATTTGGGACGGTGCTGAAAGGTATAGAGAACCACCGAACTCTATATAAAACTTGAGCCTACACTCAATAATAAATTACACTCCCCAGCACACGTCCAATTTGCATCAAGGTTTCCCTATTGTAGTAGAAGACAGTTCAAATAAAATTGTTCCAACAGGTAAATAATTCCCTGAAGAATCCAAAAGGTTGTTAGTTGTTTTTTTCCCATCACTTTTCAGTATGCAACAGTTACATACTGAACTCAGAAGCAATGCGAGCGACGCTCGAATACCAGGAGATACAGGTAAGAACTGGAACCCCAATGTGTGTCAGAATTATCACCACATTTCAAAAAAGCGGATGTGAAGCATTAGACTTTAGGAAATCGCAGGACAGACTGCAATATTCTGTTGGCGGTTGTGACTATCAAAGACGAAAAGTGATTGAATAAAACAACCAACAACCTTTCGGATTCTTCACCTGTTTGAATAGTATTTAGGGAAACCTTGATGAAAATTTGACGTGTGCTGGGGAGTGTGATAACTTCCCGAAGGGGGCAGACCAAACCGTATTTGAATGTATACAGATTAAACCAGGAAAAACTCAGCTGTCTAAATATTAGACCACCACACTAAAGTAACCCGTCAAGCAAGGGCCAGTGGGATATGGCACACGGTGTACCATGTGACCAAATTAAACATGGACACTTTCGCATTTAAAAACTAGATAGACTAGACTGCGATGGCCCCTTTCCATGAGGCATTTGCAATATTTTGGCCTCTGTCTAGAGACAGAGTGGGTGACAAGCAATTGGTTGGAATGCTACCTCAAGCGATTGCAATGGGTTAGAGCAAGTACTCATACCATCACTTTTTGGGTGTGTGCTTGCCAGTAGTATGCCTGGAAACATGTCTGGCACAGATTTCTAAGCCTACTACTGCCAATTATTGCAAATTCCAAAAAGTAGAACAATTACACCCATTAAAGGATCACTTCTCCAGGTGTAGATTACTATGTGGCAAAGCAGTCACTATATGGAACAGACTCACAAAGGTAGAGTACACTTTTGCATAGTTTACACTTTTGGGTTAATTTAATCCAAAAGTGTAATTTGCATGCCCGAGGGACTAGTCAAGACTGCTTTTTGTAGTACTGCAAAAAGTTGACAAACTGCACTTCTAATATACTACTACAAATCAAAAAATAATGTATCACTTTAGAAGTGCAGTCTGTGAGTAGCATTTGTTAGTAGGCTTGTATGGCTATTGTACTACAAAATGAGCTTCCGAATAGCCCCAGGCCCTTTATGTAAAGCCTAAAGCAGTCATTCGGTTATTCAAGCAGAAACAACCATAAAAGCACAATACAGTTAAAAAAAATAATATAACTTGTTATACACATGATAAAAGTTCAAACCACGTATAAAAACGTGTTAAAATCATAATCACAATTAAGCGGATGTACTAATGATAACAGTAATAACAGTACTAAGTGATTAACCCTCCATACTATTTCAGAATTTTAGGGCAGATTTCAAAAAGCCGATTACAAATAAGGTACTTTCGGGGTTTAACAATTGCAGGTAACAGTGCTGGTCTAACCAGGAACACAAAGCTATGGGATTTACAGATACATTTGACAACTACAACATAAGACACATCACCACCCAATGAAGTCGACATACCATGCATAAAAGGAACTCTATAGCACGCCTCATGGGGAACTCATGGCCCATTCAACAAATGGCCGCAGTCGGGGGAAAGCGGGGGCTCAATAAAAAAACCATATAAACAGACAAATGCCTTTTGAAAAATCAGCATTGTTTAGCAAGCTACCTCTACTTGCCGGAAGTAATCCCGGGCGTAAATACTTACACTCTGAGCCCCAGGAAAAGTTCCCAGCATCCAACCTGAGGGCGCGATACTTCTTGTTACCACCACGGACTCTTACTGTGTGAATACGTCGAGGCCCAATCTACAAAGAAGTAGAGAAATTAGCCCAAACAGAATCCAGAACACAAAGACAGAAAACAGTACAATAATAAATAAGGCAAAGCAATCAGAGTAACTATGACAACCCTATCATTGACAGGTGGATAAAATGCGACCAGAACAGTCTCATTCACCTGTCTAAGGATTAATTTTCATCACGTACACTGCCTTGAGTTTAATATCGACGCGGTCCACCTCCTTCCTAAAAGCCCAGACAAATGGCTATCACCCACCTTTGTGTTGGCAGGAGGGCGCCCCAATTCATACTTCCTTTTTTTGTGGTAGGGCTTCCTTTTGCCTCCAGTTTTGCGGCGCTTGTGCCAGTTGTCCCGTGAGATACCTGGTAAAAGAATACAGTGTTTAACATGAGAAACCACTTATATATAGCAATTCTAGAAATAGCTTGTGCGGTAGAATTTAACAGTTTAGCCTATGCCATGAACAAGTTATAACACCCTTGAATGAATGCCTGTTCGATTATCTAACTCATGATTATAGTTGATAGATACAATTAGTGTTGATGTCATGCATGATATAACCATTCGGCAAAAACCAGAGTGTTTACTAAATCCCGTCAGTGCAAAAATAGCAGGTATGATCAAAATGGTCTAAACTATAAAATGTTGGGTCATGCAACGCCTAACGGAAGTTATACTATGTCGAAAGCCAAACGAAATATATATATATATATATATATATATATATATATATATATATATATATATATATATATATATATATATATATACATACATACACAAATCAACGTGTCAATGAAGAGTGATAGACATGTCCTCGGCACTTTTTTTAGTCTATGGACACAAATCTGCCCAGGAAGCAATTCAAAGCCGAATTTCGTGTCTGGCCTTTGACCAGATTTACCAGCGTTCTGACCGGGCTACAACAGTCCCAAAATGCGACCCGCATACTAGAAAACATTAACGGTGTAGACAAGAAATAGATTATGCACATCGCAGAAACAATGACATTGCTGGACTACATCACACTCTATATCACGGTCACAACCATAGTTCAGTGTGGGGAAGGCAGGCGAGCGTACATATTATTTGGCAAGAATGACACTTTCACTAGCACTCTTTAATGCCTACCCCAACAACTTCGGTTTAACTGAAAATATATCAGTGACATCAGGGTGACAGGTCGCAACCTACCAAGTGCACTTAAAGGGAATTAACATTCTACAGCCCATTAGAAAGAAATTGTCACGCGAAAATTCAAAGCAGGGAGAGAGCTGAGACACGTGGGCACACTTCTAGGTAGTAAACACAATACATGCATTCTTATGCGCGAAACAAAAAAAGTACCCAGTGTGCGTAAAGATACTCCAGCAATGCTCCGTTTCAGACATTTTCTGATAGTATTATACTTGAAGTGTGCACGTCTCTTTACCCTCTACTATCTGCATTCTGGGGTGCGGGCTTGTGACATCCTCGGTGCCAGCTCACGAACACTGCCGAACCCCACCAGGGCCGAGACTTCGCTAAAGATGCTCGGTTCTTAGCCCTAAACACTCCATTCAGACTGCAGTGACAACCCATAGCAGGCCTTGTGCAGAGTTAGCTCCCCGGACCCCTTCCGACAACGGCGGGCTTCAGGAGATCCTCGGCCCCCAAAAGACCGGTTTAAAAGTTATGCCTCATACAGCAGTCGGCTCGAATGCCTTGTACCATACATTAAGAATCTGAAAGGCCTCTACGATGAGCGCACGTAAGACCCTGAACAGTAGTAGTAGTATCAATCATCGCCTTCTAAACTGAGCAAACACCACCAAAATAAAGTAGATACAGGTCCCGCCGTTCCCCCTAGAATACTCCCTACCCTGCCGTCAACCGGCGAGGAACCGCAAACAGCCAAAAAGGAGGATTGCGATGGATTTCAAACTCAGAAGGACGGCCATTACATACCCATTCTCAGGTGCTGGCTGGAAAGAGGAAACGCAAAGGCTCATGGGTCAGTTTGATAGCTAGCAAATCACGCGAGAGTCTGTTCGCCAAAGATGGCACTCCGAAACAACGCATTCGAGAGGAGTAATATTAGCGGCCATCTTAAAGTAGTAATACTTTCTAAAACCCTGCACACCCCACACAGGCTTAGGTGGGAAAATTACATATCACGAATTACAAAAAAAAGATTGAACTACCTTTATGGCTATTTTGCAAATATTCGGGTTTTTCAAAAAGAAAACACTTTAATAATTATTGAATGTTTTATGGTGTTGCATTTTATTCTCAAAGAATAAACGTCACTTTACAACACCTATTTATAACAGACTATAAAACATATTTATAATAAGGGACGCTGTTTTCAAAAGACACAAACAACTAAGCCTTCTCCAATGGTGAACCGATTGTCTGAAAAAAAGGGCATGGTTTTTTGGAACAGCACAAAACTTTTTAATTTACCCCCTGTTGGGTGCAGTCAATTTTAATAAAGTCGCCGTACACACTGAACTGCCTTGCCCGATGTCATTGTTGTAATTTGTTTCCCGGTCATGTCTTTCAGATAGCCTAATCCGCTATAGATTATGGACAGTTGAAGACAAATGGACAGCAGGCTTCTTGCCACAGGAATCCATCGTTTCCATGTTTGGGACTTTATTCAAGAAATCGGTGCATTTTAGGAGTTTAAATCCTAATCCGGCTGCTTGTCAGCCTTTATTAATTAAAAAGTAGAATTTTCAACAAATCCACAGCCCACATATTTATCCTTGTTAACCACTTGCTTTAAGGAAGTTGCATGTTGGATGAAAAATAGCTACACTCGGAGGAAGAGAATTTCCAAGAGCTCTCTGAAAGATGTAATGAGTTAGCGGTCCAGCAATCCACCCGGTGTGAGCCGGATGTGTCGTTTCCAAGCGCTCGGGCAGCCCGAGGCCAATTAATACAAGCATTGGCATAGCCCATAGGTCTTGCCTTTGGGACCTTATAAGTGTTTAGCCATGCAACAGTTTATGTTGCACCAAATCAGTGCTCGAGTCGGGGTACCACGCGGGTGGACGGCGTCCCCCCACTTATTTTACCGGGTGGACGCAGTACCCCCTGCCAAATAGCTGGACTTCACTCTTTGGCCTCCCTGGGACGGGATCGGAGCCACCTTTCGTGACATCACTTGCTGTTGTGACGTCACTTTCGGTGACAGCGTCCCTCCGCTTCTTTTTTTAGGACTTGTGCCCTGCACCAAATATTCTATGGCAGGACGGAGGCTCCGATTATGCTTTCTCTATTTCTTTACTGGGAAACACAGCAGCCAATCTGTACACAGTAAAGAAGAAACTACAATACCCATGAGTTCTTAGACACTATAAATAAGGTCACAGTGGTCATAACTTCCTCTTTCTTTGCTGCTTCGCAGCCAGTTAAGTGCATTTTGTATTCTTACTCTATTGTTGTTATACTGCTTTATTGTGTGCTTGACGCCGCTTTGCCTGCATATTTAGCTCTCATTAGCGCTCACTTGCTTTGTCTAGCAGCGCGTTTGTTGTCCGTTTTCCTGTGGTCTTCCGCAGCGGTTTCCATTCGGCTTCGGCCTCGGCTTGGAGAACGTGTGTCTTCGCCTCTCTGGACGCGCGGTGTCGCGTCCTTTTTCTTTTGTGGAGCGGGAGGTTTACGGGGGCTGGAAGGATGCGTGTGTGTCGCGCGTCCCTCCTATCGGCTGGCTGTTGTTCGCGCATGCGCGACAGCGTTTGTGTTGGTGTCGACGTCCGCATTTCTGTGGCGCTCGTCATTCTTGAGGCATTCCTGGCATTTGTCGTTTCGGTTTGCCGTGCCCTGTGTTGTCTGCCTGCTGCTTGAGCCCCGTTACGCCCCTATTGGATATTTGACTACAGGGGTTGTAAAATTATCGCATAGGCTCTGCCTAGAGTAGGAAAATTGTATTTTGGTGCAAGCCCTCCCTCCACTTTATCTACTTTGTATCCTGATTGTCAGGTTGTCTGTTTGGCTTGCATTAGGGGTTCCACTCCCCCAAACTTGGCTTTGGCCTTCAAAAGCTTTGGACTTTGTTCCTTTAATTCAGTGGGCACTGTTGAACTTTAAGCCGCTATGGCTGAATATTATGATGAGGAGGAATACGACTACTACAATGAGAAGGAACCATCTGCTTCCATTGATGTCCTCATGGGTCAAGCCCTGTTTCAGGCGATTGCGCCATTAAAGAAACATTTGTCCGACTATGCTGCCCAGCAGGGCTGGCTGCCTCCTTCCTCTGGGCGCAGTGGTAAGTCGCCTAAAAACCCTCATCGTTCGGATTTTGTTAAATTGGCGAAGTCTTTGTCTTCAGCGCCAAGGGCTAAGAAGCGTTCTGCTCCTCCACGTGACTCTCCTTCTTCGGCTTCAGATGACGGTTCATCTTCTAGATCCTCTGCTGACACTGTGAAGCCTCCTCCTTCCAAAAAAGGTTCGGAAGGAACATTTTGTGGACGCCCATTCCACTCCTCAAGTTTTGACTTTTGACCCTGCAGATATTGTGCACCCAAATTCTTCATCCTGGCTGCCCTCTCCTGAGGTAGCCGAATATGTTCAGGATCATATTCGCTCACCTTTTGAGAAAGAGGTGAGGGCGCGCTTGCGCTCTGAGTGCCCTCGTCCGGATCTGTCTAACAAATTAGCGCTTACACCTGAAGTGGATCCAACGATGATCACATACATGAAGAAATATGCCAAGGATCCTACTAAGGGTTTGGATCGTTCTTGGCGTTCCTGTCAAGATAAACTCTTAGATTTGTTGGGGCCTCTCACTAAGATCCTAGACTTGGCCTATCGCGCAAAGGACTCCGGGGCGTTGATTGACCCTGACGAGCTGGTTGGGTGGTCCCAACGTGTCGTTTGCATTCTTGGCAATGCAAATTGCGCACTTTTGTCAGAACCCCGACGTTCTATTCTCATGACGCTGGACCCCAGGTTGACTGACCTGGCTTCCTCTGAATCTGGTCCCCAAGCTCAAGGCTTGCTTTTTGGTGCTCCTTTCCTGAAAGAGTTGACGAAGTTCGTTTCCACCTTCAGTGGGCTGGATAAAGCCCAAGCCAATCTTCGTCGCGCTTTTTGTCCACTTTTTGGCAGGGCCAGTCGAAGGGGACATTCGCCCGGCCGTGGAGCTGAGCAGGCCTCCCAGCGAGGCAATAAGTCCCAACTTGGAAACCAGGCCTACACCAGCAACAAGTCTTCTTTCTACCCCTCCAAGAAGGGTCGAGGCAATTACGGAAAAGGTGGTTACACCGGTAACCAGGGAGGACGTCCAGATTCTGCCTCAGGTGAGCTTGATTCTAGCTTCAGATGTGGTTTTGGGGGGCAGGATTCAGTCTTTTCTCCACAATTGGCAATTGATCTCCAGCGATGCCTGGATGCTGGAAACGGTACAGGGGTTCAAGATAGTTTTACTCTCGCCCTCTCCAGCATCTTCGGCCGCCCCCTCTTGTTTTTTCCCTACAAGATCAAGAGGTGATCTCCGCAGAGATCGCTTCTCTTCTGTCGAAAGGGGCCATTGTTCCCACGAGTCCTCATCCAAGAGGTTTAGTCAGCAATGTCTTTCTCGTACAAAAGAAAGGGGGCGGGTCTCGCTTGGTCCTCAATCTAAAGGATTTCAACGGCGGGGTAGTCTACCGTCATTTCAAGATGGAGGGCATCCATCTTCTGCGAGACTTGCTGCAGGAGGGCGACTGGATGGTTCGTCTAGATCTCAAAGATGCTTACCTCTCAGTGCCAATATTTGCCCCTCATCATCGTTATCTTCAATTTCAATGGCTGGGGACTTGGTACGAGTACAAGGTTCTTCCTTGCTGTCTTTCTTCGGCTCCGTGGTGCTTCACAAAGCTTCTTCGTCCTGTGATGGAGTCTCTAAGATCTCGCAGAGTCCGTTTGATTGTGTATTTGGACGACGTCCTTCTCTTGGCCCAGTGTCCCCTCCTTCTCCGTTGCCATTTGCAATGGTCCATCGATCTGTTACAATCTTTGGGTTTTCTAGTGAATCCTCAAAAGTCCGACTTTATTCCGTCTCAGTCGATGGATTTCCTGGGCTTTCGGATCGACTCTGTCTCTTGCCAGCTCCTTCTTCCCGGTCAGAAAATCAGGTCTATCAAGAGGGACTTGCGTCTCCTTCTTGCCAAGCAGACTGTGTCCTTGCGCTCGGTGGCCCGCATTGTAGGCCTCCTGTCTTCCTCCATCCAGGCAATCTTTCCGGGCCCTCTGCATTATCGGGCGCTTCAACGCCTCAAAATAAGACATCTTCAGAAGGGTCTGAGTTATTCGGACCAGGTTCCCCTGTTGGAGGATGCCCGCACGGAGATGTTGTGGTGGCTGGACCACATGGAATCTTGGAACGGCCGGACGCTGTTCCGAAAGACTCCCGATGTTGTGATCGAGTCCGATGCCAGCCTCTGGGGTTTGGGGGCTCGTTGCGGTTTTGTGACAACAGGGGGTCGTTGGTCGCAGGAGGAACTGTCTTTACATATCAATTGCCTGGAACTTCTAGCGGGTTCCTTTGCAATTCGGTGCCTTTCCCCTCAACAGACGAACTGCTGCATTCTTCTCAGGATGGACAACGTTTCTGCAGTTCGTTATGTGAACAAACTGGGGGGAACCAAGTCCAAGCTTCTTTCGGAGATTGCGAAGGGCTTCTGGCACCTGTGTCTGCAACGCAGGATCACAGTTATTGCAGAATACCTGCCGGGTTCTTGCAACCAAATTGCGGATTGGAATTCTCAACATCTCCGCGACTTCAGCGATTGGAGGCTCCACCCTCCGGTCTTTCGGAAATTGGTTCTCCTCTGGGGGTCTTGTCATCTGGACCTGTTTGCCTCTCGTCTGAACGCCCAGCTTCCCCAATTCTTCAGCTGGCGCCCAGATCCGGAAGCCCTGGCGACGGATGCTTTTCTCCAGCCTTGGCCTCCGTCTCTGTGCTATGCGTTTCCCCCTTCATGTGTATTCCCCGGGTTCTCGCCCGGGTCCGTCAGTTATCGTCGAAACTCATTCTGATCACTGTGAGAAGGTGGCCTGATATGCAGTGCTCACTATTCTAGTGAACACTATGTATCAGTTCAGCAACCCTTATTGATGATTGGTTGTAAGTCAACCTTATAGACCAGCTATCCTAGTAGCGTGGATACGAGCAGTCTAAGGCTAAAGACTCGAGAGGGCGTGTTAAGCCAGCTGTTATACCACACATATACCCCTTGAACACCAAGTGAAAGGACACCACACAAGTGTTATGAAAATAAACAGTGTATTTATTAAAATCACAACAGCCCTGTACTCTTTATGAGGACAGGGTACTAAGCACAAAACAAAACTCTTACGAAAATACTTAAGTTAGCACAGTATATACAAATGACCGAGGGGCACGGAAAACCATATACTCTGGAAGTGGAATGCGAAATTACTAGCAGGTAAGTACAATACTAATAGGCTTTGGAATCGCTAGGTCTTGACTATAGAATCTTCAGATTACTTCTAGGAGGCCTAGGGGACTCGGGTGCAGAGTGTGCACTCTCACGCGGGATGCGGGACAAAGTCTATGGTAGCTAGATTTCACAGAGTTAGTGTTCTCGGGCGAACCCGACCTGGTAGGAGGAAAACGAAAGTGGATTCTGACCCTTGGATAGTGAGGCTATGCTGGGGCACCGAAATGCCGAAGTTACCTAGCCCAGGGGCTGCAGCTGCATATGTCTCAAAAGACGTCGGGAATCCTCGTAGACGGACCAGGAGCCTGGAAGAAAGATGCTGGCAGGCGACCAGTGAAGAGAGTTCGAAGTGATCCAAGCCTGGATCTTGAAGAGTGATGACACCTGAAAGCAGAGGGGACCAAGTTCGAGACTACTAGCCAGTAGTCAGGTGGCACCGGATGGTAGTCACCTCGGCTAGGTGAGTGGGTGACGCTGTGCTCTGCAGATCTCACGGACCAGGAGGCGTTGTCGGCGACCAGGATGGAGGAGCGAGCTGTCCCACGATGGATGAAGCTGTCGGCGTCGCTGGACCCAGGATTGGGCAACAAAGCCTTGGCAAATTCAAGCCCACGCGGTGGACCTAAAATGGCGTCTGGAGTGGACCAGGAGGGTCCGGGGTGCTTCTCTCTTGGAAGGAAGCAAGGGCCAGTCTGGAGCAACCAGACCAGCAGCAGTGATGTCGTCGGGCGTCGTGAAGAAGGCCACAAGCCAGCCGGCTAGTAGCCACACAACGCGGTGAGCAGGCAAAAGCATAAGGGCCCCACGCAGATCGTGGAGATGCTGGAGGGCTGATCTTCGGTGCTGGAGCTGCTCAGGGTTGGGGCTTCTCGGACCCCAAAGCACTCACCAGTGGAGCACACGGTGGGCTTGTTGCAAAGAAGTCATGCAGTCTTGGCGATCGTCGGTCCCTCGAGGTCTCGTCGCACTCACGGTTCTCAGCTTGGCTGTAGAGGTGAGTAGAGGTCAGAGGTGCCAGGGAAGCCGGGTCTCGTCGAGCTGGGCAGTCGGATTCCGGAGGAAGGACTTGCAGCAGACCGCAGTGTTCTTAGGATGGTGCCTGCGGATGCAGGGTGACTACTCCTTAGCCACAAGGGAGAATCTTGAAGAAGAAATCTTGATGTCCTTTCGCAGAAAGTCGTGTCTTGATTCCAAAGATGATCTAATTTTAACAGGGGCCCCGCTCCTATCTTTATACTAAAAAAAGGGGCTGACCCGGTGACTAGGTCCTGCCTATGGGTGGGACTAGGAGGGGGGTGGTTACACCCCTCTCCCATGCCGGACTTCCCCCAGGCCAGGGGCTGGTGTGCCCCTGGAACTGGTTCTGACCGGCCTATGCGTAGTGAGCACCGGGGTGCCACTCAGCAGTCACCTTCCTGTAAAGCCCTGCCTACCCAGGATACACAAAACCCTGTCTGGGACGGTGCTAGCACCGCCCTCGACAGGAAACCCTTTGTCCAGGCTCCCCTCGCTGGAAGGACTCCCAGCTGCAGGGGGTCAGACTCGTGTCTGTGGTGGCAGCATCCATTTTGTGGAGCTGAGGCTTCGTTTAACTTTAACCGGGGTTCACAGTGACATACATGTCGTGTCCCTCTAGAAGGGTGGAATGCTAACCCCGTCGCCAGAATTGGCGAGGGGTTAGTATTCCAATTCGTATGACACCTTACTCGACATGTTTTGATAAAGCAATACCAAAGATAGCATTTAACCGCGAGGATTATAATGCACTTAAGAGTATATGGTATGCAATATCATGGAACAGCTATTAGGACTTGGTTCCGCAAGCTGCAGACAGGCTCAGCTCATGCCAGAGCACCATCTCACACGATTCCAAGCACTCTGCCTTCAGGATTGTTAAGGCCTGCCATAGGAGTGACTGATAGGAATCTGTGTGTCCATTTTAGGGTTAGATATAGGTATACTATATCTACAGCAAAGGGTGATTACACGACTTTGCCCCAGCTGTCATGCAGCCAGTTGTGTCAACTTTAGGAGGCCAGCCAGGGGTGGCATAATACATGCTTCAGCCCCTGGTAGGCCCTGGGTACACCTATGCCCTGAGTTACAGGGTCTGATAAGGTGGCCCAGTACCAATTGGTAAATGCACCTAGGGTACATGTTGTAATTTAGAGAGAGAACAGCCAGGCTGTGGGTCTGATTGGCAGGCCCACAGCCAGAGAAAGTCGTAAACCAGTGAAACAAAAGCAAAAAATCTGGGTGATCATAGGATTGCAGACCCTACTCTCCTACATGACCCCCCCCAAACTTTGGGACAATAAGCTAACCTTGACCAGGTGAGTCTTCTTGTTCTAAGTGGAAATATCTGGAGAGCCCATCGGCATTGCCATGATCAGTACCAGGTCTATGTTCCACCGTAAAGTCCATCCCCTGTAGGGAAATGGACCACCTAAGCAGTTTGGGGTGTTCACCCTTCATCTGATTTAGCCACAAGAGGGGCTTATGGTCGGTCTGAATCTTGAAGTGAGTGCCAAACAAGTATGGCCTCAGCTTCTTCAGGGCCCAAACCACAGCAAAGGCCTCCCTCTCAATAGCTGACCAATTCTTCTCTCTGGGGGTCAGCCTTCTGCTTATAAAAGCAATGGACTGGTCTTGACCATCAAAATTCAGTTGAGATAGAACAGCTCCCACACCCAACTCAGAAGCATCTGTTTGGACAATGAATGGTTTGGAGTAGTCTGGACTCTTAAGGATAGGTGCTGTGCACATGGCCTGCTTTAGGTCATCGAATGCTTTTTGACAGCCTGCTGTCCACTGAACCTTTTTTGGCATTTTCTTACTTGTCAGTTCATTTAATGGAGTCACAATTGATCCATAGTTCCTGACAAACTTTCTGTAGTAACCAGTCAGGCCCAAGAAAGCTCGAACCTGAGTCTGGGTGGTTGGAGGAGCCCAGTCCCTGATTGACTGTATTTTGCTCTCCAGTGGCTGAACCTGGCCTCCACCTACAAGGTGGCCCAGGTATACAACCTGTGTCTGCCCTATCTGACACTTGGTGGCCTTGATAGTGAGGCCTGCTGCTTGCAGAGCCTCTAACACTTTCCTCAGGTGGACCAGGTGATCCTCCCAGGTGGAGCTAAAGACAGCAATATCATCTAGATATGCTGCACAGAAGTCATCCAGCCCAGTGAGAACATGATTCACCAACCTTTGGAAGGTGGCAGGTGCATTTTTCAGACCAAAGGGCATTACCACAAATTGATAATGCCCACCAGGGGTTGAAAATGCTTTCTTGGGCTTGGCATCCTCAGCTAACCTGATTTGCCAATACCCAGCTGTCAGGTCAAATGTGCTTAAGTAGTTGGCAGAAGCCAATCTATCTATAAGCTCATCTGCCCTTGGTATTGGGTGGGCATCAGTCTTAGTGACTGCATTGAGACCCCTGTAGTCTACGCAGAACCTCATCTCTCTCTTACCATCCTGGGTGTGAGGTTTTGGCACTAGAACTACTGGACTAGCCCAAGGGCTATCTGAAGGTTCAATGACTCCCAACTCCAACATTTTCTGCACTTCAGTTTTTATGCAGTCTCTAACATGATCAGGCTGCCTGTAGATTTTACTCTTGACTGGCAGGCTGTCACCAGTGTCAACCTCATGGGTACACCAATTGGTCTGACTGGGTGTCAGAGAGAACATATGTCTGAAAGACTGAAGAACCTGTTTACAGTCTTTCTGTTGATGCTCAGAGAGGCTGCCACAAAAGACAACACCATCTACTGACCCATCATCAGGATTCTGAGTGAGCAGGTCTGGGAGAGGGTCACTCTCTTCCTCCTGTCCCTCATCTATGGCCATGAGCAAGCTCATGTCCTTCCTGTCGACATATGCTTTGAGCCTGTTGACATAGAGCACCCTGTGTGGGCTCCTGGGAGTTCCAAGGTCCACCAGGTAGGTGAACTCTCCCTTTTGCTCAAGAATTGTGTGGGGCCCAGACCATTTGTCTTTGAGTGCTGCTGGGGCCACTGGCTCCAACACCCACACCTTCTGTCCAGGCTGATAAACAGTCAGGACAGCCTTTTGGTCATGCCAAGCTTTTTGAAGTTCTTGACTGGCCTTAAGGTTTTCAGATGCCATCTCCATATACTCAGCCATCCTGGAGCGGAGACCAAGTACATAGTCCACTATGTTGGTTGCAGGCTTTTTGAGAGGTCTCTCCCATCCTTCCTTCACCAAACACAGGGGGCCTCTCACAGGATGCCCATACAAAAGTTCAAAAGGGCAGTAGCCAACCCCCTTTTGTGGGACCTCTCTGTAAGCAAACAGAAGGCAGGGAATCAGGACATCCCATCTACGCCTGAGCTTTTCAGGTAGTCCATGAATCATCCCTTTTAGGGTCCTGTTGAACCTTTCAACAAGCCCATTGCATTGTGGATGATAGGGTGTAGTGAACTTGTAGTTGACACCACATTCCTTCCACATAGCAGTTAAGTAGCTTGACATGAAGTTTGCACCTCTGTCAGAGACAACCTCCTTAGGGAAGCCCACTCTGGAGAACACTCCAACTAGGGCCCTTGCCACTACAGGTGCTGTAGTGGTCCTAAGTGGAATAGCTTCAGGATACCTGGTGGCATGATCCACTACCACCAGTATAAACTTGTGCCCTGATGCTGTCTGGGGTTCCATTGGACCAACAATGTCAATCCCCACTCTTTCAAAGGGCACCCCCACCACAGGCATTGGTATAAGGGGGGCCTTTGTTGTGCCACCTGACTTACCACTGGCTTGGCAAGTGACACAGGAGCGACAAAACTCCTTGGTATCCTCATTCACGTGAGGCCAGTGAAAGTGTGAGACAAGCCTGTCCCAAGTCTTTGTCTGGCCTAAGTGACCTGCTAAGGGAATCTCATGGGCCAAGGTAAGGAGGAAACCTCTCTGAGACAAGGGTACAACCAGCCTCCTGGTCATGCCAGGCTTGGGGTCTCTTGCCTCAGTGTACAGGAGTCCATCTTCCCAGTATACCTTGTGGGTACCTGTGGCGTTCCCAGCAGCCTCAGCAGCAGCCTGCTGTCTGAGGGGTTCAAGGGAAGGGCAGTCTAACTTGTCCTTCCCCAGGTCTTCCCTTGAGGGTCCCCCTGAGCCCAGGAATTCAACTTGATCAAGTTCAAACTCTTTAGGCTCAGTTTCCCTCAATTCCTGTAGGCCAGCCTCCTCTGAGACTTGATCCACAACCTGGGGCAAGGGGGAAGGCACAGCCTTAACCCTACTGCTCTTCTTCTTGGAATGTGTCTGGTCCATTGTTCCAGGATCCAGCACCTGTTCAGTGGGGCATTTCCTGACCTGTGACCTGGTCACAGCAAACACATGTGCTGGCAAGCCTAACATTTCCATGTGAGTCCTCTGCTCCACTTCTGACCATTGTGATGACTCCAAATCATTGCCCAACAAACAATCCACTGGGAGGTCTGAGCTAACTACAACCTTCTTTTGGCCAGTTACCCCTCCCCAGGAGAAAGCTACAATTGCCATACTGTGACTGGTAGTGACATTGCTTGCATTGGTCACCAGGAAATCTGTACCTGGCATGATCTGTCCAGGGTCCACAAAGTTAGGTGTCACCATTGTGACACTGGCACAAGTGTCCCTATAGGCCTGAGCCATTTTTCCATTAATGAAAGGTGTCTGTCTGTATTTGCCCAAAGTATTGGGACTTATATCAGGGGACATATCCACATCCCCTGTACAGACAAGGACAGCCTGAGTGAGTGTGCCAACTAAGTTGTCATACCCCTCAGAAACCAAGGTTAACCCAACTAAACCCTTGGGAGGTGCACTACCACTGCTGACTGTACTAGGGGGCACAGGTGCCTTAGGGGCTGCAGTGGCAGGAGTCTGCCCTCCTCCTTTCTTGGTGCACTCACTAAACCAGTGAGTTTTACTTTTGCAGTATTGGCACCACCTTTTAGATTGGCCTTCTTGATTTTTCTTCTTCTGGGGAGCCTGACCCCCACCCTCTTTGGGTTGTTGGGGACCTGTCGAAGACTTCTGGTCATTTTGTTCCCCCTTAGAATCTTTACCCTTCTGGTCTGCTTTCTTCTGACCACCTTGATTCTGGCCCTGGTTCTGCTTAACTCTTGTTCTGACCCATCTGTCTGCCTTCTTTCCCAATTCTTGGGGAGAGGTCAGATCTGAGTCAACAAGATGCTGATGCAACAACTGGTTCTGACAATTGTTTAAAATTTGTTCTCTCATGATCAAATTATACAATCCTGTGTAATCAGTAACCTTACTGCCCAGCAACCAGCCCTCGAAAGCCTTAGTGGCACAATCTACAAAGTCAGACCAATCTTGAGACTGAGTTTTCTGGGTATCCCTGAACAGCAACCTGTATTGCTCAGTGGTTAGGCCAAACCCATCAATCAGTGTATTTTTCAAGACTTGGTAATTGTTAGCATCCTCTGCCCTTGTGGTGAGGAGCTTATCTCTACCTTTACCTTCAAAGGAGAGCCACAAGATAGCTGCCCACTGACTTTGGGGAACACCCTGCACAGTGCAGGCCCTCTCCAAAGCAGTTGTCCATTTGTGGATGTCATCCCCTTGCTTAAAGGGGGGCACTATCTTATTCAGGTGCTTTGTATCAAAACTCCTTTCCCTATTGCTAGGTATAATGCTGCCACCAGTGGGGTTTGACCCACTCAATTCTTGCTCTCTAGCAAAGGCAAGTCTTTCTTTGGCCAAGGCAAGTTCTTCCCTTGCAATCCTCAGATTGACTTCCCTTTCCTTGGCTTCATAAACTCTCCTCTGAGGGGAGGTCATCCTCCTCAGAGCAGAGGCCTGAGAGCCATTGGTTTGATGGATCTGTTAGAGCCTCTTGATAGAGATCTAACTCGTCCACTCCCAATGTTAAGCTGGCCTGAGAGGGGTCCCAGGGGTCTCCTAGTACCATTCTCATGCCTGCTTAAGTTGTCCCTAGTTAGCTGACTAACTATTTCTGGACCTTTGTCTGCCTCATCCCCAGATGTCTCCTGATCATCCTCCTCCTCACCTGAGAGATGGATGAGATCTGGGTCACCCCTGGTTCCTTCTAGGGCTGGCATGTCCCCTTCTGGATGAGGAGAGCTAAAACGTTTCTCAGCTTTCCTGGCATCATAAGTCTCTAAGAGACCTATCAGAAATGGGATTGTGGGGTTAGACCCCTGTTTTAGCTTCCTGGAGGTACACACTTGTCTCATCTCCTGGAAGCTAAGGGCTGCATATCTAGAAGAGGCCTGTGGAGGGTCCTTAACCATCAGAGGGGTCTCAGTAGACTCTCCGAGGTTAGACATGCTTCTAGTGTGGTGTAAGTGATGCACCTACCTACACTATGTGTTTGCCTACTGATCCCTTGCTAAGAGTTGCAGCCAAGGTGTGCTAAGCCTTGAGGAGCTGCAACAGCTGGTTCAGTAGAACTCAGAGTATTCTAAGCTAAGTTATATGTACCTAAAAGTACTTATGTGATCTTTCAACAAGATATTCTTAGGATACGTGTGGTAAAACAACAGCAAGCTCAAATCCCAACCGCTGCTCACCAATGTGAGAAGGTGGCCTGATATGCAGTGCTCACTATTCTAGTGAACACTATGTATCAGTCCAGCAACCCTTATTGATGATTGGTTGTAAGTCAACCTTATAGACCAGCTATCCTAGTAGCGTGGATACGAGCAGTCTAAGGCTAAAGACTCGAGAGGGCGTGTTAAGCCAGCTGTTATACCACACATATACCCCTTGAACACCAAGTGAAAGGACACCACACAAGTGTTATGAAAATAAACAGTGTATTTATTAAAATCACAACAGCCCTGTACTCTTTATGAGGACAGGGTACTAAGCACAAAACAAAACTCTTACGAAAATACTTAAGTTAGCACAGTATATACAAATGCCCGAGGGGCACGGAAAACCATATACTCTGGAAGTGGAATGCGAAATTACTAGCAGGTAAGTACAATACTAATAGGCTTTGGAATCGCTAGGTCTTGACTATAGAATCTTCAGATTACTTCTAGGAGGCCTAGGGGACTCGGGTGCAGAGTGTGCACTCTCACGCGGGATGCGGGACAAAGTCTATGGTAGCTAGATTTCACAGAGTTAGTGTTCTCGGGCGAACCCGACCTGGTAGGAGGAAAACGAAAGTGGATTCTGACCCTTGGATAGTGAGGCTATGCTGGGGCACCGAAATGCCGAAGTTACCTAGCCCAGGGGCTGCAGCTGCATATGTCTCAAAAGACGTTGGGAATCCTCGTAGACGGACCAGGAGCCTGGAAGAAAGATGCTGGCAGGCGACCAGTGAAGAGAGTTCGAAGTGATCCAAGCCTGGATCTTGAAGAGTGATGACACCTGAAAGCAGAGGGGACCAAGTTCGAGACTACTAGCCAGTAGTCAGGTGGCACCAGGAGGGCACCGGATGGTAGTCACCTCGGCTAGGTGAGTGGGTGAAGCTGTGCTCTGTAGATCTCACGGACCAGGAGGCGTTGTCGGCGACCAGGATGGAGGAGCGAGCTGTCCCACGATGGATGAAGCTGTCAGCGTCGCTAAACCCAGGATTGGGCAACAAAGCCTTGGCAAATTCAAGCCCACGCGGTGGACCTAAAATGGCGTCTGGAGTGGACCAGGAGGGTCCGGGGTGCTTCTCTCTTGGAAGGAAGCAAGGGCCAGTCTGGAGCAACCAGACCAGCAGCAGTGATGTCGTCGGGCGTCGTGAAGAAGGCCACAAGCCAGCCGGCTAGTAGCCACACAACGCGGTGAGCAGGCAAAAGCAGAAGGGCCCCACGCAGATCGTGGAGATGCTGGAGGGCTGATCTTCGGTGCTGGAGCTGCTCAGGGTTGGGGCTTCTCGGACCCCAAAGCACTCACCAGTGGAGCACACGGTGGGCTTGTTGCAAAGAAGTCGTGCAGTCTTGGCGATCGTCGGTCCCTCGAGGTCTCGTCGCACTCACGGTTCTCAGCTTGGCTGTAGAGGTGAGTAGAGGTCAGAGGTGCCAGGGAAGCTGGGTCTCGTCGAGCTGGGCAGTCGGATTCCGGAGGAAGGACTTGCAGCAGACCGCAGTGTTCTTAGGATGGTGCCTGCGGATGCAGGGTGACTACTCCTTAGCCACAAGGGAGAATCTTGAAGAAGAAATCTTGATGTCCTTTCGCAGAAAGTCATGTCTTGATTCCAAAGATGATCTAATTTTAACAGGGGCCCCGCTCCTATCTTTATACTAAAAAAAGGGGCTGACCCGGTGACTAGGTCCTGCCTATGGGTGGGACTAGGAGGGGGGTGGTTACACCCCTCTCCCATGCCGGACTTCCCCCAGGCCAGGGGCTGGTGTGCCCCTGGAACTGGTTCTGACCGGCCTATGCGTAGTGAGCACCGGGGTGCCACTCAGCAGTCACCTTCCTGTAAAGCCCTGCCTACCCAGGATACACAAAACCCTGTCTGGGACGGTGCTAGCACCGCCCTCGACAGGAAACCCTTTGTCCAGGCTCCCCTCGCTGGAAGGACTCCCAGCTGCAGGGGGTCAGACTCGTGTCTGTGGTGGCAGCATCCATTTTGTGGAACTGAGGCTTCGTTTAACTTTAACCGGGGTTCACAGTTA
Source organism: Lissotriton vulgaris (assembly GCF_964263255.1). Lineage (NCBI taxonomy): Eukaryota > Metazoa > Chordata > Amphibia > Caudata > Salamandridae > Lissotriton > Lissotriton vulgaris. The sequence goes on along the minus strand of NC_141685.1, from coordinate 279,694,249 downwards.
CATACATGTCGTGTCCCTCTAGAAGGGTGGAATGCTAACCCCGTCGCCAGAATTGGCGAGGGGTTAGTATTCCAATTCGTATGACACCTTACTCGACATGTTTTGATAAAGCAATACCAAAGATAGCATTTAACCGCGAGGATTATAATGCACTTAAGAGTATATGGTATGCGATATCATGGAACAGCTATTAGGACTTGGTTCCGCAAGCTGCAGACAGGCTTAGCTCATGCCAGAGCACCATCTCACACGATTCCAAGCACTCTGCCTTCAGGATTGTTAAGGCCTGCCATAGGAGTGACTGATAGGAATCTGTGTGTCCATTTTAGGGTTAGATATAGGTATACTATATCTACAGCAAAGGGTGATTACACGACTTTGCCCCAGCTGTCATGCAGCCAGTTGTGTCAAATTTAGGAGGCCAGCCAGGGGTGGCTTCAGCCCCTGGTAGGCCCTGGGTACACCTATGCCCTGAGTTACAGGGTCTGATAAGGTGGCCCAGTACCATTTGGTAAATGCACCTAGGGTACATGTTGTAATTTAGAGAGAGAACAGCCAGGCTGTGGGTCTGATTGGCAGGCCCACAGCCAGAGAAAGTCGTAAACCAGGGAAACAAAAGCAAAAAATCTGGGTGATTATAGGATTGCAGACCCTACTCTCCTACAATCACCCCTCTGTGGAGGGCCCAAGCGTGGTTTCCAGTTCTTCTGGAGATGAGTTGCTCGACGCCGTTCCTCCTTCCACACAAGTGGAACCTTCTTTTAGATCCTCTGCACAATCCTCACCCTCTGGTCTTGTTGGGTCATCTTCTGTTGGTGGCATGGAGGATTTCGGGGGACGCTGGCAAGTCCCAGGCTTATCGGGAGACTCTACCCGATTTATCAAGGAGGCTTTGGCTCCCAACACACGTAAGCGTTATGCGTCCAGTTGGAAACGCTGGTGTGCTTGGTGCGCACAACGGTCAGTGGATCCCATTTCGGCGGATCTTGCTCTGATTAGTAATTTTCTAGCTTCTTTGGCCTCTTCGGGGCCTGGCTTATAGAACTGTGCACACTTTCCTTTCTGCCATTTCGGCGGGCCACATCCCTATTGATGGTAAACCTGCGGGAGAACATCTCTTGATTTCAAAATTGCTTAAGGGCATTAGGATGGTAAAACCTCCTTGTCCCAAGTACGTGGCCTTATGGGATGTGTCTGTGGTTTTGAGATTCCTGTCGTCTTGGCCCTCCAATTCTTTCTTTTTTTTATATTTTTAAAAACCTTTATTTTTGAATGCACAGTACACAGCGTCTGCCTACAACCCAATCGGGCCGGCCGCTTTGACAATCGACAGGATAACAGACCATATTGCGCTGCGGAAAAGCCATAAGTCACATCTTTACGGTGCATTGGCATCAAACATCATAGGGAGGATCACGTAGGTTTCATTTTATAATTTTGATGAAATTTGAAACAAACAACACAAACACTCACATGGTAAGAACAGTGTCTGGGGCATGGGAGAGGGGGAAGGGGAAAATCAATCTCTAAGAATAAAGGCAACTTTCTAAGGGGCGGGGGTACGGTGAAGAGGAACATTAAGAAAGCATAGTGGCCAGTCTATAGGAACGTCAATTACGGGGGCGAGGGAATATCAGCAGTGAAATCAAGTGGGGGGGTACAGATGTCTCCACGGTATTCATTCCATTGTGACCAAATCCTACCCCACTTCCTGGGACGGCCCCGAGCCTCATATACCGTCTTTTCCCGAAACATGCACCAGTCCATGTTTTCTTTCCAAGCACTTATTCCAGGTGGTCTGTGGGGGCCCCAGAGTTGCGCTATGTCCCTCTTGGCAACCATGTTGCCCAGAGTGATCCAAAAGGTCTGAGCGGCCGTACAATCCGTAGGCTCCCACACATTAAGCAGGCAGCGCCTCGCCTCAGGGAGGAGAGAGACCCCGGTGACTCGCCCCATTACATCATGCACTCTGGACCAGAAAGTGGAGATCACCGGACATTCCCATATAATGTGGAGAAAGGTGCCATCCATACCACAGCCACGCTTACACAACCCATCAGTCGAAAACCCCATCCGAACCAGACGCGTACCAGTCATGTAGACTCGGTGGAGGATCTTCAGTTACACAAAACGAAGGCGGGCCGGAATAGCCACCTCCCGGGGGGAGGAAATCGCCATCTGCCAATCCTCGTCATCCAGTTCAAGGCCATCTGCTGTCCAAGAGGTCCTAAGTCGCACCAGAAGGTCAGCCCTGGTATTAATAAGCTTTTTATAAATTAGAGAAATCGTACTGTCCGGCACATGGCCGTCCAGAATCCGATCCTCAAGCGGGGATGATTGGGGGATTTCCGTCCCAGGGGGGAAAACGGAAAGCAGGGCATGACGCACCTGAAGATAACGAAGATATTCCCTGTCATCCAGTTGATACTCCACCTTCAGGGCCTCGAAAGACTTAATTGTGCCTCTGGCCCAAAGATCCTCCACCTTGCTAATACCGATCATTTCCCATCTGTCAAACCCTTTCGTCCGCCACAGGCCACCCAAACGCTCTGAGTCATATAACGGAGTCATGCGCGTCAATCTATCACTCCAACCTGGGGCCACAGTCGCATATTTCCATGCACGCACGGCACATTTCGTAGGTCCAGTCAGAAGTCGGAATGGCGCTTTCGAATATAAGGCCCTATTAAAGTTGCCGCCCGGCAATAGAAATTTATCCATAGCGAAGGCGGGAGTGGGCCCTGGGGAATACGTCACATGGTTAATCGCACTAAGCTGTGAGGCCCAATAGTAACGCCTGATGTCCGGTAGGGCTATGCCACCATCATACCATGGGAGCGTGAGTTTAGATAAGGAGATGCGAGCTCGTCCGTCCCAAAGTAACTGCCTCTGAAGACCTTCAACCTCGCGAAAGTAACGGGAGGGAACAGGATCAAAAAAATTTTGCAAGGCATACAAAAATCTAGGAAGGGACATCATTTTAAAAAGTGCCGCGCGTCCCAATGGGGACAGAGGCAGGCCACGCCACCTCTGCACATCCTGTTTAAGGCGACGAAGAGGAGCATAGAGATTTCGGTCATACCGCACAGAAGAATCCATAGAAATGAAAATTCCCAAATACTTAAACCCAGTCTCTGCCACTTTGATCGGGAATCTACGAGGCAGCGGAGGCAGCTCCCCCGCTATAACATACACACACGATTTGGTCCAGTTAATAACGAGTCCCGAGTTCTTCCCAAAAGAGGTAAGAACATCAAAGAGCACGTTGAGGGATTTCTGAGGCGAGGTAAAATAGAGAAGAATATTGTCTGCGTATAGAGAGACGCGATCCTCAAGGTCCGGTGCCCACCGGATCCCCTTAATCGAGGGCTCCCATCGAAGCCATGGTTCCAATGCCAAAGCAAAGAGAAGTGGAGAGAGCGGGCATCCCTGTCGAGTGCCACGCCCCAGTGTGAACGATCCAAAAACTCTGCCGTTAACTACGACTTGGGCCAACGGCTGTTCATACAGAAGCCGCACCCACGCAATAAAGTTAGGGCCAAAACCAAACTTCGAAAGGGCCGCCCACAAATATGGCCGCTCAATGGTGTCAAAAGCCATCGTGGCATCCAGGGAGGCCAAGACAGCGGGTTCAGTAAGGGTCCCAGCTCTCGCGAGAACGCTGTGGAGTTTACGGAGATTGAGCGCCGTATTCCGATGAGGAATGAAACCGGACTGATCCGGATGGATCAAGTCACAGATAACTGTCAGCAAGCGATTAGCAAGGACCTTAGCCAGAATCTTAGGTTCGGCGTTAAGCAACGAGATAGGGCGATAAGAAGTGCACCGATCACGAGGATTGCCGTCCTTGTAAATGACTACTATAGTAGCCAAACGCTGGTCGGAAGGGAGGAGGCCTGCCTCAAATGCATCAACAAACATAGTGCGCAGATGGGTCGCCATTTTGTCCGGTTGCAGTTTGTATAGCTCGATAGGTAAACCATTGGGCCCCATAGCCTTACCTGATCGCAAGGACCGAATGGCAATGGCAATCTCGTCCACCGTAATAGGCACATCTAGAGCGGAGCTATCCTCCTCCGACACGCAGGGCAGCGCGATGTCGCGCAAAAGCAAGTGGGAGTCGGCCTCATCTCGATCACTCACAGACCGGTATACTGTTTGGAAAAGGTCCACAAAACATTCGACAATCTCACCCGGATCAGTCACGCACACTCCAGTTTCACGGGTTATTACGGGCACCACACGATTCAGTCGCTCAGATTTAACCAACCACGCCAACAGCTTACTAGCCTTATCACCCACATCATAGAGCCGGCCCAGCTGATTCATACGCATCACTTTAGCAGCGTCAGTCACCAGGGCCCTATAGTCTGCCTGTTTCAGCGCTAAGGAGTGCAAAATTACAGGGGTATCGTCACCACCTAGGTCACTTTCAAGCGAAGTAATTTCTGCCTCAAGAGCTAACACATTTCCTCTCCTGGCCTTCTTATCAGCAGCAATAAAGGACAGCGCTGAACCCCGTATGACGGTCTTGAAAGTCTCCCACAAGGTAGTAGGGGAAGAGACGGATCCCTCATTCTCGTCAAAATAACAATCAATGGCCTTGACCAGGTCTTAACGAAGCTGAGGATTCCTAAAGTGCCAGGGATGAAGAGGGGGGACCCTACCCCCAGAGAAGCCTCCCACCGAAACCTCAAGTAACAGGGGGGAATGGTCGGAAATACCCCTAGGAAGATGTCGGACCCCACACACCAAGGAGGTATTAGCAGTTAACATCAGGAAGTAATCAATCCTCGAAAGGTTGCCGTGTGCACCAGAGTGGAAAGTATACTGAGTTTGCGTAGGGTGCAACATCCGCCAGACATCCACTAACCCAAAAGTCTCAATCAGCTCAGTCAGCCACAGCTGGGATGACGGCAAAACCCTGGGGGGTAGCCGGTCTCATTCACCCGAAACCACCGAATTAAAGTCCCCACCCATTATAAGGACACCATCTGGAAGCCCTAAGAGAGTCCTACCAAGATCAGCATAAGTAGTAGCCTGGAGTCCCGGAGGAACATAAACAGCAACAATTATAATCAGCGTCCCCTCCCACCTCCCCGAAACAGCAGCATATCGGCCCGATCGTCAAGGGAGACTTCGTCTATCTCAAGGGGCAAGGAGGATTTGACCATTATACCAACCCCCCGGGAGCCGGATGTGAAACCAGCATGGGCCACCAGTCGGTAGCCTCGTCGATCTAGGGCTTTACAAGCGTTCCCTATCAAGTGGGTCTCCTGCAGCAGAACTATATCAGGGGAATGGCGTCTAATAAATTGAAGCACAATACCACGCTTAATCCTGTCTCCCAGACCATTAACGTTCCAAGACAGCACTTTCAGATCACCCCCCCCAATCCCCGCAGAACCCCCAAACCACCCTCTCCAGGAGCCCCAGAACTAAGGATGCAAGCAAATAAAAAAGTACCACGTGAGAAAACATACACAAAACATGAAGAACAACCAGAACCCCCCCCCACCCCCAGCCAAGAACCCGTTACAACACCCCCCACCCTTCACCCCTGCTGACTTAGAAGCCACCGCAAACTGCAGTGTGCCTGTCGCCCTTTCATCAAAATCTACACTAAGAACCCCTGAGGAGGAAGGGAGAGACGGTCCCACCCCGCCCCACCCCCGGGCTTAATAATGAGAACACATAAACAATACTCTGTAAATAACTGCGACCCAGAATCGGACCTCAGGAACCAAAATGTCACTCCTGTGCCGTTGCACCTCCGTCCGCGCCTCGGGGGCCTCCACTCCCGGTGTCCTCCTTGGGCAATGAGTCCAACCAGTCGCCAACACTGTCCGGTCGATCAAAAAAGAAAGTACGTTCTCTATACTCGATGCGAAGGAGAGCTGGGAACATCATCGCGTACTTAAGTCCCAAGTCCCGCAATCGGCGTTTCACTCCCTGGAATCCCGATCGTTGCCGCCGCACTTGAGGAGTGAAGTCAGGGTAGATAGAAATGGAGCTGTTCTCAAATTTCAGCGGGCCATGTCTGCAAGAGGCCTGAAGAATGGCGTCCCTATCCCGAAAGTGGAATAGCCTAGCAATAATAGGCCTCGGGGGAGCCCCCGGTTTGGTCTGTCCACCCGGGAAGCGGTACGCACGCTCGACCGCAAAGAACTTACTTAGGCCTGCAGGAGCAAGTTGGGTCACAATTAATTCTTCGACCAATAGATCGATAGAAGCAGCACCCCTGTCCTCCGGTACCCCAACCAGGCGAATATTGTTCCGTCGGGCCCTGTTATCATACTCCTCCATGCGTTTGGCCGGTAGATCATGTGATGACCGCAGATTACCGATCTCCGATTGTGCGTCCGCCATGTCGGTAACAAGACTGGTGGCTTTAAGGTCCAAGGCTTTGACCCTTTCATTGGTCTTAGCCAAGTCAGCTCTAATAAGGGTAATATCAACCGCCACCATGTCGATCTTGGATACGATGGCTTCATACTGTTGTCCCATGTCCGTCTTGATCCCAGCAATGGCGGCCATGAGATCTTGGAGGGACACCTCCGATGTCGCCACCAGGTCCGTCCTCGGGTCCTCAAGACTACGGCCAGCAGCATTGGGGGAGCCTTTTGGTTGTGTGTAGCGGTCCATAACGTTAGGCTGGACTGATCCCCCACGGGTAGGCACTTTTGTTCTGCGTTTCTCCGTCTCGGGTTTAGTCACCATATTGGAATCAGCACCCCGAAGGGTCTTCCTGGATCTGGTGAAAATGGCAGCGATCCGCTGGTCTCCAAAGCAGCACTTCTACTAAGAATCGCAGCCTGCCGGCCCAGGGCTGTGGTCAGAGAGCACAGTTGGCTAGACTACCAGAGCCAGGAATGAGGAGTGCTTCCCAGGTAATCAGCTCAGAGGTAGAAGGAAAACCGAAAGTGAAAGTGACAACGTCACCGGTTGAGCAGATGTTAGGCGACCGTTGTTGTTGAATTACGTCTCGGCCATCCAGAGCAGCAGAGACCCCGGTCTCGTCCGGGGCTAGGCCAGAAAACGTAGGACGACGTAGAAACGGTTCCCAAAGTCCGGTCTCAGCCCTGAAAAGTGCAGCAGTATCAACAAGAGTAGAGCTTCAAAGCCCATCAAAATAATCAGGATATCGAAAGGATAGATCGATGAGGGCGGCGCGGGTCTCGGGAGCTCTCTGCTCACGCGACCATCTTGGATGCCCGCGTAGCTCCTCCCTCCTCCAATTCTTTCTTGACCCGTAAACAGCTTTTGGCTAAGCTGACTATGCTTCTGTGTTTGATATCCTGCAAACGGGTTTCTGATGTGCGGGCCTTGGATCTTGCCGGACTCACTTTTTCACCGCAGGGTGTCACTTTTGTTATTTCTAAACGGACGAAATGCAATACTTCATCCATTTCTTATCCCTCGTTTCCTCACAATCCTCACTTGTGTGTGGTCCAGTGTATCAAGGATTACGAGGTAAGTACTGCATCTTTAAGACACGACTTTCAGGGACAACTTCTTATTGCTTTGCAGGAGCCTTTCAAGCCTGTTACTCCTGCTACTTTGGCACGTTGGCTTCGCTGGCTCATGCAGGAGGCGGGCATTGATGTTACCATGTTTGGTGCTAACTCCGCTAGGGGAGCGATGGCTTCAAAGGCTTTTTCAATGGGTGCTAGCCTCCATGACATCATGAAGGCTGCGGATTGGTCATCTGAATCAGTGTTCAAGATCTTTTATTTTAAACCTATTGTTGATGTTGCATGCTTTGAACAAGCATAATCGGAGCCTCCGTCCTGCCATAGAATTTAAAATTTGCTAACATTCGTGCCAAGAATTTTCAATTCTATTAAGGGCAGGAGGCGAGGATTATCCTACCCTTGCTGTTCTAGTTATCTGACATTGTGCTGTTGATATGATCTGCCTTGCCTATGGCTTCATTGTGAAATGTTTTATGCAATTGTCCCGCCCTCTCTTGAATTGTCTGTATTCAGTTTGGGTGTAGGTATTACGACTTTGTTTACTGTTTCAGGTTCCGACCTCAAATGACCTGTGGATTCGCCGTCTGCTGCAGTGGCTTGTCCCGCTGGTCCTTGGATTTACCTGTTTGATTGCCTTGTGGATGTCCTGCGGCCGGATGTTCTTCATGGATCCTTGGTTTTTCCTTCTACGTTTTTGACTTTATGACTTACCTGTTTACAAAGAAAGAGGAAGTTATGACCTCTGTGACCTTATTTATAGTGTCTAAGTACTCATGGGTATTGTAGTTTCTTCTTTACTGTGTACTGATTGGCTGCTGTGTTTCCCAGTAAAGAAATAGAGAAAGCATAATCCTCACCTCCTGTCCTTAATAGAATTGAAAATTCTTGGCACGAATGTTAGAAAATTTTAAATTGTGCTGCATAACTAAATACTTATGAGGTCCCAGAGACCTATTGGCTATGCCAATGCTAGTTTTTTTGTTTTTTTATTGAGGGGACCGTGCAATCTTGCATTTATTTATACAAGTGTGAAAAAGTTTAAAAAATAATGTGCGAGGGGCGTGGCCAAGATGGCGGGCTGAGAGGTCGCACTTGCCGAGAGCTCCCGGACCCCTGAAACCCTGCGCCGCTCGTAACCGCTGATTCCCCCCCGGATCACGCGGTGACTGAGCCTGGAGACCCCGGTGGAGGTGTGGGGCGATTGCTGAGCCTTGTTTGCCCCGTCGGGGGTGAGATCCTGTCCGGAATAGCCTGGGACAGAGCCCGCTGAGCGGCCTGTGTGTGAGCCGGGAGCCGCGAGACCTCCGGGCTTGGGATCCTGACGGTGTGCTCTGCCGCCTGTGAGAGGCCCGCTGAAGTGCCTGTGCTGTCGGAGTGGGAGTCGACGGAGACTTCGCGAGCGGAGCGGAGCCGGCCGGTGGTGGATGACGAGTGCGGAGCTGAGCGGAGGAGATAGGCGGAGGCGGAGCCGGCATCGAGCTGCTACGCCGGTCCGAGGCTTGAGGGTGCTCGCCCCGGGAGGCCGCTCCGGCCCGACGCTGGTGGTGAAGGAGTGGTGTTGTGCTCCTGGAGCAGATCCTCCCCCAGGATTGCTGACTCCGGCGACCCTCGCCCCGTGAGTCTGCCCCCCGGCTGGATTTCTCGCCACTGGACCCGAGACGGGGACAGGCCTCACTCCTTGGGCGTTGGCCTATTGATCGTAACGGGCGGCCATTTTGTGAACTCCGGCCTGGCGGCTCGGCCCTCCTTGGGATCTTTGTGTGGCGTTGCTTCCTGACTGGTTTATAGCTGCGCCGGCACGGCTGATCTCTTTTCCGGGCAGAAGCCCCCGACACCCCCTGCACAGCCGAGATGTCGAACGCTAGAGGACAGAGAAGGGGTGATCGAACTTTGCAGGACATGTTGGGGCGCTGCGCCCTGCGTAGCGGAGGAACTCAGCCCACCACGACCTCCCCGGCCCCGGCCAGGGGAGCAGATGGCGGAGAACCCCCGGTGACACGATCATTCCTCGAGTCGCTCTTCAGTTCCCTGCGGGAGGACTTTCAAACGCTGAAGCATGAGGTGGCCGGGGATGTCCGTGAGGTACGGAGAGAGGTGGACTCCCTGGGGGAGCGGGTCAACACCGTGGAGGAGGCTGGTCACTCCAGAGACGAGGAGATCACCCATCTGCAGCAGGAGGTCCTGCGGCTGCGGGAACAACAGATTGAACTGCAGGCCCACGCCGAGGACCCCGAGAATCGATCCAGGCGGAATAACGTCAGGGTCCGTGGCGTACCATCCGGCGAGGAGGGTGAAGACGTGACTGCATACCTGGTGGCCCTCTTCCGTGCAATTCTGGGGGAGTCGGAAGACTTTCAGATCCGAATAGACCGGGCACACCGGGTGGGTCGCCCCCGCAGAGCCACGGCGCCCGCCCCGGACATCCTGGCCTTCCTCCCGGACTGCCCCCTGAAGGAGTGGATCCTCCGCGAGGCGCGTAGGCAGCAGCCTTTCCGATTCCGAGACCAACCTTTGGCCCTGTATCAGGATTTATCTACAGTCACGCTGCAAAAGAGAAAATCTTTCAAGATCGCTACGGACTTCCTTCGGGAGCAAGGGACGCAATACTCTTGGGGGCACCCTTTCCGCCTGATTTTTAGATGGAACGGTACTTTGCACCAGCTCCGGTCCCTCCAGGATGTTTGCGCGGTGTTGGGCCGCACAGCATCTGACACGGACACCCCAGCACCGCGTCGCAGACGAAGCACTCGAGACGGCTGGCAGCAAGCAGGAGAGAGGAGCTCTCCACCGCCGGAGCGACCGGGTTCGCCTACGATTCGGGCGGACATGGCGGCCGCCATCCAGGAGGCCTCCAGAGTGGCGGCGACTGGCGAAGTGGCCCTGACGGCCTGAACTTACTCCGGGGGGAGTCTGCTTTAGCTTTTTCTTCTTGCAGGTGCGGGGGTTCAGGGGGTGAGCGGGGAGGAATGGCGAGTGCTGGAGGTGGTGGCTGGACGTCCACTAGACTGATTTTCCACGGCCTTGTCTGATAAGGACCGGACTGGGACAATGTCTTCTTTGCAAAGTTTGAGAAGTGGGGAGTGGGAACGGGACCGGCGGGGGGATGTTTTGAATTTGGGGACTAGTGGGGGGGTTTGTAGTTGGGAGTGGTATGGATTCGGATGTGTGGGGTTCCGAGGGGAGGGGGGGGGTCTTCTAGTTGTGGGGTGTTGGGGTTCGGGGACTGTACTGTGCCATAGGGATATTCGTGGTTGCTGTGTGCTGAGGCCTCGTGAGGTGACTTCCATGTTTGCCTGCTGGGCTTTGCTTCTCTGTGTGTGCTTCAATGATTCCCCTCCTTGATGGCTCTTAAAGTGGTCACTCTAAATGTGAAAGGGCTGAATAATCCGGTTAAAAGGCGGGCGGTATTGTCTCTGTTGGAGAACTCCCAGGCTGATGTCTGCCTGCTGCAGGAGACCCATTTGCTGGCTAAAGACTGCTCTAGAATGCGTACCCCCAAGTTCCCCACGCAGCTTTTCTCCTCTAGCGCCTCTAAAACGACAGGGGGGGGCGCTCCTGTTCTCCAGGGGGTTCAGGGGGGAGGTCTTACACAAAGTGGCGGAGCAGAAAGGGAGGCTTCTGGCATATAAGATCAGGGTGGGGGGCTTAGTACTGACTGTTGGCACTATCTACGGCCCCAATGACCACCAGGATCAATTCTTGCACAGGGCACTAGAAGACGTAGCGTCCACCTCTGACAGGCACATAGTACTGGGGGGTGATTTGAATCTAGTTTTCGATGCGGCACTGGACAGGTCTGTGCAGCGGCGCCACCAGTTGGGTGAGCTTTCGGGCTCAGTTCGCACTCGACTTGAGGAGCTAGACTTGCATGACATGTGGCGCCACCTTCACCCCACCACCCGCGCATACTCCTACTTCTCCCATGCTCACAAGTCCTATGCGCGACTGGACCATCTACTTGTGTCGGGTCCAATGCTCGTTTTGGCTTCGAACGCAGATATGGGGGTCCTTTCTCTTTCCGACCACGCGCCGGTGGAGGGTGCTTTCAATCTGCCCCCGGTGGTTCGGCCGAGAGGGGTCTGGCGGCTTCGAGACACGCTATTGCACAGGCGGTCGACAGTGGACCAGATCCGCGCAGCCATTGTGGACTTTCAGCGTGTGAACGATAATGATGATACCTCTCGCGCGACGCAGTGGGCAGCCCTGAAGACTGTGCTCCGGGGCGAATTTATAGCTATCTCCTCGGCTGAGAATAAGGATCGACAGCTCAAGAGGGATGAGCTTACCCGGCAGGTGCGGGAGCTGGAGCAGGTTCATCATAGGACGGGGCCCCTAGAGTCTGGAGACAGCTGAAAGCTGCCAGGAAACTCTTGGCTGCCCTGGACATGGACCGGGCGGAGTACGCGATGCTTCGCCTGAAGCACAAGTATTACACGGGGGGAGATCGATGCGGGCGGCTCTTGGCCAACAAACTCAGGGTGCAGCACCAACAGCACCGAGTGAAGGAGCTGACTGACTCGACCGGAGGTTCTGTCACGGCGGATGAGCAAATAGCGGACGTCTTCCGCGGCTTTTACGCAGACCTCTACACTGGTGAGGCCCCCTCCGCCCAGGCTGAGGCGGACTATCTAGAGTCGGTGCCGCTCCCGTCGTTAACGCCGGATCAGGCTCAGTATCTGGAACGTGAAATCCGTATCGAGGAGGTGGTCACGGCGATATCCCGGCTCAAACCGGGCAAGGCCCCGGGACCGGATGGCTTTATCCCTCTGTTTTATAAGACCTTCTGTCAGGAGCTGGCGCCTCTGCTGACCCGCCTTTTCAACACCTTTGCGGAGCCGGGTGCCATTCCCTCCGAATTCCTTCAGGCCACGGTCTCCGTGATCCCGAAACCGGGCAAGGACAGGACTGCCTGTGGGTCCTATCGTCCTATCTCGTTGCTGAACACGGATTTGAAAGTGTTCACCAGCATATTAGCAGCATGCCTGGCGCTTCATCTCCCGGGCATGGTTGACTCGGATCAAGCGGGCTTTGTGCCTGGCAGGCAAACAGTAGACAACACAAAGAGGGTGACTCACATTCTTGAGAAGGCCTCCAGGATCCCCGGGGAGAGGATGCTCCTATCCATAGACGCGGAGAAAGCTTTCGACAGGGTACATTGGCCCTACCTAGAGAAGGTCTTGGGCAAGTTCGGGATAGGTGAAAAGTTCCGTCATCTGATCTTCAACTGCTACCGGTTCCCATCCGCAGTGGTCCGAGTGAACGGAGGCAGCTCCCGGCCCTTTCCCATTGAACGGGGTACGCGACAGGGGTGCCCACTGTCCCCTTTGCTCTTTGCCCTTTACATGGAGCCGTTTGCTCAAAGGGTTCGGCAGAACCCCGACATTGTCGGAGTCAAGATGGGTGAATTCCATCATGCGATTAGCCTGTACGCAGATGATGTCATTCTGACGCTAGATGACCCGCGGAGGTCGCTACCGGCTTGCATTGCGGAATTGGACCTATTCGCCGAGGTGGCGGGCTTCAAGGTGAACCTCGGGAAGTCAGCCGCCCTTGACATTTCGCTTGCTAGCGCCACCAGAGCGGAACTACAGAGACTTTACCCTCTGAGCTGGTCCAAGGACCGGATTCCATATTTAGGGATCCTGTTGGCGCCCTCCCTCCCGGCGATGGTCACGGCCAATTATGCGGCTTTGAGCACGAAAATCAGAGAGGAACTAGGTCGGTGGCATAAGGGCACGTTGTCGCTGCTAGGTAGGGTGGCCGCAGTGAAGATGACCCTCCTGCCTCAGGTGCTCTACCTCTTTAGGGCGTTGCCGCTCCAGCCCCCCACGGGGTGGCTCGCGGAGACCCAATCGGCCATTGCACGGTTTGTGTGGCAGGGCCGCAGACCGCGGATTAAGAGGAGCATCGCTACGCTGGCGCCCGAATCTGGGGGGCTAGGGATACCGGACTTACGGAAATATTTCCAGGCCGCCCAGCTCCGCTATCTGGTGGAATGGAGCCGGTGGGAGTCTGATAAGCACTGGCTGTTCCAGGATCAAGCGGTGGCGGGTAGGACGTTACAGGAGGTCCCATTCTTGAAGCGGGCTCATCGACCTCCTAACCTTTACGCGTCTTTGGTGACGCGGGTCCCGCTTCGGGCGTGGGACTCGGTGGCTGTTAGGCATGAGCTTACTACTTTCCCCTCTCCCTTTACGCCGTTCATTGGCAATCCGGACTTCGGTCCCGGAATGGAGCACGGTGCTTACGAGCGCTGGCGGGCGGCCCGCTGCTGCACCTTGTATCATCTGTACGGCCAGAGGGAGTTGTCCCCTTCCAGGACTTGCGGCGGGACTACGGCCTCCCAGAGGCGGAGCGTATGAGATATATGCAAGCGCGCCACTGGGCATTACAACCCCAGGTGCGCGATAAGGCAAACCGGGAGATCACGGTGTATGAGCGTTGGTTAATCACTCGCACGTCGGACGCTAAACTGATCTCAGATTTGTATAAAATGCTGCAGCCCCCCCCCTTTCATATTCACAACCCCGGTCGGGAGCGATGGGAGCGGGAGCTCGGGCGAGTGTTGAGCCACAAGGAATGGGACCACATCTCCTTCCGCTCACGCCACTCGGCCTATCACACGGGCCTCACGGAGACCTTCACAAAAATCTCGACCTACTGGTACCGCACCCCGGAGAAACTGCACGAGATGGATAGGGCAATACCAGGGACATGCTGGCGCAACTGTGGCAATACTGGTACGCTTACACACATACTGTGGGAATGCCCCCTTCTGGCTTCTTATTGGGAGGAGGTCCTGGGTGAGGTGGACAAATGTTTTGGGATAGAGCTGCCGAGGTTCCCTGCTTATGTTTTACTGGGACTGCCGAATGGGTTGATGTATCCCCTTAGGTCCAGGAGGGGTAGACAGATTGCGATTGCTCTGGGGTCAGCGGTGCAAAACATTCTCATATATTGGCGTTCTACCACACTTCCCTCTGTTGTTGGCTGGCTGCATAGATTATGGCATGTCCTTGGTATGGAGAAGATGTCCTTAGTGGCCCTGGGAGACACTGATGCTTTTGAGGAACTGTGGGCGCTCTTTCATAGCCTGTTGTGTTCTGAGTTTCGGGAGATCACCTGTCCCAGATATCTTAGGTTATTACGGCTGACGCCGCCACCGGACCCACCTGTCTGATTGGACGGGGTTGGCATTGTATAGCGGGGATTACTGGAGGGTCGATATGAGGGGAGAGCAGATGGTTATGGCACAGTACAGGGGGTGGGTTGGGGTACGGTAGTTGGGGGGGTTCTGGATGGTTAGGTAGGTTTTTGGAGCGGGGATGTTTCCCCACCCTTCCCCTTCCCCCCCCTCTTATTTTTTTCTTTGCCCCCCCCCCTATTTTTCTCTTCCTCTCCCTTCCCCCCGTCCCTCCTTCCCTCCCCCTTCCCTCCCCCCCCCCTCGTTATTTGTTTGTGACCACAGGCGCGAAAGCTGTGTTCCCGAGTCGAATGAAGCCTATTGAAAAGATGTAACTGCTTTGCTGTATCTACTGTATCATACGCATCGACTGTGCGGCTCCTGTGGTTTATCTTTTTCTTGCCCTGTTGTTTCCTATCCCACCCTGCTTCAATAAAATACTTTAAACATAAAAAATAATGTGCAAAAAGACCAGGATAACTAGAGTGTATTCGACTTCATACAAAGCGTATTGCAAAATACAATCCAGGCCTGGGTGGCACTCGGTTCCTGTTGTGTACACTGTTGCTATGTAATTCGGCACCGACCGCTCATTCTCTATTCATTTTAGAGTGTATGATCTGTGCCGTGCTGTTTAAGTCAGTTAGATGTTGGATATTGATGGCACAGGACTTCCTCCGGTGATGCTGTAACTTTATGGTCATGACCATGAAGAACAACCAATTGACTTAAACCAGTAGGAAGTATAGCTCTGTCTCCTCTCCAATTGATACCATTGGAGGATTTGCATAGGATGGAAGGTGCACCAGAACAAAGTCAGTAAACTCCCAGAGTATCAAAAGTATCTTTATTGAAATTGAAGTTTAAAAAATTGTACATCAGCCAACTCGTTTTGTTCCACAGCTGGAACTTCCTCAGTGCTAGACTATTTAAATTCCAATTCGTTCAGCCTGTGCACCTGAGTCAAATAGACTCCAAGGTCAGGCGAAATAAAAAATACTAAAATGAAAAACAATAATATGTTCTTGTAGGTTCTATGTGATCCAGTAACCGTCCAAATTCATATTTTTGTGAAAGAGGCAAAAATAGTAGTGGCCTGGATCTTCAAATAATAATTAACTCAAAGATTCTAAGGTATATTGCAACCATCCAACCTTGTGGAATCATGGTGGTGGCACAGATAGGGACCCAAGTCCTCCTCATCAAATGTAACACAATAACAACATATAATGTTTCAATTCCTGGTAGCCAGTGTAGCGGCCAGTGACCAGGTCAAAGTAAATGTCAGCAACAGGGATTCCTCATCCGGAATTTCAAAAAACAGTTGTGAAACAGTGCTGATTTCTTATCTAGACTTCCGGTACCACTTAAAGAGCACATTCACAATCCCTGGGACGATTTTCAGATTGCGTTAGTAGATGATGAGGGTCCTCTTCTTATTAAAAAGGAAGTTTGGTCTTCTGAATACTTAAAAGACTATTGTAGGAAGGTGGATACCTGACTATGGTTATCCCAGATTTTTTGCCTAGTGTTTAGCTGGTTTTCGACTTAGTTGGCCTGGGATCCTGCTAATCAGGGCCCAAGGCTGTCTGCTCTCTCTGTAAAATGGACTCCATTTACTTTAGGTACATCTCCAATTGGATATTGGGTCACCTTTTGAGCCCCTGTATAGTGTACTATAGGTACCCAGGACATAGGTGCATCCAAGGCCTACCAGGGGCTGCAGCATGTATTATGCCACCCCTGGCTGGCCATCCAAATTGACACAACTGGCTGATCACTCTGCTGGGGCAAGGATGTACAATCACCCCTTGCTTAGATATAGTATTCCTATATCTAAACTTATATCTAGACACATATATCCCTACTAGCAGCCCGTCCTGACGTTGTCCGGGTATGAATTGCTGCCGGCCAGTAGTATATTGTTTTGTAGGATTTCGTTTTGATAGCATTTCTTATCTGTGACAGGCCTGTGAAACGCTCCGATTCACAGTGCACTGCTGATGCACTTAAGAGTGCGCGTTAAGTAGTGTGTAAACTCGAGTTTTCCTACTTTATTTTTCCTTGCAATATTATATAGCGCGAACTCGACAACATGGCATGAGCACAATTTACATTACAGAAGAGCACATTCATTTGTGCTAGGCCCGGGGAGACAAAGCAATTTGCCTGGAATCACAGGATGTTGAGCTGATGCAGAGATTCATACGTAGCTCCCCAGCTCTAAAGTTCGCAATTCTAGAGCTTGTGGCGGGAGGTGTGTCTAAAAGTGTATGTCGGTGCTGGCCATCAATGAGAGAGACCTGTGCATTTTTAAAATCGGTGGTGAAAAAATATGAGTATGTTGCTGTAGATGTGGGCTGCCGTGCCACCAATGTACTTACAGAGGGAGAGTAAACACCCATAATTCCGCAACTTTCTTTCCGCATACCATCACTCCGCATACTTTCATTACGAAAGTACCATGACTCCGCAATGCCATTATAACGCATGGCATTACATTTTATATGCTTTTACCACGCATACATTTACAACGAAATTCGTTGTAAATGCATGAATGGTAAAAGCATGTTTTTTTTAATGTTTGGATAAGGTAAGTATGGGTATAGGGGTATATGTTTTGGGGTACTGAGGTATATGTTTTGGGGTGTTTGGGCATTTTAAGGGTTCAGATATAGTTTTGGGTTATGGGGTACAGGGGTAGTTTTAGGGATAGGTATGGGTTTTGGGGTACAGGGGTAGTTTTAGGGTTCAGGGCTAGGTTTGGGTTTTGGGGTAATGTAATGTAATGTAAAAAGTACTTTTAACGAACACCTAACGGTTTCTTGGCGCTCGAGCACAGGGGGTTAGACAGTCCGCAGGGCGACAGGCGCTAGTAGTAAGCTTTACAAAATAAGTGAGTTTTAAGAAGGGACCTGAAACGAGTGTAGGGAGAAGCAAGTCGTAAGTCTAGGGGGAGTGAATTCCAAAGGGAAGGGGCAAGGAAGGAGAATCTCAAACCTCCGTGTTTCTTGCGTTTGAAGACCGGGACTTTAAGCAGGGCAAGGTGGGAAGAACGAAGGTTGCGGGGAGGGACATAAGGGTGCAATAATGAAGAGATAAAAGACGGACCCGTTCCGGCAAGAGACTTAAAGATAGTACAACCTAATTTGAAATTACAACGCTCGGACACGGGAAGCCAGTGAAGGGATTTTAACAAAGGACGAACGTGTTGGTGCTTAGGTTGGTGGTAAATAAGACGTGCAGCCTGATTCTGAACAAGCTGCAGCCTTTTCATTAAGTAAGGCGGGATGCCAACGTAGAGAGAATTGGCGTAGTCTATCCTCGAGATGACTAAGGCGAACAGGACTAAAGTAAGGGCCTCAATGGTCAAAAAGCGGGCAATCTTTCGGATTTTCCACAGCTGGAAAAAACTAGAGGAGACTACAGCATTGATCTGGGGCTTCATTGTGAGATCGTTACTGATGATAACCCCCAGACTTTTTGCTGAGTCGACTGGACTGGGGGCAAGACCCAACCTCGCAGGCCAAAAGGTGGATTTCCATGGATTGGCAGCACCCCGACAAGGACCAGCTCTGTCTTGTCGGGGTTGAGCTATAGGGGTATTTTTAGTGTTCAGGGGTAGGTTTGGGTGTTGGGGTACAGGGGTATTTTAAGGGTTCAGAGCTAGGTTTGGGTTTTGGGGCACATGGGTATTTTTAGGGTTCAGGGGTAGGTTTGGGTTTTGGGGTACAGGGTTATTTTTATGGTTCAGCGCTAGGTTTGGGTTTTGAGGTACAGGGGTATTTTTAGGATTCAGGGGTAGGTTTGTGTTTTGGGGTACAGGGGTATTTTAAGGGTTCAGGGGTAGGTTTTGGTTTTGGGGTACAGGGGTACAGGGGTATTTTAGGGTTCAGGGGTAGGTTTGGGTTTTGGGGTACAGGATTATTTTTAGGAATCAGAGCTAGGTTTGGGTTTTGGGGTACAGGGGTATTTTTAGGTTTCAGGGTAGGTTTGGGTTTTGAGGTACAGGGGTATTTATAGGGTTCAGGGCCAGGTTTGGGTTTTGGGGAACAGGGGTATTTTTAGGGTTTAGGGATAGGTTTGGGTTTTGGGGTACAGGGTATATTTATAGGGTTAAGATGGGTTAGTGTTTAAGGGTGTTGGGGTATTTTAAGGAGTAAGGGTGGGGTATGAATATGGGGTACAGGGGTATTTAAAGGGAGCAGGGTGGACACCCCGAGCTGGAATGTACAGAACCTGGGAAGTAAAAACAATGAAATATTGGGCACAACGCTCGCTTTTGTTTTCCGTAATCCTGCGCCCCGCACACGCCCACGGCCCCACCACACGCCCACAGCACACAATACGAGACATGGCATGAAGGGCGAAAGTACCACACGCCCCCAGCGTTTGTCACGCCCCCAGCACACTCCCACAGCACATCGCAGACACGCCCACAAGGGACTACTTTGCTGGCATGGTTCTTTTACCTTTTAAATGTATATGGTGGACGTCTGCATAGCCTATGTCCTTCTGCTGCAACTGCCCTTTCCAACGCTGTATTGGGTGTTGTGATTGGTGCTGTGGTTCCTGAGATTACCTGCCTCAAAGGATTGGGCTCTCTCTTTATTATATTAGTACTAGCAGCCCGTCCCGACCTTGTCCGGGAGCAACAGGCTTCCCCGCCCCCCGCCCGCCCCGACATTGTTCAGCAGCCCGGGCCCCCGCCCGGCCCGTCCCCCGACTGCCTCGAGCACCGCCTGCCTCGACCCCCGGCTGCCCCGACATTGGTCCCCTTACCTCAGCCGCCGCTCCTCCCGCCTGTCCGCTGCTCGCACCGCCGCTGGCCTGTCCGCTGCTCCTCACGTCACCGCTCCTCCCCCGCGCCATGTCCGCCGCTCCCTTACCTCAGCCGCCGCTCCTCCAGCCTGTCCGCTGCTCGCATTGCTGCTGGCCTGTCCGCTGCTCCTCACATCACCGCTCCTCCCCCGCGCCATGTCCGACGCTCCTCGTCGCGCTCCTGGACGCCCCTCCTCCACGCGCTCCTGACGTGAGCACGCACGTCGCGGCCGGCGCTACTTCGGAGGGACTACTTTTTTTTTTAACTGTGAATTTTTTTAAATAATGTTTTTTTTTAAATTTATATAGCCTATAACCATCTACACACCCTGACGATTCCAACGGTGTATCGGGTGTGTGGATTGGCGCTGTGGTTGCCGAGTTTACCCACCTAAAAGGCTGAAAGTTCTTCCTTTATTATAGCAGTATAGATAGATAAGTCACTCCTATGGCAGGCCTTAACAATCCTGGAGGCAGAGTGCTTGGTTTTATGTGAGATGGTGCTCTAGCATGAGCTGTACAAAAGGGGGTGGTGATGGACGGAGCATCTGAATCAATCAAACACTCACACCCATTCAAAAGATCTGGGTTTAATCCATCACCGTTCTTTAGCCCACTCTGCCACCCCAGTTCAGACATGGCTATATGCAAATCAGTCTGACCCTGTGCCTCATGGGAACAGTCCAGCCCGAACTGCCAAGCCATGTCTTCCCTGGACCGGAAACAAGCTTCCGATGACCGGTTTCTGGCATTCCAGCCGTCTTCAGCCCAGCTTGCTTGAATCCAGTGGCAAAGTGAGCAAGGGACTCGCGTCTGAGCATACCCTGCCACACTTATGGCGGCCAAAAGCGGTACAAAAGGGGGTGGTGATGGACGGAGCATCTGAATCAATCAAACACTCACACCCAGTCAAAAGATCTGGGTTTAATCGATCACCGTTCTTTAGCCCACTCTGCCACTCCAGTTCAGACATGGCTATATGCAAATCAGTCTGACCCTGTGCCTCATGGGAACAGTCCAGCCTGAACTGCCAGGCCATGTTCTCCCTGGACCGGAAACAAGCTTCCGAGGACCGGTTTCTGGCATTCCAGCCGTCTTCAGCCCGGCTTGCTTGAATACAATGGCAAAGTGATCAAGGGACTCACGTCTGAGCATACCCTGCCACACTTATGGCGGCCAAAAGCGGTACAAAAGGGGGTGGTGATGGACGGAGCATGAGCTGAGCCTGTGTGCAGCACATCCTTATAGCTGTTCT
The DNA here is from genome assembly GCF_964263255.1 of Lissotriton vulgaris. Lineage (NCBI taxonomy): Eukaryota > Metazoa > Chordata > Amphibia > Caudata > Salamandridae > Lissotriton > Lissotriton vulgaris. Next base: position 279,673,515 of record NC_141685.1, on the reverse strand, counting down.
AGGATATTGCCATACCATATACTCTTAAGTGCATTATGAACCTCGCGGTTAAAGGCTAACTCTGGTTTGGCTTTATCAAAACATGTCGAGTAAGGTGTCATACGTTTTTGAATTCTACCCCCTCGCCAGTTCTGGCGACGGGGGTAGCATTCCACCCATCTAGAGGGAGAAGACATGTTGTTCCTACTATTCCCGGTTAAAGTTAACCAGAGCCTCAGCATCACCAATTGGATGCTGCTGCCACAGACACAAGTCTGACCTCCTGCTGCTGGGAGTCCTTCCAGCGAGGGAGGTTTGGACAATAGGTTTCCTGCCTTGGGAGGTGCTAGCACCACCCCAGACAGGCTTTTGTGTATTGGGGCAGGGAAGGCTGAAAGAAATGAGACACTGCCTGGGGCACACAAGGTGTCCCATGCATAGTCCAGTTCAAACCGGTGCTGGGGCACTCCAGCCCTAGCTCTGGCGCGAAACTGGACAAAGGGAAAGGGGTGTAACCACCCCCTTCCCTGGTCCCACCCATAGGAGGGACCTAGCAGGTAATCCAGCCCCTAGATTTGGTATATAGGCAGGAGCTGAGTCCCAAGACTTTAGATTTATCCTGACTGAAACTCTGAAACGAAACTCTGGACCTTCGACGATCTACTTTGCAAGAAGACGACTGAAGAATCTCCCTTGTGGTCTAGGAGTGACCACCCTGCACAAGCAGGCACCTTCCAGCGATCAACGGCTTGCTTTGTCGACGCTTCCGCCAAAGCCCGAGCACAGAGCCTGACAAGAACTGGACTTCCAGACTTCCAAGAGCCTGATCCACAGTCCCAGCGGAGCTGAGAACCGTGAAGGCGACGACAGATGTGGGACCGGCCATCTTGAAAAGTCTGCGACTTGCTAATTGTGCAGCATCCGAGGCACCCTCGAAGCTGTGCATTGGGGATTGAGAAGCCCCAGCCCCGAGCATCATCTGCACCGAAGATCAGCCCTGCACACTCCACGAGTTCTGCGTGGGGCCCTTCTGCATTTTCCTGCTCGATGCGTCTGCCCGTTCACTTGCCCGTTGGCTAGTGGCCATCTTGGCAATTAACCTTTGAATTTATACCACTGGTCTGGTTGTTCCAGACTGAGTTCCTTCCTGGTTCCTTCCTGGTCACTGGCTAGTGACCCAGGCTCTGTCCCCTCTGCTTTCAGGTCCTCTTCATCCTCGATCCACCCTTGGATCCAACCGGACACTTCTCTCCTGGTCGCCTGCAGCATCTTTCTTCAAGGCTCCATAGGATTCAGCGACGAAACCCGACACACTTTGACACCTATGCACCCGCTTCCTGTGGGTGAGGTAACGCAAGTACTCCGGTGCTCCTGTGGGTATTGACTATCCAACTGTCTAGGTTTCAAGTAACTTTCATCGAGTCCAGTCAGAAGTGCCCTAAAAGAACTGGTTTACATCTTTTACGTTCCCATTCATTCTCTATGGTAACTCGCGTGTGTGTTTAGACACTCCACATGCATCCCGTGGGCCTCCTGCTTCCTAACTCTTGGTAGTTCAGCGTAGCCCCAGCTCTTCCCTAGGCCCTAGGCCTATTCACTTTCCGTGTGGTGGTCCTTATATCACTATTTTAGTATATGGTTTAGCGTGCCCCTAGGGCCCTACTGTATTTGGTGCAACTTATTGTATTTTAATTAAATATCTTGTATTGTGCTTGCGCCTCTGACCTCATAAAGAGTTCAGAGGGATTGTCTAGAAATAAATAACATATATACTTTATATATATCCTGTGTGGTGTCCTTTCATTTGGTATTAAAGGGGTTACATATGGTAAAACAGCTGGCTTCACATGTCCTCTTGAGTTTAGCCTAAGACTGCTTTGTCCATGCCTTCACTAGGATAGCTGGTCTATAAGGTTGACTTTACAACCATCACCATAAGGGTTGTTTGGACTGGTGCAAGGTGCTCACTAGAATAGTGAACATCATATACCAGGCCAACTTCTCACATTGGTGTGCAGCGGAGGGGATTTGAGCTTGCTGTTGTTTTACCAATTGTAATCTTTGCAATATCATTTGAAAGATCACACAGGTACCTATAGGTACATATAAAACAAGATTAGAATACTTAAGTTCTACTGAACTTAGTGGTTGTAGAGCAAAGGGCCTAGCACACCCTGACTACAACTCCTAGAGAAGTTAAGTAGGAAAACACTTAGTGTAAGTAGGTGCATACACCAACACGTCACTAGAGCAATGTCTGGCACAGGAGAGTCCAGTGGACTTCCACCTGTGGAGAGTGACCCTCCCAGGGCACCATCCAAATTTGCTATCCTCAGTTTCAAGGAACTGAGACACTTGTGTACAACAAGAAAGCTGAAACAAGGGTCTAACCCTACACTTTAGCTGTCTGAAGCTCTAAAAGCCTCTGGCACAGACCCTACAGGGAATGCAGATGAGGTCCTGCCATCTTCAGATGATGCCACTGACCCCCCTATCATAGACGATGATGAGAATGGGGTTGAGGAAGAGTCTGAGGAAGAGGTAGGCAGCCAGGTACCAGTCAGAATACTTAGCCAGGCTAACCTAAGCCACTTTGGGACTGAGAATGGAACAGCCCCATTAAGGCCTTCAAGTGGGCTTAATCAGAGGTATAGGAGAGAAAGATCTCACTCAGGTGAATCTCTTCGCTCTAATGATTCTAGGGGTTCTCAGTGGGGAATGACTTCTCCTCAGGGGAGATAACACCAGGCTAGGATGAGGGAAGTCAATCTCTGAATTGGGAGAGAGCAACTTGCCCTAGCGAAGGAAAAGCTTGCTTTTGAGAGAGAAAGGAAGTTAGGCGGGCTAGAGCCCACGGGTGGCAGCAATATCCCTAAGGATAAAGACAGGTCCTATGAAATAGAAACCTGAGTAAGATTGTGCCCCCCTTCATAATTGGGGATGACATCCACAAATGGATAACTGCTTTGGAGAGGGCCTGCAAAGTACAGCAGGTACCCCAAAGTCAGGGGGCAGCAATCTTGTGGCTCTCCTTTTCAGAAAAAGGTAGAGATAAGCTCCTCACAGTTAGTGATGAGGATGCTAACAACTACACTGCCCTGAAGAGTGCTCTGATTGATGGGTTTGGCTTAACCACTGAACAGTACAGGTTGATGTTCAGAGATAACCAGAAGACACAGACTCAGAACTGGACTGATTTTGTAGATTGTGCTACTAGATTGTGCTACTAAGGCTCCGGAGGGATGGTTATTGGGCAGCAAAGTACATGACTATACAGGATTGTATAATTTGATTATGAGGGAGCAGATCCTTAGTAATTGTCAAAACCAGCTTCTACACCAGCACATGGTGGACTCAGATCTGACCTCTCCACAAGAATTGGGTAAGAGAGTAGACAAATCGGTCAGAACCAGGATTAGGCCTAGAAATCAGGGTAGTGACCAGAAGAAAGATTCGACCAAGCCTCAAGAGAAAGGTGGGGATAAATCTAAAGACAAGACTTCCACGGGCCCCAAAACTCCAATGATGGGGGTGGGTCCCAAAACTCTTCCTCTAACCAGAAGAACCCTTATTGCCATGACTGTAAAAAGCCTGGCCACTGGACGACTGACAGCAGTTGCCCAAAGGCCAACAATAAGGAGAACATACCCCCAAGTAATACTCCCAGACCTCCTGTTACTATTAGTAGTAATCCCCCATGTGGTGGGAGTGCCCCCAAGAATTTGTCTGGGTTTACTTTGGGAGCTCAGGTGGACTCTGGCCTAACCAGGTCCCCTAACTTAGCTACTCTTGTCTGTGAAAATGGCATGGGGTTTGCCAACTTCACTGCTTGTCCCAACACTTTAGGCAAGTACAGGCAGGAGCCCCACATCAATGGCCAGAAAGTCGAAGCCTACAGAGATACAGGGGCTAGCATCACTATGGTGACTGACAGTCTAGTTCCCTCAGGACAACTTTTACCTGGGTTCACCTATCAGGTGATCAACATTGATGGAGTGCAGAAAGAAAGGACATTGCCGCACTTTCCTGGAGGAAACCTTGCCCCTGGATTTGCTGACCTAGCACCTAGCACTCGCCGCACCCGCTTCGCGGGTGCTGCTTCGCGGGTGCCGCTTCATAAGCAGTATCAGCGGGAGTTGCTGGGGTGTAGAGCTCGCTGCTCTGGACGCTGCGGGGGCGCTTCACCACCATCAAGGCAGCCTTGTGAGCGGCGCTGCAGATACTCACTTTCCCAGGAGTCCCTGCCCGACATCCACCACCTGGCTCGCGCTGCCTGGCTGCCCCGCCCCCAGGACGCCACCTGGACTTAAATTTCCCGCCTAAGCCCTTATCATCGGGACATTGCCGCACTTTCCTGGAGGAAACCTTGCCCCTGGATTTGCTGACCTAGCACCTACCTCTCGCCGCACCCGCTTCGCGGGTGCCGCTTCGTGGGTGCCGCTTCGTGGGTGCCGCTTCGTGCTGCTTCGTGAGCAGTATCAGTGGGAGTTGCTGGGGTGTAGAGCACTCGCTGCTCGGGACGCTGCGGGGGCGCTTCACCACCATCAAGGCAGCCTTGTGAGCGGCGCTGCAGGGACTCACTTTCCCAGGAGTCCCTGCCCTACATCCACCACCTGGCTCGCGCTGCCTGGCTGCCCTGCCCCCAGGACCAATGTTCCCTCTAATTATTTTCCTCTGTGTGCGGCAGAGGAAGGTCTCTGTGCGCTGCAGCCAAGGCTATGTGCGCCTAGAACCTGACCGTGCGTGTAAACCAGGGCTTTAAGGGGGATGAAAATACTCGGGGATCTTTCAAAGGGGCGTAACCGATGCAATTAAGGGTGTGGCTTAAAAGCAATTAACATAAAAATATGTGCATAGCTTAATGTGCCACCCTACTGATATTTTGCTGCTTCTCTCATTGCATCCAGATATATAATACAAGTAACATTACACCTCAAGATGCCAAGCCTATTGGCTTTGTCAATGGTTGTTACATGCATCAAGTTGTACATAATATTGAAAATGCTTCCGCTCTTGTGGTTGGGGTTGTGGCTTAATACTCAAGCTGTTGATTTAGGAGATGGGTTTTTAGTCTCGGGTCAGCCTAACATCCTGTGATTCTGGGCAAATCAATTAACCTCCCCATGCATACAAAAAATATATAATAATAAATCATGTAAAGCGCTCCAAAACATTTGGATTGAGTTTGCACTATATAAAAACTTGCTGCATTTCTTTTCTAAATGCGGGGTAGAAACCATAACAGGTGGAGAAAGAATGAGAAAAATAGAGGGAAAGAGAAAGGGAGGGCAGAAAGGAAGAATGAAATATAGGAAATATGAAAAGAAGGAAGAAACTGCAACAAGGAGAGGTCAATAAAAGGATGGATACAAAGGTGAAAGGTTTGAGAGATGGAAGAATAAAGTTATATTTGCATGGGTGAGTGCATGTAAGAATGGATTGAAGGATGAATGTTTGGATAGATGGATGGAAACCTGGATGGAAGGGTGAAAGGATGGGTGGTTGATAAAAGGTGGGTGAAATGATGGATGGCTGGATGGATGGATGGATGGATGGATGGATGGATGGATGGATGGATGGATGGATGGATGGGTGGGTGGATGGATGGATGGATGGATGGATGGATGGATGGATGGATGGATGGATGCAACGGTAAAGGAAGGATGGGTGGATTAGATGAAAAGACAGACGAATGGGAGCATGAATAGACAGATGAAATGGATGCTGGATGAAAGGCTTAAAGGGTGGAGAGATTAATAGATAGGAGGAATGAAAGGACCTATTTTAGGGAGGACAGACCTTACTAGCTTCACTCTCCTGATGGCATTTGAGGTAATGGTCGAATTTGGGGGGAGAGGGGGTTTAGTTTGCTATTTGCCCACAATACGTCTTCGACAACAGCTAAAGGCTGTCTATAGGCAAGACCTGGAAAGGCCTGGCTAGGGATGTGGCCTAAGGGCTAAAGCTGCTGACTTTAGCACCGGGGAAACAGGTTCCAATCCCAACCTTGGATCACTATCCTGTGATTCTGGGAAAAATCACTTAATCTCCCGGTGCCTAAAAAATAATGTGTAATATCTGGTTCTCTTGGAAAGTGCTCTTATGCCCCTGGGCCATGCCTGTGCAAAAGAAAACAGCAAAAAATGAAAAAATAGCATAAACCCCTAGAGTCAAGTTAGAGCCAATCAGATTATATTAATTGAATACTCTCCCTCTACAATTGTGTACTATGGGACTCATTAGCCAATTAATGCCAACTCTACAAGACACTCTGAAAGAACAAACTCAATTAAGGGTTAAATAAAGACAGTTACCTGCTGCTATACTGCACGCTAGGGATGCTGTATTACACATGGATAAATGATCCTGATGATCTGGTAAAACTCAGGTATCACAGAAGCTACATTAGAGATTTTTAAGTAATGCCATAGAAGGTGACACGGTGAGTGAGAATGTTCTTCTCCAGCCCACTTTCTAAGTGAGTCAAATATGCCTGCAATTTTCAAAAAAAATTCAGGCTCAAAATGTACCCATGAGTCATTCAGTTTCAATGGCCCAAATTTAGAGACTACAAAGCCATGTCAATATTATTCTAAATGCCCCATCAAGCTATAAATCAATGTTTCCAAGAACACACCCTTGGTGTGCTATGAGAGGGAAGATCTGCTGTTGCTCTACCACCCTGTTGTTTAAAGGGGTTAGCCCCTTGTGACAATCCCCATGCAGAATCTGTAATAGTTTTTGCGATGCACACAGGAAAGCTGGTTACTGGCCACACAGTTGAAAATTAGCCCAGATGCTTAGAGTAGAGAGGGTGGAAGCCCATTTATCTTTATTTTGTAGAGTGACTGGGATGTTCACGAAAATGATGTGCATACTTTTCTTCAATATTGATCTTTGGACTGAGAGCCTCTATTACCGCAGCCTTAGCCTTAGAGTCGCCGACGCAGCTATCAGTGAAGTGGGTGCCATTCTGCTCCATCATACATACTGTAGCTTCCCACTCAGCTCCAGCAGTCCTTGCTCCCGATTTAGGACTATCTGCAAGAGTGCACAATAGTTACTCCCTCACCCCAACCCCCCTCCCCCAATGCTGCCCACAACAGCAAACCCGGACCCACTAGATGGATTCCAATATTTCCGTTAGGGTGCACAATCTGCCCCTGCTTCAACACTGGCCTACAAGCCACCTAGCAGAGTTTGTGTAACAACCTGCATTAGATGTGTTGCCATGGCTCAAAACTACTGATGGCTCGGATCTCAATAAGCCCCACTAATCAAGAACTTACCAAGTGCTACAGCTTTAGGTCCAAGCAACCATCCACAACCCATAATATGCTTATTCGTGTTGTGTCCAAGAGCAGAATTCACAACGACAAACTAGACCAGGCTGCCACAGGGGCAAACATTTTCTTACAGAGACTTTTGTACAATTCAATTTAAAAAAACTTCAGGTATGAAACAGTAGACAACTACACAATTATAATAAAATAAATGGGACCAACTACCCGTTACAGTTTACATTCAGAGCCTTTACGCTCAGACCACAATGTCTGGACCTCCAAGCACTTAATTGCTTCCCTTCTTCGATCTGTAAAGCACAGACATGTTTAATATTCTCCCTCCCTACCCTCCCCCCCCCCACCCTCGAAAGGGCAAACCTTACAAGACACATCGGGGAACATGCTTATTGTTAAAGTGGCATTGGGGAAGCCACATTTATTACGACAAACTAAACAATGTTGCCACAAAAGCAAACAGTTGTTTTCCTTCAAGTATATTTGTACAATTCTGTATACACACACACACACACACACAAACTAATATAAAGTATTGATGGTACATTCAAAAACTGCACAACTGAAAGAAAATAAATTGCCAATATAAAGTTTACACACTGGAATAATTGTGTGGACCTACAAGTACTTGATTGGTTCCATTCTTCAGATCTGTACCAACAGGTCTAAAAAATTCCCCCTAAAAGGGGCATAAACTTCTAACCAGCTAACCTTGCTACTAGAGAGAACATGCTTTTGAGTAAAGATTAGCCACTTTTTGGGGGTAAAACCTAGGAAAAGTTAATTTCTTCCAGGGCACTGGTAGTTAATAGGTAATCACTCAAACGGTGCAGGAAGCATGCTTTGCCACAATGGACCAAAAGTAAACGTGTTACTCAACCTGGAGGGGAGTGAAGACAAAAGAAAAAAAAGGTACTTTTACAGCCCTTCTCTTCCCTCCCGGAGCAGATTGAATATGCCTATACAACACAAGACTACTTCTTAAAGAGCAAAAGGAAAAAAAAGTCATCACAAACTGTCTCTGGAGACCCAGATAGAGTTCTTGGGCAGGTCACACCAGACGTTGCATAAATGGGCTTCAGGCAAGGCTGCAAGCGAGTTTGAGCTTCTGTTTGTAAGAAAGTAAAGTCGGGCACATCAGTTGTTTCCATTCAATTGAGAAGTCTTGGTTGGTAAGAATCAAGCTGGAAAAAGGCTAGGAACAGAATTGCCCACACATCATTTTAGCAATGCTATATTGGTTAACGCTCAAACCCACCTATAACGTAGCACAACTAGAAATAACTGAAACGAGGCATCTACTAACAGTACAGGAAGCTCTCAGGGACGAGATGCCACGAAAGAGATTCAACGCCCCTCTTGCAAATAACCTGAATGGTTGCTACCATTTGGAACGCCAAACCAAAGACTCACTGTCACAAGCCCATTTTACCACCCACCAGAGACACTGGAATTGTGCAGTGGAGATCAAATTATGTGTTGTGGAAATGAAGCAAGTGTGAAAGCACGTGTGCTTCACACGTCGGGCTTTCAGACTTGCTGCATTTCTTTTGTAAATACAGCGCTGCTGGGTGCTGATTGTGGGCAATTGTGAAAATATTCCTGTTAATTGCAGCGCATGACGAGCGCTGTGATTAACAGGAATACTTTCACAAAGGCCCACAATCAGCACCCAGCAGCGCTGTATTTAGAAAAGAAATGCAGCAAGTCTGAAAGCACGACTTGTGCTTTACACGTCTTGCTTTCAAACGTGCTTAATTTCTTCTCTAAATACAGCGCTGCTGGGTGCTGATTGTGAAGCAATGTGAAAATATTCCAGTTAATTGCAGCGCGTGACGAGCGCTGTGATTAACAGGATTACTTTCCCAAAGGCCTCAGGCAACAGGTAAATTGCCGTTTTTTGCCGCTCGCATTTTCAAAGCGGGCGGCGGCGAGAACATGTGCGCGCTTCACAGGAGACACTGCGCGCTCGGTGCCTTAAAGGTGCGCGCGAGCGCAGCCGCGCAGGTTAGCGGGAACCCTGCCCAGGACGCATTACGTAGTATATAGCTGCATAAGGCCTCCGCTGCGCGGTAGCATCGCCTGACGAAGCCCGGGCAAAGGGCGGGCCCTCTGTGGCCCTCAGAGGCCTGAGGAGGCTGGTCTGGGCCAGGGACCCTGATCTTCACTCTTACTACGGACACCAGAACTGTAAGCATACTTTTGTTTCTATTGAACTATCTGTAATCCATTTTTGGGACCCTCACTACTGACCAGCCGCCATCCTACAGTGGAACCAGTTCGGGACCTTTGCTTGTTGTTTCTGTTGTTTCCTTTTTTAACTTTAGTAAAGGGAAATGTCAACCCGTGAAACTAGAAGCAAGGCTGCGGCGGGTGGTATAAAGTTAACGGGCACATTGGATGACTTTATTATACGTACTAACTCATAAATTGATCAGGGAATTGTACTGATGGAAAGAAGGGTCTCTCAAGACCTCGCACTAGCTAAAAGGTCATCCTTGGGCCATATTGCTTCTGCGCGCACCCCTGATAACTCTATAATTAAATCCAATCCTTTGCAGACTCATGTTGAAGTCCATAACACTCTTAGTGCTCAACCAGTTCTTTAAGACATGTCCTCCCTTGATCCCCAGGCTCCGGTCCCTTTGGAAACTATTCCGGTAGTTACCTTAGCAGATACCCAAGCTGAGAACAGCAATAGTCAAACGAGGGAGGGTGCAATTCCCAAATGTAAGCGCACTAACAACAACACCACTGGAGCTAGGAAAGTAAATCTAGCTAAGGCAGGGATCATCAGTGATAAGGGAAGCACAGAGGTGGTGAGGGAATCTAATGGGCAAAAGACAGGGACAGAAGAGGCCAGACCTGAAACCCTATTGCTACACCTGAGCATCGTAGATGATACCATTCTAGATAATACCTTAGCTGACATTCTTGCTGATAGTACCTCAGCCGATAGTACAGGAGCAAAAGAAGAAAGGGAAGATCCCCTAGTATGCACCTTGAGGAAACTCATCAAAACCCTACTCACTCCTCTAGAGGTAAGGCTTCATGGTATAGAAAAACAGCTCCATGATTTGCAGAAGGATATTAGATCCCAGAATAGTAATCATGTTAAAAGAGCAAATCATGCAACTGTACCATTTAGCAAACCCCAGTCATCGAAGAAATGTCCAGCAATATAATACCTAAGACCCCCCTGCTAAACCCCCCTAACTTAGAAGGCAACAAAGCCCCTAAACTCCCTGTAGCAAACAAGCCCACCAACAAAAAATCAGCTGGTCCCAATACTCCCGCCCCAAACCCTGATATAGCCCAACAAGAAAAGACCCGGAAGCGTCAAAATATCAATCTACCGCCAGATGCCTGTCCCTTTGTGGTTGTTTTGACAGGGGTCCCGGAATTGGTTCCCTCAATTACAGAACCCTTTTGGGCACTTAAAAATAAGGTATCCCACTGGTTAAACAACAATCACCCTCTACCACCAAATACTTTCAGCAACATCTTAATGGTCGAGAGAGTCCCTTGGGTGGGATACAATAGAAAAAGATCACAGGGGGATTGTGTGGTTGTAACCTTTGAAGACCCCCGAACGGTGGAGCATATTTGCTTGGGGGTCTCCCGAAATAACGGAACTACGATTATGGCTAGACCCCTATCTTATTTTTACACACCAGTGGAGCAACCAGACAATGGATGGAGTTGGACCAGGGATATCAACTCCGCCAGGGGAAGGAGGAGGCACGAGGTGCACAGGGACTTGAACCTCTATAGTTGGGGAGGGGGGGGGGGGGGTGATGATGGCTGGAATCTAATACAACGAAGAGGTGGGAGGATTAATCAAGGTGGTAACCAGCGTAGTGGAGAATGGTTAGGCCCACAGCTTATTCCATCCTTTATCCCCTGCCACAACCGGTATAGTGAATTGGAAGCTGTTGACTGACTCTCGGTAGAGGTAGAGGACTCTCAGGCTTACCCTGTCCCATCTGTTGCATCTGACATCATTGACAGAAGCCGATCTAGGTCACCAGAATGTTGTGATAGTTCACTTCCAATTTTGGCTTCCTCACTATATGGAGATAATAATTTTAACGCCCAGGGCTTAAATCACTCCATGTGCTTGATGACCGCTGAGGACCACTCTGCCCTGATAGGAGATGGAAAATATGGACATATGAAACCCATAGTACCTGAAAAACCTTGCTATCCGTTTTTAACCGACGGTAGTGGCAAAGACCCTGCCTCAATACATACTGAAGGCAAAAATAGTTACCTGAATTTCATCTCATGGAACATAGCGGGTTTGGGGAAAAAAATATTACTTCCCGACTGGAATAATTTAATTAAAAAATATGACCTGTGCATTTTTCAAGAAACTTGGTGCCTTGAGCCAATGTATAAGTCTGGTTATTCCTCTTTCTATGTCCCAGCCATTTCCTCTGGATGACGGGGTCGCACCGTCTGGCTGCCTGCTAATTTGGGTCAAAATCTCACTAAATTGCAAAATTACCCACCATCATTGCTACTCATCAGACATGATTAGGCTAACGATTCGGGTTCCTCAGGCCACAGCGATTCTGGAGCTTTATAACATTTATGCCAGAGGTCTGCAAAGGGGGGCCAAATCCCCGACCATCTCCTTGCTTGCCGATTCACTCCTCACTTGCCCCCCAGATTCTCTGCCCATAATTGCCGGCGATTTTAATTGTACTTTTGAACCGCTGGCGATGGACGGTGCTGGAGGCTTCTCTGGCGAGGACGCGAGATGGGGAATTCTGCAACTGACGACTGTGCCAGTTAAAAAATGGACAACGGTTAGGTGTGGGCGGAAAATCCGTTCCGCTCGCGGATTTTGCGGATTTTCGGGAAATCCGCAATCCGCGAGATTTGCGAATTTCCCGCAAAATCCGCAAATCCGCGAGCAGCGGATTTTGCTCGCACTGCTCGCACTGTTAGCGTGAGTTCGCGCCCCGCGAATAAGTGCGAAATTGCAGAAATACGATCTTGGCAAAACTGAAAGTAACTACTTACCAGGTTCAAAAGTTCAGGCACATCATTAGTAGCCATTTCCTGTAGGGCTTCCTGAGGGGCCCCTCCAGAGTTCAGTTGCCAGTTGAAACTATTATGTGACCCTGCTCTGAACCTCAGAATAGTTACACATATGCCACAAAGGTCCTGAATTACAGCTAAGGGAGACAAGCAGGAGCCAGGCTGGAAGTTAAAATCCATTAATCAGCCCCTAATTCATTATTGTCAGTTGGGGCAGGGCAGGTGTTGTAACTAATTTTGCAACAATGAAAGCACTTAGCAAGTGCAAAAGATCACTAATCAGGGCGCACTAAGGAAGCAGGTGCCAGCTAAAAAAATATTCTGTGACACATTAATCAGCCCCAAATTAATTCAGGTCACTTGAGGCAGGGAAGGTGTGCTTTGCTTTGCCGAAAATAATGTACACTGGACAACCAGAGGGTGTAGTGATGAAACAGAGGGTGGCATGGGTGGGCCAGAGGGTGGCATGAGTAGTCAGAGAGTGGCAGTGGTGACAGAGAGTGGCAGTGATGAAGAAGAGTGTCCCAAACAGGCTGGACACGTAGAAACAACAAGTTCGCAAAACTTGCGACCCGACAGGTAAGTTCGCAAATTGCGAAATTGTAAAAACCCTCGCGAACTGGCAGAAACACGGGCGAACACAAAAAAAAAAAAAATCCGCAAATTCGCGGGAATTCGCGGATTTTGCGGATTGCGAATCCGCAAATCCGCAAAATTCGCGGATTGCCAATCCGCAAAATCCGCTCATGCTTAACAACGGTCATCATCCAAATGAATGCCTTGGTAATGGAGCATGCCCTGGTAGCTGTGAACGGTCGCACGCCATCAGACTTCGTGGGTGCCTGTACCTATAACAGGGTCACTTGCCCCAGCAGAATAGACTACATCTTGGTGGATAGGAGACTGTGGAGACATGTGGGTGACTTGATTGTCACATCATCTATCCATAGCGACCACAAATCCCTATCTCTTAGTCTGCGGAACCTCATAATTGAGGGGAAGCCCCTGTCCAGTAACAGATTGAGGCTGGCGACCAGAGAAGTTGTACCTTCAAACTGTAAAAGATTCATTAAATGGCAAAATTTTGTTATTAATGAACAAAAGAATAGCGCTCTGGGGGAGATTGTAAGAGCTCAGACGGAGAAGCTCTCTGCAATATGTACTAATGATTTAGGTCCTGCCCAGGCTGATGTGGTTTATACGGAGACAATTGACAGGATGGCCGCTCTCTTTCTTGATTCTCGCGGGTCAAGCCAATCAAAGAGCAGGAAACCCACAGCCAAGTGGTATAACCAAGATTGTAGGGGGGCTAAATCCAAATTGATATGTGCCATCCAAACCCGTGATACAGCCGAGGTTTGCTTAGCCCGAGCTGAATACAGACGAGCACTACTGGTGGCAAAGAGGGCTTGGGATGACTCCCACTGGGAGGAGCTAAACTGGCTAGCCAGTCAAAAAATGGCGAGCAGTTTTGGGCCTTAGTAAGAAGAGCAAACGGTGGCGGCACTGAACCAATACCCAATCATATTACTGATGGGGAGTGGTTTGACCACTTCAGGAGGCTCTATGAAGGGTCAGGGGCACCAGATAACAGTGAGCCGTCCGTATACTGCACACCACCCTTGACTGCCACCGCGACCCTCATTGATCCCGTAGGGCAAAGAGAGGTTGAGTTAGCCATTAACAAAATAGTACAAGGGAAGGCACTAGGCCAGGATGGAATTCCTGGCGATCTGTTTCGTGCCAGCACCAAGCAGTGGGCTAAGTTTTTTTCCCTTTTGATTAACGCCCTTCTCCATGGATCCCCAGTCCCGAGTTCATGGAAAGGGGCCGAGGGGATTCCAATTTCTAAGAAGGGACAAAGGGGTGACCCTGCCAACTATCATCCAATCAGCCTCATCGATGCTGGACAGAAGGTAGTTGGCAGGGTCCTCTTGGAAAGGATCCTTTCCTGGGCGGAGGAGAATAACATCATCTCCCAATTCCAGGCAGGCTTTAGGGCATGCACAGGCACTGTCGATCAGGCATTTAGGCTGATACTACTCCACTGGAAGACAGTATCCATTGGCAAGGGTGGTCTGTACTTGGCCTTTATTGACCTGAAAACCGCGTTTGACCTGGTCCCCCGAAAGGGTCTGTGGGCGGTCTTGCAGGAGATGGGGTTCCCCTTGCCCATTCTGAACTTGTAGGCCCGCATGCACGACGGAACGTATGCATGCATTCGGTGGGGCACGCAGGAGCAGAAAACTGCTAAAATCCCGGTAAACAGAGGTGTCCGTCAAGGATGTGTCCTGACGCCGACCCTCTTTTCTTTGTTTGTAAACGGGGTTGTCTCTTTTCTATCGGGCACTGATGTTGATGCCCCTAGTTTGGCCGGTGTTAAAGTCCCTGCTATGCTTTTTGCGGACGACACGTTACTGGTTTCTAAAACGCCTATGGGGCTCCAAAAGCTTTTGGATCGGTTCTGTGTTTTTTGTAATTCAATGGGCTTGGTTATTAATACCTCCAAAACCAAGCTCCTTTATTTTAACCCTAGTAGGAAAGCCAATCGTACCCTCATACTTAATGAAGAGCCACTAGAGTGTGTTAAAACGTTTGACTACCTAGGGATTAGGATATCCGACCAACTGAATTGGAATTCACATATTGAGAAAATGGGCCTAAATCACAAACGTGTCCTGGGTATTATTGGTAGGGAGCGCAGAGCCTCATTATCCAGACCCATAGCCCCTGCACTGGAGATATATTCTGCAAAAGCTATAAACAGTGCACTCTATGGAGCGGAGCTTTGGGGTTTCAATAATGTTGATTCCCTTGTCATGGCCAAAAATAAGTTATTTAGGGAGCTTCTGTCATTACCCAGAGGCACCCCGAACAAACCTCTTCAATATGACCTTGGTCGCAGATCTATTAAAGATCTTATCATCTTGCGACCGCTTCTCTATTGGGCTCTCCTGTGGCGTACGCCGGAGCTAGCTAGTTACGCAGACGGCCTTAGAGAAGTTATGAATATGCAGGGGTCGCATAAAATTGTATGGCTAACAAAGGTTAAGAAGTTGTTAATGGCTATTGGTTTTAATGTTGCGTGGGAGACCGGTGTATCGGTTTCTAAACTGGAGGTAAAGCGAGCCTATTGGTTGTAGGTTGATGCCCAAGAATCCAGACCTGGGTAGACTCACAAACGAGTTTCGTCTGCACAAGACAGTACACTCTCTTGAACAGTATATGGATTTCATTAGAAAACCCAAAGACAGGGCCTTATACATACAGTTTAGATTGGGAACCTTACCGGTACAGGAACGTACTTCCAAGTGGAAACCCCCCAATCAAACACCTGCCATCTGCCCGTCTTGTAATGATGCACTTGAAACCATTCCGCACCTTTTTTTGTTTGTAGCGCTTACAATAAACCAAGATCAAAATGGTTAAAACCTGTCTGTCAGCAGCTCGAGACCAGGAGCCATGTCTCTGCCCTAAGAATCCTTCAGACAGATCCTAGTACTACACTGGTTTGTTGAGTAGCTAAATTTCTTAGCTGGGCATGGGTGATCAGACTTAAAGATCTAAGATAAATTTTACAAGGCAATTGTCTTTTTGAATTACGTTCAAAGCTGTAAAGTGGTTTAATGATTTTTTATTTCTGTCCTTTTAATTATTTATGAAGTGTTCTTAAAAATATGTACTGTATTTTAACTGTTTTGTGCTTTTAAAGATATTTTTCATATCGAAATAAAACTTTGTTACACACTATGGTAGTAGTAAATCCCAGCTGGGGAGGTGTCACTGGCCCCAAGAGAGTGGCAGTGTCTACAAACTTGCGTGTTGATTGTCTACTTGGGAATGATCTAGAGATCTCAGCCTGGGCTGGGGTAGAACAAGAAACCTATTCCAAAATGTCAGGCCTTCCAAAAGAGGTTATTGGGGCTGTGATAGCCACAGCCCCAGCCCAAGCAGAATTCCTTCCTAAAGAGGTTGGAAGGGCTGTGAAGCTTAGACAGACTTCCCTGAAAAGGTTGGCAGGGCTGTGATGGTCACAGCCCACACCCAAACAGAGTTCCTTCCTGAAAAGGTTGGTAGGGCTGTGATGGTCACAGCCCAAACTCAAACAGATTTTAGTGTTGTGAAGCCTGAAACTATGGATCACTCCACTCAGAGAGCATTGGGGAGGAGGAAAAGTCTCCCTCCCACCAGACATTAGGTGAGAGTCAGCCTCCTCAGGGAACTGACCCTACCCCTTGTGAATGAACTGCCCCAGAGGTAGTCAGGCCTAGCCTGGCAGAGCCCCTGATGTCAGTGGACCCTTCTAAGGTGGGACCCAGTCTGGAGCAGGTAACCTGCCCCTCTCTACCCTGCCTCAGTCAGCCCAGGGCTGCAGAGGTCAGGGAGGCCAGTGGTGGACAACAAAGGGCCCCCTGTCCACAAGAACCACCCCATCAACAGATTAGGGGCACCAAAGCTAGCAGCCCTAGCAAGGTGAAAAATGCAAAAACTCCTGAGGGATCTCCCTTACACCTAGTTAGGAACCTCCCCCAGATGGATTCTGTGGGGCACAGCCAAACCTTGGACCCAAAGGCCCCAAACCTGACCTGTCCCTCCAGTAAGCCAACAAAAGGGACCCAGCCTCCAGCTGTAGGTAGCCAGAGGTTGACCCTGAGAGCACAGTGCAACTCAGTCAAGGAAAATCTCCAAACCATGGTACGACGGGAGTCTCAACGAGGACAGACGAGACATGCGAATGGCAGAACGGACCTGGAGATCGGCCCCCTCCGCAATGCACCTAAAAGATCTGAAGAAAAAGAGAAACGCCTACTTCAGGAAAATAAAACGCTCAAAAGCGGACTTCTTCAGCCTCCAACTCGACCAAGCAAAAAACCGCCCGAGAAAACTGTTTGAGCTAATCAAGTCACAATCAAAGGAGCAACCACAACCACTAAACACTGGGCGTCAGGCACCCTCCTGTGAAGACTTCGCTGCTTTCTTTATCCAAAAAACCGACAAAATAAAAAGCGATCTCCTCATTGACGCAAGCCTCTACTCCAAACCCCAATGCCTAGCACCCACTGAACCAAAAAACAATGCTACATGGTCAACCTTCGGCATATACTCGGAAAAAGAAATTGGCAAACTGCTCAGCACCCTGAAACCATCCAATCACCTCACGGACCCCCTCCCTGCCTCCGCAGTAAAAGACTTTACCCCTTTTCTTCTCCCTCTCTGGACTAAAATCATCAACAGCTCTCTCCAACAAGGCATCATACCTGACTCCCTCAAAGTTGGACAGGTCACACCTCTGCTAAAGAAACCTACAGCCGACCCCTCGGATCTCAACAATTACCGTCCCATCACCAATATCCCCACTCTCGCCAAACTGCTGGAAAAATGTGCACAACTACAATTGTCTAAACACATTGAGCAATTCGATCTCCTCAACCCTCACCAGTCAGGCTTCCGAGCAGGACACAGCACAGAAACTGCTATGACTCACATAATTGACGACGCACTTCAAATGCTAGACCAAAACGACACCTGCCTCCTCATCCTTCTTGATCTCTCCTCAGCATTCGACACCGTTAAACATGAGAATCTACTAGAACTACTAAACACAAGAATGGGCTTATCTGGAACTGTCCTCAAGTGGTTCACTTCCTTTCTTCACAACAGGTCGCAAAAATTTAAGAGCAACAACCTGATGTCCTCGCCAATACCTGTAACGCTAGGCGTCCCCCAAGGATCTTCTCTATCCCCAACTTTGTTCAACCTAGTCATGGAACCTCTCACCACCTTGTTACAAGCATCCAATGTACACTTTCACATGTACGCTGATGACACCCAACTTTACCTCAAGCTACAATCACCCAATGACATCCTGCTCCTGAACTCAACGATCAGTTGCACCCAATCCTGGCTTGCCGATAATCACCTCAAACTCAATGCCCTGAAAACAGAGTTCCTTCTGATCTCACCTCCAGCGAAGATATCCACCACTCAACATTGGCTTAAACTCCTAACCGCACTTAATGTCCAACCCACCATCGTGGATTCAGCAAAATCTTTAGGCATAACACTCGACACTAATCTTAACATGCAGCAACATATCAGCAAGGCAACAAAGGGAGCAAACTTCCAGATCAATACTCTGAGGAAACTTAAACCCTACCTCCCAGCCAAAGACTTCCAAACTGCAGTACAAGCACTAGTCATCCCACGAATTGAATACGGCAGCACCGCTCTCTGCGGACTCCCCCTAACTACAACCGCACCGCTAAAAGCTTCTCTAAATGCTGCAGCGAGACTCATCACTGGGTCAAAAAAGTACTCCCACATTACCCCGGACTTGAAATCCCTGAACTGGCTGCCTTTTGAAGCCAGAATACATCTGAAAATCGCCTGCATGACACACAAGGCGGTACACCTAAACTCACCCGGCTACCTCACTCAGAAGTTGACAATCTCTGGGGGAAGTAGAAACACGAGAGGCACAAACAATCTCCTGCTGAAACCTCGAAGATTCCGGAAGGAAAAAACATGCAAGCGCTCCTTCTCAGGAATGGCGCCTAGGATCTGGAACTCACTCCCTCCCGAAACCAGGCTTATCTCCTCCACTACACTCTTTAAAAAAGAAGTAAAAGCTATCCTCATGGCTAAATACACTTGAGCTACTATCTCGAACCCTGTTAACACCCTGCACCGATCTGTATTACATGTTTGACCCTTGACTTATTTGTAAGAGTTGTTTTATCATTCACATGATTGGCTTTGTCACTTAAGCTGTACTATTTATACTTTGATTTATTGATTTACTTGTTTGAATATGCTCCCCCATGCACCCTTCTATGTAAAGCCTGTTTACCTGTTTGACTTTGCTCCCTCATGTACCCGTCTATGTAAAGCGCTCTGATATCTGTAAAGATCTTGTTTGCGCTATATAAAACTTTTTAAATAAATAAAAAATAAAATAAAGGCCTATATGGTGGAAAGTGATTGGAGGAAGCTGAGTCCTACATTAGAGGAGCCTCACTTCAGTACTCCATCTCAACACCAGCCTTTTACTTTGCCAAAACACACCACAGGTAGAGATTCCCTATGGTGGGGACCCTATGATAGACCCTATGATACCCTTAGGGTAAGGGATTGCTTAGCGGACCATGAGACAGGGGGTAACCATGCTAGTGCAGGTACTTCCTAATATGGCCACTCAGGCAATATAGGCTTACCTGGTCAAGGATAGCCTTATCTCCTTTCGTTTGGGGGGGGGGGGGGGTAAGTTGTGTAGGAAGGTGGATATCTGACTATATTTACCCCAGATTTTTTGCCTAGTGTTTAGCTGGTTTTCGACTTAGTTGGCCTGGGATCCTGCTAATCAGGGCCCCAGGCTATCTGCTCTCTCTGTAAAATGGACTCCATGTACTTTAGGTACATCTCCAACTGGATATTGGGTCACCTTATGAGCCCCTGTATAGTGTACTAAAGGTACCCAGGGCATAGGTTCATCCAAGGCCTACAAGGGGCTGCAGCATGTATTATGCCACCCCTGGCTGGCCATCCAAATTGACACAACTGGCTGATCACTCACTCACTAGCTGGGGCAAGGTCTTGTAATCACCCCTTGCTTAGATATAGTATTCCTATATCTAACCTTATATCTGGACACATATATACCTATAAGTCACTCCTATGGCAGGCCTTAACAATCCTGGTGGCAGAGTGCTTGGTTTTATGTGAGATGGTGCTCTAGCATGGGCTGAGCTTGTCTGCAGCTTTCGGAACCATGTTGTGGGAAGTTGGCCTGGTATATGATGGGCACTATTCTAGTGAGCACCGTGCACCAGTCCAAACAACCCTTATGGTGATTCGTTGTAAGTCAACCTTATAGACCAGCTATCCTAGTGGTAGCAATGACAAAATCAGTCTTAGGCTAAACTCAAGAGGGCATGTGAAGCCAGCTGTTTTAGCTTATGCAATCCTTTTAAATACCAAATGAAAGGACACCACACAAGTTATAAATTACAAAATATATGTATTTATTTCTAGAATAATCCCCTATACTCTTTATGAGCACAGAAGCACAAGCGTTAAACAAAGAACACAGTATAACATACAATAAGCTGCACAATTATGGATAGGCCAGGTGGCCACTCAAACCATATATTAAGAAAGTGGTATAAGTACCACGTCACAAACAATGACCAGTCCTAGAGCCTTGAGAATCGCTGGGCCTACACTGGACTAACGAAGGTTAGGACATAAGAGGCCCACAGGATGCGGGTGCAGTGTCTATAGGCAACCGCGTTTACCATACAAGTCAATGGTGCATAAAAATCAGAAAGTGTTAGGTTTCGGAGACTTCCGACTGGACTAGAACTTAGCCACTTAAAACTAGGACACTAGAGGTGTAAACCACTATAGGAGCACCGGAGTTATATCGTTACCTCACCCACAGGAAGCAGGTGCATAGGTGCCAAAGTGTGTCGGGTTTCGTTATGAAGTTTTATGGAGCCTGGAGGAAAAGATGCTGCAGGCGGCCAGGAGAGTCCTGTTGAATCCAAGGGTGGATCGAAGATGTATAGTGCCTGAAAGCAGAGGGGACAGAGTCTAGGTCACTAGCCAGTAACCAGGATGGAACCAGGACGGAACCAGGCAATGTCGGGTTGCGATCAGGTGCTGTTGAGTAGTTTGTCTCCGCTGCCACGTGGACCAGGAAGGATCGAAGATGACCAGCTGGTGAACACGAGCTGTCCCACAAAGGCTCTTGCTGTCGGCGGTGTCGGTACTCGAATCAGAGTCACCAAGCCTTGGCAAAGGCAACCCACGCAGGACTCGAAGATATCTTCTTGATCGGACCGGGAAAGTCAGATCAATGGCTCCTTTTCAGGGAAGCTGGGGCCAGTCAGGAGCAACCAGACCAGCAGTGTAGTTTCACTGGTTCATCGTCACAGAGGCCACTAGCCAACGGGCAAGCAACCGGACAACGCGTCGAGCAGGAAAAGTGCAAAAGGGCCCCACACAGCACTCGGAGAGTGTGGAGAGGTGATCTTTAAAGCACAGGCTGCTCGGGGCTGGAGCTTCTCAAACCCCAAAGCACAGCATCGAGGGAGCCTCGGGAGTTGCACAGGAAGCACTTTGTTGTCTTTTCAAGATGGCCGGTCCCACGTCTCACGTCGCCTCCATGGGTCTAAGCTTTGCTAGGACTGTGGATCGGGCTGTTGGAAGTCTGGGAGTCTAGGTCTTGTCAGTCTCTGTCGTTCGAACTCCGGCGGGAGCAACGGCAAAGGAAGCCTCAATGCGCTGATGGTGCCTGCTTGCATGAGGTGGCCACTCCTTGACCACAAGGGAGATTCTTCAGTCTTCTATGTTGAGTAGGATGTCGAAGGGTCCAGAGTTTCGTTTCAAAGTTTCAGTCAGGATGATCTAGTTTGCATTGGCACAGCTCCTACCTTTATTCCAAATCAAGGGGCTGGATCACCTGCTAGGTCCCTCCTATGGGTGGGACCCAGGAAGGGGGTCGTTACACCCCTTTCCCTTTGTCCAGTTTCGTGCCAGAGCTGGGGCTGGAGTGCCCCAGCACCGGTTTGAACTGGACTATGCATGGGACGCCTTGTGTGCCCTGGGCAGTGTCTAGTTTCATTCAGCCCTCCCTGCCCCAATCCACTATCTCCTGTCTGGGGTGGTGTAACACCTCCCTGTGACAGGATACCATTTGACCAGGCCTCCTCTGCCGGAGTTTCGGTCAGCAGCAGGAGGCCAGACTTGTATCTGTGGCAGCAGCATCCATTTTGTGATGCTGAGGCTCTGGTTAGATTTAACCGCGTTTAAGCAAAGTAACATGTCTTCTCCCTCTAGAAGCGTGGAATGCTACCCCCGTCGCCCGAACTGGTGAGGGGTAGTATTCCAAAGCGTATGACACCTTACACGACATGTTTTGATAAAGCCAAACCGAAGTTAGCAAGTAACCGTGAGGATTATAATGCACTTAAGAGTATATGGTATGGCAATATCCTAGAACAGCTATAAGGATTTTCTTAAGTGCATTATGAACCTCACGGTTAAATGCTAACTCTGGTTTGGCTTTATCAAAACATGTTGAGTAAGGTGTCATACTTTTTGGAATACTACCCCCTCGCCAGTTCTGGCGACGGGGGTAGCAGTCCACCCTTCTAGGGGGAGAAGACATGTTGTTCCTACTATTCCTGGTTAAAGTTAACCAGAGCCTCAGCATCACAAAATGGATGCTGCTGCCACAGACACAAGTCTGACCTCCTGCTGCTGGGAGTCCTTCCAGCGAGGGAGGCTTGGACAATAGGTTTCCTGCCTTGGGAGGTGCTAGCACCACCCCAGACAGGCTTTTGTGTATTGGGGCAGGGAGGGCTGAAAGAAATGAGACACTGCCTGGGGCACACAAGGTGTCCCATGCATAGTCCAGTTCAAACCGGTGCTGGGGCACTCCAGCCCCAGCTCTGGCGCGAAACTGGACAAAGGGAAAGCGTGTAACCACCCCCTTCCCTGGTCCCACCCATAGGAGGCACCTAGCAGGTAATCCAGCCCCTAGATTTGGTATATAGGTAGGAGCTGAGTCCCAAGACTTTAGATTTATCCTGACTGAAACTCTGAAATGAAACTCTGGACCTTCGACAATCTACTTTGCAAGAAGACGACTGAAGAATCTCCCTTGTGGTCAAGGAGTGACCACCCTGCACAAGTAGGCACCATCCAGCGATCAACGGCGTGCTTTGTTGACGCTCCCGCTGGAGCCCGAGCACAGAGCCTGACAAGAACCGGACTTCCAGACTTCCAACAGCCCGATCCACAGTCCCAGCGGAGCTGAGACCCGTGGAGGCGACGAGAGACGTGGGACCGGCCATCTTGAAAAGTCTGCAACTTGCTAATTGTGCAGCACCGAGGCACCCTCAAAGCTGTGCATTGGGGATTGAGAAGCCCCAGCCCCGAGCATCATCTGCACCAAAGATCAGCCCTGCACACTCCACGAGTTCTGCATGGGGCCCTTCTGCATTTTCCTGCTCGACGCGTCTGCCCGGTCACTTGCCCGTTGGCTAGTGGCCATCTTGGCAACGAACCTTTGAATTTACACCGCTGGTCTGGTTGCTCCAGACTGGCCCTTGCTTCCCTCAAAAGAAGCAGCCCCTCAGACCTTGCTGGTCTGAGTAAGAAGCCAACTTCGTTGCCTGCGTGGGTTGCCTTTGCCAATGCTTTTTGACTCCAATCCGGAAGCCGACACCGCCGACAGTGAGAGCCTTCGGGGGACAGTCCGTGCCTGACTCCTGAATGTCATCGACGCCTCCTGAACCTCCTGGCTCAGAGACAAGCTTCACGACATCACCTGATTGCTTCGCGACATCGCCTGGTTCCTTCCTGGTTCCTTCCTGGTCACTGGCTAGTGACCCAGACTCTTTCCCCTCTGCTTTCAGGTCCTCTTCATCCTCGATCCACCCTTGCATCCAAACGTAAACTTCTCTCCTGGTCGCCTGCAGCATCTTTCTTCAAGGCTCCATAGGATTCAGCGACGAAACCCGACACACTTTGACACCTATGCACCCGCTTCCTGTGGGTGATGTAGCGCGAGTACTCCAGTGCTCCTGTGGGCATTGACTATCTAACTGTCTAGGTTTCAAGTAACTTTCATCGAGTCCAGTCAGAAGTGCCCTAAAAGAACTAGTTTACATCTTTTACGTTCCCATTCATTCTCTATGGTAACTCGAGTGTGTGTTTAGACACTGCACACACATCCCGTGGGCCTCCTGCTTCCTAACTCTTGGTAGTTCAGCATAGCCCCAGCGATTCTCTAGGCCCTAGGCCTATTCACTTTCCATGTGGTGGTCCTTATACCACTGTTTTAGTATATGGTTTAGCGTGCCCCTAGGGCCCAACTGTATTTTGTGCAACGTATTGTATTTTAATTAAATATCTTGTATTGTGCTTGTGCCTCTGACCTCAGAAAGAGTTCAGAGGGATTGTCTAGAGATAAATAACATATATATTTTATATATATCCTGTGTGGTGTCCTTTCATTTGGTATTAAAGGGGTTACATATGGTAAAACAGCTGGCTTCACATGCCCTCTTGAGTTTAGCCTAATACTGCTTTGTCCATGCTACCACTAGGATAGCTGGTCTATAAGGTTGACTTTACAACCATCACCATAAGGGTTGCTTGGACTGGTGCAAGGTGCTTACTAGAATAGTGAACATCATATACCAGGCCAACTTCTCACAACCATATTTTCCAAAAATTCCAGAAAAATATCCGGGAAGGCTGGCCTTCCAAGAAAGATTTCCATCCTGAACTTAAACGTTTCTGGCAGATGAGAAATTAACTGTCATCCTCCAATTCTATCATTTGGAGAGGAGACACAGCTATACCTCCTGCTGGTATTAGACAATTGGTTGTTCTTCATGGTCATGAAAGCCACAATGGTATTGTAAGAACTAAACAATCTGTTATTAAATTATTTTGGCGACCAGGAGTGGAGATTTTTGTGGAACGCATAGTTAGAGATGGCGTCACCTGCGCCAATGCTGACAAGTCTTTAAAGACACTCAGACCCAATATAGGCGAACATTGTGTTCCCAATGGGCCCTGGCAAAAGATTGCTATTTATATTAAGGGTCCCATAGGTCCAAAGAACAAATTTATTATTGCTGCCATTGATATATTTTCTAAGTGGCCTGTTTTAAACATTTTAGAAAAAGTGAACACAGATTCTGTATTACTATTTCTAGATGAACTATTCACTTAGGAGGGGTTACCCATCCGTGTCTTTACCGACAACAGAGTTAAATTTGTTTCCAACAAGGCCAAAGATTACTTTCAGAAGATTGGTGTTTTACATTATGCTACTTCTGTGTATAACCCCAGTGGAAACGGTATCATTGAGAGATTTAACAGAGTACTGAAGGGTACCATACAAGTCACTGGAGTTGATGATGACAAATCGGAAATTCAGGTGGTGAAGACCATGTGGAAGTACAGAACTACTCCTAATGATATGACTGAGTGTTCCCCCTTTGAAATCATGAGGGATAGATTACCACCAGGAGTCGTCCCAGGCTGAGGGGGTGGAGCAGAGGATGAGGACTTCCGTCTTGTCTGAGTTTAGCTTCAGTCGGCTGTTCTGCATCCAATCGGCGACGGCTTTCATTCCTTCGTGGAGGTTGGTTTTGGCGGTGAGGGGGTCCTTGGTGAGGGAGTGGATCAGCTTGGTGTCGTCGGCGTATGAGATGATGTTGAGGTTGTGCAGTTGGGCGATGTGGGCGAGCGGTGCCATGTAAATGTTGAACAATGTCGAGCTGAGGGACGAGCCCTGGGGTACGTGGCAGATGATCTCAGTGGCTTCGGAGCGGAAAGGGGGGAGACGGATGGTCTGGGTTCTGCCGGAGAGGAAGGAGGTGGTCTAGTCCAGAGCCATGTCTCAGATCCTAGCGTTGTGGAGGCGTGTGCGTAGGGTGCGGTGGCAGACAGTGTTGAAGGCGGCTGACAGGTCCAGGAGGATGAGGGCCACGGTTTCTCTGTTGTCCAGTAGGGCCCTGATGTCATCAGTGGCGACAATGAGGGCAGTTTTGGTGCTATGGTTGCTGCGGAACCCGGACTGGGAGGGCCCAGTATGCTGTTCTCCTCAAGGTAGCGGGTCAGTTGTCTGTTGGCATTGATTTAGAATTAGTTAAGAAAAGGATTGAAAAAACTCTTATAATCAATAAACATAGATTTGATTTGAAAAGAGGCTCTAAAATTGATCTAGTTGTCCCGGTTGGTATGCTGGTTAAAGTTAAAAAACCTTGGAAGGTTCCTAAGGGTCAAAGCCAATATATGGGACCATTTACTGTGAACAATGTTTTCAAAAATTCAGTAAGGCTTTCCAATGGTAAATTTTGGAATCTCAATAGAATTGCTGTACTCAAAGGTAACAAGAATTTATATCATGAGGAGCACATGTCTCCCAAGCTTAATTTTGATGATGAAGATATGAATAGTTGCCCTGTTGTCCTTGAACATAGTAGAGAAGGGAGTTCAAAGAATACTAATTCTTTATCTTCTACTGTGTCCATGGACACTGGCTCTACTTGTGTCAATGATTGTACATCTGTTCCTGCATTGCTTGAAACCAAGCGTTTACGCAAAAAATTTGGTTGGCTTTCTGATTTTGTTACTTGCATTAGAGATAAGTTGTATAATTAATTTATTAGTATTTTTTCCTGTTTTTAAATTTTTTTGAATAAAGGGGGAAGATGTGTTGTGTACACTGTTGCTATGTAACTCGGCACAGACTTCTCCTTCTCTATTCATTCTAGAGTGTATGGTCTGTGCTGTGCTGTTCATGTCAGTTAGATGTTGGAGATTGATGGCACTGGACTTCCCCCGGTGATGCTGTATTTATGGATTAAATTACTTTTATTCCTACAACTGGATGCTTCATTACTTAACAGTTCCCTTGAGGTTATTTTTAAATATGAACTTTCAACTTGTTTTGAAATGCTGCATGCCCCTGCCAGCTGGTCTGCTGTGTACATTCCGGGGATGCCTGCATTGTACTTTTGCACAATACAGAAAAGCAGCACCCCTTGCCTCTCCACTCCCATCAGGAGGATGCCTTTCTAAATCTATTTATATTGAAACCTTTTTTCCATCATATTTCATGCATATACAAATGGAAACTTCCACTTACATTTCTGGCTGGTAATAATGAGGCGAAACCTTTGCCAGGAAGTGGTAACGTGTAAAAACAAGCATTTGCAATGCAATAGGTCCCGCATTAGGTAAGTTTGAGCTATTGGTATTGTAAATGACACATTTTTTATTTATGTGTGGTTTTTGAAAATAGCGAAATTAATAGCTTTGTCATTTACAATGCCAATAGTTTTAACTTTCGCAAATGTGACACCTATAGCATTTGTAATGCAATATGTGTTGTATTTACGTGACTTAGATGTATTGATATTACAAATAACAATAACTTTTATTTATTTTTTTAATAATTAATACCTAAATAAAAGCTATTGTAATTTATAATGGCAATAGCTTAAACTTTTGTAATTAACTTTCGTGAAGATTATGTTCAGTGTATTTTATTGTGATGAAAATACAAGAACAGAAGTGAAATATTAACATCCTTTTGTGACATTTGTAATAAAGCTTGAAACATTGAGAGCACATATTTGAACCAGTTGTTGTTTGAAATGAAATTAAATGAAATGAAAACAGCACTTCTATAGCGCATGGCTACCCGAAGGCATCCCAGCGCTTGCAGCTATATAAGTGAATCGAAGGAGGAGGAGGAATTAATGAATAGGAAAAAGCCAGGTTTTTATTTTCTTCCGGAACACGAGATGATTGGGCTCCTGTCGCAGGGAGAGGGGCAGAGAGTTCCACAGCTTCGCAATGTTGTGGGAGAAGAGGCGACCACCCGTGCGGGCCTTATTAATTCTGCTAACTTGTGCCAAGTTCTGATCGTTAGAACGAAGATTTCTGGGGGCCTTGTGTATTTTAATTAGGTCAGCCAAGATAGGAGGGCCATTGCCCTGAAGATTTTTATGGGCGATGCAGAGGGCCTTAAAGTGTACCCGTTCTTTTATGGGTAACCAATGGAGAGATCTCAGGGCCGGTCTGGCTGAGGAGCGGTGGTTGGTGTTTGTCAGCAGTCTGGCGGCGGAATTCTGCACCACCTGGAGTTTTTGGATTACAGAGTTCGGAGCTCCCAAGTAGAGCGCGTTGCCGTAATCCAGCCTTGATAAAATCATGGCTGGATGCTGTGGTGGCGCTAAGTGATGTTATGGTAGCGACAAGTGATGCTGTAGCGTTCAGTGATGATGTGGTAGCGCATAGTGATGTTGTGGAGCCCCTGAGTAATGCTGTGGTGGTGCTGAGTGATGCTGTGGTGATGCGATAGATAGAGTGAGTGCGATAGATAGATAGAGTGAGGGCAATAGATAGATAGAGGGAGGGCGATAGATAGATAGAGGGAGGGCGATATATAGATAGAGCGAGGGCGATAGATACTGTGAGGTCTTTTCTGATTTTAAAAACTTCATTGTGAAAGTGCTTGATTTAATAAGCTTTTAATTCCTCCCCTCACCTCCCTGCTGCCTGGGCCACTCTCAGCCGAGCATTGACGCTGATGAGTCGGTCCCGGGTACTAATTCACGGCAGTGTGTTTTGGCGGTCTGACGCGCTCTAGTCGCGCATAAAAGGGGCATCCCTGAGCCCGGCGCCTGATTAAGCTGTTTGTCTGTATCTGTCAGGTCCCAATGTCCTCAGGATGGTACGATGCCAAAAAGGGTTCCACCTCTCGATAACCTCTGGGTCTGACAATAAACAGACTCACAGTGGGGATCAAGCGAGGGATAACAGGAACTGCAGGGCAGGAACGGGAGGGCGGAGAAGCTGAAATGAGAACAAGATGCAATAATCACAACATGCCATGCATACCTATATAACCTAACTTCTTGTACTTCTCTAATCTATACCGTCCTGTGGCTAAACACTAGTTACCTGGAGGGTAAGAAAGGGTAGGCTTTGCCTGGCCATCAAAGTGTAGAACACAACAGCACAATCCTAAAATACAAGACAATGCGTATTAAATGAATGCACGGTAATACAGCAATATCTTCCTATGGTAAATTTCACATACCAGTGTAGCTTAAAGTAGGGGCTTCAACAGAGGGCAGAATGGAAAACAGCCAGCCAGGCGAAGCTCATTATACCCCTGTTGTGTAAAGAAAAGTAAAACAGCGATAATAGGATTTTGCTTCCTCTAGAACACGAAGAGAAAAGACTTCTGGGTTACGTCACCCGAAGCCTTAAAGTTGTTATACCCAGCTGATTAGGTCCTGAACCAGCGAGCATATATATATATGAAATTGTCCAACAAAGTAATGCAGTCTTCCAGTTCGTAAAAATAAAGGTTCTTTCAATCACCCCCAACAGATACACAATCTCTGCCGATGGTGATAATAATAATAACACGAGTAGCAGCCACTGCCCGTGGTAACACAACCAAATGTCAAACGTAAAGTGGCAGTCTGTAACCTCCCTGTAACAAAAGATTACCCACAGGAGCCTTACACAGTCAATGGAACATCCGAAAACAAGAACAACGGGTCCCCAATCACGAAGCCACTGGAAAGGCTCCGTTACCCGCAAAGAGGAGACTTCCCCTGAGCGGAACCCGCTACTGCAGAACACCAGTAAGAAACACGAAGGACTTAAACAGTGGGAACTGAAAAGGATACGCAGCCACACTCCGGGAAGTGGTATCCTACCGTAACAGCAATCCGGAATCAGAATAAACGGCGAGGCGATGCGGGAATCCTTCCGTCTTGAGACTTCCTTGCATCGACGTCATAGCCAGACGCGTCGCTCTTCCCCGGGAATCATGGGAATTGTAGTCTTTACCGGAAGACGTGGCTCTAGGCAGTGTTCACAGTGCCCCACCGCCGTGGGCCGTAACAGTACATCCCTCCCCAGAAGAACACTGACAGAGACATGGCTTGTGGGGGAATCGTTTGTGGAACAGCTGAACATACCTGGGAGCATGAACACCTGATGCAGGCTCCCACGAATTCTCTTCATTTCCGTACCCCTTCCAAGCCACTAAATACCACAATCTGGTGCGATAGATCTTAGAATCCACTATACCCCTCACTTCATGCTCTTCCTCACCATTGACCTCAACTGGAGAAGGCCTGATCTTTTTACCTACACTCGCGGGTTTGACTAGTGATACATGAAATGCTGGATGTATTCGCAAGGATGAAGGTAGAGCCAATTTCACCACCACAGGATTAACCAGTTTAAGAACTTTGTAAGGACCTATGTATTTAGGATTGAATATACTGTACCTCCTGAATCGTATGTTCTTTGTGGATAACCACACATAGTCACCTTTTTTGTACACTGGACCAATTTGTCTGTGCTTGTCTACGTAGGTTTTATACTTTGCCTTGGCTTGTGCTAAATGCCCCTTAACCTTCAACCAGGTCTCCTGGAGATTCTGCACCCTTTCCTGAACCTCGGGGACAGGGGAAGCGGAAGCTGGGTGATGGAACGGAGTGAAATTAGGATGGAAGCCATATGTGCAGTAGAAAGGGGCATGTTTTGTGGACCCATGAACAGCGCTGTTATAAGCTATTTCAGCCAACCATAACCGACCCACCCAATCCTCATTAGTGACATCCACATAGCATCTCAAGTATTGTTTCAAGGTTTGATTTACCCTTTCTGTCTGCCCATCTGTTTGAGGATGGAAACTCGTGGATGTACGGGAGGTTATACCTAAAGCCTTACACCACGTTTTCCAGAATCTGGCCGTAAACTGACTTCCCCTGTCAGATATAATCACTCAGGGTAACCCATGCAACCTCACTATGTTTTGGAGGATTAGATGCGCCAACACACTAGCAGAAGGTACTTTCTTGCATGCCATAAAATGCGCCATTTTGGTCAGATAATCCACTACCACTAGGATGACGGAACACCCTTGATCTACTGGCATGCCTACCACAAAGTCCATAGAGATGCATTCCCATGGAACATCAGGCGTGGGGATTGGCTGTAATAAACCTGACTGTTTTGTATGCAACGTTTTCATCTGGCTGCAAACCGGACACTCCGCCACCCAATTCGTTACGTCTTTTTTGATGTTTGGCCACCAGAATTGTCTTTGTATCCGCTCTAGTGTCTTGTTGTAGCCGTTATGTCCTGCACAAGGCGCATTGTGACACCACTGAAACACTTGTTTCCGTAGGGCCTGAATGGGTAATAGCAACTGTTTCTTTCGCATGGGGAGACCCTGTACCATTGTCCACTCTTTATGTGCTTGTAACCATTTCTTCCATTCCTCTCTCTGTATGTTTCTAAGAACGCTGCGTAGAAACATCTGGGTACAAGTGACACCTATAACCTTCTCCGGGTTGATGATGGCCTCTTCCTTTCTGTCTGTAGAGTCCATGTTAGTGTACTGTCGCGATAATGCATCTGCCTTTCGGTTATCCTTTCCCGGCCTGTAGGTCACGATGAAATCGTATTCTGCGAAATGCATCATCCATCGCATCTGTCTAGGCGTTAAGTGGCGTGCTGCAGCCATGTACTGTAAATTGCGATGGTCCGTATACACGGTTACAGCATGTCTAGCACCCAGGAGATGATGCCTCCATTCCAGAAAGGCTGTTCTTATCGCCAGTAATTCCTTCTCTGCTATTACATAATTTTGTTCAGCTTGATTTAGCGTACGCGATAGATACGCCACTGGATGCAACTGGCCCGTGTCAGAATGACGTTGCGATAACACTGCTCCTACAGCTACATCCGAAGCGTCAGCTTCCACAATAAAAGGCTTGCTTGGGTCTGCATGTATCAGTACAGGTGCCGAAACAAAGGCTTTCTTCAGCTCATCGAAACTTCGTTGGGCTTCTTCTGTCCAAACAAAGGCCACCTTCTTCTTTAATAGTCTCGTCATAGGGCAGGCCATAGCAGAGAAGTTTTCGATGAACCTGCGATAGAAATTCGCAAACCCAATAAAGCACTGGATGTCTCTTACGGTTTTGGGTGTAGGCCACTCTTTTACTGCCAAAATCTTCCTTTCGACATCTCCTGGCCCTGTGGTGTGAGCACGACTCCTAGAAATTCCACTGAGGTAGTGTTAAACTCACACTTACTGAGCTTACAGTATAGTCGATGCTCCAATAACGTACGTAGTACTGCCTTCACATGACCCGTATGTTGTTTTATGGTAGAGGAGTAAATCAAGATGTCGTCTATATATACAACGACGAAGCGATCCAAGTACTCCTTCAGAACGTCATCCAAAAAGAACTGGAAGGCTGCCGGAGCGTTACACAGCCCAAAGGGCATCACTAAATATTCGTATAGCCCAAACCGTGTCTTTATGGCTGTCTTCCACTCATCCCCGGTCCTCATTCGGACTAAGTGGTAAGCTCCCTTGAGGTCTAGCCGTGTGAATATCACTGCATCTTTCACCTGCTCAAGTAATACATTGATTAGAGGAAGAGGATATTTATTCTTCACCGTAACGGCATTCAATGCTCTGTAGTCCGCACAGGCTCGAAGATCACCATTGGCCTTTGGGATGAAGAATAACGGAGAGGCGGCCGGGGACTTAGATTCCCTGATGAATCCGAGCTCTAACAGCTTATCCAAGTATGAACGGAGATGCAGAGTCTCTGGTTCCGTCAGAGCATACACTCGTCCTGCTGGTATTTTCGCCCCAGGAATTAAATCAATTTGGCAATCATACGGTCTGTGGGGTGGTAAAGTTTCCGCTTTTGTCTCACTAAATACCTCTGCCAAGTCTTGATATTCAGCCGGGAGTTCCACATCATGTTCAACTGCCGTGGCAATATGATGGATGCTAGCTAAACCTATAGCAGGACTTAGCGTTATCGGATAACAATTCCTCTGGCAAAACTCCGATGAAAAATGGAGAACCTGATTTTCCCAATCTATTGCGGGATTGTGTTTTCTCAGCCATGGGAGTCCAAGAATCACCCCATACTGCGGTGCGTGAATAATGTTGAAGAACAACCTCTCCTGATGTTCTACACCCATGGTCATACAGAGTTCCTTGGTTTGTAACCGAATAGGTCCGGAATTCAACTTCCGACCATCTACCGCAAACACTGCTTCAGGGGTTTCCTTCTCTTGCAGTTCCAGACCTAGACTACTGGCTGTGGCCTGGTCCATAAAACAACCAGTCGCCCCCGAGTCTAACATTGCTTTGATCCATATCCTTTTCTCCCGTATGTCCACTCCTATATCCACATAGAAATGTATAGCTTCTTTTGTGCTGTTTCTATCCAAAGAAGGGATATACAACTTACTTGAAGGGCACCCTTCACTCCTCTTCAAGCCTTCTCGTTTCCCGCCTCCTGCTCGGAAGACAGAACAGACACCTTCCGATTTTCATACCGGGTTTTTGTCCTCGTTGGGCATTCCCGTATGAAGTGCCCCTTCCTGCCACAATATAAACACAATCCCCTCTTTCTTCGATATTCTCTTTCCTCCGCCGTCAGAGGGGATCTAACTGCTCCTATTTCCATGGGCTCGGGTTTTGCAGTGGACGTTGCTTCTGTTGTTCTGGAGTGCTCATAACTAGACATGGTCTTGTCCTTTCGCCGAGTTTCTCCCCTTCGATCGCTGAGGCGATGATCCAACCTCAGCACCAAGCTAATCATATCCTCGCAATTACTGGGCTGGGGGTCTATTTGAGCCAGGACGTCTTTCATCTCGCCAGTCAATCCGTTGTAAAAGATGGCTAAGCGCTTATTTTCAGGCCAGTCCGTTTCAGTAATTAACCTCCTAAAGTCATTAAGGTATGTTATCAGATCCCTATTTCCTTGTCTTAACCCCAGCAGGTCCCTATCGGCAGACAAGGTGGCCGACCTGCGGTTAAAAGTTTTCTCGAAATCTGACTTAAAGGCCTCCCAATCCCTTAACAAAGGATCGTCTCTCTTTACTAGTGGTACCGCCCATTGAGCCGCATCCCCACCCAAATAAGATATGAGAAAGGCCACCCTTGCATGGTTAGTGTTAAAGACCGTAGGTTTGCATGAAAAGTGTAGAAGGACTTGAGTGAGAAAAACCTGCACCTTATCACTATCCCCATGGACTCGTTCTGGAGGGGCCAATGGTATCGGGGCGGGGACTTCCACTACCACAGAGGAAGCGGGCTGGGTGCCTGCATTGAAAGGGTTTCTACTCATCCTATCCACCTGTGCTTGCAATGTTGCAGTTTCCGTCCTGGAAGCCTGCAACTCAGTCTGCACCAGGGCCAAAGCGGCCATTATGTCTTCGAGGGTGGTCATGATATCGTACTACCGGGAGGACTAAATTCTTGGGCCGTTTATTCTGTCAGGTCCCAATGTCCTCAGGATGGTACGATGCCAAAAAGGGTTCCACCTCTCGATAACCTCTGGGTCTGACAATAAACAGACTCACAGTGGGGATCAAGCGAGGGATAACAGGAACTGCAGGGCAGGAACGGGAGGGCGGAGAAGCTGAAATGAGAACAAGATGCAATAATCACAACATGCCATACATACCTATATAACCTAACTTCTTGTACTTCTCTAATCTATACCGTCCTGTGGCTAAACACTAGTTACCTGGAGGGTAAGAAAGGGTAGGCTTTGCCTGGCCATCAAAGTGTAGAACACAACAGCACAATCCTAAAATACAAGACAATGCGTATTAAATGAATGCACGGTAATACAGCAATATCTTCCTATGGTAAATTTCACATACCAGTGTAGCTTAAAGTAGGGGCTTCAACAGAGGGCAGAATGGAAAACAGCCAGCCAGGCGAAGCTCATTATACCCCTGTTGTGTAAAGAAAAGTAAAACAGCGATAATAGGATTTTGCTTCCTCTAGAACACGAAGAGAAAAGACTTCTGGGTTACGTCACCCGAAGCCTTAAAGTTGTTATACCCAGCTGATTAGGTCCTGAACCAGCGAGCATATATATATATGAAATTGTCCAACAAAGTAATGCAGTCTTCCAGTTCGTAAAAATAAAGGTTCTTTCAATCACCCCCAACAGATACACAATCTCTGCCGATGGTGATAATAATAATAACACGAGTAGCAGCCACTGCCCGTGGTAACACAACCAAATGTCAAACGTAAAGTGGCAGTCTGTAACCTCCCTGTAACAAAAGATTACCCACAGGAGCCTTACACAGTCAATGGAACATCCGAAAACAAGAACAACGGGTCCCCAATCACGAAGCCACTGGAAAGGCTCCGTTACCCGCAAAGAGGAGACTTCCCCTGAGCGGAACCCGCTACTGCGGAACACCAGTAAGAAACACGAAGGACTTAAACAGTGGGAACTGAAAAGGATACGCAGCCACACTCCGGGAAGTGGTATCCTACCGTAACAGCAATCCGGAATCAGAATAAACGGCGAGGCGATGCGGGAATCCTTCCGTCTTGAGACTTCCTTGCATCGACGTCATAGCCAGACGCGTCGCTCTTCCCCGGGAATCATGGGAATTGTAGTCTTTACCGGAAGACGTGGCTCTAGGCAGTGTTCACAGTGCCCCACCGCCGTGGGCCGTAACAGTATCCCTCTTGAGGCGGAAGCCGGGAGGTTTTGTTTCTGCCATAATCGTGACTTTTGTGATTTTAAAAACTTCTTTGTGAAAGTGCTTGTTTTAATAAGCTTTTAATTCCTCCCCTCACCTCCCTGCTGCCTGGGCCACTCTCAGCCGAGCATTGACGCTGACGAGTCGGTCCCGGGTACTAATTCACGGCAGACATATTGGGTGTGTTTTGGCGCTCTGACGCGCTCTAGTCGCGCATAAAAGGGGACGGGCATGCCTCCGCGCAGCGGACGCGAGCAGCGGACGCACCGTACCTGGGCCGGAGTGGTGCCAGAGTCCTGCCCGTCTGCGCCCGTCAGCGCCAAGGAGGTGCCAGGGGCCAGACCGGATGACGCGTCGGGCCCTCCCCTATATCAAACGCTGTTTACTCCCCTACCTCCCTGAAAGCACTCAGGCCACCTTGGCAAAGTTGTCACTATAAGTACGTGCTGGAGGAACTTCAAAATGGTTTTGAATGTCGATGCTCTAGGAATTCTTGTAACACCTCTCCTCCCGCACCCCCAGTTGTTCCGATAGGCATTGGGATACAATCCCTCTGCCCCCACTTTGGAGAAACGGGCTTCCTTATAAATGCTCGCTCCTTAGTGAAAAACAATATCGCATTTAGAGATTTTATCTCCGAAAGGAAGCCTTCGTGGGCCTTCGTCACCGAAACTTGGGGCTCAGAATCAGCTGGTCCTGACCTGGTTGACGCTATACCCGATGGTTCTGCCTTTGCGAGACTGGATAGAGTAGGCCGAAAAGGTGGGGGAATTGGCATTCTACATAAAACTTCATCTACCTGCCGCATTGAATGCCTCCTCTCCCCTCAGAACTCCTTCCAGGCCGTTCATTTTTCCCTCAGTCCCTCTCCCACGGTGTCCTTCACGGGTATTTTAATTTACAGACCCCCTGGCCCCAGATTGGCCTTTACCGCTAGTCTTTTAGAAATTCTCGTACCATTCATCGACGAACCCAACTTCACCATCCTTGGCGATTTTAATTTTCATCTTGAAAATTCTAACTCGCCCGACACCATATCCCTTGTGGATTCATTGGCCTCCTGCGGGCTTCTACAAAAGGTGGGATGCTCTACCCACTCTACGGGCCATACACTAGATGGGGTCTTTACCAATGACCTCAGGTTGGAAGTAGGCCTCCCCATCCCCCTCTCATGGTCTGATCATAAGGCAGTCCCTATGGAGTTCACACCTGGGCTACGGGATCTGCCCGCAAAGGACAATAACCTCTGGACTCTGAAAAGGAACTATAGAGGACTAAACAACAAGGCTCTTAGTCCCTTCATCGCCAATCTCAAGTCCTCTCCTAAAACTGATACGGATACTGCCACTCTGGAGCTTGTAAACACCATTTCGGAGGCAGTTAATATTCTCGCCCCGCCAAACCCCATTACTGCGCCAGGAAATGTCCGTCGGCCCCGTGGTTCTCTGACTCCCTTAGATTACGCAGGCAGGAGTGTAGGAGGCAAGAAAGATTCTGGAGAGCCCATCCTGATCCTGATGAAAGGTCCAAACAGAAAAACCTCATCATAGGATATAAGGCCGCAATCTTAGCTGCTAAACAGTCATATTTCACCAATTTGACCACCTCCCTCAGCTCCCCTAGAGATCTTTTTAATGTTGTGGACTCTCTGTCTCTTATTCCGTTTCCAGACCCCATTGTTGCATCTCAAAAACTTTGCGACCAGATTTCCATGTTTTTTCACACCAAAATCGTGGACATCTACTCCGCCTTAGAAGTCCTTAATTCTATTCAGGTCTCTGCCCCGCCAGCTGACCTCCCTTCTCGGCCCAGTTTGCCTTTGGCCCCCCAAGGACATCTGTCCAACTTTCCTCTACTGTCCTATGAAGTCCTAAATGGCCTTCTCGACAAACTCAAATCGGGATCCCCCCTCTCAAAATTTTGAAAAACTGCTGAGAGGTCCTGCTCCCCCTCTATCTTGATGTAATGAATTTGGCAATTTTGAACGGCATCTTCCCTGCAACCTGGAAGCTGGCCATTGTCAAGCCTTTATTGAAAAAGCCCACCTTGGATCCCGGGATCCTAAACATTTTTCGTCCCATATCCCTCCTACCTGCCCCCGCCAAGATGCTTGAGGCCCACCTCAATCACCATCTCAGCACCTTCCTGGACAACGCCAGCATACTAGACCCCTCTCAGCATGGCTTCAGGAAGGCGCATAGTACCGAGTCAGCCCTGACAGTGGTGGTCAATAACATCCACGCTAAGGTCGACAGTGGTCAGTCTACCACTCTTATCCTGCTCGACCTTACAGCCGCTTTTGACACCCTGTCCCCCTCCATCTTGGATATGCGTCTCAGTGAGATGGGAGTGGAAGGACCAGCTTTGGGTCTCCTGACATCCTTCCTCAACCAGCGTGCTCAAAAGGTCAAACTGGGTGACTTCCTCTCCTCTGCCAAGCCTTTGCATTGTGGGGTCCCACAGGGCTCATCTCTGAGCCCCACACTTTTCAACTTATATGTGGCCCCACTTGCAAGACTTGTTAGATCTTATGGACTGGAAGTCCTGTCGTACGCTGACAACACTCAGATAATGGTCTCCCTATCTCATTCTGTGCAGTCCACGGCCTTACATTTTAAGAACTGCATGGAAGCCGTGGCAGGTTGGATGACCTCGAATTTCCTCAAACTTAATGTGGAAAAAACTGAGGTCCTCATCTTTGGGGGCAAACAAGATCTTTGGTCGGAGGACTGGTGGCCGCCTGCCCTCGGAACTTGCCCCAAGCCGTCCCTTGTTGCCCGGAATTTGGGGGGTCACTATTGACACCACACTTGCTTTTGACAAGCACGTCAACAGGACCGTTTCCACCTGCTGTGGGGTACTGAGGATCCTTAGGAAACTCATACACTATCTCTCCCCATACGCCCGGAAACAGGTCTCAGTGGCCCTCATTTCCCCTCGCCTGGACTACTGCAATGCCCTCTATCTTGGCATAAGCAAAAAGCTAATCCATCGCCTCCAAATTGTCCTAAACGCTGCAGCCAGGTTTGTAGTGGATGCCCCCAGACGTGTTTCTGTCTCGGGGATCAGAAAAACCTCCACTGGCTGCCTGTGAAGGCCAGGATTAATTTTAAGGTTCTTGTCCTCACCTACCGTGCCTTACACGGCCTGGGTGCTGAGGACATCGGGTCCCTCGTATCCTTCTACACCCCGGGCAGGGCCCTGCAATCGGCCCATAAAAACCTTCTGACTATTCCTCGAATCGTCAAGGCTAGGTGGGGAGGGAGGGCCTTTTTCTCCCTTGCCCCTAAACTGTAGAACACGCTTCCAGCTAACCTTAAGGGTCAGCCATCTCTTGCCCTCTTTCGAAAAAATCTAAAAACCTGGCTTTTCACAGAGTCCTACCTATAATTTGCCTCTCTCTGGAGCTTCCGACCACTCAGCTGTTTCCATCAAATGCGCCTTGATGCCTCCGGGTTAAGTAGCGCCATACAAATCCCAAATTCATTCATTCATTCATTCAGGTCGATAGATAGATAGATAGAGTGAGGGCAATATATGGATAGACAGATAGATAGAGTGAGGGCGATCGATAGATAGATAGATAGATAGATAGATAGATAGATAGATAGATAGATAGATAGATAGATAGATAGAGTGATGGGGATAGAGTGAGTGCCATAGATAGACAGTTAGACTGAGGGCGATAGATAGACAGAAAGATAGAGTGAGGGCGATAGATAGATAGATAGATAGATAGATAGATAGATAGATAGATAGAGTGAGGACGATAGATAGATAGAGTGAGGGCGATAGATAGACAGAGTGAGGGCAATAGATAGACAGAGTGAGGGCAATAGATAGACAGAGTGAGGGCGATAGATAGATAGAGTGAGGGCGATAGATAGATAGAGTGAGGGCGATAGATAGATAGAGTGAGGGCGATAAATAGATACAGTGAGGGCGATAGATAGAGTGAGGGAGATAGATAGATAGATAGATAGATAGATAGATAGATAGATAGATAGATAGATAGATAGATAGATAGATAGATAGATAGATAGATAGATAGATAGATAGATAGAGTGAGGGCGATAGATAGATAGAGTGAGGGCAACCAAGCAAACAAGCAATGCTGTAGGCGAGACCTAATGACAAAGTAATGACTCAAGTACTAGTATTACAAGATGTGCTGCCTTATGAAGCACAATTTAGTCTTTAGAGTAATAGACCTGATGCTCCCAAGAGACATGAGCTAAAAACCCCGATGGGACATAAGCAATTACCTTGAGAACTGACCTAGTCCTCGGCCTGGGTGCCATCTGTATACTGCAGGTGCTGTCAATGCACATGGCTCGAGTTGTTTGTAATCACAAAAGAGCCCAGGATAAACCATACTTACAGACAGCAGCGAATCCAACCCCTCTTCATTTAACTATGTGAGAAGTCATACACCAAGAGAAGGATCAACGCTCCTCCTTGAAAGTATAACATGTGAAGCTAGGTTCACCAGTGATTCCGCGGCCTAGCAAGGGTGCCATGGGCCCGCATGCAAGTAAGAAGAAAGCCAGCCCCCATCCCATAGTGCCAAAGTTATAGAACAAAAAAACAATTAGCAGTAGTTGGATGCAGTCGGCCCCTCGGACTCCTGGTGCCACGGCACCTGCTGCACTTCGGATAGCTGCTCCCCTACACTGTTTTGGTACTATTTCGAAAAGGAGTGCGGGATTCCGAGCAATTTGACGAAAGTATCAATTGAGATGTTTTTTGAAAGGAAAGTTTGCGAATCTCATATTGTTTCTGGACTAAGCTGTACCCCTCTGAGAGTGCTACAGAACACAAAGCACATTAATTCAGAAGTGCCTAGAGACACTGGTGCCGATTCACAGAACTAACTTAAGACAAAATCCTAAACGTACTACTTTTGGTATTCACAGAAGTTAGAATTTTGTCTTAAGTTTGTCTTAGGACTTAACTTAAGACAAACTTAAGACAAAATTCTAACTTCTGTGAATACCAAAAGTAGTACGTTTAGGATTTTTTCTTAAGTTAGTTCTGTGAATCAGGCCCACTAGCATCATTCTACGAGGCACGTTTGTAAAGCTAGGCAATTTGTTTCTCAGCTTGGAAGTTGGTGAAAGAGCTAACAGCCTGATTCATGTAGGTAAATTGCACTCGCAAAGGGCCAGATTCTCAGAATCTGGCCCTTAGCGAGTGCGATTTTTGCATTTGGTATTCATGATACCAAATGCAAAAATCGCTATGTAAGAATTCGCATATTTGCGTGGAATGGCATTTAAGGAATCTCTAATAGAGATTCCTCAAATGCTATTCATGACACACAACAAAATTGCGATTTTGGACTTTTGGGGCCGCTATTTACAGACAGGTCAGACCTGTCGGTAAATAGCAAAAACTCAGAAAAATGCTTTTAAAAGCATCATTCAAAGTTGCATGTAGCACACACACATGTCCTTTGGACATGTGTGTGCGCAACACCTGTCGTAAAGTGCATTTTAGGGGTGCTACAGGGCGTCCTTTGGACACCCCTGGCACCCTTAAAATCGCTATCTCAGTTGCGAGTAGCAAATTGCTACTCGCAAATCCCCATTCATTCCAATGGGCCTCTTGGCCCATAGGAATGATTGGGGAGTATTTGCGAGTAGCAAATTGCTACTCGCAAATAAAGAACATGTAGGAATCGCTATTTAAGTAGCAATTCCTACATGAATGCCGTTTTGCGTGTCCTCAATAGCGATTCGCTATGATTCGCTATTAGGGACACGCAAAACGGCATGTACATGAATCAGGCTGTA
The DNA here is from genome assembly GCF_964263255.1 of Lissotriton vulgaris. Classification (NCBI taxonomy): domain Eukaryota; kingdom Metazoa; phylum Chordata; class Amphibia; order Caudata; family Salamandridae; genus Lissotriton; species Lissotriton vulgaris. The sequence goes on along the minus strand of NC_141685.1, from coordinate 279,632,285 downwards.
AGTGAACTAATGCAAACACTGTAGAGATAAAAACTTTATCATATAACATGTAAAGCTCTCTGATACCTTCGGGTCTAGCTAGCGCTATACAAATCTAAAAAAAAAAAAATCCTTCAGAGGTCGATAAAAGGAGTAGCATTAAGCTGGGTAGTAATGTACATATCAGTGCCTAGTTACCAAACAAAAATGGTAGGCAGCTCTATGTAAATAAAGTTAATTGTGTTATTTTTGTCTGCACAGCCCTACATAAGTTAGCTCAACAATACTTTTTGCGGTGAGTAAGGGGCGAAATAAGATGGCAGCAGACTAGCGTCGCTCCGTGCAAAACTCTTCCCTCCCACAATTATCTGCCCTAAAAATCCGTGACCCGAGGCAAGGACCAGCTGGTGGATGCTCCGCTGATCAGAACGAGCCTAAATTCAAGGAGCTAGCACACAGGTTCCTTCGGTTCCGGCCCGCACGAGCGCGAACATGCGGCCTGCAATAGGCCGAAAGCCGGGATCTCGAGTGATGAGGTTGCCCACATTGGAGTGAAGGCTGCCGGGCTGCCGGGCTGCAATTATCCGGAGCTCCGCAGGGCGGATCGGTGCCCCCCTTGAACACCAAACTGAAATCTGGAGCAGCGGGGGTGATCGTGCTTCCGCTACCCAGAGGTGGTCTCTACCGATCTGAGGCGGCAAGATAGATAACTCAGAATCGGACCTGGTCTAAAGGAGGGTCTGACAGCAAGTATCCAGCTGGTGGGGCCCTTCATGTTTGGGTGACCCCAGAACTTGTTGCATCATCATGCAGTGGCCGGACGGCCTGGCTGGGACGCCTGGAGGCCCGTGTGTACGTTGGAGCCGGGGTCTCACGTATTGGAGGAAGCCCTTGAAGGTGCAGGTACTAGTAAGTGCTGCAGGGGATCCGTGAGGCTGGCAGCCCTGGTGTGTCGACCGCCCCAGAACCATTGCCACGGAGTGAGGCATCCGTAGACTTCCGGGGAGACACGAGAAAAGCAACAGGCTGCCATTTTGGGGCCGAAGGTTAGCGGTCACGTCAGGAGACCCATCAGACACAACCACTAACGAAAAGCAGCTGCGGCAATAAAGGAAACAGGAGATCCAGCAGAAAGTCACAAGATTGCCCCTGTGACGCACCAGAGGGTGTGCTTGCAGCTGGAGACCTACCGGAGTGACCCAGTTTGACCCAGAAGTGCTTAAGACGTTGCTCCAGCTCGACTGCCCAGCAAGGATTTTGCAAGGGTCCTGATGCACACACACCAGGCGTGATGTCGACTTCCAGGGGCCCCAAAACCACCCAGACCAACAAGCTAGACAGGTACACTTGCCCCAAGACGACCACGCCTGACCAGAAACAGCTCAGAGACAAGCAGACAGGGGGAGCAGAAGGGGATGTTCCAAAGCCCACCCTGAAAGATGTGAGAAGTTGGCCTGGCATATGATGTCCACTATTCTAGTGGGCACCTTGCACCAGTCCAAATGACTCTTATTGATGGTAGGTTTAGACAACCTTTATAGAAAGCTATCCTAGTGGTAGCCATGGAGAGCAGCCTTCAGGCTAAGAGCCAGATGTAGGTAACTCATTTTTACCGATTCTAAAATACCGATTTTTACAGAATCGTTATTTTAGAAAAGGGAAATGAGATGTAGGTAAAAAATCGGTAAAAAATACCGATTCCATAAAATTCGGAAACCCCGACCTGGTATTTACCAAATCGGTATTTACCGATACGGCAAATACCGAATCGGAAATTCACATGCAATCCTATGGGCCCGGATGCCCATAGGAATTAATTGAAATTACCGATTCGGTATTTACCGATTCGGTATTTTCAGCATCGGTAAATACCGAGTTGGGAATACAAAATATCAGGCAGTTGAAGTATCAACCAATCACGTGCCTCCACCCCGCCCCTCAGCCAACCAACAGAGCAATCCACCAATCCTGTGCATCCACCCCACCCCACAACCAGGAAGTGGCCACACCCATGCAGGTGCAGAGTACCTGATCACACAGGAGAGCAGTTACACAGAGACAGGCTGTTGTGAAGCTGAGCTCTGCAGGACAAACAAATGGATCCCCAAGACTCTCAGAGGGAAGGTGCAGAGAGGAAGAGGAAGATGAAGTTCAGCACTGGTGAACTTCAGGTGCTGGTGGAGGAGGTTGTCAAGCACTACCCAAAAATCTTTGGAAAGCAGTCCCTGCAGGTACCAGAGGCTGTCAAGAGGAACACCTGGCTGGGGATCCAGACCAAAGTAAACGCAATAGGAGTGACAACCAGGGAAGTGGACGATCTCAAGAAGAGATGGTATGATCTAAGGATCATAACCAAGAAGAAATTGGCTGCAAGAAGTAAGGAGGCCAATGCTACAGGTGGAGGGAAGAACAGGGCACCTGCTCTCACGGACCTGGAAGAGCTTGTGGAGTCCACACTGGAGCCAGAGTGCGTTGTGGGGATTGGTGATGCAGACAGCTCAGCCCGAGCTGCATCTAAGAAAGGTAAGGGACATGTCCATCATCCCTCATCCCCTGCCTGTGTCCCTCCCCCAATGTGGCTATGTGTTGAGGAAATCCAGTACAGACTTCAGTATTCACCTGCAATGCATTATGGGAGTGGTAGTCATAAGAATACCCATCAGAGCTGTCAACATGAAATAATGTCAGGCATGCCACACAATACAATCAGAGACATGGGAGGAGCAGGAAATAGTGATATTATAATGTGATTTAATAGTGAATTACACGTGGAACGCACCACTAAGACACTGTCCATATCTGTCCATAGGAGAGACATCCCGCAAGTCAATGCAGGAGAGGGAGAAGACACATCCCCAAAGGGATAGGAGTGAGCAAGAAGGCAGGGATGCAGGGCCCAGCACTGCAACACCTACAGCACCCTGCACACAAGCAGCTGCCACACCAGAGGCAGACACCATGCAACTTGAAGCATCTCCTGTGCTCCTTGACTCACCACAACATGAGTCACAACAACTTGACACACCAGCAGACACAGAGGTGTCAGACATCTGCAGGCCCAGGAGGCTAAGGATCCTACGCTAAGGATCCTACAAACATCCTCCGATGAGGAAAGGGAGTGTGAGGAGTCAATAGAGTCAATGGCAGGAAATGCACCAGGTCTTACATCCACTCCTGTCAGCCGATCCGGAGGAACAAGACGTCGTAGGGTCCGGGAGGCAAGCGTGAGTGGCCGTGATGAGGGTGTCTTCCGTGGCCTTGAGACCATAATTGTCAAGGTGCAGCGCCTGCAGGCAAAAGCTATTAGAGCAGTGCACAGACAAATGCGCCATTTGAACAGAAATTTTAATAACATGAACAAGGGAATTACATCAATGGCAGACAGCATGAGGGACATGGCCGATGGAGTCAGGGACATGTCACAGTGTGTGATGTCACTCTGTGAGGAACTACATGAGGACCGTGCACAAAGGCGCAGGGAGAGCCATCGCATGCAACAGCAGACAAGGGGCATGCACCGTCTTGCAACTGCGACTTCACTGCTGTATCGCCGTTCAGTTGCGATGCAGGAGGGGCTGGTGCACTGCTGTACTGATCTCACGAGGTGGATGGGGAGAGTCACCACAGCAATGGAAGTGCTGCTTGTGAGAAGTTGGCCTGATATATGATGTTCACTATTTCTAGTGACCACCTTGTATCAGTCCAAACAACCCGTATGGTGATTGGTTGTAAGTCAACCTTATAGACCAGCTATCCTAGTAGCGTGGACAAAAGCAGTCTTTAGGCTAAACTCTGAATGGCATGTGAAGCCAGCTGTTTTACCACATATAACCCCTTGAATACCAAGTGAAAGGACACCACACAGGTTGTTATGAAAGTAAACAGATATTTATTAACTAACATACACCTCTGAACTCTTTATGAGGTCAGAGGGCTAAGCACATGACAATACTCAAAAGGAAATACGAGTTCGCACAATATTTACAAGTGCGCCCTAGGGGCACGGCAAACCATATACTTAAAACAATGGAATGCGAGGAAGGAAAGTACTGTAAGGAGATCCAGAGGCTGGAGTATCGCTGGGACTACGCTACAAACTAGGTAAGTAAGGAGCAGGAGGCCCACGGGACTCACGTGCAGAGTGGAAACTCTCACGCGGGATGCGTACCAACGTCTATGGATCGTACAGTTTAGAAAGTTACGGATTCCGGACGAACCCGGCTGGATGGAGGGAAAACAACAGTGGACCTGGACACTAGGATAGTGTACACAGACTTCAGCACCTAGAAGCTTTAGTTACCTAACCCACAGGCTGCGGGTGCATAGGGCTGAAGTTGGGTCGGGTTGGCTGCGTTGATCCCGGTGATGCCTGAAACAAGGAGTTGCTGGCAGGCAGGCAGATGGAGGAGTCCGGTGGTTCCAAGGATGGAACTAGGAAGAAGAAGTCCTGAAAGGGAAGGGGACAGAGTCTCAGTCACTAGCCAGTGACGGTGCTGGAACCAGGAGAGAACCAGATGCTGTCGCCGCAGTCAGGTGAAGGAAGGGTCGCTTCTCTCTGCAGCTGTGTGGACCAGGAGCTGTTCTTCATGACCAGGCTGGAGGCACGAGCTGTCCCACGTAGTCTGCTGCTGTTGGCAGTGTCGGATCGTCGATCTGGACAGTAGGCCTTGGCAAATGCAAGCCACGCAGTGGAGCAAAGATGGCATCTGGTGCGGACCAGGAGGGTCTGGGGTGCTTCTCGTTCACAGGGAAGCAAGGGCCAGTCTGGGGGACCAGACTAGCAGTGTTGGATTCTTCGGGTAGTCGTCTCAGAGGTCACAGGCCAGCCGGCGAGTGACCAGACAACAGGAAGAGCAGCAACCAGGCAAAAGGGCCCCACGCAGATCTCGTGGATGCTGGGGGGCTGGTCTTTGGTGCAGGAGCTGCGTCGGTGTAGGGCTTCTCAAACCCCAGTGCACTCACTCGAGGATCCCTTGGCGGTCGTGCTGGAAGCGCTGTGCAGGTTTTCACAAGATGGCCGTCTCCACGTTGCTCGTCGCACCCACGGGTCCCAGCTGTGCTGTGAATGTGGGTAGAGGTCAGAGAGGTCTGGAGGTCCAGGTCTTGTTGAGCTGGGTCGTCGGATTCCGGGATGGAAGGACGTACAGCAAACCGCACAGAAGCTTGATGGTGCCTGCGAAGCAGGATGGTCACTCCCTGACCATAGGGGAGATTCTTCAGTCTTCTGGAATCAGGAGGTCGAAGGTCAAGAGTTTCTTCATGGAAGTTGTCAAGATTAATCTGATTTGGAATGGGACCAGCTCCTACCTTTATCCGGCTAAAGGGGGGCTGCACTACGACTAAGTCCCTCCTCTGGGTGGGACCAGGAAGGGGGGTGGTTACACCCCTTTTCCTTTGTCCGGTCTGTCGCCAGCTCTGGGGCTGGAGTGCCCCAGGAACTGGTTCTGACCGGTGTATGCACAGGGCACCTTGTGTGCCCCAGGCATGTCTCATTCCTTTGAGCCCTGTCCTACCTAATACACAAAATCCTGTCTGGGGTGGTGCTAGCACCTCCCAAGGCAGGAAACCCTTTGTCCAAGCCTCCCTCGCTGGAAGGACTTCCAGCAGCAGGAGGTCAGACTTGTGTCTGTGGTGGCAGCATCCATTTTGTGATGCTGAGGCTCGAGTTAACTTTAACCGGGGTTCACAGTTACATACATGTCGTGTCCCTATAGGAGGGTGGAATGCTAACCCCGTCGCCAGAATTGGCGAGGGGTTAGTATTCCAATTCGTATGACACCTTACTCGACATGTTTTGATAATGCGATACCAACGTTAGCAAATAACCACGAGGATTATAATGCACTTAAGAGTATATAGTACGCGTTATCATGGAACAGATATTAGGACTTGGTTCCGCAAGCTGCTGACGGGCTCAGCTCATGCCAGAGCACCATCACACATAATTCCAAGCACTCTGCCTTCAGGATTGTTAAGGCCTGCCACAGGAGTGACTGATAGGAATGTATGTGTCCATTTTAGGGTTAGATATAGAGATACTATATCTGAAGCAAAGGGTGATTACACCACCTTGCCCCAGCTGTCATGCAGCCAGTTGTGTCAGATTTGGATGGCCAGCCAGGGGTGGCATAATACATGCTGCAGCCCCTGGTAGGCCCTGGGAGCACCTATGCCCTGGGTACCTAAGGTACACTGTACAGGGGCTGATAAGGTGACTCAGTATCCAATTAGATATGTACCTAGAGTACATAATAATAATAATAATACTGCATTTTATAGAGCGCGAACAGCTACCTCACTAGGAGGTGTCCCGGCGCTAAAGAACACAAATGACCTAAAGAACGGAAGAGTGAGAGTTAGCGAGCTTGGTTGAAAAGCCAAGTCTTTAGCAGCTTCTTGAAGCAAAGTTCAGAGGGGGATTGTTGGATTGCTGCTGGTAGTGCGTTCCATAGTGAGGCAACATTTGCCGAAAAGGATCGACCCCCTTGTCGAGCCCTTCTAATTCGTGGGACAGCCAGTTGAACACAGCAATTGGAGCGCAGCGCTCGGGCTTGGGAGTATCTCGGGAGCCGGTTTTTCAGGTACTCAGGGCAGGAGCCATGCAGCGATCTGAAGGCCAGCGTAAGTGCCTTAAATTTGATTCTGCTGGCAACAGGAAGCCAGTGCAGTGATCGTAAATGCGGAGAGACTGACTGCTTAAAAGGGATTCGCAGCAGCAGTCTCGCAGCCGCGTTTTGGACTCCCTGAAGTTTTTGTGTCAAGTATTTCAGTTGCCCTAGATTGAGTCCGTTGGCGTAATCCAGCCTAGATGTAACAGTGGCATGGATTACAGTTTTTCGGCAACTCTCCGGGAGGAGTCTCAGTATGTTGCGGAGGTTCCTCAGTTTACTCAAGCAGCAGCCGGCAACCTGTTGGATGTGCGAGGTAAAGGACAAGCTATCGTCCCACCTCACTCCCAATTTGTTTGCCGTACTGCTGGGTAAGGGAGCTTGGCCCATCTCAGTAGGCCACCAAAGTTCTGAGGGAGGAGTGGGGCCTTTGCCAAAAAAGATTACTTCAGTCTTATTGGCATTTAATTTTAATTTATTCGTGTTCATCCAACAGGCTATATCTTGGAGACAGCCTTTAAAGTTAGAAAAGGACTCCTGCGACACCTCCGAATACGGGAATACCAACTGGGTGTCATCGGCATACGAAATTGCCTTGACACCCCAGTTGGCAATCAACGTGAAGAGAGGGGCCAGGTAGACGTTGAACAAAAGGGGGCTGAGTGCCGACCCTTGCGGGACTCCGCAACTGATGACTTTAGGCGCTGAAGAGGCCGTCCCTAGTGCCACCTTCTGTGTTCTCTGGGACAGATAGGAATGTATCCATCCCAGTGCTTTGTCACGGATACCTATCTCGGCCAGACGTCTCAGTAGTCTGGCGTGGTCCACCGTGTCGAAGGCGGCCGACAGATCCAGGAGTACCAGCATAGCTGAGTTACCTGCATCCATCGACCACCTTACTGACTCGGCTACCTCAATAAGCGCTGTCTCCGTACTAAAGCCGGGACGAAATCCTGATTGTGTCTCATGAAGTATCTTGTTTACTTCTATGAATTTGCTCAGCTGGCGCTGTATTACTTTCTCCAGCATTTTTCCAGGGCCAGCTAGCAACGAGATCGGGCGAAGATTACTAAGGTCATCTGGATCCCCACTAGGCTTTTTTTTCAGTGGGAGGAGAGTAGCGTGTTTCCAAACGCTCGGGAATACTCCAGAGACGGTAGATGAGTTCCAGATTTGTTGTATTATGGGGGCAACAAACTCAGATATGGGGCCCCATAGTTTGGCTGGACAAGGGTCATCCGGCGAGCCGGATTTGCATCGGGTGAGTTCTTGTCTCACCTCACTAAGGGAAACATTCGTGAATTGGGAGAAAGTTACATCCAGCTCGTTTTTAATCACCAGTTCTGATTTCACCGTTTTAGTTTCTGGCCTAAAGGATTCGTACACTTTTTTGATTTTTTGGTCGAAGAACTCAGAGATGTTTTCACATAGAGTAGATGACGGAGGGACCTCCCTTTCGAAGCACTTGGGCTTAAAAAAAGACTGTACCACCCTAAAGACCTGTTTGCTGGAATGTTCTGCCTGCTGAATAGATTCAGCAAAGAATTGTCTTTTAGATAATCTGATAGCTTTCCGAAGTTTTTTGGATGCTTCCTTGTATATAATTTTTTCTTCCATCCCGTAGTTTGCTCTCCAAAGTCTTTCTAGCTTTTTACAGGCTGCTTTCTCTTTCCTCAAGTCTTGCGAGAACCAGGGGGCTGAGGGGGAGTCTCTCTTTGATAGCGCTCGTGAGGCCGGTGCAATGGAAGAAACCATCTTCCCGACCCACTCGTTAAGAAGCTGTGCATCTATATTCGCGTTGGCAGTGAGAGACGGGGTGTTCTGTGCCAGGACAGGGCCCATGATGTCAGGAATCAATTTTTTCCATTGTCTCTTCAGGAAATAACATTTACTTGAAGCTGGAATGTCACATGCCATGTTCAGTTTGAATGGGACCAGTGCGTGGTCTGACCAAGTCAGAGGTAGTGGCGCCTCTGGTTGCACCTCCTTAATATTAGAAAAAATGAGATCGAGCGTGTGGCCTGCAGTGTGCATCGGGCCCTCATTAATCAGCCTAAGATTGGCTGTAATTAATGTAGATCTAAGCAGCTCTGCTACAGCACAATCTGTTTTGTCCATATGGATGTTGAAATCTCCTACCACAATAAATTGAGGGTGGAGGAGGGAGCTCTGGACAATCGTGTCTAGCAGAGCAAAGAGATTGGGGTCTTCACCGCCAGGAGGGCGGTAAATCACCAATCCTGCTAACGATAGCTGAGGGCTTACCTGAAAACAGAAGTGAAGGCCCTCAATTCCCTGAGTTAAGGTAGGGGCTGAGGATGTAAGTGTTAGTTGCTCTTTAAAAATAATAGCGACACCTCCACCTCTTTTTGCGCCTGGGCGGTTGGCGAGACATATTTTAAAACCCAGAGGGACTGCTAGTGCAATAGCTGTCATATTATCTTCCTTAATCCAAGTTTCTGTTAAAAACAGGACGTCCCACTCCTGCTCTTCTAGTAATAGCCAAACATCATCTGAATGTTTGACTAGGGATCTGCAATTCAGTAAGCCTGCTCTGAGTCCTTTCTGAGTTAAAATTTTGGGTTTGGGGGTCCTCGCCATATCTCTTAGACCAAAAGATAGTCCGCATGTCCCACAAATCAAGGGGGCCGCAGTGGTCTGAAGGTCAATTTCGTGAGGGCAACGCTCAGATGAAAGATTGAGTGCCCTTAAGTCCTCACCTGACCACACTATCCTTTTTTCTTGTACTCCTTTACAGGCAGCATGTCTGGGCCCGGCCGCAGTCTGGTCGCGGACGGGCGCAGACGGGCTTGCCTTAGGCGCTCCCGCTGCGCTCGTCCGCTGCGCTTCCTGGGAATGCACATGTTTTATAAGCGTAGGGTAGTGCTATCAAGGGTCGTAGGCTGGGGGCGTGGCCTCCAATAGTGGGCGTGGCCTAAAGTGCCGAGTGATGGCGGCAATGTTTGTTTGGATCCCCGTAGCAGCGCTAAAATCCGCTGTGCGGGTAATCCAGGTCTAGAACTCCTCTCAAAGAGTTAGTGCCCAGGGGGAGAACGTGCAGTTAAAATCAAAGTAAGTTTTCTAAGCAGTTTTAAAAAATGTGGCAAATATCCTCCCGGCTTTCCGCCTCAGGAGATGGTCAGAAGTGTATCCATTGAATCCATTTTACAGAGAGAGCAGTAGGCCTGGGCCCTGAATAGCAGGGTCCCAGGTCAACTAAGTCGAAAAACCAGCAAAACACCAGGCAAAAAGTTGGGGGCAACCATAGTCAGATATTCACCTTCTTACATGCTTCTTCTCACCTCCCCCACCATAGGGGTGGATTTGGCAGAGGGGGGCACACCTCTCTTCCTCACTTTGTTTTTCCTGCCGGGTCTCCTGCCCAAAGTGGGGGGTAGAACCAGTGGGGACAAGTTGCTGAGTGAAGCTAGTGGTCTGGAGAGGCTCACAAAGGCGGTATGCCTTTGAAGCTTCTCCTTCTTGAACCCTGCCCACCCTGGGGGAGGAGGTTTGGCACCTCGTCCCAGGGTGTGCATTGTTTCAGGCCCCCAAGAGAAGCAAGCTCTCGACCCAGGGGTCCAGAAACATGTCTGGTGGTGGCAGTCTAGGCAGCCACTCAGTCAGGTCACTGGGAGTTGGTCGATTTTCAGGGGGCAATTCTAAGATACCCTCTGTCGTGCATTTTACATTAAATCCCACACTGGCATCAGTGTGGGTGTAATGTGCTGAGAAGTTTGATACCAAACTTCTCAGTCTTCAGTGTAGCCAGTATGGTGCTGTGGAGTTTGTAATGATAAACTCCCAGCACCATATACTCTTAATGGCAGCACTGCACTTATAGTGCCCAGGCATAGGGCACCCAGCTAGAGGGGTGACTTGTATGCCAGGGCAGTGTGTTGTGGGCATGGCATGTGTGCCATGTCGACTTTAGTTTGTCCTGCACCAAGACACGCAGCCTGCAAAGGCAGTGTGTGTGTCAGGGCACAGATCCTGTAAGGGTCACACAATAAGTGCTGCAGACCTTGGGGGCCTTCTCTGGTCACAGTGCCCTGGTTACCTATGGTACCATTTACCAGGGGCTGACATGTGGCCAGAGATGCCAATTGGGTTTAGGCTTCAATGTAGGTTTACAGAAGGAACACAGGCCCTGGGTACCTGATTGGCAGGAGCCCAGGTCACACCCAGTCAAAGCACATCAGCAATTCATCAAAAAGTGGGGGCATAACATGCAAGAAAGAGGGCACTTTCTCACACAGGCGTATACCGTTTTAGTGGACATTACAGACTTTGGGAGGAAGGTCAAAAGCTGTCAACTGTCACCGCTCAAACTACACGTAAGAAGGTGGAGGACCATCCTCTGCTGCTGCGACAGAAGATCCTCCCGAAGAGGCAGTCTGGACGGAGGGTTGATGGCCATGTGCAAGAGCTTTGGATACCAGACTCTTCGTGCCCAATCCGAAGCCCCAAGAATGACTTGGGCCCGGTTACATTTGATCTTCAGCACTTTGGACAGAAGTGGTATAGGCGTATAGAGAACCTTAATTCCACTCACGATGAAAAGCGTCACTGAGCGAGTGCCGCTTTGGACATTCCAATGTGCAGAACTGCTGACATTGCACATTCTCTTTGGTGGCGAACAGATCTAACCAAGGCTCTCCCCACTGCTGAAAGAGACCTTCCACTACCTCCGAGTGAAGACGCCATTCGTGAGCCATCATGTAACAGCAGCTGAATTAATCTGCCCTGGCATTCCGGGAACTTGACATGCGCCAGGTCACATGTCCCTAGCTGCGCAGAGGTTGAGTAGCCTGTGGCCCTGGGTGGAACGTGGTGGGACACCCCTTCCATAGCCACGAAAGGGGTGAAAGGTGGACTGAATGGGACGAGAGGTGGCAGCAAGGCCCAAAGAACTGGCCGGAGCCTGAGAGTCCTTGAGGCACTCTAGCGCATTGTCCATCAAATGGCATATTAAAAAGGGTCAATTGGACATCCCCGGAAAAGCCAGGGGACCTCAGCTAGGAGTAACGTCTCAAGGCTACTGACGTAGAAACCGTTCTACTTAACAAGTCAGCAGTATCCAGACCACATTAAATGGCAAACTTTTCTGCTTCTCTACCCTTTGCAACTGCATGGGTGAGTACAGTCCGGGCCGCCTCCAGGCACTGTGGCAGCACATGCGCAACTGTGCCCCACACAGAGTGGGTGTAGCGGCCCAAGAGACATGCAGAGTTCACCGACCACAGTCCTAAGCTGGCGAAAGAAAACATCATCCCAAGATGATCCAGCTTCTTGGTTTCCATATTTGAGAGAGAAGTAGGGAACGCACCTTTGGAGGTTGAGGCTTGTACCACCAAGCTCTTAGGGTAGGGTGTTGAGAGGTGAAAATGGGGTCGCCCGGGGCCTGGTGGTGGTGTACGGCAATCATCCTATCCACAGGAGTCCCTGTGCTGGGCTTCGACCAAGTCCCCAGAAGGATGTCATCAAAGGCCTCACTGAACGGCAGCATGGGCTCAGAGGAGGCCGCTGCTGGTTGAAGCATCTCAGTCAGGAGGTTATTCCTGACTGCCACAGTAGGAAGCTCAAGGTATCTGCTGCCCTATGCAACTCCACAGCGTAGGAGGCTCCCTCCTCCATGGCCACGGAAGGGGGAGAAAGCATCCCAAGTTCTGGGGAGGTATCCAGACCACTGGCATCACCCAACTCCTCTCTCCAGTCTGGCTCTTCTAGCTGGTTTGTAAGAGGGTCCACAGACTCCTCCCAGTCCTCCACACCCTCCTCTGGCTGCCACTCAGGGTGAAAAGGAATGCCAGGATAGAACGGTGGTACAAAAGTACCGGTCTGCACCTGTCTGGCTCTGTGTTGGGAGGCCGGGGTCTAAGCTGGCCGGGGACACAAGCAGCTACGGTGTAGTCAGTGGAATCGGAACTGGGGGAGGTGTTGTGAGGTCAACCGGCATCAATCCGGATCCCTGGAGGCCCTGCGGTGCTGGCCCGGAGCAGCCGGCATTGAAGGTCTAGAGCCCCTAGCAGAGTCTGCACGGCCTGAAGGCACATTGGTGGAATCGGGCTGCCCAGAGATGGAGTGGAGGGCTTCGTAAAAAGCATAAAGCTGGGCAGGGGATGCTCGGACCCATCCCAGCAGGCTCCGTGGGCAGAGCCGAAGGAGGGCGACCTGCCGTGTCCCAACGGACGGGGAGAAGGTGAAGAGCGACTGTGCTACTTCGCCTTCTTGTGCTTCGACTTAACAAAAGACGAAGAATATGAAGATGAATGATGGTGACTCAGTGACCTGTCCGTGACCTCTCTCTCGACCGATCGGAGCATGACTTCGGGTCTTGCTCCAGGCACACAAGGTGTGGGTCCGTGACTAACATCAATTTGTGACAGGACTCACAAGGTTTGAAGCCAGACATCCCTTCATGCACCAGGAGTCTAACGAGAAAAAAGTTGACAAAAATCGAAAAAATGTAAGTCAAAAAGTGACGAGTCCTGCTCTCTGGATCTGCGCAGGGTGGCTCAGAAAAATAAAGAACTGACGTCAGCACGCAGGGGCGGCGTATAAGTAGATACTGCAACATCATTCCGGCAATCACAACGCCAATGACTAATGCGGAATCGGCCAACACCACCTACCGACACTCAGGGATACTGCTGAAGAAAAATTCTCTGGATTGAGTGACTTCTGGTGCTAATTTTAAGGTAAGTAATCTGAATGTCTGACAAAATATCGAAACACAAAATATCAAGATACAAAAATATCGGAGCAACAATATCGATGTCAACAATATTGACATCCTATCTACAACACGGTAAGTACAACAATATCAGAAATAAAAATTAATGTCAAAAATATCGTTTAAAAAAAGTATTGTTTTTTTAATTAAAAGAATATGTCAAATTAATTAAAAAAGACTTAAAAATATAATAAACATAGTCAAATATTTTATATTATTTAAAATCAATAAGTAATATACATAATTTAATCCAAAATTAATTAAACATGTATATATATATATATATATATATATATATATATATATATATATATATATATATATATATATATGGGTTGATTCTGATTCGAGAAACAAATCCGTACACGATTCTTATTCGTAGTCGTTTCCGTACAAATCGGTCCGAATCGCGTAGTACGATCTGTTCCGAGAAAATACATCAGAATCATTGCGAACCGTACGAAAATGAAGGGTAAATCCATACGACATCGACCCGCACAGTGAACCATACGATTCGTAAAAATGCTGTTTGCCCCGCCAAGTACGATCCAAACCGGGGAAGAAGTACGCGATTAGTACGGTAAACATCGCGTATGAGCAATTGGTATGGAGGGCAACATTATCACATACACACCGTACTCCTAAAATCAAGGGGTCTACGCACGGGGTGTACGCACCGTACACCTACGACCTTGGGGTGTATGAACTGTACACTTACGGTCCGTACACCTATGATCATGAGGTGTACGCACGGGGACAAACGCACCGTACCCCTGAAATTCAGGGGTGTACGCTCTGTACCCCGATGCTCCGTACCCCTGCAACCAAGGGGTGTACGCACAATGACCGGGGGAGGGTCCGTTTCGTACGCATTTCGAGGCAAAATCTGCTTTTATGGACGTTTTAGGCTCCCGTAGAAAAAGAGTCGTACGGAGTGTTGTCGATACAAGTCGTACTTGCTGGGTCGGAAAATGCAGCTTCGATCCGTACGGACATCGCGTACTGTGCGTTCCGAATGCGGTTCGTACAGATTAGTGAGTTGTACGATCTTCGGTATGATTCATATGGAGAACTGCTTTGGGTACACATCGTACTACATCGTACGTACGGGTACGGTTCTGCATACGATTCGTACGGGAAAAACGCTCCCTCGCTAAATTCGGAAGGCATTTTACCGAATCGGAATCGGCCCCATAATATACTTATTAATCAGTTTTAATATTTATTGTAATACCTTATAAATAATTAAAAATATTATAACTTACAAATTCATCTATACACATAAAATAATACATTCAAATAAAATAATTATGCTAAACAAATTTAAAAAATGTAATTTACTTTTAATATTTGTTAAATTAATTATATACTACATTAACTAAAGTAATACAAACAATATTAAGTAACAGAATAAAATACTAATCCAACTCCCCCAAAAAAACCAGTAAGGAAAATGTTGAATAGCGTAGGGGTAAAAATGACTATTCCCACTCCAGAGAATGCAACAGTAGGGAAAGTGTTGGATAGCGTAGAAGTTAAAATTAACATACTTATAAACAAATTCATATTTTAAAATATAAAAAAAATGTATTACATTAATCTAAACTATTTACAAATACCAATAAATAATTATTAAAAAAATAATTACCAATTAATAATTAATATCCCAAAAATTAATCAATACCCACCTAGAATTGTAATAACCACTTAATTATATATCAATTACTTTACACACTATTCCCCTATGAACGCACAACAAACGCCAATAATAAAATACACTTAACATAAATATCAATAAATCAATTAATTAAAATTAATAACCAATTAATCAAAATGAATTACCAGTTAATAATTAATATAATTAGCAAAAACAATTAATGAAACTACTTAATTACATTTAAATAGCTTCCCACCCTATTCCCCTATAAACCCATACCCCGCTACAGAAAATAATTATCATTTATTCAATTAATTAAAATAAATGACCAAATAAAAATTAATTACCACTTAATTAAAATTAATTTCTAATTTTTAAAATTTAGTATAATTAAATTACTTCCTACCCTATTCCCCTATAAACCCAAAACCCGCTACAGAACATAATTATCAATTAATCGATTAATTAAAATAAATTACCAATTAATAAAAATTAATTACCAATTAATTAAAATAAATGTATAATTCTTAAAAAATGTATAATTAATTTTGTATAATTAAATTACTTCCCATCCTTTCCCCCCTATAAACCCACAACCCTCTACGGTACTAAAATACAAAATATACTTAAATTACATTAAAAAAAAAATACATATCAAATACATAATATACATAAAAATCATATAAAAATCGATATCAGTAACATCGATATTACTAACACCGATATTAGTAACATCGATATCACTTACATCGATATCAACAAAATCGATATTACTTACCTCCGAAATTCTGTCCCTTCGATATTAAAAAAAAATAAAAATCGATATTACTTACCTTCTATATTCTGTCCCTTCGATATTAAAACATTGATGATATGGTAGGTCGATATAAAAAAAAAATCAATATTTTGTCTGCCTACCAAGGATTCTAGAACTGTCTCTTTCAGATATGGCAAGAGCATTGGCTGCTCTAACTACTAAAGCAGACATTGAGGAAAAACGCTTACCAGCGATATCCAAATGCCTGCCTTCTCTATCTGGAGGTGTGGTGATGGGTGCAGATGGATTTGTGGACTTTCTCTGTGATGCCTGAGAAATTACCAAGCCTGGTTTAGGATGACCCACCAGGCAGGCAGGAGCATCCTCCGGAGCCTTGTATTTTTTCTCCAATCTGGATAAAACTGGCACCACCGTCGCTGGTGTTTATGACCTTAAGTCCTTCCTCCCATATATGACTCACAATAGGGCTAGCTCTCCCCGATTGTTTAATTGTCTCTATAAAATCATATGAAAATCAGTCAGTTTGAGATGTTGGCATTGGCAGATCAAACCTCTTGGCCATCCTTTCAAATAGGTTGTGAAAACCACTGGCGAGTCAATGGGCACAGGAGAGGGAGAAGATTGCTTGGGAATCCCATTCTTGATTTGCATCCCAGAGTTCTCCCTCTTCTGGTCATCTGTAGTTCCTAGATCTTGTTGAGAAACTGATGGTGGTGATTTCTGAAGAGACTCAGACTGTAAATCTTATTGGGGGCATTTGTTACTTCACCTGTTGGCTGCATCCTCAGACGCTGGTCGTCCTGCTTGCCCTCCTGTCCTCCCGCCGCCGCGCCTACAACTCCCGTGGCCGCCAAGAGGAGGACTACGATCCCCAGGGTTCCAAGCGGCAGAAGCCGCCTACGTCATTTACCGCGCCCGGAGGCGCTTTAAATCGTGCTCACTCCCCGTGGAGCGGGTGTTCCAGAATCCTATTGGGAGCATTTGTTACTTCACCTGTTGGCTGCATCCTCAGACGCTGGTATTCCTGCTTGCCCTCCTGTCCTCCCGCCGCCGCGCCAACAACTCCTGCGGCCGCCGAGAGGAGGACTACGATCCCCAGGGTTCCAAGCGGCAGAAGCCACCTATGTCATTTACTGCGCCCGGAGGCGCTTTAAATCATGCTCACTCCCGGTGGAGCGGGCGTTCCAGAATCCTATTGGGGGCATTTGTTACTTCACCTGTTGGCTGCATCCTCAGTCGCTGGTCGTCCTGCTTGTCCTCCTGTCCTGCCGCCACCGCGCCTACAACTCCCGCGTCCGCCGAGAGGAGGACTACCATCCCCAGGGTTCCAAGCAGCAGAAGCCGCCTACGTCATTTACCGTGCCCAGAGGCACTTTAAATCGCGCTCACTCCTGGTGGAGCGGGTGTTCCAGAATCCTATTGGGGGCATTTGTTATTTCACCTGTTGGCTGCATCCTCAGACGCTGGTCGTCCTGCTTGCCCTCCTGTCCTCCAGCCGCCGCGCCTACAACTCCCGCCGAGAGGAGGACTACGATCCCCAGGGTTCCAAGCGGCAGAAGCCGGCGACGTCATTTACCGCGCCCGGAGGCGCTTTAAATCGCGCCCATTCCCCGCGACGTGGGAACGCCCGGGGGACGCGCCGGGAGAAGCCCGGGACAAGGGCGGGACCGTCTGTGGCCATCCGGGGCCAGACGAGGCCGGGCTGGACCATTTCTCTTGGCCGTTCTCCCTGTTAAGGTACCATTCAATAATTCTAGTATTCCTTATTTGTGACTGAACCTGAATCGTAGAATTGGAACCGGAACTATGACTGAGAAGAATGGGAGGCCGGGGGTAACTGGCTCTTTAGATGACTTTATAAGTAGAGCAGAACAATTAGTGTGTCGTGAGATAGAATTCACCAAGCAGCGATTCTCACTAGATCCATCTAGTCTTCCAACATATGGGCAAATGCTTAGCAAGCCCAGCAGCCAAATACCGGTTACTGTCACAGACACTGTTCCACACCAGAATGAGGGCAACAACACACTGTCACCACAACAAAACACAAATAATACCGGCTCTGAAACTTCACATAAAGAAACACATAAAGAAGCCGGAATAGCAGGGACTTTTACCAGATTGCGGACACAGAAGTCTGTTACAGAAATGGGAGCTAAACCCAAAACCCAGTTTAAGGAGAAAAAAATGTCTGGGAAGAAAGGGAAGCAAAGTAAACCAGTGGGCTGCAAGAATGTGGATGATGAAGCATACAAACACGAACTGGTCGCAATAAGATGCAGATTCCTGGGAACTCAAACTGATTTTAACTATGACATGAACTTTGGTAAATCTAGTGGGGTGGAGGCAAACGAAGATCAAACAATGGTGGAAATTTTCAAAAATGCCCTAGACACAATACAATCCCAGATAGAAGAATGTCTAAACTCTAGATTAATAGTATTTGATGATAAGGTAATACAACTAGATAAATTGTCTTCTAAATTATGTGCAACTATTGAAGAGGGCAGGAGGCTGATTGAAGACGGTACTTGTCTGTTGAGTGAGTTGGAGAGCAGAAGTATGGATAGCCAGAAAGTGATTAATGTTGCAGACCACACAAACCATCCAAGCCCCATTCTGATACAGAATGACAGCACTGGGGTAGATGGCCCGCTGGTAACCGATAGTAATATTGCCTCTGCACCCACAGCAGTACTCACTACCAATAACATAGAACATATAAGGTTGCAAGGTAGAGAGGGGATCGTTCATAGTCCAAAGGGGACCGATTTGGTGCCAAATGAAGATATTCTGAGCCTACCGCCTGCTGCATCTCCTTAAGTACTGGTATTATCGGGGGCCCCAGTCCTAAAAAGAATCCTGGCACAACCTTAGGAACAAAGTTGTCAATTGGCTCTGTAAATATAAAAAGTTCCATCCAAACAGAGGTGGAGGAATACTGATGGTGAGAAGGTTTGGGTGGGTAGGTGCAACACAAAAGATATTCAAGGGGATTGTATAATTGTCAACTTTAGATACCCTCATACGGTCCGCAAGATACTAAAAATCCATGAGGAGTTCTCTCTACCAAGCCCTGTGTTGCAAGCCTTACCATTGGGCTATTTTTATAGACCAAGTGGGCCTAAGGCAATGCAAAATCTGGGACCACTAGGCTTTTTAGAGAGTCCGTTGTGCTCCTTAGAAACTCCCAACAGGTTTAATGGATTATCATCCCTAGAGGCCATCGATGGACTTCAATCAATGTATACGACCAAGGCAAAGGATGTGGTAGGCATAGGTTCATCTACGGAGGGGTCTTGTATGTGTACTATGGATGGCGGGGACATACACCAATCTCAAATTCCCACCTTAAATCCACCATGTGGAATGTTGACACAGAAGGAAGGTAGTGGCGCAGAATCCAGGGCAGCAGAAAACGTACTTAGTGTTGCCAGCGCTATTGGCCTTTCTCTACCAAGCAGTGCTGTTATTTTAAACGGTCCCTCTGAGATATATCTTATATCATGGAACATAGCGGGAGTGGGATCAAATACAACTGACCCAGAAAGGAACCACTACATAAATACTAGTGACATCTGTGTACTTCAGGAAACTTGGGCCACGAAAACTATACATAGGGTAGGATACAAAACTTACCAGATAGATGCAGTCCCATCGGTAAGGGGTCGACCCTCTGGAGGCCTTATCATTTGGGTCAGAGTGACTATTGAGATAACCATTAGTAAATTAAGTATTGACTCCTTAGACATACTTGGGGTGAAAATAGTCACTAACGATAAACGGGTACTATACTTATATAATGTCTATAATAGACCATGTCACTCTTATAGGGAGTCACCCACAATCGAAATCTTGGACTCACTGTTAGACACATTGGATCCATGAACAAGTAATATAATATGTGAAGACTTGAACTGCAATTTCGAACCTATTGTAGAGCTGGATAAATTGCTAGAGGACGAAGACAGTGCCAATGGTATACCATCATTATCCAGTAGTGGGACAGTTGCTGGCACTGCCCTAGCCCTCCAAATTACAAGGGTAATGGCAGGCCACTGGATGAGGGCGTGTAAGGGGCGCTTACCATCTGATAGCCCAAAGCCCCAAACTTTTTTAAACATAACTGCCAGAGTAAAATTGATTATATTATCCTATCTTCGGACTTATGGTCTTTTGCTGTAGATATGGAAATAAAAGTAAGAACAGATAGCGAACATCGCACACTTGAAATTCGTTTTCATAGAAGTCTACTATTTGGACAGAATGTCACAGAAAGAATGCGGTATGTCATCCCAGACAATATTGTAGTTAGCAATAACCATCGTGCAGGTAAATGGGCATATATATTAGAGAGTGAAGAGGTAGTGGCAAACATTTACAGTTCCCTCGCCAACACATTTGGAACATACAATATTTCTCAAAATGAACCTAGGATATTTTTAGACCTACATAAAACATTTTTTAATGAACTCCTGCTATTAATGACTAAAAGACAAAAAAAGATGACAGGAGCAAATGATTCCCAGTCTGTAGGGAAACCTTGGTTTAATAAAGAGTGCCGCACCGTAAAGTCAGCTCTAGTCCAGGGGATTAAAAACAACAGTTAAAGAGACTAGGAAAGAATATAAGAGAGTGTTGGCTGATGCCAAATCGTGTTGGGATCAAGAAATCTGGTCCAGTATGCTGTCAGCGGCCAAAATGAAGGACCAAAAATTATTTTAGGAAATAGTGGCAAAAGGCAATAAAAAGGAGAAGGGTTCATGAGAGGTCTTTCTTGACAAGGCCACTTGGATTGATCACTTTACCAATTTATACGATATCCCAGAGGGGGCTAAGCTTCGGCAAGTTAAATACACATTGCCATCTGCACCTATCGAGAGCATGCCCATAGTCTTTGATCAGCAAGAGACTGAACTAGCTATTGCTTCGGTTAAAAATGGGAAGGCCCCTGGGCTTGATAATGTAGGAGAGTAGGGTCTGCAATCCCATGGTCACCACAGATTTTTGCTTTTTGCTTCACTGGTTTACGACTTTCCCTGGCTGTGGGCCTGCTAATCAGACCCACAGCCTAGCTGTTCTCTCTCTAAATTGACATCCATGTACTTTAGGTGCATTTACCAATTAGTATTGGGTCACTCTTGTAAGTCCTTGTACGGTGTACCATAGGTACCCAGGGCATAAGTGCACCCAAGGCCTCCCAGGGGCTGCAGCATGTATTTTGCCACCCTTGGCTGGCCATCTAAACTGACACAACTGGCTGGTAACACACCTGGGGCAAGGTGGTGTAATCACCCTTTGCTTTAGATATAGTATACCTATATCTAAACCTAAAATGGACACATATACTCCTATAAGTCACTCTTATGGCAGGCCTTAACAATCCTGGAGGCAGAGTGCTTGGAATTATGTGAGATGGTGCTCTAGCATGAGCTGAGCCTGTCTGCAGCTTTCGGAACCAAATCCCTTAGCTGTTTCCATGATAACGCTATACTATATAGTCTTAAGTGCATTATAATCCTCACGGTTATTGCTAACTTTGGCATAGCATTATCAAAACATGTCGAGTAAGGTGTCATACGAATTGAAATACTACCCCCTCGCCAGTTCTGGCAACGGGGGTAGCATTCCACCATTTTAGAGGGACACGACATGTATGTAACTGTAAACCCAGGTTAAAGTTAACTCGAGTCTCAGCATCACAAAATGGATGCTGCCACCACAGACACAAGTCTGACCTCCTGCTGCTGGGAGTCCTTCCAGCGAGGGAGGCTTGGACAAAGGGTTTCTTGCCTTGGGAGGTGCTAGCACCACCCCAGACAGGATTTTGTGTATTGAGGTAGGACAGGCTGAAAGGAATGAGACATGCCTGGGGCACACAAGGTGTCCCTGTGCATACCCTGGTTCAAAACAGTTGCTGGAGCACTCCAGCCCCAGCTCTGGCGCGAAACCAGACAAAGGAGAGGGGGTGTAAACACCCCCTTCCTGATCCCACCCATAGGAGGGACCTAGTCATAGTACAGCCCCCTTTAGGCGAATAAAGGTAGGAGCTGGTCCCATTCCAAAATAGATTAATCCTGATTTGAAACTACAAAGAAGAAACTCTGGACTTCGACGTTCTGCTCCACAGAAGACTGAAGAAATCTCCCTTGTGGCTAAGGAGTGACCACCCTGCACAAGCAGACACCATCAAGCGTCCTAGCGGTTCACTTTGTCATCCTTCCTGCCGGATCCAGACTTCAGAGCCCGACGAGATCTGGACTTCCAGATCTCTCCAACCTCTACCTACATCTGGGGCACAGCTGAGATCCGTGGGTGAGACGAGACACGTGGGACCGGCCATCTTGGAGAAAATGCACTTCGCTTCCAGCACGACTTCAGAGGCATCCTCGAGAAAGTGCTTTGGGGATTGAGAAGCCCCAGCCCCGAGTAGCTCCTGCACAGAAGATCAGCCCTCCAGCATCCACGAGATCTGCGTGGGGCCCTTTTGCTTGATTGCTGCTCGACGTGTTATCTGGTCACTTGCCGGCTGGCTAGTGACCTCCGAGACGACGATCCACAAAATCTACACCACTGGTCTGGTTGCTCCAGACTGGCCCTTGCTTCCCTGCAAAGGAGAAGCACCCCGGACCCTCCTGGTCCGCACCAGACGCCTTTTACACTGACCACGTGGGTTGCCTTTGCCAAGGCCTGTTGACGCTGAATCCAGAACCAACACCGCCGACAGCGAGAGCCTACGTGGGACAGCTCATGCATCTATCCTGGTCATCAAAGACACCACCTGGTCCACGTGGCTGCAGAGTCAAGCGTCCACTCTTCACCTGATCGCGACGACAGCATCTGGTTCCTTCCTGGTTCCACTCCGGTCACTGGCTAGTGACTCTGAACATTGTCCCCTCTGCTTTCAGGTGTTCATATTCCTCGATCCACCCTTGGATTGCTCCGGACATCTTCCTCCTGGTCGCCTGCAGCGTCTTTCTTCAAGGCTCCATAGACTTTAACGCGGAAACCCGACACACTTTCACACCTATGCACCCGCAGCCCGTGGGTGAGGTAACAAGAGCATTTCGGTGCTCAAGGGTAGATTGACTGTCCAGGTATCCAGTCGTTTTAGTCCTAACTAGTCGGAACTGTCTTTTACTTATCTTTTCGTATTTTGTACTGTCCATTGACTTTGTCCCGCATCTCGCGTGTGAGTTCACACTCTGCACACGCTTCCCGTCGGCCTCCTGCTACTTACCTAAGGTTAGGGTAGTGTAGTCCCAGCAATCCTACAGCCTCTGGACAGCTCCATTCCTTCTATCGATTTCCTTATACCATTTACTTAGTATATGGTTTGTCGTGCCCCTAGGGCACTATTGTAATTTGTGCAACTTAACGTATTTTTCTTAAGAGTCTTGTCATGTGCTTAGCCCTCTGATCTCATAAAGAATTCAGAGGTGTTTTGTTAGTAATAAATATCTTGTTTATTTTCATAGCAACCTGTGTGGTGTCCTTTCATTTGGTATTCAAGGGGTTTTATGCGGTAAAACAGCTGGCTTCACATGCCAAAAGAGTTTAGCCTAAGACTGCTTTGTCCATGCTACCATTAGGATAGCTGGTCTATAAGGTTGACTTACAACCAATCACCATAAGGGTTGTTTGGACTGATACAAGGTGATCACTAGAACTAGTGAGCATCATATATCAGGCCAACTTCTCACAGATAAAATACCAGGTGATTTATTCAAACATGAACTGAATGTCTGGGTACCATATATAAATCACTTATGTAACGTTATAGCTGCTGGTGCTGAAATTCCAGACACCTGGAAAGGGGCGGAAATTATTACTATTTTTAAAAAGGGTGATAGAAACGACCCTGCTAACTATCGCCCAATAAGTTTACTAGACATAACACAAAAAATATTTGCTAGGCATATTTTAAATCGCATTAATACTTGGATGGAAGACGAGTTAGTGCTCACAAAATATCAAGCAGGATTTAGAGCTAAAACAGGTACCATCGATCAGGTTCTAAGGTTTTGTTGTTTATGCTCGAAGTACGTTACCTTAAGAAAAGGCAACCTGTATGTAGCTTTCGTCGTCCTTCGGGCGGCGTTTGATTTAATTCCATGAGAATTGGTTTGGGAGACACTCAAATGCCAGGGGCTACCAGCTGAGTTACTGAAGCTGGTTATAAAGTTACACATGAACAACTATGCAAAGGTTAGGTGGGGTCCAAAAGGGGAACTATCACAATCCATACCAATAAAGAGGGGAGTCCGCCAGGGATGTGTGTTGGCCCGACATTATTTTCCCTGTTCGTCAACGACATCCCCTCTTATATAGAGGCATGCGATAATGACTCCCCAAAATTGGGGGGCGAACGGGTCTCGTCCATCCTTCTGGCGGATGATACAATTCTTATTTCTCAAACACCCCGGGGCGTACAGAATCTACTGAACATGTTTCAGACATACTGCAGCGCAAAGGACCTAGAGATTAATGTAAAGAAAACTAAATATGTGGCTCTAAATGCCCATAAAAATTTTAGGAAAAATCTCACATTAAATGGACAACAATTGGAATATGTCCAGAATTTTACTTATCTGGGGGTTTCTTTAGACTCGAAACTATCATGCAGAAGTCAGATAGAAAAAAGCTAAATAGTCTTTAACCACATCGCTGCTGCGCATTTTCCCCTCCTGTGCTGATCTATGATGAACCCCATTGTTCATGACGAGCTCAGCTCGTCATCAGCACAGCTCCACTGTGCCTCATGACGAGCTGAGCTCGTCATGAGCATGGAAGGGGTTAAACAAAATTCCCTTCCTATATTGAAAAGACATGGTAAAAGCCTGACCAAAGCAGTCACCCTGGCTTTAGAGATTTTTAAATTCAAAGTACAATCAGCGGTACTATACGGGGCAGAAGTATGGGGACCAACGTGTAGAAACTCCTTTGAAATCGGAGAGAATACGTTTTTGAGGGGGTTGCTAAAACTACCAGTGAATACCCCGTTGATCCCCCTTCTTCTGGACCTGAACATGAAGGGCATAGACCATCATGCAATTTTGAAACCGCTGATGCTCTGGGTCAGATTGTGGACAACCGTAGAACTGTTTGACTATAAGGAAGGTCTAAAAGAAATTATAGATCTTGATTGCTGTAATAAAGTTCATTGGCTTAAATATGTAAGATCCTGGTTGATAAAAATTGGTCTAGCACAGTTTTGGAATGAACAAGTATCCATGAACTCGTCCTCAAAGAAAATTTTAAAGCTATCATTCTGGTCATATGTGATCTACGAGTTAGTGAATGTAAAAACACATGGATCCCTGACAAACAATTTTTTACTGTTCAAGGATAAAACGTCTTTTGAACCTTTTTTGGACGAGATTCACCCACCACTAGCAAAGTCAATCTATATGAAATTCAGATATGGTACGCTTAGGACAAATGTCTGTGAACTGAGGTGGTCCAAGAGTAGTAGTAATTTATGTACCTTATGTGCAAACCAGACAAAGGAAGATGATTTACACATATTGCTTTTTTGCCCAAGTTATGTAATACCATGGAAAAGGTGGATATTGCCCCTTTGCCGTAACATAGGTTCTAGATCCTATAAAGAGGCTGGAAGAATCCTAAAGACTAATACCAGTCAGGTAGTAGTCTTTGGCGTTAGTAGATTCCTCCTGACCGTTAATTTTATGAGAATGAATTGAGTCTGAACCTTTGATGTACAGAATTTATAGATCAAGTGCAAACCTCTATGTAATATGGTTGGACGATTATGAAGTAGAATGCTATTAACATGTATACCCGTTATTTCAACTGTCTTATATGATTGATCCCCAGATTTTTATTTTTTTTAAATAAGTTTTAAAATGTATGCCTTTTAGCTTATATCTTTTTTTAGCTTGTATTTTTTAACTATTTAAATGTTTTAACATTATTATCCGCCCCCGGAAACGGTGTCTGAGACGTACATGATATGAAATGCCCATGAACTAATAGCCCCGCTATGTGACATTATGATCTACTAGCAGCCCGTCCCGACGTTGTCCGGGTATGAATTGCTGCCGGCCAGTAGTATATTGTTTTGTAGGATTTCGTTTTGATAGCATTTGTTATCTGTGACAGTCCTGGGAAACGCTCCGATTCACAGTGCACTGCTGATGCACTTAAGAGTGCGCATTCAGTAGTGTGTGAACTCGAGTTTCCCTACTTTATTTTTCCTTGCAATATTATATAGCGCAAACTCGACAACATGGCATGAGCACAATTTACATTACAGAAGAACACATTAATTTGTGGTAGGCACAGGGAGACAAAGCAATTTGCCTGGAATCACAGGATGTTGACCTGATGCCGAGATTCGAACGTAGCTCCCTAGCTCTAAAGTTCGCAATTCTAGAACTTGTGGCGGAAGGTGTGTCTAAAAGTGTATGTCGGTGCTGGCCATCAATGAGAGAGACCTGTGCATTTTTCCAATCGGTGGTGAAAAATATGAGTATGTTGCTGGAGATGTGGGCCGCCGTGCCACCAATGTACTTACCGGGGGAGGATAAACACCCATTAATCCGCAACTTTCTTTCCGCATACTTTCATTATGAAAGTACCATGACTCCGCATTGCCATTATAACGCATGGCATTACATTTTATATGCTTTCACCAAGCATACATTTACAACAAAATTCGTTGTAAATGCATGAATGGTAAAAGCATGTTTTTTAATGTTTGGATAAGGTAAGTATGTGTATAGGGGTATATGTTTTGGGGTACTGAGGTATATGTTTTGGGGTGTTTGGGTATTTTAAGGGTTCAGATATAGTTTTGGGTTATGGGGTACAGGGTAGTTTTAGCATTTAGGGATAGGTATGGGTTTTGGGGTACAGGCGTATTTTTAGTGTTCAGGGCTAGGTTTGGGTTTTGGGGTATAGGGGTATTTTTAGGGTTCAGGGGTAGTTTTGGGTTTTGGGGTACAGGGGTATTTTAAGGGTTCAGGGCTAGTTTTGGGGTACAGGGGTATTTTTAGGGTTCAGGGCTAGGTTTGGGTGTTGGGGTACAGGGGTATTTTAGGGTTCAGGGGTAGGTTTGGGTTTTGGGGTACAGGGTTATTTTTATGGTTCAGGGCTAGGTTTGGGTTTTGAGGTGCAGAGGTATTTTTAGGGTTCAGGGGTAGGTTTGGGTTTTGCGGTACAGGGGTATTTTAAGGGTTCAGGGCTAGGTTTGGGTTTTGGGGTACAGGGTATTTTAGGGTTCAGGGGTAGGTTTGGTTTTTGGGATACAGGGGTATTTTTAGGATTTAGGTATAGGTTTGCATTTTGGGGTACAGGGTATATTTATAGGGCTAAAATGGGTTAGTGTTTAAGGGTGTTGGGGTATTTTAAGGAGTAAGGGTGGGTTTTGATTATGGGGTGCAGGGGTATTTAAAGGGAGCAGGGTGGACACCCGTAGCTGGAATGTACAGAACCTAGGAAGAAAAAACAAAGAAATATTTGACACAACGCGCGCCCAGCACACGATATGGCGGAATGTAAAAACAACAGTTGATGGACAGAATGAAGAACAATGTCATACATTCACCCCATACAGAGATCTGGGCTTCTAGCCATCATTTATTTTCAACTCCACACCACCCTAATTCAGACATGGCCATATGCAATTCAGCCTTGATCCTGTACCTCATGAGAACATTCCAGGCCGCACTGCCAAGCCATTTCTTTCCTGGACCGACTCAAGCATTCTAGGACCAATTTCTGACTATCAGCCGTCTTCAGCTAGGATAGCTTGACTCCAGTGGTATGGAAAGCATGGGACTCACGTCTGAGCATGCCCATCCCACTCGGGGTGACAAATGCAAAAACAACAGTTGATGGACAGAATGCAGAACAATGTCATACATTCACCCCAGTACAGAGATCTGGGCCTAAATCCATTGTTTGTTTGCACTCCACACCACCCCAGTTCAGACATGGCCATATGCAAATCAGCCTTGACCCTGTGCCTCATGGGAACAGTCCAGCCTGAAGGGCGGAACGTACCACACGCCCCCAGCATGTGTCACGCCTCCCCAGCACAAGCCCACAGCACAACGCAGACACGCCCACAAGGGACTACTTTGCTGGCACGGTTCTTTTACTTTTTAAATGTATATGGTGGGCGTCCGCATAGCCTATGTCCTTCTGCTGCAACTGCCCTTTCCAACGCTGTATTGGGTGTTGTGATTGGTGCTGTGGTTCATGAGATTACCCGCCTCAAAGGTTTGGGCTCTCTCTTAATTATATTAGTATGGATATGGTGGGCGTCTGCATAGCCTATGTCCTTCTGCTGCAAATGCCCTTTCCAAGGCTGTATTGGGTGTTGTGATTGGTGCTGTGGTTTCTGAGATTACCCGCCTCAAAGGTTTGGGCTCTCTCTTTATTATATTAGTATGGATTTATTGTACTTTTTAAATTGTATTGCGATTGTAATGTATTTTATGCATCTTTTATGATACTTAACGTTCCGAAATAAAGATTTATTGATTGATTGTAAATCTTGAACCCTCGTGGGGGTAGAAGGGATCGACCGTGGCTGAGGAGTCAATGTTGACTGTTTGGGAGGTGCAGTCACCGGCGGAAATCTTTCTATAGTCAGCCAACGTGAATTGCAGGTCCATTAGCAAAGATGACGGCATGCAGACTACTTCCTCTTGACAGTCACTATGGTGTTCCTTCTGAGGAATATTATACAGATGCTCCCAATCAGGGTAAGATAGGCAATAGCGGGCTCAGGGCATTTACCCAGTGAGCCGCATGGGTGGTGGCAAGTTTTTGGCACCAGGGGCCGTTTTTGTTACCGGGAGCCTGCAATGTCCGCCCCCTGTAACAAAATCGGTGGAAACCAGCCCTAGCAAACATCTCTGCCTCACCCCCAGGGGGCTGGCCAAGCAGTTTTCCAGTGCCAGTTTCTGTACCCAGTCTGGCCCTGCTCCCCATATTCCTTGTCAAAATAATCTCCCTGGCACTTAACATGCAGTTGCGATGGGCTACTGGCATCACCAAAAGGATTCTCATCCTTATCCTCCTAAGAATCTTTCTAAGAGAGGAGATGGCAACAGTTGTAATCTTCCCGGGTGAGTTAACTTCTGATATAATTCTCCTCATTTCTATTCTAGGTTTCTCTTGTCTGGTGTCTTTTCCTTAGTCGACAATCCGGTTGACGGTACCAACGACACCACAGTTGGTAAAGAAGATGTCAGCAGCAATTCAGAAACCATAATCGACTGTCGTTTTTGCTGCCAACGCCATCTTTGTCTTCAAAGTCGCCATATCGATGTAGTAGTCGTTACCCCTGGCTTCGTCGACAATGTCAACCTGATTAGCGGCAACAAATTGAAGTCTTCACTTTTGACTGGACCATCAACAGTGCAGCACTTGCCTTCAGCTTAGAAGCTGAAGACTGGCAGACCTCTAACTGGTCGATGATGTGAGGGCTTCTTCATGGACTATGGGCTTTGCGTTGACTTTTTCTACAGGGGGCACAGAGGCTTCTTGAAAGAGTGCCTGTCTTGAGGGGGTGTAGTAGAAGGCTCAAAACTAGCCTTTTTTGATTGTCTATCCCCCCGAAGAATGTCCCTTACTTGCTTTTTCAGGTTTGTGAAGAGATTTTGAGGAACTGAGTCCATGAGACCAATGGGGTATTTTTTTAGGGCTTTCTTTGGATGCTCGCCAGACGAATGAGAGCAAGATTATCTTCCCCCTCTTAAGCGACCTTCTAGATGATGAAGAGGATGCTTCATCAGGGTCCTCTCTCGAAATAATTTGCTTCCTTTCCTGGCCCAAAATGTTTGAAGCCATATAAGAAGGTGCCCCTCAAGATCCCTCATAGCTCTGTTAGAAAAAGTACAACATACCTTATACTCCTTTGCCTTATGGTTTGGCTACAGGAAATAAATACAGTCACTATGAGGGTCATAAGTGTGAAGTATTTTCTTAGAGAAAGTGGTACAGGCTCTAAAAAGACTTTCTTTATCTGACATGACTATGCCAGAATCCAGCAAATCAGTACTGAAGAAGATGGTACTGTAGTAGAAATTGTTAATTGAAGCAAAGAACTCTTCAAAATACACTGAAGAAGAAGCTGATCAGAGTTCAGAGGCAACTCCCCATCACAACATGTGGTAGAAAATCTGAGGGTCTAAGGTTCTCTCAGGAGTGTTCTAGAGGGTGGAAGGTCCTGATTGGTTCAGGATTTACTTTTGGTCTCTTTTTCAAAACAATGGAGATAGGTTACAAAACGGAAATGGGCCCAGGCCTGCTTTCTGCTTTGTATTAGATTTGCATTGCTATTTTGATGTACAGGGAACTCCCGTCTGGACGACGAGGAATGATTCAAGCATGTGAATCCATGAAAGTTCCAATACAGGAGTAACAGGTGGCACCTATGCAGCTCCACTGGCACTTCTGACAACTCTTGGCAACTCTCCCACAAAATAAATCTCTAACCAAAGGTGCCACAGTGGATCTATACTATGTTAAGGAATTTGCAGTTCAAAATATCCATGAGAAATCAATTCTATATAAAACAGTAGTGCTACGTGCTTGTTTTAGAAATAAAAAGGTCTAACTGTTTAGTAAAGAGTGCAAGATGATTGAGAATACAATACAAGTAAAGTGCTCTACACTCACACTTTGGCACTGCTATAAGATAGCTAAATGCCATAAATACAAATATTTGGTGGCCTGGAAGACTGTCCAGTTGTACAGGAAAGGTGTGATATGATGGGGATCTGGGAACATTGTAAATCAAGCAGACAGTTGTATTTTGGATCAATTGAAGTTGTTTTATCAAATGTAAAGGGGCCGATAGTGTAGCATATTACACAAAGATTTTAGGTGATAGAAGTAGGTACTTAAAGTTTAGAAATATGAGAGCCAAAGGCGGGTTTTAGAGTCCAGCTAAATCCCTATTGTAGAGAAGGGACCAGAGAAGGACAAGTGCCAATGTAGGCTAAGGCAGACTCTGGAGCAGCAGCACTATCTGTGACCATCAACAGTTCAGTCTTAGGAGGATTTAATTTCAGATGCTTCCTTGACATTCACCAGAGAACCCGAGGCAATGTGTGTTCTAGGGACGAAGTGTCAGGTGAATCCTATGCTAGCCGAAAGATCAGACAGGGGTTGCTTTCTTACATACATTTTTTTATCACATCATGTATCAAAAGTTGATCAAGGGGACATGTAGATTGCAAATAGCAGCTGTGATTAAATTGATCCATGAGGGACACCACAACAGGGGGGAGTGGCTAAGCATGCAATGGCGGCGGACGTGCCCGGGTAGAGCTCTGTGCTAAGCTCCCCGACCGCAGGCCATTTCTCTGCCTCATTTCTCCGTTGTTGGCCCACATCTACAGCGGAGCTCCCGCAGACGATCCCAGGCCCTCCTCCTGAATTTGGGGCTGATCGTGGCCCTGCAAGTGCCCCAGAGCCGACTGAGACCCGGCGCCCCCCCCAGCAAGCTCCCCTGGCCGGCGCGTCTGCTAACGCGAGACCGGGGTTGAGCCGCGTCCACAAGGCCCAACTGCTGGGAGTGGAGTCGTGGAGCATCGAGGCCTCAGGATCCGTAGCGTCACCCTGATTACAACTGCGGCCACACTAGGATGTGTGCTGGGCCCCTACAGCCCGGGGGGCATATTGGAAGTGGCTGGCTGGCCGGAGCGGCGTCCCTGCACACATCTGCCCCCTCCCCCCCCCCCAGCTGACGTAGTGGCCAGAACGCGGCTGAGACAGCGCTGCGTCTGTAGGGCTTGGAGCTGAGTCACTTGCGGTACGGGACCTGGTGGCTTTGTTGTGCGGCCACAGACTTTTACCCCTCCAGACTCTGACACACTTAGAGGAGGCCCTTCCTGGCTCAGATGTCCCAGGGGTGAGCTGCACAGCCAGCGGCCTGCTTGGACTACAACATGGTAGGCTGCACTGCCAGCTGCCACCATTGGTCGCCTGTTGCGCTCCCCAGGACCGGACACCATACACCCCCCGGGAGGCCCCGCTGCTGATGCACTTGCTCATGGGCCCTTGGTTTGGGTGTTGTCATGCGACTTTGCGGGGAACCCACGGAGACGCTGCCCCCCTGCTGCCCAGAGGACATCGGACTCTGCCCATGTCTGGAAAGTACCCTTGGTGGGAGTGAAGAAAGGGGTCCCATACAGCTACCGATTGTCCCCCATAAGTGGTACCTGGAGTGGACGAGGAGACACCGCCACCTGTCCCGCTGGGACTCTGACCCTCACCGCCCCCCACTTGGTGAGACACTTCTCTTCTGGTGTGACTGGTGGAAACGCTGTGGGGCGAAGTGTCATAATACTGCGGTCGCCATCCACTCTACTGTGCGTGCTGTGGTGCTCAGCACCTACCACATGGGTGGCCGCCTTGAAGGTACTGCTGTGGCTGGTCTATGACCCCCGCCTTGGCCCCCACAGCAATGCACTGCCTGCCATCTGCACACACCAACTAGCGCCGACCCCAGGCGGGGAGAGTGTACATTGTCCCTCTCCCCCCCTCCTCAACTGCGGCCAGTAATCCTGGTGGGTAGTGGTGTCACCAACACGGGACGGTGGAGGAGTCGCCCTGCATCCCCCTGAAGTTGATATCCACCAGCTCCGCAGCGCGCTGTGTCCTCATATGGGCTTTGGGAGGCCTTCACGGAAACACTGGCGGCTCAACCATACCGCTCTGCACATGTCTGGGGGACCCAAGACGAGAGCTGGTACTAGCAGCGCCCAAGTGAAGGGCAAGATGGCGAAGATGGCCGAGCCTGACCTCACTGCCTCCAAATTGGATACAATGCTAGCGGCGATGGAACGGCTGGAGGAGTCACTGCAACTGACTCGTACGTCTATGGAGACGAAAATTGATAGTGTAGCCATTGACTTAACGCACCTCCGAGCTGATCATAAGAAACTATCGGAATGGACGACTGCTTGGAGACCGCCATGTCTGATACCACACCCAAGATCAAACAAATGGACCAGCATGTTCAAGACCTCCTCAACAGAGTGGAAATCCTGGAAGACCGCTCGGAGGACGCGGAAGGGAGGGCGAGGAGAAACAATGTCCGCATCACAGGACTGCCGGAACGATGGGAAGGTAGAGAGGCGGCGGAGCGCATGGAGCGCTGGCTCATGGACTTATTGCCTGAGGGTGCCCTCTCTCAACATTTTGTGGTGGAACGGGCCCACCGGGTGCCAATGCGACCTCCTCCCGCAGGATCCAACCCCAAGCCCATGCTTATTTGCCTCCTAAACTATCGGGATCGCGATGCCATTCTGAGGGAGACTAGGAAACTGTCAGACATCAGCGTCGAGAACACTGAGATCATGTTCTTCCCTGATTACACAGTTTAAGTCCAACGCCAACGCCAATCTTTCCTGAGTGAAACAACGTCTCAGCCGCCTAGCTCTGAAATACTCCCTTCTCTTTCCTGCACGCCTGCGTGTGGTGGCCCAGGACAAGACTCATTTTTCAATACCCCCGAGGCAGTTGAGGCCTGGCTTGACTCGGACATTGACACAGATCCTGGTGAGATGCCATCGATGATGCGGCGCGACCGAGGACCCTGACAACGACGCCGGCGGAGACCCTCGCCGATAAAATTGACAAACACGGGGACGGAGGTGGGTCCCACACCCGAACTCGTGCAAAGCGAACAACAGGAGGCTCTTTGAATGGTGGCGGAGATCAGCGGATCATTGGAAGCGGATCAAGACCTGGAAGCCAGCCCTCATGCAGTCACAAGCGACGATGAACACATTTATGGAATACTGGACTCACAAATCTCGGTGGACCTACAATGTTACCCCACAAACTGCTGACTTTGTCCACTGACCACTTGGCCCCTTTTCATCTGAATTTGGAAACTCTTGTTACCAGCTAGACGTTTGTTTTGCTATATCACCATTGAGGCACTGCAGACGCTGTTCTGCCTACGGAGAGGCGACCGGATCCAGGGATAGTGCTGCTGCTGAATTTGGCTCCCTCCATCCAGGTGCGACATGAGTGCACATACCGCTGGTGAGCCATGGGGTAACATTGTAGGGGTGGACAAACCCCTGGAGGTGAGTGCTGTACTGGGACCCAACCTAGGACACTGTAGGGTGGTTGAACCCTGGACCCGGGAGCTCCGGGACCCCATACACTGGGAGCCATCGCTGGAGCTGGGCCGACTGCCGAGAACTGCCTGTGGGGGGGGGGGCACCCTCAACCTGAACACAAGATGCTTGTGTAAAGACAGAGCCAGGCGCTCAGTAACCCCCCCTTGAACTCAAGGACCCTTTAGCTCATAGGAGCGTTTGGACGACAACATGTTTCGCTGTCGACCTTTTGGCATTGTGTTTTTGTTTCCCTTGTTTACAGGGTTGGTTGACTCTTTCTTTCTCCCTTACATTTTCTTTGGAACATACGGGCATGTGCAACAATACTTAGATGTAGTGTGTAGGTGTTTTCCATGTTGTGCGGATCTGCCGGTTGCTGGGGGAATATGGCTAAGGGGAGGGATGGGAAAACAGATATGTAATGGCTGCGATGACATTTTGTACCTGGAATGTGCGAGGTATGCATACGCCTTCGCGTCGTTACCAGATTTATTCATATCTCAAACGACATCATGTCCAAATTGCGCTATTGCAAGAGACTCATTTGACCGTCCCAGAGGCACTCACGTTACACCGCAGGTGGCAGGGACAATTGCATGCTACAGGATTTTCGGCATTCGCACGGGGGCGCTGATCTGGATACGACCTGGGGTCCCCTTCGCACTCTCCCACTGCAAGGTAGACACAGAGGGTAGATATGTAGTACTCCATGGTAAATTGGATGGACAGTTCATAGTCCTCGCTTCCATCTATGCTCCTAACACTGACCAGGTGTCTATGGTGCTAGCTCCATGGCTTGGGCAACTACAACGCTGTCTTAGATGTTGCTTTAGACCGATCATTTCCTCCCCTAGCCAGCGCACCAGTAGCAGGGGCAATGAGGGCACTCACAGACTGGGCGGTGCAGTGGGACTTACATGATGCCTGGCGCAGCCGTAACCCCCACGAAAAGTTATATTCATATTATTCGGGTGCCCACACACTCCACGTCTGATTAGATAGGTACATGATGACGAGCGACCTACTTCCCCATGTCACAGACACCAGTTACCTCGGCCGCACTCACTCTGACCACAATCCTCACACCCTCGACTTTGCTTGGGAACCCCCCCCCTCACCCACCGATACCAACCTGGCAACTTCAACCAGACGTCTTACTGGACGCCCCGTATAGGGAGGCGCTATCGATCCGCCTACTGCAGTATTTTGAAGAAAACAATGACACAGCCTCCGCCCCCCAGTTAGAATGGGATGCGTTTAAAGTAGTCACTCAGGGCCACTGTCTGGGCATGCAGGCGGGAATGCGGAAACAGATAGAGACTGAACTGACACAGGTCGAATCTGACCTGCTGAAAGGGGAACGAGAGGCGGCGGGGGGAGATGACAGGGCTTTGCTGACAGCCAGAGAAAGGCATACACAACTGCTGGACAGGTTGAAGAATCTAAATTATGCTGCCCATCATCTAGGTGACAAGCCTGGTAAATTGCTATCATGGCTGATCAGGAGCGACGCTCAGACCACGCTGGTAATGTCTATCCACACTGCTCCAGACACCATTGTTTACACACAGAGGGCTATTCACGAGGCCTTAACGTCACATTATGAGGGCCTTTATCGCTCTCGTCTGCGAATCTTAGCCGACGACATCTCAGCATATTTATTGACCTTGCCCCTGCCAGTAACCACTAATGAGCAACGTGGAGACTTGGGAGCACCGCTCACGTCGGAAGAACTACAGACAGCTATCTTTTCCCTCTCCAACGGCAAGTCCCCGGGACCTGACGGATTACCCGTGGAGTTCTACAAAGCTTACTTCGTTATCCTTATTCCCGAACTGCTGCGCGTGTATAGGGCGGCAATTGCAGATTCTGCCCTTCCGCCTTCCCTGAATGAGGCGAACTTAGTGTCTCTCCTGAAACCGGGCAGAGACGAGCTCAGTCTGGGCTCGTACAGACCGCTGGCCCTCCTCAACACCGACTATAAGATCCTGGCGTCTACGTTAGCCCAACGGCTGGCTCCCTGGCGCCTGCCTTAGTGCACACTGACCAGAATGGTTTTGTGCCAACTCGCAGCACGTCGTATAACATCAGACGCCTGTTCAGAGTCCAGAGTCTAGCTATGGCCCGATGGCATTCTTCGGAGGTGCCTGGTCCTTGACCTTGAGAAGGCGTTCAACTCTGTAGAGTGGCCCTACTTGAAGTTGATGCTAGAGAAGTTTGACTTGGGAGATGCTTTTCTCCAGATGGTGGAACTCCTGTACCAGGAGCCTGCAGTGCACGTCCGTACGGGTAAACTGCTCTCGGACTCGATTCGAGTGCGCAGAGGTACTAGACTGGGGTGCCCCCTATCTCCCTTAATCTTAGCACTCATGATGGAACCCTTAGCGACACAGCTCTGAGCTTCTGGCGCGGACTGGGGCATCCCTTTGGCCGACGGGCTGCATGCAGTGTCACTGTACGCAGATGACCTGCTCCTCTACATTAGAGACCTGACTTGTTTCCCACGAGTGCTTACCGATATATTTTGCGCATTCGGGGAGATGTCGGGGCTTAAAGTCAATTGGGCGAAATCAGGTGTATATTCCTTTGCTGCCGGCACGCCAGAACGTGACAGTGGTACTGGGCGAACGACTTGTTTGGTATCCGACCACCTTCCGCTACCTTGGAGTGCACATATACCGAAACCCCACTGACCTGCTGGACGGCAATCTAGTACGGGCGGTTACATCGCTCACAGCTCAGGTAACTTTCTGGAACTCCCTCCCACTCAATGTCCCAAGCCGAATCACGCTGACGAAAATGATAGCGTTGCCTAAACTGCTACACTTCTATGCCAACCTTCCTGTTTATGTCCCGACCCGAATGTTCCGAGAATTAGAAACCCTAACCAGACGACTGATATGGAACATGGGGCTGCCCAGAGTTGCCCTAAAGACACAGTATGCCTCGGCGGAGAATGGTGGATTGGCGGTTCCCAACCAGGAACTCTATTACCTGGCGGCCCAGCTACAGTGGGTGACCTACTGGCTGAGTGGGAAAAACCTGGAAGACACTGCCACGGAGGTCGCGGTTATTCCGACGGCGCAAGTTCATGCGCTGTTCCACCCTTTAGCTAAAGCCCGATGCCCAGAGCAAATACACTTAGCGGTAGCGCAGAAGTGCTACATGAGGAGTCTGATACTCACGAGCTGCATTAAACCATACGCTCCGAATTTGCCATTGCTGGGGATGCCCTGGGAAGGCGCCGCTCTCACGGAGGTAGTACTGAGTAGCTGGACATGAGCTGATCTGGAGGGACTGGGGGACTTATTCGCAGAAGGTGCTTTACTACCATTCGAGACACTAGCGGCGATCACGGGGCTACCCGTCTGTCAATTCTTAACGCACGTGACGATAATACACTTACTCTCGCAGGCCTGGGGTGACCCCGCGGAAGAACTACCAACCCACTTGTTGATACAGTATTTGCATGTGATGGGGAATGGTTCCCACATTGTCCATTGGCTAGCGCAGGCCCTGCATACACATACTCAGTTCTCCCCACAGCGCTTGCGCGACAAATGGACTGGAGATAGGGGACGAGACTGGACCGATAAAGAATGGGCAAGGGTGTTGGCTGCAGCGTTGAATATCCCGCGCAACTCGCGCTTCAAAATGATCCAATACTACATTATACACCGCGCGTATTTATCCCCGGATAAAATAAACCGCTACTTTGAACTTGACACGACGGCGTGCCCCAGGTGTAGGTTAGTGGATGCAGACTTTTTACATATGCTCTGGTCATGTCCACTTCTGCACGACTACTGCTCAGCAGTATCGACCTCTCTAGCGGCAGCCACGGGGGGGAAGCTTACCACATACATGGGAGGCTTGTCTGTTGGGCCTGTATAAGCGGACGAAACAGTCGAAAGCCCAGGCTAGATTCTGGGACCTTGGTTTAATAACGGCAAAGAGGCTTATTACCAAGCGCTAGAAGAATGGCGAACCTACCCAGGCCATGCACTGGCACACTTCATTTGATAATTGGGCACAGGCAGAAAGTGTAGCCCTGCGTAGGGAAGAAACAGCAGGGCTCCGCATGTATCCAATAGCTCAAACCTGGGACGACACCCTGGCTACTTTTCTCCAAGTGTGCCTACAAGGTGGGATTACTTAGAAGCTCCTCCCTCTGAACACCGCCTGACCTCCCTCCCTTAATCTGCCTACCTGCTCCTCCCACCCGCCCCCTCCGGACTGGGACCCTCTTTGAAGATTTCCCCCCCCCCCCCCCGCCACCACCGCTGCGGCCGCTGCGCGTAGCATTGGACGACACCCACTACAGGCACGACAACGCATACACTTACCCCTGCCCGTATCCCCGTCCCATTTGTTTTAATCACAGCTTTTTATTTTTTATTTTTTCCTTTGTGTTAGTTTTCAGTTCCTATTTTCACAAGTTCTTATTTGCTGTTTATTGTTATGAGCAAAAGATATTGGGTATTGATTGTTTGCAGGTCTTCTTTCTTGAGCTTTACTGGGTGACTGTAAGACGACATTAAGCGCACAGTTGTAGATATCCCCCTGGGATGAGCGCGACACTCATGGGTATAACATAAGAGACACACCCTGAGAATGAGGGACGATGACAAATGCTGCACATGTTCTTCCATGCAGTAGTACCCTAACCGTCCGGCTCCCCCTCACTATAACGCTCCTTCTGACTGGGATGTTACCTATTGCCCAGGACGCACCGCACCTGTCCTGCTAGATGCACTCTCGTCAGTCTTCTGACGCGCCCAATTCCTTTTCACTTGTCAATTTATTGCCATAGGTACCACATGGGTTTTGTTTTGCCGGATAAGACAGGGTAGAACTGTAATCCTAGCAAACTGTTGTCATGGAGAGGTATCTTTGTACAGCTGTATTTAACATCCTTGTCATGCTATGCTTTAACCTGATTTATCTTCTTCATTTGTATGATCATGTATAGATAACGGATGTGAAATGCCATACTTCATCAGTGCTACCGCTGTACTATCTTACTTTCCTGTACTCTCATGAAAGAAATGCAATAAAACATATTCAAACAAAAAAATGAGGGACACCACAACTGACAGCCATGGGTTTGAATTTGAATGGGGTAAAAGCCATAATTTGATAGCAGTCCATCAGGTACGAGGTCAGTTCAGAGCCATGCCAGCAGGGGCGGCCTTAGGCATGTGCAAGCTGTGCACCTGCACAGGGCCACCAAACCCCAGGGGCAACCACGCCAATATATCCTTAATATAATAATCTTCTGAGGATGGATACATATTTGCGTGGTGGCCCCTGGCAAGGATTTGGCGGCCTCTGGCTCTGTTCCACTTAAAAACACCCTGACCCGCCCTCTTCACTGGCCTCCGTGCTCCGCCCCACCCGGACCCCCTCTTCCGGGGCCCCCTACCTACGCTCCGTGCCTAGGGCCACCATGAGCCTAGAGCCGCCCCTGATGCCAGTAACACAGATTGCACGGAGTCCGGAGATTACATAGTAGTGATTTTTGTGCAAAACCCAACCGAAAGGTCAAGGTGTACATGAAAGACGCTTCTACAACAATTTGCGCAGATTACCAAAAATAAATAGCATCACCAGCTCAGTGCTTTTGCCTGATTTTAACCCAGTTTGAAAATTATCTAGATTCAGATTCAAAAAGCTTTATTCGATTTTTAAAAGAAAATCATAAAAGCAAACATTACATTCATAAAAGTGACCAATAATAAATAGTTAAAAACAATTTTCAATTATCACAGTTAATAGTAGGATTTATCAAAACAGGTTAATTCATTGTGAACCGAAATTTCACGACAAGTTTTAAAAAACCAGAAACTGCATGAATTACAAAGTCGTTTTCCAATTGCTGCAGTCTGATAAAAGCAAGTTTACCGGTACGAATATTAAATTTTTTAAAAATTGGTTTCAGAAAAATCCTCCGTGGGATTTCATTGAATTTACAGAAAAAAGCACAATGGATATTAGACTGAAAGGATTTATCATCACAAGGACAAATTAAATTTTCCATAGTCCAATTATTAACATGAGGGAAGGTAATCAAGCGGTAAAAGATGCCAAACCTAAAACGAGAGAGTAGCATTCGGTCATAACAACTGGGGTTAGACGTAAGATACCTTTGGAGCCCTTCCAATAGAGTAATTTGTTGGTATCTTATGACAGTATGCTTGGTTTTTTCCATATCCCACCTCTTAGTGTTTAGATGGTACATGACCATTTTTTTCAAGGATTTCTTGGATACTAGTTTCATGGTCAGTGGACTAGTATAAAATTCCAAGTGACCGAGCTCTGTCATCATGTTCTTCACATAGGTTAGCCATTTAATATTACCTACTCCCTCCAGTTTGAGGCACTCATTAATTAGATCACGATTTAGTGAGGTCTCGGGGGTGACCCAGATTTTATGCCATAATGGAATGGGCGATGTTTTAATAATGTCCAGTATATAATGAAGCCCCAGTTCAATATGTGCCAAATAGGTAGATGTTGATTTGGGTACAGCCAATAAATTGCGGATGAACTGGTTTTCAATATGCTGAATCTTTTGACCGTTTTCCATTCCCCAGAGTCCTGATCCATATACAGCTGTAGAAACGCATTTTGAGTTATAGATATGGATCAGCTCTCTCACTGGTCTACCCCCGATTTTAGCCTCAAACTGGTTCAAGGCGCCTATAGTCCTAGAAAAAGCTAGCTGTCGAGCTGACACAGCGGGCTGCCAACTGCCTTTTCTATC
This sequence comes from Lissotriton vulgaris, assembly GCF_964263255.1. Taxonomy (NCBI): domain Eukaryota; kingdom Metazoa; phylum Chordata; class Amphibia; order Caudata; family Salamandridae; genus Lissotriton; species Lissotriton vulgaris. The sequence continues at coordinate 279,591,645 of NC_141685.1, read as the reverse complement.
GAAGTGTATACCTAGACTAGCAGCCCGTCCCGACGTTGTCCGGGTATGAATTGCTGCCGGCCAGTAATATATTGTTTTGTAGGATTTCGTTTTGATAGCATTTCTTATCTGTGACAGGCCTGTGAAACGCTCCGATTCACAGTGCACGGCTGATGCACTTAAGAGTGCGCATTTAGTAGTGTGTGAACTCGAGTTTCCCTACTTTATTTTTCCTTGCAATATTATATAGCGCAAACTCGACAACATGGCATGAGCACAATTTACATTACAGAAGAACACATTAATTTGTGGTAGGCACGGGGAGACAAAGCAATTTGGCTGGAAGCACAGGATGTTGACCTGATGCCATGATTCGAACGTAGCTCCCCAGCTCTAAAGTTCGCAATTCTAGAACTTGTGGTGGGAGGTGTGTCTAAAAGTGTATGTCGGTGCTGGCCATCAATGAGAGAAACCTGTGCATTTTTCAAATCGGTGGTGAAAAAATATGAGTATGTTGCTGGAGATGTGGGCCGCCGTGCCTCCAATGTACTTACCGGGGGAGGGTAAACACCCATTATTCCGCAACTTTCTTTCCACAGGCCATCACTCCGCATACTTTCATTATGAAAGTACCATGACTCCACAATGCCACTATAACGCATGGCATTACATTTTATATGCTTTTACCACGCATCCATTTACAACGAAATTCGTTGTAAATGCATGAATGATAAAAGCATGTTTTTTTTGTAATGCTTGGATATGGTAAGTATGGGTATAGGGATATATGTTTTGGGGTACTGAGGTATATGTTTTGGGGTGTTTGGGTATTTTAAGGCTTCAGATATAGTTTTGGGTTACGGGGTACAGGGGTAGTTTTAGCATTTAGGGATAGGTATGGGTTTTGGGGTACAGGCGTGTTTTTAGGGTTCAGGGCTAGGTTTGGGCTTTGGGTTATAGGGGTATTTTAGGGTTCAGGGGTAGGTTTGGGTTTTGGGGTACAGGGTTATTTTTATGGTTCAGGGCTAGGTTTGGGTTTTGGGGTGCAGGGGTATTTTTAGGGTTCAGGGGTAGGTTTGAGTTTTGGGGTTCAGTGGTATTTTAAGGGTTCAGGGCTAGGTTTGGGTTTTGGGGTACAGGGGTATTTTAGGGTTCAGGGGTAGGTTTGGTTTTTGGGGTACAGGGTATTTTTATAGGGTTAAGATGGGTTAGTGTTTAAGGGTGTTGGGGTATTTTAAGGAGTAAGGGTGGGTTTTGATTAGGGGGTGCAGGGGTATGTGCCAAATAGGTAGATGTTGATTTGGGTACAGCCAATAAATTGCGGATGAACTGGTTTTCAATATGCTGAATCTTTTGACCGTTTTCCATTCCCCAGAGTCCTGATCCATATACAGCTGTAGAAACGCATTTTGAGTTATAGATATGGATCAGCTCTCTCACTGGTCTACCCCCGATTTTAGCCTCAAACTGGTTCAAGGCGCCTATAGTCCTAGAAAAAGCTAGCTGTCGAGCTGACACAGCGGGCTGCCAACTGCCTTTTCTATCGAAGTGAATACCTAGACTAGCAGCCCGTCCCGACGTTGTCCGGGTATGAATTGCTGCCGGCCAGTAATATATTGTTTTGTAGTATTTCGTTTTGATAGCATTTCTTATCTGTGACAGGCCTGTGAAACGCTCCGATTCACAGTGCACGGCTGATGCACTTAAGAGTGCGCATTTAGTAGTGTGTGAACTCGAGTTCCCCTACTTTATTTTTCCTTGCAATATTATATAGCGCAAACTCGACAACATGGCATGAGCACAATTTACATTACAGAAGAACACATTAATTTGTGGTAGGCACGGGGAGACAAAGCAATTTGCCTGGAATCACAGGATGTTGACCTGATGCCGAGATTCGAAAGTAGCTCCCGAGCTCCAAAGTTCGCAATTCTAGAACTTGTGGTGGGAGGTGTGTCTAAAAGTGTATGTCGGTGCTGGCCATCAATGAGAGAAACCTGTGCATTTTTCAAATCGGTGGTGAAAAAATATGAGTATGTTGCTGGAGATGTGGGCCGCCGTGCCTCCAATGTACTTACCGGGGGAGGGTAAACACCCATTATTCCGCAACTTTCTTTCCGCAGGCCATCACTCCGCATACTTTCATTATGAAAGTACCATGACTCCACAATGCCATTATAACGCATGGCATTACATTTTATATGCTTTTACCACGCATCCATTTACAACGAAATTCGTTGTAAATGCATGAATGATAAAAGCATGTTTTTTTTGTAATGCTTGGATATGGTAAGTATGGGTATAGGGATATATGTTTTGGGGTACTGAGGTATATGTTTTGGGGTGTTTGGGTATTTTAAGGCTTCAGATATAGTTTTGGGTTACGGGGTACAGGGGTAGTTTTAGCATTTAGGGATAGGTATGGGTTTTGGGGTACAGGCGTGTTTTTAGGGTTCAGGGCTAGGTTTGGGCTTTGGGTTATAGGGGTATTTTAGGGTTCAGGGGTAGGTTTGGGTTTTGGGGTACAGGGTTATTTTTATGGTTCAGGGCTAGGTTTGGGTTTTGGGGTGCAGGGGTATTTTTAGGGTTCAGGGGTAGGTTTGAGTTTTGGGGTTCAGGGGTATTTTAAGGGTTCAGGGCTAGGTTTGGGTTTTGGGGTACAGGGGTATTTTAGGGTTCAGGGGTAGGTTTGGTTTTTGGGGTACAGGGTATATTTATAGGGTTAAGATGGGTTAGTGTTTAAGGGTGTTGGGGTATTTTAAGGAGTAAGGGTGGGTTTTGATTAGGGGGTGCAGGGGTATTTAAAGGGAGCAGGGTGGACACCCGGAGCTGGAATTTACAGACCCTGGGAAGAAAAAACAACGAAATATTTGACACAACGCGCGCCCCGCACAAGCCCACACCCCCACGGAATATAAAAACAACAGTTGATGGACAGAATGCCATGCATTCACCCCAATATAGATATCTAGGCCTAAATCCATCATTTTTGTTGCACTCCACCCCAGTCCAGACATGGCTATATGCAAATCAGCCTTGACCCTGTACCTCATGGGAACATTCCAGGCCGAACTGCCAAGCCATGTCTTTCCTGGACTGGACTCAAGCATCCTAGGACTGATTTCCGGCTATCAGCCGTCTTCAGCCAGGATAGCTTGACTGCTGTGGTCTGGAGAGCATGGGACTCACGTCTGAGCATACCCATCCTACTCGGGGTGACAAATGCAAAAACAACAGTTGATGGACAGAATGCAGTACAATGTCATACATTCACCCCAGTACAGAGATCTGGGCCTAAATACATCGTTTTTTGCACTCCACATCACCCCAGTTCAGCAATGGCCATATGCAAATCAGCCTTGACCCTGTGCCTCATTGGAACAGTCCAGCCCGAAGGGCAGAACGTACCACACGCCCCCAGCATTTGTCACGCCCCCCCCAGCACAAGCCCACAGCACAACGCAGACACGCCCACAAGGGACTACTTTTCTGGCATGGTTCTTTTACTTTTTAAATGTATATGGTGGGCGTCTGCATAGCCTATGTCCTTCTGCTGCAACTGCCCTTTCTAACGCTGTACTGGGTGTTGATTGGTGCTGTGGTTCCTGAGATTACCCGCATCAAAGGTTTGGGCTCTCTCTTTATTATATTAGTATGGATAGGTGAATCTGTCTGTAGACTCAATCCTCCTACCATCAAGAAAAATAGAACAGGGAGTCCTCTTTGCCCCTGTCCCGCATGACATTATATATATTTTGGGAATATTGATTTTTTTAACCCCTTTCTACCATGTAGTTTGCAAATTTGAGGACGGCTCTCTGCAGGCCAATCCTGGTAAGGGACATAATGGCAGCGTCATCCGCATATAAAAAGAGTGGGGTTGGTATTCCCAATATAGTTGGATGATCATGTTGGGATTCCCTAAGGTGTTGACTGATTGAGTTTATATAAAGTGTGAAGAGAAGGGGGGGCAAGGATGCACCCCTGTCTCACACCCCTCTTGATGGGGAATTTTTCTGAACACTCATCCAATCTGGTGTAACGGACCCTAGCGCCAGCTCCCCTATAGAGTTCTTTAATGAACTGTAGGATTTGGTTATCCAAACCCATGTCTGTTAATATTTCCCATAAAAAGTTATGGTTGACGCAATCGAAGGCAGAGCTCAGGTCAACAAAGGCAATGAATAGATGCCCCTTCTTGGCCTGAGTGTACTTCGATATTGTCATTGCGAGATTTAAACCCTGCTCTATTGTGCCCTTCCCCGTTCTGAAACCGTATTGGATGTTTGATATATCATTTTCCTCAGCCCATGTTTGAATCCTGTGTAGCACTATTCTACCTGCTACTTTTATTAATGCATCAAGCAATGAGATTGGGCGGTAGCAGGTAGGATCATTTCGATTGCCCTTTTTAAAAATAGGGACCACTATAGCTTCCGTCCAAGAGGGAATGAGCCCCTGCTGATTTACTTTATTTAAAACATTTCTTATTAGTGGAGCCCACAGATCGATTTCATTTTTATATACGTCTATTGGGCCTCCATCTGGGCCCGGAGCTTTACTAGAGGGACTGTCGCTGATATCTTTTAAAACCTCCAGACAGTTAAAAATGATATCCAGGGAAACACTGTAGGTGGTAAGTTTTCAGACTGGATATTTGGGAGGCCTAAACCGGGAGTTGCATTTTCTGGGGAGGTCACAGTATCATAGAGATGTGTAAAGGGGTTTACCCATATTTCCCCATTAATAGCCTGATCTATGATATCTACATCTTTGTTTGTTAAGTATGGTGTATTGACAATTTTCCAGAAAGCGGTATTATCCCTGCTTTTAGAGGCATCACATAGAGCTGACCAAGCCTCCTTTTTCAGTTGGTCCTTCCTAAGTTTAATGGCTTCTTTATATTGTTTCCTGGCTAGCCGAATCGTAAGGGAGGATCTAGGTAGTGTATGCAAAGCCCTTTTCAAGGAGGAGTATGCTTTGGTACAGCTTTTGTCAAACCAACCATGTAATTTGTTGGCGTTTAGTCGATGTTCCTTAGTTAAAAGGTTCTTCATCTCGCCCTGAATTTTAATAAAGGAACTCACAACTTTGACTGGTTCCTCTGTGCGAGATAAGCAGACAAGTAGGTCTGCATGACAAACTAAATCCAATTTTAAGAGAAAATCAGCTGAATTCACCTTGTTCCATTTTAACGTATATCATTAGAAGCAGCTAATTTAACTGGCGGGAGATATGCAATTTTCTCTTTTGAAATCTTAGTTTGTCCTCTGAATTTTAAGGTAAAGCAAATGGGATAGTGGTCACTAAAAAGTAACAGAAGGGTTTCCCATGAGGAGATCAAAGTTGCATGGGAGACAGTTAAGAGAGTAAAGTCAATCGTTGAATGGCATCCCCTGCCGTTGAAAGTAGGGCAAAAAGGAATAGGTGGGGAGCATATTTCATTAATATAAGACAAGTTAAAATAGAATAACATATCATTAAGGACGTTTCCAAATTTTGAATGGATGAAATGGGTGGGAGAGTCCTCTTTATGTTCGGCTAGACCGCACAAGTCCGACAACCCATATGGACAAATAGTACAATTAAAGTCTCCCAACCAGATATAAACCATTTCGCCGCGTGAATGGTCCTGAATGATACATAGACTACTCTTAAGATTGTTCATTACTTTATCCACATAATTTTTGGGGATATTATTATAAAAATTTACTATGGTCATGTTTTTAACACGACCACCGCTCATGGTCAGAATCTGAAAGTGATCTGTAGATATAAACTTTAAAATTTTAATTTCTGCTGCCGTGGAAACATATGTGGTAAGACCCCCTTTATTTCTACCATGGGTAGTTGTATTAGCAGGCGTGTGGAGGGTCTGATAACCAATTATCTGTAATTCCTCCGCTGCCCATGTTTCTTGGAGGTAAATTACATCATAATTTTGGACAGCATCTAACCAAGGTTGAAAGGAGATTTTGCTAGCTAGCCCTGCAACATTCCAAGATATGAAATTTAAATTGGTTTTTCCTATCTGAAGGGTGGTAGCAGTATCAGTTGTTTCCCTTATATTTATCATCGGGGAGCGAGGAGATTGCTCTTCCACGGGCGTCAGGTCAAATCTTTTCTCATGTGAAGATTTTTGGGGTATAGGGATACCCGGCCCAAGTGTAAGCCCATCTTCCTGTTCCTCTCCTGTTATCGAGGGACTCCTTACAAGGAAGTGGACTCCGGTGTTCGTTTGAGTCAACCGGTAGTAGAGCTGGGAGCTTCAGAGTTAATGTTTACGCCCTATTTTCCCCCCTATTTCAATCCTGTTCGTCAAGGGAAGTTAAAGCCTCATGGTGATTGTATAAGGGAAGAGACCAGGGCGGGATATAAGCGGACCTCTGTGCTCTCATAATGTTGTGGAAGAGGCCTATTTCTATAAATGGGTCACGGGTAATATGCCTCCTGCCTACTGTGAGAAGTTGGCCTGATATGCAGTGCTCACTATTCTAGTGATCACTATGTATCAGTCCAAACGACCCTTATTGATGATTGGTTGTAAGTCAACCTTTTAGACCAGCTATCCTAGTAGCATGGACAAGAGCAGTATTTAGGCTAAACTCTAGAGGGCGTGTTAAGCCAGCTGTTATACCATCACATATACCCCTTGAACACCAAGTGAAAGGACACCACACAAGTTGTTATGAAAATAAAAGGATATTTATTTAGAACACAACAGCCCTGGACTCTTTATGAGGACAGGGGGCTAAGCACAATACAAAGCTCTTAAAGAAATACTGAAAGTCGCACAATTTAGACAAATGCCCGAGGGGCACGAAAAACCATATACTCTGGAAGTGGAATGCGAAATTACTAGCAGGTAAGTACTACTCTAATAGACTTTAGAAACGCTGGACCTACAATGCTGAACCCTTAGATTAGAAGCAGGAAGCGTAGGGACGTCGTGTGCAGAGTGGAAACTCTCACGCGTAATGCGGGACAAAGTCTATGGTTGCTAGAAATTACAAAGTTAGTGTTCTCGGGCGTACCCAACTAGGTAGGTCAAAAACGAAAGTGGATCTAGACACTTAGAGAGTTGTTCTACGCTGGAGCACCGTGGTACTCGGTTTACCTAGCCCAGGGGCTGCGGCTACATAGGGTTCAAGTGTCGTCGGAAACCCTCGTTGACGAACCAGGAGCCTGAAGTGGAAGTTGCTGGCAGGCGACCAGTGAAGATGTTCCGGGCTGATCCAAGGACCTGATCAGCTGAAGAAGAGTACCTGTAAGCAGAGGGGACCAAGTTCTGAATCACTAGCCAGAGATTAGGTGGGCACCAGGATGGCACCGGATGAAGTCACCTCGACCAGGTGAGTGGGCGACGCTGGGCTCTGCAGTCTCTCGGACCAGGAGGCGTTGTCGGCGACCAGGATGGAGGTGCGAGCTGTCCCACGAAGGTATCGGCTGTCGGCGATGCTGGACCCAGGATTGGGGCAACAACTCTTGGCAAATGCAAGCCCACGCGGTGGACTCAACATGGCGTCTGGAGTGGACTAGGAGGGTCCGGGGTGCTCCTCTGTTGGAGGGAAGCAAGGGCCAGTCTGGAGCAACCAGACCAGCGATGGAAGTGTCGTAGTTCGTCGTCAAGAGGGCTACAAGCCAGCAGGCAAGTGGCCGGACAATGCGGTGAGCAGCGAAGAGCAGAAGGGCCCCACGAAGATCTCGTGGATGCTGGGGGGCTGGTTTTCGGTGCTGGAGCTGCTCAGGGTTAGGGCTTCTCAAACCCCAAAGCACTCACTCGAGGATCTCTCGGTGGTCGTGCTGGATAAGTGTAGTGCAGTTCTGAAGATGGCCGGTCCCTCGAGGTCTCGTCACACCCACGAATCTCAGCTGGGCTGATGATGCAGGTAGAGGTCAGAGGTGCCAGGGAAGCCAGGTCTCATCATGCTGGTCGGTCTGGTTCCGGAGGAAGGACGTGCAGCAAACCGCAGGTTACTTAGTTGGTGCCCGCTGATGCAGGGTGACTACTCCTTAGTCACAAGGGAGAAATCTTGAGAAGAAGTCTTGAGTTCCTTTCGTAGAAAGTAGTTTCAGGATTCAAAGATGATCTAATTTGGAAGGGTCTCCGCTCCTACCTTTATTCTAAAGAAAGGGGCTGGTACGCGACTAGGTCCTGCCCATGGGTGGGACCAGGAAGGGGGGTGGTTACACCCCTCTCCCCTGTCGGACTTTCCCCAGCTCAGGGGCTGGTGTGCCCCTGGAACTGGTTCAAGCCGGCCTATGCATAGTGAGCACTGGGGTGCCACTTGCAGTCACCTTCCTATAAAGCCCTGCCTACCTGGGATACACAAAACCCTGTCTGGGATGGTGCTAGCACCGCCCCTGACAGGAAACCCTTTGTCCAAGCCCCCCTCGCTGGAAGGACTCCCAGCAGCAGGAGGTCAGACTTGTGTCTGTGGTGGCAGCATCCATTTTGTGATGCTGAGGCTCGAGTTAACTTTAACCGGGGTTCACAGTTACACACATGTCGTGTCCCTCTAGAAGGGTGGAATGCTAACCCCGTCGCCAGAATTGGCGAGGGGTTAGTATTCCAATTCGTATGACACCTTACACGACATGTTTTGATAAAGCGATACCAAAGTTGGCAAATAACCGCGAGGATTATAAGGCACTTAAGAGTATATGGTACGCGTTATCATAGAACAGCTATTAGGACTTGGTTCTGCAAGCTGCAGATGGGCTTAGCTCATGCCAGAGCACCATCTCACATAATTCCAAGCACTCTGCCTTCTGGATTGTCAAGGCCTGCCATAGGAGTGACTGATAGGAATATATGTGTCCAATTTAGGGTTAGATATAGGTATACTATATCTAAAGCAAAGGGTGATTACACCACCTTGCCCCAGCTGTCGTGCAGCCAGTTGTGTCAGATTTAGATGGCCAGCCAGGGGTGGCATAATACATGCTGCAGCCCCTGGTAGGCCCTGGGTACACCTATGCCCTGAGTTACAGGGTCTGATAAGGTGCCCCAGTACCAATTGGTAAATGCACCTAAGGTACATGGAATCCATTTTACATAGAGAGCAGTAGGCCTGGGGCCCTGAACAGCAGGGTCCCAGGTCAACTAAGTCGGAAAACCAGCAAAACACAAGGCAAAAAGTTGGGGGCAACCATAGTCAGGTATCCACCCTCCTACACAACCCCCTCCCCCCCAAACGAAAGGAGATAAGGCTATCCTTGACCAGGTAAGCCTATATTGCCTGAGTGGCCATATGAGGTGGTACCTGCACTGGGTACCCCCTATGTCATGGTCCACTAAGCAACCCCTCACCCTAAGGGTATCTGAGGGTCTCCACCATAGGGAATCTCTACCTGTGGTGTGCTTTGGCCAAGTAAAAGGCTGGTGTGGGAATGGAGTACTGAAGTGAGACTCCACTACTGTTGGGCTCAACTTCCTCCAATCACTATCCACCATATGTGCCTTTCTTTCCAGGACTGAGTTGCTGTGAGCTCTCAGGGTCAACCTCTGGCTACCTAACACTGGAGGCTGAGTCCCTCTGTTTGGCTTACTGGAGGGACAGGTCAGGTTTGGGGTTTTTAGGCCCCAGGTTTGGCTGTGCCCAACAGTGTCCATCTGTGGGAGGTCCCTAGCTAATTTTAAGGGGGATCCCTCAGTAGTTGGTTTTATTTTCACTTGGCTAGGATTACTAGCTTCAGTGCCCTTAATCTGCTGATTGGGAAGTTCTTTTGGACAAGGGGCCCTTTGGGGTCCACCACTGGCCTCCCTGACCTCTACAGCCCTGGGCTGACTGAGGCAGGGTAGAGAGGGGCAGGTTACCTGCTCCAGACTGGGTCCCACCTTGGAAGGGTCCACTGTCATCAGGGGCTCTGCCAGGCCTGACTACCTCTGGGGCAGTTCCTTCACAAGGGGTCAGATCAGTTCCCCGAGGAGGCTGATCCTTTCCTAAAGTCTGGTGGGTGGGAGATTTCTCTTCCTCCTCAATGCTCTGTCTGAGTGGAGTGATCCATTGTTTCAGGCTTCACAACACTATTATCTGTCTGAGTTTGAGCTGTGGCCATCACAACTCCACCAACCTTTTCAGGAAGGGACTCAGTTTGGGTATGGGCTGTGACCATCACAGCCTTGCCAACCTGTTCAGGAAAGGCATCTTTCTGGGACAGGGCTGTGACTGGCACAGCCCTCCTGACCTGTTCAGGGACGACATCTTGGACTGGGGCTGTGGCTATCACTGCCCCACTAACCTTACCATGGAGGTTTACCATTTAAAAATGGGTTTCTTGCTCTACCTCAGCCCAGGCTGAGATCTCTAAATCATTCCCCAATAGGCAATCTACAGGCAAGTTTGGTGACACTGTCACTCTCTTGTGACCAGTGACACCTCCCCAGCTGAGATTTACCACTGCTATGGGATGATCTCTCTGCACTCCATCAATGTTCACTACCTGGTATGTGGCTCCAGGTATAAGTTGCCTTGAGGAGACTAGGCTCTCAGTCATCATGGTGATGCTAGCCCCTGTATCTCTATAGGCCTCAACTTTTGAACAATTGATGAGGGGCTCCTGTCTGTACTTGCCCAAAGTGTTGGGACAAGCTGTGAAGTTGGCAAACCCCATGCCAGTCTCACAGACAAGAGTATCTAAGTCAGGGGACCTGGTTAGGCCAGAGTCCCCAGGAACTCCCAAAGAAAAGGCACCCAGATTCTTGGGGGCACTCCCACCACCTGGGGGATTACTACTAGTAGTACCAGGAGGCTGGGAAGTTTTATTTGGGGGTATGTTCTCCTTATTGTTGTTGGCCTTGGGGCAACTGTTGTCAGTTTTGTAATGGCCTACATGTTTGCAGGTATGACAATAAGGTTTCTTTTGGGTATTGGGAGAAGTCTGGGACCCACCCTTTTCAGAGGATTTTTGGGGCCCTGTGGTTTGATCAGAAGATTTATTCCCACCCTTCTCTTGAGGCTTGGTTGATTCCTTCTTTTGGTCACCACCCTGGTTCTTAGGCCTGACCCTGGTTCTGACCCATTTGTCTGCCCTCTTACCCAAATCTTGTGGAGAGGTCAGATCAGAGTCTACCAGGTACTGGTGTAATAACTGGTTCTGACAATTACTTAAGATTTGCTCTCTCATAATTAGATTGTACAATCCTTTGAAATCAGTTACCTTACGTCCCAGTAGCCAGCCTTCAAAAGCCTTAGTGGCACAATCAACAAAGTCAGCCCAATCCTGAGACTGAGTTTTCTGGGTGTCTCTGAACATCAACCTGTACTGTTCAGTTGTTAAGCCAACCCCATCAACCAGTGTATTCTTCAGGACTTGGTAATTGTTAGCATCCTCAGCTCTAGTAGTGAGGAGCTTATCTCTACCCTTGCCTTCAAAGGAGAGCCACAAGATAGCTGCCCACTGACTCTGGGGGATGCACTGGACAGTGCAGGCCCTCTCCAAAGCAGTCATCCATTTGTGGATGTCATCCCCTTGTTTAAAGGGGGGCACTATCTTACTCAGGTGTCTAGTGTCTAAACTCCTGTCCTTTTCTCTAGGTAAAATGCTGCCACCAGTGGGATCTGTCCCACTCAATTTCTGCTCTCTAGCAAAGGCAAGAGTTTCTTTGGCCAGGGCAAGTTCTTCCCTTTCAATCCTCAGATTGACTTCCCTCATCTTGGCCTCATGCTCTCTCCTCTGAGGGGATGTCATCCCTCTGTGAGAAGAGGTCTGAGAGCCATTGGTTCGAATGGATCTGTTAGAGCCTCTGGATAGAGACCTAACTCGTCCACTCCCAATGTTAAGCCTGCCTGAGAGTGGGCCTGGGGCACCCCCAAGTCCATTCTCATGCCTACTTAAGTTGGTCCTGGTGAGTCTACTGACTTCTACCTGACCCTTGTCTGCCTCATCCCCTAACAACTCCTGATCCTCTTCCTCACCTTCACTGACTGCTTCATTGAGGTTGAGGTCAGGGTCCCCAAGGGTTCCATCTAAGGGGGGCATGTTCCCATCTGGATTAGAAGGGCCTGTACTAGAAGCCCTCCTGGCATCATAAGTCTCTAAGAGACCAATCAGGAATGGGATGGTAGGGTTAGAACCCTGTTTTAGCTTCCTGGAGGTACACACTTGTCTCATCTCCTGGAAGCTAAGAGCAGCATATCTTGATATGACCTGTGGAGGGTCAACTGACACAAGGGGGGCCTCTGAGTTCCCTCCTTTGTCTGACATGCTTTCTTGTGAGGTGTAAGTGGTGCACTTACCTACACTATTTGTTTGCCTACTGATCCCTTGCTAAGAGTTGTAGTCAGGGTGTGCTAGGCCCTGTTGAACTACAACAGCTGGTTCAGTAGAACTCCGAGTATTCTAAGCTAAGTTATATGTACCTTGGTACTTATGTGATCTTTCAAATGATATTCTTAGGATACGTGTGGTAAAACAACAGCAAGCTCAAATCCCAACCGCTGCTCACCAATGTGAGAAGTTGGCCTGATATGCAGTGCTCACTATTCTAGTGATCACTATGTATCAGTCCAAACGACCCTTATTGATGATTGGTTGTAAGTCAACCTTTTAGACCAGCTATCCTAGTAGCATGGACAAGAGCAGTCTGTAGGCTAAACTCTAGAGGGCGTGTTAAGCCAGCTGTTATACCATCACATATACCCCTTGAACACCAAGTGAAAGGACACCACACAAGTTGTTATGAAAATAAAAGGATATTTATTTAGAACACAACAGCCCTGGACTCTTTATGAGGACAGGGCGCTAAGCACAAAACAAAGCTCTTAAAGAAATACTGAAAGTCGCACAATTTACACAAATGCCCGAGGGGCACGAAAAACCATATACTTTGGAAGTGGAATGCGAAATTACTAGCAGGTAAGTACTACTCTCATAGACTTTAGAAACGCTGGACCTACAATGCTGAACCCTTAGATTAGAAGCAGAAGGCCTAGGGACGTTGTGTGCAGAGTGGAAACTCTCACGCGTAATGCGGGACAAAGTCTACGGTTGCTATAAATTACAAAGTTAGTGTTCTCGGGCGTACCCGACTAGGTAGGTCAAAAACGAAAGTGGATCTAGACACTTAGAGAGTTGTTCTACGATGGAGCTCCGTGGTACTCGGCTTACCTAGCCCAGGGGCTGCGGCTGCATAGGGTTCAAGTGTCGTCGGAAACCCTCGTTGACGAACCAGGAGCCTGAAGTGGAAGTTGCTGGCAGGCGACCAGTGAAGATGTTCCAGGCTGATCCAAGGACTGGATCAGCTGAAGAAGAGTACCTGTAAACAGAGGGGACCAAGTTCTGAATCACTAGCCAGTGATTAGGTGGGCACCGGGATGGCACCGGATGAAGTCACCTCGACCAGGTGAGTGGGCGACGCTGGGCTCTGCAGACACTCGGACCCGGAGGCGTTGTCGGCGACCAGGATGGAGGTGCGAGCTGTCCCATGAAGGTATCTGCTGTCGGTGATGCTGGACCCAGGATTGGGGCAACAACTCTTGGCAAATGCGAGCCCACGCGGTGGACTCAAAATGGCGTCTGGAGTGGACCAGGATGGTCCGGGGTGCTCCTCTGTTGGAGGGAAGCAAGGGCCAGTCTGGAGCAACCAGACCAGCGATGGAAGTGTCGTAGTTGGTCGTCAAGAGGGCTACAAGCCAGCAGGCAAGTGGCCGGACAACGCGGTGAGCGGCAAAGAGCAGAAGGGCCCCACGCAGATCTCGTGGATGCTGAGGGGCTGGACTTCGGTGCTGGAGCTGCTCAGGGTTAGGGCTTCTCAAACCCCAAAGCACTCACTCGAGGATCCCTCGGCGGTCGTGCTGGATAAGTGTAGTGCAGTTCTGAAGGTGGCCGGTCCCTCGAGGTCTCGTCACACCCACGAATCTCAGCTGGGCTGATGATGCAGGAAGAGGTCAGAGGTGCCAGGGAAGCCGGGTCTCATTGTGCTGGTCGGTCTGGTTCCGGAGGAAGGACGTGCAGCAAACCGCAGGTTGCTTAGTTGGTGCCCGCTGATGCAGGGTGACAACTCCTTAGTCACAAGGGAGAAATCTTGAGAAGAAGTCTTGAGTTCCTTTCGTTGAAAGTTGTTTCAGGATTCAAAGATGATCTAATTTGGAAGGGTCCCCGCTCCTACCTTTATTCTAAAGAAAGGGGCTGGTACGCGACTAGGTCCTGCCCATGGGTGGGACCAGGAAGGGGGTGGTTACACCCCTCTCCCCTGCCGAACTTTCCCCAGCTCAGGGGCTGGTGCGCCCCTGGAACTGGTTCAAGCCGGCCTATGCATAGTGAGCACCGGGGTGCCACTTGCAGTCAGCTTCCTATTCAGCCCTGCCTACCCAGGATACACAAAACCCTGTCTGGGATGGTGCTAGCACCGCCCCTGACAGGAAACCCTTTGTCCAAGCTCTCCTCGCTGGAAGGACTCCCAGCAGCAGGAGGTCAGACTTGTGTCTGTGGTGGCAGCATCCATTTTGTGATGCTGAGGCTCGAGTTAACTTTAACCGGGGTTCACAGTTACACACATGTCGTGTCCCTCTAGAAGGGTGGAATGCTAACCCGGTCGCCAGAATTGGCGAGGGGTTAGTATTCCAATTCATATGACACCTTACTCGACATGTTTTGATAAAGCGATACCAAAGTTGGCAAATAACCGCGAGGATTATAAGGCACTTAAGAGTATATGGTACGCGTTATCATGGATCAGCTATTAGGACTTGGTTCCGCAAGCTGCAAACGGGCTCAGCTCATTCCAGAGCACCATTTCCCATAATTCCAAGCACTCTGCCTTCAGGATTGATAAGGCCTGCCATAGGAGTGACTGATAGGAATACATGTGTCCATTTTAGGGTTAGATATAGGAATACTATATCTAAAGCAAAGGGTGATTACACCACCTTGCCCCAGCTGTTGTGCAGCCAGTTGTGTCAGATTTGGATGGCCAGCCAGGGGTAGCATAATACATGCTGCAGCCCCTGGTAGGCCCTGGGTACACCTATGCCCTGAGTTACAGGGTCTGATAAGGTGGCCCAGTACCAATTGGTAAATGCACCTAAGGTACATGGAATCCATTTTACAGAGAGACCAGTAGGCCTGGGGCCCTGAACAGCAGGGTCCAAGGTCAACCATAGTCAGGTATCCACCCTCCTACACCTACTATAAAACGAGGGTGTTGAAACTGATGAAAAGGGGGTAAAGTTATTCCTCATCTTGCTGGGTTGTCTGGGGGACCTCCCGGTGACTAAGGGTTGAGGGTAGAAATAGCTAGGATCTCGGGTGGATATGCCTTCGCCGCCTCTCTCAACATACCAGTCCGCGATGTGAGCCACTGCCCTCCGATCCCTAAAGTTTACAATCAGGATATCGCCCGCAATGTCCTTTGGTCTATGGCCAACCCATGCCAGTCTTCTCGCAAACATGATTTCGCCATTTCTGTTGGGTGGCAAGGGTCTGTTGTTCATTAACCAGTGTATGGCCTTATTTTTTTTATTCCAGATAAGATTCACTTTTCCCTGCTGGAAGTTCTGGGACGCCGGTAAGGATTATGACGTAGGGGGCAGAAGCTGGGAGGAGATCTATATTTACTCCCATTTTATTTAAAGTTTTTGTCATCGGGTATTCTCTATTGGAAGGAATGTTTAAATCTTCAGATATTTTTGTAGGAATGGTTTCATTTGGTCCCGTGTTTATTTTATGGGTACTATCTGTTACTAAAGGGATCGGTTTGGGCTCTTTTGAAATAGGTAGGGATTCTAATGTTTCTCTTGAGTTGTGAGCATCCCCCAATGGCTGACCGCCAGGGGGAATGAGTTGTTTAGTTGTCAGCAGTTGCTGTGGGAGATTGACATTTTGAGTGGTAGTTTCAGCCAGGATGTTTAGCTGGTCAGATATCCTCTTGACTCTTTCTGTAATGGGTAAGAGTAGGGATTTTAGTAGATGCTCAAGGTTTTTCATCAGATCATTTGAATCAAAGTACAGGGTTTTTTTTAAGAGTGTACTGTGAGAAGTTGGCCTGATATGCAGCGTTCGCTATTCTAGCGACCACTATGTATCGTTCCAAAGGACCCTTATGGTGATTGGTTGTAAGTCAACCGTAGACCAGCTATCCTAGTAGCGTGGATACGAGCAGTCTTCGGGCTAAACTCTAGAGGGCGTGTTAAGCCAGCTGTAATACCATCACATACCCCTTGAACACCAAGTGAAAGGACACCACACAAGTGTTATGAAAATAAACAGTATATTTATTAGAATCACAACAGCCCTGTACTCTTTATGAGGACAGGGTACTAAGCACAGAACAAAAGCTCTTAGAAAATACTTCAAGTGCACAATTTAAAACAAGTGCCCGAGGACACGGAAAGTTTAGTGGTCTCGGGCGGACCCGATAAGGCAAGTCGGAAGCGAGGGACTCGGGACCCTAGAGTAAGGAGGCTATGCAGGCACCGAAATGCCGAAGTTACCTAGCCACGAGGGCTGCGGCTGCACAAGTCTTACAGGCGTCGGGGGTCTTCGCTGACGAGCCAGGAGCCGGAAGAAAAGGAGTTGCTGGCCGGCGACCAGTGATGAATAGTTCGTAGAGATCCAAGCCTGGATCAGTGATCGTTGATACCTGAAAGCAGAGGGGACCAAGTTCGTACTACTAGCCAATAGTCAGAGGGTACCAGGAAGGCACCTGATGGCCGCCACCTCGACTAGGTGAGTGGGCGACGCTAGGCTCTGCAGTCTCATGGACCAGGAGGCGTTGTCGGCGACCAGGATGGAGGTGCGAGCTGTCCCACGAAGGTTGATGCTGTCGGCGTCGCTGGGCCCAGGATTGGGGCAACAAGCCTTGGCAGATCTCAGGGCCACGTGGTGGGCCTAAGATGGCGTCTTGAGTGGACCAGGGGGGTCCGGGGTGCTCCTCTCAAAAAAGGGAGCAAGGGCCGGTCTGGAGCAACCAGACCAGCAGCGTTGGTTGTCGGATGTCGTCAAAGAAGGGCACAAGCCAGCGGCTAGTGACCAGACAACGTGCTGAGCAGCGAGCAGAAGGGCCCCACGCAGATCGTGGAGATGCTGGGAGACTGCACTTCGGTGCTGGAGCTGCTCAGGGTCGGGGCTTCTCGGACCCCAGAGCACTCACCAGAGAATTGCTTCGATGGTCGTGCTGGTTAAGAAAGCGTGCAGGTTTTGATGATGGCCGGTCCCACGAGGTCTCGTCGCACCCACAGATCTCAGCTGAGCTGACGACGTGGGTAGAGGTCAGAGGTGCCAGGGAAGCCGGTTCTCGTCGAGCTGGGCCGTCGGATCCTTGAGGAAGGACTTGCAGCAAACCGCAGAGTTCTTAGATGGTGCCCGCTGATGCAGGGTGACTACTCCTTAGCCACAAGGGAGAAATCTTGAGAAGAGTCTCGAAGTCCTTTCGTAGAAAGTATTCTTGATTCAAAGATGATCTGATTTGGAAGGGTCCCCGCTCCGGCCTTTATCCTAAAGAAAGGGGTGGGTACATGACTAGGTCCTGCCCTAAGGGTGGGACCAGGAAGGGGGGTAGTTACACCCCTCTCCCCCTGCTGGACCTTCCCCAGGTCAGGGGCTGCGCGCCCCTGGAACTGGTTCTAGCCGGCAGATGCGTAGTGAGCACCGGGGTGCCACTCCGCAGTCACCTTCTCGCAAAGCCCTACCTACCCAGAATACACAAACCCTGTCTGGGACGGTGCGAACACCGCCCTTGACAGGAAACCCTTTGTCCAAGCTCTCCTCGCTGGAAGGACTCCCAGCAGCAGGAGGTCAGACTCGTGTCTGTGGTGGCAGCGTCCATTTTGTGGAGCTGAGGCTTCAGTTAACTTTAACCGGGGTTCACAGTTACGTACATGTCGTGTCCCTCTAGAAGGGCGGAATGCTAACCTCGTCGCCAGTATTGGTGAGGGGGCAGCATCCCGACTCGTATGACACCTTACTCGACATGTCTTGATAACGCGATACCGAAGTTACCGATATGATACGCGTTATCATGGAACAGCCATTGGGTCTTGGTTCCGCAAGCTGTAACCGGGCTCGGCTCGTGCCAGAGCCCAATTCACACGGTTGCATGCACTCTGCCTTCAGGATTGTCAAGGCCTGCCATAGGAGTGACTGAGAGGAACTTGGGTGTCCACTTTAAGGTTAGGTATAGGGATACTACACCTACAGCAACGGGCGAGTACGCCACGTGGCCCCAGCTGTCGTGCAGCCAGTTGTGTCAGATTTAGATGGCCATCCAGGGGTGGCATAATACATACTTCAGCCCCTAGTAGGCCCTGGGTACACCGATGCCCTGAGTTACAGGGTCTGACAGGGTGGCCCAGTTCCAATTGGGTAATGCACCTAAGGTACACATCAATTTAGCAAGAGAACAGCTAGGCTGTGGGTCTGATTGGCAGGCCCACAGCCCGAGAAAGTCGTAAACCAGTGAAACAAAAGCAAAATGTCCGGGTGATCATAGGATTGCAGACCCTACTCTCCTACATGACCCCCCCCCCCAAACGTTGGGACAATAAGCTAACCTTGACCAGGTGAGTATTCTTGTTCTAAGTGGAAATACCTGGAGAGCCCATCTGCATTGCCATGATCAGTGCCAGGTCTATGCTCCACTGTGAAGTCCATCCCCTGTAGGGAAATGGACCACCTAAGCAGTTTGGGGTTTTCACCCTTCATCTGATTTAGCCATAGGAGGGGCTTATGGTCGGTCTGAATCTTGAAATGAGTGCCAAACAAGTATGGCCTCAGTTTCTTCAGGGCCCACACCACAGCGAAGGCCTCCCTCTCTATAGCTGACCAATTTTTCTCTCTGGGGGTCAGCCGTCTGCTTATAAAAGCAATGGGCTGGTCATTGCCATCAAAATTCAGTTGAGATAGAACAGCTCCCACACCCAACTCAGAAGCATCTGTTTGGACAATGAATGGTTTGGAGTAGTCTGGACTCTTGAGGATAGGTGCCGTGCACATGGCCTGTTTTAGGTCATCGAATGCTTTTTGACAGCTCGCTGTCCACTGAACCTTTTTTGGCATTTTCTTACTCGTCAGTTCATTGAGCGGAGTCACAATCGATCCGTAATTTCTGACGAACTTCCGGTAGTAACCAGTCAGGCCCAAGAAAGCTCGAACCTGAGTCTGGGTGGTTGGAGGATCCCAGTCCCTGATTGACTGTATCTTGCTCTCCAGTGGTTGAACTTGGCCTCCACCGACAAGGTGGCCCAAGTATACAACCTGTGTCTGCCCTATCTGGCACTTGGTAGCCTTGATAGTGAGACCTGCTGCTTGCAGAGCCTCTAACACTTTCCGCAGGTAGACCAGGTGATCCTCCCAGGTGGAGCTAAAGACAGCGATATCGTCAAGATACGCCGCACAGAAGTCAACCAGCCCGGTGAGAACGTGATTCACCAACCGTTGGAAGGTGGCAGGTGCATTTTTCAAACCAAAGGGCATCACCACGAACTGATAATGCCCACCAGGGGTAGAAAATGCGGTCTTAGGCTTGGCGTCCTCAGCTAACCTGATTTGCCAATACCCAGCTGTCAGGTCAAACGTACTTAAGTAGTTGGCCGAAGCCAATCTATCGATAAGCTCGTCTGCCCTTGGTATTGGGTGGGCGTCAGTCTTAGTGACTGCATTGAGACCCCTGTAGTCTATGCAGAACCTCATCTCTTTCTTACCGCCCGGGGTGTGAGGTTTCGGCACTAGAACTACGGGACTAGCCCATGGGCTATCCGAGGGTTCAATGACTCCCAGCTCCAACATTTTCTGCACTTCACTCTTGATGCAGTCTCTAACGTGATCAGGCTGCCGGTAGATTTTACTCTTGACGGGCAAGCTGTCACCAGTGTCAACCTCATGGGTACACCAATTGGTCTGACTGGGTGTTAGAGAGAACATATGTCGGAAGGATTGAAGAACCTGTTTACAATCCTCCTGTTGATGTTGGGAGAGGCTACCACAAAAGACAACACCATCTACCGACCCATCGTCAGGATTCTGAGTGAGCAGGTCGGGGAGAGGGTCACTCTCCTCCTCCTGTCCCTCATCTATGGCCATGAGCAAACTCATGTCCTTCCTGTCGACATATGCCTTGAGCCTGTTGACATGGAGCACCCTGTGGGGGCTCCGGGGAGTTCCCAGGTCTACCAGGTAGGTGACCTCTCCCTTTTTCTCCAGGATGGTGTAGGGCCCGGACCACTTGTCCTTGAGTGCTGCTGGGGCCACTGGCTCCAACACCCACACCTTCTGTCCGGGCAGGTAAACAGTCAAGACAGCCTTTTGGTCATGCCAAGCTTTTTGGAGTTCTTGGCTGGCCTTAAGGTTTTCGGATGCCTTCTCCATGTATTCAGCCATCCGCGAGCGAGGACCAAGCACATAGTCCACTATGTTGGTTGCAGGCTTTTTGAGAGGTCTCTCCCATCCTTCCTTCACCAAACACAGGGGTCCTCTTACAGGATGCCCGTACAAAAGTTCAAAAGGGCTGTAGCCAACCCCCTTCTGTGGGACTTCTCTGTAAGCGAATAAAAGGCAGGGGATCGGGACGTCCCATCTACGCCGAAGCTTTTCAGGTACTCCATGAATCATCCCTTTCAGGGTCCTGTTGAATCTCTCAACAAGCCCATTGCATTGTGGATGATAGGGTGTAGTGAACTTGTAGTTGACACCACATTCCTTCCACATAGCAGTTAAGTAGCTCGACATAAAGTGTGCACCTCTGTCGGAGACGACCTCCTTAGGGAAGCCCACTCTGGAGAATACTCCAACTAGGGCTCTTGCCACAACAGGCGCTGTAGTGGTCCTAAGGGGAATAGCTTCAGGATACCTGGTGGCATGATCCACTACCACCAGTATAAACTTGTGCCCTGATGCTGTTGGTGGTTCCATGGGACCGACGATGTCAATCCCCACCCGTTCAAAGGGCACCCCCACCACAGGCATTGGTATAAGGGGGGCCTTTGTTGTGCCACCTGACTTACCACTGGCTTGGCAAGTGACACAGGAGCAGCAAAACTCCTTGGTATCTTCGTTCATGTGAGGCCAGTGAAAGTGTGAGACAAGCCTGTCCCACGTCTTCGTCTGGCCTATGTGTCCTGCTAAGGGAATCTCGTGGGCCAAGGTAAGGAGGAAACCACGCTGAGACAAGGGGACGACCAGCCTCCTGGTCATGCCAGGCTTGGGGTCTCTTGCCTCAGTGTACAGGAGTCCATCTTCCCAGTATACCTTGTGGGTACCTGTGGCGTTCCCAGCAGCCTCAGCAGCAGCCTGCTGTCTGAGGGGTTCAAGAGAAGGGCAGTCTAACTGGTCCTTCCCCAGGTCCTCTCGTGTGGGTCCCCCTGAGCCCAGAAACTCAACTTGATCAAGTTTGAGTTCTTTAGGTTCAGTTTCCCGCAATTCCTGGAGGTCAGCCTCCTCTGAGACCTGATCCTCGACCTGGGGCAAGAGGGAAGGCGAAGCCTTAACCTGACTGCTCTTCTTCTTGGATGGTGTCTGGTCCGTTGTTCCAGGATCCAGCACCTGTTCAGTGGGGCATCGTCTGACCTGTGACCTGGTCACAGCAAACACGTGTGCTGGCAAGCCTAACATCTCCATGTGAGTCCGTTGCTCCACTTCTGACCATTGTGATGACTCCAAATCATTGCCCAACAAACAATCCACTGGGAGGTCTGAACTAACAACAACCTTTTTCTGGCCATTTACCCCTCCCCAGGAGAAAGCAACAATCGCCATACTATGACTGGTAGTGACGTTGCTGACATTGGTCACCAGGAAATCTGTACCTGGCATGATCTGTCCAGGGTCCACAAAGTTAGGCGTCACCATGGTGACGCTGGCACAAGTGTCCCTATAGGCCTGAGCCATTCTGCCATTTATCAAAGGCGTCTGTCGGTATTTGCCCAAGGTATTGGGACTGACATCAGGGGATATATCCACATCCCCTATACAGACAAGGACAGCCTGAGTGAGCGTACCAGCTAAGCTGTCACACCCCTCAGAACCCAAGTTTAACCCAACTAGTCCCTTGGGAGGCGCACTACTACTGCTGGCTGTACTAGGGGGCACAGGTGCCTTAGGGGCTGCAGTAGCAGGAGTCTGCCCTCCTTTCTTGGTGCACTCACTAAACCAGTGAGTGCAAAACACAGCACTGAGACCGCCCTCATCGCAGCAACAGACGACATTCGAACTCTACTGGACAATGGAGACACAGTCGCCCTCATCCTCCTCGACCTCTCTGCAGCATTCGACACAGTCTGCCACAGCACCCTTTTACAACGCCTCAATAACATCGGAATACAAGGAAAAGCACTTGAATGGATCCCCTCGTTCCTCACCGGAAGAACCCAGAGAGTCCGCCTTCCACCATTCAAGTCCGAGGCCACTGAAGTCATCTGTGGTGTACCACAAGGATCCTCACTCAGCCCCACCCTCTTCAACGTATACATGAGCCCCCTCGCGGCCATCGCCCGCCAACACAACCTCAACATCATCTCTTACGCGGATGACACTCAACTAATCCTTTCTCTCACCAATGAACCCAGCACCGCCAAAACTAACCTACACGAAGGAATGAAAGAAGTTGCCGAATGGATGAAACAAAGCCGTCTGAAACTGAACTCAGACAAAACAGAAGTCCTCATCTTAGGTACATCCCCCTCTGCATGGGACGACTCTTGGTGGCCGGAAGCCCTTGGAAAAGCACCCATCCCGACAGACCACGCACGGAACCTAGGCGTCATCCTGGATTCTTCACTCTCAATGAACAGACAAGTCAGCGCCGTATCCTCATCCTGCTTCAACATTCTTCGCATGCTCAAAAAAACATTTCGCTGGATCCCCACCGAAACCAGGAAAACAGTCACCCATGCTCTGGTCACGAGCCGACTGGACTACGGAAACACCCTCTACGCAGGTACTACCGCTAAACTCCAGAAGAAACTCCAACGAATCCAAAACGCCTCAGCCAGGATCATATTAGACATCCCGCGCAACGCACACATCTCTGGTCACCTGAAAGACCTCCACTGGCTACCCGTCAATAAGAGAATCACTTTCCGACTGCTAACCCACGCACACAAATCACTCTACGACATCGGACCAGAATGCCTCAACTCACGACTGTCCTTCTACACCCCCTCCCGCCAACTACGTTCCTCCAGCCAAGCCCTCGCCACTGTACCTCGCATCAACAAGACCACCATGGGAGGCAGATCCTTCTCATACCTGGCTGCTAAAACATGGAACTCACTCCCCGCTCACCTTCGCCTTACCCAGAACCACCTAGCATTCAGAAAGCAACTTAAAACGTGGATATTTGACAAGTAATCCTCCTCCCCTTCCTAAGCGCCTTGAGACCCTCTGGGTATGTAGTGCGCTATATAAATTCTCTGACTTGACTTGACTTGACTACTTTTACAGTATTGACACCACCTTTTCGATTGGCCTTCTTGATTCTTCTTTTTCTGGGAAGCCTGACCCCCCCCCCCTCTTTGGGTTGTTGGGGACCTGTTGAAGACTTCTGGTCAGTTTGTTCCCCTTTCGAATCTTTACCCTTCTGGTCTGCTTTCTTCTGACCACCCTGGTTCTGGCCCTGGTTTTGCTTAACCCTTGTTCTGACCCATCTGTCTGCCTTCTTTCCCAATTCTTGGGGAGAGGTCAGATCCGAGTCGACAAGGTGCTGATGCAACAACTGGTTCTGACAATTGTTTAAAATCTGTTCTCGCATGATCAAATTATACAATCCTGTGTAATCAGTAACCTTACTGCCCAGCAACCAGCCCTCCAAAGCCTTAGTGGCACAATCAACGAAATCAGACCAGTCCTGAGACTGAGTTTTCTGGGTATCCCTGAACAGCAACCTGTACTGCTCAGTGGTTAGGCCGAACCCATCAATCAGTGTGTTCTTCAGGATCTGGTAATTGTTAGCGTCCTCGACTCTAGTAGTGAGGAGCTTATCTCTACCTTTACCGTCAAAGGAGAGCCACAAGATAGCTGCCCACTGACTCTGGGGGATGCACTGTACAGTGCAGGCCCGCTCCAAAGCAGTAATCCATTTGTGGATGTCGTCCCCTTGCTTAAAGGGGGGCACTATCTTATTCAGGTGCTTAGTGTCTAAACTCCTGGGTTCCCGTGGGGGAATGCTGCCACCAGTGGGAATTGTCCCACTCAACTCTTGCTCTCGAGCAAAGGCGAGTCTCTCTTTGGCTAGGGCAAGTTCTTCCCTCTCGATCCGCAGATTGACTTCCCTCTCCTTTGCTTCGTACATTCTCCTCTGAGGTGATGTCATCCCTCTTTGAGCAGAACCTCGAGAGCCATTGGTTCGAGCGGATCTGTTAGAGCCTCTCGACAGAGACCTAACTCGTCCGTTCCCAACGTTAAGCTGGCCAGAGAGAGGGCCCAGGGGTCCCCTAGTACCAATCTTGTGCCGGCTTAAGTTGTCCTGAGTTAGCTGACTAACTATGACTGGACCTTTGTCTGCCTCGTCCCCAGATGTCTCTGGTTCCTCGTCCTCCTCTTCATCCTCGGCGGAGAGATGGATAAGGTCAGGGTCACCTCGGGTTCCCTCGAGGGGAGGCATCTCCATTTCGGGATGAGAAGGGTCGGTGTTACCCGCCCTCCTAGCATCATAAGTCTCCAAGAGACCAATCAGAAACGGAATGGTAGGGTTTGCACCCTGTTTTAACTTCCGAGATGTACAGATCTGTTGCATCTCGTGGAAGCTAAGTGCAGCATATCTGGAGGTGACCTGTGGAGGGTCGACTGACACAAGGGGATACTCAGAGTTTCCTCCTTTGTCCGACATGCTGCTTCTAGTGTGGTGTAAGTGATGCACCTACCTACACTATGGGTTTACCTACTGATCCCTTGCTAAGAGTTGTAGCCAAGGTGTGCTAAGCCTTGAGGAGCTACAACAGCTGGTTCAGTAGAACTCAGAGTATTCTAAGCTAAGTTATATGTACCTGGAGTACTTATGTGATCTTTCACAAGATATTCTTAGGATACGCGTGGTAAAACAACAGCAAGCTCAAATCCCACCGCTGCCACCAATGTGAGAAGTTGGCCCGATATGCAGCGTTCGCTATTCTAGCGACCACTATGTATCGTTCCAAACGACCCTTATGGTGATTGGTTGTAAGTCAACCGTAGACCAGCTATCCTAGTAGCGTGGATACGAGCAGTCTTCGGGCTAAACTCTAGAGGGCGTGTTAAGCCAGCTGTAATACCATCACATACCCCTTGAACACCAAGTGAAAGGACACCACACAAGTGTTATGAAAATAAACAGTATATTTATTTGAATCACAACAGCCCTGTACTCTTTATTCCGCAAGCTGCAACCGGGCTCGGCTCGTGCCAGAGCCCAATTCACACGGTTCCATGCACTCTGCCTTCAGGATTGTCAAGGCCTGCCATAGGAGTGACTGAGAGGAACTCGGGTGTCCATTTTAAGGTTAGGTATAGGGATACTACACCAACAGCAACGGGCGAGTACGCCACGTGGCCCCAGCTGTCGTGCAGCCAGTTGTGTCAGATTTAGATGGCCATCCAGGGGTGGCATAATACATACTCAGCCCCTGGTAGGCCCTGGGTACACCGATGCCCTGAGTTACAGGGTGTGACAGGGTGGCCCAGTTCCAATTGGGTAATGCACCTAAGGTACACATCAATTTAGCGAGAGAACAGCTAGGCTGTGGGTCTGATTGGCAGGCCCACAGCCCGAGAAAGTCGTAAACCAGTGAAACAAAAGCAAAAAGTCCGGGTGATCATAGGATTGCAGACCCTACTCTCCAACATGTACCTTTGGCTTTTAAGGGGCTGTGATGAATTTTGGCTGTTTTCGGGGGTCTACCCTGATTACATGCTCCTTCCCTTTTTCTCTTTGACGTGCAAACCTGTCCTGATTGTCTTATCTTTGAATTGTTGGTTCTTGATGTTATAATTTTTTCTGGAGGGTTTGGAAGTTCCTCTAATAATAATTCTAGGGAGATGTCAAGACTATCATTGCTTGCTCGTATCCCTCTACTTGAGATCGGCGATGTGATACAATCTTACAGAAGCAGTGGGATACTAAGATCGTCTGTCAAGGATACTTGAGTGGGTTGTGGCAGCGGCGATGGAACTGTAACTATAGAGCCCAGGGAAGAGTTTCTATTTGCTAATTCTAATGAGACACGGTGTTCAGCAATCGCTATCTCATGATCAATTTTTGAACCCGCCTTAGTTAAAAAGTGGTCAAGCGTCCCTTTGTTTAGTCCACCCCCCAGAGAGTTTCTAACCTTAGTAGGTGGTGCAGTCATTTTTGCTCTTAATGCGACTGTGAGGTGGATCAAACAGGCTACCTGGCAACAATGCTCGTTAGAAAGTGAGTATTATGAACAACTTAATTACATATATTTCAAAGTTCATTAACAGTTAATACGTTCTTACTGTAAGGTTTGTGTCCAGAGTTAGTACATCAGCGAAATAATATATGTAAGGGGGGGGGGGCACCCCAGCGGGGGGGGGGGGGGGGCACCCCAGCCTCGTCTGGCCACAGATGTCCCGCGGCGCGTAAATAACACGGTCCTTATGTGCACCTCCTGGCGCTTAGGTGGGCGTGGGCAGGCGGGAAGTGTCGCAACAGGGTTTGTGGTCAATGTGGTCCCCCCCGCTCGGCAGCCGCAGATTTTCCGGTGAGCCGCGGCGGGGGGGGGGGACAGGCAAAACAGCAGGCACACCTCTCTGAAGCAGCGCGACCCTGGAGGGCTCTACAAACAGGCTCCTTTAGTCCGTAGCTTTATTTCTGATATTCGTCTCCCGCTCCCCTGCGATCACACAGTCCTTTTGTGCGCCTCCTGGAGCTTAGGTGGGCATGGGCAGGTGGGATGGGCGCGACAGGGTTTGTGGTCAATGTGGTCCCCCTCTCTCGGCAGCCGCAGATGTTCCGGTGAGCGGCGTCGGGGGAGGGGGGGACAGGCAAAACAGCAGGCACGCCTCTCTGAAGCAGCGCGACCCTGAAGGGCTCTACAAACAGGCTCCTTCTGTCCGTAGCTTTATTTCTGATATTAGTCTCCCCTAAAAAGCAGTTGGCCTCAATATAATTTGAAATTGATATGAAAAAAAAGTTTTTCAAGCAGCTTGGACCAACAAGGTAAGAGATAATCTGCCTAAAGTGGTTCGGCGAGGTCCAAAAAGCTTTATATTTTAGTAGGCCCGACTAAGGCTGTTTTCTGAGAGTTTGGGATGATGCGAGAAATCAAAGCTTCATTAAAGATGGTTACAAGTTAATCAATTACCAGAAGGTTAAGGCTATGGAGTTAAGGTGCCGGATCCAAATCTAGTGGGGATCAAGAGGGATGGCCACGTCCAATCATTTAGAAAACTGTTTGTAGGAAACTTGGATCTGCTTTCATGGTTACCCCCACTTTTTGCTGGTATTCTGCTGTTTTCTGACTAGTCTAACTGGGGTCCTGCTAATCAGGACCCCAGTCACTGTGCTCTCTCTTCAAATTGGACTATGGTAAGTACTTTGGTATCTTCCCATTGGCTTCTGGTGTACCCTTCTAAGTCCCGGGGGCCTTATTTATGAAGGACTTGCGCCGCCGGTGCGTCATTTTTAATATGGGAAAAAGTGACGCATCGGCAGCGCAAGTCCTTCATAAATAAGGCCCCTAGTATATGGTACTAAGGTACCCAGGACTTAGGTACACCAGGGGTCTCCCTTGGGCTGCACCATGTATTATGCCACCCATGAGAAACCACTCAAACAGTCACTACAGGCCTGCCATTGCAGCCTGTATGAGTTGGTGCTAGCATCACATACAACAGATATTTTCCTTATATCGGAGGTCACTGCACTTCAAACCTATAACTCACCCCCAGGTCAGGCCTTTCAATCCTTAAGGCAGTGTGCTAGGTTATAAATGTGATGGTGCCCTGCATGAGGGCACCCCCTACAAACCCTGGAGTCAATTCTCTGGCCTTTGTAAGTGCGGTCAGCCATTTAATACATATATGGGAACAAGAAGTCAATTACGAGATGTCCAACTATATATTGGCTGCAACCAAAACCGGTCATGTTTGGTATCAAACAATTTGGAATCCTACACCTACACAGATTCCAGTGTTTGATGAAGGATCCCATGTACTTGGAGACTTCACTAGAGAGCCCCCCCTGTATTCCCTGGACCAGCCTTTCAGGGTCTAACAGCAAGCAAGTGCTACTACCGGCCACAGACACGATTCACTGCTCCTGCTGCTGAGCTTAGCTTGAGATGGGGGAAGGTGGAAAAATAGGTTTCCTCTCACTGGGAGGTGTAGCCACCTCCCAGACAGGACTTAGTGTATTGGGCTGGGGGCGCTTGCCAGTGTTAAACTGCTTTGAAGGGCACGTTTGGTGCCCTCCTTGCATAATCCATTAGGAACCAGTTCAGGGAGCAGTTGGCCCCGCTCTGGTGAGTAACTGGACAAAGGACATGGAAGTATCCTTCCCTCTGTCCAGACCCTCCTCTGGGAGAGATCCCTGAATCGTGCCTACCCTTTCCCTAGGGTACTTAAAGGCTTACCTGTGGGTGGATTCTCAGGTTCGTCGAGGGACAAGATTCAGATGCGTTACCATTTCCAGTTCTACTGTCTGGGCACTTTGGACTTCATTGGACTTCGCCTAGGAACCGAGACTGCACCAAGGAAACTCCTGCTGCTCCTAGTCTCATCGTTCTGCCAGTCTTCTGCGTTGTCTGTGCCTCAACCAGGATCTTCTCCAGGCCTGTGGGCATCAAAGACACCCAAATAAATCTCCCTTTGCAAGAAGGAATCACTCAACTGCATCTGCAGGCATCGCAACTAAGCTGACCGGTCTGAAGTTCCTGACGTCCCACGGACTTCAAAAGGTGGTTGTTCTGCAACTCCATCGAGGCCTGCACTGTCTTCTCAGCAAGCTTGAGGCCAGTATCCCTTGTCAGAACAACTGGAACAGAACGCCTGTGTACTGCGATGACGTGCTGTTGCCAAGGCTTGTTGACTGTCCTCGAGAGAGTTTAGTGTTACAGGAAGCTCCAGCATCTTCTCCTACCAAGGTCTTCGTCCTCACTGCATCATGGGCCTGCATCTTTGGTGAGCTGCTCAAGGTCCTCTTGAGGCTCCTGTGCCTCTAACCTGTGGGTCCTCTTTGGCTTCAGTGGACTGCCCTGCTGGCTCTAGGCCTGCTCTGCCTCTCCCGCACTTAATGAGACCCAACGGTACACCTTTTACATTTACCACGTCTGTTGCTGCTGCAAAGGCTTGTTGGTGCTCCCGGAACACAGACACCCTGGTTCTCTACTTCTAACGTGGACAGCTCGTGAACGGCTCCTGATCTTCCACGTCATCTGGTCCGCACAGCTTCAGCAACAAGGTCACTGTCAACCCTCCTGGAGGACCAGTCATCGGTGATCATTGGTCTTCAGTGCCTCCTGGTCACTCACGAGTGGCATACACGGTCCCCTCTGCTTGCAGGTAATTCTCTTCAGGAATCCATCCTTGGATTCTACCGGACCCTTTCACCTTCACCAGTGGCATCTTTTCTGTAGTCCTCCATTGTGGTCTACAGCGGTTTCAGACATCACTTCGCACCTATGCACCCAGATTCCCTGGTGTTGGTATCCTGGTTCCTGGGGTATCCACAGTTGGGGTGACTCTCCAACCTTCTGTCTTCCATGTGGTTTCTTCAGGGTCCACTGGGAAAGGTCCTTCTTAAATACTGCATTCACAACTCTCCCATTGTCTTGCACGGAGTAAGCAGGTGTGATTCAACTCTTCACACCGCCTACATGGGGCACCTGGATCCTTACCTTGGGTGGTTCCTTGTGTCCCCATCTCTTCTGTCTTCTGGTCCAAGTCCTAACTTCGGTCTCAATGCGCATTCCACTTTTTAGGTAGAGTATTCAAGACCTATTGTAATTTCTTATGTTGGGTTAAAATCATCCCCAATCTCTTAATTTTTTGTTTCAGTGGCCTTCAAAAATCTTTTCTTGCCAGTGGTCAGTCCTGCCTCTTAGTCCCTCCTTTCCCTCTTCCATTTCTCCCATGCAGCAGGGGCTAAGTACTATCTCATCACACTACAGTTCTTTGTCGGTTCTATGAGGGACTATATTTTCCTTGGTTTCCTGCTCTTTTCCTGTTTGTCTGTGTTCAGCTTCAGTGCCCTAGTTTCTTACACGTACATATAGCCAGGGCTTTAAGTGGGCTGGGTCTCAAGGGTCTGAGCACTGGCAGTTTTTTAAAGGGGGCCTCAAAACGGGTCTCTATCGGGCTCTGTTTTGAGCCCTGGCACAGGCGGCCCTTGTTTTTTTCGACTTCACTGCAGTCTGGAAAAAAGTGCCAGGGCACAAAACAGAGCTCGATAGACACCCGTTTCGAGACAGCAGGCACATTGTGCGCTGCCCACACTGCTCACTAGTGGAGAAGTTACAGCATGATGTCATGCCAGGAGAGCGTTGTGGGGGAAAGGAAATAGTTTAAAGAGTCATTTTCTTTCTGGATTTCCCTTCTCTTTCTGAAACGCAAGAGCAGGAACATTGTGGTAGAGTCACCAGGGCTTTAATTGGTAGCTTTTTCAATATTATATGTAACAAGCCGTAGTTGCAGCTTCTTTATCTCATGAAACTAATAACCATTGACAAAGCCAATAGTCCTTACTTGTTGTAGGTATGATGTTACTTGCATCATATCTGGATGCAATGACAGAAACAGCAAAATACAAGTCAGCGGCACACTAACAGATTTTTAGCTTAAGTGTTTTAAAGCCACGCCCGAATTACACTGGCCAGGCCCATTTGAGAAAACAGTTTTTTCATCCCACTTAAAGCACTGCATGTAGGATTCTTCCTCCCACCTCCTCCTAATGCGATGAAGATCTCCAAGTTCCACTTGATAAATGCTTCTAAACTACTCGTTTTGCTCTCCAGCGCTGCCCAAATACTGAATGGCTCCGCCGCTGCTCAGACAAGAGTTCCTGGGATGGTTTCAGGCTCCGATCGAGCGTGCACTCCACCTTTCCCCAGGGGCACAAGCAGGGACCTACTTGCTGGATCCCGTGTTCTTTGTGCCTTCTCTGGTGCCCCGGGCCAAAGCAGGCATCCACATCAGTGGTGCAGAGGGATTTTCCTTAGTTTGTGTTTAAAAGCACAACACTCTTTAATGCTTCCGGCGCATTTGCTATCTAATGTGGACTTGGCATTTCAGCACGGTTGTATTACTAAAGTAAAATGCGTCTGAAATAAGAGGCTGCCGTTTGGCTTAAACCAAAAGTGGACTTTGTTCACCTCGCTCAATGAGTATTTATTTGAAGTGCACAATATTTCCTGTTGCTTTGAAAATGTCGGGATTGTGAAATCAGCAGTCTCAGGCTCGGCCAAGAAATGACCAATTTGTAATTAAGCATGGGCGGAAAATCCGTTCCGCTCGCGGATTTTCGGTTAATTCGCAATCCGCGAGATTCGCGAATTTCCCGCAAAATCCGCGAGCGGAACGGATTGGGTCAAAAGTTCAAGCTGACTTTTGTAACTCTTTTAGAATGGCGCCGGCAAGCTGCCAGAGCCATTCTAAAATAGTTACAAAAGTCAGCTTCAACAGGAAGCTCTAATAGATAAAGTAAAGCAGGTGCTGCTCAAATTCAGTTACACAATCATTAATCACCCCAAAACTAGGGGTGATTAATGATTGTGTAACTTAATTTGACCTTCAACTGGAGCACCTGCTTTACTTTATCTATTAGTGCTTCCTGTTGAAGCTATTTCCAGCTATTTTAGAATGGAGCTGGCAGCCCCGAAAGACATTGGGGTAGATGTATCAACATTTGCTTTTACGATTCCTTATTAGCGATTTTTTGCGAGTCACTATTAGGAAATCGCAAAAAGCGATGTATGTGGGTTTTTGCAAGAATTCTGCGATTCCTTAAATATCGCAGAATAATCTGCGATTTTTTTGCGATTTCATATTTTGCGAATTTCGCAAAATTAGAAATCGCAAAAAAACCTGAATCTGCTAATGCTTGAAAAAACTGGTTGAGTCATAAGCAGCAACTGCTGTTGATTAGCTGCACCTGCTTGCCTGAGCCACACATAGTGGCAGTTGGAAGCTTGTTAGGCTGGAGAGAAGACCTGTTTCACTGAAGTATGGAGCCAGAAAATTCTGAAGGAGGTGCCTCAAGTGAAAAAAGGAAGAGGAAGCAGAAATTTTCAGAGAGGGAGTTGAAGACACTTATTGAAGAAATGCCTTGCAACCATGAATTGCTATTTGGTAAGCAAGCCAAGAATGTTCCAGAAGTGAGAAAGAGAAAGATATGGTTGGAAATTAAAAAAAAAAGTAAATGCAGTGGGAGTCATACCAAAATCCATCGATGAACTGAAGAAGCGATGGTATGATATGCGTCTGTGGTCCAAAGAGAAGCTTGCAGAGCGAATTAAAGAAGCAAGTAAAACTGGAGGAGGAACCTCACATGTAGACCAGCCAACTCCACATGAAGAGCTAGTGGAAGCCACAATTTTGCATGAGAGTGTCAGTGGAGTTGCAGACATTGACATTTCGGAGGCAAGACATGCAGAAGAAGGTAAGAAGGATGCATGAGTGTTTGCATTTGTCTGGGTCATGTATGTTGTTTTTGCTAGTAAAGTTTTACCTGTAGCAATGTAATTTCATTGAGGATGTTTGTCATTTTAATGTCTGACATTATCCTCTCTTATTTCAGCATTTCCAATTTCATTTCACATTAGTTGGCTTATGACATATTAATAAATATAACATTTTCAAATAATACACACTAAAGCAGTGCATTGGTGTTTTGAAGCTTTTAATAAAAAAAAACAGACAGGCAGACAAAAATCTCATTTGTGTCTTTTAACATTCACAGAACGTGTTGGACATGCAAGTGATTATTTGGATGACCACTCTGCACATGGACATGATATAGCAGCAGGTGAAGAAAATCAAAATGAGGATGAGGAATCCAATCCAATTGTGAGATCCAAAAGAAGAGCTGTTGCTCCTTTACAACCTTTTCGGGATAGTGATGAAGAACCTGAGGGATCAAGACAAAGTGCCCATGAGACATTGCTTGAAGATGAACATGGTGACAACAGAAATGCTGCCTCAAGAAGAAGAGTTTACTCTTTAAATACTGCCAGGCATAACAGGCTGATGTTACAGACAGTCCTACTGTTTTCCAAGGGTTGGAGAAAAACATGCTGAAAGTGCAGGAGAAACTAGAACAATAACAATTCCCAACAGGTTTCAATTTGAGACAGTTAAGTAATGTATGCAATCTGCATTACAAAAACAAGAAACAAGGAGGCTCATATGGTTTAAAAGCTTGTTATTCACCAAATTAAAGGGGGGTGTTTCACATGGAAATACAGTTAAACAGCACTGTACAGAGGAAATCATGTGACAACCCGAGGGCACTTGGTGAGTGAAGAATATATACAATTAGTGAAAAGTGAAGACGCAAGTGCTGAAGGTGAACAGCGTGAACGGTGCAAAGTGACAAGAAAGTAATACAGTGATGGCTCCGCAGGGTTAAGTTAAATTCACTTAAATCGTGGAATAAACAGTTTTACACGAGCACAAAACGTAAAGAGGCGTCCTGGTATAACGAGGACATGCGGGTAGCCAAAGCAGCATGTAAACGTGCCGAAAGACAATGGAGGATTGCTTACTCAATCCATGCCAAAGCAGAGTACACAGACTGTAGGCGCAACTATCATAAACTGATAAGGAAAGGGAAATCTCTGTATTACTGCAACAAGATTGAAGAAGCTAAACAGTCCACTAAGGAACTCTTCTCAATCTACAAATCCATTGCGATAGGGAAGCCCGCGGTGGTGCCCAAGAAACTCTGCACTGCGGAGGGTTGTGACCGTATTGCAGAGTTCTTTGCAAACAAGGTGACTAACATTTATAATTCTTTCCCCCAGAAGGCAGACATTAGCCCTTCACACCCGGAGGCCACTAAAACTCTAGGGGAACAACGATTAACCACCTTCATCACCCTTCCTACTGAGGAACTTCTCCGCATTTGCGGATCGATAAAATCCGGCTCCCCAAGAGACCCGACTACCCCTAGTCGATTGAAGGGCAGCCTGCCTGCACTTGAACCTTATGTTCGCCACCTATTAGACACCTCCTTTAAGTCCCAGACTGTCCCCAAGGCTTGGAAGCAAGCAGTTGTACTTCCCCTGCAGAAGAAAGCCAATGTAAGTTTTGAAAAACTTGATAACCTTCGACCAATCTCCCTCTTGCCCTACATGGCTAAAGTGGCGGAAAAGATAGCCAACGTACAACTTATGCAGTTCGTGGAGGAGGCTTCGCTACTCCATGACTCGCAATTTGGCTTCCGCCCCCGTCACTCGACGGAATCGGCACTTCTCGTGGCGGTTGAGGCGCTACGACAGGGTGTGGACGAGGGCCAAACCATGGCTTTGATCTTACTTGATCTAAGCGCGGCATTCGACACTGTAGCACATTCCACCTTGCTACAGTGTCTGAATGAAGGTGGGATTACAGGTGCAGCGCTTGGCTGGATCGGGTCCTTCCTGTCTGATGTTTTCAGGTCAGACTGGGTGACTGCTACTCGAAGGAGATTGAGTTGGGCCAGGGCGTGCCTCAGGGCTCGTCCCTGAGCCCAACCTTATTCAATATCTATGTCTCCCCCTTGGCAGCCATCGTGGAGGGTCACGGACTTCGCCTGGTGTCCTACGCCGACGACACGCAGCTGGTCATCTCCTTATCGCGGGCACCCGACCTTGCAGCGGACATCTTCTGGAACTGCATGAAAGACCTTGCTGCCTGGATGTCCGCAAACTGTTTAAAGCTGAACGGTAGCAAGACTGAGGTGCTCATGGTGGGGGGAGGGCCATCTGCATGGACGTCGGCGTGGTGGCCGCCTTGCTTGGGTGAAGTCCCCGTTCCATGCCGCGAGGCCAGGAACCTTGGTTTGTGGCTGGATAAGGACCTGGCCTTTGGTCCCCAGATCAGCCGGGTGACGGGGGTGTGTTTCGGTGTTCTGAGAGCCTTAAGGAAAGTCCTAGATCTTCTTCCTGCTTCTGCTCGAAGGACGCTGGTGCACGCCCTGGTCACATCGCGTCTTGATTATGGGAACCTTCTATATCTGGGCGCCACAGGCAAGGTCATAGGCCGCCTGCAGGTGCTCCAAAATGCCGCGGCGCGGCTTGTCCTTAGGCTCCCTAGGAGGTCACCCTCCAAACCAGCCCTACAAGCCCTTCACTGGCTCCCTGTGGAGAAGAGGGTAGAATTCAAAGCCCTCTCCACATGCCACCGCATTTTGAGCGGTACAGCCCCGGCTCCACTCCAGAGTCTGGTGACCTACTATGAGCCCACACGTAATCTACGATCTTCGCAGATTGGGCTGCTTAAGGTCCCCAGAGTAAGGAAGGCGCGAATGGGAGGAAGATCTTTTAGATACCTCGCTCCCAGATGTTGGAACGCCCTACCTTTAGAACTGCGGCTAGAACCATCTGAACCCTGTTCAGGAAAAAGCTTAAAACCCACCTTTTCAACAGGTAGCCTTCCGTGGGAGGGGGTAGGGGCAGCCACATCACTTACCATAGCGCGGGGACACGCCAGTGGCGTAACCAGGCGCTCTACAAATGCCCAATAATAATAATAATAATAATAATAAAATTAGGCTGTGATGTCGACCGCGTTTCGATCCCCGTGAGTCGGGATCGTCATCAGGACAGGGTTGTCGATGTCAGGCAGTGTGGCTCACGTGGTGTAGATCCTGTGAGTCGCTGGACGCCCTGGTAACATCTGTGAATGCGGCGTCTGGAAGACAAGTGCGCAGTCGAAGGCTAGATAGATTGGGCAGCGCCTGAATCAAGCAAGGCGGCCGAGGGCGTTGAGCTCTTGATGTGCGGAAAGTGCAGGAGAAACAGCATAAAGCTTTAAGATCCATCAATAGACAGCTCTGTAAATTAAATAAAAGCAATGTAAATGTACATGTATTTATATAGCGCAAATCACCGACCCGGTATCTAAGCGCTTGCTTAGGGAACCTGTCCTGGTATTCCCCTGTGAGATAACCCCGGCAGGGTATCCACAAGGTGAAAGCCAGGCATCCCACCGCGAGGAGCCGTTGTGGAGATTAAGCAAGCTATTGCCCAGAGTCGCAGAGTGTGAACCCGTGAATCGAGTAGGCATCGGAGCGAGAATTGTCGAGTCTGTGGACATTTTAGGACTCAAGACCCGCCGAGCCGGGAATTGAACCCTGGTCCCGGGCTGACCACTGCTTCCAGGTCTGCCTCCTCTAACCAGTGAGCCACACTTCTCCACAATGCCATTATGGGGGATGGGATGAGGCGAATGGCAGACTCTATGGATAGACTGTGTGTTGCAATGGAGAAGTCTGAGGAAAACAGAGTGAGGGCTGCACGCAGACAGGATAGAAGAATGCTTACTTACTACACTGCAATCAATAGACTGTGTACTGTCACTGCACAGTGTAGTAGGCGCAGTATTTCAATGCAGCGCATGGTAAGCGAATGCACCAGGAATGTGGCCAAAGGCCTTGATAAAGTTTCTAATGCTGTAGAATTGCTTCAGACCAGTGACACAGGGGCTCGTGGCTTTTATGAGCCAATGGAAACAGAGGACACTGCAAGTAGGAGCAGCAGCAACCCATCTCCAACATCAGACACCAGTGACCGCAGGAGTGGGAGACATGCCACCCAACCTGCATCTGTGAGGAGCAGTGGGGCAGGGCTGCGCACAAGCAGCAGGCAGCGCAAGAAGTAGTTTCTTAAACATAAAAAATGTTTTCTTTAATAAAATTTTTCCTTCATTTAAATATGAATGTCCTGTGTATTAACAGGTTCCAAATTGCTAATTGCAATGTTTTTTCAAGTTTTGGTTACATGAAGTAAAACTTTCTAAACTTAAAAACAGTTGTCATGCTTTTCATTCTTACCTAAAAGTAATTGTTTGTGATTTCTGCACGTCTTTGTCGTCCTGCTGCAGCTCCTACCCCTGCAGCACCTCTTCCTGGGGGAGGTACATCATCATTGTCTGAAGATTCTGGGTCACTTACATCACATTGTGTTCCTTTTCTCATGGCCATGTTATGTAACATTTCACAACTTGTGATGATTTTGCAGCACAAGGATGGTTTATATTGCAGAGACCTCCACTTTTATGAATTATTCTAAATCTGCTTTTTAAAATTCCAAAAGTCCTTTCTATCACTCCACGTGTACAATGGTGAGCCTTATTGTATCTCCTTTCATGAACATTTGTTGGATTTAGATAAGGAGTCAAAATGAAATCACGTACAGCATATGCACTGTCACCTACATGGTAATATAAGAAATAGTTTACTATCCGGAATGTCACTGGTTATCTTTGAGAAATAGGAAATTAAAAAAAGAGATATCCATTTACCAAGAAGAAATCCATCTCCAAATTGCCCAGCCCTCAAACGTCCATGTAATCCACTGTGTCTGAACATGTAAGAGTCATGAGTGCTTCCAGGGTAATTTGCCACTATGTCTGGGATTATGTACTTGGCATTACACACCATTTGAATGTTTAAAGAGTGGTAACGTTTCTTATTTCTATAAACAAATTCAGTTGCAGCAGGAGGAGTAATGGCAATATGTGTCCTATCTATGCATCCAATCACATGTGGAAAATGTGCAATTTGATAAAAATCAAATTTAGTAATTTGGATATCTTGTGCTGTGCTGGAGAGGTAAATATGATGTTGCAGCCTACTCATCATTGCATCAAGGAAAACTCTAAAAAATCGTGAAAAAGCACTCTGAGACACTCCACCAACCTCTGAAATCACCCTTTGAAAAGATCCAGAAGCCAGAAGATGCAGGGAACACAGAACCTGCACATGAGTAGGTATTGAATGGGTTCTGTGTGTTTCATGCTCCAAAAAAGGCTTCAATTCCACAATTAAGTCCAAAATGGTGTGTGGATGCTGTCTATATTTCTCAAAAATGTCTTCTTCAGTCTGCTGAAACAAGGTTATCCTCAGCCTGAAAATCCTCTCCTGCCTCTGTCTCCTCCGTGCAAGAGCTTGAATGCGCAGCCTCCTAGCTATCAGGTAAAGTGCAGCCATTGTTCTTTTCAAAAAAGCAGTTTGGACTGTTTTTTATACTTTCAAATTATTTACCACCTACTTGAAGTTAGTGTTAATTGCGATTTCTTAATTTGCGATTTTTCAAATTTCGCTAATTGCGATTTCTTCATGCATCTTAATGCGAATTTCACACTTGCGATTCCATATTTGCGAGAATCGCAAAATAAGAAACAAGCAAAATAGAGAATCGCAAAAATAATTTGCATAATAGGAACAATCGCAATGGACATCCCCCACCACCCCAAGGAGCTGGCATTGTGAAGGCAGAGAAGAGCAGCGCTCCTCGCGACACCATGGCCAGCACACAAACCTAAGTGCACGAGGTGTGGCGGAGGTTGCGGTTGGCAGACTGACTTTGTCTGCGCATTGGAGCCCCAGGCAATCTCGATCCAGCTGGCTGGGGCTCCTGACGGTGGCTCTCTACAGACAGCCCCTTTCCAGAAGTAGCAGGGGAGATCTGGGAAGGTGAAGATCAGGCCTCGAGTCGGGGTACCACGCGGGTGGACGGCATCCCCCCATTTATTTTACCTGTTTTTTTCCTGGGTGGACGCCGTCCCCCCTGCCCAAAAGAGGAAGCCGGTACCAGAGTCTGCAGAATGATAGCTTTTCAAATGCACCTGAGGCAGAGACTAATCTCCCCTTCCACCTCATGCCCTCCCCTTGCTAGCCTTTCTCAGAGCACAGCCGAGGTACCAAGGCTTCATGGAGCTGCGCTGTCAACACGCCGAGCATGTCACTCACTTCCAGGGATCTCGACAGATGCCAGTAGTGCATACGGCCCGAGTCTGTAATAACCGTGTAATCCGAGGAATGGGTCCTGTGTATAGTGTGTTCTTGTGTTTTGAGTGACTGCCACTTATTGCAGTATTGAACAAGTTACTTACCTTCGGTAACGCTTTTTCTGGTGGATACAGAATCTGCCTGTGGATTCCTCACCTTGTGAATAATCCCCTGCGTCAGCAACATTCGGAAAATCTTTTGTAGCTCCACGCCGACGACGTCACAGAAGCACGGCATCGCGCGCGGCTTCGCTGACATCACCGACCCCATAATAGGCCTACGTCGGCGTGATGACATCAGTTCCACCCTTTTTTCCGTGCCTTCGAGGCACACGGACACACCGATATACAGTGTACACAGTACAAAATAGTCAAAGTAACACACACAGTGTGAAGACAATGTTGCAACTCAAGTATAATGACACACTTCTTTTGCAAGTAACATATATACATTAAAACATTGCCATTCTCTTAGGTATAGAAGAGTCGACAACGGGGAGGCGGGTGGGCATGTGAGAAATCCACAGGCCGATACTGTATCCACCAGAAAAAGTGTTACCGAAGTTAAGATGGATACATCTGCCAGTGGATTCCTCACCTTGTGAATAGAGTCCCACAGCAGTCCCCACCCTCGGCGGAGGATGTCCACTCTCCTATACCAGAAAATCCTGGAGGACAGAAAGTGGCCGTCCCTCTTCACTTCGGGATCCAAGCAGTAATGCTTCGCGAAAGTGTGGAGGGAGGCCCAAGTTGCCGCTCTACAAATGTCCTCTACAGGTACACCCCTAGACAAAGCATATGTAGCAGACCGTGCTCTAGTAGAATGAGCTCTTAAACCTTCAGGAGGTTCCTTACCCGCCAGAGAGTAGCTTATCTTGATACACAAGACAATCCATCTTGACAGCGTGCTCTTGTGCACCCCCTTGCCTCTTCTGGCTCCAATAAAACCCACAAAGAGCTGGTCATCCACTCTGAACTCTCTGGTTCTGTCCCAGTAGAAGCTCACCACCCTCTTAGGGTCCAAGCGGTGAAGTCTCTCCTCCTTCTTAGAAGGGTGAGGGGGAAGATAGAAGGTAGGGAGGGTAATGGATTGCCCCAGATGAAAAGGGGTTACCACCTTAGGTAGAAAAGCAGCCCTGGTCCTGACGACCATTCGTTCAGCATGAATGGTCAAAAATGGGGGCTTTGAACTAAGAGCTTGAAGCTCACTTACCCTCATTGCCGAGGTAATTGCAATCAGGAAGACCGTTTTAAAAGACAACAGTCTCAAGGGACACTTGTGCAAAGGTTCAAAAGGTGAACCCATCAAGAAAGTGAGCACAAGATTCAAGACCCAATAAAGGAAGTAGGAGGAAATGTATTTGTAAGGCTCTTTAAAAACTTTAAAACTATAGGTGATTTAAATAAGGACGGCTGACCCGGCAGACAGAGAAATGCCGACAAAGCCGAAAGATAACCTTTGACCGTAGATCTAGCAATCCCTTGCTGAGCCAAAGAAAGTGCAAACAGAAGTATATCAGCCAATCGAACCTTCAAAGGGTCAATGGCCTTCTCCGCACACCAAGAGACAAATTTAGACCATGTATAAGAGTAGATAGACTTGGTGGAATCACGCCTGGCTGACAAAATGATATCCACCACATCATGTGGGAGAGAAAAAGACTTCATGTTGCCCCGTTCAATCTCCAGGCATGAAGGTGTAAGGTCTGGAGGTGGAGGTGTAGAACCTGCCCCTACATCAGAGAGGAGATCTGCCCTGAGAGGGAGACGGAGCGGCGGGCACGAGGAGCATGAGGAGAGGTGCTACGGTCGCTGACGATCTAAGAATCAGGGCAGATAATAATAAACAGCCTTGTGCC
Source organism: Lissotriton vulgaris (assembly GCF_964263255.1). Lineage (NCBI taxonomy): Eukaryota > Metazoa > Chordata > Amphibia > Caudata > Salamandridae > Lissotriton > Lissotriton vulgaris. The sequence goes on along the minus strand of NC_141685.1, from coordinate 279,550,948 downwards.
TTGATTCTATTGGATCTGTCAGCGGCGTTTGATATGATCAGCCATTCAATTCTGCTTGATCGTATCGCGAAGCTGGGAATAACAGGGCAAGCTTTTAAGTGGCTTGAATCTTTCCTTACTGGTCGGACCCAGAGAGTGCAATTGGGAGACCAAATATCTGAGGCCAATGTTGTAATCTGGGGTGTACCCAAGGGGTCCGCACTATCCCCCTTGTTATTTAACATATACCTTCAACCTCTTGTGGAGGAGCTAACGCATAGGAATTGTCAAGTCTTTAACTATGCCGACGACACCCAACTGCTTGTTCAGTTGGAGAACTCGAGAGAAGCACAGGAATCAGTAAAGAACTTACTTAGATTCACTGTAAATTGGATGACCAACAACCTTCTGAAAGTAAACGCTGAGAAAACGGAGGTGTTGGTTATTACCAATCTAGAAAACCCCTGGTGTGATTTATTTTGGCCCCCAGAACTAGGGAAAACACCATCTCCAGGAAGAGTGGTTAAAAGACTGGGCTTGAAGATTGACGTAGATCTTTCTATGGCCCACCAAGTCTCTGCAGTAGTAGGTTCCTCCGTTGGTTTGCTTAGGCAACTTCGGAAGTTGAACCCCATTCTGTCTATCTCTACATTGCAATCCATAGTGTCCGCTACTATCATCTCCCGATTGGACTATGGCAATGCTTTGTATTTAGGCCTACCGCAGAAACTTGTGAGGAAACTATAGGTTGTGCAGAATGACGTGGCTAGGTTAATCTGCTCTCTGCCGAGGAGCTCTCATGCGACCCCCCTTCTCCTGAAGCTGCACTGGCTGCCTATCAAATTTAGGGTGCAGTTTAAATGTCTCTGTGTGGCCCAATAAGACCATTTTTGGTAAGGCTCCTAAGTACATCAAAGAGCGATTGAGGAAGTACATGCCAGGGAGAGCCCTACAGTCAAGTAAAGCCTGCAAACTGAGTGTACCCAGATTTAAGCTTAAATCTAAAGGGGGCAGAGCTCTGTCCGTACTTGTTCCGCAACTCTGGAATGAGCTAACAGTTTCTCTGCAGGAAGACTCGCAACTACTATCCTTTAGAAAGAACTTAAAGACCCATCTGTTTAAAAAGATAACATCTATACCCTAAGGTGGTTCTATGGCAGAGGGCGCATTTGGGGTTGTGTCAGGTTATGTACCTTTTCTTGGAAGCGCTTAGAGACCAGTGGTGATTTGCGCTATACAAAAACACTGTAACATAACATAACATAACAGGTGGAGAAGATCTGTGTACCACACCCTTCTTGGCCAATCCGGGGCGATCAATAGGACTTGGGCCCGGTCTTGACGTATCTTCCTCAGAACCAGAGGAATCAAGGGTATGGGAGGAAACGCATAAAGGAGTTGTGAGTCCCAACTCACCTGAAACGCGTCCTCCAAAGCTCCCTGCATCGGATACTGGAGACTGCAGAATGACAGGCAGTGAGCATTCCCGTGAGTGGCAAACAGGTCCACCCGAGGAGTTCCCAACGTCCGAAAGACTTGAACAACCTCTGGATGAAGCCTCCACTCGTGATCCGCCGAGAACTGCCGACTGAGACTGTCTGCACGTTCGTTCAGAACTCCGACCAGATAATTTGCCATCAGACAAATCTGATGGTCCTGAACCCAAGAGCAAGGACACAGAGCCTCTCTGCAGAGACCCTGAGATCCCCCTCCTCTCTGCTTGTTGACATACCACATCGCGGTCATGTTGTCCATCAGGACCTGAACCGACTGACCGCGAAGGGAAGGGAGGAAGGCCTTGAGCGCCAAATGAATCACCCGCAATCCCAGAAGGTTGATGTGGAGTAACGTTTCCTCTGGAGACTAAAGACCCTTGATCTCCAGATCCCCCAGATGAGCACCCCACCCTAGAGTGTATGCATCCGTTATCACTGTGGCCACTGACAGAGGCAGTTGAAAAGGCTTTCCCTGAGACAAATTGCCTTCCAGGCCCCACCAAGTCAGATCCGCTGCAGCTTCTCTTGAGATCCTCACAGACTCCCCGAGATCTCCGTTGTGTTGATACCACTGCCTGCGTAGCCACCACTGGAGTGCCCTCATGTGCCAGCGTGCATGGTTGACCAAGAAAATGCAGGAAGCCATCAGACCGAGCAGACGAAGGACCTTCAGGACTGGAACGACCGCCCCATCCATACTAATATAATAAAGAGAGAGCCCAAACCTTTGAGGCGGGTAATCTCAGGAACCACAGCACCAATCACAACACCCGATACAGCGTTGGAAAGGGCATTTGCAGCAGAAGGACATAGACTATGCAGACGCCAACCATAATCATCTAAAAAGTAAAGGAACCATGCCAGAAAAGTAGTCCCTTGTGGGTGTGTCTGAGTTGTGCTGTGGGCTTGTGCTGGGGGGGCGTGACAAATGCTGGGGGCGTGTGGTACGTTCCGCCCTTCGGGCTGGACTGTTCCCATGAGGCACAGGGTCAAGGCTGATTTGCATATGGCCATGTCTGAACTGGGTGGTGTGGAGTGCAAAAAACCATGTATTTATGTCCAAATCTCTGTACTGGGGTGAATGTATGACATTATTCTGCATTCTGTCCATCAACTGTTGTTTTTGCATTTGTCACCCTGAGTGGGATGGGTATGCTCAGACGTGAGTCCCATGCTCTCCACACCACTGGAGTCAAGCTGTCTTGGCTGAAGACTGCTGATAGCCAGAAATCGGTTCTAGGATGCTTGAGTCTGGTCCAGGAAAGACACGGCATGGCAGTTTGTCCTGGAATGTTTCCATGAGGCACAGGGTCAAGGCTGATTTGCATATGGCCATGTCTGAACTGGGTTGGTGTGGAGTGCAAAAAAAATGATGGATATAGTCCCAGATCTCTGTATTAGGGTGAATGTATGACATTGTTCTGCATTCTGTCCATCAACTGTTGTTTTTACATTCCGCCCTTCATGCCATGTCTCATATCGTGGGGTGGGGGTGTGTGCGGGGCGCGCGTTGTGTCAAATATTTCATTGTTTTTACTTCCCAGGTTCTGTAAATTCCAGCTCTGGGTGTCCACCCTGCTCCCTTTAAATACCACTGCACCCCATATTCAAAACCCACCCTTACTCCTTAAAATACCCCAACACCCTTAAACACTAACCCATCTTAACCCTATAAATATACCCTCTACCCCAAAACCCAAACCTATACCTAAATCCTAAAAATACCCCTGTACCCCAAAAACCAAACCTACCCCTGAACCCTAAAATACCCCTGCACCCCAAAACCCAAACCTAGCCCTCAACCCTTAAAATACCCCTGTACCCCAAAACCCAAACCTACCCCTGAACCCTAAAAATACCCCTGCACCCCAAAACCCATACCTAGCCCTGAACCATAAAAATAACCCTGTACCCCAGAACCCAAACCTACCCCTGAACCCTATAATACCCCTGTACCCCAAAGCCCAAACCTAGCCCTGAACCTTAAAATACCCCTGTACCCCAAAACCCATACCTAAACGCTAAAACTACCCCTGTACCCCATAACCCAAAACTATATCTGAACCCTTAACATACCCAAACACCCCAAAACATATACCTCAGTACCCCAAAACATATACCCCTATACCCATACTTACCTCATCCAAACATAAAAAAAAAATGATTTTACCATTCATGCATTTACAATGAATTTCCTTGTAAATGTATGCGTGGTAAAAGCATATAAAATGTAATGCCATGCGTTATAATGGCATTGCGGAGTCATGGTACTTTCATAATGAAAGTATGCGGAGTGATGGTCTGCGGAAAGAAAGTTGCGGAATAATTGGGGTTTACCCTCCCCCAGTAAGTACATTGGTAGCACGGCGGCCCACATCTCCAGCAACATACTCATATTTTTTCACCACTGATTTCAAAAATGCACCGGTCTCTCTCATTGATGGCCTGCTCCGATATACACTTTTAGACACACCTCCCGCCACAAGTTCTAGAATTGCGAACTTTAGAGCCGGGGAGCTACGTTCGAATCTCGGCATCAGGTCAACATCCTGTGATTCCAGGCAAATTTCTTTGTCTCCCCGTGCCTACCACAAATTAATGTGTTCTTCTGTAATGTAAATTGTGCTCATGCCATGTTGTCGAGTTTGCGCTATATAATATTGCAAGGAAAAACTAAAGTAAGGAAACTCGAGTTCACACACTACTGAATGCGCACTCTTAAGTGCATCAGCAGTGCACTGTGAATCGGAGCGTTTCACAGGCCTGTCACAGATAAAAAATGCTATCAAAACAAAATCCTACAAAACAATATACTACTGGCCGGCAGCAATTCATACCCCGACAACGTCAGGACGGGCTGCTAGTTGTAAAATAAAGGAATCATTTCCTGTATGTCGCGAATCCTTTGAGGTGGAGGGAATGCCCGACATACAGTTGTATCCAGCACAGCACCTATGAACAGGTTGCGCTGGGAGGGCACCACGTGAGATTCAGGCACATTTTTTGAAAAACCCAATCTGTACAACAACTGAGTTGTAAATTGCAAATGATGGAGCACTTTCTCCGGAGATTCTGCTTTGATCAGCCAATCGTCCAGATAAGAGAATGCTGTAATCCCTGACCTTCTGAGATGTGCTGCCACCACAGCCATCACCTTGGTGAAGACTTGAGGCGCAGTAGTAAGACCAAACGGAAGGACCGCAAACTGGTAGTGTTGCGAACCCACCGTGAAACGGAGATACTTCCTGTGCGACTTCAGGATGGGGATGTGAAAATACGCATTCTGCAAGTCGATCGACACCATCCAGTCTTCTTCCAGCAGCGCCTGAAGAACCTGCGCAAGAGTGAGCATCTTGAACTGCTGCTTCAGAAAGAGGTTCAAGATCCTGAGGTACAGGATTGGACGAAGTCTGCCATCCTTCTTGGGAATCAGGAAATACCGGGAGTAGCATCCCGGACCCCTTTACTGCTCCGGAACCACCTCTATCGCACCTTTTCTTAGCAAAGCCAAGACTTCCTCCTGCAGAAGCAGCAGGTGGTCTTCTGAGCAAAACCCTTGACAAGGAGGGTAAATCGGAGGGAACTCCCGAAAGGGAAGACCATACCCATTCTCCACGAGATTGAGAACCCAAAGGTCCGATGTGACCAATTCCCAATCTTGTGGAAAATAGGTAAGCCGACCCCCCACAGGACCTGCATGACCTGGAATGCCGGATCTAGGGCTGCTTTGCTGAAGTTGGTGGGGGGTGGGAAGAGGAGAAGGAGGAGGAAGCTTGACGTCCCAGAGGACGAGCTCTTTGTCTGCCCCAGTATGATTTATACAGCGGATTTTGCTGTTGTTGCTGCTGTTGCGACTGCTTATAGGGACGAAAGGAGGACCTTCCTGTGAGAAGTTGGCCTGATATATAGTGCTCACTATTCTAGTGATCACGGTATCATACCAAACGACCCTTATTGATGATTGGTTGTAAGTCAACCTTATAGACCAGCTATCCTAGTAGCGTGGACAAAAGCAGTCTTCAGGCTAAACTCTAGAGGGCGTGTTAAGCCAGCTGTTTTACCGTCACATATACCCCTTGAACACCAAGTGAAAGGACACCACACAAGTTGTTATGAAAATAAGGTATATTTATTTATAACAAGTCTACCCTGAACTCTTTATGAGTCAGGGAGCTAAGCACAATACGAAACTTGTACGAAAATACTTCAAGTTGCACAATTTACACAAATGCCCGAGGGGCACGAAAAACCATATACACTAAAAGTGGAATGCGAAATACTAGCAGGTAAGTAACAAGATCCAGAGGCTTCAGGATCGCTAGGACTACCCTACTAAACACTAAGGTTAGGAGCAGGAGGCCTAGGGAGATCGGGTGCAGTGTGCACTCTCACGCGGGATGCGGGACAAAGTCTATGGAGGCTAGTGTTTCTAAAGTTACTGTTTCCGGACGAATCCGACTAGGTAGACTTAAAACGAAAAAGGATCTGGACACTTGGATAGTGAACCTGCGTTGGAGCACCAAAATGCTCGGGTTACCTAGCCCAGGGGCTGCGGCTGCATAGGGTTCAAAAGACGTCCGGAATCCTCGTTGTAGTCTATGGAGCCTGAAAGAAGAAGTTGCTGGCAGGCGACCAGTGAAGATGTTCGGTGTGATCCAAGCCTGGATCGGTGATGGAGACGACCTGAAAGCAGAGGGGACTCAGTTCTTAATCACTAGCCAGTGATTGTGTGGGCACCAGGATGGCACCGGATGAAGTCACCTCGACCAGGTGAGTGGGCGACGGTGGACTCTGCAGTCACACGGACTAGGAGGCGTTGTCGGCGACCAGGCTGGAGGTGCGAGCTGTCCCACGAAGGTGTCTGCTGTCAGCGATGCTGGACCCAAGATGGGTAACTGTGATTGATATTCCTGATTGGTTTATTGGATTCACTGTCAGTCCCCAGTAAAGCGCACCAGAAGTGCCAGGGCTTGTGAATGCCAATACTGCTAGTGGGCCTGCAGTGCTGGTTGCGCCACCCACAGAAGCAGCCTTGTAAAATGTGTCTAGGGTCTGCCATTGCAGAACCTGCATGCAGTCTGGTACTGTCATCCTGGCTGCGCAAGTGCACACACTTGCCAGCCCCTCAACCTTCCCTTAACTTCATATTAGTCACCCCTATGGTAGGCCCTAGGGCAGGGTGCATTGTAAGTGTAAGGTAGGACATGCTCTGATGTGTGTGGCATGTCCTAATAGTGAATTACTGCCAAATTCGTTTTTCACTATTGTAAGGCTACCTGCTCCCTTTAGGCCAGAATGGGCTGCTGGAATTATTACACTCTATAATCCCAGCAGGCTCAGGGAACATGGTAGAAATTACTGTTTAGTATGCCTGAACTCAGAATACTAAAATACTTCTTTTAGTAAAGGTTATTTTAATATCCTGTGTTTGCAAATGCCATTTCAGCCCGCCTCTGCTAGGATGTGTATCTGAGTGTCTGGGATGTGTGAGTGGCAGGGCTGGGGGATGACAGGTGGTGAATGCAAGGATTACACCTTAGTGGGAGGTAGGAGTGGCCCTGGACTTTTAATCAGGCTGTGCTCTGCCACCACAATGCTGGCTCTGCCCCCTGGGGGGCGACTGATGACTCAGGCTGCACCTGGCCCAGGAAGGGCGAAGCACCATCAACAAGGTACTCCTGGCTGACCCTGGCCACACAAATCTGGCTCCACCTCCTGCAGAGCGTCTGATGTGCCTGCCCCTCACACTAAAAGAAGACACCAGAGTACACCCAACAAGAGCTTAGTGACTGAAAGAAATTAAGCAGAGGCCCCCCTGGCCTGAGAAGACAAAGGAAATGGGGTATTAAAGTAGGAGCCCTGCTCCTTGTAAATTAGATCCTGTTTGCGCTACAGAAGAAACTCTGCCCGAAGAGAAGGACCTGGAAGGACTACAAGGAGGAGTGCTGTTTCTGGCCTGTGTCTGGTGCCTTGCTGCAGAAGGAGAGAAGAGAAAAGACTGAAAGAGACTTTTGCTTTATTTTCTAACTTTGTGCTAAACTTCTACTAAAGATCTCCAAGGGCTTGCTGTGGAACTTGCCCCCTGAACTGCGCCCCAGGAACATTGGGCGCTACCCCCCCCAGAAGGAAGAAGCTGCTGCTTGAAGTGGTCTGACCCTCCAGCGCTGATTCAGGGGAGCGGAGTGCGTGAGGAACCCTCCCCGCACATTCCACGAAGCAGGGCGTCCCCCGTCCACTGAGCACCGAGACCTCTGCTTGGCTGACCCACAGGAAGCAAAGTAAAGCCCAGCCGCACTGGGCCGAGCACCGTCAACTGTTGGAAAAGCTGAGCCTGGGTCTGCAACGTAAGGAGGACCCGTCCGGTCCAAGCACCACGAGCTGCTGGCCCCCAACGCCGTAGCCCGTAAAGTAAAGACGGACCTCCGCCCCGCCTCGACCTCCCCGCCGAGATCGCACTGAAGGAAGGCTCTGCTGCTGTGAACTGCACAGCTACGAGCGTCCAGCAGGAGAGTACGTCCCGTTGGATTCAACCCGTACTCCTGCCCGCACCACCTGCAGCCGCTCCCCCTCCAGGGTCGAAGCGTAATCAATCAATCAATCACAGACATTTGTAGAGCGCACTACTTACCCGGAGGGTCTCAAGGCGCTTGGGGGGGCGGGGGGGGGGGTGCTGCTACTGCTCGAACAGCCAGGTCTTGAGCTTCTTCCTGAAGGAGAGGTGGTCTTGGGTCAGGCGCAGGTCGGGAGGGAGGGAGTTCCAGGTCTTGGCGGCCAGGTAGGAGAAGGACCTTCCTCCTGTTGTCGTTCTTCGGATGCGGGGGACGGCGGCGAGGGCGTGACTGGCTGATCGGAGATGGCGTTTGGGAGCGTAGAAGTTGATGCGGTTGTTGAGGTAGCTCGGGCCTTGATCGTGTAGGGCTTTGTGTGCGTGGGTGAGGAGACGGAAGGTGATTCTTTTGTTGACGGGGAGCCAATGCAGGTCTCTCAGATGTCCGGAGATGTGGCTGTGTCGTGGGATGTCGAGGATGAGTCTGGCTGAGGTGTTCTGGATCCGCTGGAGTCTCTTCTGGAGCTTGGCGATGGTTCCGGCGTAGAGGGCGTTGCCGTAGTCCAGTCGGCTGGTGACGAGGGCCTGGGTGACCGTCTTCCTGGTCTCGGTGGGGATCCACCGGAAGATCTTCCGTAGCATGCGCAGGATGTTGAAGCACGACGAGGAGACGGCGTTGACTTGTCTGGTCATGGAGAGGGAGGAGTCCAGGATGACGCCCAGGTTCCGTGCGTGGTCTGTCGGTTTGGGTGCGGTGCGCAGGGTGGGGGGCCACCAGGAGTCGTCCCAGGCGGAGGGCGAGGAGCCCAGGATGAGGACTTCCGTCTTGTCTGAGTTCAGTTTCAGGCGGCTGGTCGTCATCCACTCGGCTACGTCTTTCATCCCTTCGTGAAGGTCGGCTCTGGCGGCGGCGGGGTCGTTGGTCAGGGAGAGGATCAGCTGGGTGTCGTCAGCGTAGGAGATGATGTTGAGGTTGTGCTGGCATGCGATGGCCGCGAGGGGGCTCATGTAGACGTTGAAGAGGGTGGGGCTCAGCGAGGATCCTTAAGGGACGCCGCAGATGACTTCGGTGGCCTCGACTTGTACGGTGGTAGTCGGACTCTCTGTGTTCTTCCGTCGAGGAAGGAGATGATCCACTCCAGTGCCCTCTCCTGGATTCCGACGTTGCTGAGGCGCTGCACTAGGGTGCGGTGGCAGACTGTGTCGAATGCCGCGGAGAGGTCTCGGAGGATGAGGGCCGCTGTTTCTCCGTTGTCCATCAGGGCTCGGATGTCATCGGTGGCAGCGATGAGGGCGGTCTCTGTGCTGTGGTTGGCTCGGAAGCCAGACTGTGAGGGGTCGAGGGATCCATTCGTCTCGAGGAAGGCGGCCAGCTGCTTGTTGACGGTCTTCTCGATGACTTTGGCTGGAAACGGGAGGAGCGAGATGGGGCGGTAATTCTTGAGTTCGGTGGGGTCCGCTGTAGGTTTCTTGAGTAGGGCGCTGAGTTCGGCATGCTTCCAGCTCTCCGGGAAGGTGGCGGTGTCGAAGGAGGTGTTGATGATGTCCCGCAGGTGGGGTGCGATGACAGCGTCGGCCTTGTTGAAGACGTGGTGAGGGCAGGGGTCGGTTGGAGATCCGGAGTGGATGGAGTTCATCATGCGGACGGTGTCTTCGGTGCTGATCGGAGTCCAGGCGCGGAGGGTGGTGGTGGGGGGCGGTGGTTCGGTCGTGGCGTGCGTCGGTTGAGTGCTGAAGCTGTTGTGTATGTCCGCGATCTTGTTGTGGAAGTAGGAGGCGAGGGAGTTGCAGAGGTCTTGCGATGGGGTGATGTCGTTGTTGCCGGCGTTGGGGTTGGAGAGCTCTTTCACGATGTTGAAGAGTTCCTTGCAGTTGTGTGCGTTGTTGTCCAGCCGGTCCTTGAATGCAGTTTTCTTGGTGGCGCGGATCAGTTGGTGGTGCTTCGGGGTGGCAAGCTTGAGGGTGGTCATGTTGTCCGGTGTTGGTTCCCTTCTCCAGGCTTTCTCGAGGGCTCGGCAGTTCTTCTTCGAGCTCTTGAGTTCGTCGGTGAACCATGGGGCCTTCTTGCTGCCGGGTCTGCTGGGCGGGGTCCTCAGTGGGGCGAGTTCGTCCGCGCAGTTGCTGATCCACTTCGTGAGGTTGTCGGCCGCCTGGCTGGGGTTCGCTGAGCTGGCGGGAGGGTGCTGGCTCAGGGAAGCGGCGAGCTGGTCGGCTGTGATCTTGTTCCAGCTTCTTCGAGCAACCTGTTGCTGGTGGTGGTGGATCGTCGTTCTTTTGAAGGTGAAGTGGACGCAGCTGTGGTCCGTCCAGTGGAGTCCGGTGGCGTGGCTGAAGGCGATGTCTTTTCAGGATGAGAAGACGGCGTCGAGTGTGTGTCCGGCGAGGTGGGTGGGGGTGGACACCAGCTGCTTGAGACCGAGGTTGGCGAGGTTGTCGAGCAAGGTGATGGTGTTGCAGTCGTTGTTGTTCTCCAGGTGGAAGTTGATGTCCCCCAGGAGGATGTAGTCAGCGGAGGGGAGGGCATGCGGGCTGATGAAGTCGGCGATGTCCTCGCTGAATTGTGTGCGTGGTCCCGGGGGTCGGTAGATCAGGGTGCCTCTGAGGGTGGTTTTGGGGTCCGTGTGGATCTGGAAGTGCAGCGGGTACGTCTGTTTGCCCCACAACGCACCGTCCTTTGAGAGCCCTGCGCCTACGCCTGACGAGCCGTAGCCTGCCTTGCCCCCAAGGAGCACCGCAACGTGACCAGAACTGACCCCCGCTGCTGTGGCCTTCAAACCCACCCCCAAGAAGGTACTGTGACTGTGTGTAAAGTGCTCGGCGCTCAGGACCCGAAGTCCGTGAGGCGCGCACTCCCTCGAGCCCCCTGAGGCCCCTCCGCTGTGAGGCCGTACCTGCGAGACGTCCCAGCTTCGGTACGCCTCGCACAGCTCCCGCGCACAGTACGCCTCGCCCCCTTCTTCAGCGCCGTGCGCTTCTCACGCGAGATGCGTGAGGTTTAGCGGGGCCGTGCTGGATTTACCGAACGAGTCGCACTGAGGCTCTGTGAAGCGTACTAGCACCAACGAACTGTACCAGCACGCAGCACACGGTACTTGAACCATTGTGGGGACAAGATTAAGCATTGAAGGGTCATTTTGAGACCCACGGACACTAAAGATGGCTTATTGCTAATAAGATCTGTGGCATATTTAAAGAATCACTGGAACCATTTTTGAGTTGTACCAAGACTGTATTTACAAGCCTACTTGAAGTATATATATAAATAGATATATTTTTACAAGAATACAGTTTGGTGTCATTGTGTGGTGGGTTAGTGGTCATTGTGTGTGATATTGCAAATGTTTAACCCTATGTACTCCAGAGTTTAGCCTAGACTGCTTGCGCCACACTACCTAGAGGGTGAGCAGGGGTTATTTCTGGGAGTAATCCTTTGCCCTGACGTAGAAGAGAGGGTCCCTGCTGGTCGCAAGTACATACCTGCGCCAACCAGGGACCCCCAATTCTAACAGATACAAAAGTTGGCAAATAACCGCGAGGATTATAATGCACTTAAGTGTATATGGTACGCGTCATCATGGAACAGCTATTAGGACTTGGTTCTGCAAGCTGCAAACGGGCTCAGCTCATGCCAGAGCACCATCACACATAATTCCAAGCACTCTGCCTTCAGGATTGATAAGGCCTGCCATAGGAGTGACTGATAGGAATATATGTTTCCATTTTAGGGTTAGATATAGGAATACTATATCTAAAGCAAAGGGTGATTACACCACCTTGCCCCAGCTGTCGTGCAGCCAGTTGTGTCAGATTTGGGTGGCCAGCCAGGGGTGGCAAAATACATGCTGCAGCCCCTGGTAGGCCCTGGGTGCACCTATGCCCTGGGTACCTAAGGTACACTGTACAGGGACTGATAAGGTGACTCAGTATCCAATTGGGTATGCACCTAAGGTACATGGAATCCATTTTACAGAGAGAGCAATAGGCCGGGGGCCCTGAATAGCAGGGTCCCAGGTCAACTAAGTCGAAAAACCAGCAAAACACCAGGCAAAAAGTTGGGGGTAACCATAGTCAAATATCCACCTTCCTACACTTCCAAATCCCCTATACATTTTGCTCACAGTTCCTCTAGACTGCAGACCCAAAGACCTAGCTGTTGCTCTGCTGTCTTTGAATCTCTCAAACGCAGCATCAGCCTTTTTCCCGTAAAGGCCCGAGCCATCAAAGGGCAAATCCATTAAAGCAGCCTGGACATCCGCAGAGAATTCAGAAGTCTTCAACCATGCCGCTCTTCTGGTGGCAATTGAAGATCCCATGACTTTCACCACCGAATCAGCTGTGTCCAACCCACTCTGGATAACTTGCCGAGCAGCAGCTTGAGTGTCAACAAGCACCTCATTAAAAAAAAATTCTGTCCTCCTCTGGAATTTTAGGGGCCAACTTTCTCAGAATCCATGAAGGCATGGATGTAACGCCCCAAGAGGCATGTGGCATTTTTTGACTTGAGAGCCATGCTCGCTGATGAAAAGACCTTTGCTGCTTGGTCTTGTTTTTTAGATTCCTTGTCCCCAGGTGTGAGAAGTTGGCCTGATATGCAGTGCTCACTATTCTAGTGATAACTATGCATCAGTCCAAACGACCCTTATGGTGATTGGTTGTAAGTCAACCTTAGACCAGCTATCCTAGTAGCGTGGATACGAGCAGTCTTCGGGCTAAACTCTAGAGGGCGTGTTAAGGCAGCTGTTATACCATCACATATACCCCTTGAACACCAAGGGAAAGGACACCACACAAGTGTTATGAAAATAAACAGTGTATTTATTAGAATCACAACAGCCCTGTACTCTTTATGAGGACAGGGTACTAAGCACACAACAAAACTCTTATGAAAATACTTCAAGTTGCACAATTTACACAAATGCCCGAGGGGCACGAAAAACCATATACTCTAAAAGTGGAATGCGAAATTACTAGCAGGTAAGTACTGTGCTAATAGGCTTTGGAATCGCTAGGACTACGTTACTGAACCTTCAGATTACTAGTAGGAGGCATAGGGGACTCGAGTGCAGAGTGTGCACTCTCACGCGGGATGCGGGACAAAGTCTATGGGAGCTAGTAAAAACAAAGTTAGTGTTCTCGGGCGAACCCGATAAGGTAGATCGAAAACGACAGTGGATCCTGACCCTTGGATAGTGAGGCTATGCTGGGGCACCGAAATGCCGAAGTTACCTAGCCCAGGGGCTGCAGCTGCATACGTCTCAAAAGACGTCGGGAATCCTCGTAGACGAACCAGGAGCCTGAAGAAAGAAGTTGCTGGCAGGTGACCAGTGAAGATTGTTCGAGTGATCCAAGCCTGGATCGAAGATGGATGACACCTGAAAGCAGAGGGGACCAAGTTCGTGACTACTAGCCAGTAGTCAGATGTCACCAGGAGGGCAACGGATGGTAGTCACCTCGACTAGGTGAGTGGGCGATGCTGGGCTCCGCAGTCTCACGGACCAGGAGGCGTTGTCGGCGACCAGGATGGAGGTGCGAGCTGTCCCACGATGGATGATGCTGTCGACGTCGCTGGACCCAGGATTGGGGCAACAAGTCTTGGCAAATTCAAGCCCACGCGGTGGACCTAAAATGGCGTCTGGAGTGGACCAGGAGGGTCCGGGGTGCTCCTCTTTTGGAAGGGAGCAAGGGCCAGTCTGGAGCAACCAGACCAGCAGTGGTGATGTCGTCGGGCATCGTTAGGAAGGCCACAAGCCAGCGGGCTAGTAGCCAAACAATGCGGTGAGCAGCAAAAAGCAGAAGGGCCCCACGCAGATCGTGGAGATGCTGGGAGGCTGGACTTCGGTGCTGGAGCTGCTCAGGGTCGGGGCTTCTTGGACCCCAAAGCACTCACCAGAGGATCCCTCGGCGGTCGTGCTGGATAGAAGTCGTGCAGTTCTGATGATGGCCGGTCCCTCAAGGTCTCGTCGCACCTACGGTTCTCAGCTTAGCTGTAGAGGTAGGTAGAGGTCAGAGGTGCCAGGGAAGCCGGGTCTCGTCGTACTGGTCGGTCGGATTCCTGGGGAAGGACAAGCAGCAAACCGCAGAGTTCTTAGATGGTGCTTGCGGATGTAGGGTGACTACTCCTTAGTCACAAGGGAGAAATCTTGAGAAGAAGTCTTGAGTTCCTTTCGTAGAAAGTAGTTTCAGGATTCAAAGATGATCTAATTTGGAAAGGTCCCCGCTCCTGCCTTTATCCTAAAGAAAGGGGTGGGTACGCGACTAGGTCCTGCCCTAGGGGTGGGACCAGGAAGGGGGGTGGTTACACCCCTCTCCCATGCCGGACTTTCCCCAGGCCAGGGGCTGGTGTGCCCCTGGAACTGGTTCTAGCCGGCAGATGCGTAGTGAGCACCTGGGTGCCACTCAGCAGTCACCTTTCTGTAAAGCCCTGCCTACCCAGGATACACAAAACCCTGTCTGGGATGGTGCTAGCACCGCCCCTGACAGGAAACCCTTTGTCCAAGCTCTCCTCGCTGGAAGGACTCCCAGCAGCAGGAGGTCAGACTCGTGTCTGTGGTGGCAGCATCCATTTTGTGGAGCTGAGGCTTCGTTTAACTTTAACCGGGGTTCACAGTTACATACATGTCGTGTCCCTCTAGAGGGGTGGAATGCTAACCCCGTCGCCAGAATTGGCGAGGGGTTAGTATTCCAATTCGTATGACACCTTACTCGACATGTTTTGATAAAGCAATACCAGAGATAGCATTTAACCGCGAGGATTATAATGCACTTAAGAGTATATGGTATGCGTTATCATGGAACAGCTATTAGGACTTGGTTCCGCAAGATGCAAACGGGCTCAGCTCATGCCAGAGCACCATTTCACACGATTCCAAGCACTCCGCCTTCAGGATTGTCAAGGCCTGCCATAGGAGTGACTGATAGGAATCTGTGTGTCCATTTTTAGGGTTAGATATAGGTATACTATATCTACAGCAAAGGGTGATTACACCACCTGCCCCAGCTGTCGTGCAGCCAGTTGTGTCAGATTTAGATAGCCATCCAGGGGTGGCATAATACATGCTTCAGCCCCTGGTAGGCCCTGGGTACACCTATGCCCTGAGTTACAGGGTCTGATAATGTGGCCCAGTCCCAATTGGATAATGCACCTACGGTACACATGTCAATTTAGTGAGAGAACAGCTAGGATGTGGGTCTGATTGGCGGGCCCACAGCCAGAGAAAGTCGTAAACCAGTGAAACAAAAGCAAAAAATCTGGGTGATCATAGGATTGCAGACCCTACTCTCCTACACCAGGCACCTGAGGGAAAGCACCTGCAGATTTCTTGGAGCAGGCTGCCTGCACCACCAAGATAGATAAAAAGTCTGGGTCTCCTGGAGCCACCCTATACCTTCTTGCAACAGCTTTAGAAACTGCTGGAGCCATAAGAGGTCTACTCCAAGATTGGTTCTGTCAAAGCTTCATTGAAATGAAGCATGGGCTCTACTACAGAAGATGGGGAGTGGAGGACTTCTGTCAAAATATTCGACTTATACTCCGCAGTAGGCAGGTTTAAACTCAACAACTCTGCTGCCTTCTTGATTACCACATGGTACAGAAACACATCTTTTGAAGGGGCATCTGAGAAAGAGGCTAAATCCCAAACCGGAGAGAGCTCCAGTCCACTAGCCTTCCTTAAGTCATCAAAGAAATCCTCTGATTCCTGTAGCTCACCCTCTTCCATCTCGGCTTCTCTGTACCTTTGTTCCTCCAGAAGACGCTGTGCTTCACGCCTCGACCTCTCCTTCGGGAACGACGTCGACGGATTCGGAATGGACTCAGGCAGAGCTGGAGGCAGCATCTAGCTTGGAGCCGGAGGACATGGCCGCTGTTCTCGAGGTTGGACAGATAACGGCACCGGTGACGAAGGAATCGGCGTCGATGACCTCGGCGGCGCCAAGAAATGCCATGGCTGCATCGGAGCCGGCATAAAGGGCATGAAAGGCGCCGGAGCATATGTCTGGGTGACTCCCAGATTAAAAGACATCGGACCCATGGGACCAACCGGTGCTCCAGAGGGGTACATAGCTCTTGAGAAGACACCATACTGTGTAGGGTCTTGGCCCTGGCCTGGAAATGGAGGGTATGAACCCATAGGCTGCTCTCGAGAAGGCACCGGATTCTTGTCGACTTCTTCTTCTTCCTCGGGTTGGCGAGCCGGAGTCGTCGAACCCTCAGGCACAGGAGCCTCTTCCTCTTCTTGAGCTGGTGTTCGAGACTGCGCTGGAGAGGGATTCGACACCGGAGCAGGTGAATGCTCCGGCGACTCCATGGGAGAGGCCTCACCTTCCGGATTCAGAACCTCTGGAGAAGGAGATACATAATCTCTACAATTCCTTCTACTTGGCGACTTCGGTCTCGAATCCGAATCTCTACCCCAATGGTGTCGAGATCCGTGCTTCCTCTTCTTGTGCTTCTTTTTTGTCGACCTGGAAGCATGTCCCAATGGCTATTTCGAAGGCGACATCGACCATCTCGATCGCGATCGAGGCTTTCTTGTCCTTTTTACCTTTCAACGTGGCAACCAGGAGCTTCGCCTCTCTTTCACGAAGGGCCTTGGGATTCATCTTCTTACAGGATGAACAACCTTGGACATCTTGGTCTGAGCTCAGGCACCATAAGCAATCTTCATGCAGATCCGTGATTGACATCATTTTACCGCATTCACCACACTGCTTGAATCTGGTCGTCTTCGAGGACATCGACAGGAGACAGCGATACAAGAAACACGAAAACCAACAAACAGTAACAAAGTTACTATAAAGGCTACAGAGGATCCCTTGAAAACCGTTAGTGTCGACGACGTGGAAAAAAGGGAACTGATGTCATCACGCCGACATAGGCCTATTATGGGGTCGGTGACATCAGCGGCGCGCGCGCGATGCCGTGCTTCTGTGACGTCATCTACGTCGACGTGGAGCTACAAAAGAATTTCCGAATGTTGCTGACGCAGGGGGATATTCACAAGGTGAGGAATCCACTGGCAGCTGTATCCATCAGAAATACCTCTACTTGTATCTTGTATGTATTCACGCATTTCAGACGGAGACCGGCAAACTTCCTGTTGTGTTGTCACTTTCGGTGACATCACTTAACTTGGAGCGCTCCCCCACTTCTTTTTTAGGACTTGTGCCCTGGTGAAGAGTGGCCGCGCCAGGGCAGCTGAGGCAGCGGTGAAACCAGGTCACGCCTGACGAGAGAAGCAGGTGGAGGACCCAGAACTGCTGCGGTGTTTACAGCAAAACAGTACCCCTGGAGTTAAGAGATTGGCAGCTGGGCCAGTCCTCCCCTCACATATCCCAAAGCTCGGGAGAGAATGGGGCCTGGGACTGAGGCAACGAAAGGCACACTGCAATGCCTCTGGAGTCGAGGTACCGGCATCTGAGCCCCCTCCCCTGCATTCCAAAAATTAAATGCATAGCCTGAGAGCCGGAAGCGCTGGCTTTCGGGTGAAAGACCAAAGACGACGCCCAGCTGCCCCTGCTGCGCAAGCCTGACTAGCACAGCTGATCCAGGGCACCCCTCACTGACCAACTATACTAAAGTTCTACCCCTCGCTATTGAGACGGTGAGACCTTGGGAGCGGCGGAGGGGATTAGGGCCCCGGAATGATCGTATTGCTTCCTAAGCCGGCTCTCCGCTGATACCAGTGAGCCACCTCGACCTTTAGGGGGCACCACAGAAAAAGTGGCTACCAGTAAGGGGAGGAAAGACATCGGTGAAGGATAGGTTTATAAAAATGCCCAAGCTATCTCTCTGAGGACCCTATCCCACAAAGGAACGCAGAGGACCGAGAAAGCAGGGGTCAGAGGTCAGACAGACCATGGGCTTCAATCCGCCGCCTTCTTATCAAATCACTATTTTCGTCCCTGCGGGAAGACCCCAATGAGGAGGGGTTTTTAGCCGACCTGAGAGGTCCACCGAGATCTGGACTCCCGGGGAGATAGGTTTAACACTCTGGAGGACCACGAGTCTAGCAGGGTTGAATAAATTGAAGGCCTCCAGCAGGAAGTCATCTGGCCGCGTGAGCAAAATCTGGACCTTCAAGCCCACACTGGGGACTTAGAAGACAGCTCACGGTGCACTAACATACGTATCCGGGGCATTGAGACCGGGGCAGAGGACACAGACCGAGGCCTTGGTTGTCGGCCTCTATCGTGAAATCCTGGGAAAGCCTACAGACTTTCAAATGAAATTAGATCGTACTCACAGAGTGGGCCGTAGAAGGGCTGCCCCAGCTCCACCAGCTGATATTTTAACACTACTTTGAGCTCAAGGAATGCATACTCCGCAAGGCCAGAGACAATCCCACGCTCCAGTTCAAAGGCCAAAAACCCATGCTTTACCAGGACTTAGCAGCCTCCATGTTGAAGAAACACAAAGTATTCCTGCCTATCACCACCCATCTGTGGGCCTCTGGCATATCCTATTCCTGGGGCCACCCACTCAGATTGATTTTTCCGTTTAAGGCGAGCTCTGGCAAATACGCTCAGCGGTGGAGGCAAGCAAACTGCTAGGGATTGAAGCCACACCCACAAACTAGGCACAACAATACAAGGCGAGTAAGAACCAATGGAGTGGCCACAGTAGGACAACAATCAAATCTCCGGCACCAAATCTGCGCCCGACCTGGATTCATGGCCAAAGAGACAGACGGTCCCGACGGGGGACCCTTCTGGTCCCTCGCCATCATAATCTGCAGGGGGCGGCAGCCGCTGAACTGATATACCCCTCTACTAGACTCTCTTGATGGGGAAGTAGGGGCAGGGCTCGGGCGGGAGCAGGTAGATGATGGCCACTGTTACCCTCTATCAGTTACTCCTTGGAGCATGCCGTTCCGGACTTCAATCATCCGCAAGATGACTGTCTGCTAGTAGTTTAATTTGCTGGAGTTTGTTTGTTTTTATTTACCCCCTTTGTCTTTCACACTCTTGGCTCCACATTCAGGTAACCCTGTACCATCAGGTATGCACTACTTATAAAATAGAGGCGCACAGGGGTAGGGCTTCCCGGGTCCGCAGCAACGCTTTACTCAGCTCCCTGACCACATCCCGACCCACATGGTAGCAGACACCAACATTCTCACTTTGAATGTTAAGGGACTAAACAATCCGATTAAAAAGAGGGCCAATCTATCCTACATAGAGCAGTCGAGGGCTCATAGTTGCCTGCTACAGGAAAACCACATCCTTGCGGGGACATGCATAGACTTCGCTAAAGGGCTTTCCCTCACCAGTACTTCTCCACAAGCACAACCAAGACGGCAGGGGTGGCAATCCTCATCTCTCGCACCTTTAGAGATAAGGTGGGTCCAAAACAAGCCAAAATCTAAAGGTGCATCGTAGCTTTGTTAGTCACAATAAATACTCATGCCTTCACCCTAGGCTCAGTATACACACCCACCAAGGGGCAGGAGGTCTTCCTCTGATGAGCAGTGAGGGAATTAGCAAGCTCACCAGATAGGCAAATCCTGATTGGGGGTGGAGGGGAAGCGGGCGAGACATCAACATGGTCTGACAACCAGCTGGATTGCTTGGCCCTACGGCAGGGACAAGCGGGGACTCTGTTGCGGGATGGACAGGGATGGCTGCAAGATATGGAATTGGTAGATATCTGACGGTCACTACACCCCCACAATACAGACTACACACACAAAAGTTATGCTAGAATAGACTTCATAGGTTCCCGAACACTGCTCTCCCTAGCCACATCCTCGGAGATCGAACCCACTTCTTCTCGGACCATGCTGCACTGACTCGCACGTTAGCGACACCCCCCCCTCAGTGTGTAGACCACCACATTCATGGTGGTTGCCTGACACTTCTACACCACCCTGCCGTGGTACAACAGCTCTCAGTAACTAGAGGAGGTCCTGGCCTTTAATGATACCCCGAAACCTCTATTACCACCTTATGGGAACATTCAAACTAGACGCAAAAGGGGAACTTATCGCATTGTCCTCCGCAAATAGGCTACACGGAGAGAAGAGAGAGGGCCTCACTAAACCGGTACAAGTGTTGGAGCGCATCCACAAGTGGACGGATGCGCCAAGGGTATGGCAGCTACTGGAGGAGATGCGCTCACAGCTCGCTGGCCTGGACTTGTACAGAGAAGACTACGCTCCCCAAAGGCTGCGGCACTCATTTTAGAGGGGGGTGGGGGGGGGGTGGTGGTGTGGAGGGGAGATAGATGAGGACGCCTCCTGGCCAACAAATTGCGAGCGCAGCACCACGCAGTCACAGTTCAGACAGTGCTGGACACGACTGGCTCTGAATGCAGACGACCCACACAGCCTGCGCATTCCGCGATTTCTATGCTGAACACTACACAGCCCAACACATCCTGGAGGAAACCAAGCTGAATTACCTTCAAGGGATAACCCACACTAAATTGATCGCCGAACAGGCATCCAGCCTGGTCAGCCCGATACGCATAGAGGTGGTCGCCGTAGCCAGACTTAAACACCTCAAATCCCCTGGTCCCAACAGGTTCTCTGCCATATTTTACAAAAATTTCTGCCCAATTTTAGCCCCTATACTAACCAGATTTTTTAATGTGACCGGTGACACCTCTGACATCCTCCCCCCTAGGATGCTCCTGGCCTCTATTGTGCTCCCAAAACCAAGCGAGGATAATCGACACTGTTCTTCCTACTGACCAATATTGCTCTTAAATGTAGACCTGACAGCCAGACTGGAGCCGTTGATGCCGGGACTGGTGGATCCGGACTAGTCAGGCTTTGTGATCATCCAACAATGTAGCAACAACATATGGAGATTACTCCAGCTCATTGATAAGCCCCAACATCCGAAGGTGGAATGTGTAGTGCTATCGGTCAATGCTGAAAAAGCACATGACCGGGTACACTGGCCAGACTTAGCAGCCACCCTTAAACAATTTGGAATAGGGGACCATTTTTGTAACTGGATATTTAGCAGCCATAAGCCCCCCACAGCCAAAGTAAGGGTGAATGGTCACTCATCTGCCCCTTTCTTGATTACCCAAGGCACAAGACAGGGGTGCCCACTCTCCCCCTGCTATTCACCCCTTATATTGAGCCCATGGCACAAAGGGTGCAGGAGAACCCATCAATCAAAGGGGTCCAATTCAGCAGTGAGTGTCACCATCAGCCTCTATGCAGATTTTATCACAACCCTGGAACTCCATACCGGGTATTTTTGCCAAGCTCAAATGCTTTGCACAAGCAACAAGTTTCAAGGTCAATGTTCGCAAGTCACAAGCCTTCGGGGTTTCCCTTCAACCCTCCACTAAGGAGGCCCTTAAGCAGTCATGGCCGGTACAGTGGACAACCCTATACTTAGGACTTAAACGGACAACCACCACACTGGATACTGCCTCCCTGAATTACAATCGCACAAATTACTACTTGTGTAACGATATATCTGTAAGAGACATTAGTGATAGATTCCTTACCTTTGAATATCCCCAGACATCAGACTGGATCTGGAAGGTTTTGCTAGCAGTACCCCTGCTCGTCAGTAGGTAGCGTCGAGCGGCTCTGTGTCAGTTGCTGGCGTCGTATGCACCGAGATGACGTCATAGAGACTTAGTCGACACCCATGTGCGCTGACGTCAGTTCTGTACACGACATTCCACGCCATGAAAGCAGAGCCATGCAAGAAACTGACCACTGGTGCCATGAAACTAGGGCCCTGAAAGATGTCCTTAACCCTAGTATTCAGTTCGCGGAATGGGGAGGATCGGTGGGGCCGTAAGGAATCGATCACTAACTAATATCTTACAGATATATGGTTACACAAGTAGTAACTTGTGTATCTGAAAGAAACATGTTAGTGATGGATTCCTTTCCTTAGAATAGATACCCCAGCAATACCAACCCCGGTGGTGGGTATGCGAATAAGATTACACCAGAAAGTCACGGAGAACAGAACTGTCAAAAAAGCTGTCTCTATGGACTTGACTGTCAAGGCAGTAATGCTTGGTAAACGTGTGCAGCGAGGCCCAAGTAGCTGCCTGACATATGTCCTGCAAGGGAACGCCGCATCCCAAGGCAGTAGGTGCTGCAATTGTCCTGGTGGAATGGGCATGCAGCCCCACAGGAGGCTCCTCCTTAGCCGACGAGTAACAGGCTTTAATGCAGAGAACGACCCACCGAGAGATGGTCCGTTTGTTCTCAACCTGACCTTTTTGGCACCCACGTAGCCAACAAAGAGCTGGTCATCCACCCGGAACTGGTATGTGCGGCTCAGATAGGAAAGCGTACGTTTTGGATCCAGACAGTGGAGACTCTCCTATTCCCTTGAAGGATGCAGAGGCGGGAAGAAGGTGGGCAAAGTGATGGTCTGCCCGATGTGGAAGGGCGTGACAACCTTTGGCAAGAAAGGAGGACAGGTCCTCAGAACAACCTTGTCCGGATGAACAGAAAGGAAAGGAGGTTTAGAAGAAAGAGCCTGGAGCTCGCTCACTCTTCTGGCAGAGGTGATAGCTACCAGGAAAGCGGTCTTGAGAGTGAGAAGACGCAAAGGACAGTTATGAAGGTGCTGTGCTCGAAGGGAGCGCACATCGATATGTCAAGACAAGGTTTAAGACCCATTGAGGCATGATGAACGGCACAGGAGGAAACGTGTGCGTAGGACAAGTTACTTACCTTCGGTAACAATATATCTGTAAGAAACAGTAGTTAGTATTAGATTCCATACCTTAGAATATCCCCAGGCGTCAGACTGGATCCGGAAATTTTTGCGTAGCAGTACCCTTGCGCGTCGGCAGGCGTCGTTTGCGGCTCCGCGTCAGTCGTCGGCGTCGTGGGCGCTGTGATGACGTCGTCGGAGAACTTAGACGCCGCCTCCGCATGCTGAAGTCAGTTCTTAGACACAGCTTTTCCGCGCCAGAAACGCAGAACCATGTTAAAAACCAACACTGGTGCCATTGAAACTAGGGCCCTGAAAGGGGATGACCTTAACCCTAGATATCGGTTCGCAGAACGGGGAGGATGGGTGGGGCCGTAAGGAATCTAATACTAACTACTGTTTCTTACAGATATATCGTTACCGAAGGTAAGTAACTTGTTCATCTGAAAGAAAAAGGTTAGTATTAGATTCCTTACCTTAGAATAGATACCTCAACAATACCAACCCCGGTGGTGGGTCTGCGAACCAATAATCACACCAGAAAGACCTGGAGGACAGAACGGCCAAAGAAGCCATCCCTCCGGACTTGGCTGTCCAGGCAGTAGTGTCTCGCAAACGTGTGTAACTATGCCCACTTAGCTGCCTGGCAGATGTCCTGCAAGGGGACACCCCGGCCCAGGGCAATGGTAGCCGCCGTGACCCGAGTGGAATGGGCCCTCAGCCCAACAGGAGACTCCTTCTTTGCCAAGGAGTAACAAGCCTTATTACACAAGACGACCCACCGAGAGATGGTCCGCTTGTGTACTGCCCGTCCCTTCTTAGCGCTCACTTAACCAACAAAGAGTTGTTCATCCACCCGGAACTGGCGTGTGCGATCCAGATAGAAGGAGAACGCATGTTTTGGGTCCAGACGGTGGAGCCTCTCTTACTCTTTCGAGGGATGCGGAGGCGGAAAGAAGGTGGGCAAGGTAATGGACTGCCCGATGTGGAAGGCCGTGACAACCTTGGGCAGGAACGAAGGTCTCGTCCACAACACAACCTTGTCCGGTTGAACAGAGAGGAAAGGAGGTTTAGAGGATAAAGCCTGGAGCTCACTCACTCTCCTGGCAGAGGTGATGGCAACCAGGAAAGCAGTCTTCAGAGTAAGAAGGCGAGGAGGACAGTTATGAAGTGGCTCAAAGGGAGAGCATATCAGAAAAGTAAGAACCAGGTTCAAGTCCCACTGAGGCATCACGAAGGGAACAGGTTGAAACGTGTGTGTGATACCTTTCAGAAATCGATTTACAATAGGGGACTTGAACAAAGATGGCTGGCAAGGCAGCCTCAGGAAGGCTGATAGGGCAGAAAGGTAGCCCTTGATAGTGCCCAGAGCAGAGCCCTGCTGGGCAAGAGAAAGAAAGAAGAGGAGAACCTCAGAAAGAGGGGTAGAGAGAGCATCCACAGCCTTTGCTGTGCACCATGCCACAAATCTGTTCCACCTGCAGGCGTATACTGACTTTGTGGAGGGCCGCCTGGCTGCCAGAATGATGTTACAGACTTCAGGAGGCAAGTCAAATGGCCTCAACTGTCGCCGCTCAATCTCCAAGCATGGAGGTGGAGACTGGACAGGTTCGGGTGGAGGACCGTCCCCTGCTGCTGCGACAGAAGGTCCTCCTGAAGAGGCAGACAAACCGGGGGATCGACTGACATACTGAGTAGCTCGGGATACCAGTACCTTCGTGCCCAGTCCAGAGCCACAAGGATGACTTTTTCCCGGTCGCGCTTGATCTTCAGCACTCTGGGCAGAAGTAGTATAGGCGGAAAGGCGTACAACAGACCGCAACTCCACTCGCGACGAAAAGCGTCTCTGAGCGAGTGCTGCCTTGGAAATTCCAATGCGCGGAACTGATGACATTGCTTGTTCTTTTCGGTGGCAAATATATCTAACAAAGGCTCTCCCCGCTGCAGAAAGAGACCTTGCGCCACGTCAGAGTTCAGACGCCATTCGTGATCCATCATGCACCGGCGGCTAAGTTCGTCCGCCCTGGCGTTCAGAGAACCTGCCAGGTGTTGATCACCAGGGTCAAGCCCTGATGTTCCAGCCACTGCCAGAGGCGCAGAGCCTCCTGGCAGAGGGTCCACGACCCCACTCCGCCCTGTTTGTTGCAGAACGACATGGCGGTGGTGTTGTCCGTGAACACCTGCACTACACTCACCCGGACAGGAGGGGAGGAATGCCGTCAGTGCAAGACGAATCGCCCGCAGCTCCAAAAGGATGATATGGAGCCGGGACTCTGCCGGAGACCAGAGGCCTCTGATCTCTGCCTCTTCCATGTGGCCTCCCCAACCCTGGAGGGACGCGTCTGTCACAACTACGCGCTCCGGTTAGGGAAGGGAGAGGGATCTGCCGCTGACCCAATCGCGGTCCATGAGCCCCCACTGCAGCTGTCCTGCAGTGCCCTCGTCGGACAGGTTGCCCTGATGCTGGGCCCACTGAAACTTCAGGTCCCACTGCAGAGCCCGCATCCGCCATCGGGCGTGATGCACCAGAAGGATGCAGGAAGCCATCAGCCCCGTAAGCCGCAGTGTCAACCTGACCAAGACTTGGGATAAAGGCTGAAAGATCGGAATCAGAGCCTGAATATCCCGAACCTGCTGCTCGGGGGGATAAACCCGAAACTGCGCCGAGTTGAGAACCGCTCCGATGAAGAGGAGCTTTTGAGAGGGACACAGATGTGACTTCGGCACATTGATGGAGAACCCCAGCAGGTGCAGGAGGTCCGCCGTCGTCTGGAGGTGGCGGACGACTGTCTGGGGCGAGCTCGCCTTTAACAACCAGTCGTCGAGGTAGGGGAAGACTGAAACTCCTAAACTGTGCAGATGAGCTGTGAACACCGCCATCATTTTCGTGAACACCCGTGGGACGCTGGTAAGGCTGAAGGGGAGCACGGTAAACTGAAGAAACCCACAGCAGACCCCTCTGAACTTAAAAGCTACCGCCCCATATCCCTCCTCCCATTCCCGGCCAAAGTCATTGAGAAAGCCGTCAATAGCCAACTGGCCGCCTTCCTCAAATCCAACAACTCCCTCGATCCCTCACAGTCCGGCTTTCGAGCCAAACACAGCACCAAAACCGCCCTCATCGCAGCAACAGACGACATCCGAACACTACGGGACAACGGAAAAACAGTGGCCCTCATTCTACTCAACCTCTCCGCCGCCTTCGACACGGTCTGTCACAGCACCCTCATACAACGCCTCAGCAACATCGGCATAAAAGGAAAAGCCTTGGGCTGGATCATCTCGTTCCTCGCCGGGAGAACCCAGAGAGTCCGACTCCCCCCATTTAAATCAGAGGCCACCGAAGTCATCTGCGGAGTACCACAAGGATCATCACTCAGTCCCACCCTCTTCAACGTTTTGAAGGACTGGGTTTTTCTAAGACCCAGCGGTGCCAGGGGACAACATCTGAAACCTTCGTGGGTTACCTGTTCCGGCGTACAAATAACAGAGACACGGGACACTTCCTTCGGCATCAAAGATCGAGGTTTATTTACTGCGGGGAACACAGAAGTCACAAGAAGTACATCGCATGTAGGTTCTAGGAGACTGCTTCAAATTGCATCTGTGGATCGCTCCTTTTATACAGTTCTTCGTCATAGAGCAACATGGCAAACAAAAGGTTACAACCCAGTTCCCACAGTAAATTTCATAGGGGGTCGCTTTCATGTATTCAGAGTCCCGGAACATAATTACAGTAACATCGCCGGTTCCCAACTGTAAAAGTACATCTTCCCACCATTAGTACATTCCAATCCGGCTGTAAACGAATTAAGGAAGAGTCAGAAACAGGTGTAGAGGAAGACAAAGATAGTAAACAGATTGAAAAGAGTGTAAGGGGGTGATATCGGAAACACGATTGCAGGATCAAAGGAGACATACCTAATGAATGCACGGCTGAAACAATAGACCGGCACGGCAATATGAGCCTCGAGCGGGGCCATCTGCCTTTGCAGTATCATCCCCCTCGTCATAAAGACACCCTCAAAGGAACACGTGTCTTCCGCAAGAGTTTAGGAATCCCAGGGTCACAAAGCGGACAGTGTCCGTTCGCTGACTACTTGAGGGCAAGAAACAAAATGGATGCCGTATCTAAAATGGAACCAGTGGGTTCAAACAATGAAACCCACGAAACAAACGAACGGTTTAGGTCAGCATAGCGAAAATGCGTACACCCACTAAACACGCCATTTGCGGTTCATAGATACCAAACTTGTCCATATTCGAGCGAGTCGAAAACACCACTTACAATTGTCACAGAACCTCAGACGCTCCTTTTGCCCTCATGCAGGCAAGCACTAGTCGATATCAGAATCGATCTCGATATTCATCAGACCATCTAGATGTTGCTGCAACATCATTTTATCCATCAATGTTTCCTTGGTAACAGGTGGCCGTCTTATACACGTCGTAGCACAGAGGCCACATAAGGCAGGACCACACTGTACACAAAGACAACATGTGAATAGAAATGCTACAACAACCCCAATGATCATCAGAATCTTCCAACCCCACGTCGACATCAGGCCCCAAAACCATCCTAGTAGCGTCCAATCACCTACGTCCACGTGTATGGACTCGGAGATCTTATGCAACTTCGAGATGGCTTGATAGACAGTTGGAGCGTTATCAGGAATGAATGAAAATACAGCAACTCTAATGGATCACCTTACATACTCCACCTCTATCTGCAAGAACAACGTCTAAAACCATACGGTTTTGTAACGTCATAAGCCTGTCCGCCTGAAGCTCTGCTGTAAGATTACCAAGGGCACTTGCAGTGATATTAGCAGTCGATTCCACCACTCGAGTCAACTGTCTCAGGTTCCTACTATTGATCATAGGTCCCCAAAACGGCAAGAAACCCTTAAAGAAGTCTCCTGCTTCTTGACCGGCAGTGTCCTCTTCGCTAATCACGCCTCACACAACTCTGGTCTTATGATAATCCGACCCAACAGTAAAGGTCGGCGGCAACAGATTCGCAATATAACAGTTGCCTGAGAAGTCGCGAGGCAACCATGTATATGCGCAGTCATAACATACAAAGTATGTACCCTTGGCAGTCAAAAGAACAGGGGAAGAGGCCGTCGGTAAAACATATGTTTCAGTACAGGCACTCCTCCCAAGCTGAGCTCGCGGGCTTCGGCCAAGACTTTTCAGACAGAAATTACCGAGATGGGGTACGATCCAGATCGGAGACGAGCTTTTAAGCTGCCGATCACCCACTGACATGCTATACTCAGCCTCACTCAGATCTCTGCATGCTCGCACCTCTTCCTCTGGGATAAGCGATACGTCGAAGATATCCCTATCTAAATCGGAAATCGCTCTTGCCAAAGGCTTGTGGTACGGGCCAGGACCATGATCTGCAGTGCGTGGCTCTCGATGGGGGCAGGAATCTAGTGCACTACGAAACATAGTTTGGAATGCTCGAGCTGAACCCTGGGAAATGTAAGGAAGGACCAAGTACGGAATTCCCCTATCAGTGGTATGTGGCATTAAACCACACACCCAACAGTTTGTAGTATTCATCACCAACTGATGTTGATGGAGAAGTTGGACAAAGGAGTTGTTCATAAATTCCGCACGTCTAACCTGCTCGTGTTGAGGTAAAAGGTGAAAGGAATGAGGAGAAACAGTGGAAGTAGGTTTGGGTTCAGAAGAAGAAGTAGGTGAAGCAGAAGGCAATAACGATTGTATTCCATAGTATACTCCGCCCACCAACAACATGGAAACAGTTAGGAACAGCAGGAACACCTGAAACAGAAAGCATTTGGTACGTACAACCCTATGCAGTTCTGATCTTTGCGCAAGAGTCTTCTCCACTTCCGACAACTTTGAGAATTCCATCCTCTAAAACCGTCCGCAACGTTCTTGACGCACTTCGTTCTGAGTAGCAATTTTCAATCCCCAGGAGTTCCTAGGAATCGATGGCCTCTGACCTAGTGTCAGGAACCTGCTAAACAGAAGGAAGTACCCGCACGGCCCTACGGTCAACCCGGATGTAAGGTTCTTTAATCAAACAATATAATACAAAATCTCCTAGCTGTGGAAAAACACACATGTGGAAAAGAACTCAGAAATTAAATAGAAACCACAATTGTTCAAAAATGTTCAAGATGATAATGGGGGTAACGTGAATTTTCAAAAAGGGGAAAAAGCAAAAAGATTTATTAGTCTTTGGTATGGGAACGAAGAAAATATCTGCTTCTTCCAGGACGAGTCTGCTCTTCAAATAATTGTTCAGGTTGTGGAACAGAGTCCTGTCGGTCAGACAATAGTTCAGGTCTTGAGTTCTCCAATGGCAAAGGTTCAACAAAGTTATCTGATTGCACTGAAGTATCTCCCACAGGCTGAGCGTCACTGAACGGCACAAAGTTCACCGGAGCCTCTGTCTCTGATACGGCGATGCCAGTCCTCACCCACGATGGTATAAGGATAAGGGTTAACCCAATAACGTCGCTGGGACCTGGGTAGCTATCATTAAGAATGAGGGGGTCCCAGAGAGGGAAAAAAACATATTATTTAAAGGCTATTTGAATAAATCTTAGTCGGAAAAGAATACCTCTACAATGTTTTAATTCACATTATAGGAAAAAGCAGTAATAAGCATTTACGAAGCATACAAAAATTGTGGTGGTACAGGTGCCCCTGGGGGTGGAAGGGACGTGATGTAGTGAGGGTAGAGTGGGGGGTATTCGTGACAATAAAAACACGAAATTGATCAAACAATAATATCAGTTCAATGCCAAATATTCAGTGAAACAGACGATTAATTATTGCAAAACTTCAAATAACACATGCCCCAATGTCCATGTTTATACACACGTAGTGGGTTGGAGGGGGCTGTGTAAAGAAGGGGGACGTGTGTCGACGTTTCGACCCAATAAACGCAGGATTAGTTGAACTCCTTGCATACGGGTCTTCTTCAGGACGGGTAGGAATAGTGGGGCAACCACCTATCATTAGAAAGATGAATTAGATAATTTACCAAATAAATGAACAAATCTTGACTTTAGTGTGGGTAGACACATGTTATGTACAGGGCGTACCTGAATAAATCAGTATAGAGAGAGTCGATATTTCAGGAGAAAAGTCGAGAGCGATTATTCTATCCTGTGAAGAATCATAATTGAACCAATTATTACTATATTATCAAGCAAATTAAATTTAATAAATTCGTGGTGGAAACTACCATGAGACTTACTTGTAAAGTAAAGTCCGGTTTCCACGGGGAGATCCGGTAGCTGGATAGGGAGAGCCACTCAAACAATCTATACAGAAGGGGAACAGCATTTAAAATTGGGCCAGTTCGAGATAAAACTTAAGCAAAAAGGTGCAACGGAAGCAAAGCTTACCGAGTAGCATCGAGGTCCTCTTTTTAAACTTTGTAGTTTAAGGTTGTGTTCTGATAATGTCAAGAGTAATGTCCTGTAAGGCAGAGAGTGATGGAGCGCCATTAATTTAATTATTAGTATTGCAAAGGTGTGCTACATAGAGATATTGCGGGAGCCGGAGTAGATAGAGGCTTACCGGTCGGCAATTTGCTCGACGTCTCTCTCGGGTTTCTCTGTCAAACTCTGTTTTTGTTGAACTCTGAACAGTGTCCTGTAGGACAGAGAAAATTACGGGGCGCCGTTACTTTAGGAATGGCAAAGACATGCTCAAACCGTTATCCAGTGGGAGTCCATGTTTAGAAGAGCTTACCGGTCGGCAGAAGGCTCGGCGTCTCACTCTGGTTTCTCGAAGGAAGTGAGCAACTTCCTGAAGCTGTGGTAGTCAAGGCAACAGGGGTCACGTGGGATGAAAAAATGAATGAAAGACTACCAGGAGTCGTCCGTCTCCAAGGGAAACAATTTGGTAGCGTAATAATTAATTATGCACCTTTTTGCTTAAGTTTTATCTCGAACTGGCCCAATTTTAAATGCTGTTCCCCTTCTGTATAGATTGTTTGAGTGGCTCTCCCTATCCAGCTACCGGATCCCACACAGGATAGAATAATCGCTCTCGACTTTTCTCCTGAAATATCGACTCTCTCTATACTGATTTATTCAGGTACGCCCTGTACATAACATGTGTCTACCCACACTAAAGTCAAGATTTGTTCATTTATTTGGTAAATTATCTAATTCATCTTTCTAATGATAGGTGGTTGCCCCACTATTCCTACCCGTCCTGAAGAAGACCCGTATGCAAGGAGTTCAACTAATCCTGCGTTTATTGGGTCGAAACGTCGACACGCGTCCCCCTTCTTTACACAGCCCCCTCCAACCCACTACGTGTGTATAAACATGGACATTGGGGCATGTGTTATTTGAAATTTTGCAATGATTAATCGTCTGTTTCACTGAATATTTGGTATTGAACTGATATTATTGTTTGATCAATTTCGTGTTTTTATTGTCACGAATACCCCCCACTCTACCCTCACTACATCACGTCCCTTCCACCCCCAGGGGCACCTGTACCACCACAATTTTTGTATGCTTCGTAAATGCTTATTACTGCTTTTTCCTATAATGTGAATTAAAACATTGTAGAGGTATTCTTTTCCGACTAAGATTTATTCAAATAGCCTTTAAATAATTTGTTTTTTTCCCTCTCTGGGACCCCCTCATTCTTAATGATAGTCCTCACCCACGAGTCCGCTGGTAAAGGTATGGGTATCTTCTTGGTGTGGGTGGCGTGCACCCAATTTTTGCGGCCCTCCAAACGAACTGCAGTTCTCGTGGCGAGTAGCACCTGGAAGGGTCCCACGAACCTCGGCTCTAGGTTTCGCTTCCGGCCAAAGTTTCTGGCCACCACCCAGTCTCCTGGTTGGAGTCGATGGCCAGGACCCTCCGTCTCTGCCGGCAGTGCTTCAAAGACCTGTTGAACAAGTTACTTACCTTCGGTAACGATATATCTGTAAGAAACATTAGTTAGTGTTAGATTCCTTACCTTAGAATATCCCCAGGCGTCAGTCTGGATCCGGAAACTTTTGCGTAGCAGTACCCTTGCGCGTCGGTAGGCGTCGTCTGCAGGCGTCCCCTGCGGCTCCGCGTTCGTCGTTGGCGTCGTGCGCCGGGATGACGTCGCTGGAGTACATAGACGCCGCCTCCGCGCGCTGACGTCAGTTCTTTGCACACAGCTTTTCCGCGCCAGAAGACGCAGAGCCATGAGAGAACCAACACTGGTGCCTTTTGAAACTAGGGCCCTGAAAGGGATGTCCTTAACCCTAGGTATCAGTTCGCAGAACGGGGAGGATGGGTGGGTTCGGTAAGGAATCTAACACTAACTAATGTTTCTTACAGATATATCGTTACCGAAGGTAAGTAACTTGTTCATCTGAAAGAAACACGTTAGTGTTAGATTCCTTACCTTAGAATAGATACCCCAGCAATACCAACCCCGGTGGTGGGTCTGCGAACCAATACAACACTACACCAGAAAGTCCTGGAGGACAGAACGGCCAAAGAAGCCATCCCTCCGGACTTGACTGTCCAGGCAGTAGTGCCTCGCAAAGGTGTGCAGCGAGGCCCACGTAGCCGCTTGGCAAATGTCCTGCAAGGGGACTCCCCGGCCCAGGGAAGTAGTAGCCGCCGTGGCCCGAGTGGAATGGGCCCTCAGCCCAACAGGAGGCTCCTTCCGAGCCAAAGAGTAGCACGCTTTGATGCAGAGAACGACCCATCGAGAGATGGTCCGTTTACAGACCGACCGTCCCTTCTTCGCACCCACGTAGCCAACAAACAGTTGGTCATCCACCCGGAACTGGCGTGTGCGATCCATGTAAAATGAAAGCGCATGTTTTGGGTCCAGACGATGGAGCCGCTCTTCATCCTTTGAAGGATGCGGAGGCGGGAAGAAGGAAGGGAGGGTGATGGACTGCCCGATGTGAAAAGCAGAAACTACTTTGGGCAGGAAAGAAGGTCTAGTCCTCAGAACCACCTTGTCAGGATGGATGGACAAGAAAGGAGGTCAGACAGAAAGAGCCTGGAGCTCACTCACTCTCCTGGCAGAGGTGATGGCAACCAGGAAAGCCGTCTTTAAAGTCAGAAGACGGAGAGGGCAAGAATGAAGGGGCTCAAAGGGAGCACACATCAAAAAGGTTAGAACCAGGTTCAAGTCCCACTGAGGCATCACAAACGGAACAGGTGGATACATGTGTGTGATGCCCTTCAAGAATCTCGTTACAATAGGGGACTTGAACAAAGAAGGCTGATCAGGAAGCCTTAGAAAGGCTGAAAGGGCAGAAAGGTAGCCCTTGATAGTGCCCAGAGCAGAGCCCTGCTGGGCAAGAGAGAGAAGAAACAGAAGAACCTCGGAAAGAGGGGCAGAAAGAGGATCCACAGCCTTTGCTGTGCACCACGCCACAAATCTGTTCCACCGACAGGCGTATACCGACTTTGTGGAGGGACGCCTGGCTGCCAGAATTACATCACAGACTTCAGGAGGCAAGTCAAATGGCCTCAACTGCCGCCGCTCAATCTCCAAGCATGGAGGTGGAGACTGGACAGGTTCGGGTGGAGGACCGTCCCCTGCTGCTGCGACAGAAGGTCCTCCTGAAGGGGCAGGCGGATCGGGGGACCGACTGACATGCTGAGTAGCTCGGGATACCAGTACCTTCGAGCCCAGTCCGGAGCCACAAGGATAACTTGGGCCCGGTCGCGCTTGATCTACTTCAGCACTCTGGGCAGAAGTGGTATAGGCGGAAAGGCGTATAACAGACCGCAACTCCACTCGCGCCGAAAGGCGTCGCCGTGCGAGTGCCGTCTTGGAAACTCCAACGCGCAGAACTGATGACATTGCGCGTTCTCTTCTGTGGCGAATAGATCTAACCAAGGCTCTCCCCATTGCAGAAAGAGGCCTTGCGCCACGTCCGAGTTCAGACGCCAGTCGTGATCCATCGAGCACCGACGGCTGAGTTCGTCCGCCCTGGCGTTCAGAGAACCTGCCAGGTGTTGAACCGTCAGAGTCACGCCCTGACGTTCCAGCCACTGCCAGAGGCGCAGAGCCTCCTGGCAAAGGGTCCACGACCCCACCCCGCCCTGTTTGTTGCAGTACCACATGGCGGTGGTGTTGTCCGTGAACACCTGCACTACACTCCCGTTGACAAAGGGGAGGAATGCCTTCAGTGCTAGACGAATCGCCCGTAGCTCCAACAGGTTGATATGGAGCCGGGACTCCGCCGGAGACCAGATGCCTCTGATCTCCGCCTCTCCCAAGTGGCCTCCCCAGCCCTGGAGGGACGCGTCCGTCACGACAACGTGCTCCGGGTGGGGAAGGGAGAGGGATCTGCCTCTGACCCAATCGCGGTCCGTAAGCCACCACTGCAGTTGTCTCGCAGTGCCCTCCGAGATCAAGACGTGGTCGGACAAGTTGCCCTGATGCTGGGCCCACTGAAACTTCAGGTCCCACTGCAGAGCCCGCATCCGCCACCGGGCGTGATGCACCAGAAGGATGCAGGAAGCCATCAGCCCCAGCAGCCGCAGCGTCAACCTGACCGAAACCCGGGATAGCGGCTGAAAGATGGGAATCAAAGCCTGAATATCCCAGACTCGCCGTTCCGGAGGATAAACCCGAAACTGCGCCGAGTCCAGAACCGCTCCGATGAAAAGGAGCTTTTGAGAGGGACACAGGTGTGATTTCGGCACATTGATGGAGAACCCCAGGCCGTGCAAGAGGTCTGCCGTAATCTGGAGGTGGCGGACGACTGTCTGGGGCGAGCCCGCCTTCAACAACCAGTCGTCTAGGTAGGGGAAGACTGAAACCCCTAACCTGCGCAGATGAGCTGCGACCACCGCCAACACCTTTGTGAACACCCGTGGGGCGCTTGTAAGGCCGAAGGGGAGCACGATAAACTGAAAGTGCTCCTGGCCTACCGTGAACCGCAGGTAACGCCGGTGGGCCGGCAGGACAGGGATGTGAAAATACGCATCCTGCAAGTCCAACGCTACCATCCAGTCTTGCGGGTCTAGAGCAGCCAAGACCTGAGCCAAAGTCAACATCTTGAACTTCTCCTTCCGGAGGAAGCCGTTGACGTTCCTTAGATCCAAGATAGGACGTAGGCCCCCTTTGTCCTTCTTGGGTACCAGAAAGTAGTGGGAATAGCAACCACGTCCTACTTCTGGCCCAGGAACGCGCTCGATGGCCCCCTTGGCCAAGAGGGCCGTAACTTCCTCCTGCAGAAGTTGCAAGTGGTCCCCCGACACACGGTGGTTCTGCGGTGGCATGGCTGGAGGAGTGGTCTCGAAGGGGAGGGAGTAGCTCCTTCGGACGATTTGCAGCACCCACCTGTCCGATGTGATCGTGCGCCAGCGGGCGTGGTGATGGCGAACCCTGCCACCCACTGGCGTCACGTGGGCCTGAAAGCACGGACTAGGAGGATTTTGAGGCAGATGCTGCGGGGGGAGATGTGGCCTGACCCCGCCGTTGACCCCGACCGCCTCCACGGCGGTTTCCACGGCCGCCACCGCGTGGATATGATTGCTGCGGTGCGTGGCTAGCAGCACATGTGGGGACGCCCCTTCCGTGGCCACAAAAAGGAGCAAAACGAACCCGATTGCTGGCGCTGGGTCGAGAGACCCAAGGACTTTGCCGTGACCCTGGAGTCCTTGAAGCGTTCCAGCGCGTGGTCCGCCTTGTCACCAAACAGGTGACAGCCATCGAACGGCATGTCCATCAAAGTATTCTGGACATCTGCCGAAAAGTTAGCGGATCTCAACCAGGCGTGGCGACGAATCGCCACCGTCGTGGACATCGCTCTGCCTAGCGAGTCGGTCGTATCGAGACCACATCGAATAGAATATCTAGCTGCATCTCGGCCCTCAGCTACAGCTTTGCCGAGTTTTGCCCGCACCTCCATGGGGCATTGTGGCAGCAGTTCCGCGACCGTATCCCACACAGAGTGGGTGTGGCGGCCCAAGAGGCAAGCGGTGTTGCAAGACCGCAGTCCTAAACTCAGGGACGAGAAGACCTTCTTGCCATACTGGTCATACCTCTTGGATTCCCGGTCGGGCGGGGCCGACGGGAATGCGGACTGGGAGGTAGAGGCCTGGATCACCAGACTCTCAGGGGTGGGGTGGGTGGACAGGAACTTGGGGTCGTCCGGACAAGGACGGTGGCGTCTGGCCACGTTTCGATCAACAGGGGCACCTGAAGAGGGCCTGGACCAAGTGCCCAACAGAACGTCTGATAAGGCTTCGTTAAACGACAGCAGTGGCTCCTGTGGGCATGACCGCGGTTTGAAGACCTCAGTGAGGATGTTAGGCCTCACGGCCGCGACGGGGAGCTCAAGGTTTAAGACCTTGGCAGCCCTCATCAACACCACTGAATATGCAGCTCCCTCCCCTGATGCCACGGAAGGAGGAGAGACAAAACCAGGGTTAGGAGAGTCATCCAAACCACTGGCGTCCCCCAAATCACCTGTCCAGTCCATGTCATACTGGCACTCACGTGACAGAGGGTCCTCAGACCCCTCCCAGCCCTCACCGTACTCCACATCATCACCATAGTCGGTGTCAACCATGTAGGCCGGCTCCACGGGGTCGACAGGCCCCATCGGCGTCGATCCCGGCGTCGGGCGACGCCGGTCCGACTCCACGTCCGGATTCAGTGAGGGTATGGGGACGACGCCGCCCGGCACCGGAGCCCCGGTGCCGCCCGAAGCCGGCACAGAGGAACCGGCGTCGCGCGGGGGCGGCGTCGGGGGCAACCCCGATGGAATCGGCGCCGGAGTGGACGGACGTCCATCCGGCGTCGACCCCGAAGGCCCTAGCGGCGCCGGGATCGGCGCCGTCGGCGGCGCCAGTGTCGGAGCATCCGACGGCGTCGAGGCAGGGTCAGCTGAACCGCCAGGGCCTCCGGACGGGTTCACTGGGCCCGTAGGCGCCGTGGAACCCGCCGGAGGAGACAGAGCCCTCATGGCCATGAGGAACGCCTCTATCTCCTCAGGCGTCGCACCTTGCCCAGGGACCTGAGGGTATGGGGCAGGCCGTGCCGGCGACTCTCGCGGAGCCGTGGGGTTGGGGTCACCCGAACCTCCGGCCGCATCGCGCGAGCGTCGGGGGGAGTCGGGGGTACGATGACGACGCCCCGACTTCTTGTGTTTCTTACCTGAGGAACTCGACGAGTGATGTCGACTTCAGGAGCGCCCGGCGCGGCTCCGCGACCGCTCCCTCAAACGCTCCCTGGACCTCCGGCCGGACCGAGACCGTTCTCGACGTGGGGCCGACACCCGGAGCTCGAGCAGCTTGCGGGACCGCTCCCGCCTAGCCTTGCTAGTCAGAGCCCGGCAATCGACACAGGAGTCGACCTCGTGGTCGGGGCCCAGGCACCGGAGACAGAGTCGGTGATGGTCCGTGACCGACATCGTGCGGTCACAACCGTCACAGTGTTTGAAACCGGGCATCCTACCAGGCACAAAAGATAGATAAGTAGTAATAAACTTGGTCAAAAGACCGGGTACCGCTCTTCAGATCTGCGTCCACTGGCGCGGAAAAAAGAAGAACTGACGTCAGCGCGCGGAGGCGGCGTCTATGTACTCCAGCGACGTCATCACGGAGCACGACGCCAACGACGAACGCGGAGCCGCAGGGGACACCTGCAGACGACGCCTACCGACGCGCAAGGGTACTGCTACGCAAAAGTTTCCGGATCCAGACTGACGCCTGGGGATATTCTAAGGTAAGGAATCTAACACTAACGTGTTTCTTTCAGATGATGAATTAACCTCAGTTTAGCAGTCAGATCATGAAGATAATCGATTAACATTGGATATTCAAGACTGTCGAAAGACCTGGGTCTAGGAACCCCCCAAATATTTGCTGGACGGCCGAACACAATCTCATATGGGCTAAGCCCTACTCGAGAGTACACAGTCACCCTGGTCGACAAAAGAGCCAGAGGTAAAGCGTCAGGCCATGACAAACCAGTCGTAGCCTGAATCTTTGCGAGTTTCAATTTTAGAGTACCATTGTACCCTTCAACCAAACCTGCTGACTGGGGATGGTTGGCACTGTGGAATTTTTGTATAATTCCAAGGCCCTTACACACGCTCTTCATCACACTCCCTACAAACTCACTTCCGTTATCAGACCATACAATCCGTGGCATTCCATACCGAGGAAAGTATTCCTTCAGTAGGACTTTCGCTGTGGACAGGGCAGTATTGTCTTTGAGAGGGTAGGCTTCGATCCATCGGGAGAATGCGCAAACCACAACTAAAACGTACTTCAGATTATTCCATCTCTCATGAAGTCCAGCTGAATAACTTCAAATGGACATGTAGGAGGAGCAAAATGGCCAGGGGGTGCAGGGGTGCCCTTGCCAGGATTGTACATCATACATACCATGCAATTCTTGACCAATCTCTCAGCACACTTAGCGATACCATCATTCTTCCATACAGGGGACAACAACTTGCAGATACCTTTCGCACTAATATGTGACAAGCCGTGCGCCATAGTCACAACAGCTAGCACATATGCATCCGGCAACATCCACTTCCTATTCTCCGACAAATCAATCCAACATCCATTCGCATCCAACTTTCCTGTGCTCTCCTTCCACTTGGTCTTTTCAGTTTCGGTGGCCTCATTCTGAATCGCTTTCACACTTTCAACAGTATCCTCACACATACCAGTTTCTGCAGGCCACCTTACCGAACTCGTCACATACATTCTAGTTGCAAGGTTTCTAGCTGTCTCTTT
Source organism: Lissotriton vulgaris (assembly GCF_964263255.1). Classification (NCBI taxonomy): domain Eukaryota; kingdom Metazoa; phylum Chordata; class Amphibia; order Caudata; family Salamandridae; genus Lissotriton; species Lissotriton vulgaris. The sequence continues at coordinate 279,512,552 of NC_141685.1, read as the reverse complement.
AGCAATCTCATCCGCAAACACATTACCACGACCAACATCATCCGTCACCTTACGGTGCGCACTACATTTAATAATCGCCACCTGCTTGGGCAATGTAAGCGCGTCTAAAAGATCGTTCACGAGCTGTCCGTGTTGGATCTTCGTGCCATGCGATGTCATAAAGCCTCTCTCTCGCCACAATCGACCAAAACTATGCGCAACGCCAAAAGCATATTGACTATCAGTAAACACATTCACCCGCTTTCCTTTTGACAAAACACACGCTCTCGTCAATGCAATTAACTCTGCCGCCTGCGCAGAATTCTGATTCAATATCGCAGTTTCCACAACCGTACTCAACGTTACCACAGCATATGCAGTCGTCACATCACCATTCGGCAACTTAAAACACGAACCATCCACATATAAAGTACCATCGGGGTCTGTCAATGGAGTGTTTTTTAGGTCAACACGACCCTTCGTTTCCTCCTCGGTTCGCAAATAACAATCATGTGGTGGTACGTCGTCTGATTCCATATTGGTTGGCAACAACGTCGCCGGGTTTAGGACATTGCAGCGCTTTATTTGAATATGACTTACCAAAAGCGTCAACTCGTAACCGGACAACCTTGCGCTCGTCAAATGTTGAGTTTTCGTACGATTTAAGAGTGTCAACTGCATGCGGAACCATCACCGTAAGCATATTATCCATTACCAATCCTGCAGATTGTCGAATGGACACCGCAGCCGCCGCTGTCGCTCTTAGACAACTCGGCAAAGCTCTAGCTACTGGGTCCAAAGTCGAGGAAAAATATGCACATGGACGCTGCTTACCGCCAAATCGCTGCGTCAAAACACTCAACGCACAACCCTCTCTCTCGTGAACGTATAGTGTAAACGGCTTGCTGTAGTCAGGGGTACCTAACACAGGAGCCGAACACAACGCATCACGCAGTTCAGAAAAACTTTTCTGACACTCGTCCGTCCATGGCAAAGGAGTTGGGACATCCTTGCACGTGAGGGCTACCAATGGTTTCGCTAGCAATGAAAAATTTGGAATCCATTGCCTGCAGTATGACGTGATACCTAAAAAGGCACGTACATCTCTCTGAGTTGTTGACACAGTCATTCGAGCAATCGCTGCAATTCTCTCTGGGGTCAACCTTCTTCCCTCCTTTGACAATAAGTGACCTAGATAGGTTACTTCTTGGCAACAATATTGCAGTTTAGAAGGTGACACCTTATGATGTAAGTCACAGAGATGCTGTAACAAAGATACCGTAGCAGTCTTGCAGATCTCTTTTGTGTCAGCAGCCACCAACAAGTCATCAACATATTGAATCAAGGCTGCACCAGCCGGTAACACAAACGTGTCAAGTTGACTCTTCAGGGCTTGGCTGTATATCGATGGACTCTCACAGTAGCCCTGAGGAGCACGTTTAAACCTAAAGCTGCGACCACCTAAAGAGAAACCGAAGAGGTCCCTGCTTTCCTCAGCAATTGGAATGCTAAAGAAAGCATTCTTCAGATCGATCACTGAGAACCAGGAAGCAGAGGCTGGAATCAGAGTCAGTAAAGCCGTAATGTCAGGCACCACAGGGAACTGAGGAATCACATTTTTGTTCACCTCCCGTAAATCAATAACAAAACGATAAACAGAAGGCTTGGATGGATCAGTGCGTTTCAAAATAGGCAACACAGGACTATTGCACACGTTTCCCCGAGTCTCCTCAATAACATCTTTCACGATCAAATCATAGATGATCGCTAACAACGCTCGTTCACCATCAAGGGAGATACAATACTGGGGAATACGTGGTAATCGTACATTCGACTTCAATTGAACAACATAAGGAGAAATGTCAAGCAGGCCCACGTCATTGGGACCTGTTGCCCACAAAGACTTAGGAAGAGAACTCAATTCCGGTGGGAGCTTATCAGATGACAAGTACATTGGAGAGATCACTCTCTGCCCCAACGTAAGCTCCACTCCCGCAGGAGAACAATACAAAGTTGCATACAAACGTTTCAGCAAATCCAGGCCTAAAAAGATTTTCACCACAACCAGTAGTCAAAATCAAAGGAGCTTTCAGCTCACAATACCCTATTGTAAGGGGCAATGGGCTAGAGACCGGATTGCTAACGGGGGCGCCAGAGAATCCAACGGAAACATTCGTTAAGCCAGACAAAGGTGCGCCAGGGAGTTTTGAATGCATGATGGAACTTTTCGCTGCACCAGTGTCCAACAGAAAAGGCTCAACTACGCCCGATGTGGCAACTGCGGCGTAAGGCCCTCTCTGATCAACCGGAACTGATACTACTCCCTCTCTTTGTCTGTGGCTGTCCTAGTAATTACCGTCATCAGCACCCTGCTCGATGTAAAAACCGTCCAAATGGTACTGTGCGGATCGACCTGACGATGAACCACGCTGATCAAAGCAATTATTGGAATCAGAGGAATTGTTAGAACGCTCATTTTGATTCTGAGTAACACCGCGCCCTCTACCTCGAGAAGCCTGTTGAGGACCACTACGACCTCCTCTAGATGAATTACCATTATTTCGATCGCGCAAAACCGGACAATCAAATTTCAAATGACCCTCACCTCTACAATAGGCACATTGATTGTATCCAAGCATAGATCTCTGCGAAGAAGAGTCATTCCGCGATTGTGACCTAGCGGATTGCGATTGTGATCTATTCCGCTGTTGAGGATCATTTTGATTTGAGCGCGGAGGATACGCTTGCTGTAACAGCACTTTCGTTTTGAGCTCCTTCGTTTTCTTATCCGCACGATCATTTTCCTCTTCCCTATTTTCATAATATTGAGCCGTGGCCAATATCTGAGCAGAAGTAGAAACAGCCCACGAACTCTCTGAATTTTTTAATTTGTTGCTTAGTTCAGGCAACAAATTCGATAGGAATTTATCCACAAACAACCTCTGACCTCCCTCAGTGCTCATATCTTGACCACTGTGATCGATGAATGCCTCCTCAAATCTCGTAAAGAAATCAGAGACACTCTCGTCCTTCTTTTGTTTACACGCAGACAGTTTATCCCAGTTAACTTTCATTGCTGGCATAAGTGTCTTCATCAATGTAATAATTCTCTGAGGCAAAGCCGTAATTAACTGCTCAGGCTTAGCCCCACCAACCTGCAAACCGTCAGTCGCTGTAAGTGCCGCCCAATCACCACCTAACTCAGCTGCATGATCTTCGTGACGTATTTTCGCCCAAACCGGTTGAGGTACTACATTGCTGAACAACATGTCGATGTCGGCCAGGTTCATAATCGTAGCATCCACTAATTGGGACAACTCTTTATAGTACCCTGCAGGATTTTTGCGGGGGTCAGGCAAAGATTGCTTCACCTGCAAAACTTCCGATCGCTTCCATGGAAGATGTATCCAGACTCTCTGGAAGTGTGGCAAAATGGGAGGAACTTGAGCAGCATCACCCGGCATCCACACTGGTGGAACTTCACGCATGGGATACTGACCAGGCGTTGCCATCCACTCCTCAGATTCATCTTTAAACAATGCTCGAGGTATCACAGTGGGACGAAAGGATAGAAGATGTTCAACAGCACGTCGAACATTGCTACCCACAAGTATACCACTCGAAAACTGAAGCTGAAGTTCAGTTACATCGACCGGTACTTCGGTTACCTCATCATTTGAAATCGCCTCACGTAGAAATTTACACATTTCATCAAATACAAATCTCTGTGTGGGCTCATTAAATTGAGAGAAAGTCTCAAAAATTATGCGCGGGGAATTTTTAAGAGGGTACCGAATCCAATTACGCGCCATTTTAACTAACGCATCACGTTCTCTACCACCAGGGAGTTGACTTCGTCGTTGGGGAACATCAGAAACATCAGACCCAAGAAGCGGTCCAAAAGGAGAGTAAAGATTAGCAACAGCATTAGGAATGCGTCTTCGAACAGACGGAGAAGAGGAGAAAAGTGCAGGAGCAACAACATGAGAGCTAAACACAGGAGCAGCAGGAGCAGTAGGAGTAGCCACAAGAGCAGAAGTAGCGGGGACAGTAGACTGAGAAGGTATAGGCAGTGGAGCAGTAGGGACAGTAGCAGGTAAAGGAATAGGGACAAGAGGATTCGCAAGGACAGGACCGGCGACAGGCTGACCAGCAGCTGCCGGAACAACAGGTTGAGGAACAGGGGGAACCACAGGGGCTGTGGTATCCTGTGCATATGGAGGTGACGACTTCAGTAGGTAGGACAACAAAGGGTCCTCTACTGCTTCCTCTCCCTTTTTATCAGTACCCATCGGTAAAACGGGATAGCACTTATCCACTGTCATACGTTGTAGTCTATCAAAAACTTCCTTTTCCTTCTCGTCTTTGTCTCGCTGAAACTGCTCTGCATTTCTCATCGTCGTAACGATACCTTCTCTCTTATTACGTTTAAGCTGTTTGATTTCTTTCTGCTTGGCTTCTTTACGCCATAACCGAAAGGAATCGAACATGGCCGGCCTTGCTTTCTTTTGAAACAATTTAGCTTCAAGATTATCCAAAATTGGAGTTTCGAAACTACCATGAGTTGGCCAACTAAGAACACCGTCATCTTTAGTGTAGCGGACCCAACAATCATTAAATGTGATAGGACCCACACCATGGCGACTATATAATTCATAGACTGGAGTTCCAACTGGAGGTATCGGACATGAGTCCTCCAATCGGGAATCCACACCACAACCTCTAAAGCAGCTAAACAAAGTACTACGGCCAGGCATCGTGCACACTAACCGAGTTTCACAAACGTCAAGGGTTATTGGATTACAATGTCCCCGCAAAAATGCAAAAAAACCCTTGGTTTTTGGCGACTGCAGTCGTCAAATAGAACAACTAAAAACAAAGTACGAAGAACCATAAATGCAATGGAACCATGCAACAACTAAGCACCAACAACAACTAAGGATTCTGGGAGCGACCCACAAATACTTAACTCAAAGAACAATGGCGTCACCAGGAAGGCCCGTCAATCGTCTCGCTGTACCAAGGTCTACGCCAGGCGCCAAAACAGGTCGACAGTCAGGGCATCAGTCCGTCGCAGCCGTCAGGAGGCGGGGATCTTCGCGGGAAAAGTCTTCGGGCCACTTATTTCGACAACAGGATCGATGAAGCGGGGTGCACCTTCCCTCGGAGATTTCACACGAAGTTCCTCACGATCGTCGGGCTTTGGACCGGTACCGCTGATGTCGCCCTACGTTGGGCGCCAACTGAAGGACTGGGTTTTTCTAAGACCCAGCGGTGCCAGGGGACAACACCTGAACAGAGACAGAGACATGGGACACTTCCTTCGGCGTCAAAGATCGAGGTTTATTTACTGCAGGGAACACAGAAGTCACAAGAAGTACATTGCATGTAGGTTCTAGGAGACTGCTTCAAATTGCATCTGTGGATCGCTCCTTTTATACAGTTCTTCGTCATAGAGCAACATGGCAAACAAAAGGTTACAACCCAGTTCCCACAGTAAATTTCATAGGGGGTCGCTTTCATGTATTCAGAGTCCCGGAACATAATTACAGTAACATCGCCGGTTCCCAACTGTAAAAGTACATCTTCCCATCATTAGTACATTCCAATCCAGCTGTAAACGAATTAAGGAAGAGTCAGAAACAGGTGCAGAGGAAGACAAAGATAGTAAACAGATTGAAAAGAGTGTAAGGGGGTGATATCGGAAACACGTTTGCAGGATCAAAGGAGACATACCTAATGAATGCACGGCTGAAACAATAGACCGGCACGGCAAGATGAGCCTCGAGCGGGGCCATCTGCCTTTGCAGTATCATCCCCCTCGTCATAAAGACACCGTCAAAGGAACATGTGTCTTCCGCAAGAGTTTAGGAATCCTAGGGTCAAGAAGCGGACAGTGTCCGTTCGCTGACTACTTGAGGGCAAGAAACAAAATGGATGCCGTATCTAAAATGGAACCCGTGGGTTCAAACAAAGAAACCCACGAAACAAACGAACGGTTTAGGTCAGCATAGCGAAAATGCGTACACCCACTAAACACGTCATTTGCGGTTCATAGATACCAAACTCGTCCATATTCGAGCGAGTCGAAAACACCACTTACAATTGTCACAGAACCTCAGTTTACATGAGTCCACTCGCTTCCATCGCGCGTCAACACAACCTTAACATCATCTCCTACGCTGACGACACCCAGCTGATCCTTTCCCTCACCAAAGACCCCAACACCGCCACAACCAATCTTCAGAAAGGCATGAATGAAGTAGCCATATGGATGAAAAACAGCCGCCTAAAACTTAACTCAGACAAAACGGAAGTGCTCATCCTAGGATCATCCCCCTCTGCCTGGGACGACTCATGGTGGCCTTCGGATCTGGGCTCAGCACCCATACCCACAGACCACGCACGTAACCTAGGCTTCATCCTAGACTCCTCCCTCTCGATGACCAGATAAGTCAACGCCGTCTCATCCTCCTGCTTCGTATGCTCAAAAAAATCTTCCATTGGATCCCCACCGAGACAAGAAAGACCGTCACCCACGCACTGGTTACGAGTCGACTAGACTACAGAAACACCCTCTACGCCGGAATCACAGCCAAATTACAGAAAAAACTCCAACGCATCCAAAACGCATTGGCGAGACTCATTTTGGACATCCCTCGCCAAGATCACATTACCGGCCACCTGAAAGACCTCCATATGGCTTCCCGTCAACAAGAGAATAACATTCCGTCTCCTCACCGACACAAGGCCCTCTAAAAACTAGGGCCCGAATGCCTCAACACTCGACTATCCTTCTACACACCCCCCGCCAACTAAGATCCTCCAATCAAGGCCTCGCCGCAGTTCCGCGTATCCAAAGATCCACCATGGGAGGTAGATCCTTCTCCTACTTGGCGGCCAAGACCTGGAACTCAGTCCCCACTCACCTCCGCCTTACACAGAACCACATCTCCTTCAGAAAATAACTTAAAACCTGGCTATTCGATAAATAATGAACCCCCCCCCCCCACAAGCGCCTTGAGACCCTCTGGGTGAGTAGTGCGCTATAGAAATTCTTGAACTTGAACTCGTGGCCTACCGTGAACCGCAGGTAGCGCCGGTGGGCCGGCAGGACGGGGATGTGCAAATAAGCGTCCTGCAAGTCCAACGCTACCATCCAGTCTCCTGGGTCCAGGGCAGCTAAGACCTGAGCCAGTGTCAGCATTTTGAACTTCTCCTACCAGAGGAAGCCGTTGACGTTCCGCAGGTCCAAGATAGGACGTAGGCCCCTTTAGCCCTTCCTGGGCACCAGAAAGTAGTGGGAGTAGCAACCACACCCTACTTCTGGCCCAGGAACACGTTCGATGGCCCCCTTGGCCAAGAGGGCCGTAACCTCCTCCTGCAGAAGCCGCAAATGATCCCCCGATACGCGGTGGTATTGCGGTGGCATGGCTGGAGGGGTCGTCTCGAAGGGGAGGGAGTAGCCCCTTCGGGCGATTTGCAGCACCTGTAGGAGAGTAGGGTCTGCAATCCTATGGTCACCCCCGATTTTTGCTTTTTGCTTCACTGGTTTACGACTTTCCCTGGCTGTGGGCCTGCTAATCAGACCCACAGCCTAGCTGTTCTCTCTCTAAATTGACAACCATGTACCTTAGGTGCATTTACCAATTGGTACTGGGCCACCTTATCAGCCACTGTACAGCATACCTTAGGTATCCAGGGCATAGGTGTACCCAGGGCCTACCAGGGGCTGAAGCATGTATTATGCCACCCCTGGCTGGCCATCTAAACAGACACAACTGGCTGCACGACAGCTGGGGCAAGGTGGTGTAATCACCCTTTGCTTTAGATATAGTTCCCTATATCTAAACCTAAAATGGACACATATATTCCTATCAGTCACTCCTTTGGCAGGCCTTATAAATCCTGAAGGCAGAGTGCTTGGAATTATGTGAGATGGTGCTCTGGCATGAGCTGAGCCCGTTTGCAGCTTGCGGAACCAAGTCCTAATAGCTGTTCCATGATAACGCTATACCATATACTCTTAAGTGCATTACGAACCTCGCAGTCAAATGCTAACTTTGGTATAGCATTATCAAAACATGTCGAGTAAGGTGTCATACGAATTGGAATACTACCCCCTCGCCAATTCTGGCGACGGGGGTAGCATTCCACCCTTCTAGAGGGACACAACATGTATGTAACTGTGAACCCCGGTTAAAGTTAACTCGAGCCTCAGCATCACAAAATGGATGCTGCCACCACAGACACAAGTCTGACCTCCTGCTGCTGGGAGTCCTTCCAGCGAGGGAGGCTCGGACAAAGGGTTTCCTGCCTTGGGAGGTGCTAGCACCACCCCAGACAGGATTTTGTGTATTAGGTAGGACAGGGCTGAAAGGAATAAGACATGCCTGGGGCACACAAGGTGTCCCTGTGCATACACCGGTCCAAACCAGTTCCTGGGGCACTCCAGCCCCAGAGCTGGCGCAAGACCGTACAAAAGAAAGGCGGTCCCATGACTGGACCTAGTCGTAGTGCAGCCCCCTTTAGCAGAATAAAGGTAGGAGCTGGTCCCATTCCAAATTAGATTATCCTGATCAACTTCACAAGAAGAAACTCTGAACTTCGACGTTCTGCTCCACAGAAGACGAAAGGAGTGTCTACCCTGCACAAGCAGGCACACAGCGGCTTCACTTTGTCGTCTTCCTGCAAGGATCCAGACTTCAGAGCCCGACGAGACCCGGATTCCAAGACCTCTCCGACCTCAACCCACATCAGCAGCAGAGCTGAGACCCGTGGGTGCGACAAGTCACGTGGGACCGGCCATCTTGAAAGAAGCAGCACTTCGCTCCAGCACGACTTCAGAGGCATCCTCGACCAAGTGCATTGGGGACTGAGAAGCCCCGACCCTGAGCAGCTCCTGCACCGAAGATCAGCCCTCCAGCATCCACGAGATCTGCGTGGGGCCCTTCTGCCTGTTTGCTGCTCGACACGTTGTCTGGTCACTTGCCGGCTGGCTAGTGACCTCCTAGACGATGAACTCCGACAACTTTGCTGCTGGTCTGGTTGCTCCCAGACTGGCCCTTGCTCCCTTCCAAAAGAGGAGCACCCCAGACCCTCCTGGTCCACTCCAGACGCCGTTTCCACTCACCGCATGGGTTGCCTTTGCCAAGGCCTGTTGAACCCGAATCCGGAGAAGACACCGCCGACAGCGAGAGCCTGCGTGGGACAGCTCGTGCCTCCATCCTGGTCGTCGAAGGTCCACGTGGCTGCAGAGACAAGCGTCCACCCTCACCTGATCGCGACAACGACATCTGGTTCCACTCCTGGTTCCACTCCAGTCACTGGCTAGTGACTTTGAACACTGTCCCCTCTGTTTTCAGGTCCTTCTCTTCACTGATCCACCCTTGGATCACACCGGACATCTTCCTCCTGACTGCCTGCAGCATCTTTTCCTCCAGGCTCCATAGTCTTCAACGCCGGAACCGAACACGACTTGGCACCTATGCACCCGCAGCCCGTGGGTGAGGTAACTCGAGCATTTCGGTGCTCAAGGGTAGCTTGACTCTCCTAGTGTCCAGTTCCACAGTCGTTTTGGTCCTATCTAGTCAGGGACGTCTGTACTCACCTTTTCTTAAAACTGTACTGTCCATAGACGTTTGTACGCATCTCGCGTGTGAGTTCACACTTGGCACACACGTTCCGTGGGCCTCCTATTACTTACCTCAAGTTAGTATAGTGTGGTCTAGCGATCCTACAGCCCCTGGACAGCTCCATTCCTTTGATTGACTTTCACATTCCACTTACTTCGTATATGGTTTGTCGTGCCCCTAGGGCACCATTGTAAATCGTGCAACTTAAACGTATTTTTCCTAAGAGTTTGTCATGTGCTTAGCCCTCTGACCTCATAAAGAGTTCAGAGGTGTATGTTGTAGGAGAGTAGGGTCTGCAATCCTATGATCACCCAGATTTTTTGCTTTTGTTTCACTGGTTTACGACTTTCCCTGGCTGTGGGCCTGCCAATCAGACCCACAGCCTAGCTGTTCTCTCACTAAATTGACATGTGTACCTTAGGTGCATTATCCAATTGGGACTGGGCCACCTTATCAGACCCTGTAACTCAGGGCATAGGTGTACCCAGGGCCTACCAGGGGCTGAAGCATGTATTATGCCACCCCTGGATGGCCATCTAAATCTGACACAACTGGCTGCACGACAGCTGGGGCAAGGTGGTGTAATCACCCTTTGCTTTAGATATAGTATACCTACTCGAGCTCGGCGGAGAAGGGTAGGTCAAGCAGCCAGGGCGCAAGAGATCAGATTCTTGACTTTTGGACTCATCCTTGATGCCTCACCCCGCCGACCCCTCAGGTGGTAGTTAGTTCTTGACAGATAGGCATAGGACAACTCTCACAGAGGTAATGCACACACAAACCCACACATGACACCAGCATGTGGTTAATCACCTTTCAAAGGTCCTGATGAATCGCGGGTAACTATTGCCCACTGCGAGAAACATGTCGACCGTTTGCACCACTAGTCCTATCTAGGTTCACCTGAACTTACTCGTTGACTCCTAGTGAGCTAGCCCCTTGTTTTTAACTGCAGCGAGGGACCCCCAGAATAAAGTTCATTCCGGTACCCTTAGCTACATTTTAATATCCCTTTCTCACTATCACATACCACCCTGCCCACACACCCACACCTCACCATAAGGCAGTTGGAAAAAGATCTCCGCCAAAGAGCCCCTCTTTGAGGTGAGCCCGTCGGGGATTGCACCGCCTCCCCGACGAGGAGCAACCGCCGATGATGAAGCATGACATCCTTCGGGGTGTGTGAGGCAAATCCATCCAACAAAATGGATGCCCTTGGGTGTTACATTTACACCTTTGGTCACGCCAGCTAGTCTTTCCCTCAGTCACGCTTAGGAACAGTCCAGCAACCCCCTTCTTGTAACCATTGATACGGGCACACGCTGCGACTGGACCTTCCACTCTCTTGAGTGGTAAACGGTGTCCGTTGATCAAGTGATCTCCTTCCTCCCTCCTTTTGAAAATACAAAGGGTTTCCTGTCAGGGGCGGTGCTAGCACAATCCCAGACAGGGTTTTGTGTATCCTGGGTAGGCAGGGCTTTACAGGAAGGTGACTGCAGAGTGGCACCCCGGTGCTCACTACGCATCTGCCGGCTAGAACCAGTTCCAGGGGCACACCAGCCCCTGGCCTGGGGAAAGTCCGGCATGGGAGAGGGGTGTAACCACCCCCCTTCCTGGTCCCACCCCTAGGGCAGGACCTAGTCGCGTACCCACCCCCTTCTTTAGGATAAAGGCAGGAGCGGGGACCCTTCCAAATTAGATCATCTTTGAATCCTGAAACTACTTTCTACGAAAGGAACTCAAGACTTCTTCTCAAGGTTTCTCCCTTGTGAATAAGGAGTAGTCACCCTGCATCCGCAGGCACCATCTAAGAACTCTGCGGTTTGCTGCACGTCCTTCCTCAGGAATCCGACCGACCAGCATGACGAGACCCGGCTTCCCTGGCACCTCTGACCTCTACCTACCTCTATAGCTAAGCTGAGAACCGTAGGTGCGACGAGACCTCGAGGGACCGGCCATCATCAGAACTGCACGACTTCTATCCAGCACGACCGCTGAGGGATCCTCTGGTGAGTGCTTTGGGGTCCGAGAAGCCCCGACCCTGAGCAGCTCCAGCACCGAAGTCCAGCCTCCCAGCATCTCCATGATCTGCGTGGGGCCCTTCTGCTTTTTGCTGCTCACCGCGTTGTTTGGCTACTAGCCCGCTGGCTTGTGGCCTTCCTAACGACGCCCGACGACATCACTGCTGCTGGTCTGGTTGCTCCAGACTGGCCCTTGCTCCCTTCCAAAAGAGGAGCACCCCGGACCCTCCTGGTCCACTCCAGACGCCATTTTGAGTCCACTGCGTGGGCTTGAATTTGCCAAGACTTGTTGCCCCAATCCTGGGTCCAGCGACGTCGGCAGCTTCATCCATCGTGGGACAGCTCGCACCTCCATCCTGGTTGCCGACAACGCCTCCTGGTCCGTGAGATCTGCAGAGCACAGCGTCGCCCACTCACCTAGTCGAGGTGACTACCATCCGGTGCCCTCCTGGTGCCACCTGACTACTGGCTAGTAGTCACGAACTTGGTCCCCTCTGCTTTCAGGTGTCATCCATCTTCGATCCAGGCTTGGATCAACTCGAACTATCTTCACTGGTCGCCTGCCAGCAACTTCTTTCTTCAGGCTCCTGGTTCGTCTACGAGGATTCCCAACGTCTTTTGAGACATATGCAGCTGCAGCCCCTGGGCTAGGTAAACTCGGCATTTCGGTGCCCCAGCATAGCCTCACTATCCAAGGGTCAGGATCCACTGTTGTTTTCGATCTACCTTATCGGGTTCGCCCGAGAACACTAACTTTGTCTTTACTAGCTCCCATAGACTTTGTCCCGCATCCCGCGTGAGAGTGCACACTCTGCACCCGAGTCCCCTAGGCCACCTACTAGTAATCTGAAAGTTCAGTAACGTAGTCCTAGCGATTCCAAAGCCTATTAGTACAGTACTTACCTGCTAGTAATTTCGCATTCCACTTTTAGAGTATATGGTTTTTCGTGCCCCTCGGGCATTTGTGTAAATTGTGCAACTTGAAGTATTTTCATAAGAGTTTTGTTGTGTGCTTAGTACCCTGTCCTCATAAAGAGTACAGGGCTGTTGTGATTCTAATAAATACACTGTTTATTTTCATAACACTTGTGTAGTGTTCTTTCACTTGGTGTTCAAGGGGTATATGTGATGGTATAACAGCTGGCTTAACACGCCCTCTAGAGTTTAGCCCGAAGACTGCTCGTATCCACGCTACTAGGATAGCGGGTCTAAGGTTGACTTACAACCAATCACCATAAGGGTTGTTTGGACTGATACAAAGTGCTCACTAGAATAGTGAACATTATATATCAGGCCAACTTCTCACATTGGTGGCAGCGGTGGGATGAGGATCTAGAGCCATCTGAGGATGATATTTACAACAAGGGGTGGTGAGGGACAGAGTCTCTGAATTAAGCAGAATACTCTCACCCAGTCAAGAGATCAGGGCTAGATCCAACACCGTTTTTAGCTCACTGCACCATCCCAGTTTCAGAACCTGGCTGTATGCAAATTAGTCTGTTCCTGTCCCAGTGCATGATGGGAACAGGGCAAACCAAACTACAAAAGCCAGTTCTTACACTGGGAAGGAAACAAGCTACCGGGGACCGGTTTCTGGCATTTCAGCCGTCTTCGGCCCGGCTTGCTTGAATCCTGATGGTGCAATGAGCAAGGGACTCACATCTGAGTATACCCTTCCACACTTAGGGTGGACAAAAATATTTACAACAAGGGGTGGGGAGGGACAGAGTCTCTGAATTAAGCAGAATACTCTCACCCAGTCAAGAGATCAGGGCTAGATCCAACACCGTTTTTTAGCTCACTGCACCATCCCAGTTTCAGAACCTGGCTGTATGCAAATTAGTCTGTTCCTGTCCCAGTGCATGATGGGAACAGGGCAAACCAAACTACAAAAGCCAATTCTTACACTGGGAAGGAAACAAGCTACCGGGGACCGGTTTCTGGCATTTCAGCCGTCTTCGGCCCGGCTTGCTTGAATCCTGATGGTGCAATGAGCAAGGGACTCACATCTGAGTATACCCTTCCACGCCTAGAGTGGACAAAAATATTTACAACAAGGGGTGGTGAGGGACAGAGTCTCTGAATTAAGCAGAATACTCTCACCCAGTCAAGAGATCAGGGCTAGATCCAACACCGTTTTTTAGCTCACTGCACCATCCCAGTTTCAGAACCTGGCTGTATGCAAATGAGTCTGTTCCTGTCCCAGTTCATGATGGGAACAGGGCAAACCAAACTACAAAAGCCAATTCTTACACTGGGAAGGAAACAAGCTACCGGGGACCAGTTTCTGGCATTTCAGCCGTCTTCGGCCCGGCTTGCTTGAATCCTGATGGTGCAATGAGCAAGGGACTCACATCTGAGTATACCCTTCCACGCTTAGGGTGGACAAAAATATTTACAACAAGGGGTGGTGAGGGACAGAGTCTCTGAATTAAGCAGAATACTCTCACCCAGTCAAGAGATCAGGGCTAGATCCAACACCGTTTTTTAGCTCACTGCACCATCCCAGTTTCAGAACCTGGCTGTATGCAAATTAGTCTGTTCCTGTCCCAGTGCATGATGGGAACAGGGCAAACCAAAGTACAAAAGCCAATTCTTACACTGGGAAGGAAACAAGCTACCGGGGACCGGTTTCTGGCATTTCAGCCGTCTTCGGCCCGGCTTGCTTGAATCCTGATGGTGCAATGAGCAAGGGACTCACATCTGAGTATACCCTTCCACGCCTAGAGTGGACAAAAATATTTACAACAAGGGGTGGTGAGGGACAGAGTCTCTGAATTAAGCAGATTACTCTCACCCAGTCAAGAGATCAGGGCTAGATCCAACACCGTGTTTTAGCTCACTGCACCATCCCAGTTTCAGAACCTGGCTGTATGCAAATTAGTCTGTTCCTGTCCCAGTGCATGATGGGAACAGGGCAAACCAAACTACAAAAGCCAATTCTTACACTGGGAAGGAAACAAGCTACCGGGGACCGGTTTCTGGCATTTCAGCCGTCTTCGGCCCGGCTTGCTTGAATCCTGATGGTGCAATGAGCAAGGGACTCACATCTGAGTATACCCTTCCACGCTTAGGGTGGACAAAAATATTTACAACAAGGGGTGGTGAGGGACAGAGTCTCTGAATTAAGCAGAATACTCTCACCCAGTCAAGAGATCAGGGCTAGATCCAACACCGTTTTTTAGCTCACTGCACCATCCCAGTTTCAGAACCTGGCTGTATGCAAATTAGTCTGTTCCTGTCCCAGTGCATGATATGAACAGGGCAAACCAAACTACAAAAGCCAATTCTTACACTGGGAAGGAAACAAGCTACCGGGGACCGGTTTCTGGCATTTCAGCCGTCTTCGGCCCGGCTTGCTTGAATCCTGATGGTGCAATGAGCAAGGGACTCACATCTGAGTATACCCTTCCACGCTTAGGGTGGACAAAAATATTTACAACAAGGGGTGGTGAGGGACAGAGTCTCTGAATTAAGCAGAATACTCTCACCCAGTCAAGAGATCAGGGCTAGATCCAACACCGTTTTTTAGCTCACTGCACCATCCCAGTTTCAGAACCTGGCTGTATGCAAATTAGTCTGTTCCTGTCCCAGTGCATGATGGGAACAGGGCAAACCAAACTACAAAAGCCAATTCTTACACTGGGAAGGAAACAAGCTACCGGGGACCGGTTTCTGGCATTTCAGCCGTCTTCGGCCCGGCTTGCTTGAATCCTGATGGTGCAATGAGCAAGGGACTCACATCTGAGTATACCCTTCCACGCTTAGGGTGGACAAAAATATTTACAACAAGGGGTGGTGAGGGACAGAGTCTCTGAATTATAGGTGTGGCAGGGTATACTCAGACATGAGTCCCTTTCTCACTGCTCCATCAGGATTCAAGCAAGCCGGGCCGAAGACGGCTGAAATGCCAGAAACCGGTCCCCGGTAGCTTGTCTCCTTTCTGGTGAAGAATTGGCTTGGTAGTTTAGTCTGCCCTGTTCCCATGATGCACTGGGCCAGGGACAGACTGATTTGCATATAGCCAGGTTCTGAGCTGGGATGGGGCAGTGAGATAAATAACGGTGATGGATCAAGCCCTGATCTTTGGACTGGGTAAGAGTGGTCTGCTTAATTCAGACACTCTGTTCATCACCACCCCCTTTTCTGAATCGTTTTTGGCCACTATAGGTGTGGCAGGGTATACTCAGACATGAGTCCCTTTCTCACTGCTCCATCAGGATTCAAGCAAGCCGGGCCGAAGACGGCTGAAATGCCAGAAACCGGTCCCCGGTAGTTTGTCTCCTTTCTGGTGAAGAATTGGCTTGGTAGTTTAGTCTGCCCTGTTCCCATGATGCACTGGGCCAGGGACAGACTGATTTGCATATAGCCAGGTTCTGAGCTGGGATGGGGCAGTGAGATAAATAACGGTGATGGATCAAGCCCTGATCTTTGGACTGGGTAAGAGTGGTCTGCTTAATTCAGACACTCTGTTCATCACCACCCCCTTTTCTGAATCGTTTTTGGCCACTATAGGTGTGGCAGGGTATACTCAGACATGAGTCCCTTTCTCACTGCTCCATCAGGATTCAAGCAAGCCGGGCCGAAGACGGCTGAAATGCCAGAAACCGGTCCCCGGTAGCTTGTCTCCTTTCTGGTGAAGAATTGGCTTGGTAGTTTAGTCTGCCCTGTTCCCATGATGCACTGGGCCAGGGACAGACTGATTTGCATATAGCCAGGTTCTGAGCTGGGATGGGGCAGTGAGATAAATAACGGTGATGGATCAAGCCCTGATCTTTGGACTGGGTAAGAGTGGTCTGCTTAATTCAGACACTCTGTTCATCACCACCCCCTTTTCTGAATCGTTTTTGGCCACTATAGGTGTGGCAGGGTATACTCAGACATGAGTCCCTTTCTCACTGCTCCATCAGGATTCAAGCAAGCCGGGCCGAAGACGGCTGAAATGCCAGAAACCGGTCCCCGGTACCTTGTCTCCTTTCTGGTGAAGAATTGGCTTGGTAGTTTAGTCTGCCCTGTTCCCATGATGCACTGGGCCAGGGACAGACTGATTTGCATATAGCCAGGTTCTGAGCTGGGATGGGGCAGTGAGATAAATAACGGTGATGGATCAAGCCCTGATCTTTGGACTGGGTAAGAGTGGTCTGCTTAATTCAGACACTCTGTTCATCACCACCCCCTTTTCTGAATCGTTTTTGGCCACTATAGGTGTGGCAGGGTATACTCAGACATGAGTCCCTTTCTCACTGCTCCATCAGGATTCAAGCAAGCCGGGCCGAAGACGGCTGAAATGCCAGAAACCGTTCCCCGGTAGCTTGTCTCCTTTCTGGTGAAGAATTGGCTTGGTAGTTTAGTCTGCCCTGTTCCCATGATGCACTGGGCCAGGGACAGACTGATTTGCATATAGCCAGGTTCTGAGCTGGGATGGGGCAGTGAGATAAATAACGGTGATGGATCAAGCCCTGATCTTTGGACTGGGTAAGAGTGGTCTGCTTAATTCAGACACTCTGTTCATCACCACCCCCTTTTCTGAATCGTTTTTGGCCACTATAGGTGTGGCAGGGTATACTCAGACATGAGTCCCTTTCTCACTGCTCCATCAGGATTCAAGCAAGCCGGGCCGAAGACGGCTGAAATGCCAGAAACCGGTCCCCGGTAGCTTGTCTCCTTTCTGGTGAAGAATTGGCTTGGTAGTTTAGTCTGCCCTGTTCCCATGATGCACTGGGCCAGGGACAGACTGATTTGCATATAGCCAGGTTCTGAGCTGGGACGGGGCAGTGAGATAAATAACGGTGATGGATCAAGCCCTGATCTTTGGACTGGGTAAGAGTGGTCTGCTTAATTCAGACACTCTGTTCATCACCACCCCCTTTTCTGAATCATCTGAGGACGAGGCAGACAAAGGTCCAGATGTAGTTAGCCAGCTAACTAGGGACAACTTAAGCAGGCATGAGAATGGTACTAGGAGACCCCTGGGACCCCTCTCAGGCCAGCTTAACATTGGGAATGGACGAGTTAGGTCTCTATCTAGAGACTCTAACAGATCCATTCGAACCAATGGCTCTCAAGGCTCTTCTCAAAGAGGGATGACATCCCCTCAGAGGAGAGTGTATGAAGCTAAAGTGAGGGAAGTCAATCTGAGGATTGAAAGGGAAGAACTTGCCCTGGCCAAAGAGAGACTTGCCTTTGCTAGAGAGCAAAAGTTAAGTGGACAAGATTCCACTGGTGGCAACATTCCCCCAAGGGAAAACAGGAGTTTAGACACTAGGCACCTGAGTAAGATAGTGTCCCCCTTTAAACAAGGGGATGACATCCACAAATTGATTACTGCTTTGGAGAGGGCCTGCACTGTACAGTGTGTCCCCCAGAGTCAGTGGGCAGCTATATTGTGGCTCTCCTTTGAAGGTAAAGGTAGAGATAAGCTCCTCACTACTAGAGTGGAGGATGCTAACAATTACCAAGTCTTGCAAAATACACTGATTGATGGGTTTGGCCTAACCACTGAGCAGTACAGGTTGCTGTTCAGGGATACCCCGAAAACGCAGTCTCAAGATTGGTCTGATTTTGTAGATTGTGCCACTAAGGCTTTGGAGGGCTGGTTGCTGGGCAGTAAGGTTACTGATTACACAGGATTGTATAATTTGATCATGAGAGAACAAATTTTAAACAATTGTCAGAACCAGTTGTTGCATCAGCATCTTATTGACTCAGATCTGACCTCTCCCCAAGAATTGGGAAAGAAGGCAGACAGATGGGTCAGAACAAGAGTTAAGCAAAACCAGGGCCAGAACCAGGGTGGTCAGAAGAAAGCAGACCAGAAGTGTAAAGATTCTAAGGGTGAACAAAATGACCAGAAGTCTTCGACAGGTCCCCAACAACCCAAAGAGGGTGGGGGTCAGGCTCCCCAGAAAAAGAAGAATCAAGAAGGCCAATCAAAAAGGTGGTGCCAATACTGTACAAGTAAAACTCACTGGTTTAGTGAGTGCACCAAGAAAGGAGGGCAGACTCCTGCTACTGCAGCCCCTAAGGCACCTGTGCCCCCTAGTACAGCCAGCAGTAGCAGTGCACCTCCCAAGGGACTAGTTGGGTTAACCTTGGGTTCTGAGGGGTATGACAACTTAGTTGGCACACTCACTCAGGCTGTCTTGTCTGTACAGGGGATGTGGATATATCCCCTGATGTCAGTCCCAATACTTTGGGCAAATACAGGCAGACACCTTTAATAAATGGAAGAATGGCTCAGGCCTATAGGGACACTTGTGCCAGTGTCACAATGGTGACACCTAACTTTGTGGACCCTGGACAGATCATGCCAGGTACAGATTTCCTGGTGACCAATGCAAGCAATGTCACTACCAGTCATAGTATGGCAATTGTTGCTTTCTCCTGGGGAGGGGTAAATGGCCAAAAGAAGGTTGTAGTTAGTTCAGACCTCCCAGTGGATTGTTTGTTGGGCAATGATTTGGAGTCATCACAATGGTCAGAAGTGGAGCAGATGACTCACATGGAGATGTTAGGCTTGCCAGCACATGTGCTTGCTGTGACTAGGTCACAGGCCAGAAAATGCCCCACTGAACAGGTGCTGGATCCTGGAACAATGGACCAGACACCTTCCAAGAAGAAGAGCAGTAGGGTTAAGGCATTGCCTTCCCCCTTGCCCCAGGTTGAGGATCAAGTCTCAGAGGAGGCTGACCTACAGGAATTGAGGGAAACTGAGCCTAAAGAATTTGAACTTGATCAAGTTGAATTTGTGGGCTCAGGGGGACCCTCAAGAGAAGACCTGGGGAAGGACCAATTAGACTGCCCTTCCCTTGAACCCCTCAGACAGCAGGCTGCTGCTGAGGCTGCTGGGAACGCCACAGGTACCCACAAGGTGTACTGGGATGATGGACTCCTGAACACTGAGGCAAGAGACCCCAAGCCTGGCATGACCAGGAGGCTGGTTATCCCCTTGTCTCAGAGAGGTTTCCTTCTTACCTTGGCCCATGAGATTCCCTTAGCAGGACACTTAGGCCAGACAAAGACTTGGGACAGGCTTGTCTCACACTTTCACTGGCCTCACATGAATGAGGATACCAAGGAGTTTTGTCGCTCCTGTGTCACTTGCGAAGCCAGTGGTAAGTCAGGTGGCACAACAAAGGCCCCCCTTATACCAATGCCTGTGGTGGGGGTGCCCTTTGAAAGAGTGGGGATTGACATTGTTGGTCCAATGGAACACCAGACAGCATCAGGGCACAAGTTTATACTGGTGGTAGTGGATCATGCCACCAGGTATCCTGAAGCTATTCCCCTTAGGACCACTACAGCACCTGTTGTGGCAAGAGCCCTAGTTGGAGTGTTCTCCAGAGTGGGCTTCCCTAAGGAGGTTGTCTCTGACAGAGGTACAAACTTCATGTCAAGCTACTTAACTGCTATGTGGAAGGAATGTGGTGTCAACTACAAGTTCACTACACCCTATCATCCACAATGCAATCGGCTTGTTGAAAGGTTCAACAGGACCCTAAAAGGGATGATTCATGGACTACCTGAAAAGCTCAGGCGTAGATGGGATGTCCTGATACCCTGCCTTCTGTTTGCTTACAGAGAGGTCCCACAAAAGGGGGTTGGCTACAGACCTTTTGAACTTTTGTATGGGCATCCTGTAAGAGGCCCCCTGTGTTTGGTGAAGGAAGGATGGGAGAGACCTCTCAAAAAGCCTGCAACCAACATAGTGGACTATGTACTTGGTCTCCGCTCCAGGATGGCTGAGTATATGGAGAAGGCATCTGAAAACCTTAAGGCCAGCCAAGAACTACAAAAAGCTTGGCATGACCAAAAGGCTGTCCTGACTGTGTATCCGCCTGGACAGAAGGTGTGGGTGTTGGAGCCAGTGGCCCCAGCAGCACTCAAAGACAAATGGTCTGGGCCCCACACAATTCTTGAGCAAAAGGGAGAGGTCACCTACCTGGTGGACCTTGGAACTCCCAGGAGCCCCCACAGGGTGCTCCATGTTAACAGGCTCAAAGCATATGTCGACAGGAAGGACATGAGCTTGCTCATGGCCATAGATGAGGGACAGGAGGAAGAGAGTGACCCTCTCCCAGACCTGCTCACTCAGAATCCTGATGATGGATCAGTAGATGGTGTTGTCTTTTGTGGCAGCCTCTCTGAACATCAACAGAAGGATTGCAAACAAGTTCTTCAATCCTTCAGACATATGTTCTCTCTAACACCCAGTCAGACCAATTGGTGTACCCATGAGGTTGACACTGGTGACAGCTTGCCAGTCAAGAGTAAAATCTACAGGCAGCCTGATCATGTTAGAGACTGCATCAAAACAGAAGTGCAGAAAATGTTGGAGTTGGGAGTCATTGAACCCTCAGATAGCCCTTGGGCTAGTCCAGTAGTCCAGTAGTTCTAGTGCCTCACACCCAGGGTGGTAAGAAAGAGATGAGGTTTTGCGTAGACTACAGAGGTCTCAATGCAGTCACTAAGACTGATGCCCACCCAATACCAAGGGCAGATGAACTTATAGATAGATTGGCTTCTGCCAACTACTTAAGTACATTTGACCTGACAGCTGGGTATTGGCAAATCAGGTTAGCTGAGGATGCCAAGCCCAAGACAGCATTTTCTACCCCTGGTGGGCATTATCAATTTGTGGTAATGCCCTTTGGTTTGAAAAATGCACCTGCCACCTTCCAAAGGTTGGTGAATCATGTTCTCACTGGGCTGGATGACTTCTGTGCAGCATATCTAGATGATATTGCTGTCTTTAGCTCCACCTGGGAGGATCACCTGGTCCATCTGAGGAAAGTGTTAGAGGCACTGCAAGCAGCAGGTCTCACTATCAAGGCCACCAAGTGCCAGATAGGGCAGACACAGGTTGTATACTTGGGCCACCTTGTAGGTGGAGGCCAAGTTCAGCCACTGGAGAGCAAAATACAGTCAATCAGGGACTGGGCTCCTCCAACCACCCAGACTCAGGTTCGAGCTTTCTTGGGCCGGACTGGTTACTACAGAAAGTTTATCAGGAATTATGGATCAATTGTGACTCCACTTAATGAACTGACAAGTAAGAAAATGCCAAAAAAGGTTCAGTGGACAGCAGGCTGTCAAAAAGCATTCGATGACCTAAAGCAGGCCATGTGCACAGCACCTATCCTCAAGATTCCAGACTACTCCAAACCATTCATTGTCCAAACAGATGCTTCTGAGTTGGGTGTGGGAGCTGTTCTATCTCATCTGAATTTTGATGGTCAAGACCAGCCCATTGCTTTTATAAGCAGAAGGCTGACCCCCAGAGAGAAAAATTGGTCAGCTATTGAGAGGGAGGCCTTTGCTGTGGTTTGGGCCCTGAAGAAACTGAGGCCATACTTGTTTGGCACTCATTTCAAGATTCAGACCGACCATAAGCCCCTCTTATGGCTAAATCAGATGAAGGGTGAAAACCCCAAACTGCTTAGGGGGTCCATTTCCCTACAGGGGATGGATTTTACAGTGGAGCATAGACCTGGCACTGATCATGGCAATGCAGATGGGCTCTCCAGGTATTTCCACTTAGAGCAAGAAGACTCACCTGGTCAAGGTTAGTTTATTGTCCCAAAGTTTGGGGGGGGGGGGTCATGTAGGGGAGTAGGGTCTGCAATCCTATGATCACCCAGATTTTTTGCTTTTGTTTCACTGGTTTACGACTTTCCCTGGCTGTGGGCCTGCCAATCAGACCCACAGCCTAGCTGTTCTCTCACTAAATTGACATGTGTACCTTAGGTGCATTATCCAATTGGGACTGGGCCACCTTATCAGACCCTGTAACTCAGGGCACAGGTGTACCCAGGGCCTACCAGGGGCTGAAGCATGTATTATGCCACCCCTGGATGGCCATCTAAATCTGACACAACTGGCTGCATGACAGCTGGGGCAAGGTGGTGTAATCACCCTTTGCTTTAGATATAGTATACCTATATCTAACCCTAAAAATGGACACACAGATTCCTATCAGTCACTCCTATGGCAGGCCTTGACAATCCTGAAGGCAGAGTGCTTGGAATCGTGTGAAATGGTGCTCTGGCATGAGCTGAGCCCGTTTGCAGCTTGCGGAACCAAGTCCTAATAGCTGTTCCATGATAACGCATACCATATACTCTTAAGTGCATTATAATCCTCGCGGTTAAATGCTATCTCTGGTATTGCTTTATCAAAACATGTCGAGTAAGGTGTCATACGAATTGGAATACTAACCCCTCGCCAATTCTGGCGACGGGGTTAGCATTCCACCCTTCTAGAGGGACACAACATGTATGTAACTGTGAACCCCGGTTAAAGTTAAACGAAGCCTCAGCTCCACAAAATGGATGCTGCCACCACAGACACAAGTCTGACCTCCTGCTGCTGGGAGTCCTTCCAGCGAGGAGAGCTTGGACAAAGGGTTTCCTGTCAGGGGCGGTGCTAGCACCATCCCAGACAGGGTTTTGTGTATCCTGGGTAGGCAGGGCTTTACAGGAAGGTGACTGCAGAGTGGCACCCCGGTGCTCACTACGCATCTGCCGGCTAGAACCAGTTCCAGGGGCACACCAGCCCCTGGCCTGTGGAAAGTCCGGCATGGGAGAGGGGTGTAACCACCCCCCTTCCTGGTCCCACCCCTAGGGCAGGACCTAGTCGCGTACCCACCCCTTTCTTTAGGATAAAGGCAGGAGCGGGGACCCTTCCAAATTAGATCATCTTTGAATCCTGAAACTACTTTCTACGAAAGGAATTCAAGACTTCTCAAGATTTCTCCCTTGTGACTAAGGAGTAGTCACCCTGCATCCGCAGGCATCATCTAAGAACTCTGCGGTTTGCTGCACGTCCTTCCTCAGGAATCCGACCGACCAGCACGACGAGACCCGGCTTCCCTGGCACCTCTGACCTCTACCTACCTCTACAGCTAAGCTGAGAACCGTAGGTGCGACGAGACCTCGAGGGACCGGCCATTATCAGAACTGCACAACTTCTATCCAGCACGACCGCCGAGGGATCCTCTGGTGAGTGCTTTGGGGTCCGAGAAGCCCCGACCGTGAGCAGCTCCAGCACCGAAGTCCAGCCTCCCAGCATCTCCACGATCTGCGTTGGGCCCTTCTGCTTTTTGCTGCTCACCGCGTTGTTTGGCTACTAGCCCGCTGGCTTGTGGCATTCCTAACGACGCCCGACGACATCACTGCTGCTGGTCTAGTTGCTCCAGACTGGCCCTTGCTCCCTTCCAAAAGAGGAGCACCCCGGACCCTCCTGGTCCACTCCAGACGCCATTTTGAGTCCACCGCGTGGGCTTGAATTTGCCAAGACTTGTTGCCCCAATCCTGGGTCCAGTGACCCCGACAGCTTCATCCATCGTGGGACAGCTCGCACCTCCATCCTGGTCGCCGACAACGCCTCCTGGTCCGTGAGATCTGCAGAGCACAGCGTCACCCACTCACCTAGTCGAGGTGACTACCATCCGGTGCCCTCCTGGTGCCACCTGACTACTGGCTAGTAGTCACGAACTTGGTCCCCTCTGCTTTCAGGTGTCATCCATCTTCGATCCAGGCTTGGATCAACTCGAACTATCTTCACTGGTCGCCTGCCAGCAACTTCTTTCTTCAGGCTCCTGGTTTGTCTACGAGGATTCCCGACGTCTTTTGAGACATATGCAGCTGCAGCCCCTGGGGTAGGTAAACTCGGCATTTCGGTGCCCCAGCATAGCCTCACTATCCAAGGGTCAGGATCCACTGTCGTTTTCGATCTACCTTATCGGGTGCGCCCGAGAACACTAACTTTGTCTTTACTAGCTCCCATAGACTTTGTCCCGCATCCCGCGTGAGAGTGCACACTCTGCACCCGAGTCCCCTAGGCCACCTACTAGTAATCTGAAAGTTCAGTAACGTAGTCCTAGCGATTCCAAAGCCTATTAGTACAGTACTTACCTGCTAGTAATTTCGCATTCCACTTTTAGAGTATATGGTTTTTCGTGCCCCTCGGGCATTTGTGTAAATTGTGCAACTTGAAGTATTTTCACAAGAGTTTTGTTGTGTGCTTAGTACCCTGTCCTCATAAAGAGTACAGGGCTGTTGTGATTCTAATAAATACACTGTTTATTTTCATAACACTTGTGTGGTGTCCTTTCACTTGGTGTTCAAGGGGTATATGTGATGGTATAACAGCTGGCTTAACACGCCCTCTAGAGTTTAGCCCGAAGACTGCTCGTATCCACGCTACTAGGATAGCTGGTCTAAGGTTGACTTACAACCAATCACCATAAGGGTTGTTTGGACTGATACAAAGTGCTCACTAGAATAGTGAACATTATATATCAGGCCAACTTCTCACATATGTTAGTTAATAAATACTTGTTTATTTTCATAACAACCTGTGTGGTGTCCTTTCACTTGGTATTCAAGGGGTTATATGTGGTAAAACAGCTGGCTTCACATGCCAAAAGAGTTTAGCCTAAAGACTGCTTTTGTCCATGCTACCATTAGGATAGCTGGTCTATAAGGTTGACTTACAACCAATCACCATAAGGGTTGTTTGGACTGATACAAGGTGATCACTAGAACTAGTGAGCATCATATATCAGGCCAACTTCTCACAGCACCCACCTGTCCGATGTGACAGTGCGCCAGTGGGAGAGGTGATGGCGAACCCTGCCCCCACTGGCGTCATAAGGGCCCGAAAGCACGGACTAGGAAGGTTTGAGGCAGATGCTACGGGGGAAGCTGTGGACTGGCCTCGCCGTTGTCCCCGTCCGCCTCCATGGCAGTTTCCACGGCTGCCACCGTGTTGGATGTTAGTCTGTGGTGCGTGGCTGGCAGCACATAGTGGGGGCGCCCCTCCCTTGGCCACGAAAGGAGCGAAAGGCACCCATATGCTGGCACGGGCCGAGAGGCCCAAAGACTTGGCCGTAGCCCTGGAGTCCTTTAAGCACTCAAGCGCATGGTCTGCCTTGTCGCCAAAAAGGCGACGGCCATCAAATGGCATGTCCATGAGGGTATTCTGGACATCCACTGAAAAGTTGGCGGACCTCAACCAGGCTTGGCGACAAATCGCCACAGTCGTTGCCATCGCTCTGCCCAGTGAGTCGGTGGTATCCAGCCCACACCGGATGGAAAAACACGCTGCATCTCTACCCTCCGCAAGGGCTTGGGCGAGTTTAGCCTTGACCTCCGCCGGGCATTGTGGCAGCACGTCCGCAACGCCTGCAAGTTCACCTGCATACGGACCTGCACCACTCCAGCACTGCCCAAGACCTCGACGAGCAACAGCAGCAGCCACTTAAAGTGCATCCTGCTCAACACCCGCTCCGTCCACAGACACGCCGTCGAGCTCTGGAACCTGCTCGACACTACTTCACCAGACGTCGCCTTCCTCACGGAAACCTGGATGAACGCCTCTTCAGCGCCCGACATCGCCATCGCCATCCCAGACTGATACAAGATCATCCGAAAGGACCGCATCAACCACACCGGAGGAGGCATCGCCATCGTCCACAGGAACACCATCCGCATCACGACCAACACCAACGACACCCTCGCAACCGCCGAGCACCTGCACTTTCAGGTCCACATCAACCCCAAGACCACCCTCAGAGGCACCCTCATCTACAGACCCCCGGGACAACGCACACAATTCAGCGAAGACATCACCGACTTCATCAGCCTGCACGCCCTCTGCTCCGCTGACTACATCCTCCTAGGGGACCTCAACTTCCACCTGGAGAACAACAACGACCGCAACACCACCACCCTGCTGGACAACCTCGCCAACCTGGGACTCAAGCAGCTGGTGACCACCCCCACCCACTACGCCGGACACACACTCGACCCCGTCTTCTCATCCAGCAAGGACATCGCCTTCAGCCACGCCACCGGACTCCACTGGACGGACCACAGCTGCGTCCACTTCAGCTTCGGAAGGACCACGATCCACCACCACCAGCAACAGGTTGCACGCAGGAGCTGGAACAAGATCACAGCCGACCAGCTCACGACCTCCCTGAACATGAACCCTCCCACCAGCACAACGAACCCTAGCCAGGCGGCCACCAACCTCACGAAGTGGATCAGCGACTGCGCAGACGAGCTCGCCCCCCTGAGGACCCCGCCTAGCAGACCCGGCAGCAAGAAAGCCCCATGGTTCACCAACGAACTCAAGAGCTCCAAGAAGAACTGCCGAGCCCTCGAGAGAACCTGGCGCAGAGACCCAACACCGGACAACATGACTGCCCTCAAGCTCGCCACCCGAAAACACCACCAACACATCCACGCCACCAAGAAAACTGCATTCAAGGAACGACTGGACAACAACTCACACAACAGCAAGGAACTCTTCAACATCGTCAAAGAGCTCTCCAACCCCAACGCCGGAAACAACGACATCACCCCTTCGCAAGACCTCTGCAACTCCCTCACCTCCTACTTCCACAACAAGATCGCGGACATACACAACAGCTTCAGCACTCAACCGACGAACGCCACGACCGAACCACCGCCCCCCCACCACCAACCTCCGCGCCTGGACTCCGATCAACACCGAAGACACCGTCCGCACGATGAACTCCATCCACTCCGGATCTCCGACCGACCCCTGCCCTCACCACGTCTTCAACAAGGCCGACGCTGTCATCGCACCCCACCTGCGGGACATCATCAACACCTCCTTCGACACCGCCACCTTCCCGGAGAGCTGGAAGCACGCCGAACTCAGCGCCCTACTCAAGAAGCCATCGGCTGACCCGACCGACCTCAAGAACTACCGCCCCATCTCCCTGCTCCCATTCCCTGCAAAAGTCATCGAGAAGACCGTCAACAAACAGCTGGCCGCCTTCCTCAAGACGAACGGATCCCTCGATCCCTCGCAGTCAGGCTTCCGGGCCAACCACAGCACCGAGACCGCCCTGATCGCAGCCACCGATGACATCCGAGCGCTGCTCGACAACGGAGGAACAGCGGCCCTCATCCTCCTCGACCTCTCCGCGGCCTTCGACACTGTCTGCCACCGTACCCTAGTACAACGCCTCAGCAACGTCGGAGTCCAGGAGAAGGCACTGGAGTGGATCATCTCCTTCCTCGCCGGAAGGACACAGAGTCCGTCTCCCTCCGTTCAGATCTGAAGCCACCGAAGTCATCTGCGGCGTCAATCAAGGCTCCTCGCTCAGTCCAACCCTCTTCAACGTCTACATGAGCCCCCTCGCAGACATCGCACGCCAGCACAACCTCAACATCTTCTCCTACGCCGACGACACCCAGCTGATCCTCTCCCTCACCAACGACCCCGCCACCGCCAGAGCCAAGCTTCACGAAGGGATGAAAGAGGTAACCGAATGGATGAAGAACAGCCGCCTGAAACTGAACTCGGACAAGACGGAAGTCCTCATCCTGGGATCCTCACCCGCCGCTTGGGACGACTCCTGGTGGCCCCCCGCCCTAGGCAGTGCACCCAAACCAACAGACCACGCACGCAACCTGGGCTTCATCCTGGACTCCTCCCTCTCCATGACCAGACAATTCAACGCCGTCTCCTCGTCGTGCTTCAACATCCTGCGCATGCTATGTAAGATCTTCCGGTGGATCCCCACCGAGACCAGGAAGACGGTCACCCAGGCCCTCGTCACCAGCCGTCTGGACTACGGCAACTCCCTCTACGCTGGAACCACCACCAAACTCCAGAAGAGACTCCAGCGGATCCAGAACGCCTCACCACGACTCATCCTGGACATCCCCCGTCGCAGCCACATCTCCGGACACCTGAGAGACCTGCACTGGCTCCCGGTCAACAAGAGAATCACCTTCCGTCTCCTCACCCACGCATACAAAGCCCTACACAACCAAGGCCCAGGATACATCAACAGCCGCCTCAACTTCTACGCTCCCAAACGCCAGCTTCGATCGACCAGCCACGCCCTCGCCGCCGTCCCACGCATCCGAAGAGCAACCACAGGGGGACGGTCCTTCTCCTACCTCGCCGCCAAGACATGGAACTCCCTCCCCACCCACCTCCGCCTGACCCAGGACCACCTCGCCTTCAGGAAGCAACTCAAGACCTGGCTGTTAGAGCGGTAGCGGACCTCCCTCCCCCAGCGCCTTGAGACCCTCTGGGTGAGTAGCGCGCTATATAAATGCGATGTTTGATTGAGGGAATGGGTGTAGCGGCCCAAGAGGCATGCAGTGTTGGAAGACCGCAGTCCCAGACTAAGGGAGGAGAATATTTTCTTTCCGTAATTCTCATACCTCTTGGATTCCCGATCAGGCGGAGCCGACGGGAATGCGGTCTGTGAATTTGAGGCCAGGTTGACCAGGCTCTCCGGGGAGGGGTGGGTGGACAGGAAACAAAGGTCGCCCGGGGCCGGGCGGTGGCGTCTGGCCACGTTCCTATTTACAGGCTGGCCTGTGGCGGGCCTGGACCAAGTGCCCAAAAGAACGTCAGTTAAGGCCTCATTAAACGGCAGCAGAGGCTCAGCCAAGCTTGACTGCGGTTTAAGGACCTCCGTGAGGAGGTTAGTCCTCACGGCCGTGACGGGGAGCTCAAGGCCCAATGCCTTGGCCGCCCTCATCAGCACCACGCTATAAGCAGCCCCCTCCTCCGAAGCCACGCTATAAGGGAGACAAAACCAGTGTTGGGCGAAGTGTCCAGACCACTGGCTTCCCCAAGCTCTCCTGTCCAATCCGCAGAAGACGGACACTCACGTGCCAGAGGGCCTCAGACCCCACCCAATCCCCCTCGTCACCCATCGCCTGGTACTGAGGCTCAAAGGATGGGGCCGGGTCATAGAAATAGAAGTCTCCAACAGCGTTGAATATGGCGCCGAGCTGCGGCGCTCCGACCCGAATCGAGGGTGGGACCAGGGATGGCGTTGTCCTGGGAAGGCTACGGGGGCGACACCCTTGGGGCCAGCGCCGGCGAGGTCGACCGGCGGCGACCCGAATCCGGATCCAATGGGGCCCTGTGGCGTCGGGACTGAAGTCGCCGACGGCATGAGTACTGCTACGCCAAAAATTTCCGGATCCTGTCTGACGCCTGGGGATATTCTAAGGTAAGGAATCTATCACTAAGGTGTCTCTTTCATATTGTCCAGGCAGTAGTGTCTTGAGAACGTGTGCAGCGAGGCCCACGTAGCTGTCCGACAGATGTCCTGCAAGGGGACTCCCCGACCCAGGGTAGTAGCTGCTTAGGCCCGAGTGGAATGGGCACGTAGTCCCACAGGAGGCTCATTTTTAGCCAAAGAATAACAACTTGATGCATAAGACGACCCATCAGGAAATGGTTTGTTTGTGCACCGCCCGTCCCTTCTTAGCGCCCACGTAACCAACAAGGAGTTGATCATCCACCCGGAACTGGCGTGTGCGATCCAGATCGTATGAGAGCGCACGTTTTGGGTTCAGACGATGGAGCCTCTCTTCCTCTTTCGAGGGATGCGGAGGCGGAAAGAAGGTGGGCAAGGTGATGGATAGCCCGATGTGGAAGGCTGTGACTAAGTTGGGCAGGAAAGAGGGTTGCGTCCGCAACACAACTTTGTCAGGATGGACAGAAAGGAGGTTTAGAAGAAAGAGCCTGGAGCTAACTCACTCTCCTGGCAGAGGTGATGGCAACCAGTTATGCAGTCTTAATGGTAAGAAGACGAAGAGGACAGTTATGAAGTGGCTCGAAAGGAGCGCACATCAGATAAGTTAGGACAAGCTTTAAGTCCCACTGAGGCATCACGAAAGGAACAGGAGGAAACATGAGTGATGCCATTCAAGAACCTATTTACAACTGGGGACTTGAACAAAGAGGGCTGGTCAGGTAGCCTTAAGAAGGCGGAAATGGCAGAGAGGTAGCCCTTGATAGTGCCCAGAGCAGAGCCCTGCTGGGCAAGAGAAAAGAAAGAGGAAAGAGGAGAACCTCAGAAAGAGGGGTAGAGAGTGGATCCACAGTCTTTGCTGTGCACCATGCCACAAATTTGTTCCACCTGCATGCGTATACCGATTTTGTGGAGGAACGCCTGGCTGCCAGAATAACATCACAGACTTCAGTAGGCAAGTCAAATGGCCTCAACTGTCGCCACTCAAACTCCAAGAATGGAGGTGGAGGCTGGACAGGTTCGGGTGGAGGACCGTCCCCTGCTGCTGCAACAGAAGGTCATCTTGAAGAGGCAGACGAATCGGGGGATCGACTGACATGCTGAGTAGCTCGGGATACCAGTATCTTCGTGCCCAGTTCAGAGCAACAAGGGTAACTTGGGCCCGGTCGCGCCTGATCT
Source organism: Lissotriton vulgaris (assembly GCF_964263255.1). NCBI lineage: Eukaryota > Metazoa > Chordata > Amphibia > Caudata > Salamandridae > Lissotriton > Lissotriton vulgaris. Next base: position 279,481,692 of record NC_141685.1, on the reverse strand, counting down.
TCAGCACTCTGGGGACAAGAGGTATAGGAGGAAAGGCATACAACAGACCGCAGCTCCACTCACGACGAAAAGCGTCTCTGAGCGAGTGCCGCCTTGGAAATTCCAACACGCAGAACTGATGACATTGCGCGTTCTCTTCTGTGGCGAATAGATGTAACCAAGGCTCTTCCCACTGCCAGGAGAGACCTTGCGCCACGTCAGAGTTCAGATGCCATTCGTGATCCATCATGCACCAACGGCAGAGTTTGTCCGCCCTGGCGTTCAGGGAACCTGCAAGGTGTTGAACCACCAGGGTCACGACCTGATGTTCCAGCCACTGCCAAAGGCGCAGAGCCTCCTGGCATCGGGTCCTCGACCACACCCCGCCCTGTTTGTTGGAGTACCACATGGCGGTGGTGTTGTCCGTGAACACCTGCACTACACTCCCCCGGACAGAGGGGAGGAATGCCTTCAGTGCAAGTCAGATCGCCTGCAGCTCCAGAAGGTTGATATGGAGCCGGGACTCTGCCAGAGACCAGAGTCCTCTGATCTCCGCCTCTCCCATGTAGCCCCCCAGCCCTGAAGGGATGCGTCCGTCACAACTACATGCTCCGATTGGGGTAGGGAAGAGGGATCTGCTGCTGACCCAATCGCGGTCCGTGAGCCACCACTGCAACTGTCTTGCAGTGCCCTCCGAGATCAAGACACGGTCTGACAAGTTGCCCTGATGCTGGGCCCACTGAAACTTCAGGTTCCACTGCAGAGCCCGCATCTGTAACCAGGTGTGATGCACCAGAAGGATGCAGGAGGCCATCAGCCCCACAAGCCACAGCGTCAACCTGACCGAGGCTCGGGATAACTGCTGAAAGATCGGACTCAAAGCCTGAATATCCCGAGCCCGCTGTTTGGGAGAATAAACCCAAAACTGCGCAGAGTCTAGAACCCCTCAGATGAAGAGGAGCTTCTGAGAGGGACACAGGTGCGACTTTGGCACATTGATGGAAAACGCCAGCAGGTGCAGGTCGGCCGTAGTCTGGAGCTGGCCGACGACTATCTGGGGCGAGCCCGCCTTCAACAACCAGTCGTTGAAGTTGGGGAAGACTGAAACCCCCAACCTGCGCACGTGAGCTGCGACCACCGCCATCACTTTCGTGAACACCTGTGGGGCACTGGTAAGGCCGAAGGGGAACACTGTAAACTGAAAGGGCTCGTGGCCTATCGTGAACTGAAGGTAGCGATGGTGGGACGGCAGGACGGGGATGTGAAAATAAGCATCCTGCAAATTCAACGCTACCATCCAGTCTCCCGGTGTGAGAAGTTGGCCTGATATACGATGCTCACTAGTTCTAGTGATCACCTTGTATCAGTCCAAACAACCCTTATGGTGATTGGTTGTAAGTCAACCTTATAGACCAGCTATCCTAATGGTAGCATGGACAAAGCAGTCTTAGGCTAAACTCTTTTGGCATGTGAAGCCAGCTGTTTTACCACATATAATCCCTTGAATACCAAATGAAAGGACACCACACAGGTAGTTCTGAAAATAAACAAGATATTTATTAACTAACAAACACGTCTGAACTCTTTATGAGATCAGAGGGCTAAGCACATGACAAGACTCTTAGGAAAAATACGTTAAGTTGCACAATTACAATGTTGCCCTAGGGGTACAACAAACCATATACTAAGTAAGTGGAATGTGAAAGTCGATAGAAGGAATGGAGCTGTCCAGAGGCTGTGGGATAGCTGGGACTACACTACCCTAACTTTAGGTAAGTAATCGGAGGCCCACGGAACGCGTGTGCAGAGTGTGAACTCGCACGCGAGATGCGTAGCAACGTCTATGGACAGTACAGTTCAAGTAAAAGGTGAGTACGGACAATCCTGACTAGTTAGGACTAAAACAACTGTGGAACTGGTCACTAGGAGAGTCAATCTACCCTTGAGCACCGAAATGCTCGTGTTACCTCACCCACAGGCTGCGGGTGCATAGGTGCGAAGTCGTGTCGGGTTCTGGCATTAAAGTCTATGGAGACTGGAAGAAAAGATGCTGCAGGCGACCAGGAGGAAGATGTCCGGTGTGATCCAAAGGTGGATTAGTGAAGGAGAACCTGAAAGCAGAGGGGACAATGTTCAAAGTCACTAGCCAGTGACTGGAGTGGAACCAGATGTCGTCGTGGCGATCAGGTGAAGAGTGGACGCTTGTCTCTGCAGCCACGTGGACCAGGTGGTGTCTTCAATGACCAGGATGGAGGCACGAGCTGTCCCACGCAGGCTCTCGCTGTCGGCGGTGTCGGATTTGGAGTCAACAGGCCTTGGCAAAGGCAACCCACGCGGTGAGTGGAAACAGCGTCTGGAGTGGACGAGGAGGGTCCGGGGTGCTTCTCCTTCACAGGGAAGCAAGGGCCAGTCTGGAGCAACCAGACCAGCAGATTGGATTTCAAGGTTCGTCGTCTAGGAGGTCACTAGCCAGCCGGCAAGTGACCTGACAACGCGTCGAGCAGCAATCAAGCATAAGGGCCCCACGCAGATCTCGTGGATGCTGGAGGGCTGATCTTCTGTGCAGGAGCTGCTCAGGGCTGGGGCTTCTAAATCCCTAAAGCACTTTCTCGAGGATGCCTCTGAAGTCGTGCTGGAAGCGAAGTGCAGTTTCTTCAAGATGGCCGGTCCCACGTGTCTCGTCGCACCCACGGATCTCAGCTGTGCTGCAGATGAAGGTAGAGGTCGGAGAGGTCTGGGAATATGGGTCTCGTCGGGCTCTGAAGTCTGGATCCTCGAGGGAAGACGACAAAGGGAAGCCGCTGAACGCTGATGGTGCCTGCTTGTGCAGGGTGGACACTTCTTGCCCACAAGGGAGATTTCTTCAGTCTTCTTGGCAGAAAGTCGAAGTCCAAAGTTTCTTCTTGTAGAGTTACAGTTCAGGATTAATCTAACTTGGAATGGGACCAGCTCCTACCTTTATCCTGCTAAAGGGGGTTGTGCTACGACTAGGTCACTCCTATGGGTGGGACCAGGAAGGGGGGTGGTTACACCCCCTATCCTTTGTCCGGTCTTGCGCCAGAGCTGGGGCTGGAGAGCACCAGGAACTGGTTTAGACTGGTGTACGCACAGGGACACCTTGTGTGCCCCAGGCATGTCTCATTCCTTTCAGCCCTGTCCTACCCAATACACAAAATCCTGTCTGGGCTGGTGCTAGCACCTCCCCAGGCAGGAAACCCTTTGTCCAGGCCTCCGTTGCTGGAAGGACTCCCAGCAGCAGGAGGTCAGACTTGTGTCTGTGATGGCAGCATCCATCTTGTGATGCTGAGGCTCGGGTTAACTTTAACCGGGGTTCACAGTTCGATACATGTCGTGTCCCTTTAGAAGGGTGGAATGCTACCCATGTCGCCAGAATTGGCGAGGGGGTAGTATTCCAATTTGTATGACACCTTACTCGACATGTTTTGATAATGCTATGCCAAAGTTAGCAATAACCGCAAGGATTATAATGCACTTAAGAGTATATGGTATAGCGTTATCATGGAAACAGCTAAAGGACTTGGTTCCGAAAGCTGTAGACAGGCTCAGCTCATGCCAGAGCACTATCTCACATAATTCCAAGCACTCTGCCTCCAGGATTGTTGCACAAGTTACTACTTGTGTAACGATATATCTGTAAGGGACATTAGTTAGTGATAGATTCCTTACTCTAGAATATCCCCAGGCGTCAGAATGGATCCGGAAACTTTTGCGTAGCAGTACCCTTGCGCGTCGGTAGGCGTCGTCTGCGGCTCCGCGTCCGTCGTCGGCGTCGTGGGCGCCGTGATGACGTCGGAGTACTTAGACGCCGCATCCGCGTGCTGACGTCAGTTCTTAGCCACAGCTTTTCCGCGCCAGAAGCGCAGGGCCATGACAAAAACCAACACTGGTGCCATGAAACTAGGGCCCTGAAAGGGGATGACCTTAACTCTAGATATCGGTTCGCAGAACGGGGAGGATGGGTGGGTCGGTAAAGAATCTATCACTAACTAATGTCTCTTACAGATATATCGTTACACAAGTAGTAACTTGTGCATCTGAAAGAGACACGTTAGTGATAGATTCCTTACCTTAGAATAGATACCCCAGCATTACCATCCCAGTGGTGGTGGGTCTGCGAATCAATAATCACACCAGAAAGTCCTGGAGGACGGAACGGCCAAAGTAGCCGTCCCTCGGGACTTGACTGTCCAGGCAATAGTGTCTAGCAAACGTGTGCAGCGAGACCCACGTAGCTGCCTGGCAAATGTCCTGCAAGGGCACACCTCGCCCCAAGGCAGTTGTAGTGGCCGTGGCTCGAGTGGAATGAGCCCTCAGCCCAACAGGGGGTTCCTTCTTAGCCAAGGAGTAACACGCCTGGATGCACAAGATAATCCACCGGGAGATGGTCCGCTTGTGCACCGCTTTCCGTTTCTTAGCGCCCGCGTACCCAACAAAGAGTTGATCATCCACCCGGAACTGTTGTGTGCAATTCAGATAAAATGAGAGCGCACGTTTTGGGTCCAGACGGTGGAGCCTCTCCTCCTCTCTCGAGGGGTGCGGAGGCGGAAAGTAGGTGGGCAACGTGATGGATTGCCCAATGTGGAAGGCCGTGACTACCTTGGGTAGGAAGGAGGGCCTGGTCCGTAATACAACCCTGTCCGGATGGACTGAAAGGAAAGGAGGCTTACAAGACAGAGCCTGGAGCTCACTCACTCTCCTGGTAGAGGTGATGGCTACCAGGAAGGCAGTCTTCAAAGAGAGAAGGCGAAAAGGACAGTTATGAAGAGGCTCAAAGGGAGCGCACATCAGAAACGTAAGAACCAGGTTCAAGTCCCAATGAGGCATCACGAAGGGAACAGGAGGAAAGGTATGAGTGATGCCCTTCAGGAATCGATTAATGATAGGGGACTTGAACAAAGAAGGTTGGTCAGGCAGCCTCAGAAAGGCTGAAAGAGCTGAAAGATAGCCCTTGACAGTGCCCAGAGCAGAGCCCTACTGGGCAAGAGAGAAGAAAGAGGAGAACCTCGGAGAGAGGGGCATTGAGGGGATCCACAGCCTTTGCTGTGCACCATGCCACAAATCTGTTCCACCTGCAGGCGTATACCGTCTTTGTGGAGGGACACCTGGCTGCCAGAATGATGTTGCAAACTTCAGGAGGCAAGTCAAATGGCCACAACTGTCGCCGCTCAATCTCCAAGCATGGAGGTGGAGACTGGACAGGTTTGGGTAGAGGACCGTCCCCTGCTGCTGCGACAGGAGGTCCTCCTGAAGAGACAGACGAACCGGGGGATCGACTGACATACTGAGTATCTCGGGATACCAGTACCTTCGTGCCCAGTCCGGAGCCACAAGGATGACTTGTGCCCGGTCGCGCTTGATCTTCAGCACTCTGGGCAGAAGTGGTATAGGCGGAAAGGCGTACAACAGACCGCATCTCCACTCGCGACGAAAAGCGTCTCCGAGCGAGTGCCGCCTCGGAAATTCCAACGCGCAGAACTGATGACATTGCGCGTTCCCTTCGGTGGCGAATAGATCTAACCAAGGCTCTCCCCTACGCAGAAAGAGGCCTTGCGCCACGTCCGAGTTCAGACGCCATTCGTGATCCATCGAGCACCGACGGCTGAGTTCGTCCGCCCTGGCGTTCAGAGAACCTGCCAGGTGTTGAACCATCAGAGTCACGCCCTGATGTTCCAGCCATTGCCAGAGGCGTAGAGCCTCCTGGCAAAGGGTCTGTGAGAAGGTGGCCTGATATGCAGTGCTCACTATTCTAGTGAACACTATGTATCAGTCCAGCAACCCTTATTGATGATTGGTTGTAAGTCAACCTTACAGACCAGCTATCCTAGTAGCGTGGATACGAGCAGTCTAAGGCTAAAGACTCGAGAGGGCGTGTTAAGCCAGCTGTTTACCACACATATACCCCTTGAATACCCAGTGAAAGGACACCACACAAGTGTTATGAAAATAAACAAGATATTTATTAAGAATCACAACAGCCCTGTACTCTTTATGAGGACAGGGTACTAAGCACAAAACAAAACTCTTACGAAAATACTTAAGTTAGCACAGTATATACAAATGCCCGAGGGGCACGGAAAACCATATACTCTGAAAGTGGAATGCGAAATTACTAGCAGGTAAGTACAGTACTAATAGGCTTTGGAATCGCTAGATCTTGACTATAGAATCTTCAGATTACTTCTAGGAGACCCAGGGGACTCGGGTGCAGAGTGTGCACTCTCACGCGGGATGCGGGACAAAGTCTATGGTAGCTAGAAATTGCAAAGTTAGTGTTCTCGGGCGAACCCGACCTGGTAGGAGGAAAACGAAAGGGGATTCTGACCCTTGGATATTGAGGCTATGCTGGGGCACCGAAATGCCGAAGTTACCTAGCCAAGGGGCTGCAGCTGCATAGGACTCAAAGGACGTCGGGAATCCTCGTAGACGGACCAGGAGCCTGGAAGAAAGGAGTTGCTGGCAGGCGACCAGTGAAGAAAGTTCGGTGGATCCAAGCCTGGATCGATGGAAGATGACACCTGAAAGCAGAGGGGACCAAGTTCGAGACTACTAGCCAGTAGTCAGGTGGCACCAGGAGGGCACCGGATGGTAGTCACCTCGACTAGGTGAGTGGGTGACGCTGTGCTCGCAGATCTCACGGACCAGGAGGCGTTGTCGGCGACCAGGATGGAGGAGCGAGCTGTCCCACGAAGATTGAAGCTGTCGGCGTCGCTGGACCCAGGATTGGGCAACAAAGCCTTGGCAAATTCAAGCCCACGCGGTGGACTCAAAATGGCGTCTGGAGTGGACCAGGAGGGTCCGGGGTGCCTCTCTTGAAGAAGGAAGCAAGGGCCAGTCTGGAGAAACCAGACCAGCAGCAGTGATGTCGTCGGGCGTCGTGTAGAAGGCCACAAGCCAGCCGGCTAGTAGCCACACAGCGCGGTGAGCTCGCAAAAGCAGAAGGGCCCCACGCAGATCGTGGAGATGCTGGGGGGCTGATCTTCGGTGCTGGAGCTGCTCAGGGTTGGGGCTTCTCGGACCCCAAAGCACTCACCAGTGGAGCACACAGTGGGCTTGTTGCAAAGAAGTCGTGCAGTCTTGGCGATCGTCGGTCCCTCGAGGTCTCGTCGCACTCACAGTTCTCAGCTTTGCTGTAGAGGTGAGTAGAGGTCAGAGGTGCCAGGGAAGCCGGGTCTCGTCGAGCTGGGTCGTCGGATTCGTGAAGAAGGACTTGCAGCAGACCGCAGTGTTCTTAGGATGGTGCCCGCTTGATGCAGGGTGACTACTCCTTAGCCACAAGGGAGAATCTTGAAGAAGGAAATCTTGATGTCTTTCGCAGAAAGTCGTGTCTTGATTCCAAAGATGATCTAATTTGAACAGGGGGCCCGCTCCCATCTTTATACTAAAAAAGGGGGCTGACCCGGTGACTAGGTCCTGCCTATGGGTGGGACTAGGGGGGTGGTTACACCCCTCTGCCATGCCGGACTTTCCCCAGGCCAGGGGCTGGTGTGCCCCTGGAACTGGTTCTGACCGGCCTATGCGTAGTGCGCACCGGGGTGCCACTCAGCAGTCACCTTCCTGAAAAGCCCTGCCTACCCAGGATACACAAAACCATGTCTGGGATGGTGCTAGCACCGCCCCGGACAGGAAACCCTTTGTCCAAGCCTCCCTCGCTGGAAGGACTCCCAGCAGCAGGAGGTCAGACTCGTGTCTGTGGTGGCAGCATCCATTTTGTGGAGCTGAGGCTTTAGTTAACTTTAACCGGGGTTCACAGTTACATACATGTCGTGTCCCTCTAGAAGGGTGGAATGCTAACCCCGTCGCCAAAATTGGCGAGGGGTTAGTATTCCAATTCGTATGACACCTTACTCGACATGTTTTGATAAAGCAATACCAAAGTTAGCATTTAACCGCGAGGATTATAATGCACTTAACAGTATATGGTATGCGATATCATGGAACAGCTATTAGGACTTGGTTCCGCAAGCTGCAGACAGGCTCAGCTCATGCCAGAGCACCATCTCACACGATTCCAAGCACTCTGCCTTCAGGATTGTCAAGGCCTGCCATAGGAGTGACTGATAGGAATCTGTGTGTCCATTTTAGGGTTAGGTATAGGTATACTACACCTACAGCAAAGGGTGATTACACGACTTTGCCCCAGCTGTCATGCAGCCAGTTGTGTCAAATTTAGGGGGCCAGCCAGGGGTGGCATAATACATGCTGCAGCCCCTGGCAGCCCTGGGTACACCTATGCCCTGAGTTACAGGGTCTGATAAGGTGGCCCAGTACCAATTGGTAAATGCACCTAGGGTACATGTTGTAATTTAGAGAGAGAACAGCCAGGCTGTGGGTCTGATTAGCAGGCCCACAGCCAGAGAAAGTCGTAAACCAGTGAAACAAAAGCAAAAAATCTGGGTGATCATAGGATTGCAGACCCTACTCTCCTACAGGGTCCACGACCCCACTCCGCCTTGCTTGTTGCAGTACCACATGGCGGTGGTGTTGTCCGTGAACACCTGCACTGCACTCCCTCAGACAGATGGGAGGAATGCCTTCAGTGCCAGATGAATCGCCCGCAGCTCCAACAGATTGATATGGAGCCGGGACTCCGCCGGAGACCAGAGTCCTCTGTTCTCCGCCTCTCCCAAGTGGCCTCCCCAGCCCTGGAGAGACGCGTCCGTCACAACTACGTGCTCCGGTTGGGGAAGGGAGAGGGATCTGCCGTTGACCCAATCGCTGTCCGTGAGCCACCACTGCAGCTGTCTCGCAGTGCCCTCCGAGATCAGGACATGGTCGGACAGTTTGCCCTGATGCTGGGCCCACTGACACTTCAGGTCCCACTGCAGAGCCCGCATCCTCCACCATGCGTGATGCACCAGAAGGATGCAGGAGGCCATCAGCCCCAGAAGCTGCAGCGTCAACCTGACCGAAACTCGGGATAAAGGCCCGAAGATCGGAATCAGAGCCTGTGTATCCCGAACCCGCTGTTCGGGCAGGTAAACCCGAAACTGCGCCGAGTCGAGAACCGCTCCGATGAAAAGGAGCTTCTGAGAGGGGCACAGGTGTGACTTCGGCACATTGATGGGAAATCCCAGCTGGTACAGGAGATCCGCCGTAGTCTGGAGGTGGCTGACGACTGTCTGGGGCGAGCCCGCCTTCAACAACCAGTCGTCTAGGTAGGGAAAGACTGACACCCCTAACCTGCGCAGATGAGCTGCGACCACCGCCATCACTTTCGTGAACACCCGCGGGGCGCTGCCGAAGGGGAGCACGGTAAACTAAGTGCTCGTGGCCTACCGTGAACCGCAGGTAACGCCGGTGGGCCGGCAGGACGGGGATGTGGAAATACGCGTCCTGCAAGTCCAACGCTACCATCCAGTCTCCTGGGTCTAGGGCAGCTAAGACTTGAGCCAGTGTCAGCATTTTGAACTTCTCCTTCCGGAGGAAGCCGTTGACGTTCCTCAGATCCAAGATAGGGCGTAGGCCCCCTTTGCCCTTCTTGGCAACCACGTCCTACTTCTGGCCCAGGAAAGCGCTTGATGGCCCCCTTGGCCAAGAGGGCCGAAACTTCCTCCTGCAGGAGCCGCAAGTGATCCCCCGATACGCGGTGGTGTTGTGGTGGCATGGCTTGAGGGGTCGTCTCGAAGGGGAGGGAGTAGCCCCTTCAGACGATCTGCAGCACCCACCTGTCCGAAGTGACAGTGCGCCAGTGAGAGGTGATGGCGAACCCTGCCTCCCACTGGCGTCACATGGGCCAAAAAGCACGGACTAGGAGGGTTTAGAGGTAAATGCCGCGGGGGCAAGTGTGGACTGACTCCGCCTGGGTCCCCGACCGCCTCCACGGTGGTTTCCACGGCCGCCGCCGCGCTGGACGACAGTTTGCGGCGAGTGGATGGCGGCACGTGTGGGGGCGCCCATTCCCTGGCCACGAAAGGAGCGAAAGGCACCCGTTTGCTGGCGCGGGCCGAGAGGCCCAAGGACTTGGCCGTAGCCCTGGAGTCCTTAAAGCGCTCAAGCGCGTGGTCTGCCTTGTCGCCAAAGAGGCGACGGCCATCGAACGGCATGTCCATAAGAGTGTTTTGGACGTCTGCCGAAAAATTGGCGGACCTCAGCCAGGCGTGGCGTCTTACCGCCACCGTCGTAGCCATCGCTCTGCCCAGTGAGTCAGTAATATCCAGCCCACACCTGATGGAATACTTGGCGGCGTCCCGGCCCTCCACAAGGGCTTGGCCGAGTTTGGCCCGTACCTCCAACGGGCACTCTGGCAGCACCTCCGCCACCATCTCCCACAGAGAGTGGGTGTAGCGGCCCAAGAGGCATGCGGTGTTGGAAGACCAGAGTCCCAAACTAAGGGACGAGAAGATTTTCTTGCCATAGTTCTCGTACCTCTTGGATTCCCTGTCCGGCGGGACCGTCAGGAATGTGGTCTGGGAATTAGAGGCCTGGATGACCAGACTCTCGGGGGTGGGGTGGGAGGACAGGAAACATGGGTCGCCCGGAGCCAGGCGGTGGCATCTGGCCCCGTTCCTATCTACGGGCGAACCCGTAGCGGGCCTGGACCAGGTGCCCAAAAGAACGTCCATCAAGGCCTTCATTAAACGGCAGCAGAGGTTCCATGGAGCATGACTGCAGCTTAAAGACCTCAGTGAGGAGGTTAGTCCTCACGGCCGCGACGGGGAGCTCAAGGCCCAAGGCCTTGGCAGCCCTCGTCAACACCACACCATATGTAGCTCCCTCCTCCGAAGCCACGGTATGAGGAGAGACAAATCCAGTGTCTGGAGAGGTGTCCAAGCCACCGGCCTCCCCAAGGTCTCCTGCCCAGTCCATGTTAGACTGGCACTCCCTGGCCAGAGGGTCCTCAGACCCCTCCCAATCCTCCTCATCCTGAGATTCAGGGTCGTAATTATATGAGGTCGGCTCGTAGAAGCTAAAATCTCCAAACGGCGTCGAGATCGGCGCCAATAGGCGCCTTCTCCGACGTCGGAACCGAATGAAAGGAGGCATCGGGGACGGCGCCGCCCGAGGACGGTGCCGGAGGGGACACCACACGGACCGACGCCGGGGGGGTCTTAAGGTCCACCGGTGACGATCCAGAGCCCGATGAAGGTCCGCCGACAGCGCCGGTGCCGCTGGACCCTGCGGCGCCGGGCCCAAGGGCACCGGCGGTGTCGGGATTGTGGGGCCCTGCGGCGTCGGGCCGAAGCACCCAACGGCGTCGGGGTCGAAGCCCCCGACCCACTAGGGCCCCCAGACGGGTTCGCTGGGCCCGAAGGCGCCGCTGAACCCGTCGGAGGAGAAAGGGACCTCATAGCCATGAGGAAATGCTCAATCTCCTCCGGCGTCGCGTTCAGCCCAGGGACCGGAGGGTATGGGCGCGGATACGGCGCCCGCGACTCCCGAGGAGCCGCGTGGGTGGTGTCACCCGCACCCCCTGCCGCATCGCGCGAGCATCGGGGGGAGTCAGAAGAGCGTTGATGTCTCTTCGACTTCTTATGCTTCTTACCTGACGACTTGGACCTGGAGTAGTGGTGCCGACTCCCGGAGCTGTGACGGCTCCGTCCCCGCGACCTGTCCCTCGACCTCCCGTGGGACCGGGACCTCACACGGCGCAGGGCCTACTGCCGGAGTTCGAGCCGCCTGCGGGACCGCTCCAGCCTGGCCTTCCTCAAAAGGGCCGGACAGTCGGGGCAGGCCTCGTCCTCATGGTCGACGCCCAAACACGTCAGGCACAGGCGGTGGGGATCCGTGACCGACATGGTACGGTCGCACTCGTCGCAATGCTTGAAGCCGGGCATCCCTACAGGCACCATCGGAGTCGTACAGACTTCGAAATGGATCGAAAAAGATCACCAAAAAACGTAGTCAAAAAGTGACTAGGGTAACTGCTCTTTCCAGATCTGCGCTGGCTGGCGCGGAAAAAAGAAGAACTGACGTCAGCACGCGGAGGCGGCGTCTAAGTACTCCGACGACGTCATCACGGCGCCCACGACGGACACGGAGCCGCAGACGATGCCTACCGACGCGCAAGGGTACTGCTACGCAAAAGTTTCCGGATCCAGTCTGACGCCTGGGGATATTCTAAGGTAAGGAATCTATCACTAACGTTTCTCTTTCAGATAAGGCCTGCCATAGGAGTGACTTATAGGAGTATATGTGCCCATTTTCGGTTTAGATATAGGTATACTATATCTAAAGCAAAGGGTGATTACACCACCTTGCCCCAGCTGATTGATCAGCCAGTTGTGTCAGATTTGGAGGGCCAGCCAGGGGTGGCATAATACATGCTGCAGCCCCTGGTAGGCCTTGGGTTCACTTATGCCCTGGGTACCTATGGTACACTGTACAAGGACTTACAAGAGTGACCCAATACCAATTGGCAAATGCACCTAAGGTACATGGATGTCAATTTAGAGAGCCAACAGCTAGGCTGTGGGTCTGATTAACTGGCCCACAGCCAGGGAAAGTCTTAAACCAGTGAAGTAAAAAGCAAAAATATGGGGTGACCATAGGATTGCAGACCCTACTCTCCTACAGCGCTGGCGCGCATCCTAATGCGGATCCTAGGCCGGAAATAAATGGTCCGAGAAACGTGGCAGGGGCAGCATAAACTAACCAGTGCGGCGCCTGTGGTGGATCCAGTAGTTCCGGGGCCAGTTCCAGGGGCAGTGCCGCCGGGCCAACAGGATCTGGACACGGGACCTCAGGGCCCGCCGGCGGGAGCCCGAGGCCTAAAAAGGCGGACCATGGCAGCAAGACATTCTTGCATCTGCTAGGGAGTCACCGACGGACCCGGGTATGGTGGTTGGGCCAGGGACTCACAGGTTTTGGAGGAGCTGCAGAGCCCCTGTCCCTTTTGTTCGCCTCCAAGGAGTGTCGGGGGGGATGTCTTAGAGCGAGCATGCTTCTTCGACTTCTTAGGGCGTAGTTTACCGGAGTCTGAAGGTGAAGACAGAGTCCGAAGAGCAACGGTTCCTGTACTGGGAGCAGTCCTGCGAACGGCCTCTAGACCCAGAGCAGTGGTGAGAGGAGTGCCGGGCCTCCAGCAACTTCCGGCGCTGCTCTAGCAAGGCCTTCGGGCCAGGGCTCTACAATCCCGACAACCCCGGGAGTCATGGTCTGTCTCCAGGCAGTAGAGGCAGACATCTTGGGGGTCTGCCACCAACATAATACGGCGGCACGACTAACAAGACTTTAAGCCGGGCATCCCTACGTGCACCAGGAGACAATTGAGGAGACGAACAAGTTACTTACCTTAGGTAACGCTTTTTCTGGTCGATACAGTATCTGCCTGTGGATTCCTCACCTTGTGAATATCCCCTGCGCAGCCGCCAATCGGAAACTTTTGTAGCTCTCCACGCCGGCGAGGTCATTGACGATGTCACAGAGGGTACGACTCCTCTCGCGACCTCGCTGACGTCACTGGGTCCATAATAGGGCCTCGTCGGCGTGATGACGTCAGTTCCGCCCATTTTTCCGTGTCCCCGAGGCATACGGACGGACCGACAAACAGTAATAGTATACATAGTACACAGTATTCAAAACAGCACACACAGTGTGAAATCAATGCAATATGTATGAACATATAAATAAACCCATTACATTTTTTTTCTAAATATACACTTAACAGGTATAGAAGAGTGGACAACGGGGAGGTGGGTGGGTCAGTGAGTGATCCACAGGCAGATACAGTATCTAGCAGAAAAAGCATTACAGAAGGTAAGTAACCTGTTCTTCTGATAGATACATCTGCCAGTGGATTTCTCACCTTGTGAATAGATTCCCACAGCAGTCCCCACTCCCGGAGGAGGGTGTCCACTCTGCTATACCAAGAAATCTTGGAGGACAGAGCGCGCACAGAGGCCATCCCTCCTCACCTCGGAATCCAAGTAGTAATGCTTCGCGAAAGTGTGGAGGGAGGCCCAAGTTGCAGCTCTACAAATATCCTCTACAGGTACACCCCTAGATAAAGCAGACGTTGATGACTTTGCTCTAATAGAGTGAGCCCTTATACCCTCTGGAGGTTCCTTATCAGCAAGGGCGTAGCAGATCTTTATACACAGGATTACCCATCTCGACAGTGCGCCTGTGCACCGCTTTTCCTTTCTTACAGCCAGCAAATCCAACAAAAAGCTGGTTGTCCACACAATAGTCTTTAGTCCTATCGAAGTAGAAACTCACCGCCTTCTTAGGGTCTAGAAGGTGAAGCCGCTCCTCCTCCTTGGAAGGGTGAGGGGGAGGATAATAGGTAGGCAGGGTAATGGACTGCCTCAGATGGAGGGGAGTCACCAACTTAGGCAGAAAAGCAGCCCTGGTCCTACGTACCATTCTCTCAGCATGAATAGTCAGGAATGGGGGTTTCGAACTTAGAGCTTGAAGCTCACTTACCCTCCTTGCCGAGGTTATTGATACAAGAAAAACAGTCTTAAAAGACAGAAGTTGTGTAAGGGTTCAAAGGGTGAACCCATCAAGTAGGTTAAGACAAGATTCAAGTCCCATTGAGGCACAATAAATGGAGTTGGAGGGAATTTGTTGGGAAGACCTTTGTTAAAACGTAAAACAATAGGTGACTTAAATAAAGACGGCTGGTCCGGCAAACAAAGGAATGCCGACAAGGCCGATCTGAGCCTGTCTGCAGCTTTCGGAACCAAGTCCTTTAGCTTTTTCCATGATAACGCTATACCATATACTCTTAAGTGCATTATAATCGCGGTTATTGCTAACTTTGGCATAGCATTATCAAAACATGTCGAGTAAGGTGTCATACAAGTTGGAATACTACCCCCTCGCCAGTTCTGGAGACGGGGGTAGCATTCCACCCTTTTAGAGGGACATGACATGTAGGTAACTGTGAACACTGGTTAAAGTTAACTCGAGCCTCAGGATCACAAAATGGATGCTGCCACCACAGACACAAGTCTGACCTCCTGCTGCTGGGAGTCCTTCCAGCGAGGGAGGCCTGGACAAAGGGTTTCCTGCCTTGGGAGGTGCTAGCACCACCCCAGACAGGATTTTGTGTATTAGGTAGGACAGGGCTGAAAGGAATGAGACATGCCTGGGGCACACAAGGTGTCCCTGTGCATAGCCCGGTTCAAACCAGTTGCTGGGGCACTCCAGCCCCAGCGCGAACCCGGACAAAGGATAGGGGGTGTAACCACCCACCTTCCTGGTCCCACCCATAGGAGGGACCTGGTCACAGTACAGCTCCCTTTAGGAGATTAAAGGTAGGAGCTGCTCCCATTCCAACTTAGATTATCCTGATTTGAAACTCTACAAAGAAGAAACTCTGGACTTAGACGTTCTGCTCCACAGAAGACTGAGGAAAATCTCCCTTGTGGCCAAGGAGTGACCACCCTGCACAAGCAGGCACCATCAAGCGTCCTAGCAGTTCACTTTGTCGTCCTTCCTGCCTGGAATCAGACTTCAGAGCCAGACGAGATCCCGACTTCCAGACCTCTCAGACCCCTACCTACATCTGCAGCACAGCTGAGATCCGTGGGTGCGACGAGACACGTGGTACCGGCCATCTTGAAGAAACTGAACTTCGCTTCCAGCACGACTTCAGAGGAACCCTCGAGAAAGTGCTTTGGGGATTGAGAAGCCCCAGCCCCGAGCAGCTCCTGCACAGAAGATCAGCCCTCCAGCATCCACAAGATCTGCGTGGGGCCCTTTTGCTTGATTGCTGCTCGACGGGTTGTCTGGTCACTTGCCGACGATCCACGAAATCTACATCGCTGGTCTGGTTGCTCCAGACTGGCCCTTGCTTCCCTGCAAAGGAGAAGCACCCTGGACCCTCCTGGTACGCACCAGATGCCTTTGCCAAGGTCTGTTGATGCCGAATCCGGAACCAACACCACCGACAGCGGGAGCCTGCGTGGGACAGCTCGTGCTTCCATCCTGGTCGAAGACACCTCCTGGTCCATGTGGCTGCAGAGTCAAGCGTCCACTCTTCACCTGATCGCGACGACAGCACCTGGTTCCTTCCTGGTTCCACTCCAGTCACTGGCTAGTGACTTTGAACATTGTTGTGAGAAGGTGGCCTGATATGCAGTGCTCACTATTCTAGTGAACACTATGTATCAGTCCAGCAACCCTTATTGATGATTGGTTGTAAGTCAACCTTATAGACCAGCTATCCTAGTAGCGTGGATACGAGCAGTCTAAGGCTAAAGACTCGAGAGGGCGTGTTAAGCCAGCTGTTATACCACACATATACCCTTTGAACACCAAGTGAAAGGACACCACACAAGTGTTATGAAAATAAACAAGATATTTATTAAGAATCACAACAGCCCTGTACTCTTTATGAGGACAGGGTACTAAGCACAACACAAAACTCTTACGAAAATACTTAAGTTAGCACAGTATATACAAATGCCCGAGGGGCACGGAAAACCATATACTCTGAAAGTGGAATGCGAAATTACTAGCAGGTAAGTACAGTACTAATAGGCTTTGGAATCGCTAGGTCTTGACTATAGAACCTTCAGATTACTTATAGGAGGCCTAGGGGACTTGGGTGCAGAGTGTGCACTCTCACGCGTGATGCGGGACAAAGTCTATGGTAGCTAGTAATGACAAAGTTAGTGTTCTCGGGCGAACCCGACCTGGTAGGAGGAAAACGAAAGTGGATTCTGACACTTGGATAGTGAGGCTATGCTGGGGCACCGAAATGCCGAAGTTACCTAGCCCAGGGGCTGCAGCTGCATAGGTCTCAAAAGACGTCGGGAATCCTCGTAGACGGACCAGGAGCCTGGAAGAAAGAAGTTGCTGGCAGGCGACCAGTGAAGAAAGTTCGATGGATCCAAGCCTGGATCGAAGGAAGAGGACACCTGAAAGCAGAGGGGACCAAGTTCGTGACTACTAGCCAGTAGTCAGGTGGCACCAGGAGGGCACCGGATGGTAGTCACCTCGACTAGGTGAGTGGGTGACGCTGTGCTCGCAGATCTCACGGACCAGGAGGCGTTGTCGGCGACCAGGATGGAGGAGCGAGCTGTCCCACGAAGATTGAAGCTGTCGGCGTCGCTGGACCCAGGATTGGGCAACAAAGCCTTGGCAAATTCAAGCCCACGCGGTGGACTCAAAATGGCGTCTGGAGTGGACCAGGAGGGTCCGGGGTGCCTCTCTTGAAGAAGGAAGCAAGGGCCAGTCTGGAGCAACCAGACCAGCAGCAGTGATGTCGTCGGGCGTCGTGAAGAAGGCCACAAGCCAGCCGGCTAGTAGCCACACAGCGCGGTGAGCACGCAAAAGCAGAAGGGCCCCACGCAGATCGTGGAGATGCTGGAGGGCTGATCTTCGGTGCTGGAGCTGCTCAGGGTTGGGGCTTCTCGGACCCCAAAGCACTCACCAGTGGAAGACTCGGTGGGCTTGTTGCAAAGAAGTCGTGCAGTCTTGGCGATCGTCGGTCCCTCGAGGTCTCGTCGCACTCACAGTTCTCAGCTTTGCTGTAGAGGTGAGTAGAGGTCAGAGGTGCCAGGGAAGCCGGGTCTCGTCGAGCTGGGTCGTCGGATTCGTGAAGAAGGACTTGCAGCAGACCGCAGTGTTCTTAGGATGGTGCCCGCTTGATGCAGGGTGACTACTCCTTAGCCACAAGGGAGAATCTTGAAGAAGGAAATCTTGATGCTTTTCGCAGAAAGTCGGGTCTTGATTCCAAAGATGATCTAATTTGAACAGGGGGCCCGCTCCCATCTTTATACTAAAAAATGGGGCTGACCCGGTGACTAGGTCCTGCCTATGGGTGGGACTAGGAGGGGGGTGGTTACACCCCTCTGCCATGCCGGACTTCCCCAGGCCAGGGGCTGGTGTGCCCCTGGAACTGGTTCAGACTGGCCTATGCGTAGTGAGCACCGGGGTGCCACTCAGCAGTCACCTTCCTGAAAAGCCCTGCCTACCCAGGATACACAAAACCATGTCTGGGACGGTGCTAGCACCGCCCCTGACAGGAAACCCTTTGTCCAGGCTCCCCTCGCTGGAAGGACTCCCAGCTGCAGGGGGTCAGACTCGTGTCTGTGGTGGCAGCATCCATTTTGTGGAGCTGAGGCTTCAGTTATCTTTAATCGGGGTTCACAGGTACATACATGTCGTGTCCCTCTAGAAGGGTGGAATGCTAACCCCGTCGCCAGAATTGGCGAGGGGTTAGTATTCCAATTCGTATGACACCTTACTCGACATGTTTTGATAAAGCAATACCAAAGATAGCATTTAACCGCGAGGATTATAATGCACTTAAGAGTATATGGTATGCGATATCATGGAACAGCTATTAGGACTTGGTTCCGCAAGCTGCAGACAGGCTCAGCTCATGCCAGAGCACCATCTCACACGATTCCAAGCACTCTGCCTTCAGGATTGTCAAGGCCTGCCATAGGAGTGACTGATAGGAATCTGTGTGTCCATTTTAGGGTTAGGTATAGGTATACTACACCTACAGCAAAGGGTGATTACACGACTTTGCCCCAGCTGTCATGCAGCCAGTTGTGTCAAATTTAGGAGGCCAGCCAGGGGTGGCATAATACATGCTGCAGCCCCTGGCAGCCCTGGGTACACCTATGCCCTGAGTTACAGGGTCTGATAAGGTGGCCCAGTACCAATTGGTAAATGCACCTAGGGTACATGTGGTAATTTAGAGAGAGAACTGCCAGGCTGTGGGTCTGATTGGCAGGCCCACAGCCAGAGAAAGTCGTAAACCAGTGAAACAAAAGCAAAAAATCTGGGTGATCATAGGATTGCAGACCCTACTCTCCTACATGACCCCCCCCCCCCAAACTTTGGGACAATAAGCTAACCTTGACCAGGTGAGTCTTCTTGTTCTAAGTGGAAATATCTGGAGAGCACATCGGCATTGCCATGATCAGTACCAGGTCTATGTTCCACTGTAAAGTCCATCCCCTGTAGGGAAATGGACCACCTAAGCAGTTTGGGGTTTTCACCCTTCATCTGATTTAGCCACAAGAGGGGCTTATGGTCGGTCTGAATCTTGAAGTGAGTGCCAAACAAGTATGGCCTCAGCTTCTTCAGGGCCCAAACCACAGCAAAGGCCTCCCTCTCAATAGCTGACCAATTCTTCTCTCTGGGGGTCAGCCTTCTGCTTATAAAAGCAATGGGCTGGTCTTGACCATCAAAATTCAGTTGAGATAGAACAGCTCCCACACCCAACTCAGAAGCATCTGTTTTGACAATGAATGGTTTGGAGTAGTCTGGACTCTTAAGGGTAGGTGCTGTGCACATGGCCTGCTTTAGGTCATCGAATGCTTTTTGACAGCCTGCTGTCCACTGAACCTTTTTTGGCATTTTCTTACTTGTCAGTTCATTTAATGGAGTCACAATTGATCCATAGTTCCTGACAAACTTTCTGTAGTAACCAGTCAGGCCCAAGAAAGCTCGAACCTGAGTCTGGGTGGTTGGAGGAGCCCAGTCCCTGATTGACTGTATTTTGCTCTCCAGTGGCTGAACCTGGCCTCCACCTACAAGGTGGCCCAGGTATACAACCTGTGTCTGCCCTATCTGGCACTTGGTGGCCTTGATAGTGAGGCCTGCTGCTTGCAGAGCCTCTAACACTTTCCTCAGGTGGACCAGGTGATCCTCCCAGGTGGAGCTAAAGACAGCAATATCATCTAGATATGCTGCACAGAAGTCATCCAGCCCAGTGAGGACTTGATTCACCAACCTTTGGAAGGTGGCAGGTGCATTTTTCAGACCAAAGGGCATTACCACAAATTGATAATGCCCACCAGGGGTTGAAAATGCTGTCTTGGGCTTAGCATCCTCAGCTAACCTGATTTGCCAATACCCAGCTGTCAGGTCAAATGTACTTAAGTAGTCGGCAGAAGCCAATCTATCTATAAGTTCATCTGCCCTTGGTATTGGGTGGGCATCAGTCTTAGTGACTGCATTGAGACCCCTGTAGTCTACGCAGAACCTCATCTCTCTCTTACCATCTTGGGTGTGAGGTTTTGGCACTAGAACTACTGGACTAGCCCAAGGGCTATCTGAGGGTTCAATGACTCCCAACTCCAACATTTTCTGCACTTCAGTTTTTATGCAGTTTCTAACATGATCAGGCTGCCTGTAGATTTTACTCTTGACTGGCAGGCTGTCACCAGTGTCAACCTCATGGGTGCACCAATTGGTCTGACTGGGTGTCAGAGAGAACATATGTCTGAAAGACTGAAGAACCTGTTTACAGTCTTTCTGTTGATGCTCAGAGAGGCTGCCACAAAAGACAACACCATCTACTGACCCATCATCAGGATTCTGAGTGAGCAGGTCTGGGAGAGGGTCACTCTCTTCCTCCTGTCCCTCATCTATGGCCATGAGCAAGCTCATGTCCTTCCTGTCGACATATGCTTTGAGCCTGTTGACATGGAGTACCCTGTGGGGACTCCTGGGAGTTCCAAGGTCCACCAGGTAGGTGACCTCTCCCTTTTGCTCAAGAATTGTGTGGGGCCCAGACCATTTGTCTTTGAGTGCTGCTGGGGCCACTGGCTCCAACACCCACACCTTCTGTCCAGGCTGGTAAACAGTCAGGACAGCCTTTTGGTCATGCCAAGCTTTTTGAAGTTCTTGACTGGCCTTAAGGTTTTCAGATGCCTTCTCCATATACTCAGCCATCCTGGAGCGGAGACTAAGTACATAGTCCACTATGTTGGTTGCAGGCTTTTTGAGAGGTCTCTCCCATCCTTCCTTCACCAAACACAGGGGGCCTCTCACAGGATGCCCATACAAAAGTTCAAAAGGGCTGTAGCCAACCCCCTTTTGTGGGACCTCTCTGTAAGCAAACAGAAGGCAGGGAATCAGGACATCCCATCTACGCCTGAGCTTTTCAGGTAGTCCATGAATCATCCCCTTTAGGGTCCTGTTGAACCTTTCAACAAGCCCATTGCATTGTGGATGATAGGGTGTAGTGAACTTGTAGTTGACACCACATTCCTTCCACATAGCAGTTAAGTAGCTTGACATGAAGTTTGCACCTCTGTCAGAGACAACCTCCTTAGGGAAGCCCACTCTGGAGAACACTCCAACTAGGGCCCTTGCCACTACAGGTGCTGTAGTGGTCCTAAGTGGAATAGCTTCAGGATACCTGGTGGCATGATCCACTACCACCAGTATAAACTTGTGCCCTGATGCTGTCTGGTGTTCCATTGGACCAACAATGTCAATCCCCACTCTTTCAAAGGGCACCCCACCACAGGCATTGGTATAAGGGGGGCCTTTGTTGTGCCACCTGACTTACCACTGGCTTGGCAAGTGACACAGGAGCGACAAAACTCCTTGGTATCCTCATTCATGTGAGGCCAGTGAAAGTGTGAGACAAGCCTGTCCCAAGTCTTTGTCTGGCCTAAGTGACCTGCTAAGGGAATCTCATGGGCCAAGGTAAGGAGGAAACCTCTCTGAGACAAGGGTACAACCAGCCTCCTGGTCATGCCAGGCTTGGGGTCTCTTGCTTCAGTGTACAGGAGTCCATCTTCCCAGTATACCTTGTGGGTACCTGTGGCGTTCCCAGCAGCCTCAGCAGCAGCCTGCTGTCTGAGGGGTTCAAGGGAAGGGCAGTCTAATTGGTCCTTCCCCAGGTCTTCCCTTGAGGGTCCCCCTGAACCCAAGAATTCAACTTGATCAAGTTCAAACTCTCTAGGCTCAGTTTCCCTCAATTCCTGTAGGTCAGCCTCCTCTGAGACTTGATCCACAACCTGGGGCAAGGGGGAAGGCACAGCCTTAACCCTACTGCTCTTTTTCTTGGAAGGTGTCTGGTCCATTGTTCCAGGATCCAGCACCTGTTCAGTGGGGCATTTCCTGACCTGTGACCTGGTCACAGCAAACACATGTGCTGGCAAGCCTAACATTTCCATGTGAGTCCTCTGCTCCACTTCTGACCATTGTGACGACTCCAAATCATTGCCCAACAAACAATTCACTGGGAGGTCTGAACTAAATACGACCTTCTTTTGGCCAGTTACCCCTCCCCAGGAGAAAGCTACAATTGCCATACTGTGATTGGTAGTGACATTGCTTGCATTGGTCACCAGGAATTCTGTACCTGGCATGATCTGTCCAGGGTCCACAAAGTTAGGTGTCACCATTGTGACACTGGCACAAGTGTCCCTATAGGCCTGAGCCATTTTTCCATTAATGAAAGGTGTCTGTCTGTATTTGCCCAAAGTATTGGGACTTATATCAGGGGACATATCCACATCCCCTGTACAAACAAGGACAGCCTGAGTGAGTGTGCCAACTAAGTTGTCACTCCCCTCAGAACCCAGGGTTAACCCTACTAAGCCCTTGGGAGGGGCACTACCACTGCTGACTGTACTAGGGGCCACAGGTGCCTTAGGGGCTGCAGTGGCAGGAGTCTGCCCTCCTCCTTTCTTGGTGCACTCACTAAACCAGTGAGTTTTACTTTTGCAGTATTGGCACCACCTTTTAGATTGGCCTTCTTTCTTCTTTTGGGGAGCCTGACTCCCACCCTCTTTGGGTTGTTGGGGACCTGTCGAAGACTTCTGGTCATTTTGTTCCCCCTTAGAATCTTTACCCTTCTGGTCTGCTTTCTTCTGACCACCTTGATTCTGGCCCTGGTTCTGTTTAACTCTTGTTCTAACCCATCTGTCTGCCTTCTTTCCCAATTCTTGGGGAGAGGTCAGATCTGAGTCAACAAGATGCTGATGCAACAACTGGTTCTGACAATTGTTTAAAATTTGTTCTCTCATCATCAAATTGTACAATCCTTTATAATCAGTAACCTTACTGCCCAGCAACCAGCCCTCAAAAGCCTTAGTGGCACAATCTACAAAGTCAGACCAATCTTGAGACTGAGTTTTCTGGGTATCCCTGAACAGCACCCTGTACTGCTCAGTGGTTAGGCCAAACCCATCAACCAGTGTATTCTTCAAGACTTGGTAATTGTTAGCATCCTCCACTCTTGTAGTGAGGAGCTTGTCTCTACCTTTACCTTCAAAGGAGAGCCACAAGATAGCTGCCCACTGACTCTGGGGAACACCTTGCACAGTGCAGGCCCTCTCCAGAGCAGTAATCCATTTGTGGATGTCATCCCCTTGTTTAAAGGGGGGCACTATCTTACCCAGGTGTTTTGTATCAAAACTCTTTTCCCTATTGCTAGGTACAATGCTGCCACCAGTGGGGACTACCCCACTTAAGTGTTGCTCTCTAGCAAAGGCAAGCCTCTCTTTGGCCAGGGCAAGTTCTTCCCTTTCAATCCTCAGATTGGCTGCCCTTTCTTTAGCTTCATACACTCTCCTCTGAGGAGATGTCATCCCCTTCTGAGAGGAGTGTTGAGAGCCATTGGTTTGAAGGGATCTGCCAGAGCCTCTGGATAGAGACCTAGCTCGTCCATTCCCAATGTTAAGCTGACCTGAGAGTGGCCCCAGGGGTCCCCCAGTACTCATGTCTGCTTAAGTTGGACCTGGTTAGTCTGCTGACTTCTACCTGTCCCTTGTCTGCCTCATCCCCAGAGGGATCCTCATCCTCCTCCCCCTCTTCAGTCTCAGCTGAGAGATGGATTAGGTCAGGGTCTCCTCTGGTTCCCTCAAGGGGAGGCATACCTCCATCTGGATTAGAAGAGCTAAGAAGTTTCTCAGCTTTTCTGGCATCATAAGTCTCTAAGAGACCAATCAGAAAGGAAGTTGTGGGGTTAGACCCCTGCTTAATCTTCCTAGAGGTACACACTTGTCGTAACTCATGGAAGCTAAGCACAGTATATCTGGAAGGGAGGACCTGTGGAGGGTCCACTGACACAAGGGGAGACTCAGAGTTTCCTCCTTTGTCTGACATACTGTTTCTAGTGTGGTGTAAGTGATGCACCTACCTACACTATGTGTTTGCCTACTGATCCCTTGCTAAGAGTTGCAGCCAAGGTGTGCTAAGCCTTGAGGAGCTGCAACAGCTGGTTCAGTAGAACTCAGAGTATTCTAAGCTTAGTTATATGTACCTAACAGTACTTATGTGATCTTTCAACAAGATATTCTTAGGATACGTGTGGTAAAACAACAGCAAGCTCAAATCCCAACCGCTGCTCACCAATGTGAGAAGGTGGCCTGATATGCAGTGCTCACTATTCTAGTGAACACTATGTATCAGTCCAGCAACCCTTATTGATGATTGGTTGTAAGTCAACCTTATAGACCAGCTATCCTAGTAGCGTGGATAGTCAAGTCAAGTCAAGTCAAGTCAAAACATTTATATAGCGCACTACATACCCAGAGGGTTTCAAGGCGCTTAGGAAGGGGGGGTGGATTATTTGTCAAATATCCACGTTTTAAGCTGCTTTCTGAACGCTAGGTGATTCTGGGTGAGGCGAAGGTAAGCGGGGAGTGAGTTCCATGTTTTGGCAGCCAGGTATGAGAAGGATCTGCCTCCCATGGTGGTCTTGTTAATGCGAGGTACAGTGGCGAAGGCTTGGCTGGAAGAGTGGAGTTGGCGGGAGGGGGTGTAGAAGGACAGTCGAGAGTTGAGGCAATCTGGTCTGATGTCGTAGAGTGATTTGTGTGCGTGGGTAAGCAGTCGGAAAGTGATCCTCTTATTGACGGGAAGCCAGTGGAGGTCTTTAAGGTGACCGGAGATGTGTTCGTTGCGTGGGATGTCTAATATGAGCCTGGCTGAGGCGTTTTGGATTCGTTGTAGTTTCTTCTGGAGTTTAGCGGTGGTACCTGCGTAGAGGGTGTTTCCGTAGTCCATTCGGCTCGTGACAAGAGCGTGGGTGACTGTTTTCCTTGTTTCGGGGGGGATCCAGCGAAATGTTTTTCTGAGCATGCGAAGAATGTTAAAGCAGGAAGAGGATACGGCGCTGACTTGTCTGTTCATTGAGAGTGAAGAATCCAGGATGACGCCCAGGTTCCGTGCGTGGTCTGTCGGGATGGGTGCATTTCCGAGGGCTTCTGGCCACCAGGAGTCGTCCCATGCAGAGGGGGATTTACCTAAGATGAGGACTTCTGTTTTGTCTGAGTTCAGTTTCAGACGGCTTTGTTTCATCCATTCGGCTACTTCTTTCATTCCTTCGTGTAGGTTAGTTTTAGCGGTGCTGGGGTCCTTGGTGAGAGACAGGATCAGTTGAGTGTCATCCGCGTAAGAGATGATGTTGAGGTTGTGTTGGCGGGCGATGGCCGCGAGGGGGCTCATGTATACGTTGAAGAGGGTGGGACTGAGTGAGGATCCTTGTGGTACGCCGCAGATGATTTCGGAGGCCTCGGATTTGAATGGTGGGAGGCGGACTCTCTGGGTTCTTCCGGTGAGGAACGAGGTGATCCATTCCAGTGCCTTACCTTGGATTCCGATGTTTCTGAGGCGTTGTAAAAGGGTGCTGTGGCAGACTGTGTCGAAGGCTGCCGAGAGGTCGAGGAGGATGAGGGCGACTGTGTCTCCATTGTCCAGTAGACTAAGGCTAAAGACTCGAGAGGGCGTGTTAAGCCAGCTGTTATACCACACATATACCCCTTGAACACCAAGTGAAAGGACACCACACAAGTGTTATGAAAATAAACAAGATATTTATTAAGAATCACAACAGCCCTGTGTGAGAAGTTGGCCCGATATGCAACGTTCGCTATTCTAGCGACCGCTATGTATCGTTCCAACGACCCTTATGGTGTTTGGTTGTAAGTCAACCTATAGACCAGCTATCCTAGTAGCGTGGATACGAGCAGTCTAAGGCTAAAGACTCGAGAGGGCGTGTTAAGCCAGCTGTTTACCACACATGTACCCCTTGAACACCCAGTGAAAGGACACCACACAAGTGTTATGAAAATAAACAGGATATTTATTAAGAATCACAACAGCCCTGTACTCTTTATGAGGACAGGGTACTAAGCACAAACCAAATCTCTTTAGCAAATACTTCAAGTGCACAATTAAAACAAGTGTCCGGGGACACGGAAAGGTTAAGGTCTCGGGCGGACCCGATAAGGCAAGTCGGAAGCGAGGGACTCAGGACCCTAGAGTAAGGAGGCTATGCAGGCACCGAAATGCCGAGTTACCTAGCCACGAAGGCTGCGGCTGCACAAGTCTTACAGGCGTCGGGGTCTTCGCTGACGAGCCAGGAGCCGGAAGAAAGGAGTTGCTGGCCGGCGACCAGTGCTGAATAGTTCGTAGAGATCCAAGCCTGGATCGGAGATTGATGAAACCTGAAAGCAGAGGGGACCAAGTTCGTACTACTAGCCAGTAGTCAGAGGGTACCAGGAAGGCACCGGATGGCCGTCACCTCGACTAGGTGGGTGGGCGACGCTAGGCTCTGCAGTCTCACGGACCAGGAGGCGTTGTCGGCGACCACGGTGGAGGTGCGAGCTGTCCCACGAAGGATGATGCTGTCGGCGTCGCTGGGCCCAGGATGGGGCAACAAGCCTTGGCAGATCTCAGGGCCACGTGGTGGGCCTAAGATGGCGTCTTGAGTGGACCAGGAGGGTCCGGGGTGCTTCTCGCAAGGATGGAAGCAAGGGCCAGTCGGGAGCAACCAGACCAGCAGTGATGATTCTCGGATGTCGTCACAGAAGGGCACAAGCCAGCGGCGAGTGACCAGACAACGTGCTGAGCAGCGAGCAGAAGGGCCCCACGCAGATCGTGGAGATGCTGGGAGACTGCACTTCGGTGCTAGAGCGGCTCAGGGTCGGGGCTTCTCGGACCCCAGAGCACTCACCAGAGAGTTACCTCGATGGTCGTGCTGGTTTTTAAGAGCGTGCAGGTTCTGATGATGGCCGGTCCCTCGAGGTCTCGTCGCACCCACAGATCACAGCTGAGCTGATGACGTGGGTAGAGGTCAGAGGTGCCAGGGAAGCCGGTTCTCGTCGAGCTGGGCCGTCGGATCCTTGAGGAAGGACTTGCAGCAAACCGCAGAGTTCTTAGATGGTGCCCGCCGATGCAGGGTGACTACTCCTTAGCCACAAGGGAGAAATCTTGAGAAGAGTCTTGAGTGTCCTTTCGTAGAAAGTAGTTCTTGATTCAAAGATGATCTAATTTGGAAGGGTCCCCGCTCCGGTCTTTATCCTAAAGAAAGGGGTGGGTACATGACTAGGTCCTGCCCTAAGGGTGGGACCAGGAAGGGGGGTAGTTACGCCCCTCTCCCCTGCCGGACTTTCCCCAGGGCAGGGCTGTCGCCCCTGGAACTGGTTCTAACCGGCAGATGCGTAGTGAGCACCGGGGTGCCACTCCGCAGTCACCTTCTCGCCAAAGCCCTACCTACCCAGAATACACAAACCTTGTCTGGGACGGTGCGAACAGCGCCCTCGACAGGAAACCCTTTGTCCAAGTGCTCCTCGCTGGAAGGACTCCCAGCAGCAGGAGGTCAGACTCGTGTCTGTGGTGGCAGCATCCATTTTGTGGAGCTGAGGCTTCAGTTAACTTTAACCGGGGTTCACAGTTACGTACATGTCGTGTCCCTCTAGAAGGGTGGGATGCTAACCTCATCGCCAGAGTTGGTGAGAGGGCAGCACCCCGATTCGTATGACACCTTACTCGACATGCCTTGATAACGCGACACCGGAGTTACCGACATGGTACGCGTTATCATGGAACAGCTATTGGGTCTTGATTCCGCAAGCTGCAACCGGGCTCGGCTCGGGCCTGAACCTAGCTCACACGAGCCCACGCACTCTGCCTTCAGGATTGTTAAGGCCTGCCATAGGAGTGACTGATAGGAACTCGGGTGTCCATTGTATGGTTAGATATAGAGTTACTATACCTAAAGCGAAGGGTGGTTACACGTCTTCGCCCCAGCTGTCGTGCAGCCAGTTGTGTCAAATTTAGGAGGCCAGCCAGGGGTGGCATTATACATGCTTCAGCCCCTGGCGGCCCTGGGTACACCTATGCCCTGCGTTACGGGGTCTGATAAGGTGGCCCAGTACCAATTGGTAAATGCACCTAGGGTACATATCGTAATTTAGAAAGAGAACAGCCAGGCTGTGGGTCTGATTAGCAGGCCCACAGCCAGAGAAAGTCGTAAACCAGTGAAACAAAAGCAAAAAATCCGGGTGATCATAGGATTGCAGACCCTACTCTCCTACACCCTGTACTCTTTATGAGGACAGGGTACTAAGCACAACACAAAACTCTTACGAAAATACTTAAGTTAGCACAGTATATACAAATGCCCGAGGGGCACGGAAAACCATATACTCTGAAAGTGGAATGCGAAATTATTAGCAGGTAAGTACAGTACTAATAGGCTTTGGAATCGCTAGGTCTTGACTATAGAACCTTCAGATTACTTATAGGAGGCCTAGGGGACTTGGGTGCAGAGTGTGCACTCTCACGCGTGATGCGGGACAAAGTCTATGGTAGCTAGTAATGACAAAGTTAGTGTTCTCGGGCGAACCCGACCTGGTAGGAGGAAAACGAAAGTGGATTCTGACCCTTGGATAGTGAGGCTATGCTGGGGCACCGAAATGCCGAAGTTACCTAGCCCAGGGGTTGCAGCTGCATAGGTCTCAAAAGACGTCGGGAATCCTCGTAGACGGACCAGGAGCCTGGAAGAAAGAAGTTGCTGGCAGGCGACCAGTGAAGAAAGTTCGATGGATCCAAGCCTGGATCGAAGGAAGATGACACCTGAAAGCAGAGGGGACCAAGTTCGTGACTACTAGCCAGTAGTCAGGTGGCACCAGGAGGGCACCGGATGGTAGTCACCTCGACTAGGTGAGTGGGTGACGCTGTGCTCGCAGATCTCACGGACCAGGAGGCGTTGTCGGCGACCAGGATGGAGGAGCGAGCTGTCCCACGAAGATTGAAGCTGTCGGCGTCGCTGGACCCAGGATTGGGCAACAAAGCCTTGGCAAATTTAAGCCCATGCGGTGGACTCAAAATGGCGTCTGGAGTGGACCAGGAGGGTCCGGGGTGCCTCTCTTGAAGAAGGAAGCAAGGGCCAGTCTGGAGCAACCAGACCAGCAGCAGTGATGTCGTCGGGCGTCGTGAAGAAGGCCACAAGCCAGCCGGCTAGTAGCCACACAGTGCGGTGAGCACGCAAAAGCAGAAGGGCCCCACGCAGATCGTGGAGATGCTGGAGGGCTGATCTTCGGTGCTGGAGCTGCTCAGGGTTGGGGCTTCTCGGACCCCAAAGCACTCACCAGTCGAAGACTCGGTGGGCTTGTTGCAAAGAAGTCGTGCAGTCTTGGCGATCGTCGGTCCCTCGAGGTCTCGTCGCACTCACAGTTCTCAGCTTTGCTGTAGAGGTGAGTAGAGGTCAGAGGTGCCAGGGAAGCCGGGTCTCGTCGAGCTGGGTCGTCTGATTCGTGAAGAAGGACTTGCAGCAGACCGCAGTGTTCTTAGGATGGTGCCCGCTTGATGCAGGGTGACTACTCCTTAGCCACAAGGGAGAATCTTGAAGAAGGAAATCTTGATGCCTTTCGCAGAAAGTCGGGTCTTGATTCCAAAGATGATCTAATTTGAACAGGGGGCCCGCTCCCATCTTTATACTAAAAAAGGGGGCTGACCCGGTGACTAGGTCCTGCCTATGGGTGGGACTAGGAGGGGGGTGGTTACACCCCTCTGCCATGCCGGACTTCCCCAGGCCAGGGGCTGGTGTGCCCCTGGAACTGGTTCAGACTGGCCTATGCATAGTGAGCACCGGGGTGCCACTCAGCAGTCACCTTCCTGAAAAGCCCTGCCTACCCAGGATACACAAAACCATGTCTGGGACGGTGCTAGCACCGCCCCTGACAGGAAACCCTTTGTCCAGGCTCCCCTCGCTGAAAGGACTCCCAGCTGCAGGGGGTCAGACTCGTGTCTGTGGTGGCAGCATCCATTTTGTGGACCTGAGGCTTCAGTTAACTTTAACCGGGGTTCACAGTTACATACATTTCGTGTCCCTCTAGAAGGGTGGAATGCTAACCCCGTCGCCAGAATTGGCAAGGGGTTAGTATTCCAATTCGTATGACACCTTACTCGACATGTTTTGATAAAGCAATACCAAAGATAGCATTTAACCGCGAGGATTATAATGCACTTAAGAGTATATGGTATGCGATATCATGGAACAGCTATTAGGACTTGGTTCCGCAAGCTGCAGACAGGCTCAGCTCATGCCAGAGCACCATCTCACACGATTCCAAGCACTCTGCCTTCAGGATTGTCAAGGCCTGCCATAGGAGTGACTGATAGGAATCTGTGTGTCCATTTTAGGGTTAGGTATAGGTATACTACACCTACAGCAAAGGGTGATTACACGACTTTGCCCCAGCTGTCATGCAGCCAGTTGTGTCAAATTTAGGAGGCCAGCCAGGGGTGGCATAATACATGCTGCAGCCCCTGGCAGCCCTGGGTACACCTATGCCCTGAGTTACAGGGTCTGATAAGGTGGCCCAGTACCAATTGGTAAATGCACCTAGGGTACATGTGGTAATTTAGAGAGAGAACAGCCAGGCTGTGGGTCTGATTGGCAGGCCCACAGCCAGAGAAAGTCGTAAACCAGTGAAACAAAAGCAAAAAATCTGGGTGATCATAGGATTGCAGACCCTACTCTCCTACAATTGTCCCCTCTGCTATCAGGTCTTCATCTTCCTCGATCCACCCTTGGATCGCTCCGGACATCTTCCTCCAGGTCGCCTGCAGCATCTTTCTTCAAGGCTCCATAGACTTCGATGCGGAAATCCAACACTTTCACACCTATGCACCCATAGCCCGTGGGTGAGGTAACGAGAGCATTTCGGGGCTCAAGGGTAGATTGACTCTCCTACTGTCCAAGTATCCAGTTGTTTTAGTCCTAACTAGTCGGAACTGTCTTTTACTTACCTTTTCATAATTTGTAGTGTCCATTGACTTTGTCCCGCATCTCGTCTGAGTTCACACTCTGCACACACGTCCTGTGGGCCTCCTGCTCCTTACCTAAAGTTAGGGTAGTGTAGTCCCAGCGATCCTACAGCCTCTGGACATCTTCATTTCCCCTATCGATTTCCTTATACCATTTACTTAGTATATGGTTTGTCGTGCCCCTAGGGCACCATTGTAATTTGTGCAACTTATCGTATTTTTCTAAAGAGTCTTGTCATGTGCTTAGCCCTCTGATCTCAAAGAGTTCAGAGGTGTTTTGTTAGTAATAAATATCTTGTTTATTTTCA
Source organism: Lissotriton vulgaris (assembly GCF_964263255.1). Lineage (NCBI taxonomy): Eukaryota > Metazoa > Chordata > Amphibia > Caudata > Salamandridae > Lissotriton > Lissotriton vulgaris. Next base: position 279,450,673 of record NC_141685.1, on the reverse strand, counting down.
TAACAACCTGTGCGGTGTCCTTTCATATGGTATTCAAGGGGTTATATGTGGTAAAACAGCTGGCTTCACATGCCAAAAGAGTTTAGCCTAAGACTGCTTTGTCCATGCTACCATTAGGATAGCTGGGCTATAAGGTTGACTTACAACCAATCACTATAAGGGTTGTTTGGACTGATACAAGGTGATCACTAGAACTAGTGAACATCATATATCAGGCCAACTTCTCACACCCTCCACGCTCCACCAAGACAGATCCGCTGCAGTTTCTCTGGAGATCCTCACAGACTCCCTGAGATCTCCATTGTGCTGATACCACTGTCTGCGGAGGCACCACTGTAGCGCCCTCATGTGCCAGTGTGCATGGTTGACCAGCAGAATACAGGAAGCAAACAGACCGAGCAGGCGAAGGACTTTCAGGACTGGAACGACCGCTCCATTGTAAAACAAAGGAATCATTTCCTGAATGTCGAGAATCCTTAGAGGTGGAGGGAATGCTCGACAAACAGTAGTGTCCAGTACTGCCCCTATAAACAGGTTGCACTGTGAGGGCAACAGGTGAGACTTGGGTACATTTATCGAAAAACCCAACCTGTACAACAACTGAGTTGTCTCCTGCAAATGGAGCACCTTCTCTGAAGACTCTGCTTTGATCAGCCAGTCGTCCAGATAGGGGAATACCAGAATCCCTGACCTCCTGAGATGGGCTACCACCACTTTGGTGAAGACTCGAGGTGCAGTAGTAATTCCAAACGGAAGGACCGCAAACTGATAATGTTGCAACCCCACCGTGAAACGGAGATACTTCCTGTGCGACTCCAGGATCGGTATATGAAAATACGCGTCCTGTGTGTCGAGCGACACGATCCAGTCTTCTTCCAGCAACGCCTGAAGAACCTGCGCAAGGGTAAGCATCCTGAACCTCTCTTGTTTCAGATAAAGATTCAAGATCCTGAGATCCAGGATTGGGCGAAGCCTGCTATCCTTCTTGGGAATCAGGAAATACCGGGAGTAGCATCCCTGACCCCTTTCCTGCTCTGGAACCACCTCTATCGTGCCTTTCTTTAACAAGGTCAGAACCTCCTCCTGAAGGAGACAGATGTTCCTCTGGGCAAGCCCCTTGACAAGGAGGGAAAGTTGGAGGGAATTCCCTGAAGGGAAGAGCATACCCATTTGCCACAAGATTGAGAACCCATTGGTCTGTAGTGACCGATTCCCAATCCTGCAGAAAATGGGTAAGACGACCCCCCACAGGACCAACATGACTGGGAATGGGGTATCTAGGGCTGCTTTGCTGCGGCGATAGGAGGAGAGGAAGAGGAGGAGGGTTGACGACCCCGTGGACGACCTCTGTTTCTTCCTCTATAAGATTTATACAGCGTATTTTGTTGCTGCTGCTGTTGCTGCTGACGAGGCTGCCCTTTCGAATGAAAGGATGACTTTCCGAATCCTCTGTACCTACGAAAGGATTAAGCCAAGTGATCTTGCTGTGGCCTTACTATCTTTAAATATTTCAAGCGTGGCATCAGCCTTTTCACCGAACAGACCTGTACCATCAAATGGTAAGTCCAACAAAGTAGCCTGTACATCTTGAGAAAAGTCTGAAGACTTCAACCAAGCCCCCCTTCTCGTTGCCACTGCAGAGCCCATAACTCTTGCCACCGAGTCAGCTGTATCCAGGCCACTTTGAATGACGTGGCGCGCAGCAGCCTGTGTATCATTCGAAACCTCCTGAAAGTTGCTCCTGTCTTCTTCAGACAGTTTTGGCAGCAACTGTTTAGAGGAATCCATCAAGGCATGGATATACCTCGCCATCAAGCAAGTTGCATTTGATGACTTCAGTGCCATACTCGCTGAAGAGTTTCAAAGAACAGTGGTCCCATGCAATTATTATGGTAGGAACAATGAATATAGACAAAATTGATCTATATTGGTTTTGACATGTCCAGCCGGACAGAGGTCACAATCTTTACTTGATTAACAACGAAAAAGACAAAGAATTCCTTCAACAATTCACCGTAGTGGGGCACAAGCCTGTACCCAAACACATACAGATAATTACAGTTAAGGAGGAAGTGAACAAAGCAGGGGCTATTAGGCAAAAACTGAGTGTTTCTGTGAATTAAAATGACAGAAAATTCAAACGACACCTTTACATATACATGGTACAAATGAACAAGTTACTTACCTTTGTTAACGCTTTTTCTGGTAGATACAATATCTGCCTGTGGATTCCTCACCTTGTGAATATCCCCTTGCGTCAGCAACATTCGGAAATTCTTTTTGTAGCTTTGCGCCGTCGTGGATCCGGACGTCACAGAGGCACGGCACCGCTCGCGACTCCGCTGACGTCACCGACGCCTATAACAGGCCCACGCCGGCGTGATGACATCAGTTCCACCCTTTTTTCCGTGCCTTCGAGGCACACGGACGGACCGATGACAATAGACATAAACACAGTATACGCAGTATAGAAATCAAGGTAACACACACAGTGTGAAGCAAATGCAATAAAACATTTGAAATAAACAACTCCTTGACAATAAAATAATACAGTAAAGAAAATCTGGCATAGAAGAGTGGACAACGGGGAGGCGGGTGGGTCAGTGAGGAATCCACAGGCAGATATTGTATCTACCAGAAAAAGCGTTACCGAAGGTAAGTAACTTGTTCTTCTGATAGATACATCTGCCGTGTGGATTTCTCACCTTGTGAATAGAGTCCCACAGCAGTCCCCACTCCCGGAGGAGGGTGTCCACTCTTCTAGACCAAGAAATCCTGAAGGACAGAGCGCGCAAAATGACCGTCCCTCCTCACTTCGGAATCCAAGCAGTAATGCTTCGCGAAAGTGTGGAGGGAAGACCAAGTTGCCGCTCTACAAATATCCTCTACAGGCACACCTCTAGCCAATGCAGAGGTCGAAGACTTAGCTCTAGTAGAATGAGCCCGTATACCCTCTGGTGGTTCCTTACCGGCCAGAGAGTAGCAGATCTTAATGCAGAGGACGATCCATCTCGACAAAGTCCTCTTATGGACCGCTCTTCCTTTCCTGCAGCCAGCAAAGCCAATAAAGAGCTGGTCATCCAAGCGACAGTCTTTAGTCCTGTCCAAATAAAAAGACACCGCCCTCTTGGGGTCAAGACGGTGTAATCTCTCCTTCTCCTTGGAAGGGTGTGGGGGAGGATAAAAAGTAGGAAGGGTAATGGATTGACCAAGGTGGAAAGAAGTCACCACCTTTGGCAGAAAAGCAGCCCTGGTCCTAAGAACCATTCGATCAGCATGAATGGTCAAGAAAGGGGGCTTGGAACTAAGAGCTTGAAGCTCACTAACCCTCCTTGCCGAGGTTATTGCAACGAGGAAAACGGTTTTGAAAGTCAGGAGCCTCATAGGACATTTGTGAAGAGGCTCAAAAGGAGCACCCATTAAAAATGTCAAAACTAGATTCAAATCCCACTGAGGCACAATAAAAGGGGTAGGAGGGAACTTATTAATGAGGCCCTTCAAAAACCTTAAAACAATAGGAGATTTAAACAGAGAAGGCTGGTCAGGCAAACAGATAAACGCCGACAGCGCTGACAGATAACCCTTCACCGTGGCAACAGCAAGCCCCTGCTGTGCCAGAGAAAGGGCAAACTGGAGAACATCAGATAAATCGGCCCTCAAAGGGTCTATGGACTTCTCCCTGCACCAAACAACAAACTTAGACTACCTATAAGAATAGATGGACTTAGTGGAGTCACGCCTGGCTGATAAAATGACATCCACCACATCGTGAGGGAGAGAAAAAGAAATCAGGTTGCCCCGTTCAATCTCCAGGCATGAAGGTGTAATGTCTGGAGGTGGACGTGTAGAACCTGCCCCTCCATCTGAGAGAGGAGATCTGCCCTGTGAGGGAGACGGAGCGGCGGGTGAGAGGAGAGGTGGAGAAGGTCTGAGTACCACACCCTTCTTGGCCAATCCGGGGCAATCAATATGACTCGGGCCCGGTCTTGGCGAATTTTCCTCAGAACCCGAGGAATCAAAGGTATGGGAGGAAACGCGTAAAGGAGTTGCGAGCTCCAACTCAACTGAAACGCGTCCCCCAAGGCTCCTTGCATCGGATACTGGAGACTGCAGAATGACAGGCAGTGAGCATTCTCGTGAGTGGCGAACAGGTCCACCCGAGGAGTCCCCCACATCCGAAAGATGTCGTGAACTACCTCTGGATGGAGCCTCCACTCGTGATCGGCAGAGAACTGCCGACTGAGACTGTCTGCACGAACGTTCTGAACCCCGGCCAGATGATTTGCCATCAGACAAATCTGATGGTCCTGAACCCAGGACCAGAGACGCAGAGCCTCTCTGCAGAGACACTGCGACCCTACTCCTCCCTGCTTGTTGATGTACCACATCGCAGTCGTGTTGTCCGTCAGGACCTGAACTGACCGCCCGCGAAGGGAAGGGAGGAAGGCCTTGAGCGCCAGACGTATTGCCCGCAACTCTAGAAGGTTGATATGAAGCAACCTTTCCTCTGGAGACTAAAGACCTTTGACCTCCAGGTCCCCCAGATGAGCACCCCACCCGAGAGTGGACGCATCCGATATTACTGTGGCAACCGATGGAGGAATCTGAAAAGGCTTCCCTTGAGACAGATTGCCTTCCATGCTCCACCAAGACAGATCCGCTGCAGTTTCTCTGGAGATCTTCACCGACTCCCTGAGATCCCCTTTGTGCTGATACCACTGCCTGCGGAGGCACCACTGGAGCGCCCTCATATGCAAGCGTGCATGGTTGACCAACAGAATGCATGAAGCCATCAGACCGAGCAGGCGAAGGACCTTCAGGACTGGAACGACCGCTCCATTGTAAAACAAAGGAATCCTCTCCTGTATGTCGCGAATCCTTTGAGGGGGAGGGAATGCACGACACACAGTAGTGTCCAGTACCGCACCTATGAACAGGTTGCGCTGTGAGGGCACCAGGTGAGACTTGGGTACATTTATCGAAAAACCCAACCTGTGCAACAACTGAGTTGTCTCTTGCAGATGGAGCACCTTCTCGGGCGACTCCGCTTTGATTAGCCAGTCGTCTAGATACGGAAACACATGTATCCCCGATCTCCTGAGATGAGCTGCCACCACTGCCATCACCTTGGTGAAGACTCGAGGCGCAGTAGTAAGACCAAACGGAAGGACCACAAACTGGTAGTGTTGTGACCCAACCGTAAAACGGAGATACTTTCTGTGCGACTTCAAGATGGGAATATGAAAATACGCATCCTGCAAGTCGATCGACACCACCCAGTCTTCTTCCAGCAGCGCTTGAAGAACTTGCGCAAGAGTGAGCATCTTGAACTTTTCCTGTTTCAGGTAAAGGTTCAAGATCCTGAGATCCAGGATTGGCCGAAGCCTGCCATCTTTCTTGGGGATCAGGAAATACCGGGAGTAGCACCCCTGACCCCTTTCCTGCTCTGGAACCACCTCTATCGCACCTTTTTGGAACAGAGCCAGGACTTCTTCCTGCAGGCGAAGCAGGTGGTCCTCCGAACAATAATCCTGGCAAGGAGGGTAATTGGGAGGGAATTCCTGGAAAGGAAGTGCATACCCATTCTCTACAAGATTGAGAACACAAAGATCCGATGTTATTAATTCCCAATCTTGTAGAAAATGAGTAAGCCGACCCCCCACTGGGCCCATATGATCCGGAATGGCGGATCTAGGGCTGCTTTGCTGCGTTGGCCGGGGGTTGGGAAGGAGAGGAGGAGGAGGAGGAGGATTGACTACCTCTAGGGCGGGATCTTTGCCTGCCCCTGTATGACTTGTACAGCGTATTCTGCTGCGGTTGAGGCTGCTGCTGGGATGGTCTGTAAGAACGAAAGGAAGATCTTCCAAACCCCCTGAAGCGTCTACCAGTAGTACCTCTGGACTGAAGACCCAAAGATTTTGCAGTGGCCCTACTGTCCTTAAAACGTTCCAAAGCAGCATCAGCCTTCTTGCCAAACAATCCAGAGCCATCAAAAGGCAAGTCCAACAAAGCAGACTGGACGTCCGCAGAGAACTCCGATGATTTAAGCCAGGCAGCCCTCCTGGTGGCCACGGAGGAGCCCATGACCCTTGCCACCGAATCAGCAGTGTCCAGACCACTCTGAATCACCTGTCTCGCAGCTGCTTGAGTGTCTGATATCACTTCCTGAAAATCCTTCCCATCATTCTCAGGAATTTTCGGAATCAGCTGCTTGACAGAATCCATCAAGGCATGGATATACCTTCCCATCAGACACGTTGCGTTGGTGGACTTTAACGCCATACTGGCTGATGAGAAAACCTTCCTGGCACTCTGATCTTGCTTTCTGGATTCTTTATCCTCAGGAACCTGTGGAAAAGCACCAGCAGATTTCTTTGAGCAGGCAGCCTGCACCACCAAACTCTCAGGCAAGGGATGAATTGATAAAAACGCAGGGTCCTCAGGTGCAACTCTGTATCTCCTCGCCACTGTTCTAGAAACTGCAGGAGCAGATAAAGGTTTCTTCCAAACCTCATAGATGGGCTCAGATAAGGCCTCGTTGAAGGGTAACACAGGTTCAATTACTGACGAGGGTGAATGAAGAACCTCAGTTAAAATATTAGGTTTATAATCGGCAGTGGGCAGAGTAATATTCAATAAACTCGCTGCTTTTTTAATAACGGTGTGATAAGGCACCACATCCTTCGATGGTACATTCGACACCGAAGCCAATTCCCATTCAGGCGACAGTTCAAGCCCACTGGCCTCACACAAGTCTTCAAAAGGATCCTCAGAATCCTGTAACTCCCTTCTTCAGTATCTGAAGCACAAGTTACTACTTGTGTAACGATATATCTGTAAGAGACATTAGTTCGTGATAGATTCCCTACCTTAGAATATCCCCAGGCGTCAGACTGGATCCGGAAAGTTTTGCGTAGCAGTACCCTTGCGCGTCGGTAGGCGTCGTCTGCGGCTCCGCGTCCGTCGTAGGCGTCGTGGGCGCCGTGATGACGTCGGAGTACTTAGACGCCGCCTCCACGTGCTGACGTCAGTTCTTAGGCACAGCTTTTCCGCGCCAGAAGCGCAGAGCCATGACAAAAACCGACACTGGAGCCAAGAAACTAGGGCCCTGAAAGGGGATGACCTTAACCCTAGATATCAGTTCGCAGAACAGGGAGGATGGGTGGGTCGGTAAGGAATCTATCACTAACTAATGTCTCTTACAGATATATCGTTACACAAGTAGTAACTTGTGCATCTGAAAGAGACACGTTAGTGATATATTCCTTACCTTAGAATAGATACCCCAGCAATACCATCCCCGTGGTGGTGGGTCTGCGAACCAATAATTACACCAGAAAGTCCTGGAGAACGGAGCGGCCAAAGTAGCCGTCCCTCCGGACTTGACTGTCCAGGCAGTAGTGCCTAGCAAACGTGTGCAACGAGGCCCACGTAGCTGCCTGGCAAATGTCCTGCAAGGGCACACCTCGGCCCAAGGCAGTTGTAGTGGCCGTGGCTCGAGTGGAATGAGCCCTCAGCCCAACAGGGGGTTCCTTCTTAGCCAAGGAGTAACACGCCTGGATGCACATGATAATCCATCGAGAGATGGTCCTCTTGTGCACCGCTTTCCCTTTCTTAGCGCCCGCTTGCCCAACAAAGAGTTGATCATCCACCCGGAACTGGCGTGTGCGATCCAGATAGAATGAGAGCGCACGTTTTGGGTCCAGACGGTGGAGCCTCTCCTCCTCTCTCGAGGGGTGCGGAGGCGGAAAGAAGGTGGGCAATGTGATGGACTGCCCAATGTGGAAGGCCGTGACCACCTTAGGCAAGAAGGAGGGCCTAGTCCTCAAAACAACCTTGTCTGGATGGACTGAAAGGAAAGGAGGCTTACAAGAGAGGGCCTGGAGCTCACTCACTCTCCTGGCAGAGGTGATGGCTACCAGGAAGGCAGTCTTCAAAGAAAGAAGGCGAAGTGGACAGTTATGAAGTGGCTCAAAGGGAGCGCACATCAGAAAAGTTAGAACCAGGTTCAAGTCCCACTGAGGCATCACGAAAGGAACAGGAGGAAAGGTATGAGTGATGACCTTCAGAAGCACAAGTTACTACTTGTGTAACGATATATCTGTAAGAGACATTAGTTAGTGATAGATTCCTTACCTTAGAATATCCCCAGGCGTCAGACTGGATCCGGAAAATTTTGCGTAGCAGTACCCTTGCGCGTTGGTAGGCGTCGTCTGCGGCTCCGCGTCCGTCGTCGGCGTCGTGGGCGCCGTGATGACGTCGTCGGAGTACTTAGACGCCGCCTCCGCGTGCTGACGTCAGTTCTTAGCCACAGCTTTTCCGCACCAGAAGCGCAGAGCCATGACAAAAACCGACACTGGTGCCAAGAAACTAGGGCCCTGAAAGGGGATGACCTTAACCCTAGATATCGGTTCGCAGAACGGGGAGGATGGGTGGGCGGTAAGGAATCTATCACTAACTAATGTCTCTTACAGATATATCGTTACACAAGTGGTAACTTGTGCATCTGAAAGAGACACGTTAGTGATAGATTCCTTACCTTAGAATAGATACCCCAGCAATACCATCCCCGTGGTGGTGGGTCTGCGAACCAATATTCACACCAGAAAGTCCTGGAGAACGGAACGGCCGAGGTAGCCATCCCTCCGGACTTGACTGTCCAGGCAGTAGTGCCTCGCAAACGTGTGCAACGAAGCCCACGTGGCAGCCTGGCAAATGTCCTGCAAGGGCACACCGCGGCCCAAGGCAGTTGTAGTGGCCGTGGCTCGAGTGGAATGAGCCCGCAGCCCAGCAGGTGGTTCCTTCTTAGCCAAGGAGTAATACGCCTGGATGCACATGATAATCCATCGAGAAATGGTCCTCTTGTGCACCGCTTTCCCTTTCTTAGCGCCCGCGTACCCAACAAAGAGTTGATCATCCACCCAGAACTGGCGTGTGCGATCCAGATAGAATGAGAGCGCACGTTTTGGGTCCAGACGGTGGAGCCTCTCCTCCTCTCTCGAGGGGTGCGGAGGCGGAAAGAAGGTGGGCAATGTGATGGACTGCCCCATGTGGAAGGCCGTGACCACCTTAGGCAAGAAGGAGGGCCTAGTCCTCAAAACAACCTTGTCCGGATAGACTGAAAGGAAAGGAGGCTTACAAGAGAGGGCCTGGAGCTCACTCACTCTCCTGGCAGAGGTGATGGCTACCGGGAAGGCAGTCTTCAAAGAAAGAAGGCGAAGTGGACAGTTGTGAAGTGGCTCAAAGGGAGCGCACATCAGAAAAGTTAGAACCAGGTTCAAGTCCCACTGAGGCATCACGAAAGGAACAGGAGGAAAGGTATGAGTGATGCCTTTGAGAAATCTGTTTACTATAGGGGACTTGAACAAAGAAGGTTGGTCAGGCAGCCTCAGAAAGGCTGAAAGAGCCGAAAGATAGCCCTTGATAGTGCCCAGAGCAGAGCCCTGCTGGGCAAGAGAAAGAAGGAAGAGAAGAATCTCAGAGAGAGGGGCATTGAGAGGATCCACAGCCTTTGCTGTGCACCATGCCACAAATCTGTTCCACCTGCAGGCGTATACCGTCTTTGTGGAGGGACGCCTGGCTGCCAGAATGATGTTGCAAACTTCAGGAGGCAAGTCAAATGGCCTCAACTGTCGCCGCTCAATCTCCATGCATGGAGGTGGAGACTGGACAGGTTCGGGTGGAGGACCGTCCCCTGCTGCTGCGACAGAAGGTCCTCCTGAAGAGGCAGACGAACCGGGGGATCGACTGACATACTGAGTAGCTCGGGATACCAGTACCTTCGTGCCCAGTCCGGAGCCACAAGGATGACTTGTGCCCGGTCGCGCTTGATCTTCTTCAGCACTCTGGGCAGAAGAGGTATAGGCGGAAAGGCGTACAACAGATCGCAGCTCCACTCGCGACGAAAAGCGTCTCCGAGCGAGTGCTGCCTTGGAAATTCCAAAGCGCAGAACTGAGGACATTGCGCGTTCTCTTCGGCGGCGAATAGATCTAACCAAGGCTCTCCCCATCGCAGAAAGAGGCCTTGCGCCACCTCCGAGTTCAGACGCTATTCGTGATCCACCGAGCACCGACGGCTGAGTTCGTCCGCCCTGGCGTTCAGAGAACCTGCCAGGTGTTGAACCACCAGAGTCACGCCCTGATGTTCCAGCCATTGCCAGAGGCGCAGAGCCTCCTGGCATAGGGTCCACGACCCCACCCCGCCCTGTTTGTTGCAGTACCACATGGCGGTGGTGTTGTCCGTGAACACCTGCACTGCACTCCCTCGGACAGACGGGAGGAATGCCTTCAGTGCCAGACGAATCGCCCGCAGCTCCAACAGATTGATATGGAGCCGGGACTCCGCCAGAGACCAGAGTCCTCTGATCTCTGCCTCTCCCATGTGGCCTCCCCAGCCCTGGAGGGACGCGTCCGTCACAACTACGCGCTCCGGTTGGGGAAGGGAGAGGGATCTGCCGTTGACCCAATCGCGGTCCGTGAGCCACCACTGCAGCTGTCTCGCAGTGCCCTCCGAGATCAGGACATGGTCGGAAAGGTTGCCCCGGTGCTGGGCCCACTGAAACTTCAGGTCCCACTGCAGAGCCCGCATCCGCCACCGTGCGTGATGCACCAGAAGGATGCAGGAGGCCATCAGCCCCAGAAGCCGCAGCGTCAGCCTGACCGAAACCCGGGATAACGGCCTGAAGATCGGAATCAGGGCCTGAATATCCCGGACTCGCTGTTCGGGCGGGTAAACCCGAAACTGCGCCGACTCGAGAACCGCTCCGATGAAAAGGAGCTTCTGAGAGGGGCACAGGTGTGACTTCGGCACATTGATGGAAAATCCCAGCCTGTGCAGGAGATCCGCCGTAGTCTGAAGGTGGTTGACGACTGCCTGGGGCGAGCCCGCCTTCAACAACCAGTCGTCGAGGTAGGGGAAGACTACAACCCCTAACCTGCGCAGGTGAGCTGCGACCACCGCCATCACTTTCGTGAACACCCGTGGGGCGCTGGTAAGGCCAAAGGGGAGCACGGTAAACTGAAAGTGCTCGAGGCCTACCGTGAACCGCAGGTAACGCCGGTGGGCCGGCAGGACGGGGATGTGGAAATACGCATCCTGCAAGTCCAACGCTACCATCCAGTCTCCTGGGTCTAGGGCAGCCAAGACCTGAGCCAGTGTCAGCATTTTGAACTTCTCCTTCCGGAGGAAGCCGTTGACGTTCCTCAGATCCAAGATAGGGCGTAGGCCCCCTTTGCCCTTCTTGGGTACCAGGAAGTAGTGGGAGTAGCAACCACGACCTACTTCTGGCCCAGGAACGTGCTCGATGGCCCCCTTGGCCAAGAGGGCCGAAACTTCCTCCTGCAGGAGCCGCAAATGATCCCCCGATACGCGGTGGTGTTGCGGTGGCATGGCTTGAGGGGTCGTCTCGAAGGGGAGGGAGTAGCCCCTTCGGACGATCTGCAGCACCCACCTGTCCGAAGTGACTGTGCGCCAGTGAGAGTGGTGATGGCGAACCCTGCCCCCCCACTGGCGTCACATGGGCCGAAAAGCACGGACTAGGAGGGTTTAGAGGCGGATGCTGCGGGGGCAGGCGTGGACTGGTTCCGCTTGCCTCCCCGACCGCCTCCATGGCGGTTTCCACGGCCGCCGCCGCGTTGGACGACAGTTTGCGGCGAGTGGCTGGCGGCACGTGTGGGGACGCCCCTTCCTTGGCCACAAAAGGAGCGAAAGGCACCCACTTGCTGGCGCGGGGCCGAGAGGCCCAAGGACTTGGCCGTAGCCCTGGAGTCCTTAAAGCGCTCAAGCGCGTGGTCTGCCTTGTCGCCAAAGAGGCGACAGCCATCGAACGGCATGTCCATGAGTGTATTCTGGACGTCTGCCGAGAAGTTGGCGGACCTCAGCCAGGCGTGGCGTCGCATCGCCACCGTCGTAGCCATCGCTCTGCCCAGGGAGTCAGTAGTATCCAGTCCGCACCTGATAGAATACTTCGCTGCGTAACGGCCCTCCACTAGGGCTTGGCTGAGTTTGGCCCGTACCTCCAACGGACACTCTGGCAGCACTTCCGCCACCGTTTCCCACAGAGAGTGGGTGTAACGGCCCAAGAGGCATGCGGTGTTGGAAGACCGCAGTCCCAAGCTAAGGGACGAGAACACCCTTTTGCCATAGGCCTCGTACCTCTTGGATTCCCGATCGGGAGGAGCCGTCGGAAAGGCGGTCTGGGAGTTAGAGGCCTGGATAACCAGACTCTCGGGGGTGGGGTGGGTGGACAGGAAACATGGGTCGCCCGGGGCCGGGCGGTGGCGTCTGGCCACGTTCCTATCTACAGGCGAACCTGTAGCGGGCCTGGACCAAGTGCCCAAAAGAACGTCCGTCAAGGCCTCATTAAACGGCAGCAGAGGCTCCATGGAGCATGACTGCGGTTTAAGGACCTCAGTGAGGAGGTTAGTCCTCACGGCCGCGACTGGGAGCTCAAGGCCCAAGGCTTTGGCCGCCCTCGTCAACACCACACTATAAGTTGCACACTCCTCCGAAGCCACGGTAGGAGGAGAGACAAAACCAGTGTCTAGAGAGGTGTTCAGGCCACTGGCCTCCCCAAGCTCACCTGTCCAGTCCATGTTAGACTGACACTCCCTGGTCAGAGGGTCCTCAGAGGACGGCGCCGGAGGGAACACCACACGGACCGACGCCGGGGGGGTCGTAAGGTCCACCGGTAACGATCCATCGCCCGACGAGGGCCCAGCGGTGCCCTGCGGTGCCGGGCCCGAAGGCACCGATGACGTTGGGGCCGCTGTACCCTGCGGCGCCGAGCCCGAGGGCAGCGGCAGCGTGGAGCTCGTGGAGCTCTGCGGCGCCGGGCCCGAAGGCGCCGGCGGCGTCGAGGCCGAAGCACCCGACGGCGTCGGGGCCGTAGCCCCCGACCCACTAGGGCCCCCAGACGGGTTCACTGGGCCCAAAGGCGCCGCGGAACCCGTCGGAGGAGAAAGGGACCTCATGGCCATGAGGAAGCGCTCTATCTCCGGCGTCGCGTTCAGCCCAGGGACCGGGGGGTATGGGGCCAAACGCGCCACCCGCGACTCAGGAGGAGCCGCGTGGGCGGTGTCACCCGAACCCCCGGCCACGTCGCGCGAGTGTCGGGGGGGTGTCGGAAGAATGATGATGTCTCTTCGACTTCTTATGCTTCTTACCTGACGACTTGGACCCGGAGGAGTGGCGCCGACTCCCGGAGCTGTGACGGCTCCGTCCCCGCGACCTGTCCCTCGACCTCCCGTGGGACCGGGACCTCACACGGCGCGGGGCCGACTGGCGGATCTCGAGTCGCCTGGCCTTCCTCGAGAGGGCCCAACAGTCGGAGCAGGCCTCGTCGTCATGGTCGACGCCCAAACACATCAGGCACAAGCGGTGGGGATCCGTGACCGACATGGTACGGTCGCACTCGTCGCAATGCTTGAAGCCGGGCATCCCTAACGGCACCGTCTGAGTCGTTAAGACTTCGAAATGGATCAAAAAAGATCACAAAAGTTTAGTCAAAAAGTGACTAGGGAACTGCTCTTTCCAGATCTGCGCTGGCTGGCGTGGAAAAAAGAAGAACTGACGTCAGCACGCGGAGGAGGCGTCTAAGTACTCCGACGACGTCATCACGGCGCCCACGACGGACGCGGAGCCGCAGACGACGCCTACCGACGCGCAAGGGTACTGCTACGCAAAACTTTCCGGATCCAGTCTGACGCCTGGGGATATTCTAAGGTAAGGAATCTATCACTAACGTGCCTTTCAGATTATTGATATCTTTCCTCTTCCAGAAGTCTCTGAGCCTTTCTCCAAGATCTCTCCTTCACAGCAGAAGTCAACGGATTCGGAATCGACTCCGACGGGGTCGGTGCCGGCGTCGAACCCGAAGTCGGATGAGGTTTTTCAATACGTGGTCGGGCAGAATCCTGCCTCGGAGTCGTAGGCATCGGCATCGATGAGACTGGCGTCGTCGACACCGGTGGTGTCGGAAAATGCCAATGCGGTGGTATAGCCGGCATGAAGGGCGCAGAGGCGTAAGCCTGGGGAATACCCAAGTTAAAGACCATTGGACCCGTGGGACCAACAGGTGCACCAGACGGGAACATTGCCCTGGAATAGACACCAAACATGGCGTTCAGGAACTGAGAAGGATCCTGACCTGGAGCTGGAAACTCAGGATATGGATTTCTGGGTCGTTCCTGAGGAGGTGGAGTCGAAACGGCGTCTACCTGTTCACCGAGTCCAGGAACCGGGGTCGACGAACCGGCAGGCATCGGAACTTCGACTTCACCAGCCCCCTGCTCCTCACCTTCATCCTCCTGACCAGAAGGATTGGATGGAACCGGAGAATGGACCTGCTTCTGAGATTCGGGTGAATCCGGATGTGAAGCCTCACCAACAGAGTTATGTTCCGACTCCGAAACCTCCACTTCCTTACTCAGAAGTTTGACCTGGGACTTCGGTCTTGAACTAGAGTCCTTTCCAGAGTGATGACTGTAGGAGAGTATGGTCTGCAATCCTATGATCACCCAGATTTTTTGCTTTTGTTTCACTGGTTTACGACTTTCTCTGGCTGTGGGCCTGCCAATCAGACCCACAGCCTGGCTGTTCTCTCTCTAAATTACCACATGTACCCTAGGTGCATTTACCAATTGGTACTGGGCCACCTTATCAGACCCTGTAACTCAGGGCATAGGTGTACCCAGGGCCGCCAGGGGCTGCAGCATGTATTATGCCACCCCTGGCTGGCCTCCTAAATTTGACACAACTGGCTGCATGACAGCTGGGGCGAAGTCGTGTAATCACCCTTTGCTTTAGATATAGTAGCCCTATATCTAACCATACAATGGACATCCGAGTTCCTATCAGTCACTCCTATGGCAGGCCTTAACAATCCTGAAGGCAGAGTGCTTGGAATCGTGTAAGATGGTGCTCTGGCATGAGCTGAGCCTGTCTGCAGCTTGCGGAACCAAGTCCTAATAGCTGTTCCATGATATCGCAAACCATATACTCTTAAGTGCATTATAATCCTCGCGGTTAAATGCTATCTTTGGTATTGCTTTATCAAAACATGTCGAGTAAGGTGTCATACGAATTGGAATACTAACCCCTCGCCAATTCTGGCGACGGGGTTAGCATTCCACCCTTCTAGAGGGACACGACATGTAGGTAACTGTGAACCCCGGTTAAAGTTAAACGAAGCCTCAGCTCCACAAAATGGATGCTGCCACCACAGACACGAGTCTGACCCCCTGCAGCTGGGAGTCCTTCCAGCGAGGGGAGCCTGGACAAAGGGTTTCCTGTCGAGGGCGGTGCTAGCACTGTCCCAGACAGGGTTTTGTGTATCCTGGGTAGGCAGGGCTTTACAGGAAGGTGACTGCTGAGTGGCACCCCGGTGCTCACTACGCATAGGCCAGTCAGAACCAGTTCCAGGGGCACACCAGCCCCTGGCCTGGGGAAGTCCGGCATGGGAGAGGGGTGTAACCACCCCCCTCCTAGTCCCACCCATAGGCAGGACCTAGCCACTGGGTCAGCCCCCTTTTTTAGTATAAAGATGGGAGCGGGCCCCCTGTTCAAATTAGATCTTTGGAATCAAGACACGACTTTCTGCGAAAGGACATCAAGATTTCTTCCTCAAGATTCTCCCTTGTGGCTAAGGAGTAGTCACCCTGCATCAAGCGGGCACCATCCTAAGAACACTGCGGTCTCCTGCAAGTCCTTCCTCCGGAATCCGACGACCCAGCTCGACGAGACCCGGCTTCCCTGGCACCTCTGACCTCTACTCACCTCTACAGCAAAGCTGAGAACTGTGAGTGCAACGAGACCTCGAGGGACCGACGATCGCCAAGACTGCACGACTTCTTTGCAACAAGCCCACCGTGTGCTCCACTGGTGAGTGCTTTGGGGTCCGAGAAGCCCCAACCCTGAGCAGCTCCAGCACCGAAGATCAGCCCTCCAGCATCTCCACGATCTGCGTGGGGTTCCTTCTGCTTTTGCCTGCTCACCGCTCTGTGTGGCTACTAGCCGGCTGGCTTGTGGCCTTCACGACGCCCGACGACATAACTGCTGCTGGTCTGGTTGCTCCAGACTGGCCCTTGCTTCCTTGCAACAGAGAAGCACCCCGGACCCTCCTGGTCCACTTCAGACGCCATTTTGAGTCCACCGCGTGGGCTTGAATTTGCCAAGGCTTTGTTGCCCAATCCTGGGTCCAGCGACGCCGACAGCTTCATCCATTGTGGGACAGCTCGCTCCTCCATCCTGGTCGCCGACAACGCCTCCTGGTCCGTGAGATCTGCGAGCACAGCGTCACCCACTCACCTAGTCGAGGTGACTACCATCCGGTGCTCTCCTGGTGCCACCTGACTTCTGGCTAGTAGTCTCGAACTTGGTCCCCTCTGCTTTCAGGTGTCACCTTCCTTCGATCCAGGCTTGGATCCATCGAACTTTCTTCACTGGTCGCCTGCCAGCAACTTCTTTCTTTCAGGCTCCTGGTCCGTCTACGAGGATTCCCGACGTCTTTTGAGACCTAAACAGCTGCAGCCCCTGGGCTAGGTAAATTCGGCATTTCGGTGCCCCAGCATAGCCTCACTATCCAAGGGTCAGAATCCACTTTCGTTTTCCTCCTACCAGGTCGGGTTCGCCCGAGAACACTAACTCTGTGAAATCTAGCTACCATAGACTTTGTCCCGCATCCCGCGTGAGAGTGCACACTCTGCACCCGAGTCCCCTAGGCCTCCTGTAAGTAATCTGAAGGTTCTATAGTCAAGACCTAGCGATTCCAAAGCCTAATAGTACTGTACTTACCTGCTAGTAATTTCGCAATCCACTTTCAGAGTATATGGTTTTCCGTGCCCCTCGGGCATTTGTATATACTGTGCTAACTTAAGTATTTTCGTAAGAGTTTTGTTTTGTGCTTAGTACCTTGTCCTCAAAGAGTACAGGGCTGTTGTGATTCTTAATAAATATCTTGTTTATTTTCATAACACTTGTGTGGTGTCCTTTCACTGGGTATTCAAGGGGGATATGTGTGGTATAACAGCTGGCTTAACATGCCCTCTCGAGTCTTCAGCCTTAGACTGCTCGTATCCACGCTACTAGGATAGCTGGTCTATAAGGTTGACTTACAACCAATCATCAATAAGGGTTGCTGGACTGATACATAGTGTTCACTAGAATAGTGAGCACTGCATATCAGGCCACCTTCTCACAATGACGTGACTCATGGCTCCTCTTCTTGTGTTTCTTCCTCTAAGACTTCGAAGCGTGAGCCGAAGACGACTCCGACCGTGAACTCGAACGAGACCTAGACCTCGATCTCGACCGACGAGTTCGAGACTTCGAAGACTTTTTAACCTTCTTATTTTTAAGTTTTGCCACAAGGAGTTTCGTCTCTCTTTCTCTCAACGCCTTCGGAGTCATCTTCTTGCAGCAAGGACAGTCCTCGACGTCATGGTCGGAACTTAAACACCAAACACAGCATTCATGAGGATCGGTGATAGACATAGTCTTGCCACATTCGCCGCAAGCCTTAAATCCAGTTTTCTTCGATGACATTTCGAAGACTATAAAGATAGACACAATAAAAGGAT
Organism: Lissotriton vulgaris; assembly: GCF_964263255.1. Lineage (NCBI taxonomy): Eukaryota > Metazoa > Chordata > Amphibia > Caudata > Salamandridae > Lissotriton > Lissotriton vulgaris. The sequence goes on along the minus strand of NC_141685.1, from coordinate 279,433,096 downwards.
AATAGTAACAAAGTTACTGTAAAGCTACAGTACGATCCCTGAAAACTGTTAGCGTTGACGACGCGGAAAAAAGGGAACTGATGTCATCACGCCGGCGTGGGCCTGTTATAGGCGTCGGGGACGTCAGCGGAGTCGCGAGCGGTGCCGTGCCTCTGTGACGTCCGGATCCACGACGGCGCGAAGCTACAAAAAGAATTTCCGAATGTTGCTGACGCAAGGGGATATTCACAAGGTGAGGAATCCACACGGCAGATGTATCTATCAGAAATATGTTCTGTATAGGGTGCACAAAGAGGTCGCCGACGTTTCGATCACACTAAGTAATCATGGGGATCATCATCAGGACAATTAGGTGAAGCCTAATAATTGTTAGCCTCTATTGCCTAGGGAGGAATAACCCTGGCGTACTCGTGGAATCGAGTAGGGGAGATGGCCGGTCAAGTTGCCCAGAATCAGGAGCTTGCAAGAACGCGTCAAGAAGATCGTGTGGCCTTGGAGAAGGACTCGGGTCAGTCGGGGAGTGTGCCTTCCTCAGAATGCCGGGAGCTTGCAAGAACGTGTCAAGAAGATCGCGTGGCCGTGGAGAAGGACCCGGGTCAGTCGGGGAGTGTGCCTTCCTCAGGAAGTACTCTCCGTGACGTCATCTCGTCGCCTACGACCCCAGTGATGGATACGGAGCAGCAGGACACCACCTACTGGCACGCAGAGGTACTACTAAGCAGAAAAACTTTCCAGATCCAGTCTGAAGCCTGGAGATATTCCAAGGTAAGGAATCTATCACTAACGTGTCTCTTTCAGATACAGTGACCAAGATCGCTACCTATTTGTACCTCACACCCCCTTGATTACACAGAAGCAATCCAGCCTCAAAACCTAACTTTTGGAGAAACTGCAGGTGTTTAGGCACATTAACGGGATTACCCCACTCTTATATCCTATTGGGGACAGGTCCTCGATGACAGACTAGCACTTTGACACACAGCTACCCAGCTTTCCAACACATGTCGTCCTGGGCCTACCCAACATGCTTACATTCCCACTCAAATTGCATAAGAGTAAACAAATGGGCATAGCCCGAGTGTGGCCTTGCAAAACAAAACAGACCGGATCCCTACCTACCAGGGGTGGTTACACAGAATGTTGCATGTACTGGGTATGGAGTATCCCTTTCACTACAAGGAGACCAGCCAACCTTTCCAGACCTCTGGTACCCATTTCTCTTTGCTGTGAACCTACCTATGGGAACTTACATGCCACAACTACTTATGTCTCCTAAGACTACAGAGCCCCCTCCACCCACAACATTGCCTAGCTTAGAATGGATAGTTAGAACTGCTGGGGATCTCCTGCTTTTCTGTCTTGGATTCACACAAGGTTTACTGAGGGGGTTTGGGAGGAACCCAGGTGAGCTGAGGGTTATAATATTTTTTCTGCTCATTTGCAATGTTCCCTCTAATTATTTTCCTCTGTGTGCGGCAGAGTAAGGTCTCTGTGCGCTGCAGCCAAGGCTATGTGCGCCTAGAACCTGACCGCACGTGTAGACCAGGGCTTTGAGTGGGATGAAAATACTCTGAGATCTTTCAAAGGGGCGTAACCAATGCAATTAAGGGTGTGGCTTAAAATGAAATGAATGAATGAAAATTGCACTTGTATAGCGCTAAACTACCCGGAGGCCTCGTAGCGCTTGTGACTGAATTTGCTTAACGCGGGTTCAGGGCAGGTCAGCAGAATTTGGCGTACAAGTGTGTTTTCAAGGCTTTCCTGAAGGACAGGTGGTTACTGTTGCCTCGAAGGGATAGAGGGAGGGTGTTCCAGAGCTTGGCCGCAGTATGGGAGAAAGAGCGGCCTCCCCATCGAGCTTTCCTGACTCTGGCGGAAGTGGCCAGCCGGAGGGTGCAGGAGCGGAGGGGACGGGACGTAGGGAGTTGCCAAGGGATGCAGAATGGCAGGACCTGTGCGATGAAAGGCTTTGTGTAGGATACACATAGCCTTAAATTGTACTCTTGCCACAATAGGGAGCCAGTGAAGCTCCCTTAGGGCATTCCTCGCTGACTGCCAGCGAGGGATGTTATAGAGTAGGCGGGCCGCACTATTTTGTGTGACTTGGAGCTTCTGGGTGGCAAAGGTCGGAGCTCCCATGTAGAGGGCATTCCCGTAATCCAGGCGGGAGAGTATAAGGGCCTGGACCAGGATCCTCCTTGCCTGGAATGGGAGCAGAGGGAGCACCTTCCGCAACATCCTCATAAGCCCAAAGCAGGTGGTGGAGGTCTTTGTGGCTTGGACTGAAAAGTCCAAAGCTTTATCGAACCAGATCCCGAGGCTTTTTATTTGGGACTTGGGGATGGGGGGCAGGCCCAAACATGGTGGCCAGATGGATGCAAGAACAGAGGGAGAAGGATTACCCAATAGGATGACGTCTGTCTTCTCCCCGTTAAGTTTTAGACAGGAAGATTGCATCCATCTGGCAACAGCCTCCAGACAGGGGCCTAAGGTGTGGGACGATCCCTCAGAGTGGTCTAGAGAGACCACCAGTTGGTTATCGTCCGCGTAGGTGACGATACGCACACCTGAAGGGATGGACTATCCTGTCTAAAAGCAATTAACATAAAAATATGTGCTTCGCATAGTGTGCCACCCTACTGATATTTTGCTGCTTTTCTGTCATTGCATACAGATATATAGTACAAGTAACATTACACCTACAAGAAGCCAAGACTATTGGCTTTGTCAATGGTGGTTTCATGCATCAAGTTGTATATAATATTGAAAATGCTTCCGCTCTTGTGGTTGTGGCTAATGCTCGAGCTATCGATTTAGGAGATGGGTTTTTAGTCCTGTGACTCTGGGCAAATCAATTCATCTCCCCATGCATACAAAAAAACATATAATAATAAATCATGTAAAGCGCTCCAATACTTTTGGGTTGAGATCGCACTATCTAAAAACTTGCTACATTCCTTTTCAAAATGCGGGGTAGAAACCATAACAGATGGAGAAAGAATGAGGAAAATAGAGGGAAAGAGAAAGGGAGGGCAGAAAGGAAGAATGAAATATAGGAAAAATGAAAAGAAGGAAGAAACTGCGACAAGAAGGCGAGGTCCATAAAAGGATGGACACAAAGGTGAAAGGTTTGAGAGATGGAAGAGTAAAGTTATATTTGCATGGGTGGGTGCACGTAAGAATGGATTGAAGGATGAATGTTTGGATAGATGGATGGAAACCTGGATGGAAGGGTGAAAGGATGGGTGATTGATAAAAGGTGGGTGAAATGATGGATGGCTGGATGGATGTGTGGGTGGGTGGATGGATAGATGAATGGATGCAATGGTAAAGGAAGGATGGATGGATTAGATGAAAAGACAGACGAATGGGAACATTAATAGACAGATGAAATGGACGCTGGATGAAAGGCTTAAAGGGTGGAGAGATTAATAGATAGGAGGGATGAAAGGACCTATTTTAGGGAGGACAGACCTTACTAGGTTCACTCTCCTGATGGAATTTGAGGTACCAGTCGAATTTGGGGGGGGGAGGCGGTTTAGTTTGCTATTTGCCCACAATACATCTTCGACAACAGCTAAAGGCTGTCTATAGGCGAGACATGTAAAAGCCTGGCGAGGGATGTGGCCTAAGGGCTAAAGTTGCTGACTTTAGCACCAGGGAAACAGGTTCGAATCCCAACCTTGGCTCACCATCCTATGATTCTGGGCAAAATCACTTAATCTTCCGGTGCCTCAAAAATAATGTGTAATATCTGGTTCTCTTGGAAAGTGCTCTTATGCCCCTGGGCCATGCCTGTGCAAAAGAAAACAGCAAAAAATGAAATAATAGCATAAACCCCTAGATTCAAGTTAGAGCCAATCAGATAATAATAATTGAATACACTCCCTCTACAATTGTGTACTATGGGACTCATTAGCCAATTAATGCCAACTCTACAAGACACTCTAAAAGAACAAACTCTACTAAGGGTTAAATAAAGACAGTTACCTGCTTCTAGACTGCACGCTAGGGATGCTGTATTACACATGTATAAATGATTGTGATGATCTGGTAAAACACACGTATCGCAGAAGCTACATTAGCGATTTTTAAGTAATGCCATCGAAGGTGACACGGTGAGTGAGAATGTTCCTCTCCAGCCCACCCTCTAAGTGAGTCAAATATGCCTGCAATTTAAAAAAAAAATCAGGCTCAAAACCTACCCATTAGTCATTCAGCTTCAAATGCCCAAATTAAGAGACTACAAAGCCATGTCAATATTATTCTAAATGCCCCATCAAGCTATAAATCAATGTTTCCAAGAACACACCCTTGGTGTGCTATGAGAGGGAAGATCTGCTGTTGCTCTACCACCCTGTTGTTTAAAGGGGTTAGCCCCTTGTGACAATCCCCATGCAGAATCTGTAATAGTTTTTGCGATGCACACAGGAAAGCTGGTTACTGGCCACACAGTTGAAAATTAGCCCAGATGCTCAGAGTAGAGAGGGTGGAAGCCCATTTATCTTTATTTTGTAGAGTGACTGGGATGTTCACGAAAATGATGTGCATACATTTCTTCAATATTGATCTTTGGACTGAGAGCCTTTATTCCCGCAGCCTCAGCCTTAGAGTCGTCGAAGCAGCTACAGTGAAATGGGTGCCATTCTGCTCCATCATACATACTCTAGCTTCTCACTCACCCACTCTGGCCATATCGCATTGTGTCAGGAACCGAGCTTCTGGGGGCTATCCACAAGCAGCAAAAGCTGTCAAGATCCACACCTCCAAAGTTCATCTCGTTTCCCCTGAGAGCCTTAGATTTGCATATTGCAATATTCTGTTTGGCAGATGTGAGCCTGGACATAAAATGGCCTCTTACATTGATAGGCAGCAGGCGATAGTCTGACTTGAACATTACATACCCACCTCCTGTGAAGCTCTCAAATGTACTAGCATGCTGCTAATGGGAGAGGCCTGTCAGAGCCTGCACTGGCCATTCTGTAAGGGAGCTAGCAATCTGGCAGATGTGTCAACAGAGGCTCAGCAGGTGTTCAAGTAGGACCCCCCAACGCACCTACAGCTGTAGAAGAGAGGTGCTGGCATAGGAAGAGCAGGCAGGCATAAGCATCACGTGGCAGGAGCTGGCCACAGAGAGGGAACCCCAAAGGATGATAAGATGCACTCCGTCAGAGCAGGATTCTGGGAAGGCAGCAGGCCACAAGCAGCAGATTAATGGAATTATGCGAGACACTACTCACGCGCAGGGCAGCCCTCCTACGACAGGGTGATGGGGTACAATGAAAGCAGGGTCAGATTGGGATCACAATTAGGCCTGGGCACTCCCAAAAAGTGGCCCATGTTCCAAACCTGGTTAGTCTCACTGGAATCTGACTCGTTATTTTTTGTTATGGTTTTGTATAGCGTGAACTCGGTCCAAAGTCATTCGAGTTGTGAGCACCAGTTACATTACACAATATCTCTCTGTAACCCTGGAATATTTCATTATGCTTTCTGTGGAACTCCCTCGTCCATGCATGAATTCACAGAATTATATATCTCTCTGTGCACCTATGCTCCAGTCATCCATCTGTTCATTCATCTATTTGCTCTGTAATCCGCCCATAGATCCATCTTTGGCATCATTCTTGCAAGGTCTCAATCCCCCATCTGCACAACCCTACATGCGAAATGGTTAATCAGCAGTGACTGCACTGGGAGGAGGAATGCAACTTTAAAAAGAAAAATTTAAAGTGCGCTGTTAGCACATTGTATCCTATTTCTGCCAGAGAGAAGGGCCTGTGTGAAGTTGCAGCAGCCCCAGTGCCTATGTTTGGGCGGCCCGTGGCCAGTGCACGGAGGCAGGGTGTTGCACTTTTTTCCACCTCGTGCTGCTTCTCTGGCATCCTGCTGTTGTGCAAATGAAGCAAGTGTGAAAGCACATGTGCTTCACACGTTGTGCTTTCAGACTTGCTTTATTTCTTTTCTAAATACAGCGCTGCTGGGTGCTCATTGTGGGCAATTGTGAAAATATTCCTGTTAATTGCAGCGCATGACGGGTGCTGTGATAAACAGGAATACTTTCACAAAGGTCCGGGACCCCGGACCTTCATTTTCAGGGTCAAAACTTGAAATAGGAGGAATTTATTGCACCCAGTAAAATATTTACTAGGGTGTTATAATACAACATATGTGGAAAGCTTACCCCGGTCAATTGGTGGAGGGCAAACCCAAAATAATCTTCCTTTACTATGGCGGGAATTGACGAACGATAACCGCTGCTCTTTATAATGTTTGCGTACATTAAATATATAGATGCACCATTGTTTAGTGTTTAGCATTGGTATTTTTCTCGACGCCAACACCTCTGTGCCTATTGATTCCCGCGCTGCTAAAAGGGGCCATCTGCTAATGTGCTGCAAATAGTAAAGAACCCTATCTATCTATATGGAAGAAGTTCTGGCGGTTCTGAGGTCTATGAAGAGTGGCTCCCCGAAAGACCCAGCACCTATTAAATATCTTAAACAGGTGTCCTCTACAATTGGCGGCCCTGTAACGGACCTGATAAACCTGTCCCTCGCCCAAGGAGTAGTCCCCCCCAGTTGGAAAGGGGCGGTGGTTAAGGCCCTTTTGAAAAAGCCTAACCTCGATCCCGCCGACCTCGTCAACTTTCGGCCTATCTCCTTGTTCCCGGGTATCAGTAAGGTGGCTGAGAAGCTGGTGAACAGCCGCCTCTCGGACTTCTTGGAAGCCAATTCCCTCCTGGGCGACTCCCAAACGGGTTTTCGTCCCGGTCAGGGGACTGACACCGCCCTGCTGGCGGTCGTGGAGAATGCAAGGAGCATGCTGGATTTGGGGGATCAGTGGCAGTGATCCTCCTGGACCTCAGTGCTGCTTTTGACACCGTGGACTATCAGGTGCTTCTCCAACAGCTGTCGGGGGTGGGGGTCACGGGTCTGGCCCTCAAATGGTTCGCTTCCTTCTTGGAAGGTCGTACATTTGAGGTGTGGGAAGGCCATGAAAAATCATCTTCAACCCCTCTCCAGTGTGGTGTGCCACAGGGCTCTTCATTGAGCCCTACCTTATTCAACGTTTACATGGCCCCCCTGGAGAGTGTGGTACTGCCGCTGGGTATTAAAATCATCAGTTATGCTGATGACACTCAGCTGGTGGTAGGCCTCTCCCAGTCGGCGCACCATCCCGACCGGCTGCACGCGTGTCTTGAGAAGATCTACACGTGGATGTGCAGCTCAGCCCTAAAGTTAAATGGCTCCAAGACGGAATTGATGCTGCTGGGGAACTCTTCTCCATCTCTGTCCCCCAGCAGCTGGCCAGACTGTCTGGGACCGGTACCCCCCCCCCAAGCAGGAGATCAAGAGCCTGGGGGTGTGGCTGGAGCAGGATCTATCGTTTAAAACTCATGCCACAAAGACTGCTGGCGTGTGCTTTGGCCTGCTCCGCTCAGCCCAGAAGATTCTGCCTCTGCTCCCAGTGGCCACTCGAAGGCTTCTCATCCAGGGACTTATCATCTCGCGGCTGGATTTCAGCAATGCGTTATTCCTGGGCGCACCCGAATCTACCCTGAACAAACTGCAGCAAGTGCAGAACGCGGCTGCCAGGCTTTTGACGGGTCTCCCCAGGCGTCAATCTGCTCGCCCGGCGTTGAGGGCATTGCACTGGCTTCCTGTGAGGGACAGGGTGAAATTCAAGTCACTTTGTATCGCCCACAAAGTTCTGCACGGGGTAGGTCCACCTATTCTGGAGGAGATGGTCCAGCCTTACAAGGCCCCTCGTTCTCTTCGCTCTGACCATCAACATCTCCTTCAGGTTGGCAGGGTGAAAAAGGCAAGAACAGGTGGCAGAAGGTTTTCAATAAATGTGGCCTCCTTGTGGAACTCATTGCCCCTACAACTGCGCTCGGAAGCTAGTCTTCTTCGGTTCCGTAAACTTTTAAAAACTTTTTTGTTCTCCGTTTAATCCCTGCATTCTTTTAGTAGTGTTATGTTCTGGTAAGCGCTGGGATGCCTATTGGTAACCAGGCGCTATACAAAACTCATAATAATAATAATAATAATCTTCTAATCCCCGTCATTTCCCTCGATGTGTCAGCCTTTGACGATAGTGTCAGCGGCATATGAGACATACGTAGGATTCCCCCCACTGCCTCTCGTTTCGCAGTTCTTCAAAGTCTGTGTCAGAAGAGAGATTAAGTAAATTCCTTCCCTGCTTTGCTGCCACAGACGTGAAGTCAATGCATAATAAAATGCTGCACAAGCACAGTGCTTCATATCGCACAACGGCGGCTGACCCTCATTTGTGACGTACTTTACAGTTGATGAGGACCCATGTGAGAAACCATGCAATGCAGCCACTTTTACTTACTAACTGAGCTAGTCCGATAATGCGATACGACAATTAAAGTGGTGTGTTTTTCTGGAGTGTGTTTGCAGGTTCCCTATGCCTTTTGGTGATGAAACAACAAAGCTCATTAACATGCAAATTGTCGTTTAAAGAGCCGTGAAGTACTCGGTGGCTGTTGGGTACCCGGGAAGCTTTCTTAGCCGGGCTGACACACGACGGGGGTGTGGGGGGCTGAAACTGAAGCCCTTTAAGCACAAAGGGCTTTAAGTGCCTGCACGCACCATGTCTCTTCCTCTGTCTCCCGCCTGGATTTCGCGCCGCTCGCGTTAAAAAGCGGCGACGCGAACGATCTTGTAGGGATGTCTCGGACAGTGTGCGCGCTAAATCTAGGACACTGCGCGCTCCGGGTGACCATCGTGGGCGCGCGCTCACGCGCGCAGGTTAGTGGGAACGGTGCTCATTTGTAAAGGCTTTGATTCATATGGCCTATTACCAGAGGCTTTTTTGGCATACTATGCTTACCTTCAGATTGAGGTTTAAATATTTTTTATAATTGTCGTCAAGACCAGACACAATCCACTTCTTGTATCAGAACCTTGCTCCAGTGCATACAGCCATAACTTTCGACTTTGTCCCTGCCATTAAAGACTGGATGCCTGCGGTTGGCACTTTGATCTTTTAGGTGCTAGTTTACACAAAAAACGTGTAGGTGCATCAACTTTTGACTTTCGTTGTGAATATTCTTTTCCCTGATAATTGATGTGGAGCGCCCATTAAGCTGTTAGCATCTAATTGTCTGTTACTATGTTTCTACATTGGTGTTGGATTTTTCTAGTGTTGTGTTTTTACTTTATTACTGTTTGTAAGCTGCTTAAATACTTTACCCATTACCTCTAAGTTTCGCCAGTCTGTGTTTGTGCATAGCTACCAGTGGGTTAAGCACAGGTTAATTTATAAAATGTTGCCGCTAACACTGACACGGATTGTGGTTGTTGCATGCAAGGGTTCTCACCCCGTACACCAAAAGATGGCAAAAATAAATGACTGGGGTAGCTCTTCGGATCCACGCTGTTGGCTCAGAATGAAAGGAATTGATTTCAGTGTACCAGTATGGCACTGTTAGACCTGTCAGCCCTATTTTTCACATTTTTTCTCCTTTTTGCCTCCTAATTTTTCTTTTTTTTTTAGCGTCCACTACAATTTTTGGTGTTGTCCCTAGAGATTTAAGTGCCTTCTTATCCCTATAACTTTTTGAAGCCTAGGTGCTCTCTTAACATGGTGAATACATAGACACACAAAATGGTGGCTTGTAACTGATACATTTTTACCTCAGGGACTTGAGCCATAGGACTACACTGGGAAGGCTCTAGAACCTTCCAGCTGTTTCCAGTAGCCAGGGCCCAGTCTATAAAAGGGCCAGAACCAGGGCGGCCATTTTAGAGTGCCCAGAGAGAGTCTGGAGGGAACCTGGTGAGGAGTGAGGCGATAGTAAAGGGAGGAAGGCGCACTGATAGAGGCTAGATCGTCCCATGGGTCGGCTGCCTTTTCTGAGGATGTCACCCTCTAGTAATTGACTGAGCCCCACCACCGGTTTATTGACTATGTACCACATAACCCTTGTAGCGTCCCTGGGAACAGAGTTATTGAACCCGCTGTGAGAAGCGGTTAATCGTTGTTCTGGGGAATACATCAGGGAAGCATCCAATTTGGAAGAGAGTCCCGGTTTTCCCTTTCCCCCTTTGAACGTTTGAGAAGAAATCCTGTATTGGGCCTGGCAGGTGAGGGACATCTGACCCGGGAGGAAAGGAGGGTGGACAGTAGCCGGGTTGTTGTGGGATAAGGTTCTATGATCCCTGCCCGGGTTTACCGTCACTTTGCTGCTGCCCGGAGTTAGGGGGTCTAGTGACTGACAGGTTTTCCCCTTTGGCCGCAATCTTAATTACACTGCGGACATAGTACGAGGAGAGGGGAGGAAGTCAGGTGAATCACTGCCACTGGCCCCAGGACTTTGCTTCGCAGATCGCGGAGAGGAAATTAACCTTACCCTAGTGCGGCTGGCCCGCTGAGATCCCCGCCGCTGAACGGTGCCCCTACTGCGGACTGACAGTATCCACGCGCCCCCCCGCTGAGGAGATCTAGAGGTAGAGAGGGGGCCCGGTTCTAGTCAGCGGAGCGTTGGTTCCTCTAAGGCGGCGTCGTGGGAGATCGTACGCTCTACCAAGCGAGCGCCGGAAGAAGGGGGGAGGGAAGCAGAGGAGGCCGGCCCGTGTTCAGCACCCACCCCCTCTGACGAGCGAGAGGAGGGCGGGACACAAGGCAGAGAACGCTGAGTGAAACGCTGCGCATTCCCGGCCCAGAAAGCTGCTGGGAACCTGCAACGTGAGGGCTGGAGACAGATTTAAGCAACAGGAGTGCGAGCGGAGTGAGAGGACACAAACTCAACACAGCAGTCTTCTGGTAAAATCGTGGAAGTCAGTGTGGTTGGGAGTCCCAGGTGCTTTAAGGGCCTTATTGCCACTCCGGAGTTAGTAGAGTCCTGCTGAAAGACACGGAGAAGTACAGCAGAGAAGAGGGGGTGGGGGGTGGGGGGGGGGGGGGGGGAGGGGGGAAGGCATTGGAAACCGTACTACTTTCCACACAGTTCTGCAGGAGAGGAAAGTTAAGCGGCAGGAAAGTGCCCAGTGTGTGAGAACTACCGAATACACCAGTACTTTGTTAAATGACTGAGAACTGTCTGCTGAATTTAATGCCCTGGATGGGATAATTACTAGAGTAATTTAATTGCTTTTTTGCCTGGAAACTTGAATTGATCCACATCTGTGTGACAAATTTATGAATGTTAAAGGTAGAGGCCTAGTTCTGGTGACAGAATATAACAGAATTACCTAGAGCCTGATTCTCTTTCAGAGGAGGGTGGGGGGGGGGGGATAGTAAATGCAGTTTAACTACACTGCTATCCTACTAAAGAATGTTTTGACTACGCAAGAATTGCCAGAGAACCAAAATTCTATGAAACTTGGAACATTTACAAAAGCAAGTAATTTTAATGCAATGACAAATGTGAATGTGGTACTGGTTTTGCAAGAGAAATACAAGAAACGAACTAAAAGAAAATATAAAGATTTTCTACTTTTCTAAATACGGTGTGGTGTTTCCTTTTTGGTGGAGGGGCATTGGGTTACTGTATAGGTGTGATGCAAGTATAACACAATTGCTTTGGGATAGGTCTTTCCACTCTGTGCCAGGCTACCCTATGTGGACTGGTAGCCCCAGGTCCAACAGGCACCTATGAAGGAACCTCAATACTTCAAACGCCGACTAGGAGCCAAGCGACGCCAGAGGTACTGCAAGATGTACTGGGTCCAGTTTGAAGTCTGGGTAATTTTCCAAGTCGAGTAATCTGCGGTTAGAAGTCTCAATCAGAAGTACTTAGAAAAAATAAAACCTACACACATTTCAAAGAGACAATTATAGTTTGGAAATACATTTATTGAGTCAAACAAGGCAAGTTCTCACATAGGAAAACCAAATTCAGACAGTGCTTAATACAAAAATACAAACTGTACCACCATAAAAGTAATGGCAGACAATTCTAAGGCTCACTTTCAAACTTTAAAGATGTGTATTTAGAATAAAATCATGATGTACTTCAGCTACAGCATGAATTTATAGACACAACATGTAGGACAGGTTATTGATTCAGTCACAAAGATGACGCCTCTGAAATGAACGCCAATTTAGTCTAGCACAATCCACAGTGCTAAACATATATAAAGAGGGCTTGCTATTCTTGGTTTAAGTTCGCACTTTCTTGATTGCTACAAAATTAGGCATTACTTTCGTCCTCCATTTAAAAAGCAGTCATATACAGAATTTTCCTTTTTTTACATTTTGTCGCTATAAACTGGTGTATCTTAACAGTAACACCACAATTAATAAAAAATCTACCATTTCTTCATGCACAGTAACTTTCACCAGACATACTCTACTCTGAAGGAACCCTTTTAACTGGGAGATCGCTGCTAGGCTTACATATTCATTTAGTTCTTGAGTCACCACAGCAAATTCCCTCCCCCACAATGACTATCCAGGTAAGAAGAAATATAACCTTTGTTGGTGTTGTGGGAGCAAGGGGAGGCTGGTAAGCTCCTCCATGCATCTAACAATGTCACCGGTTCTAGGGTGTCACACAACAGTCATGGTCCTTCCTCGTTGCTCAGCCTCAGGCCAAAATCAGACTGAGGTTTCCACTTACCACCTTGAAATATTGTACACACTGTACTCTATTATATAGACCCTTCAAGGAATCCACCAGATAAATGTTTTCAACTACTCACAATCTAGACCGACTGTGCTGGACTGGAAAGATATGCGGAGCTCTGGGGGTAAGCATGTAAATCACAGATTTGCTTTTTGAGGCTGAAGAAATGATCAGTTGAGACACATTCAAGAACTATTGAGCAGTTAATGATAGGCTTGGGAATAAAAAAAGATTCCTTTTTAAAAGTTGTGCACAAGCTCCAGAGAAGACTAACTTAAATAGATACTGAAATGTCCACTGCTTTCCCAGATACAGTAATTGTACTGAAGCTGCCATATTTCGATGGAGTTTTAGTTTTGCATACATTTGTAAACCACAGATGACAATCTGCAATGCTGTACTCCAAGAACTGATGAATGAATGTATCCTTTAGAAATAGTTAAAATGAAGTAGAGGAACCAAAGATTCTTCCAATACCCAAATCTGGCTTGCTGTGCAAATTAAGATGTCACATGCTGAAATGTTCTTCAGGGTCCTCCATTTAGGCTTTATTTTGTTTTATTAAATACTTTTAAAAATACCTTGTTCTAGGTAACATGAAAAAATAGGAACAAAAAAATGTACAGGACATTACAGACAAAAAAATCTCAAGAACCGAACTTCTGGGCAGTTGAAAAAACAGATAGGAAGCAAAGTCTATGATGAATGCTTTATTATGAGTTATTGTTGCCTCCTCTTGATTTGTTTGCTGGCCTGCTCCTCCAACTGCATAGCTAGGCGCAAGGCATTCACGCTTTCTGTGGAAGAAAATAACGGTTATATGGCAAAGTTCACAGAAGGACATATAACTATAACAGGAAAGAATTCAACTGTAGACATACTATGGCTTTGAGATTACCAAAATACGTTTTTTAAATAATATATATTTATTGATGTGTCCTACAATTTCAACAGCATGTTAAAAAATGTATCACAATCCTTTGCAGAGCAAATTTCTGAACAGTTCTAACCGTGAAAGAAAAAGGGAAAGGGGGACTAAAAAAGAGAAAAAAAACGAAAACCTTCGTACATGCATCACTATATCCAGGACACATTTTTACGTTGCTATCCGTTTTACATGTCTACCCATGTCTGGTGCATAATCAAATCTTTCTTTGTTTACCAGAAGTAAAAGTTACTTACCTTCGGCAACATAATATCTGGTAGAGATAAAGTCAAGCCACAGATTCATTAACTTGTGAGTTCTCCCCAGGCGCCAGTCTGGATCTAGAATTTTTCAGCAGTACTTCTGTGTGCCGGGACAGAATCATATAAGTCCCTCTCCAGCGCAGGGACAATAGTTTCTTCTTTGAAAACGTCTGCGCCCGAACGCAGAGCCACTATAGAAACTGGTTGGGGAAACTGTAGGAAGGTGGATATCTGACTATGTTACCCCCAACTATTTGCCTAGTGCTTAGCTGGTTTTCTTCTTAGTTGGCCTGGGATCCTGCTATTCAGGACCCAAGGTTTCCTGCTCTCTGTTTAAATGGACTCTGCGTACCTTAGGTACATAACTAATTGGTATTGGGTCACTCTTGTAAGTCCTTGTACAGCGTACCTTAGGTACCCAGGGCATAAGTGCACCCAAGGCCTACCAGGGGCTGCAGCATGTATTATGTCACCCCTGGCTGGCCATCCAAATCTGACAACTGGCTGATCAATCAGCTGGGGCAAGGTGGTGTAATCACCCTTTGCTTTAGATATAGTATACCTATGCTTTGCTTTAGATATAGTATACCTATAGCTAAACCTAAAATGGACACATATCCTCCTATGATTTGATTTGAACTAACGAGACCTCTGAGATCCGGTCAATTGAAGCTAATTACTGTCCCCAGATTTAGACGAGCTAGCTGAGGCGGTAGAAGCTTCCTTGTACATGCAGCACGAACCTGGAATCAGCTGCCTCTTGCCATTTCTTTGGAATCCTTTAGAAAGGAAGTAAAAACATGTCTGTTCTCTGCATAACTTTAGATACCGCTCATGAGATAGGAGGATCTATCATAGCGCCAAGACGCCCACGGGCATTCGCGCGCTTTACAAGTTGACAAATCAAATTAAATCAGTCCCCTTTAGGAGAATAAAGGTAGGAGCTGGTCCCATTCCAAATTAGATTATCCTGATTTGTAACTCTTCAAAGAAGAAACTCTGGACCCTCGACGTTCTGCTCCACAGAAGACTGAAGAAATCTCCCTTGTGGCCAAGGAGTGACCACCCTGCATCTGCAGGCACCATCAAGCGTCCTAGCAGTTCACTTTGTCGTCTTCCAGAGTGGATCCAGACTTCAGAGCCTGACGCCGGACTTCCAGACCTCTCCGAACTCTACCTACATCTGCAGCACAGCTGAGATCCGTGGGTGCGACGAGACACGTGGAACCGGCCATCTTTGAGAAACTGCACTTCGCTTCCAGCACGACTTCAGAGGCATCCTCGACGAAGTGCTTTGGGGATTGAGAAGCCCCAGCCCCGAGCAGCTCCTGCAGAGAAGATCAGCCCTCCAGCATCCACGAGATCTACGTGGGGCCCTTTTGCTTGATTGCTGCTCGATGCGTTGTCTGGTCACTTGGCGACTGGCTAGTGGCCTCCTAGACGACGATCCTTGAAATCCACACCGCTGGTCTGGTTGCTCCACACTGGACCCTGCTTCCCTACAAAGGAGAGGCACCCCGGACCCTCCTCGTCCGCACCAGACGCCTTTTTCCACTCACCGCGTGGGTTGCATTTGCCAAGGCCTGTTGACGCCGAATCCGGATGCAACACCGCGGACAGCCTAGCTGTGCGTGGGACAGCTCGTGACTCCATCCTGGTCGAAGACATCACCTGGTCCATGTGGCTGCACAGTCAAGCGTCCACTCTTCACCTGATCGCGAAAATAGCATCTGGTTCCTTCCTGGTTCCACTCCAGTCACTGGCTAGTGACTGAACATTGCCCCTCTGCTTTCAGGTCTTCGTCTTCATCTTCCTCGATCCACCCTTGGGTCGCTCCGGACATCTTCCTTCGGGCCGCCTGCAGCATCTTTTCTTCCAGGCTCCATAGACTTCAACGCGGAAACCCAACACACTTTGACACTAATGCACGCGCAGCCCGTGGGTGAGGTAACAAGAGCATTTCGGCGCTCAAGGGTAGATTGACTCTCCTAGTGTCCAGATTTCCAGTCGTTTTAGTCCTAGCTAGTCGGAACGGTCTAATACTTACCTTTTCGTAATTTGTACTGTCCATTGACTTTGTTAGGCATTTCGTGTGTGACTTCACACACTGCACACGCGTCTCGTGGGCCTCCTATTACTTAGATCAGGTTAAACTAGTGTAGACCCAGCGATCCTACAGCCTCTGGACAGCTCCATTCCTTCTATCGATTTCCTTACACCATTTACGTAGTATATTGTTTGTCGTGCCCCTAGGGCACCATTGTAATTTGTGCAGCTTAACGTATTTTTCTTAAGAGCCTTGTCATGTGCTTAGCCCTCTGATCTCAAAGAGTTCAGAGGTGTATGTTAGTTAATAAATATCTTGTTTATTTTCATAACTACCTGTGTGGTGTCCCTTCATTTGGTATTCAAGGGGTTATATGTGGTAAAACATCTGGCTTCACATGCCAAAAGAGTTTAGCCTAAGACTGCTTTGTCCATGCTACCATTAGGATAGCTGGTCTATAAGGTAGACTTACAACCAATCACCATAAGGGTTGTTTGGACTGATACAAGGTGATCACTAGAATTAGTGAGCATCATATCAGGCCAACTTCTCACAAGATTTATTTATGGATCTCAAGGCAGAGCTTTCCGAAGTAAAGATGAGTTTACCACATGCATCATGACTCCTAAACGCCTTATCACTGGAGTTTTAGGAACAGAAGCACAAGTTACTTACCTTCGGTAACGATATAACTGTAAGAAAAAGTTTTTCGTGTTAGATTCCTTCCCTTAGAAGATCCCGAATGTTTTGCGTAGCAGTACCCCTGCGCGTCGGTAGGCGTGGTCTGCGGCTCCGCAACCGTCGTCGGCGTCCTGGTCGACGGGATGACATCTGAGTACTTAGACGCCTTATCGCGCGCTGACGTTAGTTCTTGTACATAGCTTTCCGCGCCAGTAATGCAGAGCCATGCCAGAGACCGACACTGGTGTCATAAAACTAGGGCCCTCAAAGGGAAATACCTTAACCCTAGATATCGGTTTGCAGAACAGGGAGAATGGGTGGGGCGGTAAGGAATCTAACACTAACTACTGTTTCCTACAGATATATTGTTACCGAAGGAAAGTAACTTGTGCATCTGAAAAACAGGTTAGTGTTCGATTCCTTACCTTAGAATAAATATCTCAGCAATACCAACCCCGGTGGTGGGTCTGAGGACCAAGATCACACCAGAAAGTCCTGGAGAAAGGCACGGCCAAAAAAGCCATCTCTCTGGACCTGGCTGTTCAGGCAGTAGTGTCAAAGCAAACGTGTGCAGCAAGGCCCACGTAGCTGCCTGACAGATGTCCTGCAAGGGGACTCCCCGACCCAGGGCAGTAGTAACTGCCCAACCGGAGGCTCCTTCCTAGCCAAGGAGTAACAGACCTTGATGCACAACACAACCCATCGAGAGATGGTCTGTTTGTGCACCGCCCGCCCCTTCTTCGTGTCAACGTAACCAAGAAAGAGCTGGTCGTCCACCCCGGAACTGACCTGTGCGATCTAGGTAGAAGGAGATCGCACGTTTTGGGTCCAGACGGTGGAGCCTCTCTTCCTCCTTAGAAGGATGCGGAGGCAGATAGAAGGTGGGCAAGGTGATGGACTGCCTGATGTGAAAGGCCTAACTACTTAGGGCAGGAAAGAAGGACGAGTTTTAAAACAACCTTGTCCGGATGGACAGAAAGTAAAGGAGGCTTAGAAGAAAGAGCCTGGAGCTCACTCACTCTCCTGGTAGAGGTGATGGCAACCAGAAATGCAGTCTTAAGTGTCAGAAGACAAAGAGGGCAATTGTGAAGTGGCTCGAAAGGAGCGCACATCGGAAATGGAAGAACAAGGGGCGTGGCCAAGAGAGCCATCATGGCGGACGCAGCCTGAGAGAGATCCTTCCTGCCAATAGTGAATCCAATCATTTATCCTGGTTCCCCCTCGCCGCGCTGAGTCCCTGAGGTGTTGAAAGGGCGAAGACAGCAGCGGCAGGCTCTGAGCTGCGTCCGGGCCGCCTGAGGGCAAGAGGAGCTGTGGTGCAGACATCGGAGCGGTGAGGCCTACATCTGAAGGTGCAGCCGGGGAGCTCGAGTTTGGAGCACCCCGTCGATTGCTCTGGCCCGAAGCGGGCGGAGCGGCGCAGGAGGGCTGGTGACCGGAGGGTGCCCTAGTGATCCGGGCCTCTGAGAGCAACTCCCGGCCCTGCGGAGTAGACTTTGGCGGACGACCGGGAGGTGCGGCCTGTTATCCCCGCAAAGCCAGGGCATCGAATTTGGAGACCATCCCCCCGGGAGCAGACCTAGACGCTGGTAAACATCCTTCCGGCGACAGCGGGACCTCTAGGGCCACAAGTAAGGCAGCTTATCTCCCTCCCTCCCGCCCCCTTGGGCAGGGGTGTATGACGGATGCCCCGGGGAGCTGCTGAATCCAGTGGGCAAGTGGCAACTGCTTCGGCGGCCAGTTCGGGCCGCAGTGGTGCTGGGAGACGGGGGGCCCTACCGTCCACCGACCTAACGAGACAGCAGCGGGGGGTCCGGGCCCTTCCGGAAGGTGGTGGCAGCGGGGGCGACATCCAGCAGACAGACAGGCATCCGGCGGGACCCGTCAATACGTGCCAGGCCCCTCCTGGGCCCTTAACTTGGTCACTGGCCGCTGTCCCGGGAGGGCGAGGAACACGTGTACTCTGGTCTGTGGCTTTGCAGGCCCCCGAGGTGAGATGAGACAGCTGAGCCCCTGAGGCCTGGCATATAGCAACGAGGGACACACTTGGAGGCAGGAATGACACACAACAGTCGCCACCCTGAAAGGCACTCCGGCAGGGATGGCAGAAACCTAGATGGCAGATGTGAAAAGTGCACTGAAGGGTGAGGGCTGTGGGGCCAGTCTTGAGGCCGGGGTCTGTAAGAGCGGCGGAGCACCGAGGCCCTGATATTTGCGGCAGCGGTAGGCGGTTCCCTAGAATGGCCCTGCACGTTTAACACTTGAGACCCACAGGCACGACCACGATCGGGGGCAGTGGCGGCACCCCATCCACACCGCTCCCTCAGCTGCACCGGAACGGACGTCCAGGAGCGGGAGCGGCAGGCCTTGGAGCGAGTATAGACGGCCACGGATCAACATGACCAGAGGGGAGACAGGTGGAGGGTCGTCGAAACAGGGGCCCCTGGACAAATACTCAGGGCCAAGCGGGGACGCTGGCGCCTCCGGGGGCCAGCAGGCACCGGGACCAGACGATGCAGCATTGATGGCGGCGATTACCCAATCGCGGAATATGCTGGATGCGAAGATCGGAGCAGTGGGGGCAGATTTAACGCTCTTGCGCCAGGACTTGCATAACGCAGTGGCCCGCATCACAGACGCCGAGACCAGGATATCGGGGGTGGAGGACGATGTGGCGACCCTGAAGCGGAAGGTGGCCAGCATGGGGGGGGATCCAGAAAGGTCTAGCCCTGCGGGTTGAGGACGCGGAAGGACGGGCCGAAGAAAAAACCTCAGATTCGTGGGGTTTTCGGAGGGTTGTGAGAAGGGCAACATGGAGCGATTCTTGACCCAGTGGCTGGAGAGCTGGCTCCCGTCGGGATCCTTATCCAAATGCTTTGTCATCGAGCGGGCACCCAGAGCCCTATTGCCGAAGCCACCAATAGGAGCTCGCCCTGGCCGGTAATAGCCAAACTACTCAATTATCACGATCGGAATGCCATCCTGCGACAGGCACGAGCAGCGGAGTCCCCCATCTGTGACAATCAGAAGATCCTGATCTTTCCGGACTATACTAGGCAGGTGCAGCAACAGCGACAATCCTTTACAGCAGCCAAGGCACGCCTGCGTGAAATTAAACTTCCATATGCACTACTGTACCCGGCCCGCCTTAGAGTAGTTTTTAAATACCGTACATTGTTCTTTAACACTCCTGAGGAACTGTTCAACTGGACGGACGAGACAGTCAAAGTGAGGGTGCATACACCGCCTGGCCGCGACTCTGATTCTTCATCCACTCTGGTGCCGACACTGACCTCCTGAAGGTCACGCAGCAAAAGTAACTGGCGATCAAGGTCTGGGAGACGCCTTGCCTCTGGAGACTCAACGAATGGGAAAGTGGCGGCTCCTGATCCTCCAACGGCGGCTCCGTGAGGGACGATTATATACGAGTCTGAACAAGGACGCATGACTTTATGGGTGACACTTGTGGAGCTGGAGTACAGGCTCCCGAGTCCATCTACAGCTCCCGGGGCTGTCGGTCAGAGCCCGTAGAGCTATGTTCATTGTGCTTAAGTGGGGCGATGGTGGGGGTTGACGAAATTCCCTGAGTTAAGAGGAGTTAGTCTCTTGGGGAGGGGGGTGGTGGGGTGTTTGGGCAGGTAGTTGATGGGGATCCATTGGGATAGTGAGTCTTCGGCCTCCCGTCGGGGTTCGGCGACATCCTACACACGCGACAGATACTTCAACGTTGCTAAGGTATGGGGTGGGCGGGTGTTGGTGAGTGCTTCCATGTTTTGCAGGTGCGGGTGGGGAGAAGTGGGGGGGGTTGGGGGTTTTGAGTGCGCCTTTATTGCTGTTATCTTTGCTCCTTGGTCACTGTGCGTCAGGCCATAGAGCTGTATGCTGCGCTTACATGACAACTCTCACATGTCAGCCATTGAACAGGGAGGGCGGGTAGATCCCGGCACCTTAAGTAGTCTGAGCTGGAATGTGCGGGGGTGTTGGATAAAGTGAAGCGGGGGGCGGTCCTTCGATCTGCTAAAAGGGTCGGGGCAGACACTCTGTTGTTACAAGAGACTCATTTACTTGGTACTAAAGTGCCATGCCTACAACACTTTGGGTTCACACACGCCTACCATGCTGGGTTTACGAGGGGCTCAAGTGGGGTTGCAATTCTTACACATCGTAGGGTATCCTTTATACATGAGAAGAGCTGGTGTGATCCTCAGAGCAGGTACATATTTGTTCAGGGTAGGATTGGGGGGGATAGGGTGACCCTCGGGAGCATATACGCCCCGCCACCGTTGCAGTGGCCCCTGGTGGAGAAGGTGATGTCCCTCTGGAGTGCAATGCCGGACACCCTCGCAGCGGTTGAGGGGGGGGGGGGACTAGAATGATGTGATGGATGCAAGTGTAGATAGGTGGCGGAAGGGAGTGACTGATGTGGGTGGTGGTGTGGAGGGGCCCAATACCAAACTGCATGCCCTCACTGTAGGAGAGTAGGGTCTGCAATCCTATGATCACCCAGATTTTTTGCTTTTGTTTCACTGGTTTACGACTTTCTCTGGCTGTGGGCCTGCTAATCAGACCCACAGCCTGGCTGTTCTCTTTCTAAATTACGATATGTACCCTAGGTGCATTTACCAATTGGTACTGGGCCACCTTATCAGACCCCGTAACGCAGGGCATAGGTGTACCCAGGGCCGCCAGGGGCTGCAGCATGTATTATGCCACCCCTGGCTGGCCTCTTAAATTTGACACAACTGGCTGCACGACAGCTGGGGCGAAGACGTGTAACCACCCTTCGCTTTAGGTATAGTAGCCCTATATCTAACCATACAATGGACACTCGAGTCACTATCAGTCACTCCTATGGCAGGCCTTATCAATCCTGAAGGCAGAGTGCGTGGGCTCGCGTGAGCTAGGTTCAGGCCCGAGCCGAGCCCGGCTGCAGCTTGCGGGATCAAGCCCCAATAGCTGTTCCATGATAAAGCGTACCATATCGGTAACTCCGGTATCGCGTTATCAAGACATGTCGAGTAAGGTGTCATACGAATCGGGGTGCTGCCCTCTCACCAACTCTGGCGATGAGGTTAGTATCCCACCCTTCTAGAGGGACACGACATGTACGTAACTGTGAACCCCGGTTAAAGTTAACTGAAGCCTCAGCTCCACAAAATGGATGCTGCCACCACAGACACAAGTCTGACCTCCTGCTGCTGGGAGTCCTTCCAGCGAGGAGCACCTGGACAAAGGGTTTCCTGTCGAGGGCGCTGTTCGCACCGTCCCAGACAGGGTTTGTGTATTCTGGGTAGGTAGGGCTTTGGCGAGAAGGTGACTGCGGAGTGGCACCCCGGTGCTCACTACGCATCTGCCGGTTGGAACCAGTTCCAGGGGCGACAGCCCTGGCCTGGGGAAAGCCCGGCAGGGGAGAGGGGCGTAACTACCCCCCTTCCTGGTCCCACCCTTAGGGCAGGACCTAGTCATGTACCCACCCCTTTCTTTAGGATAAAGACCGGAGCGGGGACCCTTCCAAATTAGATCATCTTTGAATCAAGAATACTTTCTACGAAAGGACTTCAAGACTCTTCTCAAGATTTCTCCCTTGTGGCTAAGGAGTAGTCACCCTGCATCAGCGGGCACCAACTAAGAACTCTGCGGTTTGCTGCAAGTCCTTCCTCAAGGATCCGACGGCCCAGCTCGACGAGAACCGGCTTCCCTGGCACCTCTGACCTCTACCCACGTCATCAGCTCAGCTGTGATCTGTGGGTGCGACGAGACCTCGAGGGACCGGCCATCATCAGAACCTGCACGCTCTTAAAAACCAGCACGACCATCGAGGTAACTCTCTGGTGAGTGCTCTGGGGTCCGAGAAGCCCCGACCCTGAGCCGCTCTAGCACCGAAGTGCAGTCCCCCAGCATCTCCACGATCTGCGTGGGGCCCTTCTGCTCGCTGCTCAGCACGTTGTCTGGTCACTCGCCGCTGGCTTGTGCCCTTCTGTGACGACATCCGAGAATCATCACTGCTGGTCTGGTTGCTCCAGACTGGCCCTTGCTTCCATCTTTGCGAGAAGCACCCCGGACCCTCCTGGTCCACTCAAGACGCCATCTTAGGCCCACCCCGTGGCCCTGAGATCTGCCAAGGCTTGTTGCCCCATCCTGGGCCCAGCGACGCCGACAGCATCATCCTTCGTGGGACAGCTCGCACCTCCACCGTGGTCGCCGACAACGCCTCCTGGTCCGTGAGACTGCAGAGCCTAGCGTCGCCCACTCACCTAGTCGAGGTGACGGCCAACCGGTGCCTTCCTGGTACCCTCTGACTACTGGCTAGTAGTACGAACTTGGTCCCCTCTGCTTTCAGGTTTCATTAATCTCCGATCCAGGCTTGGATCTCTACGAACTATTCAGCACTGGTCGCCGGCCAGCAACTCCTTTCTTCCGGCTCCTGGCTCGTCAGCGAAGACCCCGACGCCTGTAAGACTTGTGCAGCCGCAGCCCTCGTGGCTAGGTAACTCGGCATTTCGGTGCCTGCATAGCCTCCTTACTCTAGGGTCCAGAGTCCCTCGCTTCCGACTTGCCTTATCGGGTCCGCCCGAGACCGTAACCTTTCCGTGTCCTCGGACACTTGTTTTAATTGTGCACTTGAAGTATTTGCTAAAGAGATTTGGTTTGTGCTTAGTACCCTGTCCTCATAAAGAGTACAGGGCTGTTGTGATTCTTAATAAATATCCTGTTTATTTTCATAACACTTGTGTGGTGTCCTTTCACTGGGTGTTCAAGGGGTACATGTGTGGTAAACAGCTGGCTTAACACGCCCTCTCGAGTCTTTAGCCTTAGACTGCTCGTATCCACGCTACTAGGATAGCTGGTCTATAGGTTGACTTACAACCAGACACCATAAGGGTCGTTGGAACGATACATAGCGGTCGCTAGAATAGCGAACGTTGCATATCGGGCCAACTTCTCACATTGGTGAGCAGCGGTTGGGATTTGAGCTTGCTGTTGTTTTACCACACGTATCCTAAGAATATCTTGTTGAAAGATCGCATAAGTACTGTTAGCACATATAACTAAAAGCTTAGAATACTCTGAGTTCTACTGAACCAGCTGTTGTAGCTCCTCAAGGCTTAGCACACCTTGGCTGCAACTCTTAGCAAGGGAACAGTAGGGAAACACATAGTGTAGGTAGGTGCATCACTTACACCACACTAGAAACAGTATGTCGGACAAAGGAGGAAACTCTGAGTCTCCCCTTGTGTCAGTTGACCCTCCACAGGTCATCCCTTCAAGATATACTGCGCTTAACTTCCATGAGTTACGACAAGTATGTACCTCTAGGAAGATT
Source organism: Lissotriton vulgaris (assembly GCF_964263255.1). Classification (NCBI taxonomy): domain Eukaryota; kingdom Metazoa; phylum Chordata; class Amphibia; order Caudata; family Salamandridae; genus Lissotriton; species Lissotriton vulgaris. The sequence goes on along the minus strand of NC_141685.1, from coordinate 279,409,255 downwards.
AAGCAAGGGGCTAACCCCACCACCTCCTTTCTGATTGGTCTCCTCGAGACTTATGATGCCAGAAAGGCTGAGAAGCTTCTTAGCCATTCTAATCCAGAAGGAGACATGCCTCCCCTCGAGGGAACCCGAGACGATCCTGACCTCATCCACCTCGCAACTGAGAACGAAGATGGGGAGGAAGATGAGGATGAGGATCTCTCTGGGGATGAGGCAGATAAGGGACAGGTAGAAGTCGTCAGACTAAGCAGGTCCAACTTAAGCAAACATGATAGCGGTACTGGGGGACCCCTGGGGCCACTATCAGGTCAGCTTAACATTGGGAATGGACGAGCCAGATCTCTGTCGAGAGGCTCTGGCAGATCCCTTCAAACCAATGGCTCTCACAACTCGTCTCGGAGAGGGATGACGTCCCCTCAGAGGAGAGTGTACGAAGCTAAGGAAAGGGCAGCTAATCTAAGGATCGAAAGGGAAGAACTTGCCCTGGCCAAAGAGAGGCTTGCCTTTGCAAGAGAGCAACAGTTAAGTGGGGTAGTCCCCACTGGTGGCAGCAATGTACCTAGCAATAGGGAAAAGAGTTTCGATACGAAACACCTTGGGAAGATAGTGCCCCCCTTTAAACAAGGGGACGACATCCACAAATGGATTACTGCTTTGGAGAGGGCCTGCACTGTGCAGGGCGTTCCCCAGAGTCAGTGGGCAGCTATCTTGTGGCTCTCCTTTGAAGGAAAAGGAAGAGACAAGCTCCTCACCACAAGGGTAGAGGATGCGAACGATTACCAAGTCTTGAAAAATACACTCGTTGAAGGGTTCGGCCTAACCACTGAGCAGTACAGGGTGCTGTTCAGGGATACCCAGAAAACGCAGTCACAAGATTGGTCTGATTTTGTCGATTGTGCCACTAAGGCTTTTGAGGGCTGGTTGCTGGGCAGTAAGGTTACTGATTACGAAGGATTGTATAATTTGATGATGAGAGAACAAATTTTAAACAATTGTCAGAACCAGTTGTTGCATCAGCATCTTGTCGACTCGGATCTGACCTCTCCCCAAGAATTGGGAAAGAAGGCAGACAGATGGGTTCGTACGAGAGTTAAACAGAACCAGGGCCAGAATCAAGGTGGTCAGAAGAAAGCAGACCAGAAGGGTAAAGATTCTAAGGGGGAACAAAATGACCAGAAGTCTTCGACAGGTCCCCAACAACCCAAAGAGGGTGGGGGTCAGGCTCCCCAAAAGAAGAAAGAAGGCCAATCCAAAAGATGGTGCCAGTACTGTAAAAGTAAATCTCACTGGTTTAGTGAGTGCACCAAGAAAGGAGGAGGGCAGACTCCTGCCACTGCAGCCCCTAAGGCACCTGTGCCCCCTAGTACAGTCAGCAGTGGTAGTGCGCCTCCCAAGGGTTTAGTAGGGTTAACCCTGGGTTCTGAGGGGCGTGACAACTTAGTTGGCACACTCACTCAGGCTGTCCTTGTCAGTACAGGGGACGTGGACGTGTCCCCTGACGTAAGCCCCAATTCTTTGGGCAAATACCGACAGACGCCTTTCATAAATGGAAAGATGGCTCAGGCCTATAGGGACACTTGTGCCAGCGTCACCATGGTGACGCCTAACTTTGTGGACCCTGGACAGATCATGCCAGGTACAGAATTCCTGGTGACCAATGCAAGCAATGTCACTACCAATCACAGTATGGCAATTGTAGCTTTCTTCTGGGGAGGGGTAACTGGCCAAAAGAAGGTTGTAGTTAGTCCAGACCTCCCAGTGGATTGTTTGTTGGGCAATGATTTGGAGTCGTCACAATGGTCAGAAGTGGAGCACCGGACTCACATGGAAATGTTAGGTTTGCCAGCACATGTGTTCGCTGTGACTAGGTCACAGGTCAGGAAATGCCCCACTGAACAGGTGCTGGATCCTGGAACAACGGACCAGACACCTCCCAAGAAAAAGAGCAGTAGGGTTAAGGCTGCGCCTTCCCCCTTGCCCCAGGTCGAGGATCAAGTCTCAGAGGAGGCTGACCTACAGGAATTGCGGGAAACTGAGCCTAGGGAATTCGAACTTGATCAAGTTGAATTCTTGGGTTCAGGGGGACCCTCAAGGGAAGACCTGGGGAAGGACCAGTTAGACTGCCCTTCTCTTGAACCCCTCAGACAGCAGGCTGCTGCTGAGGCTGCTGGGAACGCCACAGGTACCCACAAGGCATACTGGGAAGATGGACTCCTGTACACTGAGTCAAGAGACCCCAAGCCTGGCATGACCAGGAGGCTGGTTGTACCCTTGTCTCAGCGTGGTTTCCTACTTACCTTGGCCCACGAGATTCCCTTAGCAGGTCACTTGGGCCAGACGAAAACGTGGGACAGGCTCGTCTCACACTTTCACTGGCCTCACATGAACGAAGATACCAAGGAGTTTTGCCGCTCCTGTGTCACTTGCCAAGCCAGTGGTAAGTCAGGTGGCACGACAAAGGCCCCCCTTATACCAATGCCTGTGGTGGGGGTACCCTTTGAACGGGTGGGGATCGACATCGTCGGTCCCATGGAACCACCAACAGCATCAGGGCACAAGTTTATACTGGTGGTAGTGGATCATGCCACCAGGTATCCTGAAGCTATCCCCCTTAGGACCACTACAGCCCCTGTTGTGGCAAGAGCCCTAGTTGGAGTGTTCTCCAGAGTGGGCTTCCCTAAGGAGGTCGTCTCCGACAGAGGTGCAAACTTTATGTCGAGCTACTTAACTGCTATGTGGAAGGAATGTGGTGTTAACTACAAGTTCACTACACCCTATCACCCACAATGCAATGGGCTTGTTGAGAGATTCAACAGGACCCTAAAAGGGATGATTCATGGACTACCGGAAAAGCTTCGGCGTAGATGGGACGTCCTGATCCCCTGCCTCTTGTTCGCCTACAGAGAAGTCCCACAGAAGGGGGTTGGCTACAGCCCTTTTGAACTTTTGTACGGGCATCCTGTAAGGGGACCCCTGTGTTTGGTGAAGGAAGGATGGGAGAGACCTCTCAAAAAGCCTGCAACCAACATAGTGGACTATGTGCTTGGCCTCCGCTCGCGGATGGCTGAATACATGGAAAAGGCATCTGAAAACCTTAAGGCCAGCCAAGAACTCCAAAAAGCTTGGCATGACCAAAAGGCTGTCTTGACTGTTTACCAGCCCGGACAGAAGGTGTGGGTGTTGGAGCCAGTGGCCCCAGCAGCACTCAAGGACAAATGGTCCGGGCCCTACACCATCCTGGAGAAAAAGGGAGAGGTCACCTACCTGGTCGACCTGGGAACTCCCCGAAGCCCCCACAGGGTGCTTCATGTCAACAGGCTAAAAGCATATGTCGACAGGAAGGACATGAGTTTGCTCATGGCCCTAGATGAGGGACAGGAGGAGGAGAGTGACCCTCTCCCCGACCTGCTCACTCAACACCATCTACCGATCCATCGTCAGGATTCTGTCTTTTGTGGCAGCCTCTCCGAACATCAACAGAGCGACTGTAAACAGGTTCTTCAGTCGTTCAGACATATGTTTTCTCTAACACCCAGCCAGACCGATTGGTGTACCCATGAAGTTGACACTGGCGACAGCTTGCCCGTGAAGAGTAAAATCTACCGGCAGCCTGATCACGTTAGAGACTGCATCAAGAGTGAAGTGCAGAAAATGTTGGAGCTGAGAGTCATTGAACCCTCGGATAGCCCTTGGGCTAGTCCCGTAGTTCTAGTGCCGAAACCTCACACCCAGGGTGGTAAGAGAGAGATGAGGTTTTGCGTAGACTACAGGGGTCTCAATGCAGTCACTAAGACTGACGCCCACCCAATACCAAGGGCGGACGAGCTTATCGATAGATTGGCTTCGGCCAACTACTTAAGTACGTTTGACCTGACCGCTGGGTATTGGCAAATCAGGTTAGCTGAGGACGCCAAGCCTAAAACCGCATTTTCAACCCCTGGTGGGCATTATCAGTTCGTGGTGATGCCCTTTGGTCTGAAAAATGCACCTGCCACCTTCCAACGGTTGGTGAATCAAGTCCTTACTGGGCTGGATGACTTCTGTGCGGCGTATCTTGACGATATCGCTGTCTTTAGCTCCACCTGGGAGGATCACCTGGTCCACCTGCGGAAGACGTTAGAGGCACTGCAAGCAGCAGGTCTCACTATCAAGGCCACCAAGTGCCAGATAGGGCAGACACAGGTTGTATACCTGGGCCACCTCGTAGGTGGAGGCCAGGTTCAGCCACTGGAGAGCAAAATACAGTCAATCAGGGACTGGGCTCCTCCAACCACCCAGACTCAGGTCCGAGCTTTCTTGGGCCTGACTGGATACTACCGGAAGTTTGTCAGGAACTATGGTTCCATCGTGACACCATTAAACGAACTGACAAGCAAGAAAATGCCAAAAAAGGTTCAGTGGACAGCGAGCTGTCAAAAAGCATTCGATGACCTAAAGCAGGCCATGTGCACGGCGCCTATCCTCAAGAGTCCGGACTACTCCAAACCATTCATTGTCCAAACAGATGCTTCTGAGTTGGGTGTGGGAGCTGTTCTTTCTCAACTGAATTTTGATGGTCAAGACCAGCCCATTGCTTTTATAAGTAGAAGGCTGACCCCTAGAGAGAAGAATTGGTCAGCTATTGAGAGGGAGGCCTTTGCTGTGGTTTGGGCCCTGAAGAAGCTGAGGCCATACTTGTTTGGCACTCACTTCAAGATTCAGACCGACCATAAGCCCCTCTTGTGGCTAAATCAGATGAAGGGTGAAAACCCCAAACTGCTAAGGTGGTCCATTTCCCTACAGGGGATGGACTTTACAGTGGAACATAGACCTGGTACTGATCATGGCAATGCCGATGGGCTCTCCAGATATTTCCACTTAGAACAAGAAGACTCACCTGGTCAAGGTTAGCTTATTGTTCCGACGTTTGGGGGGGGGGTCATGTAGGAGAGTAGGGTCTGCAATCCTATGATCACCCAGATTTTTTGCTTTTGTTTCACTGGTTTACGACTTTCTCTGGCTGTGGGCCTGCTAATCAGACCCACAGCCTGGCTGTTCTCTTTCTAAATTACGATATGTACCCTAGGTGCATTTACCAATTGGTACTGGGCCACCTTATCAGACCCCGTAACGCAGGGCATAGGTGTACCCAGGGCCGCCAGGGGCTGCAGCATGTATTATGCCACCCCTGGCTGGCCTCTTAAATTTGACACAACTGGCTGCACGACAGCTGGGGCGAAGACGTGTAACCACCCTTCGCTTTAGGTATAGTAGCCCTATATCTAACCATACAATGGACACTCGAGTCACTATCAGTCACTCCTATGGCAGGCCTTATCAATCCTGAAGGCAGAGTGCGTGGGCTCGCGTGAGCTAGGTTCAGGCCCGAGCCGAGCCCGGCTGCAGCTTGCGGGATCAAGCCCCAATAGCTGTTCCATGATAACGCGTACCATATCGGTAACTCCGGTATCGCGTTATCAAGACATGTCGAGTAAGGTGTCATACGAATCGGGGTGCTGCCCTCTCACCAACTCTGGCGATGAGGTTAGTATCCCACCCTTCTAGAGGGACACGACATGTACGTAACTGTGAACCCCGGTTAAAGTTAACTGAAGCCTCAGCTCCACAAAATGGATGCTGCCACCACAGACACAAGTCTGACCTCCTGCTGCTGGGAGTCCTTCCAGCGAGGAGCACCTGGACAAAGGGTTTCCTGTCGAGGGCGCTGTTCGCACCGTCCCAGACAGGGTTTGTGTATTCTGGGTAGGTAGGGCTTTGGCGAGAAGGTGACTGCGGAGTGGCACCCCGGTGCTCACTACGCATCTGCCGGTTGGAACCAGTTCCAGGGGCGACAGCCCTGGCCTGGGGAAAGCCCGGCAGGGGAGAGGGGCGTAACTACCCCCCTTCCTGGTCCCACCCTTAGGGCAGGACCTAGTCATGTACCCACCCCTTTCTTTAGGATAAAGACCGGAGCGGGGACCCTTCCAAATTAGATCATCTTTGAATCAAGAATACTTTCTACGAAAGGACTTCAAGACTCTTCTCAAGATTTCTCCCTTGTGGCTAAGGAGTAGTCACCCTGCATCAGCGGGCACCAACTAAGAACTCTGCGGTTTGCTGCAAGTCCTTCCTCAAGGATCCGACGGCCCAGCTCGACGAGAACCGGCTTCCCTGGCACCTCTGACCTCTACCCACGTCATCAGCTCAGCTGTGATCTGTGGGTGCGACGAGACCTCGAGGGACCGGCCATCATCAGAACCTGCACGCTCTTAAAAACCAGCACGACCATCGAGGTAACTCTCTGGTGAGTGCTCTGGGGTCCGAGAAGCCCCGACCCTGAGCCGCTCTAGCACCGAAGTGCAGTCCCCCAGCATCTCCACGATCTGCGTGGGGCCCTTCTGCTCGCTGCTCAGCACGTTGTCTGGTCACTCGCCGCTGGCTTGTGCCCTTCTGTGACGACATCCGAGAATCATCACTGCTGGTCTGGTTGCTCCAGACTGGCCCTTGCTTCCATCTTTGCGAGAAGCACCCCGGACCCTCCTGGTCCACTCAAGACGCCATCTTAGGCCCACCCCGTGGCCCTGAGATCTGCCAAGGCTTGTTGCCCCATCCTGGGCCCAGCGACGCCGACAGCATCATCCTTCGTGGGACAGCTCGCACCTCCACCGTGGTCGCCGACAACGCCTCCTGGTCCGTGAGACTGCAGAGCCTAGCGTCGCCCACTCACCTAGTCGAGGTGACGGCCAACCGGTGCCTTCCTGGTACCCTCTGACTACTGGCTAGTAGTACGAACTTGGTCCCCTCTGCTTTCAGGTTTCATCAATCTCCGATCCAGGCTTGGATCTCTACGAACTATTCAGCACTGGTCGCCGGCCAGCAACTCCTTTCTTCCGGCTCCTGGCTCGTCAGCGAAGACCCCGACGCCTGTAAGACTTGTGCAGCCGCAGCCCTCGTGGCTAGGTAACTCGGCATTTCGGTGCCTGCATAGCCTCCTTACTCTAGGGTCCCGAGTCCCTCGCTTCCGACTTGCCTTATCGGGTCCGCCCGAGACCGTAACCTTTCCGTGTCCTCGGACACTTGTTTTAATTGTGCACTTGAAGTATTTGCTAAAGAGATTTGGTTTGTGCTTAGTACCCTGTCCTCATAAAGAGTACAGGGCTGTTGTGATTCTTAATAAATATCCTGTTTATTTTCATAACACTTGTGTGGTGTCCTTTCACTGGGTGTTCAAGGGGTACATGTGTGGTAAACAGCTGGCTTAACACGCCCTCTCGAGTCTTTAGCCTTAGACTGCTCGTATCCACGCTACTAGGATAGCTGGTCTATAGGTTGACTTACAACCAGACACCATAAGGGTCGTTGGAACGATACATAGCGGTCGCTAGAATAGCGAACGTTGCATATCGGGCCAACTTCTCACACTCACCACGGGACTTGACTGGACAGACACTTGGCGCTACAAGCACGGCGCATAACAATACACCAACTTCTCCTCGGTGCACCGCTCATTCTCCAGGCTGGACTATATTTTTGTAACCAGGGGACTGGCCCGGAGGATAGTCTCCGCCGATATCATGCCAAGGGCTCTGTCCGACCACTCGCCGGTTGCCCTCACCTTTAGCGTGGGCCCGGCCAGGTAGCCTTTCCGGTGGCGCATGTCGGGATGGCACCTGCTGCAGACGGACTACAGGGAACACATGGCTAGAGAGATTGACTCCTACTTCACTACTAACGATCACTCTGTTGACTCCCCGACGGTCCTTTGGGAGGCCCTCAAGCCTACCCTGCGGGGGTAGATATCTCCTGGTGTGCGGCGACGCGTTCAGAGCGGCGGCGGGATCTGGTGCGGCGTGAGGCGGAGTTAAAAGTTTTGGAGCGTAGGAGCAGGGAGGAGAGCGGTACATTGATTGGGCGGAAATTGGTCCTGGCTCAGCAGCAGTATGCCGCGGTATTACTCGAGGAGGTGCGACAGGCCTGGCTGACTACCCGTAGTCGGGTGTACCAATGGGGAGACAAGTCTAGTAAGATGCTGCACCGCTTGTGTCAGGGCGCTCTCCATGCCCAGCCCTTGCCCCAGTTGTTGGACTCTGCGGGATTGCCTATTTTGGAGCCCCCTGCTATTGCAGAGAGCTTTGCGAAGTATTACGAGGGGCTGTATGGGCCCCAGGAATGTTTGACGGCTGAGACTGTCCAGTGGTTCATAGATTATCTCCCCCCCATGGTCAGTCCCTGACGAGGTGCGGGACCTTTTAGACAAGCCTCTCATGGATGAGGAGTTGGGTATGGCCTTGGGTGAGCTGAATCCGGGTAAGGCGCCGGGCCCCAATGGGTTCCTGTGTGAGTTCTTCAAGAGATTCCATGTACAGTTAGGTCCCCGTATGCGCCGGTGATTGAGGAGGCACGGGAAGGTGGAGTGCTCCCCCCGACTGGAGACACTACGAGGTGGTGGTCTTTCTGAAGCCGGGTAGACCCCCAGAGTACCATGCGTCATACCGCCCGATCTCGCTACTCAACACGGAGGCCAAGGTTCTGGCTAAGTCTCTCGCCAACAGGCTTAAGCCATACATCGCAGACCTGGTTCATCTCGACCAGGCGGGCTTTATGCCACAGAGGGCGACCCGGCATAACATCCGGCGCTCCCAGATTGCGATCTCTGCCTGGAAGAGGCTGGGAGAGCCGGCTGCACTATTTCTGGCAGATATGGATCGTGCCTTCGACTGCTTGAGCTGGATGTACTTATTCGCCCTGCTGCGGCGCCTTAACCTGGGCCCACGTTTTCTAGCATACATTCAGCTGCTCTACACTGACCTCACAGCCTCTGTGCGTGTGGGGGGTGCGATTTCCCAGTCATTTTTGGTCCGTCGGGGTACGCGGCAGGGGTGTCCTTTCTCCCCGTACCTGTTCGCGCTGGCTATTGAGCCCTTGGCTGTATGGGTGCGCATGGATGCCCAGCTCAAGGGCTTTCGGTGGGCCCCGGGTCTCACCGATAAATTGCGCTCTACGCCGACGTGTTGTTCTTTCTTACAGATCTGGAGCGCTCCGGGCCGTGGCTATTGCGCATTTTACAGATCTTTGGTGAATCCTCGGGCCTTTATATGAATCCAGGAAAATCCACCTCGTGGGTTCTCGGTGGACGCGACCGGCCGGAGATTGGGCAGAGGACTTGCAGCTGGTGACTGAGGGGTTGAAATACCTTGGGGTATTCTGGTCGGAAGATGCTGGTGTGAGAAGTTGGCCTGATATATGATGCTCACTAGTTCTAGTGACCACCTTGTATCAGTCCAAACAACCCTTATGGTGATAGGTTGTAAGTCAACTTATAGACCAGCTATCCTAATGGTAGCATGGACAAAGAAGTCTTGGGCTAAACTGTTTTGGCATGTGAAGCCAGCTGTTTTACCACATATAACCCCTTGAATACCAGATGAAAGGACACCACACAGGTTATGAAAATAAACAATATATTTATTACTAACACCTTTGAACTCTTTATGAGATCAGAGGGCTAAGCACATAACAATACTCTTCAGAAAAATACAATAAGTCGCACAAATTACAATGGTGCCCTAGGGGCACGACGAACCATATACTAAGTAAATGGTATAAGTAGAACGATAGAAGAAATGAGGATGCCCATAGGCTGTGAAATCACTGGGGATACACTACCCTAACCTTAGGTAAGGAGCAGGAGGCCCACTGGACGCGTGTGCAGTGTTAGAACACACACGCGGGTTTCAATGCAAAGTCAATGGGCACAAACAATTGACAAAATAGGTAAGTAAGGACAGTTCCAACTGGTTGAGACTAAAACTACAGGTTACCTGGACACTAGGAGAGTCAATCTACCTATGAGCACTGAAATGCTCTTGTTACCTCACCCACGGGCTGAGGGTGCATAGGTGTGAAAATGTGTCGGGTTTCCGTGTTGAAGTCAATGGAGCCTTGGAGAAAGATGCTGCAGGCGACCAGGAGGAAGATGTCCGGAGTGATCCAAGTGCGGATCGGGAAAGATGGAGACCTGAAAGCAGAGGGGACAATGTTCAAAGTCACTAGCCAGTGACCGGAGTGGAACCAGGAAGGAACCAGATGATGTTGTCGCGATAAGGTGAAGAGGTGACGCTTGACTCTGCAGCCACGTGAACCAGGAGGTGTCTTCGACAACCAGGATGGAGGCACAAGCTGTCCCACGCAGGCTTTAGCTGTCGGCGGTGTCTGTTCCGGGATCGGAATCAACAGGCCTTGGCAAAGGCAACCCACGCGGCAAGTGAAGATGGCGTCTGGTGCAGACCAAGAGGGTCCAGGGTGCTTCTCTTTTGGAAGGAAGCAAGGGCCAATCTGGAGCAACCAGACCAGCGGTGTAGATTTCAAGGTTCGTCGTCTAGGAGGCCACTAGCCAGCCGGCAAGTGACCAGACAACGCGTCAAGCAGCAATCAAGCAGAAGGGCCCCACGCAGATCTGGTGCATGCTGAAGGGCTGGTCTTCGGTGCAGGAGCTGCTCAGGGCTGGGGCTTCTCAATTCCCAAAGCACTTTCTCGAGGATGCCTCAGAGGTCATGCTGGAAGCGAAGTGCAGTTCTTCAAAGATGGCCGGTCCCACATGTCTCGTCGCACCCACTGGTCTCAGCTGTGCTGCAGATGTGGGTAGAGGTTGGAGAGGTATGGGAGTCCGGGTCTCGTCGAGCTCTGAGGTCTGGTTCCGGCAGGAAGGACGACAAAGTTAACCGCTAGGACGCTTGATGGTGCTTGCTTGTGCAGGGTGGTCACTCCTTGGCCACAAGGGAGATTTCTTCAGTCTTCTGTGGAGCAGAACATCGAAGTTCAGAGTTTCTTCTTGTAAAGTTTCAATTCAGGATAATCTAATCTGGAATGGGACCAGCTCCTATCTTTATTCTGCGAAAGGGGGCTGTACTAGTGACTAGGTACCTCCCATGGGTGGGACCAGGAAGGTGGGTGGTTACACCCCATATCCTTTGTCCGGTTTTGCGCCAGAGCTGGGGCTTGAGTGACCCAGCAACTGGTGAGAACCGAAGTATGCACAGGGACACCTTGTGTGCCCCAGGCATGTCTCATTCCTTTCAGACCTGCCTATCTGGATACACAAAGTCCTGTCTGGGGTGGTGCTAGCACCTCCCCAGGCAGGAATCCCTTTGTCCAGGCTTCCGTTGCTGGAAGGACTCCCAGCAGCAATAGGTAAATGTAAATGTGTAAATGTGGGTGTGCTTGTAAAGCGCACTGTGACTCCAAGGAGTATCCTGGCGCTGAAGACCGCTGGGGAACCCGTCCTGGTTTTCCCTGTGAGATGGTCCCTTTCTGGGTATCTCCAAGGTGAAACCAGGCATCCCCTGCGTCTGTGGGGGGCCGTTGTAGAGATGAGGCAAGCTTAATGCCCAGAGTTGCAGAGTGTGTTCCCTGGTTAGAGTAGGCACCGAGGCGAGAATTATCGAGTCAGTTTGACCCTGGTCCAAGACCCTGCCGCGTGTGGGATTGAACCCTGGTCCCGGGCCGTTCTCTGCTTACGGGTCTGCCACCTCTAACCAGTGAGCCACACCACTCCATAGGTCAGACTTGTGTCTGTGGGAGCAGCATCCATTTTGTGATGCTGAGGCTCGGGTTAACTTTAACCTGGGTTATTATTATTATATTCTTATATAGCACCAGATTCGACCCCCGAAGGTGTATCTCCGCGCTTGCCTTGGGAACCCGTCCTGGCTTTTCCCTGTGAGATAGCCCCTACAGGGCATCCCCAAGGTGAAAGCCAGGCATCCCGCCTAGGGGGGCCGTTGTGGAGATTAAGCAAGCTTAATGCCCAGAGTTGCAGAGTGTGAACCCATGATTAGGTCAGGCACCAAAGCGAGAATTATCGAGTCCATGGACATTTGAGCTCAAGACCCTGCCGCGTCGGGAATTGAACCCTGGTCCCGGGTCTGACCTCTGCTTCAGGGTCTGCCTGCTCTAACCAGTGAGCCACACTTCTCCACAGTTACAGTTACATCCATGTCTTATCCCTCTAGAAGGGTGGAATGCTACCCGCGTCGCCAGAACTGGCGAGGGGGTAGTATTCCAAAGCATATGACAACTTATACGACATGTTTTGATAATGCTATGCCAAAGTTAGCAATACCCGTGAGGATTATAATGCACTTAAGAGTATATGGTATAGCGTTATCATGGAAACAGCTATAAGGACTTGGTTCCGAAAGCTGCAGACAGGCTCAGCTCATGCTAGAGCACCATCTCACATAACTCCAAGCACTCTGCCTTCAGGATTGACAAGGCCTGCCATAGGAGTGACTTATATGAGTATATGTGTCCATTTTGGGGTTAGATATAGGTATACTATATCTACAGCAAAGGGTGATTACACCACCTTGCCCCAGCTGTGTTACCAGCCAGTTGTGTCTGTTTAGATGGCCAGCCAGGGGTGGCATAATACATGCTGCAGGCCGTGGTAGGCCTTGGGTGCACTTATGCCCTGGGTACCTATGGTACACTGGTGGAGAAGTGTGGCTCACCGATTAGAGCAGCAGACCCTGAGGCAGAGGTCTGTCCCGGGACCAGGGTTCCATTCCTGAGGCGGCAGGGTCTTGGGCTCAATGTCCACGGACTCGTTAATTCTCACCTAGGTGCCTACTCTAATCATGGGTCCCACTCTGCAACTCTGGGCAGTAGCTTGCTTAATCTCCACAACGGCCCCGAAAGCGCTAGGATGCCTTGCCTCATCTTGGAGGTACCCAGTAAGGGGCATCTCACAGGGAAAGCCAGGAAGGGTTCCACAGAGGTATACAGCGCCAAGATACCTTCTAGGTTTTAGTGCGCTTTACAAGTATACACACATTTACACTGTACAAGGACTTACAAGAGTGACGCAATACCAATTGGTAAATGCACCTAAAGTACATATATGTCAATTTAGAGAGAGAACAGCTAGGCTGTGGGTCTGATTAGCAGGTCCACAGTCCGGGAAAGTCGTAAACCAGTGAAGCAAAAAGGAAAAATCTGGGGTGACCATAGGATTGCAGACCCTACTCTCCTACAGCTGGCATCTCCCAGGATCGTAACCTCACTCCGGTTTGGGATCGCACACGTGAGCACATGACGGCTTGGCCTCGCATGCCACTGACCATATACGGGAGGTCAGCTATATTCAAAATGGTGGCGCTCCCAAGTCTCATATACCACTTGCAGAATCATCCATACCCGAGTTCGCCCCACTGGTTCCAGCAGGTAATTCCGCACTGGGAGGGTTCCTATGGGAGGGGGTGCTGTCGGGGTGGCATTGCGGACGTGCTTCCTCTCGACAAACACTGGTGGCCTCGCCACGTCCGATGTACTCTCTTACTATCAAGCAGCGCACCTCTTAGCCCTGAATGATTGGTGGTATGGGGACCAGGGCGATCCAGCCTATGCGGTGGAGCGCCAGTTGATGGGCTCGCGGTCCGTCCATATGCTGCTGTATTCAGCGCCGCTTCGGCGGGATCTTCCAGCAGCCACACAAGTAGTGCTTTCGGTCTGGCAGCAGGCGCTGCGCAGAATGGGCTGGTGAAACGTACTTACTCGGGAGACCCCCCTCTGGCGCAATGACCGTCTGCCCTATTTAGTGGCCCTTCGGGGCTTTGGGGGGTGGGATGCAATAGGCATCTCCTCGCTGGGAGAAGTGTTGTCGGGCTGCACCCTGAAGTCCTTTCAAAACCTACGAGACTAATTTCAGATTCCACGCTGTCAGTTTTTCCGCTACCTTCAGTTCCTTCACGCATTGACACCGTATCTGACCGACATGGACCAGCACCCTGAATTTAGCCCGCTCAAGGCCAAGCTGTTTATGGGGGAGTTGCCAGACAAAAAATTATCCCGCATCTAACAATACTCTGGTCCGACACTGTTCCCCTGACTTAGAGACTCCAGACTGACTGGGTCCAAGACGTGGGGGAGCTGGAGGAGGAAGACTGGGTGGAGGCCCTGGTGAGTCCTAGGGGGGCGGCGATCTACACACGACAGACTAATACAATTCAAATACTTGCACCGCACCTACTTCACCAGGGAGAGCTTGTGGAGGGCGGGCATGATCGATTCCCCGAACTGTTAACGCTGTGAGTCGGATGTGGGCACACTGCTTCATGCTACCTGGGGGTGCACGACTCTACATAGGTTCTGGACCGGAGTTTTCAGGTGCTTATCGGAGGTACTGGCCTGGGAGCTTCCTAGGGACACGAAATTGGCCTAGTTACATGTTTTGGAGGGGGTTGGGGGTAATCGGTACAAACGTCATCTATTGTTGCTGGGTCTGACATTGGCCAAAGGGACATTGCTAGGGCCTGGAAGGCACCCCGGGCCCCACGGTATGGATTTTTGCATGGGGCTGGAGCAGCCCATAATTCTGGCCAGAGGATGTCCCCGCAAGCACTTTAGGATCTGGAAGAGGTGGGCAGATTACCGGGGTCTGGACTTGGATCCTTCACCCGAGTGCGATGCCCTCCCGACAATTTAGCAGATGGGTGTTGCTGGCTGGGCTTGGGTGGCGCTCGGATGGGATTGGCTTGTGATCATAGCATATACTGACTTTCTTTGTTCCTTAGCAGATGGCAGCAGTGCACTTTGGGGGGGGGGGGGGGGGTGGGGGGCGGGTTATTTGTATTTTGAGAAAAACGTCTGATGATGCCCTTATTGTTTGAATACTGTGTGCACCTGACTCCGGGGTTTCGGAGCTATGCATTCCTTGTATGTGCAGACGAATAAAATTTGTTTAAAAAAAAAAAAATGTAAGAACAAGGTTCAAGTCCCATCGAGGCATCACAAAAGGAGCAGGAGGGAACATGTGTGTGATGCCCTTCAAGAACCTATTAACAATAGGGGACTTGAAAAGATCAGGCTGATTAGGAAGCCTCAAGAAGGCAGAAATGGCAGAGGTAGCCCTTAAGAGTGCCCAGAGCAGAGCCCTACTGGGCAAGAGAAAGAAGGAAGAGGAGAACCTCTGAAAGGCGGGCAGAGATAGGATCCACAGCCTTTGCTGTGCACCATGCCACAAATTTGTTCCGCCTGCAGGCGTATACCAATTTTGTGGAGGGACACCTGGCTGACCGAATCACATCACATACTTCAGGAGGCAAGTCAAATGGCCTCAACTGCCGCCGCTCAATCTCCACGCATGGAGGTGGAGGCTGGACAGGTTCGGGTGGAAGACCGTCCCCTGCTGCTGTGACAGAAGGTCCTCCTGAAGAGGCAGATGAATCGGAGGATCGACTGACATACGGAGTAGCTCAGGATACCAGTATCTTCGTGCCCAGTCGGGAGCCACATGGATGACTTGGGCCCGGTCGCGTCTGATCTTCTTCAGCACTATGGGGAGAAGTGGTATAGGCAGAAAGGCGTAGAACAGACCGCAGCTCCACTCGCAGCGAAAAGCGCCTCCAAGCGAGTCCAGCCATGAAAATTCCAAAGCGCATAACTGGCAGCTGATTTTGTCTGCCCTGGCGATCAGGGAACCTGCCAGGAGTTGAACCACCAGGGTCACGCCCTGGTGTTCCAGCCATTGCCAGAGGCGCAAAGCCTCCTGACAAAGGGTCCATGACCCCACCCGGTTTGTTGCAGTACCGCGAACACCCGTCCGTGAACACCTGCACTACACTTCCCCGGACAGAGGGAAGGAATGCTTTCAGTGCAAGCCGGATCGCCTGAAGCTCCAGAAGGTTGATGTGGAGCCGGGACTGCACTGAAGACCAGAGGCCTCTGATCTCCCTCTCTCCCATGTGGTCCTCCCAACCAAGGAGGGACTCATCTGTCATCACTACGTGCTCCGGGTGGGGAAGGGAGAGAGATCTGCCGCTGAATATCGCGGTTCGTGAGCCACCACTGCAACTGTTTCGCAGTTCCCTCCGAGATCCGAACGTAGTCAGACAGGTTGCCCTGATGCTGTGCCCACTGAAACTTCAGGTGCCACTGCAGAGCCCGCATCCGCCAACGGGCGTGATGCACCAGAAGGATGCAGGAGGCCATCAACTCCAGGAGTGCAGCGTCAACCTGACCGAGACTCGGGATAAAGGCTGAAAGACTGGAATCGGAGCCTGAATATCCCGAACCCGCTGTTCAGGAGGATAAACCCGAAACTGCGCAGAGTCTAGAACCGCTCTGATGAAGAGGAGTTTCTGAGAAGGACACAGGTGTGACTTAGGCACGTTGATGGAAAACCCCAGCGAGCGCAGGAGGTTGGCCGTAGTCTGGAGGTGGGAGACGACTGGGGCGAGCCCGCCTTCAACAACCAATCGTCGAGATAGTAGAAGACTGAAACCACTAATCTGTGCAGATGAGCTGCGACCACCGCCATCACTTTCGTGAACACCCGTGGGGCGCTGGTAAGGCTCGTGGCCTACCGTGCACCGCAGGTATCGCTGGTGGGCCGGCAGGACAGGGATGTGGAAATATGCGTCCTGCAAGTCTAACGCTCCATCCAGTCTTCTGGGTCCAGGGCAGCTAGGACCTGAGCCAAAGTCAGCATCTTGAGCTTCTCCTTCCGGAGGAAGCCGTTGACGCTCATTAGATCCAAGATAGGGCGTAGGCCCCTTTGCCCTTCTTGGGTACCAGAAAGTAGTGGGAATAGCAACCATGTCCTACTTTTGGCCCAGGAATGCGCTAGACAGCCCCCTTGGCCAAGAGGGCTTTAACTCCTGCAGAAGTTGCAAGTGATTCCCCGACATGCAGTGGTACTGCGGTGGCATGGCTGGAGGGGTCGCCTCGAAGGGGAGGGAGTAGCCCCTTTGGACGATTTGCAGCACCCATCTGTCCGATGGGATGGAGCGCCAGTAGAGGAGGTGATGGCGAACCCTGACCCCCACTGGCATCGAATGGGCCTGAAAACTCGAAGGATTTTGAGGCAGATGCTGCGGGGGCGGGTGTGGACTGGCCTTGCCCGTGTCCCCCAGCACCGCCACGGTGGATACCATGTCCGCGTTGAGTTGGGTTCTGCGGCCTGTGGCTAGCTGGACGTGAGGGGGCGCCCCTTCCTTGGCCCCGAAAGGTACGAAAAGCATAAGTCTGCTGGCGTTGGCCGAGGCCCAAAGACTTGGCCGTAGCCCTGGGGTCTTTAAAACGTTCCAGCGCACTGTCCGCATTGTCACCAAAAAGGGGAAGGCCATGTCCAAGTATCCATAAGGGATACTTGGACATCACCCGAAAAGTTGGCGGACCTCAGCCAGGCGTGGCGGCGAACCACCACCGTCGCTGCATTCGCCCTAACAAGCTAGTCCGTGGTATCCAGCCCACACCGAATGGAATATCGTACTGCATCCCTTCCCTCCGCGAGGGCCTGGGTTAGCTTTGCCTGGACCTTTGCCGGGCACTGTGGCAGCACTTCCGC
This sequence comes from Lissotriton vulgaris, assembly GCF_964263255.1. Lineage (NCBI taxonomy): Eukaryota > Metazoa > Chordata > Amphibia > Caudata > Salamandridae > Lissotriton > Lissotriton vulgaris. The sequence continues at coordinate 279,391,932 of NC_141685.1, read as the reverse complement.
AACCGTATCCCACAAAGAGTGAGAGTAGCGGCCCAAAAGGCAAGCGATGTTAACTGACGGCAACCCCAAACTCAGTGAGAACAGCTTCTTACTGAACTGGTCGTACCTTTTGGATTCTAAATCCGGAGGGGCGGTCGGGAATGCGGTCTAGGAAGTTGAGGCCTGAATCACCAGGCTCTGAGGGGTGGGGTGAACGGACAGGAAACTGAGGTCGTCCGGAGCTGAGCGGTGGCGTTGGGCCACGTTCCCATCCACAGGGATGCCTGTGGAGGGCTTGGACCAGGTGACCAACAGAACGTCAGTGAGGGCCTCGTTGAACAGCAGGAGAGGCTCTGAGGAGCTTGCCTGCGGTTTGAGTACCTCAGTGCGGAGGTTAGTCCTCACGGCCGCGACTGGGAGCTCAAGAGCCAAGGCCTTGGCTGGCAGAGTCTACACCACGCTGTATGCAGCCCCCTCCTCCGTAGCCACGGAAGGAGGGGAGACAAAACCAGTGTCGGTCCAAGTGTCCAGACAACTTGCCTCCTCAAGTTCGTCCGTCCAGTCCTGACAACTGGCACTGCAGTGCCAGAGGGTCCTCAGACCCCTCCCAATCCCCCTCGTCCTCCATCTCCTGAAAGTCAGGAAGAAATGATGGAGCCGGATCTGTGTCGAAGAAGGTGCCGGTCCGACGTCGGATCCGGACCGGGTTGGGGATCGGGGACGCCGCCGCCCGAGGACGGCGCCGGGGAGACACCCTTGGTGACTACGCCGGCGGAGGGGTCAAAAGGATGACCGGCATCGACACTGATCCAGGCCTGGATCCTGAGGAGCCCTGTGGCGTCGGGACCTAAGTCGCAGACAAGGACGAAGCACCCGAAGGCACCGGGGCCGAAGCCGTGGGCTCCCAGACTGGTCTGCAGGGCCAGAAGGCACCTCGACGGGACCAGACGGAGGGAAGCGCGACTCATGGCCATGAGGAAGGCGCACCGGCGGGTGTGGAACCGGACGCGGTGCTTGCGGCTCCAGCGGAGCCGCGTGGGCGGTGTCGCCCGAACCCCCGGCCACGTCACGCGAGCGTCGGGGGGAGTTGTGAGAAGTTGGCCTGGGATATGATTTTCACTATTCTAGTGAGCACCTTGCACCAGTTCAAACAACCCTTATGGTGATAGTTGTAAAGTCAACCTTCTAGACCAGCTATCCTAGGGGTAGCACGGACAAAGCAGTCTTAAGCTAAACTCAAGAGGGCATGTGAAGCTAGCTGTTTTACCATAAATAACCCCTTTAATACCAAATGAAAGGACACCACACAGGATATATATAAAATATATATGTTATTTATTTCTGGACAATCCCTCTGAACTCTTTATGAGGTCAGAGGCACAAGCACAATACTAGACAATGCCTACCGACGCGCAGGGGGTACTGCTACGCAAAACTTTCCGGATCCAGTCTGACGCCTGGGGATATTCTAAGGTAAGGAATCTAATACTAACCTGTTTCTTTCAGATTGTACATCCTGTGAAGTCATCGCTCCCAGAGTCATCAAGCTATACAGGTGGAAGGGTGGCTATGAAGACAAACTGGGTCTCCAGGTGCAGGCAGGTGTCTATGTGCAATATCTCGGCCCACTGAGTTCCCCGACTCAGGCCTGGCCCAAGTACCTTATAAAATATCAAAAAGGACCTCTCCAAATGGAACAGGTTCTTCCTTAGCCTGTCCCTGAAAAAGGACCTAAAAGGATCTGTGGATCTATACACCGTAGGAAGTGACAAGTTTAAAACTGTTGTCACTTTCCTTATTTCTGTAAAGGAGGAACTTGCCTTTGTAGCAATGCTAGGGGGGAGAAAGCAACCCTTAAGCTGTTGGAGTCCAGGCCACTAGCCTCCCCAGAACAGACAACCAGCTCTCCTCCATCTGAGGCACATTGCCAGGAATGGGCTGAAAAAGTCCTGCCTCAATATACACAGGCTGTTTATTCCACAACCTCTTCTTGAGAAGAAATCAAAACCTGTATATCCCCCTCAGTTTGAGTAGTCTACTCTGCAACAGACGCGGTATGACTTCTACATGGAGGAGGAGAAACAACCTCAACCGACACCACCAACTTCAGTGCCCGAGACGAATGATCGAAGACTGGCATCGTAGGCCGAGTTCCCGAAGGACTGTGAATCTGCACCTCAAAGTGGCGCCGGCCAGCATCGACCAGTGTCAATCCATGGAATCCAACTGCTCAACTGTCACCAAGGGTAAACCTTCTGACAGCGCCCCACTCACTTCCTTGGGGCTGAAAGGCGCCCCAGAGGGGGATGGGATCTCAAAGATGAAGTGCAAAGAATTAAAATATTCCCCCATCTAAGCCCAGACTCCAGGAGACAGGGAGGCATGGTGCGTAGTAGCTTACACCCTCCTCCACTGTCTAGCAGGAGGAGCCGTATGACACAATGCCTCCACCTGGTTAAGTCCGAGAAGGCCTGGATTTCAACATTCCCTCACCTTTTGACTTCTCTGGAGAACGACGTCCTCCAGGCACGAGTTGGCTCCTAGATCGACCCCGCAAACGCTCTTACCGGAACAAAGACTGAGGCTGAGAAGATGCAGAGGACCGTGACACCCGCGCCACCATTAACTTCAAATGCCGATCCTTTAGCGACTTTGGTTTAAGCACCTGGCAGGAGCCACAATCCTTGGTACCGTGGTCTTAGCCTAAACACCACATACAAATAGTTTGCGGGTCAGTCACCCACAAGGCTTGAAATCTGTGGACCAAAAATGTACACTGTTCCACCAACAACAAAGTTATCGAGGTAGGAAAAAAAAAAAAAAAGGAAACGCCCTGAGTAACCGCTTCAGAGGATCCGCATTACAGTGTGGAAAAGAAGAAACTGACATCCGCGCGCCGGAGGGGACTTATATGGCTCAACTGACATGACCGGAGTAGAAGTCCTCGCGGAGCCATACGACACAGTACCCCGGCGCGCAGAGGTATTGCTGGAAATTATCCAGATCCAGACTGGCGCCTGGGGAGAATTCAAAAGTTAAGGAATCCGCAGCTAGAGGTCTCTATCAGGTACATCTTGCCATGAGATGGGTAGAGACCGTGTATGGAGTCCTTGTGCTGGTCTTCAGAATGCAGCCTGCCACAGGTTCCACATGATCTGAAAATACCTTTTAGCTGAATCTGCCATTGTAGGCATTAAGATTTAACTGGTGATAATATATACTGCAGCAATCTCTAAAATTCACTAAAAAGTTGAACTGAATAGAGCGCAGTTGAGATTCCCTCGCAAGCCGGGAGATAGAACCCTTTGAGGATAATGTTCTAGAGGGTGCTGCAACCTGATTAGCTGGACTTTACTTTCTTTTAAAAGAGGGGGATGGGGGCGTGGCTAAGCAAAAAGACAGAGCGGACGTGAGCTGCTTCGGCTCCGTACCCCCAAGACTGCCACAAGCTGTTTTCAGCGCAAATAGAGTACCGAGCAATGAATGGCCGCATTCGGCATTCACTCGTGATGACGAGGGGCATGGCCTCGAATCCAAGAACCGCCACCACGATCGGCAATTGCACCAGTAGCGAGACAGGTCGGGCAGCCGAGACCGATTCCAAAATGTCGGAGGTTGGCCCTGAGCAGAGCAGCCGCGCAAAGCTGAGCAGACACTGTCACCGGGTATTTCTAGATGCGGCTCCGTTGGAGCTACACACCCCGGACCTAGCGACTCCACAGGAGGGGGCCCAAGTGATCAATGGCCCCGAATTGGCTCCAGTGGCGGTGAGAGGCAAACAATGCACCTTCTTCCCTTCATTTTTCCTTTCTTTCGCTGCGCCACCTGAGAGGCAAGGAAGCCGGTCAATCCTGTACTGCTTCCTACACATGGCGCCTTACCCAAAGATGGCCCCCAGAGTTTAACCACAAGCAAAAGGTCTAAACCCACGTCTGGGAGATCCACGAGTAAAGGGGTAGATTTTCAGCGACACTGTTCAGAGGGGACTACCATTGCGCTGCCCCAATGCCACCAAAGAAAGCAACAAAGTCTCCCAGTAATTTGCAGCCACAGATAAGAACGTCCCTCCCGTGGAGACACACCAGGTGACGATTATGGCTCTCACCAGGGAAGACCTAGTCGCTTCCCTCCAGGACTTTAAAACCAAACGGTGTCAAAAACTTAAGCAAGATATGTGCGTCTCTATGGCCAAACTTAAGGCCGACCTAACTGAGAAGATGGCAACAATTAGGCACGATGGGTATGCGGTGGGCAGCAGGGTAGTGGAGGAACAGATGAATGACCTTGACACCCGCTCTACTAAACTACAGGAAGCCCAACACAATCTCCAGTCCCAACTGCAACAAGTGCTCCAGAAGGTTGAGGATCTGGAAAACAGAACATGGAGGGAGAATATTCGCCTCCGGGATCTGGTGGAAGGTACAGAAGGGTCAGACTTGGAGGCGCTTGTAGTCAGTCTTTTCTCTGAAATCCTGGCACCCCGGCAATTGAAGCTTAAGATTGACCGAGTTCATCGGGTGTGGACCATGCAGACTGAGAATCTAAGGCAGACAGGGGATGTCCTAGTAAAGATGCACTCCTTCAAAACAAAAGATGCCATCTTAAGAGCCGCAATGAAGAAAGAGGAGACCTCCTTCCAAGGATATAAATGTGCGCTCTTTCAGGACTTGGCCCCCTTCAGTTGTTCCGGCCGGTCACCTCAAAGCTACGTGAGGTCAATACTCGTTATCGCTGGACATTTCCTTTTGGTCTTGCCTTGGAGTACAAGAATAAGTCACACCATATGACTGATTTGAGCGAGGGCCTGCGTAACCTGGGCCTACTTGTGCCAGAGGACGACAGCGGGGCAGGTCCTTCGACCGGCTCAGGACAGCCCCGGTGGGAAACCCGGTCCTGGCAAACCATTACAAAAAGCAGGCAGACACCTAAATGAACGCTTTCCGGGAGGTGATTAGGACAGACTCCTTGCCGCTCACGGTGTGCAACCATGGAGCTCCACCAATGACCCTCTAGCTGTCCTGGTGCAGAAGAATAATCAAGATTTCACTCATGGACAGTGGGAGATGGCAGCCATTTGTCTAAGTCAGTTCTACTCTTTTCATATGTTCTCTATGTTCTTACCACATGGCAGTCGGGGTGCGGGCCTTGTCCATACCGCCCAGAATTACATTATTCTTCCTAGTGAAGGACCGAGCTGAGGGCCTGTTGGCTCCTCAGCACCATTTTTCTGGGGAATCGTTTTGGGGTGGGGGTGGTGGGGGTTTGGGGGCTCTCCTGGTGGAGGTGACGGGATGGAGATACTGAACAGCAGGCTGGGGGGGCGAAGCAATCAAAGTGGATAGGGAAGGGGGAGTCATCATGGTGAAAGGGAAGTTGAGGAGTACCCTCTGTACGTTTATCTCCCTCTATGCACCCAACACAGGACAGCAGATGTTCCTGACCACCATGCTATATCTGATTAGTGGGTTTGCGGAAGGCCAGGTGATTTTACTGGGGGATTTTAACCTGACATGGTACGAGATGCTAGATTGCGCTCACTCCCATTCAGCTTTACCAAAGCGGTTAAAGAGAAAATGTCCACTCTGGGCCTCTGTGATGCTTGGCGCACACTCCATCACACCTCTAAAGACTACACGTACTTCTTCCATGTTCAGCTATCCTACTCAAGGATAGACTACATTTTTCTTAGTCTCTGTTAGGCCCCTTACAGGCAGCTTAGATCTTTCCAATCTCATTATCAGACCACAGCCTCATTTCCATTAGTCTAACATGGGAGGGGTCTAAACCAGGCACATCTAGGTGGTATTTCCCGACCTCACTCACTCGAGACAAGCTGTTGAGAGATGAATTAAGGGCCTTTAACACCAATTACTTTGAACTGAACAACCCACGGGACACAACCCCCCAGAACACCTGGGACACTTTCAAAGCGGTGCTCAGAGGTAAATGCATCCATCTTAATGCAGTCCTGAACAAGCGAAAGAAAGCAGAGTAAGTCCATAAGGAAACACCCACAAGCCTGCTGCGACAGCTCACAGCGTTACGGGGCAACCTACGCTCCATTTATAATAATAGAGCAGAGTACACACTGTTGAAGCTACGGCAGACATACGCCTTTGGTGACAAGTGGGGACCCACTTAGCGTGTCAGCTGCAAGAAAAGAGGGAACGCGAATACATTGGGGGCAATCTAGATGGGGATGGTCATCTCATCCATTCTGACGACACCAAAGCCAATATTTTTGGCAGATCCTATGGGGAACTTTATTCCAGCACACCCCGCCCGACACGACTCTACAGCAGCAAAATCTCTATTTGGTGGACCTCCACCATCTCTCCCAGGCAGCTGCGGGGCATCTGGAGGCGCCCATTACGTCTGAGGAAGTCTGGCAGGCCATTAAAACTTATACTCCACAAACCCCAAGGGCCTGAAGGCCTAAAGGCGCAGTTTTACAAATGTTTTGCATCTGATCTATTCCTTCACTTCACTGACTTGTTAAATTAGATAGCGACAGATGCCAAGATCTCCACTTCGATGGCTGAAGCGGTCGTATCTGTTATTCCAAAACCTGGGAAAAACCCTCAGAGCTGCACCTCTTACAGGCCCATAGCCCTCCTCAATCTAATGCAAAACTGCATTCTGTGATCCTGGACACAAGGCTAGAGGATCTGATGCCCACTCTAATCTACCCTGATCAATCCAGCTTCATAAAAGGACGGCAGACCAGACAAAATTTGGCGTACTATACACCTCATCGAGAAAGTGTCCAAACTTAAACTTTCTGCAATTCTAGTGGGTCTCGATGCCGAAAAAGCCTTTGACAGGGTTAATTGGTCATTCCTTTTCCTCACTATGCAGAAATGTGGCTTTGGAGATAAGTTTCTCCATATGGCCAGTGCCGATTATCACCTCCTGCAATCTCGAGTTTTAGTAAATGGTTACTCCTCACTCCCCTTCGCACTTAGCAGGGGTATGCAGCAGGACTCCCCACTTTCTCCTCTCTTATTCGCCCTTAGTATTGAACCCCTGGCTATTGAATTCAGAGCGAATGAGGTGATTTGGGGGCATACGTTTTGCAGGCACAGAACATAAAGCATCCCTCTTCGCGAATGATATTCTGCTCATGCTCAAGGAACCGGCCTCCTCACTCCGAGAGGTACAGGCGGATTTGAGGAACTTTGAACAGGTGGCTGGCTTCAAAGTTAATTTATCTAAATCCTCCATACTAAACCTCACGCTCGCCGAAGCTGAAGCCACGAGATTGAGTCAGACATCTCTACAGTGGGCCAAACACTCCCTTTTATACCTCAGGCCCACCTCACTCCTAGAATTGTCGACCTGTATAAGGCCAACTACCCCCCTCTGGTGCCACAACTTCAGCAAGATTTTAAGCAATGGCGGCTACTATACATATCCTGGCTCGGACAGATGAACGCAGTCAAAAGGACGGTACTTCCCAAGCTCTTCTACTTATTCCAGGCACTCCCTATTGACCTAGATTGTGATCTCTTGCGGCGTATGCGCTCACTTGTCACTAACTTCATCTGGCAGAGGGGGTGGGGGGTGGGGGGGGGTACGTTTTCCCTTCCATGTGCTGCGGCGACCAGAAAGAAGGGGGGGGGGGGTGACATTTACAGATTTTGCACTATATTACCAGGCGGCCCAACTGCGGGTGGTGGTAGAATCTGAAACACTGGCTCCACATTGAAAGGGCGATTGCGGGACGATCAATTTGCTTCTGTGGAAGCAGCTGAAAGACAGGCCCGCAAACTCATATCTAAGCACTCCCACACGCACCACACAGCTTGGGATCTAGTCACGAGGAGGGAGGGTGGACCTCTTTTCCCACTCCTTACACCCCATTACACTTCAACCTGGCCTTCGCGCCTGCACTAAGAGAGGGACCCTTTGACTGTTATAGGGAGAGGGGGGCTGTCTAAAATTATCAGACTTAACTTTGACGTCCCGACATTTGGCAGCTGCAAAAGAGACTTACAGGTCGCGCACACCGAGCACTATCACTACCTCCAGCTTAAGCACTGGGCATCTACCCTAAATAAGGGAGGCTGCCACCAGGGAACTTATGGTCATGGAGAGAATGGTACAAAGAGCAGGCTCTATGAAAGGGGCAATCTCCTCACTATACGCCATGCTATTAACCACCATACACGCTCCTTGGGCGCGGTACATGTCCTTCTGGAACAGGTGGTAGGGAGACGAGGAATGGAAGCACATTGGGGAGAAATTTCTAAGCACAACTGCTCAGTGGCTTTACGGGAGACACATTACAAGACACTACTAGACTGGTGCCTGTACCCCACTAAACTCAAACGAAACTTCCCAGACACCTAAGATCTCTGCTGGCGGGGCTGTGGTTTGCAGGGGGACTTTCGTCACATTTGGTGGGACTACCCCAGTATTAGGACATTTTGAGAGGCGGTCCTTTCACACAAAGATATGCGGTGGTTCCCCATCCAGACTACCATAGAGGTGGCTCTCCTAAGCATTAGGGACCCTGATCTTGAACATCAATCTAAAGCCGATAAGGCTACAATGTGGGCCTGTCTGTCCCATGGGCTGCCCTCAGCGGTGTGCCCTCCCTCTCTCAGATCTATGCACCTCTTTCAATTTTGATCGCTCCCATTAAAGTTGACTGACTACCGTCTCGGTCTGTGAAGGTGCTGTGACCTTGATTAAACCCAGATCTGAGACTGAGGGTGAATGTTTTGCCATTGTGCAACATTCCGTCCATCTTCTTGTGTGTTTTGTTGTTCACCCTAGGGTATGCCCAGACGTGGGTCCCGTGCTCACTAAGCCACTGGAGTCAAGCTATCCAGGCTGAAGACAGCTGACAGCCAGAAACCGGTCAAAGGATGCTTGATTCCGGTCCAGAGAAGACATGGCTTGGCAGTTCGGGCTGGACTGTTCCCATGAGGCACAGGGTCAAGACTTATTTGCATATGGCCATGTCTGAACTGGGGTGGCTTGGTGAGCAAAATAATGCATTAAACCCAGATCTGTGACTGGGGTGAATGTTTTGCCATTGTGCAACATTCCGTCCATCATCTCGTGTGTTTTGGTGTTGTGACATTACCCTTGTTGCACCACCTCTTAGATAACTCAATGGAACCACTTTCTTAGTTTGGCGATATCACCACCACCAGGGATGGGGAGTAGGGAGGATTGGGGGGAGGGTGGGGTTGTTTCTTGTCTTTTGTTTAAGGGACCACATTGAAGGCTGGATATTAAAAACTGGGCATCTCCTCTTTTGAATTCAGGGGGATGTAAAGACCTTACGACAAGTGAATCTGGACTACATTTAGCCGAAGGTCTTGAACCAATGTCTTGTGCACTCTACTGCACCCATGTTGCCATATTTGCTCTTGATACTAAATAAAAAGAACTTTGCAAAAAGAAGAATTGATGGACAGAATGCAGAACAATGTCATACAATAACCCCAGTACAGAGATCTGGGCATAAATACATTGTTTTTCTGCTCTCCATGCCATTCCAGTATGGACCCAGCCATATGCAAATCAGTTTTGACCCTGCGCCCAATGGCAACAGTCCAGCCCGAACTACCAGGCAAGGTCCTCCCTGGACTGGAAACCAGCTTCCCAGGACCGGTTTCGGGCTCTCAGCCCTCATCACCCAGGATAGCTGGACTCCAGTGGCATGTTGAGCACAAGACCAACGTCTGGGCATACCCGTCCCACTCGGAGGGACAAATGCTAAAAGATCAATTGATGGACAGAATGCAGACAAGAACTTTGACAAAAACAAAGAGGGATGTGTTACTAAGGTGAAGGCTTTCTAGCCTTTCCAAGCAATGTTCAACATTGCACTGCTTTTCCAGTTAATACACGGGACTCCCACTTAGACTACGGCGAAATATTCAAGCATGTGAATCTAGGAACAATCCAATACTGGATAACCACATTTATTTCAGAGATGGCAAGACCTATTAGTTTTGGCATTGATTACCTTCTTTTTTTAGCGTGAGTAATCAAAATGACTAATTCTTCAACGAGAAACCAATAAACAAAAAAGCAACACAACTTAGTTCACATTTAACTGCACTGACTTACCTCCCATCGAGACCAGAACTCGAGAAGATGCCTGGATCAGGTGCTCAGCAGTGTTCACAAAACCTTCTAGGTCGTAATCTGGTTGCTGGGTTACTGCCACTAGCTCGTTCCATTCTGGTACTTTCTGTATTTAAGTATGAAAAAGGAAACATGAGAGGCTGTATGTCAGCACTTGAAAGCTCTCGTATTCACTCTTAGTACATTAAAAGCAACATTTTCACTGAAATGTAAATCTGCGATAACGGCTGTTGCTTTCTGTAATGAAATGCCTCTGTGTATGGCTACCCCTAAGTTTTTCGACTGATGCTGCTGGTTTTTCAACTCAGTGCACTGAGGCCTGCTAACCAGACCTCTGTGCCAACACCCTGACCCTAAAGTATCGGTTGAATTGGCTGTACCCAATTAGAAAAGGCTATCATACCTGTAGGTCCCTAGTAAATGGTACCCTTGTACCTTGAGAAAATAAGTTAGAAGGGCACATCAGGGTTTGCAGCACTGATTGTGTCACCCCAGAGGTCCCCCAAATAAAACAAGTCCCTCAATCCACCATTGCAGACTAATAGAGTAGCCAAGCACTGCTAGCCCAATTTTGCGTTTAGTTACCTGTCTGGCAGTCCTATCGACCCATAAAGACAGCGTGCAACATATAACACAGGCAGGGCATGACCTTTGCGTGTTGTGCATTAAAATAGCACAATTGCAAGTTTTACTGTGGAAAGACAAGGTCGCCCAATTGGACAGGGTTACATGCTGACAACATCAGCTGTGCTAATGTTATGTACACTTCTGGACCTCCCATAATTCCATCTTGCTGTCCCCTGGACATGGGCAGCTAGCGCCGGGGACGCCCCTTGGCGGGGGCAGCTCCCAGGTATCAGACAACTTGCAACCTTAAGCCCAACTTGTATCTCACGTTAAATTAATGCAGCGTGCAGTTTTAGTAAAGTTGCCACATTGTTACCTTTAAAACTCCTGTAGCTTTGCGGGCACTAATAGAGCCTACTACACAAGCCAGCTTTCTACCCTCCTGGCGAGACATGCCAATGACTCAGGACGGAGAACAATGAGACTGCAGGTAAGGGAGGTGTCACCTCCCTCCTGCAGGAAGCCACTTGAGAGTTTATCCCCAAAGGCAGGCTTCAAGCACAGAGGTGCACGGAGTTCACAAAACCCTGGCCTCTCAGAGTAGCTGGGTCTCTCAGAAGGCAGGTTATCGAATCAGGGAGAACTGGCCCGTGACCACGAAAATGGGTGAATGGCCGTTCAGAGGTGTGAGAAGTTGGCCTGGTATATGATGTTCACTATTCTAGTGAGCACCTTGCACCAGTCCAAACAACCCTTATGTTGATGGTTGTAAAGTCAACCTTATAGACCAGCTATCCTAGGGGTAGCATGGACAAAGCAGTCTTAGGCTAAACTCAAGAGGGCATGTGAAGCCAGCTGTTTTACCATATGTAACCCCTTTAATACCAAATGAAAGGACACCACACAGGATATATATAAAACATATGTTATTTATTACTAGACAAACCCTCTGAACTCTTTATGAGGTCAGAGGCACAAGCACAATACAAGATATTCAATTAAAATACATTGTTCCACAAAACACAGTAGGGCCCTAGGGGCACGCTAAACCATATACTAAAATAGTGGTATAAGGACCAGTACACGAAAAGTGAATAGGCCTAGGGAATCGCTGGGGCTACGCTGAGCTACCACGAGTTAGGAAGGGAGGCGTGTGCAGTGTCTAATCACATACGCATGTCACCATAGAGAATGAATGGCAACGTACGAGTTACAAACCAGTTCTTTTAGGGTACTTCTGACTGGACTCGAGAAAGTTACTTGAAACCTCGATAGTTGATACCCACAGGAGCACCTAAGTACTCGCGTTACCTCACCCACAGGAAGCGGGTGCATAGGTGTCAAAGTGTGTCGGGTTTCGTCGTCGAATCCTATGAAGCCTGGAAGAAAGATGCTGCAGGCGACCAGGAGAGAAGTGTCCGGATGGATCCAAGGGTGGATCGAAGATGAAGAGGACCTGAAAGCAGAGGGGACAGAGTCTGGGTCACTAGCCAGTGACCAGGAGGGTACTAGGCGATGTCGTGAAGCAATCAGGCGATGTCGTGAAGCAATCAGGTGCTGTTGTGAAACTTGTCTCTGCAGCCACGTGGACCAGGAGGCATCGACGACGACCAGGAGTCAGGCATGGACTGTCCCATGAAGGCTCTTGCTGTCGGTGGTGTCGGCTTCAGGATTGGAGCCAACAAGCCTTGGCAAAGGCCACCCACGCAGCAGACGAAGTTGGCTTCTTACTCAGACCAGCAAGGTCTCAGTGGCTGCTTCTTTTGAGGGAAGCAATGGCCAGTCTGGAGCACCAAGACCAGCGGTGTAAATTCAAAGGATCGTCGCCAAGATGGCCACTAGCCAGCGGGCAAGTGACCGAGCAGATGCGTCGAGCAGGAAAATGCAAAAGGGCACCACGCAGAACTCGTGGAGTGTGCAAGGCTGATCTTCGGTGCAGATGATGCTCGGGGCTGGGGCTTCTCAATCGCCAATGCACAGCTTAGAGTGTGCCTCGGGTGCTGCACAATTAGCAAGTCGCAGACTTTTCAAGATGGCCGGTCCCACGTCTCTCGTCGAATCCACGGGTCTCAGCTTTGCTGGGACTGTGGATCAGGCTGTTGGATGTCTGGTAGTCAGATTCTTGTCAGGCTCTGTGCTCGGGCTCCGGCGGCGACAAAGCAAGCCGTTGGATGGTGCCTGCTTGTGCAGGGTGGTCACTCCTTGACGACAAGGGAGATTCTTCAGTCGTCTTCTTGCAAAGTAGATCGAAGGTCCAGAGTTTTGTTTCAGAGTTTCAGTCCGCATTAATATAAAGTCTTGGGACTTAGCTCCTACCTATATACCAAAATTTAGAGGCTGGATTACCTGCTAGGTCCCTCCTATGGGTGGGACCAGGGAAGGGGGTGGTTACACACCTTTCCCTTTGTCCAGTTTCGCGCCAGAGCTGGGGCTGGAGTGCCCCAGCACCGGTATGAACTGGACCATGCATGGGACACCTTGCATGCCCCAGGCAGTGTCATTTCTTTCAGCCCTCCCTGCCCCAATACACAAAAGCCTGTCTGGGGTGATGCTAGCACCTCCCAAGACAGGAAACCTATTGTCCAAGCCTCCCTCGCTGGAAGGACTCCCAGCAGCAGGAGGTCAGACTTGTGTCTGTGGCAGCAGCATCCATTTTGGGATGCTGAGGCTCTGGTTAACTTTAACCGGGAATAGTAGGAACAGGTCTTCTCCCTCTAGAAGGGTGGAATGCTACCCCCGTCGCCAGAACTGGCAAGGGGGTAGTATTCCGAATCGTAGGACACCTTACTCGACATGTTATAAAGCCACACCAGATAACTGCGAGGTTCATAATGCACTTAAGAGTATATGGTATGGCAATATCCTAGAACAGCTATAAGGACATGGTTCCGAAAGCTGCAGACAGGCTCAGCTCATGCTAGAGCACCATCTCACATAAAACCAAGCACTCTGCCTCCAGGATTGTTAAGGCTTGCCATAGGAGTTACTTATAGGTGTATATGTGTCTAGATATCAGATTAGATATAGGTATAGTATATCTAAGCAAGGGGTGATTAAACGACCTTGCCCCAGCTGAGTGATCAGCCAGTTGTGTCAATGTGAATGGCCAGCCAGGGGTGGCATAATACATGTTGCAGCCCCTGGTAGGCCTTGGATGCACCTATGCCCTGGGTACACTGTACAGGGGCTCATAAGGTGACCTAGTATCCAATTGGCAATGCACCTAAAGTACATTGTAGTGAATTTAGAGAGAGCAGCTGGGCTGTGGGTCTGAGTAGCAGGCCCACAGCCACATTAAGTCGAAAACCAGTAAAGCAAAAAGCAAAAAGTGGGGTGACCATAGGAAAGAAGACCCTACTCTCCTACAAGAGGCAACTGGACTTAGGAGGAGAGGACTTCGAGAGACATTGAGCCAGGGCCACCTCAACATCTTCATGGACCAAATAAACCCTCCAGGGTGTCGACCGTGTCGCATCCACAGCATCCTTCATCACTTGCACCAGGACCACTTCATAGGAATCCATTGCAACATGAATGAACTCCCTGGTACTGCTTCTTCTGTGAAGGTAACTATTCTTGAGGACTTTGCTGGTCCCCTTAACTAGCTCCCTGCTCGCGCTGGTTGCCCCAAGAAATTGTAACAGATTGCATGGACACTTACCTACGTTTTCCTTGAAAAAGCTTCTAAGTGTCCAATTTGATGACTTTGTCAAGACATGTTTGCGTTTGAGTTAAATTGCTTTACTTTATTATTGCTTGTAAAATCTAGATCTCAAACCATCCGGTGGATTTTTGTTCTAGTGTCTAAAACTCTTATAAAAATAGTTATTTTTAAAAACTGGAGTCTGATTTCTCGAGTGTCATGTTGACTTCAATTGTTTTGATGCTGTTTAAATGCTTAAATGTGTTCCTCTTTGTAAGCCTTGCTGCTCAGTGCCAAGGCCACGCAAGGTTGAGCCGAGGGTTTTACAGATGAAACCTACTAGACCTAAAGTGGTTGGTAAGTTTATTACACAGCGAGGTCGCACAACAATAAACTATAATGCACCCAGTTTCCTCACACTTTACTTTTTTGTCCCTGTGGTATTACAGCCCATTAGTAGATTACAGAAAGGTGCTGTGCGAATGGAATTCTAGTTCAGGTTCTGCTGAAATTACCTTGTTGCATTTTACATGTCTGAATTAAAAACAGCCTTTTATTCTTTCAAGGTCACTAAGACTTATTTGAACATCAAGACTATTGGTTTTGTTGCAAGCACCTCATACATAATTGCATTAAAGCACAAGTTACTTACCTTCGGTAACGATATATCTGCAAGAAACAGTAGTTAGTTTTTGACGCCTGGGGATATTCTAAGGTAAGGATTCGGACTGGATCCGGAAAGTTTTGCGTAGCAGTACCCCTGCGCATCGGTAGGCGTAGTCTGCGGCTCCGCGTCCTTAGTCTGTGCCAGGATGACGTCGCCGGAGTACTTTGACGCCGCCCTCGAGCGCTGACGTCAGTTCTTATCCACCGCTTTTCCGCGGCAGAAACGCAGAACCACGATGAAAACAGACACTGGTACCATGAAACTAGGGCCCTCAAAGGGAAGAACCTTAACCCTGGATAACGGTTCGCAGAACGGGAAGGATGGGTGGGGCGGTAAGGAATCTAACACCAACTACTGTTTCTTACAGAGCGCGAGTAACTTGTGCACTTGAAAGAAACAGGTTAGCGTTAGATTCCTTACCATGGAATAGATACCCCAGCAATACCAACCCCAGTGGTGGGTCTGTGAACCAATAAGAACACCAGAAAGTCCTGGATAACAGAACAGACGAAAAAGCCATCTCTCTGGACTTGGCTGTCCAGGCAATAGTGTCTAGCAAACGTGTGCAGCAAGGCCCACGTAGCTGCCTGACAGATGTCCTGCAAGGGGACTCCCCGACCCAGGGCAGTAGTAGCCGCCGTGGCCAGAGTGGAATGGGCACGCAGCTCCACAGAAGGCTCCTTTTTAGCCAGTGAAAAACGAGCCTTTATGCACAAAACGACCCATCGAGAAATGGTTCGTTTGTGCACCGCCCGTCCCTTCTTAATGCCCATTTAACCAACAAAGAGCTGGTCCTCCACCCCGAACTGGCGTGTGCGATCCAGAGAGAATGAGAGGGCACGTTTTGGGTCCAGACGGTGGAGCCTCTCATCCTCTTTCGAGGGATGCAGAGGCGGAAAGAAAGTGGGCAAGGTGATGGGCTGCCCGATGTGGAAGGCTGCGACTACTTTGGGCAGGAGAGAGGGACGCGTTCTCAAGACAACTTTGTCCGGATGGATAGAGAGGAAAGGAGGTTGAGAAGATCAAGCCTGGAGCTCACTCACTCTTCTGGCAGAGGTGATGGCAACCAGGAATGCAGTCTTAAGAGTTCGAAGACGAAGAGGGCAACTGTGAAGTGGCTCGAAAGGAGCGCACATCAAATAAGTCATAAAAAGGTTCAAGTCCCACTGAGGAATCACGAAAGCGACAGGAGGAAACATGTGAGTGATGCCCTTCAAGAATCTATTTACAACAGGGGACTTGAAAAGAGAAGGCTGATCAGGAAGCCTAAAGAAGGCTGAAATGGCAGAGAGGTAGCCTTTGATAGTGCCCTGAACAGAGCCCTGCTGGGCAAGAGAAAGAAGAAAGAGGAGAACCTCTGAAAAGGGGGCAGAAAGGGGATCCAAAGCCTTTGCTATGCACCATGCCTCAAAGTTGTTCCACCTGCAGGCGTATACCGATTTTGTGGAGGGACGCCTGGCTGCCAGAATCACATCACAGACTTCAGGAGGCAAGTCAAATGGCCTCAACTGTCGCTGCTCAATCACCAAGCATGGAGGTGGAGACTGGACAGGTTCGGGTGGAGGACCGTCCCCTGCTGCTGCGACAGAAGCTCCTCCTGAAGAGGCAGACAAATCGGGGGATCGACTGACATGCTGAGTACCTCGGGATACCAGTATCTTCGTGCACAGTCCGGAGCCACAAGGATGACTTGGGCCCGGTCGCGCCTGATCTTCGGCATTCTGGGGAGAAGTGGTATAGGCGGAAAAGCGTGCAATAGACCACAGCTCCACTCGCGACGAAAAGCGTCTCCGAGCTAGTGCCGCCTTGGAAATTTTAAAGTGCAGAATTGATGACATTGCACCTGCTCTTCTGTGGCGAATAGATCTAACCAAGGCTCACCCCACTGCTGAAAGAGACCTTGCACCACGTCCGAGCTCAGATGCCATTCGTGATCAATCATGCACCGGCGACTGAGTTCGTTCGCCCTGGCGTTCAGGGAACCTGCCAGGTGTTGAACCACCAGGGTCAGGCCCTGGTATTCCAGCCATTGCCAGAGGCGCAAAGCCTCCTGACAAAGGGTGCATGACCTCACCCCGCCCTGTTTGTTGCAGTACCACATGGCGGTGGTGTTGTCCGTGAAAACCTGCACTACACTTCCCCGGACAGAGGGAAGGAAGGCTTTCAGTGCAAGCCGGATCGCCCGCAGCACCAGAAGGTTGATGTGGAGCCGGGACTCAGCTGGAGACCAGGGGCCTCTAATCTCCGCCTCACCCATTTGCAACCCCCCCCCCCCAATCCAGGAGGGACGCATCCCTAACTACGTGCTCCGGTTGGGGTAGGGAGAAGGATCTGCCTAGAACTCAATCGCGGTCCGTGAGCCACCACTGCAAATGTCTCGAAGTGCCCTCCGAGATCAGGACGTGGTCGGAAAGGTTGCCCTGATGCTAGGCCCACTGAAACTTCAGGTCACACTGCAGAGCCCGCATCCGCAATCTGGTGTGATGCACCAGAAGGATGCCTGAGGCCATAAGCCCCAGAAGCCACAGCGTCAACCTGACCGTGACTCAGGATAAAGGCTGAAAGATCGGAATCAGAGCCTGAATATCCCGAACCCGCTGTTCGGGAGGATAAACCCGAAACTGCGCCGAATACAGAACCGCTTCGATGAAGAGGAGCTTCTGTGAGGGATATAGGTGTGACTTCTGCACATTGATGGAGAGCCCCAGCAGGTGCAGGAGGTCAGCCGTAGTCTGGAGCGAGCCTGCCTTCAACAACCAGTCGTCGAGATAGGGGAAGACCGACACCCCTAATCTGCGCAGATGAGCTGCGACCACCGCCATCACTTTCGTGAACACCCGAGGTGCGCTGGTAAGGCCGAAGAGGAGGTAAACTGAAAGTGCGCGTGGCCTACCATGAACCGCAGGTGATGCCGGTGGGCTGGCAAAACGGGGATGTGAAAATATGTGCCCTGCAAGTCCAACGCTATCTTCCAGTCTCCAGGGTCTAGGCAGCTAAGACCGGACCCAAAGTCAGCATCTTGAACTTCTCCTTCCGGAGGAAGCCGTTGACATTCCGCAGGTCCAAGATAGGGCGTAGGCCCCCCTTTGCCCTTCTTGGGAACCAGAAAGTAGTGGGAGTAACAACCATACCCTACATCTGGCCCAGGAACACGCTCGATGGCCCCCTTGGCCAAGAGGGCCGTAACTTCCTCTTGCAGAAGTTGCAAGTGATCCCCCGACACGCGGTGGTACTGCGGTGGCCTGGCTGGAGGGGTCGCCTCGAAGGGTAGGGAGTAGCCCCTTCGGACGATTTGCAGCACCCACCTGTCCGATGTGATGGTGCACCAGTGGAGGAGGTGATGGCGAACCCTGCCCCCCCACTGGAGTCAAATGGGCCTGAAAGCTCAGACTAGGAAGGCTTTGAGGCAGATGCTGCAGTGGTGGATGTGGACTGGCCTCGCCTCTGTCCCCTGGCACCGCCACGGCTGTTACCACGTTTGCCACAGCACTGGATGTTAGTCTGTGGCCCATGGCTGGCAGGACGTGAAGGGGCACCCCTTCCTTGGCCACGAAAGGTAGGAGTTTGCTGGTGCTGGCCCGACAGGCCCAAGGACTTGGTCGTAGCCCTGGAGTCCTTGAAATGCTTAAGCGCACTGTCTGCCTTGTCGCCAAAGAGGAGACGGCCATCAAACGGCATGTCCATGAGTGAGTTCTGGACTGTGAGAAGTTGGCCTGATATATGATGCTCACTAGTTCTAGTGATCACCTTGTATCAGTCCTAACAGCCCTCATGGTGATTGGTTGTAAAGTCAACCTTATAGACCAGCTATCCTAATGGTAGCATGGACAAAGCAGTCTTAGGCTAAACTCTTTTGGCATGTGAAGCCAGCTGTTTTACCACATATCACCCCTTGAATACCAAATGAAAGGACACCACACAGGTAGTTATGAAAATAAACAAGATATTTATTAACTAACAAACCCCTCTGAACTCTTTATGAGATCAGAGGGCTAAGAACATGACAAGACTCTTAAGAAAAATAAGTTTAAGTTGCACAATTACTATGTTGCCCTAGGGGCACAACAAACCATATACTAAGTAAGTAGAATGTGAAAGTCGATAGAAGGAATGGAGCTGTCCAGAGGCTGTAGGATCGCTGGGACCACACCACCCTAACCCTAGGTAAGTAATAGGAGGCCCACGGAACGCGTGTGCAGAGTGTGAACTCACGCGAGATGCGTAACAGTGTCTATGGACAGTACAGTTCAAGTAAAAGGTGAGTACGGACCATCCTGACTATGTAGGACTAAAACAACTGTGGAACTGGACACTAGGAGAATCAATCTACCCTTGAGCACCGAAATGCTCTTGTTACCTCACCCACAGGCTGCGGGTGCATAGGTGCGAAGTCGTGTCGGGTTCCGGCGTTGAAGTCTATGGGGCCTGGAAGAAAAGATGCTGCAGGCGATCAGGAGGAAGATGTCCGGTGTGATCCAAGGGTGGATCAGTGAAGAGGAGAACCTGAAAGCAGAGAGGACAATGTTCCAAGTCACTAGCCAGTGACTGGAGTGGAACCAGGAGTGGAACCAGATGCAGTCGTCGCGATCAGGTGAAGAGTGGACGTTTGGACCACATGGACCAGGTGGTGTCTTCGACGACCAGGATGGAGGCACGAGCTGTCCCACGCAGGCTCTCGCTGTCGGCGGTGTCGGATCCAGATTTGGAGTCAACAGGCCTTGGCAAAGGCAACCCATGCGGCGAGTGGAAACGGCGTTTGGAGTGGAACAGGAGGGTCAGGGGTGCTTCTCCTTCACAGGGAAGCAAGGGCCAGTCTGGAGAAACCAGACCAGCAGATTGGATTTCAAGGTTCGTCGTCTAGGAGGTCACTAGCCATCGGCAAGTGACCAGACAACGCGTCAAGCAGCAAACAGGCAGAAGGGCCCCACGCAGATCTCGTGGATGCTGGAGGGCTGGTCTTCAGTGCAGGTGCTGCTCGGGGTCGGGGCTTCTCAGTCCCCAAAGCACTTGGGCGAGGTTACCTCAGAAGTCGTGCTGGAGCGAAGTGCTGCTTCTTTCAAGGTGGCCGGTCCCACGTGTCCCGTCGCACTCACGGATCTCAGCTGTGCTGCAGATGTAGGTAGAGGTCGGAGAGGTCTGGGAATCCGTGTCTCATCGGGCTCTGAAGTCTGGATCCTCGAGGGAAGACGACAAAGGTAAGTCGCTGGACGCTGATGGTGCCTGCTTGTGCAGGGTGGACACTCCTTGCCCACAAGGGAGATTTCTTCAGTCTTATGTTCAGAAAGTCGAAGTCCAGAGTTTCTTCTTGTAGAGCTTCAGTTCAGGATTAATCTAACTCGGAATGGGACCAGCTCCTACCTGTATCCTGCTAAAGGGGGCTGTACTACGACTATGTCCCTCCTAAGGGTGGGACAAGGAAGGGGGGTGGTTACACCCCCTATTCTTTGTCCGGTCTTGCGCCAGAGCTGGGGCTGGAGAGCCCCAGGAAATGGTTTAGACCGGTGTAGGCACAGGGACACCTTACTCGACATGTTTTGATAATGGTATACCAAAGTTAGCAATAACCGCGAGGATTATAATGCACTGAAAGAGTATATGGTATAGCGTTATCATGGAAACAGCTAAAGGACTTGGTTCCGAAAGCTGTAGACCGGCTCAGCTCATGCCAGAGCACTATCTCACATAATTCCAAGCACTCTGCCTCCAGGATTGTTAAGGCCTGCCATAGGAGTGACTTATAGTAGTATATGTGTCCATTTTAGGTTTAGATATAGGTATACTATATCTAAAGCAAACGTGATTACACCACCTTGCCCCAGCTGTCGTGCAGCCAGATTTGTCAGATTTGGATGGCCAGCCAGGGGTGGCATAATACATGCTGCAGCCCCTGGTAGGCCTTGGGTTCACTTATGCCCTGTTTACCTATGGCACACTGAACAAGGACTTACAATAGTGACCCAATACTAATTGGTAAATGCACCCAAGGTACATGGAATCCATTTAACAGAGAGAGCAGTGGGCCTGGGGTCCTGAATAGCAGGGCCCCAGGGCAACTAAGTCGAAAAACCAGCTAAACACCAGGCAAAAAGTTGGGGGCAACCATAGTCAGATATCCACCTTCCTACATGGACATCAGCCGAAAAGTTGGCGGACCTCAGCCAGGCTTGGCAGCGAACCGCCACCGTCGTGGAAATCGCCCTGCCCAGCGAGTCCGTGGTATCCAGCCCACATCTAATAGAGTACTGTGCTGCATCTCACCTTTCCGCAAGGGCTTGAGCGAGTTTTACCCGGGCCTCCTCCAGGCAATTGGGCAGCACGTCCGCAACTGTGTCCCACCGAGAGTGGGTATAACGGCCCAAAAGGCAAGCGGTGTTGACCGACCGCAACCAGAAACTAAGTGAGGAGAACAGCTTCTTACCAAACTTCACATACCTTTTGGATTCCAGATAAGGTGTAGCAGTCAGGAGAGCGGTCTGTGAGTTATAGGCCTGGATAACCAGGCTCTCGGGTGGGGTGGGTGAAGAGGAAGCTAGGGTCGCCCGGGGCTGGGCGGTGGCGTCTGCCCACGTTCTGATCTACAGGGGGGCCTGTAGCGGGCCTCGACCCGGTGCCCAACAGAACGTCAGTAAGGGCCTCATTAAACAGCAGTAGAGGCTCTGAAGAGCTTGCCTGCGGTTTAAGGACCTCGGAGAGGTTAATGCTCACTGCTGCGACAGGGAGCTAAAGAGCCAAGGCCTTGGCCGCCCTCAACAACACCACGCTGTAAGCAGCCCCCTCCTCCTTAGCCATGGTAGGAGGGGAGACAAATCCAGTGTCGGGCGAAGTGTCCAGACCACTGGCCTCCCCTAGCTCAACTGCCCAGTCCTGATCTGACTGGCACTCCCGTGCCAGAGGGTCCTCAGACCCCTACCAATCCTCCTCGCCTCCCACCTCCTGATAGTCAGGTGCAAAGGATGGGGCAGGATCAGAGAAGAATTGCTCTTCTCTCGGCGTCGAATGCAACGCCGGATCCGGACCGAGGGAGGGACCGGGGAAGACTACGTCCGGGGACGGCGTCAAGGGTGATACCTTGGGGGTTGGTGCCTGCGGAGGGGTCGAAAGGTCACCCAGCGGCGACCCGGATCCGGATCCAGTGGGGCCCTGCAGCGTCGGGACCTAAGTAGTCGACGGTGCCGGGGCAGAAGGACTAAAGGGCCCGGGGCTGAAGTCCCCGGCCCGCTTGGGTTCTCAGTCGGGGCCGCGGGACCCGAAGGCGCCACAGCGGGACCAGACTGAGGAGAGTGCGACCTCATGGCCATGAGGAAGCCAACGATCTACTTTGGCGTCGCGTCCAGCCTAGGGACCAGCGGGAATGGAGCTGGCTGCGGTCCCTGCGGCTCAGACGCACAAGCGTCGGGGGGAGTTGGAAGAGCGATGTGGTCTCTTCGACTTCTTGTATCTCTTACCTGAGGACTTTGAGCCCGACCAATGGTGTTGACTAGCTGAGCTGCGATGACTGTGGCACCGCGACCGATCCTTCGACCTCGTCCTCGACCGGGACCGTTAACGCAGACTACTAGAGCTCGAGGCGCTTATGGGACCGCTCCCGCCTAGCCTTCGACGTCAAGGCCCGGCAGTCGGGCCACGACTTGTCGTCGTGGTCGGCCCCAAAGCAATACAGGCAGAGACGGTGGGGGTTGTAACAGATATCAGGCGATTATAATCGGCACAGGGTTTGAACCCAGGAGTAGGAAGGTGGATATCAGACTATGGTTGCCCCCAACTTTTTGCCTAGTGTTTTGCTGGTTTTCGACATAGTTGGACTGGGATCCTGCTATCCAGGACCCCAGGCTTCCTGCTCTCTGTAAAAATAGACTCCATGTACCTTAGGTACATATCTAATTGGTATTGGGTCACTCTTGTAAGTCCTTGTACAGTGTACCATAGGTACCCAGGGCATAAGTGCATCCAAGGCCTACCAGGGGCTGCAGCATGTATTGTGCCCCCCCCTGGCTGGCCATCTAAACAGACAACTGGCTGGTAACACAGCTGGGGCAAGGTGGTGTATTCACCCTTTGCTTTGAATATAACATACCTATATCTAACCCTAAAATGGACACATATACTCCTATAATTCA
This sequence comes from Lissotriton vulgaris, assembly GCF_964263255.1. Lineage (NCBI taxonomy): Eukaryota > Metazoa > Chordata > Amphibia > Caudata > Salamandridae > Lissotriton > Lissotriton vulgaris. The sequence goes on along the minus strand of NC_141685.1, from coordinate 279,368,852 downwards.
CTCCTATGGCAGGCCTGATCAATCCTGGAGGCAGAGTGCTTGGAATTATATGAGATGGTGCTCTAGCATGAGCTGAGCCTGTCTGCAGCTTTCGGAACCATGTCCTTTAGCCGTTTCCATGATAACGCTATACCATATGCTCTTAAGTGCATTATAATCCTTGCGGTTATTGCTAACTTTGGCATAGCATTATCAAAACATGTTGAGTAAGGTGTCATACTAATTGGAATACTACCCCTTCGCCAGTTCTGGCGACGGGGGTAGCATTCCACCCTTTTAGAGGGACACGACATGTATGTAACTGAGAACCCCGGTTAAAGTTAACTCGAGCCTCAGCATCACAAAATGGATGCTGCCACCACAGACACGAGTCTGACCTCCTGCTGCTGGGAGTCCTTCCAGCGAGGGAGGCCTGGACAAAGGGTTTCCTGCCTTGGGAGGTGCTGGCACCACCCCAGAAAGGATTTTGTGTATTGAGGTAGGACAGGCTGAAAGGAATGAGACATGCCTGGGGCACACAAGGTGTCCCAGTGCATACCCCGGTTCAAACCAGTTGCTGGGGCACTCCAGCCCCAGCTCTGTCGCGAAACCGGACAAAGGATAGGGGGTGTAACCACCCCCCTTCCTGGTCCCACCCATAGGAGGGACCTAGTCACAGTACAGCCCCCTTTAGGAGAATAAAGGTAGGAGATGGTCCCATTCCAGATTAGATTAATCCTGATTTGAAACTACAAAGAAGAAACTCTGGACTTAGACGTTCTGCTCCACAGAAGACTGAAGAAATCTCCCTTGTGGCCCAGGAGTGACCACCCTGCACAAGCAGGCACCATCAAGTGTCCTACTTTGTCGTCCTTCCCGGTGGAACCAGACTTCAGAGCCCGACGAGACCCGGACTTCCAGACCTCTCCGACCTCTACCTACATCTGCAGCACAGCTGAGATCCGAGGGTGCGACGAGACACGTGGGACCGGCGATCTTGGAGAAACTGCACTTCACTTCCAGCATGACTTCAGAGGCATCCTCGAGAAAGTTCTTTGGGGATTGAGAAGCCCCAGCCCCGAGCAGCTCCTGCACAGAAGACCAGCCCTCCAGCATCCACGAGATCTGCGTGGGACCCTTTTGCTTGATTGCTGCTTAACGCGTTGTCTGGTCACTTGCCGGCTGGCTAGTGGCCGTCTAGACGACGATCCAAGAAATCTACACCGCTGGTCTGATTGCTCCAGACTGGCCCTTGCTTCCTTCCAAAAGAGAAGCACCCTGGACCCTCCTGGTCCGCACCAGACTCCATCTCCACTCACCGCGTGGGTTGCCTTTGCCAAGGCCTGTTGACTCCGGATCCGACACCACCGACAGCGAGAGCCTGCGTGGGACAGCTCATGCCTCTATCCTGGTTGAAGACACTTCCTGGTCCACGTGGCTGCAGAGTCAAGCGTCTACTCTTCACCTGATCGCGACGACAGCAACTGGTTCCACTCCGGTCACTGGTTAGTGACTGAACATTGTCCCCTCTGCTTTCAGGTCTCCATCTTCCTCGATCCACCTTTGGATCGCTCCGGACATCTTCCTCCTGGTCGCCTGCAGCATCTTTCTTTAAGGCTCCATAGACTTCGATGCGGAAACCTGACACTTTCACACCTATGCACCCGCAGCCCGTGGGTGAGGTAACGAGAGCATTTCAGTGCTCAAGGGAAGATTGAATCTCCTAATATCAAGGTATCCTGTAGTTTTAGTCTCAACGGAACTGTCTTTAACTTACCTTTTCGTAACTTGTAGTGTCCATTGACTGTTCCGCATCTCGCGTGTAAGTTCACACTCTGCACACGCGTCCCGTGGGCCTCCTGCTCCTTACCTAAGGTTAGGGTAGTGTAGTCCCAGCGATCCTACAGCCTCTGGACACTTTCATTTTCTCTATCTATTTCCTTATACCATTTACTTAGTATATGGTTTGCCGTGCCCCTAGGGCACCATTGTAATTTGTGCAACTTATCGTATTTTTCTAAAGAGTCTTGTCATGTCCGTTATTCTTTTTTCCGCGCCAGCAAGCGCAGATCCGGAAAAAGCAGTACTTCTTAGTCACTTTTTGACTAACTTTTTCGATCCTTTTTTGAGTCCCGTGAGGGAGGCGTCCAAGTACTCCGGCGACATCATCCCGGCGCCAACGACGACGCGGAGCCGCAGACGACGCCTGACGCGCAGGGGTACTGCTATGCAAAACCTTTCAGAACCAGTCTGACGCCTGGGGATATTCTAAGGTAAGGAATCTAACACTAACCTGTTTCTTTCAGATTGAAACGAATTGCCCTAGTAATGGGTGTACACCATGACCATGTATTTCTGATGCCGCAAACCGATAAATAAGATAGGACAAGTTGTTCCTTCTATAAGTAGTTTACATGGGCGTCTGCACCACATTTACATTCTGAATACTACGAGTACAAAGAATAATGGGATATACTTGAGAAAATGTATCACAACATCTCCAAAATAAAAAAAATGGATTGCTTCTGGGAAAACCTTCACAGAGGGCACTGAACCACCTATCGCTGCCAAGGTTTTTTCTCCAAACTGAATTAGACAGTGAGCTGCAGCAAAGAAACTAAAAGGAGCATCACTTTGCCTACGGACTACCAAGGTACCACAAGACTCTACCTCTCATGGCCTTATTGCCTTTAACATCCATTTGCCCCAAGTCTTCCACCCTCCAACTGCCACAGCTCAACCTACCCCTGTCAAGCACCACTAACGCAGTAGTGTGCATAGTTAAGTGCTGTTGAGGAGTGTGAGGAGCTAGCAGTTGTGTTTCTCATGAGCATAAAGGATTGGAGAAGTTTCCTTGCTCACCTGCTCAGTCCAGTGCTACCTATCATGGATGATTGACTGAAGACATGGTCTTTCTGCAAAGCAAGTTAGAAAGGAAGCGGTCTTACTCTCCAAATAGGGGAAGCTTACAACCCATACAGTGATTTACTTAGAAGGGGCCGGGAGTGCTTGTGCGTCAGAATACCTTTCTTAGCATAGTGTTTTCGCATGAGCTCTTGACCTGGGTGTATGCCACTTAAAGGGGCTGCTAATAAGCAGGTTGTACAAAGGCAACTCCAAACTGTGGCTTGAGATTTCTGTAGGAGTACAATTTCATTAATCGATTTTCTTTTTGTCATTTAAAACTGCACAAACCTTTATGACAAGAAATAGGACTACAACTTTGAATATGCATAGCAAGAAAACTACACTCGGGAAGGCCGATTTCCACAAGAATAAGTAAAGAGACTAAAAATCCTATCCTTTACCAAATAACGCTCGCCTTCCTGGTGCTTTCGAAGGTCTTGCTGCAATCCCAGCTTACATTCTGAAAACAGAAGATAAATGTGAGGATGCTCCAAGACCCTCTAGCAGTCCTCAATCTCTCGCTGTGAAACAGTTAACAGACTGCAAGGATTCCAGTAAGGAGAAAGCCATGCAAGAACATTGAAGGTGACAATGTTCGGACTCCATCAGAGGCAGCTAAATTAATAGCAAGAGTTGACCTTTCCAGAGTTAGCTATTGATAAGGACAACCTCATGGAGCACAGTCCAAAAACGAATCAACCTTGTGCAACTCCCTCAAAGTCTAAAAAACATTAAGGACATTTAAGCAGCACGCCTAGCATACAGTCATCTCCAATCTCAGAGTTATAAGAAACTCCGAAACTTGATCTGCAGGCATCTTCTCCTAGCAACTTGTAATCTTCCAGGGAACTATCTTCAATATTCGGAAACCCCTCCTTTGCTTGGAAAGGATTCTATCTTCTATCCTCGCTTTCCTGGAAAAATCAACGAATAACTTTGAACATATTTTAGATATGCTCTGTGATTCTGCAAAGTTTGGTGCCTAAGTGAAAGTTTAGCAAAGGGTCTTCCAGTCTACGGTGTTCAATTGGGTCAACTGTGCTGTATAAAGAGGAAGGCCAAAGGCTATAAAGAGCAAACAGGGCATGTATACTCATTTAAAAAACTGTTTGAACAGCTTTATGAAGAGGCTATTACAAGGGATGCCGAATTAAGTGATTATTGTAATGGTTTACGCTCCAGTTGTTTATGGAGTAGCACGTCATCCGGAGGCCAGGCGTGGCCTGCGGGGTAAAATAGAAGGGAAGCGCACGCTCTAGGCGGTACGTCTGCCACTCATCCCTGTGTTGTGTGAGCTGTCATGCCCGCTGGCTATAGCAGGCCTGATCCTCACTGCTGGGGCGCGCTGCGACACTGGTGACTAGGAGCGGCGTGACCCTCGCTCTTTCCACCAGCCGAGCCATTCGCTGCAACCGAGCGCACCTAGTCAGCTGGAGACGAGATTCCGTGAGCTGAGGACCATTGCGCGCACGTGTGCGCCATTTCTCACAGGTGAGTGCACTCTGCCGCATTGCTCTCCCCAGGCCTAGGAAAGAGCACATCGCGCTGCCACGCGCCTTTCCTGCCTCAGTGCCTACTGCGCATCCAATGCGCATAAGCCACACCCCCACCTGGAACAGCACAATCTGCACTGCAACAGCACATTCTGCACTGCTTGCTGGTGGTTTTCTCCGGCCTCAGCCCTGCCAGGCTGATTGTGTCCACATCTGCTCTTCCTCACTGCTGCCATTGCCCGCTCACCTCAAACAGTCCAGAGCGTACCGCAGGTTTTCTCATCTGACCACTCCACTCACCTGAGTCCGCCATGGAGGACACGATCAAGCCGCTGCGTCTGCCCATCCCTCATTATAGCATGCAGCCTCGGGGGTATTACAGCCTTTTAGTGAACTAGAAGATCCAGCTACTGCATCCCCTAGGTGGAAAATCTGGATTGAGCGCCTGAATAATGACTTTGTTACCACCGAGAAACCGATGAAGCAGTTAAGAGGTCGCTATTGCTGCACTATGCTGGGGATGAAATCTTTAAACTCTTCAAGCACTTGCCGAATACAGGGGTGGCTACTGACTACAACGGCGCAGTCAGTAACTGCGTTAGACGCCCACTTCAACCCCCAACTTAACCCTGACCGAATGCTTTAAGATGCGGCAAGCCCGCCAGAGGGAGGGTGAGTCGATGGACACATTTTACGACCGGCTGCGCGAACTCGCCAGCACTTCCATTGAAGATGATCAACCGAAAAATCAGGGCGTAGCTCATCCAGGGATGTCGAGACAAGACAAGACCGGGAGAGGCCTCATTCTACACCAACCGAAAATCGCACTCAAAGACATCTTAATACTGGCAGGTCCCATGACCTATCCGCGGCTAGAGCCAACGAGATGGACTTAGCGCTCACCAAACCCCAGGGGTGGACCGACACCATCAAGACGGAACGGGCTGAGGCCCTCAGAACCATGTCCAAGGGAGAGCCATTTCGAAAATCAAAGCCTGTAATGTCCAAACAGAGGCGTGGATATTGCAGGCATGAACCGCATGCGGCAAAAGATTGTCCTGCACAGGGGAAGACCTGTACCAACTGCAGGATACACAACCACTTTGCCACAGTGTGCCGAAGAAGGAACAGAGGCCGTGATCACAGGCACCAAAGACCCTCATCACGGGCAGTAAGACAACTATAGGTAACAGAGGCAGCACCATCCGAGGAGGCTTCAAGAAGTGGCCGGAGATGCCAAGGGCCAATTGAGGAATAGTCAGAAGAGGATGATGAAGCGGTATACCCGATATCATTCGCACGTGAGCTCAAGCAACGCAGAAGGCCCCAACCAACTTGCATGATTCACATTGCCGGCTCAGAGGTAAAGGCAGTTATCAACACCGGAGCAATGGTAAACGTAATGGGCCTCTAACAATATCGACGTTTGCGACCATGCCCGCCGGTAACCCAGTCAAAAACCAAGATATATGCGTATGGGGCCGACACCCCTCTCCCGTTGAAAGGAAAAATATCAGTCTCCATGAAAGCGGATGATCTGGAAGTCACAGCAACGATCCATGTGATCGACAGAAGCAGATACCCTAATGAGCAGCCACATGGCAGAAGACCTGGGACTCGTCTCGTTTGCCAGGCGAATCCAAACACATCAAGTAGAGGAACTACTCGATCAATTTCCTGAACTATTCCAGGGGCTAGGGTGCATCAAGTGTGACCCCATCAAATTGCACATTGACAAGACAGTCGCTCCGGTTGCTTTTCTAGGGTTGAGGAGGTACAAACGACTCAACTTCAGAACATCCTCAGCGGCGGAGGTGTTCCAGAACACGATACGCAAGATGCTGTCCGGACAGCCAAGGGTATTACACGTCAGTGACGATATCCTGATTCATTCAGCAAGCACAGCCTATCACCACAAGCACCTCCGCTACACCTTAAAACACCTAAGCGAACACGGAGCAAATCTTCACAAAGATAAATGTCAGTTCTTCCAACCATCTCTTGAATTTTTCAGGTACGTGTTCAACCAAGAAGGCATCCAAGTGGACCCGAGGAAGTCAGCGCCATCAAGAATGCTCCCACTCCGACCTCGCCCACCGAAGTGAGGAGTTTCCTAGGGATGGCCACATACTGCAGGAGATTTATCCCAGGACTAGCAACCAAAGGAGAACCACTGCGGGCTCTTAACCGGACGGACACCAAATGGCAACGGGGTCAGAAAGAGGAATAAGCGATCCAAGGAATAATAAACACTACTGGACGAAGCCATGTTGGCATACTTCGATCCGGCCAAGAAAACGTAAGTACTTGTTGAAGCTAGCCCGGTAGTACTAGGAGCGGTGCTAGTTCAGGAACACGAACCCGTCCGATGGACAGCCCTGGCATTTGCCAGCAAGTCACTCACTCCCACTGAGACTACTCCTCTGCCCACTCCTGTTCCGAATCGCACTGCCGTGCGAGGGGGTCCTCAGACCCCTCCCAGTCATCCCTCTCCTCCATTGTCCCAGGCAAAGGCTTCAGCGGCAGGGGAGGGACAGGGGAATATAAATGGTCCAACGGCGTCGGGAACAGCGCCGATCCGGTTCCATATCCCAGTTAGGGTCCCAACTCTGAGCAAAATTGTCCCGGGCAAGAGCGGAGGTGGTACAAACTGAGCCCACTGCAGCACTGGGAACAGAACCTGCGGGGGCACCAGGGTAAAAGCCACCGGCAGCAGTCCCTGCGGCGCCGGACCTTGCAGTGCTGAAGCCGCCGCCAACAGAGCTGGCAGCAAGGGAGGGCCCGGAAAAGGGACCGCGGGACCTGAAGGCACGCCGGCAGGAGGCCGAGGCCTGAAAAGGAGATCCATGGCAGCAAGAACATCTTGCACCTGGGCCGGTGTCACCGACTGACCCGGATAAGGTGGTTAGGCTGCGGGACTCACAGGCTCAAATGGAGCCGTGGGGGAGGTACCCCCTGACCCCGTCATCCGCGTCTGGAGACCGACGGGGAATGTCTGAGAGTGTAAGCGCTTCTTCGACTTTTTTTTATGATGTCTCTTACCCGATTCAGAGTGTGAAGACTTCGACCCCGAGGAGCGATGATGATGGTTCTGCAGACGGTCCCTCGATCACCCTCTGGATCTGGAACGGCCGGGCCGCCAGCAGCTTATGGGACCGCTCCCGTAAGGCCTTCAGAGCCAAGGCCAGACAGTCGGAACATGACCGGGAGTCATGATCGTGCTCCAGACAGTACAGCCATACGCCATGGGGGTCGGCCACTGACATCGTAAAGCGACAGGCCCCACAGGATATAAACCCAGGCATCCCTACGTGACACCAGGAGTCAAAGACTCAAAACAGTAGAGACAAAAAGTCTCATAAAAGTTAGTCAAAAAGTGACTATGGATAAGTGCTCTAACCCGATCTGCGCTTGCTGGCGTGGAAAAATAAAGAACTGACGTCAGCATGCATGGGTGGCGCTTAAGTAGAATCCGTGATGTCATCTCGGCGCATGCTACGCCAGCGACTGATGCGGAGCCGTACAATGCCAACTTCCGACGTGCAGGGGTACTGCGGCCGAAAAACTTCCGGATCCAGTCTGACGCCTGGGGATATTCCAAGGTAAGGAATCCATCACTAAAGTGTCTCTTTCAGATGGTAGCTTTAAAGCCATTCCAAAGTGTATATAGGGAGATTTCAGGCAGGTTGAGATGGAAATATTCTACTATGTCCTTGCGTATCTCTGCCACATCCAGGGGTTTGTGCAGTAAAATGTAGGGGCATGTGCCAGCACAGGATTTGGTCCTGGTCGGCGCCAGCGTCCCAGGTCAGGGCCAAGTGTGCATGATCAGATATGGATATGACGGAGCTCTGTGTGTAGGCGTCGCAGGACCGAGGATGCGACAAAGGCATAGTCAATGCGGGAATATGAGACGTGGGCAGGAGAGTAGAAAGAATAGCCCAAAACGCCAGGGTGTCTGTATCGCCATGCGTCTATTAGTCCATAGCTTTCAATGTCCCGTTTAAGTTTTGCAAACATAGTGCCTGTTTTGGATTTTGCACTTTATCAAGGGAGGGGTCCCACACCAAGTTAAAATCTCCACCAAAGAGGACATTGACTTCTACCTCCGCCAGTTGCTCCTGCACGGTACACCTAATATATGTTGAGAATTTGAGGGACTGGAGCCATCGCTGTAACTGAAGGGACAGAAAGCAACCTTTCCTATCCTCAGTCTCAGATTACAGTGGTGTAAAAAGGACTTCCATAGGATACTCACTCAGAGTCCTACATGTGGTATAGGCCCAGTGTCGCCTGGGGTATCTGGGGTGCGCCATGCAGTGGAGGTCAGCCTGGAGCATCAAGACTTCTGGGACTTCCTGCAGTACATAGTTTCACAGTGGTTTCCGTTTGTTCGGGGAGTTCAGGTCTCGGATATTTAGAGAAAGTAATTTAAGTCCACCCAAAGCTAGCAGGGTTCATGGTGGTGGGGTGGTGCGGGGGTTGGGTTTGAGTCGAGGGCAGGGGCATACATATTATTCTGAGAAAAGGAGGCCATATTTACCACCTGCACCTCAAACCCTGATCTAGCGTAGCCCCTGCAGTAGGAATCCACCAGACATCTACCCATCTCCCCAGAACCCCCACACCAGGTCAATCCACCCCTCGCACCGTCACCAGTGTCCATACCATCTCTTAATGCTACTTTGGGTCTGACCTGCAAGAAAAATCAAAACAAGGAAAGCAACAAAAGACCAACTGGGTTCAACTGTGACTTCTATATGCGGAGACCGGCACAAGGCGCTCCAATCCTGCTAGAGGAGTTACCCTCCGAAACGAGGAGTCTCTGGGGGGTCAACCATCAGCAGACCAAGGGTAGTTGTTAAATTGCATTTTCAGAGCACCCCGAGTCCCCCGAGGCCCACCTCCATCAACACTGGGACAGCACAGGGAAGAAATGGCCATTGGGTCAGGTTGTTTCCACTTCAAGCTTACCGTGTACCCACCAAGGAGCCAGCAGTGGAGTAGTCAGGAGAGTCCTCTCCGCCCAGCTTTTGGAGGAGATTATGTCCTGCTTGGCATCATGGGAGGAGCGACCAGCATGCCGTTACGACGCTGAGGGACCATAGTCTATTTGGGTTTAAGATCATGCCCCAGTTCGTCGGGTCGAGGCGGTCTGTCACTGGTCAGCGGTTCATCCGGGAGTTCCAGCAGAGTGTAGTGAATGTCGCTTGCCCTCCCATTAGTATAGGAGAGCAAAGGGGTGGCCCCACAGCTAGCGTATCCCCTGGGCGCGGAGCTTATCTGTAACAGGCCTGAAATTGCAAGTCTTCCAGAGAGTTATTGTGGAGAGTTCCTGGTGGAGTTGGATCTCGTGGGCCTGGAAAGTGAGCTCAGCCTTCTTCCTAGCCGCTTGCATGATAGCTTCTTTTTCGGTGAAAAAGTGAACCCTGGTCAGGATGTCAGGACCACCACTTGCTCTTCCCACTATCTGAGAAACACAATGGGGACTGCTGTGCAACAGGGGAGATGGTCCGGCACCAGACCCTCTCACCCCCTCCAGGTCCCCAAAAACACACCAAGGCCCTCCACTCGTCCAGAGCACACATCAATGGAGGGCTCCCTGCTCAGTGGCCCAGCGTGCAGCCAGTAAGTCTGCTTACCGGAGAAAGGCGGGCCCACCTCCGCCCCACAGCTGTCTGCTTCACAATTTCATCAGGCTGTCCTTTATGAGCGAGTGGGCTGGGGCGCTCCCATCCGGCCCAGGGTGTCCAAGCAAGTTTTTAAGCTGTGCAGGGCCGCCCACTCCCAGGTCTCATGGCTCCGTGCGGAAGTGGAGGATGTCCTGGTCTGTGCCTTGCAGGTGGCGGGGACGCTAAGGCCCAGTCCAGGCCTACTCTCTGAGGCAGTCGCCCAGCTCCGCCTGCCACTTCAACGTCTGGCACTGCCTCAGTGGAGCTTCTTAGCCAATGGGGCAGGTCCCCAGGGAGAAACTGGTGCGAGCCCACCCCAGGTGCCCTGGCTGAGCGAAGCCCAGTGTTGCCGCCCTGTTGGAGGGCACGGGCACGCCGCGGGTGCCGGACTCAAGATGGCGGCTGCAGATCCGCTCCGCAAGTCTTGCTGCCCCAGCAGTGCAGGATGTTGCCTGTCAGGCTGATCGGGGGCACTCACCAGCCAGGCTTCAGCGGCTTTCGAGGGCAGTTGGCGATCCCCCGGGCCTGTCCGGGAGCCAAGGACTCCAGCATAAAAATGGCGGCCACCGGACGCTGCCCTCAGTGGTGGAGCTCCAACGGTGCGAGCTGCTGTAGATCAGGCTGCTCGTGGTGCGGACAGCCACCAGGTGGGCCCCAGCAGGTTACACGGGCGGGTTGGAGTGCCGCAGGTTAGCCGCTGACGCTCCAGAGTGTTGTAGTGCAGCACAGAGGGCCCCGGGAAGACTGAGCTGCCGTGGCCATGCGGCCGGATTGTAATTTTACTTTAGCAATAACCGTACTTGGTCTTAAATTAGCTTCATTCATCCCTCAAACTTGGTAATACTCTTAGCGGATGTGTTACCCTGCTCTAGGAAAGATTTTGGCCAAAACATGGCTTTCATTTTTCTCAAACAATTTCCTCTTGAAAGAAGCCAATGTATAGTTATAGTATGTGATTTTAACGCAAAAGTGTACAGTCACAATTAATGAAAGAAAAGGAGTAGTTTCTGTCCTGTAACTCCAGTTCTGTAGTAGGGGTATCTGGTATAGTCATAACCTACTGAATAGTCCCGCCCATGTGCGTGGACGTCCACGCACATGGGCGGGACTATTCACTAGATTATGACTATACACAGAGATCCCCTACTACAGAAGAGGCTTTAAAAATCCCAGAAGTGATGATTCCCCAAAAATAAAACTCATTAAATGGGATCACTACTTTTGCAGTTTGAGAGAATATGAATGCCCAATTGTAAATCAGAGACTGGAAAAACAACAATCCTGCTAAGTACGCCTAGAGCTCTATTACAAGCCCATCAATTTTAGACTACCTAATGATTTCATATTCAATCTCTGGTCTACCGTCTGAAATGGAGGCAGTCCTACAGAACAAGTTACTTACCTTCGGTAACGCTTTTTCTGGTAGATACAATATCTACCTGTGGATTCCTCACCTTGTGAATATCCCCTTGCGTCAGCAACATTCGGAAATTCTTTTTGTAGCTTCGCGCCAACGTGGACTACGTCAGAGGCACGACTCTGCTGAAGTCACAGACACCATAATAGGCCCACGCCAGCGTGATGACATCAGTTCCGCCCTTTTTTCCGTGCCTTCGAGGCACACGGACGGACCGATGACAGTAGATATATACACAGTATACACAGTACACAAATGTCAAGATGACACACAGTGTGAAGCAAAAGCAGGAATGCAATTGAAATAAAACATTCTTGACAATAAAAATATTTACATTACAATAAACACAGCAATAGAAGAGTGGACAACGGGGAGGCGGGTGTGTCAGTGAGGAATCCACAGGCAGATACTGTATCTACCAGAAAAAGTGTTACCTAAGGTGTTACCTAAGGTAAGTAACTTGTTCTTCTGATAGATACATCTGCCAGTGTATTCCTCACCTTGTGAATAGAGTCCCACAGCAGTCCCCACTCCTGGAGGAGGGAAGCCAAAGTCGCGGCTCTGCAAATCTCAACAGGTACACCTCTGGAAAGAGCAGATGTTGAAGACTTTGCTCTAGTAGAATGAGCCCTTATACCCGCTGGAGGTTCCTTACCCGCCAGGGAGTAGCAGATCTTGATGCATAGTATGATCCATCTTAAAGCGTGTGCTTGTGCACCGCCTTCCCCTTCTTGCAGCCAGCAAATCCAACAAACAGCTGGTCATCCAACCTGAACTCTTGTCCTGTCCAGGTAAAAGCTCACCGCCCTCTTAGGGTCCAAGCGGTGAAGTCTCTCCTCCTTCTTGGAAGGGTGAGGGGAGGATTAAAGGTAGGAAGGGTAACGGACTGCCCAAGATGGAAAGCAGCTCTGGTCCTGAGAACCGTTCGTTCAGCATGAATGGACAAAAACAGGGGCTTAGAACTAAGAGCTTGAAATTCACTTACCCTTCTTGCAGAGGCAATTGCTACCAGAAAAATAGTCTTAAAAGACAAAAGTCTCAAGGGACACTTGTGTAAAGGTTCAAAAGGCGAACCCATCAAGAATGTAAGAACAAGGTTCAAGTCCCACTGAGGCACAATAAAAGGTGTAGGAGGAAATTTATTGGTAAGGCCCTTAATGAAAGGCAATACAATAGGAGATTTAAACAAAGAGGGCTGGTCTGGCAAACAAAGGAAAGCCGATAAGGGCGATAAATAACCTTTGATAGTTGCCACCGCAAAACCCTGCTGGGCCAAGGAAAGTGCAAATTGAAGTATATTGGACAAACGAGCCCTTAAAGGGTCTACGGACTTCTCCCCACACCAAGTAATAAATTTAGACCATCTAGAAGAATAAATGGACTTAGTGGAGTCACGCCTGGCCTATAATATGACATCCACCACATCGTGTGGGAGAGAAAAGTAATTCAGGTTGCCCGTTCAATCTCCAGGCATGAAGGTGTAAGGTCTGGAGGTGGGGGTGTAGAACCTGCCCCTCCATCTGAGAGAGGAGATCTGCCCTGAGAGGGAGCGGAGGGCACGAGGAGAGGTGGAGAAGATCTGTGTACCACACCCTTCTTGGCCAATCCGGGGAGATCAATACAACTTGGGCCCAGTCTCGACGAATCTTCTTCAGAACTCGAGGAATCAAGGGTATGGGAAGAAACGCGTAAAGGAGTTGTGAGTCCCAACTCAACTGAAATGCATCCCCCAGTGCTCCTTGGATTGGAAACTGGAGACTGCAGAATAACGGGCAGTGAGGATTCTCGTGAGTGGCAAACAGGTCCACCTGAGGAGTCCCCGAAGTCTGAAAGACATAACGAACTACCTCCGGGTGGAGCCTCCACTCGTGGTCGGCAGAGAACTGCCGAATGAGACTGTCTGCACGCACATTCAGAACCCCGGCCAGATGATTTGCCATCAGACAAATCTGATGGTCCTGTGCCCAGGACCAGAGACGCAGAGCCTCCCTGCTGAGACACTGCGACCCCACTCCTCCCTGCTTGTTGATATACCACATCGCGGTCGTGTTGTCCGTCAGGACTTGAACTGACGGACCGCAAAGGGAAGGGAGGAAGGCCTTAAGCGCTAAACGTATGGCCCGCAACTCTAGACGGTTGATGTGAAGCAACCTTTCCTCCGGAGACCAAAGACCCTTGACCTCCAGATCCCCCAGATGAGCACCCCACCCTAGAGTGGATGCATCCGTAATCACTGTGGCCACCGATGGAGGTAGTTGAAAAGGATTTCCTTGTGACAGATTGCCTTCCACGCTCCACCAAGATAGATCCGCCGCAGTTTCTCTGGAGATCCTGACTGACTCCCCGAGATCCCCGCTGTGCTGATACCACTGCCTGCGGAGGCACCACCGGAGTGCCCTCATGTGCCAGCGTGCATGGTTGACCAAAAGAATGCAATAAGGCATCAGACAGTGCAGACGTAGAACCTTCTGGAATGGAACGACCGCTCCATTGTAAAATAAAGGAATCATTTCCGGTATGTCGTGAATCCTTTGAGGAGGAGGGAATGCACGACACACAGTAGTGTCCAGTACCACACCTATGAACAGGTTGCGCTGGGAGGGCACCAGGTGAGATTTGGGTACATTTATCGAAAAACCCAACCTGTGCAACAACTGAGTTGTCTCTTGCAGATGATGGAGCACTATCTCTGGAGATTCTGCTTTGATCAGCCAATCATCCATGTACGGGAATACCGGTATCCCCGATCTTCTGAGATCGGGAATACCGGTATCCCCGATCTTCTGAGATGTGCAGCATCACCTTGGTGAAGACTCAAGGCGCAGTACTAAGACCAAACGGAAGGACCGCAAACTGGTAAGTGTTGCGACCCAACCGTGAAACGGAGATACTTCCTGTGCGACTTCAGGATGGGAATATGAAAATACGCATCCTGCAAATCGATAGACACCCTCCAGTCTTCTTCCAGCAGCGCTTGAAGAACCTGCGCAAGGGTGAGCATCTTGAACTTCTCCTGCTTCAGGTAGAGATTCAAGATCCTGAGATCCAAGATTGGTCGAAGTCTGCCATCCTTCTTGGGGATCAGAAAACACCAGGAGTAGCCTCCCTGGCCCTTTACCTGCTCTAGAACCACCTCTATCGACCCTTTCTGAACAGTGGCAGAACTTCTTCCTGCAGGAGAAGCAGGTGGTCCTCCGAACAAAAACCCTGGCAAGGAGGGTAATTTGGGGGAAATTCCCAAAAGGGAACAGCATACCCATTCTCCACGAGATTGAGAACCCAAAGATCTGATGTAATCAATTCCTAATCACGTAGAAAATGGGTAAGCCTGCCCCCCACTGGGCGCACATGATGCGAATGGCAGATCTATGGCTGCTTTGCTGCGTTGGCAGGGGGGTGGGAAGGGGAAGAGGAGGAGGAGGAGGCTTGACGACCTCTGGGACGAGCTCTCTGCCTGCCCCTGTACGACTTGTACAGCGTATTTTGCTGCTGCTGTGGCTGCTGCTGAGATTGTTTGTAGGCTCGAAAGGAAGACCTGCCAAAACCTCTGAAACACTTTCCAAAAGTGCCCCTGGTCTGAAGGCCCAAAGACTTTGCCGTTGCTCTGCTGTCTTTAAACAGCTCTAAAGCAGCATCAGCCTTCTTGTCAAACAACCCTGACTCATCAAAGGGCAAATCCATCTAGGCAGACTTCATTCCGCAGAAAATTCCGAAGATTTCAACCACGCAGCTCTCCTAGTGGCCACCGAAGAGCCCATGACTCACCACTGAATCAGCCGTGTCCAGCCCACTCTATTACCTGCCTTGCCGCAGCCTGAGTGTCAGAAACCACCTCCTGAAAATTCTTTCTATCGCTCTCAGGGATTTTAGGCACCAATTGTTTGACAGAATCCAAAGCATGGATGTACCTACCCATCAGGCAAGTTGCATTAGTTGACTTTAGCGCCATGCTGGCTGAGGAAAAGACCTTCTTTGCCGCCTGGTCCTGTTTCCTTGACTCTTCCCCCAGGAACCTGTGGAAAATTACCCGCAGACTTTTTTGAGCAGGCAGACTGCACAACCAAACTCTCGGGCACGGGGTGCGTTGACAAAAAGTCCGGGTCACCAGGTGCCACTCTATATCTTCTCGCAACCGCCCTTATAAGAGCAGGAGCTGTCAGAGGTTTCTTCCACACCTCATAAATAGGTTCAGCCAAAGCGTCATTAAATGGGAGCATTGGTTCAATAACAGAGGAAGGCAAGTGAAGGACCTCAGTTAGAATATTTGACTTTTATTCAGCAGTAGGCAGAGTAATATTTAACAAGTGTGCAGCCTTCTTTATCATCACATAAGGAGTCACATCCTTAAAGGGCACATCAGACACAGAGGCCAAATCCCACTCAGGAGACAGTTCCAGGCCACTAGCCTCTCTCAGGTCATCAAAAGGATCCTCCGATTCCTGTAGCTCTCCTTCCTCCACCTCTTCATCCAGATACCTCTTCCTCCAGAAGCATCTGGGCCTCACGCCGTGACCTCTCCTTCATAAACTA
Source organism: Lissotriton vulgaris (assembly GCF_964263255.1). Lineage (NCBI taxonomy): Eukaryota > Metazoa > Chordata > Amphibia > Caudata > Salamandridae > Lissotriton > Lissotriton vulgaris. The sequence continues at coordinate 279,352,854 of NC_141685.1, read as the reverse complement.
AGTCGACGGATCCAGGACCGACTCCGCCGGAGCCGGCAGTCGGACGAGGCAATTTAACCCGAGGCCGAACCGGATTCGGCATCGGAGTCGAGGGTACCGGTAGCGATGGAATCTGCGTCGATGAATTCGGCGTCAATGGCCTCGTCGGTGCCAGAAAATGCCATTGCGGTGCAGGAGTTGGCATGAAAGGCAGAAAGGGCGCAGGAGCCTAAGCCTGGGCGACACCCAGATTAAATGCTCATGGACCCGTGGGACCAACCGGTGCACCAGAGGGGTACATTACCCTGAAGAAAACTCCAAACATGGCTTTCAGGAACTGTGTTGAATCCTGACCTGGAGCCGGAAAGGCTGGATAAGAGCCCCCGGGTTGCTCTCGAGGGAGCGGAGTCGTCTCTACTTCGACCTCCTCCTCAGGCTGTTGCACCGGGGTCGACAGACCCGCAGGCAACAGAGCTTCACTCTCTCCAACTTCATCCACCTCACCCTTCATCCTCCTGACCAGAAGGATGGGACAGGTCTGGAGATGGATTCGCTAATTGCTTCGAAGACTCTGGCGAACCCGCACGCAAAAGCCTCACCCTCGGAGTCCTGAGCTTCCGAAGCCACTGCTTCTTTACGAAGTAGCATTAACCTGCGACTTCGGCCTTGAACTCGAGTCCTTCTCTGAGTGATGGCGAGACTCATGACTCCTCTTATGCTTCTTCCGCAAAGACCTCAAAGCATGAGCCGAAGAAGACAGAGTGCGACCTCAAACGAGACGTCTACCTCGAAAGCAGAGTTCGCAACTTCGAACTCTTTCTCCTTCTTACTCTTCAATTTTGCCACAAGGAGTTTCACCTCCCTCTCACGAAGAGCCTTCAGAGTCATCTTTTTGCAAGAAGAACAGTCTTCAACGTCATGGTCGGAGCTCAAGCACCAAACACAGCACTCCTGTGGATCAGTGATGGACATCATCTTGCCACATTCACCGCACGCTTTAAATCCAGTCTTCTTCGAAGACATCCTGACAGAAGACATAGAAACACTAGAAAAGTCACAAAATAACAGTTACTGTACAGATACAGACGATCCCTTGAAAACAGTTAGCGTCGACAACGCGGAAAAAAGGGAACTGATGGCATCACGCTGGTGGGGGCCTATTATGGTGTCGGTGACGTCAGCGGAATCGCGCGCGATGCGGTACCTCTATGACGTCGTCCACGTCTGCGCAAAGCTACAAAAAGAATTTCCGAATGTTGCGGACGCAAGGGGATATCTACAAGGTGAGGAATCCACTGGCAGATGTATCTATCAGAAATGGTCTTTCTGTATTGATTTCTCAGCTGAAGGAACAATGCCTTGGGTTGTGAAGGGAGACATTTTAATAACAGAAAGGCACGCAGGAACTAAAGTTAAATAGCCAATTTGCAAAAACTTTACCAATAGCAATTGATGGTATGCAAACAAGAGAGTACATCTAACTAAACCTTAAATTTCCTATGAAGTTTTTTCTGAAAAATGTGTTGCTCAGAATAATACATTTAAGAAGTCCACTCTTAAAGCAAGTAACTGGAGTAATGAAATTAGATAAACTAAGGCAATTCTTATAGTATTCAATTGGGAGAAAGAAAAATAATCTTCTAAAAAGAAGATTCAGACAGATTTGCCCTTATAAAACAAGAGTCCATCAGTAAATGGATAGAACTGAGGGAGGCACCCACACAAAGATACTAGGAAATATTGGAAAATCAGTGCAGATTCCTGCATCAACAGGTCCAAACCAATGCCAGTTCTAATTGGTAAAGGAGTGTGGTTTAAGTATTACACTGGGCTTTAGGCTTCTACTGTGTAAGGCAGATTAGACACGTTTTGAATTTCAAAACTACTAATTCTCTGTTATACATAGTAAATATGTGCTGTGTAGATATTTATGTTGAGCTTATTTCGAATTCTTTCCTAATAATTATAACAATCATAAATGTAGAGTTAAAGCGACAAATCATTTTAGTGAAACAAGCCTTACTTAGCTGCAGTCTGACTTTATCAGCTCATGGAGCAGTCCTGGAGCTGCTGCGGCTGCCCGTTGAATGATAAGAGTATTAGAACGCTCTACCGTGATGCACCGCCATGTTGCATCAGACAGAAGCATCGCGTGCAAGGGTTTAAAGTACGACTCCGCCCACAGAATGTCAAGCTACTTTTTAAAGCTGATTGGGCTTGTTATACCCTTGGACTGCTGTTCACTGCTAGGCAACACACTTTACCGGTAGTTTGAGAGTCCTATATGAATAGCAAGAGTAAGGTCAAGCAAATAAACGTTTGTAAAGCTTAAATTTATCTATTATCCGACATATCCAAAAAACAAATAAAAAAATAAGGGTAAAAGACTGGAGTCTGTATAGACTTCCCAAGAAGGACATTATAAAAAATTGTGTCCCTGGAACTGCAGCAGGCAGTTAAATACACATGGAAGTTTTAAGGTTTAACAAGTCTGGTGAAACCCAGGAAAATGAGAATTCCTATTCATTTCTGATGAGTAACAGCCACAGGGGCCCTGTTGGGAAATACATAAGCAGTAGCTTGAGACTGCCTAAATGAGTTTGATCAAAAGGATGTGACAAGATTTTGACAAATACGTACTGGCTTTGGATTATAAGGATCTGGACAATGGTTTTGATGAGAATCCAAGAAATAGAGAGAAGGGTAAAAACATGGTGTTGGATCCCACAGGCGAAATACTATTTGATCCAAGAGAAATAAAACACCCTAAAAGTAAGGAATGGTGGCCATTAGATCATGTGGCTGACCATATTATGTTTGTAACTAAGAAGACCTTTACAACAGGAAGAAAGGAATGCCTTAAGAGCACAATGCTCAAGATCCATAATTGAGGAGAAAGTCACCATGACTCCAAATATTGATCTGGATCCTCTTTGGACTACTTCTCCATTTCGCTGGTTTAAACATTGCTGTTTATAAGTCGTGAATCCACAAAATTAGACCGAGCCCCTTGGGGATGTTGCGCAAAGAACTCCGACAGAAACATTTGCAATTAGTAGCGCTTAAGAAGCTAGACAACATCTAAAATTACAGCCGCAACAAACCCTCCTGCGTCTCTCACCATATCTCCCTCCCACCCCCCCAACCCCTACCCCCTCCGCTCTACTCTTCTCCACTTTCATGCTACCTACCTTTGCCCTCACCTTTCCTGGCCACCACCCTATTTATCTGTGAATTTTCCCAAGTCAATTGAGATCTAGCTAATTTGTCCGATGGCGCTACCTGGTTTAGCTATAGGGGAGATAGGCCGGGGATTCCCTCCTTGGACGTCACCTACCCAGTCGGTCTTTAGACAAACTTCCTTAAATCTCTCCTGTCGTCTCTTCCCGCATCCTCCCTCTAGGTCTCCTTCTCTTCTCTCTCAATGTACTGAGAACTATTTTGTCTGATGCCCATTGGAGCTACCTGGTTTAGCTATAGGGGAGATGGGCCGTGAATTCTCTCATTGGTAGTCACCTACCCAGTCAGTCTTTAGACAGACTTTCTTTCGTCTCTCCTTGTTGTCTCATCCCTTTCTCCCCTCCCCCTCCACTACTATTCTCCTCTCCCAATGTATTGCCTATTCTTTGATGTATTGTGTAATTGTTGATCATTTTCTGTTACCTTGTTGATTCTCATGTAAATCGCTCTGATACCTCCGGGTCTAGCCAGCGCTATATAAAACTTTAAATAAATAAAATAGTTTTAATATAGAAAAAGTTCTCTCAATCACTCTAAAAAGAATAGACAGATAGCCCATTTGAACTCAGTTGGGCAGCGGTTTGCCAAAAGTATCTTTATCCAACTCCAAGATTGTCAGGCTGAGAATAAAGTAATTCCCATAGAGCAATTAGGCATTAATAAAAAATAAAAAAAACAGTTCCACACTGTGTAGCACACACTTTATAATGCTGACAGATAGGATATGCTCCCGTTTTATTAATAGTTTTAGCTGTGACTTGCATCTTTGGTGGGCATTCTGGAATCTTCATTGGGGGATTTTTAACTTACAAACGGCAACTCTCCAATCCACCGCGGTCGCGCTCGAACAGCCGATTGAGTGAAGAGTGGTACCCTTTTAAGAACCAGGCGAGATGTTTATGCGCGCCCTCTTGAGCGGGTAGCGCTCTAGTGGTTGTGTCTTGGGGCATAAATTCACCGCATGCGTGCCGCTTGCACGCGCCTAGGTTCGCCCGTCCGCGCCTGAAAGGTCTGACTGCCAGGAAACTCTGCCCATCATTATACAGGTACAAAGCACAAGTTACTACTTGTGTAACAATATATCTGTAAGAGACATTAAGATTCCTTACCTTAGAATATCCCCAGGCGTCAGACTGGATCCGGAAACTTTTGCGTACCAGTACCCTTGTGCGTCGGTAGGCGTCGTCTGCGGCTCCGCGTCCGTCATCGGCGTCGTGATGACGTCGTCTGAGTACTTAGACGCCGCCTCCACGTGCTGACGTCAGTTCTTAGACACAGCTTTTCCGCGCCAGAAACGCAGAGCTATGCCAAAAACCAACACTGGTGCCATGAAACTAGGGCCCTGAAAGGGGATGACCTTAACCCTACATATCGGTTCGCAGAACGGGGAGGATGGGTGGGTCGGTAAGGAATCTATCACTAACTAATGTCTTACAGATATATCGTTACACAAGTAGTAACTTGTGCATCTGAAAGAGACACGTTAGTGATGAACAAGTTACTTACCTTCGGTAACGCTTTTTCTGGTAGATACAGTATCTGCCTGTGGATTCCTCACCTTGTGAATATCCCCCTTGCGCCAGCAACGTTCGGAAAATTCTTCGTAGCACGCCGGCGTGGACAACGTCATAGGAGCACGGCATCGCGCGCGACTCTGTCTGACGTCACAGACTCCTCATAAGGCCCACGTCGGCGTGATGACGTCAGTTCCGCCCTTTTTTCCGTGCCTTCGAGGCACCTGGACGGACCAACAAGTACATATATATATATATACACAATGTACACAGTACATGCAACCAAAAACAATTAAAGTGCAAAACTATACAATTTCAGATATACAAAATCATAAATACATTTGCACACAAACCCAGGTATAGCAGAGTGGACAACGGGGAGGCGGGTGGGTCAGTGAGGAATCCACAGGCAGATACTGTATCTACCAGAAAAAGCGTTACCGAAGGTAAGTAACTTGTTCTTCTGCTAGATACATCTGCCGTGTGGATTCCTCACCTTGTGAATAGAGTCCCACAGCAGTCCCCACTCCCGGAGGAGGGTGACCACTCTGCTATACCAGAAAATCCTGGAGAACAAAGCACGCGAAGTGGCCGTCCCTCCTCACCTCAGCATCCAAGCAGTAGTGCTTCGCAAGAGTGTGGAGGGAAGCCCATGTCGCGGCCCTGCAAATATCCTCAACAGGAACACCTCTAGACAATGCAGAAGTAGCAGACTTTGCTCTAGTTGAATGAGCTCTAATACCCTCAGGAGGGTCCTTACCCGCCAGAGAGTAGCAAATCTTGATGCAGAGAATAATCCATCTGGAAAGTGTGCGCTTGTGCACCGCTCTGCTCTTCTTGCAGCCAGCAAAACCCACGAAGAGTTGATCGTCAATACGATAGTCTTTAGTCCTATCAAGATAGAAACTAACCGCTCTCTTCGGGTCCAGGCGATGAAGCCTCTCCTCCTCCTTGGAAGGGTGTGGGGGAGGATAAAAGGTAGGAAGGGTAATGGATTGTCCTAGGTGGAAGGGAGTTACCACCTTAGGCAGAAAAGCAGCCCTGGTCCTGAGAACCATTCTTTCAGCATGGATGGACAAGAACGGGGGCTTGGAATTAAGAGCCTGAAGCTCACTTACCCTCCTTGCCGAGGTAATTGCAACCAAGAAGACCGTCCTAAAAGAAAGCCTCATTGGACACTTGTGTAAGGGTTCAAACGGAGAACCCATCAAATAAGTTAACACAAGATTCAAGTCCCAATGAGGAACACTAAAGGGAGAATGAGGGAACTTATTAGTAAGTCCCTTCAAAAATCTTAATACTACAGGAGATTTAAAAAGAGAGGGCTGATCTGGCAAACAGAGAAATGCCGATAAGGCCGAAAGATATCCTTTGACAGTGGCAACAGCAAACCCTTGCCGTGCCAGAGAAAGAGCAAACAACAAAATGTCCAACAAATGAGCCTTTAACGGGTCAACATCCCTCTCCCTACACCAAGAGACAAACTTAGACCACCTATACGAATAGATGGACTTGGTGGAGTCGCGCCTGGCAGAAAGAATGACATCCACCACATCGTGAGGGAGAGAGAAGGAATTCAGATTGCCCCGTTCAATCTCCAGGCATGAAGGTGTAATGTCTGGAGGTGGGGGTGTAGAACCTGCCCCTCCATCTGAGAGAAGAGGTCTGCCCTGAGAGGGAGACGGAGCGGCTGGTGAGAGGAGAGGTGGAGCAGATCTGTGTACCACACCCTTCTTGGCCAATCCGGCGCGACCAATATGACTTGGGCCCGGTCTTGGCGAATCTTCCTCAGAACCCGAGGAATCAAGGGTATGGGAGGAAACGCGTAAAGGAGCTGACCTCCCCAGCTCAACTGAAACGCGTCCCCCAATGCTCCTTGCATCGGATACTGGAGACTGCAGAATGACGGGCAGTGAGCATTCTCGCAAGTGGCAAACAGATCCACCCGAGGAGTTCCCCACATCTGAAAGATGTCGTGAACAACCTCCGGGTGAAGCCTCCACTCGTGGTCGGCAGAGAACTGACGACTGAGAACGTCCGCACGTACGTTCAGGACTCCGGCCAGATGATTTGCCAACAGACAAATCTGGTGGTCCTGAACCCAGTACCAGAGACGCAGCAGAGCCTCTTTGCAAAGACACCACGACCCTACTCCTCCCTGCTTGTTGATGTACCACATCGCGGTCGTGTTGTCCGCCAGGACTTGGACCGACCGACCGCGAAGGAAAGGGAGGAAGGCCTTGAGCGCCAGACGTATGGCCCGCAATTCTAGAAGGTTGATGTGAAGCAACCTTTCCTCCGGACACCAAAGACCCTTGACCTCCAGATCCCCCAGATGAGCACCCCACCCTAGAGTGGATGCATCCGTTATCACCGTGGCCACCGCTGGTGGAAGCTGAAAAGGCTTTCCTTGTGACAGATTGCCTTCCACGCCCCACCAAGACAGATCCGCGGCAGTTTCTCTGGAGATCTTCACTGACTCCCCGAGATCTCCGTTGTGCTGATACCACTGCCTGCGGAGGCACCACTGGAGTGCCCTCATGTGCCAGCGTGCATGGTTGACCAGGAGAATGCAAGAAGCCATCAGACCGAGCAGGCGAAGGACCTTCAGGACCGGAACAACCGCTCCATTGCGAAATAAAGGAATCATTTCCTGAATGTCGCGAATCCTTTGTGGAGGAGGGAATGCACGACATACAGTAGTGTCCAGTACCGCACCTATGAACAGGTTGCGCTGGGAGGACACAAGGTGAGATTTGGGCACGTTTATCGAAAAACCCAACCTGAACAACAGCTGCGATGTCTCTTGCAGGTGATGAAGCACCTTCTCGGGCGACTCCGCTTTGATCAGCTAGTCGTCCAGGTACGGGAATACAGGTATCCCCGACCTCCTGAGATGTGCCGCCACCACTGCCATCACCTTGGTGAAAACTCGAGGCGCAGTAGTAAGTCCAAACGGAAGGACCGCAAACTATTAGTGTTGCGAACCCACCGTAAAACGGAGATACTTCCTGTGCGACTTCAGGATCGGGATGTGGAAATACGCATCCTGCAAGTCGATCGACACCATCCAGTCTTCTTCCAACAGCGCTTGAAGAACCTGCGCAAGAGTGAGCATTTTGAATTTCTCCTGCTTGAGATAGAGATCCAAAATCCTGAGGTCCAGGATTGGACGTCGGGACCACCTCCATCGCACCATTTTTGAACAAAGCCAGGACTTCTTCCTGCAGGCGAATAAGGTGGTCCTCCGAACAAAAACCCTGGCAAGGAGGGTAATTGGGAGGGAATTCCTGGAAAGGAAGAGCATACCCATTTTCTACGAGATTGAGAACCCAAAGATCTGATGTAACCGATTCCCAATCCCGTAGAAAATGAGTAAGCCGACCCCCCACCGGAGCCACATGATCCAGAATGGCGGATCTAGGGCTGCTTTGCTGCAGAGGGAGGGGGTTGATTATTAGAGGAAGAGGAGGTGGAGGAGGAGGCCTGGCGTCCACGACCACGGCCCCTTTGCTTTCCTCTGTAGGTTTTATACAGAGGATTCTGTCGCTGCTGACCTTGGTTGTAGGAACGAAAAGTGGATCTGCCAAATCCCCTGAACTTCCTAGTCGCAGAGCCCCTTGTCTGAAGGCTCAAAGACCTCGCCGTAGCCCGGCTGTCCTTTAATCTCTCCAGAGCTACGTCAGCCTTCTTACCAAAGAGGCCTGTCCCATCAAATGGCAAGTCCAACAAGGTAGACTGAACATCAGAAGAAAAATCGGAGGACTTAAGCCATGCGGCCCTTCTTGTTGCAACAGTAGAGCCCATAATCATGGCAACAGAGTCCACCGTGTCCATACCACTCTGTATAACCATACGAGCTGCAGCCTGAGTATCAGAGACCACTTCGTTAAAGTACTTCCTATCGTCCTCTGGAAGCTTAGATGAAAGTTGTTTCACAGAGTCCATCAACGCATGAACATATCTCCCCAATAGGCAAGTAGCATTGGTGGATTTCAAGGCCATGCTACCCGAGGAGAAAATCTTTTTAGCAGACTGGTCCAATTTTTTAGAGTCCTTGTCTGCCGGCACCTGAGGGAAAGAGCCCGCAGCCCTGCTGGAACAGGCGGCCTGCACTACCAGACTCCGGAGCAGGATGCGAGGAAAGAAATTCAGGGTCATCAGGAGCCACCCTGTAACGCCTTGCCACTGACCTGGCAACCGCAGGAGCAGTCAAAGGTCTCTTCCAAACCTCCTTTATTGGCTCAGTCAATGCATCAGTAAAAGGAAGTGTAGACTCTACAATTGAAGAAGGCGAATGCAAAACTTCCGTAAGGATGTTGGGCTTGTATTCAACTTTGGGCAAAGTCAAGCCTAGCAAATCTGCAGCCTTCCTAATAACAACGTGATAGGGTGCTATGTCCTTAGATGGAGTATCTGAAACAGATGGCAAACCCCACTCAGGAGAAAGTTCCAGGCCACTTGCGCTTTGGAGGTCCTCAAAGCAATCCCCCTGATCTTGCAACTCTCCTTCCTCAACCTCAGAGTCAATATACTCCTTCTCCTCCAAAGAGGCGTTGTGCTCTGCGCCTCGACCATTCCATGCGGACCGAAGTCGACGGATCCGGCAACGACTCCGACGGCGCCTGAGCCGACGTCTAGCGAGGAGCTTGAGGACGGGAAGCACCACGATCTGAATCACCACGAAGCCGATCCGGAGTCGGCGAAGCCGCATGCGAAGTAGACGACCTCGGCGGCGCCGTACCGAGCCAAGGAGTACAAGGCGTCGGCATAAACGGCATAAAGGGGGCCGGGGCATAAGCCTGGGGCACACCTAAATTAAAAGACAAAGGACCCATGGGACCAACAGGCGCACCAGTGGGGTACATAGCCCTCGAATAAACACCAAACATGGCATTTAAAAACTGCGAGGGATCCTGACCTGAACCTGGAAAGGGAGGGTACGAACCCAACGGCCGCTCCGAAGGAGGCTGATCCGGCAAAGGTGCACCCTGGCCCTCTTGATCTTCAGGCTCCACAACCGGAGTCGGTGCTCGAGGAACCTCTTCTTCATGCACCGAAGAGTGGTGCGACTCCAGATCCTGTTCCTGAACTGGAGAACCCACATGAGATTGAGCTGGAGAAGGAGACACGAAGTCCTTGTGATGTTTACGTGACTTCTTCCTCGAACCCGAAGACTCCTTGCCAGAGTGATGTCTGGAGTGATGTTTACTCCTCTTATGCTTCTTTCTCGAGGAGCTCGAAGCATGGCCCGAGGCCGACTTGGATCCGGACCTCGACCTCCCTCTGGACCTCGACCTCTCTCTGGACCTCGACCTCTCTCTGGACCTCGACCTCTCTCTGGACCTCGATCTCTCTCTGGACCTCGACCTCGCCTTGGTCCTCGAAGCCGACCTCGACTTCGACCGCGACAACTGCCTCGACTTCGAGCGCCTGGACACCGACCTCGAAGACCTTCGGCTTCTCTTTCCTTCACCTTCGCGAGTAGAAGCTTCGCCTCCCGCTCACGCAAAGCTTTGGGGTTCATCTTGAAACAGGAACGACAGTTCTTAACATCGTGATCCGATCCAAGACACCACAGACAGTCGGAATGCGGATCGGTGATCGACATCATTCGGGTACAGGAACCACATTGTTTGAAACCAGTCTTCCTCGACGACATCCTCGGCGAAGAAGTAAATCTCAACAGAGAAACTGTAACAGCTAAACAGTGATAAGATACAAAAGTATCGCAGAAGATCCCAGAAACCGTTAGCGTCGACGACGCGGAAAAAAGGGAACAAGGTGAGGAATCCACACGGCAGATGTATCTATCAGAAGAACAAGTTACTTACCTTCGGTAACGCTTTTTCTGGTAGATACAGTATCTGCCTGTGGATTCCTCACTGACCCACCCGCCTCCCCGTTGTCCACTCTGCTATACCTGGGTTTGTGTGCAAATGTATTTATGATTTTGTATATCTGAAATTGTATAGTTTTGCACTTTAATTGTTTTTGGTTGCATGTACTGTGTACATTGTATATATATATATATGTACTTGTTGGTCCGTCCGGGTGCCTCGAAGGCACGGAAAAAAGGGCGTAACTGACGTCATCACGCCGACGTGGGCCTTATGAGGAGTCGGTGACATCAGACGGAGTCGCGCGCGATGCCGTGCTCCTATGACGTCGTCCACGCCGGCGTGCTACGAAGAATTTTCCGAACGTTTCTGGCGCAAGGGGGATATTCACAAGGTGAGGAATCCACACGGCAGATGTATCTATCAGAAAGATTCCTTACCTTAGAATAGATACCCCAGCAATACCAACCCCGTGTTGGTGGGTCTGCGAACTAATAATCACACCAGAAAGTCCTGGAGGACGGAACGGCCAAAGTATTGTCCAGGCAATAATGTCGTGCAAACGTGTGCAGTGAGGCCCACGTAGCCGCCTGGCAAATGTCCTGCAAGGGCACACCTCGGCCCAAGGCAGTTGTAGTGGCTGTGGCTCGAGTAGAATGAGCCCTCAGCCCAACAGGGGGTTCCTTCTTAGCCAAGGAGTAACACGCCTGGGTGCACAAGATGATCCACCGGGAGATGGTCCGCTTGTGCACCGTGTGAGAAGTTGGCCCGATATGCAGTACTCACTATTCTAGTGATCACTATGCATCGGTCCAAACAACCCTTATGGTGATTGGTTGTAAGTCAACCTTAGACCAGCTATCCTAGTAGCGTGGATACGAGCAGTCTTCGGGCTAAACTCTAGAGGGCGTGTTAAGCCAGCTGTTATACCATCACATACCCCTTGAACACCAAGTGAAAGGACACCACACAAGTGTTATGAAAATAAACAGTATATTTATTAGAATCACAACAGCCCTGGACTCTTTATGAGGACAGGGTACTAAGCACAGAACAAACTCTTAGGAAAATACTTCAAGTGCACAATCAATACAAGTGCCCGAGGGCACGAAAAGTTTAGTGGTCTCGGGCGGACCCGATAAGGCAAGTCGAAGCGATAGGGACTCGGGACCCTTAAGTAAGGAGGCTATGCGGGCACCGAAATGCCGAAGTTACCTAGCCCCAAGGGGTGCGGCTGCACAAGTCTTTACAGGCGTCGGGAGTCTTCGCTGACGAGCCAGGAAGGAAGGAGTTGCTGGCCGGCGACCAGTGGAAATAGTTCGTAGAGATCCAAGCCTGGATCAGAGATAGATGACACCTGAAAGCAGAGGGGACCAAGTTCGTACTACTAGCCAGTAGTCAGAGGGTACCAGGAGGGCACCGGATGATCGTCACCTCGACCAGGTGAGTGGGCGACGCTAGGCTCTGCAGTCTCACGGACCAGGAGGCGTTGTCGGCGACCAGGATGGAGGCGCGAGCTGTCCCACGAAGGTTGATGCTGTCGGCGTCGCTGGGCCCAGGATTGGGGCAACAAGCCTTGGCAAATTTCAGGGCCACGTGGTGGGCCTAAAATGGCGTCTTGAGTGGACCAGGAGGGTCCGGGATGCTCCTCTCGCAGAAGGGAGCGAAAGGCCAGTCTGGAGCAACCAGACCAGCAGCGTTGGTTGTCGGGTGTCGTCAAGAGAGTCACAAGCCAGCGGCTAGTGATCGGACAACGTGCTGACCAGCGAAGCAGAAGGGCCCCACGCAGATCGTGGAGATGCTGGGAGGCTGCACTTCGGTGCTGGAGCTGCTCAGGGTCGGGGCTTCTCGGACCCCAGAGCACTCACCAGAGGATTCCTTCGGTGGTCGTGCTGGTTAAGAAATCGTGCAGGTTTTGATGATGGCCGGTCCCTCGAGGTCTCGTCGCACCTACGGATCTCAGCTGAGCTGACGATGTGGGTAGAGGTCAGAGGTGCCAGGGAAGCCGGTTCTCGTCGAGCTGGGCAGTCGGATTCCTGAGGAAGGACTTGCAGCAAACCACAGAGTTCTTGGATGGTGCCTGCGGACGCAGGGTGACTACTCCTTAGCCACAAGGGAGAAATCTTAAGAAGAGTCTCGAAGTCCTTTCGTAGAAAGTATTCTTGATTCAAAGATGATCTAATTTGGAAGGGTCCCCACTCCGGTCTTTATCCCAAAGAAAGGGGTGGGTACATGACTAGGTCCTGCCCTAGGGGTGGGACCAGGAAGGGGGGTAGTTACACCCCTCTCCCCTGCCGGACTTTCCCCAGGTCAGGGGCTGCGCGCCCCTGGAACTGGTTCTAACCGGCAGATGCGTAGTGAGCACCGGGGTGCCACTCCGCAGTCACCTTCTTGTAAAGCCCTGCCTACCCAGGATACACAAAACCTTGTCTGGGATGGTGCGAACACCGCCCCGGACAGGAAACCCTTTGTCCGAGCTCTCCTCGCTGGAAGGACTCCCAGCAGCAGGAGGTCAGACTCGTGTCTGTGGTGGCAGCATCCATTTTGTGGAGCTGAGGCTTCGTTTAACTTTAACCGGGGTTCACAGTTACATACATGTCGTGTCCCTCTAGAAGGGTGGAATGCTAACCTCGTCGCCAGCATTGGTGAGGGGTCAGCATCCCGATTCGTATGACACCTTACTCGGCATGTCTTGATAACGCGATACCGAAGTTACCAATATGGTACGCGTTATCATGGAACGGCCATTGGGGCTTGGTTCCGCAAGCTGCAACCGGGCTCGGCTCGTGCCAGAGCCCAATTCACACGATTCCACGCACTCTGCCTTCAGGATTGTCAAGGCCTGCCATAGGAGTGACTGATAGGAACTCGGGTGTCCATTTTAGGGTTAGATATAGGAATACTATACCTATAGCAACGGGCGAGTACGCCACGTTGCCCCAGCTGTCGCGCAACCAGTTGTGTCAGATTTAGATGGCCATCCAGGGGTGGCATAATACATGCTTCAGCCCCTGGTAGGCCCTGGGTACACCGATGCCCTGAGTTACAGGGTCTGACAAGGTGGCCCAGTTCCAATTGGGTAATGCACCTAGGGTACACATCAATTTAGCGAGAGAACAGCTAGGCTGTGGGTCTGATTGGCAGGCCCACAGCCCGAGAAAGTCGTAAACCAGTGAAACAAAAGCAAAAAATCTGGGTGATCATAGGATTGCAGACCCTACTCTCCTACACACCGCTTTCCCTTTCTTAGCGCCCGTGTATCCAACAAAGAGTTGGTCATCCACCCGGAACTGCTGTGAGCCGCTCAAATAAAATGAGCGCACGTTTTGGGTCCAGACGGTGGAGCCTCTCTTCCTCTCTCTCGAGGGGTGCGGAGGCGGAAAGAAGGCGGGCAAGGTGATGGATTGCCAAATGTGGAAGGCCGTGACTACCTTGGGTAGGAAGGAGGGCCTTGTTCGTAACACAACCTTGTCCGGATGGACTGAAAGAAAAGGAGGCTTACAAGACAGAGCCTGGAGCTCACTCACTCTCCAGGCAGAGGTGATGGCTACCAGGAAGGCAGTCTTCAAAGAAAGAAGGCGAAGAGGACAGTTGTGAAGTGGCTCAAAGGGAGCACACATCAGAAACGTAAGAACCAGGTTCAAGTCCCATTGAGGCATCACAAAGGGAACAGGAGGAAACGTATGAGTGATTCCCTTCAGGAATCAATTAATGATAGGGACTTGAACAAAGAAGGTTGATCAGGCAGCCTCAGAAAGGCTGAAAGAGCTAAGAGATAGCCCTTGACAGTGCCCAGAGCAGAGCCCTGCTGGGCAAGAGAGAAGAAAGAGGAGAACCTCCGAAAGAGGGGCATTAAGGGGATCCACAGCCTTTGCTGTGCACCATGCCACAAATCGTTCCACCTGCAGGCGTGTCCCGACTTTGTGAAGGGACGCCTGGCTGCGAGAATGATGTTGCAAACTTCAGGAGGCAAGTCAAATGGCCTCAACAGTCGCCGCTCAATCTCCAAGCATGGAGGTGGAGACTGGACAGGTTCGGGTGGAGGACCGTCCCCTGCTGCTGCGACAGAAGGTCCTCCTGAAGAGGCAGACGAACCGGGGGATCGACTGACATACTGAGTAGCTCTGGATACCAGTACCTTCGTGCCCAGTCCGGAGCCACAAGGATGACTTGTGCCCGGTCGCGCTTGATCTTCTTCAGCACTCTGGGCAGAAGTGGTATAGGAGGAAAGGCGTACAACAGACCGCAACTCCACTCACGACGAAAAGCGTCTCCGAGCGAGTGCCGCCTTGGAAATTCCAACGCGCAGAACTGATCACATTGCGCGTTCTCTTCGGTGGCGAATAGATCTAACCAAGGCTCTCCCCACTGCTGAAAGAGACCTTGCGCCACGTCCGAGTTCAGACGCCATTCGTGATCCATCAATCACCGGCGGCTGAGTTCGTCCGCCCTGGCGTTCAGAGAACCTGCCAGGTGTTGAACCATCAGAGACACGCCCTGATGTTCCAGCCATGGCCAGAGGCGCAGAGCCTCCTGGCATAGGGTCCACGACCCCACCCCGCCCTGTTTGTTGCAGTACCACATGGCGGTGGTGTTGTCCGTGAACACCTGCACTACACTCCCTCGGACAGACGGGAGGAATGCCTTCAGTGCTAGACAAATCGCCCGTGGCTCCAAAAGGTTGATATAGAGCCGGGACTCCGCCGGAGACCAGAGGCCTCTAAACTCCGCCTCTCCCATGTGGCTTCTCCAGCCCTGGGGTGACGCGTCCGTCACAACTACGTGCTCCGGTTGGGGAAGGGAGAGGGATCTGCCGCTGACCCAATCGCGGTCCGTGAGCCACCACTGCAGCTGTCTCGCAGTGCCCTCCGAGATCAGGACATGGTCGGACAGGTTTCCCTGATGCTGGGCCCACTGAAACTTCAGGTCCCACTGCAGAGCCTGCATCCGCCACCGAGCGTGATGCACCAGAAGGATGCAGGAGGCCAGCAGCCCCAGAAGCCGCAGCGTCAACCTGACCGAAACCCGGGATAAAGGCCGGAAGATTGGAATCAGGGCCTGTATATCCCGAACTCGCTGTTCGGGCGGGTAAACCCGAAACTGCGCCGAGTCGAGAACCGCTCCGATGAAAAGGAGCTTCTGAGAGGGACACAGGTGTGACTTCGGCACATTGATGGAAAATCCCAGCTGGTGCAGGAGATCCGCCGTAGTCTGGAGGTGGCTGACGACTGTCTGGGGCGAGCCCGCCTTCAACAACCAGTCGTCGAGGTAGGGGAAGACTGAGACCCCCAACCAGCGCAGATGAGCTGCGACCACCGCCATCACCTTCCCGAACACCCGTGGGGCGCTGGTAAGGCCGTAGGGGAGCACGGTAAACTGAAAGTGCTCGTGGCCTACCGTGAACCGCAGGTAACGCCGGCAGGACGTTGATGTGGAAATACGCGTCCTGCAAGTCCAACGCTACCATCCAGTCTCCTGGGTCTAGGACAGCTAAGACCTGAGCCAGAGTCAGCATTTTGAACTTCTCCTTCCGGAGGAAGCCGTTGACGATCCTCAAATCGAAGATAGGGCGTAGGCCCCCTTTGCCCTTCTTGGGTACCAGAAAGTAGTGGGAGTAGCAACCACGTCCTACTTCTGGCCCAGGAACGCGCTCGATGGCCCCCTTGGCCAAGAGGGCCGAAACTTCCTCCTGCAGGAGCCGCAAGTGATACCCCGATACGCGGTGGTGTTGCGGTGGCATGGCTTGAGGAGTCGTCTCGAAGGGGAGGGAGTAGCCCCTCCGGACGATCTGCAGCACCCACCTGTCCAAAGTGACAGTGCGCCAGTGAGAGTGGTGATGGCGAACCCTGCTTCCCACTGGCGTCATATGGGCTGAAAAGCACGAACTAGGAGGGTTTAGAGGTGGATGCTGCGGGGGCAGGTGTGGACTGACTCCGCCTGGTTCCCCGACCGCCTCTACGGCGGTTTCCACGGCTGCCGCCGCGCTGGACGACAGTCTGCGGCAAGTGGCTGGCGGCACGTGTGGGGACGCCCCTTCGCTGGCCACGAAAGGAGCGAAAGGCACCCGTTTGCTGGCGCAAGGCCGAGAGGCCCAAGGATTTGGCCGTAGCCCTGGAGTCCTTAAAGCGCTCAAGCGCGTGGTCTTCCTTGTCGCCAAAGAGGCGACGGCCATCGAACGGCATGTCCATCAGAGTGTTCTGGACATCTGCCGAAAAATTGGCGGATCTCAGCCAGGCGTGGCGTCTCACCGCCACTGTCGTAGCCATCGCTCTGCCTATCGAGTCGGTAGTATGCAGCCCACACCTGATTGAATACTTTGCTGCTCTCGGCCCTCCAGAAGGGCTTGGCCGAGTTTGGCCCGTACCTCCAACGGGCACTCTGGCAGCACTTCCGCCACTGTCTCCCACAGAGCGTGGGTGTAGCGGCCCAAGAGGCATGCGGTCAGTGCTTAATTTGTAAAATATGAAGTGCAGGTGCTCAAATGTTTGTCGGAGGCCACACCTACTTTTCTCTGGCTCCACCCACTTCCTCCACTGGCTCCACCCACTTACTATATTAGCCTGCCCTGCCTCACCTGCGCAGCTTTATTTTTTAAATCATGATCATCTGGCCGCCGGCCTACCCCAGGCCATCATGACCTCTCCTCTTATATGGATACTCAGCAGGATTGTCACAACAATTCTCTCACATTGCAGTGGAGGAAGAAATGTAAACACCAAGCTTCTTGGAAAAGACAGCTTGACATTTGGCCTCTTCTTAGAAGCATAGCAAATGTGGCAAGATAAGAACAAGATTTAAAGGTCTCTTTACAGAAAGAGTTCGTGGAAGAATGCAGTACACAATGTTTGGGCACTGAGAGGGATTATCTCAAGCTGAACAGCCTAAAGCAAATAAAGCCAGCACATAGAAATCCTGACAGTGTACGTTAGAAGTCACAAAGCCAGTGGTATGCAAAGGGTGGAATGCATTCCTAGGTCAGCTTTCTGAATGTCCCCAAGATGTCTTTAGCAAAGCAGACAGAGGCTCTGACCAAAAAAAGAAACATTTTAGTGGCTCCTGACAGAAATAAACT
This sequence comes from Lissotriton vulgaris, assembly GCF_964263255.1. Classification (NCBI taxonomy): domain Eukaryota; kingdom Metazoa; phylum Chordata; class Amphibia; order Caudata; family Salamandridae; genus Lissotriton; species Lissotriton vulgaris. The sequence continues at coordinate 279,335,209 of NC_141685.1, read as the reverse complement.
CCTTCAGAGGATAACATCATAAAGCTAGCATTGTTTCAAAAGAAAAATGCACCAGAAAACTCCTTCAGGGACTAGACAGTAACCAAGTTCAGTTTAAATATATCTGGAAAGACCATTTATGAAAACTGATGTGTAGAGATTCCCTCTCTTGACGGGCAGAAGAATAACCCGAAGAAGGCCTCTAAGGGCAGAGTTTATGCCATTCACTATAGTAGAAACTGGAGGAACAAATCATTTTTTAATTGTATCCTGGGGATGGCTAATCTTCCAACAGGGTATATTCAAACATGTTAAACTATGGAGGCTCCACTACAGCATAACTCATTTGTAGGATTGCTGTTGCTTGTAATCAAGAAGTAAAATAAAATATACAGTTCCTGAGGTTTTATGGAAAAGACCCCATACAAGTGAATTATTTGCGTTGAAACCACTGTTTTTTTGTGAAAGGAATTCTTAGGAAATGGGTAAAGATGGCACAGCCTTGGGAGATGCTCTGCACCCAGTTTCTATTTGTCATAGCCCAGCTGATGCAGTGTGCACCAAGGTGAAGAAACCAGGGCATAAACATAGGTCACACACTGCACCCAAGGCCTAATCTGCATCCCGACCACTGTGCCCTAAGGGTTCTGAGCCAAGACCACTGGGTACAGAGCCAAATAATGTGTTTCTAGCTTGTATAGCGGGTAGGGATTCTAGGAAATAATGGTGGTTTGTAAGATATCAAACTATAAAAATCTTGGAAATTCTCCACAGTAGGGAACCAGAGGCAATCATGTCCCTAGGGTGCGCTGGCCGCCAATCACAAATGTTAAACACAAGTAAAGCCACGCAAGAATTTGTTTACTTGTTCTTTTTATAAGTGATTGTCCTCCCCAAGCCTGTCTCTGGACACACAAAAATGTGACGGTATGTACTCATACACCATCAGGTGTTATGCTTTATCATAGGACTACCCTTGCTCTTCAAAAACCCCATTTGATGAAGACCAGGCCTACACTTTAATAGTATAGGAAGCACTTCTACCAAACTCTTGAACCTTTGATATGACTACGCTAAAAATCAATGTGATGCAAACCACCTTTTAACTTAAGTGAGATATCACAAACCAGTGTAGAGACTAGGGGAACCAATACCCAATGACCACTCAAACCTTCAACATGTTTCTGCCGCTTGGCTCAAAAGAGTCTGTGGTAGTAGTCAATAGTGTATGCCACCGATTTTTATCCCGTGTCCCGTCCTGTCAGTGTAACTATAAATCAGGGATGGCCTTTGTCATCCCTCACAATACAGATAGATACCTTAAATGTGGTTTATCTGGGCCCCATGGAGGAAGGGCTCAGGAACCCCGGTCGTCATGAATATTCCAAGGTGTGTCCCTCGAGGGTTTCACCTAGTGCTGCGTGCTCCTTCCTCCCGATGATTTTGTAAGGTATATCCTAAAACACCCACAAGCTTACAGAAAAAAGTTCACATTAACTATAGCCACTGAGATCGGTAAATATGTTGGAAGAAAAACCCTTAAACAAAATTTGGTGGAATGTGGTCACAATTATCAAGTTAAACATAAACACATTGAAATTGACCTACAATATAACGTTTGTGCCTCCATACTGTCACATCACATCACCGTTGGAATTTTCAAGGACAAAACCAGGCTGCAATCAAACTGTCTTTTCCACATTAGTTTGTTGAGAGGAAAAATAAAACCTTATTTACGTTAGGAAGACATCTGTATGCTGAAAGAAATAGCGCAGCTTTCCAACTACAATTACTGTTTGAGGATATGTATTGCTAAAGTGTGTAATTTCAGCAGCATTTGTTATCTAGATACAGAGTGAGGACGGAATAAAAAGATCACGTCACTGAGCAGTTTTTGACATTTAGGAAAGTAGTGAACGTGGCTGCGAATACTTGGAATGAAAATACCGACAACCTACAGCAAGCGTAGACATGGAAGAGGTTAGCATTAATTGGGACAACAAGGATATGGGTACAAAGCTGTCGGACACCATTTGGGCTCAGTCAAGGGAGTATATGAATGTTTCCAGTATATCAAGGTTCACATTTATTCAATTTAGTTTAGGTCATTGGACATATTAGCTATTCCAGTGCTATATAGCAAGGTTTTCCCGCAATGTGAAAAAATGTGCGCACGCTGCTTGCCGCCCACAGCCCCAACCCCGACTGATTTTATGAGCGCGCCCTGCCCTGAAAACAAAACTGAATCATCCATCCTGTGGGCTGTATAGTACTGATCTGTCCAGGCAGTTCTGCCCGCAACTGCGCAGCAAATAGCCACTACTGCCCACTGCAGTGCACTGCTGGCAACAAAACATGATCGTTGATGTCGATCAAACCAGGGGATCAAAACAACCAGTGATGTGACCGTAGGCCTCAACTGTGCAACTTCATTATTTTTTTATGGCTGCCGGCCTACTACTACGCCGCCTATCCCAGGCCATCATGATAACCAGTCACCAATCAACAATTATGATTTAAAAAAAAAACAGTGATCCTGCGCCTGTGGCCCCCAGGCCCTGCCCTGCCTCACCTGCGCAGCTTAATTTATTTAAATCATGATTATTCGGCCGCCGGCGCCAGCCTACCCCAGGCCATCTTGTCCAGACGCTGTTAGACCAATGAATCAGGATGATTTAAAAAAAACCTGACCAATAATCACCGTAACGGCGCCTGCGGCGGCCTGCCTGGCCCGGCCTCGCTCGCCCTGCCTCACCTGCTGAGCAGTCCAGAGCTCGCGCTACTTTGAATTTGAAAAGCGGCGTGCGTTGGTTGAGTAAACCACCACTGGATACTCGGTGGCTGGCTGGTGAGGAGAGGTGCGGGTATGCTGGGGCGGGCAGCGAAAATGTGCGTGCATTAAAATGCATTAACTGCGCACGCGTCGCTGCCTCGGCCGCGCACAGCTCCAACCCCCACAGCAAAGCCCTGCCCTGCAACAACAACCTTAACTAGTGTCCCGCCCACTGGGGCCATGGCGGCCTGATAGGCGGCCGGGAAGTCTTGAAGAGAGACTGGAGAGTAAGGTAGGACTCGTGACTAAGAGGAGGAAATTGAGAATCGAATCACTGGGAGTCCGTGTCAGTCACAGTCTCACATCAGTGACAGCAGTAAGTACTGTTTTTACAATTTACTAACTGCATGCATCGAGTCAGTCAACAACCCTTATGGCACAACAGCAGTAGCGTGCCAGTGCCACGCACGAGTCAAATCGACTTTCATAAATCAATTGCTAAGGCAGGACAGGTGCACTTAATGCCCGTGACTATAGACCCGGCCCTCATAATTAGGTGCCGGTGCTAAGCACCGGCAAGCTCCGGCTCAAATTAAGCCCTGCTTGCGGTGTTGGAAGACCGCAGTCCCAAACTAAGGGAGGAGAATATCTTCTTTCCATAAATCTCATATCTCTTGGATTCCCTGTCCGACGGGGCCGTCAGGAATGCGGTCTGGGAATTAGAGGCCTGGATGACCAGACTCTCGGGGGTGGGGTGGGAGGACAGGAAACATGGGTCGCCCTGAGCCGGGCAGTTGCGCCTGGCCACGTTCCTATCTACGGGCGAACCCGTAGCGGGCCTGGACCAAGTGCCCAAAAGAACGTCGGTCAAGGCCTCATTAAAGGGCAGCAGAGGCTCAGCCGAGCATGACTGCGGTTTAAGGACCTCTGTGAGGAGGTTAGTCCTCACGGCCGCGACGGGGAGCTCAAGGCCCAAGGCCTTGGCAGCCCTCGTCAACACCACACCATAGATAGCCCCCTCCTCCGAAGCAACGGTAGGAGGAGAGACAAATCCAGTGTCTGGAGAGGTGTCCAGGCCACTGGCCTCCCCAAGGTCTCCTGCCCAGTCCATATTAGACCGACACTCCTTGGTCAGAGGGTCCTCAGACCCCTCCCAATCCTCATCACCCATCTCCTGAGATTCAGGGTTGTAACTGAATGAGGTCGGTTCATAGAAGTAAAAATCTCCAAACGGCATCTGGTGCGGCGCCGATAGGCGGCGTCCTGACGTCGGAACCGAAGCCAAGGAGGTATCGGGGGCGGCGCCACCCGAGGACGGCGCCGGAGGTGACACCAGACGGACCGACGCCGGGAGGGTCGTAAGGTCCACCGGTGACGACCCAGAGCCAGAGGAAGGCCCAGCGGCGTCCTGCGGCGCCAGCGCCGCTGTTCCCTGCGGCGCCGGGCCTGAGGGCACCGGCGGTGTCGGGATCGTGGGGCCCTGCGGCGCTGGGCCAATAGCACCCAACGGCGTCTGGGTCGAAGCCCCCGACCCACTAGGGCCCTCAGACTGGTCCGCTGGGCCCGGAGGCGCCGCGGAGCCCGCCTGAGGAGAAAGGGACCTCATGGCCATGAGGACGCTTAATCTCCTCCGGCGTCGCGTTCAGCCCAGGGACCGGAGGGTATGGGGCCGGACGTGACGCCCGCGACTCCCGAGAAGCCGCGTGGGTGGTGTCACCCGAACCCCCGGCCGCATCGCGCGATCATCGGGGGGAGTCAGAAGAGCGATGATGCCTCTTTGACTTCTTGTGTTTCTTACCTGACGACTTGGACCCGGAGGAGTGGTGCCGACTCCCGGAGCTGTGATGGCTCCGTCCCCGCGACCTGTCCCTCGACCTCCCGTGGGACCGGGACCTCACGTGGCGCGGGGCTGACTGCCGGAGTTTGAGACGCCTGCGGGACCGCTCCCGCCTGGCTTTCCTCGAAAGGACCCGACAGTCGGGGCAGGCCTCGTCGTCGTGGTCGACGCCCAAACACGTCAGGCACAGGCGGTGAGGATCCGTGACAGACATGGTGCGGTCGCAATCGTCACAATGTTCGAAGCCGGGCATCCCTACGGCACCGTCGGAGTCGCAAGACTTCGAAAAGGATCAAATGATCACCAAAAAGATAGTCAAAAATAGACTGGGTTACTGCTTTTTCCAGATCTGCGCTGGCTGGCGCGGAAAAAAAAAGAACTGACGTCAGCACGCGGAGGCGGCGTCTAAGTACTCCGACGACGTCATCACGGCGCCCACGACGGACGTGGAGCCGCAGACGACACCTACCAACGCGCAAGGGTACTGCTACACAAAAGTTTCCGGATCCAGTCTGACGCCTGGGGATATTCTAAGGTAAGGAATCTATCACTAACATGTCTCTTTCAGATACTAAGCATATGGGATAGTGGTGAAAACATTTGGAAAACATAGAACGCAGTGTTACTTGGAATGCTCTGCAAAAAAGGTTTATTCCAAGTTCAACAAAGATTGGAGTGATATTGTTTGTATATGCAGTGATTCAGCTATGTATATGAAAAGGTTGTGAGATGACCTTTCAAAATTGATACCCAAGCTGAAGTGATTCCCTGTAGGAGATCTTTGCCACTTGTTAGATGGTTTGCTGAAAGCATCTTTACAATATTCAGAGTTAATGAGGGATGCTATTGATTTTTTAGTCCGTTCTGGTGCACGGTTTTCTAATGCACAGGAACTAAAACGCAAATAATAATTTTGTGCGGCATCAAAGAAAGTCATCCCAACTGTGTCCCTTAGCTGATGGTTCTCAGTCCAAGGGGCTATGAATGCTATATTATCCATGTGACAACCATTTATAGAATTTTTGCAATGATCATGCCATAGGCAAGAAATGTGAGGATCTTTGGTCGCATAAAGATAGTGATGTGAAAAAAGTGCACTCTACTGCATTATTAGATTTTTACAGGAAAACAACTGCTGTAGTGGACATAAAAAAACTAGAGTCTGAAACAACCCTTGTCTGCCAACTGTTCAGCATGATTGGTGTAGATGTGATGTTTACATTGTAAAGATCATGGTGACTCAGGTAAGTTTTGTTGGTCAGGGGTGGCACCCATTGGGTGTCTTAAGAAAGCCCTCACCCACCAACCTAGTTGGTGGCATGCTTCATCATCGGGCCCACCCAGTGACACCTAGCGTGTCCCGGGTGTGCTACGACGCCGGAATACAGCGGAGCAGGTATGTCACTGTGTGTGCGGTGAGGGATGTTAAGAAGGTGGGTTTAAAACGGCTTGGCGGGGGTCCCTATACCCAGAGGGTAAAAGACTTTATTAATAGGGCCTCCGTCAGCGGTTAAAAATAAGGCTGTGGGACGTAAGAGGCGAGTTACGACCTCTCACGTCCTTTAGAGTGTCAACATGTTTCAGCCAGTGCCTTATTGATATGCTGGCTTTCTTCAGGACAGTTAAAAAGGGTGTAGGTGTGATTAAAACTAGTGGGTGTGTAGTGTGGACTATGTGTCTACACGCCCTAAAGTGTATCTAACTGTGAGAGGGGGGATTCCCTTCTCACGGTCACCGGTTCCACGAAGGAGGCACATTAGGTCCACAGCCGGTATCGACCAGTAATCCTGGTCTAACCTTTGCCACTTCAAAGTACCTTGAAGAGGACACCACTTAAAACTAGCGTGATCTTGAGAAGGGAATCCCCCCTCTCACAGTTAGATACACTTTAGGGCGTGTAGACACATAGTCCACACTACACACCCACTAGTTTTAATCACACCTACACCCATTTTAACTGTCCTGAAGAAAGCCAGCATATCAATAAGGCACTGGCTGAAACATGTTGACACTCTAAAGGACGTGAGAGGTCGTAACTCGCCTCTTACGTCCCACAGCCTTATTTTTAACCGCTGACGGAGGCCCTATTAATAAAGTCTTTTACCCTCTGGGTATAGGGACCCCCGCCAAGCCGTTTTAAACCCACCTTCTTAACATCCCTCACCGCACACACAGTGACATACCTGCTCCGCTGTATTCAGACGTCGTAGCACACCCGGGACACGCTAGGTGTCACTGGGTGGGCCCGATGATGAAGCATGCCACCAACTAGGTTGGTGGGTGAGGGCTTTCTTAAGACACCCAATGGGTGCCACCCCTGACCAACAAAACTTACCCGAGTCACCATGATCTTTACAATGTAAACATCATACCACCCCAACCCATAGCTAGTCTCTTTTTGATTAATCTACATATAAACCGGGGATCTGGACTAGCTATCTGGTCCTCTCTCTCCCTCTTGATACACGCACTGGTGTAGATGTGAAACATCTCCTTGAGAGTAGGCTGGGTGACACCTTAAGTGACTTTTTACCGAGAACAGGGGTCCTAAGGATTTACAATATGACAAGAGAATAATAATATAGACTACAATCAGTGCTATATTTTTTCTACGCCCAGCCGGACGTGAGTTTATTTAAGGAATAATGTAGAATCGTGTTGACCCAGAGAGGGGCCAAAATAAGCGGCAAGATAGGGTACAATCCTGTACCTATCCCAAAAAGGTTAGAAAAAACAAATCAAAGCCAGAGAGATGAAAGAAAGGAAGAAGTTTTTCAGGCAAGAGACAAGTTTTTGAGCCAAGGGGTGACTTGCAATTACAGTAAATAGTTTCACCAAATTCACCCTACAGTGTAAACAATTTCAAGTATACATATTAAATCATGTTACACTGCATAGCGCGTCGACGTTTCGATCCCTAAGGGCTCATAATAAACTGGGATCATCATCAGGACAGTTTTACAATTAATGCCTGCATTAAATTGCGAAAGCCTGTAAAAAAAGGGGGGGAAAAAGAATAGAAACAAATTTTAAGGCATACGCCTAGAACAAGGAATTTTTTTAAAATTCAACACTCGACAAGGCACAAGTGCAAGTTTAAAAAGGCCATTCTACCATTTGTACTCGCAGGCATTTGACTAGTGTGACCGTGATTTTTGATATTTAAAAACGTATTTACTAAGGATCTGGAGTGAAAGAGACTCTGAAGTGAAAATAACGGCGCAGTGACATAGAAAAGGTGTCATTCATTGACAATCGTGCCAAACAATTGCTGTGTCCATAAGGGCTAGGGAAAACCTTTGTTGCGCGTATTTCGTAGTGCGTGCGCAGTGATAAAGTGATTCAGCGAGTGAAGTGGTTCCGTATTTCGTTGTGATGAGTGAGCGTGACACTGTCTTGGGGCAGGCACCGGTCCATTAAAGGCAGGGGGTTTACCTTTCAGGACCCAAAATTATGGGTATGGTAGCTTAAGAATTTTCTTCCCGGTACAGGGAGCTTGATGCTGTTAGGTAAAAGAAATTACCATTAGCAGTACAACCGCGGGTGTGCAGATTCAGACTCGGAGGTACACTGAGGGGTCGAGGCATGGCTGGGAAGAGTGTTGCCGCTTTGTTTAAGTTAATGAGAGTGCCTGGCCATTCACCACGCACAAGTTAAACGGCTTTTGGTAGTTGGGGAGGGGCGTGGCAAAGCCAAATGCAGTCACATCTCCCATAGGAAAATATTAAAAATGAAGTGACCGAATAGTGTATCGCATAGGGACACTTGTAGTGGCATGTTCGGCTACACGATTTTAAGAGGTTCCAATAGCATGACACGTACAGTTTGACATGTCATAAAGAGCTAGCAGAGCGTGGCTTCTCCGTAGACTTGCATATCCTACACACTGAAGGTGAAGAGCAATAAATGCAGAGCTTATTTTAAAAAGCATTTCACAATTTACTGTCTATAGACAGCTATTTATGACTCAGCAGTGAGATTTACTAATATTATGGTCCTAGCCTCTTTGAACAGCATGTAAGGAAAAAACAATGCAAATGACCGAGGGATTGCAGTTCTGAATTGGGCCAGGGTATCAGTCACCCCGCAGGCTTTTAAGGAAGTTTAGTTTACGGTAAAGAATTAATAATGCACAAAAGGAGTAACTTCACACCAGCCAGATGTCCCTGATGTTATGTTAAGCGTTTTTCTATTGAGCACAACTGCCCCAGCAAAGGGGCGTCCCGGAGCTGCAAGGATCGATATAGCACACACAGCCGCGAAGGTAGTCACAGACGTCACAAAACCAATAGACTACGCGGAGGGGAAGAGGAAAGTTTTAATGGCTCTCCTGAAAGCGAGCAGGCCATCCATACCACTGATATTTACAGGCAGTGAATTCCATAATTTGGCGGCCAGACAGCGAAGCAAACAACCTCCTGCCCGGCAAAGTTTGACCCGCGGGACAATCACCAAGTGCTGCCCCAGTGAACGCAGCTGTCGGCGGGGGGGGGGTGGAGGGGGTTGGCAGGGGGTTCATACGGGGTGGGGGTGGTCATACTGGGTCAAAAGGTCTCCCAGAAGCAACAGGCTGACATTTAAGATCTTAAAGGATATACATAGAGCTTCTCCATCGGAAGCCAGAGCAGCCCTTGAATAGTGGCCCCCACATGGCAGGAGCAGGGGAGACCCACCAGTATTCTAGCTGCGGAGTTTTGTGCTCTTTGCAGCCGAAGTATCTCTGCTTTATTAGCCCCTAAGAGCAGGGAGCTGGCATAGTCCTGTTGTGTTTTATTTAGGACCCCGATCAATATTGTGACCTCATGCCCCTATACGGCTAGAATCAATACATATCCCTATAATGGCATAACGATCAGAGCCATATTTTAGAAACTCGTCTCTGCAGCTCATGACAATCCATGACACAGCAGAAGCCACTTCCTTAGATTCCTAGATTACACACCAAATTCTTTCGACATCTCAAACTCCCCAGCAACCTGGGAAAGCCCCGCTTGCTTTGTTTTGATTAGTAATGAACTCCTGCGAGCACTGTAAGAACGACCAGTTCTTAGTGACATCTTTATTGACGTCTTATGTCCAAAAACGTACGTCAAACTCGGCACCTTTCAGGTATAAATATACCAACGTTGCCTTTAGCAAGCACACGGTGGTGGTGAATACTGGAGCAGAACAGCTGTCCCTTGCAGAGAGCCCAGCAGATGCGAGAAGCCCACGGACGCTGCCCCTCCTCGACGCGCTGCGAAAGACGCCATCTTCTCCTGCCGAGAAATTCCAGCTCCGGCAATTCCAGCCTACCCTTGCGGGTGTAGGAAGGTGGATATCTGACTATGGTTACCCCCAACTTTTTGCCTGGTGTTTTGGTGGTTTTTCGACTTAGTTGACCTGGGACCCTGCTATTCAGGGCCCCAGGCCTACTGCTCTCTGTAAAATGGATTCCATGTACCTTAGGTACATATCTAATTGGATACTGAGTCACCTTATCAGTCCCTGTACACTGTACCTTAGGTACCCAGGACATAGGTGTACCCAGGGCCTACCAGGGGCTGCAGCAGGTATTATGCCACCCCTGGCTGGCCATCCAAATCTGACAACTGGCTGCACGACAGCTGGGGCAAGGTGGTGTAAACACCCTTTGCTTTAGATATAGTATTCCTATATCTAACCCTAAAATGGACACATGTATTCCTATCAGTCACTCCTATGGCAGGCCTTAACAATCCTGAAGGCAGAATGCTTGGAATTATGTGAGATGGTGCTCTGGCATGAGCTGAGCCCGTCTGCAGCTTGCGGAACCAAGTCCTAATAGCTGTTCCATGATAACGCATACCATATACTCTTAAGTGCATTATAATCCTCGCGGTTATTTGCTATCTTTGGTATCGCATTATCAAAACATGTCGAGTAAGGTGTCATACGAATTTGAATACTAACCCCATGCCAATTCTGGCGACGGGGTTAGCATTCCACCCTTCTAGAGGGACACGAAATGTAACTGTGAACCCCGGTTAAAGCTAACTCGAGCCTCAGCATCACAAAATGGATGCTGCCACACAGACAAGTCTGACGACCTGCTGCTGGGAGTCCTTCCAGCGAGGAGAGCTTGGACAAAGGGTTTCCTGTCAGGGGCGGTGCTAGCACCATCCCAGACAGGGTTTTGTGTATCCCAGGTAGGCAGGGCTGAGAGGAAGGTGACTGCAAGTGGCACCCCGGTGCTCACTGTGCATATGCCGGCTTGAACCAGTTCCAGGGGCACACCAGCCCCTGAGCTGGGGAAAGTCCGGACAAGGGAGAGGGATGTAACCACCCCCCTCCTGGTCCCACCCATGGGCAGGACCTAGTCGCGTGCCAGCCCCCTTTTTTTTTTTAGAATAAAGGTAGGAGCAGGCCCCCTTCCCAATTTAGGTAATTCTGAATCTTGACTACTTTCCACGAAAGGACTCGACTTTTTCTGAAGACTCTCCCTTGTGGCTAAGGAGTAGCCACCCTGCACCATCTAAGCATCGCGGTTTGCTGTAAGTCCATCCTCCGGATCAAGACTGCCCAACTCGACGAGACCCGGATTCCCTGGCATCTCTGACCTCAACCTGCATCATCAGCCCAGCTGAGATTCGTGGGTGTGACGAGACCTGAAGGGATCGGCCATCTTCAAAACTGCACGACGCTTAACCAGCACGACCGCCGAGGGATCCTCGAGTGAGTGCTTTGGGGTTTGAGAAGCCCCAACCCTGAGCAGCTCCAGCATCGAAGTCCAGCCTCCCAGCATCCACGAGATCTGCCTGGGGCCCTTCTGCTCTTTGCTGCTCACCGCGTTGTCCGGTCACTTGCCTGCTGGCTAGTGGCTTTCCTGACGACGTACCACGACGATTACACCGCTGGTCTGGTTGCTCCAGACTGGCCCTTGCTCCCTTCCAAGAGAGGAGCACCCCGGACCCTCCTGGTCCACTCCAGACGCCATTTTGAGTCTACCGCGAGGGCTTGACTTTGCCAAGGTTTGTTGCCCCAATCCTGGGTCCAGCATCGCCGACAGCAGACACCTTCGTGGGACATCTCGCACCTCCAGCCTGGTCGCCGACAACGCCTCCTGGTCCGAGGGACAGCAGAGTCCAGCGTCGCCCACTCACCTGGTCGAGGTGACTTCATCCGGTGCCATCCTGGTGCCCACCTAATCACTGGCTAGTGATTAAGAACTGAGACCCCTCTGCTTTCAGGTCGTCTCCATCACCGATCCAGGCTTGGATCACTCCGCACATCTTCACTGCTCGCCTGCCAGCAACTTCTTCTTTCAGGCTCCATAGACTTCAACGAGGATTCCAGACGTCTTTTGAACCCTATGCAGCCGCAGCCCCTGGGCTAGGTAACCTGAGCATTTCGGTGCTCCAACGTAGGTTCACTATCTAAGTGTCCAGATCCTTTGGCGTTTTCAGTCTATCTAGTTGGATTCGTCCGATAACAGTAACTTTGTGAATACTAGCCTCCATAGACTTTGTCCCGCATCCCGCGTGAGTGCACACACTGCACCCGATCTCCCTAGGCCTCCTGCTCCTAACCTTAGAGTTCAGTAGTGTAGTCCTAGCGATCCTGAAGCCTCTGAATCTTGTTACTTACCTGCTAGTATTTCGCATTCCACTTTTAGTGTATATGGTTTTTCGTGCCCCTCGGGCATTTGTGTAAATTGTGCGACAAAGTATTTTCTTAAGAGTTTTGTTGTGTGCTTAGCTCCCTGACTCATAAAGAGTTCAGGGTAGACTTGTTATAAATAAATATCCTTTTATTTTCATAACTTGTGTGGTGTCCTTTCACTTGGTGTTCAAGGGGTATATGTGATGGTATAACAGCTGGCTTAACACGCCCTCTAGAGTTTAGCCTAAAGACTGCTCTTGTCCATGCTACTAGGATAGCTGGTCTATAATGTTGACTTACAACCAATCATCAATAAGGGTCGTTTGGTATGATACACAGTGATCACTAGAATAGTGAGCACTATATATCAGGCCAACTTCTCACAGCGGGTAACTGGGATATCGGGTCCTGAGAGGAGATACCAGACCTCCCGCATTCTATTCCAGAGGTACGGTGCTGACTAAACCCTTAGAGAGAATTCTTGAAGCAAACTCTTGGCAAAACCAACTAAACTTAAATTACTACTTACTCCTTCCCTTGTATTACACTTAGGTCAGGTACACTGGGGTAGGCATAGTTAGAAGCACCAGTTGAGGTCGTTAGCCAATGTATATATGAATGTACATATATTTTATTCATTTTAACAATCTTATGGCTAAGAAACCATATCAATGCTTTTACAGTATTATTTCGTAATACTCATTTTACTGTACGCACTTTTTATAATAACAAGTCTTGCAATTGTGGCAATTCATTTCTCTTGCATGAGAAGAAAGACTGCTCAATAAATAATACCTTTTATTGAAAACGCCCGTCTCTCTATTCTCTGCATCCTGGTGAAAGTAATTCTTGCACAACTGACTGAGTGAAATAGCTGTCTATTGTTTCACACGACTCTAGAGATTGACTCTTATTCTGAGGAGCAAAGTTGTCATGTTTATGCGGTTGTCGGAAGCTGAATCCCTTCTGGTCTGAGCCAGGGAAGCTGATCACTTCCTATTCAGTCAAGAAAATTTCCAGTGACCTCTGAGCTAGCTGGCGCAAACCTAAATTAAGTCTAACATAGTCAGTAGAGACCTAGAAGACCGCACTCCTACGTCTACACTGCTGTTTGTTATTCCAATGCGCAGGGCCTATAGGGAAAATAGGAACTACACTACAGTCCAAGCGAGATAGTATAGTTGTCTGCACAATTAATTGCCGTACTGCTGGGTCAAACAATGTCAGGAGAGGTTTAAGACCCCTTAGCAGTCCTACACAGGTAGCTGCAACCCTCTGTGTGGGTCTGGTAGAGTCGAGTCCATCCAGACACCAAGATTCTTTACCACAGTCTTATGTTAACAACAACAAGGGGCCCCAATTCAGTCAGCAGGGGACCTCGGGGAACATACTTTGTTTATGCAACAGTGGTCCCATGCATACAAGAAATACGTACAACAATAAATATAGACAGAGTCAATCTATATTATGAGTGACATGTCACTCATAATCTAGATTGACTGTCTATATTTATTGTTGTACGCATTTCTTGTATGCATGGGACCACTGTTACCACAGTCTTAGGCATGGGCATAACTCCAAGGAGCGATGGCCACCAGTGTTCAATCCATAGAACAGCATTTTTCCCCACTAGTAGAACCTCTGTTTTGCTTGCATTTAATTGCAGACAATTATTGGCCATCCACTGAGCCACCTCTGTCATCCCGTCTCTGAATCTAGTAGCTGTTGTAGATAGCCCCTCAGCTAAGGTGACAACCTGCGTGTCAGCATAGGAGACCATTGTAAGGTCCCACGGTTTAGCGACAGCAGCTAGAGGCTGGACATATAGGTTAAACAGCGACAGGCTCAATGCTGAGCCCTGTGGGACCCCCTGTCCGATGGAGTGGGACTGGGAGAGGAACGGGGGGAGGTGGGGAGGGGCGGACACACAGAAAGATCTGTCAAGAATGACCTAAACCTTTCTAGGGCTGTTCCGGTAACCCCTGTTACCTCTAATCGGTGGAGAAGGATGCCATGTGACACCGTATCAAAGGCAGCGCTAAGATCTAACAGAATCTCGATTGCTGCACTATCATGGCTTTGGCTCCCTTGCTCTTAAAGGAGTCGATGAGCTTCACAAAGTCCCTGCGTCTGTGAGCAGATGCTGCAGACATGTCAGCAAAGATTCGAAAATGATTCACCCCCTCCCGGTTGAAAGTTCTTTTAGAAAATGCGGTGTTTAGAATTTTTTCTTTTACCCTAAAGTCTGAGAAGTTGAGCAGGATTGTACGGGGGGTATTTCAAAATATTAGGTTTATTTGCAGGGACTCTGTGCGCCCTTGTAATAGTCAGGTCACCTTGGAGCTCAGGAATGGCTTTTTTCAATAGAGAGTCTGACCACCTGTCTACATCAAATTTTAAACGTATGCAATTTTACAATAAATGGTTAATATATAGAACCCCGTCCTTTTTACATAATATTTTCCCCCAAGTAGCCGATAAATGCTTCCGGTGCGAAGAAAAAGGCACTTGGAAACATTGTCTGGGAGTGCTCAAAAATCCAGGTATTTTGGAAGGAAATAGAAAAATCTCTCAATCGTGCTTAAAACTAATATAGTATTTGACAACCTAATCCCCATCTTAGGTTGCTCCCCCAGCCACACCCCACATGATGAGTCCCTTTTCATAGCTTCTTTAATAGCTAAATCCCTTATACTACAGTCCTGGAAAACAGACCTTGTACCATCCTTTCAGGCATGAAAGGCAAAATTGCTTCGAATCCAGGGTAGGGAAAGAAAATATGCTTTAAGATCAGGGGCTCTCAAAAAATATGACAAATATTGGTGTTTTTGATTCTTAACTTCCCTGTTATTAATCAACCCGACCCATACTACCCTGAAAATATTTATTGGTCTATTAAGACTGTCTTAACTCCGCACGTTGCACTTTACAACTTAGCTATGAAATATTAACTGAGAAGACACTTATTGTATTTAAATGGTATGTACTGTTTTAATTCTAACAAAATCTTTTGATTATCACTGTCAGCCTGATTGATTGTTTATTTCACAAACTTTGCACTTTATAACTTAAGTGTTAAAATGATAATTTGTGTAGATGCTTCTAATACTCTTTTGCCTCGTACTGTATGAATTGGATTTCAATTGTGTCTTGTTTCCTATTTTGTTTTATTTCAACTCTCAATAAAAAAAAAAAATAAAAAAAAAGATCCAACAGAATCAGCGCTGCAGTTTGACCGGCATCAAGGATGTTCGGTGGTAGCTAACAGAGCCGTTTCCGTGCTATGGCCCGGTTGAAATCCATTCTGCGATGGGTCCAGAATATTATTGGAGTTCATTAATTGAGATAAGACGTTATTAACATGGGCTTTGCAATCTCGGGTTTTGAGGGGTCTAGCGTGGGCTTCTTAATGATAGGTGACACCCAGGCCTGTTTTCAGGCACTGGGAACGGTAGCTGTGGAAAAAGAAGTTTAGTATTTGACACAGCGCCTGCCGAAAAATCGGGAGCAACTCAATGAATTGGGAAGGTCTCAGAGGATCAGAGGGTGAGCAAGATTTAATTCTACCACTCAGTCTGATAAATTCATCCTCGGAGATCTCAGATTGCCGATAAGGTAGGACAAGTCTCATCGCTAGTGGACGAGAGGATAGAATCAGAAGACGTGTGTGGAAAAGATTGATAGATCTTTTGGACTTTTTCCATCAAGAAGGTCGCAAGCTCTTCACATTGCTGTGTGGATATTATACTAGGCATAGCCCCTTTTGTACTTCTGAGATCTTTAAAGATTTTAAAAATGCATTTAGTTGGATTAGCACTTAACTTTATTTCCTTAGCATAGAAGGTTGCACAAGCAGAGCAGATATATTTATGATAAAGCTTGATTTGAGAAAGATTTGTTTTTTTTTCTCACACGTATAGTCCCTTCTCCAATCACGCTCTGCTTTCTTACAAGCTTTCCTAAGAGTTCTCAGCGAGTCATTGTACCAGGGACTGGAGTTGGATGTGCGCCCCTTGATCCATTTTGCAGGAATAAAGGTATCCAGGCCCTTTAAGATCCAGTCGCAAAACGATGGAGACTTTTATATAGCGCACTTCTATCATTTTTGAGTGCTCGTTATTCCTCGATCCCCCAATAACTTCAGGAGTTTAAAATAGCATAGTAAGAGGTGTGTCCTTGTAGCGCCCACAATAGGCACCTGTCGCAAAAGTTACTTACCTTCGGTAACGATACATCTTTAAGAAACAGTAGTTAGTATTAGATTACTTACCTTAGAATATCCCCAGGCGTCAGACTGGATCCGGAAACTTTTGCGTAGCAGTACCCTTACGCGTCGGTAGGCGTCTGCGGCTCCGCGTCAGTATGACGTCGCTGGAGTACTTAGACACCACCCTCGCGCACTGACGAACAAGTTACTTACCTTCGGTAACGTTATATCTGAAAGAAACATTAGTTAGTGTTAGATTCCTTACCTTAGAATATCCCCAGGCGTCAGTCTGGATCCGGAAACTTTTGCGTAGCCGTACACCTGCGCGTCGGTAGGCGTCATCTGCAGGCGTCCCCTGCGGCTCCGCGTCCGTCGTCGTGCGCCGTGATGACGTCGCTGGAGTATATAGACGCCGTCTCCGCGCGCTGACGTCAGTTCTTTGTACACAGCTTTTCCGCGCCAGAAAACGCAGAGCCATATGAGAACCAAGACTGGTGCCATTTGAACTAGGGCCCTGAAAGGGATGTCCTTAACCCTAGGTATCAGTTCGCAGAACGGGGAGGATGGGTGGGTTCGGTAAGGAATCTAACACTAACTAATGTTTTACAGATATATCGTTACCGAAGGTAAGTAACTTGTTCATCTGAAAGAAACACGTTAGTGTTAGATTCCTTACCTTAGAATAGATACCCCAGTAATACCAACCCCGGTGGTGGGTCTGCGAACCAATACAAACTACACCAGAAAGTCCTGGAGGACAGAACGGCCAAAGAAGCCATCCCTCCGGACTTGACTGTCCAGGCAGTAGTGCCTCGCAAAGGTGTGCAGCGAGGCCCACGTAGCCGCCTGGCAAATGTCCTGCAAAGGGACTCCCCGGCCCAGGGCAGTAGTAGCCGCCGTGGCCCGAGTGGAATGGGCCCTCAGCCCAACAGGAGGCTCCTTCCGAGCCAAAGAGTAGCACGCTTTGATGCACAGAACGACCCACCGAGAGATGGTCCGTTTATGCACCGCCCGTCCCTTCTTCGCACCCACGTAGCCAACAAACAGTTGGTCATCCACCCGGAACTGGCGTGTGTCGATCCACATAAAATGAAAGCGCACGTTTTGGGTCCAGACGATGGAGTCGCTCTTCATCCTTTGAGGGATGCGGAGGCGGGAAGAAGGAGGGGAGTGTGATGGACTGCCCGATGTGAAAAGCAGAAACTACTTTGGGCAGGAAAGAAGGTCTAGTCCTGAGAACCACCTTGTCAGGATGAATGGACAGGAAAGGAGGTTGGACAGAAAGAGCCTGGAGCTCACACACTCTCCTGGCAGAGGTGATGGCAACCAGGAAAGCCGTCTTTAAAGTCAGGAGACGGAGAGGACAAGAATGAAGGGGCTCAAAGGGAACACACATCAAAAAGGTTAGAACCAGGTTCAAGTCCCACTGAGGCATCACAAACGGAACAGGTGGATACATGTTTGTGATGCCCTTCAAGAATCTCGTTACAATTGGGGACTTGAACAAAGAAGGCTGATCAGGAAGCCTAAGAAAGGCTGAAAGGGCAGAAAGGTAGCCCTTGATAGTGCCCAGAGCAGAACCCTGCTGGGCAAGAGAGAGAAGGAACAGAAGAACCTCAGAGAGGGGCAAAAAGAGGATCCACAGCCTTTGCTGTGCACCATGCCACAAACTTGTTCCACCGACAGGCGTATACCGATTTCGTGGAGGGACGCGCCTGGCTGCCAGAATTACATTACAGACTTCAGGAGGCAAGTCAAATGGCCTCAACTGCCGCAGCTCAATCTCCAAGCATGGAGGTGGAGACTGGACAGGTTCGGGTGGAGGACCGTCCCCTGCTGCTGCGACAGAAGGTCCTCCTGAAGAGGCAGGCGGATCGGGGGACCGACTGACATGCTGAGTAGCTCGGGATACCAGTACCTTCGAGCCCAGTCCGGAGCCACAAGGATAACTTGGGCCCGGTCGCGCCTGATCTTCTTCAGCACTCTGGGCAGAAGTGGTATAGGCGGAAAGGCGTATAACAGACCGCAACTCCACTCGCGCCGAAAGGCGTCGCCGTGCGAGTGCCGTCTTGGAAACTCCAACGCGCAGAACTGATGACATTGCGCGTTCTCTTCTGTGGCGAATAGATCTAACCAAGGCTCTCCCCATTTCCGAAAGAGGCCTTGTGCCACGTCCGAGTTCAGACGCCCTTCGTGATCCATCGAGCACCGACGGCTGAGTTCGTCCGCCCTGGCGTTCAGAGAACCTGCCAGGTGTTGAACCGTCAGAGTCACGCCCTGACGTTCCAGCCACTGCCAGAGGCGCAGAGCCTCCTGGCAAAGGGTCCACGACCCCACCCCGCCTTGTTTGTTGCAGTACCACATGGCGGTGGTGTTGTCCGTGAACACCTGCACTACACTCCCGTTGACAAAGGGGAGGAATGCTTTCAGTGCCAGACGAATCGCCCGCAGCTCCAACAGGTTGATATGGAGCCGGGACTCCGCCGGAGACCAGATGCCTCTGATCTCCGCCTCTCCCAAGTGGCCTCCCCAGCCCTGGAGGGACGCGTCCGTCACGACAACGTGCTCCGGTTGGGGAAGGGAGAGGGACTTGCCCCTGACCCAATCGCGGTCCGTAAGCCACCACTGCAGTTGTCTCGCAGTGCCCTCCGAGATCAAGACGTGGTCGGACAAGTTGCCCTGATGCTGGGCCCACTGAAACTTCAGGTCCCACTGCAGAGCCCGCATCCGCCACTGGGCGTGATGCACCAGAAGGATGCAGGAAGCCATCAGCCCCAGCAGCCGCAGCGTCAACCTGACCGAAACCCGGGATAGCGGCTGAAAGATGGGAATCGACTCCTGAATATCCCGGATCCGCCGTTCCGGAGGATAAACCCGAAACTGCGCCGAGTCCAGAACCGCTCCGATGAAAAGGAGCTTTTGAGAGGGACACAGGTGTGATTTCGGCACATTGATGGAGAACCCCAGGTCGTGCAAGAGGTCTGCCGTCATCTGGAGGTGGTGGACGACTGTCTGGGGCGAATCACGTGCCCAACAGAACGTCTGATAAGGCTTCATTAAACGGCAGCAGAGGCTCCTGTGGGCATGACCGCGGTTTGAAGACCTCAGTGAGGATGTTAGGCCTCACGGCCGCGACGGGGAGCTCAAGGTTTAAGGCCTTGGCAGCCCTCATCAACACCACTGAATAGGCAGCTCCCTCCTCCGATGCCACGGAAGGAGGAGAGACAAAGCCAGGGTTAGGAGAGTCATCCAAACCACTGGCGTCCCCCAAATCACCTGTCCAGTCCATGTCATACTGACACTCACGTGACAGAGGGTCCTCAGACCCCTCCCAGCCCTCACCGTACTCTACATCATCACCATAGTCGGTGTCAACCATGTAGACCGGCTCCTCGGGGTTCACAGGCCCCATCGGCGTCGAGCGACGCCGGTCCGACTCCGCGTCCGGATTCGGTGAGGGTATGGGGACGGCGCCGCCCGGAGCCGGCGCCGGAGCCGGAGCCCCAGTGCCGCCCGGAGCCCCAGTGCCGCCCGGAGCCCCAGTGCCGCCCGGAGCCCCAGTGCCGCCCGGAGCCCCAGTGCCGCCCAGAGCCGGCACCGAGGAACCGGCGTCGCGCGGTGCCGGGGGCAACCCCAATGGAATCGGCGCCGGATCGGATGGACGTCCATCCGGCGTCGACCCCGAAGGCCCTAGCGGCGCCGGGATCGGCGCCGGTGTCGGAGCATCCGACGGCGTCGAGGTAGGGTCAGCTGAACCGCTAGGGCCCCCGGACGGGTTCACTGGGCCCGTAGGCGCCGTGGAACCCGCCGGAGGAGATAGGGCCCTCATGGCCACGAGGAACGCCTCTATCTCCTCAGGCGTCGCACCTTGCCCAGGGACCTGAGGGTATGGGGCAGGCCGCGCCGGCGACTCTCGCGGAGCCGCGGGGTTGGGGTCACCCGAACCCCCGGCCGCATCGCGCGAGCGTCGGGGGTACGATGACGACGCCCCGACTTCTTGTGTTTCTTACCTGATGAACTCGACGAGTGATGTCGACTTCCGGAGCGGCTCCGCGACCGCTCCCTCGAACGCTCCCTGGACCTCCGGCCGGACCGCGACCGCTCTCGACGCGGGGCCGACACCCGGAGCTCGAGTAGTTTGCGGGACCGCTCCCGCCTAGCCTTGTTAGTCAGAGCCCGGCAATCGACGCAGGCGTCGACGTCGTGGTCGGGGCCCAGGCACCGGAGACAGAGCCGGTGATGGTCCGTGACCGACATCGTGCGGTCACAACCGTCACAATTTTTGAAACCGGGCATCCTACCAGGCACAAAAATTAGAGATAAGTTGAAATAACTTGGTCAAAAGACCGGGTACCGCTCTTCAGATCTGCGTCCACTGGCGCGGAAAAAAGAAGAACTGACGTCAGCGCGCGGAGGCGGCGTCTATATACTCCAGCGACGTCATCACGGCGCACGACGCCGACGACGGACGCGGAGCCGCAGGAGACGCCTGCCGACGACGCCTACCGACGCGCAAGGGTACTGCTACGCAAAAGTTTCCGGATCCAGACTGACGCCTGGGGATATTCTAAGGTAAGGAATCTAACACTAACGTGTTTCTTTCAGATGTACCACGCAGGACATTCCAAAATTACCTTGTGTGCAGCACTTTATAAAATCTGCACTGCCGCTATGCCTGGAAAGGAATTTAGCCTGCCGGTGTGGTGCATGGACGACGCGTTGCTATTGTGAACAATTGTAAAAAAATAAAATAAAAGCCAACGAGTGGTGCGCGCGCCACTGCGAGCAGGTCTTCAATTCACGGCCGCGATAATTGAAGATATATGGTCTCTGGTGTGCGTAACAGACACCAATAGGCCATGGGCGGAGCTACGCGATCGCCCATGGCCTATTGCGTGTTTTGTTTTAAAAGTACACGCACACAAAGGCCAATGAAAATGAACCTAGGAAATAACTCGCACGAGCTACGTAGAATTTCCAGGTCCATTTTCAAAACCCCAGGAAAAGGATTCTGGCTGCGCGACACTGCTTCCGCAGTGTACGCTAGGCCTGAGACCTAAAAAAGGTGGTGGGCAGAGGAACCATCCCACCATGACGTTAACTTGTAGCATCAGAAACCAAGGAAAGAATAATAAGCATACAAATTTACAAACCGTATGTAAAGAACATAGAAGGCTAAAAGCTGCCTACTTAGGCAAAGAGACGTAAAAGTGTAGCTTGTCCAAAAGTCATCGCTTCCTTTTTCCAACCATCATGGCAGTAATGCTTTGTTAATGTGTGAGCGTTCGCCCACATTGCCGCCTTGCATATGTCAGGGAGTGGTGCTCCCGCCAACAGAGCCGAGGAAGTCGCCACTTTCCTAGTAGAGCAAGCTTGGGTTTTCGCAAGAAGCAGGTGGACAGCTTTTGCATGACAGAAGCAAATCATTGAGATAACCCAACAAGCAATGCTGGCCCGTGTCGAGGCTTGTCCTTTCCTAGGTGAAGAAAAAGATCAGTAGCTGAGAGGATGTACAGAAGATCTTTGTTCTTTGTAGATAAAACTTTAAAAAAACTTTTAATGTCCAGAGAATGGAAGACCTTTCTGCTGCTTATGATAGATTAGCAAAGAACGCTGGTAAGACAATCGGCTCACTGAGGTGGTAAGTTGAAGGCACCTTAGGTTTATGATTTTGATTTGATTTGATTTTTTCGATTTATATAGCGCGCGAATGCCCAAAGGCGTCTTGGCGCTGAGATTCCCACTGACTCCTAAGGTGTATAATTAGGGCTGTTTAGCGAAAAGCCATGTTTTGACTCCCTTTCTGAAGGATTTCAGGGATGGACTGTTTTTTAAGATTTGGGTTAGGGCGTAGTATAACCCTGTTCAGAATAAATTGCAGATACGGTTCTTTTATAGTGAGAGCTTGGATTTCACTGATCTGTCTGGCTGATATAATGGCAAGAGGAAAGCCACTTGCAAGGAAAAGTTCTTCAATTTACATTTGTGTACTGGCTCAAAGGGAGGACGCATCAGTTGTGACAGGACGGTGTTTAATTGCCACAAAACTGGAGGAGTCTTAACATACGGAAAAGCTCTAAAAAGTCCCTTTCGCAAATTCTTTGACGAGTCAGTTAGACCCCAGAGAAGTTTGAATTGAGTGTCTTCTATAACTAGAAATTGAAGCAAGGTAAACACTTATGGAAGAGTGAGAATGTCCTGATTTTGTTAAGTGTAATAGATAAGGAAGCACCTGCTCTGGAGATGAGAATGAATGTAATGCTTGCAAGTTACACCAAGCACATAATCTCTTCAATTTAGCTGTGTAACATTTTAATGAGACTGAGCTTGAGACTTCTGTAGTATAGTAGAACACTCCTTGGAAAGCCTCAAATCCCCAAATTTAGCATGGTGAGGAGCCAAGCCAACAAATGGAGAGGGAATTTGTGGATGAACCACTTGGCTCTGGTTCATGTAGAGAAGATCCTCCTCTGGAGGGAAGAGAATCAGAGCACACAGATAGGCGATAGTTTGGTGTACCAGACTTGTCTTGCCCAACCTGGAGCAATGAGAATGATCAGACAAGGCTCTTGCATCATTTTTTGAAGCACTCGAGGAATGAGTGGAAACAGGGGAAATGTGTAGGCGAACATCCCCATCCAAGGAACCTGGAAGGCATTTCCCCATGAATTTTGATGAGAATGTCTGCTTGCAAAGAGGACACTTTGTTGAAGAACGTAGCAAACAAATCTAATGTTGGGTAACGCCAGGATTGAAAAACAAACTTCATATGCTGGTCGATGAGCTCTCATTCGGGACACTGTTTGGAGGCTCTGCTGAGTCTGCCTTCTCGTGAAAACCCGGCACCCGTGCCACTCGCAAGGAGATGTGGTTGACAAAGAGCCATTTCCATATCTGTTGAGCAAGAAGGAAAAGCGCTTGAGATCTTGTGCCGCCTTGCTTTGGGAGGTAAAACATTATCGTAGTGTTGTCAGTCCTGACCAGCACTGACACCTTTAATCCGAGGCAGGAAGGCTTTCAGACACAAACACTGCCTTAAGCTCCAGAATGTTTATATGGCTTTTTAATTCCTGTTTGGACCACTTGAAGTGAACCTGTAATTCTTGAAAGTGAGTCCCCCATCCCTGCATCGACGCATCACAGGTCATCAACAGCTGTGGCACAGAGTGAATGAAAGAGGCCTGGCAAAAGATTTTCCTTGACCATCCATCCAGCCACTGCGGCTGTCACTGCTGCTGAAAAGCAAATCTGGTCATCGACTGAGCCTTGAGACTGAATCCAATGCGCATTGAGCTGCTCCTGCAGCGGTCGCATGCAAAGCTAGCATTTGGACAGGAGAGGGATAGAGGAGGACATCACCCTCAGCATTGACTTGTACTGCCTCACAGAAACAAGTTTGTTGAAAGAAGCTTTGTCATACCCAAAATCTGCATTATTCTTTCTTGAGTAGGAAAGGCCTTGCCCAGCTCTGTGTCGAGATGTGCAACCAGAAAGACCAACGATTTGGCTGTGATAATGTACGATTTTTTTCCAGATTGATGCGAAGACCTAGAGACTGGAAGAGAACCTGACAGGCTCTTGGTGAAATCTCTGGACGAACGGAGCCTTTATGAGCCAATTGTCCAGGTAAGGGAACACCCGGTGACCTGAATGCTTAAGAAAGCCACTATTTGTGCCCTGCACTTGAACACCCTGGGAGTGTACTTCAAACCTAATGGGAGCACTTTGAATTGGTAATGACGCCATGCCACTTTGAACCTGAGAATTTTTTGATGGAGGTTGGATGGGAATATGGAAATAGGCGTTGAGGTAGACAGCAGCCAGGTAATCCCCTTTCCCCATGAGAAGAAGAATCTTCTGAAGAGAGAGCATTCTGAAAGATTGTTTTTTTGATAAACTTGTTCAGCATTCCGAGGTAAATGACGTGCCTGCATTTTCCTTTTTGATGAGCAAGTAGTGGGAATAAAACTCCGAAGTGTTTCTGGTTGAGGGGACCTTGCTCTATGGCCTGCTTAAGAAGAAGCAACTATCCTTTTTGAGATCTGGAAGGTGACTAAGCAGAACTTTCTGCGGTGGAACATTTGATGGATGCTGAATGATTTATAGCATGTGGCCATACTGGAAGAGATTAAGAGCACATTTGTCTGAAGAAATTGAGTTCCATTTCCAAAAGGATGGAGCAGACGAGGTTGTGGTGTGGGACTATGGTAGCTGGGTCCTGATTAACTTAATTTTTTCCTATTGAGTCTTGGGACCTTCCAGCAGAATGCTGCCTCTTGAGTCGTGCTGTTTTTGGAGAAGTCTGAGCAGTGTTGAATTGAAAAGACTGGTTGTATGGCTGGTAGGTATTCTGCGGATATGGCTAGTACCACTGCTGAAATAGCGGATGGGATAAGAATCACCCTAGACCTCTACCCCGACAGGACTGAAAGAGGCGCTGCTGGAGATTGCCTAAGGCCTCCCCAAACAAGCACTCCCCATTGAAAGCCATGTCTAAAACCTTGGCTTGGACCTCTGAACGAAAGATGGTTGCTTTAAGCCATCCCTGGTGACGCAGAACCGCTGCTCCAGCCACTGGTCATAACGCAGTGGATGAAATTTCCATGGCTATTTCAGTGAGCTCCGAAGACTTTCTCCTTCCAAAAGAATATCTTTTGCCTCTTTTTTCTTTCTGGAGATAAACCAACAGAGTAGGGATGTCCGACCACATCTGCCGGACAGATCTCCCCAGAATGGCCATGTCATTAGAGGCTCTAATGGAGGTGGCCACCAATGCCAAAAACCTCTCACCAATATTGTCGAGGCAGTGCTCCTCCTTTTACGGTGGGGCAGTGCAGGGGGATGCTGGATTCTTGGCTCTTCATTGTTTGCATGATGACAGAGTCCGGCCTAAGGTGACTAATGAGGCATGCAGGCGAGTCGCCAAAAGCTTATTTTTTGTCCAGTTTTGAAATAACTGCTCGAATGGAAGCAGGTGTTTTTATCAACTTTAGACATTCTTGCCATAAAAAGTCAACAATAGGGATTGCTTTCACTGAAAGTGGAGTGCCTGGTTTAAAATTATATAGAAAACACTCAGTTCGCTTAGTTGGCACTGGCAAACCAAAACATTTGGAGGCACGCTCTAGAAGATCATGAAATCCCCCAATATCTGCCAGAGGGGCTTTGGCTGCTGGAGTGATAAGAGATGGTAGCATTGGGACTATGTAGTCATCCCATTCATCATGGGCGTCTATGTCATTTGTATTTCCCCCTTCCTTGGAGTATCCTCCGTGAGGACTATAGGAGGAGGGAGGGTCTTCTCCCTTGTGGATTTGGGAGTGCTTTGGCCCGGAAGAATAGTGGGTACCTCTTGGGGAGATTAAGGCCTGAGGGGTATTTTCGTCCGGAAAAGCCTGTAATAGTTGTCAATCATGTGACAGAGTTCAGACACCAGAGACACTAGAATGTTCTTAGATGGTTTCCTAACCTGATAATGTTCCTTGGTCATCGGAAGGATAAAGTTCTTGGAAGGAATACAACAACCTCTGTCTGACGGACGTGTCTTATTCCATAAAAGAAAATTACCCTGCCAGGTAAGACGATGGATCATTATCCTCAATGTAATCAGAATCTTGGCACTTGACCCTTAACGGCGATGGACTGTAACTAGGGCCAAACATACCTTCATCCTCTAACACTTGGAAGTCCAAAAGGCAAGCAGGAGGTAAAAAAATATCGGTTGACTGTCCTGTCGACGGGCTAGACGACGGAACAACCACCGACGCAATAGTCTGTGGCACAGTCGACGATGCGGTGATAGCCTTCTGCGGGGACATCGTCTGAGTCAAGGGACCTGTGGTAGAAGGTGAAGGCCTCAGAGGACTACGTTGTTACCATCGTCAAAGCTCACACTGTGTTGTTGCCGTCAACGCAGTCTCCAGTACAGGAACCTCTGGTTTTCTTGAAGAGTGGAATCTTTGACGACTACGTCAACGGTCGAGAAGATTTAGCTGAGGAGTCAGAGAAGCAGACACAGGAGCTGAATAGGGTTTTGAAGCCTCTGAGGTATCTTGTGGTGTTAAAGCTCAGATTTGTCCTGGGACTTAGATCTTGGAGTCCAAGATTTTTTGAGGAGGAACTACCCTCCTTTCTTTTCCCCTGAGGAAGAATAGGCCTTTTCCCCAGGTTCAGACTCAGAGTCCGAAGCACCGTTTCTCTTCTGTAGCCAGAGTAACAGCATACCCTCCCTATCTCTGAGGGTTTTAGCTGAAAAAGTGCAGCAATACTTGCATTCCCTGGGTTTGTGGTCAGGGAAGAGGTAATCTAGGCACTGTTTTTGTGTGGGTCTGCAGAAAACGGGATACACTTACCGGACTTAAACAGCCTTTTTAGGCTCTATACTTTTGACCTTCCTGCTTTTTAGATACCAAAGTCCAAGAAATACAGAGAGCAGCTAAAGCGGAGACTGGAGGTCAAACATTAACAATACTGTACCTTAGCAGAGCTCAGGGAGACTCCCCGTCACATAACGTGCAGTAAGAAATCTAAGGTATGGTGGCTCTGTGAGGAAGGGAACTCTGAGGTCTCCACTGTGATTCGCTGAAGTTTGGATGTTTTAAAATGAGGCTGAAAAGAAAGCGAGTTTTTCTGTTGCATGGAGGTCTAGGGTGATTTTTTTTATTATGTATATTTCTTCTGTTACTTTAGGACTCCCACCATGACGACAGGGAAGATTCAAGCATGTGAATCTATAAAAGATTCAATACTGGAGAGTAATAATTATATGACTGTAGTTTTCTACAGAATAAACGCAGTTAAAGCTGGCCTGTCAGACGTATAGAACTATCACCACACTGACACGGAGGTGGCTACCTCCAACATCATAAGAATATATATGAAATACGTTTTCTGGGGTAACAAACACAGATGGAATTATTTTACATTTATAAATATCAATGAGAATACTACAATACAGAGCACAGGCCAGCGTGAGCATCTTGCATTTTTCTACTGCTGGGAGAACTACACGGGTCAAAGAACTAAAATAGGGCAAAGGCCTCCAACCTTTTTCAACACTGAAAATAAAAGACTCAGTTCTGATCCCTGAGGAAGAGACCCACTTCAATGGCTCCTTTCTCCAAAACAGCCTAAACTACCTACATCATAAAGCACGAATGGCCCCCCAAAAGCGGCTCTGATCCTCGCTAGACTATCTGCAGGTCTACATGTCGCATGCTATGACTTCGAATCAGTCCTTTTCTCCACAGATTGAAACTCCCAGAGTAGGGACTAGGAAGTTAGATGCCCCTATGGGTTTGGATGTTGCCTGCTGGATTCCCAACCTCAAAAAGGTCTGTAAGTGCCTTTTAATGGGGTGGTGGGCCTTGACATGGCTTAAAGGCGAAACCCCCAATAATACACCCGAAGGGGCAAAATTGTTGGACATACTGCCTTGTGGGTGTGGAAATACCATACACTTCAAAGTGCTAGAGGGCGGAGTCTGCCTTCTTGCCAAAGAGGAGAGACCCATCAAAAGACATGTACATGGGTGCCCTAACGTCACCTGTTAAGCCCGCATATTCCATACAAAGCGTTGGAACAAGACGCTAGTGCCAACTGCTCTGCAGTAAAGTTCAGGTGTGTCCAGGCCTGACTGGATCACACACTTGGCTGCATCTTGGCCACCTTGAGTGGTCTGTGCTAAACTGGCCCCAAATTCTTCTGGGACTGCTGTTACGAAATTAGCAACAGAAGCCCATAATGCATGGGAAGTCGGTTGGCGCAGAATGACGAGGCAGACTCTAACGAAGAAAATTCTGCTTGCAAAAGCCACAATTCTTTAAGACTCTGTGGTGGTGGGTGGGTGGGTGGAAATAAAGGAAGAGAATTGGGGTTAACCATGCTCGTGGTGAAATGCACTGCCAGGCTCTGTAGAGTAGGGTGCTGCATTAGTAAGGCAGAGTCACCGGAAGAGGGTATATGACAACATGCCACCTGTATGTATGACAATTCCTCCTGCCCATGACAAATTTGGTGAGGGCCTCGTTGAATGACAGGCTCACATGAACAATGTCCTGGTTGTAGCGCTTCCGTGAATAAATTGCTTCGTACCTAAACAGAAGTCAGCTACAGATTCTAAGACTACAGGCGTCTGACCATGGAAAATCAAGCAGACTTCCGTGGATAGGCCGGAGATGAGGACACCAGCCCAGAGTCAAGAGATGTATTCACCCCACTAGCTTCTTGTAGGGTCCATATAAAAATAGTCATCATTGTGGAGATTTGTCCACACCATCACCTAAAGCTGGTAGCTCTGGTCAGTCAGATCTGAACAGTTGCTGGAGCACTGATGGACTGCTCCTAGGTAAAAACGCTATCTTATCAGACAGTGAATGGGGCTGGATGCGTAGGAACGGAGCAAGAATGCAGCTTTGGCTGAGGTAGAGACTAACAGAATAAGGGGATAGATGTAATCCTGTGGCATCAATGTTAACATGGCAGGAACCAGCATGGATTTTGGTGTTTGCATTTCGAGTGCAGGGTGTGGGTTCTTTTATACTGATTTCAGGACGGTATTCTTAACTGCCCCCAGTAGTAAGCAAGAGTGTTATTTCTGATGGATTTTTTATAATATCCCCAGGCATCAGACTGGAAGATTTAAAACAGCATTGCTCCTGCATGCCAGTTGGAGCCACAAACCATTGCACTGATTGTTCCGCCTGAAAGTGATAATGGTGATGCATACATGTGCCACCCCTGCACATCGTCCTCTGTGCCGGCGGTACCCTGACTGGAGAGCTCTGTGGATCCATAGGGTTCAAATGTGTGTCAGAGGGATCCAGAGTCAATACAGAGCCGCACAGTACCACATACCGGCACGCAGAAGCAAGGTTGTTTTTAATCTTCCAGATACAGCCTGGCACCCGGGGAATACTTTAAAAGGTAAGAAATCCAGGTAGTATTCATTAATCTACAATTAATGTTTACTAACAGGGGAAACTGAGGAAACAAACAGTACTGAAATCAGTACAAGAGGGCTCCCACCCTGCACTTCAAAAGCAAGGTTTGTTACTGTGGTGTTCCTATGGTGCAGTTCTACAGGGGATACAGGGAACACTACATGAATGCATGACTATTGGGATTTCTTAACTGCCCGGTTACTCCAGGGAGTGTCCCGGCACCAACTGAAAAATAAAGTGTTTGCATCTACTGTACTAAGAAAAGCCCAAATTGCTGGGTTACAAATGACAAGCATTCAGGCAGCGATAGCTGGTGCAGAGAAATGGAGCTTGCACATCTTGAACATATCATAATTCACTGGACACTACCGGATATTAGTGCAATTGGTTGTTTGTCCCTCTGGGGACACACTCCTATTGTGTTTGTGCTTTAGACAAGACCACACAGGTCTTTGTCATCTGGACCTCCAATTTGGACCGTGAAGTCATAGGACAATCCTACGCAGACAGAGCAGTCCACCTCGCTTGAAGAATACAGCAAATGGTGCTGTTTCATAAGTCTTGGACATTGGGACAGATCATCAGTGCCCAATACAGTAAGTTGCTATATTTGAAATTCAGGTGGGTATCCAAAAGGGCATAATCTTCTGCTTACCCCATAGGAAAAAGGTTGAGGAACAATTAGAGGTCTGAATGGTTTGGGATGTGTATTTCAAGATGGTCCTTCATGCATGCAGGCTCTGGTGTTATATGTACGAGAACCCTAAAGCCAGATGGAGAAAGGCAACATGGAGAGCAAAAAAACGTTTTCTGAAGATGTTTGAAGGAGCAAGCAATAGGGAGGACACATTCTAGAGTAAAAGCCTTCACTGGTTTTACCAGAACCTACAGTTTGTGTTAGTCACTCCACCCCTGTTTAAGAATACTCGCCATAATAATACAGAGTTTTGTATAGCGCGAACAGCTACCTCACGAGGAGGTGTCCCGGCGCTGTGAAAGCAAGATGTAATGACCACGGAAGCAGGAAGAGGGTGGCATCTAGCGTGGCTGGGTGAACAGCCAGGTTTTCAGCAGATGCTTGAAACAAACTTCGGATGGGGCATGTTGAAGAGCATGGGGGAGCGAGTTCCATAGTGTCGCCACATTGGCCGAGAAAGTTCGCCCTCCCAGACGGGCTCTTTTTGCTCTGGGAACTGCAAGTCTGACATAGTTGTTGGATCTAAGGGAACGAGATTGAGTGTACCTAGGTAGTCGATCCTTCAGGTAGTTTGGGCAGTTACCGTAAATAGATCTTAAGGCCAGAGTAAGTGCTTTGAATTTTATTCTGCACGCAACTGGTAGCCATGGAGGGAGAGGAGATACGGAGAGACTGAGTGTTTGAAAGGAATCCTCATTAAAAGTCTCGCAGCCGCATTTTGGACCAGTTGCAATTGCTGTATAAGGTACTTTGGTAGGCCCAGATACAGACCGTTGACGTAATCTAGCCTGGATGTAACTATGGCGTGGATTACAGTTTTACGGCAGCTAGCTGGGAGAAGCCGAAGAATCTTACGTAGATTCCTCAGCTTACTCATACAGCAGCCAGTAACTTGCTGGATGTGTGATACAAAGGATAACTTGTCATCCCACCGCACCCCTAGATTTCTTGCTGAATGGCTGGGCGAGGGGGCTTGTCCCATCTCTGCCGGCCACCACAAATCCGATGGCGGAGGGGGTGGGGTTTGCCGAAGATCACCTCTGTCTTACTAGCATTCAGTTTTAATTTATTAGTGTTCATCCAGCAGGCCACGTCTTGTAGGCACCCCTTAAAGCTCTGAAAGGATGCCTCTGACACTTCTGAATATGGGAACACCAATTGGGTGTCATCGGCGTATGAGATTGCCTTGATCCCCCAATTGGCGATCAGAGTGAAGAGTGGAGCCAGGTAAACATTAAATAAGAGTGGGCTCAGGGCCGAACCCTGTGGGACACCACAGCTCAGGGTTTTAGGTGTAGAGGAGACATTCCTTAGTGCCACCTTCTGAGTTCTCTGGGTCAGATACGACTGTACCCACTCAAATGCCTGGTCCTGGAGACATATCTCCGCCAGTCGTGTCAGCAGTATAGCGTGGTCGACCGTATCGAAGGCGGCCGACAGATCCAGGAGCACCAGCATCGCTGAGTCTCCCGAATCCATCGACCTGCTCACTGACTCTGCCACCTCAATTAGAGCCGTCTCAGTGCTAAATCCGGGTCTAAAGCCTGATTGCGTCTCGTGTAGGATTTTATTGTGCTCAATAAATTGATTTAGTTGCCGCTGAATAACTTTCTCAAGCATTTTACCCGGTGCTGCAAGGAGAGCAATCGGACGGAGGTTATTGAGATCCTTGGGGTCTCCATTGGGTTTTTTTTTTTAAGGGAAGGAGAGTGGCATGTTTCCAGGTATTCGGGAACACCCCCGAAGAAATGGACAGATTCCATATGTGCTGAATGGTAGGGGCCACAGAGTCAGCTATGCGACTCCACAGTTTAGGGGGGCAAAGATCGTCTGGCGAGCCAGATTTGCACCGACTTAGTTCAAGCTTGACCGTGTTTAGGTCTATTAAATCAAATTGTGTCAGAATAGCACGGTTCGATGTTGTACCTGCTAGATCGGATTTTACCGTGATCTTCTCTGGGCCAAAAGACTCGTACACTTTCTTAATTTTAGAGTCAAAAAAGTCCGAGATGCTATTGCAAAACGAGATTGACGGGGGAACTTTCCTCTCGATGCATATAGGTTTGAAAAATGACTGAACTATTCTGAAAGTTTGTTTGAGTGTTCAGCTTGATAAATTGAATTTGCATAGAACTGTTTTTTTGCTTTCCTAATGGCTTTATGCAGTTTTTTCGATGCATCCTTGTAGCGGGCCTTCTCTACAGGATCATAATTTTGCCTCCAGAGTCGCTCCAGCCTTTTGCAATCCGATTTTTGCAATCTGAGCTCCTGAGAGAACCAGGGGGCAGATGGGGAGTCTCGTTTAGATATTGCGACTGTTGCCGGGGCAATAGATGTTATCATGTTCCTGATCCAGTCATTAAGTAATAGAGCGTCGGTGTCAGCATTGGAAGTAGGGGTCGGCAGATTGTCAGCGAGAGCTGGTCCCATAGTAGCTGGGGTCAGCTTGCTCCATTGTCTCTTCATAAAAGAGCACTTGCTTGTCATCGGTTTGTCCGCCGTTACTTTAAGTAGAAAAGGTATCAGAGAATGGTCTGACCAAGTCAAAGGTATCGGCGTGTCTGCCAACACATTAGTGATGTTGGAGAATATAAGGTCGAGCGTATGTCCCACACTGTGTGGGGCCCTCGTTAATAAGTTTAAGGTCGGCTGAATTCAGTGTAGACCTCAGTAAGTCTGCTGAGGGACAATCTGCCCTGTCCATGTGAATATTGAAGTCACCGACGACAAGAAACTGAGGGTGAGAGAGGGAGCTCTGGATGATAATATCCATCAGAGTGGTCAGGATGGGCTCTTCCCTCCCCGGGGGACAGTAAATAACTAATCCCGCCAGAGATAACTGAGCCCCCACCTGGAAACAGAAATGTAGTCCCTCTAGACCCTGAAAGGACGTGGGGGCAGAGGAGGTGAGTGTCAGCTGTTCTTTGAATATGACAGCCACTCCCCCTCCTCTTTTATCGCCTAACCTGTTGGAAAAGCACATTTTATACCCAGGGGGCATAGTCAGTGCAATGGCGGTCATGTTATCATCATTGAGCCAAGTTTCTGTCAGAAACACCACATCCCACTGGTGTCCCTCCAAAAGTAGCCAAATGCCACCTGCATGTTTTGAGAGGGATCTACAATTCAGTAGTCCCGCTCTAATGTCTTTGCTGATCGGTAGTTTGGGTTTAATGCACCCATCAGCCCTCCTACCGACCGGTGTGCCTAATGATGAACCGCAGGTCTTACAAACATGGGGAAGAGGGGCGGACCCAGGGTCAATGCTGTGAGCGCAGGTATCGGCCAAGGTGTTTAGGGACCATAAGTTTTCACGCGACCAGACAATTCTAACTCTGAATGCATTCTCCCCGGCAGCATGCCCTGCCCCGGTCGCGGTCTGGTCGCGGACGGGCGCAGATGGGCTTGCCTTAGGCGCGTCCGCTGCGCTTCCGGGAAATGCACATATTAAATAAGGGTGAGTAATAGGGAGGGGGGCGTGGCCAGGTGTAAGTGGGCGTGTCCTCGGTGTCCCGTGAATGGCGGCGCCACAACTAAATATCCCGCAGCTGCCTTTCAACTGCAGCACGGTGAATGCCCAGGATAAGGTGCAAGTTTTAGTTTTAAAATCACAGGTTTAAAATCACAAGTTACAAGAACACAGCTAAAAAATGATTAAAATGCAGCGTAGCAACCCTCCCGGCTTCCGCCTCAGGAGGTCTGTTTGTTTAGGGCTCGCGCTAGCCATACACACAAGTACACCAAGGCTGCAGGTATTTCCCTACAGTTGTTTATAAATTGCTAATAAATAATGCCTCCTCCCCTCAGCCTAGTAGATGGCAGTGAACGCCCTATTACTATGGGTAGTGGTACACTTGGGAGTTTCTTTTAGTCTGAACTTTTTGGTACATAAATAGATGGACCACCTCTAAAAAGGCTTGCATTTTTGGTCCAGTGGGTACAAAAAAAGGCCACATTGAAAGCACAAGATGGATGGCACAATGAACAATGCACAGGGGACTTTAAGTCAAAAACCAGTGGTGTGGTTTGTGTAATGGCTAGAATGAGGCGCATCAACAAGCTTCTATAATAGTGTGAGCTGCACTGATTGGTTACTGAAAGTGTGAGGGTTACACAAAAAAGCAGGAAAATGTCAAAATTCTCATGCGAGTGGAATGAAGACAAACTACTCCGTCACTAATAACTGAAATGGCATAATTGTGGATTCGTTATTTCTACATATTGAATGAGAGCCCTAATCCCCAACTGAATACACCAAATTTACACATTACCTGGAGATATTCTCTTAACTGTTCCACTGCCTTATCCTCCAATTCACCGATCTGTGTCATTGCATCCTGGAAACTGGTCATATGGGGAGAAAACTCTTCCTCATCCTCTTCCTCCTAAAGAATTGAAAACAAATGAAAATGTAATTTTGAGAAAAGCACAATTTGAGATACTGTAAGCAATTTAACCACTGTTGCACAAGTTACTACTTGTGTAACGATATATCTGTAAGAGACATTAGTTAGTGATAGATTCCTTACCTTAGAATATCCCCAGGCGTCAGACTGGATCCGGAAACTTTTGCGTAGCAATACCCCTGCGCGCCGGTAGGCGTCGTCTGCGGCTCCGCGTCCGTCGTCGGCGTCGTGAGCGCCGGGATGACGTCATCGGAGTACTTAGACGGCGCCCATGCGCGCTGACGTCAGTTCTGATAACACAGCTTTTCCGCGCCAGATACGCAGAGCCATGATAGAACTAACACTGGTGCCATGAAACTAGGGCCCTGAAAGGGGATGACCTTAACCCTAGATATCGGTTCGCAGAACGGGGAGGATGGGTGGGCGGTAAGGAATCTATCACTAACTAATGTCTCTTACAGATATATCGTTACACAAGTAGTAACTTGTGCATCTGAAAGAGACACGTTAGTGATAGATTCCTTACCTTAGAATAGATACCCCAGCAATACCAACCCCGGTGGTGGGTCTGCGAACCAATATCACACCAGAAAGTCCTGGAGGACGGAACAGCCAAAGAAGCCATCCCTCCGGACTTGACCGTCCAGGCAGTAGTGTCTTGCGAACGTGTGCAGCGAGGCCCACGTAGCTGCCTGGCAAATGTCCTGCAGGGGAACACCGCGGCCCAGGGCGGTTGTCGCCGCCGTGGCCCGAGTGGAGTGAGCCCGCAATCCAGCTGGGGGCTCCTTCCTCGCCATGGAGTAACATGCTTGGATACACAGGATGATCCACCTAGAGATGGTCCTCTTGTGCACAGCCTTTCCCTTCTTCGCACCCACGTAACCAACGAAGAGTTGGTCATCCACCCGGAATTGGCGTGTGCGATCCAGGTAGTAGGAGAGCGCACGTTTTGGATCCAGACGGTGGAGCCTCTCCTCCTCTTTCGAGGGATGCGGAGGCGGAAAGAAGGTGGGCAAAGTGATGGACTGCCCGATGTGGAAGGCCGTGACAACCTTGGGCAGAAAGGAAGGCCGTGTACGTAACACCACCTTATCAGGATGAACAGACAGGAAAGGTGGATAAGAAGAAAGAGCCTGGAGCTCACTCACCCTCCTGGCAGAGGTGATGGCAACCAGGAATGCCGTCTTTAGAGTAAGGAGACGAAGAGGGCAGTTATGAAGTGGCTCAAAGGGAGCACACATCAGATAGGTGAGAACCAGATTCAAGTCCCACTGGGGCATCACGAAGGGAACAGGAGGGAACATGTGCGTGATGCCCTTCAGAAATCTACTTACAATAGGGGACTTGAATAAAGAAGGCTGATCTGGTAGCCTTAAGAAGGCTGATAGAGCAGAAAGGTACCCCTTAAGAGTGCCCAGAGCAGAGCCCTGCTGGGCAAGGGAAAGAAGAAAGAGCAGCACTTCCGAAAGGGGTGCAGAGAGAGGATCCACAGCCTTTGCTGTGCACCATGCCACAAATCTGTTCCACCGGCAGGCGTATACCGACTTTGTGGAGGGACGCCTGGCTGCCAGAATGATATCACAGACTTCGGGAGGCAAGTCAAATGGCCTCAACTGCCGCCGCTCAATCTCCAAGCTTGTAGGTGGAGACTGGACAGGTTCGGGTGCAGGACCGTCCCCTGCTGCTGCGACAGAAGGTCCTCCCGAAGAGGCAGACGAATCGGGGGATCGACTGACATGCTGAGTAGCTCGGGATACCAGTACCTTCGTGCCCAGTCCGGAGCCACAAGGATAACCTGGGCCCGGTCGCGCCTGATCTTCTTCAGCACTCTGGGCAGAAGTGGTATAGGCGGAAAGGCGTACAACAGACCGCAGCTCCACTCGCGACGAAAAGCGTCTCCGAGCGAGTGCCGCCTTGGAAATTCCAACGCGCAGAACTGATGACATTGCGCGTTCTCTTCTGTGGCGAATAGATCTAACCAAGGCTCTCCCCACTGCTGAAAGAGACCTTGCGCCACGTCCGAGTTCAGACGCCATTCGTGATCCATCATGCACCGACGGCTGAGTTCGTCCGCCCTGGCATTCAGAGAGCCTGCCAGGTGTTGAACCACCAGGGTCACGCCCTGATGTTCCAGCCATTGCCAGAGGCGCAGAGCCTCCTGGCAAAGGGTCCACGACCCCACTCCGCCCTGTTTGTTGCAGTACCACATGGCGGTGGTGTTGTCGGTGAACAATTGCACTATGCTCCCCCTGACAGAGGGGAGGAATGCCTTCAGTGCAAGACGAATCGCCCTCAGCTCCAGAAGGTTGATATGGAGCCGGGACTCCGCCGGAGACCAGAGGCCTCTGATCTCCGCCTCTCCCATGTGGCCTCCCCAGCCCTGGAGGGACGCGTCCGTCACAACTACGTGCTCCGGCTGGGGTAGGGAGAGGGGTCTGCCACTGACCCAGTCGCGGTCCGTGAGCCACCACTGCAGTTGCCTCGCAGTGCGCTCTGAGATCAGGACATGATCGGATAGGTTGCCCTGATGCTGGGCCCACTGAAACTTCAGGTCCCACTGCAGAGCCCGCATCCGCCACCTGGCGTGACGCACCAGAAGGATGCAGGAGGCCATCAGTCCCAGAAGCCGCAGCGTCAACCTGACCGAGACCCGGGATAACGGCTGGAAGATTGGAATCAGAGCCTGAATATCCCGAACCCGCTGTTCGGGTGGGTAAACCCGAAACTGCGCCGAGTCGAGAACCGCTCCGATAAAGAGGAGCTTTTGAGAGGGACACAGGTGTGACTTCGGCACATTGATGGAGAACCCCAGCAAGTGCAGGAGGTCGGCCGTAGTCTGGAGGTGGCTGACGACTGTCTGGGGCGAGCCCGCCTTCAACAACCAGTCGTCGAGGTAGGGGAAGACTGATACCCCCTGCCTGCGCAGATGGGCTGCGACCACCGCCATCACCTTCGTGAACACCCGTGGGGCGCTGGTAAGGCCGAAGGGGAGCACGGTAAACTGAAAGTGCTCTTGGCCTACCGTGAACCGCAGGTAACGCCGGTGGGCCGGCAGGACGGGGATGTGGAAATAGGCGTCCTGCAAGTCCAACGCTACCATCCAGTCTCCCGGGTCCAGGGCAGCCAGGACCTGAGCCAAAGTGAGCATCTTGAACTTCTCCGTCCGGAGGAAGCCGTTGACGTTCCGCAGATCCAAGATAGGGCGTAGGCCCCCTTTGCCCTTCTTGGGTACCAGAAAGTAGTGGGAGTAACAACCACGTCCTACTTCTGGCCCAGGAACGCGCTCGATGGCCCTCTTGGCCAAGAGGGCCGAAACCTCCTCTTGCAGAAGTTGCAAGTGATCCCCAGACACACGGTGGTATTGAGGTGGCATGGATGGAGGGGAAGACTCGAAGGGGAGGGAGAAACCCCCTCGGACAATTTGCAGCACCCACCTGTCCGAAGTGACTGTATGCCAGTGGGAGAGGTGATGGCGAACCCTGCCTCCCACAGGCGTCACATGGGCCTGAAAACTCGGACTAGGAAGGTTTTGAGGCGGGGGCTGCTGAGGGAGGTGTGGACTGGCCTCGCCGTTGGCCCCGACCACCGCCACGGCGGTTCCCACGTCCGCCACCGCGTTGCTGAACATTCTGCGGCGCGTGGCTGACGGTCCGTGGTGGGGCGCCCCTTCCGTGGCCACGAAAGGAGCGAAAGGCACCCGATTGCTGGCGTGGGGCCGTTAAAATCAATTTGTAAAGCGCTCGTACGCCTGTGGGCTTCATGGCGCTATAGGAAGTATGAAGAGTCCAAACAACATAACACTAAGCCCGTAAGGCCCAAGGACTTGGCCGTGGCCCTGGAGTCCTTGAAACGTTCCAGCGCATGGTCTGCCTTGTCGCCGAAAGGCGACGGCAATCAAACGGCATGTCCAGGAGGGTGGCCTGGACATCGGCCGAGAAGTTGGCGGACCTCAACCAGGCGTGGCGTCGAACCGCCACCGTCGTTGCCATCGCCCTGCCCAGTGAGTCCGTGGTATCCAGCCCACACCGGATAGAAAAACGTGCCGCATCTCGGCCGTCCGCAAGGGTTTGGCTGAGTTTAGCCCTGACCTCCTCAGGGCATTGTGGCAGAACCTCCGCAACCGTGTCCTACAGGGTGTGGGTGTAGCGGCCCAAGAGACAGTTGGTGTTCACAGACCGTAGCCCTAGGCTCACCGACGAGAAGACCTTCTTCCCGAACTGCTCATATCTCTTGGATTCCCTGTCGGGCGGGGCCGACGGGAATGCGGTTTGGGAGTTAGAGGCCTGGATGACCAGGCTCTCGGGGGTGGGATGGGTGGACAAAAAGCATGGGTCGCCCGGTGCCGGGCGGTAGCGTCTGGCCACGTTCCTGTCCACAGGGGGGCCTGTGACGGGCTTGGACCAAGTGCCCAGCAGAACGTCACACAAGGCCTCATTGAACGGCAGGAGGGGCTCCGCGGAGCCGGACTGCTGTTTGAGGAACTCAGTGAGGAGATTAGTCCTCACGGCCGCGACGGGGAGCTGAAGGTTTAAGGCCTTAGCTGCCTTCGTCAACACTACGCTGTAAGCAGAACCCGCCTCCGAAGCCACAGTCGGGGGCGACGTAAATCCAGTGTCTGGCGAGGTGTCAATACCACTGGCCTCCCCAAGCTCATATGTCCAGTCCTAATGCGACTGGCAATCACGTGCCAGAGGGTCCTCGGACCCCTCCCATTGCT
This sequence comes from Lissotriton vulgaris, assembly GCF_964263255.1. Taxonomy (NCBI): domain Eukaryota; kingdom Metazoa; phylum Chordata; class Amphibia; order Caudata; family Salamandridae; genus Lissotriton; species Lissotriton vulgaris. The sequence continues at coordinate 279,296,032 of NC_141685.1, read as the reverse complement.
CCTCGTCACCTGGCTCCTGGAGAACAGGATTAACAGCCAGGGCCTCCTCGTGGAGATAGAAGTCTCCAAAGGCCGACGGAATCGGCGCCCAGCGGCGCCCCTCCGACTCCTGAGTAGGACCGTAGGAAACATTGGGGTCGGCAACCACATCGGCTGCCGGGGACGACACCTGAAGGGACGGCGCCGGCGAGGTCGTAAGGTCGACCGGCGAGGTCCCGGATCCGGATACAACGAGGTCGCGCGGCGCCGGGACCGAAGTCGCCAGCGGTGCCGGGCCCGAAGTACCCGACGTCGTCGGGGCCGAAGCGCCCGACCCGGAAGGACCTCCAGACGGAGCCGATCGGCCCGAAGGCGCCACGGGAACCGACTGAGGAGGGAGGGCCCTCATGGCCATGTGGTACCTCTCGACCTCTTCCTGCGACGCGCCGTGCCCAGGGACCCGAAGGTGTGGGGCAGGCGGCGACGCTTGCGACTCCCGCGGAGCCGCGTGGGCGGTGTCGCCCGAGTCCCCGGCCGCATCGAGCGAGCGTCGGGGCGGGTCGGAGGACCGATGGTGTCGCTCCGACCTCTCATGCCTCTTACCTGAGGACTTGGAACCAGACGATCGGTGTCCACTTCCGGAACGTCGATGACTCCGACCTCGCGACCTGTCCCTCGACCTCCCGTGGGACCGGGACCTGGAGTGGCGCGGGGCCGAGTGCCTCAGCTCGAGACGCTTGCGGGACCGCTCCCGCCTAGCCTTCGACGCAGGTTCGATCGTCGTGGTCGAGGCCTAAGCACTTCAGGCACCGGCGATGGGGGTCCGTGACCGACATGAGTCGGCCGCACTTCGAACAAGGCTTGAACCCGGGCATCCCTGGCACCGATAGTCGAGACAGTCGACTAAGAGAAGATCAAAAAGGATCAAAAAACTATTCAGTCAAAAAGTGACTGGGGGTAGAGCTTCTTCCGGATCTGCGCTAGCTGGCGCGGAAAAAAGAAGAACTGACGTCAGCGCGCATGGGCGCCGTCTAAGTACTCCGATGACGTCATCCCGGCGCTCACGACGCCGACGACGGACGCGGAGCCGCAGACGACGCCTACCGGCGCGCAGGGGTATTGCTACGCAAAAGTTTCCGGATCCAGTCTGACGCCTGGGGATATTCTAAGGTAAGGAATCTATCACTAACGTGTCTCTTTCAGATAGAATAAATTACTTTTCTTCACTAAATTTTTTCTAGAACACACATCTATTACAACAGGTTCCTCATTCTAAACCCTTCCCAGTTCTCAGCAATGTCTCATCACCTGTTCCAGATGGTGGTGCTAAAGCAACAGCTTAAGATCCAAAGTGACCAAAAAGCATGGGTGACAATCGGTCCACATTTTTGTACTCCACAGAGTGCAGGTGAGAATAGGAAATGGAGTATCCATCAGACGGTGAATATGCGATGTTCCACTGCATGCGATACATCGCATGCCATTACATCACGTATGTAACGACTGCGTTGTTAAATTGCATACCTTTACAAAACACATGTTGTTACGACGACTTGCTGAAGGGGGCGCTGGATGTTGGAATTGTATAATTTACTATTCAAACTCCAGTCTGTAGGGAAGATATTAAATTTGAAATCAAACATCTTGTGCCCCCTATAGCAAGTCGTAACTACTTGCATTGTAATGGCATGCGATGTAGAGAATGTCTCCCTCAGACAGGCTTTTTGCTCTCATATTCCTTCATGAGATTCAACACAACCACACAGAGCAGCATCAAACAAGGAGTCAACAACATAAAAATCCGGCATAAGAGAAGTCAGAAGCAGGGCTCAAGAGGGATGGAAATGGCCTACAGCTATAAAATAAGAATGACTCTGTCCACAAGGAAGAGAAAGTTAAAGTATGGAGAAGAGCCTGTAACTCCCTACCATTCTCTCACATGATTACTGTCAGAAAGATAGTTATGGTTAAGCATCTCCAGGAACCAGAACACTATCCCATAAGAAATTAAGACCAAATCCAAAACCCATACAGGATCCTCAAACTATAGGGATTGGTATATACACTTCCCAAACTGAATCAAAGAATGCAAAAATAGAGCTAGAAGAACGAGTTACTTACCTTTGGTAACAATGTACCTGGTAGATCAGGACATAGCCGCAAATTCCCAAAGTTAGATTCCTTCCCCAGTGCCAGACTTGGGGTGGGTTATCGCACTCAGTCATTAAGTTTTGCATATATCAAACTTATTCACAAAAGTCCCACATAAGGAACCAGGTGCAGAAGAATTGTACACTGAAAGCTATGGTAGCAGTATGCCGCCTGACCGGACACAAAGCCAAAAGAATGCAACAGGCGAAACAAGACTCAGACCGCATCTGGCCCTGGCATAGAATGTGACAGCAACCGAAAGAAACCATGTTAGACTAGATAACACCAACAGTGTGAAGAAAAAACATTCATGGCAAGACTAAATGCCAGTAATTGACCAAACAAGGCTATAAGTGAAAGTAGAAAGAATCTAGTACACTGAATAGGTTGTGTGGAACACAGAACCTTTGAAAGGCCACTGAGCAATCTCTTAATATCACAGAAGAGTCATACTAGCGAAGTGGATCTTTCCGGATCTGCGCTTGCTGGCGCAGAAAAAAGAAGAACGGACGTCAGCGAGCGAGGGCGGCGTCTAAGTAATCCAGCGACATCATCCAGGCGTCAACGACAGACGCAGAACCGCAGACGACACGCAGGGGAACTGCTGCGCAAAACTTTCCGGGTCCAGTCTGACTCCTGAGGATATTCTAAGGTAAGGAATCTAACACTAACCTGTTTCTTTCAGATATAAAATATTAAACACTAATAGGCATCTAGATAGACATGTCTCACCCCCGAGCGAGGGGGAGGGGGTGGAAGAGAAGAGCAGTAAGAGAATGCTTATGCCAAGCACCACTAGAGAAATAATCTGGATATTGAAAGGAAAATGGTACGAAGTATCGATGTGCAACAGAGAAGTACAGTGCACAGAAACAACCCGATGCCCGCCACTGAGTGGACGAAAGTGCATGGAAATCAACATAAAACAAGGTAACCTCATAAGGGTTAGGGTTCAAGCAAAAAGAACCCCAGAGCACAACGAAGTGCCGGAAGAACAAGTTACTTACCGTCGGTAACAAGACCTATATTAGGTATAGATTCCTTACCTTAGAATTACCCCCAGGCGTCAGACTGGATCCAGAGAATTTTTTCTTCAGCGGTACCCCTGTGCGTCAGTAGGTGGAGTCTGTTGACTCAGCGTCCGTTGTCATGGTTGCCGTTATGACGTCACAGTGCCTAATTAGACGCCGCCCCCGTGCGCGGACTTCAGCTCTGACACTACTTTCCATGCCAGTAGCGCAGAGACATGACACTGACCACTTGTGCGCCTCACTAGGGCCCTGCAAGGGAGTCCATATCCCTAGAAGTCAGTTCGCAGAGCGGGGAGGATGGGTGGGTTAAGGAATCTATAACTAACATATGTCTCTTATAGATACATAATTTGCGAAGGTAATTTGTTCATCCGAAAGAGACTAATAGTTATAGATTCCTTACCTTCGAATAGATAACCCAGCAAAACCAACCGCAGGAGGAGAGACTGCGAACCAAGTTCACACCGGAAAGTCCTGGAGGTCAGAATGGGCAGAGAAGCCATCCCTTCAGACTGGACTATCCAGGCAGTAATGTCTGGTGAACGTGAGCATAGAAGCCCACAAGGCCGCCTGGCAGATGAGTGGGACTCCAAGCAACAAAGCAGTAGTTGCTGCCATAGCTCTAGTGGAATGAGCTCGCAGCCCCACTGGAGGTTCCTTTTTAGCTGAAGCACAACAAATTATACAAAGGACGACCCTTCGAGAGATGGTACACTTTTGCACAGCCCAACCTTTCTTGGCAACCACAGCCAATAAAGAGTTTATCGTCCACCCGGAAATCCTTTGTGCTCCTTGCATGGGTGCAGAGGTAGGAAAAAGGTTAGCAGAGTGATAAACTGTCCGATGTGAAAGGGAGTGGCAACTTTAGGTAGGAATGAGGGTCTCGTCTGAAGCATCACTTTGTCCGGATGTACAGAGATGAGGGGCTTAGAAAAATGTCTGAAGCTCACTCAGTCAACCTTGTTTTGACTTACCTTATGCATGCTGGGAGGGAGCATGCATAAGGTAAGTCCAATCAAGGTTCAAGTCCCACTATGAAAGGAGATGGAGGAAAGATAAATAATGCCTCTACTGAACCTGCTTACAATAGGGAACTTGAACAAAGAGGGCTGATCTGTAGCTGAAGAAAAACAGAAATGGCTGCCAGATCGCATTTAAGAGTGCCCAGAGCAGAGCGCTGATAGGCCAAAGAAGGAAGGAACAAAACCTCAGAAAGAGGCAGTGAGGGGATCCACAGGCTTTGCTGTGCACCATGCCAGAAACTTGTTCCATTCACAGGTGTATACCATTTTGGTTGAGGGACACCTAGCTGCCAAGATGACATTACAGACTTTGGGAGGAAGGTCAAACACTGTCAACTGCTGCTGTTCAATCTCCACGCAAGGAGGTGAAGGTTGGACAGGTTCAGATTGAGGATGGTCCCCTGCTGCTGCAACAGAAGATCCTTCCAGAGCAGTCTAGTGCCACAAGTATGACTTGGACCCGGTCGCACTTGATCTTCAGAACTCAGGGCAAACGTGGTACAGGCTGAAAGGCGTACAGGAGGCTGCAACTCCACTTGCGACCAAGAGCAAGTGCCAACTTGGAAACTCCAATGTGCAAAACTACAGACATTGTCCGTTCTCTTTGGTGGCGAATAGATCTAACCAAGGCTCTCCCCCCTGCTGAAAGAGACCTTGCACCACCCGTAATAGATGCTGAATCATTGATATAGCCTGAATACCCCAAGTTGCTGCTCAGGAGGATAGGCACAACACTGTACTGTGTCCATAACAGCTCAGATGAAAGGGAGCATCTTAGATGGAGTCAGGTGTAACTTTGGCACATTGATAGTGAATCCCAGTGAGTGCAGGTGGTCTGCCGTAGTCTGGTGGTGGAAGACAATGTGAGAATTTGGCCTAATATATGATGTTCACTAGTTCTAGTGACCACCTTCTATCAGTCCAAACAACCCTTATGGTGATTGGTTGTAAGCCAACCTTATAGACCAGCTATCCTAATGGTAGCATGGACAAAGCAGTCTTAGGCTAAACTCTTTTGGCATGTGAAACCAGCTGTTTTACCACATAGAACCCCTTGAATACAAAAAAAAGGAGGTTGTTATGAAAATAAACAAGATATTTATTACAACAAAACACCTCTGAACTCTTTATGAGATCAGAGGGCTAAGCACATGACAAGGCTCTTAAGAAAAATACGTTAAGTTGCACATATTACAATAATGCCCTAGAGGCACGACAAACCATATACTAAGTAAATGGTATAAGGAAGTCGATAGAAGAAATGAAGATGTCCAGAGGCTGTAGGATCGCTGGGACTACACTACCCTAACCTTAGGTAAGGAGCAGGAGGCCCACAGGACGCGTGTGCAGAGTGTGAACTCACACGCAAGATGGGGACAAAGTCAATGGACACTACAAATTACGAAAAGGTAAGTAAAAGACAGTTCAGACTAGTTAGGACTAAAACGACAGGATACCTGGACACTAGGAGAGTCAATCTACCCTTGAGCACCGAAATGCTCTCGTTACCTCACCCACAGGCTGCGGGTGCATAGGTGTGAAAGTGTGTCAGGTTTCCGCGTCGAAGTCTATGGAGCCTTGAATAAAGATGCTGCAGGCGACCAGGAGGAAGATGTCCGGAGCGATCCAAGGGTGGATCGAGGAAGATGGAGACCTGAAAGCAGAGGGGACAATGTTCACAGTCACTAGCCGGTGACCGGAGTGGAGCAAGGAAGAACCAGAGGCTGTCATTGCGATCAGGTGAAGAGTGGACGCTTGACTCTGCAGCCACGTGGACCAGGAGGTGTCTGTTCCGGATTCGGCGTCAACAGGCCTTGGCAAAGGCAACCCACGCGGTGAGTGGAAATGGCGTCTGGTGCGGACCAGGAGGGTCCGGGGTACTACTTTGCAGGGAAGCAAGGGCCAGTCTGGAGCAACCAGACCAGCGATGTAGATTTCGTGGATCGTCGTCTAGGAGGTCACTAGCCAGCCGGCAAGTGATCAGACAACGCGTCGAGCAGCAATCAAGCAAAAGGGCCCCACGCAGATCTCGTGAATGCTGGAGGGCTGATCTTCTGTGCAGGAGCTGCTCAGACTGGGGCTTCTCAATCCCCAAAGCACTTTCTCGAGGATGCCTCTGAAGTCGTGCTGGAAGCGAAGTGCCGTTTCCCCAAGATGGCCGGTCCAACGTGTCTCGTCGCACCCACGGATCTCAGCTGTGCTGCAGATGTAGGTAGAGGTGGGAGAGGTCTGGAAGTCCGGGTCTCGTCGGGCTCTGAAGTCTGGTTCCAGCGGGAAGGACGACAAAGTGAACCGCTAGGAAGCTTGATGGTGCCTGCTTGTGCAGGGTGGTCACTCCTTGGCCACAAGGGAGATTTTCTTCAGACTTCTGTGGAGCAGAACGTCGAAGTCCAGAGTTTCTTCTTTGTAGAGTTTCAAATCAGGATAATCTAATTTGGAATGGGACCAGCTCCAACCTTTATTCTCCTAAGGGAGGCTGTATTGTGGCTAGGTCCCTCCTATGGGTGGGACCAGAAAAGGGGGTGGTTACAACCCCTATCCTTTGTCCGGATTCGCACCAGAGCTGGGGCCGGAGTGCCCCAGCAACTGGTTTGAACCGCGGTATGCACAGGGACACCTTGTGTGCCCCAGGCATGTCTCATTCCTTTCAGCCTGTCCTACCCAATACACAAAATCCTGTCTGGGGTGGTGCTAGCACCTCCCCAGGCAGGAAACCCTTTGTCCAGGCCTCCCTCACTGGAAGGACTCCCAGCAGCAGGAGGTCAGACTTGTGTCTGTGGTGGCAGAATCCATTTTGTGACGCTGAGGATCGAGTTAACTTTAACCGGGGTTCACAGTTACAAACATGTCGTGTCCCTCTAAAAGGGTGGAATGCTAACCCCGTCGCCAGAACTGGCGAGGGGGTAGTATTCCAATTTGTATGACACCTTACTCGACATGTTCTGATAATGCTATGCCAAAGTTAGCAATAACCACGAGGATTATAATGCACTTAAGAGTATATGGTATAGCGTTATCATGGAAACAGCTAAAGGACTTGGTTCCGAAAGCTGCAGACAGGCTCAGCTCATGCTAGAGCACCATCTCACATAATTCCAAGCACTCTGCCTCCAGGATTGTTAAGGCTTGCCGTAGGAGTGACTTATAGGAGTATATGTGTCCATTTTAGGGTTAGATATAGGTATACTATATCTACAGCAAAGGGTGATTACACCACCTTGCCCCAGCTGTGTTACCAGCCAGTTGTGTCAGTTTTGGATGGCCAGCCAGGGGTGGCTTAATACATGCTGCAGCCCCTGGTAGGCCTTGGGTGCACCTATGCCTGGGTATCTATGGTACACTGTACAAGGACTTGCAAGAGTGACCCAATACCAATTAGGTATGCACCTAAGGTACATGGAGTCCATTTTTACAGAGAGCAGGAAGCCTGGGGTCCTGGATAGCAGGATCCCAGGCCAACTATGTTGAAAACCAGCAAAACACTAGGCAAAAAGTTGGGGCAACCAGTCAGATATCCACCTTCCTACGGACAACAGCCTAGGGCGAACCCACCATACACAGCCAGTGGTTGAGATAGGGGGAAGACAACCCCCTAATCTGCGCATAAGAGTAGCAACCAACGCCATCACTTTCTTGAACACCCGAGGGGCACTGGTGATGCAAAAGTGGAGCACGGTGAACTGAAAACGCTCATGGCCTACCGGGAACCACAGGTAGCGTTTGTGGGCTGGCAGAATGGGAATTTGAAAATCGGCATCCTGTAAGTCCAGCGCCACAATCCAGTCTCCAGGTTCGAGGGCAGACAGTATCTGAGCCAAGGCTAGCATTTTGAACTTCTCCTGCCAGAGGAAGCGGTTGAGGGCCCCGAGGTCTAGAAGAGGACTCAGGTATTTGTCCTTCTTGGGCACCAGAAAGTAGCGGGAATAGCAACAACAACCTACTTCCTGGAGCTGGGACACTTTCTACATCTCCCTTGCCACGAGAGCTGAAACTTCCTGGTGGTGAAGTGCCAGTGCGATACACCAGCTTCTTGGATTACCTATCTGGGGGAGCAGAAGAAAATGTGCCCTTAGAGGAAGAGGCTTGGACTACAAAGCTATCTGGGGAAGGGTCTTTGGTGAGGAAAAATGGGTCGCTCAGAGCCAGGCAGTGGTGGCGGGTGATGGTCTGTTCCACAGGAGCCCCTGTGCTGGGCTTGGACCATATGCCCAGAAGGACGTTAGTGAGTTTCGTTGAACAGCAAAAGGGGCTCAGATGAGGTTGCCGCTGGGTGAAGCTCCTCCGCCAGGAGATTAGTTCTGACTGCCACAGAAGGGCGCTCCAGACCCAGGCTCAGCTTCCCTTCTCACCACCACAGCTTTAGAAGCTCCCTCCTCCGTACCCACGGTAGGGGGAGCAAGCATGCCTTTGTCAGGAGAGGTGTCCAGACCACTGGGGTCACACCCAGGCCCTCTCCAGTCTGGCTCTTCCAACTGGTCAGCCTCCCAATCTTCGTCTCCCCCTTCTGGGCAATCGGGCTTCAGGGGGTGAGGATGGGTACTGCATCGGCCAGGGGCACAGCCAATGCCGGGAACGTCGGCATTGGCACCGGAGATGGTCAAGTAAGGTTGACCAGCGTCGATCAGGCTCCAGGTCTGGATCCTCGGGGGTTTTCTGGGGCCAGAGCCGCCACCTTTGAAAGCCCAGAGCCCCCAACCAGTGCAGTGGGGCCAGGAGGCACGCCGGCAGAGCCGGGCTGCTGAAGATAGAGTACAGCGCTTCGTAAAATGCACAAAGAAGGGCAGGGGACACACCGGTCCCCATCAAGGGAGGGAGGCGTGGAGTAGTCCCAGAAGGAGGCATTGAAGGAGCCTTTAAGCGACGAGGCTCAGTGTCCCGCGTCTTGTCAGTCCACCGATGGGGAGAAGGCGAAGAACGGTGCTGCTTTGCCTTCTTGTGATTAGACTTACCCGAAGACTGGGAGGACTTTAAGTGCGACAAGGTATTGGGGCTCTGTGACCGGTAAAGACCTTCCTCTCAAGCGGGTTCAGGAACGACGCAGGAGCAGACTGTCTGGCCTCCAAAATCTTTTGAGGCAGCTTCCGCAAAGATTTAGGATTCATGGCCCGACAGTCGGAGCACGAATTCGATGATGGGACATATCTTGTGCACCAGGAGTGGAAGACTAAAAAAAGAAGTAAAAAAAAGCTGTCAAAAAGTGACTAATGGGGTAGCGCGCTCTGGCTGGCACGGAAAAAGAAAGAACTGCTGTTAGCGCGCAGGGGTGGCATCTAAACAGACACCGCAACGTCATTTTCTTTTTTTTTTAAAGTAATTTTTATTGCAGACACACATTACGCAGGCCAATAGTTACATATATACAGTATCAGTTAGAGTGCTGTAGTCTGGTATACCATCTTCTAGTTTACACAGCCTGCAGGCCCACATCCCGGGCCGGGCGGCAACAAAGTCTCAGCTCCCACATGCCCGGTTGTACTTCCACAGGAGTATCGTCTCGGAGTTGTGTGTGTGCCTACTTTTAGGTCCTCAACTAAGTAAACATAAAACTCCCCCTCAGCTCCCCCCCCGTTCCAGAGATTCTAACCCCACCATCCGCACAGGACCCACCCGATGTGTACAGCTAAACTTGGTCTTCAGGCTTTCCCTACTACCGGTTCTCTTATCTCCTGGTCATTGTGATGTGCTGCCCCCGGCAACGTCTAGGTCCTCCCCTTCATCCACTATTCCACTATCCCTGAGGCCCTGTACCATCACCTCCCAGGCCGTCGCCTGTTCTAGCGCTCGCTCATTAGTAGTTCTATGCGCCATCTGATATCTATATGTGCTATCGCAAGCCGCCCACTTCAAAAATTCGTTGTACCACCTCTTATGCGTCGGGCCCGTCCTTGCCTTCCAGTTTCTAGTAATCTCACGCTTGGCTATCATCAAACCCATATCTACGAATTTACTTGGGAGCTTGTTTTTGGGGGTATGTGGGAACCAATGCAGGAGGCACGCCGCTGCGTCAAAGTCAACAGTCCGGTCCGTCACCTCGTTCAAAGACTCTCCCACGGCCCGCCAATAGTCCGACAGGGCCGGGCATGACCAGAGCATATGTACCAGCTCAGCTCCTTCTGCCGCGCAGCGGGGGCACCTCGCGTCGGTCGCGCCAAAGTATCTCAGGATTCTCCCAGGGGTCATGTACGCCCTGTGCAGTATATAATAATGGATAATTTGAAATCTAGCGTTCCTTGTGCTATTACGCGCCCGCCGCACCAATTGTGCCCACGTCGTGTCCGGAATGGGCCCACCCAGGTCGGTCTCCCACTTGAGTTTCAGCGCGTCGAGGGGCGGCAAATGCTCGTGGAGCATTCTGTTATATAAACAAGACACCGCTTTCACCGTTCCCGCCGCCATCATGGTGTATTGGCAAGCCATGGCCGTCTCCGGCTCCGCCAGTCCCAGTCCCCAGTGTTTCTGCATTGCCCTTATCACAGCGGCGTGAAGGAGGTAACCCCCACGCGGGAGGTCAAATCGTTCTTGGAGGGCTAGGAACGTGAGGAGCTCCCCGTTTTCGAAAAGGTCCCCTACCACCTGTACTCCCGCCTCCTCCCATTGCTGCAGGCGGGACCAATCGCCTCCATGGGGTAGCGCGGTTAGCATGCCCAATGACATCTCCGGGGCGTAGGGGTGCTTAATCCCCGCTCGCTTCTGCGCCCGGTTCCAGCAGCGCCGAAATGTGTCCTGCTCGAGGGATAAGTCCCGGGCGGCAAGTTTCTGCCCCAGTGCGATGTAGGCTAGTACATGCCGTGGCGTACCCCGCAGTCGCCCGTCTTCCGGGCCCCGGTAAACACGAGCCACCTCTTGCGTAAATATCTGCAACTAGGCAGCAAGGTAGTAGAGCTCATAATCTGGGAACGCCAAACCCCTTCATCTTTCGGGCGGGTGAGTGTCGCCAGCGCCACTCTGCACCTGCCCGCCCCCCACAGGAAAGTAGTTAACTGGGATCGAAGTCGGCGGAAAAAGGAGCTGGGGATCCAGATCGGGAGCGTTCGAAAGTAGTACAGCAGCCGCGGCAGGGCCACCATCTTCAATAGAGCTATCCTACCAGCTATGGACAGTGGAAGTGTGGCCCAGAATGTCATGCTACCCTTCAGCCCCCTGACGCATCTCTCCACATTGCCCTCGAACAAAGCCGCCGCTGTGTGATAAACGTAAACTCCAAGGTAATGGAGACAAGTTGGCTCCCAATGAAGTAGCGGTCGGTGTTCTGGGCGGGCCGCGCCCTCCCTCAATGGAAAAAGGCACGTTTTCGCCCAATTAACCTTTAATCCCGACAGGCCGCCAAATCGTCCCATCAACTCCTCCGCACCATCGAGCTCTGCTGCGTCGTTGTCAAGGAACAACAGGAGGTCATCGGCGTACAGCGAGATAAACTGTCGCCCATCTCTAGCTTGCACGCCTGCGAAGTATCGCCCCCTGCGGGCTTCCGCCGCCAACGGCTCAATCGCCAAGGCTAACAGTAATGGGGATAGGGAGCACCCCTGCCGGGTGCCTCTCTCCACTGGGTACTGTTGGGACACCAAGGATCCAACCCGCACTCTCGCCACCGCCGCTGCATAAAGCACCTTCGTCCAACGGATATAGCCTGCGCCCATCCCGAAGCGCTCCATGACTGCATATAAATAATCCCACTCTAGACTATCGAACGCTTTTTCGATGTCGACCGAGAGGGCAAGTGGAGTTCCACTCCCCTCCCGTAAATCTTCCATGAGTCGGATAAGCCTTCTAATGTTTAGCGTCGTGTTCCGAGCAGGGATAAAGCCATTCTGGTCCTCATGGACCAGAGTGGTCATGTGCGGCAAGAGTCTCGCCGCCAGTATAGAGCTTAAGATTTTATAGTCAGCTGTTAGCATTGAGAGCGACCTATAAGATGCAGGGCTGCTACCTTCTCTGCCAGGTTTCAGTAGCGGAATGACTATCACTTCCCGCATCGATTGGGGGAGCCGACCCGTGGTTCCCGCTTCCTTGTACACAGCTAAAAGCCGCGGCGCTAAGGCGTCCACATACTTGCCGTAAAATTCAATGGGCAAACCGTCTATACCCGGCGTCTTATTGTGGGCCATGGACTTAATAGCTCTTCTAATCTCCCCCAAGTCAATGTCTCCTCCCAAGTCCTTCGCTTGCTCGTCCTCTAAACGCGGCAGGGTGAGGCCTCCCAGGAAAGACTCTGCCTCCTCCCCCCGGTCGCCCGGGTTACTGCTATAAAGTTTCTCGTAGTATCTCTGAAAGCTGTCCACTATGGCCGGTTGGGTGTAGGTCAGACTTCCCCCCTCATCGGCAATCTGCAAGATAGGGGAGCAGCGTTTCGTGGGGTTAGCAAGCCACGCCAACAGAGTGCCCGATCGGTCGCCTTCCACATGAGAACGCAGCGCGTATGCCCGATGATCGTAAGCCCGTAGCCTTTCCACCTCGACCGCCACCGCTTCCTTAGCCGAGCTTACCGTTTCCTGAAGCTCCGGCCGGCCCGGCCGGTCTCTCTCCGCTTCCCGCAATTTTGCGTCCGCCCTCTCTAGGTCGGTCAACAACACCCGTCTCATGCCTACATACTGTGTGATACACTGTCCCCTCATTACCACTTTAAAGGCGTCCCATTCCACTGCCCTAGAGTTCGTGGATCCCTCGTTGATGGTAAAGTATTGTGTAAACCCCTCCTCCAGCGCCGCCCCGAGTAGCGGGTCCTCCAGAGTCTCCGGTCAGAGCCTCCAGGTTGGCACCCTAGGCTTTTCCGTCATCCAGCCTAAGTGAATCAGGAGCGGATTGTGGTCCGAGATCATTCTCGTCAGATATTCCGACCAGGCAGCACTTCCCGCGAACACAATATCGCATCTAGTCTAACGTGGACCTCATGTAGCCCGGAGTAGAACGAGTAATCCCGGTCTGTTGAGTGCTGCGCCCTCCATGCATCAGTTAACCCCCAGCTCTCTTGCCAGTCCCGTCTACCCCTGGCAATACGGTGTACCGGGGAGTCGCTATGGGGTGGGTGTGATCTATCCAAATGCACTTCCGCCACGGAGTTAAAGTCCCCTCCCATGAGTACCGGACCACCAGGAAGCCAGTGTCCCCGATAAACTTGCATAAAAGGCTAGTTGGTCTACATTCGGGGCATATACGCTGCATGGGACAATAGCTTTTCCCCGTAATCTGCCCTCCACTATCACAAATCTCCCCTCTGGATCTACCAGCTGCCGAGTCAGTTGAAAAGGTGTCCCCGCCGTCAACCATATCAGGGCGCCCCTTGCGTAGGCCGAGTAAGAGGTGTGGTACACCTGCCCCTCCATCTCCTCTGTAACGCCACCCCTTCCTGCTTTGTAATGTGTGTCTCCTGTAAGAGCGCAATGTGAATCCCTCTCCTCAGTAGGTAGGCGTGCACTTTATGCCTGCGTTGCATCGTGTGTAGGCCCCTCACGTTCCAGGTCATGCACTTCAAAACATTCGAGTTAGCCATTGTCCCATAAGTCAGGGTTTCTCTTCCCCTCCCTGTTCATGTTCCTGCGGATGATGGTCCCTCCCCAACCATAAACATAACCACCCAACTGTTCAGCCCCTAAGGAATCCGGGGTCTGTGTCTGCAAAAACCCCCCTTCACCAAACACCAACTGTGGTGTTCCCCCTCCCCCCAGAACAGGCCCCAATATCGAGATACCAGACCCCATCCAAACTCCCTTAACTCAGAACCCCCAAGTGTTTAGTTCACGCTTGCAGCCGCAAGTGCCTTAAGGGCGTGCGGAGCGAGGCCTCGCCCAAGAGGGGGCCACGTGTCCCAGGCCCGCTTCCATCCCCCCATTACTGAGAACAGCACGCAGCCAGGCACCCAGCGCCCAATCCTGGAGCTAACACACCCGCTAATCGGGTGTACCCCCTCAAGGCCCCTTCCCTTTACCCATCAGGCGTAAGTCAGATGCTCAGGATTCCCTCTGCTGTTTGCGGTGCCACCACCGGGTCCTTGGCGTCGTGGATCCCAGACAGGTCCGATTCCGAGCCAGAGGCCGATGCATGTGTCTCTGTGTCCGTGCCTCGTTTGGATTGAGAATCCTCCGCTCTTGCCATTGTGATCACTGCTTGCAGCGCCGCCTTGCGCTCAGCCTCCGTTTGCGAGGCGGTCGGTCTCTCAACTCCGCGTCGTCGCTTGCGCAGTCTTTGAGATTTGCGCGGGCCCTCCGGCGCTCGTTCCCGCTCCTTTTCCTGCTCCTCTCGAATCTTGGCTCCATCTGTGCCCGCTTTGTAGGTTTCCCACCAGTCCCAAGCGTCTGCAGCAGGTTGAAAAACATTGTTTTGTCGTCCACCACAATTCGAAGTCTGGCAGGGAATAACAAGGAGTACTGGATGCCCTCTGTGCGTAGCTCCTTCTTGATCGTCAGAAAGGAAGCTCGCTGCTTTTGCGTCTCGAACGTGAAATCTGGGAACAACGTGACTTTACTATTTGCGATTTGGAACGGGCCAACGTCCCGGGCTCTTTGCAGCAGCAGGTCCCTGTCCCTGTAGTGCAGCAGCTTGGCCACGATGGGTCTCGGCGGTAGGCCAGGTTTGGGTGGTCCGGATGGAACCCGGTGCGCTCTCTCCAGGGTAAAGAAGGGTGACAGGCCCTCAGGTGCTACTACAGTTTTAAGCCAAGTGTCACAGTAGGCCACCAAGTCCGTCCCCCCTTCGCTCTCCGGTACGCCTACAATTCGCACGTTACTGCGGCGGCTCCTGTTTTCCGCATCCTCTGCTCGTCGTTCCAATATCTGAATCCGGTCTAGAGCCTCCGTGAGTTTGCCCTCTAGAGTTTTGTGGGCAGGAGCCAGGTCCTTCAGGGCCACCTCAGTCTCTTTCACTCTGTCCTTCAATTTCTCGTGGTCAGCACGAAGCAGGCCGAGCCCCGATGCCACCTGCGCGATATTGTGCAGCGCTTCTCTCGTTGCTGTAATGGCCTCCAGGATGCACCTTGCAGCCGCCTTAGGTCAGTGGGCTCCCCCGTGTCGCCCTCCGCCGTTCCCGAGGTCGCCGCTTCCTCCTGCTTGCCTCTTGGCTTCCCCATGGTGGTCGGCGTGTACCCCCGTGGCGCTGTCCAGCACCCACCCTCTACACAACCTCTTCAGCGTTGCGCGAGCTCCCGTAAAGCAAGATCAATCCTCCCTGTCAGGGCATCCAACCTTTGCAGCTATCGTCGCTGGTTAGGGTTCGGGCAGGAGGGGATTCGTGCTTGTCGCTCCGGGCTGTAGGCGGTAGGGCTTCGATGTCCGAACTCCGCCGAGTCTCAGGTTCACGTCCAGCGGCAGCCCGCTGCGATCCGAGGGCGAGGCCCACCAGCCCACGTGGCGGGAAGCGGCTGGGGCTCCCAGCCGGTAATCTCAGTCTCCCCCTGGTGTGCTTGACTCCGCCGGTAGCATCCCAAGTCTCTTTAGGCCATCCGCCGCCCCCTCTCGTCTCTCTGCTCCCCCCCTGTGAGCTGATCAGCGCTTCCGCTTACCGCTTGGTCCGGGGGGGGGGGGGGGGGGGGGGGGAGGGGGGGGGAGGAGGGTGAGCGCTCAGGGCACCTCCAGTCCGCCGGGCCCCAGCCGCGCCGGTCCAGTCCGCAGGGTTTCTGCAGCGCTCGGTGCCCTTCCCAGAGCACCCCGCCCTCCTCTCAGCCGCCCTGGGCCGTCCACTCGCGGCTGTTCCGCTGTTCCTCGGAGCTCCAGAAAGGATTTCCGCAGGGCTTCGGGGTGGGGTGGGGGGGGGGGGGGGGGGGGCACCGCTCTCCAGGTCTCAATCCTCGGCGGGTCTCGGCCTCACCCCCAGGCGGTATCTCCCGGTCCAAGCAGCCGGGCGCTACCAGTTCTTCTTTGCGGCCGCCATTTTGGGCGTCCTTCCGGCTCGGTCCTGGTGTCTTCGAGTCACGGCGGAGGCCGGTCCTTTCAACGGCCCCCTGCCCGCTCCGCTAGCGCCCCACCGGCTCCGGTGCCCGGCTCAATTCGTTCCAGGCGCAGCGCTGGGCTCCTTACAGCAGAAGACAGGATAATTGCGGGGAATAGGCGCGGAGCTCCGGGCTCACGCCGCCATCACCCTCGGCGGGCAAGCCACGCCCCTCGACACCGCAACGTCATCCCGGCGAACAAGACACCGAACGCGGAGTCAACCAACACCACATACCATTGCAAAGATGAATTGGAAGCAGCGCCGATCACTTGGTTAGAGACCATCAAGTCTCCATTTAAAATGTCTATGAAGTACTGTCTATGGTATATCTGCAGAGAAACGCACATGCACTTACAGCTTTCATCTTAGCATCTGCGGTGCCATACACTTTGCGTCTCACCGGCTCAAGTTTCCTGCTTTTTCTCTGGTGGAACAGTGGATGTAAGAAGCAGATTTAATTTTCTTCTCAGCCAAGATAAATGAATCTGGAGAGGAATCTGACTAAGAATAATGGGCCATGCTTCAGAGTAATTTTTCTGATGCCTAAATGGATCTGAAACTGGTGCGAGGGAAAGCTCCATAGCTGGTTCGAAAAAAAACTAACCAGAGGCATAAGAGTCTAGAAGCTGAACGTTGGTGAAGAGTCTCAAATATCACAGATGTTGACATTGATGGAGCAGGCAATGAAATATTTAGTTTTGTAGCTCCTTGTATGAGTACCTCCTGAAAAGTATTTGTCATCAATTGGTGAGACTCTTGACTGAGGACAGCCAGTCAAAGTCGGTGAGTATCTTCTGGAGCTAGAAGACCCGATTGAATAAAGACATTTTTTCAATGATGAGGTGTTACCACAAAACTAGGCCCAGGATGCTCATTTCTGGTCCAGTTCAGACGTGACTGTTCCCATGGGGAACTGGGTCAAGGCTGATTTGCATACGGCTGGGTCTAAACTGGAACGGCGAGGCATGCAAAAAAACAATAGATTTAACCCAGATCTGTGACTGGGGGTGAATGTTTGATTAATTCAGAATTCTGTCCATCAGCTGTTCTTTTTGTATTTGTCGCCCTATGCAGGAAGAGTATGCCCAGGCGTGTATCCCGTGCTCGCTATGCCACCAGATTCAAGCAAGCCTGGTTGATGAGCAAACAAGTTACTTACCAGAAACTGTAGTTATCTAGTTTTGGAAGCTTTGATAGATTTGCATGCTTTAAACATTCCCCGTCGTTGAGATGTCTCTGGTACATCAAAAAAGCAATGCTAAATCAATACAAAGCAGAAAGTAGGCCTAGGCCCATTTCAGTTATGTAAACCATAACTCGTTTTGTAAAAGAAACTAAAAATAATTTTTGAACCAATCAGGACCCTTCACCCTCTAAAACACCCTTGACAGAGCCTTAGACCTTCAGATTTTCCGAGCACTGGTGCTCGAGAGACCCCTGTTAAAAAAATCCAAAGGTGAGCCTCTCAGGGAAGGAGGGCGGATTGCATGTGAATCTATGAAAGCTTCCAATACTGGAGAAACACAGTTACAGGTAGGCAACTTGTTTTCTTGCTCCAGTATTGGAACTTTCATAGATTCACATGCTTGAATCAGAGTAGCCAGCAGTGTGCTTCAAATTTTCAATCTGCAGGGAAGAACAGTTTTACCTGAAAAAAACCAAGCCCCCCCAACTGATAAATACTCCTGCTTAACATCTACAATTTTAAACACCATAAAGAATAAACACTTCCCTGGGTGACCGCCATATTATAAACCTCTACACAACGAGAAATGCATATAAAATAAAATGTGTACATTCTTACAGTATAAAGGAAGGAGGGATGAAGGAGAGAGCTCACCGTCACTGAGCAGGTTCCTCAGCACCGCTTGTCCTAATGCCACATTGTTACCCGCTGCATCCTAGCAGTAATGCCTGGTTAAGGTGTGTGTACTCTTCCAGGTAGCAGCCCTGCATATATCCTGGATAGGAACTCCAGCAAATGCCACAGTGGGTGTAAATATTGCTCTCGAGTGAGCACCACCTGTGCTCCCAGACGTTTCCCTGGAGCTTGATGGCAATACTGGATTGCACTTGAGATCCATCGAGCAATCCTCCTTTTGGAAAGAGGATAGCCCTTTCTGGGCGCACAGAAGGACACAAACCGCTGTGACAATTTGAGTAAAGCTTTTTGTTTTTGAAGGTAAAATCTTAGATAACGCTGGATATCCAGCGAATGAATAGCCCTTTCTGCTGCAGTAGTTGGTAGAGAAGAACGTCTTGAGGATAAGAGGTTCAGTCAAATAAAAATCTGATGGTACTGAGATTACCTTTGGATAAACACTAAGGACTATCAGAACCTCTCTAAAAAGCAGAAACTGTTCCTGTATGGTCAGGGGTTAAATCTCCCCCACTTTCCTGGCCGATGCAAAGGAGGAAAAGTACAAAATGATCCTCTCATAAACTGTTTTAGGATTCTCTTCGACCATAACTATGGTCTTGAGGACGTCCTTCTAAAGCGAGATATAGCAGCTAGATGGACTTTAATTGATGATTGTGTTAATCCAGATTTTGCCAACAACAGAATGTAAGGAAGGATCTCATGAGATGCAGATCTTAGAGGATGAACATTAGAATCCCGGCACCATATACAGAATATCTTCCATTTCATCCTGTCTGTCTTATTCATACGCTGTGCTCGAGCATTTGAGAGAATATCCCTGCATTCAGATGGGGTTTCTAGATGTTGAAATTCAGTGTTCAGGAGCCATGCTGCTAAGCATAGCTATTTGGGATCCGGATGTAGCACTTGTCCCTGCGACAGTCAGAAGCAATGGAATGGGCTGAAGGAGAATAGGTTGTGTCTCGGAATCAATGCTGTCGGGCCACCATGGGCTATCAGGATCATCCTGCACGGCTCGGTATTGATCTTCATGAGAAGTTGTGGTAGGAGGGGAATCAGCGGAAAGGCATAGGCAAAGACGCCTGACCATGCCATCAAAAATACATTCCCCAGGATCCCGGTTGGTGACGCCAAACTTGCAAAAAACAGCATTTCTTGTTCCGAGCTGTCACAAAGAGGTCCACTGTTGGTTTGCCCTATTTTAGAAAAATGCGGTCTAGGGTTTCCGGATAGATTTCCCACTTATGGCAGGTTGACTTGAGTCTGTTTAATGTGTCTGCCTTGACATTTTGATCCTCCGGAAGGTGTTCTACCTTCATCGTGACTCCGTTTGCACAGATGCTCTGGGCCTCCTGAGGCAGGGAGAAGGATCTTGTGCCGCCCTGCTTAATGAGATAATGCATTGCTGTGTTGTCTGTCCTGATCAGTAGGGTTGAGTTCCTTATCCTCGTCAGAAATGCCAGCAATGCTAATCGCACTGCTCTGAGCTCCAGCAAATTGATTAAAAGTTGCTGGTCTGGACTCTGCCAATGCCCACTGACCTAGAGGTCTTGAATGAAGGCTCCCCAACCTTCCAGGGAAGCATCAGTAAATGTAAATGTGTGTGTCTTGTAAGCGCACTGCTACCCTGAGGTGTCCTGGCACTATAGACCGCTGGGGAACCCGTCCTGGCTTTCCCTGGGAGATGTTCCCTCCTGGGTATCTCCAAGGTGAAACCAGGCATCCCCGGTGTGAGAAGGTGGCCTGATATGCAGTGCTCACTATTCTAGTGAACACTATGTATCAGTCCAGCAACCCTTATTGATGATTGGTTGTAAGTCAACCTTATAGACCAGCTATCCTAGTAGCGTGGATACGAGCAGTCTAAGGCTAAAGACTCGAGAGGGCGTGTTAAGCCAGCTGTTTACCACACATATACCCCTTGAATACCCAGTGAAAGGACACCACACAAGTGTTATGAAAATAAACAAGTTATTTATTAAGATTCACCACAGCCCTCTACTCTTTATGAGGACAGGGTACTAAGCACAAAACAAAACTCTTACGAAAATACTTAAGTTAGCACAGTATATACAAATGCCCGAGGGGCACGGAAAACCATATACTTTGAAAGTGGAATGCGAAATTACTAGCAGGTAAGTACAGTACTAATAGGCTTTGGAATCGCTAGATCTTGACTATAGAATCTTCAGATTACTTCTAGGAGACCCAGGGGACTCGGTGCAGAGTGTGCACTCTCACGCGTGATGCGGGACAAAGTCTATGGTAGCTAGAAATTGCAAAGTTAGTGTTCTCGGGCGAACCCGACCTGGTAGGAGGAAAACGAAAGTGGATTCTGACCCTTGGATAGTGAGGCTATGCTGGGGCACCGAAATGCCGAAGTTACCTAGCCCAGGGGCTGCAGCTGCATAGGTCTCAAAAGACGTCGGGAATCCTCGTAGACGGACCAGGAGCCTGGAAGAAAGAAGTTGCTGGCAGGCGACCAGTGAAGAAAGTTCGATGGATCCAAGCCTGGATCGATGGAAGATGACACCTGGAAGCAGAGGGGACCAAGTTCGAGACTACTAGCCAGTAGTCAGGTGGCACCAGGAGGGCACCGGATGGTAGTCACCTCGACTAGGTGAGTGGGTGACGCTGTGCTCGCAGATCTCACGGACCAGGAGGCGTTGTCGGCGACCAGGATGGAGGAGCGAGCTGTCCCACGAAGATAGAAGCTGTCGGCGTCGCTGGACCCAGGATTGGGCAACAAAGCCTTGGCAAATTCAAGCCCACGCGGTGGACTCAAAATGGCGTCTGGAGTGGACCAGGAGGGTCCGCGGTGCCTGGAGGGTCCGGGGTGCCTCTCTTGAAGAAGGAAGCAAGGGCCAGTCTGGAGCAACCAGACCAGCAGCAGTGATGTCGTCGGGCGTCGTGTAGAAGGCCACAAGCCAGCCGGCTAGTAGCCACACAGCGCGGTGAGCACGCAAAAGCAGAAGGGCCCCACGCAGATCGTGGAGATGCTGGAGGGCTGATCTTCGGTGCTGGAGCTGCTCAGGGTTGGGGCTTCTCGGACCCCAAAGCACTCACCAGTGGAGCACACGGTGGGCTTGTTACAAAGAAGTCGTGCAGTCTTGGCGATCGTCGGTCCCTCGAGGTCTCGTCGCACTCACAGTTCTCAGCTTGGCTGTAGAGGTGAGTAGAGGTCAGAGGTGCCAGGGAAGCCGGGTCTCGTCGAGCTGGGTCGTCGGCTTCGTGAAGAAGGACTTGCAGCAGACCGCAGTGTTCTTAGGATGGTGCCCGCTTGATGCAGGGTGACTACTCCTTAGCCACAAGGGAGAATCTTGAAGAAGGAAATCTTGATGTCTTTCGCAGAAAGTCGTGTCTTGATTCCAAAGATGATCTAATTTGAACAGGGGGCCCGCTCCTATCTTTACTAAAAAAGGGGGCTGACCCGGTGACTAGGTCCTGCCTATGGGTGGGACTAGGAGGGGGGTGGTTACACCCCTCTCCCATGCCGGACTTCCCCAGGCCAGGGGCTGGTGTGCCCCTGGAACTGGTTCAGTCTGGCCTATGCGTAGTGAGCACCGGGGTGCCACTCAGCAGTCACCTTCCTGTAAAGCCCTGCCTACCCAGGATACACAAAACCATGTCTGGGACGGTGCTAGCACCGCCCCTGACAGGAAACCCTTTGTCCAGGCTCCCCTCGCTGGAAGGACTCCCAGCTGCAGGGGGTCAGACTCGTGTCTGTGGTGGCAGCATCCATTTTGTGGAGCTGAGGCTTCGTTTAACTTTAACCGGGGTTCACAGTTACATACATGTCTTGTCCCTCTAGAAGGGTGGAATGCTAACCCAGTCGCCAGAATTGGCGAGGGGTTAGTATTCCAATTCGTATGACACCTTACTCGACATGTTTTGATAAAGCAATACCAAAGTTAGCATTTAACCACGAGGATTATAATGCACTTAAGAGTATATGGTATGCGATATCATGGAACAGCTATTAGGACTTGGTTCCGCAAGCTGCAGACAGGCTCAGCTCATGCCAGAGCACCATCTCACACGATTCCAAGCACTCTGCCTTCAGGATTGTTAAGGCCTGCCATAGGAGTGACTGATAGGAATCTGTGTGTCCATTTTAGGGTTAGATATAGGTATACTATATCTACAGCAAAGGGTGATTACACGACTTTGCCCCAGCTGTCATGCAGCCAGTTGTGTCAAATTTAGGAGGCCAGCCAGGGGTGGCATAATACATGCTTCAGCCCCTGGTAGGCCCTGGGTACACCTATGCCCTGAGTTACAGGGTCTGATAGGGTGGTCCAGTACCAATAGGAAATGTACCTAGGGTACATGGAATCCATTTTACAGAGAGAGCAGTAGGCCTGGGGTCCTGATTGGCAGGGCCCCAGGTCGACTATGTCAAAAACCAGCTAAAACACAGGGCAAAAAGTTGGGGGCAACCATAGTCAGGAGGTACCTTCCTACACCCGGCGTTTGTGGAGATGAGGCAAGCTAATGCCCAGAGTTGCGGAGTGTGATCCCTGGTTGGAGTAGGCACCGAGGCGAGAATCATCGAGTCCGCTGACCCTGGTTCATGACCCTGCCGCGTCAGGAATTGAACCCTGGTCCCGGGCCGTCCTCTGCTTCCGGGTCTGCCGCCTCTAACCAGTGAGCCACACCACTCCACTAGTAGTAATCACCTGTGGAGCCGGCATGGTGAGAAAAAAGAAACAGAAATATTTTGACGGCGGGTCCACTAAGACACGGCCTGGATCATACCTGCGTGACGCACAAGCTACCTTCGGTAACGATATTTCTGTAAGAAACCGTAGTTAGTGTTAGATTCCTTACCTTAGAATATCCCCAGGCGTCAGACTGGATCCGGAAAGTTTTGCTTAGCAGTACCACTGCGCGTCGGTAGGAGTCGTCTGCGGCTCTCGTCCGTCGTCGGCGCTGGGATGACGGAGTACTTAGAGGCCGCCCTCGCGTGCGTTGACGTTGGTTCTTATACACAGCTTTTCCGCGCTAGGAACGCAGAGCCATGATGAAAACAGACACTGGTGCATGAAACTAGGGCCCTCAAAGGGAAGAACCTTAACCCTAGATATCGGCTCGCAGAACGGGGAGGATGGGTGGAGCGGTAAGGAATATAACACTAATTACAGTTTCTTACAGATATATTGTTACCGAAGGTGAGTAACTTGTGCAGCTGAAATAAACCGGTTAGTGTTCAATTCCTTTCCTTAGAATATATACCCCAGCAATACCAACCCCGGTGGTGGGTGTGCGAACCAATGATCACACCAGAAAGTCCTGCAGAACAGAACATCCAAAAAAGACGTCTCTCCGGACTGGACTGTCAAGGCAGTAGTGTCAGGCAAATGCGTGCAGCGAGGCCCACGTAGCTGCCTGACAGATGTCCTGCAAGGGGAATCCCCCGACCCAAGGCAGTAGTAGCCGCCGTGGCCAGAGTGGAATGGGCTCTCAGCCCAACAGGAGGCTCCTTTTTAGCCAAAGAGTATCATACCTTGATGCACAGCACGACCCACCGAGAGGTGGTCCGTTTGTGCACCGGCCGTCCCTTTTTAGTGCCACGTACCCAATAAAGAGCTGGTCGTCCACCCGGAACTGGCGTGTGCGGTCCAGATAGAATGAGAGCGCACGTTTTGGGTCCAGGAGGTGGAGCCTCTCTTCCTCTTTCGAGGGATGCGGAAAGAAGGTGGGCAAGGTGATGGACTGCCCGATGTGGGAGGCTGTGACTACCTTAGGCAGGAAAGCGGGACGCGTCCTCAAGACAACCTAGTCCGGATGGACAGAAAGGAAAGGAGGTTTGGAATTAAGGGCCTGGAGCTCACTCACTCTCCTGGCAGAGGTGACCAGGAAGGCAGTCTTAAGAGTGAGAAGACAAAGAGGGCAATTGTGAAGTGGCTCGAAAGGAGCGTACATGAAATAATTAAGAACAAGGTTCAAGTCCCACTGAGGCATCACAAAAGAAACAGGAGGAAACATGAGAGTGATGCCCTTCAAGAATCTATTTCCAACAGGGGACTTGAAAAAAGAAGGCTTATCAGGTAGCCTTAAAAAGGCTGAAATGGCATAGAGATAGCCCTTGATAGTGGCCAGTGCACTGCTGGGCAAGAGAAAGAAGAAAGAGGAGAACCTCTGAAAGGGGGGCAGAGAGTGGATCCACAGCCTTTGCTGTGCACCATGCCACAAATTTGCTCCACCTGCAGGCGTATACAAATTTTGTGGAGGAACGCCTGGCTGCCAGAATCACATTACAGACTTCAGGAGGCAAGTAAAATGGCCTCAACTGCCGCCGCTCAATCTCCACACATAGAGGTGGAGACTGGACCGTTTCGAGTGGAGGACCGTCCCCATCTGCTGCGACAGAAGGTCCTTCCGAAGAGGCAAACGAATCGGGGGATCGACTGACATGCTGAGTAGCTCGGGATACCAGAATCTTCGTGCCCAGTCCGGAGCCAAAAGGATGACTTTGGTCCGGTCGCGCCTGATCTTCAGCACTCAGGGCAGAAGTGGTATAGGCGGAAAGGCGTACAATAGATCGCAGCTCCACTCGCGGCGAAAAGCGTAGCCGAGCGAGTGCCGCCTTGGAAATTCCAACGCGCAGAACTGATGACATTGCACGTTCTCTTCTGTGGCAAATAGATCTAACCAAGGCTCTCCCCACTGCTGAAAGAGACCTTGCGCCACGTGCACGTTCAGACGCCATTCGTGATCCATCATGCACAGACGGCTGGGTTCGTCCGCCCAGGCGTTCAGGGAACCTGCCAGGTGTTAAAACACCAGGGTCACGCCCTGATGTTCCAGCCATCGCCAGAGGCGCAAAGCCTCCTGACACAGGGTCCACAACGCCACCCGGCCCTGTTTGTTGGAGCGGTGTTGTTGTCCGTGAACACCTGCACTACACTGTAGGAAGGTGGATATAGGACTATGGTTGCCCCCAGCTTTTTGCCTAGTGTTTAGCTGGTTTTTCGACTTAGTTGACCTGGGGCCCTGCTATTCAGGACCCCAGGCCCACTGCTCTCTCTGTAAAATGGATTCCATGTACTATAGGAACATATCTAATTAGATACTGAGTCACCTTATCAGCCCATGTACAGTGTACCTTAGGTACCCAGGGCATAGGTGCATCCAGGGCCTACTAGGGGCTGCAGCATGTATTAAACCACCCTTGGCTGACCCTCCAAATCTGACACAACTGGCTGATCAATCAGCTTGGGTAAGGTGGTGTAATCACCCTTTGCTTTAGATATAGTATTCCTATATCTAACCCTAAAATGGACACATACACTCCTATAAGTCACTCCTATGGCAGGCCTTAACAATCCTGGAGGCGGATTGCTTGGAATTAAGTGAGATAGTGCTCTGGCATGAGCTGAGCCTGTCTACAGCTTTCGGAACCAAGTCCTTTAGCTGTTTCCATGATAACGCTATACCATATACTCTCAAGTGCATTATAACCTCGCGGTTATTGCTAACTTTGGCATAGCATTATCAAAACATGTCGAGTAAGGTGTCATATGAATTGGAATACTACCCCCTCGCCAGTTCTGGCAACGGGGGTAGCATTCCACCCTTCTAGAAGGACACGACATGTACCTAACTGTAAACCCCGGTTAAAGTTAACCCGAGCCTCAGCATCACGACATGGATGCTGCCACCACAGACACAAGTCTGACCTCCTGCTGCTGGGAGTCCTTCCAGCGAGGGAGGCTTGGACAAAGGGTTTCCTGCCTTGGGAGATGCTAGCACCATCCCATACAGGATTTTGTGTATTGGGTAGGAAAGGGCTGAAAGGAATGAGACATGCCTGGGGCACACAAGGTGTCCCTGTGCATACACCGGTCAGAACCAGTTTCTGGGGCTCTCCAGCCCCAGCTCTGGCGCAAAACCGGACAAAGGATAGGGGGCGTAACCACCCCCCTTCCTGGTCCCACCCATAGGAGGCACCTAGTCGTAGTACAGCCCCCTTTAGCAGGATAAAGGTAGGAGCTGGTCCCATTCAGAGTTAGATTAATCCTGAACTGAAACTCTACAAGAAGAAACTCTGGACTTCGACTTTCTGCCAAGAAGACTGAAGAAATCTCCCATGAGGGCAAGGAGTGTCCACCCTGCACAAGCAGGCACCATCAGCGTCCAGCAGCTTCCCTTTGTAGTCTTCCCGCTAGGATCCAGACTTCAGAGCCCGACGAGACCCGGATTCCCAGACCTCTCCGACCTCTACCTACATCTGCAGCACAACTGAGATCCGTGGGTGCGACGAGACACGTGGGACCGGCCATCTTGGAAGAAGCAGCACTTCGCTCCAGCACGACTTCTGAGGTAACCTCGACCAACTGCTTTGGGGACTGAGAAGCCCCGAGCAGCTCCTGCACCAAAGACCAGCCCTCCAGCATCCACGAGATCTGCGTGGGGCCCTTCTGCCTGTTTGCTGCTCGACGTAATGTCTTGTCACTTGCAGGCTGGCTAGTGACCTCCTAGATGACAAACCTTGAAATCCAATCTGCTGGCCTGGTTGCTCCAGACTGGCCCCTGCTTCCCTGCAAAGGAGAACCTCCTGGTCCGCTCCAGACACTGTTTCCACTCACCGCGTAGGTTGCCTTTGCCAAGGCCTGTTTACTCCAAATCCGGATCAGACACCGCCGACAGCGAGAGCCTGCGTGGAACAGCTCGTGCCTCCATCCTGGTCGTCGAAGACACCTCCTGGTCCACGTGGCTGCAGAGACAAGCATCCACTCTTCACCTGATCGCGACAACGACATCTGGTTCCACTCCTGGTTCCACCCCAGTCACTGGCTAGTGACTGAACATTGTCCCCTCTGCTTTCAGGTTCTCCTCTTCACTGATGCACCCTTGGATCACACCGGATATCTTCCTCCTGGTCGCCTGCAGCATCTTTTCTTCCAGGCTCCATAGACTTCAACGCCGAAACCAGACACGACTTCGCACCTATGCACCCACAGCCTGTGGGTGAGGTAACAAGAGCATTTCGGTGCTCAAGGGTAGATTGACTCTCCTAGTGTCCAGTTCCACAGTCGTTTTAGTCCTAACTAGTCAGGATTGTCCATACTCCCCTTTCACTTGAACTGTACTGTCCATAGACGTTGTTATGCATCTCGCGTGTGAGTTCACACTCTGCACACGCATTGCGTGGGCCTCCCATTACTTACCTAAGGTTAGGGTAGTGTAGTCCCAGGATCCTACAGCCTCTGGACAGCACCATTCCTTCTATCGAATTAAACATTCCACTTACTTAGCATATGGTTTGTTGTGCCCCTAGGGCAACATGTTAATTGTGCAACTTAAAAGTATTTTTCTTAAGAGTCTTGTCATGTGCTTATCCCTCTGATCTCATAAGGAGTTCAGAGGTGTTTGTTAGTTAATAAATATCTTGTTTATTTTCATAGCTACCTGTGTGGTGTCCTTTCATTTGGTATTCAAGGGGTTATATGTGGTAAAACAGCTGGCTTCACATGCCAAAAGAGTTTAGTCTAAGACTGCTTTGTCCATGCTAACATTAGCATAGCTGGTCTATAAGGTTGACTTACAACCAATCACCATAAGGGTTGTTTGGACTGATACAAGGTGATCACTAGAACTAGTGAGCATCATATATCAGGCCAACTTCTCCCATACACTCCCCTGGACAGAGGGGAGGAATGCTTTCAGTGCAAGTCTGATCGCCAGCAAGCCCAAGAAGGTTGATGTGGAGCCGGGACTCCGACAGAGACCAGAGGCCTCTGATCTCCGCCTCTCCCATATGGCCCCCCAGCCCAGGAGGTACACATTGGTCACAACTACATGCTCTGGTTGGGGTAGGGATCTGCCGCTGACCCAATCGTGGTCCGTGAGCCACCACTGCAACGGTCTCGCAGTTCCCTCCGAGATCAGGACGTGGTTGGACAGGTTGCCCTGATGCTGGGTCCACTGAAACTTCAGGTCCCACTGCAGAGCCCGCATCGGCCACCGGGCGTGATGCACCAGAAGGATGCAGCAGGCCATCAGCCCCAAAAACCGCAGTGTCAACCTGACCGAGACTCGGGTTATAGGCTGAAAGGTCGGAATCAGAGCCTGAATATCCCGAACCCGCTGCTCGGGAGGATAAACCCGAAACCGCTGAGTCTAGAACCTCTCCGATGAAGAGGAGCTTCTGAGAGGGAAACAGGTGTGACTTCGGCACATTGATGGAGAACCCCAGCAGGTGCAGGAGGTCGGCCGTAGTCTGGAGGTGGCCGACAACTGTCTGGGGCGAATCCGCCTTCAACAACCAGTCGTCGAAATAGGGGAAGACTGGCACCCCTAATCAGCGCAGATGAGCTACAACCACCGTCAGACTCTTGTGAACTCCCAAGTGGCGCTGGTAAGGCCGAAGGGGAGCACAGTAAACTGAAAGTGCTTGTGGCCTACCGTGAACCGCAGGTAGTGCCGGTGGGCCGGCAGGACGGGGATTTGAAAAGAAGCATCCTGCAAGTCCAACGCCACCATCCGGTCCCCAGGGTCTAGGGCAATTAAGACCTGAGCCAAAGTCAGCATCTTGAACTTTCCCTTCCAAAGAGGAAGCCGTTGACGTTCCGCAGGTCCAAGATAGTACGTAGGCCCCCTTTGTCCTTCTTGGGATCCAGAAAGTAGTCGGAGTAACAACCACACCCTACTTCTGGCCCAGGAACGCGCTTGATAGCCCCCTTATCCAATAGCCCTGGAGTCCTTGAAACGCTCATGCGCACTGTCTGCCTTGTTGCCAAAGTAGCGACGGCCATCAAACAGCAGGTCCATGAGGGAATTCTGGACATCAGCCGAAAAGTTGGCGGATCTCAGCCAGGTGTGGTGGCGAACCGCCACAGTCGTGGAAATTGCCCTGCCCAGCGAGTCCGTGGTATCTAGCCCACAGCGGATAGAGTACCGCGCTGCATCTCGCCCTTCCGCAAGGGCTTGAGCGAGTTTGACCCGGTCCTCTTCCGGGCAACCTGTCAGCACGTCCGCCACCAAAGAGAGTGGGTATAATGGCCTAAAAGGCAAGCGGTGTTGACCGGCCGCAACCCCAAACTGAGTGAGGAGAACAGCTTGTTGCCGAACTGCTCAGACCTTTTGGATTCCTGATCAGGTGGAGCAGTCGGGAATGAGGTCTAGGAGTTAGAAGCCTGGATAACCAGGCTCTCAGGGATATGTTGGGCTGGGTGGACAGGAAGCTAGGGTCGTCCAGGGCTGGGCGGTGGCACCTGGCTATCTACAGGGGGACCTGTAGCGGGCCTGGACCAAGTGCCCAACAGAACGTCAGTAAGGGCAAAGTCCTGACACGACAGGCACTCCCGTGCCAGAGGGTCCTCAGACCTCTACCAATCCTGATAGTCCGGTTCAAAGGATGGGGCCGGATCATAGAAGAATAGCTCTTCTCTCGGCGTCAAATGCGGCGCCGGATCTGGACCGAGGGAGGGACCGGGGACGACTGTCCGGGATGGCGTTGGGGGAAGACACCCTGGCGGTTGGCAGAGGGGTCCTAGGGTCAACCTGCGGCGACCCGGATCCAGATCCAGAGGGGCCCTGCAGCGTCGGGACCATAGTAGTCGACGGGCCGAAGCACCCGACGGTGCTGGGGCCGAAGCACCGACCCGCTTGGGCTCCCAGTCGGGCCGCGGGGCCTGAAGGTGCCACAGCTGACCAAACGGAGGAGAGAGCGACCTCATGGCCATGAGGAAGGCATCGATCTCCTCAGGCGTCGCGTTCAGGACAGGGACCGGCAGGTATGGAGCCGCGTGGGCTGTGTCGCCCGAACCCCGGCCCGAACCCCGGCCGCATCGCGCAAGCGACTGTGGTAGTCAGGAGAGCGATGTAGTCTCTTTGACTTCTTGTGCCTCTTACCCGAGGACTTGGAGCCCGACGAATGGTGTCGACTCGCCGAGCTGCGATGACTGTGGCACCGCGACCGGTCCTTCGACCCCCTCCTCGACCTGGACCGTGAACGGCACGGGGACAACTGCCGGAGCTCGAGGAGCTTACGGGACCGCTCTCGCCTAGCCTTCAACCCCAAGGCAATACAGGCACCGGCGATGGGGGTCGGTAACCGACATAAGTTGGTTGCAATCGGCACAGGGCTTGAACCTGGGCATCCCTACCAGCACCGATAGTCTTACGACTCGAAACAGGATCAAAAATATCGAAAAAGTTCATAAAAAAGTGACTATGGAGTACTGATTTTTCCGGATCTGCTCTTGCTGGCGTGGAAAAAAGAAGAACCGATGTCAGCACGCGAGGGCGGCGTCTAAGTACTCCGATGACGTCATCTCGGCACCAACGACGGACGCGGAGTCGCAGACGACACCTACCCACCTGCAGGGGTACTGCTACGCAAAACTTTCCTGATCCAGTCTGACGCCTGGGGATATTCTAAGGTAAGGAATCTAACACTAACCTGTTTCTTTCAGATTGAAATGACATCCTAGAAGGAACCTACAGTTTGATGCCATTGCCCATTCAGCTCCTCCTGTAATGGACGCATCCTTAACCAGCAGAAGGGGATGAGAGGGATGCAGGATTGACATTGTCCCCGGGAATGGCTTGTAACAGCTTACTGAAAGTGACTATTTGCAAATGCTTGGGACAGTGAAATTATTTTCATTTATCCCTTGAGAGAATTTTGTTTATTTGTGGTGTCCAGAATTGCCCCCAAGAAAGTAATGTTCTTGGAGGGGTGCAGAGACGACTTTACCTTGTTCAGTGTCAGGCCTGAAAAGCTGCGTGTGAACGTGCTTTGATTAACCAATCATCCAGGTCCGGAAACACTTGATGTCTTTGCTTCCTCAGAAAAGCTGCTGCTGTAGCCAGACATTTGGTGAAAATTCTTGGGGCCGACTTGAGGGCGAATGGCAGTAACTTGAACTGGTAATGGTTTCCGGCTATGACAAATCTAAGGTACTGCCTGTGGGAGGGGTAGATGGGGATGTGAAAATATGCATCTTTTAAGTCTAAGGTGGACACATGATCTCATGGGTTTAGGAGCAACAGAATGTCCTGAAGGGAGACCATGCGGAAGGACTACTTTTTGAGAGAAGGGTTTCGAGTTCCTAAATCCAGGATCGGACGCCATTGATGTAGGTTCCTGCGTTCCAGACAAACGGGAATAAAATCCCTTCCCTTTGAGACTTTTGTCACTGGTTTTATTGCTCCTTTTCGTAGTATTTTAAGAATCTCCAAACGGATGAGATCTAGGTGTTTTTCCTCTTGCCATCCTGGTGGAGTACAAGGATGGATATGGAGAAGTTCCAATGTGTGGCCAAATCGTATTAGATTGAGGACGCATAGGTCTGTAATTATATTTTGCCACTGGTGGAGGTGAAAAGAAATTTGCCCCATAGGGGAACTTCTAAAAAATAGGGAATATAAATAGCTGGAGCGTGAAGCCAGTCATTGAGGTTGTGATGCGTCATTTCCCAATTGTCCTGCTCTTCCTCTGGGGGCAGATTTAGAATACGCTCCTGACTGATGCAGTCGTTGAATGTACTGTTGATGGTCCGGCTGGGAAGATCTAGCGTACAAGGGGTATCTATACTGCTGAAATCCTCCCCTGTAGGATGGAATGCCCCTTCCTCGAGCTCCTCTAAGGGACACTTTCCGATACTGGAGTATCCCTAGAGCCTTTGCAGTGTCAGTATCTTTCTGGATATCTTGTAGCACATCGATGTGCTTCCTAAATAAAGACTCTACATCAAATGGAAGGTCTAGGATCTTATTTTGGACCTCCAGTCTAAATGAAGAAGCTCGGACCCATCCATGATGGCATAAAACTGCTGCACCCCCCAGCAATCTGAAAGGTGTAGTTGCGATGTCCATCGCACAATCTATTACTTTTGCAGAAGCTTGCTCTCCCCTCTTGCAGAATTTTCTTCACTACTGGTTTCCTCTTTTCCGAACGCTGATCCATATGCGGAGCCAGGTCACACCAAATCTGAGGCATATCGGCCCAATATGGTAAGCGCATTAGCTACTCTGACCAACAGAGCAGACTGATGAAAGAACAAGTTACTTGCCTTCGGTAACGCTTTTTCTAGTGGATACAGTATCTGCCTGTGGATTCCTCACTTTTGAAATACCCGCTGCGCCAGCAGCATTCGGAAATTTTTTGTAGCTCTCCACTCAGACGAGGACAACGTCACAGAAGCCTGGATCCGCTCGCGACTCCGCTGACGTCACTGGAGCCATAAGAAGGCCTATTTGGCGTGTTGACGTTAGTTCCGCCCTTTTTGTTGGTGCCTTCGAGGCACCCGGACGGACCGACACAAATATGTACAGTATACATAGTACAAAGTATTCAAACCAACAGTGTAAAAAACAGCAATCATTAAAAGCAAAAGTAGACAATATCTACATTGTAGATATACAAGGGTGGACAACGGGGAGGCGGGTGGGCCAGTGAGGAATCCACAGGCAGATATTGTATCCACCAGAAAAAGCATTACCAAAGGTAAGTAACTTGTTCTTCTGATGGATACATCTGCCAGTGGATTCCTCACCTTGTGAATAGAATCCCACAGCAGTCCCCAATCCCGTAGGGTGTCCACCATTTTATACCAGAAAATCTTGAAAGACAGAACGAGCAAAGTGACCGTCCCTCCTCACTTCTGAATCTAAGCAGTAATGCTTCGCAAAAGTGTTGAGGGAGGTTCAAATTTCCGCTCTACAAATGTCCTCTACCCCCCTAGACACGGCAGATGTTGAAGATTTTACTCTAGTAGAATGAGCTCTTACACCTTCCAGAGGTTCCTTACCGGCCGAAGAGTAACAGATCTTGATACACAAGATAATCCATCTGGAAAGGGCACGCTTGTGCACCGCTATGCCTTTCCTGCAGCGAGCAAAGCCCACAAAGAGCTGGTCATCCACACAATAGTTTTTAGTCCTATCGATGTAAAAACTCACCGCCCTCCTAGGGTCCAAGCAGTGAAGCCGCTCCTCCTTGGAAGGATGAGGGGGAGGATAGAAGATAGGAAGGGTAATGGACTGCCCCAGATGGAAGGGAGTAAGCACCTTAGGCAGAAAAGCATCCCTGGTCCTGAGAACCATTTTATCAGCATGAATGGTAAAGAACAGGGTTTTCAAACTCAGAGCTTGAAGCTCCCTTGCCGAAGTAATGGCAACAAGAAATACGGTTTTAAAAGACAACAGTCTCAAGGGACACTTGTGCAAGGGCTCAAAAGGAGAACCCATCAAGAAGGTTAAGACAAGATTTAAGTCCCATTGAGGCACAATAAATGGAGTAGGCGGAAATCTATTGGTAAGGCCCCTAATGAACCGCAATACAATGGGTGATTTAAACAAAGACGGCTGATCCGGCAAACAAAGGAAAGCCATCAAAGCCGATAAATAGTTCTTCCCAGTAACCCTACTGAGCTAAAGAAAGAGCAAACTGAAGGATGTTGGATAAACAAGCCCTCAAGGGGTCAATAGACCACCTATAATTCCCCAGTTCAAACCGGTTGCTGGGGCACTCCAGCCCAGGCTCTGGCACAAAACTGAATAAAGGAGAGGGGTTGTAACCACCCCCCTTCCTGGTCCCACCCACAGGAGGGACCTAGTCAGTAATCCAGCCCCGTTTAGTTGTATAAAAGTAGGAGCTGAGTCCTGAGACTTTAGATTTGATCCTGACTGAAACACGAAACGAAACTCTGGACCTTCGACATTCTGCTGAAGCTGAAGACTGAAGAATCTCCCTTGTGGCCGAGTGACCAGCCTGGGCAACCAGGCACCATCCAGCAAATCAACTGCTTGCTTTGTCGACGTTCCCGTCGGAACCAGAGCACAGAGCCCGACAAGACCCAGACTTCCAGACCTCTGACCCGCTCTTCATGACTGCAGCATAGCTGAGATCCGTGGAGGTGACAAGACACGCGGGACCGGACATCTTGAAAAGCCTGCAACTTGCTACCTGTGCAGCTCCTGAGGCACCGTCAAAGCTGTGCACTGGGGATTGAGAAGCCCCGATCCCGAGCTCCATCTGCGACGAAGATCAGCCCCCCCCCTCTCCCCCCCCACACACGAATTCTGCGTGGGGCCCTTCTGCATTTGTCCTGCTCGACGTGTTGTCCGGTTGCTGGCCCGTTGGCTAGTAGCCTCTGACGACAATCCTTTTGAACTACCTCGCTGGTCTGGTTGCTCCAGACTGGACATTGCTTCCCTGTAAAGGTGAAGCACCTCAGACCTTGCTGGTCTGCACCAGAAGCCTTTGTTGTATCCTGCGTGGGTTGCCTTTGCCTAGACTTGTCAACTCCAATCCAGAAGTCGACCCCTCCATCTGTGAGAACCTTCGTGGGACAGCCAGTCTCCAGCATCTGGTCGTAGTCGACGCCTCCTGGTCCACGTGACTGCCAAGACAAGCTTCAAGACAGTACCCGATTGCTCCTCGGCGTCGTCTGGTTCCTTCCTGGTTCCACCCGGTCACTGGCTAGTGACCCAGACTCTGTCCCCTCTGCTTTCAGGTCCTCTTCATCCTCGATCCACCCTTGGATCCACCCGGACATTTTCTTCCTGTTCGCCTGCAGCATCTTTCTTCAGGTCTCCATAGGCTTCAACGACGAAACCCAACATCTTCACACCTATGCACCCGCCGTCCGTGGGTGAGGTAACGCGAGTACTTCTGTGCTCCCAAGGGTAAGGACTATCCAAGTGTCTAAGTCTCTAGTTGTTTCCTCCTAGCTCAACAGGAAGTGTCCTAAATCCTTCTATACCCAACTTCTATGTTCCCATTGACTTTGCATCGAATCCCACATGTGTGTAAAGACACTGCACGCGCCACCTGTGGGCCTACTACTTCTAAACTATTGTTAAGACCGTGTAGCCCCAGCGATTCCCCAGGCCCTAGGCCTTTCCTTTTCTTGCGACGTGGTACTTGTACCACTTTCTTAATGTATGGTTTGCTTCGCCCCTAGGGTCTAACCGTAAATTGTGCAACCTAACGTATATTAACTAAGAGTCTTGTTATCTGCTTTGGCCTCTGACCTCATAAAGAGTTCAGAGGAGTGTGTTAGAAATAAATACATATATATTTTATATATATCCCGTGTGGTGTCCTTTCATTTGATATTCAAGGGGTTACATATGATAAAACATCTGGCTTTACAGGCCCTCAAGAGTCTAAGATTGTTCTGTCCACGCTACCACTAGAATAGCTGGTCTATAAGGTTGACTTACAACCATCACAATAAGGGTTATTTGATCTGGTGCACGATGATCATTAGAATAGTGAACACCATATACACCAGTCCAACTTGTTACAGTTCTGAACCCAGGACCAGAGACGCAGAGCCTCTCTGCAGAGACAATGCGACCCCACTCCTCCCTGCTTGTTGACATACCACATTGCGGTAGTTTTGTCCATCTGGACTTGAACCGACTACCGCAAAGGGAAGGGAGGAAGGCCTTGAGTGCCAAACGTATCGCCCGCAACTACAGACTGTTGATGTGAAGCAACCTTTCCTCTGGAGACCAAAGGCCCTTGATCTCCAGATCCCCCAGATGCGCACCCCATTCTAAAGTGGATGCATCAGTTATCACTGAGGCCACCAATGGAGGTAGAAGGAAGGGCTTTCCTTGAAAGAGATTGCCCTCCACGATCCACCAAGACAGATCCGCTGCAGCTTCTCTGGAGATCCTCACAGACTCCCTGAGATCTCCGTTGTGCTGATACCACTGCCTGCTGAGGCACCTCTGGAGCGCCCTCATGTGCCATTGTGCATGGTTGACCAACAGAATGCAGGAAGCAAACAGACCGAGTAGGCAACGGACTTTCAGGACTGGAACGACCGCTCCATTGAAAAACAAGGGAATCATTTGCTGAATGTCGAGAATCCTTTGTGGAGGTGGGAATGCTCCACACACAGTAGTGTCTAGTACTGCCACTATGAACAGGTTGCGCTGAGAAGGCACTAGATGAGACTTGGGCACGTTTATCGAGAAACCCAATTTGTACAACAGCTGAGTTGTTACCTGCACCTTCTCTGGCGACTCCGCTTCGATCAGCCAGTTGTCCAAATAGGGGAAAACTGGAATCCCCGACCTCCTGAGATGGGCTGCCACCACTGCCATCACCTTGGTGAAGACTCGAGGTGCAGTAGTAAGTCCAAACGGGAGAACTGTAAACTCAATGTTGCGACCCTACCGTAAAACGGAGATAGTTCCTGTGCGACTTCAGGATCTGGATATGAAAATACACGTCCTGCAAGTCGATCAACACCATCCAGTCTTCTTACTGCAGCACTTGAAGAACCTGCGCAAGAGTGAGCATCTTTAACTTCTCTTGCTTCAGAAAAAGGTTAAAGATCCTGAGATCCAGGATTGGACATAGTCTGCCATCCTTCTTGGCTATCAGGAAATACCGGGAGTAGCATCCCTGACCACTTTCCCATTCTGGCACCACCTCTATCGCACCTTTTTTCAGTAAAGCTAGGACTTGCTCCTGCAGGAGCAGAAGGGGGTACTCTGATCAAGTCCCTTGGCAAGGAGGGTAATTTGGAGGGAATACCCGAAAGGGAAGAGCATACGCATTCTCCACAAGATTGAGAACCCAAAGGTTTGTAGTGACCGATTCCCAAACTTGCAGAAAATGAGTAAGCCAACCCCCCCACAGGACCAACATGATCCAGAATGGTGGATCTAGGGCTGCTTTGCAAGAGGAGGGGAGGTAGAGGAGGAGGATTGACAACCTCGTGAAGGGCCTCTATTCTTGCCCCTGTAGGACTTGTAGAAGGTGTTTTGCTGCTGCTGTTGCTGCTGAGGGTGTCTGTAGGTCCGAAAGGACGACCTCCCAAAACCTCTGTACCTCCTGAAGGAGGAACCTCTAGAGGTCTAGAGGCCTAAAGACCCAGAAACATGGCTGTTGCTTTACTGTCTTTAAACCTTTCTAAAGATGCATCCGCTTTTTTACCAAAAAGTCCAGAACCATCAAAAGGGAGGTCCTAAAACGTTGCCTGTACATCTGGGGAGAACTCTGATGATTTCAGCCACGCACTTGTTGTAGCCACAGAAGATCCAATGATCCTGGCGACAGAGTCAGCAGTGTCTAAACCGCTTTGAATGACCGGATTAGCAGCCGCTTGAGTGTCTTGTAAAACCTCATTAAAATTTTGCCTGTCTTCCTAGAACAATTTAGCGGCAAGTTGTTTCGCAGAGTCTATTGGAGCAAGGATATAGCGACCCAAAAGACAGGTGAATTAGTGGACTACAGGGCCATGCTTGCCAAGGTTAACACTTTTTTTTTTAGCAGACTGGTCAAGTTTCTTCGACTAAATATTACCTGGAACTTGTGGAAAGGCACCAGAAGATCTTTTTGAACAGGCAGTTTTGACCACTAGGCTCTCAGGAGAAGGATGGGATGTTAAAAAATCCGGATCCCCTGGAGCCGCCCTGTATCTCCTGGCAATAGATTTAGAAACAGCCGGAGCCGAAAAGGGCTTACGCCAAACATCCATTACAGGCTCAGTGATTGCCTCATTGAATGGTAGTAGAGGCTCTATTACAGAAGAAGGTGAATAAAGAACGTCTGTCAAAAGGTTTGATTTAAATTCAGCTGTGGGGAGTTGAAGATCGAAAAGTTCTGCTGCCTTTTTTATTACTGGGAGGGAACCACATCCTTTGAAGGAGCATCAGATTTAGGCAAAAGTTCCCATTCTGGAGACACATCAAGGCCACTTACCTCTCTCAACTCTCCAAAACAGACATCTGATTCTTGAATCTCACCCTCATCCATTTCTTCCAAACGAAACCTCTGCTCCTCTAGAACCCTCTGAGCTTCTCTCCTAGATCTCATTCTGGGCATCGGCGGAGCCAAGCACAACTCAGATGGATACAGAGCCGGCGTCGTACACGGATCCAGAGGCACAGCCTGCGCAGGACCGAGGTCGAACTGACTGCGCCAGAGATGAGGGAAACTACGATGTT
The DNA here is from genome assembly GCF_964263255.1 of Lissotriton vulgaris. NCBI lineage: Eukaryota > Metazoa > Chordata > Amphibia > Caudata > Salamandridae > Lissotriton > Lissotriton vulgaris. The sequence goes on along the minus strand of NC_141685.1, from coordinate 279,258,122 downwards.
CTCGGTGCCAGGAAATGCCAAGACAGTGCCACCGGAAGAAATGGCATGAAGGGGGCCTGGGCGTAGGCCTGAGGAACCCCCAGATTAAACGCTAATGGACCCATGGGACCCGAAGATGCTCAAGAGGGGTACATAGCCCTATAGAAGAATCTATACATAGCATTAAGGTAATCCGAAAAAAAAAGGTAATGCGAAGGATCTTGGCCAGGGAAAGATTGATAGGCCACCGGGACAGACTCCGGAGTAGCCATTACCGTGTTCGGACCAGACTGTGCCGACAGCAGAGCCAATGGAGTCGACTGCTCATCCGGCACAGGAACCTCTTCCACTGGAGCTGGAGAATGTTCTGAAGTCTGTGAATGAACCGGCATCGGAGATCGAGCTGCAGAGGTCGCAGGCAAAGCCAATCCCACTGGAGAAGCCTGATTCAAGGGGGAGAAGGCGACACAAAGTCTTTACGGCGTCGACAAGCAGGAGAGTTAAACTTCGGCGCCCTATCTCTATATGAATGGCGTGTTGAAGAATGCCTCTTCTTCTTATGCTTCTTGGGTCTAGAAGCATGCCCCGAAGTAGACATCGAGCCCGACCTGGAACGAGATCTCGACCTCCTACCTCTTTTCTCCTTCCTCATCTTTGCCATGAAGAGTTTAGCTTCTCTTTCTTTTAACGCCTTCAGATTCATTTTTCTACAGCAGGCATATCCCTCGACGTCGTGATCAGACGATAGGCACCAGACTATCTCCTTGTAGATCTGAAATAGACATGTGTCCTCCGTACTCCCTACAGGGCTTGAACCCGGACTTCCTCGACAACATCCTTCAAAAGGAACAAGAAGACCAGAAATACAAGCAGAAACACAAAGTAGCAAGTGAACCCACAGAGAGTCCAAGAAAAACCGTTAGCGTTGATGGCGCAGAAAAAAGGGAACTGACGTCATCACGCCGACTAGGCTCTCTTATGGCTCCAGTGACGTCAGCGGAGTCGCGGGCGGAGCCAGGCTTCTGTGACGTCGTCCTCGTGGAGAGCTACAAAAAAATTGCGAATGCTGCTGGCGCAGAGGATATTCACAAGGTGAGAAATCCACTGGCAGAGGTATCCATCAGAAAACTTACCAGTGTTATCTAGGCGCCTGCCTTCCCTATCAGGAGGTATGGGTGCCGATGGGTTTTTGGATTTTCGCTGAGCTTCCTGGGAAATAATTGAATCCAGTTTGGGATTACCCACCAAACAGGCTGGGGCATTCTCTGGCCTTGTATTTCTTCTCCAACCTGGATAGTACTGGTGTCACTGTTGCTGGTGTTTTCATGACCTTGAGTCCTTCCTCCCATACATGACCTATAATCAGAATAGCCCTCACTTATTTCCTATAAGGCTATTTAAAATAATAAGAAACAGTCTGTTTGGGTAGTCCGCATAGGCAGCTCATATCTTTTTGCAGCGCTCCAACAAGTTATGAAAACCACCAATATCCTCTGGTGGGGAGTCAACAGGTACCGGAGAAGGAGAAGGCAGGGCAATGAGGTAGCCGTCCCATTCTCCATTTGGATCTCTAAGCTCTCCTTCCTGATCATCATCCGTAGAACCCAGCTCTTGAGGGATTGATGGAGGTGATCTCTATAAGGGTTCCGCCAACACAGCTTGAAACCTCTTTGGAGTAGACGGGATAGAGCGTGGAGGAGGAACTACTGATGGTATTTCCTGAGGTACAGAAGTTGGTAGAAATCTCTTCCTGCAGTCAGCCAACATGAACTGTGGGTCCGTTAATAATGAAAACAGCATGCAAAATACCTCCTTCTGATAATCCTGATGGCATTGTTCCGGAGGAGTATAACCTTGATATGTTATGTTATGTTAGGTTAGGTTTATTTATAAGGCGCACAGATGCTCCAGCAAAGGAGCGTCCTGGCGCCCGACAAGGTAGCAACACAACATAACTGATCAGAACAGAGCAGGGAAAATTCAGGGAACCAGAAAAGTTTTTAAGGCACGACGGAAAGAAAGCAAATTCCTAAGGGCACGAATCGCAGGGGGAAGAGAGTTCCACAACTTTGCGGCACGAATTCGAAATGAACGGCCGCCTGCCCTGCAGCGCTGGAAGCGGGGGACAACCGCAAGTTCTAAGTCCGACGATCTTAAAGCCCGGGTCGGAACATAGCGGGACAGAAGATTGGCAAGGATCATTGCAGGGGATCCCTTGAGGATTTTATAGGCTAAACAAAGGACATTAAACTGGATCCTTTGCGCAATCGGAAGCCAATGCAGCGTACGCAAGGTATTAGCAGTAGGGCAAAATCTTTGAAGCCCCACCACGGCTCTCGCTGCAGCGGTCTGAACACGCTGTAAGCGGGTGATTTCCGATTGATTAAGGCCCGCTAACAGGGAACTGGCATAGTCAAGCCTTGAGATCACGGTTGCTTGAACCACAAGTTGCCTGGTGGTGGCGTCAAAAAATTTGAGTATGGGCCGCAGTCCGCGTAGAATACCAAAACAGCAGGCCGCCGTGCGTTTGGTGTGACAGACAAAAGAAAGCGTTGGATCGAGCCAGACCAAGATTTTTTAACTCGACGACCGGGGTTGGCGTAGGTCCCAGGTCCGCCGGCCACCACCTGTCTCCCCAGAGTTTCGTTTGTTTGCCAAAAACCATCACCTCCGTTTTGCTGGCGTTCAGCTGGAGACAATTGGATGTCATCCAGCTGGCGACCGCCCGTAGTTCTTTCTGGAATCTGGGGGTACTGTATTCTTCCCCAAAATCATCCTCCTGACACTTAACGTGCAGCTGTAACGGGCTACTCGTATCGCCATATGGCCCATCCTCATCTTCCTCAGAATCCTGCTCTTCCCACAGGTGAGATGGCAAAGAGGTGCAAACCTTGCTAAGTGACGTAATTTCAGGTGTAATTGTCCTTCTCGTCTTCTCTGTTCTGGCTGGTGTTTTTTCCCTAATCGCCGGGCCGGTCGTCGAAGCTGCAGCCGTCGGCGGTGAGTTGGAAACCATAGTCGATGGCCTAACCGCCAAAGTAGTCGTTACCGTCGCTATTGACCCCGCCATCGACGATACCGATGCGATACCATAGTCGACGGTGACAAAAACTTTGTTGACGGAGACCCCAAGTCCGCCATCGACACTAATGCTTTCTTTGGCAACAGGCGAACTTCAATCTTCGTCGAGGACAGAAGTGGTTTCTTAGTCGACGGTACCACAGATGTAGATTTAGTCTGCATGTTTACTTCAGGAGGCACTGAAGAGGGCTTTTTGAAGGAGTGCCGGACATGAGGGGTGTCCTAGGTGGCTCAGAACTCCCATTTCTTGCTTGTTTATCCCCTGAAGCATGTCCCTTCCTCCTTTTTAAGATTTTAAGGATATTTTGAGGGACTGCGCCCATGAGACCATTGAGAGGGCTTTTTTTGGACGCTCCCCATATGACTGGGCAGGAGGTGGTGATCTCTTATGGGACCTCCTGGAAGCAGAAGAAGAGGATGCCTGATCACTGTCTTCAGAAACCTAAAGCCAGAAAAGAAGAGATTTCTAATGAAGTGGTTTCAGAAAGCATCCCCCGCAATCCCTTAAAGGATTGCAAGGTATGTTGTACCTTTTCAAGTAAAACCTTGCCTGATGTTCTTTATATAGGCAATAAATACAGTCCTCATGAAGGTCATCAGTATAAAGCCTTTACTTCGAGCAGGTAGCACAGGCTCTAAACAGCCCCTTTTTCTGCTTTCCTGACATAATTGTGCCTGAGTGATGACAAACCAGCACTGAAGAGGGATCCTGTAAATGTAGAAATTAAGCCTAGCATTTTTTTAATTCACTTACAAGAGAAAACTGAGCAAAGCACAGAGGAGACTCCTTAGCATAACATCCGGTATAAAATCTGAAGGTCTAAGGTTCTCCCAAGGGTGTTGCAGAGGAGGAAGGGTCCTGATTGGTTCAAGAAATATTTTATCTCATTTACAAAACGTGAGTTAGGTGTGACAAAACTGAAATGGACCTAGGCCTACTTTCTGCTTTGTATTGATCTAGCATGGCTTTTTTGATGTACCGGGGACTCCCATCTCGATGACCGGGCATGATTCAAGCATGTGAATCTATGAAAGTTCCAATACTGGAGTAAGGGGCGTTATCCCGAAACCTGTCCTATCATTCTTGTTTCAGGTCCAGGGAAGACCTAGCATGGCAGTTCGGGCTCGACAGTTCCCATGGGGAACAGGGTCAAGGCTGATTTGCATATGGCTGGGTCTAAATTGGAATGGCGTGCATAAAAAACAATGGTTTTAACCCAGATCTGATACTGGGAGGGAGAGGGGGTATTCTTGCATTTAACCTTCAGATCAACTAAAGGCCACCCCTGAATAAAGCCCTGGGGGTTTCACGATGGGCAAATATAGTAATTTATAACCCTTTTACATTACTTCTTCTCTCCGTGCAGTGCGTGACAAGGGTTTAAGCTAAAATGTTATGAAAGGATTGCACTAACAGGAATGAGGCATTAGACCACACTCTTCAACCTGCTCTGATATTGGCAGTGTTTTTTTTCACTTGTGTAGTTTCCAGTGGCATATATTTTTGTATGTGACATAAATGCCCTTCTTAATAGGTCTTTCCTAGATCTGGTCTTTTGTTTATTTTTTTTTATATTACAGTACCCCCAAGTGAAAAGGAAAAATACAAGTATTTCCCAGCAATTAATGCATGATTTTGACATTTAATGAGTGCTGAAAAGTGTAAGATTGCAGGGCAAACATATTGGGGATCATGGTCTTGATAAAAGCCACAGACCACTTTTACGGACCTTTATAAGGCTCTAACTTGTCAACTTATGTGATGCAGCAGACAAACACATTCTGGCATAAAGTTATGTTTTCATCATCTTGCAGGCCAACATGCAATGAAGAATACCTAGGAAGGAGTCAGAAACGTTTAACCTTTAATTTGGGTCCAACACCCCCTCCTTTCCAAAAAGAAATCCTGAATAAAGGGGAGCCCATTCACGAGTGTAAGCTTTTGATTTATGTCGGGGGGGGGGGGGGGGGGGGGGGGGGGGGGGGGGTTTAGGAAGCATGACACCAAGGTTGGTGTGTGAGTCCTTGCCTTACAGCTTATACCCTAGGACATGGACACTTGTTTCCCCATTATCTGGGCAATACCCCCCATTGTTTGGATTGGGATATTAGCACAAGTTACTACTTGTGTAACGATATATCTGTAAGAGACATTAGTTAGTGATAGATTCCTTACCTTAGAATATCCCCGGGCGTCAGACTGGATCCGGAAAATTTTGCGTAGCAGTACCCTTGCGCGTCGGTAGGCGTCGTCTGCGGCTCCGCGTCCGTCGTCGGCGCCGTGATGACGTCGTCGGAGTACTTAGACGCCGCCTCCGCGTGCTGACGTCAGTTCTTAGCCACAGCTTTTCCGCGCCAGAAGCGCAGAGCCATGACAAAAACCGACACTGGTGCCAAGAAACTAGGGCCCTGAAAGGGGATGACCTTAACCCTAGATATCGGTTCGCAGAACGGGGAGGATGGGTGGGTCGGTAAGGAATCTATCACTAACTAATGTCTCTTACAGATATATCGTTACACAAGTAGTAACTTGTGCATCTGAAAGAGACACGTTAGTGATAGATTCCTTACCTTAGAATAGATACCCCAGCAATACCATCCCCGTGGTGGTGGGTCTGCGAACCAATATTTACACCAGAAAGTCCTGGAGAACGGAACGGCCAAAGTAGCCATCCCTCCGGACTTGACTGTCCAGGCAGTAGTGCCTCGCAAACTGTGCAACGAAGCCCACGTAGCAGCCTGGCAAATGTCTTGCAAGGGCACACCTCGGCCCAATGCAGTTGTAGTGGCCGTGGCTCGAGTGGAATGAGCCCGAAGCCCAACAGGTGGTCCCTTCTTAGCCAAGGAGTAACACGCCTGGATGTACATGATAATCCATCGAGAAATGGTCCTCTTGTGCACCGCTTTCCCTTTCTTAGCGCCCGCGTACCCAACAAAGAGTTGATCATCCACCCGGAACTGGCGTGTGCGATCCAGATAGAACGAGAGCGCACGTTTTGGGTCCAGACGGTGGAGCCTCTCCTCCTCTCTCGAGGAGTGCGGAGGCGGAAAGAAGGTGGGCAATGTGATGGACTGCCCCATGTGGAAGGCCGTGACCACCTTAGGCAAGAAGGAGGGCCTAGTCCTCAAAACAACCTTGTCCGGATGGACTGAAAGGAAAGGAGGTTTACAAGAGAGGGCCTGGAGCTCACTCACTCTCCTGGCAGAGGTGATGGCTACCAGGAAGGCAGTTTTCAACAAAAGAAGGCGAAGTGGACAGTTATGAAGCGGCTCAGGGAAATGTTAGAACCAGGTTCAAGTCCCACTGAGGCATCACAAAACGAACAGGAGGAAAGGTATGAGTGATGCCTTTCAGAAATCTGTTTACTATAGGGGACTTGAACAAAGAAGGTTGGTCAGGCAGCCTCAGAAAGGCTGAAAGAGCCGAAAGATAGCCCTTGATAGTGCCCAGAGCAGAGCCCTGCTGGGCAAGAGAAAGAAGGAAGAGAAGAATCTCAGAGAGAGGGGCATTGAGAGGATCCACAGCCTTTGCTGTGCACCATGCCACAAATCTGTTCCACCTACAGGCGTATACCGTTTTTGTTGAGTGACGCCTGGCTGCCAGAATGATGTTGCAAACTTCAGGAGGCAAGTCAAATGGCCTCAACTGTCGCCGCTCAATCTCCATGCATGGAGGTGGAGACTGGACAGGTTCGGTTGGAGGACCGTCCCCTGCTGCTGCGACAGAAGGTCCTCCTGAAGAGGCAGACGAACCGGGGGATCGACTGACATACTGAGTAGCTCGGGATACCAGTACCTTCGTGCCCAGTCCGGAGCCACAAGGATTTATTTATTTATTTATTTATTTCTAAATTTCTAAAGCGCGAACAAATACCACAAGTGGTGTCTCGGCGCTGGGCAGAACAGAGAGGCACATCCTGTGCATTATTGAGTGAATAACCATGTCTTCACTTGCCTTCTGAAGAGCAACAGTGAGGCGCTGGTTTTTATGTGATGGGGCAAGGAGTTCCAGAGCCTCGAGGCGGCCACCAAGAAGCGTCTGTCTCCCCAGGTGACTGTTCTCACTCGTTGAATGCATAGTGATGCGGAAGAGGCTGATCTTAGCGCTCTATTGGGAACGTACAGCTGCAGTGATTCCCTAAAAAAGTCGGGTCCTTGGTTATTCAGTGCCCTGTATATAATACACAGAGCCTTGAATTTTGTTCTCTTTTTTTATTGGGAGCCAGTGTAGTTGGTAAACTACTGATGAGATCGGTGCAAACTTGGGAGTTCTGGTTAAGATTCGCTCTGCGGCGTTCTGCACCATTTGTAGCTTTTTGAGGACCTGCTCCTGAGCATTCAGCAGAAGCCCATTACAGTAGTCCACCTTGGATAGCACCAAGGAGGACATCAGGGTTTTCCCTGCGGATAGTGGAAGGTAGGGTAGTAGCTTTTTCACTTTCCGTAGCGTGAAGAAGGAAGAGGAGACTACTGCGTTGGCGTGATTAGTGAAGCTCAGTTTGTTGTCGAACAACACTCCTAGGTTTCTAACCTTTGAGACTGGGATAGGTGGGTTGCCCGGTCGCGCTTGATCTTCAGCACTCTGGGCAGAAGAGGTATAGGCGGAAAGGCGTACAACAGACCGCAGCTCCACTCGCGACGAAAAGCGTCTTCGAGCGAGTGCCGCCTTGGAAATTCCAACGCGCAGAACTGATGACATTGCGCGTTCTCTTCGGTGGAGAATAGATCTAACCAAGGCTCTCCCCAACGCAGAAAGAGGCCTTGCGCCACGTCCGAGTTCAGACGCCATTGTTCGTCAGCCCTGGCGTTCAGAGAACCTGCCAGGTGTTGAACCACCAGAGTCACGCCCTGATGTTCCAGCCATTGCCAGAGGCGCAGAGCCTCCTGGCATAGGGTCCACGACCCCACACCGCCCTGTTTGTTGCAGTACCACATGGCGGTGGTGTTGTCCGTGAACACCTGCACTGCACTCCCTCGGACAGACGGGAGGAATGCTTTCAGTGCCAGACGAATCGCCCGCAGCTCCAACAGATTGATATGGAGCCGGGATTCCGCCGGAGACCAGAGTCCTCTGATCTCCGCCTCTCCCAAGTGGCCACCCCAGCCCTGGAGGGACGCGTCCGTCACAACTACGTGCTCCGGTTGGGGAAGGGAGAGGGATCTGCCGTTGACCCAATCGCGGTCCGTGAGCCACCACTGCAGCTGTCTCGCAGTGCCCTCCGAGATCAGGACATGGTCGGAAAGGTTGCCCCGGTGCTGGGCCCACTGAAACTTCGGGTCCCACTGCAGAGCCCGCATCCGCCACCGTGCGTGATGCACCAGAAGGATGCAGGAGGCCATCAGCCCCAGAAGCCGCAGCGTCAGCCTGACCGAAACCCGGGATAACGGCCTGAAGATCGGAATCAGGGCCTGAATATCCCGGACTCGCTGTTCGGGCGTGTAAACCCGAAACTGCGCCGAGTCGAGAACAGCTCCGATGAAAAGGAGCTTTTGAGAGGGGCACAGGTGTGACTTCGGCACATTGATGGAAAATCCCAGCCTGTGCAGGAGATCCGCCGTAGTCTGGAGGTGGGTGACGACTGCCTGGGGCGAGCCCGCCTTCAACAACCAGTCGTCGAGGTAGGGGAAGACTGAAACCCCTAACCTGCGCAGATGAGCTGCGACCACCGCCATCACCTTCGTGAACACCCGTGGGGCGCTGGTAAGGCCGAAGGGGAGCACGGTAAACTGAAAGTGCTCGAGGCCTACGGTGAACCGCAGGTAACGCCGGTGGGCCGGCAGGACGGGGATGTGGAAATACGCATCCTGCAAGTCCAACGCTACCATCCAGTCTCCTGGGTCTAGGGCAGCCAAGACCTGAGCCAGTGTCAGCATTTTGAACTTCTCCTTCCGGAGGAAGCCGTTGACGTTCCTCAGATCCAAGATAGGGCGTAGGCCACCTTTGCCCTTCTTGGGTACCAGGAAGTAGTGGGAGTAGCAACCACCACCTACTTCTGGCCCAGGAACGCGCTCGATGGCCCCCTTGGCCAAGAGGGCCAAAACTTCCTCCTGCAGGAGCCGCAAATGATCCCCCGATACGCGGTGGTGTTGCGGTGGCTTGGCTTGAGGGGTCGTCTCGAAGGGGAGGGAGTAGCCCCTTCGGACGATCTGCAGCACCCACCTGTCCGAAGTGACTGTGCGCCAGTGAGAGTGGTGATGGCGAGCCCTGCCCCCCACTGGCGTCACATGGGCCGAAAAGCACGGACTAGGAGGGTTTAGAGGCGGATGCTGCGGGGGCAGGTGTGGACTGGTTCCGCTTGCCTCCCCGACCGCCTCCACGGCGGTTTCCGCGGCCGCCGCCGCGCTGGATGACAGTTTGCGGCGAGTGGCTGGCGGCACGTGTGGGGACGCCCCTCCCGCCGTGGCCACGAAAGGAGCGAAAAGCACCCACTTGCTGGCGCGGGGCCGAGAGGCCCAAGGACTTGGCCGTAGCCCTGGAGTCCTTAAAGCGCTCGAGCGCGTGGTCTGCCTTGTCGACAAAGAGGCGACGGCCATCGAACGGCATGTCCATGAGGGTATTCTGGACATCAGCCGAGAAGTTGGCGGATCTGAGCCAGGCGTGGCGTCGAATCGCCACCGTCGTAGCCATCGCTCTGCCCAGCGAGTCAGTTGTATCCAGTCCGCACCTGATCGAATATTTCGCTGCGTCCCGGCCCTCCACTAGGGCTTGGCCGAGTTTGGCCCGTACCTCCAACGGACACTCTGGCAGCAATTCCGCCACCGTTTCCCATATAGAATGGGTGTAACGGCCCAAGAGGCATGCAGTGTTGGAAGACCGCAGTCCTAAGCTAAGGGACGAGAATACCTTTTTGCCAAAGGCCTCGTACCTCTTGGATTCCCGGTCAGGGGGAGCCGACGGGAAGGCGGTCTGGGAGTTAGAGGCCTGGATAACCAGACTCTCAGGGGTGGGGTGGGTGGACAGGAAACATGGGTCGCCCGGAGCCGGGCGGTGGCCACGTTCCTATCTACAGGCGAACCTGTAGCGGGCCTGGACCAAGTGCCCAAAAGAAAGTCCGACAAGGCCTCATTAAACGGCAGCAGAGGCTCCATGGAGCATGACTGCGGCTTAAGGACCTCAGTGAGGAGGTTAGTCCTCACGGCCGCGACGGGGAGCTCAAGGCCCAAAGCCTTAGCAGCCGTCATCAACACCACACCATATGTCGCGCCCTCCTCCGAAGCCACGGAAGGAGGAGAGACAAATCCAGTGTCTGGAGAGGTGTCCAGGCCACTGGCCTCCCCAAGGTCTCCTGTCCAGTCCATGTTAGACTGACATTCCCCTGTCAGAGGGTCCTCAGACCCCTCCCAATCCTCCTCTTCCCCACCTCCTGAGACTCGGGTCGTAAGTGAATGATGATGGTTCATAGGGATGGAAATCCCCGAACGGCGTCGAGATCGGCGCCGACAGGCGCCGTCCCGACGCCGGAACCCATACAGAGGAGGCATTGGGGACGGCGTCGGCCGAGGCCGACACCGGAGGGGACACCACACGGACCGACCCCGGGGGGGTCGTAAGGTCCACCGGGGACGGTCCAGCGCCCGACGAGGGCCGAACGGCACCCTGCGGCGTCGGGCCCGGAGGCACCGACGACGCCGGGACCGCTGAACCCTGCGGCGCCGAGCCAGAGGGCAGCGGCGGCGTCGGGATCATGGAGCCCTGCGGCGCCGGCACCGAAGACGCAGGCGGCGTCGGGGCCGAAGCACCCGACGGCGTCGGGGTCGCATCCCCCGACCCACTAGGGCCCCCAGACGGGTTCACTGGGCCCGAAGGCACCGCGGAACCCGTCTGAGAAGAAAGGGACCTCATGGCCATGAGGAAGCGCTCTATCTCCTCCGGCGTCGCGTTCAGCCCAGGGACCGGGGGTATGGAGCCGAACGCGGCGCCCGCGACTCCTGAGGAGCCGCGTGGGCGGTGTCACCCGAACCCCCGGCCGCATCGCGCGAGCGTCGGGGGGAGTCGGAAGAGCGATGATGTCTCTTCGACTTCTTATGCTTCTTACCTGACGACTTGGACCCGGAGGAGTGGCGCCGACTCCCGGAGCTGTGACGGCTCCGCCCCCGCGACCTGTCCCTCGACCTCCCGTGGGACCGGGACCGGGACCTCACACGGCGCGGGGCCGACTGGCGGATCTCGAGTCGCCTGCGGGACCACTCCCGCCTGGCCTTCCTCGAGAGGGCCCGACAGTCGGAGCAGGCCTCGTCGTCATGGTCGACGCCTAAACACGTCAGGCACAGGCGGTGCGGATCCGTAATCGACATGAGGCGTTCGCACCCGTCGCAGTGCTTGAAGCCGGGCATCCCTACAGGCACCGTCGGAGTCGTGAAGACTTCGAAATAGATCAAAAAGATCCAAAAAGTTAGTCAAAAAATGACTAGGGAACTGCTTTTTCCAGATCTGCGCTGGCTGGCGCGGAAAAAAGAAGAACTGACGTCAGCACGCGGAGGCGGCGTCTAAGTACTCCGACGACGTCATCACGGCGCCCACGACGCCGACGACGGATGCGGAGCCGCAGACGACGCCTACCGACGCGCAAGGGTACTGCTACGCTGTGGAGAAGTGTGGCTCAGGGGTTAGAGGCGGCAGACCCGGAATCTGAGATCGGTCCTGGACCAGGGTTCAATTCCCCGCCCTGGCGGATCTTGGGCTAAAATTCCACGGACTCGATAATTCTCGTCCCGGTGCCTCCTCAACTCTCGGGTTCACACTCTGCGACTCTGGGCAATAGCTTGCTTAATCTCCACAACGGCCCCTCGCGGCGGGATGCCTGACTTTCACCCTGTGGACACCCTGTCGGGGCTTCTCACAGGGGAATATCAGGACGGGTTCCCTAGGCAAGCGCCAGGATACCCTTGTGGTGACAGGTTGCGCTATATAAGTATACCTACATTTACATTTACATTTACGCAAAATTTTCCGGATCCAGTCTGACGCCTGGGGATATTCCAAGGTAAGGAATCTATCACTAACTAGTGTCTCTTTCAGATACTTAAATTACTGTATCACCTATCTTTTGTTCCCTTGATGACCCAGGTAGTTGGGGGTGCAGAGGGGGAACGGGATGAGTGCTTTAAAAATGAAAAAACACCAGCTGTTGTGTCCTTATTAAACATTACTTCAGTTGTTCAAAAAAGGTATGCAGGTGTAGACAATCTATGAAACTCGAGTAGGCTATTTTTGGGGACAAGGACAGCTGAGGGAAAGAAGGGGTTGGGGATATTGATGCAGAGAAACTCTAAAAATACTATTGTATGTTACATTATTTTCTGCTGTTCTACCTACTGATATAGTTGCTTCCATCTTGTTTATTTTTAAAACTGCTATTCATATCATATGTGCACTAGGATAGGATTTTGATTTATGAACCTTGAAATTCTGCTCCTAGCTTCCCACTGTTCTTTATGTTTTTTTCTCATGAAGAAAGAGGGTTTGGGTTCCACTAATTATTCCTGAGAGTCTCACAGGAGACTACCCAATAGGCACTTAATTCAGGTCATTCTCCGTTATTTGCAGTCCATTCGGTTCGCAGTTTCATATTTGAACATTAATTCCTTGGTACCAGAGGGTCTAGGAAACCTTTTCTAAGCCATGTCTGGATAGAGATCCAGAAAATGTGTCGGTTCTGTCCCATCAAATAAATGCTTCAATTGCAGAAGGTGTGATCACATTATGTTCCAGAAAGCAGTACTATGCCTATAAAAGAGGACTGAAATGAAGTCATAACTAATTAGGGAGTTAATATCCTGATAAAATGTATGTTCACTCCACAACCCATTCCAAGGCTCAGTCTACCCTCATTCATGTTCATCATTAGAAATTATTTTAAAGATCAATTTTTTAATGAACTTTAAATGAATGGAATACAGAATTTCCAAACCCAATTATGCTACTAGCAAAATTACTTCGGCATGGACTTCAGTGCTACATACCTCTGCAAACTGATATTCATTTACACTGACATCGGATTCCTCAATATCTTCAGTCTCCATGTGATTCCCAGTCTCATTATTTCCTTCATCATGAGGGCTAAGCTCTTTAACTCTGAAAATGGGAAAATATTTTTACTGAACCACTGAGAATTAGATTAACTTTGTTACAGCAACTGAATCTTGCATCTCTGCATGTACACTTTTCTTAGCCTCCATTTAAAAAAAAACATATTTTCTACTTAAAACAACCTGGCCCCTCACATCAACACATGGTCCCTTAAGATGTAATTATCTGCATCAACTATACTACAACCTTTCCACTGCCACACACATGCAAACAGACTAGGATAGCAATGTCCTGTTCATTTTTAACTCAACATTTTTGGATACCACCTCATTGATTTCAAATGAGTTTTTTCAAACTCATAATGCCAGCCACTGCAGTAGCCGGTTATATCTGTATGGATTGGGGGGGGTAAGGGGTTGGGTGAAGAGTCCAAATGGCACCTGCCAACAGGTGGAAAAGACATTGTTTTCAACACAGGAAAAAACAGATTACTTACCTGTAACAAATTCAAGCCTCTACCAGTCAAGAAGGTGGGAACCTGTAGCCACATAAAAGTGCATTACAGAACAGTAATAAGACAGATGAACCAACAATCAATGTAGTACATCACTCACATAACAAATGACCCAGATCTCAACCAATGAGGTGGTAGCGCTAAACTCTTCTAATCCTAGAGGCCACAGCTCAGATACCAAAGAACATGACTGCATGAAAATAGAAACTGGTTGCCTCGGAGGAGAGGTCCTTGATGAATAAGTACTGCCTTGTGAATGTGATAGTTCTGGTTAGCCACCCTACAGATGCCTACCAATTGGACTCAAGCATACAGAAAACCACTGCCACATCTAATATGAAGTCTCTCCTGATTCTTTAAAAAAAACTATTGCTTGTTTTACTACGACAAAATGCAGAGTGTAGCCACAATGCACATGACAATACTTCATTTGAAAGGGTACTACCAATATTAGGGTGACAAAAAAGGGAAAAAGTTGTGTGGTCACTTAAAATAACTAGTTATAATTAAATAGCATCAATGACCTCCAGTAAAGTTCAAAGAATACCTGCTGTGTTTCTCCCCCCCCCCCCCCCCCCTTGCATTTTCGAACAGTCCAAGGTCTGTTCAAGTGCCAGAAGGTACTTTAGGGATTAAAGTCAGATTAGGACGCAGAATGACTAGTGAACTTCAAATAGGTTTTTTATTTTTGAACGTTTGTACCTCAGGTTCTTATGGTTGATGTTAGGGATAGATGAGCAATTATCAAAGACATGCATTTCAAGTCTGTTGTATGTATGGGTAACGTGCTTTCTGGTTGATACTATATCTAACAGTAGACTGCAGGTAGCCCAGAATACAGCAGCGCGATTGGACCTTAATGTCCCTTCTTGGACTCCTTCCCGTCCGCTTCTCTCTCAGCTCCATTGGCTGCCAATACCCCAGCGAGTAAAATTTAAAGTTTGCTACACTATTCATAAGGCGGTATTAAATCTAGGTCCCACCTATCTCTGAGAAATTTACACTTTACCTACCTCTTAGGTCTCTCCGTTCAAGTTCCAAACATTATCTTGTGGTTCCCAGTTTGAGAAAGGCCAGACTCCTATCTTGGCCCAGATACTGGAATGAGCTCCCTCCGCACTTGAGACAATGTTCAGACCACCTAAAGTTTAGGAAGCGGCTCAAACAACGATTTTCTTTCTCTGATTCAGTTGCAGTAGCACTTCGATGCCTATGCCACCCGTCCGAAGCTCAGATACCCCTTTGGGGCTCGATTCAGGCGCTATATAAACAAATAAATAAATAACAGTAAATTCTTCACCTTTTGAATTACCCTAGGTGCCAGACTGGATCTAGAAGCTTTCAAAAATTACTACCTCATGCCAATAGGTTGTGCCATGGCACTATGAAGCAGCTTTAACCTAACTAATGACAAAGAAGGAGCCTCCACTGGGACTGCAAGCCCATTCCTCCAGTGCAACGGCAGCTACCACTGCTTTGGGGCGAGGCGTACTCATTAATTAAATTGTCAGGCAGCTACGTGGGCATCGCTGCACATGTTCACCAAACACTACTGCCTGGACAGCCAAGTCCGGAGAGACTGCATCTATGGCCATTCTGTTCTGCAGGACTTTCTGGTGTGAACTTAGTTCGCAAACCCACCTCCGGGGTTGGAAGTGCTGGGGTATCTATTTTAACAAACTTTATTTCAGCTGATCAACTTACTTCCCTTCGGTAGCGATATATCTGTAAGAAACCTAGGTTATAGATTACTTACCCTGCCACCAAGATTTGTAAGTGCTTTACTAACCTTCAAGCTAATATTTTTTGCGAGAGGACAAAATGCTAGGAATGTCGTTCATCAGGTCCGTAGCAAATCGTAATATACAAGACAATCCATCTGGAAAAGGTCTATTTTTTGCACTGCTCTTCATTTTTCCATTCACCAGAACCCCAGATACAGCTAATCATCCACTTGATGGTCCTTGGGCAATCAATAAAAAAAGATTAGAACTTTCTTCAGGTTTAGACTATGGAGTCTCTTCCTCCCAATAGTTGTACTGCTTTTCCACACCGGGAGGTGTACTTAGCTACTGGCATTCTTCGCCCCATCTCCTAGGCAATAGCCTGTCTGGGAAGATCGTACAGTGATTTGACAAAGTCCTTGTAGCTCACTCATGTGACAAACTGACCTCACAATGAAGAACAAAGTCTTCAATGTCAGCTGTATCAGATGGCAACCGTGCACAGGCTAAAATGGGGTGCACATCAAGAAGAACAAGTTACTGTCCTTCGGTAACAATATATCGGTCAGAAATATAGGTTAGTTATAGATTCCTTACCTTCAAATTACCCCCAGGCATCAGAGAGGATCCAGAGAATTTGTCAGCAGTGTCGGAAGGTGGCAGGGGTCGACTCCGCATTAGTCGTTGGTGTCATAGTCGCTGGGATTACATCGGAGTAGCTACATAGACGCCGCCCTCGCACGCGGATGTCCGTTCTGTACACAACTTTCCACACCAGAAGCGCAGAGCCTTACAAGACACTGACCCAGGTGCACAAAATTAGGGCCCTGAAAGGAAGTCCTTAACCCAAGAAGTCAGTTCACAGAACGGGGAGGAATGGTAGGGCGGTAAATAATCTATAACCTAGGTTTCTTACAGATATATTGCTACCGAAGGGAAGTAAGTTGATCAGCTGAAATAAACAGTTTGTTAAAATAGATACCCCAGCACTTCCAACCCCGGAGGTGGGTTTGCGAACTAAGTTCACACCAGAAAGTCCTGCAGAACAGAATGGCCATAGAAGCAGTCTCTCCGGACTTGGCTGTCCAGGCAGTAGTGTTTGGTGAACATGTGCAGCGATGCCCACGTAGCTGCCTGACAGATGTCATTAATGAGGACGCCTCGCCCCAAAGCAGTGGTAGCTGCCGTTGCACTGGAGGAATGGGCTTGCAGTCCCAGTGGAGGCTCCTTCTTTGTCAAAGTATAGCAGGCTTTGATGCACAGAACGACCCACCTAGAGATGGTCTGTTAGTGTATGGCCAGACCTTTCTTAGCGCCCATGTAACTAACAGAGCTGGCCGTCCACTCGGAATTGTTTGGTGCAATCCAAGTAGAAGGAAAGCGCATGTTTCTTCTTTTCAAGGATGCGGAAAGAAGGTGGGCAAAGTGATGGTTTGGCCAATGTGGAAAGAAGTAACCACCTTGGGAAGAAAGGAAGTTCTAGTTCGGAGAAAGACCTAGTCCAGATGAAGAGCCAGAAAGGGAGGCTTGGAAGAAAGCATGTAGCTTCATCAACCTGGGTGCAGAGGTGATGGCCACCAGAAAGGCAGTTTAAGTTAGAAGCCTGAGAGGACAGTTATATAGCGGGCTCAAAGGGAGCGCACATAAGATATGTAAGAACCAAGTTAAAGTCCCACTGGGGTATTACGAAGGGAACAGGAGGAAAAAGGTGAGTAATGCCCTTAAGGAAACTATTTACAACAGGGGATTTGAAAAGAGAAGGCTGATCCGGAAGCCTAAGGAAGGCTGAAATGGCAGAGGAACAAGTTAAATACCTCCGGTAACGCTTTTTCTGGTGGATACAGTATCTGCCTGTGGATTCCTCACCTTGTGAATATCCTCTGCGCCAGCAGCATTCGGAAATTTTTTGTAGCTCTTCACGAGGACACAAGCATGGCTCCGCTCGCAACTCTGCTGACGTCACTAGAGTCATAAGAGAGCCTCATCTGCGTGATTATGTTAGTTCCGCCCTTTTTTTCTGTGCCTTTGAGGCACACGGTCAGACCGACACAAACCAATACACAAAGTGTGAAATCAATGTAGCAAAGCAAAAATAATTAAACACTTCCATTGAAAGTAACAGACATAAATTAACACCATTGCAGGTATATAAGGGTGGACAACGGGAAGGCGGTGGGTCAGTGAGGAATCCACAGGCAGATGCTGTATCCACCAGAAAAAGCGTTACCGAAGGTAAGTAACTTGTTCTTCTGATGGATACATCTGCCAGTGGATTCCTCAACTTGTGAATAGAGTCCCACAGCAGTCCCCACTACCGGAGGAGGGTGTCCACCCTCCTATACTAAAAAGTCCTGTAGGACAGAACGCGCAAAGTGACCATCCCTCCTCACCTCGGAATCTAAGCAGTAATGCTTTGCGAAGGTGTGGAGGGAGGCCCAAGTTGCAGGTCTGCAAATGTCCTCCACAAGAACACCTCTAGACAAGGCAGATGTTGAAGATTTAGCTCTAGTAGAATGAGCCCTTATACCCGCTGGAGGACCCTTACCGGCCAAAGAGTAACAGATCTTGATGCACACGATAATCCACCTAGAAAGGGTACGCTTGTGCACCGCTCTGTGTGAGAAGTTGGCCTGATATATGATGCTCACTAGTTCTAGTGTTCACCTTGTATCAGTCCAAACAAACCTTATGGTGATTGGTTGTAAAGTCAACCTTATAGACCAGCTATCCTTGTAGCGTGGACAAGAGCACTCTTTAGGCTAAACTCTGAATGGCATGTGAAGCAAGCTGTTTTACCACATATAACCCCTTGAATACCAAATGAAAGGACACCACACAGGTTGTTATGAAAACAAACAGTTATTTATTAACTAACATACACCTCTGAACTCTTTATGAGGTCAGAGGGCTAAGCAAATGACAATACGAGTTCGCACAATATTTACAAGTGCGCCTTAGGGGCACGACAAACCATATACTAGAAACAATGGAATGCGAGGAAAGAAAATACTGTAAGGAGATCCAGAGGCTGGAGGATCGCTGGGACTACGATACAAACTAGGTAAGTAAGGAGCAGGAGGCCCACGGGACTCACGTGCAGAGTGGAAACTCTCACGCGAGATGCGTACCAACGTCTATGGATGCTACAGTTTAAAAAGTTACGGATTCCGGACGAACCCGACTGGATGGAGGGAAAACAGTGGACCTGGACACTAGGATAGTGAACACAGACTTCAGCACCTAGAAGCTTTAGTTACCTAACCCACAGGCTGCGGGTGCATAGGGCTGAAGTTGCGTCAGGTTTGCTGCGTTGATCCCGGTGATGCCTGAAACAAGGAGTTGCTGGCAGGCAGCCAGATGGAGGAGTCCGGTGGTTCCAAGGATTGAACTGGGAAAAAAAGTCCTGAAAGGGAAGGGGACAGAGTCTTGGTCACTAGCCAGTGACAGTGCTGGAACCAGGAGGGAACCAGATGCTGTCGCCGCGTTCAGGTGGAAGTAGGGTCGCTTCTCTTTGTAGCTGCGCGGACCAGGAGCTGTTCTTCATGACCAGGCTGGAGGCACGAGCTGTCCAAAGTAGTCTGCTGCTGTTGGCGGTGTTGGATCGTTGATCTGGTCAACAGGCCTTGGCTAATGCAAGCCACGCAGTGGAACAAAGATGGCGTCTGGTGCGGACCAGGAGGGTCCGGGGTGCTCCTCTTTTACAAGGGAGCAAGGGCCAGTCTGGGGGACCAGACCAGCGGTGGTGAAATCTTCGGATCGTCGTCTCAGAGGTCACCAGCCAGCCGGCAAGTGACCAGACAACAGGAAAGGCAGCAACCAGGCAAAAGGGCCCCACGCAGATCACGTGGATGCTGGGGGGCTGATCTTTGGTGCAGGAGCTGCGTCGGTGTGAGGCTTTTCAGACCCCAGTGCACTCACTCGAGGATCCCTGGGTGGTCGTGCTGGAAGCGCTGTGCAGGTTTCTCAAGATGGCCGTCTCCACGTTGCTCGTCGCACCCACGGGTCCCAGCTGTGCTGTGGATGTGGGTAGAGGTCAGAGGAGTCTGAAGGTCCGGGTCCAGTTGAGCTGGGTCGTCAGATTCCGGGAAGGAAGGACTTGCAGCAAACCGCACAGGAGCTTGATGGTGCCTGCAGCGCAGGATGGTCACTCCCTGACCATAGGGGAGATTCTTCAGTCTTCTGATGGTTCAAGAGGGAGAAGGTCAAGAGTTCTTCGTGGAAGTTGTCAAGATTAATCTAACTGGGAATGGGACCAGCTCCTACCTTTATTCAGCTAAAGGGGGCAGCACTAAGACTAGGTCCCTCCTCTGGGTGGGACCAGGAAGGGGGGTGGTTACACCCCCTTTCCTTTGTCCGGTCTTGCGCCAGCTCTGGGGCTAGAGTGCCCCAGGAACTGGTTTAGACCGGTGTATGCACAGGGACACCTTGTGTGCCCCAGGCATGTCTCACTCCTTTCAGCCCTGGCCTACCTAATACACAAAATCCTGTCTGGGGTGGTGCTAGCACCTCCCAAGGCAGGAAACCTTTTGTCCGAGCCTCCCTCGCTGGAAGGACTCCCAGCAGCAGGAGGTCAGACTTGTGTCTGTGGTGGCAGCATCTATTTTGTGATGCGGAGGCTCGAGTTAACTTTAACCGGGGTTCACAGTTACATACATGTCGTGTCCCTCTAGAAGTGACGAATGCTACCCCCGTCGCCAGAATTGGCGAGGGGGTAGTATTCCAATTCGTATGACACCTTACTCGACATGTTTTGATAATGCTATACCAAAGTTAGCATTTGACCGCGGGGATTATAATGCACTTAAGAGTATATGGTATAGCGTTATCATGGAACAGCTATTAGGACTTGGTTCCGCAAGCTGCAAACGGGCTCAGCTCATGCCAGAGAACCATCTCACATAATTCCAAGCACTCTGCCTTCAGGATTGATAAGGCCTGCCAAAGGAGTGACTGATAGGAATATATGTGTCCATTTTAGGGTTAGATATAGGAATACTAAAGCAGAGGGTGATTACACCACCTTGCCCCAGCTGTCGTGCAGCCAGTTGTGTCTGATTAGATGGCCAGCCAGGCGTGGCATAATACATGCTGCAGCCCCTGGTAGGCCCTGGGTACACCTATGCCCTGGATACCTAAGGTATGCTGTACAGGGACTGATAAGGTGACTCAGTATCCAATTAGATATGTACCTAGAGTACATGGAATCCATTTACAGAGCGAGCAGTGGGCCTGGGGTCCTGAATAGCAGGGCCCCAGGTCGAAAAACCAGCAAAACACCAAGCAAAAAGTTGGGGGCAACCACAGTCAGATATCCACCTTCCTACATAAACCTTCCCACCCCCCTGACCCCAAACGAAAGGAGATAAGGGTTTGCGAGCAGCCCGGTGGCAGTGGGCTTGCTGGCGGTAGCTGGATGATTGCTTTGCTGAATTTTAAACTGCATTTTGCCCCGCTGAGTGCGAGCGGTGGCGCGCTCTTTTAACGCTGGGATTTTGGTGAACTAACTTACCCCTCAAAGTTAGCAGGTCACTAACCTGGTTTTCTCTTTCAGAGGCTGAGCGACTGGCTGTGGGCTGATCGTCCTAGGCGGGCTCACAGCGGCCGCCATCTTTGGTTGGGCAGGACAGGCGAACTCCATCTATGCCACTCCCCCCACGCTCCTCCTCTACTTAGGAGTGGCTCTTGCTCCCATTCTGCGATTGCGAGCAGCCCGGTGGCAGTGGGCTTGCTGGCGGTAGCTGGATGGTTGCTTTGCTGAATTTTAAACTGCATTTTGCCCCGCTGAGTACGAGCGGTGGCGCTCTCTTTTAACGCTGGGATTTTGGTGAACTAACTTACCCCTCAAAGTTAGCAGGTCACTAACCTGGTTTTCTCTTTCAGAGGCTGAGCGATTGGCTGTGGGCTGATCGTCCTAGGCGGGCTCACAGCGGCCGCGGCAGCCATCTTTGGTTGGGCAGGACAGGCGAACTCCATCTATGCCACTCCCCACACGCTCCTCCTCTACTTAAACGGCCACTATGAGTCAGCGCAGCTTACGAGCGCAGCGGGGGCGCCGTAGGCGTGCCGGAGTTGCGCCTGAGTCAAGCCAGTCTGCGCCCGTCCACGGCCGACCGGGGCTAGGGGCACCCCTCTCTGCCCAGCTGATTAGATACACTCCATCACAGCTCTGCTCCTATTGGACCCCGGCACCATTCCTCCAGCTGTATTCAACCGTGTGACTTCCTTAGGTTTGTTTACTTCGCCTCCTTGTTCTCCTCCGGAGATTGTTTCCCAGCTGACACTCTTGCCTCCTACCCCACTCCACACCCCCCTCCTCCTTTTAACCCTCAAACACCGGTATTCAACATATCGGCTGCCCTACTCAACACCCGGTCAGCTGTTCAACACCAGTACGGGCTATTCGACTATATCGACACGCATGAACCTGACCTCTTGTTTTTAACTGAGACCTGGTTCAGAGCGGACTCCCTGGCCAAGGTTTTAGCCGCATTGCCCCCCTCGCATTCTGCCATCCGAGCAGATCGGCCTGAGGGCAAGATGGGCGGAGGAGTAGCCTTGATAGCTCGCGCTGATCTGCATTTTCAGATTCTTCCCTCCCCCGTAATCCCAGAAGTGGACTACATGGTAGCGCGTTCGACCTCATACCAAACCCCTTTGACCTGTGTCCTTATTTACCGCCCCCCTCAACTCACCTCATCTTTCATTCCCTGTTTCCAAGATCTCCTGGCTACTCTGGCGATAAACAATTTGTCCGTTTTAGTCTTAGGGGACCTTAATAATTGGGGTAACGACCCTGCCGAAACCTCCCACTCTAAGGATTTCACTGATCTTATGGTTAGTCTCAACTTTGTACCTTACATTCATAACCCTACTCATATTCACGGTCATGCACTGGACCAAATTTGGGCCCTAAATGTACCTACAACGCCCCCCATTATCTCTCCCTGCCCTTGGTCGGACCATTCCCTCATCTCCTTTTCCCTTGCACCATCCCCTGAGGTTAAGCCCCCGCTCCCTAAGAACATCTGGATCAGGAAATGGGGCAAAGCCGACATGCCGTCCCTCTGCTTGTCCTTGTCCGCCAGCCCTGACCTCTCAGGCCTTGCAGCCCCAGTTCAACTCGAATCCATTAATAATTGGCTGACTCAATCGGGCGACAAATTCGCTCCCCTGAGGCGGATTACGGTCAAGCGGGCCCATGCAGCTAATAGGTGGTTTAACTCTGACCTTAAGGCGAAAAAACTAGCTGCACGGAGAGCTGAGTGAGCTTGGAGGAGAGCCTATTGTCCTTTACTAAAATCCGCATACCATTCTGTCTTACAGACTTATAAAAAAGGCATCCTTGAGGCTAAGACAGAATACTACTCAGGATTTTAGCGGCAGAGTCCCAATCCAAAGAGATCTTCGCTACCGTCCATGACTTGGCAGCATCTGACAGAGCTACGGCAACGATCCCTCCCTCTCAACATCTGTGTAACTCGCTAAATGAGTTTTTCATTGAGAAGGTCGCACAGATTAAAATTAATATTCCACCTCCTTCGTTAACATTTGTTAATCCGTCCCCTCCCCCTTCTACCTCCAAATTGGCTAGCATCCCCTTGCTGACCAAGGACTCACTCCTCCCTTTGCTTCGGTGGGTGAAGTCGGGCTCCCCCTTGGATTTTGGTCCCGCCTATGTCTTAAGAGATTTTTTTGGCCTGCCCCACCCCTCCCCTTACGTTCCTTAATGACTCACTAAGCAATGGTGTTGTTCCCACCCATCACAAATCAGCTGTCATCATCCTGATTTTAAAAAAAGCTGGCGCTGATCCCTCGTCCCCATCTAATTACCGTTCCATTTCCCTTTTGCCCTACTTGGGAAAGGTCTTAGAAACCCACGTTACGAGTACCCTGAGCACTTATGTGGAGGCAAATCATTGCCTCTCCTCCTGCCAGGGGGGCTTTCGACCTCTGCACTCCACGGAGAATGTAGTGGTCTCTGTGATGGATGGACTCCGCGAGGGTATTGACACCAACCTTTCGCAAGCCCTTGTCCTTTTGGACCTGTCCGCCGCTTTTGACACGGTGGATCATTCCATCCTTCTCACTCGTGTCAGGGCGGCGGGCTAGAAGGGCTCGGCCCTTTCCTGGCTCAAATCCTTCCTGTGTGATAAGGCACAGGCTGTCCATCTCGTTGGTTTTGCTGCCTCTTCACGAAAGGTGGAGTGCGGCGTCCCTCAGGGCTCTTCTTTATCCCCTCTTTTGTTCAATTTATACATCTATCCCCTCATTCTTATGTTGCAGCAGCTCGAGGTCACGGTGTTTAATTACGCCGATGACCTCCAGCTTATTTTTAATCTCACTCCCCCTCTTCTGTTCAGAACTTCCAAACTGTTATGTTATTCATCCAAGATTGGATGAACTGCAACCACCTCAAACTCAACCCTGACAAGACAGAGTTGGTCTTGACAGGAGGTGGTTGCAGTCCCTGGTCCCCCTCGTTTTGGCCCCTATCACTTGGTGCCCCCCCCCCGCCCCCCCCCCCCTCCTCCCGGTCCCTAAAGTTAAAACCCTCCGGATTTTCCTTAACTCCCAACTCTCTGTAAACCCCCAGGTCAGTTTGGTGGTTTCTTCTTGTTTTTTCTCCCTCCGGACAATTAGGAAGATATCTCGCTTCTTCTCCCTTCCGGCACTGAAAATAATTGTGATGGCAATGGTGCTCTTGCGCCTCGATTATGGGAACATAATCTATAACGGCGCACCGGCCTATGCCATACACCGCTTGCAGCTAGTGCAAAATCAGGCTGCCCGCCTGATCCATGGGTTGCCCAAATTCCATCGAGTCACCCCATTGCTGAAATCACTGCACAGGCTGCCTGTGAGGGAGCGGGCCTTATTTAAATTAGGCTGCCTCACCTTCCAGGCCAGGATGGGCACTGCAAAGGATGGGCACTGCAAAGGAGTTCATATGCTCAGCCATCAAACCTTACCTGCCGGGCAGAGAACTCCGCTCTACCCACATGGCACTCCTGGCCACACCCCGCTTTAAGAAAAAGAAAGCAGGCGGGGCGAAATTCGCGGCCCTTGCACCTGTCTTCTGGAACTCCCTCCCTATGACACTTAGATCCTCAACCTCCTATTTGGAGTTCCGAAAGAACCTAAAAACCTTCCTTTTTTCCAGAGCTTTTGCCGCCTAGCCTGTCTTTTTTGCTGCTGCTGCTGGTCGCAGTCCTCAAAGCGCCATGAAACCGCTGGGTATAAGCGCGCTCAATAAATGTTTTTAAATTCAAGATTCAATTCAAATTCAAGGCTATCCCAGACCAGGTAAGCCTATATTGCCTGAGTGGCCATATGAGGTGGTATATGCACTGGCATGGTTACCCCCCATCTCATGGTCCACTAAGCAATCCCTCTCCCTAAGGGTATCTGAGGGTCTCCACCATAGGGAATCTCTACCTGTGGTGCGTTTTGGCAAAGTAAAAGGCTGGTGTTGGGATGGAGTACTGAAGTGAGACTCCACTAATGTTGGGCTCAATTTCCTCCAATCACTATCCACCATATATGCCTTTCTTTCCAGGACTGAGTTGCTGTATGCTCTCAGGGTCAACCTCTGGCTACCTAAAGCTGGAGGCTGAGTCCCTCTGTTTGGCTTACTGGAGGGACAGGTCAGGTTTGGGGTTTTTAGGTCCCAGGTTTGGCTGTGCCCAACAGTGTCCATCTGTGGGAGGTCCCTAACTAAGTTTAAGGGGGATCCCTCAGGAGTTTGTTTTATTGTCACTTGGCTAGGACTACTAGCTTCAGTGCCCTTAATCTGCTGATTGGGGAGTTCTTTTGGGCGGGGGGCCCTTTGGGGTCCACTACTAGCCTCCCTGACCTCTACATCCCTGGGCTGACTGAGGCAGGGTAGAGAGGGCAGGTTACCTGCTCCAGACTGGTCCCACCTTGAAGGGTCCACTGACATCAGGGGTTCTGCCAGGCTAGGCCCGACTACCTCTGGGGCAGTTTCTTCACAAGGGGTTAGATCAGTTCCCTGAGGAGGCTGATCCTTTCCTAAAGTCTGGTGGGAGGGAGATTTCTCTTCCTCCTCAATGCTCTCTGTCTGAGTGGAGTGATGCATAGTTTCAGGCTTCACAACACTATTATCTGTCTGAGTTTGAGCTGTGGCCATCACAACTCCACCAACCTTTTCAGGAAGGGACTCAGTTTGGGTATGGGCTGTTACCATCACAGCCTTGCCAACCTGTTCAGGGAAGGAACCTGTCTGAGATTGGGCTGTGGCTGGCACAGCCCTCCAGACCTGTTCAGGGGGGGGGGCATCTTGGACTGGGGCTGTGGCTATCACTGCCCCACTAACCTTATCATGGAGGGTTACCATTTTCAAATGGATTTCTTGCTCTACCTCAGCCCAGGCTGAGATCTCTAAATCATTCCCCAGTAAGCAATCTACAGGCAAGTTTGATGTCACTGCCACTGTGAGAAGTTGGCCTGATATGTAGTGTTTCCAA
The DNA here is from genome assembly GCF_964263255.1 of Lissotriton vulgaris. NCBI lineage: Eukaryota > Metazoa > Chordata > Amphibia > Caudata > Salamandridae > Lissotriton > Lissotriton vulgaris. The sequence continues at coordinate 279,232,310 of NC_141685.1, read as the reverse complement.
TTCTGGAACCACTTGGTATCAGTCCAAACAAACCCCAAAGATGTCAGGTTGTAAGTCAACCTTGTTAGACAAGCTATCCTAGTGGTAGCATGGACTAAGCAGCCTTAAAGGCTTAACTTAAGAGGTCGTGTTAAGCGAGCTGTTTTACCACATACAATCCTGTAATCAAATGAAAGGACACCACACAAGTATATATTGTAAAAATATATGTATTTATTTCTAAATTACTCCCCAGTACTCTTTATGAGGAAAGGGGCACAAGCGTTAAATCAAAAGCACAGTAAAACATATAAAGTTGCACAATTATGGATGAGGGTGGGTGGCCACTCAAACCATATACTAAACAAGTGGTATAAGGAACACTTATCGAACAATGGTTAGGCCTAGGGCCTAGAGATTCGCTGGGAGCAGTCAGGACTAGCAATGCTGAAGTCGGGAGTAGCCCACAGGAGACGGGTGCAGCACGGAAAGTGCGGCGCGCACCAATGCAATGTCAATGGTGCGTAAAAGTTAGATAAAGTGAATTAAAAGATACTTCCGCTGAACCTAGAGGAACAAAACTTTAGACACAGACCCTAGAGGTGTGTACCAGTGTGGGAACACCGGCGTTGCAATGTTACCTCACCCACAGGCCGTGGGTGCACAGGGTCGAAGTGGCGTCGGGTTCTGTCACGCAGGTTCTTGGTGCTTGAAGCTGAAGATGCTGCAGGCGCTGTGAAGGAGAAGTGTCCGGTGGATCCAAGGGTGGATCTGAAGTGGTGAAGACCTGAAAGCAGAGGGGACAATGTTCAAAGTCACTGACCAGTGACCACCGTGGAACCAGATTGGAACCAGGCAAAGTCGGGTGCAAACAGGTGATCAGGGGTTGCTTCTCTCTGCAGCTGCGTGGACACGAAGAGGTCAAGGACGTCCAGGAGTCGATCACGAGCTGTCCCTCGAAGGCTCTAGCTGATGGCGGTGTCGACAACTCGATTGAAGCAAACAAGCCTTGGCTAATGCAAGCCACGGGGAAAGTGAAAAAGGCTTATTACTCGGACCAGCAAGGTCAGAGCGGGTACTCCTTTCTACAGGAGCGAGGGCAGGTCTGGAGCAACCAGACCCACAGTGTAAATCGTAGGTTTCGTCGCCAAGATGGCCGCTGACCATGTGACAAGCGGACGGGATGGCGAGTCGAGTGGCACAAAACAAAAGGGCCCCACGCAGATCGTGGAGATGCTGGAGGGCTGATCTTTGATGCAAATGCTGCTCGGTTATGGGGCTTCTAAAACTCCAAAGCACAGAGTCGAGGGTGCCTCGGGTGCTGCGCAGTCAGCGTCTCGGGGGTCTTTCAAGATGGCCGCTCCCACGTCTCTCGGTGCCTCCACGGGTCCCTTCTTTGCAGGGACTGTGGATCAGGCTAGGAGAAGTCTGGGAAGCTGTGTCTTGTCAGGCTTTGCACTCGGGTTCCGGCGGGAGGCGGCGGCAAAGCAGACGTCGAGGTGCTGGGTGATGCCTGTGTTCACAGGGTGGCCCCTCCTAGGCCACAAGGGAGATGCTCTTCAGTCTTCTATCATCAGAATGTCGAAGTCCAGTCGTCTTCTTAGTTTAAAGTTGATTTTAGGATGCTCTGAGTTGCATTGGCACTGCTCCCCCTCTTATTCCAATCTGAGGGGTGGATCTCCTGCTAGGTCCCTCCCCTATGGGTGGGACCAGGAAGGGGGGTGGTTACACCCCCTTTCCTTTGTCCAGGTCTCACTGGAGCTGGGGCTGGGCTGCCCCAGAACCGGTTTGACCGGATTATGCAAGGGGAAGCCTTGTGCTCCCCAGGCACTGTCTGGTTTCATTCAAACCTCCCTGCTACAATCCACTATCTCTTGTCTGGGGTGGTGTCACACCTCCCTGTGACAGGAAAGCCTTTGTCCAGGCCTCCTCTGCTGAGTTTCGGTCAGCAGCAGGAGGTCAGACATGTGTCTGTGGCAGAAGCATCCATTTTGTGGATCTGAGGCTCTTTTAAAAATCAACCGCGTTTTAGCAAAAGTAACATGTCGTCCCCTCTAGAGGGGTGGAATGCTACCCCCGTCGCCAGGACTGGCGAGGGGGTAGTATTCCAAATCGTATGACACCTTACACGACATGTTTTGATAAAGCCAAACCAAAGTTGACATATAACCGCGAGGATTATAATGCACTTAATAGTATATGGTTTGGCATTATCCCGGAACAGCTAAGGGAATTGGTCCCGACAGCTGCAGACAGGCTCAGCTCATGCTAGAGCACCATCTCACATTAAACCACGCACTCTGCCTTCAGGATTGTTAAGGCCTGCCATAGGAGTGGCTCACAGGTTTATATGTGTCCAGATAGGTTTAGATATAGGCATACTATATCTAAGCAAGGGGTGATTACACCACCTTGCCCCAGCTGAGTGATCAGCCAGTTGTGTCAATTTTAGATAGCCAGCCAGGGGTGGCAAAAGATATGCTGCAGCCCCTGGTAGGCCTTGGATGCACCTATGCCCTGGGCACCTATAGTGCTCTGTACAGGGGCTGATAAGGTGACCCAAGCCAATCTAGTTATGCACCTAGGGTACATGGAATCCATTTTACAGAGAGAGCAGATAGCCTGGGGCCCTGATTAGCAGGGAACCAGGCCAACTAAGTCGAAAACCAGCTAAACACAAGGCAAAAAATCTGGGGTAACCATAGTCAGGTAGCCACCTTCCTACAGCCACTCTCTTGGGGCAAGTGACACCTCCCCAGCTGAGATTGACCACTGCTATGGGATGATCTCTCTGTACCCCATCAATGTTGGTCACCTGGTATGTGGCTCCAGGTATAAGTTGCCTCTCAGTCACCATGGTGATGCTAGCCCCTGTGTCTCTATAGGCCTCAACTTTTGTACCATTGATGAGGGGCTCCTGTCTGTACTTGTCCAAAGTGTTGGGACAAGCTGTGAAGTTGGCAAACCCCATGCCAGTCTCACAGACAAGAGTATCTAAGTCAGGGGACCTGGTTAGGCCAGAGTCCCCAGGAACTCCCAAAGTAAATGCACCCAAATTCTTGGGGGTACTCCCACCACCTGGGGGATTACTACTAGTAGTAACAGGGGGCTTGGAAGTGTTACTTGGGGGGTATGTTCTCCTTATTGTTGTTGTCCCTTGGGCAACTGCTATCAGTTTTCCAATGGCCTACCTGTTTGCAGGTATGGCAATAAGGTTTCTTCTGGGTATTTGAAGGATTCTGGGACCCACCCCCTTCTGAGGATTTTTGGGGCCCTGATGTGGTTTTATCTGTAGATTTATTCCCACCCTTCTCTTGAGGCTTGGTTGATTCTTTCTTTTTGTCACCACCCTGGTTCTTAGGCCTGATCCTGGTTCTGACCCATTTGTCTGCCCTCTTACCCAATTCTTGTGGAGAGGTCAGATCAGAGTCTTCCGGGTGCTGGTGTAATAACTGGTTCTGACAATTATTTAAGACTTGCTCTCTCATAATAAGATTATATAATCCCGTGAAGTCAGTAACTTTACTACCCAGTAGCCAGCCTTTCAGAGCCTTAGTGGCACAATCAACAAAGTCAGTCCAATCCTGAGACTGAGTTTTCTGGGTGTCTCTGAACAGCAACCTGTACTGCTCAGTTGTTAAGCCAAACCCATCAATCAGTGTATTCTTCAGGACTTGGTAATTGTTAGCATCCTCAGCTCTAGTAGTGAGGAGCTTATCTCTACCTTTACCTTCAAAGGAGAGCCACAATATAGCTGCCCACTGACTCTGTGGGATGCACTGGACAGTGCAGGCCCTCTCCAAAGCATTCATCCATTTGTGGATGTCATCCCCTTGCTTAAAGAGGGGCACTATTTTATTCAGGTGTCTAGTATCTAAACTCCTGTCTTTATCTCTAATGATAATGCTGCCACCAGTGGGGTCTGCCCCACTCAATTTATGATCTCTGGCAAAGGCAAATCTTTCTTTGGCAAGGGCAAGTTCTTCCCTCTCAATCCTCAGATTGACTTCCCTCATCTTGGCTTCATGCTCTCTTCTCTGAGGGGATGTCATCCCTCTCTGAGAAGATGCCTGAGACACATGGGTGTGAATAGATCTGTTAGAGCCTCTGGAGAGAGACCTAATTCGTCTATTCCCAAGGTTAAGCCTGCCTGAGGATGGGCCTGGGGCTCCCCCAGTACCATTCTCATGTATGCTTTTTTTTTTTGGAGTTCAAAACACTGCTTTATTGTATAAGAGGAAGCACAATACACAGCTTTTTACACCTACAACCCTGAGGCCGGCAGCATAGTACGGTAGTCATAACACAGCCTTGTGGCCGGCATCCCTGAGGCCCGGCGGCATAGCATATCCGTGCTTGAGGATGATAACACAGCCGGTGTAGTAGGGCAATGGAGGATAGACAGCAGCAGAACAGGTTTTTTTTGTTTCTTTTGTTCCTTTTCTAGAGTCGTTCATACCCGTAACAGTAAACAGAAACCCCCAACTGTACAGAAACTAAGAGGCAATTCACGTCCGTTCAGAAAGAGAATAGGTAATACGTTGGTGTGGCAACCCAGGCAGGCAGAGGTGGGCATGGTACTACAGCCGCGTCATATCAAATCTAACAACCATCCGTCAGCTCTAATAGAAGCAATGCATGTGGTATTATGAAGTGTTAAGTAGTAGAAGGAATATCGATGTGTGTAAAACATGGCGTATGGAATCCCAGAACGGCTGAGGGGGGAGGGGGGGGTGACAGGCAAATGGAAGGGGAGAGATCCACGACGTTGGGGATCGCGTGGGGCCCGGGAAGTAGGCCCAGTCGGTATAGTGAGGGCAGGAGGCCCCGGCGTGGACCGTTCAGTAGGGACTACGAACACATGAATGGGATCAGTGGTCAGGTCCGGAGCTCAATCCGGGATTTTAAACAGTAGCAAGGGGGTCTTCAGGCGGATTTGCGTCATCTGAGCGTGCAAGCAAATAGCTCACTAGTGGACCCCAGATGTCCCTAGGCCGACTCGAAATGGGCAGTAACTCAGCGAATGTATTATGTTGATCTTGACAGTAGGTCAGGTGCCAGCCATTCCTTGAATTTGGGCGCTCTGCCTCGACACCAGCTGCACGCCACACGCCTTCTGGCCAAGAGTAGTGCAATATCAACAAATTTCCGGCAAGATCTAGGGATCCGCAAAGTGTACCCAAGTAGTGTCACCGGTGGATCCGCGGGCACTGCTTCCCCCGTCATCTCAGTGAGGGCCACTGTTACCTGCCGCCAGTAGTACTCTACTTGGGGGCATCCCCATTTCAAATGCAGAAAGTCCGCATGTTCAGCGCGACATCGCTCGCAACGATCATCCTCCGCCAGGCCGAATCTGAGCTTCCTCGCCGGCGTATAAAACACCCTCTGCAGGAATTTATAATGTATAATTTTCAGTCTGCTACTAGCAGAGATGCGAGCGCACAACAATAGTGCCACTGCTAGTCGGTAATGTCAGAGGCCAATTCCGTAGTCCAGTGCGTTCAAGCACTAGAATCCGGCGCCGGGGCTGCGCCCCTGAGCTGGCGGTAAAGGCCGGAGACCAGATGAGCCCCATCTTGCGAGCAGAGCATGAAATGAAGTGGAGATAGAACCACAGGTTCATCGGGAAAGTCGGGCAGGATGTCCCTCATCCCCGCCCGCAGGCGTATATAATAAAAGAGCTCTAGTGGGGTGTGGCTATGCGTCGCAAAAAAGAGTTCCGCCAACTTAAAATGACCGTTAGAAAACAAGTCGCCCCAGCAGGTAATGCGAATCCTCGCACAAAGGTTGCGGAAACCTTGCTCCAACAGTAGGGTAAGATTAGGATGATAGGAGAGCGGCAGTCTGGGCGAGTAGAGCAGGGGACATGACAAGCTCTTGGTTATACGGCGCCACGCGTTTAATGTGCAAGAGACCGAGGTATTCGGCGTAGGTATGGATGTTTCGGGGCAGTGCAGCAACCCATCGAGTGGGAGAGGATGCACTATCCAGTCTTCCACCGCGATATGCAGCATGAAAGGCGTAGGAGCCATCCAGTGATAGGCAAAGTGTGCCTGCGCGCACTGATAATATGCCTCGAAATCGGGGACATCAAAGCCTCCCCTGTCATAGGGGAGAGTGAGCGTGGACCATTTGAGCCGGGGGCTCTTGCCACCTCAGAACAGCCTGCGCAACTCCATCTTCAGGGTTTTGAAGAAGTAAGCGCCGGGTGTAGGAGAGTAGGGTCTGCAATCCTATGATTACCCAGATTTTTTGCTTTTGTTTCACTGGTTTACGACTTTGGCTGTGGGCCTGCCAATCAGACCCACAGCCTGGCTGTTCTCTCTCTAAATTACAACATGTACCCTAGGTGCATTTACCAATTGGTACTGGGCCACCTTATCAGACCCTGTAACTCAGGGCATAGGTGTACCCAGGGCCTACCAGGGGCTGAAGCATGTATTATGCCACCCCTGGCTGGCCTCCTAAATTTGACACAACTGGCTGCATGACAGCTGGGGCAAAGTCGTGTAATCACCCTTTGCTGTAGATATAGTATACCTATATCTAACCCTAAAATGGACACACAGATTCCTATCAGTCACTCCTATGGCAGGCCTTAACAATCCTGAAGGCAGAGTGCTTGGAATCGTGTGAGATGGTGCTCTGGCATGAGCTGAGCCTGTCTGCAGCTTGCGGAACCAAGTCCTAATAGCTGTTCCATGATATCGCAAACCATATACTCTTAAGTGCATTATAATCCTCGCGGTCAAATGCTAACTTTGGTATTGCTTTATCAAAACATGTCGAGTAAGGTGTCATACGAATTGGAATACTAACCCCTCGCCAATTCTGGCGACGGGGTTAGCATTCCACCCTTCTAGAGGGACACGACATGTATGTAACTGTGAACCCCGGTTAAAGTTAAACGAAGCCTCAGCTCCACAAAATGGATGCTGCCACCACAGATAAGAGTCTGACCCCCTGCAGCTGGGAGTCCTTCCAGCGAGGGGAGCCTGGACATAGGGTTTCCTGTCAGGGGCGGTGCTAGCACCGCCCCTGTAAAAATCAAGAGAAAAATCAAGAGAGCCCGATGGGGCGGCCGCTCTTTCACCTATTCAGCGGCGAAGGCATGGAACTCCCTACCCCTGTCCCTCAGGAAAAACAGCAACCTGATGTCATTTAGGAGAGAATTGAAAACCCATCTGTTCTCAAAAGCGCATTAATCTTTCCCTGCAGTCGCACACAGAATTCAGTCCCTAGCGCTGCGAGGCCTTCGGGTGGTTATGCGCTATATAAATGGAATTTTCAATTCAATTCAATTCTAGCACCGTCCCAGACATGGTTTTGTGTATCCTGGGTAGGCAGGGCTTTACAGGAAGGTGACTGCTGAGTGGCACCCCGGTGCTCACTACGCATAGGCCGGTCAGAACCAGTTCCAGGGGCACACCAGCCCCTGGCCTGGGGAAAGTCCGGCATGGCAGAGGGGTGTAACCACCCCCCTCCTAGTCCCACCCATAGGCAGGACCTAGTCACCGGGCCAGCCCCTTTTTTAGTATAAAGATGGGAGCGGGCCCCCTGTTCAAATTAGATCATCTTTGGAATCAAGACACGACTTTCTGCGAAAGACATCAAGATTTCCCTCTTCAAGATTCTCCCTTGTGGCTAAGGAGTAGTCACCCTGCATCAAGCGGGCACCATCCTAAGAACACTGCGGTCTGCTGCAAGTCCTTCTTCACGAATCAGACGAGCCAGCTCGACGAGACCCGGCTTCCCTGGCACCTCTGACCTCTACTCACCTCTACAGCAAAGCTGAGAACTGTGAGTGCGACGAGACCTCGAGGGACCGACGATCGCCAAGACTGCACGACTTCTTTGCAACAAGCCCACCGTGTGCTCCACTGGTGAGTGCTTTGGGGTCTGAGAAGCCCCAACCCTGAGCAGCTCCAGCCCCGAAGATCAGCCCTCCAGCATCTCCACAACCTGCGTGGGGCCCTTCTGCTTTTGCGTGCTCACCGCGCTGTGTGGCTACTAGCCGGCTGGCTTGTGGCCTTCTACAAGACGCCCGACGACATCACTGCTGCTGGTCTGGTTGCTCCAGACTGGCCCTTGCTTCCTTCTTCAAGAGAGGCACCCCGGACCCTCCTGGTCACTCCAGACGCCATTTTGAGTCCACCGCGTGGGCTTGAATTTGCCAAGGCTTTGTTGCCGAATCCTGGGTCCAGCGACGCCGACAGCTTCAATCTTCGTGGGACAGCTCGCTCCTCCATCCTGGTCGCCGACAACGCCTCCTGGTCCGTGAGATCTGCAAGCACAGCGCCACCCACTCACCTAGTCGAGGTGACTACCATCCGGTGCCCTCCTGGTGCCACCTGACTACTGGCTAGTAGTCTCGAACTTGGTCCCCTCTGCTTTCAGGTGTCATCTTCCTTCGATCCAGGCTTGGATCCATCGAACTTTCTTCACTGGTCGCCTGCCAGCAACTTCTTTCTTCCAGGCTCCTGGTCCGTCTACGAGGATTCCCGACGTCTTTTGAGACCTATGCAGCTGCAGCACCTGGGCTAGGTAACTTCGGCATTTCGGTGCCCCAGCATAGCCTCACTATCCAAGGGTCAGAATCCACTTTCGTTTTCCTCCTACCAGGTCGGGTTCGCCAGAGAACACTAACTTTGTCATTACTAGCTACCATAGACTTTGTCCCGCATCACGCGTGAGAGTGCACACTCTGCACCCGAGTCCCCTAGGCCTCCTGTAAGTAATCTGAAGGTTCTATAGTCAAGACCTAGCGATTCCAAAGCCTATTAGTACTGTACTTACCTGCTAGTAATTTCGCATTCCACTTTCAGAGTATATGGTTTTCCGTGCCCCTCGGGCATTTGTATATACTGTGCTAACTTAAGTATTTTCGTAAGAGTTTTGTTTTGTGCTTAGTACCCTGTCCTCATAAAGAGTACAGGGCTGTTGTGAATCTTAATAAATAACTTGTTTATTTTCATAACACTTGTGTGGTGTCCTTTCACTTGGTATTCAAGGGGTATATGTGTGGTATAACAGCTGGCTTAACATGCCCTCTCGAGTCTTTAGCCTTAGACTGCTCGTATCCACGCTACTAGGATAGCTGGTCTATAAGGTTGACTTACAACCAATCATCAATAAGGGTTGCTGGACTGATACATAGTGTTCACTAGAATAGTGAGCACTGCATATCAGGCCACCTTCTCACACCGGGGAAATAAGGAATGTTGAGGAAGAAGTAAAGAAATCGGGGGAGGATAACCATTTTAATAAGGGATGCCCTTCCAGCCATGGAAAGCGGCAGGGTGATCCAGCGATCCACAGTAGCAGTCAGCCTGGTTATTGCCACCCCATAATTGGACCGTAATGTCTCGTCCTTGTCCCGGGAAATGCGGATCCCCAGGTACCGGAGATCGGTCCTACACCACTCCAGTGGATAGTCGAGAGGAAAACCGCATCTGTTAAGGGGAAAAACTGCGACTTGGACCAATTGATATGTACACCTGACAACCCGCCAAAAGCAACAAACTCCCTGAGTAAGGGATTGAGGTGCATCTTGGGGTGTTTAACATACAACGTGATGTCGTCCGCGTATAGAGACACATCAATTTGACGTTGTAAGCACTGCACCGCCCCATCTCGGTGTAATTGTCGCAAGCGACAGACAAGAGGTTCAACTGCTATGGCGAAAAGCAGGGGAGAAAGCGGACAACCTTGGCGTGTGCCCCTGGTAATTGCAATGGGTTGTGACAGGCGACCGTTAATTAATACCCTCGCCGTGGGGCTGGTATAAAGGAGGCGAACCCAGGATATAAACAGTTTGGGGAACCCCATGCTAGCCAACACCGAGAACAGGTAGGGCCACTCGACTGAGTCGAAAGCCTTAGATGTGTCGAGGAATACAGCGGCAACAGGCATATCGGGATGAATTGTGCGAAGCAGAGAGAACAGAGTGCGGAGGTTGTGGGAGGTGGACCGGCCAGCCACGAAACCTGACTGATTGAGCAACACAATCCTGGTCATCAGCAGCGACAAGAAATGCGTTACTTACCTGTAACTGCAGTTATCCAGTATTAGTGTCTTTCATAGATTCACATGCCTGAATCATTCCCCGTCGTCGAGACGGGAGCCTCCGGTACATAAAAAAGTAATGTCCTAAGACATACATAAAGAGAATAGGCCTAAGGGTCTCACCGTAGCGACCTATCTAGGTCCTTATGCAGGAAGGACCAAATAGAGTAGGCTCCAGGGTCCCACCTTGGTAGCCTATCTGTGTCCTTTCGTAAAAAAGGACCAAAGTAAAAGGAACAACCAATCAGCTACCACCTCCCTCTAGAACCTTCCTGTGAGGAGCCTCAGTCTCTCAGATTTTCGTACGCACCAAGTTGGTTAGGTGTAAACCTGTTAGAGAGAGGTGAGTCCTACCAGGGGAGGCGGGAGGGTGCATGTGAATCTATGAAAGACACTAATACTGGATAACTGCAGTTACAGGTAAGTAACGCATTTCTTATCCAGTATTTGGGTGTCTTTCATAGATTCACATGCCTGAATCAGAGTAGCAAGCAATACAATATGCACATCCTGTGTTGGTACAGTATACATAAGTCTGCAGATAAGGAACATTTGTGACTGTAAACCAACAGCATACAATGTCATGCAGTATCTAGTAAAAAAGAAATGTGCATACCAGTCAAGGACGGTGGGAAGTCGGAGGGCTCACCTCACTGGAATAGATGGCGAAGCACTGCTCTGCCCACTGCTGCGTCTTTCGTCAGCTCAGCGTCCAAGCAGTAGTGCCTGGTGAAGGTATGCGGGCACTTCTAGGTCGCCGCTCTACAGATGTCCAGGAGTGGCACTCCAGCAAACAGTGCCGCAGACGTAGACATGGCTCTGGTGGAATGGGCTTTGGCCCGTGAGTCCAGAGGTCGCCCAGCCTTGTCATGGCAGAGAGTTATCGCTGAAGAGATCCATCTTGATATACTTTGTTTTGTTAAGGGCATGCCCTTCCTAGGTCTGCTGAATGCGACAAAGAGTTGGGATGATTACCTGAATTGTCTTGTTCTGTCAAGATAGAATTTGAGGCATCTCTTAAGGTCTAAAGAATGCAGTGTTCTCTCAGCCGAAGTAGATGGGTTCGGAAAGAACGATTTGAGAACCACGGGCTCATTTAGATGGAAGTCCGATGGGACTTTGGGTATGAATCGTGGGTTAGTACGCAGGATGACTCTGTCCTCTTTGAATTGTAAGAAAGGGTCCTGGATGGAGAGGGCTTGCAATTCACCTACCCTTCTGGCTGAGGTTAGTGCCAGTAGGAGGGCTGTCTTCCACGACAGGAATTTGATATCCGATTTGTGGATAGGCTCGAAGGGATGCTTCATCAACTGGTGAAGGACTACGTTGAGTTGCGATGACTGAGGGACAGGTTTTGGTCTAGGAAAGGACCTAAAAAGGCCCTTCAGGAATTGTTTGAGGAGCCTGTCCGCCCACAGGGAAGGGCCTCAGAAGTTCGAGTGAACCTAGAAATTGCTGCCAGGTGGACCTTGATGGACGCATGGGCAAGTCCTGAGTGCGCCAGGTGTAGTAGGTATGGCAGGAGTTGCTGTGGGGTGACATGGAAAGGGTGCAGACCTTCCTTCGCACACCAGACACAGAAGCGTTTCCATTTGAGAGAATAGGTCTTTTTAGTGCTGTCAGCTCTAGCGTTAGCCAGGACATCTCTGCACTCCTGCGGAATGTTCAGGTGGCTGAATTCGCGGTATTCAGGAGCCAGGCTTACAATTTCAGAGGGCCCAGGTTCGGGTGGAGAACCTGTCCTTGAGACATTGTGAGCAGGGTCGGATGACTGTGTAGGCGAAGAGGCGGATGGATAGATGGACAATGAAGTTCCGTGTACCAGTGCTGCCTCGGCCAGGATGGGGCGATGAGGATCAGGGTGCAGGGCTCCGATTTCATCTTCCTGATTACTCAGGGTATCAGTGGGAATGGCGGAAAGGCGTAAGCAAACACGTTCCGCCAAGCTATGGAAAATGCATTCCCTAGTGTTCCTGGTTGGGGAAGCCTGCTTGCGAAGCTTGGGCATTTGGCGTTCTCCCTGGTGGCAAAGAGGTCTATCTGTGGTGTCCCCCACTTCGCGAAGATGTAGTCCATCGCTCCCGCATCCAGCTCCCATTCGTGGGATAGAGACTGTTCTCTGCTCAGGGCGTCCGCTAGGACATTGTCTTTGCCCGGAACGTATTCGGCTTTGAGTGTTATGCCATGTTGGAGGAGCCAGTTCCAGACTCTCTGAGATTCGAGAGAGAGAACACGTCCCTCCCTGTTTGTTCAGGTAGTGCATCGTCGTGGTGTTGTCCATCCTGACGAGCACTGGGGAGTTTCGGATGCGTGGGAGGAACGATTGGAGCGCCAGGAAAACTGCCCTTAGCTCCAGAATGTTGATGTGGAGTTTGGATTCCTGTGGCGTCCATTTTCCGTTGGTCTGTAGTTCTTGCAGGACTGCACCCCAGCCTTCCAAGGATGCGTCCGTGGTGACTATATGTGGTTGCGCCGGAAGCAGGAACGGCAGTCCTTGCGACAGGTGTTTGGTCGACCTCCACCATTGTAAATTGTTGATCATAGGTTGGGTAACTCGTATGCGGTCCTCGAAGGATCCCGCAGCTTGCGTCCACTGTCTTGTCAGTTCTTCCTGAAGGGGACGCATTTTTAGGCGGCAGTGCGGGATGAGCAGAATGCATGACGACATCATGCCGAGGAGCGATTTGAAGATACGGACAGTCAGAGTCTTTTTGGATGCCACTAACTTGGCTAAGGAGGTAAGTTTCGATTTTCTCTCCTGTGATGGGAAGGCTCTTGCGCGTTCCGTGTCCAGGGTCGCTCCAAGGAAAGTGATGACCTTGGTTGGTATTAGCGATGACTTCTTTGTTGAGGGTCAGGCCTAATCGGCGGAAAAGATGCAGACAGGCGCTGGAAGATGCGGCTGCGGCTTCTTTCGACGGAGCTTTTACCAGCCAGTCGTCCAGGTATGGGAAGACCTGGTGTCCCTGCTGGCGAAGAAAGGCTGCGACAGGAGAAAGGCATTTCGTAAAGATCCGTGGGGCAGATTTGAGGCCGAACGGGAGGACACGGAATTGGTAGTGTACACCTGCGACTGCAAATCTGAGGTACTTCCTGTGTCCTTTGAGGATAGGGATGTGGTAATAGGCGTCCTGGAGATCTAGTGATGTCATGTAGTCGCCTTTTTCCAGAAGTCCCAGGATCTCTTGTAGCGTGACCATACGGAACGACTGTTTCTTTAAGAACACATTGAGTGCCCTCAGGTCGAGGATCGGTCGCCATTTCTTGCCCTTTTTGTGAATTAGGAAGAAGTGGGAATAGAACCCCTTCCCCTTTTGGGCGTGTGGAACTTTTTCTATTGCGCCCTTTTGAAGCATGGAAGCTATTTCTTGGAGAAGTAGCCGTAGGTGTCTGTGAGGGCGCTTGACAGGTGGTGTCTGTGGGGGATTTGAGAGGAATTCCAGCGAGTGGCCGAATTGAAGAAGTTGTAGAACCCACCGGTCCGTTGTTATTTGCCGCCAATTTTGTAGGTAAAAAGAGAGTTTTTCTCCAAGTCGTAAAGAATGTGATGGTGGAGGGGCTGGCCAATTGATGGAGTCATTGGCGATTGCCTGCGGGTCTCTTCTGTCCTTTTCCTCTGTAGGACGATTTGTTGAAGGAGGCCTGACGTCCCGACTGGTTTTGACGCTGTTGAAACTGCGTCTTGCCCTGTGAGTACGAGTAGGAGGACTTGTTTTGGTAAGAACCCCTGTAGGAGGATTGTCCTCTTCCTCTGTTGGTACGAAAGGACTGATTGCGAGACTGTAGAGTACCCAGAGCTCTGGCTGTATCGGTGTCCTTCTTGATTGCGGTGAGGGCTTCATCGATCTTTTCGCCGAAAAGATGATCGTCATAAGGCATATCAAGTATTTTGGTTTGGACCTCCTGTCTGAAAGAGGTGGCCTTAAGCCAGCCTTGACGTCTTAGAACGGCGGCGCCTGCCAACTTCCTGAAGCCAGTCATGGCCACGTCAATGGCACAGTCGATCAATTCGGAAGCCGAAGTTTGGCCTTCGAGGAGAAGCGAGTGTGCCTCCGCTTTCAAATCCTCTGGAAGGTCAGCAAGGTAGGGCGCGATGTCCGCCCAGAGTTGACGGTTGTAACGTCTCGAGAAGAGCAATGGAGTTGGCGATCTTCACCGTCGTCGCAGACGTAGTGGAAAAGCACTTTCCGACGGCATCCAGCTTCCTGCCTTCTTTATCGGGTGGAGTTGATAAAGGGGATGCAGGGTTGCGCGAATTCTTCTACGCCGCCTGAGTGACCACGGAGTCCGCCTTGGGGTGACCCGTGAGGCATGCTGGAGCCGATGACGTAGCTTTATATTTTTTGTCCAGTCTGGGCACTACTACCTGTAGGGAAGCTGGAGACTGCATGAGTTGTTTGCCCTGTTTTAGTAGGTAATCAATGATCGGGATCGATCTTGTTGTTTTCTTCGTTGGTTCCTTAAAATCATAGAGGAAACAGTCAGTCTCCTGTGTTTCCATGGACATATGGAACCTTTTGGCTGCCCTTTCCATGAGGTTATGAAAACCTCCAATGTCTGCGGGCGGAGACTCTGAGGATTGTGGCTCCGGAGAGGCTGGAGAGTGAGTGACATAGTCTTGGTCGGCGTCCACGTCTGTGTCATCGTCGCGGAATTCCCCTTCTTCATGTTCCCTTCCCTCGTCATCGGACGAGATGGGGTCTTGTGCTGGGTCTTGTGTCCTAGGAAGAACCAGTGGAGGTGGCTTATGCCGTGGCACGGGTGCAGGAACGGGCACAGCTGCCTGCGGGGTTGGAGGAACAACAGGAGTGGCCTTTTGTGGAAACCGCTCCTTGTAGTCTTGAATGAGGAAACGCAAGTCCGAAACTAAGGAAGCTGGCAGGCACACCATTGGAGTCACTCGAGTGTGAACCTGGGCATTTACAGCTGGAGTCACAGGTTCTTCAAGCTCCTGCTCTTCATCAGTACTTTGGCACTTGACTACCAGGTCTGAAGGGCTAGTGGCCTGGGTAAACATTTCCTCCTCCATTTCTTGGTCCTGTAAGAAGCGGGATGGTGTTAGCTGCTGCACCTTACTAGGCGACGTCATCTCCGGTGTAATCGTTTTTTTGGTAATTCTGATTGTAACATGGGATGTTTGGGCGTCCATAGCATGTGAGAGGAGCTCAGACTCGTTCCAGGCACCAGTCGCAGTCAACGCCTGTGACGATGGCTTCATCAAGGAGCTCTCAGTCGTCGGTTGAATTTTAGTTTTCGTCGATGGTATGTCAGTCTTCGACGGTATGTCCGTCGTCGACGCTCTCGTCGACGGTGACTTCGCCTTTGATAACTTTTCCGTCGTCGACTGTTTCGTCGTCGGCACCGTCGTCGACGGGGTGCTCCTTGTCGACGATGGGGGCTTCGTCGACGGTGTGGCTTTCGTCGACGGTGTCGGCGTCGATGTCTTCGTCGACGGCGCACTCCTAGACGTCGATGGAGCGGAGGATGAAAGCGGTCTACCCGTCGACGATGAGGGTGTCATTCTCATCGACGAGGAAGACGCCGACGAGGCCATCGTCGTCGACACTGTCGTCGTCGACGTAGAGACAGTTTTCAGCGATGAGGAGGTCGTCGATGTCGTCGTCGTCGTGGTAATCAGTGGCTGCTTCCTGGAGACAGGAAGGTCCTTGCCAGACACGGTAGGCTTGCCCTCTGAAGACTTTTTGGACTTCTTAGGAGGGGTGTCTGAGGGGCCAGGCGAGGAAGCCCTAGGCCTCTTCAAGGAAAACTGTGAGGCGCCAGACATGCTCTCACCTTCAGAAACCAAGTCGCCTTCTGGTCTGTCTTTAAGCCTGTTCAGCCATATTAGAAGTCTCCCTTCCCGGTCTTTCTGGGTTTTATGGGAGAATTTACGACAAATCCTGCAGTCTATGGCCTGGTGGTGAGGATAGAGACAGTATAGACAGGTCTCATGTTCGTCGTCCACGTGAAGCCTCAACTTGCCACAGGAGGCACAGGCTCGAAAAAGTCCTCTCTTTTTGCTATCAGCCATAGCAAAGAAAGTCGAAAAACTGTCGAATTTAGATGAAAATCCAAGATTCCTGAGGAAAACTCAGGTGGAGACTCCCTAGCACAACGTGCGGTAGAAAATCTGAGAGACTGAGGCTCCTCACAGGAAGGTTCTAGAGGGAGGTGGTAGCTGATTGGTTGTTCCTTTTACTTTGGTCCTTTTTTACAAAAGGACACAGATAGGCTACCAAGGTGGGACCCTGGAGCCTACTCTATTTGGTCCTTCCTGCATAAGGACCTAGATAGGTCGCTAAGGTGAGACCCTTAGGCCTATTCTCTTTATGTATGTCTTAGGACATTACTTTTTTATGTACCGGAGGCTCCCGTCTCGACGACGGGGAATGATTCAGGCATGTGAATCTATGAAAGACATCCAAATACTGGATAAGCGGGTGGCCATATTTTAGCAAGTATTTTGACATCGCAGTTCAGGAGGGAGAGTGGGCGATAGGAATTGCAGGAGCTGGGCTCTTTGTCGGGCTTCAGAAGAGAGGTGATCACTACCTCGCGCATAGAGCAAGGGAGTATACCATCACAGAGCGATTCCGAGTAAACCTCGCGAAGAACAGGTGCCATGATATCAATGTAGGCTTCATGAAACTCGGCAGGAATGCCGTCAAGGCCCGGGGCTTTGCCGTTGTTGAGGGACATGATGGCCTCGCGGACCTCGTCCAGCTCGAAAGGCGCCGCCAGAAATGCCCTATCCCCATCGCTGAGCCAGCAGAGCGCCACATCTTTCAAGTAATCAGCATAAGACGTGTGGGGCCCCGTGGTGGAAGTGTAGAGCGAGTGATAATGTGTCGTGAATATCTTGAGTATCTCATCTGTGTCCCCGACTGTGGAACCATGATCATCTGCAAGTTCAAGTATGACAGTATGTGCACGTGAAGGTTGTGCGAGTACCTTCCCAGGCCTGTCCCCCTCACAATATTTCCGGGCCTGCAAGTGTTTACCCCGGAACTTGGCCTCCCTGATAGCCTCCTCCTCATACTTTGTCAGTGTCTCTCTGAAAGCAGCATGCAGTTCGGGTCCAGTCTCGACAACCATACGGAGTTCTAGTGTACGCAGTTCTTTCTCTAGCGTACTTATCGTGGTAAGGATGTCCCGCAAAACCCCGTGGCTCTTAGAGATACAATATCCCCTAATGGTCACCTTGAATGCCTCCCATATGTGTTCTACCGAGTCAACTGACCCCTTATTCCTGGGAAAAAAGGCTGCTATTTCTTCCCCTAGTTCAGTACGAAATAAATTGTCCAACAGAATGTTAGGGCGGAGTCTCCAGTGAGGTCTTGGGCTGTCCCATCCTGGTGTACGGAAGTGTAGCAAGACGGGGCTGTGATCAGAGTACGTTCTCGGCAGGTGCACTGCCCCTACCAACTACGCGGCTATACCGCTGGTGATCAAGAAGTAGTCCAGGCGCGCCCAAGTTCCCGTGTGTGAGGTGAAATGAGTGCCCTCCCTCCCATATGGGGGCAAGTGTCTCCAGGCATCAAGCAGCCCGCCCTCCATGATCACCCCCTCAAGTGCCTCTCACGCTCTAGGTTTATAGGAGCAGACTCCGTCCGCTCTATCTAGCTGTGGTACCATCGCCAGGTTGAAGTCCCCACCCCAGATGACCTGTGGCGACCCGGCAGTCATGATCTTGCCCCACAGAGTAGTAAAGAATTCAGGAGTATCTAGTTTGGTGCATATACGACAACAAATGTGTAAGTGTCGCGCCCCAGTCTGCCCCACAACATTGCATAGCGCCCCTCCCCATCAATCAGTTCCCCGTATCTCTGAAACGGTACACTGCGGGCTATAAGGATAGCAACCCCCCTTGCATAGGTGGAATATGAGGAGAAGACGCGATCCCCGGCCCATCTACTCGCATAAGTGGGCCTGCCCTGTGGTGACAGATGTGTTTCCTGCAGCATGGCAACCTGGAAGTGATGTCTAGCAAGATAGGCAAGGACATTGCGACATTTCTTTGCATCATTCAAGCCCCGTATATTCCAGGAAATGTGTCGTTCCTCCTGCACCAGTGGCGTGAAGTCCGGGTATATGGAGAAGGAGATGCCATTGAACTGCAATGTTCTATGAGACTGGGCCGCCCGCAAGGCAGTGTCGCGGTCCCGATAGTTCAGCAGTTTAGCAATTATTGGCCGCGGCGGGAGTCCAGGTTTAGGCACAGGCGCTAGGGATCGGTGTGCTCTTTCCACGATGAATTGAGGAGAGAAAGCGTCCTCCCTCCCTCCTTTGAGCAACTTCTCAATAAATAGCTCCATCCTGCCTGTCTGTAGATTCCGGCACATTGGTGACCTGTATGTTGTTCCGGCGGCTGCGGGCTTCCAAGTCCTCGTTCTTGGCCGCTATAACCCTGAGCAGATTGTCCATTCTAGCCAATTGTGTCGTATGAGTCGAGGTGGCATCCGTGTTGTCGGAAATGCGTTGTTCCGCAGTCGTGAGCCTCTCCTCGTGGCGATCCACCTTATGCACCAAGGCATCCAACCGGGCAGTGACCCCCATCGACCTTCTCGACGACGGTGGCAAACCCCTGCCTCATCTCTTGAAACAGGCTGAGCAAATCAGTGTCTTTGGTGGGGGACGTAATGGCCTTCGGAGTGGCTGCGCTAGGCCCAGGATCCGTTGGCACCGATTTTGCGCCTTTTTTTGGCTCCATCAAAGCTGAGCTTAGATTGGCGGTTGTCAGGCCTCACCATGGCGCAACAGGTCGCAGCGCTTGGGCACTGCGGCGTATCAGCGCTGTAATCACAGGGGTGATATAGAGGAGCGCCAAGGCAGGAGTGTCATGCAGTCCTCGCAGGTAGGGCCCGACGCAGCAATTGCCGGAAAGGTAACGCCGTCGGGGATCCGTAGGCTTCCAGTGGAAGGTCGTAGGCACTTCACGCGCTCCCCAGGTGGTCCTGTGATAGGGGGCTGTGAGAAGGTGGCCTGATATGCAGTGCTCACTATTCTAGTGAACACTATGTATCAGTCCAGCAACCCTTATTGATGATTGGTTGTAAGTGAACCTTATAGACCAGCTATCCTAGTAGCGTGGATACGAGCAGTCTAAGGCTAAAGACTTGAGAGGGCGTGTTAAGCCAGCTGTTTACCACACATATACCCCTTGAACACCAAGTGAAAGGACACCACACAAGCGTTATGAAAATAAACAAGATATTTATTAAGAATCACAACAGCCCTGTACTCTTTATGAGGACAGGGTACTAAGCACAAAACAAAACTCTTACGAAAATACTTAAGTTAGCACAGTATATACAAATGCCCGAGGGGCACGGAAAACCATATACTCTGAAAGTGGAATGCGAAATTACTAGCAGGTAAGTACAGTACTAATAGGCTTTGGAATCGCTAGGTCTTGACTATAGAATCTTCAGATTACTTCTAGGAGGCCTAGGGGACTCGGTGCAGAGTGTGCACTCTCACGCGGGATGCGGGACAAAGTCTATGGTAGCTAGATTTCACAGAGTTCGTGTTCTCGGGCGAACCCGACCTGGTAGGAGGAAAACGAAAGTGGATTCTGACCCTTGGATTGTGAGGCTATGCTGGGGCACCGAAATGCCGAAGTTACCTAGCCCAGGGGCTGCAGCTGCATAGGTCTCAAAAGACGTCGTGAATCCTCGTAGACGGACCAGGAGCCTGGAAGAGAGAAGTTGCTGGCAGGCGACCAGTGAAGAAAGTTCGATGGATCCAAGCCTGGATCGAAGAGAGATGACACCTGAAAGCAGAGGGGACCAAGTTCGAGACTACTAGCCAGTAGTCAGGTGGCACCAGGAGGGCACCGGATGGTAGTCACCTCGACTAGGTGAGTGGGTGACGCTGTGCTTACAGATCTCACGGACCAGGAGGCGTTGTCGGCGACCAAGATGGAGGAGCGAGCTGTCCCACGATGGATGAAGCTGTCGGCGTCGCTGGACCCAGGATTGGGCAACAAAGCCTTGGCAAATTCAAGCCCACGCGGTGGACTCAAAATGGCGTCTGGAGTGGACCAGGAGGGTCCGGGGTGCTTCTCTTGAAGAAGGAAGCAAGGGCCAGTCTGGAGCAACCAGACCAGCAGCAGTGATGTCGTCGGGCGTCGTGAAGAAGGCCACAAGCCAGCCGGCTAGTAGCCACACAGCGCGGTGAGCAGGCAAAAGCAGAAGGGCCCCACGCAGATCGTGGAGATGCTGGAGGGCTGATCTTCGGTGCTGGAGCTGCTCAGGGTTGGGGCTTCTCGGACCCCAAAGCACTCACCAATGGAGCACACGGTGGGCTTGTTGCAAAGAAGTCGTGCAGTCTTGGCGATCGTCGGTCCCTCGAGGTCTCGTCGCACTCACAGTTCTCAGCTTGGCTGTAGAGGTGAGTAGAGGTCAGAGGTGCCAGGGAAGCCGTGTCTCGTCGAGCTGGGTCGTCGGATTCCTGAGGAAGGACTTGCAGCAGACCGCAGTGTTCTTAGGATGGTGCCCGCTTGATGCAGGGTGACTACTCCTTAGCCACAAGGGAGAATGTTGAAGAAGGAAATCTTGATGTCTTTCGCAGAAAGTCGTGTCTTGATTCCAAAGATGATCTAATTTGAACAGGGGGCCCGCTCCTATCTTTATACTAAAAAAGGGGGCTGACCCGGTGACTAGGTCCTGCCTATGGGTGGGACTAGGAGGGGGGTGGTTACACCCCTCTCCCATGCCGGACTTTCCCCAGGCCAGGGGCTGGTGTGCCCCTGGAACTGGTTCTGACTGGCCTATGCGTAGTGAGCACCGGGGTGCCACTCAGCAGTCACCTTCCTGTAAAGCCCTGCCTACCCAGGATACACAAAACCCTGTCTGGGACGGTGCTAGCACCGCCCACGACAGGAAACCCTTTGTCCAGGCTCCCCTCGCTGGAAGGACTCCCAGCTGCAGGGGGTTAGACTCGTGTCTGTGGTGGCAGCATCCATTTTGTGGAGCTGAGGCTTCGTTTAACTTTAACCGGGGTTCAGTTACATACATGTCGTGTCCCTCTAGAAGGGTGGAATGCTAACCCCGTCGCCAGAATTGGCGAGGGGTTAGTATTCCAATTCGTATGACACCTTACTCGACATGTTTAGATAAAGCAATACCAAAGATAGCATTTAACCGCAAGGATTATAATGCACTTAAGAGTATATGGTATGCGATATCATGGAACAGCTGTTAGGACTTGGTTCCGCAAGCTGCAGACAGGCTCAGCTCATGCCAGAGTACCATCTCACACGATTCCAAGCACTCTGCCTTCAGGATTGTCAAGGCCTGCCATAGGAGTGACTGATAGGAATCTGTGTGTCCATTTTTAGGGTTAGATATAGGTATACTATATCTACAGCAAAGGGTGATTACACGACTTTGCCCCAGCTGTCATGCAGCCAGTTGTGTCAAATTTAGGAGGCCAGCCAGGGGTGGCATAATACATGCTGCAGCCCCTGGTAGGCCCTGGGTACACCTATGCCCTGAGTTACAGGGTCTGATAAGGTGGCCCAGTACCAATTGGTAAATGCACCTAGGGTACATGTGGTAATTTAGAGAGAGAACAGCCAGGCTGTGGGTCTGATTGGCAGGCCCACAGCCAGAGAAAGTCGTAAACCAGTGAAACAAAAGCAAAAAATCTGGGTGATCATAGGATTGCAGACCCTACTCTCCTACAGGGGCCGAGAATGTCCGAGCGTCAGTGGCGCTGTAATGTTCCCTCTCGGGACAGGCAGGTTATGGACGCTTGCACATATAACTGCGGGCAGGTTGTGACCCACAAGCGCCAGGTCCAGGGGGAAGCAGGGTCCGATAAGGGCAGGACGCCGTCGGAGGTCTCCCCGTGAACAGGGTCAGCCCAATGCCCAGTCACGCAGTGTTGCAACAGGTGGGAGGTCAAGAAAAGGTAGTTCGGGGGGCAAGGCCCGCACGGTGCAAGCTTGGAGGTGCGGAGGCTGGCAGTAGCAACGCGCCGGTGAAGCCGGTGCGCAGTGGGCTTAGGGGTATGGTTCAGGCACAGTGGTTCCCCCCCCCCGCGACGGGCCTCATGTTCTCCGCCCTCCGATGTGGATCTCCCGCAGGCCGTGCCCCTAGTCGCTGAGAGCGCCAGCGTGATGAAGGTCGCGGTGGGTGCCCTGAGGTCGTCCTGCCTCACGGCGCTCTTTCGAGCGCAAGTAGCCGCTCACCTGAAGCATCGGCCAGCAGAGTCTGATGTTGGGGGGGGGGGTTTGGGGGGGAGGGGCGTGCACGGATGTGGGCAACAGCCAAGCGTCCCCGCCCCGCGTCCTCAGGTGTTTCGATTCCGGGCGGCACTTAGTTCCGCGGCCTACCACCTCGTGGTCATCCTCGGGGTTGCGTGGGATGGTGCAGCCGGCCTCCTCCGCTAGCAGGCTCCAGGACAGTCGCCGGCAAGACTTCAGAGGGTGATATCTCCGGCACCGTTCCTCGTAGCGACCCCAAACTTGGGTCGAGTGTGGATCTCAGCCCCTTACAGCATGTAAGGTGAAAATCGGGCGAGTCTGCACCCTGTGGTGGAGGATAAATGCAGGATTAAAGACCAAGGAGCGGGAGCTGCGTGTCTAAGCAACCATTCCGCTTGTGCGCCCTCTAGCGCCCCCCATTCTCATGTATGCTTAAGTTGGTCTTGGTAAGCCTGCTGACTCTGCCCTGACCATGGTTTACCTCACCATCAGATGAGTCTCCATCTCCCTCCACTTCATCAGTTTCAGGGAAATTGGAGTCCTCCTCTAGTGGGGGTATGTCTTCCCCTGTAGGATCAGATGGGCCTGGATTAGAAGCCCTTCTGGCATCAAATGTCTCTAGGAGACCTATCAGGAAGTTACTTGTAGGGTTAGAACCCTGTTTTAGTTTCCTGGAGGTACACAATTGTCTCATCTCCTGGAAGCTAAGTGCTGCATATCTTGATGTGACATCTGGAGGGTCAACTGCCACAAGGGGAGCCACTGTGTTCTCCTCTTTGTCAGACATGCTTTTCTAGTGAGGTGCAAGTGTTGCACTTACCTACAGTATGGGTTTACCTACTGATCCCTTGCTAAGAGTTGTAGTCAGGGTGTGCTACTCCCTTTCTACTACAACAGCTGGTTCAGTAGAACTCAGAGTATTTCTAAGCTTGTTATATGTACCTATGGTACCTTATGTGATCTTTAAAATGATATCTCAAGATTATATTTGGTAAAAACAACATCAAGCTCAAATCCCAACCGCTGCACACCAATGTGAGAAGTTGGCCTGATATATGATGCTCATTAGTTCTAGTAATCACCTTGTATCAGTCCAAACAACCCTTATGGTGATTGGTTAAGTCAACCTTATAGACCAGCTATCCTAATGGTAGCATGGACAAAGCAGTCTTAGGCTAAACTCTTGGCATGTGAAGCCAGCTGTTTTACCATATATAACCCCTTGAATACCAAGTGAAAGGACACCACACAGGTAGTTATGAAAATAAACAAGATATTTATAAACTAACAACACCTCTGAACTCTTTATGAGATCAGAGGGCTAAGCACATGACAAGACTCTTAAGAAAAATACGTTTAAGTTGCACAATTACAATGTTGCCTTAGGGGCACAACAAACCATATACTAAGTAAGTGGAATGTATAAGTCGATAGAAGGAATGGAGCTGTCCAGAGGCTGTAGGATCGCTGGGACGACACTACCCTAACTCTAGGTAAGCAATAGGAGGCTCACGGAACGTGTGTGCAGAGTGTGAACTAACACGCGAGATGCGTAACAGTGTCTATGAACAGTACAGTTCAAGTAAAAGGTGAGTACGGACAAACCTGACTATGTAGGACTAAAACGACTGTGGAACTGGACACTAGGAGAGTCAAGCTACCCTTGAGCACCGAAATGCCCTTGTTACCTAACCCACTAGCTGCGGGTGCATAGGGCTGAAGTTGCGTCTGGTTTGCTGCGTTGATCCCGGTGATGCCTGAAACAAGGAGTTGCTGGCAGGCAGCCAGATGGAGGAGTCCGGTGGTTCCAAGGATGGAACTGGGAAGAAGTAGTCCTGAAAGGGAAGGGGACAGAGTCTTGGTCACTAGCCAGTGACGGTGCTGGAACCAGAAGGGAACCAGATGCTGTCGCCGCGTTCAGGTGGAAGTAGGGTCGCTTCTCTCTGTAGCTGCGCGGACCAGGAGCTGTGCTTCACGACCAGGCTGGAGGCACGAGCTGTCCCATGTAGTCTGCTGCTGTTGGCGGTGTTGGATCGTCGATCTGGTCAACAGGCCTTGGCTAATGCAAGCCACGCGGTGGAACAAAGATGGCGTCTGGTGCGGACCAGGAGGGTCCGGGGTGCTCCTCTTTTACAAGGGAGCAAGGGCCAGTCTGGGGGACCAGAACAACGGTGGTGAAATCTTTGGATCGTCGTCTCAGAGGTCACCAGCCAGCTGGCAAGTGACCAGACAACAGGAAAGGCAGCAACCAGGCAAAAGGGCCCCACGCAGATAACGTGGATGCTGGGGGGCTGATCTTTGGTGCAGGAGCTGCGTCGGTGTGGGGCTTCTCAGACCCTAGTGCACTCACTCGATAATCCCTCGGCGGTCGTGCTGGAAGCGCTGTGCAGGTTTCTCAAGATGGCCGTCTCCACGTTGCTAGTCGCAACCACGGGTCCCAGCTGTGCTGTGGATGTGGGTAAAGGTCAGAGGAGTCTGGAGGTCCAGGTCTTGTTGAGCTGGGTCGTCTGATTCCGGGAAGGAAGGACTTGCAGCAAACCGCACAGGAGCTTGATGGTGCCTGCAGCGCAGGATGGTCACTCCCTGACCATAGGGGAGATTCTTCAGTCTTCTGCTGGATCAGGAGGGAGAAGGTCAAGAGTTCTTCGTGGAAGTTGTCAAGATTAATCTAACTGACCAGCTCCTACCTTTATTCAGCTAAAGGGGGCTGCACTACGACTAGGTCCCTCCTCTGGGTGGGACCAGGAAAGGGGGTGGTTACACCCCCTTTTCTTTTTCCGGTCTTGCGCCAGCTCTGGGGCTGGAGTGCCCCAGGAACTGGTTTAGACCGGTGTATGCACAGGGACACCTGGTGTGCCCCAGGCACGTCTCATTCCTTTCAGCCCTGGCCTACCTAATACAAAAAATCCTGTCTGGGGTGGTGCTAGCACCTCCCAAGGCAAGAAACCCTTTGTCCGAGCCTCCCTCGCTGGAAGGACTCCCAGCAGCAGGAGGTCAGACTTGTGTCTGTGGTGGCAGCATCCATTTTGTGATTCTGAGGCTCGAGTTAACTTTAACCGGGGTTCACAGTTACATACATGTGTCCCTCTAGAAGGGTGGAATGCTACCCCCGTCGCCAGCATTGGCGAGGGGGTAGTATTCCAATTCGTATGACACCTTACTCGACATGTTTTGATAATGCTATACCAAAGTTAGCATTTGACTGCGAGGTTCATAATGCACTTAAGAGTATATGGTATAGCGTTATCATGGAACAGCTATTAGGACTTGGTTCCGCAAGCTGCAAACGGGCTCAGCTCATGCCAGAGCACCATCTCACATAATTCCAAGCACTCTGCCTTCAGGATTGATAAGGCCTGCCATAGGAGTGACTGATAGGAATATATGTGTCCATTTTAGGGTTAGATATAGGAATACTATATCTAAAGCAAAGGGTGATTACACCACCTTGCCCCAGCTGTCGTGCAGCCAGTTGTGTCAGATTAGATGGCCAGCCAGGGGTGGCATAATACATGCTTCAGCCCTGGTAGGCCCTGGGTACACCTATGCCCTGGATACCTAAGGTATGCTGTACAGGGACTGATAAGGTGACTCAGTATCCAATTAGGTATGTACCTAGAGTACATGGAATCCATTATACAGAGAGCAGTGGGCCTGGGGTCCTGAATAGCAGGGCCCCAGGTCAACTAAATCGAAAAACCAGCAAAACACCAGGCAAAAAGCTGGGGGCAACCATAGTCAGATATCCACCTTCCTACACTCTGTCTTTCCTGCAGCCAGCAAACCCCACGAAGAGTTGGCCATTCACACGATAGTCTAGTCCTAGCGAGGTAAAAACTCACCGCCCTTTTAGGTCCAAGTGGTGAAACCGCTCCTCCTCCTTGGAAGGGTGACTGGGAGGATAGAAAGAAGGAAGGGTAATGGACTGCCACAGATGAAAGGGAGTTACCACCTTGGGCAGAAAAGCAACCCTCGTCCTAAGAACCATTCTATCAGCATGAATAGTCAGGAATGGGGGTTTTGAACTCAGAGCTTGAAGCTCACTTACCCTCATTGCAGAGGTAATGGCAACAATAAATACAGTCTTTAAAGACAATAGTCTCAAGGGACACTTGTGCAAGGGCTCAAAAGGAGAACCCATCAAGAAGGTTAAGACGAGATTTAAGTCCCATTGAGGCACAATAAATGGAGTAGGCGGAAATCTATTGGTAAGGCCCCTAATGAACCATAACACAGTGGGTGATTTAAACAGACAGCTAGTCCGGCAAGCAAAGGAATACCGACAAAGCTGATAAATAGTCCTTCACAGTAACCACAGCAAAACCCTGCTGGGCTAAAGAGCTAATTGAAGAATGTTGGATAAGTGAGCCCTCAAAGGGTCAATAGACTTCTCCCCACACCAATGAACAAATTTGGACCACCTATAGGAATAGATCGACTTGGTGGAGATAAGTTTGGCGTACAAAATAACATCCACCACATCAGAAGGAAGAGAAAAAGAACTCAGGTTGCCCCGTTCCATCTCTAGGCATGAAGGTGTAAGCTCTGGAGGTGGGGGTGTAGAACCTGCCCCTGCAAGAGGAGGTCTGCCCTGAGCGAGATACAGAGCGGAGGGCACGAGGAGAGGTGGAGAAGATATATATACCATACCCTTCTTGGCCAATCCGTGACGATCAATATAACTTGGGCCCGGTCTTGGCGAATCTTCCTCAGAACCAGAGGAATCAAGGGTATGGGAGGAAACGCGTAACTGAAACTCAACTGAAACTCGTCCCCCAATGCTCCCTGCAACGAATACTGGAGACTGCAGAATGACGGGCAGTGAGCGTTCTTCAGTGGCAAACAAGTCCACCAGAGGAGTTCCCCACGTCCGAAAGATGTGACGAACCACCTCCGGATGGTGCCTCCACACGTGGTCGGCAGAGAACTGCCGAATCAGACTGTCTGCACGAACGTTTAGAACTTCGGCCATATGATTTGCCATCAGACAAATCCGATGGTCCCGAAGCCAGGACCAGAGACGCAGAGCCCCTCTGCAGAGACAATGCGACCCCACTCCTTCCTGCTTTTTGACATACCACATCACAGTAGTGTTCTCCGTCAGGACTTGGACCGACTGCCCGCGAAGGGAAGGGAGGAAGGCCTTGAACGCCAAAAGTATTGCCCGCAACTACAGAAGGTTGATGTGAAGGAACCTTTCCTCTGTAAACCAAAGACCCTTGATCAAGATCCCCTAGATGAGCACCCCACTCTAAGGTGGATGCATCCTTTATCACTGTGGCCACCGATGGAGGTAGATGGAAGAGCTTTCCTTGACAGATAGCCCTCCACGCTCCACCAAGACAGATCCACTGCAGCTTCTCTGGAGATCCTCACAGACTTCCTGATATCTCCGTTGTGTTGATACCACTGCCTGTGGAGCCACCACTGGAGCGCCCTCTTGAGACAGCGTGCATGGTCGACCAACAGAATGCAGGAAGCAAAGAGACCGAGCAAGTGACAGACCTTCAGGACTGGAGCAACAGCTCCATTGAAAAACAAGGGAATAATTTCCTGAATGTCGAGAATCCTTTGTGGAGGAGGGAATGCTTGACACAGTAGTGTCCAGTACTGCCACTATGAACAGGTTGCGCTGAGAGGGCACCGGGTGAGACTTGGGCACGTTTATCAAGAAACCCAATTTGTACAACAGCTGAGTTGTAACTTGCAGATGATGAAGCACCTTTTCTAGCGACTCTGCTTTGATCAGATAGGGGAAAATCGGAATACCCGATCTCCTGAGATGGGCTGCCACCACTACCATCACCTTGGTGAAGACTCGTAGTGCAGTAGTAAGTCCAAACGGGAGGACCGTAAACTGATAATGTTGCGACCCTACCGTAAAACAGAGATACTTCCTGTGCGACTTCAGGATCGGGATATGGAAGTACGCGTCCTGCAAGCCGATAGGCACCATGCAATCTTCCTGTTGCAGCACTTGTAGAACCTGTGCAAGGGTGAGCATCTTGAACTTTTGTTTCAGAAAAAGGTTCAAGATCCTGAGATCCAGGATTGGACGTAACCTGACAGCCTTCTTGGGAATCAGGAAATACCGGGAGTAGCATCCCTGACCCCTTTCTTGCTCTGGAACCACCAATCGCAACCTTTTTCAGTAAAGTTAACACTTCTTCCTGGAGAAGAAGGTGATCCTCAGAGTTAGCCCCTTGACAAGGAGGGTAATTTGGTGGGAACTCCCAAAAGGGAAGAGCATACCCATTCTCTACAAAATTGAGAACCCAAAAGTCTATAGTGATCGATTCCCAATCATGAAGAAAATGAGTAAGCCGACCCCCCACAGGACCAACATGATCCAGAATGGTGGATCTAGGGCTGCTTTGCAGTGACAAGAGGGGGGGGGGGGGGGGGGGGGGGGGGGGGGGGAAGGTAGAGAAAGAGGGGGGGGGGGAGGTAGAGGAAGGGGGGGGGGGGCACTGCCTCGTGGGCGACCTCTGTTCTTGCCCCTGTATGACTTGTACAAGGTGTTTTGCTGCTGGTGAGGCTGTCTGTAGGTCCAAAAGGATGATCTCCCACAACCCCGGTACTTCCTGTACAAGGATCCTCTAGGCTGAGCCTTTAGGCCCAAAGATTTGGCAGTGGTTTTACTGTCCTTAAACCTTGCCAAGGCTGCATCCGCTTTCTTTCCAAACAGTCCTGAACCATCAAAAGGGAGATCCAAAAGTGTTGCCTGCACATCTGGGGAGAACTCCGATGATTTAAGACAGGCACTCCTTGTAGTGACAGCCGATCGCATGATCCTGGCAACAGAGTCTACAGTGTCCAGACATCTTTGATTCACCTGAAAAGCAGCTGCCTGTGTGTCTGATAAGACATCATTAAAATTCTGTCTGTCCTCAGACAATTTAGGGGCAAGTTCCTTAGCAGAGTCCATTAGGGCATGGATGTAACGTCCCAAAAGACAGGTGGCATTTGTGGACTCCAATGCCATGCTTGGCTAGGAAAGCACCTTTTTCGCAGACTGGTCAAGTTTTTACCACTCCCTATCGCCAGGAACCTGAAGAAAAGCCCCAGAACTTTTGGAACAGGCAGCTTAAACCACTAGACTAAGGAGAAAGATGGGAAGTTAAAAGTCCAGGTCCCCTGGAGCTGCCCTGTATCTCCTGGCAACAGACTTCGAAACTGCAAGAGCCGAAAAGGGCTTACGCCAAACGTCCATTACAGGCTCAGTGATGGCATCATCGAAAGGTAGCAAAGGCTCCACCACAGTAGAAGGTGAATGAAGAACTTCCGTCAGGATATTGGACTTGAATTCAGCCGTGGGAAGCTGGAGGTCTAAAAGTTCTGCTGCCTTTCTTATCACTGTGTGGTAAGGAGCCCCATCCTTTGAAGGAGCATCAGATGGAGTTGAAAGCTCCCATTCTGGAGACATATCAAGGCCACTTGCCTCCTTCAGTTCTTCAAAAGTCATCCGACTCCTGAATCTCTCCTTCCTCCATTTACTCCAAACGATACCTCTATCCTTCTAAAATCCTCTGAGCCTCTCTTCTAGATCTCATTCACGGCACCAGCCTTAATGGAGCCGGACACAACTCCGACAAAGCCGGCATCTAACACTAATACGGAGGCGCAGCCTGCGTCGAACGAGGTCAAGGTGACCGCGCCGGAGATTAAGGGAACGGAGTTGACGTCCTCGGCACTGGGAAATGCCAAGAAAGAGCCGCTGGCAGAAATGGCATGAATGGAGCCTGAGCATAAGCTTGAGGAACCCCAGATTAAACGCCATAGGACCCATGGGACCCAAAGGTGTTCCAGAGGGGTACATAGTAAGCATGGGCGGAAAAACCGTTCCGCTCGCGGATTTTCGGTAAATTCGCAG
Source organism: Lissotriton vulgaris (assembly GCF_964263255.1). NCBI lineage: Eukaryota > Metazoa > Chordata > Amphibia > Caudata > Salamandridae > Lissotriton > Lissotriton vulgaris. Next base: position 279,202,182 of record NC_141685.1, on the reverse strand, counting down.
TCCGCGAGATTCGCGAATTTCCTGCAAAATCCGCGAGCAGAACGGATTGGGTCAAATTTTCAAGCTGACTTTTTGTAACTATTTTAGAAAGGCGCCGGCAAGCTGCCAGAGCCTCTAAAATAGTTACAAAAGTCAGCTTCAACAGGAAGCACTAATAGATAAAGTAAAGCAGGTGCTAGAGTTGAATCTCAAATTCAGTTACACAATCAATCACCCCAAACGTGGGGTGATTAATGACTGTGTAACTTAATTTGACCTTCAACTCAAGCACCTGCTATACTTTATCAGTGCTTCCTGTTGAAGCTGACTTATGGCTGAGGGCAGAAGGGCACAAAGTGGGACAGAGGGCATGAGTTAGGCAGAGGGCAGAAGGGCACAGAAACCAGTGGGGCAGAAGGGCAGAAGGGCATAAAAACAAGTGGTACAGAGGGCAGAAGGGCATAAAAAACGAGAGGGTGGCAGTGATGAACCAGGCAAAAAAAAAAAAAAAAACACGAACACGCAAAGCGCCCCGCCAATACGCAAAGTTCCCCGCGAACACGCAAAAAATAAAAAATGCGCGAATTCACAAATTTTGCGGATTGCGAATTCGCAAATCCACGGATTGCGAATTTGCAAAATTCGCCTATGCTTAGTACATAGCCCTTTGAAAAACTCCATACACCTCATTTAGAAAAATCGATGGATCTTGCCCCAGGCCAGAGAAAGGTGGATAAATGCCTGTAGAAGGCTCAGGCATTACCGGACTCGGGCCAGTTGGAGCCAACGGTGGAGCCACTGGTGTTGACAACTCATCTGGCGCTTGAACTTCTTCCGCCGGGGCATATGCCGAAGTCTGAGATGGAGCCGGCGTCGGAGAATGAGCTGGCGAAGTCACAGGCGAAGTTAATATTACTGGAGAGCCCTGATTCGAGGGAGAAGGTGACAGGAAGTCTTTACGACGTCGAGGAGCTGGCGAGGTAGACTTTGGAGCCGTGTCTTTATCTGAACGGCATCTTCACCCATGCCTCTTAGATCTAGAAGCATGCCCGCCGTCGATTTTGTAAAGTTAGTGTTATCGGACGAATCCGACTAGATAGAGCTGAAACGAAAAGGGAGCTGGACACTTAGATAGTTAAGCTATGCTTGAGCACAGAAATGCTCAGGTTACCTAGCCCAGGGGCTGCGGCCGCATAGGGCTGAAAAGACGTCGCAAATCCTCGTTGCAGTCTATGGAGCCTGAAAGAAGAAATTGCTGGCAGGCGACCAGTGATGAAGTTCGATGTGATCCAAGCCTGGATCGGTGATGAAGGGTACCTGTAAGCAGAGGGGACCAAGTTCTGAATCACTAGCCAGTGATTAGATGGGCACCAGGATGGCACCGGACGAAGTCACCTCGACCAGGTGAGTGGGCGACGCTGGGCTCTGCAGTCTCTCGGACCAGGAGGCGTTGTCGGCGACCAGGATGGAGGTGCGAGCTGTCCCACGAAGGTATCTGCTGTCGGCGATGCTGGACCCAGGATTGGGGCAACAACTCTTGGCAAATGCAAGCCCACGCGGTAGACTCAAAATGGCGTCTGGAGTGGACCAGGAGGGTCCGGAGTGCTCCCTTTGGAGGGGAGCAAGGGCCAGTCTGGAGCAACCAGACCAGCGATGGAGATGTCGTCGTTCGTCGTCAAGAGGGCTACAAGCCAGCAGGCAAGTGGCCGGACAACGCGGTGAGCAGCAAAGAGCAGAAGGGCCCCACGCAGATCTCGTGGATGCTGGGGGGCTGGACTTCGGTGCTGGAGCCGCTCAGGGTTAGGGCTTCTCAAACCCCAAAGCACTCACTCGAGGATCCCTCGGCGGTCGTGCTGGATAAGCGTCGTGCAGTTCTGAAGATGGCCAGTCCCTCGAGGTCTCGTCACACCCACGTATCTCAGCTGGGCTGATGATGTAGGTAGAGGTCAGAGGTGCCAGGGAAGCCGGGTCTCGTCGTAATGGTCGATCTGGTTCCGGAGGAAGGACGTGCAGCAAACCGCAGTGTTCTTAGCTGGTGCCCGCAGATGCAGGGTGACTACTCCTTAGTCACAAGGGAGAAATCTTGAGAAGAAGTCGAGAGTTCCTTTCGTAGAAAGTAGTTTCAGGATTCAAAGATGATCTAATTTGGAAGGGTCCCCGCTCCCACCTTTATACTAAAGAAAGGGGCTGGTACGGGACTAGGTCCTGCCCATGGGTTGGACCAGGAAGGGGGTGGTTACACCCCTCTCCCATGCCGGACTTTCCCCAGCTCAGGGGCTGGTGTGCCCCTGGAACTGGTTCAAACTGGCAGATGCACAGTGAGCACAGGGGTGCCACTTGCAGTCACCTTCCTATTCAGCCCTGCCTACCTAGGATACACAAAACCCTGTCTGGGATGGTGCTAGCACCCCTGTCTGGGATGGTGCTAGCACCTCCCCTGACAGGAAACCCTTTGTCCAAGCTCCCCTCGCTGGAAGGACTCCCAGCTGCAGGGGGTCAGACTTGTGTCTGTGGTGGCAGCATCCATTTTGTGATGCTGAGGCTCGAGTTCACTTTAACCGGGTTCATAGTTACATACATGTTGTGTCCCTCTAGAAGGGTGGAATGCTAACCCCGTCTCCAGAATTGGCGAGGGGTTAGTATTCCAATTCGTATGACACCTTACTCGACATGTTTTGATAAAGCGATACCAAAGATAGCAAATAACCGCGAGGATTATAATGCACTTAAGAGTATATGGCACGCGTTATCATAGAACAGCTATTAGGACTTGGTTCCGCAAGCTGCAGACGGGCTCAGCTCATGCCAGAGCACCATCTCACATAATTCCAAGCACTCTGCCTTCAGGATTGTTAAGGCCTGCCATAGGAGTGACTGATAGGAATACATGTGTATTTTAAGGTTAGATATAGGTATACTATATCTACAGCAAAGGGTGATTACACCACTTTGCCCCAGCTGTCGTGCAGCCAGTTGTGTCAGATTTAGATGGCCAGCCAGGGGTGGCATAATACATGCTGTAGCCCCTGGTAGGCCCTGGGTACACCTATGCCCTGAGCTACAGGGTCTGATAAGGTGGCCCAGTACCAATTGGTTAATGCACCTAAGGTACACGTGTCAATTTAGTGAGAGAACAGCTAGGCTGGAGGTCTGATTGGCAGGCCCCCAGCCAGGGAAGTCGTAAACCAGTGAAGCAGAAAGCAAAAATCTGGGGTGATCATAGGATTGCAGACCCTACTCTCCTACATGACCCCCCCCCCCAAAACTTTGGGATAATAAACTAACCTTGACCAGGTGAGTCTTCTTGCTCTAAGTGGAAATACCTGGAGAGCCCATCTGCATTGCCATGATCAGTGCCAGGTCTATGCTCCACTGTAAAATCCATCCCCTGTAGGGAAATGGACCACCTAAGCAGTTTGGGGTTTCACCCTTCATCTGATTTAGCCGCAAGAGGGGCTTATGGTCGGTCTGAATCTTGAAATGAGTGCCAAACAAGTATGGCCTCAGTTTCTTCAGGGCCCAAACTACAGCAAAGGCCTCCCTCTCAATAGCCAACCAATTTTTCTCTCTGGGCGTCAGCCTTCTGCTAATAAAAGCAATGGGCTGGTCATGACCATCAAAATTCAGCTGAGATAGAACAGCTACCACACCCAACTCAGAAGCATCTGTTTGGACAATGAATGGTTTGGAGTAGTCTGGACTCTTAAGGATAGGTGCTGTGCACATGGCCTGCTTTAGGTCATCGAATGCTTTTTGACAGCCTGCTGTCCACAACTTTCTTTGGCATCTTTTTACTTGTCAGGTCATTAAGTGGAGTCACAATTGATCCATAATTTCTGACAAATTTCCTGTAATAACCAGTCAGGCCCAAGAAAGCTCGAACCTGAGTTGGTGTGTCTGCCCTATCTGGCACTTTGTGGCCTTGATAGTGAGACCTGCTGCTTGCAGTGCCTCTAATACTTTCCTCAGGTGGACCAGGTGATCCTCCCAGGTGGAGCTAAAGACAGCTATATCATCAAGATATGCTGCACAGAAGTCATCCAGCCCAGTGAGAACTTGATTCACCAGCCTTTGGAAGGTGGCAGGTGCATTTTTCAAACCAAAGGGCATTACCACAAACTGATAATGCCCACCAGGGGTAGAAAATGCTGTCTTGGCATCCTCAGCTAACCTGATTTGCCAATACCCAGCTGTCAGGTCAAATGTACTTAAGTAGTTGGCAGAAGCCAATCTATCTATCAGTTCACCTGCCCTTGGTATTGGGTGGGCATCAGTCTTGGTGCCTGCATTGAGGCCTCTGTAGTCTACGCAAAACCTCATCTCTTTCTTACCACCCTGGGTGTGAGGCTTTGGCACTAGAACTACTGGACTAGCCCAAGGGCTATCTGAGGGCTCAATGACTCCCAGCTCCAACATTTTCTGCACCTCTGTCTTGATGCAGTCTCGGACATGATCAGGCTGACTGTAGATTTTACTCTTGACTGGCAGACTGTCACCAGTGTCAACCTCATGGGTACACCAATTGGTTTGACTGGGTGTCAGAGAGAACATATGTCTAAAGGATTGAAGAACTTGTTTGCAATCACCCTGAGGGGGCTCCTGGGAGTTCCAAGGTCCACCAGGTAGGTGACATCTCCCTTTTGCTCAATGATTGTGTGGGGCCCAGACCATTTGCCTATGAGTGCTGCTGGGGCCACTGGCTCCAACACCCACACCTTCTGTCCAGGCTTGTACACAGTCAGGACAGCCTTTTGGTCATGCCAAGCTTCTTGGAGTTCTTGGCTTGCCTCAAGGTTTTTAGAAGCCTTTTCCATGTACTCAGCCATCCTGGAGTGGAGACCAAGTACATAGTCCACTATGTTGGTTGCAGGCTTTTTGAGAGGTTTCTCCCATCCTTCCTTCATTAAACACAGGGGTCCTCTTACAGGATGTCCATACAAAAGTTCAAAAGGGCTGTAGCCAACCCCCTTCTGTGGGACTTCTCTATAAGCAAACAGGGTATCAGGACATCCCATCTACGCCTGAGCTTTTCAGGTAGTCCATGAATCATCCCTTTTAGGGTCCTGTTGAACCTTTCAACAAGCCCATTGCATTGTGGATGATAGGGTGTAGTGAACTTGTAGTTGACACCACATTCCTTCCACATAGCAGTCAGATATCCTGACATGAAGTTTGCACCTCTGTCAGAGACAACCTCCTTAGGGAAGCCCACTCTGGAGAACACTCCAACTAGGGCTCTTGCCACAACAGGTGCTGTAGTGGTCCTAAGGGGAATAGCTTCAGGATACCTGGGGCATGGTCCACCACCACCAGTATAAACTTGTGCCCTGATGCTGTCTGGGGTTCCATTGGACCAACAATGTCAATCCCCACTCTTTCAAAGGGCACCCCCACCACAGGCATTGGTATAAGGGGGGCCTTTGTTGGGCCACCTGACTTACCACTGGCTTGGCAAGTGACACAGGAGCGACAAAACTCCTTGGTATCTTCATTCATGTGAGGCCAGTGAAAGTGTGAGACAAGCCTGTCCCAAGTCTTTGTCTGGCCTAAGTGTCCTGCAAGGGGAATCTCATGGGCCAAGGTAAGAAGGAAACCTCTCTGTAACAAGGGGATGCCCAGCCTCCTGGTTGCACCAGGTTTGGGGTCTCTTGCTTCAGAGTACAGGAGTCCATCATCCCAGTGTACCTTGTGGGTACCTGTGGCGCTCCCTGCAGCCTCGGCAGCAGCCTGCTGTCTGAGGGTTTCAAGAGAAGGGCAGTCTAACTGTGCCTTCCCCAGGTCTTCTCTGGAGGGTCCCCTTGAACCCAGAAACTCAACCTGATCAGGTTCAAGTTCTTTAGGCTCAGTTTCCCTCAGCTCTTTGAGGTCAGCCTCCTCTGAGACCTGATCCTCAACCTGGGGGAAGGCAATGCCTTAACCCTACTGCTCTTTTTGGAAGGTGTCTGGTCCATTGTTCCAGGATCCAGCACCTGTTCAGTGGGGCATCTTCTGGCCTGTGACCTAGTCACAGCAAGCACATGTGCTGGCAAGCCTAACATTTCCATGTGAGTCCTCTGCTCCACTTCTGACCATAGTGATGACTCCAAATCATTGCCCAACAAACATTCAACTGGGAGGTCTGAACTAACCACAACTTTCTTTTGGCCACTTACCCCTCCCCAGGAGAAAGCCACAATTGCCATACTATGGTGGGTAGTGACATTGCTGGCATTGGTCACTAGGTAGTCTGTACCTGGCATGATCTGTCCAGGGTCCACAAAGTTAGGTGTCACCATTGTGACACTGGCACAAGTGTCCCTGTAGGCCTGAGCCATCTTTCCATTTATAAAAGGTGTCTGCCTGTATTTGCCCAAAGTATTGGGACTTGCATCAGGGGATATATCCATATCCCCTGTACAGACAAGGACAGCCTGAGTGAGTGTGCCAACTAAGTTGTCATACCCCTCAGATCCCAAGGTTAACCCAACTAATCCCTTGAGAGGTGCACTACCACTGCTGACTGTACTAGGGGGTGCAGGTGCCTTAGGGGCTGCAGTGGTAGGAGTTTGCCCTCCTTTCTTGGTGCACTCACTAAACCAGTGAGTTTTACTTTTACAGTATTGGCACCACCTTTTAGACTGGCCTTCTTGAGTCTTCTTTTCCTGCTGTGAAGCCTGAAACCCACCCTCTTTGGTTTGTTGGGGGCCTGTCGAAGACTTCTGGTCATTTTGCTCATTCTTATTGTTACTCTTTTGGTCTGCTTTCTTCTGACCACCCAGGTTCTGGCCCTGGTTCTGCTTAACCCTTGTTCTGACCCATCTGTCTGCCTTCTTTCCCAATTCTTGGGGAGAGGTCAGATCCGAGTCAACAAGATGCTGATGCAACAACTGGTTCTGACAATTGTTTAAAATCTGTTCCCTCATGATCAGATTGTACAATCCTGTGTAATCAGTAACCTTACTGCCCAGCAACCAGCCCTCCAAAGCCTTAGTGGCACAATCCACAACATCAGACCAATCCCGAGACTGAGTTTTCTGGGTATCCCTGAATAGCAACCTGTACTGCTCAGTGGTTAGGCCAAACCCATCTATCAGTGTGTTTTTCAGGACTTGGTAATTGTTAGCATCGTCAGCTCTAGTAGTGAGGAGCTTATCTCTACCTTTGCCTTCAAAGGAGAGCCACAAGACAGCTGCCCACTGACTCTGGGGGACGCACTGGACAGTGCAGGCCCTCTCCAAAGCAGTTATCCATTTGTGGATAACATCCCCTTGTTTAAAGGGGGGCACTATCTTACTCAGGTGTCTAGTGTCTAAACTCCTGTCCTTCTCTCGAGGTAAAATGCTGCCACCAGTGGGGTCTACCCCACTCAATTTCTGCTCTCTAGCAAAGGCAAGTCTCTCTTTGGCCAGGGCAAGTTCTTCCCTTTCAATCCTTAGATTGACTTCCCTCATTTTAGCTTCATGCTCTCTCCTCTGAGGGGATGTCATCCCTCTGTGAGAAGAGGTCTGAGAGCCATTGGTTCGAATGGATCTGTTAGAGCATCTGGATAGAGACCTAACTCGTCCATTCCCAATGTTAAGTCTGCCTGAGAGCTGCCCTGGGGGTCCCCCAAATCCATTCTCATGCCTACTTAAGTTGGTCCTGGTGAGTCTACTGACTTCTACCTGACCTTTGTCTGCCTCATCCCCTGACAACTCCTGATCCTCCTCTCCTGCACTAACTGTTCCATTGAGTTGGAGGTCAGGGTCCCCAAGGGTTCCCTCTAAGGGGGGCATGTTCCCATCTGGATTAGAAGGGTCTGTGTTAGCAGTCCTTCTGGCATCATAAGTCTCTAAGAGACCAATCAGAAATGGGATTGTAGGGTTAGAACCCTGTTTTAGCTTCCTGGAGGTACATATCTGTCTCATCTCCTGGAAGCTAAGAGGTGCATATCTTGAGACGACCTGTGGAGGGTCAACTGACACAAGGGGGGCCTCTGAGTTCCCTCCTTTGTCTGACATGCTTTTCTAGTGAGGTGTAAGTGGTGCACTTACCTACACTATTTGTTTGCCTACTGATCCCTTGCTAAGAGTTGTAGTCAGGGTGTGCTAGGCCCTGTTGAACTACAACAGCTGGTTCAGAAGTATTCTAAGCTAAGTTATATGTACCTTGGTACTTATGTGATCTTTCAAATGATATTCTTAGGATACGTGTGGTAAAACAACAGCAAGCTCAAATCCCAACCGCTGCTCACCAATGTGAGAAGTTGGCCTGATATGCAGTGCTCACTATTCTAGAGGAGCGGATAACTACGGACGCGGAGGCAGAAAGGAAGGAAGACTGAGTCTGAAGAAGCTGGGACTTCGGGAACGGACAAGAAGCCAGGAGGCCAACGACTTCACGAGTCGCCCTGCCACACACCCAGGGGAGGTGTGTGGCTAACTCAGGTACGCAATACTATCCGGAACTGGGTGGGACGTAAGGCCGCTTCGCCTAGTTTATCCTGACCCGGTGTACCTTTCTCCGAGCACTATCCTGCACTGCCATTAGTACGGCGCAAAGAGAGTTACACGGGTTAATGTGTCCTCACTCCTTTTCCCCTGCACGTGTATATATGTAAAGCACCCCACTCACGAAAGACTATTTCTGTCTGTTTAAACCGAGAGCCAAGACGGAACCAGATGTAAAGCCTCGACGGAGTCCGGAGGTGTTTCGTCGACTCGACCCATCTGAACGCCATCACAGGAGCAGAGTAGAAGTAGATCCCCCACGACGGAACAAGTCTTTAAGGAAGAACTGTACCACTTGTACAACACAATAAAACCCGTTAAAACTAAAACTCGCCTGTTGCTGATCCCTCTTGACCCTGTCACACCACCTTAGGGAGAAAAGCAGCCCTGGTCATAAGAACCATTCGTTCAGCTTGAATGGTCAAGAATGGGGGCTTGGAACTAAGAGCTTGAAGCTCACTTACCCTTGTGAGGCCCTTCAAAAACCTTAAAACCACAGGAGACTTTAAGAGAGACGACTGATCCGGCAAACAGAGAAATGCCGACAATGCCGAAAGATAACCCTTCACTACGGCAACAGCAAAACTCTGCTGTGCTAAAGAAAGAGCAAACTGTAAAAATATCAGACAAACTAGCTTTCAAAGGGTCAACAGACTTCTCACCACACCAAGAGACAAATTTAGACCATCTATATGAATAAATGGATTTAGTGGAGTCAGGCCTAGCCGAAAGAATGACATCCACCACATCGTGTGGGAGAGAAAAAGAATTCAGGTTGCCCCGTTCAATCTCCAGGCATGAAGGTGTAATGTCTGGAGGTGGGGGTGTAGAACCTGCCCCTCCATCTGGGAGAAGAGATCTGCCCCGAACGGGAGACGGAGCGGCGGGCGAGAGGAGAGGTGGAGAAGATCCGTGTACTACACCCTTCTTGGCCAATCTGGGGCGACCAGAATAACTTGGGCCCGGTCTTTGCAAATCTTCCTCAGAACCCGAGGAATCAAAGGTATGGGAGGAAACGCGTAAAGGAGTTTCCCAACTCAACTGAAATGCGTCCCCCAAGGCTCCTTGGATTGGATACTGGAGACTGCAGAATGACGGGCAGTGAGCATTCTTGCGAGTGGCAAATAGGTCCACCTGAGGAGTTCCCCACGTCCGAAAGACGTGACTAACCACCTCCGGGTGAAGCCTCCACTCGTGGTCGGCCGAGAACTGCCGACAGACTGTCTGCACGTACGTTCAGAACTCCAGCCAGATGATTTGCCATCAGACAAATCTGATGGTCCTGAACCCAGGACAAGAGGCACAGAGCCTCTCTGCAGAGACACTAGGACCCTACGCCTCCCTGCTTGTTGACATACCACATCGCGGTGGTGTTGTCAGTCAGGACTTGAACCGACCGACCGTGAAGGGAAGAAGGCATTTAGCGCCAGACGTATCACCCTCAATTCTAGAAGGTTGATGTGAAGCAACCTTTCCTCTGGAGATCAAAGACCCTTGACCTCCAGATCTCCCAGATGAGCACCCCACCCTAGAGTGGATGCATCAGATATTAGTGTGGCCACCGATGGAGGCAGTAGAAAGGGCTTTCCTGGAGACAGGTTGCCTTCCACTCCCCCACCAAGTCATATCCGCTGCAGCTTCTCTGGAGATCCTCACAGACTCCCTGAGATCTTCGTTGTGCTAATATCACTGCCTGCGGAGGCACCACTGGAGTGCCCTCATGTGCCGGAGTGCATGGTTGACCAACAGAATGCAGGAAGCCATCAGACCGAGCAGGCGAAGGACCTTTAGGACTGGAACAACCGCTCTATTGAAGAATAAAGGAATCATTTCCTGTATGTCGCGAATCCTTTGAGGTAGAGGGAATGCCCGACATACAGTTGTATCCAGTACCGCACCTATGAACATGTTGCGCTGGGAGGGCACCAGGTGAGATTTGGGTACATTTATCGAAAAACCCATTCTGTACAACAACTGAACCGTGTTTTGCAGATGATGGAGCACTTTCTCTGGAGATCCACACTCTATGCAGTTCCTCCTGCAGGAGTAACCGGGGTTCCTCCATGCAAAAACCTTGGCAAGGAGGGTAATTTGGAGGGAATTCCCGGAAGGTAATAGCATACCCATTTTCTACGAGATTGAGAACCCAAAGAGCTGATGTAACCAATTCCCAATCCCGTAGAAAATAGGTAAGACGACCCCCTACAGGACCCGCATGATCCGGAATGGCAGATCTAGGGCTGCTTTTCTGTGGCTGGGGTATTGGAAAAGGAGGAGGAGGAGGAGGAGGCTTGACGTCCGAGGACGAGCTCTTAGCTTACCCCTGTAAGACCTATACAGGGGATTTTGCTGCTGCTGCTGTTGGCCTTGCCGGTAGGGACGAAAAGAAGAAAGTCCAAAACCTCTATACCTTTTGGTAGATGAACCACTGGTCTGCAGCCCCAAAGATTTGGCAGTAGCCCTACTGTCCTTAAATCTTTCTAAAGCTGCATCAGCTTTTTTACCAAAAAGCCCAACACTGTCAAAGGGCAAATCCAATAATGCAGCCTGAACGTCCGCTGAAAAGTCAGATGACTTCAGCAAGGCAGCCCTTCGAGGCAACAGCAGTTCCCATGATGCGAGCAACTGAATCCGCAGTATCTAGCCCACTCTGGACACTTGGTGTGCAGCCGCCTGGTCATCAGCCAACACCTCCTCAAAATCCTTCCTGTTGTCATTCGGAATTTTAGGAGCCAACAGACGCAACAAATCCATCATGGCATGAATGTATCTCCCCATAAGTTGGAGAAGTGTGGCTCAGGGGTTAGAGGCACTGTTCCCAGGAACGCGCGCGGCAGCGCGCGAGCGCACTTCCCTACCCCCGAGCGCGCAGTCCCTTGTGTGGAGCGCGCACAGAGGGCACATCCCGCGAAAGTATTAGCGGCGCCGCCGCTTTTAAAAGGCGCGCGCCGCGAAAAAAAGGGCCTTTTCTGATTGTGGAGGACAGCGGCGGAAGTGACCACTTTGGAGTGATTGAACTCGGGAGCAGAGGTAAGTGTTCCAATGTGGCCACTTGCTGTCTTTTGTTTTTGCTGCCCTGTAGTGCACGCACTGTTGATGTTATATTCTTTTATATGTAAAGCGAGGCTGCGGGCATATTGAGTGCTTTAGTTAAACTATCCATGTTAATCGCAGCTCGTGAAGGGGCTGCGATTAACATGGATAGTTTAACAAAAGCACTCAATCTGCCCGCAGCCTCGCTTTACTTACACAACAGATGGAAGAACCATTTCCGAAGATAGCACGCTTTTTTCCCCCATTGGAATGCCATTTGTTTTTTAAACGCAACATTAGCTTACGGTGTGCTTCTATTGTAGCATGCATCTGCTTTATATTCTCCCGTTCTGTCAAATGGGCGACTTCCAGATTTTTCAGTGATTAGACTCGGACTGCTGCGTTTTATTGAGCCGGCGTCCGGGCTTAAGTCTGCTGGGAGTTCCTGGTGACCCCTTGAACGATGTATTTGCTGTTACAGTTAAAACCATTTACAGCAATGGCAGCTTTGGCGATGAAGCGTGAAGGCCCTCAGTTCATCATTGAAGCTGCAGTGCGAGGCAATGCTGCAGTTTTGGACAATTGCAGGACACCTGTATCTGCCTTGTCGGGGGCTACAGCAGGAATTCTGGGTCTGATTGGCCTGTACGGCTTTGTCTTTATTTCCTGGCTTCATTCCTCCCAGTGGTTAATTTGTAAAAAAAGAAGTGCAGGGCTATTATCAGAAGGCAGTTTCGACCGGCAAATTTCTCCTATCAGCACTGCCTAACAAATTGCCAACAAACCCTACAAGTGGGATGGGGGAAGTGGCATAATGGCCGGAGCTGCCGAATTTTGAGCTGGGGAATCAGGTTCGAGCCCCGGCCTGGACTCAACATCCTGTGATTCTGGGCGAATCACTTAATCAACCTGTGCTCACCAAAAATGAATGATTAGATGCTGTTGTTCAGCCAGCTCATATTAAACACAACCAGGAGGTCGAACACAGCTGAAGGAAACAGACTAAACATTATTCCTAATTGATCTGCGCATTCATTCGAGGCTAAGAGGAAGATTAGATATGTTTGTGCTACGTTATTCTACATACTGAACATCATCCACATGTGCTTCCTCCCTTTTCTGTTTTTTTTTGTTTTAGCTCAGCTCGATATTCAGAATACAATGCAAGTTTTGCTTGTTTCACGATTTGGGTTTTAACTTGTGGCGATGGTACTGATTTCACTCAAATGTCACTAGACTGCAGGTTAGCAAGAGATGAAACCAGGAATTCACACGTGTTGTGGGGATCTTGTTGACTTCCAGCGACAGTAAACACTTCAGTGTGTTTCTGGAATTGATCGAAGTTTGGCAGGCATGAAATGTGTGAGACCTCAAAGTGTCAGTGAAATTAGAGTCACTCTTGTGCCTGTCTCGTGCTATCGAACAAGTTACTTACCTTCGGTAACGATATATCTGTAAGAAACATTAGTTAGTGTTAGATTCCTTACCTTAGAATATCCCCAGGCGTCAGTCTGGATCCGGAAACTTTTGCGTAGCAGTACCCCTGCGCGTCGGTAGGCGTCGTCTGCAGGCGTCCCCTGCGGCTCCGCGTCCGTCGTCGGCGTCGTGCGCCGTGATGACGTCGCTGGAGTACATAGACGCCGCCTCCGCGCGCTGACGTCAGTTCTTTGCACACAGCATTTCCGCGCCAGGAGACGCAGAGCCATGAGAGAACCAACACTGGTGCCATGTAAAAACTAGGGCCCTGAAAGGGATGACCTTAACCCTAGGTATCAGTTCGCAGAACGGGGAGGATGGGTGGGTTCGGTAAGGAATCTAACACTAACTAATGTTTCTTACAGATATATCGTTACCGAAGGTAAGTAACTTGTTCATCTGAAAGAAACACGTTAGTGTTAGATTCCTTACCTTAGAATACATACCCCAGCAATACCAACCCCGGTGGTGGGTCTGCGAACCAATACAAACTACACCAGAAAGTCCTGGAGGACAGAACGGCCAAAGAAGCCATCCCTCCGGACTTGACTGTCCAGGCAGTAGTGCCTCGCAAAGGTGTGCAGCGAGGCCCACGTAGCCGCTTGGCAAATGTCCTGCAAGGGGACTCCCCGGCCCAGGGCAGTGGTAGCCGCCGTGGCCCGAGTGGAATGGGCCCTCAGCCCAACAGGAGGCTCCTTCCGAGCCAAAGAGTAGCACGCTTTGATGCAGAGGACGACCCATCGAGAGATGGTTCGTTTACAGACCGCCCGTCCCTTCTTCGCACCCACGTAGCCAACAAACAGTTGGTCATCCACCCGGAACTGGCGTGTGCGATCCATGTAAAATGAAAGCGCACGTTTTGGGTCCAGACGATGGAGCCGCTCTTCATCCTTTGAAGGATGCGGAGGCGGGAAGAAGGAAGGGAGGGTGATGGACTGCCCGATGTGAAAGGCCGAAACAACCTTGGGCAGGAAAGAAGGTCTAGTCCTCAGAACCACCTTATCAGGATGAATGGACAGGAAAGGAGGTTGGACAGAAAGAGCCTGGAGCTCACTCACTCTCCTGGCAGAGGTGATGGCAACCAGGAAAGCCGTCTTTAAAGTCAGGAGACGGAGAGGACAAGAATGAAGGGGCTCAAAGGGAGCACACATTAGAAAGGTCAGAACCAGGTTCAAATCCCACTGAGGCATCACAAACGGAACAGGTGGAAACATGTGAGTGATGCCTTTCAAGAATCGAGTTACAATCGGGGATTTGAACAAAGAAGGCTGATCAGGAAGCCTTAAAAAGGCTGAAAGGGCAGAAAGGTAGCCCTTGATAGTGCCCAGAGCAGAGCCCTGCTGGGCAAGAGAAAGAAGAAACAGAAGAACCTCCGAAAGAGGGGCAGAAAGAGGATCCACAGCCTTTGCTGTGCACCATGCCACAAATCTGTTCCACCGACAGGCGTATACCGACTTAGTGGAGGGACGCCTGGCTGCCAGAATAACATCACAGACTTCAGGAGGCAAGTCAAATGGCCTCAACTGCCGCCGCTCAATCTCCAAGCATGGAGGTGGAGACTGGACAGGTTCGGGTGGAGGACCGTCCCCTGCTGCTGCGACAGAAGGTCCTCCTGAAGGGGCAGGCGGATCGGGGGACCGACTGACATGCTGAGTAGCTCGGGATACCAGTATCTTCGAGCCCAGTCCGGAGCCACAAGGATAACTTGGGCCCGGTCGCGCCTGATCTTCTTCAGCACTCTGGGCAGAAGTGGTATAGGCGGAAAGGCGTATAACAGACCGCAACTCCACTCGCGCCGAAAGGCGTCGCCGTGCGAGTGCCGTCTTGGAAACTCCAACGCGCAGAACTGATGACATTGCGCGTTCTCTTCGGTGGCGAATAGATCTAACCAAGGCTCTCCCCATTGCAGAAAGATGCCTTGCGCCACGCCCGAGTTCAGACGCCATTCGTGATCCATCGAGCACCGACGGCTGAGTTCGTCCGCCCTGGCGTTCAGAGAACCTGCCAGGTGTTGAACCGTCAGAGTCACGCCCTGACGTTCCAGCCATTGCCAGAGGCGCAGAGCCTCCTGGCAAAGGGTCCACGACCCCACACCGCCCTGTTTGTTGCAGTACCACATGGCGGTGGTGTTGTCGGTGAACACCTGCACCACACTCCCGTTGACAAAGGGTAGGAATGCCTAAAGTGCCAGACGAATCGCCCGCAGCTCCAACAGATTGATATGGAGCCGGGACTCCGCCGGAGACCAGATGCCTCTGATCTCTGCCTCTCCCAAGTGGCCACCCCAGCCCTGGAGGGACGCGTCCGTCACGACAACGTGCTCCGGTTGGGGAAGGGAGAGGGACTTTCCCTGACCCAATCGCGGTCCGTAAGCCACCACTGCAGTTGTCTCGCAGTGCCCTCCGAGATCAAGACGTGGTCGGACAAGTTGTCCTGATGCTGGGCCCACTGAAACTTCAGGTCCCACTGCAGAGCCCGCATCCGCCACCGAGCGTGATGCACCAGAAGGATGCAGGAAGCCATCAGTCCCAGCAGCCGCAGCGTCAACCTGACCGAAACCCGGGATAGCGGCTGAAAGATGGGAATCAAAGCCTGAATATCCCGAACCCGCCGTTCCGGAGGATAAACCCGAAACTGCGCCGAGTCCAGAACCGCTCCGATGAAAAGGAGCTTTTGAGAGGGACACAGGTGTGATTTCGGCACATTGATGGAGAACCCCAGGTCGTGCAAGAGGTCTGCCGTCATCTGAAGGTGGTGGACGACTGTCTGGGGCGAGCCCGCCTTCAACAACCAGTCGTCTAGGTAGGGGAAGACTGAAACCCCCAACCTGCGCAGATGGGCTGCGACCACCGCCATCACCTTTGTGAACACCCGTGGGGCGCTGGTAAGGCCGAAGGGGAGCACGATAAACTGAAAATGCTCCTGGCCTACCGTGAACCGCAGGTAACGCCGGTGGGCCGGCAGGACGGGGATGTGAAAATAGGCGTCCTGCAAGTCCAACGCTACCATCCAGTCTTGTGGGTCTAGAGCAGCCAAGACCTGAGCTAACGTCAACATCTTGAACTTCTCCTTCCGGAGGAAGCCGTTGACGTTCCTTAGATCCAAGATAGGACGTAGGCCCCCCTTGTCCTTCTTGGGCACCAGAAAGTAGTGGGAATAACAACCACGCCCTACTTCTGGCCCAGGAACGCGCTCGATGGCCCCCTTGGCCAAGAGGGCCGTAACTTCCTCCTGCAGAAGTGTCAAGTGGTCCCCCGACACACGGTGGTTCTGCGGTGGCATGGCTGGAGGAGAGGTCTCGAAGGGGAGGGAGTAGCCCCTTCGGACGATTTGCAGCACCCACCTGTCCGAAGTGATCGTGCGCCAGTGAGCGTGGTGATGGCGAACCCTGCCACCCACTGGCGTCACATGGGGCCGAAAGCACGGACTAGGAGGATTTTGGGGTAGATGCTGCGGGGGAAGGTGTGGTCTGACCCCGCCGTTGTCCCCGACCGCCACCACGGCGGTTTCCACGGCCGCCACCGCGTTGGAAGGATTGTTGCGGCACGTGGCTGGCAGCACGTGTGGGGGCGCCCCTTCCTTGGCCACGAAAGGGACGAAACGAACCCGGTTGCTGACGCTGGGTCGAGAGACCCAAGGACTTGGCCGTGACCCTGGAGTCCTTGAAGCGTTCCAGCGCGTGGTCCGCTTTGTCACCGAACAGGTGACAGCCATCAAACGGCATGTCCATCAGGGTATTCTGGACATCAGCCGAAAAATTGGCGGACCTCAGCCAGGCGTGGCGACGAATCGCCACCGTCGTAGACATAGCTCTGCCCAGCGAGTCGGTCGTATCAAGACCACACCGAATTGAATATTTCGCTGCATCTCGGCCCTCAGCCACAGCCTGACCGAGCTTTGCCCGCACCTCCATGGGGCATTCTGGCAGCAGCTCCGCGACCGTATCCCACACAGAGTGGGTGTAGCGGCCCAAGAGGCAGGCGGTGTTGCAAGACCGCAGGCCCAAACTAATGGACGAGAAGACCTTTTTGCCAAACTGGTCATACCTCTTGGATTCCCGGTCGGGCGGGGCCGACGGGAATGCGGACTGGGAGGTCGAGGCCTGGATCACCAGACTCTCAGGAGTGTGGTGGGTAGACAGGTACTTGGGGTAGTCCGGACAAGGACGGTGGCGCCTGGCCACGTTCCGATCAACAGGCGCACCTGAAGCGGGCCTGGACCACGTGCCCAACAGAACGTCAGACAAGGCTTCATTAAACGGCAGCAGTGGCTCCAGTGGGCATGACTGCGGTTTGAAGACCTCGGTGAGGATGTTAGGCCTCACGGCCGCGACGGGGAGCTCAAGGTGTAAGGCCTTGGCAGCCCTCATCAGCACCACAGAATAGGCAGCTCCCTCCACCGATGCCACGGTTGGAGGAGAGATCAAACCAGGGTTAGGAGAGTCGTCCAAACCACTGGCATCCCCCAAGTCACCTGTCCAGTCCGGGTCATACTGGCACTCGCGAGCCAGAGGGTCCTCGGACCCCTCCCAACCTTCACCGTACTCCTCATCCTCTCCGTATTCGGAGTCAATGATGAAGACCGGCTCCTCGGGGTTCATGGGCCCCATCGGCGCCGGGACCGGCGTCGTGCGACGCCCGTCCGGCGCCGCGTCCGGCGTCGGAGAAGGTAAGGGGACGGCGCCGCCCGGAGCCGGCGTCGGAACCCCACCGCCGGCCGGAACTGGCAGCGGAGAACCGGCGCCGCGCGGGGGCGGCGTCGGGGGTAACCCCGATGGCAACGGCGCCGGGGAGGCCGGAAGACCAGCCGGCGCCGATCCCGAAGGCCCTTGCGGCGCCGGGGTCGGAGCCGTCGGCGGCGCCGGGGCCGGAGCACCCGACGGCGCCGAGGCAGGGACACCCGAACCGCTAGGGCCCCCAGACGGTAGCACTGGGCCCGAAGGCGCCGTAGGCCCCGTCGGAGAAGCGAGCGCCCTCATGGCCATGAGGAACGCCTCGATCTCCTCAGGAGTCGCGCCATGCCCAGGGACCGGAGGGTATGAGGCAGGCCGCGCCGGCGACTCTCGCGGAGCCGCGGGGTTGGGGTCACCCGAGCACCCGGCCGCATCGCGCGAGCGTCGGGGGGGAGTCGGGGGTACGATGACGACGCCCCGACTTCTTGTGCTTCTTACCTGACGAGCCGGACGAGTGGTGTCGACTTCCGGAGCGCCCGGCGCGGCTCCGCGACCGCTCCCTCGAACGCTCTCTCGACCTCCGGCCGGACCGGGACCGCTCCCGGTCCCGACGTGGGGCCGACACCCGGAGCTCCAGTAGCTTGCGGGACCGCTCCCGCCTAGCCTTGTTGGTAAGGGCCCGGCAGTCGACGCAGGAGTCCACGTCGTGGTCAGGGCCCAGACACCGGAGGCAGAGGCGGTGATGGTCTGTGACCGACATCGTGCGCTCAGTCATCGCAATTCTTAAACCCAGGCATCCTATCAGGCACCGTAGAGGAAAAAACATCGAATAACTTGGTCAAAGACCGGAGTACTGCTCTTCAGATCTGCGTCCACTGGCGCGGAAAAAAGAAGAACTGACGTCAGCGCGCGGAGGCGGCGTCTATGTACTCCAGCGACGTCATCACGGCACACGACGCCGACGACGGACGCGGAGCCGCAGGGGACGCCTGCAGACGACGCCTACCGACGCGCAGGGGTACTGCTACGCAAAAGTTTCCGGATCCAGACTGACGCCTGGGGATATTCTAAGGTAAGGAATCTAACACTAACGTGTTTCTTTCAGATAGATAAATACGTAACATTAGTCTATGTTCATCCAATTTATAGAATACATAAACCAAAACTGGAGTGAGGTTTAAAACGGAGCTCCTACAGAATACGCCACTTATGCATATATGGTGCCCAGTTACCAGGAATGCTATTCCCTCCCCGTGCCCACTCCTACCAAAGTTGCTGATAGCAGGGGTGTACGTACCTCGCTGAAATGAGGAATTACAAGGGGGGGGGGTCAAGATTTCAGCACCTGATTTACTACTTTCTTCCATTACTTTCATCTGAACATTTCGCTGCTTTCAGCTGCTGAAGTGTCCTTGTGAACTGCTCCTGATCTCGTAACGGGGCCCAAAGATGTGTCATGGGCGTGTTAAACTTAAAGCGAAATGTTTATGCCACGAGGGAGAGGGGGGCAGGAGTGGCTGCCCGTTTAGAATAGGGCAGTATCCTGGTTCATCAACAGCTCACACCCGGAGGTCCTGGTCACACACTACTACCAGCAGCATCATCATGTTAAATCACTACTTACTGGGACAGCCTTTTAGTTTTATTTCATCAGAGGCCTGCTGCGCAACACGCTGCTCGCTTCATGACATCCGTTGAAAATCGCTGCAGCTGCGCAGTATGCCTGGGCGGGCTGCAGCGAGCACAGTGATCCCCTTGGTCCAACTCAGGACACACACTTGACGATTTGTAAAGTAGGAACGAGGCGGGCTAAATGTATAGTTTGCAACTAAGGGGTCATCATTGGTAGCGTGTGATTTATGATAAGGCAGGGACCCTGGCAGTTTCTAAGCGTGTGCCTTCATAAGGCGGGCTGCTGTGATGCAATATCAGCTCTTCACCGGTGTGCAGCCAATATCGCATGTAGACCCGGCCCTGAAAATTAAGTGCCGGTGCTAAGCACCGGCACAAATTAAGCACTACTTTCTCCTATCTCTACTTTTGGTGCTAAAATCTGGCCGGCGGTGGAACAAATATTTCAAATCCCAAAGACCACTCTTCACCGGAGGGCTTGTTGGAGGCCTATTCACTTATGTCCTTTTCTGGACTTTCTTGTATGGCATGGTGCATGTCTATTAAAGAGATAAATCCTCTGAAATGTTTTTAATGAAATTTGAGGACTATTACTCAATTCATTTAATCGACAGACCAATACTCCTTATTAATTTCTAATTGTTTGTCTTCTTGTGTAATAGTTTGCATTTGCCCATGCTGCTGGAGAATGTAGGCATGAAATGAAAGTTGAAGGCGTTTCAGTTTGTAACATAAGAAATGTAGGCCCTTACCCTACATTCACAGCATACCACTTCTGTGGATCTGAAAGATGTCCAGCAATGGTTAAAGGAAAATCTAGATTGGTGACAGCCGGGGCATTCAGCTATGTAAGAGCCTGTGGTAGAGCGAAAGGCTGTACTGTTTGCAGAGCTCTGTTCTCCGTCGCCAGTGGCGCACACACTTTATATATCCTACATGTTAAGCTTGGTATGTGGCTTTCTAGGTTTTTCTCTAATCTTCTATTAAGGGCATCAGAGTGTGCTGCCTTATGGTCCAATATTTTTGTCCACCCTAAGCGTGGAAGGGTATGCTCAGATGTGAGTCCCTTGCTCATTGCACCATCAGGATTCAAGCAAGCCGGGCCGAAGAGGCTGAAATGCCAGAAACCGGTCCCCGGTAGCTTGTTTCCTTCCCAGTGTAAGAATTGGCTTTTGTAGTTTGGTTTGCCCTGTTCCCATCATGCACTGGGACAGGAACAGACTAATTTGCATACAGCCAGGTTCTGAAACTGGGATGGTGCAGTGAGCTAAAAAACGGTGTTGGATCTAGCCCTGATCTCTTGACTGGGTGAGAGTATTCTGTTTAATTCAGAGACTCTGTCCCTCACCACCCCTTGTTGTAAATATTTTTGTCCACCCTAAGCGTGGAAGGGTATGCTCAGATGTGAGTCCCTTGCTCATTGCACCATCAGGATTCAAGCAAGCCGGGCCGAAGAGGCTGAAATGCCAGAAACCGGTCCCCGGTAGCTTGTTTCCTTCCCAGTGTAAGAATTGGCTTTTGTAGTTTGGTTTGCCCTGTTCCCATCATGCACTGGGACAGGAACAGACTAATTTGCATACAGCCAGGTTCTGAAACTGGGATGGTGCAGTGAGCTAAAAAACGGTGTTGGATCTAGCCCTGATCTCTTGACTGGGTGAGAGTATTCTGTTTAATTCAGAGACTCTGTCCCTCACCACCCCTTGTTGTAAATATTTTTGTCCACCCTAAGCGTGGAAGGGTATGCTCAGATGTGAGTCCCTTGCTCATTGCACCATCAGGATTCAAGCAAGCCGGGCCGAAGAGGCTGAAATGCCAGAAACCGGTCCCCGGTAGCTTGTTTCCTTCCCAGTGTAAGAATTGGCTTTTGTAGTTTGGTTTGCCCTGTTCCCATCATGCACTGGGACAGGAACAGACTAATTTGCATACAGCCAGGTTCTGAAACTGGGATGGTGCAGTGAGCTAAAAAACGGTGTTGGATCTAGCCCTGATCTCTTGACTGGGTGAGAGTATTCTGTTTAATTCAGAGACTCTGTCCCTCACCACCCCTTGTTGTAAATATTTTTGTCCACCCTAAGCGTGGAAGGGTATGCTCAGATGTGAGTCCCTTGCTCATTGCACCATCAGGATTCAAGCAAGCCGGGCCGAAGAGGCTGAAATGCCAGAAACCGGTCCCCGGTAGCTTGTTTCCTTCCCAGTGTAAGAATTGGCTTTTGTAGTTTGGTTTGCCCTGTTCCCATCATGCACTGGGACAGGAACAGACTAATTTGCATACAGCCAGGTTCTGAAACTGGGATGGTGCAGTGAGCTAAAAAACGGTGTTGGATCTAGCCCTGATCTCTTGACTGGGTGAGAGTATTCTGTTTAATTCAGAGACTCTGTCCCTCACCACCCCTTGTTGTAAATATTTTTGTCCACCCTAAGCGTGGAAGGGTATGCTCAGATGTGAGTCCCTTGCTCATTGCACCATCAGGATTCAAGCAAGCCGGGCCGAAGAGGCTGAAATGCCAGAAACCGGTCCCCGGTAGCTTGTTTCCTTCCCAGTGTAAGAATTGGCTTTTGTAGTTTGGTTTGCCCTGTTCCCATCATGCACTGGGACAGGAACAGACTAATTTGCATACAGCCAGGTTCTGAAACTGGGATGGTGCAGTGAGCTAAAAAACGGTGTTGGATCTAGCCCTGATCTCTTGACTGGGTGAGAGTATTCTGTTTAATTCAGAGACTCTGTCCCTCACCACCCCTTGTTGTAAATATTTATGGTTCCAAAGGCATCATAAAGATTGTGTTTCCAACAGCAAATCATAGCAGCGCTCCCCTAATCTCATTGCCGCATGGCTCCAGGCTGCAGTAAATAAATGTAAAATTACAGTGATAGCCCGCTGCTAATTGCCGGGGAGTGACTGGTGCAGCTGGCAGGTCTGTACTTTGAAGAGGCGGGCAGCCAGGGCAGCCCACCGAAGTAAACCCGATTTGCAGTGTCTCTGATCACAGCCTTTTTTTGTTTGAATATTTTTATTAGCATTTCTTAAACAATGACATTCATAATTGGTACACAGAGTGTTTAGAAACAGTTGCGATACATCAATAAGTAAATTGCAAGTCAGTCATCACCATTCCATTTCGTGTTCGTGAGTGTTCCATCTAGCGACGATTCGCTCTTAATTTTCGGAAATCTAAGTGTGCGTCGCTTAGACGTTGCGGGGAGTCTAATGAGGCCTCATGCGGCCTGTTTCTTGTCTTCGAGTGTGTGCGTCAGTATCCGCGTCCGGGCCAGCGGAGCGAGGGGTACAATTATGTGCTGAGCAGTGGATCTGGTTGTGTTTCTCAGTGTGACGTTCCCCCCGGGTGCTTCTAGTTGTCCCTGCACACTTTATCATGCCCCGCTGTGACATGTGTTAAGGTACTAAGTGCTAGTTGAAGTGTAAATGTCAATTCCTCATATGGAGATTTCGCAATGGGAGACGTATCAACAGTGATAGCACCCTATCACCAATTACAGAGTCATTATGTTAACAGTGGGGTGAGAAGATTCAGGGAAGGAAGGAGGGGAAGGTCGAGAATTATCTTCCTATAGGCATAGTAAGTGGGGAAGAGGTAAGTGCAACCGGGGAGGGGTCCAAAAAACTGTTAAAATGAGGTGCATGCGTTAGTTTCGGTTGTGCGTGTGCGTGGAGAGTGTAGGTATGGGGGCATGGGGAAGGTCGTAGTCAGTGACGGAGATGTTGGTCTCATCTGGCTCGTGGGACTGGCCTACCTCCTGAATGGGAAAGTTGACCTTGATAGAGTGTATCAGCACTGGAAAAATGGCAAGGATCGCCGTGAGAAGCAACCCTGTCACCCATCTAGTGATGCCACTTGACATGTCTGAACGGCTCTCTCCCACAGTCCATGTTTGCCTGGATGTCTAAGTTTTACAAACTATCTCTGGTGGGATAGCCCAACATTACTCAGCAGCTCTCACATCAAATTGTAAATATGTTATATGATTTTGTAACTTCTTGTGTACATGTGATATTGTATAGGCTCTCAATATTTCCCCACCCAATGAACAGTGCTCCAGTTAAGAATATTTAGTAAAATCTAATGATGGTACCACCACTGGAGTCTTGTGCTTTTCTAAGCCTGAAGTGTACTTGTCTGTGTAACTAATTCATGTAATGGCGTGTTTATTCAATTTGCAAACCGACCTTAAGAGCCTTAACGTGGCGCTGTATGTGTGAAAATGCAGCATCTTTTCACTTTTTTAAGTAAATATTTAGAGTGATATTTGGCATGGCACACGCGTGTTGTCTGGTTCCTGGCGCACATAGCCATGGTTGAAGCGTACAGAGACCCTCCACTGCCGCACACAGGAAAAAAATTAGAGGGAACATTGGTTAGAGGCGTCAGACCCGGAAGCTGAGATCGGCCCTGGACCAGGGTTCAATTCCCCGCCCCGACGGGGGTTGGGCTCAATAATTCCACAGACTCTATAATTCTCACTCCGGTGCCTACTCGACTCACGGGTTCACACTCTGCGACTCTGGGCAATAGCTTGCTTAATCTCCACAACGGCCCCTAGCGGCGGGATGCCTGGCTTTCACCTTGTGGATACCCTGCCGCGGTATCTCACAGGGGAATACCAGGACGGGTTCCCTAAGCAAGCGCATAGATGCCTGCGATGTGGGCGATTTGCGCTATATAAATACATGTACATTTACATTACATTTACATAAGGCAAGTGGCGTTAGTAGATTTTAAACCCATACTTGCTGAAGAAAAGGACTTCTTCGCAGTCTGATCATGTTTTTTGGCTTCCTTATCCCCAGGCACTTGAGGGAATGCACCCACAGTCTTTTGAACAGGCTGCCTGAATAACCAGACTTTCAGGCAAAGGATGAGAGGTTAAAAATTCGGGGTCCCCAGGTTCAACTCTGTACCTCCTTCAGCAGGGCTTAATTTGAGCCGGAGCTTGCCGGTGCTTAGCACCGGCACCTAATTTTGAGGGCCGGGTCTATAGTCACGGGCATTAAGTGCACCTGTCCTGCCTTAGCAATTGATTTATGAAAGTCGATTTGACTCATGCGTGGCACTGGCACGCTACTGCTGTTGTGCCATAAGGGTTGTTGACTGACTCGATGCATGCAGTTAGTAAATTGTAAAAACAGTACTTACTGCTGTCACTGATGTGAGACTGTGACTGACACGGACTCCCAGTGATTCGATTCTCAATTTCCTCCTCTTAGTCACGAGTCCTACCTTACTCTCCAGTCTCTCTTCAAGACTTCCCGGCCGCCTATCAGGCCGCCATGGCCCCAGTGGGCGGGACACTAGTTAAGGTTGTTGTTGCAGGGCAGGGCTTTGCTGTGGGGGTTGGAGCTGTGCGCGGCAGAGGCAGCGACGCGTGCGCAGATAATGCATTTTAATGCACGCACATTTTCGCTGCCCGCCCCAGCATACCCGCACCTCTCCTCACCAGCCAGCCACCGAGTATCCAGTGGTGGTGTACTCAACCAACGCACGCCGCTTTTCAAATTCAAAGTAGCGGGAGCTCTGGACTGCTCAGCAGGTGAGGCAGGGCGAGCGAGGCAGGGCCAGGCAGGCCGCAGCAGGCGCCGTTACTGTGATTATTGGTCAGGTTTTTTTTAAATCATCCTGATTCATTGGTCTAACAGCGTCTGGACAAGATGGCCTGGGGTAGGCTGGCGCCGGCGGCCGAATAATCATGATTTAAATAAATTAAGCTGCGCAGGTGAGGCAGGGCAGGGCCTGGGGGCCACAGGCGCAGGATCACTTTTTTTTTTTAATCATAATTGTTGATTGGTGACTGGTTATCATGATGGCCTGGGATAGGCGGCGTAGTAGTAGGCCGGCAGCCATAAAAAAATAATGAAGTTGCACAGTTGAGGCCTACGGTCACATCACTGGTTGTCAACGATCATGTTTTGTTGCCAGCAGTGCACTGCAGTGGGCGGTAGTGGCTATTTGCTGCGCAGTTGCGGGCTGAACTGCCTGGACAGTACTATACAGCCCACAGGATGGATGATTCAGTTTTGTTTTCAGGGCAGGGCACGCTCATAAAATCAGTCGGGGTTGGGGCTGTGGGCGGCAAGCAGCGTGCGCACATTTTTTCACATTGCGGGAAAACCTTGCTATATAGCACTGGAATAGCTAATATGTCCAATGACCTAAACTAAATTGAATAAATGTGAACCTTGATATACTGGAAACATTCATATACTCCCTTGACTGAGCCCAAATGGTGTCCGACAGCTTTGTACCCATATCCTTGTTGTCCCAATTAATGCTGACCTCTTCCATGTCTACGCTTGCTGTAGGTTGTCGGTATTTTCATTCCAAGTATTCGCAGCCACGTTCACTACTTTCCTAAATGTCAAAAACTGCTCAGTGACGTGATCTTTTTATTCCGTCCTCACTCTGTATCTAGATAACAAATGCTGCTGAAATTGCACACTTTAGCTATACATATCCTCAAACAGTAATTGTAGTTGGAAAGCTGCGCTATTTCTTTCAGCATACAGATGTCTTCCTAACGGAAATAAGGTTTTATTTTTCCTCTCAACAAACTAATGTGGAAAAGACAGTTTGATTGCAGCCTAGTTTTGTCCTTGAAAATTCCAACGGTGATGTGATGTGACAGTATGGAGGCACAAACGTTATATTGTAGGTGAATTTCAATGTGTTTATGTTTAACTTGATAATTGTGACCACATTCCACCAAATTTTGTTTAAGGGTTTTTCTTCCAACATATTTACCGATCTCAGTGGCTATAGTTAATGTGAACTTTTTTCTGTAAGCTTGTGGGTGTTTTTAGGATATACCTTACAAAATCATCGGGAGGAAGGAGCACGCAGCACTAGGTGAAACCCTCGAGGGACACACCTTGGAATATTCATGACGACCGGGGTTCCTGAGCCCTTCCTCCATGGGGCCCAAATAAACCACATTTAAGGTATCTATCTGTATTGTGAGGGATGACAAAGGCCATCCCTGATTTATAGTTACACTGACAGGACGGGACACGGGATAAAAATCGGTGGCATACACTATTGACTACTACCACAGACTCTTTTGAGCCAAGCGGCAGAAACATGTTGAAGGTTTGAGTGGTCATTGGGTATTGGTTCCCCTAGTCTCTACACTGGTTTGTGATATCTCACTTAAGTTAAAAGGTGGTTTGCATCACATTGATTTTTAGCGTAGTCATATCAAAGGTTCAAGAGTTTGGTAGAAGTGCTTCCTATACTATTAAAGTGTAGGCCTGGTCTTCATCAAATGGGGTTTTTGAAGAGCAAGGGTAGTCTTATGATAAAGCATAACACCTGATGGTGTATGAGTACATACCGTCACATTTTTGTGTGTCCAGAGACAGGCTTGGGGAGGACAATCACTTATAAAAAGAACAAGTAAACAAATTCTTGCGTGGCTTTACTTGTGTTTAAAATTTGTGATTGGCGGCCAGCGCACCCTAGGGACATGATTGCCTCTGGTTCCCTACTGTGGAGAATTTCCAAGATTTTTATAGTTTGATATCTTACAAACCACCATTATTTCCTAGAATCCCTACCCGCTATACAAGCTAGAAACACATTATTTGGCTCTGTACCCAGTGGTCTTGGCTCAGAACCCTTAGGGCACAGTGGTCGGGATGCAGATTAGGTCTTGGGTGCAGGGTGTGACCTATGTTTATGCCCTGGTTTCTTCACCTTGGTGCACACTGCATCAGCTGGGCTATGACAAATAGAAACTGGGTGCAGAGCATCTCCAAAGGCTGTGCCATCTTTACCCATTTCCTAAGAATTCCCTTCACAAAAAAACAGTGGTTTCAACGCAAATAATTCACTTGTATGGGGTCTTTTCCATAAAACCTCAGGAACTGTATATTTTATTTTACTTCTTGATTACAAGCAACAGCAATCCTACAAATGAGTTATGCTGTAGTGGAGCCTCCATAGTTTAACATGTTTGAATATACCCTGTTGGAAGATTAGCCATCCCCAGGATACAATTAAAAAATGATTTGTTCCTCCAGTTTCTACTATAGTGAATGGCATAAACTCTGCCCTTAGAGGCCTTCTTCGGGTTATTCTTCTGCCCGTCAAGAGGGAATCTCTTTTCATAAATGGTCTTTCCAGATCTATTTAAACTGAACTTGGTTACTGTCTAGTCCCTGAAGGAGTTTTCTGGTGCATTTTTCTTTTGAAACAATGCTAGCTTTATGATGTTATCCTCTGAAGGAGTTTATTTCTGTCAGGAGCCACTAAAATGTTTCTTTTTTTGGTCAGAGCCTCTGTCTGCTTTGCTAAAGACATCTTGGGGACATTCAAAAGCTGACCTAGGAATGCATTCCACCCTTTGCATACCACTGGCTTTGTGACTTCTAACGTACAATGTCAGGATTTCTATGTGCTGGCTTTATTTGCTTTAGGCTGTTCAGCTTGAGATAATCCCTCTCAGTGCCCAAACATTGTGTACTGCATTCTTCCACGAACTCTTTCTGTAAAGAGACCTTTAAATCTTGTTCTTATCTTGCCACATTTGCTATGCTTCTAAGAAGAGGCCAAATGTCAAGCTGTCTTTTCCAAGAAGCTTGGTGTTTACATTTCTTCCTCCACTGCAATGTGAGAGAATTGTTGTGACAATCCTGCTGAGTATCCATATAAGAGGAGAGGTCATGATGGCCTGGGGTAGGCCGGCGGCCAGATGATCATGATTTAAAAAATAAATAAAGCTGCGCAGGTGAGGCAGGGCAGGCTAATATAGTAAGTGGGTGGAGCCAGTGGAGGAAGTGGGTGGAGCAAGAGAAAAGTAGGTGTGGCCTCCGACAAACATTTGAGCACCTGCACTTCATATTTTACAAATTAAGCACTGGCCTCCTTGCAACACTTTTAGACACTGCAGGAGCTGTAAGAGGCTTGCTTCAAACCTCCAAAATAGGTTCAGTTATTGCCTCCTTAAAGGGAAGCAACGGTTCAATTACAGAACTTGGGGAATGGAGAACCTCTGTCAAGAGATTAGACTTATATTCTACTGTAGGCAGAGTTAAATTTAAAAGTTCAGCAGCCTTCCTCATGACCATGTGGTATGGCTTAGCATCCTTTGAAGGAGCATCAGACACAGATGGCAGCTCCCATTCATGAGAAAGTTCCAACCCACTAGCTTCTCCTAGATCCTCAAAACAATCCTCCTGAGGCTCACCTTCTGCCATCTCAGCCTCCACCTCTCTATATCTTTGCTCCTCTGAGGTGCTGAGCATCCCTTCTGGACCTCTCTTTCAACTGCAGAGCCGTTTGATCCGTGAATGACTCAGACGGAGCCGGTATCGATGTCGAGATCGAATTCTAAGGCCCAGGGTGCTGTTCTCGAGGTAAACTCGGAGTCGGCGACGTCAGCATCGGCATCGACTACCTCGGCGGAGCCGAGTAATGCCAATGCGGCATCGGAGCCGGCATAAAGGGTGCTGGAGCATAGGAGTGGGGAACTCCTAAATTAAATGCCAGAGGACCCATAGGACCCGAAGGTGCACCAGAGGGGTACCATGCTCTGGAATAGACACCATACATAGCATTTAAAAATGATGTAGGGTCTTGACTTGGAGCTGGGAGAAGGAGGGTAAGATCCCTCAGACTGACCCTTTAGAGGTTCCGGATTCGCCTCTTCCTCCACAGGCACTGAACCTTCATTCAAAGGGAACTCTTTATCCTCTCGAGCCGGAGACGGCGCCTGAGATGGATTCGGTACCTGAGTCGGTGATTGAGCCCGCGACTCCAAAGGCGAAGCCTCACCTTCTGGATCCAAGACCTCTGGAGATGGAGACACCACATCCTTTCCATGCTTCCTCTTAGGCGACTTCGGTCTCGAGTCTGAATCCTTACCGGAGGGACGTCGAGATTCATGCCTTCGCTTCTTATGTTTCTTCTTCGACTTCGAAGCATGATCGGATGAAGACTTCTAAGGCGACGCAGTACGGGATCTTGATCTCGACCTAGACTTCGACCTCGCCTTTCTCGAACGAGATCTCAAAGTCTTCTTTTCTACCTCTCAACTTTGCCACCAGAAGCTTGGTCTCCCTCTCACGAAGCGCCTTTGGGTTCATCTATCGACACAAAGAGCAGCCATCGACATCATGGTCCGAACTCAGGCACCAGATACAATCCTCGTGCGGGACAGTGATTGACATAATTTTGCCGGACTCCCCACAAGGCTTGAATCCGGTCTTAGTCGACATCGTTAGAGATACAAAGAAGCAGGAAAACTGACAAAACAGTAACAAAGTTACCAACAGCCACAGAGAGTCCTCGAAACGGTTAGCGTCGACGAGGCGGAAAAAAGGGAACTGATGTCATCACACCGGCGTGAGACTATTATGGTGACGTCAGCAGAGTCGCGCGCGATGCCTTGCCTCCGACGTCGTCCACGTCGGCGCTAAGGTACAAAAAGAATTTGCGAATGTTGATGACGCAAGGGGATATTCACAAGGTGAGGAATCAACTGGCAGATGTATCTATCAGAAGTAGAACGTCTGTATTGAGAAATCGCTGCCAAGTGAACTTTTATGGATGAATGAGCTAGTCCTGTCTTAGCCAAAGACAAAAGATAAGGAAGAAGCTGATGAGGCTGAGAAGAGAAAGGGTCAACACCTTCCTTCCTGCACCAAATGCAAAATCTCTTCAAAGGAAGGAGGAAGGAAGCTCTAGCCTGGGAGAGAACCAGCCAAGCCAAGCATGGGCCATCAAGATCATCTTGCACGGTTCCACCTTGATCTTCCTGAGAAGCCTCTGGATCATTGGAATGGGAGGAAAGGCGTATACAAATGCTCTTGACCAAGCTATCGAAAGTGCATTCCCTAATGACCCTCAATGGTGAAGCCTGCTTGCATAAGACCGGCATTTCTTGTTGGCCGGTGTGGCAAATAGATCTATTGAGGGTTTGCCCCACTGTTGGAAAATTTCGTCCAGAACCCTTTGGTTCAGTTCCCATTCATGACTGACTGAGGATAGCCTGCTGAGTCGGTCAGCATTTTCATTTAGGACCCCTGGTAGATGTTCCGCCTACAGCGATGTTCCGTGAATAGCCCACTCCCAGATTTCCTGAGCTTCCTGAGACAACAGAAGAGATCTGGTACCCCCTTCCTTGTTTATGTAATGCATGGCCGTGGTGTTGCCCGTTCGGATGAGAACTTTCGAAACTTGCAGTCGAGGGAGAAATGCTTGAAGAGCCAGCCTGATAGCTCTGAGTTCTAGGAGGTTGATGTGAAGAAGACTGTGCTGAGGTGACCAATGCCCGCTGACATGAAGATCCTGAAGTACTGCACCCCAGCCGTCCAGTGAAGCATCCGTTGTCACCACCTGAGGAGACGGATTGCTTACGAAGGTTAGACCTTGGGAAAGGGTTTCCTGTTTTGTCCACCAGAAGGCTGCTCTCTTCATTGCTAAGGTGTTCGTCACCTTGTCCTCTAATGAACCGTGAATCTGCTTCCACTGTTTGTCTAGCTGCTCCTGAAGAGGACGCACATGCAATCTGCAGTGAGGAATCTGAGGGATGCATTAGGAGATCACTCTCAGAAGGGATTTGTAACGGGTACTGAAAGAAACTTTTTTCTCAAGAGCAGTGCCATGGCTCGCAGTTTTTCCTGCCTTTCTAAGGATGGGAAAGCCTTGTTGAGATTTGAGTCCAAGATGGCCCACAAGAAGCACGCTGTCCTGGACGGAATCAGAGACGATTTCTCCCTGTTGAGAGTAAGACTTAAATTCTGGAACAGGTTTATACATGCGTTGACTGCTTCCCTCGCAGCCTCCTTGGACGGAGCTTTCAGCAACCAGTCGTCCAGGTAAGGGAAGACCTGAAAATGATTTTTCCACAGAAAAGCTGCCACCGGTGCCAGCAACTTGGTGAAGATTCTTGGGGCCGAACGAAGTCCGAAGGGTAAAACCCTGAATTGAAAGGGGCTCTTGGCTAATGTAAACCGTAGAAACCTTCTGTGTGCTGGGTGAATGGGTATGTGAAAATACGCATCCCGAGATCGAGCGTGGCCATGAATTCCCCTGGATTGATGAGACGCAATATGTCTTGGAGAGACCATCTGAAAGCATTGGCAAATGAGATCGGTTTTGAGCTCCCAGAGATCTAAAATAGGGTGCCATTTCTCCAGAGTCTTCTTTACCAGGAAGAACCTGGAATAGAAACCCTCCCCTCTTTGTGATAAGGGGACCAGCTCCACAGCTCCCTTTACGAGCATCTGACGAACCTCGAGCTGCAGGAGACGCAGATGTTTTGACAGAATGGCAGCAGGGGGCTTGGATGGTGGGATTAGTGTGAATTCCAAAGTATGGCCCTTTCGAATGAGGTTTAGCACCCAACGGTCTTATGTTATCTTGGACCAGTTGTGAAGGTATTGAGATACCCTGCCCCCTACAGATGTTCTTGTGGAGGTGGGCACAGCAGGAAGAGCAAGGACGCTGCTATTGCCTCTTGGACGTATCACGTCCCTGGCGATTCCGTTTCCCTCTAGTATTCGATATAGAGAAAGTCGAGGTTTGACCTTGTTTCTGATGATAGGGCTGTTGGTATTGTTGGAGACGCTGACCCATATGACTAGTACCGCTGCTGCTGGTATGAGCATCTGTATGTGGTACTCTTGCCTCTGGCACCCTTGAATGGAGCCTTTCGGTATTGAAGTGTACCAAGAGACCTAGCCGTCTCAGTATCCTTCTTAATATCTTGGAGAGTATCATCTATATGCTTTCCAAACAACGCGTCTCCATTGAAAGGGAGATCCAAGATTTTATTTTGGATCTCCGGCCTGAACCAAGTCGCTCTGAGCCATCCCTGGCGACGAAGAACTGCTGCCCCAGCTAGTGGGCAAAAAGCCGTTGTGGCGATGTCCATGGCATAATCTATTATCTCCATTGATGTTGCTTCCCCTTCCTGTAGAATCTTCTTCGCGTCACCTTCCGCCTCCTGGGGTAGTTGATCTAAATAAGGTGAAATGTCACACCATAACTGGCGATCATATCTGCCCAGTATCGCCAAGGCATTTCCTGCCCGCACCAGAAGACTAGCCATTGAAGAGAATCTTTTCCCAGCGTTATCAGGTCTCCTGCCTTTCTTATCAGGGGGAGTAGTCAAAGGAGCTGACGAGTTGTGGGACTTCCTCTGTGCAGCCTGCGAAATCACAGAGTCTGGTTGTGGGTGCCCAGTCAAAGCCACCGGACCATCCTCTGGCGCCTTATATTTCTTTTCCAGGCGCAGTTGGACCGGAACCACTGTAGCCGGGTTCTTCATAGCCTTCAGATCTTCTTCCCATACATGTTGTACAATCGGGATAGATCTATTCACCTTCTTATATGGCTCCTTAAAGTCATATAGAAAACACTCCATGGCAACAGACTGCATAGGTAGCTTGAATCTGCTAGATGCCCTTTCCATCAACTTATATCCACCGCAGGAGAGTCCACAGGGTCTGGACATGGTGACGACGGGATCGGGATTACGTACTCATCCCATTCTAAGCCCTGATTAGGCCTCCCATTGAGATTCTGATCCTCAGAGGAATCATCCTGTATGTCCAGTGGAGTTGAAAGTACATGTGGAGCCGGTGTTTGCGGCAGAAAGACCACCTGAGTCGGCAACTCTAGAGATATCACTGGGGACGTAGGAGTAGGCAAGGCTTCACTAGCCGTAGTAGCAGCAGGTGGAGAGCACCTTGATATGTAATCCTGCAACATGTTATGGAGATCTTGTAAGAGAAGTTGGAACAGACACCATCTCTTGGCTTGTGAACCCCTGTGGTAGAGAAGAATAAGTTGATAAGTACATTCCTGAAGATATTCTCCTACGGAATCGGTCTCCTGACATTTCACCAGCAGTTGGGATGGACTGTGTCAAGACATCAATCACCATTGTCAGTTCATTCAGAAAGCGAAACAAGAAGAATCAACATTTCAAAACCAAGTCGAAATATCCGCAGTGGCGGAGGAATCATCGAGTTATATCGTTGTTTGTCAAACGATGTTTGTCCGAAATGAGCAGTCTGACATCGAACAATGGCCGTACAAGATGGACGCGGTTAAAACCGAAAAGACGGTCTAGTCTTTTTGGCCGCGCAGACAGTGGCCGTAATTAAGCACACGTTCAACTAACGAACTGCGCACTTCAACTGTCAAGCTCCAGTGTTCGCAACGTTTTTCCTGTCGGCTCCAGTCTTGCTGAAAACTCCTGTTCTACTGCTTGCCGGTGAAGAAATAATCGCATGCGCAACATGGGACAAGCAAAGACAAGGTACCCCGGTGAACCGGTTTAGCGGCTGCTAAAATCACTGGGTTTTTGAGAATTATTGTTTGACTTTTTGGTGTTCCTTGCACTTCACGTTCAGAGGAAATTATTGTTCCCATGAGAACTCAATAGTGACTGAAGTATTTGGAGTTCTATTTAGCTTCCTTAGTTTACTCATAGTTCGGTATTTCCCGGAGTCCAGGAGTACCGGTGATATCTTGTTTCAAAACAGTTGAATAACATTGCAGCTAGAGTCTGCCAGTAAAAGGTGACAAGAGATACAAAGTAGTCATTAGAGGTCACTAAAAAACAGTTGGATAGTGTGTTAATGATACTGTGTTATGCAGGTTCAGTCGGATTAACATAACAAGCAGCAACTACGAGGGAGAAGCCATAGCCCAGGTTCTGAGGGTAAGTTTCTTAATTAGAGTCTGAGTAATAAGAGATTAGTGGAATTGTGGTTACATGCTCTGTTTGCCCACAGGTGTTAGCTAATGCGCCAGTAAGAACCCAAGATGATGACGATGGCAGTTTACTAAGGATTGTCACCCGTTGTCAACAGCGGGCTGTCTCTCTCTTTTATCCACTTCCCCTTTCCCCCCTGCTTCAGGGGTTACCTTGAGATACTTTCGGGTGGCCCTTGGGGCGGAGGGGCGTTGGGACCAGCGTCGACTCCTGTGGTTCCTGGCCTTCGTGACAGACTGTGTGCATACCCAAATGATTCCTGATAATCATCTGAATCTTCATCATCCTCTTCTAACAAAGCAGGAAGCAAGGGGGTAACCCTCCTTGGAGGCGTCATGTCTGGAGTAATTATTTTCAAAGATCCTGTCGACGATGGAGCTGTTAAAGGTAAACCTGCCGTTGTTGACGTAGTCGACGGAATAGGAACTGTTGACACTCCTGCCGTCGTTGTTGTTAATGTAGTAGTCGAAGCACTCTACGACACCGTCGTAGTCACCACCGTCGATGAAATCTTCATCTATGTTCCAGTCGACATCCTCGAAGTCGCTGTCACCACCGTCTAAGACTGTCGACGCAGACCGTAGCGTTGATGAGCCAGTCGACGGCACCACTTTAATCTTGGGCTTTGACACCTTCGTCGACGGAGCCTTCTGCTGCGTCGTCGACTTGGAACTCCTGTCCGACTTCTGAGAAGACTGAGAAGATGGCTTTTTGAAGGTTGAAGCAGTTTTCATCCCAGTGGACGGTGTAGATGGTCCCTCCCTCTCCTTTACACCGTGGTGAGGCGATTCGACTGGACCCTGGCTCTCAAACTCACGGGGTCGTTTTTGAGGCCTTAACTGGACGCTCCACAGAAGGTGAGGGAGAAGCCCTACCCCTTTTGACTGACCTTCTTGAAGATGAAGCTGAAGAGGACTCCTCACTGTTGCTGGAGCCTCTATCCTGGACTTCAGTTTCTAAAGCCAGGTGAGGAGCCAACTAAACGGTCCTAGAGGGTCTTGGTTGAAAAGGTGCAGCAGATCTTGCAGTCCGCAGCCTTATGATCTGGGTACAGGCAATATATATAATTTTTATGCCTGTCCTCAACAAATACCTTTTCTTGCCACAGGTGGAACATGGCTTGAAAAGGGCCTTCTCCTTATCAGACATCTTGGAAGGGACAGCCAACAATTCTGAAGATAAAACTGAAGAAAAACCTCAAAAGAGTAGATTGAGCAGAGCTCAAAGGAGACTCCCTAGGCACAACGTGCAGTAGAAAATTGGAGGTTCCTTCAGGAGGGTTCTATGGGGTGAGGCTCTTCTGATTGGCTGATGCTTAGTTTGGTCTCTTTTACAAAGAAGCGCATATGCTACAAAAGGGAAGAATGTGGCCTAGGCCTTTTTCTTTCTCTTTTGTTCCTACTGCTATGTTATTTTTGTTACTGAGACCCCCATTCCGACGACCGGGAATGATACAAAAGCATGGGAATCTATGAAAGTTCCAATACTGGGGCAAAAGGCATGTTTCTTTTTTGAAACAGCTGCTTTGAATTAGGTGTCATGACCCGACCTGCCTGTTTTTCCCTTCGGCTGCTGGCAGCAGGCATTGTGACATCAGAACTCAACAGTAGTAAGTTATTACAGTGGAGCAGCTATTTCATTTCTTTACAACAGGCCACTGGATGCTCACAAGTCAGCTACTGTAAAGAGAGTAAAGCAAAATCCAATGCATTACACTTTGATTGGAATATATTTCACAATAGCTAAATCTGCCTTTATAGGAAACTTAACTCTTTATACATATTGTGCAAAAGTCCTAAAAATAAATATGAATACATAAAATGTTCTAACACTTTGGTTAAAACTAAGTACCCTCGATTTTGGGTGGAGACTAATGTCTAATAAGTGGAATTTTACAAATATTTTGGTATGACTTTGCACAAGTCTCAAATAGGAGTTATGCACCAGAAGCAAACCACAGACATGGCTCTAACCAGGCTTGGGTAAAATTGAAATTATGCCGGCATAATTCACGTAATTTTTTACATGCAGTTCCCATTTACACCGCTTTTAATTTTGCCCCAGTCCAAGTAAAAATTTACAGAGAACAAATAGGGCAACAGAATGTGAGCATCTGTTTGCTGTGCTCGTTTTTTTGCACTTTTGTAGCATGAGATTCAGCCCTGCATCTTGCTAGACTAATGTGTAAATGGACTTATGAACGTGAGGGGTGTAAAGATTGTCTAAATAGAGAAAACCTGTAGATTGAAGTTAAATAGCATTGAAGGAAGAGGAAAAGTAATTGTAGGCAGACCATTTAAATTAAGATGTGTTGCTGAGAATATGGTAGTTGAGCTCTGTCTCTCCACTTGGAAAACATGTTGGTCTCATAAAGAAGTGGAGAAAAAGCAAATAGCATATGGTTGCTTTTAATGTTCACTGAGTACAATGCGATACACACTACAATGCATGACCAAGAATACCTGAAGAATATGACCATGAAAGAATCAATGCTATGGAACCAAGGGTACCACTGTTCCTTGAGGTTTCTGCTTGAAGAGTTTAGAAGTAAGTTCATCTGGGACAGCAGTGCTACAGTTGTCTGTAGGTGACTTTCTGGGATGTCATGCTATCCACATCTGAGGTTCTAGAAGTACTGACTGGAGTTTGAAGGGAGCACACCCTTACATCTAAAGAGAAGCTACATCTCTTGGAAATTCATACAAGTTAGTATCTTTGAAAATCATTCAAAACTGATCACGTCAGACTTCAGTTGGACAGTCTAAGCTGCAAAGGTCGTAGGACTCTTGCAAACAAAGTCTGAGAATGTACCCATTCTTGATACCAGACAGCTAAGTTAGACCCTTTTGCTGCCATGGCCTTGCATCTTCTTCCCTTTCCATTTAAATTCAATTTTTTCTTTTTAAATTAACAGCAAGTTATGCTGGCCTCTTTTGCTGCAAGTGCTATGACAGTAGTTGTGCATGCTCCAGGGTGCCCAACCAAGTGTTAATTGAAGAGATATAATGCTTACTGTGCTCGGACACTGGAACAGGTGCAAGGTCTGCCAAACTAGCAAGCTGTGGCCCCAAGGAACTAGACATAATTTGCATTTTTCTTTGGTAGAGCGATGTTTCAGCAGCGGTATGGAAAGTTCAACTTACATTGGGCCCATATTGGAAATGGAAAGTTCAGGTTTCATTTATATTTGAAGAAGTTTAGGTCAATTAAACAAGGGGCAAGAGCTTGGAGCAGAGAGGAAAGATGCAGACATGCTTAAGATAGACCGCACAGGAGTCCAATTGGATGAAATCCATATATGAAGAAAATTATGCATTAACTACACATTATAGAAATATTTCATGTTTCAAGTCCTTGTAATGCGTTTTGAAAACATTTTGTGCAACAGACTCAATTAAAACTGACAAGTCAGTCTTGTACTGAAAGTATTAATATCAACTCCTTTGGGCGCCTACATTTGTGCATCTGAACACTAACTCAAGGCTAAATTTGTGTGGACTGAATTCATGGAATGTTTCAATACCACAAGAAAGCTTAGTTCATGAGATTCGGTTTTGTATTAAAAAAAACGAATATCTAAATGTGTGTCTGAACCTGAAAACACCTTTTTCAAACACTTGTGACAATCTGAAAAGAAACAATCTGAATATAAGACTTTTTATACAGTCTGATTTGTCATACCTATCTGCGTATCGTAGAGTATTCAAGGTGTACTCGCAAGAATTTAGTCCTGGAGAAATCATTGCAATCTGAAAAGAAAAATAAAATTTCGTATAGATGAGTCAGATCTATAAACCAAAGCTTGAATCCATTCACAATGAAAAGTTTTCATTAAGCCCAACTATTTCCACCACAAAGGTTTCTCGGTCATGCTTGACAAGTATATATGTATATATATATATATATATATACACATATACATATATACACATACATATATACAGAGCATTAGCTCTGCACCTTTTGCTTAATACATTTCCACTACTTTGTAAAGATGGTGTGATGGCGTCTTAGTTTCTAGCTAATTGACCCAATAGAGAAGAGGTCCACACCTGCTGTATTGCCGCTTCGCAAGCGGTCAGGAGTGTTGTATATATCTACACACACGAGACTCCGCAACCAAAACTGCGGCTCCTGTTGGAACAAACGGAGACGAACCACCAAGTGCTCAGATTTCTTTGTTTATTATGCTGTGTATATATATCTATAAATATATATATAGAGAGAGATATATATATATCTATATATATATACACACACACACACACACCGCGCACACACACGCGCGCGCGCACACACACACGGGCATACACACGGGCGCACACACACATGCGCACATACACACACACACACATTTATGCATACATGCATATACACATACATTTATACATACATATATATATACATTATTATAAAGAAGAGGCGCAAAGGTAGTTCTTCCAGTCTTCTTTATTAGGTCTTAACACCAACTCAGGTTCCAGTCAGCTGGAGTCAGCTGTGGAATGTTCACACAATCTTGCCAGGGCTGTACCAAGGGAGACCAGGGCGGAGGGAAGGGGGCATACCAAGTGAGATTGCAACACATCTCCTTACCGAGGGAAAGGAAAAGGAAAAGGAAAAGGAAAGAGCAGGGCAGTAACACTGCCTGGGAACAAAGCAATACAACAAAGAACAAGGTCCGAAGAATGCCTCTAATAAAGTTAAACCATGCAGTGACAAAAATTACATTAGAGCATACAGTAACAAGGAAGACATAGTCTTTAGTCTATCAGGGTGCGGCTGTGGGCCTGGATGACCTTCTAGGGGCCACGTCAGTCACACTACGCATTTGTGTCTCTGCCTGGGGTACATGTCTTTCTCTGTGAGGGACAATCCTATCCATACTCCAGGTTTGTCTGTTGGCCAGCTGGACCACATTCCGACCTACTTTAGTTACACGCAAGGGTTCAGATTATCTAGTGGCATTCCCCCTTCTCGGCTTGGGAAGGTCTACACGGACCCAATGTACAAGTTACTTACCTTCGGTAGCAATATATCTGTAAGAAACAGTAGTTAGTATTAGATTCCTTACCTTAGAATATCCCCAGGCGTCAGACTGGATCCAGAAACTTTTGCGTAGCAGTACCCAGCAATACCAACCCCGGTGGTGGGTCTGCGAACCAATGATTACACCAGAAAAACCTGGAGAGCGGAACGGCCGAAAATGCAATCTCTCCGGACTTGGTTGTCCAGGCAGTAGTGTCTTGCGAACGTGTGCAGCGAGGCCCACGTAGCTGCCTGACAGATGTCTTGCAGGGGAACTCCCCGGCCCAGGGCAGTAGTAGCCGCCGTGGCCCGTGTGGAATTGGCATGAAGCCCCACAGGAGGCTCCTTTCGAGCCAAAGAGTAACCAGCCTTGCTGCACAAGACGACCCATTGAGAAATGGTTAGTTTGTGCATCGCCCGTCCCTTCTTAGCGCCCACGTAACCAACAAAGAGTTGGTCATCCATCCGGAAGTGGCGTGTATGATCCAGATAGAATGAGAGCGCACGTTTTGGATCTAGACAGTGGAGCCTCTCTTCCTCTTTCGAGGGATGCGGAGGCGGAAAGAAGTGGGCAAAGTGATGGACTGCCCGATGTGGAAGGCTGTGACTACCTTGGGCAGGAAAGAGGGTTGTGTCCGCAACACAACTTTGTCCGGATGGACTGAAAGGAAAGGAGGCTTTGAAGAAAGGGCCTGGAGCTCACTCACTCTCCTGGCAGAGGTGATGGCAACAAGGAAAGCTGTCTTCAGAGTAAGGAGGCGAAGAGGACAGTTATGAAATGGCTCAAAGGGAGCGTACATCAGAAAAGTTAGAACAAGGTTCAAGTCCCACTGAGGCATTACGATAGGAACTGGAGTAAACATGAGTGATGCCCTTCAAAAACCCATTTATAACCGGGGATTTGAACAAAGAGGGCTGATCAGGTAGCCTTAAGAAGGCGGAAATGGCTGAGAGGTAGCCCTGCAGAGTGCCCAGAGCAGAGCCCTGCTGGGCAAGAGAAAGAAGAAAGAGGAGAACCTCTGAAAGAGGGGCAGAAAGGGGATCCACAGCCTTTGCTGTGCACCATGCCACAAATTTGTTCCACCTGCAGGCGTATACCGATTTTGTGGAGGGACGCCTGCCTGCCAGAATGACATTACAGACTTCAGGAGGCAAGTCAAATGGCCTCAACTGCCGCCGCTCAATCTCCACACATGTAAGTGGAGACTGGACAGGTTCGGGTGGAGGACAGTCCCCTGCTGCTGCGACAGAAGGTCCTCCTGAAGGGGCAGACTAATCGGGGGATCGACAGACATGCTGAGTTGCTCGGGATACCAGACCTCTGTGCCCAGTCCGGAGCCACAAGGATGACTTGGGCCCGATCGAGTCTGATCTTCAGCACTCTGGGCAGAAGTGGTATAGGCGGAAAGGCGTACAACAGACCGCATCTCCACTCGCGACGAAAAGGGTCTCCGAGCGAGTGCCGCCTTGGAAATTCTGACGCGCAGAACTGATGACATTGCACGCTCTTCTGTGGTGAATAGATCTAACCAAGGCTCTCCCCACTGCTGAAAGAGGCCTTGCGCCACGACCGAGCTCAGACGCCATTCGTGATCCATCATGCACCGACTGCCTAGTTCGTCCGCCCTGGCGTTCGGGGAACCGGCCAGGTGTTGAACCACCAGGGTCACGCCCTGAAGTTCCAGCCACTGCCTGGTACTCAAAGTAAAAATGATGGGGTCGGATCATAGAAGAAAAATTCTTCTCAGCGTTGAATGCGGCGTCGGAACCGGATCGGAGGGAGGGGGGGCGGGGGTACTAGGGACGTTGTAGTCAGTGGACGGCGCCGGGGGCGACACCCTATGGGCCAGCGCTGGCGAGGTCTTCAGGTCGACAGGCGACGACCTGGAACCGGATCCAGCGGGGCCCTGCGGCGTCGGGACCTAAGTCACGGATGGCGCCGGGGCTGAAGCACCTGGCCCGCTTGGGCCCGAAGGCGCCGTGGAACCAGACGGAAGAGTGAGCGACCTCATGGCCTTAAGGAAGGCGTCAATATCCTCTTACGTCGCGTTCTGCCCAGGGACCGGCGGGTATGGAGCAGGTGTCGCCAAACCCCCGGCTGCGTCGCAAGAGCGTCAGGGGTGAGGGGGGAAGACGGAAGAGCGATGTCACTTCTTCGACTTCTTGTGCCTCTTACCTGAGGACTTGGTGCTCGAGGAGTGGTGTCTATCATCCGAGCCGTGACCGGTGCCTCGACCTCCTTCCGGACCGGGACCTCAAACGGCACGGAGCTGACTGCCGGAGCTCGAGGACCGGTCCCGCCTAGCCTTCGACGTCAAGGCCCGGCAGTCGGGGCACGACTTGTCATCGTGGTCGGGCCCCAGGCAATGACGACACCGGCGATGGGGGTCGGTAACCGACATCAGTCGGTTGCAGTCGACGCAAGGCTTAAACCCTGGCATCCCTACTGCCACAGTCGGAGTCGTTCGACTTAAAAAAATTAACGAAAAAGTTTGGTCAAAAATTGACTAAGGGCACCACTGTTCCGGGATCGGCGCTTGCTGGCGCGGAAAAAAAAACCTGTATATAAGAACTGACGTCAGCGCGCGAGGGCGGCGTCTAAGTACTCCGGCGACATCATTCCGGCGACAACGACGTAGACTGACGCGGAGCCGCAGACGGCGCCTACCGACGCGCAAGGGTACTGCTACGCAAAAGTTTCCGGATCCAGTCTGACGCCTGGGGATATTCTAAGGTAAGGAATCTAATACTATCCTGTTTCTTTCAGATTCCCCTTCCCTTATGCTAGCTTTCACGTGTTCCTCAGCATCATACGTTGCTTTGTACTGGTCTTGGTGAACTGTAATATGCTTCCCAATTTCGTCACGGTTAATATGACAACTGGTCTGCCTCTTTACTGGAGGCAAAAGCTTGGTTTTAGGAATTCTCCCTTTAAGTGAGCTGAAAGCAGACACACCTGGACTAGGTTAGGGGTAGTGCGATAGGCCCAGAGTGTTTCCTGCAGAGTCTTCTGCTGAGGTGCCTAATATCTCTGCACGCTGTGTGCACTCTTATCATGCAGTTCATGCGCTCCACCAACCCGTTGGCACGGGGACAATAAAAGGCAGTTTTCTGGTGGATGATGTCCATGTCAGAAAGGACTTCCCTCATATTTTCTGAGGTAAACTGTACCCCATTATCGGTGACTAAGATATCTGGGATACCTTCCTCAAAGAAGGTATTTTTTAGGAAGCCTATGAGCACCTTTGTATCAATTTGATACACCTGTAAACCACCCACTTAGTGTGGTAGTCCACTAGGACTAGAATGAACCTTTCCTTCAAGCTCTTGAGGTTAAGGGGGCCAATTATGTCAAGAGCTAGTTTGGACCAAGGACTATCCAGTACCAAAACTGGGGATAGAGGTGGTTTCCTTGTCTGTTGGGTTTTATCAGATTTGCTGCACTCAAGACAGTCACTCACTGTGTGTTCTGCCACAGTATCTATCCCTGGCCACCAGTAGTCCGGTCTTATCTTGTTTTTCGTGAGGCTACGCCCTAAGTGACCAACGTGTGCTAAGTCCACAATTTTTTGTCCGAGTGATACAGGTGGAACGATTTTTTCCCTTCTATACACCATACCATCTTGAATGTTAAGCTCCAGCTTCACCTCCCAGAACCCACTCAATGCAGGTGTTACCTTACTCTTCTCATTGGGCCATCCTTTGATTGTACAGTTTTTTAGTGCTTGCATATCCTTATCTTTGCTTAAGCCATGCTCCCATTCCGCTTTGCTTAGGTATGCCAGCTTCAAGATTCTCTCATTATCTTCAGCTACCACATCACAACCATTAGTATCCATAGGTGATCGGGACAGGAAGTCTGCCACCACGTTTTGTGAACCTGGCATATATTTCACAGAGAAATTGTACCACTCCAATCCCAAAATCCATCTCGATATGCGTGGTGTGGTTTTTTCAGACCCTTTGGTAGTAAAATCATACATGAGGGGTTTGTGGTCAGTCCTCACAGTGAAGAGAATGCCCCAGGGGAAGAATCGGAAATGTTTGATGGACCATGTGCATGCCAACGCCTCTTTCTCCACCACAGAGTAGTTTACTTCTGCCCCTTTAAGAGCACAAGAAGCAAATGCCACCACCTGTTCCTTGTTATTATCCATCTGTGTGAGGCTAGCCCCCAACCCCCTTATTACTGGCATCAGTTAGCAGAATAGTGGATTCGGTAGGGTCCAACATACCCAACGATAGGGCTGAGCCAATGCTAGCCTTTATTGTGGTGAATGCCACTTGACAGTTTTCATTTCATGTAAAAGGAGTTCTGGCTTTAAGCAACGACCTCAGAGGCTCTACAATGCTAGCATAATTTTTCACGAACTTGGCATAATATTCTGATAATCCTAAGAAAGATTTAAGATAATCTACATTCGTTGGTGGTTTGGCTCTTTGAATAGCTTCAACCAAGTCTACTTTGGGCTTTATACCATCCTCCGAAATTGTATGGCCCAGGTATTCAACCGACCCTACCCCTATGCGACATTTCTCCTTAAGTGTCAACCCTGCTGCTTCCAATTTAGTCCACGCCTTCCTCAAGATGGAATTGTGTTTCTCCAAGTCTTTCCCACAGATGAGGATGCCACCCTGGAAGCACATGGTGTTCGGTAGGCCCTCCAGTACATGTTGCATGATCCTCTGGAAGGCAGCGGCTGCCGATGCCAACTCAAAGGTCATGCGAATGTACCGGAAGGCCCCTAAAGGGGTAAAGAATGAGGTTAAGTGGCGTGAATCTGGGTGCAATTCCACCTGGTGGTAGGCAGACGAGAGGTCTAAGACGCTGAAGCAGCTGGCCCCCTTGATCAGTGTGAGGACTTCATGTATGCGTGGCAATGGGTGCCTGTCCACCCATATATTGTTGTTTAGGTACCCAAGGTCCACACACTATCTAATATCCTTGCTAGAGGATTTGGTTGTAAGAACGATTGGGGCAAACCATTGTGAGCTGTCAATG
Organism: Lissotriton vulgaris; assembly: GCF_964263255.1. Taxonomy (NCBI): domain Eukaryota; kingdom Metazoa; phylum Chordata; class Amphibia; order Caudata; family Salamandridae; genus Lissotriton; species Lissotriton vulgaris. The sequence goes on along the minus strand of NC_141685.1, from coordinate 279,158,158 downwards.
GTTTCAATGACCCCTTGAGCCAAACGTTTGTCCAATTCAGCTTGTAGGGGTGCCTGCATCAAATGAGGTACGGGTCTCACCCTATGGGCCACAGGCTTAGCCTTGCTTTTAAGTTTGATAGAGTGCTGGTAGTTCTTTAGTAAACCCAGCTCCTCTGTTAACACCTTGGGGAAATCATCGTAAACTTCTTTGCCTCCCACTGATTGGTCCACTAGGAGTACTTGGTCAGGTATATTGGGGTCTAGCTTGATGCCTAGTTCCCTTTGGTGCTTCCACCCCAACAGACTGGACACATTGTGTGACATAAATTTTGCCCACTGTTCTCCTTCCTTTGAACCCTATATTCATGGTTGTCATGCCTACCAAGGGTATTGGGTCCCCAGTGTGCCCCTGTATGTCAGCAGGTTGTAATCTGTTGCCACGCGGGGAACATTTTTGTGAAGGTGCCTCCTTCTACTAAAGTATAGGGTGAGCATGAGTCGGCAAAAACTGTAACCTCCCTTTGGTCCAATGTAATGGTACAAGACGGAAAATCACCAGTCTTGTCCTCGTCTTGTACTTTAAACACCAACTTAACTTCTTGGGAGGCTCATGCTCGATGGAGTGAACTGTTTTAGATTGATGGTCTCTACATAGTCCGGCTGAGTGGCCCCATCTCACACGTCTGTGGCATGTGACTGATCTAGCTTGGCATCCTACGTAATTACTTCTGTGTTTTCCCCCCCTCTCCTTTTATGGCTACCATGCAATCTGTGGTGTGTTCGATTCCTACAGCGATGTTGATAGCTTGTTTTAGGTCTCGATTAGCAACTAGGAGCCTTTCTGTATCTTTGCTTTGTTAGTACTCCTTAGTAGTTGGTCTTTGATGAGTCTTGTAGGGTTTCAAATTCACATGTGATGGCAAGACCTTTAAGGGCTGCAATGTACATTTGACCTTTTTCACTCTTCCCCTGTACTCTCGAAAAAAATTGTGCCTTTCTGACAACGTTAATAGTTTTTCCAAAATGTTTTTCCAATCTGTTAACCGCTGCTAGGTATACATTTTCATGAACACTGCCCTGCTCTGCTGATAGATTATAAAACGTTTTCCACCCTTCTATTCCTAAATTATGTAGTAAAGTATGTTGTTTCCGTAATGCGGAAAATTTCACCCCCTTTTGCTATCAGATAGGACTAAAAGTCCAAACCACTGTTTCCATGGCAACTGTGGCTCTCCCACCTCGTTGAGAAAAGGTGGTGGCTGTGACAGGTTGGTACTCGCCATTAACAGTTTTTTACTCACCACCAGCCGTTAAAAGTGGTGACTAGCTCATGTGTCCCCCCCCAGCCCCCCCAAAGTAAAAATACAGTTTAATAGTGAAAAACACAAACAAAAAATCCAGCTGTGCAGGTCAGCGTGTAAACACCGAAAGGCGTGGAGTAGATTTATTTCCAGCTGTGTTTGTCAGCGTGCAATAGTGACAGGCGCTAAGAAAATATTCTTCTCTCCTTTGGGTGGAAGGTGGGCCACTTAGTGTTCCTGGCGAAGACAGTTATATGGGGGACCTGGGCAAAACCAAAGAACACTGAAAAGTTGTAAAATAGGTCTGCTGTGCCTATCAGCGTAAAACAGCAATAGGCGAACTTTAACCACCTCAGGAAATTGAGACGGTAACTTACAAGCAGCTGTGCCTGTAAGCGGAGGATGGGCAGGCTGACAATGGAAGACCGGTGAGGCCAGGGTTAAGCTGTGAGGACTGCTCTGAGGGAGGCGCTGCTAGTCAGTGCCGCCTCCGGAAGACACTTGCTAAGCTTAGGATCAGGGCTGCGCCGAGGGGAAAACGCCGCTCCCGCTCGGCTCAGGCCGATACCCTTATGTCTGCCCCTACAGAGCCTCCAACGCGGATTAAACAAGCATTTACAATGCAACGGTTTCGCCTTTGTAAAAGTTAGAGCTATTGTCATTGTAAATGACAATTTTTTTTATTTATGTGTTGGTTTTGAAAACAGATAAATAAATGGCATTGTCATTTACAATGCCAATAGCTTAATCTTTCGCAAATGTGAGACCTATTGCATTTGCACCCACACGCACACACACACAGAGCCACCCACACAGAGCCACCCACACACACACACAGAGCCACCCACACAGGAGTGAGGGCGGAGGGATGAGGGAGAGAGCAGCGTGAATCTCTCTGAATCTAATGAAAGCCCTTCCTAAGCCTGATGTATTGCACCTGGCAGTCACTTGGTCTGCTCTAGCTATTGAATAATTGAAAGGGTCTGATCGGGGGGAGAGGGGACCTTCCCGAGGAAGGTCCCCTCTACACATGTACATTTGTACATTTCCAGGCGGACCTGCTCGGCTCCCCCTCTCTGGAGCAGCTTTAAGTGTTCCACTCTTGGTTGTGTGTCTTTCCTTCCCTTGTTTATTAGTTTCCTGTCCCTTGCGCTCTTTCTATGGCGGGCGTTTTTGCGGCAGTGGGAGGCGCTGTCTCTTCTGGTGACCAGAGAGAGCAGACACGAGGGGCACAGATTGAGCGAGGAAAGAGGAGGGGTGAGAGGAAAAGAGACGGCAGGAGGGGAGAGAGAGTGAGAGAACGAGAGAAACCGAAACTGTAAGAGGGAAGAAAGAAAGCTGAGAGGGAAAGACTCACTACCAACATTGCATGACTCTCAGTGGAAGAGATTGCGAGACACTTAGGAATTTGCTAGCATACAAGAAAGAAAGTTAGAACCATGAAAGAATGTTGAAATCAGGACCTGAAAAGACTACATTCAATTACCTTGCAGAAATGTACACATTAACATATGATATTTCAGGAAACGATTGTTATATGCTAGGAATTGGGTACTCAAGAACACAGCAGCCACAACACGGACTATTGTGACCATCTTTGATTATACCACAGATGTTAAGGCTACTTAACACACTAACTAGAAGTAATAGTGACATACAGGTCGTTGACAGAGATGGGTTGCATTAGAGGTATTCCCTCACATACGTCAATTTACATTACAGTCGGTGACAACTAAATAAACACTAAAAAAGTATTTCAGTTAACAACTGTATAGTTCAACTCAAACAAATTTAACAAATAGCACCTAATGTTAAGTAAAGCGGATGCCCAGGCAGAAAGTGAAGTCACCAACATGAACTCCATAATTTAAAAAAAAAACAAAAAAAAAAACGACTTGCCGTGCTTTCTACATCGTCGAGTTTCAATCCAACAAGACTGCTCAGTCTATCAATGCGCTAGCGCAGCCACAATCCCAGTTATGTAGATGTGCGTTCACTGCTCCTTCCACAGAATTGCACCATTCTGTAACGAGGGCTCAATCCATGTAAAACAGCTCAGGCTGTTCATGCACCTGCTGTAGAGATGCTCGTGTCTGAGGCCTACAGGCAGCAACCCAGGATCCCAGCTGGAAAGCTCTGCGGTTACTACTCCTTATGCAGGACTCTGTGCAGGCTGCAAGTCCCCGAGTTCCATCTATGAAACACTGCCAGGCCATTAATATCTTCGTAGGAGAGATCCCCGAGTAATTTCCAGTGTATGTGGTCCAATCCAAGTAAAACAGCTCTATACGTCATGTCAATTCCTATACAGATGTGTAAGACACATGCAGTCCATGAAAAACATCTGTGTGTGTGTGATATTTTGCCAAGTGTAGCGATCAGTGCAGCCAGCAGGTCGCTGGTTCCCTACCAGTAAGATAGCTCGGTGCGTTAATGTACCAGCAGCGTAGATCCACTTGCAGACAGCAGGCCATGGCTTCCAATCCACGAAACGTATCTCAGGGGGTTAATACACGCGGTATTAACATCTGTTGCAATTGGCCGATGCCGCCTCTGCAGAGATCTTCACATGGGTCCCTATCTCAACAGGTTTGACTCATCCTTTCATCCTCCTGAGATAAAAATGAAATAAAAATAGGACCACCTGTTGGGCAATAATAACACATCAAAGCCCTATCAGGGGTGCTCGATAAATCATCATATCCACAGCAGCGGCCAGAGGCTCCTGGACAGGGGTTGAGGTCCGCGCTTCGCCTTGGAGCCTGTCCCATCCCGCGCTCCTCACTGCAGCCTCTCACCACCGAGGCGCCCTCCGATGCAGGACCGCCCGGCCTCGCCTAGTTCTGGGAACTTTATTTCTGTCCGTGACCCCGCTCAACTCAGGGCTGTCTCTTAATCTGCCAATCCCGGATAATCCTGTCACGTTGACCTACGCACCTTCGCCGCCTACCTGAGGCCTGCGCGCGCACGCACGCGGGCAGAAGAGCGCACAGGTCGACACACATGCGCAAACTTCCACTGCTCTGTGGGCCTCAGTGGGCTTTTAAACCTCGTAGGCAGCATTTTGTGAGGCCTCTGGGCAGAGATCAGTCCCTCACATCAAGTACCCGGCCCCTGCAAGGTGTCGAGTTTGGAGACATTTCAGTGCAAGGCGAGTGAATGAATGCATGCACGAATGGCAGGCGCGACATCTCCAGAGGGGGCGTCTTGGCGCTAAAATGCGCAATAATACACTTTGAATGACTGACACGAGGTGAGGCGGGGAGCTGGGTATTCATTGGGTGGCGTGAAGGGGGGGGATGGGAGGAATAACATGGAATGCTGGGGGAAGGCAAATGGCTGGATGGACGAGATGGCGACGAGGCACTACAGGAGGTATAGGACTTGGTGTGAGGTGGGAACCCTCGGGTACGGGTATGAGGTCGGGGGGCCTTGGATGAGGTGGAAGGGTTGGTATTGAGATGTGAATCTTGGGTATAAGGTGGTTAGAGGGCAATGGATGGGGGCTTGGGTGAGATGTAGTGCTTGGGGGCAGCTCAAACATTTCAGGAGCTGTGGTGAGACTGAGGAGAGGGGGTGGCTTTGGGGTGAGGTAGAGCACGGGTGGGGAGATGCGTCTTTTGGTGCGGGGCTCTTGTAAAGTGGACGCCGTGCGACACGAACAGTGCTTGAACTGGCAGTACAGACTCACCGCTCCAGTACAGCTGTTTACAGCCGGGAAGTGCAGGTACTCTCCTATTTAAAGCACTACAGCCCGGCTAAGAAGTGTCGGGGTCCTCCCTCACGAATGGAACAAGTGCCAAGTGGTGCGCGGGGCGCACTCAAAGCCCTGTCTACGAAGACAGCACCTCGCAGCCGCCAGTGGACGGAGAGTCACAGCCTTATCGACTGTCACGATATATCACGAGGTCTGAGGTCAGCGGCGGCTGCCTCTAGGCCTCATGATTTCAGACGTCCCTGTCAAGTGTGCGCGTGCTGAACCTGAGACCACACATCTTACTGAAATGCACTGAATGGCAATAAATAATATATATGTTTTATACTATGATTTATTCTCTCTTAAAATAAAGGACAGGTGGCAACCCCCCACGTTCCCAGTTGGCACCTGCTCGTCCCTCCGAGGTCGGGGGTTACATACTCCAGGGAGAGACCAGGAGCGGACTGGTTACTAATTAAAAGGGAGGGGGCGGGAAAGGGGGAGGAGAGAGCTGACGACGGCCGGCCGGAGCAGAAGACGGGCACCAAACAAGCGGGAGGGGGAGCAAGGGAGGTGCCGGCAATGCCGGAACAGACTCGGGGGCGTTTCCGGCGTCGCGTGACGTCGGCAAAAGCCAAAGAATCTCGGGAACGCCCCCGTGTCTGGTCCGGCATTGACGGACGCCTCTCTGTTCCAATGGCTAGCCTCCATTTATGGAGCTAGCCAATGAAGCAGAGGGGCGTGTTCAAGTCACCCATACTAGAAACTACAGATTTCTCTGGAGGAGGAGCCTAACGGCTCCGCCCCCCAGCGAAACCTAAAAAAGGGGCCTATAACTGCCCGGCACCGGAGCTGCGGCGCCAGAGCTACGAAGTGATGAACGCTGCTCTCCTCATGAGGAAGCGTGACTCGCGCCGGGCCCTTTGTCGAGCGCTTCATCCCGCGGCAGCTTTCACAAGTCTCCAAGTATACCCGACTGCTGGCTGGGGCAGCATCTCCTTCGTCAAAGAATGGCTCCCGCGGACCCTTCGCTACATGGCCACTTGCAGGGGCTGCCGCTACCTCACTTCTCAACTGGGCGCAGAGTCAATTCAATAGGTTCACCTCCAGCGAACCCACAACAGCGCAGATACCAGCAGTGTACGCTTACACTACGTTTTATTTATGGGGCAGAGATCGCGGCAGCCGCCTCACTCACATACCGCTCTCACAGCTGCCACTACTAACGTCCATAGGAGGGTGCCATTTCTTCAGGGTGCAGTCTCACCTCATCACGCCAATTCTCGACCTCAATTCTGCTGCTTCGTTACGTCGTTCGTTACTTCGATCCACAGGAATGTTGGTGGCACAATACTCATGACAGCAGGCGGTTCGTGGCTCAAAATAGACCCCGGTAGGCAGGAAACTCACTGGAATATACATATATATATATATATATACACACATATATATATATACATATACACATACATATATATACATATACATATACATACATATATATACATATACATATATATACATATACATATATATATATATACACATACACTTCAAACACTCGTTTAGCGTTTTGCTCCAGCCTCTTTTCGCAGCGGGCTTCCCGGCGGGATCGCCACCTCCCAAAATATCAACAAACTCCTGGTAGTTTCGAGCTAATAAATCAGCAACACACCAGAGCCGGGGCCCAAATGTTCGTTCAAAGTGCTAAATATTTATTGGCACACGGACAAACCCTACGCGTTTTGAAGCTTGCGCCTCTTGCTCACGGGTAAAATGTTTTGGTGGCCATTCATTACTTAAAGTGATACAGACATGGTTCACGTGCACGTGATCACGAATAAACATGAAAGAGTTACTTTGTTGCATACAAGGTTTTCAGTATCGTGTTACCGGGTTGCAAATAATACACATTTTACTTTTATGGAACTCAAGTGAAAAAAATGACTTTCACAATAAACAATAAAGCAGTATCTGCCAAACATGATGTATCATAAGAATAAAGCCCGCGTGGAAAAAATCCAAATGAACACGGTTGTTAAAGTTCATGAATATAAGTAAAGGAAAGCGTCTCGCCCCAGTGGGCACAGTAGATACAGTTCTTAACTTCTTTATGTTGACCAAGATAGTCCATAGCATGTTTGTAGGTGTCATGCCCCAGTGGGCTTGTTAGTTCCAAATAACGTGTGTATATTCAGCATACCTAGAAATTCAAAGTTAAAAAACAATGTATCAGAGATTTGCTATATCCAAATATCGTGTCACGTGACAAAATGTGCATATTAAAAACAGGCAGAATGGAAATTAAAGGAAAGCAGACATAATATATCAATCATGATTGTAAGTGTACTGATAGTTCTTCCCCCATATTGTGCCCAAAGGGCTGCGTGGCTTTGTACCAGATGTATTTGGATTCCAGTTTGCGTAGCTCTAGTAACCTGTTACCACCTCTCATTTCTGGTTACACAATCGATCACACAAAATTGTACGAGATTGGGGTTTTGCTGATGCTCAACTGCAAAATGCCTGGCCACAGGGTATTGTGGATTTTCTCTGCCTCAAAATTTCCTGAGCACTACAATTGCGTTTAGCTCTAATAAGTTCCCCCAGTGGGATGCTCCGTATTAATGATGGAGGGTGGCAACTCTTGTCATGGAGCAAACTGTTCCCAGCAGTGGGTTTACGAAAAAGAGCTAATTAATGACCCATTGATAATTGTAGTGCTCAGGAAAATTTTGAGGCAGAGAAAATTACAATGTGTGACAGGTTCAGGGAAAGGGGGTACAGTAGTAAAGTTATCATACAGGCTGTTACCAAGGTTGATACCATGCAAAGGACCGAACTGTTAGTCCCAAAAAAACGAAAAGAGTCTGAACAGATCAGGTTTATAACCAGCTTTGACAGCCAAACTTGGCAACTTAGGAGGAGTCTGGATAAACACTGGAGCATCCTCAAACTTGATCATGATCTTAATGAGGTACTCAGTGAGAATCCTTCACTTACTTTCAGGAAAGCAAGATCATTAAAAGATTCTCTCAGTAAAGCCACACTACAGGAACCCGTGAAATCCCCCCCAAGTGAGTGGATTTTTCCCATGCACCAAATGCAAAGCATGCAAAAACAGCCATAAATGTAAGAGCCTCAGAATTTGTAAGGATCAGACTGAGCACAAAATCACCAAAATGCTAGGCTGCAACACCGAGTATGCAGTGTATGCGCTCAAATGCCCATGTGAAAAGTTTTACATTGGAATGACGACCAAGAAAGCAAAACTGCGGGCATTAGAACACCTTCGTGCCATTAAAAATGCAAATCCACAATACCCTGTGGCCAGGCATTTTGCAGTTGAGCATCAGCAAAACCCCAATCTAGTACAATTTTATGTGATCGATTGTGTAACCAGAAATGAGGTGGTAACAGGTTACTAGAGCTACGCAAACTGGAATCCAAATACATCATCCGGTACAACACCACGCAGCCCTTTGGGCACAATATGGGGGAAGAACTATCAGTACACTTACAATCATGATTGATATATTATGTCTGCTTTCCTTTAATTTCCATTCTGCCTGTTTTTAATATGCACATTTTGTCACGTGACACGATATTTGGATATAGCAAATCTGATACATTGTTTTTTTAACTTTGAATTTCTAGGTATGCTGAATATACACACGTTATTTGGAACTAACAAGCCCACTGGGGCATGACACCTACAAACATGCTATGGACTATCTTGGTCAACATAAAGAAGTTAAGAACTGTATCTACTGTGCCCACTGGGGCGAGACGCTTTCCTTTACTTATATTCATGAACTTTAACAACCGTGTTCATTTGGATTTTTTCCACGCTGGAATAGCATAAATCCAATCAACTAAAAAGCGGGCTTTATTTTTATGATACATCATGTTTGGCAGATACTGCTTTATTGTTTATTGTGAAAGTCATTTTTTTCACTTGAGTTCCATAAAAGTAAAATGTGTATTATTATTTGCAACCCGGTAACACAATACTGAAAACCTTGTATGCAACAAAGTAACTCTTTCATGTTTATTCGTGATCACGTGCACGTGAACCATGTCTATCACTTTAAGTAATGAATGGCCACCAAAACATTTTACCCGTGAGCAAGAGGCGCAAGCTTCGAAACGCGCAGGGTTTGTCCGTGTGCCAATAAATATTTAGCACTTTGAACGAACATTTGGGCCCCGGCTCTGGTGTGTTGCTGATTTATTAGCTCGAAACTACCAGGAGTTTGTTGATATATACACACATATGAAAAGAAGTTACTTACCTGTAACTTCAGTTATCCAGTATTGGTATCTTTCATAGATTCACATGCCTGAATCAATCCCCATCGCGGGAGTCCCACGGTATATAAAAAAGCAGACCAAAAGTAAACTATAGTATTAGGCCTAAGAGAAAGGCCTGAGGCCTAAACTGCAGTAGCCTATCTACCTCCTTATGCCAAAAGGACCAAGAACTTTGTCCCAGCCAATCAGCTTACAGCACCCTCTAGAACCCTCTCTGCAGAGCCAGTTCTCAGATTTTCGTTAGCACAAGTGGGAAATGAGTATCCCAAAATTAGAGAACTGACTCTCCGGGGAGGAGGGTGGTTGCATGTGAATCTATGAAAGATACCAATACTGGATAACTGAAGTTACAGGTAAGTAACTTGTTTTCTTATCCAGTATTGGGGTATCTTTCATAGATTCACATGCCTGAATCAGAGTAGGAAGCAGTATGCCATGACAAAAATGGATCGCGGAGGCTATACACCCGGAAATTGTGGCTCTAGTGACCGCTTTCCCCAGCGTAGCTTGGCCATAAGCCACGAATAACTGATCTGATTTTCTGAGGTTTCTTGTTCTTTGAAAATAAAATTTTAAACATTGCTTGATGTCCAAAGAATGCAGTGTTCTTTCCGCTGGAGTAGTAGGATTTGGGAAGAAAACTAGTAATTTTACTGGCTCGTTTAAATGGAACTGAGACGGCACTTTGGGTATAAAAGTTGGATTCGTTCGAAGAGTGACATAATCCTGAGAGAAATGCAAGAAGGGTTCTTTTATAGTGAAAGCCTAAACTTCTTCTACTCTTCTGGCAGATGTCAGAGCTAGAAGTAAGGCGACCTCCCATGTTAGATACTTGAGGTCGGCTTTGTGAATAGGTTCGAATGGGTGCTTCATCAGTTGTGAGAGGACCGTGTTGAGCTCCCATTCCGGTGGGGAAGACCTTTTTAAAAAAAACTTTATTTGTAGTTTTTTGGAAAACAAACCATGACATACAGCACGTGGCATTTTTGTATTGTTCATACTATGTCGCATAATAATACATCTGTTATTTAACGGTAGTCCATATAACACAGATAATCAACAATTTCCATTATTCCGAGGCATAAAGGGCAACCGCCAAAGGTCCGACATGGAATACAGGCACGGCATACTTAGATATAGAAGTGTAAGACATAGGTCATCGTAGTTCAGACTATTAAATAGACACCTTGGAATAACAACATTACTCAACAATAAAACAGTAGGCAGTTTCATATCAGATAGAAGTAGACGATTCCTCCTCAACCTCCCTCTCCTGGGCAGTATTTTGGGACAACCCAAAGGAGTCATTATCCCCCGCACGTATAAGATAATCATTTAATGGCCCCCATATATCTCTGGGCCTAGTGGCCAGCGGTTGAGTTTCAGCATGTATGCGACTTTCTTCTTGACAGTATATAACATCATTGAGCCACTCCTTAAACTTCGGAGCCCCCCCTTTCCCTCATCTACATGCCATTCTCCGTTTAGCCAAAAGCAATGTCATATCTATAAACTTCTTACAACTTTTGGGTATGTGTGCAGTGTGTCCCGGCAACAAGATTAATGGGTCTTTGTCAAATGTAATATCTAGCATGTCCTCAAGGGTTCGTGTGCACCTGTGTCCAATATTCCCAAAGATCCGGATATTCTCACACGAGATGTATAAAGCCAGCTCCAGGGCTCAGACATCTTTCACACTTATCGTCATCAGACAACTGAAACCTAAATTTCCTGGCAGGCGTGTAACATAACCGCTGCAAAAATTTATAATGAATAACTTTGAATCTGCAGCTGGCAGAAATATTCCCTGTGAGCCCACACCAATACATCCATTGGTCGTCAGATTTCTTTTCCTAAATCTTCGCTCCAGTGCAAGCGAGACGACCCGTCGATACCCTGCCCCTGTACTCTAAGATTGCTATGAATACCGGACACCAACTGTCTCATCCACAGAACCCAGCATAAGGTGTAATAGTGCCAAACGTTCAGGCTCCCTAGGGAAGTCCGGTAAAACATCTCTCATACCTTGTCTCAACCCCACATAATGAAATACCTCCAGAGGCGTGGGAGTCAAATCTTTAAAAAACTGTGCCAGAGACCAAAATACCCCCGCCCTCCCCCCAAAACAGCCCCTTCCCCATGTGACCACATTTAGACGCTTGCACAGGACCTTGAAACCAGTTTCCTGTAAAAGTGCAATTTTCGGGTGATATGCGAGGGGCAATCGCGGCAAATATAGCAGTGTGACCGGTAACATCTGCGCCACACGCCGCCAGGCATCAATCATGCACGTCACCGTAGTAGACTGTCTCCAGTAGGCCCGTGTATAATGCCATTTAAGGGGAGCGGATGCACCAACCAGACCTTTGCTAATTGGGGCATAAACGGTGTAGGTACCATCCAGTGATACGTGTAGTGAGCCTGCGCACTGATATAATAGGTTTCAAAATCTAGAATGGTAAACCCACCCTTATCATAAGGTTGCATCATAACCGACCAATTAAGCCGCGGCTGGCGTCCGCCCCACACCAATCAAATCAATTCTGTGCGCAGTTAAAAAAAAAAAGGCGCCTGGATAATACCTGATATTCAGAAAAAAAGAATAAAAATTGGGGAAATATCACCATTTTAATGAGCGAAACTCTGCCAGCCATCGATAACGGGAGGGATATCCAGCGAGTGATGCTCACGGTCAATTTCGAGATTGCAGTGTCGTCATTTAAACTGAGCGTTTCCTCCCTGTCTCTGGACACTTTTATACCGAGATATCGAAGATCAGAATGACACCACTCCAGTGGATAATCTCATGGAAATTCCGTAATCACAGAAGTGAGTGGGAAGAATTGTGATTTCGTCCAATTGATATGCACCCCTGATATCCTGCCAAATACTAGGAACTCCCGCAATAACAGATTTCGATTATGCTGAGGGTCTACAACATAACGTTACATCATCGGCATAGAGTGATATCGAAATTTGGCGCTGGAAGCACCTAAACGCACAATGGAGCTATCATAATCGACACGCCAACAGCTCAATCGCGAAAGCAAAAAGGAGTGTGGATAGGGGACAACCTTGTCTAGTTGCCCCACGTTACGGAAAAGGACGAGGAGAGATGGCCATTTATGAGTACCCTAGCTGTGGGTTTATTATAGAGTAACTGCAACCAGGAAATGAAGAGCTTAGGGAACCCCATGGTCTGCAGGACAGCAAATAAATATCTCCATTCGACTGAGTTGAATGCCTTGGAGGCATCAAGGAACACAGCAGCAATTGGAAGCTCAGGCGCCACAGTTTGTAATAGTGGAAAGAGAGTACGCAAATTAGGAGTAGTGGCTCTACCCGGCACAAATCCTGATTGGTCTGGGAGTATTATCTTGGTCATCAACAGGGACAACCTAGTTGCCAACACCTTGGCTAAAATGTTCATGTCGCAATTAATCAATGATAATGGGCGATGTTATTCGCAAACACCAGGGTTTTTACCTGGCTTCAATAGGGATGTAATCGCGACTTCACGCATCGATGGGAGAATCCCCACCTCTAAAGACTCTTCAAATACCTCCCATACATTGGAGCCATAATATCAATATACATTTATAAAATTCTGCAGGCAACCAGTCTAGTCCTGATGCCTTCCCATTTTTAGGGACATTATCGCCTCTCGAATCTTGTCACGCTCCAGGGGAGCGCTCAGGAATGTCCTGTGGACATCACTCAACCAGCATAGGGCGATATCCACCATAAAGCAATCTAGGTCCATCTCACCAGTACTTGGTTTGGTATATAGTTGGGTGTAATGAGAGGTGAAAACATCCAGGATACTAGCATTGTCCCGATACGTCACTCTCTCCAGCCTGTCGATTTCCAATATACTGGTACTGAAGGGGGGGTTACGTGTAATCTCTGAAAGAGCCTTCCCCTGCCTATCCGTACGTACTCGCCATCCAATGACAGCCCCTAAACTTGGTTTCTCGAGCCGCTTCCTCCCCATACTCAGACAACTTAACCCTGAAGTCTTTGTGTGCTTGCCCTGTGCCACTACTTAACATACTTCTTTCTAGCCCCTTCAAATCTCGTTCCAGTGTTCGTAATGTCAGCTGTATATCCCTTAACACCCCAAAACTCTTGGATATACAATATCCTCGTACTGTGACCTTGAAGGCCTCACATAGGACTTCGACACCGTTCACTGACCCCTTGTTGCGCGGAAAATACTCTTTAATCTCTTCCCCAAGTTCCTCTTTAAAAACTATGTCCAGCAAGGCAGTAGGCTGAAAGCGCTATGCCGGCCTAGGCCTATTATAGAAAGGTATCTGCAATGTGATCCGAACAGGACAATGATCGGAGTATGTTCTGGCTAGATGTGTAGCTCCAATTAGCCCAGTGGTCAGCCCCTTAGATATCAAACAATAATCCAGTTGCGCCGACGTGCCTGTGTGAGAAGTAAAATGAGTCCCCTCCTTCCGTATAGGGTGAAGGCTTCTCCTCCTCCACTATATGCTGCAACATCTCCCTAGCCTTGCTATTGTAATGTGCCACCCCATCAGCCCTATCTAGAGCAGGTATCAATGCAACGTTGAAATCTCCCCCCAAAAGATGTGCGAAGAGCCAATATTAATTATTTTACCCCACATGGTCGTAAAAAATTCTGGTGTCCACATTGGGGGCGTAACAATTCGCGATGGTCACAAATTCGTTACCCAGTCTCCCCCATAGAATGACATATCTTCCCTTAGGATCCAAAATCTGACCAAGGAGCGTAAAGGAGACATTCTTTTTAATCAATATGGCTGTACCTCTAGCATAGGAAGAAAAAGAGGAAAATAGTCTGATACCCGCCCATCTACTGGCAAAGGTAGTATGAGAGTGGGGATGTATATGCTTTTCTTGTAAAAGTGTTACCTGCGCCTGGTGTCGGTCTAAATATGGCAATATCTGCTGGCATTTTCTCACGGCTTTCAGCCCTCTAACATTCCAAGATAATACAGTTAATGCCGCATCATGTCCATTCACAGCCATGTCGTCCCATGATTCCTGCGTTATAAATCTGCAACTCAGTAAAAAACATCCCTCCTCCTCGCAATCTGCACCTCAGTGCAACCACACAATGTATATCAACGCACTGCTTGCCATAAACTCCCCTATACCCTTCCCTGCCCCGCCCACTGAAACATCCCAATCATGCCAGTCATTTCCCATATCACCACCCCCTCCTCAAAAAACAACCGATCCACAATACAAGGGTATTCCCATTGGGGTTTATCCACCAGTTGGCACACTCAAACCTTGCACCTATACAGGAAACCGTAATTATTCGTCAATTCCCAGCAAGAGACAAGGGTGTCCGGTTAGAATCAATTAGCGTGTTACGCCAGCCCATATCAGGAATGGCAAGCAGGTAATCAGTATCATGCAATACAAACCAAACCATCAAAAGGAGAATATACATTACATTTGTCCATTGTCATAATGCATACAGCATTGCACGACCAACTTGCAAGTACCCTCTCCTGGATAAATGACATTGCGCCAACGTGCATCATATCATTCCACATCAGAAAGCAGCGCCTCTTCCATATCATCCCGCCCTGGAGTTGCTGCCTTTCGCCGCCTAGGTGTCTTCAGAAATGTTTCCACAGATTGCGGCGTTGTGTGTAGGACCTGCTTCCCCTGGTGTGTCACTCGAAGCCGTGCTGGGTATAACAAAGCATAGTCCACCTGCTCTTGACGCAACTTTTGTTTCACAGCGTTAAATTTCCTTCTCTCCTCTTGCACCCTAACAGTGAAATCCGGGAAAATAGTGAATGTGACGCCATCACAGGTGAGCTGTTTTTTTCTCCCTGGCCACTTCCAGGACCACATCTATATCTCGATAATTGAGTAACCGGGCTACGATAGGTCTAGGAGTGACCCCAAGAAGCGGACGCTGGCCAAGCGATCTGTGTGCCCTCTCAAATATAAATTGAGATGAAAGCACTCCTTCGCCAGTAATTGCAGTCAACATTTGTTCAACATAGTGCTCAAGACGGCCCGTGTTGGTACTCTGGTACGCCTAAAATTCACACATTATTACGTCTACTGCGGGCTTCAATGTCCTCGTTCTTCGCGTCTATGATTCTCATGAGTTTGTCCATTTGGGTCACAGCGGTTGTCAGTTGTTCCGTGAGGTCTTCCGCATCAGATATTCTTTGTTCCGCTTCCGTAAGCCGGATATCATGAGTGTCCAGTTTACGTGCAATAGTATCCATACGAGTGGTGAGCGTGTCCACCTTATCAGCTATAGTCGCAAATCCCCGACACATTTTAGTAAGTATGGTTTGCACTTCATTGTCGGATCCAGAATTACGGTCAGCCGCAGCTTCCATCACTCCATTCCCCACCTAGGTAGGGGACTGCATTGCACGTTTCTTTGCCTCAAAGGTGAGCCGTGACTGCAGCGAGTCCAATCTGCCCATGTCGTACCACCCGGTTAGCACAGGAAACGCCCTGCCCCCTTGCAGAAAGCAAATGTGGAAGGTACAGCTGTAGCCCCAGCTTGCAGATTTAATTGCACTGACAAGTCCACTCAGCCAAGAGAGAACCCCCAAGTACCCTACAACATCCTCACACTGCCCCAAGAGTACTG
Source organism: Lissotriton vulgaris (assembly GCF_964263255.1). Classification (NCBI taxonomy): domain Eukaryota; kingdom Metazoa; phylum Chordata; class Amphibia; order Caudata; family Salamandridae; genus Lissotriton; species Lissotriton vulgaris. The sequence continues at coordinate 279,142,237 of NC_141685.1, read as the reverse complement.
CAGGCAATCAGATCCAAGAATGCTAGCACGTCTCCTATGGTATAGTAGGCCTCAGCAACGTTGCTGCAGTCTGGGCGCTGACAGGATAACCACACCAATAGCGCTTTAGAGGAACTGCAACGTTAGCCCAAGGAGCTCCTCAGCCGCACAACAAACATGCATCCTCCTCAGTAATCCGCCACAATAGTAGGGAAGTGGGCAGGTGCAGTGAAGAATCGCCAATATCCGTACTGCCCGATTAGAGAGCTGCCCACCGCACCCTCAATCCAAGGAAGCAGGCCTAACGCATTCCAAGGCACTGCTAACTGCATAGATATGCACACCAGTCTCCTTCGCTACCTACAGCCAGACAAGTACGGACCAAGCGGCCACACACACAGCAGTATAATCGTCTCCAGCCGCAATGATCGGTCCAATAGTTTAAAACTTCCATCATGACAGCCGCCATTTTGTCACGAACATCGGAGCATTCCCCCAGGGCCTGCATGTACCTGCAAGCTAGCTATAAGACCACAACACTGCTACTCCGCTTGCTGCTCGGTCTGAGCGCCGGGGGGCTTCCTCCCCCTGTCCCACCTTTAATCACAATGCCGCAGACACGGGGATGCCGACGCGCACAGCCGCATGCGGCCTGTTCTCCTCGTGGGATCCACGGTGCTCGCGCAGCTTCTGTGTCCGGCTCCGGGCTCCACACCACCACATGTATCTCCCCGCAATACCTCCGCCAGCAGCCAAACAGCTTGCATCTCATATAGGAGGGCAGGGGGGTGTGGGGGGGGGTTACGGGGGGCAAGGTTGGGCTAGAAGTAAGCGCTCCTCTCGCCCCCAGCACTTCACCATACAGTGGCAGCAAAATAGACCTTAATAGGCGGCCGTAATCACAGGATCAATTAAGGATAAACCACCGGACAGCAGGAGCCTCACGCAGCCGCGACCATTCCGCTAGTGCGCCACCTAGCCCCCCCCCCCCTCCTCCCCCACCCCCGGTGGGGAAGGCTTAACCGGAGGATAAGCCTAGAAAAAATCTCTCATGAACTGTTTTATTAACGATGAAGAGCATAGTGAGGGAATGTTAGCTACCATCCTGAACCTGGATAGAGCCGCTAGATGGACCTTTATTGAAGAAAAAGAAAGACCAGAGCGAGCCAAATGTAAAAGGTAAGGACACATTTTTTCTGCTGGAGCTTCAATCGGGTGTAAAGTGTTTGAGATACACCAGGAGCAGAATCGCTTCCATTTAAGACGATAAGTCTTCAATGTGCTTTGGGCTAGCGCTCTTTTCAAGATGTAACAGCAATCCTGAGGAATTTGGAGGTGCTGAAACTCTAAGAAGTCAGGAGCCATGCATGTAATTTCAGAGATTGAGGGTCTGGGTGAAGTATCTGACCCTCGTTGCATGATAGAAGTGTTGGGAGAAGTTTGATTGGAGGCTCCTGTGATAGCAACATGAGCTCCTGAAACCAATACTGGCGGGGCCACCTGGGAGCAATTAGGAGACGGTAGCTCTCCAGCTTCATTTTGCGCAACACAAACTCAATAAATCTCTGACCATCGCATGGACAGGGCATTTCCTCTTGATTCCTGTTGAGGGTATCTGCTGGCGTAATACTGGCATTTCTTGTTTTGCTGTGTTGCGAATAAGCCTAATGTTGGCTTGCCCCATGCCTGGAACACTCTGACCAATTGAGTGTTGTCCAGTTCCCACTTGTGGCAATCTGACAAGGATCTGCTGAGCTTGTCCGCTAGGGTATTGTGGAGGCCTCTGACATGTTCTGCTTTGAAAGTTATGTTGTGAAGTGTTAGCCATTCCCATAACTCCTGAGCTTCCTTTGATAGTGTAGCTGATCTTGTTCCTCCCTGCTGGTTTACATAAAACATGCTGGTGGTATTGTCCGTTCGGACCAGGACTGAAGACCCTGCGATTCTGGGAAGGAACGCTTGTAGGGATAGAAAGATGGCTCTCAATTCCAGACTGTTGGTGCAACATTGTCTGTATTTCTGAGACCATTTGCCCTGCACTTGTAAGTCTTGGAGAGGACCTCCCCAGCACTCCATGGGCGCATCTGTTGTCAGAACGAAGTCCGGAGGAGTTTGCAGGAATGCGAGTCCTTGCTTCAGATTGCGCATTTGCAACCACCATTGAGGAGCATCTACCATGCGTGGTGTTACTTTGATGAGGTCGAAGGAATCTGTCGCTTGCTCCCACTGAAGATGTATCTCCTCCTGCAGAGGCCGCATTTTCAGATGTGCTAGTGGGATGAGATTTATGGCCGAAGAACACATTCCAAGAAGTGAAGCGAACAGGCGAACAGAAAGGGACTTCCTTTTTGACACTTGTATGGCTAATTTCGGCAGACGAAGTTGCCTTTCTTGAGACAAGAATGCTCTGCATTGCATTGTATCCAGACGAGCGCCCAGGAAAGGCAGGATTCTTCTTGGAAGCAATTGGGATTTGCTCTTTTTCACAGTGAGACCCAGGGATGCAAAGAGATTGCAATATGTTATGTTGTTCTATACTTTGAGGGACCTTTGATTAGCCAATCGTCCAAGTACGGGAAGACCTGGATTGCTGAAGAGCATAATGCTGCTGCTACCGATTATACCCAGTTCCTTGGGAATATTGGGTTACCCTATTAATTTTGGAGCTACCGGAGCCAGGCACTTAGTAAAAATCCTTGGAGCCGGTTTGAGGCCAAATGGGAGTACCTTGAACTGATAGTGGGCGCCAGACACAGTGAAACGGAGATACTTTCGATGTTTTGGGTGAATTGGGATGTGAAAGTATGAGTCTTCCATGTCCAAAGAAGCCATGAAATCTCCCTCGTTCAGGCAGCTTACAATCTCTGAAAGAGTGAGCATGCGAAAACCCTGCTTCTTGAGATATCTGTAGAGATTGCGCAGGTCCAAGATCGGTCTCCATTCTCCTGATTTCTTCTTTATGTAGAAAAAACATTGGGGGGCGTGGCTAGGACGCCGATGGTGGAGGTGGCGTGAGCGCTTAGCTCCGGGCCGGATCCCGGCAATTATCCTGCAAAATCGACCTGTGGTGCAGCAGTTTTCACATCTACGGGTGTCTGAACATTCGGTGACCCCGCTGTCCAACAGTGGTGCTCCCTGAAAAGCGAGGAGTGCAATTACGGCGATTGTTGCTGAGGCTGCGTTCGACACTGGAGTGGCAAGATGGCGGCGGTGCTCGATGCCTGAGACGGAAGGCCCTGGGGTGTGTTGAATTTCCTACGCTTGCAGTGGGACTGAAGGCGCAGACCACACTGGAACCGGTGATGGCGAGACCCACGGCTGTGAGAATCTCATATTGATTGGCGACCACGCACTTCGAACTTTTATCGGAACGAGGCCTCCGCTCTTAAAATCCAAAATGGCGCGGAGTTGATGAGCGGCCTGCAACGAAGGAAAAGTGCAATCCAGCCTGGATACAGAGAGCGCGGAGCTGATACCCGAATGGGGGACACACCGGAGGTGTTCCACAGACCGGACCCGATCAGCTGCGATATCTACCGCCCGGAGGTGTAGCGGAAGGTGGCCATTTTGGGCTGTCGAGCGGACTGCGTACTAACATGGCAGCGGCCTAGAGTGTGGCTGGTGTACCGGAGGAGCCCCTGTTTGTGCTGAGAAGATGCTGGTAAGCGAATCCCCGCCGACCGAGGGAGTGCTGGACCCACAGTATATTAGTGGAGGGTGCGGACCGCAGGCCGTGGAAGTTGACCCTGGAACTGGTATTTCTGCGGGCCGCTGACCCGTGATCCCTCCTCCCCTCGAAGAGTGGTACAGCTGACGACTAGCTGGTAGTGGCCGACGACTTGTTTGTACTTGGGTGATAAGCTCAGCGGCAATGAAACCCAAGGGCAAGACTGAGGAAGCGGCGGCGGATGGAGCCAGAAGTGGGACGCAGATGCGGAGACCACGCCGACGGGAAAAAGGTTGGCTGACCATCTAGATAAAATTCTGGAAGCCATTGAAGCGATGAAAAATTCCCTGCACCAGGATATTTCGAAAGTAGCTACCGGACTGGGGCTCCTGAGAGCGGACCATGCGAAGCTAGTGGACAGGGTCAAGGATGCTGAATCCACAATACTGGAACTGAAACCGGCGGTGGCAACGGTGGAACGCAAGCTGGAAGATGCACTGCAACGTTTGACGACTCTGGAATGGAGGGCGGAGGATTCCGAAAGTTGCAATCGACGAAATAATGTAAGGGTGGTGGGTCTGCCAGAGAAAATTGAAGGAACAGACATGGTGACATACCTAGAAGAGTGGTTCAAATCAAGGGTGGCACCTGAGGGCCTATCGTCTTTCTTTACCCTGGAAAGGGCGCACAGAGTGCCGGCCAAGCCGCCCCTGCAGGGTCGCCCCCCTCGACCTGTGGTGGCCAGGGTGCTTCACTATAAAGACCAGGACTTGTTAATCCAGAATGCACGGTCAAACGGGCCCTTTAAAGTGGAGAACTGCTCGGTGACATTATTTCCAGACTATACTCAAGACATCCAGAGGCGTAGAGCCTCCTACTTAGCGATTAAAAAAAGAACTCAGAGAAGAAGGCATCCGGTATTCGCTGCTATTCCTGGCGAAGCTACGAATCATCGTGGATGGGGTGACGCAGTTTATCTTAACACCGGATGATGCTTGGTCATGGCTTGAGACATCTAGAGCGGGAACGGACCGCAGAACCCGAGGGCCCGGTGCACAATATAAACAACCGAGAATGCGCCAGTCACGGAGGATCCGGAACAGAGGAAACACTAAAAAAGGGTCCCAGTCCACGCAGTTAGCGGCGGATAAACAGGACTCGCTGCTGGCCGCTGCTGCATTAACTGGATCGCAGACTGAGAACTCGACTAGAGGCACGGACTCTGAGGAGGAAAAGCGTCATTCGGGACCGGAGTTTTCGGACACGGACAGTATCAAGGGCCCGGAATTGACACCCAGGCTGGCTGACTTACTGTAACTTTCGCCAATTCTGCAAGGGTAAATACTGTTGTTCAGGAGGAGCGCCTGCTGCACTAGTGAGGGACCCTCGAATATTTGGCTGCACCGTAAACTGTGGGGATTGCGGGCGGGGGTTTGAGATGCGACCCGCCTTATGTCGGGCTTACGCCACCTCCCTGTAGCCCTTAAGGCGTCCTGTGGTGGTGACTGCGGGATAGTAGTGTGTGTTTGTTGTGGATGTTTGGATGGGGACTGATAATGTGTTTTGGGTCCTGTTCTGGGGGGGAAGGGGGGGCGGGGGGAGAGATGGGTGTTGAGGTACAAGGTTTGGGGGTTCGGTTTATAGCTCTTGGTGTGGGCTGGCAACAATGGAGTGGGGAGAGTTCGTCGTGCCTTATCAATGGGGACACTACCTGAACTGAAATGTATTACCTGGAACATGCGTGGATTGCATACTATGTCCAGACGCCACAAAGTGCACGCTTATTTGGTAAGGCGGGGGATCCACATTGCGTTGCTTCAAGAGACCCATTTGACTAAGCAAGAATGTACCGCATTACAAAGGAGATGGAGACAGAAAGTGTTTGGTACAACTTATTCAGCGTATGCAAGAGGGGCTCTGGTATGGGTGAGAGGGGGGGGACTCCTTTCCAGATGACGAACACTGTGATAGATCAGGAGGGCAGATATGTGGCGGTGGAAGGGAGATTGTGGGGAAGAGAAGTGGTGCTCTGTAGTGTTTATGCTCCAAACACGGAACAACCCAGGTTTTTGGATAAATTGTCTGGTTCATTGGCACATGCTCTAGCTGGTACGGTGATAATGGGAGGGGATTTTAATTCTATAACTGACTTGCTGCTTGATAGGTCACACCCACCATAGGTTGATTCCTTGGTCCGTAGAACAGCGAGACTGAGGACTGACTGGCAGGAGAAATGGGGGTTACTAGATATTTGGAGAGGGCACCACCCAGACGACAGGGACTATTCTCTCTTCTAAGCACTACACAAATTACACGTTAGGATTGACACAATCCTCTGTAGTCGGGAGTTGGCTCCCTTGGCGATCCGCTCAGAGTATTTGACCAGGACGTTGTCTGATCATAAACCTCAGGTGGTGGAGTTTCAATGGCAATAGGAGAGAACTGCGATACCCACTTGGCGGTTGCGACCGGACACTCTGGAGGATCTGATCTTTAGCACCAGGGTACAGGAAAGAATTGATAACTATTTTACGATGAATGAGGGTACAGCGACGTCCAGAGGGGTGGAATGGGACGCCTTCAAAGTAGTGATGAGAGGGCTCTGTATTAGTAACCATTCGGGAGAGCGGAAGGTGGTGCTGGCTGATGTAGCGAAGGCAGAAGAGGGTCTGAGGGAGTTGGAAATACAGAGACCTGAGCAGCCGGGGGTGCAGGAACGATTGATGGAGGCCAAGGAGCGAGTGGCAGCGGAAATGGAGAGGTTGCGCTGTTTCGATTATAAGCAGTACATGGTGAAAGTCCATTCAGAAGGGGACAAAGTGGGAGCGCTTCTAGCAAAATTGGCGTCACCAGTGTCAGGGGGGTGCTCGGTTTTACATATTAGAACTGACGCAGGGGAGGTGGTGTACTCCCAATCGGAGATCCTTTCCTGTTTTTTGGACTACTACACGTCCTTATATAGTAGTCATCTGGAGGCTTAAGAAGCAGAGATAGTGGAGTATTTGCAGGGGACCCCGCTGCTGCAGCTGGAGAAAGAAGATGCAGAGGGGTTAGGCGGGAAAATAAGATTGGAGGAAGTGCGCGGGGCAATTAAGCACATGGCCAGGAACAAGATGTGAGAAGTTGGCCTGATATGCAGTGCTCACTATTCTAGTGATCACTATGTATCAGTCCAAACGACCCTTATTGATGATTGGTTGTAAGTCAACCGTATAGACCAGCTATCCTAGTAGCATGGACAAGATCAGTCTTTAGGCTAAACTCTAGAGGACGTGTTAAGCCAGCTGTTATACCATCACATATACCCCTTGAACACCAAGTGAAAGGACACCACACAAGTTGTTATGAAAATAAAAGGATATTTATTTATAACACAACCACCCTGGACTCTTTATGAGGACAGGGTGCTAAGCACAATACAAAGCTCTTAAAGAAATACTGAAAGTCGCACAATTTACGCAAATGCCCGAGGGGCACGAAAAACCATATACTATGGAAGTGGAATGCGAATCACTAGCAGGTAAGTAACAGTTCTCAGAGACTTTAGAATCGCTAGGCCTACAATGCTGAACCCTTAGATTAGAAGCAGGAGGCCTAGGGGCGCTGTGTGCAGAGTGGGAACTCTCTCACGCAATGCGGGACAAAGTCTATGGATGCTAGTAAATGCAAAGTTAGTGTTCTCGGGCGAACCCGACTAGGTAGGTCAAAAACGAAAGTGGATCTAGACACTTAGAGAGTGGATCTACGCTGGAGCACCGTGGTACTCGGTTTACCTAGCCCAGGGGCTGCGGCTGCATAGGGTTCAAGTGTCGCCGGGAACCCTTGCTGATGAACCAGGAGCCTGAAGTGGAAGTTGCTGGCAGGCGACCAGTGAAGATGTTCCGGGCTGATCCGGGGACGGATCAGTGAAGAAGAGTACCTGTAAGCAGAGGGGACCGAGTTCTGAATCACTAGCCAGTGATTAAGTGGGCACCAGGATGGCACCGGACAAGGTCACTCAGCCAGGCGAAGAGGTGACACTGGATTCTGCTGCTGCACGGACCAGGGTGCTGATGTCGACCAGGCTGGAGGTCTGCGAGCTGTCCCACGTCGGATGTCTACTGCTGGCGATGCTGGATCCGGTGAAGGAGGCAACAAGCCTTGGCTACGGCAAGCCCACGTAGCGACACAAAATGGCGTCTGGAGTGGACCAGGAGGGTCCGAGGAAGGTCCCCTTCAGGAGGAGACCAAGGCCAGTCTAGAGGAGCTAGACCAGCGGTGAAACAAACGTAGGACGTCGTCTGGAGGGTCACTAGCCAACGGGCAAGTCACCGGACAACGTGGCAAGCAACGCAGAAGCAAAAGGGCCCCACGCAGATTTGGTGGATGCTGGGGGGCTGGTCTTCGGTGCTCGTGCTGCTTGGGGTTGGGGCTTCTCTTACCCCAGTGCATCCACTCGAGGGTCCCTCGGCGGTCGTGCTGGAGCAGTGTCGTGCTGGTTCTGATGGTCGCTGGGTCCACTGGTCTCGTCGCACCCACGGTTCTCAGCTGTGCTGTAGAGGCAGGTAGAGGTCAGAGGTGGCAGGGAGTCCGGGTCTCGTCGTGCTGGTCGGTCTGGTTCCGGAGGAAGGACGTGCAGCAAACCGCAAGATACTTAGTTGGTGCCTGCTGATGCAGGGTGACTACTCCTTAGTCAGTTCAGTTCATTTAGTCTTTATTTCGAATAAAATTCATAAAAGACAGCAGATATAAAAACATTATCAACATTACAGCATTTTACAATGGATCCCCAGCTGTATAAGAGGGTTTACCTACAGACAATATACAAACGTTAAAAATCAGGTTGAGTTAAAAGGGGTTACAGCTTCTTTACGCGAATTAGCCACATCCACCCCAAAAATTTGGCAACACAGATCACAGATTTTTCAGTGCGTAAATCGCGTAATTTCAACAGGGCAACACAATTCTCCCTACAATTTAAAATTTTACAAATTGGTTTCAACCATTTCAGTCTAGGCGATCGATATACCGGGCATGCAAAAAATATATGACCAACACTTTCAACCTGGTCAGGACAAAAGGGGCTTTTATTACTTGTATTCTTTGCCCACTTCGCAGTCAAGGAGTTGATCGGCAAAGTTCCCACCCGAAACTGATGATACAGCTTACGGTCAAGTGTTTTGCATATCAGGTCCCAGTAGGGTTCAAGGAATGGAGTTAACTTATGCGTTAGGAACAGTCCCGTTAGGCTATTTCCTGATGAAAGGGTGACCAGTGCAGATTTCCTTGCGGCCCAAAATAACTCTTTGTATTCCACTTTAGATGGGAAACTAGAACATTCAGGGTGTAACCAAAGTTCAGGGAGGCCCATAGAATACAATATTTGTTTGACCTCCCGCAGCCATGGGATTTTCTGAGCACCCCACAATGATCTAACCTCGCCCAATTCATGAGCAAATAAACTAAGCTCTTGGGTCGTCCAGAGGTGACGCCAAAGAGCCGCAAGGCGGTACTGTGCCATCTCATTCAGCGGTCTACAGCCTAAATCTAGAAGAAATGGTTTTACAGGTGTCGATTGAGGGAGCCCCACTAAATTCCGAAAAAAACTGTTCTGTGCTGTAGTTAGTGCTGACAAGTCTTTGTAGCCCCATATGTCCGCACCATACAGGGTAGCTGCATTAACCTTGGCCTCATAGATTTTTAATGCCGGTGTGATACGTTTGGTCAAGGTTTTTTTCTGTTCCTTCAGCAAGCATCCTGTAAGGCGAACAAATTTAAGAATTAAAACCTCCAACTGGGGGTTCCACGTAAATTGATGGTCAAGGGTCACGCCCAAATAAGTCATGACTTTGACATGTTCAATTGGGACACCATCTAATAAAAATGAACTTTTAATTGATGTGTTTTTGTTAAAAATCATAAATTTAGTTTTATCAGCGTTAATCTGAAGGTCATTTATTGTGCAAAATTCAGCAAATCTGTTTAAGGCAGCTTGTAAGCCGCTCCGGGTCTTTGATAGGAGCAGGGTGTCATCGGCAAATATTAACATTGGATATTTTGATCTCCCCAGGGTGGGAGCATCTGTTTGTACTTCATTAAAGAATGCAACCACCCGGTTGATAAACAAGAGAAACAGGGTAGGGGCCAACACGCAACCCTGCCGGACCCCACGTTCGACAGGGAAGCTAGTGGTCACCTGACCCTGTTTCCCCCATCTTACACGGGCAAAGTTATCCTCATGTAAGCGCCTGACCAGCTCTAGTAGTTCGGGTGGAAGGCCCATGAGTCTGAGGGCTTCCCAGAGTTTAGCCCTGGGAACCAGGTCGAATGCCGACTTGAGATCGACAAAGGCAGCATAAATGACACCACCGCCCAAAAAAACCACCTTCCAGTACAGCATGGTAAGACGAAACACCTGGTCTAGGGGGCTGGTGCCTGATCTAAACCCTGCCTGCATGGGGGAGAGTATGGTATTCTGCTCAATCCACCCCTGTATTCTAGCCAGGGCCATTCGGGATACCACTTTTTGAATAGTATCGATCAGGCTGATGGGGCGATAGTTTTTTGGTGAAGATCGGTCCCCTTTTTTATAAACTGGAAGTATATCAGCCCCTTTCCAGGATTGTGGCACCCTTCCCCCTGCTGCAATAGAATTTGCTAATGTTGTTATATAGGGGACCCACAGATCAAGATTCAATTTAAAAAGGTCTGCTGGTACTGCATCAATACCTGGGGCTTTCCCAGACTGGATAGAACCTAGTGCCTGCTCAGTGTCTGGAGGTACAAAAGGTGAGTCTATCCCCGTAGGATACTAATATAGTCCCTGCTAAGGGCTCGCCTGCCAGCTGGACGATATTGGGATCTTTGAATTGAGCGGAAAAAAATTCCACCCAGTCAGCAGCGGAAACATGATTTTCAGGGGTCAGTGGATCTGAGCCCCTACCCCATCTGACTAACTCCCAAAACTTAATTTGGTTGGACGACTCACAGGCTTGAAGAAGATCAAGCCAGTACGCATCATCCCATTCCCTTTTAGCTTCCCAAATAATGCGTTTGTAAGCCTGTCTCGCTATCCTGATGTCTGGAGTGCTTCTGGATTTAACGGCAGCAATTAAGATGCCATGGGCTTCTCTGCAATTTTTATTATACCAACCTTTGAATGGCTTCCCTTTCTGTTTTCTACATGGCCTAGTGAGAAGATCCCTAATAGTCGCAAAACATGCCTCGTGGAGATCAACAATAGTGGGCTTTGCCCTGTCATTAAGAGATAAAGCAGACATACTATCTCTAGTGTCTAGGACCTGTGCTTCTATTTGACAGACAAGCTCTTGGTCAGCTATGACCCTTGACCATTTGACCCGTCTTCTGTTGTCACACAGAACTAGGTCTGATGTGATACAAGCTGTTTCTGTCTGAGGGAGTCCTAGACCAGGGACCCTAAGTACAAGTGAGAGTGGGGTATGATCGCTCTCTAGCCTGGTTTCTATTGACATATCAATTACAGAAGCCCAGGATTCGATGTTGATCAATATGTAGTCGATGCGACTCGAACTAGACCCATTATCAAAGGTTGGTTTTCCCGCCTTGTCAGACAGGCTGCGGCCATTCATCGCTCGGAGCCCCCATTCCAGGCAGAGCCCAAGCCAGTGAAGGGCAGCCTCCGTACCCCTGACAACCCTATTTATTGCTAGCGGGGGAATATTCCAGAGAATATCCTCATCTATCCCTACATCCTCGGCAAGACTCGGGATGGGTTCAAATGAGCAGTTCAGGTCACCAGCCACTAAAATGAGCTGGTCACTTTTATACTCATTCAAGAAGCCTTCCAAATCATTAGGGATGGGTTGTTTCCTTCCACCCTGACAACCTCGGGCATAGATATTAATTAAAACAATATCCTTACAATTTTCCTTACTTAGGAATATACAAAGGAGGTCAGTATTCTTCACCCAGATTTCCCTGGCACTGAAACCAAGTGAGTTTTTTATCCATATAGTAAGACCACCCGAAGCCCTGCCCCTGGAGCCCTGCGTAGCTGGTTTATGAAAATTTAGGAAGCCTACTCTTAACAGGGGATCAACTGACCAGGTTTCTTGGAGAACGATGATATCATATGTGGTAATATAATCAACCCAATCATCGTTATCCAAGCGACCCCTTAAGCCTGCTATGTTCCATGAGGCCACCCTAATTTCGTTATCTGGATTACTGGGGCTGGAAGTCTCAAATTGTCCCTGAACTCCCAAATCAGTCGGGATTAGATTATAAACATTGTCCATTGCTGTTTGTGGGCCTGATGCTGTCATAGAGCACGCCACACTTGGTACTGACAGGGTGGGTGGAGTCGAATCTAGTGGATGTTCTAAAGCAACCACCCCCCCCGAGTCAGTCAACCTCCTCCAAACAGCCAAACATATTTGATGTGGGAACCCCCTGCCAACAGGTGTTCTGGTTATACCCACCAATCCCATATCCTCTGTGCCTGGGCTTTTGGATTGTCGTCCAAGACCCTCCCTTTCCAAGCTGTCGCTGAGGAGGATAGAAAAAGCTGAGGGGTCTAACAACGACTGAGTGGTCCTCTTCGCACGGGGCCCACGAACAAAGATGCTGAGCTGTATGGGGGTCAGCAAAGGACACCACTATACAATCACCAGTAATGGTTTTGTGAGTGGGTCCAACCCATGGTACTCTTCGCACCATTAGTACCTGACTTCGTTGGTGACTAGGTAGCTGTCTATTCGTATTGAGCCAATAAATGACCTTGTTTTTGAGAGACCAATGATTCTCTTTAGTTTGTGGGTCAATAGCAGGTAAACCAGCTAAAACAATGACATATGGATAAGCCTCTGGTGGTAAGTCAATATAACCACCGCGGAAATTCGGTCGACTAGATTCTAAAGATGGCATATTCTTGTTAGTCAAGTGGTTAGGCTGTTGTACAACATCTTGTGGCCTAGATTTAAAGCGTGCTACATTCTGTTGTGGACAGGTTTGAGCCCTAGCTTTAGATGGTGCTGAAGTCTTTGTGGGGCAGGCTTGTTGTCTGGGTTTGGGTGGTACTGGGTCCTGGGATGGGGGACAAATGCCAAGATTTGAAATAGTATTAGCGTTGTCCCCAACTTTTGTGCGGGGTTTTGGTACAGGTTTAGGACCTGGAGGTGGAGGGTTCGGGGGGGCCGGGGGTTCTGACTATTGCCCGGGAAGTTGAGCCATCCCCCTGTGGGAACCTAGTTTCCATTTGCTTTAGACTAAGGCTAGCCAATGTGACTATAGTCCTGTCCATTTCTAACAAATGGTTTTCCATTCTGGAGAGTCTAAGTTCCAGAGGGGAAAGTAACTTTTTAAGTGTGTCCCAAACAGTTTTTAAAAATTCCTCATCCCCCTTCCTATCCCCATCTATCGCACACAAGCTACTCTCCTTTGACCCTTCCTTACTCTTGTCAGGGAAAATGACAAGAGTCACAAGGGAGAAATCTTGAGAAGAAGTCTTGAGTTCCTTTCGTGGAAAGTAGTTTCAGGATTCAAAGATGATCTAATCTAGAAGGGTCCCCGCTCCTACCTTTATTCTAAAGAAAGGGGCTGGCACGCGACTAGGTCCTGCCCATGGGTGGGACCAGGAAGGGGGGTGGTTACACCCCTCTCCCCTGTCCGGACTTTCCCCAGCTCAGGGGCTGGTGTGCCCCTGGAACTGGTTCAAGCCGGCAGATGCATAGTGAGCACCGGGGTGCCACTTGCAGTCACCTTCCTATTCAGCCCTGCCTACCTAGGATACACAAAACCCTGTCTGGGATGGTGCTAGCACCGCCCATGACAGGAAACCCTTTGTCCAAGCTCTCCTCGCTGGAAGGACTCCGAGCAGCAGGAGGTCAGACTTGTGTCTGTGGTGGCAGCATCCATTTTGTGATGCCGAGGCTCGAGTTAACTTTAACCAGGGTTCACAGTTACATACATGTTGTGTCCCTCTACAAGGGCGGAATGCTAACCCCGTCGCCAGAATTGGCGAGGGGTTAGTATCCCAATTCGTATGACACCTTACTCGACATGTTTTGATAAAGCGATACCAGAGATAGCAAATAACCGCGAGGATTATAATGCACTTAAGAGTATATGGTACGCGTTATCATAGAACAGCTATTAGGACTTGGTTCCGCAAGCTGCAGACGGGCTCAGCTCATGCCAGAGCACCATCTCACATAATTCCAAGCACTCTGCCTTCAGGATTGTTAAGGCCTGCCATAGGAGTGACTGATAGGAATACATGTGTCTATTTTAGGGTTAGATATAGGTATACTATATCTAAAGCAAAGGGTGATTACACCACTTTGCCCCAGCTGTCGTGCAGCCAGTTGTGTCAGATTTAGATGGCCAGCCAGGGGTGGCATAATACATGCTGCAGCCCCTGGTAGGCCCTGGGTACACCTATGCCCTGGAAACAGGGACTGATAAGGTGGCCCAGTACCAATTGGTAAATGCACCTAAGGTGCATGGAATCCATTTTATAGAGAGAGCAGTAGGCCTGGGGTCCTGAATAGCAGGGTCCCAGGTCAACTAAGTCGAAAAACCAGCAAAACACCAGGCAAAAAGTTGGGGGTAACCATAGTCAAATATCCACCTTCCTACATAAGACGCCAGGGGTAGATTGGCTCCCAGTAGAATTTTAGGCAAAATATGTGGACGTCCTGACTCCACGATTAGTGGAGATCTATAATGAGGCTGCAGAGAGGGGCCACCTGCCGCAATCTATGAGGGAAGCATTAGTGATCCCCCTATTAAAGTCCAGAAGAGAGGGTAGCGACGTAACCTCATACAGGCCGTTATCAATGCTAACGGTTGACTATAAAATACTGAGTAAAATATTGGCCACGAGACTATTACCCCATATGACTACCTTGGTGCACGTGGATCAGGCGGGGTTTATTCCGACTTGGAATACCTCGACTAACATACGTAGACTGATACGGGTGTTGGAATGTGGATTAGAGGAGGGCATGTCCCCGGCTGTCTTATCGGTGGACGTAGAGAAGGCATTTGACAGCCTGGAATGGCTCTACCTAGATAAAGTGCTGGAGAAGTTTGGACTGGGGGAACGATTTAGGAAATGGACGGCCATTTTTCTATTCCTTAGCGACGGCTAGGGTGCGACTGGGGCCTGTTATTTCGGCGCAATATCCGGTGCAAAGGGGTACAAGACAGGGCTGTTAACTCTCACCTCTGCTGTTTGCGCTGGCAATCTAACCTCTAGCGGTGCGTGCTAGAACGGGGGGATCCTATTGCGGCATGGTCTGTAGTGGGGTACCGCATCATATATCGCTATACTTATTTATTTATTTTGAAAGTTTTATATAGCGCGAACAAGATCTTTGCAGATAGAGCGCTTTACAAAGCAGGGAATACCAACAGGAGAGTGAAACGCAGGTCATTAGGGGGTAAAGTAAAACAGGTACATCAATAATGCAAGTATTACAGATAGATGTGTACATAGATAGTCAGGTAAGTCAATAATACAGGTAAAACACATAGTCGTAGGGATCAAGCAGAATAATACAGATCGGTGCAGAGTCTTTACGGATCACGTTAATAGGTCAAGTGTATTTGGCCATGAGAATAGCTTTTACTTCTTTCTTAAAAAGTGTGATGGAGGAGATGAGCCTGGTTTCAGGAGGGAGTGAGTTCCAGATCCTAGGTGCCATTCCTGAGAAAGAGCGTTTATAACTTTTTCCCTTCCGGAATCTTCGAGGTTTTAGCAGAAGATTGTTTGTTTCTCTAGTGTTTCTAGAGCCGCCAGAGATTGACAGCTTCTGAGTGAGGTATCCGGGAGAGCTCAGGTGTACAGCCTTGTGTGTCATGCAGGCGATTTTCAGATGTATTCTGGCTTCCAAAGGCAGCCAGTTCAAGGATTTCAAGTCAGGGGTGATATGCAAGTGTTTTTTTGACCCAGTGATGAGTCTCGCTGCAGCGTTTAGAGAAGCTCTTAGGGGTGCAGTAGTGGTTAACGGAAGACCGCAGAGGGCGATGCTGGCGTATTCAATTCGCGGGATTACTAGTGCTTGTACTGCAGTTTGGAAGTCTTTGGCTGGCAGGAAGGGTTTAAGTTTCCTCAGGGTATTGATTTGGAAGTTCGCTCCCTTAGTAGCCTTGCTGATATGATGCTGCATGTTGAATACAAGCATGCTACACCATGAGCTGGTGTGCTACTCAAGGGGAGAACATAATGGTAAGTGTTAACTGTGACCAGGCATGTCTTAGATTTTTGTGGGTTAAACTGTGTCTCCTACTGTAGTTGTAGAGACCAGTGATAAGACAGACTCCTTTACTGAACAGATTCTTGTAGAAAAGATTAATCCTTTTCCAGGGACTCTTGCTTCTTAAAAAAAGACCCAATTCACTGCAGCAGTAAGAGTCCTACTGATCCCCTTAAATGGGCAATACAACGGAATATTCTTCTCAACGTGCCTGTGAACAGCACCCGCCAACCAATGACTCCACTTACATGTCTGAATCACATTTTTTAACACTTCATCCCATTAGTTGCCTGTGATGGGAGGTGCTAAATTCACATCTCTGGACTGTTCATCAGCTATTGTTTTGCCACAATTTGTATGAGAAGAACAATGGTTCAAAGGTGGCACGACTATACGCGGACGATCTGCTTCTGTTCCTGGAAGACACGAATGTGGCTCTTCAAGGAGCGGTGACCCTGTTGACGAATTTTGGGGCACTTTCGGGCCTCAGGGTCAACTGGGATAAGACATGTATATTTCCTCTGAGAGCAGACCAACAGCTACTACCCCCAGGACTGATATGGGGGAGGTTGTGTTTTACCTACCTGGGGGTCCGGATCTACCATGACTCGGAGACCATGCTAGAGGGGAATGTGGGCCGCTCTATCAGAGCTTTGAGGGGCTGTATATCGTTCTGGGCTACGTTGCCTCTTTCGGTGTTGGGGAGAGTAGCGCTGCTCAAGATGGTGGCTCTACCTCGCCTCTTATATTATTTCCGTACCCTCCTTCTCTGGATACCTCCCAGGTTTTTCCGAGACCTGAGGACAGTCACGATAGATTTTATATGGGGCCCTGGGAGGAGACTAGTAGCGCTGGACACACTCCTGAGGCCAAAATTAGAATGAGGACTGGCTGTCCCGAATTTTGAATTATATTACTTAGCTCAGCTGCAGATCCTCACGCAGAACGTTGCAAGGGAGTTCAGGGGACCAGAGGAAGTCCGTGGGACGGGTGCGCAGAGGCATATACTTTCTTACATCATTATGCAGCAAAAACTAGAATTGAAGGAGTTGACATCGGAGGACAGAACCCTGAGGCTGTGTTGGAACAGGAGTCAGCGGAAAGATGGGGTGCTCCATCCATATGTGCCTGAAATCCCCGTGGGCATGTTGACGGCGCTACCACATGGGGGAGGGGGCGGGGGGGATGGTCGAGATTGATGGAATGGGAGGAATTGGGGCTCCAGATGGTCGGTGACCTGTATGCTGAGGGGGAGCTGTTGTCCTTCCTGGCACTGCAGGACCAGTTTGGACATCCAGATGGTGGTTTCCTGTGGCACCTGGCTGTGGTATCTGCCGTGAAAAAACATTGGAGATCGGGGCAGTTGGAACCCAAGACTACGCTGGCCTGCCAATATGTGGTGATGGCGGCAGGCACCTTCAAGGCGGTTACTTGTCTGCAGCCGCGCTTGCTACAGGAAGGGTTGACACCATTGGACGCACTTAAACAGAAGTGGGAAGAGAGTCTGGGGAAACCTATACCGGATGTGACTTGGGCCCAAATATTAAAGAACATGGAAAGGGAGCAGAAAAGCGCGTTTCAAACAGGTGCACTTTTTTGTGTTGCACAGGGCATACCTCACCCCGGGGAAAATGAAGAAATAGATGGTGTTTGGGGCCCGAGGTATTGTTGGAACATATGTTGTGGGACTGTCCCAAATTAGGGCACTACTGGGCGGAAATAGGGGAACTGTTACATGAAGCTACGGACAGGCAGGTGGAGTACGACATGGCGACCTGCCTGCTGCTTTGGTTCCCCCATACGAGGAAGACCAAGGTAACCAGTAAGTTTATTGACCTGGGACTTATGCTAGCGCAGAGGGAGATAACCTGGCACTGGAAGGCAAAGGAGGGCCCTTCTGTTAGGAGATGGGCGAATGAGATGTGCAAATGGGCCAGTAGTGAAGGAGTGCTCCGACGTCGGCAGGCAACTCGCTCGGCCAATGAAAAGTGCTTAGAGCAGGCGAGAGCGTGGGAAGACCTAGTACCGACATTTAAGAACAGCTTAGAACCTGAGGATGAATGAGTTGATGGGGTTCTACGTTGCATTCCCAGGAAATACGTTGTGCATGGAATGAGGACGAGATGAACTCAGTATTGGATCAGATCTTTGACCTCAGTGAGGCCCACACCAATTGCATTTAGATGGGGGGGGTGGGTTATACGGGTTACAGACATGACGCAGCGGATAGATGTATGGATGTGAGGGAGTGCTGTGACTAAGCACCAGGCTCGTGAGGAGGGAAGTCAATATGCTAAACTGGTTCTGCCGGGGAGTTCGGGGTGATCTAACTTATCGATAAGGTACCTGGAAGGGTAGGAATGGAGGGAGTTGTTTGGAGTTTAGGTGAGTTCAGTCTTGCAAGGTGTCCTACAGCATGGATTGTCGGTAGTTTGGGAGGAGAAAATACTCGAAAAGCAGATACCAGATGTTTGACCGAATGAAGATCCTGTTATCCCCTATGCGGTTGCCAGGGGTGAATGTCACTGAGCCGTGCACCGCCCAGCCTCCGGGATGTGGGCTTTAAGGCTGTGTAAAGATTGTTGATGGGTATTACATGGCTGGGAGGACGGGCAGTCACATCGGCATGTGCAGCTCTAAGTTAGGTTTCTTTTTTTTTTACTTCCTGTCTGCAATAATAATTGTTTAAGAAAAAAAAATAATGAAGAAAAAACGGGGAATAGAAGCCTGTCCGCCTCTGATGAACTGAAACCTTTTCTATAGCGCTCTTGAGGAACATTGAATAGTAAGTGAAGACGAGGGGGAGGGGATCCCCTGGGCAGATTAGTTGGTGGTTTGGTGACAAACTCTAGGGTGTGTCAGGAGGAGCTACGCTACCAACTAAGATGGCCGCTTAGGCGCCCGGCTCCGCCGACCTCCGTTTCCAGCCGGATGATCCTACAACTTATCCTGAGGTCATGCCCGACCTCCAGGGAGATGAAGCCTTGCTGAATCGTTTGTTTCAATCCCCAGACCTTTGTCGCCAGAATTGACTGACTTATGTCGTCTTTTGGATCCTGGCCTATCGCAGCTTCTAAGCCTTGGCCTCGAGTTTGAGCCCAGCCTGGACGTAGTTGAAAAACATCGTGAACAACATCGGCCGTGTGACCACGACGGGGTTCGGTCCCAACAGTGGAAGTCTCCATGTCTGATTTAGATGGCGATTGACGTAGTTTGATGTCATCGGACTATTGACCTGAGACGTCTGTGGAGGTTTGGGGACTCCTGCCCAGGGACCCGGTTAGACATCGCCGGGGTCCGCCGGGGTGGGGCCCTCGCTCGCTGTCCAGGGCCATTTTGTCTACAGGACGCCCTCAGTTGCGATCCGCTCCGCTCGGTCATTGTCCCCCCGGGAGGACCGGGCTCTTCGGGGACTGCCACCATGTTTGTGATCGAAACAGCGGAGGCGGATTTTGCAAATAAAGAGCCGACATTGCGGACCGTTTTGGCCGCAGTCATAGAGCTGCAAGCACATATTGAATCTCGACTCGATAATATGCTTGTTGATGGGCCTGTAGTGGACTGTATGGGACCGGGCTCTGATCTACTACGACTACCAACATCGACGGTTCCCGTGAGATCTGGGATGACTAATGTTGACCACCCTGGGCACAACGATCTGATGCAGAGTTGTATACCGACAAAGAGTAGCGAACTTGGTCCCTCGAGATTTGGTTGCATCCGCCATTATCGTCGCTTGGGGTACTTCCGCTTGGCCTCTTTAACCTGGAATATTCAGTTGGAGCAGACTGGATTGCCACAACATCTCTGCTCCCCCCCTCTGCTTTGCTGCTTCCGCGGAGGGAACATCAGTTGGACAGGGTGCCGATGATAGATGGCCCATTGATGATCGTGGCTTGTATGAGTTTGTTTTTTGGGCTTTGTATGGACTATCCTCTGCGGTACCCCTCTTGTATCCTGGATCTACAATGACTGCGGTGCTGCTGCCAGATAGTGTTTGCGTGCAGGATCGGAAGGGCCAAGGATGAGACTGCTTCGATGGGTTTGACTTTGGGGCCTTGGCGGACATGGGACTTGGACCTGGGTAATAGAGTGAGGTCGGTGGGGTTTAGTGATTCCCCTGTATTTTTACTGTCATATCTCCTGGTATTATTTGAGCTACCGAAAGGGGGTTTGTTGTCCGGCTGGGGAGAAGGAGACTGGGTGCTCTCATACGCTTTCTCCTCCTCCATTTCTTTTTTCTTTTAGGGTCTTAGTTATTCGGGGCGACAGGCACGCTGCTAGGGGGGTTAGGCTGTAGCCAACTGCAGGGGTGCAGGGTGGGGGGTTGGAGTGTGGGTTTTTTTGTTTTGCCTTTATTTTGTTTCTATGGCCTTTTTCTTACTTTCCTTTGATTAGTATAGTTGGCGAAACGTTCTGATTAGTATCGTATATTCGTATCGGGTGCTCTTGTTTTTCATTATCCCGATCTTTGGGTGGGTGGACCCTGAGGACTGGCGCTTAATGTAGACCGTGTATTGTATGGTTTTATATCCTGAATAGTATGCCTTAACGCCAGCATCTCAATTATAGCTGTTCCTAATCTATATATCCTGTTTTTGTGCCTATCCACCGTATTAGTATCTTCAATTGCGTGGCACCCGATGCGTTTATTTAGTTAATATAAAAATGAAACCTTCATCACATCCTGTGCCTTAATTATGCGTTCAATACGAATTTTATCCTGAATCGCTGTTGGACCTAAGGGATGTCGGCTGAAGAGCTGTGGCATACTACAATATATTTGCTCCTATGCTGATTAGCGGCCGGCCCCTGTGGTTGTAGGCCCATGCCTGTAATGGTATTGAAATGAATAAAGGTTTAAAAAAAAAAAAGCTCTAGGGTGTGTCCATGTTGAACGAGGTCTAGCACCCATTGATCGGATGTAATCTGTTGCCACCGGTGTATAAAGCCAGATATTTTCGTGCCTACAGGGAGGGAAGGAAATAAGGGTGGCGCCCGGCTTATCTCACTGTTTTCTGTGAGTATCTCCCCCTTAATTGTTGGAGCGTTTTCGGCCTACTTGGCGAGAGAATCTAGCCGTACCAGACTGGCGGTAGGAAGACTGATAATTCTGCTGGCATTGAGGCTTATATAGTCTGTTTTGTTGGTAATAACTTCCTCTAGAGGAGTAATCACATCCTCTAGCACCTCTAAAAGATCCCCGCTTGTACTGCAGGGAACCCAGGGATCTCGCGGTATCAGTGTCCGTTTTGATTGCCTGGAGGGCTTCGTCTATGTGTTTCACAAACACAGATTCACCATCATAGGCCATATCCAGAATTTTTAGTTGGACCTCAGGCCGAAAGGTGGTAGCCTTAGCCCTGGTGCCTGAGAACTGCAGGCCCTGTCAGTTGTTTAAAATTCGTATTTGCAATATCCAAAGCGCAGTCGATGGTTTCTGCAGCTCCACGCTCCCCTTCCATCAAGTTCTTCCGAGCCTCCTGTCGTTCATCTTCCGGAATTAGATCAATCAGACCAGCCATGTCTGACCACATTTGGCGATCATAACATCCTATGATCACCAAAGAATTTGCTGCCCTGATTGAGGCAGCAGCCATGGTGGATTTTTTTTTCACCGATAGGGTCCAAACGACGTCCCTCTTTATCTGGTGGCGTAGTGATGGGAGTGGCTGGTTTTTTTTATCTTGGTTGTGCGGCCTGCGAAATTACCGAATCTGGCTGTGGGTGTCCAGTAAGGCATGAAGGGCTACTGAGAGGAGCAAGATATTTTTTTATCAATCCGTGGAAGCACGGCAGGTAAAGAAGATTTCTCATTACCTTGATGACCTCCTTCCATATGTAGTCTATAATAGGAATGGCCGTGGACACCTTCCTAGTCTCTTCTTTAAAATCATGAAGAACACTTTTTGACTGTTCCACTGTTACCAGCTGTTGAAATCTACTTGCAAGATAAGATTGTGAAACCCACCCATGTCTTCAGGTCGTGAGTCTGAAGGTTGTGGAGTTGGTGGAGACGGCATGGGGGTAACAATCATCCCACGGATCCAAAGGAGGTTTATCTGGTAATTTGCCTTCCTATACTTCTTTGTCCGAAGAAGTATCTGGAGTCTGAATAGGCAAAGTAGGTTGCTGATGTTCCGCGACTGGAGACATAGGGGCTGGAATCTCAGGTTGAGGAATAGGGTCTGGAACTGCTGCAGGCTGAAGTGGAGAAACGACCTGCTGTGGTGGAAAGGGTTGTCTATAGTCTGCCAACATGGCCTGTAAGTCCTGGATGAGGCTTGGTGGCAAATGGCTGGACTCTGAAGCACAAGACTGTCTCTGGTATGCTGTACGTTGAGGAACAACAATGTCTTCTTGATAGTAATGCGCAGCGTACTTATCATCCTGACATTTAATGTTCATTTCCGAAGGATGATGAGCTATCCCAAACGCTCCTTCATTGTCATCATAGCCATCCTCCTCTTGATGAGCATTAGTCTTGATGAGATGTTAGTTGGAAAGTCTTCGAGGAAACAGGCGTAGAAAATGCCTGTATTGTGACTGGAGGCTTTGTAGAAGCGGTGTCTATTGAAATCGGTGGCACCGTAGACAATGGAGACATTGGTGATTGAATCATTGCCATAAAACTCTTAGCGGCAGGCGTCGAACCCTGGCTTAGTCGACGGGACCATCGTCGACGGATTCAACGTCGGACTCTACATCGACAGCACTCTCGTCGACGGACTCGATGGCACGGTCGTCGAGATACTCGTAGTCAGAAGCGTCGACTTGGCTTCTTCGTCGACGAGACTGTCATCGACGGCACCGTAGAGGTCTATGTCGACGATTGAGAATTCGCCGACGGTACCTTCGTTGACTAGTGCTTAGACTTAGACGACAAGGCTGTCGTCGACGGATCGGCGGCGATTATTCTTTTTGCCACAATGGAAATCCTAGTTGACAGGATAGGAGAGGTGATAGCTGTGGTCGAAATTGTCGCCGTCGACGAAGGGGCAGAAGACGTAACAGATGGTAGTCATGGGTAAAGCTGAGGAGACAGAGCAGCTTTTACTCCGTTTTATGCTCTTTAGATTTCTTGAGAGCTGAAGCTTCAGAGAAAGAAGATGGAGATCTCTGCGAAGAGCCACAAGTGGAGTGGGAGGTTTTGACATGTTTTCTCCCTCACTTGAAGAACCATCTTGTGATCTTGCTCTTTTACTGGAGGTCGAAGCTTTGTCATCATCATCAGCAGAAGAAGATTTGAGCCATAATAAGACTCTGGCTTCCCTATCACTTAAGGTCTTAGAAGGGAAGGTGCAGCAGATCTTACAATTTTTTGCCTCATGCTTTGGATAGAGGCAATAAATACAATCCTTCTGTTGATCATCAAAATGGACTCTTTTCTTGTCGCATGTTCTGCAAAGTCTAAACAAGGCCTTCTTGTCAGCCATCCTGAAGTAGAGAAAAAACTGACACACACAGAGCGCCCGACACCCCCCAGAGCGCCCGACACCCCCCAGAGCGCCCGACACCCCCCAGAGCGCCCGACACCCCCCAGAGCGCCCGACACCCCCCAGAGCGCCCGACACCCCCCAGAGCGCCCGACACCCCCCAGAGCGCCCGACACCCCCCAGAGCGCCCGACACCCCCCAGAGCGCCCGACACCCCCCAGAGCGCCCGACACACACAGAGCGCCCGACACACACAGAGCGCCCGACACCCCCCAGAGCGCCCGACACCCCCCAGAGCGCCCGACACCCCCCAGAGCGCCCGACACCCCCCAGAGCGCCCGACACCCCCCAGAGCGCCCGACACCCCACAGAGCGCCCGACACACACAGAGCGCCCGACACACACAGAGCGCCCGACACACACAGAGCGCCCGACACACACAGAGCGCCAGACACACACAGAGCGCCAGACACACACAGAGCGCCAGACACACACAGAGCGCCAGACACACACAGAGCGCCAGACACACACAGAGCGCCAGACACACACAGAGCGCCAGAAACACACAGAGCGCCAGACCTACACAGAGCGCCAGACACACAGACAACAGCAAGCCACCACCTTTCTTTGACTGTGACTGTTGCACTCTGGTGGAAGGGCTCTCTGAAACAGTGATCTAGCCATGTTTTACTTTTTTATCCAGAAAAGGGCTCTCCCTTTTAAATTTCTGGCTTGTCCTCCTCTAGGAATTTTTTTTCCACATTCTTTTTATTAACACACAGCAAAAAACACATTGGGTGGCATCCAGGCATACAATGACTGTTACATCTTCCAAGTTACAGAATACTGTACAGAAAAATATTGAAAGGGTTCAGGGCTCCTCCGACACATTATCTTCCCTTGCAGTGGGTGGAGCACAGATATCTCCTCTGTAACCATTCCAGGCACCCCAAATCTTCCCCCACTTCCTGGGCCGACCCCTGGCAACATACACAGATCGCTTTCTAAACATGCACTAGTCCAGGTCCTCCATCCATTTCCCAATTTGGGGGGACTGACTGGCCCCCCATAGCTGGGCGACATTGCGCTTGGCTACAGCACACGCCAGTGTAACCCATATCTTCCAGTGAGATCGGTTGGTTTCCAAACATTCAGGAGACCGCGGCGTGCCTCCAGCTCTACACCCCACACCTCGCGTATCCTATCATGGACTGTGACCCAATAGCTCCGGACGACAGCACAATCCCACAACATATGCATGAACGTTCCAGCCTCACCGCATGCCATTCGACACTCTCCACTCACAGCCAAACCCATTCGCACCAATCGCGGACCCCTAACTTTACAGTGATGAAGGACCTTTAATTGCACCAACCAGAGTCTCATCTGTATAGCAATCACCCTTGGGGAAGACACATCCTCCCTCCAGTCATCATCCAAGACCAGGCCATCCACATTCCATTGTTCCCTAAGAGTCACAAGCGGGTCTTCAGTGTGGTTAATAAGCTTTTTATAGATCAAGGAGATTGTTTTAGTCGGACGATGACCGTCCAACACCTGATCTTTCAATGGGGAGGCCCGTGGGGGGGCGTAACTCCCCGGGGGATATTAGCCAGCAACGCATGCCTAATCTGTATATCAAAACCGCTTGCTCTCCTGAAATTGATGCCGTTCCTGGAGAGCCTCAAATGTAAGGATCCCATCCTTACCCCACATATCCCCGACCTGTGATATCCCGATGAGGTCCCACCTGTCAAAACCTTTTGTCTTCCATAGGCCTCCCAGACGCTCAGCATTCCATAATGGCGTGGCCAAAGTTATTTTCCCATCCCATTTAAGAGAACAATTAGCCTCATGCCACACCTGAATAGCAACCGTCGTTGGCCCAACCAGTGAAAAGCGCCCCTTTCTGGCATATAAAGCCCTAGAGTATTCACTGCCAGGTATCTGACCACGGTCCATTGCGCACCCGGGGTCAAGCGGCGATCCGTAGATTGCTTGATTGCCGCCAATTGAGACACCCAATAATACTACCGGATATTTGGCAGGCCAAACCCCCCCGTCGTACCATGGCAACGTAAGCTTAGAAAAAGCAATCCGCGGCCTACCATCCAAAGAAGCTGCCGCTGGAGACTCAATTTCTTTGAAATATGACAAGGGTACCGGGTCCAAGGAGTTTGAGTGCGTACAAGAAGCGGGGAAGGGCCATCACGTCCTAACAAGGAAAGCGGCAACGATTTCCATCGCAACACATCCCCCCGGAACCTAGCCAATGGGGGCATCAAGTTATTTTCATACCTCATCTTGGGATCCAGTGACACAAAAATGCCCAAATACCGGAACCCCACTGTAGGAACTGGGTTCGCCAGGTCCCCGGGGTTAGCTTGGACGGAGCCCGCAGGCACCCGAAGCTTAGGTGTAAAGTGACTACACAACACTCATCCACTGAGACAATAAGTACACGCAAGGACTGAGTCCACACCAGAATGCTTGATTCAAATAAATAAGTTTTATCTTGAATCCTCTTGAATCGGAATCAGAGCAGTCAAAAATCACAGCGGTATTAACTCATTGCCGTTCCTTTAGGACACAGGTTTTGCATTTCTCAGCAATAAATATGTAAATAAATAAATATTAAATACCGGTAGGCCTGGTAACAGCCTTACTCCTAGTCAGCACCTGCAAAGAATTTCCTTATCAGACTTTTAAATAACATCTCATTGCTCAGCAGCAGTCACTAATGGAGGGTAAACATTTCCTTGCTGCAAAATTAAGCCATTTATCAGCAAATAAAGTGCATTTCATCAGGCTGGAATAAAGCAATTCAACACTTGGATATGAGCATTTGTTTTGGTCATAAGGCAGGACATGACTTTCAGGAGCTAAGTATGACAATCCCCTTAACGATCAGGCCACCACAGTAGAACAACCTTTCCCCTGCTAAGTGGTTAACGTTTCTTAGGGCTCCTGCCCAGTCCTCAGTATCTCTTGGGGCCAACGGGGCCCAACTATAGCCTCCCCTGGGGTTTACCTCACTTCATCGGCCCCTGTTCGGGCTCTTGCAAAGGGTCAGCACAAGGTAAGATGACTCCCAGAGGCGCGCTCTTCCTACCACGCCCTCCGGTGGTGTTGTAGGCTCCCGGGCTCCTTTTAAGCCCTCCGGTGAAGTCAGGGGTGCGCAGGGGCTCCGGTAGCCTCTGCGAGACCCCCGCGCAGGTGTTAGCTCCGGTCCCGGTCCTCCCTCAGAGCCTTCAGGGACCGGGGACCAACAGGAGGTCAGGGTGCGCAGCTTCTGCCAATTGCAGAGCAGCTCGCGGAGCACAATTTCAGGGACCCAATCAGGGCACAGCGGGGGCGAAATTACACCGGAGCCCCTGTCACGTGACGCTAGATCCCGGCTTCAGGCCTAATGAGGCCTACTGCGGCCTGACCAGATTTTACGTCGGCCTTCTCTTGGCTCTGGGGCCGCCGAGGTAGTGCAGAAGTCAGTACAAACGTCGCGGAGAAGGCGCCAGGCTGCAACGATGACAGTAAGGCTCAAAGGCTAAGGCAGGAATGCAAGAGCCCTCGAAAGAAGTGCGGCCGGGGCGGCCCAGCTGAGAAGAATTAAGTGGTCAAAGCGCTCGGTCCTCGTGGCGCTTTAGGGCAATTTACCATCACGCCTCAGGCATCACTCTCAGGGCCCACACAGGGTCTCCACGCAGTAGCGCTTCTCAAAAGGGGCACAGCGCTTGCCAGTCAGCAGTTCACAGTGCCGCTCAAGGGGAATGCAGCACTTGCCAGTCAGCAGTTCACAGCGCTTCTCAAAGGGAATACCGCGCTTGGCAGTTATCAGTTCCCAGCGCTTCTCAAGGGGAATGCAGCGCTAATACCTGGTTGATTCCCCACCAGTCCTGTGGGCAGTAAGAAGGTCTTCTTGGCGCTAGCTGGATCCTGCGCCCTTGGTAGTAGTTACTTGAAGAGGGGTGTGGGGGGTTGAGTTGAAGGCTTGCCCAGTTTCCTCAGTAAATCACTTCAGGGGGTCCCTGGGTTCCCCTCCCGCTGGGCCAGATCAGTGGGCTAGTTCAATGTTCCTCACACAGCTTGGTGGGCAGCGCCTAAACCCCGTCACCCCCAGTGGCATAGGTTCCTGACTAAGCCCTACCGCCTAAGTCTCCTGCGTAGGTTCCCCCAGGTCAGTGATGCCCCAACTACTCTCTCGAAAGTTTCCCTCCCTTTCCTTATATAGCGACAGTTGGCAGTGGCAGTTGGTGTCACCTCCCTTGTTCTGGAAGGTTCCAGGAGCTTCCCTCATTCTAGCTATGGGCAGGCTGGCATTGCAACATTAAGGGTTCCAGACAGCTCCTGGCTACTAGAGTGCGCCTAAAAAGACCACGCTGCAGTAGCAGGGGTCAGTGGCAGCCATCTTAAGGAAGAGAGCACCTGCACCTTAGCATTGGTAAGCAATGGGAAGGTGCCCAGAGACCTAAGGCCAACGAAAAGTAGGTGAGAAAAATGAGTCAAAAGCGAAAAAAAAAATAGGGAAGACCACCCTAAGGCTGACAGGTCTAACACCCACCAACTCCAACCTGACCTGACAATCCGCGGGGACAGGAGTGATCACCGCTTAAAACGAAGGACAAACTTCAGGAACCCCCAGGCACAACTAAAGTCATCTGCGTAAAGCGATATTTTGTCTTCCCACTTGAAGTCCACCTCAACCCCTTGATCGACTTGTCTCAGCGGACCCACGCCGCGAGCGGCTGGAGCGCTAAGGCAACCAGTGGGGAGAGAGGGCATCCCTGTCTGGTGCCCCTCCCCAAGGGGAAATCCGCAGACCAATGGTTATTTACCACTACTCTAGCCAGGGGGTCAGAATACAAAAGACTGACCCAAACCGCGAACTCCGGACCAATTCCCAACTAACGCAAGATAGTAAAGAGATAAGGCCACTCGACTATCAAAGGCCATGGTGGCATCCAATGATAACAGGGCTGTCGGCTCATGTATTTTCGATGCACCACCCAGGATCCCATGCAACCTACGCAAGTTAAGGGCGGTATTGCAGCGGGGCATGAAGCCGGATTGATCCGGGTGGATCAATGTCGTAATGACCTTTACCAGTCGAATCGCAAGTAATTTTGCTAAAACCTTCGGTTCGGCATTCAGGAGTGAGATCGGCTGGTAGGAGGAACACTCCACCTTCGGTTTACCTTCCTTATATGACTACTGTAGGAAGGTGAATATCAGACTATGGTTGCCCCCAGCTTTTTGCCTAGTGTTTCGCTGGTTTTCGACAGATGGCCTGGGATCCTGCTATTCAGGACCCCAGGCTTCCTGCTCTCTGTTAAAATGGACTCCATGTACCTTAGGTACATAACTAATTGGATACTGAGTCACCTTATCAGCCCCTGTACAGTGTACCTTAGGTACCCAGGGCATAGGTGTACCCAGGGCCTACCAGGGGCTGCTGCATGTATTATGCCACCCCTGGCTGGCCATCCAAATCTGACACAACTGGCTGATCAATCAGCTGGGGCAAGGTGGTGTAATCACCCTTTGCTTTAGATATAGTATTCCTATATCTAACCCTAAAATGGACACATGTATTCCTATCAGTCACTCCTATGGCAGGCCTTAACAATCCTGGAGGCAGAGTGCTTGGAATTATGTGAGATAGTGCTCTAGCATGAGCTGAGCCTGTCTGCAGCTTTTGGAACCAAGTCCTTTAGCTGTTTGCATGATAACGCTATACCATATACTCTTAAGTGCCTTATATTCCTCGCGGTTATAGCTAACTTTGGCATAGCATTATCAAAACATGTCAAGTAAGGTGTCATACGAATTGGAATACTACCCCTCGCCAGTTCTGGCGACGGGGGCATTCCACCCTTCTAGAGGGACACGACATGTATGTAACTGTGAACCCCGGTTAAAGTTAACTCGAGCCTCAGCATCACAAAATGGATGCTGCCACGACAGACACAAGTCTGACCCCCTGCTGCTGGGAGTCCTTCCAGTGAGGGAGGCTTGGACAAAGGGTTTCCTGCCTTGGAAGGTGCTAGCACCACCCCAGACAGGATTTTGTGTATTGAGGTAGGACAGGCCTGAAAGGAATGAGACATGCCTGGGGCACACAAGGTGCCCTGTGCATACACCGGTTCAAACCAGTTGCTGGGGCACTCCAGCCCCAGCTCTGAATAGAAACCGGACAAAGGAAAGGGGGTGTAACCAACCCCCTTCCTGGTCCCACCCATAGGAGGGGACTAGTCATAGTACAGACCCCTTTAGGAGAATAAAGGTCGGAGCTAGTCCCATTCCAAATTAGATTATCCTGATTTGAAACTCTACAAGAAGAAACGCTGGACTTCGACGTTCTGCTCCACAGAAGACTGAAGAAATCTCCCTTGTGGCTAAGGAGTGACCACCCTGCACAAGCAGGCACCATCAAGCGTTCCAGCGGTTCACTATGTCGTCTTCCCGAGTGGATCCAGACTTCAGAGCCCGACGGGACCCGGACTTCCAGCACTACTTCAGAGGCATCCTCGACGAAGTGCTTTGGGGATTGAGAAGCCCCACCCCCGAGCAGCTCCTGCACAGAAGATTAGCCCTCCAGCATCCACGAGATCTGCGTGGGGCCCTTTTGCTTTACTGCTGCTCGACGCATTGTCTGGTCACTTGCCGGCTGGCTAGTGGCCTCCTAGACCACGATCCTTGAAATCCACACCGCTGATCTGGTTGCTCCAGACTGGCCCCTGCTTCCCTGCAAAGGAGAAGCACCCCGGACCCTCCTGGTCCGCACCATACGCCTTTCCCACCCATCGCGTGGGTTGCCTTTGCATCCAAGAGCGAGAGCCTGCGTGGGACAGCTCGTGCCTCCATCCTGGTCATCCAAGACACCTCCTGGTCCACTTGGCTGCAGAGTCAAGCGTTCACTCTTCACCTGACCAAGACAACAGCATCTGGTTCCACTCCAGTCACTGGCTAGTGACTTAACATTGACCCCTTGCTTTCAGGTCTTCATCTTCCTTGATCCACCCTTGGATCACTCCGGACATCTTCCTTCTGGCCGCCTGCAGCATCTTTTCTTCCAGGCTCCATAGACTTCAACGCGGAAACTCAACACACTTTGACACCTATGCACCCGCAGCCCGTGGGTGAGGTAACAAGAGCATTTCGGTGCTCATGGGTAGATTGACTCTCCTAGTTTCCAGATTCAGTCGTTTTAGTCCTAGCTAGTCAGAACCGTCTAATACTTACCTTTTCGTAATTTGTACTGTCCATTGACTTTGTTACGGATCTCGCGTGTGAGTGCACACGCGTCCCGTGGGCCTCCTATTACTTACCTCCGGTTAGGATAGTGTAGTCCCAGCGATCCTACAGCCTCTGGACAACTCCATTTCTTCTATCGATTTCCTTATACCATTTACTTAGTATATGGTTTGTCGTGCCCCTATGGCACCATTGTAATTTGTGCAACTTAACGTATTTTAAGTCTTGTCATGTGCTTAGCCTTCTGATCTCATAAAAAGTTCAGAGGTGTATGTTAGTGTTGTTTATTTTCATAACTACCTGTGTGGTGTCCTTTCATTTGGTATTCAAGGGGTTATATGTGGTAAAACAGCTGGCTTCACATGCCAAAAGAGTTTAGCCTAAAACTGCTTTGTCCATTAGGATAGCTGGTCTATAAGGTTGACTTGCAACCAATCACCATAAGGGTTGTTTGGACTGATACAAGGTGATCACTAGAATTAGTGAGCATCATATATCAGGCCAACTTCTCACAACTACAATATTAGCAACTCGCTGATTGTATGGAAGCCAACCCCTCTCTCTACTCTCGATGAACATATCTCTAAGGAAGGGGGCCAGTTTATTTGGGTTCACTTTGTAGAGCTCGATGGGGAGCCCATTCGGCCCCGAGGCCTTCCCAGAGTTGACCCCTCTGATGGCCTGCGCTACCTCGTCGTTCGTGAATGGGGAATCCAGGTAGTCTCTGTCCTCGTCTGAGAGGGTGGGCATCGGAAAATCATGTATCATATCTGCGTTTTCAGACTCTGTGTACCCCCTTTCGGCTGCATATACCACGTGTAGTAGTCTGCGAACTCTTCCACTATTTGTTGCGGATCCGTTATTTTACCCGAGTCGACGGTCAGCAATACCGGTACTAATCATGACGCCGACTCCCCTTTCTCCAGCCACGCTATCAATTTCCCAGCCTTATCACCATGTTCATAAACCCTACTCTGAGTATCTGCATGTTGCATCTAAGCCCTATCCCTAGCCAGACTCTTCTACTCGTCTCGGCGGAGGCGGTGCATTCCCTCCGAGGTGGCATTTATCAACACCTCCCTTTCCAAGGCCAGTAAGTCTGCCTCCACCCTGTCAACCTCAGTCTGGCTCTTCCTCTTCTTCCCCGAAATGATAGACAGCAATTCCCCTCTAATAACAGTTTTGTAAGCTTCCCACAGGGAACATTTTGAGTCCACCGTGCCCATGTTATCCTGAAAATATCTGTCAGCGATCCGCACGATCTCCCTCTTAGTGTCAGGTTCCCGCAACCACCAAACGCTGATAGGGGCAATCCTAGCCACATCCTGCTCGACAAATTCCATACCAAGCCAGATCGGAGAGTGATCAGAGACTCCTCGAGCCAAGTGTAGCACTTCCTGGACCCTGACTGCCTGCACCGCCGGCACCAGTACATAGTCTAACCTTGAGAGGGAGTTGTGCGCCGCCCGTCTATCAGGCCAGTTGTCTCCACAATCAGCCAACCACCTACGGGGCTGCAACAAAGTCCGGGCCGGGTGACTGTACCTCGCCATTCATCACCGCATTAAATTCACCCCCAACAATCAAGACCCCACAGGCAGTGTCAAAAAGATGTTACACAAATGTCGGAAGGTGTCAGTCTGGAGGGCCGGTGGGACATAACAGACAAAAAAGTAACAGTTCTCCCTTCCCACAGCCCCGAGATCCCAACATATCTACCTCTATTATCGGCCCACGTGGCCTGGACGGCTAGTGGGAAGGCGTTCCTGACAAGAACCCCCACCCCTCTCGACCCAGTAGTGCAACCTGCATGCGCAACCAGTTTGTACTCCACTTTTTGTAGTGCCATGCAACGCTTTCCCATGAGATGTGTCTCGTGCAATAATACCACATCTGGTGAGTGTCTCCGGATCAACTGACCAACCATACCTCGCTTGATCTTGTTCCCCAGCCTGTTCACATTCCAACTGAGTGCTGAGATCCCAGTTACCCTTCTATCAGAAGACACTGCAATAAAGTGATGTTTCAGAAGCGACTGACACCCAATGTGAAAAAACATACAATAAAAACTAAACAAACACAATACTGGTACCACCACCCCCCTCCCTGCATACAGCTTGCGCTCATCCCCAACTAGCAGTGTGCGAATCGCCCCCAACTAATCTACAGATAACTAAAAGTAGAAAACCGAGGATGACCTACCAGCGGGCCTACCACCCCTCCCTTCCCCCCAACTGTGTGGATACCCCTGCACATTACAAGCACCACATTAAACCTTGTAAACACATATAGGCAGGGAATCCGATTACGTGCCCCCTTTTGAACCGACCTCCATCCAACAGTTCGCAGCCCCCTGTCGACCACTCATTTAACAAAGTCATTGTTCATCGGCCTCCCCTTGGTCGTTAGACTCAGAGCCTGACTGCTGGACACCCTCCAACCAGTCCGCCGCCACTTCAGGGTTATCGAAAAAACAGGCTTTCCCGTTAAGTTCCACCCGAAGGCGGGCCGGAAACATCATAGCGTACCTTATGCCTTTGTCTCTCAGTTTCATTTTGACTGCCAAGAATCTGTCTTTGCTTCTGCACCTCCTGGGTAAAGTCTGGGAACAACAGGAGGGTCGCATTCTCGAACTCCAATGGATCCCGAGCCGCCTGGAGGATAGCATCACGGTCCCCAAAATTAAAGACTCGAGCAATCACTAGGCGTGGGTTTGCCCCTGGTACGAGGCCTACCACTCGGAACCCTGTGAGCGCGTTAAACCGTGAAGAAATTGCTGAGGCCCTTAGGTTTAAGATGGTTAAGGATGAGGTTTTCTATGAACAGACCTGGTGCCTGACCCTCTGATTTCTCCGGCACTCCCAGGATGCGAATATTATTGCGCCTAGCCCGCCGTTCATATTCATCAAGCCGCCGGTCAGTAGACTCCCTGGAGGACTTAAGATACGTACCTCCTGCTGCAACCGATTCAAGTCATCTATAAGGCTTGTTGTTTTGACTTCCAGTGATTTGTCTTTCTCGCTTGCTTTCGTGAGGTCCGCACTGATCAGCCCCATTTCAATCGAGACAGTGTCCAGTTTACGGTCTAGAGCCTCCATTTTCTGGCCCAGGGAGGTCCGGCTCCAGTGATGGCCGCCATAAGATCCTTTAACGTCGGTTCTTCCCCTGCAGGAGGGTCCTCGGATCCTCCGCCTGGGCCCCTTTTCAAGTCGAACGGAGAAGCTTTAGGCAAGGTATATCTGTCTAGTTTATTAGTCTGGACTTGCCTAGCCCCCCTGGTAGTCTTGGGCAAGGATTTCTCCATGTCTGCCTTCGCCGCCATCTCACCCCCTAGAGAATTGCCCTCTGTCGCACTCTTGGCGCCAATGTCACGGCGTTTCCACTGGCCCACGAACTCCAGCATGGGGCCACCTCTTCCCTTCCACACTCGCAAAAGGCAAACGCGACCGGGGGATCCAGCCCAGGTCACACGCCACCTGTACCAGTCCGGGAAAGGCACCAGGGCGAGCCTGCATAGGGCACTCCTGCCTCAGACCCCTCAGCAGGCCGTCGTCGTAAGGCGCAGGTGCCAGACCACTCCGGTGCCCAGAATGTATAGACTTCGCCAGGGGGCCAGACACAGGAGTGCACGTACCATCAAGGCTCCATCGCATCCACATGGGCCCGCAGTAATTGCACGCACCCATCCAGTATGCGGGGGTTCGCCCCAGTCTTTCACACCCCCGGTGATGCTACACACCTCCAGGTAAGCCCCCGACGCAGGCGGTGATAGGCCGTTCCTCGCCCCTCCTCAAGGGGTGATCCCGGCAGGGTGGCCGCACAGGGGCGCCGATGGGCAACTCTAGAATGTCCCCCGCAGCAAGGAGCACCCCCAGAGCCACCTCGCCCCAGTCTCCACCGCCGGGACACAGGCCGGCAGCAACCAACAGCAGGGCTCACCGGGTGTCCTAGAGCACCGTTCCGACCGGCGACGTCCGGCCG
Organism: Lissotriton vulgaris; assembly: GCF_964263255.1. NCBI lineage: Eukaryota > Metazoa > Chordata > Amphibia > Caudata > Salamandridae > Lissotriton > Lissotriton vulgaris. The sequence goes on along the minus strand of NC_141685.1, from coordinate 279,107,702 downwards.
GGCCGACCTCAGCGGTCCCGGCGGCCGATGTTGCACTCGGGCCGGTGGTCGCAGGCAATCGAGATCCCCGCTTCTGGACACTGCAGGGGGTAAAACGTTTGCTGCACAGATGCATCTTGCTCATGTAAACTAAAGGTTATAATTCTATCTATCGGGTCGATGCAGAGTTGCATTGTCTCGTTGGTGTTATACGAATAGCATTACATTGGGTAATACTATCTGTTATTAAACGTTGTGGGAAAAGGCAAAGAACGCAAGTTCGCATCCTCTACAGAAAAACACAAATCATTGTGCTAATGTCCAATGTGAGAGTCGCAGCTGTAATTTAAGAACGAAGTTCAGCCTCTTGTTTACAAAAAGCTATGTTATGGCGGGAATATCAACCATTTGCTAAAGGATAGCGTGCTTTACCCGTTTGCTCCTCTTTGATCGATATACGACTGAGAGGTGGCAATCAACATCTACTATTTTTTTCTTTGAAGACGGCATTGGCCGAAAGGGCACACACAAACTCGCGCACAAATCACACGCACATACGCCCGCACACTCACTCTTTCAGCAAAGACTCCAGTGTCTTCACTACCAAAAGAGCCTCCGAGCACAGTGTTGAACCAACATTTTTAATGAACACATGTTCCCAACACAGCCCCAGCAGATATCCTAACGCACAAGTTACTACTTGTGTAACGATATATCTGTAAGAGACATTAGTTAGTGATAGATTCCTTACCTTAGAATATCCCCAGGCGTCAGACTGGATCCGGAAACTTTTGCGTAGCAATACCCCTGCGAGCCGGTAGGCGTCCTCTGCGGCTCCGCGTCCGTCGTCGGCGTCGTGAGCGCCGGGATGACGTCGGAGTACTTAGACGGCGCCCATGCGCGCTGACGTCAGTTCTGATAACACAGCTTTTCCGCGCCAGATACGCAGAGCCATGATAGAACTAACACTGGTGCCATGAAACTAGGGCCCTGAAAGGGGATGACCTTAACCCTAGATATCGGTTCGCAGAACGGGGAGGATGGGTGGGTCGGTAAGGAATCTATCACTAACTAATGTCTCTTACAGATATATCGTTACACAAGTAGTAACTTGTGCATCTGAAAGAGACACGTTAGTGATAGATTCCTTACCTTAGAATAGATACCCCAGCAATACCAACCCCGGTGGTGGGTCTGCGAACCAATATCACACCAGAAAGTCCTGGAGGACGGAACGGCCAAAGAAGCCATCCCTCCGGACTTGACTGTCCAGGCAGTAGTGTCTTGCGAACGTGTGCAGCGAGGCCCACGTGGCTGCCTGGCAAATGTCCTGCAGGGGGACACCGCGGCCCAGGGCGGTTGTCGTCGCCGTGGCCCGAGTGGAGTGAGCCCGTAATCCAGCTGGGGGCTCCTTCCTCGCCATGGAGTAACATGCTTGGATACACAAGATGATCCACCTAGAGATGGTCCTCTTGTGCACAGCCTTTCCCTTCTTCGCGCCCACGTAACCAACGAAGAGTTGGTCATCCACCCGGAATTGGCGTGTGCGATCTAGGTAATAGGAGAGCGCACGTTTTGGATCCAGACGGTGGAGCCTCTCCTCCTCTTTCGAGGGATGCGGAGGCGGAAAGAAGGTGGGCAAAGTGATGGACTGCCCGATGTGGAATGCCGTGACAACCTTGGGCAGGAAGGAAGGCCGTGTACGTAACACCACCTTATCAGGATGAACAGACAGGAAAGGTGGAGAAGAAGAAAGAGCCTGGAGCTCACTCACCCTCCTGGCAGAGGTGATGGCAACCAGGAAGGCCATCTTTAGAGTAAGGAGACGAAGAGGGCAGTTATGAAGCGGCTCAAAGGGAGCACACATCAGATAGGTGAGAACCAGATTCAAGTCCCACTGGGGCATCACGAAGGGAACAGGAGGAAACATGTGCGCGATGCCCTTCAGAAATCTACTCACAATAGGGGACTTGAATAAAGAAGGCTGATCTGGTAGCCTCAAGAAGGCTGAAAGAGCAGAAAGGTACCCTTTAAGAGTGCCCAGAGCAGAGCCCTGCTGGGCAAGGGAAAGAAGAAAAAGCAGCACTTCCGAAAGGGGTGCAGAGAGAGGATCCACAGCCTTTGCTGCGCACCATGCCACAAATCTGTTCCACCGGCAGGCGTATACCGACTTTGTGGAGGGACGCCTGGCTGCCAGAATGATATCACAGACTTCGGGAGGCAAGTCAAATGGCCTCAACTGCCGCCGCTCAATCTCCAAGCTTGTAGGTGGAGACTGGACAGGTTCGGGTGCAGGACCGTCCCCTGCTGCTGTGACAGAAGGTCCTCCCGAAGAGGCAGACGAATCGGGGGATCGACTGACATGCTGAGTAGCTCGGGATACCAGTATCTTCGTGCCCAGTCCGGAGCCACAAGGATGACCTGGGCCCGGTCGCGCCTGATCTTCTTCAGCACTCTGGGCAGAAGTGGTATAGGCGGAAAGGCGTACAACAGACCGCAGCTCCACTCGCGACGAAAAGCGTCTCCGAGCGAGTGCCGCCTTGGAAACTCCAACGCGCAGAACTGCTGACATTGCGCGTTCTCTTCTGTGGCGAATAGATCTAACCAAGGCTCTCCCCACTGTCGAAAGAGACCTTGCGCCACGTCCGAGTTCAGACGCCATTCGTGATCCATCATGCACCGGCGGCTGAGTTCGTCCGCCCTGGCATTCAGAGAGCCTGCCAGGTGTTGAACCACCAGGGCCACGCCCTGATGTTCCAGCCACTGCCAGAGGCGCAGAGCCTCCTGGCAAAGGGTCCACGACCCCACACCGCCCTGTTTGTTGCAGTACCACATGGCGGTGGTGTTGTCGGTGAACACTTGCACCACGCTCCCCTTGACAGAGGGGAGGAATGCCTTCAGTGCAAGACGAATCGCCCGCAGCTCCAGAAGGTTGATGTGGAGCCGGGACTCCGCCGGAGACCAGAGGCCTCTGATCTCCGCCTCTCCCATGTGGCCTCCCCAGCCCTGGAGGGACGCGTCCGTCACAACTACGTGCTCCGGCTGGGGTAGGGAGAGGGGTCTGCCACTGACCCAGTCGCGGTCCGTGAGCCACCACTGCAGTTGCTTGGCAGTGCCCTCCGAGATCAGGACATGATCGGACAGGTTGCCCTGATGCTGGGCCCACTGAAACTTCAGGTCCCACTGCAGAGCCCGCATCCGCCACCTGGCGTGACGCACCAGAAGGATGCAGGAGGCCATCAGTCCCAGAAGCCGCAGCGTCAACCTGACCGAGACCCGGGATAACGGCCTGAAGACAGGAATCAGAGCCTGAATATCCCGAACCCGCTGCTCGGGTGGGTAAACCCGAAACCGCGCCGAGTCGAGAACCGCTCCGATGAAGAGGAGTTTCTGAGAGGGACACAGGTGTGACTTCGGCACATTGATGGAGAACCCCAGCAAGTGCAGGAGGTCGGCCGTAGCCTGGAGGTGGCTGACGACTGTCTGGGGCGAGCCCGCCTTCAACAACCAGTCGTCGAGGTAGGGGAAGACTGATACCCCTTGCCTGCGCAGATGGGCTGCGACCACCGCCATCACCTTTGTGAACACCCGTGGGGCGCTGGTAAGGCCGAAGGGGAGTACGGTAAACTGAAAGTGCTCTAGGCCTACCGTGAACCGCAGGTAATGCCGGTGGGCCAGCAGGACGGGGATGTGGAAATAGGCGTCCTGCAAGTCCAACGCTACCATCCAGTCTCCTGGGTCCAGGGCAGCCAGGACCTGAGCCAAAGTGAGCATCTTGAACTTCTCCGTCCGGAGGAAGCCGTTGACGTTCCGCAGATCCAAGATAGGGCGTAGGCCCCCTTTGCCCTTCTTGGGTACCAGAAAGTAGTGGGAGTAACAACCACGTCCTACTTCTGGCCCAGGAACGCGCTCGATGGCCCGCTTGGCCAAGAGGGCCGAAACCTCCTCTTGCAGAAGTTGCAAGTGATCCCCCGACACACGGTGGTATTGAGGTGGCATGGATGGAGGGGAAGACTCGAAGGGGAGGGAGAAACCCCTTCGGACAATTTGCAGCACCCACCTGTCCGAAGTGACTGTATGCCAGTGGGAGAGGTGATGGCGAACCCTGCCTCCCACAGGCGTCACATGGGCCTGAAAACTCGGACTAGGAAGGTTTTGAGGCGGGGGCTGCTGAGGGGGGTGTGGACTGGCCTCGCCGCTGACCCCGACCACCGCCACGGCGGTTCCCACGTCCGCCACCGCGTTGCTGAACATTCTGCGGCGCGTGGCTGACGGTCCGTGGTGGGGCGCCCCTCCCGTGGCCACGAAAGGAGCGAAAGGCACCCGATTGCTGGCGTGGGGCCGTAAGGCCCAAGGACTTGGCCGTGGCCCTGGAGTCCTTGAAACGTTCCAGCGCATGGTCTGCCTTGTCGCCGAAGAGGCGACGGCCATCAAACGGCATGTCCAGGAGGGTGGCCTGGACATCGGCCGAGAAGTTGGCGGACCTCAACCAGGCGTGGCGTCGAACCGCCACCGTCGTTGCCATCGCCCTGCCCAGTGAGTCCGTGGTATCCAGCCCACACCGGATAGAAAAGCGTGCCGCATCTCGGCCGTCGGCAAGGGTTTGGCTGAGTTTAGCCCTGACCTCCTCAGGGCATTGTGGCAGCACCTCCGCAACCGTGTCCCACAGAGTGTGGGTGTAGCGGCCCAAGAGACAGTTGGTGTTCACTGACCGTAGCCCCAGGCTCACAGACGAGAAGACCTTCTTCCCGAACTGCTCATATCTCTTGGATTCCCTGTTGGGCGGGGCCGACGGGAATGCGGTTTGGGAGTTTGAGGCCTGGATGACCAGACTCTCGGGGGTGGGGTGGGTGGACAAAAAGCATGGGTCGCCCGGTGCCGGGCGGTAGCGTCTGGCCACGTTCCCGTCCACAGGGGGGCCTGTGGCGGGCTTGGACCAAGTGCCCAGAAGAACGTCACACAAGGCCTCATTGAACGGCAGGAGGGGCTCCGCGGAGCCGGACTGCTGTTTGAGGACCTCAGTGAGGAGATTAGTCCTCACGGCCGCGACGGGGAGCTGAAGGTTTAAGGCCTTAGCTGCCTTCGTCAACACTACGCTGTAAGCAGAACCCGCCTCCGAAGCCACAGTCGGGGGCGACGTAAATCCAGCGTCTGGCGAGGTGTCAATACCACTGGCCTCCCCAAGCTCATATGTCCAGTCCTGATGTGACTGGCAATCACGTGCCAGAGGGTCCTCGGACCCCTCCCATTGCTCCTCGTCACCTGGCTCCTGGAGACCAGGATTAACAGCCAGGGCCTCCTCGTGGAGATAGAAGTCTCCAAAGGCCGACGGAATCGGCGCCCAGCGGCACCCCTCCGACTCCTGAGTAGGACCGTAGGAAACATTGGGGGCGGCAACCACATCGGCCGCCGGGGACGACACCTGAAGGGACGGCGCCGGCGAGGTCGTAAGGTCGACCGGCGAGGTCCCGGATCCGGATCCAGCGAGGTCGTGCGGCGCCGGGGCCGAAGCACCCGACGTCGTCGGGGCCGAAGCGCCCGACCCGGAAGGACCTCCAGACGGAGCCGATCGGCCCGAAGGCGCCACGGGAACCGACTGAGGAGGGAGGGCCCTCATGGCCATGAGGTACCTCTCGACCTCCTCCTGCGACGCGCCGTGCCCAGGGACCCGAAGGTGTGGGGCAGGCGGCGACGCTCGCAGAGCCGCGTGGGCGGTGTCGCCCGAGTCCCCGGTCGCATCGTGCGAGCGTCGGGGCGGGTCGGAGGACCGATGGCGTCGCTCCGACCTCTCATGCCTCTTACCTGAGGACTTGGAACCAGACGATCGGTGTCCACTCCCGGAACGTCGATGACTCCGACCTCGCGACCTGTCCCTCCACCTCCCGTGGGACCGGGACCGGGAGCGGCGCGGGCCGAGTGCCTCAGCTCGAGACGCTTGCGGGACCGCTCCCGCCTAGTCTTCGACGTCAGGGCCCGGCAGTCGGCGCAGGTTCGATCGTCGTGGTCGAGGCCTAAGCACTTCAGGCACCGGCGATGGGGGTCCGTGACCGACATGGGTCGGTCGCACTTCGAACAAGTCTTGAACCCGGGCATCCCTGGCACCGATAGTCGAGAGTCGACTAAATAGAAGATCAAAAAGATCAAAAAGTTTTCAGTCAAAAAGTGACTGGGGGTAGAGCTTCTTCCGGATCTGTGCTAGCTGGCGCGGAAAAAAGAAGAACTGACGTCAGCGCGCATGGGCGCAGTCTAAGTACTCCGACGACGTCATCCCGGCGCTCACGACGCAGACGACGGACGCGGAGCCGCAGACGACGCCTACCGGCGCGCAGGGGTATAGCTACGCAAAAGTTTCCGGATCCAGTCTGACGCCTGGGGATATTCTAAGGTAAGGAATCTATCACTAACGTGTCTCTTTCAGATTCTCAATTACCCTTTGTAACCAGCTGTTATTATACTGCAAGAGATGTAAAACGTGGGTGCCTGCTTGCGCATTCAGTGCAATGTCTTGGGAAGCAGTTGGAAGGCGTTTATTGCCAATTTCTTGGAATAAATTGTCCCCTGACTCTCGCAACCAGGACTGCTTTACCTCCTCCCAGTTGCCACTGCACCTGTTGCACCGGAAACGCCTTGCACGACCGCTGCTACCCACAATCACCTGTCACACAAACTTCACGGCAGTGTCCCGAACTGTGCAGTTTTCCAACAAGAAACAAACAATTGCATTTGTTAAATAAAAACACGAAAAAGAAGGTCTGAAAGCGGCCATTCCAACAATACCTTGTTTAAAATAGTCTGTTATTGAAGTCACATTTCTGAGTAGCGCTACAGAGCTACAACACAGCTGCGCAGCCGCCACTTATTGCCGGCAGCCAACATTTGTATTTCCTTCTTTCTTTATGGTCTGTATCTCCAACAATTTCCGTGACTCTGGTACATGTGTCAAGTGGAAAGTAAGACATCTCCCAGATTCTCACTACAAAGCCCCTCTTTGGTGGGGATCGATGTTGGCAGGTGCGCAGACCCTGCCTCGAGCAGCCTTTTTCATCAGTCACAGGCAGGCTGTCTCACGCATGCACGCTTCCCCTCAGCTTCACTATCCTTTAAATGGGGTAGCTTGCATATCCACAGAATGTATTTTCAATATTTGGGTATGTGCCTCTTATTACTGATAGTGTCTGCCCTCTCGTGTCCTCGGACACAGGTTCTGCCAGCAGTGTCCAGTTGCAGGTAAATGCTTCCGGTTGGCTGAGGCTTGCGCCAAAGCCAGGCAGAAACCACCACTCTAAGTCAGGTTAAGGGAGTTACACGCCAAAGGTAACCCTTGCTCAACTTCTAGGCAACGTGGCGCGAGCAGTAAGGCTTATCCCGGAGGCAATGTAGGTTATAAGTATTTGCGCACGCACCCAGCAACCACAACAAAGGAAACTCCACACAAGGTTATATATAAAAATATCCTTTGTATTATAGTAAACGCATTAGATAAAAATACACACTTTACAATGTGCCAACAGGCACGGGCAGAATTTACAGGGGATATACGTACAGGACAGGGCCACATGGACCACTGTCAGGAATAGGCACTTTTAGAACTAGAATACTTGTTAGAATTATCACTTAGAACATAAAACAATAATCACTGTAGTACAAAAACAGAACATGTAAGCACACAACCAGTAACCACTGGGAACAGCTAAGTACCACCTACGCAACCCTAACCACCTTAGGAAAATATCACGCAGGGAACCAGGACTTCACTAGCAACACGTGTAGTAGGAAGAACAACCACCTAAGCATTATACATTTAGGGGTATAGGCATGAGAACATTACACATGATGCATCACAACATTCAGAGGTGTAGGGAAAAACATGATGCATAAACATGCATTCAGCGGTGTAGGGAAAAGCACATGACGCATAAAAACACATTCAGAGGTGCAGCAAAGAACAATTGCGCAGAAATCACATACGCCACAACCTGTGACTGTCCCCAGGCCAACTGACCTCTCTGGGGCTGAAACGCCCTGTGTCCCAATGTCAGGGGGGCCTAAACTGAGCAGCTGGCCACTAAGTGCTGGGCAGCTGTAGCAACAATGGGGTCAACGTTGGAGCCTCGTGGCCCTAAACAATGCCCAGTGTGGGGGGGAGCGGCCCGCTGCCTGCCGGGGCCGCTCGGCCACCCAAGATGCGCCCAAGAGCCTCGCAGGCTCTAAGAATGAATGTCCCCGGAATGCAGGAGCCTCGCAGGCTCTGAAGAAACGAAGCCCAGATCGTCTGATTCCCTCTTGGAGGACCCTAAATGTAATTATGCCACCAAGAGCCTCTCGGGGCTTGTCGACTAATATGTCCCCGGAGCCCTCGTGGGCTCTAATTACAACTGCCGCCTTGAGCCCCTCAGGCTCGGAAAAGGACTACTGCCTCTGTCCTGGGGAGCAGACACCGTTAGAGCAGACCGCTGTCTCTCGGGGCCGCTCAGGTACTAGGCCCGGGCCCCCAACTAACAACAGCACCCCAACACTGCCAGCAAGCAACACGGGGGCGGGCACCGGCAATGTGCCCCAACGCCTCCCCCTCCTTCCAAACAAACACCTCCTGCCCCCACTCACTTGGTCCTGCGTCGAGCTCTGTCTCCTCAACGGCGGGGGTGGTGGGGGGGGAGGGGGGATGAGGGGCAGACAGGGAGCGTGCACCACTCCGACTTCCCTGGTGAGGCCGGCTTTCCTTCTTCCGGCTTATGAGCCAGGAGCGTGGGGTGGGCTCCCGGCCTCTTCCTGCAGTCCCGCCCCCGGCCTGCCTGACTTCCTGGTTGCGGGCCGGGCGGCGATTTCCTCGTTGTGGCGGCAATACGGGGTGGGCTCCCAAGAAGGCACCAAGTCCCTAGCGGGGAGGGCACCGGCTAGGGGTATTTGACGGCAGAACAGCACGGAACAACAGCAATAAGTGGGTGGGCACCCGCGCCGACGATCCTAGCACAGGGGGGGTTCCTCATGCCGAGGAATCCCTCGTGAGGACATGCAGCTCCACGCTGCGAGGGAAAACAGCAGCGCTGCTCTCCTAGGGAAATAAAGCGCTTTTCCAGCAATTTGAGAAATCCAGCACCCACAGGATGAAGGAGAGCGCTCCAGGCGCTATAGTTCAAATTGTCCCATGAATGTCTTTTAAGAGGTGAGGGGGGCAATGCTGGGCCCAGGGGCCAGCTCACAGGGTGCTCCTAGGCAGGGAGGCAATCCCCAGTGGCGGTCCTCCTGGCACCCAGCAGCAGCAGCAGACCCCCCCACCCAATAGGATCAGCAACAGAGAGCCTTTTACAAGGGGACACAGCCCCTTTTTATACAGTAAATCTCTTTGTGTGCAGGGTGGGGGGGAAAACCAGTCACAGCTGGGTTTGGAGCACTGTGATGTGCTCAGCCCCTCTCACTATTCACTAGTCAGGCTAGGGTCATTAGATGCACCACAGGGGGTGGAGCCAGCAGTGTGTTGGGACAGCCCAGCCCTATTCAGGTCGCAGGTGCACTCCTCCCTCACATCAGTATGCTAATCTCAGCACTCACCACCGGGGCAGACCCTTCATGACTCCTGGAGCCAGGCTCACCAGCCAGCTCCGGCCAATCACACGCCAGACACAAATTAAACAAGCATGCCAACTTCTAGAAGTGGCACTTCCACACTAGACACAATCATGCAGCATACATAATTGCGCAGCATTTAATCACACGCACATACCAAACTCACACCTGCACTCCCAACGCATCAGGAACTAACATGGACACATACATTCCCCATGCATTCCTATGGGAGGGCAGGCCAACCTCACTACACACACGCACTTTACCCTGGGACACAGTGGTAAAGTGTGCAGAAACCAAAATCACTACCATTAATTCACATTCATAAGCAAAAAGTTAAGGTGAACCTGCCGGAAGGGCCAAGTCCAACACAACCCCCTTCCAGCCAAAACGCAGGGCAGACCAATCACCTCCGTGATGGGCTTTCTTGCCTTGGGCGATAGAACACGGACGCTGGCCCGCAACTGTAGGGACACCCTCCTGTTCTACGCCACGGTGAACCCATGAGATTCCTTCCAAAACCACTGTCTGGACCAACTGGGCTACCCCACTGGTACTCCCAAGCTGTCCGCGGCCAAGACCAGGCCCTAGGCCACCCAGGTGCCACTGGTCCCTGCCTATTCAAAGAGCAGGGGTAGTAACCCCTGGTACATAGTAGCCCTTCTCCACTCTTCCTGTCTGTAAGACAGGGCTAGACTGCCACTGGTTCTCCAGCCTAGGGTCTACACCCTCAGGCGGACCAGGAGTCTCAGGGGAGGCTCTCCTCCCCCTACCTCTGTCTAGGGTTCCTCCTCCTCTTGCGATGGGTACCCTTAGAACGCCATTCTCCCAACCTAGGGTTTAACCCCTCAGGTTGCACCGGGGTCAGAGGTGGGCTCTCCCACCCTCTGCACCCCCTTCCAGAGTTCTGCACCCTCCCAACTGGAGTGGTACCCCTGGAAGATGAACCGGTAAGGACGCTGGCTACAGACTGTGAGAAGTTGGTCTATCTGATGCTCACTAGTTCTAGTGATCACCTTGTATCAGTCCAAACAACCCTTATGGTGATTGGTTGTAAGTCAACCTTATAGACCAGCTATCCTAATGGTAGCATGGACAAAGCAGTCTTAGGCTTAACTCTTTTGGCATGTGAAGCCAGCTGTTTTACCACATATAACCCCTTGAATACCAAATGAAAGGACACCACACAGGTTGTTAAGAAAATAAACAAGATATTTATAATTAACAAAACACCTCTGAACTCTTTATGAGATCAGAGGGCTAAGCACATAACAAGATTTAAGAAAAATACGTTAAGTTGCACAAATTACAATGGTGCCATAGGGGCATGACAAACCATATACTAAGTAAATGGTATAAGGAAATCGATAGAGAAAATGAAGATGTCCAGAGGCTGTAGGATCGCTGGGACTACACTACCCTAACCTTAGGTAAGGAGCAGGAGGCCCATGGGACGCGTTTACAGAGTGTGAACTCACACGCGAGATGAGGGACAAAGTCAATGGACACTACAAATTACGAAAAGGTAAGTAAAAGACAGTTCCAACTAGTTAGGACTAAAACAACTGGATACCTGGACACTAGTAGAGTCAATCTACCCTTGAGCACCGAAATTCTCTCGTTACCTCACCCACGGGCTGCGGGTGCATAGGTGTGAAAGTGTGTCGGGTTTCCGCGTCGAAGTCTATGGAGCCTTGAAGAAAGATGCTGCAGGCGACCAGGAGGAAGATGTCCGGAGCGATCCAAGGGTGGATCGAGGAAGATCAAGACCTGAAAGCAGAGGGGACAATGTTCAAAGTCACTAGCCAGTGACCGGAGTGGAACCAGGAAGGAACCAGATGATGTTGTCGCGATAAGGTGAAGAGGTGACGCTTGACTCTGCAGCCACGTTGACCAAGAGGCGTCTTTGACGACCAGGATGGAGGCATGAGCTGTCCCATGCAGGCTCTCGCTGTCGGCGGTGTTGGTTTCGGATTCAGCGTCAACAGGCCTTGGCAAAGACAACCCACGCGGTAAGTGGAAAAGGCGTCTGGTGCAGACCAGGAGGGTCCGGGGTGCTTCTCCTTTGCAGGGAAGCAAGGGCCAGTCTGGAGCAACCAGACTAGCAATGTAGATTTCGTGGATCGTCGTCTAGGAGGTCACTAGCCAGCTGGCAAGTGACTAGACAACGAGTCGAGCAGCAATCAAGCAAAAGGGCCCAACTCAGATCTCGTGGATGCTGGAGGGCTGATCTTCTGTGCAGGAGCTGCTTGTGGCTGGGGCTTCTCAATCCCCAAAGCACTTTTTTGATGATGCCTCTGAAGTCGTGCTGGAAACTAAGTGCAGTTTCTCCAACATGGCCGTTCCCATGTGTCTTGTCGCACCCACGGATCTCAGCTGTGCTGCAGATGTAGGTAGAGGTCTGAAAGTCCAGATCTCGTCGGGCTCTGAAGTCTGGTTCCAGGCAGGAAGGACGACAAAGTGAACCGCTAGGACGCTTGATGGTGCCTGCTTGTGCAGGGTGGTCACTCCTTGGCCACAAGGGAGATTTTCTTCAGTCTTCTGTGGAGCAGAACGTCCAAGTCCAGAGTTTCTTCTTTGTAGTTTCAATTCAGGATAATCTAATTTGGATTGGGACGAGCTCCTACCTTTATTCTCCTAAAGGGGGCTGTACTGTGACTAGGTCCCTCCTATGGGTGGGACCAGGAAGGAGGGTGGTTACACCTCCTATCCTTTGTCCGGTTTCGCGCCAGAGCTGGGGCTGGAGTGCCCCAGCAACTGGTTTGAACCTGGGTATGCACAGGGACACCTTGTGTGCCCCAGGCATGTCTCATTCCTTTCAGCCTGTCTAACCCAATACACAAAATCCTGTCTGGGGTGGTGCTAGCACCTCCGCAGGCAGGAAACCCTTTGTCCAGGCCTCCCTCGCTAAGGACTCCCAGCAGCAGGAGGTCAGACTTGTGTCTGGGGTGGCAGCATCCATTTTGTGATGCTGAGGCTCGAGTTAACTTTAACCGGGGTTTACAGTCACATACATGTTGTGTCCCTCTAAAAGGGTGGAATGCTACCCCTGTCGCCAGAACTGGCAAGGGGGTAGTATTCCAATTCGTATGACACCTTACTCGACATGTTTTGATAATGCTATGCCAAAGTTAGCAATAACTGCGAGGATTATAATGCACTTAAGAGTATATGGTATAGCGCTATCATGGAAAAAAGCTAAAGGACTTGGTTCCGAAAGCTGCAGACAGGCTCAGCTCATGCTAGACCACCATCCCACATAATTCCAAGCACTCTTCCTCCAGGATTGTTAAGGCCTGCCATAGGAGTGACATATAGGAGTATATGTGTCCATTTGAGGGTTAGATATAGGTATACTATATCTAAAGCAAAGGGTGATTACACCACCTTGCCCCAGCTGATTGATCAACCAGTTGTGTCAGATTTGGATGGCCAGCCAGGGGTGGCATAATACATACTGCAGCCAATGGTAGGCCTTGGGTTCACTTTTGCCCTGGGTACCTATGGTACACTGTCCAAGGACTTACAAGAGTGACCCAATACCAATTGGTAAATGCACCTAAAGTACATGGATGTCAATTAAGAGAAAGAACAGCTAGGCTGTGGGTCTGATTAGCAGGCCCACAGCCAGGGAAAGTCGTAAATCAGTGAAGCAAAAAGCAAAACTCTGGGATGACCATAGGATTGCAGACCCCACTCTCCTACACAGACGTCCTAACCTTCAGGTTCGGCGGATCCTGAACCTGGCCTCCCAACCTCTGGTCTAAAACCTTTGGTGGAATAACTGACTGGCACTCCAGGACTTCTGGCGACTTTCACACCATTCCCCTCAGGCCGACACATGACCCATATGTCGTGTGAATGTGTGTGGCGCAGATCTCCCGTTCCCTGTCCATCTGACAGTGCGCAGAGATCCCCCAGAACAGAAGTGGTGTCACCATGGTCACTACACGGGAACTTAGCCCAACTGCGTTGTCCCTGACCCACTGGTTCTTCCACTGTGGAACTCATCCCCCAATCACTCCTCACTTCGGACTCGTGTGCCCTCCCAACTAGAGTAATACTGCTGGACACTGGAATCCCTGGAACTCCATTTACAGATGCTCCAGGTTCCCTAGACACTAGGTGATCTTCCTCAAATGGACTAACAGGACAGCCTATGTCCCAAACTTGGTGTTACCTAAAGAAACCACCCAGGTCCTGAGTCAGGGCTTCGAGCATCTGGGGACTCTCAGCCACCCACTCCCTCCCTCCCTCTCCACTGAGACAGGTAGTAAGCCTCTACACCCCCTCACTATACTGGGACCTAGCTGGGCTACTCTAGCCTCTTCCACCACGCTGGGCTGGAAGATACCATAACCACTACTTTCAGAAGGACTCCGCAGAACCTCTGGCCCTTTCCCAGTGCTCTGCTTCCTCTGCAAGGGTTTCTGGATCAGTCAACCCATATTCCAACAGGTGTTGGTGCAACCCTGGCAAACAACTACTGAGCACCTGCTCTCTGAGAACCAGATCTAACAGTTTGATATAATCAGATTCCGTGTGAACCTCTAACCAATCAGACAGTGCATCTTGACATTCATCCACAAACCCCCTCCAAGACTGGTGAGACAGTTTCCTACTGCCCCGGAATCTCAACCTATACTCCTCTTGGGAAACAGATTCCATACTCTGGGAACTGAGAATGGGATTTCCTGCATGGATGTCTATATAGCTGCCACCACTGGACTCAACCCTCCAGAAAATTAGAACTGCAGTCAGGGGATAACCTACTCTCTAGGGCTATCTTCTCCCTGGCCAAGGCCCTCTCAGCCTCCGCAATCCTCTTCTGCACACCCAGCTGAGCTATCTCATTGTCATGCTTTAACCTGAGCTTCTCCAAAGCCAGTTGGTGCTTTCTCTCTTCCCTCCTATCCAACCACTCCTCTGGGGCTGCACCTGACACTGGACCCAGCAAGGGACTCCCTATCTATGGGGTCTTCACTATCTGCTGGCGCCCATGCACGGTTATCCTCTTCCTCTTCTTCAGACTCTTCAGGGCTCCCCTCAGACCCACCACCCTCATGGTGTAGGACCCGGGCCCTCTCCTCACTGAGCTCACGTTCCCAGTCATCCCAGAACTCCCTATCCCAGAGAACTCACACTCACTTGTCTAGTGCCACACAGCATTCATCCACACACAACCCCACCCTCGGACTGGTAAAGCAGTTTCTACCACCCATGATTTCTCAACCTGACCACACGTGACACAGGTACCAAACTCTGGGAGCGGGGCGGGGAACAAATATACTGGACACTATTACGTTGCTACCACTGGATCGCACCCTCTGGTGAATCCAGAAAATTGAAACTGCACTTAGGGGATAGAAACCACCCTGAGCTAGTGACAACTAACTCACAGTGCACAAGAAACACATTTCCCAAGAAATGACATTCAGAAACCATAATCCCCAAAATGTGATTTATCTACAAATGCAAAGTTTTGTGGTGCAGCCAGCTGCCACTGCGGTACAGCGCAAACACAAATCCGGATCCCTTCCACTGCCTACCAATGTTAGAAATGGGATTTTCGGTTGGCTGAGGCTTGCACCAAAGCCAGGCAGAAACCACCACTCTAAGTCAGGGCAAGGAAGTTGCACCCCAAAGATCACCCCTGCTCACCCTCTAGGCAACGTGGCGCGAGCAGTAAGGCTTATCCCGGAGGCAATGTAGGTTAAGTATTTGCACACACACCCAGCAACAACACCCAAGGCCCACCACATAGGAAACTCCACACAATGTTATATATAAAAATAGCCTTTGTATTACAGTAAACACATTAGATAAAAACACACACTTTACAATGTGCCAACAGGCACGGGCAGAATTTACAGGAGATATATGTACAGGACAGGGCAACATGGACCACTGTCAGAAATAGGCACTTATAGAACTAGAATACTTGTTAGAATTAGCCCTTAGAACATAGAACAATAATCACTGTATTACAAAAATAGAACATGTAGAGCACACAACCAGTAAGCACTGGGAACAGGTAAGTACCACCTACGCACCCTAACCACCTTAGGAAAATATCACACAGGGAACCAGGACCTCACTAGCAACACCTGTAAACACCTAAGTATCATTAAACGTTTAGGGGTATAGGCATAAGAACATCACACATGATGCATCACAACATTCAGAGGTGTAGGGAAAAACACAGGACACATAAAAACACATTCAGAGGTGCAGAAAAGAAAGATTGCGCAGAAATCACATAGGCCACAACCTGTGACTGTCCCCATTCCAACTGACCTCTCTGGGGCTGAAACGCCCTGTGTCCCAATGTCAGGGGGCCTAAACGGAGCAGATGCCCACTAAGTGCTGGCCAGCTGTAGCAACAATGGGGTCAACGTTGGAGCCTCGTGGCCCTAAACAATGCCTAGTGTGGGGGGAGCGGCCCGCTGCCTGCCTGGGCCCCTCGGCCACCCAAGATGCGCCCACGAGCCTCGCAGGCTCTAAGAATGAATGCCCCCGGAATGCAGGAGCCTCGCAGGCTCTGAAGAAACGAAGCCTAAATCGTCGGGAGTCCCTCTCGGGGGACTCTAAATGTAATTATGCCCCCGGAGCCCTCGTGGGCTCTAATTACAACTGCCGCCTTGAGCCCCTTGGGCTCGGAAAATGACGACTGGCTCTGTCCTGGGGAGCGGAGACACTGTTGGAGCGGACCGCTGCCTCTCTGGGCCTCTCAAGGACTAGGCCCGGGCCCTCAACGAACAACAGCGCCCCAAAACTGCCAGCAAGCAACACGGGGGTGGGCACCGGCAATGTGCCCCGACGCCCCCCCCCCCCCCTTCAAACAAACACCGCCTGTCCCCACTCACCCGGTCCTGCGGCGAGGTCTGTCTCCTCGACGGCGGGGGGCAGACAGGGAGCGTGCACCGCTCCAACTTCCCTGGTGAGGCCGGCTTTCCTTTTTCCTGCTTGCGAGCCAGGAGCGCGGGGTGGGCTCCTGGCCTCTTCCTGCTGTCCCACAGTGCCGCCCCGACCTGCCTGACTTCCTGGTTGCGAGCCAGGCGGCGATTTCCTCGATGTGGCGGCAATACGGGGTGGGCTCCTGTGAATGCACTAAGTCCCTAGCGGGGTGGGCACCCGCTAGAGTTATTTGACAGGAGAACAGCATGGAACTACGTCAATAAGCAGGGTGGGCACCAGCGCCGACGATCCCAGCACAGCAGGGGGGTTCCTGACGCCGGGGAATCCCCCGTGAGGACATGCAGCTCCACGCTGCGATCCTAGGGAAATAAAGCGCTTTTCCAGCAATTTGAGAAATCCAGCGCCCACAGGATGAAGAGCGCTCCCAGGCGCTATAGTTCAAATTGTCCTATGAATGTCTTTTAGGAGGTGGGTTGGGGGTGCAAGGCTGGGCCTAGGGGCCAGCTCACAAGGTCCTCCAAGGCAGCGAGGCAATCCCCAGTGGCGGTCCTCCTGATGCCCAGCAGCAGCAGCAGGCCCCCCCCCTCAGAATAGGATCAGCAACAGAGAGCCTTTTGCAAGGGGACACAGCCCCTTTTCATACAGTAAATCTTTGTCTGTGTGCAGGGTGGGGGAAAACCAGTCGCAGCTGGTTTTGGAGCACTGTGATGTGCTCAGCCCCTCTCACTATGCACTAGTCAGGCTAGGGTCATTAGACACACCACAGGGGGCGGAGCCAGCATTGTGTGGGGACAGCCCAGCCCTATTCAGGTCCCAGGTAAACTCCTCCCTCGCATCAGCATGCTAATCTCAGCACTCACCTCCGGGGCAGACCCATCCTGACTTCTGGAGCCAGGCTCACTAGCCAGCTCCAGCCAATCACACGCCAGACACAAATTACACAAACATGCCAACTTCTAGAAGTGGCACTTCCACACTAGACACAATCATGCCGCATACATCATTGAGCAGCATTTTATCACACGAGTACGTACATACCAAACTCGCACCTGCACTCCCCATGCATCAGGAACATGGACACATACATTCCCCATGCATTCCTATGGGAGGGCAGGCCAACCTCACTACACGCACTTTACCCTGGGGTAAAGTGCACAGAAACCAAAAATCACTACCACCAATTTACATTCATAAGCAAAAAAGTTTAGGGGTGAACCTGCCCGAAGGGCCAAGTCCAACACTGGTGTTCTCTGTCGATTGAATAACTTCACTGTTGAATAGCTCACTGTGGCTTTACCTCAACGCCAGTGGGCGGCTGCAGAGCTCCGCAGACAGAGCCTGCACTACAAGTCCCGGCAATGCATTATACCAAAATGAAAAAAAAAATCTATTTCTTTCATTTTGGTATAATCGTGGCACCCGCAGTGTACTTTCAAAATGTTATACGTAAAGCGCGGGTGCCGCTATTATACAAAAATTAAAGAAAGATGTTTTTTTCTATTTATTTCATTTTGGTATAATCGCGGCACCCGGGCTTTACTTTCAACATTAAAAGTAAAAGCGCGGGTGCCCCGATTATACGAAAAGGAAAGAAAAAACAAGCGCCCGACTTCCTGCTGGCATAAAAGGTTCCTTATCTTCTTTATGGGGCCATCTGGACCCATAAAAAAGATAAGAAACCTTTTACGCCAGCAGTAAGTCAAGGAACCCAGTCTGAAAAGGACGGGGCTTAAAGAGAAAGAAGAACATCATTAGGACCTCTTCTCCAATGGCTAGCCACCGTTAAGCATGAACAGGGACGCCAGCCAATGGAAAAGAGGGGTGGGGCTTAACCCCGATAGTGAAACTTACTGAATCTCATTAAATCTCGCCAGCTCTTGCGCTAGTCAAGACCTAAAAAGATTTTTTAAATATAGGGATACAAATCAATGAAGTGAGCCTTACAGAAGGGAGGAACTCATCTCTCCACGAGATACCAATGCAGGAGAACTGCAATTATTGGCAACTTTTTTCTTCTTTAGAATTGAATAGTCAATATCTTTATGTACTTAACTCCGAGTAGCAATTAAGGGTCATAACTAATTGCATAGTTCATCCTACTGAAATGAGACAAATGCCAAACCCACAGAATAATCAACTTCTGCATTCAGGGAGCATGAAAAATGGTTGATTGTGTGCCTGTTCCAAGTGGCGGGTCCGAAGATTTAACAAAGATGTACTCCTTTGTACAGTGTTTGTTAGAACATACTTCTTGTGGAGTGAGCAGTCACTTTTACTGATAGTTTTTCTGTAGCAAAAAGCAATGACAGATTCACCTTGCTCTGCCTTGCTTTGTAAGGACCATTACACAATGGGGTAACCCAAAAGACTGTAGGACCTGGGTACAGTTTAGCACAAGCAATAAATTGTCCAGACGAGAATAACATTTTGAAAATTAAACAAATTCTCAGAAGAAACAAAAATGTTATTTATCATATAATGATTGCTCCATTGGGTGAAAAACTGCACAAGAGGCGCTTGAGACCAGTGATCATATATATTGACCACATATGACAATTTTGACTTGCATCTGGTCTAATTGTCAGGTATCACAACACTCCACAAACCTGTTCTAGCGCCTTGCACAAATATATCTTGTGGAAGGGCAGCTGGCAGCCAGGATAACAACTCCGGGGAAAGAGCAATCAAAGGTTTGTATAGAGTGTGAGGCTACTCAAACGAGTGTCCCAGCGTTCGAGAATATTGCCCACTTAGTCTAGAGGGATTACTGATAAACTAGACCAAGCAACCAAGTTTTCATACCACGTTTGAAGGATCCTTCATCTTCTGTAGCCGGCAGAAAGAAGGGACGAGCATTCTGGCCAAAGGCAGCGGGAGACTAAAGGGAAGAACAGCCCCATTTTTTCCTTTTGCTTTTGGGAAAAACTGCCACCAAAGCATCTAAATAGCATTGGGCTAAAGACCGAGCCCTAAGGGACACTGAATATTAGAGGTTTGGGGTCAGAAGCAAAAGGCAGAATCTAGACTGACTGGCATCTGCCAAGCAGGGAGGACCTAATCCAAGCAAAGGGGTCCAGTCTATCCCAACATTTTCTAACCTTTGTAGAAAGAGAGTAGGATACTGTATCAACCGCCACCAATAGAACTAGGAGCAAAAATGCAACTTGCTACCCTTGATCCACTGCAAGCTTGATGGACCACAAAGTCTGCACACTGTGGAATAAAGTTCCCCATCTGCCAGAATAAGCAGAGTTCGTAGAGGAGCAACACACGCCTAAGTCTACATCAACCGCTTCCAGTTGCAGCTTTAAGGAGCTTAGTTGTCCCAGCTCAACCTCCAAGCATGTGTTGATGGAAGTCTCAGGTTGGGGTGGAGAAGCCAACCTCCAGTACTGGAGAGGTCTGGCCTGAGTGAAGGATAAGCAGAGGACAAGAGGGGAAGTGCAGAAGGTTCGCATACCACACCCTTCTCAGCCAATCCAGGGCAATGAGAGTGGTTTGCTACCGGTCTTGGTGTACCTTCCCAAGAACTCTAGGAATCAACTGCATGTAGAAGATTGGAAGCAGTCCCTGATTGTTGCCAATAGGCGGAGCACACAGAGCTACCTCAGCAGAGGTAACTCTTAAAAATGGGAAAAAGATGTGGGGTGGTTGGCAGTGTTACTGGGGCATGTGACTGGTTAAGAATTTGTGGATGTCAAATGTGCAACATCCTTGTTATTGAAATAGTTTTTAGGTGGAACTGTTCACCGACAACCAGGACAAGTAATTCTATTGTAATCATACTGTCTATTCGTATGTTGTGTTCTAGGTCAAATGATCTACACTATTTTGCATTTCCTCATTTGAGCAACTGTTCAATAAAAATAAATAAATATGGGGAAACTCATAATGCAGCGTAATGTTGCACTTCAACTGAAATGTGTCTCCTGAAGCTCCCCTCAACAGATACTGGATGGCACAGAACTGCTGGCTCAAAGCATTTTCGGAAGACGCAACTAAGTTCACCTGGAAATATCCCTCTGAAAAATATAAAACTTGTGATCGGCAAGGTGATGCCGGCTCAGACTATCGACTTGGACATTCAGAGGACGTGCTAGGTGAGTGGAGGCAAGTTAGATTCATTGGCGGCGTGCCAATGACCAGTCTCAAAGTTTCCAGGCAAAGGAGGTGAGACCCCTATTTCCCCTTCCTTGTTTACGTGCCACATCGCAGTTGTGTTGTCTATAAAGATCTGGAAGGATAGACCCACGATGGAGAAGAGAAATGCCTTGAGCGCTAGTCAAATCACCCACAGTTCCAGCAGGTTTATAAGACGAGCCACTGATCTCCACCCTAAGGTGGTGGCATCCGTTACCACTTGTTAGAAATGGGATAGCATGGTGCAGAGCGAACGGGTCAAACTCCAGAGGTACACAGTACACACAGGACAGGCGACACAAGGCACACTCCGAAAAGAGACAACACCAGGTTGTGCAAGTAAAACGTTTGTATTGGGTCAAATATGCATTAGTAATCACAGTAGTCACTAGACTGCGCCAACTGGCGCCAGGGCAATATGTACGCGGGGATTATTTACATGGCAGGGCCAATCAGGCCTCTGCCAGAACCATTGCAAAAAGGTCAAGGGGTAAAAGAAGAAAAAGGTAAGTCCAACAGTCTCGATCCTCTAATGGAAACAACAGGCCTTGAAATCGGTCGCTAGGCATAGAACAAAAACATAACCTCTGCATGAGACATTATCAGGAGGCATCAGAGCAGGCCTAAAATATGCATGAGCAACATGAAAAACCCCTGAGGCAGGAAAGCTGTAAGGGGAAAACATTAGATCCAGCATAGAAATGCAGTAGGCATAAACATTAGGCAGACTCCATTAACAGTGGGCATAACATTAGCATGGAAAGCATCACCCTATGACATAATGATCCTGTCCTGGGACTTTAACGTGGGCCTTAAGCAACCTCCTGCGGCAGAGAACACCACCTGCGTAACATTGGGCGTAAACACATGCATTGGGCAAGAACTGGAAACATCCTAACATGACCTTAGGCAGACTCCTCATTAGCATAAACCCAAGGAGCATCTCACATGAAGCTTGACGGCTTGAAACACTTAGCATGGGGCCGGAACCACACTGCATAGGTAACATTGGCTTACAACCTTTTCAGTATAGGTGTATTAGGCATAGAAACATTCTGCACAGAACCATCCATGCAGGCATCAGAACGGGTCAGTTAGGGGAAATCACAAAGACATTGGTGCAGTATCTCCCACCCTAACTTACATTAGGCATACCCTTCATCGCACAGGGCCTAGAATATGACGTGGAGGCCTACCCTGCGGGGTGGAAACACATTACATAACCAATGTGGGGCACTCTTAATTGCAGAGTTCATAAGAGGGACTCCATTTTCCCCAGGCGCTGTGGCGCCAAAGGCTAACCAGCAAGGCTGATGGCACTTGTGTGCTGTTTTCCTCAATGGCTGCATGGCTGTTATTGTTTAATGCCCCCTTCTAATGTGACTTGCGCTAATGTGATCCTAGTGCATTTATGCTAATGTGTCAATGTTAACGCTTTTATGCTTATTGCAGTGCTGCTAAGGTTTATGCTGATGTCCAATGCAGTGAGGCTGATCTATGCACATTGTGATTAACGCCTACGGACAGTATTGCCCCAGATTGGCTACCTAGAGGGGCTCCTGCTATTTAGCCTTTTGACATGCAATGATGTTCTATTCCAGGCCTCCCACACCCATGCATTTATGATAATGAGGGATATGCCTATTGGGATGCCCCCTGCTTATGTCAGGGCCTACTGAGAGCCCACCCTATGATTATTACCCAATGAGATGCCCCAGGATTTATGCAAATAGGTAGATGCCCTTACACTGAAGGTTGTTGTGCATAATAAGCCCCTATGCCCACATGGTTATGCAGTTGTGTTTTTCATGCAAATGCAGGAGGTGACTGATGCCCATGATTGTGCCCAATGATAAGGCAATATGTTCCAAGTGCTACTGTGTCTACCCTGCTGTTACAATGCATAATGTGATGTTTATGATAATGGTATGCCCAAGGTCCTGCTAATGCCGGTATACATAATGTAAGTGATGTCTAGGGATGGTGTATTCATACTCATGTGATTTTTCCCTGACTGACTTGCTTTGGTACTCACCTGTTTATACCCAATACTAAGAAGGTTTAATGCATAAAAGGCCTGATGTAAGGTGTCGCTGGCCAATGAGTCTACAAAGCTTGTGTCTCTATGTCTAAGGAGGTGTTAAGGGGTTGCTGTTTCAGGCCTGCTCACACAGCGATTGAGGCCTATCGTGAGACAGGGCTAAGTTCCTGACCTTGCCAATAGGTAAGGGGTGCTCTAGGTTCATTATTGATGCTAATTGGATGTTC
Organism: Lissotriton vulgaris; assembly: GCF_964263255.1. Lineage (NCBI taxonomy): Eukaryota > Metazoa > Chordata > Amphibia > Caudata > Salamandridae > Lissotriton > Lissotriton vulgaris. The sequence continues at coordinate 279,084,833 of NC_141685.1, read as the reverse complement.
CTGCCTAATGAGTCATGCTAATGTGATTTATGCCCCAGGTTTAGGCCTTATGACAATACTGTGGTGCTAATGTTGTTACAGCCATGCTGAAAGTGTTTTTCCCCTAAAGCTACAGCTGCTGGACTACATCTATTCCTTGCACCTACCTTTATTCCACATACTCTTGTGATTGTTCTGGCAGCGGCCCTGCCCTGTAAATAGTCCCCTTCTGTGCATGACTTCCGGGTGCCAGTTGGAGCCGTGTTCACCCCTGTGATTACTTCTTGCTGTTTTGTGCATAATACATATGCTGTTTTTCACCTAAACTGGTGTGGTCTCTTTTTGTAGTGTGCCTTGTGTGTCGTCTGTGTGTGCTGCGCGGATGCCTTACACATTTTGGCCCGCCCGCTAAGCACCACGCTACTCCATTTCTAACATTTCTGTACTCACAGCCGGAAGGGGAGTTAAGGCAATCCTGCGAGTGACGTTTGCCTTGTTCCCCCATCAAGCCACTTGTGCTGCAGCACTGGAGGAGATCTCTATGGAGTCAGACAAGTCTCCCCCATACTGGAGCCACTGCCTGTGGAAGCACCAATGCAGGGCACTCAACATGCGTGACTAGGAGAATGTAGGGAGCCGGCAAACCTAGGAATAGCAGGATTATCGGGACCAGGATTCTCACGCCTCGCCAGAAGGATGGCACTATCTGCTGGATGTCCGATTCGCTGAGTTAGATAAAATGTGCGGGTAAGAGTGGGGCTCAGTATCAATCCTATGAACTGGAGTTGTTGGGAGGGCCATAGGTGAGATCTGGGCTCATTGATCGAAAAGCCAAAGTGAATCAGCAGCGCTGCTGTTCGTTGCAGAGGAGCCTGTCTGGTGAGCTGGATTTGAGGAGCCAGTCATCCTGGTATGTTCCATGATAACGCTATACCATATACTCTTAAGTGCATTATGTACCTCACGGTCAAATGCTAACTTTGGCATAGCATTATCAAAACATGTCGAGTAAGGTGTCATACGAATTGGAATACTAACCCCTCGCCAATTCTGGCGACGGGGTTAGCATTCCACCCTTCTAGAGGGACACGACATGTATGTAACTGTGAACCCCGGTTAAAGTTAAACGAAGCCTCAGCATCACAAAATGGATGCTGCCACCACAGACACAAGTCTGACCTCCTGCTGCTGGGAGTCCTTCCAGCGAGGCGGGCTCGGATAAAGGGTTTCCTGTCAGGGGCAGTGCTAAGCACCATCCCAGACAGGATTTTGTGTATCCCAGGTAGGCAGGGCCAAGAGGAAGGTGACTGCAAGTGGCACCCCGGTGCTCACTGTGCATATGCCGGCTCAAACCAGTTCCAGGGGCACCCCAGCCCCTGAGCTGGGGAGAGACCGGACAAAGGAGAGGGGTGTAACCACCCCCCTCCTGGTCCCACCCATGGGCAGGACCTAGTCGCGTGCCAGCCCCTTTTCTTAGGATAAAGGTAGAAGCGGACCTTCTTCCCAAATTAGATAATCTTGAATCTTGAACTACTTTCCACGAAAGGAACTCTTGACATTCTCTGAAGACTCTCCCTTGTGGCTAAGGAGTAGCCACCCTGCACCAGCAGGCACCACCTAAGCGGTTGCTATTTGCTGCATGTCCATCCTCCGGATCAAGACTGACCAGCTCGACGAGACCCGGATTCCCTGCCATCTCTGACCTCTACCTGCATCATCAGCCCAGCTGAGATTCGTGGGTGTGACGAGACCTGAGGGAACGGCCATCTTCAAAACCTGCACGACGCTTAACCAGCATGACCACCGAGGGATCCTCGAGTGAGTGCACAGGGGTTTGAGAAGCCCCAACCCAGAGCAGCTCCAGCACCGAAGTCCAACCCCCCAGCATCCACGAGATCTGCGTGGGGCCCTTCTGCTTCTTTGCTGCTTGCCACGTTGTCCGGTCACTTGCCCGTTAGACAGTGACCCTCCTGACGACGTACCACGACATTTTCACCACTGGTCTAGCTCCTCTAGACTGGCCCTTGCTTCCTGTCCAACAGGAAGTGCCCTGGACCCTCCTGGTCCACTCCAGACGACATCTTGACTCCACCGCGTGGGCTTGCCTTTGCCAAGGCTTGTTGCTCCAATCCCGGATCCAGCAGCGCTGACAGCAGACACCATTGTGGGACAGCCCGCACCTCCAGCCTGGTCGCCGACAACGCCTCCTGGCCCGTGTGACTGCAGAGTCCAGCGTCGCCCACTCACCTGATCGCGGTGACTTCATCCGGTGCCATCCTGGTGCCCACACAATCACTGGCTTGTGATTAAGAACTGAGTCCCCTCTGCTTTCAGGTCGTCTCCATCACCGACCCAGCCTTGGATCACACCGAACATCTTCACTGGTCGCCTGCCAGCAACATCTTCTTTCAGGTTCCATAGACTACGAGGATTCCCGACGTCATTTGAACCCTATGCAGCCGCAGCCCCTGGGCTAGGTAACCCGAGCATTTCGGTGCTCCAACGCAGGTTCACTATCCAAGTGTCCAGATCCTTTTTCGTTTTTAGCCTACCTAGTCGGATTCGTCCGGAAACAGTAACTTTTGAATTACTAGCATCCATAGACTTTGTCCCGCATCTCGCGTAAGAGTTCCCACTCTGCACCAGAGTTCCCTAGGCCTCCTGCTCCTAACCTTAGGGTTCAGTAAGGTAGTCCTAGCGGTCCTGAAGCCTCTGGATCTTGTTACTTACCTGCTAGTATTTCGCATTCCACTTTTAGAGTATATGGTTTTTCGTGCCCCTCGGGCATTTGTGTAAATTGTGCAACTTGTAGTATTTTCTTAAGAGTTTTGTATTGTGCTTAGCTCCCTGACTCAAAGAGTTCAGGGTAGACTGGTTATAAATAAATATACTTTATTTTTCATAACTTGTGTGGTGTCCTTTCACTTGGTGTTCAAGGGGTATATGTGATGGTAAAACAGCTGGCTTAACACGCCCTCTACAGTTTAGCCTAAAGACTGCTCTTGTCCATGCTACTAGGATAGCTGGTCTATAAGGTTGACTTACAACCAATCACCATAAGGGTTGTTTGGACTGATACACAGTGGTCACTAGAATAGTGAACACTATATATCAGGCCAACTTCTCACACTAAAGACTTAGCGAACTACCTCTGGATGGAGCCTCCACTTGTGATCGGCCGAGAACCGCCGACTGAGCCGGTCTGCACGTACGTTAAGAACTCCGGCCAGGTGATTTGCCATCAGACAAATCTGATGGTCCTGAACCCAGGACCAGAGTCGCAGAGCCTCTCTGCAGAGACACCACGACCCCACTCCTCCCTGTTTGTTGATATACCACATCGCGGTCGTATTGTCCGTCAGGACTTGAACTGACTGACCGCGAAGGGAAGGGAGGAAGGCCTTGAGCACCAGACGTATTGCCCGCAATTCTGGAAGGTTGATGTGAAGCAACCTTTCCTCTGGAGACCAAAGACCCTTGACCTCCAGATCCCCCAGATGAGCACCCCACCCTAGAGTGGATGCATCAGTTATCACCGTGGCCACCGGAGGAGGTAGTTGAAAAGGCTTCCCTAGAGACAGATTGCCTTTCACGCTCCACCAAGACAGATCCGCCGCAGTTTCTCTGGAGATCCTGACTAACTCACTGTTCCTCTTCAGCACAACGGAGATCTCAGGAACACAAAATAGCAACAAGTTACTGTCTGAATCACGGAAGATCCCAGAAACCGTTAGCGTCGACGACGCGGAAAAAAGGGAACTGATGTCATCAAGCCGACGTAGGCCTTATAAGGAGCCGTGACGTCAGACTGAGTAGCGCGCGATGCCGTGCTCCTATGACATCGTCCACGCCGGTGTGCTACAAAGAATTTTTCCGAACGTTGCTGACGCATGGGGATATTCACAAGGTGAGGAATCCAGAAGGCAGATGTATATCAGAATGTGCGACTTCATGTTGGCAGGAACATGCATAAGGATCATCTTGACAGTGTCTCACAATGAGTGATTGTAGTGGGTAAGCATGCAGATGGCATTCAGGGACTTTAAAGCCATACCCCCTGCAGAGAAAGTCTTCTTGCCCCAGAATTCCAACTGTATGACTCCCTTGCCGAAGGAGCTGTAGACAGGCCCCACAAGGTTGGCATTTTAGTGAGGTAAATTCCTCAGAGTGGAGCTTCAAATCCACAAAGAAAAAAGTGAACTGAAGTTGAAGCGCTGGGGCGGGCACATTTAGGTGTCTTTGGCACCACCTGACAACACTTCTGGCACCAACTGAGACCAGCACCCTCTACCGGTGACCTTTTTGTTTTGAAATTACCGGATCCAATCTGATACCGCGGGTTTGTTCTAAAAGTGAGGCATATGCAGGTAGAAGGATCCATCATAACTTTAGCTTTAGTCTCAACTGAGGGCAGCAGTAACTAGGCCCTTCGCTGCCGTCTAAACTACCAATGTGAATGAGGCACTGTTTTGCTAGTGGCCCAGGTGGCGAGAAAAGTTTGTCTCAGGACAGGTGACAAGCTTGCAGGCAATCTGAAAATTAAAGTATAAGGCATCAGTGTAATGAGGGGAGAGAAAACATCCCAATCTTCATTAGTGCTGAATATGTAAAGCATTATAGGCCGGGGCACAAAGTTTTGTTCAGAATCCCATGACTTGTTCCATCACATATCTGGATGCAGAATACCAAGGGGGAGTAATCTCTATTCAAACTCACGCCTCAAACACAAAATCAGGCAATTAATGCCTTTTCTCTCACTCTTGCAGGTTTTTTTCATTGCTGCTTTGTCACGGTTTTGCAGTCTGTTCTTCTATTACCCATTTTGTGCTTTACTCTTGCATTTAGTCGAAGTCTGATGAGAATAAATACGTGATCGCCCCGAAAAAAGGAATGCCGGTGGGACCACCTGCAAGTACTAGTTCAAATTAAGCACTAAATCCTCCTAATTGTTAGTAGGTGCCCAGACGTGTCTTCCGCTTCAGTGTGACCTTGACCAGGCGTTGCCCTTCTGACTTTTTGGTGTTCGTCTCCTGATGGTTTTCTTCTAAGCTGCTTGTTCTGCTTCAACTCAGAATAGAAGGCACGGACAAGCAAAAGTAGTTACTATCTGCCCCCTGTCTTTAACCGCCCATTTTTGAAACTTTTGCGCCTTCCTGTTCAGTTTTGGTCCTCACAATGGCTCTGCCCATTTAGTTTTCCAGCCCCGTCACCCCTGCTCGACTATCCTGCTTCAGCAGAGACCCCCCCCCCCACCCCCAACGTTCGTCACACTCCCCAAGGCCCTACAAAATGGCGGCGAGAGCATCAGCGCAGTGGAAAGGCGCAGCCTGCACACAACCATCACAGCAATTCAAGCCAGTCTGTGCCTGGACTGTGCCCAGTGGCAGGAACCCTGGTCCAAATACCTTCCACAGATAAATCGCCAACAAACTCCACCTGCTCAACTCTGGACACCACCAAGAATGCTGCTTCCAGGCTAAATCTAGGTCCACGGTGGCCCGCTTTGCCTGCTCGTATTACCACTTCACCTGCCTGCACATACCCATTCCAACCAACTACACAACCCACCCCTCATCAATCACCAAGTTAAAATTTAAAATATGCACAACCTCTCGAATGCATACGGTGCCTCAACACACGCTCTCTCAGCAAGCACTTCACTGAGATTTGGGACCTTATAAACTCCAACACACCAAACCCATTTATTGAAACCTGGTTCAGACCCACATCTGCGCCGGACATCGCCACAGCCATCGAACTCTATACAAAATCCTGCACCAGGACCGACCCAATAAACCAGGAGGCTCAATATCCACAAAGACACCATCAAGAGTACCTTTTACACTGACCCAGTAGCCACTTATGGGACACATGCACTTCAAGCAACAGACGGACAATAAAACCACTATCAACTGCACCATCGCTTACCAGTCCCAGAACCTAGCACCCATTCAGCAATCTACTCACCTCTTGCAATGACTTCCAAACACGTCATACTCCTAGCTGATCTCAACTTTGAACCAGACGACCCCCATAATCTCTAACTCCACAGAACATCTCTCATCCACCTCGTAAAGGGCCCTAGCAACCTAGTCCCATTTTATCATAGAACAATAAGATTAAAGTCAGCCACACCACTCCAATCATATAGACCGACTACTCCATCTTTCACTTCCAGATAAAAGGGCTACCAACCATCCCTGCGGAGTAAAGCAACACCCTAAGAAAGTAACAGAAATGGAATCGCTCAACAGCCTCCATGTAAACTACCCATACCCCACCAACAACCTCAGACACAAAACTTCAACTGGAACACCTGCGCCAATACCCTGGCACCCCTGAAAAAAACGAACCTAAAAGATCAAACAAACAAGCTAGCAGGTACAACGCTGAACTCTGATAATCTGAGAGAGTTTGCAAATAACTCCAAAGGAAATGGAGAACCACCTTAAACCACTGAAAGAAACACCCACATAGCCACACTGACTATCCCCATCAAGTAAATAAGGGAAAGGTCCTGAACCTGAGAATCAAATCTAGCTCCAACAGCAGCAAGGAACTTTGCCAGACTCAAGGAATTCCCCAACCCAAACCATCACCCCTACACAAGAATTCTGCAACAACCGCTGACTTTCCACCCACCCCACCCAAAAAAACGGTCGCCAAGCACTGCAGCAGCTTCAAACCCCAGACACCCCCATTGAATTTCCCAGCCTGGTCACCTATTAGACTAAAGACTACCAACTGACAGCATGGAACCATCTATCCATCAAGGATAGAGCAGCAATAACCAAGACAGTGCCCTCATGGGCATGCTTAGACCCCTGTCCACATCATCTTTACAATGTAGGAAAAACCACAATCAGCGCTACACTTACTTCCATCAACACCTCCCTCAAGACAAACACCTCACCAGATAGCTGGAAGCACACCGAAGTCACCACCCTCCTCGAAAAAAATCGCAGCAGCCCTCCAAGTACTTCGCAAACATCGACCCATCTCACTGCTCCCCTTCCCAGTCAAAGTCATTGAGAAGACCATCAACAGACAATTATGACCAGCTAAAATGCCACAAACTGCTGGACAACTTACAATCAGGATTCCGAAACTATAGCACCAAAACAGCCCTCATCACTGCAACAGACATACAGACTATCCTCTACTGTGAACACACTACCGCCATCCTCCTCGACCTCAGATGCTTTTGACACAGTCTCACCACACACATCGCAAGAGTACACACAGCTGGAATGCAAAGACCAGCTCTCAAATTAATAGCGTCATTCCTTTCCAGGAGAACATGAGTCAGGCTCTCCCTGTTCACATTAGAACCAAAGGACCTCATCTGTGGAGTCACAAAAGAATAATTACTCAGGTTCACACTTTTCCACACATACATGCCTACTCTGGCAAACATCTGATTCCCCAGAATCAACATCTCCTACACAGATAACACCCAAGTACTTTTTTCTCCTCTCAGACGACACCATGACCACCAAGACAAACTTCAAACACTGCATGACCAGAGCGGGCAATTAGATGTGAGAAAACTGCTTGAAGGTAGACACCGAAGAAACTGAAGTTCTGATCTTCAGGACTATGGGCACACCTTGGGACTCCACCTGGTGGCCTGCGATTTTGAACCCACACCCACCCATAACCGACCATACTAAGAGCCAAGGCCTCATCCTGGACACCATGCATGAAGTCCCAGGTCAACACTGTCGCCTCATACTTACACATTCTTCAAATGTTACGTAAAATATTCAAGTGGCTCCCACCGGACACCAGATATACCATCACGCAGGCCCTAATCACACAGAGATTAATTACAGCAATGCACTCTACAGCTACATCCCAGTCCATCTTCACAGACTTCAAGCCATCCAAAAAACCAGCGCCAGACTTCAAGCCATCCAAAAAACCAGCGCCAGACTTCCTCAAACTCCCATGCTGAACCCACTCCATACAACTCAGTGAGCAGCACTGGTTCCCCATACAGAAGTACTGAAAGTTCCAACTTATCACACACCATTCAAGTCACTACATAACACAGAACCTGCATACCTCAATCACAGGCTTCACTTCCACCTATCAGCCAGAGAACTTTGTTGACCATCACTCACTCACGGCCCCACACCCCACACAGAACTGGAGGTCGACCAGACTCCTACAAAACTGCACATCCTGAAACAGCCGCCCCAAACACATCAGGGCCTGCTCCTCAGTTCTTGAATTCTGCAAGAAACTGAAGACCTAACTTTTCAATTAGTCTTCTTGTGAGACCATTGAGACTGCCGGTATTCATGCCCAGCCACACCACACGCCTACACTCAACTACATAGCACCTGGATATAGCCACAGGTGTCAAGCAGCACTTGATAAATCCACCTTACATTACATTTTTATAATTAACATCGTCCACATCCTGCACCAGGCTCTAGAACAGGGTCACAGAATCAAGAAAATTGAGCCTCTGTCAATAGCTGTAATGCGGCAAAGGCACAGGGTTAGAGTCAGGCTGCTTATCAATTGATTGTGCTTTTGAAATTTCATAACATTGGTTGAGCTCAGGCTGAAATTGATTTCAATTCCAACATGAGTGTTGGCACCAGATCAGCCTCCCATGCCAGTACTGGTGCAGCTGTGGCAGAAACCATAGGGATAGGGGGGTTGGAGTAGAAGTCTGTACCAGAGTTGGTGCAGTCCCATTACCAATTTCCAAGGGAGCAGACGCCACAGGGGTAGAACCTGCCTTGGGGTGTGAAAGCACGCCAGAGGTAGCAGGAAGCACATAATATTTGCAACATGGCCTCTCTGAAGGCTTTGATCTACCAGGCCAACAACAACTTAAGGAACGAAAGCTGGTTGCATCGGGACCTGCTCAAGAATTGGCTTGGCCATCGATGGAGTGAGACATCTTAGTGCCTTTGTGACTTCTCAAAGGAGGCATAGTGGCAGGATGAAGCCTAGTCCTGCTCCATTTTCATATGCTTATGATCAGGAGCAAGCCTGGGCCTATTATTTGGAGTGAGGTCTACACGAAGGCGACATACAGCTTTGCCTCTCAGTCTTAATGCCTTTGAGGTGACTGAGGGCGAATTTATCTAAAGACTTACAGTGTGTCCTAAGTTGAGGCACCAAAGAGACCGTCTGCAGGTCAGAGTGATATCTTCTTGCTGTAGTCTAAGCACAGCTTGATGCTTTTGTTTTCAGTGGGAACAGTTTCCTAGCACACAGAAAAGTTTGGAAGTCATTGGAAAACCAACAATTCGAGAGCTGAGATCTGAATCCATATCGGAATAGGCAGAATGAAAAGAACTGATTTCAGTTCACAGGGATTGCACTTCTGTGTGGCTCCACTCATTTCTGCCTAGCATAAGCGATCTTTGCACATATGGCGTATTAGAAAAATATTGCAAAGTCCAGGTATATACTAATGAGAAAATGGTGGTACTACATCCTCGGAGGAGCAGGCAAGAAGGCATCAGTGGGAGATTAGTATTAGAAGGGCATAGGTAGAGGCAGCACCCAACCATGCCCTCCTTTTCGATGCAGTCTGCCAAGTTGTTAGTAGCACCCCATAAAGGTTTTGACCCAACAGCGCAATGACTGCTTTTTCCCGCAGGGAATCTACAAACATAATGGAAATTAACCCCCCCATTTCACAGTGAAAATTAGTGAAATCAGGTAAACTCAAGACAATTTCACAATGTAAAATTCCTGTGACCGAACATGAATATCACAATGCTGGTGAAATAAACTTCTCTGAACAAGCATTTGCAATGCAGTAGGTCTCGCATTAGGAAAGTTTGAGCTATTGGTATTGTAAATGACAAATTTTGTATTTATGTGTTGGTTTTGAAAACAGCTACATTAATAGCTTTGTCATTTACAATTCCAATAGTTTTAACTTTCGCAAATGTGACACCTATAGCATTTGTAATGCAACATGTTTTGTATTTACGCAACTTAGATGTATTGATATGACAAATAACAATGGCTTTTAATTTTTTTAAATAATTAATACTTAAATAAAAGTTATTGCAATTTATAATGGCAATAGCTTAAACATTTGTAAATAACTTTTGTGAAGATTATGTTCAGTGTATTTTATTGTGACGAAAATCCAAGAACAGAAGTGAAATATTAAAAAAATGTTGTGACATTTGTAATAAAGCTTGAAACATTGAGAGAACATATTTGAACCAGTTGTTGAATGGTTGCACAGATTGATGTTGTGGTGGCGACGAGTGATGCTGTGGCATTCAGTAATGCTGTGGTGATATGATCGATAGAGGGAGGGCGATCGATAGAGGGAGGGCGATCGATAGAGGGAGGGCGATCGATAGAGGGAGGGCGATCGATAGAGGGAGGGCGATCGATAGAGGGAGGGCGATCGATAGAGGGAGGGCGATAGATAGAGGGAGGGAGGGCGATAGATAGAGGGAGGGAGGGCGATAGATAGAGGGAGGGAGGGCGATAGATAGAGGGAGGGAGAGCGATAGATAGAGGGAGGGAGGGCGATAGATAGAGGGAGGGAGGGCGATAGATAGAGGGAGGGAGGGCGATAGATGGGAGGGAGGGCGATAGATAGAGGGAGGGCGATAGATAGAGGAAAGGCGATAGAGGGAGGGAGGGCGATGAGGGAGGAAGGGCGATGAGGGAGGGATGGAGGGCGATAGGGGGAGGGAGGGCGATAGGGGGAGGGAGGGCGATAGGGGGAGGGAGGGCGATAGGGGGAGGGAGGGCGATAGGGGGAGGGAGGGAGGGCGATAGATAGAGTGAGGGAGGGAGGGCGATAGATAGAGTGAGGGAGGGAGGGCGATAGATAAAGTGAGGGAGGGCGATAGATAGAGTGAGGGAGGGAGGGCGATAGATAAAGTGAGGGAGGGCGGTAGAGTGAGGGCGGTAGAGTGAGGGCGGTAGAGTGAGGGCGGTAGAGTGAGGGCTACATCTCAAACATACAGACACGCATGATTGCCCTGAGAGACCAACACAGGGAGAGACAAACTCACACACAGCTGCACAAAAACACTCACCAATAAACACACGTTTATGAGTTTACAACAATCCAAACATAGAGATGAGGTAAACTGACACACAACAAGTAAAACAATATATAAAAAACAAAAAAGACATGGGGATACACCCAAAAAGACAGTCATGTGGACGTATACACAGACTTGCGAGTCCTAGCTCAGACAGAAAAACGGGGATGCGCATACTAACATATTTGCAGCAACACGCTACCGACTGTTACTGGAATACAACTCTAACATGCCACCAATACCTCAGACAGATAGACAATACAATAGACACATTAAAGTATACTTGCATACTCACACAATAACGTACGAAGGCTAAGACCAGGGCCACTGGAATTATGCGGCAGGGCTAAGTAAATGATGTGGCAAGAGAAGGCAAATTCACATCAACTCACCACAACTCAAACAGACTAAGTATGAAGATAGATTGATCAACCCAAGACATCAAACATCCATACAGTCACATATCACAGCCTAAATAATGAATAAAAAAACAAACACCACACACACATCTACTCATGTCAACCGACTAAAACACAGATACCTGAAAACAAACACTCTCGAAAGATACACAATTATACATAAAGGAACACACAAAAAGTTAGGCAGGGAAACATACTTATGGGCACATAGTTGAACACAGACGTATGTATACACATGGAGATGCACCCACATGGGTGCCACAACAAAGACAGTTGGGTACACAGCTATCCTATTAAATTGCTGTAATTCCAACGTTCAAAACATGTGCCAGTACAGATTTAGACAGGCTAGTCACATTGCCAACAGCTGTACAGAGATGTAAACACACTGTTACACAACACACACACACATGCACGCCGTCTAACAACGCTCTCTGTAACCTGTTGTGTAGGAGGTGACCCGCACCACTCACACGCACGCACCCTGCCCGTGAACCACCAGATTGATAAGACAATTTTCTTTTCCAAACTGCTGAGGTTTGGGCCCGGGAGGTGCCAGCTGATGCAACATGGTGCATTACAGCACCTCTCTGAGGGCAGATTATATCAAATGTGATTACTGACTCAGGATAGTTTAACCCTCGGATTACCAGCCAGAGACAGGTGGGGGGGGGTAGGGAGGGGCAGCAAATTAAGTAAACCATAGGGGGAAAAAAGAAAAAAAGGGAAGAAAAAGAAATAACATTGTAATTACATTACTAGGCATGTGCTGATATTTTCAACTATCAGTGACTCAGAGGAATGGTCGTTCTACTGTTAAAATGAAGCATAGCCTTTCAATACAGCAACAGGTGAGCATGGTGGTGAGAATTGTTAAACAATGCAAAATGGTACATGCATGATATAAACAACGGCAGGGTCATGCCTCTGAGAGAAGTCCTCTATTTGGGTTTGTTTAAAAAGGTACATTGATAGCGCGGTGTTAACATACATCAAATACGGCGCAGTGAGAGGCTGTCTTAGACGTGGTGAGCATGTGGAAACAATTGGTAGATCAATTACGGCTCAGTGAATTGCAAGAAGGATGATAGTTAATGTTGGAGAAACGAGTTAAAAACAGTCGTGCAAGAAAGACGATAGTAAATGCTTGATAAGCAAAATAAAAACAGTCCTGCTTGTTTCCAATAGTACGTGCAGACGCAGTGACATGGTTTTAGCGAGTAGACAGATTAGAACCTGGCGTAGTGCTGGTAAGGATAATGAATGGCGGCGCAGTGTCAAGAACATTTGAGTTTAGACATACAAAACAGTATGAAGGGTGCAGACGTTGTTACCAAAAAGTATTATGCAATGCAAGCAGGGGAAGAAAGTTTACAGAAGCAATGTCAGGAAGAATTATGCGGGTGGACCGGGGATACAGTCAACCCGGGCGGGATGTGGACCTGAAAGAATTGCGAAATTCTAAGCAACTAAGCAGGTGCTGGAAATTGTGCGACAGGCTACAAGTAGCAAGAATGATATTTACCCAGTAATGAGTGGGTTTGCACGTCTCACGCTTGTTAATTTCTCTCCGTTGCGGATGGCGAATACGGCAATTTCTAGAGACAAGACCTGCGCGCACTGACAAAACGAAACGTATCGTGGGGCGGGACTTCCGTTTTGTGAAGCCCGCGTCCACGGAGTGCCTGGCCAGAGGAAGAGCCCCGCGGAGGTCGCAGATGTCCGGAGTGCCAGTAAGTGGGCCTTAGTTGTAGGGGGGGTGTGGGGGGGTCTTGGTGCGCTTGTGTGTGTGTGTATGTGTGCGACGGCAGGGTGGGAGGCGGCGGCGGTATGTGTGTGTCTGCGCGCGTGTGTATGCAGTGTGCGTGCGTGGGTATGCCTGCGTGTGTGTGTGTGTGTGTGTGCGCCTGCGTGTATGTGTGTGCACGACAGGGGATGTGCACGGCAGCCTTGGAAACAAGAAGAGCCCGGTGAGTGGGGGAGGGGGGGGGGGTGCGTGTGTGGGTGTAACTGTGTGCGCGTGTGTAGCTGTGCGTGTGTATGTATACGTGTGGCTGTGTGTTGGTTAGCTGTGCGTGTGTATATGTGTGTCTGTGTGTCCCGATGCATTGTGCCTGCGTGGGTGTATGTGTGCGCGCATGCGTGAGTGTGGCTGTGTGTGATTGAGAGAGGCTGTGAATCGGAGGCAGGGGATGTGCACGGCGCCGTGCCCGCCCTCGAGGACCAATCTGAGACAGCAGAGGCGCGTGGCCGAACGCTGCCTCAGAATCCCAGGAAAGTGAAAACAATAGGTCTTTCGCTGATGCGAAACCTAAAAAGGACTTGAAATAAGGCTAAATTGTGCTAAGCGGTCATGTAACTTTGGTTACAAAAAAATTTGAATTACAGTTTCCAGGAAGGTCATAAAAGTGCAGAGCTCTTGCTCACAGCTCTTTCCCTACAGCTACAAATAAAAAATATGGGGGTGCTGACTGCTAATATGTTGCTGTCAAGACGGGGGCATGCTGGAATTCAGGTAGACCAAAAATTGTTCTAAAGTGGTTGCATGCCTATTGAAACATTTTCCCCAAATTAAAAGATAAAATGAGAAGTCTGTTGCACCAGAGATGCCATGTAATTTATATTAGACCCATTTTCAAGTGACCTAATAAGGTTTTGTGATTTTTTGTCTCCGATATAAGTTTTTGAAAGAAAGATACTCAATTTTTCACCAAGATTTCAGGACTAAGACAAAACTTAAATATTCACAAATATTTTATGGCATAATCGAAGCTATAGTGGTATCTATAGGGAGTGGACCTCTCAGCATTTTCACCCCACTGGATTAAGTTGGAGTGCTTTTCAATTATGTGAATGCAAGTTTCAGTCTTTTGCCTTAAAGACAGTAAATACTGTTGATTCCTAGACTGAGGACTATGGATGATTCAAACAGGTTAATCAATGACAGCCAAAGCTACAGACCAAGTATAGAATGTAAATGCTAGCCTATGAGAATTGAGCAGTTAATGTGAGCTATTTTCTTTTTTAATTCTAGGAAATTTTAACTGCATTAACATGGCTACCTTTTGAAGATGCATTCTTGGTTTTACTAGGATCTACAAGCTGGCAATTTTGAATCCAAGAGCATCTTAAACAATGCACAAGTACTCTAACTGATGAATTGACCATAATTGACCTAGATGAGTGCATTTGCTAAAGATGGCTTTTGAACAGAAACATTTATTGATCTAAAGCATCTAAACATTCAACCATTTTCACTTACCATGCACGTCCTGGAGTTTAAGCCAATGAAAGAGTCCCGCAGAACCTGGGTCAGCTTGCTCTCCCTGAACGGTGTGTGTGATTTGTTCTGTCCCAGTGCTCGGATACATTCCTTAAAAATATGAGATACTTATTAAATTACATGGCGACGTAGGAAAACCAACAGTATATAATCTTCGTGCTAGATTAAAGTTGTGTACAATAGGATGCATGCCAGGCTGTAAAAAAACAGTTATTAATCTAGATTATGAGGAATACTTTCAGACAAATTAATTAATTGCATATTAAATTGTGCATCTTCAGTATCTTTGTTGAAGTCCTAAATGTCCAAGCATGGGTCTTGTGCTCACAGTGCCACCTGAAAAAAGCTTCACCCTACTGAAGTGGCCCAAACACTGAAATCAGCCCACGTTTGAATTCCATTTAAGAGAGGACCTTGTATAGGAGTTCAGCAGACTGCTCCAATTGGAGCAAGACCATTTGCATAGGACTGGTTCCTTGTCTGAGGTGGCATGATGGGCTTAACATAATGGCCAGGAATAGGGTTCCAAATATTTAACAGAGGCTGAGATTAATTCAACCATTCAATCCATCACTTGGTTTTAAATATTAGAATGACTACTTGCGCTCAGGGATCAGGAATCTTTTTTTTATTAACACGATTTAGCTGCTGGACCTGGAATAGGTCAAACCAGGGAAGAAGGAAAGGGCGTTTTAGCCCCCGAGACCGAGCAGCAGAGCCACTATCAACCCCAGGACTGGAAGCACCATACTGGCTTTGGAAGGTCAGGAAATCACCTCTGAGGTTTTGTGGTACAATTGACTGTGCCAATCAAGCCAGCGCGCAGCCCACATGTGCTTCATTTACATTTGATCAATTGAATAAATTAAAAATCGCACAGGTTCCAAACAAATATCAAACTTTTTTAAATTGCATTTCAACATAATAGCAGCAGCATACATATATCAATTATGAACTGATACTAATTCACTGCCAGCTAGTCCCTTCAGTTAACATCTACAAGCTTTTGAGTTGTTTGATGGTGTGAGCACAGCATCGAAACATAGTATGTTCTTATTTCTGGCATTTGAATTTGGTTCACAGTTCACTCGCCCCTTCCTAGTGTTCGACATATATATTTGATCGGGTGTATAGGACTGTCAATATTTGATTTTCACAATTATCTCGTTAGCATCCCTCATGGGCCTTTTGTTTTTCTTTTCTCCGATGTATTTGTATTTATGGTGATGTAGTTAGGAAATACATTTTCTGTGGGTCCCAGATATCTTTTGGCCTAGAAGAGAGTGGGAGCAATTCCGCATAAGTGAGTGATTGACACTGCCAGAATAGTTGATCTTGGATTCTTTCCTTGAATTTAGGAGCTCTTCCCCTTCCCCCATCTAGAGGTAACTGAATTTATCTACTAAGAACCCCATTGATGCCTATTTCCTATATATGGGCACTATTTCCTATATATACACCCTAAAATGGCCATGACCAGTGATACCTGTAGGGGAGGTCCGATCATTTGTGCGATTGCATAAAATACCTGATGCCAGTAAGTATCGGCGGACATTGGGGCATTCCCACGTCAGGTGTAGAAAATCTGCTGCTTCTCTTCCCTACTATTCGCATCTGTCACTATCTTAGTTGAAATTTGTGCATTTTGACTGGGGCACAGTAGAGGCGGTGCAGAAATTATCATACGCAGTCTGCTATTTGCAGTTATGTTCCCCATCTGCCTGCAACAAAACTCCCACTGTTTGTCTAAAAGGGTCGTTCCGAGCTCCTCCTCCCAGTGTATGAGTGATCTCAGCTGGCACGAGTTGCGAGATGTTTGTGTGCTATGATAAATGAGGGAGGTTACTTGTTGAGGCGGTTCAGATGAACAAGTTACTTACCTTCCGTAACGATATATCTGTAAGAAACATTAGTTAGTGTTAGATTCCTTACCTTAGAATATCCCCAGGCGTCAGTCTGGATCCGGAAACTTTTGCGTAGCAGTACCCTTGCGCGTCGGTAGGCGTCGTCTGCAGGCGTCCCCTGCGGCTCCGCGTCCGTTGTCGGCGTCGTGATGACGTCGCTGGAGTATATAGACGCCGCCTCCGCGCGCTGACGTCAGTCCTTTGTACACAGCTTTTCCGCGCCAGAAGACGCAGAGCCATGAGAGAACCAACACTGGTGCCATTTGAAACTAGGGCCCTGAAAGGGATGACCTTAACCCTAGTTATCAGTTCGCAGAACGGGGAGGATGGGTGGGTTCGGTAAGGAATCTAACACTAACTAATGTTTCTTACAGATATATCGTTACCGAAGGTAAGTAACTTGTTCATCTGAAAGAAACACGTTAGTGTTAGATTCCTTACCTTAGAATAGATACCCCAGCAATACCAACCCCGGTGGTGGGTCTGCGAACCAATACATTCCTACACCAGAAAGTCCTGGAGGACAGAACGGCCAAAGAAGCCATCCCTCCGGACTTGACTGTCCAGGCAGTAGTGCCTCGCAAAGGTGTGCAGCGAGGCCCACGTAGCCGCTTGGCAAATGTCCTGCAAGGGGACTCCCCGGCCCAGGGCAGTAGTAGCCGCCGTGGCCCGAGTGGAATGGGCCCTCAGCCCAACAGGAGGCTCCTTCCGAGCCAAAGAGTAGCACGCTTTGATGCAGAGAACGACCCACCGTGAGATGGTCCGTTTATGTACCGCCCGTCCCTTCTTCGCACCCACGTAGCCAACAAACAGTTGGTCATCCACCCGGAACTGGCGTGTGCGATCCATGTAAAATGAAAGCGCACGTTTTGGGTCCAGACGATGGAGCCGCTCTTCATCCTTTGAAGGATGCGGAGGCGGGAAGAAGGAAGGGAGGGTGATGGACTGCCCGATATGGAAAGCAGAAACTACTTTGGGCAGGAAAGAAGGTCTAGTCCTCAGAACTACCTTGTCAGGATGGATGGACAAGAAAGGAGGTTGGACAGAAAGAGCCTGGAGCTCACTCACTCTCCTGGCAGAGGTGATGGCAACCAGGAAAGCCGTCTTTAAAGTCAGAAGACGGAGAGGGCAAGAATGAAGGGGCTCAAAGGGAGCACACATCAAAAAGGTTAGAACCAGGTTCAAGTCCCACTGAGGCATCACAAACGGAACAGGTGGATACATGTGTGTGATGCCCTTCAAGAATCTCGTTACAATTGGGGACTTGAACAAAGAAGGCTGATCAGGAAGCCTAAGAAAGGCTGAAAGGGCAGAAAGGGAGCCCTTGATAGTGCCCAGAGCAGAGCCCTGCTGGGCAAGAGAGAGAAGAAACAGAAGAACCTCGGAGAGAGGGGCAGAAAGAGGATCCACAGCCTTTGCTGTGCACCATGCCACAAATCTGTTCCACCGACAGGCGTATACCGACTTTGTGGAGGGACGCCTGGCTGCCAGAATTACATCACAGACTTCAGGAGGCAAGTCAAAAGGCCATAACTGCCGCCGCTCAATCTCCAAGCATGGAGGTGGAGACTGGACAGGTTCGGGTGGAGGACCGTCCCCTGTTGCTGCGACAGAAGGTCCTCCTGAAGGGGCAGGCGGATCGGGGGACCGACTGACATGCTGAGTAGCTTGGGATACCAGTACCTTCGAGCCCAGTCCGGAGCCACAAGAATAACTTGGGCCCGGTCGCGCCTGATCTTCTTCAGCACTCTGGGCAGAAGTGGTACAGGCGGAAAGGCGTATAACAGACCGCAACTCCACTCGCGCCGAAAGGCGTCGCCGTGCGAGCACCGTCTTGGAAACTCCAACGCGCAGAACTGATGACATTGCGCGTTCTCTTCTGTGGCGAATAGATCTAACCAAGGCTCTCCCCATTGCCGAAAGAGGCCTTGCGCCACGTCCGAGTTCAGACGCCATTCGTGATCCATCGAGCACCGACGGCTGAGTTCGTCCGCCCTGGCGTTCAGAGAACCTGCCAGGTGTTGAACCGTCAGAGTCACGCCCTGACGTTCCAGCCACTGCCAGAGGCGCAGAGCCTCCTGGCAAAGGGTCCACGACCCCACCCCGCCTTGTTTGTTGCAGTACCACATGGCGGTGGTGTTGTCCATGAACACCTGCACTACACTCCCGTTGACAAAGGGGAGGAATGCCTTCAGTGCTAAACGAATCGCCCGCAGTTCCAACAGGTTTATATGGAGCCGGGACTCCGCTGGAGACCAGATGCCTCTGATCTCCGCCTCTCCCAAGTGGCCTCCCCAGCCCTGGAGGGACGCGTCCGTCACGACAACGTGCTCCGGTTGGGGAAGGGAGAGGGACTTGCCTCTGACCCAATCACGGTCCGTAAGCCACCACTGCAGTTGTCTCGCAGTGCCCTCCGAGATCAAGACGTGGTCGGACAAGTTGCCCTGATGCTGGGCCCACTGAAACTTCAGGTCCCACTGCAGAGCCCGCATCCGCCACCGGGCGTGATGCACCAGAAGGATGCAGGAAGCCACCAGCCCCAGCAGCCGCAGCGTCAACCTGACCGAAACCCGGGATAGCGGCTGAAAGATGGGAATCAACGCCTGAATATCCCGGATCCGCCGTTCCGGAGGATAAACCCGAAACTGCGCCGAGTCCAGAACCGCTCCGATGAAAAGGAGCTTTAGAGAGGGACACAGGTGTGATTTCGGCACATTGATGGAGAACCCCAGGCCGTGCAAGAGGTCTGCCGTCATCTGGAGGTGGTGGCCGACTGTCTGGGGCGAGCCCGCCTTCAACAACCAGTCGTCTAGGTAGGGGAAGACAAACCCCTAACCTGCGCAGATGGGCTGCGACCACCGCCAACACCTTTGTGAACACCCGTGGGGCGCTGGTAAGGCCGAAGGGGAGCACGATAAACTGAAAGTGCTCCTGGCCTACCGTGAACCGCAGGTAACGCCGGCAGGACGGGGATGTGAAAATACGCATCCTGCAAATCCAACGCTACCATCCAGTCTTGCGGGTCTAGGGCAGCCAAGACCTGAGCCAAAGTCAACATCTTGAACTTCTCCTTCCGGAGGAAGCCGTTGACGTTCCTTAGATCCAAGATAGGACGTAGGCCCCCTTTGTCCTTCTTGGGTACCAGAAAGTAGTGGGAATAGCAACCACGTCCTACTTCTGGCCCAGGAACGCGCTTGATGGCCCCCTTGGCCAAGAGGGCCGTAACTTCCTCCTGCAGAAGTTGCAAGTGGTCCCCCGACACACGGTGGTTCTGCGGTGGCATGGCTGGAGGAGTGGTCTCGAAGGGGAGGGAGTAGCCCCTTCGGACGATTTGCAGCACCCACCTGTCCGATGTGATCGTGCGCCAGCGGGCGTGGTGATGGCGAACCCTGCCACCCACTGTCGTCACGTGGGCCTGAAAGCACGGACTAGGAGGATTTTGAGGCAGATGCTGCGGGGGGAGATGTGGCCTGACCCCGCCGTTGACCCCGACCGCCACCACGGCGGTTTCCACGGCCGCCACCGCGTTGAAATGATTGCTGCGGTGCGTGGCTGGCAGCACGTGTGGGGGCGCCCCTTCCGTGGCCACGAAAGGAGCGAAACAAACCCGTATGCTGGTGCTGGGTCGAGAGACCCAAGGACTTTGCCGTGACCCTGGAGTCCTTGAAGCGTTCCAGCGCGTGGTCCGCCTTGTCACCAAACAGGTGACAGCCATCGAACGGCATGTCCATCAAAGTATTCTGGACATCTGCCGAAAAGTTGGCGGATCTCAACCAGGCGTTGTGACGAATCGCCACCGTCGTGGACATCGCTATGCCTAGCGAGTCGGTCGTATCAAGACCACATCGAATAGAATATCTAGCTGCATCTCGGCCCTCAGCTACAGCTTTGCCGAGTTTTGCCCGCACCTCCATGGGGCATTCTGGCAGCAGTTCCGCGACCGTATCCCACACAGAGTGGGTGTAGCGGCCCAAGAGGCAAGCGGTGTTGCAAGACCGCAGTCCTAAACTCAGGGACGAGAAGACCTTCTTGCCATACTGGTCATACCTCTTGGATTCCCGGTCGGGCGGGCCGACTGGAATGCGGACTGGGAGGTAGAGGCCTGGATCACCAGACTCTCAGGGGTGGGGTGGGTGGACAGGAACTTGGGGTCGTCCGGACAAGGACGGTGGCGTCTGGCCACGTTCCTATCAACAGGCGCACCTGAAGAGGGCCTGGACCACGTGCCCAACAGAACGTCTGATAAGGCTTCGTTAAACGGCAGCAGAGGCTCCTGTGGGCATGACCGCGGTTTGAAGACCTCAGTGAGGATGTTAGGCCTCACGGCCGCGACGGGGAGCTCAAGGTTTAAGGCCTTGGCAGCCCTCATCAACACCACAGAATAAGCAGCTCCCTCCTCCGATGCCACGGAAGGAGGAGAGACAAAACCAGGGTTAGGAGAGTCATCCAAACCACTGGCGTCCCCCAAATCACCTGTCCAGTCCATGTCATACTGGCACTCACGTGACAGAGGGTCCTCAGACCCCTCCCAGCCCTCACCGTACTCCACATCATCACCATAGTCGGTGTCAATCATGTAGGCCGGCTCCACGGGGTCGACAGGCCCCATCGGCGTCGCGCCCGGCGTCGAGCGACGCCGGTCCGACTCCGCGTCCGGATTCGGTGAGGGTATGGGGACGGTGCCGCCCGAAGCCGGAGCCCCGGTGCCGCCCGAAGCCGGAGCCCCGGTGCCGCCCGAAGCCGGAGCCCCGGTGCCGCCCGAAGCCGGAGCCCCGGTGCCGCCCGAAGCCGGAGCCCCGGTGCCGCCCGAAGCCGGCACAGAGGAACCGGCGTCGCGCGGAGGCGGCGTCGTCGGGGGCAACCCCGATGGAATCGGCACCGGAGTGGATGGACGTCCATCCGGCGTCGACCCTGAAGGCCCTAGCGGCGCCGGTGTCGGAGCATCCGATGGCGTCGAGGTAGGGTCAGCTGATCCGCTAGGGCCTCCGGACGGGTTCACTGGGCCCGTAGGCGCCGTGCAACCCGCCGGAGAAGAGAGGGCCCTCATGGCCATGAGGAACGCCTCTATCTCCTCAGGCGTCGCACCTTGCCCAGGGACCTGAGGGTATGGGGCAGGCCGCGCCAGCGACTCTCGCGGAGCCGCGGGGTTGGGGTCACCCGAACTCCCGGCCGCATCGCGCAAGCGTCGGGGGGAGTCGGGGGTACGATGACGACGCCCCGACTTCTTGTGTTTCTTACCTGATGAACTCGACGAGTGATGTCGACTTCCGGAGCGCCCGGCGCGGCTCCGCGACCGCTCCCTCGAACGCTCCCTGGACCTCCGGCCGAACCGAGACCGTTCGACGTGGGGCCGACACCCGGAGCTCGAGTAGCTTGCGGGACCGCTCCCGCCTAGCTTTGTTAGTCAGAGCTCGGCAATCGACGCAGGAGTCGACGTCGTGGTCGGGGCCCAGGCACCGGAGACAGAGTCGGTGATGGTCCGTGACCGACATCGTGCGGTCACAACCGTCACAATTTTTGAAACCGGGCATCCTTACCAGGCACAAAGATAGATATAACTAGTAATAACTTGGTCAAAAGACCGGGTACCGCTCTTCAGATCTGCGTCCACTGGCGCGGAAAAAAGAAGAACTGACGTCAGCGCGCGGAGGCGGCGTCTATATACTCCAGCGACGTCATCACGGCGCACGACTACGGACGCGGAGCCGCAGGGGACGCCTGCAGACGACACCTACCGACGCGCAAGGGTACTGCTACGCAAAAGTTTCCGGATCCAGACTGACGCCTGGGGATATTCTAAGGTAAGGAATCTAACACTAACGTGTTTCTTTCAGATTGTAAAATCGCATGCAGAGGGGGTAGAGTCTACAGTTGCTGCCGAAACGTTGAGATGACGGCCCAAACACTTTGCCTGATATACATGAATAGGTCATTTGTTGTGGGTGTCATTCAAGGAAAAATTGCTCATTTGTTCAGAACATACTGTTGTCGTATAAATCTCAATCCTGTAATTGTTCAATACCCGTCTACATGCTAGTAATAAGTTAAGGTCCGGGAGATATCTAAGGGGTAGTCAGGGGAAATATAGCATTAGTGCATCAAGTATTGCTGGCAATCTTTGCAACGCCATTGTGGTGCATGCTACTGTGGTGGGATCAGTGTCTCTGGTTTGGGGGTGCAGCACAATTACTCCAGTCAGTGGAACTGGGTCCATATATCCAGACTCTACCGCTAGATGTGGCATGTATGGGGCGTGAAACCAATATGTAGCATATTGTGCCTGTTCGTAGAAGTAATGAACAAGTTACTTACCTTTGGTAACAATGTATCAGTAAGACATTAGTTATATAGAGTCCTTACCTTAGAATTACCCCCAGGCGTCAAACTGGATCCAGAGAAATGTTTTCCTAGCAGTACCCCTGTGCATCAGTAGGTGGCGTTGGTCAACTCCGCATCAGTCGTCTGAATCATGGTCGCCGGGATGACATCACGCGTCTACTTAGACCCAAAAAAGCAGTCTCTCCAAACTTGGCTGTTAAAGCAGTAATGCTTAGTAAACTTGTGCAGGGATGCCAAGGTGGCTGACTGACAGCAGTCAACCAGCAGAACGCCACACCCCAAAGCAGTCCTAATTGAGGTTCCTTTTTAGCCAAAGAAAAACAGATCTTAATGCATATACCGACCCATCGAGAGATGGTACGTTTGTGCACTGCCTGACCTTTCTTAGCATCCGAATCCGGACGCAGAGTTGATCGTCCACCCGGAAGTCTTTTGTGCGGTCAAGGTAGAAAGACCGCACACGTTTTGGATCCAGAAGTTGGAGTCTCTCCTCTTTCGAAGGGTGCGGAGGCAGGAAGAAGGTGGGCAATGTGGGGGTCTGACCTATGTGGAAATAGTTAACCACTTCAGAAACGACGACCCAGTGGACGGACTTAAGATGCCATTCCTGTAATCGCCTTTAAAACGAGTACATCACGTCGCCTCTTACAATTGCTCTCTGTAATTCGGCCAACTGAAGTGGCCCTATTCAATTATTGATTTCATTTCAAGACTGTGCCTCACTTTTATCTACCAACCTATGTGGTCATTTGTTTTCTAAACCCAAGATTATTGCATTATGGCATCGTGTTTGGCACCAACCCACTGTCCAAGGCTATAACGCAAACGCGCATATTTTTCAGGGAGTATTTTCAGCAAAGAAATATTCTGTCCTGATGATGGTCTACAGGACAACTGCCCCCTATACCGAAACGTCGACACTTCCATCATCTCCAGTCACGTTGCTTTGGCACTAATATACGACCATTCTTTATTGATTAATTTTGGTTGTTTCATTTAATCCACCAGGAGTTGATGAAATGCGTTACTTACCTGTAACTGCAGTTATCCAGTATTAGTGTCTTTCATAGATTCACATGCCTGAATCATTCCCCGTCGTCGAGACGGGAGCCTCCGGTACATAAAAAAGTAATGTCCTATAGACATACATATAGAATAGGCCTAAGGATCTCCCCTTAGTGTCTTATCTACGTCCTTATGTAAAAGGACCAAAACAGAGTAGGCCCAAGGGTCCCACCTTGGTAGCCTGTGTCCTTTTGTAAAAAGGACCAAAGTAAAGAGAACCAACCAATCAGCTACCACCTTCTAGAACCTTCCTGTGAGGAGCCTCAGTCTCTCAGATTTTCGTACGCACCAAGCTAGTTAGGCGCAAACTTGTTAGAGAGATAGGTGAGTCCTTCCAGGGGAGGCAGGAGGGTGCATGTGAATCTATGAAAGACACTAATACTGGATAACTGCAGTTACAGGTAAGTAACGCATTTCTTATCCAGTATTTGGGTGTCTTTCATAGATTCACATGCCTGAATCAGAGTAGCAAGCAATACATTATGCACATTTTGTGGTGGTACATTATACATGAGTCTGAAGATAAAACATATCTGCGACTGCAAATCACCAACATACAATGTCATGTAGTATCTAGGAATAAAGAAATGTGCATACCAGTAAAGGATGGTGGGATGTAAGAAGGCTCACCTCACTGGAATAGATGGCAAAGCACTGCTCTGCCCACTGCTGCATCTTTCGTCAGCTCAGTTTCCAAGCAGTAGTGCCTGGTGAAGGTATGCGGGGACTTCCAGGTCGCCGCTCTACAGATGTCCAGGAGTGGCACTCCAGCAAATAGTGCCGCAGACATGGACATGGCTCTTGTGGAATGTTACGTTACGTTAAAATTATTTGTAACGCGCACTATCACCGTAGGTTTCTTGGCGCTCAATGACAAGTAACGTGATCCAGAGTGAGAGGGTTATTCATATGCGGATTGAAAGAGCAGAGTTTTCAACAGTCTGCGGAAACAGTCATAATTTTGGCAGAGACGGAGGGAAAGTGGCATTGAGTTCCAGGTGGTAGGAGCCAGAACAGAAAAGCTCAGGCCACCATGCTTTTTCCTTTTAAATTTGGGAACGACGAGGAGATTTTGTGATGCTGAGCGAAGGGCTCTAGAAGGGAGGTGACGGGATAGGACCGAAGAGATGAACGCAGGGGCTGCATCCGAGAGGGCCTTATAGGTTGTGCATGCCAATTTGAAGGTGCAGCGTTTAGAGACAGGGAGCCAGTGTAGACTACGGAGGAGGGGAGTGACGTGCTGATGTTTAGGCTGGCGGAAAATCAGGCGGGCGGCCTGATTCTGCACCAGCTGAAGTCGGTGGAGGTGACAGGCAGGGATTCCTGCGTACAAAGTGTTGGCATAGTCGAGCCTGGAGGTGATCAACGCAATAACAACTTGGATCAGGGCTTCTTTGGTGAGAAACCTGCTGATCTTGCGTATCCGCCTGAGGTGGAAAAAACAGGCCGAGGTGACCGCGTTGATTTGCGGTCTCATGGATACATCTTCTGAAATGATCACCCCCAGGCTTTTGACTGAGCTCACGGGAGTGGGTGCTGTCCCCAGAGATGTTGGCCAGAAGGTGGAATTCCATGGATGATTGGGGCCTCCAACCAAGACGAGCTCAGTTTTGGTAGGGTTCAGCTTTAAGTGGCTGTGGTACATCCACTCCGCGATGGTCAGCATGGTGGACTGGAAATTCATACGGGAGGAAGGGAGGGAATCTATAGGAAAGATTAACTGGAGATCGTCCGCATAGTTGAAAATCTTGACTGGGGAGTTGTGAAGAGAGGCTAACGGGTTGAAGGTACAAATTAAAAAGAAGAGGGGAGAGTGCAGAACCTTGAGGTACACCACAGGAGAGGGAGGTGTAGGGTGCGGAGAAGGTGGAAAGGTGAACGGACTGAGAGCGCTGGTGTAGGAAAGATCTGAGCCAGTCAAGGGCCAATCCCTGAATGCCGGCGTTATGGACACGGTCGATCAAGATGGTGTGATCAACCGTGTCAAACGCCGCCGAGAGATCCAGTAGGACAAGGGCTTGAGGGATGTTTTTGTCAGCGCCCTTCCTGAGAGTGTCCATGACTGGGCTTTGACTCGTGAGTCCAAAGGCCGCCCAGCCTTGTCATGGCAGAAAGTTATCGCTGAAGAGATCCACCTTGATATACTTTGTTTCGTCAGGGGCATACCTTTCCTTGGTCTGCTAAATGCGACAAAGAGTTGTGACGATTTTCGGAAGTGTTGTGTTCTGTCGATGTAGAATTTGAGACATCTCTGCAGATCTAATGAATGCAGAGTTCTTTCAGCCGCAGTAGTTGGGTTTGGAAAGAATGATTTTAGCACCACTGGTTCATTAAGGTGGAAGTCCGAGGGGACTTTAGGTATGAATCGTGGGTTAGTTCGCAGGATGACTCTGTCCTCTCTGAATTGTAAAAAAGGATCTTGGATGGAGAGAGCCTGTAGTTCGCTGACCCTTCTGGCAGAGGTTAGGGCCAGGAGGAGGGCTGTCTTCCATGAAAGGAACTGGATATCCGCTTTGTGGATAGGTTCGAAGGGGTGCTTCATCAGTTGGTGAAGGACCACGTTGAGGTGCCACGACGGAGGGATTGGTCTTGGTCGTGGAAAGGATCTGAATAAGCCTTTTAGGAATTGCTTGACAAGCCTGTCCGCCCACAAGGAAGGGCCCTTGGAAGTTCTTGTGAACCTGGATATCGCTGCTAGATGAACCTTGATGGATGCATGTGCAAGGCCTGACTGCGCTAGATGCAGTAGATATGGTAGTAGTTGCTGTGGGGTGACAAGGAAAGGGTGTAGGCCTTCTTTCACACACTAGACACAGAAGCGCTTCCATTTTAGAGAATAGGTCTTATTAGTGCTGTCTGCTCTAGCTTTAGCGAGGACATCTCTACACTCCTGCGGAATGTTCAGGTGGCTGAATTCGCGGTATTTAGGAGCCAGGCTAAAGGATAACTTCAGAGGGCTCAGGTTCGGGTGGAGAACCTGTCCATGGGACATTGTGAGTAGGGCCGGATGTTTGTGTAGGCGAAGAGGTGGTCGGGCAGATAGGCGATGAAGTTCCGTGTACCAATGCTGCCTCGGCCAGGATGGGGCGATGAGGATCAGGGTGCAGGGCTCCGACTTAATCTTCCTGAGGACCCTGGGTATCAGTGGAAATGGCGGAAAGGCGTAAGCAAACACGTTCCGCCAAGCGATGGAAAATGTATTCCCGAGGGTTCCTGGTTGGGGAAGCCTGCTTGCGAAGTTTGGGCATTTGGCGTTCTCCCTGGTGGCAAAAAGGTCTATCTGCGGGGTTCCCCACTCCGCAAAGATGTAGTTCAGCGCCTTCATGTCCAACTCCCATTTGTGGGATAGTGACCGTTCCCTGCTCAGGGCGTCCGCCAGGACGTTGTCTTTGCCCGGGACGTATTCGGCTTTGAGTGTTATGCCATGCTCTAGAAGCCAATTCCAGACTCTCTGTGATTCTTGAGCGTGTGAAAGTGAGCGCGTCCCTCCCTGTTTGTTCAGGTAGTGCATCGTCGTGGTGTTGTCTGTCCTGACGAGCACTGGGGAGTTTTGGATGCGTGGAAGGAAAGCTTGAAGAGCTAGAATGACTGCCCTTAGCTCCAGAAGGTGGATATGGAATTTGGATTCCTGTGGCGTCCATTTGCCATTGATCTGGAGTTCTTGCAGGACCGCCCCCCCCAGCCTTCTAGGGATGCGTCCGTTGTGATTACATGTGGTTCCGCTGGAAGCAGGAACGGCAGTCCCTGCGACAGGTGTTTGGGCGACCTCCACCATTGCAAATGATTGACTATCGTTCGTGTGACTTGTATGCGGTCTTCAAAGGATCCCGCAGCTTGTGTCCATTGTCTCGTTAGTTCTTCCTGGAGGGGGCGCATTTTGAGACGGCAGTGTGGAATGAGCAGAATGCATGAGGACATCATGCCGAGGAGAGACTTGAAGGTACGGACAGTTAGAGTCTTTCTTGATGCCACTAACGTGGCTAAGGAGATGAGTTTGGACTTTCTCTCCTGCGAGGGGAAGGCTCTCGCGCGTTCCGTATCCAGGGTCGCTCCAAGGAAAGTGATGACCTTGCTTGGTTCTAGTGTTGATTTCTCCCTGTTGAGGGTCAGGCCTAGGCGGCGGAAAAGATTTAGACAGGCGCTGGAAGATGTGGCTGCGGCTATCGCAGACGGTGCCTTTACCAGCCAGTTGTCCAGGTATGGGAAAACCTGGTGGCCCTGTTGACGGAGGAAGGCTGCCACAGGAGAGAGGCATTTTGTAAATATCCGTGGGGCAGATTTGAGACCAAACGGGAGAACACGGAATTGGTAGTGGGTTTCTGCCACTGCGAATCTGAGGTACTGCCTGTGTCCCTTGAGGATAGGGATGTGGTAGTAGGCGTCCTGTAGGTCTAGGGACGTCATGTAGTCGCCTTCTTCCAGGAGTCCCAGGATCTCTTGCAGTGTGACCATACGGAACGACTGTTTCTTTAGGAATACATTGAGCGCTCTCAGGTCGAGGGTTGGTCTCCATTTCTTGCCTTTTTTGTGAATTAGGAAGAAGTGGGAGTAGAATCCTTTTCCTTTTTGGGCGAGTGGAACCTTCTCTATTGCTCCCTTTTGGAGCATGGAAGCTATTTCCTGAAGAAGCAGCCGTAGGTGTCTGTGGGGCCGTTTGGCTGGCGGTGTCGTTGGGGGTGGGGAGGGTTGGGGGGGGGGGGCGCGAAAGAAATTCCAGTGAATGACCGAATTGGATAAGTTGTAAGACCCACCGGTCCGTCGTTATTTTTCGCCAGTTCTTTAGGAAGGAGAGTTTTCCTCCAAGTCTTAAAAAATGCAATGGTGGATGGGCTGGCCATTGGGAAGAGTCATTGGCGATTGCCAGCAGGTCTCTTGTTTTTTTCCCCTGTAGGTCGATTTGTTGTAGGAAGTTTGACGTCCTGTCTGGCTTTGACGCTGTTGGAACTGCGTCTTGCTCTGGGTGTACGGGTTGGGGGACCTGTTTTGGTAGGAACCTCTGTACGTAGAATTTCCTCGTCCTCTGTTGCCACGAAAGGACTGGTTTCTAAATTGTAGAGTCCCCAGAGCCCTGGCCGTATCGGTGTCCTTTTTGATAGCGGTGAGGGCGTCATCGATCTTTTCGCCAAAAAGATGTTCGCCATCGTAGGGCATATCAATGATTTTAGTTTGTACTTCCTGACGAAACGAGGTGGCCTTAAGCCAACCTTGTCGTCTCAGAACAGCGGCGCCTGCCAGCTGTCTGAAGCCAGTCATGGCTACGTCAATAGCACAATCAATCAGTTCAGAAGCCGATGTTTGGCCCTCTAGGAGTAGCGAGTGTGCTTCCTCTTTCAAATCCTCTGGTAGGTTAGCGAGGTAGGGCGCGATGTCTGCCCAGAGTTGGCGGTTATAGCGGCCCAGGAGTGCAATTGAATTTGCGACCTTCACCGTCGTTGCAGATGTGGTGGAAAAGCGTTTTCCAATGGCATCTAGCTTCCTGCCTTCCTTGTCTGGTGGCGTCGATAAGGGAGATGCAGGATTGCGCGAGTTCTTCTGCGCCGCTTGAGTAACCACGGAGTCTGCTTTGAGATGACCCGTGAGACATGCTGGTGCCGAAGATGTGGCTTTGTATTTTTTATCAAGCCTGGGCACTACCACCTGAAGTGAAGCTGGTGTCTGCATAAGTTGTTTGCCTTGTTTCCATAAGTAGTCAATAATTGTGATTGACCTTGTTGTCTTTTTCGTTGGTTCCTTAAAATCATAGAGGAAACATTCAGTCTCCTGTGTTTCCATAGACATATGGAACCTCTTGGCTGCCCTCTCAATGAGATTATGGAAGCCATCAATGTCCGCTGGTGGGGACTCTGAAGACTGTGGCTCTGGAGAGGCCGGAGACTGAGCGGCATAGTCCTGGTCTGCGTCGGGGTCTTCCCCCTCCTCATGGTCTCTCTCCTCGTCAGATGAGATGACCTCTTGTGCTGGATCTTGATGTTTAGAAAGTATCAGCGGGGAGGCTTATGTCGAGGTACAGGAGCAGGCACCTGTGGAACTGGAGGTGCAGCAGTAGTGGCTTTCTCTGGGAACCGCTCTTTATAGTCTTTTATGAGGAATTGTAGGTCCGAGACAATGGATGCAGGTAGGCACACCATTGGTGTTACTTGTGTGTGCACCCGAGTATGGACAGTTTGTTCCACGTGCTCCTCTACGTCTTGTTCCTCATCTGTACTTTGGCACTTAAGCACCAGTTGTGAAGGGCTAGTGGCCTGAGTATATAAGTCTTCATCTAGCTCTTCATCTTGCAAGAGGCAGGATGGGGTCAGTCGTTGCACCTTACTAGGTGATGTCATGTCCGGTGTAATTGGTTTTTTAGTTATCTTAATCGAGACATGAGACGTCTGGGCATCCATAGCATGTGAAAGCAGTTCAGACTCTTTCCAGGTACTAGTAGTCGTCGACGTCTGTGCCGGCGGTGCCGCCGCAGAAATCACCGTCGCCGGCGGTAGTTTACTCTTCGTCGACGGTGTGTCCGTCGACGATGTTCTCGTCGACGTTGTCCTCGTCAACGACAATTTCTCCGTCGTCGGCGGCTTCGTCGTCATCGATGGGGTGCTCCTCGTCGACGAGGCAGGCTTCGTCGACATTGAGGCTCTCGTCGACTGAGTCGTCGTCGATGTCTTCGGCGTCAATCTCGTCGTCGACAACGTAGTTGTAGTCGTCGACGGAGCGGTAGATGGCAGAGGTCTGCTCGTCGACGATGAAGGTGTCATTCTCGTCGACACTGTCGTCGTCGTAGAGACGGTTTTCAGCGCTGAGGAGACCATCGACTATGTTGACGTCGCCGGAATCAGCGGCTGCTTCCTGGGGACAGGAAGGTCCTTGTCAGACACAGGTGGCCTGCCCTCTGAAGACTTTCTAGAGGCCTTCTTAGGAGGGGTATCTGAGGGACCAGGGGAGGAAACCCTAGGCCTCTTCAAGGAGAACTGCGAGGCGCCAGACATGCTCTCACCTTCAGAAACCAGGTCGCTATCTGGTTTGTTCTTAAGTCTGTTCAGCCATATCAGAAGACGTCCTTCCCGGTCCTTCTGAGTTTTATGGGAGAATGTTCGACATATTTTGCAGTCCTTGGCCTGGTGGTGGGGGTAGAGGCAGTATAAACAGGTCTCATGTTTATCCTCTACGTGAAGCCTCTTTTTACCACATGAAGCACAGGCTCGAAAGAGTCCTCTCTTCTGACTTTCAGCCATAGCAAAGAACTTGAGAAAATATCGATTTTTGATGAAAAGAAAGTTTCCTGAGGAGAACTCAGGTGGAGACTCCCTAGCACAACGTGCGGTAGAAAATCTGAGAGACTGAGGCTCCTCACAGGAAGGTTCTAGAAGGAGGTGGTAGCTGATTGGTTGGTTCTCTTTACTTTGGTCCTTTTTACAAAAGGACACAGATAGGCTACCAAGGTGGGACCCTTGAGCCTACTCTGTTTTGGTCCTTTTACATAAGGACGTAGATAGGACACTAAGGGGAGATCCTTAGGCCTATTCTTCTATATGTATGTCTATAGGACATTACTTTTTTATGTACCGGAGGCTCCCGTCTCGACGAAGGGGAATGATTCAGGCATGTGAATCTATGAAGTACACCCAAATACTGGATAAGTTTTTAGTTGTGAATTTGTAGATTAATTATTATTTATCTCTGTTCATAACAACTTGCTTGATTCAATTTTCTGTACTTGTCTCCCCAACAATATTTTTTGAGTAAACACATTTTTCTGCATTGTTCATCTCTGTGTGTTCTATTGTTTATCCTTCCATTGATTTATTTAAACTGTATTTTCAGTATGATATCCTGTGGATTCTGTTGTGTGTTACATTCAGTACAACTCATAACTAAGTTTCATGGCTGCCAAGATGACATTACATACATCAGGAGGAATTTCAAAAGCTGTCAACTGTCACCGCTGAAACTCCACGCAAGGAGGTGGAGGCTGGACAAGTTCGGGAGGAGGACTATCGTCTGCTGCTGCGACAGAAGATCCTTCCGAAGAAGCAGTCAGATCGGAGGATCAATGGCCATGTTGAAGAGCTCGGGGTACCAGACTCTTCGTTCCCAGTCCAGAGCCACAAGAATGACTTGGGCCCGGTCGCACTTGAACTTCAGCACGCCGAGTAGAAGTGGTACAGGTGGAAAGGCATACAGGAGGCCGCAATTCCACTTGCGACAAAAGGCGTTGCCAAGCGAGTGCCTCCTTGGAAACGCCAAAACGCAAAACTGCTGACATTGCGCGTTCTCTTCGGTGGCAAATAGATTTAACCAAGGCTCTCCCACTGCTGAAAGACCTTACACCACCTAGTAAAGAAGCCATTTGCGATCCATCATAAACCAGCGGCTGAGTTTGACCATCCAGGCGTTCCAGGAACCTGCCAGGTGTTGAACCACCAGAGACATGCCCTGATGTTCAAGCCATCTTTAAAGGCCAAGAGCCTCTTAACATAGGGTTCACCACCTCAACCCTGCCAGGTTTGTTGCAGTACCGCATGGCGGTGGTGTTGTCATTGAACACCTGCACTTCTCTTCCCTTGACAGAGGGAAGAAATGACTTCAGTGTCAGACTATTCGCTTGGAGCTTCAGAAGGTTGATGTGGAGCATAGACTCTGCCAGAGACCTCTGATCTTCGACTCCCATGTGGCCGCCCCATCCCAGGAGTGACATCTGTCACCACTGTGAACTCTGGTTGGGGAAGGGAGAGGATGAAAACAAGTTACTTACCTGTAACTTTGGTTCCCCAGTATTGGTAACTTTCATAGATTCCCATGCTTTGTATCATTCCCCCTCGTCGTAATGGGAGCCTCGGTAAATAGAAAATACCTTAGTAGTAAGCACAAAGTGAAAAAATAGGCCTAGGCCTCATCTCATTTTGTAGCTTATCCACCTCTTTGTAAAAGAGACCAAATTCTTGCAGTAGCCAATCAGAGCAGCCTCATCCCATAGAACCTTCCTGAGAGAACCTCAGAGCCTCAGATTTTCGTAGCCGTTGTGAACAGCAACATCATAAGACAATAAGGCTGAGCTTTCCCAGGGGAGGAGGGTGGGCGCATGGGAATCTATAGAGTTACCAATACTGGGGAACCAAAGTTACAGGTAAGTAACTTGTTTTCTTGCCCCAGTATTGGAACTTTCATAGATTCCCATGCTTTGTATCAGAATAGCCAGCAGTAAATAGAAAAGTATATTTTGTAATCTGAGTACCTGTAAATGTCATACATAATCCGGATAAGAAAAACAGATACACATTTGCATCAGAAAGCAAAACAATAACAAGTAATACAAAATATGCAAACAGGAAGGCGGGATAAAAAGGAAAGCTCACCGACTTACTGGAAAAGGTTCCTCAAAAGCACCTGGCCCACTGCCGCATCCTCTTTCACAGAAGAATCCAAGCAGTAGCGGCGAGTGAAGGTGTGGACACTGCTCCATGTCGCCGCTCTACATATGTCCTTGATCGGGACACCTGCGAATAGAGCCGCTGATGAAGCCATTGATCTCGTAGAATGAGCACGAACTGCTCGTTGAAGTGGTTTCTCCGCTGCTTGATGGCAAAAGTGTATAGCACTGGAAATCCAGCGGGAAATGCAGGGTTTAGAAACTGGACACCCCTTTCGAGGAGCGCTGAATGAAACAAAAAGCTGGGAAGACTTTCTGAATAGTCTTGTTCGCTCCAAGTAGAATTTAAGACATCTGTGAATGTCCAAAGAGTGCAAAGCCCGTTTCAGCTTGCGTGGAAGGCCGCGGAAAGAAAGATTAAGACCACCGGCTCATTCAGATGACATTCTGAGGGTAACTTCGGAATAAATTTAGGATTTGTCCTTAGGATGAGAACATTATTTTTGAACTGTAGAAAAGGTTCCTCAATTGTGAAAGCCTGGAGCTCACCAACTCTTCTAGCCGATGTTAGGGCCAAGAGAAGAGCCAGTTTCCATGAGAGAAACTTAAGGTCGGCCCTTTGAATAGGCTCAAATGGGGCCTTGATTAGATGTGACAAGACCAAATTAAGATGCCAGGCTGGAGGTGGAGGCCGGACTGGTGGAAAAACCCTGAATAAACCCTTCAGGAATTGTTCAATGATCCTTGCAGACCACAGGGAAGGACCGGATGATGAACGTCTGAATCTAGAAATGGCCGCTAGATGTACCTTTACAGAAGGAGCCAATCCAGATTTCGCAAGAGATAGGATGCAAGGTAAGAGTTGGTGCGGTGCAGAAGTATATGGATGTAGACCTTCTCTTCGACACCAAAAGCAGAATCTCTTCCACTGAACCCGATAGGTTTTGTTCAGACTAGGCGCTCGGGCCTGGGCCAAAATGTCTTTACATTCTCCTGAAAGATTTAAACCCTGGAACTCTCTGAACTCAGGAGCCACGCTGTCAATCGTAGTGACTTCAAGTCCGGATGTAGAACCTGTCCGTGAGCCATTGTCAACAGTGGCGGAACAGGACGCAGGAGAATTGGATGATCCTGGGAGAGGAGAAGAAGTTCTGTGTACCAAAACTGCCTGGGCCATGCTGGTGCGATCAGAATCATCCTGCACGGCTCTACCTTGGGCTTGCGGATCAGTCTCGGGATCAGCGGAATGAGAGGAAAGGCGTAAACAAATGCGCCGGACCAGGCAATCAAAAGCGCATTCCCCAAGGATTCCCGATGGTGAACCCTGCTTACGAAGGACTGGCATTTGGTGTTCTGGGGAGTTGCAAACAGATCGATGGATGGGGTCCCCCAGGGTGCAAACAGTTCCTTCAGAATGGTCTGGTCGAGTTCCCATTCGTGGGTGATAGTCTTTTGGCGACTCAAAGCGTCCGCTGTGACATTGAGTGTTCCCGCCAGATGTTCCGCTGAAAGGGTGATATTGTTTTGGATCACCCAATTCCAAAGACTCTGTGCTTCCTTCGAGAGGGTGGAAGATCTCGTTCCGCCTTGCTTGTTTATGTAGTGCATGGCTGTGGTGTTGTCTGTACGAACCAGCACTGCACGGTCGCGGATGCGCGGAAGGAAGGCCAGACGAATGGCCATAAGTTCCAGTAGATTGATGTGGAACTTGACTTGGACTGGGATCCAATGGCCACTGACCTTTAGTTCTTGGAGGACCGCTCCCCATCCTTCCATGGAAGCATCTGTCGTCAATACCATGGGAGATGGTGGAAGTTGGAATGGTAAACCCCTGGAAAGATTGTTGTGAGAAGTTGGCCTGATATGCAGTGCTCACTATTCTAGTGATCACTATGTATCAGTCCAAACGACCCTTATTGATGATTGGTTGTAAGTCAACCTGATAGACCAGCTATCCTAGTAGCATGGACAAGAGCAGTCTTTAGGCTACACTCTAGAGGGCGTGCTAAGCCAGCTGTTATACCATCACATATACCCCTTGAACACCAAGTGAAAGGACACCACACAAGCCGTTATGAAAATAAACAGATATTCATTTAGAACACAACAACCCTGGACTCTTTATGAGGACAGGGTGCTAAGCACAATACAAAACTCTTAAAGAAATACTGAAAGTCGCACAATTTACACAAATGCCCGAGGGGCATGGAAAACCATATACTACAAAAGTGGAATGCGTAATTACTAGCAGGTAAGTACTAATCTCATAGGGTTTGGAATCGCTAGGACTGGACTACTGAACCTTCAGATTACTAGCAGGAGGCCTAGACGACTCGGGTGCAGAGTGTGCACTCTCACGCGGGATGCGGGACAAAGTCTATGGATACTAGTAAATGCAAAAGTTAGTGTTCTCGGGCGAACCCGACTAGGTAGGTCAAAAACGAAAGTGGATCTAGGCACTTAGAGAGTTGTTCTACGCTGGAGCACCGGGGTACTCGGTTTACCTAGCCCAGGGGCTGCGGCTGCATAGGGTTCAAGTGTCGTCGGAAACCCTCGTTGACGAACCAGGAGCCTGAAAGAAGAAGTTGCTGGCAGGCGACCAGTGAAGAGATTCGGATGGATCCAAGCCTGGATCGGAGATGGAAGACACCTGTAAGCAGAGGGGACCAAGTTCTGAATCACTAGCCAGTGATTAGATGGGCACCAGGATGGCACCGGATGGAGTCACCTCGACCAGGTGAGTGGGCGACGCTGGGCTCTGCAGTCTCACGGACCAGGAGGCGTTGTCGCCGACCAGGATGGAGGTGCGAGCTGTCCCACGATGGCATCTGCTGTCGATGTCGCTGGACCCAGGATTGGGGCAACAAGTCTTGGCAAATGCAAGCCCACGCGGTGGACTCAAAATGGCGTCTGGAGTGGACCAGGAGGGTCCGGGGTGCTCCTCTTTTGGAGGGGAGCAAGAGCCAGTCTGGAGCAACCAGACCAGCAGTGTTGATGTCGTCGTTAGTCGTCGGGAAGGCCACAAGCCAGCGGGCTAGTAACCAGACAACGCGGTGTTCAGCAAAGAGCAGAAGGGCCCCACGCAGATCTGGTGGATGCTGGAGGGCTGAACTTCGGTCCTGGGGCTGCTCAGGGTTGCGGCTTCTCGTACCCCAAAGCACTCACTCGAGGATCCCTCGGCGGTCGTGCTGGGCAAGCGTCGTGCAGTCTTGAAGATGGCCCGTCCCTCGAGGTCTCGTCGCACCCACGGATCTCAGCTGAGCTGACGATGTGGGTAGAGGTCCGAGGTGCCAGGGAAGCCGGGTCTCGTCGTGCTGGTCAGTCGGATTCCGGAGGAAGGACGTGCAGCAAACCGCAGTGTTCTTGGATGGTGCCTGCGGGTGCAGGGTGACTACTCCTTAGCCACAAGGGAGAAATCTTGAGAAGAAGTTGAGAGTTCCTTTCGTAGAAAGTAGTTTCAGGATTCAAAGATGATCTAATTTGGAAGGGGGCCCGCTCCTATCTTTATACTAGGAAAAGGGGCTGGCACGCGACTAGGTCCTGCCCATGGGTGGGACCAGGAAGGGGGGTGGTTACACCCCTCTACCATGCCGGACTTTCCCCAGCTCAGGGGCTGGTGTGCCCCTGGAACTGGTTCTAGCCGGCAGATGCATAGTGAGCACCGGGGTGCCACTTGCAGTCACCTTCCTCTAAAGCCCTGCCTACCCAGGATACACAAAACCCTGTCTGGGATGGTGCTAGCACCGCCCCTGACAGGAGACCCTTTGTCCAAGCTCCCCTCGCTGGGAGTACTCCCAGCTGCAGGGGGTCAGACTTGTGTCGGTGGTGGCAGCATCCATTTTGTGATGCTGAGGCTTGAGTTAATTTTAACCGGGGTTCACAGTTACATACATGTCATGTCCCTCTAGAAGGGTGGAATGCTAACACCGTCGCCAGAATTGGCGAGGTGTTAGTATTCCAATTCGTATGACACCTTACTCAACATGTTTTGATAAAGCGATACCAAAGATAGCATATAAGAAAACGAGTTACTTACCTGTAACTACGGTTATCCAGTATTGGTATCTTTCATAGATTCACATGCCTGAATCATTCCCCGTCGTCGAGGCGGGAGTCCCACGGTAAATTATATACAATAGCAGTGCCTAAAAAAAAATTTCTTGTAGTAGGCTGGAAAGCCTAAAGGCCAAACTAGGCCTCAAAACTTAGCAGCCTATCTACATCATTATGTAAAAAGACCTGAAATAGTAGCCTTAGCCAATCAGCTGTCCTCACCCTCTAGAACCTTCCCAGCTCAGGCAGTTCTCCTCCGATTTTCCCAGCACAAGTGAGAATGAGTATCCATAAAAAGAACTGCCCTACCGGGGAGGAGGGTGGGTGCATGTGAATCTATGAAAGATACCAATACTGGATAACCGTAGTTACAGGTAAGTAACTTGTTTTCTTATCCAGTATTAGGGTATCTTTCATAGATTCACATGCCTGAATCAGAATAGCAAGCAGTAACATCATGTCTGTCGATAGAGGAAGGTGGGAGACAAAGAAAATATATATATATATATATATATATATATATATATATATATATATATATATATATATATATATATATATATATATCCCCACTCGACCAGGAAGGTAATAGAGTACAAACTTGTTAACATAACATATGCATCAAAACCTTCATAAACATGACTGATAGGACAGCATTATAAATACTTAAACTGTAAAAGAAGAATGAAAAATAGCATAAACTATCCAACCTTAGTGAAGAAGATGCTGCAGCACTGCATCACCAACAGCTGTGTCATCACGAACCGCCGACTGCAGACAGTAATGTTCGGTAAAAGTGTGCACACTTTTCCAAGTAGCAGCTCGGCAAATGTTCTCCAGCGTCACTCCAGCATAAAGGGCCGTAGACGCCGACATTTTCCTCGTGGAATGCGCTTTGACCTTCCTTGATAAAGGTCTGTTGGCCTTGTCATGACAGAAAGTAATGGTAGAAGACAACCACCTGGCAATAGTTGCTTTTGTGACAGCTTGACCCAAGGTGGCTTTGCCATAGGCAACAAAAAGTTGTTTAGACTTGCGGATGTCCTTTGTCTTCTGAAGGTAAAACTTCAGGCACCTTTTCACATCCAAAGAATGTAAGACCTCTCCGCAGGAGTTTTCGGATCCGGGAAAAAGGTTCTGAGTTTGACCGGTTGATTAATGTGAAACTGAGTTGGTACTTTAGGAATGAATTTTGGATTGGTCCTAAGCGTAACAAAGTCTTTAGAGAATTGTAGAAAAGGGTGAGTAATAGTGAGGCCTGTATTTCACTAACTCTGCGAGCTGAAGTAAGAGCCAGCAAGATAGCCACTTTCCACGTGAGAAACTTCAGTTCCGCTTTATGGATCGGTTCAAAAGGCCTTTTTAGAAGCTGAGAAAGAACAATATTAAGATCCCACTCAGGAGGAGGAGGGCAAAAGTGAGAATAAGTCTGCAGTCCGCCCCGCCTGACCTTAAAATGGCGGCCAATGCGGACAATTAACATTGAACAAATAATCTAGAGGATCTGGCACAAATATCCGCACACTTGTGTGAAAAGCGGAACTCTGCTAGTTTAGGAGCAACTAATAGAAAAGCGGAATCTCTGCAACAAACAAGGTCACAGCAATATGATTAATTAAAGGAGAGCCAGGGAAGCGGGACCAATCGACGAGGGAAGCTGTACTGGAGTAAGAAGGGGAAAGAGAGAAAGGTCTCCCTGCCTGTATAAAAACAAACATAACGGCAGCCATCTTACAAGGATCTTACAAGGATTAGCTTTTACACCCAACACAGAGCAGAACAAAGGTCAGCCGGCTAATAATTAATAATTATTAAGCACTCTGAAACTACAACTACTAGAGGTAAATGAGGAATAATCATGGAAAAGAGAAGCTATATCCAGTACTACCCAGCAAAACTATAACTACACACTTCTAGATCGGGGAATAAAACCAGCAACAAATAACACCAGCAGTGGGGCTACCTGGAATAAAACGGAGAAAGAATCACCATAATACGTGCAGATCGGAGCAAAAATGACTGAAAGATACCTAGAGTCTGCTGGCTTAAGTGTCCAGAGTATAAAATACCCCCATAATTTATCTAAAAATGCAGCTAAGTTTAAACATGACTCCCTGAGAAAAAACCCGGACATACTATTCGCAGACCTATACTTCAATGTAACTAATGGTACGAAAATGAATGACCTCATATTCTACACATACAGAACAGCTAAATGGCGCAATGCCTTCACTAGGATGCTTACCATAAAAACTACCAAAAACATCCCTCATGGCTTAAAAATGTCAACCTCACCGTCAGAAAGATGCAGAGCCGAACTTAGCATCACGATATATAAATCTGGAGTGGTGCTGATACAAGCAGCAAATCGAGATCTAGAGAGATTTGCCAAGACTTTCCAATCGGTAAAAGACTCAATGGACGACCCGAGTAACCCCACCAGTAGACACTCTAGATATTCACGATGTCACCATCAGAGGCGCAAATAGAACCAGGAACCATCATGCTCAAAACCCTAACCAGGTAGAGACAACTGGTCTAGTAATGCCAGTACCGGAGAACACGACTGTAAGAACTGAGAGGTCTACCTATCAGACAAACAAAGAACACTACCAGCGCCAAAGAGAAGAGCCGTCCCTACTCCTGAACCACGAGGCCCCTCACGTAGATCATACACTGGCACTGAGGGTAGTACCACCTAACAACCAGGAATTGGCTGAGACAGGAGACACCAGCCTTCCTACATCTCACACCCTCTCCAGCACAATTCCAACGTCGTTCACACCTCCACCAACAAACGAACTCCCAACAACACAGGACTTATCTAACTCCATCAACCTCCCGATACCGCTCGCTAGTACAACACCAGCGACATGCAGACCTTCACCCACAAACATGCTCCTAGTAACTCTGAACATATCCAGCACCAACGACACACCTAATAGATTTGGAACCGACAATCAAAAAGAGGAGATAAAGAAAATGGCAGCGCAACTAAGAACTGATCCAAAAAGGAGAAGAGTAGAGCGGATGTACAGATCGGCCGCCCTTAAGAAATCTCATCAGAACAAGGAGGACTTTAATAAGCTTCAGAAACTAGTGAATAAGCTAGCACAAGCCACTATTAATACTGTACAGGCGATAGAAAAAATTGAAGAGATGACGGTGAACATTCATTCTAAAGTCACGGATATCCAAAACCTTGTACATTCTTCACATAGAGAGAGTAACGAGGCGGACATGCGTTTAAAACAGAGAGACAACAGACCAGACAGGACTAAATCATTATCTAAAGCGGAAACGCTGGCCTTAATCCGAACATATGATCTATCGGACCACAACGAAGGAGAGAGAATCAAAACATTACCACCAGACGCTAACAGAACATCGAGAAAAAACAATCGAACATCCAACCCCCACAACTTACAGCATATACAGCTAACATCAAACGAAGCCGAAAATGCGAACACTAGTACAAAAGAAAAACATCTGACCTGTCTACTACTCAAATGTCGATCAGCAACCAAACATGCATCGGACATAGCGGACCTCATCCTCAACAAGGACAATGACCTGGCAATCCTTACAGAAACATGGCTTACGGAATCTTCATCCCCAACCATGGATCTGTTAGTACCACCGCAATTCAACATTTTGAGACTTGATAGACCCATAAAGCTAGGGGGAGGGATAGCCTGTATTCATCGATCTGACATAGAGGTTAAACAAATTCAGGCCGACCCGCTAGAATCCTGTGAGTATCTTGGTCTTAACATAAGATCAACTAACATTCAACAATGCAACTTGCATACATTTTACCACCCACCAGGAGATAACGAAAAGTTTATAGTAGAGTTAATGGAGATCATAACAGCCAACTCTAACAACGCTGCCAATAACATATTTCTAGGCGACTTCAACCTTCACTGGGAGAACTGCAATGACAAACTGGTCAACATGCTTAAAGGCTTCCTCACTGAACTAAACCTCACTCAAGCGTGCACACTACCCACACTCTAAAGGAGCGACGTTAGACTGGATTATCTCAAGAAACAATGCTGCAACAATCCACTCCATAACACCATGTGACTGGTCTGATCATCATGCCATAACATTCATGATACCCACAATGAGAAAAGGTAGGACCAGGCAACCTTTCAAAGCCAAAAAATTGACCCGGGACACAAAAGAAGCAAATATGGAACTACTGGTCGAAAGCTGCGAAAGAGACTTAAAGCCACCCAACAACCTGGAAAAAGTGAACGAGCTGACGGATCACTACATAGAAGCTGTTGAAAATCTCGTTAATAACACCATGCCATTAAAATTGAAAAGAATCTCAGAGAAGACAAAAAACCCATGGTTTAACGAAGCACTAAACGAAGATAGACGCAAATTGAGAATGGCCGAAAGAAAATGGAGGCAACACCCATCATCTCCTGAACTGGAACCCTTCAGAAAAATAAGGAACCAATATAATAAAAAGATCATCAACTCAAAAAAGGAATTTATAAGAGCAGAACTGGATAATGCCAAAAACAGACCACGAAAACTATTTGAAATCCTAAAGGAGCAATCAAACAAACTAGCCAAATCAGTGCTAGAAAATTCAAAAACACCTCTAAACTGTGATGAATTTTCCACATTTTTCACGGAAAAGGCCAAAACACTCGAAGTAGAGCTTAGAAACTCGGCGTTGAACCTTCCCAACGAACCTCGGTTTACTAACGATGCCGTCTCTACAACGGATTGCACAACGGATTGCACCATGGCAAAAAACAAGGCGAGTTGGGAAACATTCGAACTATATGACCAACACACGATTGCTAAGACGCTCTCAGGAATCAAACCTAACAACCACTACCAAGAACCTCTGCCTGCAAAATGCGTAAAAGAAATCAATCACATCCTGATTCCAATATGGACCGAAATAATAAATGCGTCACTTTCACAAGGGATCCTTCCCGACTGCCTAAAAACAGGTCAAGTCGTTCCCATAATCAAAAAACCCACAGCGGATGCATCAGATCCAAATAACTTTCGCCCAGTGACCAACATCCCTTTACTGGCCAAGCTGACTGAGAAATGTGTGCAGAATCAACTGAGCCAACACATCACCAAATTCTCCTTGCTAGACGAATGTCAATCAGGATTCAGAGCAGGGCACAGCACGGAAACAGCGATTCTCCATATTATTGATGACGCGCTACAGGCCCTTGACCAAAATCAAGCATGCTTACTGATTCTCCTAGACCGGTCATCGGCATTTGATACGGTAAATCATGAAGCATTACTGACCAGGCTACGGGACAGGATGGGATTATCGGGAATTGTGCTGAAATGGTTCGATTCCTTTTTACAGAACAGAACGCAGCGCTTCCTGGTTAACCAATCAACCTCACTTCCGTGCCCTATCTCAATTGGAGTCCCTCAAGGATCGACACTATCCCCAGATATGTTTAACCTATACGTCGAACCACTCACAGAAATTTTCCAAAAATCTCAAATATCTTATCACATGTATGCTGACGACACGCAAATATACTTAATGATCGCATCCCTAAAAGATTTGGAATTAATGAATGAGACACTAAAAAT
This sequence comes from Lissotriton vulgaris, assembly GCF_964263255.1. NCBI lineage: Eukaryota > Metazoa > Chordata > Amphibia > Caudata > Salamandridae > Lissotriton > Lissotriton vulgaris. The sequence continues at coordinate 279,041,784 of NC_141685.1, read as the reverse complement.
GGCACTTCAATGGTTAACCACAAACCACCTGAAGCTGAATGCACATAAAACAGAGTTCCTACTAATTTCTCCACCAAGGAGCCATACAGAAATAAAGGATTGGACGAAAGTCGAGACTGCGCTAAACTGCACCCCAACCCATGTCAACTCAGCTAAATCTCTCGGAATCACCCTAGACGAGAATCTAGACATGAAAGCCCACATTAACTCAATGGCGAAAAGTGCCCGCTTTCACTTGAACTACTTAAGAAAATTGAAACCATTCATCACAGAGTCTGACCTCAAAGTGGCAATCCAATCCTTAGTTATCTCGAGGATTGAATATGGTTTCACCACCTTGGCTGGATTACCAAAAACGTCCACAGCACCACTGAAAGCCTGCCTTAAAGCTGCGGCAAGACTTATCACCGGAACCAGGAAATATGATCATATATCCCCGCACCTGAAAGTATTAAACTGGCTACCGTATGAAGCAAGAATCCAAATGAAGATAGCATGCATCACACACAAAGCATTACACGACAACACCCCAAGATATCTAGCCAAGAAAATTCAGTTGTCCGGTGGCAACAGACCAGCTAGGAGTGCTGAGGAGTTGCTACTACGGCCAGCCTTCTTCCGAAAGAAAAAAACCTATGACAGAGCGTTCTCAGGAGCTGCCCCCAGAATTTGGAACTCACTCCCTCCAAACATCAGGAAGATCCAGAATCTGGTAACATTCAAGCGGGAAGTGAAGAGCCTGCTGATGAATAGATACATTACTTAGAACACTGTTCATGGTTCTGATATACTACTGCCTAGTACAGATCATGTACACCATTAGAAAGGGAGGCATAGGCAATACTATAATGGAATACGTATCCTATGATATGAGAACAACCTAAAGGCCACTAGTAATGGTTATTTTGAGTGAACAGGAGAACAACATCTTTCATGAACCTATACGAGCTACCTCATATTTGTTATATATACATGCTTTTGTTATTAATTTAGTCATAGCATATTTATGTACGCTAACGTTCACAGGTGTTACGAATATATATATCTACCTCACAGCGGTTGCTCGCTAACTGCTTATATATGTTAACCCTTTATCTCTCATGTTAAGCGCTCTGATACCCACGGGTCTTGTTCGCGCTATACAAAACTTTATAATAAATAAATAAATAAGAGGATGAACATAAGGATGGTTTGTTTGAACTCTTCCTGAATCTGGATATCGCTGCCAGATGCACTTTAACGGAAGAAAAGGCTAGACCAGCCTTAGCCAACGACAGTAGGTATGGAAGGATGGCTTCAGGAGGAGCCTGAAGTGGATGAACATCATTCTCTCCACACCATGAGCAGAATCTCTTCCACTTAAAACGATATGTTTTGATGGTACTTTGTGCACGTGCTTGCGACAATATCTCTCTGCAGTCCGAGGAGATGTTTAGGTCCTTGAACTCTAAGAAGTCAGGAGCCAAGCGTGCAAGTGAAGCGATTGAGGATCCGGATGATGGATTTGACCTCTCTCTCTTGTCAACATTGACACTGTCGGTTTGAAACGAAACGGAGGTTGTTGAGAGAGCAGAAGGAGCTCTTGAAACCAGAATTGCCTTGGCCAACGGGGAGCAATGAGGATGAGAGTGCAGTGTTCTCTCTTCATCTTTTGCAGCACCTTCGGAATGAGCGGAATCGGAGGATAGGCGTACGCGAACATTCCGGTCCATCTCATAAGGAGGGCATTTCCTCTTGACCCCTGTTCTGAGAACCTGCTGGCATAAAACAGGCATTTGCTGTTTTGCTGTGTGGCAAACAAATCCAGCGTCGGTGTCCTCCAAAGCCGAAAGATCATGTCCACTTGATGTTGTTAGAGCTCCCATTCGTGACAGCCTGTGAATGTTCTGCTGAGACTGTCCGCTAAAGAGTTCCGAACCCCTTGTACATGCTCCGCTCTGAGGGATATGCCGTGGCGCAGGGTCCATTCCCACATCTCCTGAGCTTCCAGCGACAGGGTGAGAGATTTCGTTCCTCCCTGTTTGTTTATGTAGAACATGCTGGTGGTATTGTCCGTACGCACCAGCACGGACGAATTCACAATCCTTGGTAGGAAGGCTTGTAGGGAGAGAAAAATGGCCCTTAGTTCCAAACTGTTGATGTGCTTTTGTTGGTACTGACGAGACCTTCTTCCCTGGATCTGAAGGTCCTGAAGGTGACCTCCCCAACCTTCCATGGATGCGTCCGTAGTCAGGGTGAACTCCGGAATGTCTTGGAGAAAGGTGAGGCCCGGCGACAAGTTGTGTGCCTCTGACCACCAAAGAAGAGCGTGTTTCATTTTTGCAGTTACTTTGATGCGGTCGTCGAATGATCCCTCGACTTGCTTCCACTGACGAAGTAGCTCTTCTTGCAACGGTCTCATTCTGAGTCTCGCCATAGGAATGAGGCTGATCGCAGACGAACACATCCCTAGAAGGGAAGCGTACATCCGAACTGAAAGTGACCTTCTTGCGGATATCTGCTTTGCAAGCTTCACGAGTTTGTTTTGTCGCTCTTATGTCAGGTATGCTTTGCACTGGCATGTGTTCAAGATTGCACCCAGAAATGTCAATTCTTGATGAGGTTGGAGCTGAGATTTCTTCGAATTGAGGGTCAGACCTAGATTCGAGAAGAGAGAAAGTGTACTCCTGACCGCTTCTATTGTTGTTTCTGGTTGGACCTTTCAATAACCAATCGTCGAGGTATGGGAAAACTTGTATTCCCTGGGACCTCAACAGAGCAGCCACTGGAGCCAGGCATTTGGTAAAGATTCTGGGGGCCGATTTTAGGCCGAATGGAAGCACTTTGAACTGGAAATGGACGCCAGCCACTTGGAACCTTAGGAATTTGCGGTGGTTCGGGTGAATAGGAATGCGGAAGTAGGCGCCTTGTAGATCCAGAGAAGCCATAAAGTCCCATTCGTTGAGACAATTCAGAACGTCCTTCAACGTTACCATGTGGAAACTCTGTTTCTTTAGATACTTGTTGTTTGCGCAAATCCAATATTGGACGCCACTCTTCTGAATTTTTCTCCACGAGGAAGAAGCGAGAATAAAACCCCATCCCTTTCTGAGAAGGAGGGACTGGTTCTATCGCATTCTTGTGTTGCATCTTTAAGGCTTCTTTGAAGAGTAAGTGAAGACGAGGGGGAGGTGGACCCCTGGGCGGCGTTGTTGGTGGTTTCCGCAAAAACTCCAGAGTGTGTCCCTTGCTGACCAAATCCAGGACCCATTGATCTGAAGTTATCTTCCGCCATTGATGGTAAAAGGCGGAGATTTTGGCGCCCACGGGAAGGGAAAGGTGAATGGCTGGCATCCGGCAAAGCTCACTGGCGCTTGTTGGAATCTCGCCCTTGATTACCTGAGCGTCGTTTCCCTCCTTGCCGAGAGAAAGAACCAGAGGCAGGCTGCCTGTAAGAAGATTGGTAATAAGGCTTGTTGTAGGTAGATTGATACTGACGATTTTGTTGGTTTGAATAATTGCCTCTGGAGGAGTAACCTCTGCCCCTTGCTCCTCTAAAGGACCCTCTCTTGTATTGTAGGGTACCTAGAGATTTAGCTGTATCAGTATCAGTTTTAATAGCTAGTAAAGCGTCATCAATGTGCTTCCCAAACAATGATTCACCATCGAATGCCATGTCCAAGATTTTGGTTTGGACCTCAGACCTGAAGGTGGTAGCCCTGAGCCAACCTTGACGCCGAAGTACAGCCGCTCCAGCCAATTGCCTGAAATTGGTGTTTGAAATGTCCAGGGCGCAATCAATCTCTGAGGCCGCCCTTTCACCCTCTTGTACAATTCTGCGCACATCCATCTGATGATCCTCAGGGATCAACTCAAGATATTCCGTGAGCTCGGACCACATTTGTCTGTCATAACGAGCTAGGATAGCTAATGAATTCGCAGCTTTAATGGAGGCTGCTGCGTTTGCTGAAAACTTCTTTCCAATCGCATCAAGTCTTCTGCCCTCCTTGTCAGGTGGTGTTGAAATGGGAGCAGAAGGATTTTTAGATTTCTGCTGCGCAGCTTGGGATATGACAGAATCAGGTTGAGGGTGACCTATCAAACAAGCTGGAGTATCAGATGGTGCTAGATACTTTTTCTCTATCCTTGGAAAGACTGCCGGAATGGCAGCTGGGGTTTGCATTATGTTGAGGCCCTCCATTTCCATATATAATCAATAATAGGGATAGCCCTGGTCCCTCTGCGATAGCCCTCTTTAAAGTCATGTAAAAAGCAGTCCAACTGCTCAACTGTGACTGCCAATTCAAACCTATTCGCAGCTCTCTGCATAATATTGTGGAAACCCCCAATATCTTCAGGTGGAGAATCGAAATTTGCCTAGCTTATGTAACGGTAAGTTTCAATTCTATTAAGGACACGGAGGCGAGGATTATGCTATGCTATATCTTCCTTCGCTTTATTAACATAAAGACTCCACAGCAGCTTAGGAAAAGATATATAACAGTGAACAAAAAATGCTTTAAGGCCTAAAGCATTTGACGGAACGTTCAACAGATCAAAAAACAACAACTCCCAAGAGTCTCTTGTATATGGACAGTCCATAGTCCTTCTATTCTGTCCATCACCGCTATAAACCCGGCCTTCTCTTCCTCTTCCTCCTCTTTCTTCGCGCAGATCACGCCTACACCTAATTGATCCTGCTTAGCACCCTCGTTGCCTGTCGAGAAAAGGGGACAGCGTAAGCGAGGTGGCCCAGGAATGCAACAATAAGGCAAGGAGCATTCAGTGACTATTACAGTACAGACAATGTAAAGGAAAACGTTTTACTTACTGCCATACGGGTGGGTAGAGACACCACTGTGTAGCCTGGGTGGGATAATCCTCGCCTCCGTGTCCTTAATAGAATTGAAACTTACCGTTACATAAGCTAGGCAAATTGCGATTCTATGTCAGGACCGGAGGCTTCAGATTATGCTAGTTCAAAGCTTACTTACCACCAACTGGGCCAAATCCACCACGGGCTTAAAATAAAACCTCTTTAAGGTGGTATCCGAGGACCAATCCGCAGCTCGCATTAGATCCTCCAAGCGAGCACCCACCGAGAACGCCTTAGAGGCCATGGCCCCTCTGGCCGAGTGTGCTCCAAAAAGAGTCGTATTGATGCCCGCTTCCTGCATGACCCAACGCACCCACCGAGCAATAGTGGGGGAGGAGACAGCTTTGTGTGGCTTCCGCAGGGCAATCAACAACTGACGTTCGCCCAGGGGGCGCAATTCCAAGGTCAGGTCTTCATATGCTTTGAGGCATTGCACAACACACAACTTAGGAGTGTCTAGAAAAGCTGGATAGGAAATGGATCGCGACGACGTTTTGGTGCATCGGCCCACGGTAAAAGTAACCCCATCCGGGGAAAAAATGCGTGCAGATATATCCAGCGCGCACACGTCAGATACGCGTCTACAAGAAACCAAACATAACAACATGGCCAACTTTGCCGAGAGTTCCTTAAGCGACAAGCAGGAATTGGCCGGCCAGGACAGGAACAGGTTCAGAACCAAATTGACGTCCCAAAGGACGGAGTACCTGGGTTCAGGGGGCAAGGCGAGACGAATAGCCCGCAGAAGCCGACAAACAAAAGGATGTTCCCCCACCGGGTGGCCATCGATGTTATCATGGCCTGCCGAGATCGCCGATCGAATCGCATTGATCGTTCTGTAGGCCAAGCCCTTGTCGGCTAGGTGAGCTAGGAAATTCAGCACGGGAACGAGGCCCGCGACCAAGGGATCCAAATCCCTTCGTAGACACCAACGCATCCACTTAAGCCAAGCGGATCTATAGCGCTTCGTCGTACTATCGGCCCATGCTTTGCAGAGCAAGTGCTCAGCAGACCCCGAAAGGCCTGGGAGCGACCAGCGTCTCCTGAGAGCCTCCATGCCACGAGGCGGAGAGAGCTCTGCGCGATGAGAGGATGCGGTTCCCGATCCGGATTTGTCAGGAACAGAGGAAACAGGGGGGGGTAGGATTGGAAAATCCCAAGAAAGTTCCAGAAGAACCGGAAACCACACTTGAGACCTCCAGAGCAGTGTAACCAACACCAACTCCGCTCCTTGGCGGCGTATTTGGGCCACTGTCCGCACTATCATGGAGAACGGGGGAAACGCAAATGGTCTTTCCCGACTCCAGTCCTGTAGAAAGGCGTCCGTGGCTTCCGCCAGAGGGTCCGGCCTCCAGCTGAAAAAACGCGGCAGCTGGTGGTCGAGACGGGACGCAAACAGGTCCACCGAAAAAGGACCCCAGAGAGTTTGTAACCACCGGAAGACCTCCGGATCCAGTTTCCACTGACTGGCATCCCTGAGGTGCCTGGAATGCCAATCCGCTACTTGGTTGGCCTGACCCGGCAGATACTCCGCCGTCACCGCAATGTGGCACGACAGGCAGTAGTCCCAGAAGTCCTTCGCCAAATCCACCAGAGCGCGGGAACGAGGACCCCCTAGATGGTTCACATAACGAACCGCCGAAACGTTGTCCATCCGTAGAAGGACACAGGCTTTGACCGAATCCCTGGTCCAACAACGGACTGCGAAGGAGCCCGCCAGGAGTTCCAAACAGTTGATATGCAATCGTTGTTCTTCTGAAGACCAGGCGCCGCCGGTGGAGAAATCCCCGCACCGGGCGCCCCAGCCCGACTTGCTGGCATCGGACTCTATGACTAGATCCGGGGCCGATCCGAAGATCGCCCGACCATTCCATGCCTCCATGTGAGACAGCCACCAAGACATTTCCTCCTTCACTTCGTCCGTGAGAGGAACCCACTGATCGTAGCTCATCCCACGTCGTAGATGCTGAGTTTTGAGACGTTGGAGCGCCCTGTAATGCAGGGGGCCCGGAAAAATCGCCTGGATGGAGGACGACAGAAGCCCCACCACCTTGGCGATATGGCGCAAAGAAGTGCGATCTTTGGCGATCGTCTGCCGAAGCAGGTGTCGTATTTTCGCGACTTTCCGACCCGGCAGGCTCAAGACCGCCTGTACCGAGTCCACCACGAAACCCAGGAAGGTAATCTTCTGAGTGGGAACCAAAACCGATTTGGAGCCGTTGATCACGAACCCCAGTTTCTGAAGAAGGTGCACGGCCTGCCGAAGCTGGCCCGCCAACACCTCCGGGCACTGCCCCATGAGGAGGATGTCGTCCAAGTACACCAACATCCGAACCCCCTGACCCCTGAGAAACTCCACTACCGGATGGAGCACTTTCGTAAAGCACCAGGGGGCCGACGACAGACCGAACGGCAGTGCGGTGAACTCTAACACCCTGTCGTTCCATAGAAACTGTAGGAAACGACGATGCGGCGGGTGGATGGGGACGACCAGATAGGCGTCCTTGAGATCCAGTCTCACCATCCAATCCCGAGGGAGGAGTACGTCTCAAAGGAGGTGGATACCCTCCATCTTAAAATGTCGATAGATCAACCACCCGTTGAATTCTTTGAGATTGATCACAGGCCTCTTGCCCCCATCCGTCTTGTCCACTAAGAAGACATTGCTGAGGAAACCGTTGGGATGGCGCGTTGATAGGCGGATGGCCCCTTTGCGGAGCAGTTCCGAGACCTCTCCGTCTATCAACCGCGCGTCGGACTCTGAAAACACCATTGGACGCGGGGGCACTGCTTGCGTGGGTTGGTCGTAGAACTCTATGTGGAACCCACGTACGGTTTGCAAGACCCAAGCGTCGGCAGTGAGCAACTCCCACTCCCCGTAAAAGGTTGCCAACCTCCCTCCAATCGGAACTGGATCTAAACAAAGTACACTCACCGGAGGCATTTCCTTGTCCAGAGTTCTTCCTGAACCCTTTGCCGCCGAAGCGCTGCCCTCTGGTGGGGTAGAAGTTATTAAAGTTTGCTGAGGTCTGGTACTGGCCTCTGCCGGAGCCTTGTCCCTTATTGTTGGCCTGCTGGCCACGGCCGGTCGCGCGGCCCCTACCGCGACCGGCCCCTCCGGAGAAACGTTGGTGAAACACCCGTTTAATGCTGGACTGAGCCTTGTCCAGCGATGTGAACGTGTTCACGAACTTGCCCAGTTCCCTGATAAAGGGCTCGCCGAAGAGGCCTCCCTGGGCCACTGCACCCGCCTCCGACGAGGCCAGATCCCCCAACTTCGGGTCCAATTTAATCAAGAGTGAACGCCGTCGTTCAGTAGATAGGGCGCAGTTGGCGTTGCCTAGGAATACAATCACCCTTTGGGCCCAATTGGAAAGCACCTCCGGGGAAATGACGGTGCCATTAGCCTTCGCCTCCTCCGCCATATCGAGGATCTTCGTGGCAGGCCCCACTGCATCCAGCAGTTTGTCCTGGCAGGACCGCCAGGACCGATCGATACCCTTCCTGGGATCTTTCATAAACTTCGCCAAGAAGGTGGCCATTTTGGTGTCCAACTCGGGAGTCATGGCCACCTTACCCTCCAAAGTTGGTCGAGGGCACTCCCCACGCAGACAACCCCTTGCCTCCTTCTCCAACGGCTTGCGTAGCCGACCTGCTACAAATTTCGCCACCGTCTCCCCCGGTGTCCAAGCCGCGGAGCGTGGGTGGACGATCTCGTCCGGATCCAGCATGCCCGACTCATCCCGTGGCATTTCCTTGGCTGAGGACGACGGGAGCCAAGAGCGGATCGACTCCCCGTCGTCATCAGTGTCCGGAGAGTCGTATACAGGGGAAGCGGGGGCTGTCGACACATCCCCCGAAGCACCAGGATCCGCCAAGGGGGCAGGGGACACCGCCGTTGCCTTCGCCAAAAAGGCGTCCCGGAGACGTTCAAACGCGCCCCTGTCCACTCCTTGGGCCTCCGAGGACAGGCCTTCCCTGCAGGGCTTTTTCGGTGTGGGCGGCAATCCGCCTGATGTCCCCGGGAGTTCGGGGGCCGGAGTCACATGCGCGGATGCAAGCTTTGCGCATTCCTCCACAATGCGGGCGGAGAGGCGGTCTTCCATAGGCCCTACCACCTCCGTCACGCAGCGGTAAATGGAGCTATCCACCGCCTGGTAGAATTCGTCGTCCTGTAGGTAGGAGTAGGATTCTTCCTCGTACTCTCCTTCCATTCTGAAGCACAGGAGTAACTCTAAAGGCACCCAGGAGGGTGTTAATCGAGATATTCCTCGAGTATGGGCAGACCAACTGACTGCGATCACTTTGTGGGCCAACGGACGTGGCAGGTAGGGCTGCACCGACCCCCCAGCGTGCGGACTCTCCTCGCCGGGACCGAGTCTCCGTACCCCTCAAGCGCGCCAAGCCACACACAACCAATGAGGTGCACAAAATGCGCCCGAAGGCGTTTCACGCGGTCAGCGCCGCAATACAGACCCCAGCGGGGCGTCAGAATCAGGGATTACAGACCCGGAGCACCAGGTGTCATAGGGGTACGCAAGGGCTGGCTCCTGCGCAGGCAGACTCCACGGCGCGGCTCCTGTAACTGCGGAGGCGTGCCGAAGAGTCGGCGAGACGCGAGGGCGCACCCTGGCGGCTTTCTTACTCACCGCACACAAATGGGAAAGAAAGATCGCGTAGGAACGGTAGAACGTTCCCGCGACCGGGGACTCTGTAATGGAAACAAACCATGGGGCGAGTCCCCAACGATCGTACATACAATACAACCAGTAAATCTCATAAAGGAAACATGAAAAGCACTTATCTGGCTGCGGGAGCAGCGAAGAAAGAGGAGGAAGAGGAAGAGAAGGCCGGGTTTATAGCGGTGATGGACAGAATAGAAGGACTATGGACTGTCAATATACAAGAGACTCTTGGGAGTTGTTGTTTTTTGATCTGTTGAACGTTCCGTCAAATGCTTTAGGCCTTAAAGCATTTTTTGTTCACTGTTCTATATCTTTTCCTAAGCTGCTGTGGAGTCTTTATGTTAATAAAGCGAAGGAAGATATAGCATAGCATAATCTGAAGCCTCCGGTCCTGACATAGAATCTGAAGGACGGGGCGCAGGTGAAGGCATAGGAATAACATAATCCTCCCAAGGATCCACAGGTGTTTTATCCGGTAACTCTCCTTCTTCCCTGCTTTCTTCATTATCATTGGAAGAAGTGTCCGTATCATTTTGAGGAACTGGAGCAGCATTTTGCTGTGGCGACAATGAAGTCCTTGGTGTCGGAGGTCTTAGCACGTCAACTGGAACAGGTGACCCAGCCGGGGCAACCGGATTGGACGGAAATCTCTGGCGGTAATCCGCCAACATAGCCTGCAAATCCTGTATTAAGGAAGATGGTAAATGCGCAGTGTCCTCAGACCGAGAAGGTCTGGTATGAGGTGACTGATATGGCGTGGAATAAACGTCATGTGTATATTGATCATGGATTTCCTCCTCATCATCCTCCTGATATTTAATATTTAATTGAGAAGGGTGACGGGCAATCCCAAAAGGACCATCATCCTCTTCCCCTTCATCTGACTCTTCTTCCATGTATGTCTCCAAAATGTGCGATGGCAAAAGTGGAGAAACATGTGAATAATCCTGCCTTTGATACGTTTTCATCTGAAAATGAGTGTATTCTATCTTTGCTGGAGGTGAACCGTGCAACAGATGAGCAGATGTAAGTGCGGAAGCCACTGTCACCGGGATCTCCGTCGACGGTCCTGCCAATGACAAAGATCTTGCCGTTGACGAGGTTGTCAATGGTGCCTTCGTCGTCTGGACGGTCGGTAGCATCTTCGTCGACGAGCCCTTCGCCGACGGGTCCGTCGATGAGGTCTTCGTCGACGAGGCAGTCGATGAGGTCTTCGTCGACGAGCTCTTCGCCGACGAGGCCGTCGATGAGGTCTTCGTCGACGAGCTCTTCGCCGACGAGGCCGTCGATGAGGTCTTCGTCGACGAGCCCTTAGTCGACGCGGTCGTCGACGGTGACTTCGTCGTCGTCGACGTCTTCGTCGACGATGTCTTCGTCGACGATGTCTTCGTCGACGATGTCTTCGTCGACGATGTCTTCGTCGACGATGTCTTCGTCGACGATGTCTTCGTCGACGATGAAGTTGGCTTCGTTCGACGGAGCCGTCGTCGACGGAGACGTCGACGATGGTAACTTGGATTTAGTCAGCAATGGTTTAACAGACATCAACGGCGAGGTAATAGCTGAAGTTGTAACAGTAGAAGTAGATGAGGAGGCAGAAGTCAAAATAGTTGTAGGTACAGACACCAGAGAAACAGTCTTAGCCTGGGTTGTACTCACAGTTGAAGAAGCCGATGCACTCTTAGAGGGTTCTGAAGCTTTCAAGTTTTTTCTTTCTCTCAGGAGAAGCACTTTCTTTGGATCTAGCTCTCTTGCTGGAGGTAGAGGCTTTGTCCTCATCATCAGTGGAAGAAGACTTCAACCACAAAAGAACCCTTGCCTCCCTATCCCTGATAGTTTTTGGAGGGAAGGTACGGCAAATTCTACAGTCCTTCACAATATGTGAAGGATGCAGGCAATAGATACAATCAGAGTGCTGGTCATCCACATGGACTCTTCTTGTAGCAGGTCCCACAAGCTTTGAAAAGAGCCTTCTTTTCAGACATTTTAAGGAATAAAGATCAAAAAACTGAGTAGGCACTCAGGGAGACTCCCTTACACACGAAGTGCGGTGAAAATCTGAGGAGAACTGCATGAGCTGGGAAGGTTCTAGAGGGTGAGGACAGCTGATTGGCTAAGGCTACTATTTCAGGTCTTTTTACATAATGATGTAGATAGGCTGCTAAGTTTTGAGGCCTAGTTTGGCCTTTAGGCTTTCCAGCCTACTACAAGAAATTTTTAGGCACTGCTATTGTATATAATTTACCGTGGGACTCCCGCCTCGACGACGGGGAATGATTCAGGCATGTGAATCTATGAAAGATACCCTAATACTGGATAACCGCGAGGATTATAATGCACTTAAGAGTATATAGTATGCGTTATCAAGGAACAGCTATTAGGACTTGGTTCCGCAATCTGCAAACGGGCTCAGCTCATGCCAGAGCACCATCTCACACGATTCCAAGCACTCTGCCTTCAGGATTGTCAACTTGGAAAAAGACAAGGGTGCCTTGTCTCGAGTTTGAGTGCTGTTTTTTAATTGTCAGCAACAAAGCTTCAAATTAATTAGAAAGCTCATGTATACTTTCACATGTTTACATATTTAGAAACATTTTTATGGTTACGAGGTTTCCACACAACCTTTACATAAACTGTGCATAGACATTAAACACTTATAGTGAAAACATAATTGAAAATATTGTTCAAAATGTGAAAACAAGTGTTATATGCAAATAAATGACATAAAAATTTAATGCGTACAAGGTACATTCATTTGGTTCATAGGTACACCAGAAACAATTAAATCAGTCCTGTCTGCCTATTTCTTTAGCTAATTCGGACTGGAAGTCACCATAGGCTTTTATTTAAATCAAATTAAGTCCAACAGCCTGGGACTAATATTTTTTGCCTTTGGTGAAAAAAGGGATGAATCCTTTAAGAAAGCCTTTTATTTAAATCAAATTAAGTCCAACAGCGTGGGACTAATATTTTTTGCCTTTGGTGAAAAAAGGGATGAATCATTTAAGAAAGCCGACGCGTTTCCAAACCCGTTCCTAAATGCGTCGGGTTTTTCTTCAGGGCAACCTGGGTACCTGATGGTGTAGAAAATAAAAGAGACTTCATTTAGTGCCTACTCCTGTTTGTTTTAAAACTCTACTTAACGTGGAACATGGAACATGGGAGTACCTTTTTGTTCCTGCGCAGTGAAGTCATTAAGATGCAGTGGAGGAAATTTTCTAACCTGTAGTTATGAAAGGAGACATTGTTTGTCCCTGTTTTCAGAACGGAAGGCATTTCTTGTTTTACATAACAATGGTGTGAATCACCACTTACTTGGGAATAGCTTGTAATGTGGCCCGGTTCTGTTGTGGCGTATTTCATGTGTTTAACCCCATCTGATGAAAAAAGACTGGTTTTATTTGTCTGTCGGTCTCAGTTAGTGGGAGCTTAATGTATAAGATTGTTTAAAAGCGGTTTACTTGGGGCGGCACTCTTTTTGGTCGCGGTGCTTCTCCTTTAATGATTGCGCTACCACGGGAACTCTGTCCTGCTGTAAACAAATCAAGAGACTAGGTGTAATTTGACTCGTTTTGGCACGATTTTAAATTTACGAGTTTAGAGTGTGTGTCTGCTCACCTTATTCTTGGTTAATTTCTGCTACACTGGCAGTTTGGGGTGCTCCTCCGAATGCGCTGAAATGGTCATGGAAGTCTGTATTATGTATGTGGCCGAGACTTCTGGGAGTTGTAGTTCTTATTGAACCGGGCTGTACTATGTAACGTATGATTCCTTTCGTGATTGCTCCTGCGAGTGTGGATGTGGATGTAAATTGCAGACTCGCAGGTGGATACAGTTGTGTGGGCGGTGTTCACGGAGTTCAGTGTATATTTCTCAGTAGTTCTGTCGGTTCGTTCATTCCATCAACCACGCAATTGAACTTTAATATTAAGTATGCTTCTCTTTGTAATAGTAATTACTCAACATCTCCTCCACGTGTGGGAATTTTAATTGCGGACAGTACTGTCCACTTGAATTCTTTTTCTGTGTGACCACACTGTTGAAAATGCTGCACCATTGGGGCTGTGATTATGTTTTGTTTGATTCGGGAACGATGTTGGGCTATTCTTTGGTTGATTTGTTGTGTTGTTTTGCCTATGTACAATTTGGGGCAAGGACAGGTGATTGCATAAACCAGATTGCGACTTTTGCAGTTTGTGAATTCTTTGTGTGTCCACTTAATGGTGTTGTGTTCGAAATCTGTACCTTCAACTGTACTGGCACAGGACACACATGTGCCACATCTATGGTGTCCTATTGGTTTGAGTCTCCAAAGGGCACGTAAATCCGATTTGGCCTGACTTGTTCCTAAATCTGCCCGAACCAACTGTTGACCTATACTTCTGTTCTTTTTGAGAGCAAATAGTGTTTTTTCAAATGGTATGTCTAGCCCAGACACTAGGTGCCAGTTTTTTTAGGATAATGGCTTTGAATCTGTTTGTGTATGGTCCGAATGTCGTTACGCATACCAGCTTCTCCAAGGGTGCTTTTTGTTTCTTGGTCAGGAGCTCTTCCCTTGGTGTATTCCATTCTCTTTTGGTGGATTGTTTGAGCATTTTGCTCGGGTAGCCTCTTGCTTTTAACTGATTACTTAGGATTTCTGCATGGGCTTCAAAGTCCTCCTTTCTGGAACAGTTTCTCCTGTTCCTAAGCATTGGGCTATAGGGGAGATTTGCTTTTAGATTTTGAGGGTGGTGGCTTTTATAGTGGAGGATTGTGTTTTTGTCTGTTTCCTTGCGATGTAAAGTTGTGGTGAGCTTTTGATTCTGTGGCGACACCTCTACATCCAAGAATGTGAGGCGGGCATTGCTAGAAGAGATGGTGGATTTGATGTCTGGGTGTCTCGTGTTCAGCCAATCATGGAAACTAATTAAAGTTTCTGTGGTACCGTTCCATTGACACCAAATATCAATGTAACGATACCACGTTATGATGTGGTTGCGGTACGGGTTATTTTGGTACACAAAACGCTCCTCATACAGGGCCATGAAGAGGACCACCATCTCTGGGGCATAAGGACACCCCATGGCAGTCCCCTTCACTTGCATGTAGAACTTATCCATGAATCGGAAATAATTCCTCTTGAGTGTGATTCTAGCTAAGGCTAGTATGAATTCTGTGGGTACTCTTTGTGGTTTGGGGCGTGTTTCCAAAAAATACTCAAGGGCTTCTAGGCCCTCCTCTTGGGGGATCTGGGTGTATAGGGAAATCACGTCGAAGGACACCATTAAATGTTGACTGTCATCAAATCTGGAGCCTTCAATTTTGTTGATAAAGTCCATGGTGTCCCTCAAATATGATTTAACCTGGTCCATAAAAGGTTTTAGGAACACATCCACGTACTTTGCTAGAGGTTCCAATATCGAATCACACCCGGAGACTATTGGCCTCCCGGGTGGTTCGATTATGTTTTTATGTAATTTGGGCAAGAAGTAAATTACAGGAGTACGCGGTTTCTTTTTGGATAGGTACTCAAATTCTTTTGGACCTAAGATACCCAAGTTAAATCCCTCTGTTAGTCTAGCGGAAATTTCCTTTTGAATTTCCATGGTTGGATCTTCATTCAATGGCCTGTACCAATCCCTTTGGTCGATGTGTTTGTGTGCTTCAGTGATGTACTTATCTTTAGCCCATACTACTAGTGCTCCCCCTTGTCGGCGGGTTTAACCACTATTGAATCGTCATTTTTCAAATCCATGATGGCTGTTTGGTGTTGTTTAGAAATGTTCCTTTTGTGGAACACTTTTTGTTTGCCCAATTGCGTGATGGATGAAAGAACGGCCTGTTCATACGCCAGGATTGTCAAGGCCTGCCATAGGAGTGACTGATAGGAATCAGTGTGTCCATTTTAGGGTTAGATATAGGTATGCTATATCTAAAGCAAAGGGTGATTACACCACCTTGCCCCAGCTGTTGTGCAGCCAGTTGTGTCAAATTTAGATGGCCAGCCAGGGGTGGCATAATACATGCTGCAGCCCCTGGTAGGCCCTGGGTACAACTATGCCCTGAGTTACAGGGTCTGATAAGGTGGCCCAGTACCAATTGGTAAATGCACCTAAGGTACACGTGTCAATATAGTGAGAGAACAGCAAGGCTGTGGGTCTGATTAGCAGGCCCACAGCCAGAGAAGTCGTAAACCAGTGAAGCAAAAAGCAAAAATCTGGGGTGATCATAGGATTGCAGACCCTACTCTCCTACAATTGTCTTTCAGCAATCACCAGCAGCTTGCCTTCCTCATTTCCGGAGTAATGACAATCCTGTCGTCGAAGGAGCCTGTGACCTGACGCCATTGTTTGTCCAACTGTTCTTGCAGTGGACGCATTCGCAGCCTGCAGTGTGGTACCAATGGTATGCAGGATGATATCGATCCGAGAAGCGATTTGTATTTGCGAACTGACAAACTTCTGTGTCTGAAGAAGGCGAGCTGAAAGAATCAGCTTGTTTTGGCGTTCTTCCGAAGGAATAGCCAGGCAGCACTCCATGTCCAGGATAGCACCCAGAAACTTCGCTGTTTTGGAGGGGTGCAAAACTGATTTTTCTCTGTTGAGCCGAAGGGCCAGTTGCTCGAACAGCTGTCTGCAGCTTGTGACTGCCCTGGACGCCTCTTGGAAAGAATGAGCCTTCAGCAGCCAATCATCCAGATATGAGAAGACTTCTAAAGACTGCTTCTTCAGAAAGGCTGCCACCGGAGCTAGTACCTTTGTAAAGATCCGCGGAGCGGATCGGAGACCAAAAGGCAGTACTTTGAATTGAAAATGGCTCTTGCCTACTGTAAACCGAAGGTATTGCCTGTGAGCTGGATGAATGGGTACATGGAAGTAAGCGTCTTCCAAATCTAGGGTCGCCATGTAGTCCCCTGGATTGAGAAGGCAGAGGATGTCCTGAAGAGTGATCATCCTGAAGGACAACTTGATGAGATAAGTGTGGAGCTGCTGTAGATCTAAGATTGGACGCCACTTGTCCTTCGTCTTCCGAACCAGGAAGAACCTGGAATAGAACCCTTTCCCCTTTTGGGAGAGGGGTACAGGTTCTTTTGCCCCCTTGGTGAAGAGTTGGTGGGCCTCGAGATGAAGTAGTTTCAGATGTTTGGGTGTAAAGGCGTCTGGAGCTCTTGTTGGAGGAAGATCTTAGAACTCCAACGTGTGTCCTTCCTTGATGATGTGCAGGACTCGCTAGTCTGTTATGACCATCCAGTTGTTGAGACAATGGGCAATCCTGCCCCCCCCCACTGGTGTTAATGAGGGCACAGGAACAGTAGAAAGAGCCACCTGGCCGCTATTATCTCTTGGTATTGTCTCTTTGTTGCCCTGGTCGTCCTCTCGGCTGTTGGCGAGAGAAAGAACCCCTCTGAGACTACTGGGGTTTGTAGGTTTGGCTAGGTTGTGAGCAGGAAGAGTAGCGGTGCTGATTGCTGCCTCTACAGGTGAAGAATCCTCTACCTCTTGCTCATCTGAAGGGCACTTTGCGATATTGTAAAGTTCCTAAGGATTTGGACGTATCAGTATCTTTCTTTATGCCCTGTAGGGCGTCATCCACATGTTTGCCAAATAACATCTCTCCATCGTATGGCAGATCTAGAATTTTATTCTGCACCTCCTGTCTGAACCACGTGGCTCTCAACCATCCCTGGCGTCTCAGAACCGCCGAGCCCGCTAGCGCTCGAAATGCCGTGGTTGCTATATCCATAGTGCAGTCGATCACCTCCGAAGTGGCTCGCTCTCCCTCCAGCAATATCTTCTTTACCTCTTCCTTAATGGAATCCTGAATTTCCTCCACGAACGGAAAGGTCGCACCACATCTGGCGATCGTATCTCCCCAGAATCGCCAAAGCATTAGCCGCCCTAACGAGGAGACTGGCCATTGTGGAGAATCTTTTCCCCACATTGTCTAAACGCCTGCCCTCTTTATCCAGAGGCGTTGTTAGCGGCGTGCATGGGTTTTTTGATTTGCTCTGTGTGGCCTGGGAAATGACAGAGTCCCGTTTTGGTTGACCTAGTAGACACGCCGGGCTGCCTTCTGGTGCCTTATATTTTTTCTCCAGTCTGGGAAGCACTAGGAGGACTGTGGCCGGATTCTGCATAGCCTTTAGGCCTTCAGACCAAACATGTTCAATGATGGGGATTGAACGCACGGATTTCCGGAATGGTTCTTTGAAATCGTACAAAAAACATCCGGACCGAACTGTGGTAATCGGGAGACCTCTTGTGGATGTTCTGCAGGCTCAGTATCACGCCCCCTTGAAGGCAAAGAGTGTCCTGCCACAGGCTGTGATGGCGGAGGTGTAGGAGGGCGCACCTGTAGAACCTCCTGAGGAGTAGGAAATCGCCTTCGGTAGTCCTGCAACATAAGTTGTAGATCCGAGATTGACGCAAAGGTTTCTGCAAAGGCACTTGCATGCTAGGCATTTCCTGTTGTCCATAATAATCTTCTGGAACATATTGTTGTTGTTCCATCTCTCCTTCCTCAGAGCTGATGTCCTGAATTTTAACTTGTAAGTCAGAAGGGCTATAAGCCTGGACAAAGTGGCCATAAGCGTCCTCATCAGAATCCTCGTCCAACAATAGGTTAGGTGGAAATTTTTGGACCTGTCGCGAAGATGTCATTTCAGGTGTTATTTGCCTCCTTCTGCGTGAAAAAACAGTTTTTTCAGTCGTCGACGACATAGTCGACGGTAATGCCTTTATGGACTGTTTCGTTGACGGAAGCGCCAACGAAGAAACTGCGCTCGTCGTCGAGGATTGTACCGCCGACGAGAAGCTCATCGTCGACGATGGTTGGAGCGTCGAAGGGATCGTCGACTAACTCGTCGACAGCAGCAAGGTTATAGGAGTCGCCGTCGACCTCGAAGCGATTTTCGTCGTCATAGTCGTCGACGTGGAGAAAGTCATTTTCGTCGACAAACAGGCATCAGACGTCTTGAACATAGTTGACGGCGCAGGTGCAGTCGTCGCAGCCGTCGAGCCAGTCGACGAGGCTAATTTCACAGACAAGTCCTTTTTAATAGAAATAGTAGGCGTACCTGTGGTTTTCACCGTCGACAAACTCTGTTTGTCGGAAACGACCTCCTGAGTCGTAGTAGAAGGCTTTTTCACCCCTCTAGCCCCGTCAGAGGGTAGTGAAGTGACATGAGCAACTTTCTTCGCCTTCTTTGAGGGTTGCGACTCCTCAGGCTTTCCCTGCCTCTTCTTTTCACCGTGGTGAGGAGATTTTTGGGAAGCATGCCGGTCAGACCTATCAGAGGTTCCTGGTAAGGTCTTGACAAGGGGCTCGTCAGAAGTAGAAGGGGGAGACCTACCCCTCTTCCTCGACCTATTAGATGACACCATCGACGAGGGGCCCTCACTGTCCGAAGACATAAGTTCTTTATTTATTTATTTATTTTCTAAATTTCTAAAGCGCGAACAAATACCATGAATGGTGTCTCGGCGCTGGGCAGACAGGGAGGCACATCCTGTGCATTATTGAGTGAATAGCCATGTCTTCACTTGCCTTCTGAAGAGCAATAGTGAGGGGCTGGTTTTTATGTGATGGGGCAAGGAGTTCCAGAGCCTCGAGGCGGCCACCATGAAGCGTCTGTCTCCCCAAGTGACTGTTCTCACTCGTTGAATGCATAGTGATGCGGATGAGGCTGATCTTAGCGCTCTTTTGGGAACGTACAGCTGCAGTGATTCCCTAAAGAAGTCGGGTCCTTGGCTGTTCAGTGCTCTGTATATAATACACAGAGCCTTGAATTTGGTTCTCTTTTTTATTGGGAGCCAGTGCAGTTGGTAAATGACTGAAGAAATCGGTGCAAACTTGGGTGTTCTGGTGAGGATTCGCGCCGCAGCGTTCTGCACCATTTGTAGCTTTTTAAGGACCTGCTCCTGGGCATTCAGCAGAAGCCCATTGCAGTAGTCCACCTTGGATAGCACCAAGGAGGACATCAGGGTTTTACCTGCAGACAGTGGTAGGTAGGGTAGTAGCTTTTTCACTTTTCGTAGCGTGAAGAAGGAAGAGGAGACCACTGCGTTGGCATGATTGGTGAAACTTAGTTTGTTGTCGAACAACACTCCTAGGTTTCTGACCTTAGAAACTGGGATAGGTGGATTGCCCATTTCCGATGGCCACCAGATCGGAGACCAAGATGGTTTTAGGTCTCCAAACACCATTACCTCGGTCTTATCGGTGTTTAATTTTAGACAATTATTGTCCATCCAGTGACTAATGGCTCTCATACCGGTCTGAAAGTTGGCTGCCACTTCAATCCCGTTCTTATGTACTGCCAACACCAACTGGGTATCGTCGGCGTACGAAGTCACTCCCATTCCATGGGTTTTAATGATCCTCGCCAGGTCCGACACATAGATGTTGAAAAGTGTCGGACTCAGCGAGGATCCCTGGGGGACTCCGCATGGCAGCACGAACGTTGGTGAATAGAAGTTCCCCATCTTCACTGACTGTTCTCTATTGGCTAGGAAAGAGGTCAAAAGTTCCACAGCCCTGCCCTTTATGCCCATGGCTTTGACACGGTCGATCAGGATGTTATGATCGACCGTGTCAAAGGCCGCTGATAGATCTAGCAGGATCAGAACAGCCGAACCGCCCTGGTCCATGATCTGTCTGATCTCTTCAGAGGCCTTGATGAGCGCTGTCTCCGTTCCATGTCCTCTTCTGAACCCGAACTGGGTGTTATCTAACAGGTTATTTTGATCGATGTAGTTGGCCAGCTGTTTGTTTATGGCTTTTTCAAGAATTTTTGATGGGTAAGGGAGGGCTGCTATAGGGCGGTAATTTTTTAGTTCCAAGGTGTTAAGAGTTGGTTTCTTTAGTAGAGGCTTTATTATTGCAGTTTTCCAGTTTTGGGGATATTTTCCTGTCTCACAGATGGTGCTGCAGATGTTCTCCAGGATTGGTGCTACTACATCAGATGTTAGTTTGATAATGGTTGGTGGGCATGGGTCAAGAGGGGATCCTGACATAGTGGTTTTAATGAGATCTTTTATTTCTGTTAGTGATGGGGGGATAAATTCGTTCAGAGATGAGGGCGTGAGTTCTATGCTCTTGGTGTCGTCTGACAGTTCCTCATTCGTGATGTTGTTAAATTTATCGAAAATTTCAGTTACCTTGGTCCTGAAGAAGTCGGCCATTTTATTACAGAGGTCTTGGGAGGTTTCAGTGATATTGGCTGTTGGTATCGTTGTTAATGTAGCCACGGTCTGGTATAGTTGCTTACTGGAATTCTGTGCTCTTTCTATCTGTTCACAGAAATATTTGCTTTTTTCCTGTCTTAGCGTTTTCCTGTAGTCTGCTAGTGCTTGTTTGTATCTTTCTTTGTCGTTGTTGTCATAGTTGACTCGCCAACGCCTTTCTAGATTGCGGCATTTCTGTCTTTGCGGTCCTTCATCTTCTGAAGCCATGTTAGGAGTCGTCCTTCCATGTCCCTCAAGGTTTTGGAGGAGAACTTTCTGCAAATCTTGCAGTCCGTCGCTTTATGGTCCGGATATAGGCAATATATGCAGTCCTCATGTTTGTCCTCGACAAACAATCTCTTCTTTGAGCAAGTAGCACAGGCACTGAAAAGTGCTTTCTTCTCCTTGTCAGACATGACGAAAAAGATACAAGTTGAAGAAATAATAGCTTGGAATTGAAGAAAATGGGCAGAGCTCAATGGAGACTTCCTTGCACAACGTGCGGTAGAAAATCTGAGGCTCTGAGGTTCTCTCAGGAAGGTTCTATGGGGTGAGGCTGCTCTGATTGGCTACTGCAAGAATTTGGTCTCTTTTACAAAAAGAGGTGGATAAGTTACAAAACGAGATGAGGCCTAGGCCTATTTTTTCACTTTATGCTTACTACTATGGTATTTTCTATTTACCGAGGCTCCCATTCCGACGACGGGGAATGATATAAAGCATGGGAATCTATGAAAGTTCCAATACTGGGGCAACTGCTGTTGACCCAATCCTGGTTTGTGAGCCACCAATGCAAATGACTTGTTGTCCCCTTCGAGATCCGGACGACATTGGAAAAATTCCCCCAATGCTGTGCCCACTGGAGCTTCAGGTCCCACTGCAGAGATCACATATGCCATCTGGCATGATCCATCAGCAGGATGCAGGAGGCCGAGCTGCCTCCCGGTCATTCACAGAAATCTGAGATCATAGCCCAAATATCCCGGATTCACTGCTCAGTAGAATGGACCTGAAACTGTGCTGTGTCAAGAACTGCTCCAGTGAACATTAAGGAGGAAATCGGTGGACTAGCCCATTCACTGGCCCCCAGACCCACAACACTGGTTCTTATGTGCCTGGCCTTGCAGAGGCTGGGTAGCTTGCACAGGCCAGTGGCTCTGGGCAGAACGTGGTGGGGCACCCCTTTCGTAGCCACGATGGGGCGGAACGTGGTGGAGCACCCCTTCCGTAGCCACGAAAGGCAGACTGCATGGGGCGAGAAGTGGCAGCGAGGCACAAAATCCTGGCCGTAGCCTTAGAGTCCTTTAAACGCTTGATCACGTTGTCCACCTTGTCACCAAAAAGGAAACCGCCATCAAAAGGTATATCCAAAAGTTGATTGGGCATCCCCAGAGCAGCCAGAGGACCTCAGCCAGGCATAGTGCCTTCAGGGCAACTGATGTTGAAATGGTTCTACCCAGCGAGTCTGCTGTATCCAGCCCACACCGGATGGTGACATTTGCTGCGTCTCGTCCCTCGGCAACAGCGCAGGTGAGCACAGCCCAAGCCTCCTCCAGGCACTGCGACAGCACTTGTGCAACCTTGTCCCATATGCATGTGCAAAGTCCTAAGAGATATGCGGTGTTCACTGACCGCAGTCCTAAGCTGGCGGAAGAAAACAACTTCTTCCCAAGATGTTCCAGCTTCTAGGATTCCCTATCTGGGGGACCTGTAGGAAATGCGCCTTTTGAGGTTGAGGCTTGGACCACCAAGCTCTCGTGGTAGGGTGTTGGGAGAGGAAAAGTGGGTCGCCCGAGGCCGGGGGGTGGCGTCAGGCAATCATCCTGTCCACAGGAGCACCTGTGCTGGGCTTGGACCAAGTGCTAAGAAGGATGTCAGTGAGGGCCTCATTAAAAGGCAGCAGGGGCTCTGAAGAGGCTGCTGCCAGCTGAAGCACCTCAGTCAGGTGGTTATTCCAGACAGTCACTGAATGAAGCTCGAGGCACAGGGCCTCAGCCACCCTATTTAACACCACAGTTTAGAAAGCTCCCTCCTCCGTAGCCACGGTAGGTAGAGAAAGCATACCAAGGTCTGGGGAGGTATCCAGACCACTGGCAACACCCAATTCCCCTCTCCAGTCTGCACTTCAGGTTGGACTGCGACAGGGTCAAGAGATCTCCCAGTCCTACACATCCTCCACTTGCTGCCACTTATGGCAGTAGGGTACGCCAGGGATGAACAGTGGGGCAAAAGTAACCTCAGGCGCTTGTACTGACGTTGGGGTGAGGCTGGGGTCGACATCAGATAGGGGCGCAGCTAGCGTCTCCACTGGAATCGGCGCCGGGAAAGGTACCGTGAGGTCAACAGGTGCCGATCCGGATCAGGACTGGATCCATGGGGGCCTGCAGCGCAGAGGCCGGAGCCGCCAGCATCGAAGGTCTTTAGCACCCAGCCAAGTACGTGGGGCCCACAGGCACACCAGCAAAATCCAGCTTACCAAAGATTGAGTGGAGAGCTTTGTAAAATGCACAAAGCTTGGCAGGGGATGGTCAGGCTCTCTGAAAGTGAGGGAAGCGCAGAGACGTCCCAGTGGGCTCTGTGACAGAGCTGGGGAGTGGCGGCGCTCCGGGTTTTGTGGTCGATGGATGGGGAGAAGGCGAAGAGTGACAATGCTTCTTCGCCTTCTTCTTGTGCTTCGACTTACCCGATGAGTGCAAAGACTTCGATGACGAATGGTGATGGCTCAGTGACCGGTCCTGCAATCATCCCCTCGATCAGGACCTTGAAAAGCATTGAGCAGACTGCCGGGTCTCCAAAAGCTTTTGGGAACGCTCCCGCAATGACTTTAGATTCATGGCTCGGCAGTCTGAGCACGACTTCGGGTCATGTTCGCGCTCCAGGCACCAAAGGCATACAAGGCAGATCGGTGACTGACCAACTTGTGACAGGAGTCATAGGGCTTGAAACCGGGCCGACGACTGGATATTCCTCGTGCAGCAGGAGTCGTAAGACTCAAAAAAGATGTCGACAAAAGTCAAACAAGCATTGGCATAGCCAATAGGTCTCACTTTTGGGACCTTATAAGTATTTAGTTATGCAGTACAATATCCTTGGTGCAACAATATCAACTGTAGCATGTCTAAACAACTTGTAATGTCCCAAAGGCGAGACCTATTGGCTATGCCAATGCTGGTTAATGCATGTTGAATGTCTAATTAACTGTTGTTGTTGTGATCTTTAAATTAGCCAGACTGTCACAGACACACGGTGTTGGCTTTAAAGTTCCGGTGCTGAGCACCAGAAATCATTGGCTTAAATTAAGCACTGGTCCTTCCAGTAGCTGGACTACAATGCCCGACAATGAATTGTAAAAGAGTAACCTAGGACTGGATGCACAGCTGTGAGTTTGCCATGGTTCTGATTCTTTGGGGAAGCAGGAGGCTATCAGATTATTCTACACCGGTGTATCTTGGCTTAAAGTAGACCCCTGCTCTGTTCCAGAAGGGCCGCATTTCCTCAGAATGTGAGTGGAGTGCTGTCATACTCCCCCGGCCCCTCCCATTCCTTCAGCTGAAAACTGCATGATCTGCAGCAGTGAAAGCAACCACAGAATAAACCGGACAAACAAAAAAATAATGCCCCTTGGAAAAATGAGTCTTAAAATCATTACATAATAACTACAATTGAAGGGATTTTTCATGAGCTATTTACGGAACGGTTAGTGCCACGTTTTCAAACAGGTCGCTTTTCCGAGCTGGAGCACTGTGCTAAGGCACGTCTGAAACAAAAGGCCCGCTGTTCCAAGAAGGTTGTGTTCTTTAAACACATTTTCTGCTGCAGTATTTTCTTTACCACACCAAACATGAGTTTTTTCGAACTCCGCTATTGACAAGTTGTAATAAGAAGAGGTGGGGTCCAGGGAGAGGCCGAACTGATGTCAGCAGTCCACTCATAGTATTAGTTCACGGCTGGACCTGGGAGTTGCGATTCAGATACATTGGCCACATGTTATGCAATGTGGGTAGGGGGCAGAAGCAACACAGGGGATAAGGGGCAGAAGCAACATGGGGGCACGGATGGGAGTAGGATTTTAATACAGGTGACACAGGTGCTGTTGGGGGACGGATAAACACAGGGAAGAGGGGCAGATGCAACACAGGGTGCAGGTGGGGGATCAAACAGGATAAAAAGACAGCAATATGGAGGAGACTGTGAGAAAGCACATGGGTGGAAGGCAGCACAGGGGATAAGCGGGGGAAGCTCCTAGGCTAGAGGGAGAAACCAAGAGTGTGACAAGTATACTAAGGAGCCTCGCGGGAGTGCATATAAACAAAAGGAAACAAGCATGTCTTCGCCACAATCCGTCTGCACTTTGCAATAACTTTTAGGAGTCGGTGGAGGGTGTTTTTTGCATTTATGGTGTTGAACAACAAAAGTAATGGTAACAGTTGTTTTCTACTGACCGTTATTTAATGTGCCACTTTGCTGGCCCTCTGGTTGGGTATTTGCTTGCTAAAAAGCAGCTTGGCCCCTAATACTCTGGCCTAGGGTGGCACAAAGACAACAGCACCCACAGGAGCGCCCAACTCCCAATACAGGCATAAGAGCGACCACTTACGCCCAAGGAGGCGCACTCACCTGCTGCTCACACTGTAGGCTGTGAATGTTGTTGCTGCAATGCCACACTCACAGCAGATTGTGCGCTCGACAGAAGCGAGCACACTCACCGGCTGCTCACACTGCAGGCTGTGACTTGTCGCTGCGATGCCACTCACGGCAGATTGTGCGCTTGACAGAAGCAAATTGATCAAGCGTGGGAGTTATGTGCGCAAAAATGAAAAACAAAATAAACACACGAGTGGTGAGCAAGTTGTGTGCGCGATCATGCAAAAACGGAATGTTTTGAAAAGCATGCGAGTGGGGCGCCCGCAGCAGCATCAAAATAGATTGCGCTGTAGATGGCGCCTGATCGGGCGCTGAAAGCTGGCAGCTGCACGCACGCGTAACCGCAAGCGCTAGGCCAGCAAAAGCTGTGGTAGGTTTTTTAAAAGCCTGTTACTAAATGTCTGACAGCGCATGCTCTGGCCAGACCTAAAAAGTGTTAGTTATAAAGTGACTAGGGGCACGCTCTCTCCGGATCTGCACTGGCTGACGCGGAAAGAAGAACTGACATCAGCTAGCAGGGGCAGCATCTAAGACAGCGCAACATCATCCCGGCAGGCACGATGCCAACGACTGAGGCAGAGTCGACCGACATCACATACGGACGCGCAGGGGTACTCCTAAGAAAATATTTCTCCAGATTCAATCTTACGTCTGGGGGTAATTCTAAGGTGAGGCATCTGTAACTACTAGTCTCTTTCAGAAACAATTCTTACCACCCCAAGCTAGCCAGATAACTTTAGTCTTCAAAGAATGTTTGTCCTGGGTTGTAGGGAATGTAAGTAAATAGGTATAATAATTTGGGTAGCATCATTTTTATGAGAGATCCAACCTTCCATGGATAACTGCATGGCTATCCAGCATGTAACGAGTCGGGGTATCTAAGAGGGTGCCATAGTTAATACACATTAGTTCCGGCTTATCTCTGGTAACCTGGATACCTAAATATTTAATTTTAGTGGGACACCATTCTATAGGATAGTCTAACTTATATTGAGAAACCGCATCCGTGAGGGGGAATATTTGGGATTTACTCCAGTTGATATGTATTCGAGTGTTACCCGAATATATTAAATTCACACAGGATTGGATTAAAGATTTCCTGTGGATCTCTGAGATAAAGCATAATGTTGTCAGCCTATAAAGATATTAGAATGTGCCTGGTGGGGCACCGGGGGGCCCGATCTTTATGATGTTGCCTCAGTTTAGCAGCTAAAGGTTCTATTGCAAGAGTGAATAAAAGAGGGGATAATGGGCATCCTTGTCTCTTGCCACAAGTTATTGGAAATGGTGATGAGCATGATGTGTTAAGGAGAAATGTGGCTTGGGGTAGGCAAGATACTCGGTTCGTTACACCCAGTGCCCCATTCCTCTAGGGATTATCCAATAATCTAATCTAGACCAATGCGGTGTGCACTGCTGAAAAATGTGTGCCTTCTCGGGTGGCAGGGTGTAGTATCTACAAGCATCCAAGAGATGGTTACCTGCTTTAAGGCCTAGTAACTGACCCTGAGCTGTACTGTAGTGGTGGGGTTGTGGATGGGATCCATCTAGCGTTGGCATCATGGCTCTGTTGAAGTCTCCTCCCCAGAGAATGTAGGGGGACCAGATGTATAATACCTTTCCTCATAATGTGGCCAAAAACTGGGGGTCATCAGTATTGGGACCATAACAATTAACAATGGTCACCGTGTAAGATTGTAATCTTCCCCACATAATACTGTGCCGACCCTGCAAGTCTTGCAGAGACCATCCTAGAACAAAAAGGGTATTTTTCTTTATTAAAACTGCATTACCTCTAGCGTAGTTGGAATAAGATGCAAATCATACATACCCTGCCCATTTAGTCTCAAAGGCTGGGGGCATTAGGGGACTAAGGTGTGTCTCCTGTAGGAACGCAATCTGAAGCCTACCTAAATAAGCAAGGATATGCCTACATTTGCGCGGGTTGTTCACACTGCCAACATTCCAGGACATAAGGTGGATTTTAGAAGGGAGCCGAGGTCTAGTCATTCATGCTTTAAAGAAATATGATGTGTACTGCTAGTAGAATGACAGTATTTGCAGAACACAAACAGTAATTTACTATAGAATTGAGAATGATTAATATGCTGCTGGTGATCTTTCCCGAACCTCCCTTCACCCACACGGACGTCCCAACTTGCCGGTGACATCTATCCATCCACACAAGAATTTTAATACAAGCAGAATAAAACTGCTTAATCTGAAAAGATACCACAAATTAGAGTGGAATTAGGGTGGTCATGTGAGGTGTCGCAACAGGCCCACAATTTTCCTCCTCCCGAATGTGACCCACTGAGTGGGAACAACAAGGGGCAGGGGGAGGGGGCAGGTCCCGGGACCGTGAAACTCATTCAGTACTAAAGTAGTCAGCTTCGCAGTGGAGACAGTACTAGGAGTCTAGATCTGCACAGCAGGAAAGTTCTGAATTTGGTCGATGGTGCTGCCTTTAAACTTTTTTCTTCACACGATGTGGTTGTGTACCAGTGACTGGCTCCATGGTAAAAACAAGTCCGCCTCTGTCAGATTCGCATTTTGCTAGTCTTGTCTTGCCATTGGTGTTGGTGACTAAGAAGGGGAACGGGTTGAGTTTGTTTTGGGCACCTCAGTGGTTCCGCTTCAGAACGTCCTCCACCTGCTGTGGGCTGATAAAGAAGTTCTGTTTTCCTTGGTGCATGACCCAAAGACATGCTGGATACATCATGGCATAGTCTATCTGCGATTATTGAAGATTGCTTTTAACAGGTACAAACTTTCTTCTGGCGTCCTGAACTGCTGCAGTGAAATCAGGGTAGAAGGCGAGTGCAATGCAGTCCTATTCAATTTTCCTTTTTTCCCTGGCAAGTCAGAGAACAGAGTCCCTCTCTCTGTAATTAAGGAGTCTGGTAATAGGTCTGGGCGGTGCCCCCAGAGGGGGCCTCAGCCGTAATGATCGATGCGCTCTTTCGATTATCAGTTGTGGAGAGAAATATTCTGCACCGAAAACTCCTGTGAGCAAGCATTCAATATGGTCCTCCATGCACCCTGTGTTTGTGCTCTCGGGTATTCCTAAAATTCGTATATTAGTGTGCCTTAAGCATGCCTCCAAATCTTAAATTTTTGCTGCAATCACTTTCAATCGCTCCATTTCTAGTAGTTTCTTTCTGCCTGGTGATGTGTCTTCCAGTTCGGATATCCTGTTCTCTGCTTCTGTGATCGTGTTTTTTAATCTTATACACTATTGCATTCATGCGTGCGGACAGGTTATCCATTTTGGATTCTATGAATGTGAAACAATTTTTTATAGTAAGGAGCAGAGATCCCCAATCCTCTTCTAGGCCCTCCAGTGGGGCATCCACCCTAAGACCATCCCCTTGTTGCATATGCAGAGTTATCCACGTTTCGAATGGCAGTTTAGAATGCTTTCTTTAGTTGTGGCTCATTTTGTTGCATGACCTATCATGCGCTGGTTTAGCAGGCAGTTTTTATGGTAAGGGGGGGGGGGGGGGGGGGGGGGAAAGACTGCATAAGAAGCAGGCAAGCAAGTCACCATCTTGTGTGTATGTTATATATTTTTTTATTACTGTCCCAGGTTGTGTGTTGTAAAGATACTCTGAGAAGAAGGTAATGCTTATGATGTCCAGGTCTCATAGCTTTTATCCCGTAGCACCCACCTGGGGAGTACCGGTTAGTTCAGAAACTGAGGGTAGCAAGTTGTTTCGCTGGACCAGTAGTTTAATTTGTGTAGCAGCGTCGTGGCACCATGGGCTTGGGGACTATCGCAGTATCCTTCTCTCCATTATATTTCATCCGATATCAGCCTTTTCCTGCTGCCAGGGGGCCTGGTGGTGCTGCGCAGCGGGCAACTCCTACAGCGCAGCGTATCAAAGGCCTGAGCAGCTGGTGTATGTAGATCATTGCTATAGGTACCTCCTCAGCAGTGTTCTGGCTATTTTTCCCCCCTTCTCGCTTTTTGTGGCTTACTTGTATGACCTTGCCAGAATATGGCACCTAGGGCTTGATCTGTGCCACAATGCGTTCCTCAATTGTTCCGCCTCACATAGCGACGGGGGAATGTCGGAGTCTCCTCTAGCCGCGAGGCCAAATATAGCAGTCTCCTGAGCCTCTTCGGCTTGTAGTGAGTAGCTTTCTTTACAGGCACGACCCCAGGAAGTTCGCCCATGATATCTCAACCAGGTTGCAGCCAGACTAGAGCTGCCAAAACCGCCGAACCTCCCTAGCGGCACACTATTTGGTTCCAGCTTTGCCCGCACTCGCTACACCGGCCTAGAGTTGTACATGAGTTCGGCCTGCACACTTCAACTGCATCGCTTCTTCTGCGCTCACAGCTTACCTTGGGAGTTAGCTCCGCTGCTTCTGCTTGTGGGATTAGTCGTTACTCTCAACAGCTCAAGGCTGCTATAGGGAGTACGGATTGTGCTATGAATGCAGTAAATCCATGCACGTGCACAGTTAATTATGGATTGGGTGGTCAGGGCTGCGGAAACCTCTGCCATTTTGCATGTGCATCTCCTAGCGCCTCCACAAATATCAAACTTTATAGTGAGTCTTGAAATAAATGCAAGTAGCCCACTTTCTTATATTTAGTAAAACAGACTTAGCAGCTTCAACAGGCTCAGACTCTGCACTATCAAAATTGCCAATTCTTAAAAGCATTGTCTGGGTTCCACGTGCACCAATCTTTCCGCTGGAAGTTAATGCAAGGCATGTAAGAATTAAAACAGGTCAGGATCTAATTATGGTTAACTCCAAAAGCAGTAAAGTCCTACCCCTCCATCTTCCTTGCCCCAATGTTTTAGTAATTTGAGAACGCCTCCCCTAGCCCCCCCACGAACATGGTTAGATGGGGATCAAAAGGAGGCCCAGGCACCCTTAAAAAAATAAACCAGCATTGGCATAGCAAATTGGTCTCGCTTTTTGGAATGCAAGTGATTTTTCATAAGAATTTTTTTGTAGTAAGTTGTATTCTGTGTAGTGTCCGTGGCATTTATGGTTTTATTAATATTTGTTATGTAATTATATGGTTGTAGTAAAAGGGTAGTAAGGGCAGAAAAGGGTAGAGGCTTATAGCGTTAGTACAGGGATAGTAGAGGGCTATAGGGTTAGCAGAGGGGTATTAGTGGGCTAGAAGGGTAGTAAAGAGGTAGACGGGTATTACATTGGTATAGGGTTAGAAGTGTAGATGAGGGGTATGAGATGGGTAGAGTGATCGTGTGTTGAGGAGGGGTAGTAGAGTGGTAGAGGGGTAGTAAAGTAGTAGATTTGTAGAAGATGCGTACGAGTGGGGTAGTATAGGTGTAGAAGAGGGTTAGTGTAGGTTTTGAAGAGTGGTAGTAGAGGGGTAGTTGAATGTAGGGGATAGGTTCTATACAACCTTTATTGAAAGGTGCCGTTGTGGTAGCTATGGAGATCTACCTTCTATTTAATTTGCAAATCAATGCAATACAATTTTAATAGTATGTAATCTTATGAGTTACCAATTAAAGGGAGACTTGTATGTTTTTGTACAAAAATATGTATTTAAACATACCCTACTAGTCTGTTTATGAGGCTAGAGGTTAAAACATAACTCACT
This sequence comes from Lissotriton vulgaris, assembly GCF_964263255.1. Taxonomy (NCBI): domain Eukaryota; kingdom Metazoa; phylum Chordata; class Amphibia; order Caudata; family Salamandridae; genus Lissotriton; species Lissotriton vulgaris. The sequence continues at coordinate 279,010,800 of NC_141685.1, read as the reverse complement.
TAATAGCATTTAGTAAATAACCATAATCTATATTGATCCCTAAGGGTGTACTAAAGTAAATAAAGCAAACAAACCCAATATTATTAAAGAGTATATGTTTATAGTGTTAGAGGGGTAGTACAAAGGTAGAGTTGTAGTAGAGTGTTAGCGGGGAAGAAAAGGGGTATTAAAGGCTTAGTAGTGTAAAAGGTTAGAGGGGTACCAAAGTGTTATTAGAGGGATGATAGATGGATATCTGATTATATGGGTAGAAGGGTAGACAGTGCTATCTGTAATTATATAGTTGTGGTAGAGGGGTAGAAGAGGGTATAGGGGTAGAGGGTTATAGAGTTAGTAGAGGGGTAGAAGAGGGATAGTAGAGGGTTACAGGGTTAGTAGAGGGGTATTAGAGGGCTAGAAGGGTAGTAAAGAGGTAGAGGGGTATTAGATTTATATAGGGTTAGAATGGTAGATGAGGGGTAGAGCAATAGTAGAGTGTTTGAGGAGGGGTAGTAAAGTGGTAGAGGGGTAGTAGAGGAGTAGATTTGTAGAAGATGTGTAGAAGTAGGGTAGTATAGGTGTAGAAGAGGTTTAGTGTAGGTGACAGGGTATTATCCAATTTAGGCTACATAGCCCATAAATGAGGACTAAACAGGAGGGATGTCTTGACGATAGATTTACAGATTAAACCACAGAGTAGTTACATTAACTTTTTGTACATGGCACACTGTTTTTCAGTGATCTAATGTAGTTTGGTCACATTTCAGTAAATATTTAACAGCAAATGTATGGCAATTGGAACATGCGAATGTGCAACCATTTAAACAAGCTTGAGCTATTGGCATTGTAAATGACAATGCCTTTTATTTAGGTGTTGATTTTTAAAACAAATAAAAGGCATTGACATTTACAATAGTAATAGCTTAAACTCTTGCAAGTGCAAGACATATTGCATTGCAAATGCTTGTTTTATTTGTAAAAGCAAATTCCCGCTTTGGGATTTAGTTTTTGAAAATAAGAAGAGAAAATGAAAGTGTACAGCGCGGTAGTGTCATGTTGACAGAGCTGCACAGCACATTTTCAATGTATTTACAGGAACTGCCATAACGGAGGTTCTTCTAAATGCAAGAGGTATGCAGAGCCTGGGCACATCTCTAAATTTGGCTGGCAGAGTCCCCACACCATGGCGGGAGTAAATTACTACACCATGGCGACGGTTGTAACACTGTCTGCCAAATTCAAAAATCAGGCCCTTAGTTTGTGGGGCTTGTATCATAGCTGAGAAAGGTAGACATCAGGTAGGAACTGCCCAGAACAGATAGGCTAATTAAAACAGTGGTGGGCTTCAGTTGTTATATTGTTGTAATGAGGCCCCTGTTCATTGACATATTCTGGAAGCATTTGGAGTTATTTCGAATACTATTGAATGTTTGCTTCGATCAAGTACACTAGGCCCTATCTTGGTTAAGAAATATAAATCATTCAAGTCATGATTTGATCTTCATATTGCCCGTAAACACACCATTCACGACAAAGAAGTTGTTGTGATGTTAAGGTGCTACAAACAAACTATTCCTGTCAGGAAGACGCAGGTCTACGACAAGGCATGGGAGGATCTGAGTCTAGCTAGTATTTCAGAAACCAAGGTTTATTCTGGCACTGTGCCAATAGCTCCTATTTACATGAAGGGCCTGTTGTCCAATTATCTTCCAACATAAATGGGTAAACCCCTTTACTAGTATGTATAGATCTAACGAAATGAGAATTAATAAGACCATAATGTCATCTAGAAGAGCATGGCCTTCCATATACAGGAGGTAAATAAACAAGTTCATGACCAGACAATATTTCTTTAGATTAATTTAAACACAAAATGGATTTGTGGGCCCCGGTGGTGACTGATGTCCTGAATGCCAGCAAATAGTTTCTCCATATCAAAATCGGGATCAAAATCTATTTCAATTTCTGTCTTTAAAAAAGCCAATAGGTCTCGACGATGAGAGAGCTATTGACTTTTTCAATGTTAAGGCCTTTTAGCCAAGTAGCCCAAGAGAACACAGTATAAGCAGGGAAGCCCTGATTTACACTTGCTTTCTGGTCTACCCCTTCATTTTTTGTCTATTTTTTGTTTCGTAGAAAGGGCATTATGGCGGCTGGAAAGACAATACCAAAATGCATAAAAAATAACTAAGCAAGATGCCAAGATAGAACCAGGTTCGCGTTTGGGAGTCAGCTCAAACTCTTGTGATCCTTCCCAACTCTAATGCCTAAAAAAAAAAAAGTGAGGCCAACTGTAAACACTGAAGATGACTGCTGCAGCATAAAAAAACAAGTTACTTACCTGTAACTTAAGTTCCAGTATTGGTATCTTTCATAGATTCACATGCCTGAATCATTCCCCATCGCGGGAGTCCCACGGTATATAAAAAAGCAGTGCCAAAAGTAAATTATAGTAGTAAGCCTAAGAGAAAGGCCTGAGGCCTAAAATTGCAGTAGCCTATCTACATCCTTATGCCAAAAGTACCAAGAACTTTGTCCCAGCCAATCAGCGTACAGCACCCTCTAGAACCCTCTCTGCAGAGCCAGTTTCTCAGATTTTTGTTAGCACAAGTGGGAAATGAGTATCCCGAAATTAGAGAACTCACTCTCCGGGGAGGAGGGTGGGTCCATGTGAATCTATGAAAGATACCAATACCGGATAACTAAATATACAGGTAAGTAACATGTTTTCTTATCCAGTATTGGGGTATCTTTCATAGATTCACATGCCTGAATCAGAGTAGCAAGCAGTATGCCAGGAAAAAGTCTGTTGCGGATGGTGGGAGACTTATGATACACTCCCATAAACATTATATTTACCAACCAACAATTGTGAAGTAAGTACATTGCTAATGATAAAACAGGACTAGATTCCAAAGAGTAGTCCTATAATATTATTTACCATAAAATGAAGGAAACACTGGTTACCTGAAGCTGTTCTTATGGAAACAGAAGACGTAAGACCGCTTGACCAACTGCTGCATCTTCTTGACTTGCCGATTGCTGGGAGTAATGACTTGTAAACGTGTGGACATTCTTCCATGTCGGAGCACGGCAAATATTTTCTAACATCACTCCTGCAAACAATGCTGCAGACGCCACTACAGTTCTTGTAGAGTGATACCTGACATTTCTCTGTAACGGCCTGTTGGATTTGACCTGACAAAAATGGATCGCGGAGGCTATCCATCTGGAAATTGTGGCTTTAGTGACCGATTTCCCCAGCATAGCTTGGCCATAAGCCACAAATAACTGATCTGATTTTCTGAAGTTTCTAGTTCTTTGAAGATAAAACTTCAAACATCGCTTAATGTCCACAGAATGCAGTGTTCTTTCCGCTGGAGTAGTAGGATTTGGGAAGAAAATAGTGAGGGAATGTTTGCTACCTTCCTGAACCTGGATAGAGCCGCTAGATGGACCTTTATTGAAGAAAAAGAAAGACCAGAGCAAGCCAAATGTAAAAGATCAGGAAGAATTTTTTCTGCAGGAGCTTCAATCGGGTGTAAAGTGTTTGAGGATCACCAGGAGCAGAATCGCTTCCATTTAAGACGATAAGTCTTCAATGTGCTTTGGGCTTGCGCACTTTTCAAGAGGTCACGGCAATCCTGAGAAATTTGGAGGTGCTGAAACTCTAAGAAGTCTGGAGCCATGCATGTAATTTCAGAGATTGAGGGTCTGGGTGAAGTATCTGACCCTCATTACGTGATAGCAGTGTTGGAGCTGGGAGAAGTTTGATTGGAGGCTCCTGTGATAGCAACATGAGCTCCTGAAACCAATACTGGCCACCTGGAAGCAATTAGGATGAGACTGCATCTCTACAGCTTCATTTTGCACAACACTCTTAAAATCAAAGGGACCGGAGAAAAGGCGGAAGCATAAATCCCTGACCATTGCATTCCCTCTTGATCCCTGTTGAGGGTATCTGGTGGCGTAATACCGGCATTTCTTGCTTTGCTGTTATGCGAATAAGTCCAACGTTGTATTGCCCCATGCCTAGAACACTCTGACCAAATGAGCGTTGTCCAGTTCCCACTCGTGGCAATCTGATAAGGATCGGCTGAGCTTGACCGCTAGGGTATTGTGGATGCCTCCGACATGTTCTGCTTTGAGAGTTATGTTGTGAAGTGTTAGCCATTACCATAACTCCTGAGCTTCCTTTGATAGTGTAGCTGATCTTGTTCCTCCCTGCTTGTTCATATAAAACATGCTGGTGGTATTGTCTGTTCGGACCAGGACTGAAGACCCTGCGATTCTGGGAAGGAACGCTTGTGGGGATAGAAAGATGGCTCTCAATTCCAGACTGTTGATGTGACAGTCTGTATTTCTGAGACCATTTGCCCTGCACTTGTAAGTCTTTGAGATGACCTCCCCAGCCCTCCATGGATGCATCTGTCGTCAGAACGAAGTCCGGAGGAATTTGCAGGAATGCGAGTCCTTGCTTCAGATTGCACAGTTGCGCCCACCATTGAAGAGCATTTACCATGCGTGGTGTTACTTTGATGTCGAAGGAACCGGTCGCTTGCTCCCACTGAAGATGTAGCTCCTCCGGCAGAGGCCGCATTTTCAAACGTGCTAGTGGGATGTGATTTATGGCCGAAGAACACGTTCCCGGAAGTGAAGCGAACAAAAAGTGACTCTTTTTGACACTTGTATGGCTAATTTCTGCAGACTGAGTTGCCTTTCTTGAGACAAGAATGCTCTGCATTGCATTGTATCCACACGAGCGCCCAGGAAAGGCAAAATTCTTCTTGGAAGTAATTCGGATTTTCTCTTGTTCACAGTGAGACCCAGGGATGCAAAGAGATTGAGACACGTTATGTCGTTCTGTAGTCTGTACTTTGAGGGACCTTTGATTAGCCAATCGTCCAAGTACGGGAAGACATGGATTCCTGAAGAGCGTAATGCTGCTGCTACCGGAGCCAGCCACTTCGTAAAAATCCTTGGAGCCAATTTGAGGCCAAATGGGAGTACCTTGAACTGATAGTGGGCGCCAACCACAGTGAAACAGATACTTTCGATGTTTTGGGTGAACTGGGATGCGAAAGTATGCGTCTTTCATGTCAAAGAAGCCATAAAATCTCCCTCGTTCAGGCAGCTTAGAATCTCTGAAAGAGTGACCATGCGAAAACCCTGCTTCTTGAGATATCTGTTGAGATGGTGCAGGTCCAAGATCGGTCGCCATTCCCTTGATTTCTTCTTTATGAGGAAAAAAATGGAATAGAAGCCTGTCCGCCTCTGATGAACCGGATCCTTTTTCTATACTGTTCTTGAAGGACCTTGAATGAACCTCCTTGAACAGTAAGTGAAGGCGAGGGGGAGGGGGTCCCCTGGGCGGAGTAGTTGGTAGTTTGGTGACAAACTCTTGGGTGTGTCCATGTTGAACGAGGTCTAGAACCCATTGATCAGATATAATCTGTTGCCACCGGTGTAGAAAGCCAGATATTTCCACGCCCACAGGGAGGGAAGGAAATAAGGGTGGCACCCGGCTGATCTCACTGTTTTCTGTGAGTATCTTGCCCTTGATTGCTGGAGCGTTTTCGGCCTCCTTGGCGAGAGAAACTAACCGTACAAGACTGGCGGTAGGAAGACTGATAATTCTGCCGGTATTGAGGCCGATGTGGTCTTTTTTGTTGGTAATAGCTTCCTCTAGAGTAGTATCCACATCGTCTAGCACCTCTAAAAGATCCCCGCTTGAACTGCAGGGAACCCAGGGATCTTGCGGTATCAGTGTCCATTTTGATTGCCTGGAGGGCTTCGTCTACGTGTTTCCCAAACAAAGATTCGCCATCATAGGCCATATCCAGAATTTTTAGTTGGACCTTAGGCCGAAAGGTGGTAGCCTTTAGCCAGCCCTGACGCCAGAGAACTGCAGCCCCTGCCAGTTATCTAAAATTTGTATTTGCAATATCCAAAGCACAGTCGATGGTTTCTGCAGCTGCACGCTCCCCTTCCATCAAGATATTACGAGCCTCCTGTCCTTTATCTTCTGGAATTAGATCAATCAGACCACCCATGGCGATCATAACATCCTATGATCGCCAAAGAATTTGCTGCCCTGATTGAGGCGGCAGCCATGGTGGAATTTTTTTTTTACCGATAAGGTCCAAACGAAGTCCCTCTTTATCTGGCGGTGTAGTGATGCGAGTAGCTGGGTTTTTTGATCTTTGTTGTGCTTCCTGCGAAATGACCGAATATGGCCGCGGGTGTCCAGTAAGGCATGAAGGGCTACAGAGAGGAGCAAGATATTTTTTTAATCAATCTGTGGAAGCACGGCAGGTACAGAAGCAGGATTTCTCTTTATCTTGATGCTCTCCTTCCATATGTAGTCTATAATAGGAATGGCCCTGGACACCTTACTAGTCTCCTCTTCAAAATCGTGGAGAAAACATTGACTGTTCCCGGCAGTTGAAATCTACTTGCAGCATAAGATTGTGAAACCCACCTATGTCTTCAGGTGGTGAGTCTGAAGGTTGCGGAGTTAGTGGAGACGGCATGGGGATAACAATCATCCCACGGATCCAAAGGACGATTATCTGGTAATTAGCCTTACTCTACTTCTTCGTCCGAAGAAGTATCTGGAGTCTGAATAGGCAAAGTAGGTTACTGATGTTCCGCGACAGGAGACATGTGTTGGAATCTCAGATTGAGGAATAGGGTCTGGAACTGCTGCAGGCTGAAGTGGAGAAACGACCTGCTGTGGTGGAAAGCGTTGTCTATTGTCTGCCAACATGGCCTGTAAGTCCTGGATGAGGCTCGGTGGCAAATGGCTGGACTCTGAAGCACAAGACTGTCTCTGGTATGCTGTACATTGAGGAACTACAATATCTTCTTGATAGCAATACTCAGCGTACTCCTCATCATCCTGACATTTAATGTTCATTTCCGAAGGATGGTGAGCTATCAAAAAACGCTCCTTCGTTGTCATCATCATAGTCATCCTCCTCTTCATGAGCATAAGTCTCGAGGAGGTCAGATGGTGTTAGCAGCGAGATAGAAGTACATCCTTTCCCCGGAAAGAGGTTAGTTGGAAAGTCTTTGAGGAAAGAGGCATAGAAAATACCTGTATTGTGACTGGAGGTTTTGTAGAAGCAGTGTCTATTGATATCGGTGGCACCGTAGACAATGGAGACATTGGTGATTGAATCGTTGCCATAGGACTCTTAACGGCAGGCGTCGTCCCTAGCGTAGTCGACAGGCTCGTCGTCAACGGACTTGGCTTCTTAGTCGACAAAACTGTTGTCGACGGCACAGTAGATGTCTTAGTCGACGATGGAGGCTTAGTCGACAGTACCTTTGTTGACGAGTGCTTAGACTTAGACGGAGAGGTGATCGAGGAGCTAGAAATGGTCACCATCGACGAAGGGGCAGAAGACGTAACAGGAAAAGCTGAGGAGACAGAGCAGCTTTTACTCACAGTTTTAAGAGAGAAAGAAGCTGGAGATCTCTGCGAAGAGCCAGAAGTGGAGTGGGAGGTTTTGACAACTTTTCTCCCCTCACTTGAAGAACCATCTTGCGATCTTGCGCTTTTGCTGAAGGTCGAAGCTTTGTCATCATCAGCAGAAGATTGGAGCCATAATAGGACTATGTCCTCCCCATCCCTTAAGGGATTAGAAGGGAAGGTGTAGCAGATTACAATTTTTTGCCTCATGCTTTGGATAGAGGCAATATTTACAGTCCTTATTTTGATCATCAACATGGACTTTGCTTGTCGCATGTTCTGCGTGATCTAAACAAGGCCTTGTCAGACATCCTGAAGTAGAGAAAAAACTGAGTAGAGACTCAGGGAGACTCCCTTTTACACGACGTGCGGTGAAAATCTGAGGAGAACTGGCTCTGCAGAGTGTTCTAGAGGGTGCTGTAAGCTGATTGGCTGGGACAATGTTCTTGGTCCTTATGGCATACGGAGGTAAATAGGCTACTGCTGTTTAGGCCTTCGGCCTTTCTCTTACGTCAACTACTATTGTTTACTTTTGGCACTGCTTTTTTATATAGCGTGGTACTCCCGTCTCGGTGACGGGGAATGATTCAGGCATGTGACTATGAAAGGTACCCCAATACTGTACTACTAAAGTACAGATTTACTACCTATGCTCCGCAAGCCATCTTCTGTGGGGCCGTTTGGGAAGCTTCCTGTTTCGTGTTGCCAGCGAGGTCTTCTCCCAAAGCCTCTACTCCACCCACAGAGAGAAGCACAGACAGAGAGACACACAGACACACACAGCCAGACACACAGAGACCGACACAGAAAGAAAGACACAGAGATGCGGACACACAGACACACAAACAGGGACACACACAGACAAGACACACAGACAGGCAAGCTCACACAGATACCCACACAGAGAGAGAAGCACACACACACACAGACAGACCCACAGATGTGTGTGTATGCTGGGTCTGGTAGCTCAGTGGACTAATGCGTGCGCTGCAGGGGCCTGTGTTCGACCTCATGGTCACAGTTTTTTTTTTTTACTTTAACCACGCCCTCCACTGACCCCTCCCCCACAAGTATGGCCTCGTCCACAAACCACACTGTAAATTTGGCCTGCAGAGAAAGTTTGCGAGTACCCATGTGAGTAAGAGATACACAGCCTTAAAACTTAGTGATGTCCCTAGAATGAGTAGCATTGAGATGGGTAATGTTTGCACCTGGTATTAAGAGGCAAGAACATTTCGATTTGTAGTGTGGTCGATTTCGCATCGGTTTCACATCTGCATTTATCGGAGCAAGGTGGCAAGGCAGGTGATTTATAAAGCACAAGGCACTAAGGTGTGCCAACTGCGCGCAAAGCTATAAGATGCTGTGGTAGCAAGTGGGCCTATGCACAAAGTGGCCAGGTGTATAGAGGTGCCAGACGAGGACTCCATGTCGCTGGGGACACAACCCTCCCGTTCTGCCCTTTGTTTTTCCAGCACTTTGTTCAGTGGCATGGAATTATAGGGCATCTTTTAAGAAACCCTATTGCTATGTGCACAGGAATTAAGCAGCGGATGGGAGTGGGGGGGGGAGTTATGCAGCAGGATTATTTGTTTAACATCTAGATTCAGCAATTAGCAGCTGAAAGACAGTCTGCCTCTGTGCAACAGGCCTGCCACTTCGCTGCAACATGCATGATAACTGTTTTAGAAACTATATTTTTGTGATCTCAAGTAAAAAATACACAGAAGATGGATTATGCGGCAAGTGCAACAAAACCATACTCACAAGGATACCACTGAGGCCGCAGAATTGCATATGTACAGTGGCCTTGTCCAAAACATACCTATCACAGGCACTTACCAGAGTCTCAGGGTATTCATGAAGTCCTCCATGGTCACTCGATCGAGCAGCACGAAGTCCGCCATCCCAAACTCCAGGCTTTCCTGCTCGGCCATCCTCGCGGCTGTGCCCAGAAGCTTGTGACCACATTAAAACTCTAGGAGAGCCGAGCACCCCCATGGGTGCAGAGGAGAGGGCGGCTTCAGTTTGAGCCTGTGGAGCCTTGCAGAAGCAGCAGTGAGCCGACGGCTGGCTTCCAGAGCGACGGGCATGTGTGCACCACACAAACCTATAACAGGATATGGCTGCTGAAACGGACGCCCGGCACCAAGACTCCGCAGCAGTGCCCTTTACACACTTCCTAACACTATAACATGGACGAGAGTCCACCCTTTACCGGCCTTGCCTCGGATGTACCGAAGCAGGGTGAGGAGTGAGCCAGCCAACACGTAACCTGTGCAACAAACCCGCTTGTATTTTCCATCTAATTCTAACCCGCCAGGAGACTGTTATCCATGCATAGTGCAGTGCTTCTTTAAAGGGAGTATTTGAAGCGCCTGTGATTCAGCTCTGTATGACCCGCGGCTGCTCCAATTGAAACAGCGCACGCCTGTTACTTCCTGTAATAGTGAGTATTACAATGTTGTCACCAAGATAGTGTCCAACAAATGCTTTGTTCTAAATATAATTGTCAAACTATCTCCCATTGAAGGTAAGATTGGGATGATATTTTTGTAAGTGACTTTTTTCCTGCCACATCGTTTCGTTTGGCTGCTGCCTTCATTGGTTCTTGAGTTTTGAAAAATAAACTCCACTCAAAGCCTGCTGCAGTAGATTACTGTTGGGGACGGCGGTCACATGTACAAATCACATGTAGGCTAGAGTATGATGCATGAAAAATATTTATATGGTTTCTAAAGCGGTCGCCTTGACGTCACGAACAATGCTTAGTCAACAGTAGTTGCAGACTTCCTCCCCTTCTTTAAATACTATTAAAACCTCATCCATGTCTGGACATATTTGACTAATAGGGTTGAGATGTGGGAGGGAAAACCACACGCAGCGTAAAGAAACAATAAACTTGTTGTTTCAGAGTTGTTTAAAGCTCTTCAGTCTGGTGACATTATGCTGTCCTTAATTATCCCAGTAAGATAGCTCAGTGGACTGCTGCATCCATTGCTGAGATCTTTGTGCATCTTGCAGGTCACATATCGAAACCCTGCCAATTCATTCAGCTTTTCATCCTTCATTGATAGACAAAATAAGTTCCATTGATTTGTATAGTAGTGAACACATGTTGTCAGTGCCTAGAGACCAGAATTGGTCCGCAATGTGTTAAATACACAGTTATTTCTAACTCTTCCGCAATAACCTAGTATCCTGCGGTCGACTGAGCAGGAGGTCATTGTCTAAATTAATTTACTGCACTTTTTTGTAAGAAGGAACCTGGCCTTGCACAAGGGAGGCCTTTATAGCTTATATGTCATCCAGAGAACAGCTATTCACAGAAGCAGGGCTGGTGGTATAAAAGCACATGTTGGCAGAGGAGGAACACATGATGTAGACAGACATGGATACTGGACTTCCTAGAAGCAATACCTCAAATTTCATAACGTGCATTCTGTTGGCCAATTGGAATTTCTTTTTGCTTTCTCTTTTTTAACACGCTTGGTTGTGGCTTCAGTAGATGGATTGAGTTTGCTTTGCAAACTTCATTTGAAATGATGGTGTGAAAGCCAAGGTGTGATGCTGTGCAGGGATTTTTTCTGCTTTTATACAGAGGTAGCAGAACCAAGTCTGTCAGCGATCGGATGTGTAAAATTAAACCACAAGGCAGTCTTTCCAGTTCCAAGGTACACGCGGCGAGTGATCAATTCCTCATGTGTGGTGTATATTATAAAAAATCAAAACATTTGTGGTAACAAACAAAACCCCCACCTTTCAAGTTTACTGCAGCCATACAGAACTCTTCCTAATAAAATGTTTAATCGAAACCGGTGATTAATATAGAATGAATTGCAAAACATAGACCACAAAAACATTGGAAGTTTTCAAGTGAAACTCTTTTGGTAGTAAATCTGCTGTAGTTCCGCATGAAAAAATGCAAATTAGAGCTTCGTGAAGGGGTGTGGGAAATCTCAGAAAATCTCAGCTAGGAAAAAAGGTTCTGGAAAGGCAAAACGACATTAATGTATAATCCTTTCCCGCCCAGATATGTACTTGTCTGGGTGAAACCAGTAAACTGAACCAGAGCAATCCATTTTAGTAGACGCAGCGAGCGAAGGCTATTAATCTTTGAAAATGTGTATATTGGCCCTGTGTGCAAGGGAGGGCAGGAGGGAACACATGAATCAGTGCTTTGAAAAACAGAGGAGACAGTGGGGCAGGCGCAGAGCTGGTCTGCCATGAGCAGGGCTGCAGGAGCAATAAAAGAAAAGAAGCAATCTGTCCCTCACCACGGCTGCTCCAATTGAAACCGCGCACGCATCTTGCTTCCCGCAGCGGCTGCGTGTTCCTCTGAGCCCGGCCCTTCACTGCAAAATTGGAGCTCCTGTGACGCGCCCGTTTCCTGCCCCCTTGCTCCTACATGCCGCTGCAGGGTAGCACTGCTGCTGCCTCCTTCATGCTCGTAGGAACAGGAGCCAGTGCCCCTCGCTGTCCCAGGGCGCACTGCCGAGGCTGTTCTACAACACACTTTGCCTCCAGCAGGAAAACGCCTGGGGTGAGTTTAAAAAACATGCGCCTGCCATTGTCCAGGCTCATTAAAGTGCGGCCGCCAACGAAAGTGAAACTGCCAGTGTCAAACTATTACTGGTGAGGTGAGGTGGGAGGGGCCGCGAATTGTTTCCCTTGTGGAAGTGAGCGCGATAACTGCCACCAGATGATAGCGCGTGGTCCCGCAAGGGAATTACCAAACATGAATGCGCTGCCATGCTAAACAATGCAGCACGTTTTTGGGCCAAAAAGCAAGGAGATTATATGAGGTCCCTTCCTATGCAACGCATGCGTGTTGCGTAGGACGAGACCTAAAAAGGCCGCCTAATTGCGCCTTATTTAAACCAGTTTCAAGTCATTCCTAAAAACGAAAATACACTAGGAAAAAGCATGTTTGCACGGGCCATGATTGCACAAATAGTTCCAGAGTGAACATTGTTGTTACAAATTGGTTTTCTTGCTCCATAATCTCAATGTGTGGTTTGGGTTCACTCAGTCTCACTTAACCCAGAAAAAGCATGTCAAACTCTGCTCTATAAACGGGAAGAGGTTTTCTGCGCCCTCTTCCTTTCTGAGCAAGCCAATGCCCAGACCCCTAAGCTTCACACACCCCACGCAGATACCATAATGTTACTCGAGCATTTTCTCAAAGGTTTCGTCCTCCACAGTCCTGTCTACAACCAGCCGCACTCATGACTGCAGGCTTTTACTTCCAAAGGTGTGCTCTGCCCAGCTCCATCAAAGCCGGCTTTGTAATTAAAGTCCCACGACACTTCCTCTCCAAAAAAAAATTTGTTTGCCCAGGGTGGGAATCAATGGCCTTAAATTCTCCGTGCAGTGATAATGCTCGCTTGTTCTGGGGGAGTTGCATTGCTATCTATTATGGTCCTCTAATGTATTCCTGTGGTACCCATCTGGTTCTCATTTGTGCAAATGATTGATTTGAATATTAGGACCCCACCCTTTCCCCCCAAAGTACTCCACGCTGTGTATAAGTAAGCCCCTGCAGCCCGCCTGTGTCAGGTAGCGCCATGCACTGTAAATTGTTTTACTACAGACAAAAAGTTGCATCTGTAAATGGAGATCTGAATTCTTTCTTCTTCCCTCTCTAAGTGACAGGAGACCCGGACGTCCTCGCTCTACGCTGGACAACTTTTCTTCTTCAAAACCGACTTTTAAAACTCTTCTTCCGGGATCGGCAGGGTGCTGCAGAGAACAAAAACAGGATAGGAAACTCTACGGATCTGTGATGATCCAGTGGCAGGCGTAGAAAGTTAAATTTCCAACAACAAATAGCATGCTTGGTGCTTCTGGGTGATGGTTTGTACAGTTTCTGGGACGAGAAATTATCATACCCAGAAGAATAATTCAGAAAATAAAGCATTCTGAAGAGAAAAGCAAAGTGTAGGAGGTCGGAGGTGCCTCGCTGTGACCTGCAGCTCAGCGCACCCATGTGTTTCTGGGCGGTGCACGCGCGGAGCAGCAATTAGCAGGTCTTGGAGGCGTACTTTGGCTGTGACGTGGTGCTTTTCCTTTCCTCTCTGGGTGGGAAAGTGGCTTCATCTTCCCTGGCTCAGGACCCTGTGCCATACAGAGAGCCACAGAGGCGCATTCTGGACATTCAGTGGGCACTACTTTGAAAGGTGAGCGCTCAGAATGCGCAACAAGGATCCCACCGCCTGCTGCCCAAAGGCCCCTGCCCTGTCACCTGGAGCTCCCCAGGGTAGCTCGGAAAAGGTAACAACTTTTTCAGCACTTTCTAGCATGCGTCTGAGTTTCCTTAACGCTGCAGCGTATTAATCTAGCACGGTGCTCACATTTTAAGACAAATACTGGGCAACTGGAAGCTAACCTCACTAACACCAAACCCTTTTTCATTTGTACGTTCTGTGCTAATACATGCATGCCATTGCAATGCCAGGCTCCCTTTGACGTGCAGCAGTGCCATAACTTCGGGGAACTGAATTAAATTTCTGCACATGGTTGCTTCATAACAGATAGGAGCCAGTGCCCCTCGCTGTCCCGTGGCGCACTGCAGAGGATGTTCTATAACACACTTTGCCTTCAGCAGGCTAACACCTGGGGTGCGTTTGAAAAACATGCGCCTGCCATTGTCAAGGGTCATTAAAGTGTGGCCGCGAACGAAAGTGAAACCACCAGTGTCAAAATATTACTAGTGAGGAGGGAGGGGCCGCGCAGTGTTTCCCTTGCCGGAGTGAGTGCAATAATTGCCACCAGATGGTGGCGCACGCGCTCCCTCAAGGGAATTGCCAAACGTGCATGAGCTGCCATGCTAATCAATGCAGCGCATGCACTTTTTTGTGCCAAAAAGCAAGTCGATTACATGAGGTCCCCTACTGTGCAACGCATGCGCGTTGCGTAGGACAAGACCCAATAAAGTGCTCCCCTTTACAGATTGCACATTTTTGCAAAACACTGCTTCAGTGTTAAGTATTATAAAAAGAATGAGGGTGTGTTTCTCTAAAAAGAAGCAAGTTTCTTAACTTCACCGAGATAATAGAAATGTTGCCAAAAAACTGTGCATGGATTAGTTGACAATGGTGAAGCACACCTGAATATACGTGAGGCCACTTCTGCTCAGACCATCTGCCCAATCTGCATACATAAATGGGCAAGCCCAGCAAGAGACTGGGAATGACACCTCTGCTCCATTAGTATAAGGAAGGTAACCATCTGCCTCTGAAAAAGGCCACTCAAGTCCCCCCCCACGGGGCCGCTGGCTGCATCTGCACAAGCCAGACATCCCAATTAAGCCACCACTCCCCCCAAAAAGCAGCCTCTAGCTGCTACTCCGACACCAGCCCACTGTTCTGCTTACTAATCCGACCCTGCCCTCTAATAAATGTAGACCATAAGAATACTTGCAAAAACAGTGTAGGTCGAAATTTGTTTAAAATAAAACAAATACAGCCAAAAGATAGAGGTTATTGAGATGGTGATCGCAAGTAGGCTGCCAAAAAGGTGGCATGAGGGAATCATTTTATGGCCCGGGGCTGGATCACGTAGAGCTGATATGTGCAGACCTGTTCTTCCATGAGCCTCGGTATTGTGTTTTTAGATCATAATATTTATGAGCCCCTAGTGCTTACAGTACAGTCCTGCTAGCATAGGTTTCCCAAGTTGCTGCCATTATTTGGAGGCCAAGGTTGTTACATGTCTTTGTGGGTGCTAATATTTCTATTAAAGTTATTTGCAGTCCTGTTTTTCTTGAGCTCATTGTAAGTTTCGAAATGCCTTAGAGATTTGTAAGGGGTCTCTTTAAGATGCTCTGCTCTTAGTGGGAAGTTTGGACATTAGATACCATGTATTTTCCAAGAAAGGAAGTGCAGTTGCGGAGTCGGAGGGATTCTCTTGCCTACGTTAGTTAAAGTCATATGTATATCAGCATACCTGCGTATCTACATGTGTATTGCTTTGTATAAATGAACAAGTTACCTTCAGTAATGATGTATCTAGTAGAGACCTAGGATAGTTGTAGATTCCTTGCCTTAGAATTTTCCCCTGGTGTCAGTCTGGTCAGCAGTACCCCCTGCGCGTTAGGTGGCGTTGGTCAGCTTAGCATCAGTCATGGGCGCCGGGATGTCCGTTCTTAACACTACTTTCCATGCCAGCAGCACAGACCCATGAAAGACACTGACCACTGGTGCTTTAGAACTAGAGCCCCTAGAGGAGTCCCTATCCCTAGAAATCAGTTCACAGAGAAGGGAGGATGGGTTGGGCAGAAAGGAATCTACAACATATGTCTCTACCAGACACATAATTACTGAAGGTAAGTAACTTGTCCATCTGATAGACACTTTTGGTTGTAGATTCCTTACCTTAGAATAGACACCCCAGCAATACCATACCCAGAGGAGGGTCTGCGAGCAAAGATCAAACCAGAAAGTCCTGATGGACTGAACGGGCGAAGTACCCATCCTTCTAGACTTGGAAATACAGGCAGCAGTGTCTGGTAAACATGTGCAGGGATGCCCACGTTGCTGCCTGACAGATGTGAAGGACTGGAACTCCACGTGCTAATGCAGTGGTTGCCGTCTTTGTTCTGGTGGAACAGGCAGGCAACCACATAGGAGGGTCCTTTAGCGCCAACGCATAGCATATTTTGATGTTAAGGACAACCCATCGGGAGATGGTCCGTTTTTTAACTGCCCGACATTTGTTGGCACCCACATAACCAATGAAGAGTTGATCATCCACCCAGAAGTCTTGTGCGATCAAGAAAGAAAATAATGCACGTTTTGGGTCCAGATGGTGGAGTCTTCCGTCCTCCAGACTCAATCAGGACAAATAGCATGATCACCACTGGGCAACAAAGACCCCCTCAATCAAATTGTTGAAACTTTGCTCTTGGAAGGTGAACATCCTTAAAAACAAGGTGGGGGAGTCAGACTATTTAGTTTTTACAAGAGTTCAACATCCTCCTCCAAGAAACCTGGGCCAAGGATCCAACACCAATCATAGGTTTCAAAGAGTATCACCAAGCAACAAAAAAATCTAAAGAGGGTAGAGCCGCAGGAGGCATCAATTTACATAGCAACTGACCTCCAGCTGCGTCAGTACAGCGTAGACCTAGGGCTGGCATGGGCACAATGCCTTAAACTCTCTCCTCACCAAGTCCTAGGCCCACAAACCAACACCGTGGATGCAAACCTATTACTTTGCTATTTTTATATTCAGCCATCTAGGAAGACCAAACTGGACCAGATCCACTCTAGTATCAATCCTAAAATCACTCCAGAAGACATTCCCACAACACAAAATCTTCTCGACTGGAGACGTCCCCATGCATTTACTACAAGCAGATTCACAAGAGGCAAACCAACGGTTCCCTTGGCCATTCACAAAACAATTACCTGTGGGAATAACAAAGCATCAAAAAACTCATCATTTCCGGAAATTGTGCATCACAGTTTTAGAACCAATAAGCCTGTGTGCCCTCAACGGCCACCTTCCACAAGACCAACCGGGGGCGTTCGCAAGGAGCTCAAATATCACCACATCCATTTTAGACTATACACTTGTCTTGTGGACTCAAAGTTCAACAAAATGTGTTTTCTATAAAATCAAGAATAGAAAGCGACCACCTTCCTCAGCAGGTCGAATTTCTTATACACCCATCAAGAGCCCTAGAAACCAACAACTTAATTGCCTATCCTTGAACCTACAATTGAAAATGCCTTGCCTGGAACGGAAGGATGGCAGCAGTCATTATGAACTTAGTCAAATTCCCTTCTCAAACAAACACCCCACAACAGGCGACGTGGCCCAACTGGGAAGAAATGCGTTACTTACCTGTAACTGCAGTTATCCAGTATTGGTATCTTTCATAGATTCACATGTCTGAATCATTCCCCGTCGTCGGGGTAAGAGTCCCCGGTACATAAAAAGAGTAATGTCATATAGACATATACATAGTAATAGGCCAGAGGCCTCATTAGTAACATATCCATGTCCTTTTGTAACAAGCATTTACAATGCAACGGTTTCGCCTTCGGAAAAGTTAGAGCTAATGGCATTGTAAATGACAAACTTTATTTATGTGTTGGTTTTGAAAACAGATAAATAAATGGCATTGTCATTTACAATGCCAATAGCTTACTCTGTCGCAAATGCGAGACGTTTTGCATTTGCACACACACCCATACAAGAGCCCCACACCCACACAAGAGCCCCCCCCCCACACACACACACACACACGAGGCCCACACACACACACAAGGCCCACAAACACACACACAAGGCCCACACACACACACACAAGGCCCACACACACACACAAGGCCCACACACACACACACACACACAAGGCCCACACACACACCACACAAGAGCTGATGAAAAATACAGCAAGAAAGAAGAAACAATGGCAGTGCTTCCGGGTGGGGGTAAGTGGGGTGGCAAAGTAAACAAACCTGGACGACAAAAAAAAATAAACCCCGCCCACGGCCGCATATGGGAGGAGAGTGGGCGCTGCTTATCTCCCACACTCTGCAGTCTTGCAGAGTAATCAGTGCATGCGCGCTGCTGCTAGGCTCAAACTAAAAATTACCTACACGAACGAAGGAAAAATATCCTTTACCTGCGCATTACAGAAAATCTAACTGAATGAGCACACAGGATAGGAATGACATGCATGCAAGAATTCCTTATGTAGGAATAATCAGCCCCTCTACGAGGTAAGAAATTACCTGCACCGCAGGTGGAAATGAACTTCATCATTAAATTTGGTAGAAAAGGATTTGCACCAGCATTTAAGGAAGCATGATTACATTCACCATCATGCTGGGATAAAATGATCAGCACTCTCCTTAAGAGAAGGAATGGCATGCAGCGTTATGCCTTTTAAACTCCTACACTGATAAGCAAGTCTCTAATACATGGTGGCATGAATTAAAAAAAATACAGGAGGAGAGCGGAAATAGAGTTGCGCAAGCAATACATTTTTTAGGCAATTGTACTAAATTCACTGGAACATACTTAGTGCCTGTAATTCAAACCACAAAGTCAGGAAATAAACTTTAAGGGATTCCATTAATTCTCACCCCCATGATCGTGTGTGAAAATGAGCATTAAATACAAAGCTGGTAAAGTTGCAGTCTCCTTGCGTGTGACCTTTTGCGGTCTGGTGATAGACAATACGCGCTTATGACTAGATTCACAAATATCTTTTCATAGGTTAGACTTTCTGTTTACTTGTCTGACCTCAGAATTTCTGAATATAAATCACACCTACTCAAGGAGAGACTTGTGAATCAACCCCAATATGTAGCTTTGTTTTTTTAATTTTTGGTTCTGAGCTTAAAATGGCTGTGGTGGGGCATTTTTAACACCGGTGATCTATAAGCATAGGCCAGTGGTGCTCTCAGTTAAAGTTTATGCAAAGAGTGATACACATAGTACAGGGTGTTCTTTTCAGCTCTGTGGATAGGGTTCATGCAGGCAGCTTGGTCCGCATTGCCAGAATTAACCGTTTGTGCATATTCCATTAGACATATTCAGAGGTGGCTTTTTTTATGATGACCCACCCCATCATGCTCTCGGAGCCATGGTACTTTGTGTTGGTTGTATAACATCCAATGTAGCCCTGAGACTGTTACAAACTACTAGCAAGGAGAGGAAGGTAGGTATCAAGGAAAGGGAATGAAGAAGCAGCCTCGTAAATAGTAAGATTTCACGCTGAACCACAACCGCTGACATACCCGTTCCACATTTCAGCTTGGCAATCTGAGGAGTCTGTGTGGTCATGCACCCCCTTACTACTTCAGTGAAGGGACAAAAACGTATAAACTATACCAACAGGAATTTAGAGCAGTGCTTTGCAATCACTAACGTCTCTGAAGTTAGAGCAGTGGAAACACCAAACAATTTTTTTCATTGCTACTATGTACGAATTTAGAGAAAAAATGCAAATGGCTTTCTTTGGAGGCGTACGAACTGGGCCAGCTTTAGTGCTGGTGGCGCCCTGTGCGACAATGTCTGTTACCCCCCCTCCCCCAATGACAACCTCTGCCACGAATACCCTCACTAGTACCCTTTAACAGTGCCCCTCAAGTCTTCATAACCACTGTCTCACCGATTCATTTAGTTTTATAGAACCGCTCATACCAGCGTAAGGTGTCGCAGAACGTTACATCACACACAATTTGCATAGAGACAATGTGTGTAAGTCAGTGTCTAATAAATGTTACAGACAGGACTACAAGGTATAGTGTAGGAGTGACATGTCATCAATACCGGTAGGCAATATAGTTTAAGAGTCCTTATTCTGGAAAAGCACATATTCTGAATTTGAAATGTAACATAATTGTTAGGGGTTCCCATTCATAGTAAGAATTGTTTTCAACCCAAATTTCACCCTTTTCACAAGATTAGGAAGATAAAAGACTGGGCAAAAATACATGTAGCTCTAATATATACCTTGCAGTTTACACAGAGCTCTTTGCTGTCAGTTAATAACTCGATGTTTTATATTAGGATTTTGACTTATAAATGACAGGTTACAAAAGGAACTCCCTTACAGAAGCAGTAACACACTGATCGATTTACATTATATGCGCTTTATCTGCATAATATACGTTCTTAGTAGCAAGCATTTTAACCCTCTGCGCTACCTTGGTACCTTCGTATGAAGACAAACCTCCAGTCTATTTTCAGAAAGACGGTTAATCACCAGAGTTAGCTTGACATTTTAATTGATGACTGATAATTGCTTAAGGCCAGGAAAGGGGCAGCAGGTGCTTTTGAAATGAGAAACTACTTGCAAAACAGACGCCCCCGCCTGAAGTCCACGTCCGGTGGCGCCGATCGCATCGCCCTAGAGCCGGCCAAGCATACGAATTTCGAGAAAAAATACAAATGGCTTTTTTTGGAGGCGATACACAAGGTGGTCGGTCTTCTCATGTATTAGCAAAGGTAACAATGACTGAATGTCGTCTCCAGGGTATATGTCCCCCAATTTAAATGTTTATGCTGTACTAACAGTACCACATTTTTGGGAAGTTTCTTAATCTGTGGCTAGACTACCACCAGAGCAATGAATCTCTATTTTCGCCATGGTTGGAGTCTCTCATCAGAAGCTAGAGTGATATGCTGATAGGAATTCGGTCTGAGTATTTCTATGCCCCCTCCACATCAGTCTTACACCTGTAAATTCAAAGTATTTTGAGCCGACTTTCCAGGTGGTTCGTAGCTTGCCAACACACATCCAGAGCGTTGTTTAGTTTATGCAGATATTTATCAGCAGGCCAATACTAATAAATCTTATTAGGGGAATATGTCAGCCTTAAGGAACTGAAAGTTGAATGGTTGATATAGATGCTGTTCCAGGTCACTTACAAGGTTGCTCTGTCAAGACATATGCCGGAGGGCACTAGATGTGCTTAGTGAAACCGGTCTACGCAGCAGGGCTGTGATAGGTGTGTGTATTGTTCTGTCTCCTAGGAAGCACCTGAACTAAAATAGTGTAAGAATTGAAAAGACTTGTGTATTACTTATCCAATTGATTTTTTAAAGGGTGTTTCTCTGAAGCTGTGTATAGACTAGAGGCTGCAGTTAGGTGGCGTGGTGTGATGGGTAATCTTCTTGAGCTTTCTGTCATTGGTTGATCCCATTGGCCAGAAGTGGGATGAAGAAGGGGGATTCAATTATGCCATTGACCTTGTGAAGCATATCCGCAGCCATTCTAATAGTGTGGAACATTATCCTAGCACGCCCGTGCACAGAAGGCGCTTACACATTTCTGAACATTATCCTAGCAAGGTCCAATGCTCACACTGCAAAATATTCTCCAAGCGGTCTAAAGACACCATGAAGTCGTTTGCATTGAGGAGTTGCAGCACCTCCTGGATGGACACTATACGGAATGACTGAGATATTTGTTGAGATCTCCTAAGTCCAATATAGGTCTCCATTTTTTCTCCTTCTTTCGAATTAGGAATAATCGGGAGTAGAACCCCTTGCCCTTCGGACCATGGGGGACTATTTCTATCGCTCCTTTCTGGAGCGAGAGTGAAAGTTCCTATTGCAGCAGGTGTAGATTGTTGTGCAGCATTGGGCGTGGAGGATTTTGAGGCGGAGTTTCCACGAACTCCAGAGAGTATCCGAATTGAACAAGTTGGAGGACCCACCGATCTGTTGTAATCTGTTTCTAATTGTGTAGGAAGGATGAATTTCTCCCTCCAACTTTGCAAGGTGGAGAAGAAGTGGAGACCTGTGGCAGAGAGAAGTCATTGTCTTCTGGCCGTGTCCTTCTTTCCTCCTCGACCACGAAAGGAAGACTTATTGTAGGACGACTGTTGTTGTAGATGTTGTTGTAGGAGAGTAGGGTCTGCAATCCTATGGTCACCCCAGATTTTTGCTTCACTGGTTTACGACTTTCCCTGTCTGTGGGCCTGCTAATCAGACCCACAGCGTAGCTGTTCTCTCTCTAAATTGACATCCATGTACTTTAGGTGCATTTACCAATTGGTATTGGGTCACTCTTGTAAGTCCTTGTACAGTGTACCATAGGTAAAAGGGGCATAAGTGAACCAAAGGCTTACCAGGGGCTGAAGCATATATTATGTCACCCCTGGCTGGCCATCCAAATCTGACAACTGGCTGATCAATCAGCTGGGGCAAGGTGGTGTAAATACCCTTAGCTTTAGATATAGTATACCTATATCTAAACCTAAAATGGAAACATATACTCCTATAAGTCACTCCTATGGCAGGTCTTAACAATCCTGGAGGCAGAGTGCTTGGAATTATGTGAGATGGTGCTCAAGCATGAGCTCAGCTTGTCTGCAGCTTTCGGAACAAAGTCCTTTAGCTGTATCCACAATAACGCTATACCATATACTCTAAAGTGCATTATAATCCTCGCGGTTATTGCTACCTTTGGCATAGCATTATCAAAACATGTCGAGTAAGGTCTCATACGAATTGGAATACTACCCCCTCGCCAGTTCTGGCGACGGGGGTAGCACTCCACCCTTCTAGAGGGACATGACATGTATGTAACTGGGAACCCCGGTTAAAGTTAACTAGCCTCAGAATCACAAAATGGATGCTGCCACCACAGACACAAGTCTGACCTCCTGCTGCTGGGAGGCCTTCCAGCGAGGGAGGCTTGGGCAAAGGGTTTCCTGCCTTGGGAAGTGCTAGCACCACCCCAGACAGGATTTTGTATATTAGGTAGGACAGGCCTGAAAGGAATGAGACATGCCTGGGGCACACAAGGTTCTCTGTGCATACATTGGTTCAAACCAGTTGCTGGGGCACTCCAGCCCCAGCTATGCCCCAAAACCGGACAAAGGATAGGGGGTGTAACCACCCCCCTTCCTGGTCCCACCCATAGGAGGGACCTAATCATAGCACAGCCCCCCTTAGGAGAATAAAAGGTAGGAGCTGGTCCCATTCCAAATTAGATTAATCCGGATTTGAAACTCTACAAGAAGAAACTCTGGACTTCGACGTTCTGCTCCACAGAAGACTGAAGAATTTTCCCTTGTGGCCAAGGAGTGACCACCCTGCACAAGCAGGAACCATCAAGCATTCCAGCAGTTCACTTTATCGTCTTCCCGAGTGGATCCAGACTTCAGAGTCCAACGAGACCCGGACTTCCAGACCTCTCCGACCTCTACCTACATCTGCAGCACAGCTGAGATCCGTGGGTGCGACGAGACACGTGGGACCGGCCATCTTGGAGAAACTGCACTTCGACTTCAGAGGCATCCTCGACGAAGTGCTTTGGGGATTGAGAAGCCCCAGCCCCGAGCAGCTCCTGCACAGAAGATCAGCCCTCCAGCATCCACAAGATCTGTGTGGGGCCCTTTTGCTGGATTGCTGCTAGACGCATTGTCTGGTCACTTGCCGGCTGGCTATTGGCCTCCTAGACAACGATCCTTGAAATCCACACCGCTGGTCTGGTTGCTCCAGACTGGCCCCTGCTTCCCTTCAAAGGAGAAGCACCCCGGACCCTCCTGGTCCGCACCAGACGCCTTTTCCACTCACCGCATGGGTTGCCTTTGCCAAGGCCTGTTGACGCTGAATCCGGATCCGACACCGCCGACAGCGAGAGCCTGCGTGGGACAGCTCGTGCCTCCATCCTGGTCGTCCAAGACACCACCTGGTCCACTTGGTTGCAGAGTCAAGAGTCCACTTCACCTGATCGCGACAACAGCATCTGGTTCCTTCCTGGTTTCACTTCAGTCACTGGCTAGTGACACTGAACATTGTCCCCTCTGCTTTCAGGTCTTCATCTTCCTCGATCCACCCTTGGGTCTCTCCGGACATCTTCCTTCTGGCCGCCTGCAGCATCTTTTCTTCCAGGCTCCATAGACTTCAACGCGGAAACCCAACACTTTGATACCTATGCACCTGCAGCCCGTGGGTGAGGCAACAAGAGCATTTCGGTGCTTAAGGGTAGATTGACTCTCCGAGTGTCCAGATTTCTTTTTTTTTTTTTTTTTTTTTTATTTCAAAAGTTTTTATTGGACGTTTCAGGGTTATATAACATACAAATCAAAAATTGCAATGTACATACAATCGATACTTGTAAATACACATCATTTAGCATAGGAATGCATTATGACCCATGGTGGTGGTCATTCGGGACGATCTTGAAGACAATATGGAAAACCACCAAGCAGCTTCCTAGGCTGGGTTCCTGAGGGGCTACAAAACAAATGAGTTGGAGATGGAAAGGAAAGGAACGGAGCAGATAAGAGGAAGGAGAAAAAGGAAAGAGAGGGTAAAGGTTAGAGGTGAGATGTAAGAGGTGAGAAGCTAGATGTAAGAAGTTGGACGTTAGATGTCCACCACGATGCGGCTTGGCAGTCCCGGTAACGAGTGACTGGTTATTTAAGCTGTGCAAAAGTATAAGCGGCTCCCCTGGAGCTGTAGGAAGAAACTGGGAGCATGAAGTTTCACGGTGGTTTGTGGGTTTTGAAGTAGATATCTAGTGAGTTCCAAAGTTTCCTTTCTGAAGTTCGCCCTGGTGTGTTTTGTAAAGTGATATTATCAGCTCCTCGGAGGTTAATCACCCAGTTTAGCCAGCAGGCATAGCTTGCCTTTTTGGTGTCCTTCCAATTATTTAGAACGACTTTCACAGCTGCCGTAAAGAGGAGGTCAAGGAGTGCCCTGTCTATTTCTGGGAGTTGGGTCTCTTTAGTAAATCCGAAAATAAGATAGGGGAGTTCCTTGGCAGGTGAGATATTAAATACTTTGTGGACGAAGTCAAATACCCTTTCCCAAAACAGTGAGACACAGTCGCATTGGAGTATAAGGTGTTCTAGATCTCCTTCTGCACGCTTACAGTTCCAGCAGAATGCGTCTGGGCTGAGTTTATGTGCATATAGGCGAGCCGGCGTCCAGAAGACTTTATGCATGAGCCAGAACTTGGCTTGTGATAACGTAGGGCTTATTTTATGGCTTGTCCAGATTTCTAGTCGTTTTAGTTCTAGATAGTCAGAACTGTCTAATACTTACCTTTTCGTAATTTGTACTGTCCATTAACTTTGTTACGCATCTCGCATGTGAGTTCACACTCTGCACACGCGTCCCGTGGGCCTCCTATTACTTACCTCAGGTTAGGATAGTGTAGTCCCAGCGATCCTAAAGCCTCTGGACAGCGCCATTCCTTCTACAGATTTCCTTATACCATTTACTTAGTATATGGTTTGTCGTGCCCCTAGGGCACCATTGTAATTTGTGCAACTTATTGTATTTTTCTTAAGAGTCTTGTCATGTGCTTAGCCCTCTGATCTCATTAAGAGTTCAGAGGTGTATGTTAGTTAATAAATATCTTGTTTATTTTCATAACTACCTGTGTGGTGTCCTTTCATTTGGTATTCAATGGGTTATATGTGGTAAAACAGCTGGCTTCACATGCCAAAAGAGTTTAGCCTAAGACTGCTTTGTCCATGCTACCATTAGGATAGCTGGTCTAGAAGGTTGACTTACAACCAATCACCATAAGGGTTGTTTGGACTGATACAAGGTGATCACTAGAATTAGTGAGCATCACATATCAGGCCAACTTCTCACAGGTGGGAGCATACTGCTGACCTCCCAGCACAGTAAATGCAGTTTGTAGTGCATGCTCACTTGGTATTTTGCTGGAGTGTTCCACCAAAGTTGGTACAGGTTACTGCTGTAGATCTCTAGACAGACGTTTCTGGATTTTATCCTTCATCAGTAGAGATGAACAAAAAAAAATATTTTTATCTGGGATGGCTGAGCAGGCTGCCACAAACCTTACAGTTCTCAGTACCTCTCACAGGCGCACAAGTGCATCTCCACAAGCTCGCCAGCTCAATGGCTCAAGGTAGCCTTTAAAAAGAGGAAGGGGTGGGAGCACACTGCTGACCTCCCAGCGCAGTTCGCCCTTTAGCATTATGGTAAATGCAGTTTGTAGTGCATGCTTACTTGGTATTTTGCTGGGGTGTTCCACCAAAGTTGGTGCAGGTTAGTGCTGTACATCTCTAGACACATGTTTCTGGATTTTATCCTTCATCAGTAGAGATAAACAAAAAAAAAAACGATTTTCACCTGGGGTGGCTGAGCAGGCTGCCACATTTCTTACAGGTCTCAGTACCTCTCACAGGCGCATCTCCACAAGCTCGTCGGCTAAGATGAAGGATAAAATCCGGAAACACATGGTGAACCACTACAGCTAAAAATCTATTAAGAAATCACTGTGAACTGCATTTACCACAATGCTTAGGGGCGAACTGTGCCGAGAGGTGAGGCAGTGTGCTCCCATCCTCCTTCAGATTCCTACATCCATTGGCCTTAAACAGGGATGTATTCTCACCCTGTGCCTTTTTAATATTTATACAGCAGACATGTACACTATCTAAAGTCTTGAGTGACCCTCCAAAACTTGCACTAAGACCAGTACCCAGTAGAAAATACGCAGATGACATTTTATGCAGCCAGACTTCGATCGGCTTGCAGCGCCAAATCACCACTACATAGTATAATCAAATCTTTAGGCCTGAAGCTAAACTACAGTAAAACCAAAGTTATCTGCTTCTTGCCAAAAAAAACAGACAGCAAGACTTCAAATTTAAATGGCATGTCGCTAGCAATAACACCGAACAGGTGAACCCCTACAAATATCTAGGGGTTGAACTGGACTCCAGACTAAATTTCAAAAAGTATCTTGCACAACGAAGGGCCTTGGCAAACAGTTTTTTGCACTCAATCTAATAAACCAAAAAACAGGTAGTTGGTCTCAAGTAATACTTTTTGCAAATTATCAGCGCTAAAGTTTTACCGTCTTTGACTTATGGTTCGGAACTCCTCAAGGGCAAAGACGCAACGATCCTGAACATGCTACAGTCTGTCCTGTTTAAAAGCATTTACTGCATACCACAACACACCTGCCAAGCTCAAGTGCACTTGGATTTCGGAGTTAGGCCTCAGTTCCAGGTAAGAATGGCTTCTATAATTAAATTGCACTAGAAGTTGAAAGCTGCCCCTGCGGAGTTCTTGGCCACTTTGTGTTGGTCCGAAATGGAAAGCCAGCATACAATCAAACACAGCTGGCTAACAGCGTTCTTCTATGCTTTGACATCCCTCAATTTACACGAGGCCTCAAAGCTAAACATTAGCCATGCAGGATTTAAAAAACTCTCCAACAAAGCTGCCAAATTAAAATCATGGTCGATGGATAAAGGCAAACTGGCAGAAAACAAAAACAGCTGGTCAGTCCTACAAACTTACAGCAACTGGTGGACCCAATCATACCTTACGTGCCACATTTCTCAAACGATCCAGCACTTTTATTTAAAAATAATGGGTGTCTTTCTTCAAAAGACCAGGTGCCGCCCTGGAAACAAAGATGGTCGAACTCGCTCTGCCGACTTTGTGGTCCATTTGACGAAAGCTTGTTACATTTTCTGTGCATCTGCCTGGCAGTTAACTCTTTAAGGCAGAAACTACTCTGCCCTGCTTTCCGGACACTCCGTATACAATCATGCCGTTTTGCAGTGCTGACATCACTAACCAGCAAATCAAGTCAGCTTTCCTGCAGGGCCGCCAAGTTCCTTCTTCAAGTGAATACTTTTGATCCATCTGGGAGGAACATGGCGGCCGCTGACAGAACGGCCACTCCTTTCTGGGCTCCTAATGGCGGCAAGACCTAGAGGCTAGTCAACTACAAATCTCCCGTCTTAGCCCTTCCTAAACCTGGTGTGGACTGCTATAAGCGGAAACCTTCATCTGTGTATCCTGGTACCTGCTATTTCGCCGTGTCGTCCTGCTGCGGCGGAACCAGCGCAGAGAAATTTTCTCCGAGCCTCTGGTTTCAGTTCCGGTGTTTGCGGCAGGGTTGGATGGCAGAGAGGGTATGCTGCGCTTGGAGTTCTGGCGGTTAGCGATGGCGGACCAGCTGCAGAGTTGGAGGTGGGTAAACGAGGCGGGTGTGTGGTGGCGGAATGGGCGGCTGCCAGTGTTTTGCTGCTCGGAAGGCGTTTCAGGCTTGGAGTCCCCCCATCCACCCTCTGAGCAGGTAGAGAGGGTTAGGAACTGGCAGAGCTCCCCTGCTGGGGTGCGCTCGAACAACTTTTGGCCACATTGCTCGCCGGGAGTATTACCCCAGGATGTAGAGGTGGTTATTTCAGAATTCGCTAGGAGCAAAATTATCATCCCCCACCAATAAAAAAAGGTGTACTGGGAGCTGCAGAGGGGACCATTTTAGGTGAAGTTATTTCCGAATGTATGGAGAGCGGGGTTACAGCGCAAGAGGGAATCTCTCCTCCCAAGACTAAAATATACTCATTAAGGGCTAGGGCGTCTCATCTGGTATCAAATAAGCTGATCACCCACTCAATTCTGCCACAGCGAGTCTCCCCACCAGTGGCTGAAGTTAAAATCTTGACTAAACAAGGTAAACAGATTAAGCAGGAGTGGGGTATAGGAGCTCCAGGAAGTCGCTGCAAGGACTGATGCAATTGAAGAGGAAATTCCAAAGATTAAGACCGCGATGGAGGCTGCCTCATCACAGTTGGAAAAGCTATCCACCCAGAATAAAGAGCTCAAAGATTACCTTGAGAGGTGGGAGAACCACTCAAGGAGAAAATCTAAAAAATTTAAACACTCCGGAAGCAATGGAGGAGAAGACATTAAGGGGTTTCTGATCTCCTTATTGAAGCATACAGTTCTGAAGGACCACCCCAGTATAGATCTAACTTATGAAATCCAGAGAGCCCATAGAGACCCCTTTAAAAAAAATCCAGTACAGTTGAAACCCCGGAAAATCTTAGCCAATTTCTTAGCCTATTCATTGAAAGAACAGATCCTCTCCGCAGCCCTAAAGGAAGGGGCGATCTCCTCTCCATTCTCAGAACAATGTTCTTTCTCCTTTTTTCTTAGATCGGATATCTCCCACATAACTGCAGAAAGACAGTGGGAATTGGGGAAAAGATTAGCAGAGCTGAATGGGTTGGGGGCAAAGGCTCAACTGAGGTTTCCAGCCACATTGAGAGTTATTCGCCCTCTGCAAGAAGTCGACACCCTAATCGCAAAAATACAGCACGATAAGCAGGGAGGGCTGTAAGGGGGGAATGCAGAAGATCGGTGTAAAGCCTCGAGTCAAGCCGCCAGCTTACGATTAATTTTGATGTAAAATTGTATAGCCGGGGGGGGGGGGGGGGGGGGGGAGGGGAGAGAAAGCCAGGCAGAGCCTTAGGATCTTCCTTGATGAGAAATGCCAGGCCCAGTGGCTAGTACGGAACATGGAGAACTTCGAGTACGGGGAGAGAGCTGGGGCATTATTGGCCTGGAAAGCGAGGTTGGACCGGGTAAAAAATGATATAAATGAACTTATCATTGATAGTGAGGGTACTAAATCAAGTAAGCTTGCAGAAATGCAGGAATGTCTTCGGTACCTCTTCGCGGCCCTGTATAGAGAGAACATAACTCCTTCCCCTGAAGCGATTGGCTCATGGTTAAAGGACAAGTCCTTACCCGTGTTAACCGAATCTGCTAAAGAAATGTTAGAAGCACCCATATCCCTTGAGGAGATAGGGGACCAAATAAAAAGGGCAAAAAATAAAAAAAGCCGCCGGTCTTGACCCTCTCCCTAATGAAATCTACAAATTGTTATCAGGCGAGCTTCTTCCTATACTTCATACTCTTTTCAACTCAGTTTATAGTACTACTGGGACGGTCCCAAGATCATGGAAAGAGGCTAAAATAGTTTTAATATTGAAGCCAGGGAAAGACCCCCTGAAGGCAGATTCCTACTGTCCAATCTCCCTGCTGAATGCCGACTATAAGATCTTTATGGGCATTCTGGCAAGGAGGTTGGCAAAATTGGCACCAAGCATAATCAACCCCGATCAGAAAGGCTTTATGGTAGAGATCCATTCAGGCGCAAACTCAAATTTTGATAGGGAACAATGACCTGGCGGAGATTACGGGGATCCCTTAGCGGTAGTGGCCTTAGACGCCGCTAAGGCTTTTGATCGGGTGTGCTGGAGATCTTATAGGGGGTGATAGAGACTGCAGGTATGGGCCCAATATTCGTGCAGACTCTAAAGAAATTTACTCTAGGGCTTCCGCAAAAATTTTGCTAAATGGTTCCTTGATTCCAAGCTTTGAAATTCAATATTTATATTGAACCCCTGGCGCAGAGGATTAGGCTGGATAACGTAATTAGACCATTCAAATCACTAGATTATCAATGTAAAATTGCACTCTATGCCAATGAGGTTATTATCTACACTAGTGACCCCAACATTGCCATCCCACGGCTTGAAAAGATGCTAAAGGAGTTTGGCTCATTGTCGGGATATCTTGCTAATTCCTCCAAAACCGAATTTATATGTTGGAATACAACCTACAGGGGAGGCTTAGAAAGTGGGAAATTTAGGTACCTTGGGATAAAAATAGTCAAGGACTTGAAGAAAATCTCCCTCCTAAATTTGGCTAAAATTGAAAAGGACATAGATCATCTCTTTGCTAAGTGGAAAGATCTCCCAATGACTATTTACGGAAGGGTTAATCTAGTAAAGATATTGGTCCTTCCTAAACTAACATCTTTTCAACGCGGTGCCTCTCACTTTTCCCCAGAAAAATATTGGTAAAATTCAGGGTAAAATTGAAGCTTCATATGGGGGCAGAAAATCGCAAGGTTATCCTGGAAGAAACTAAGAAGAAAGCTCTTAAAGGGTGGCCTGGCCCTACTAGATATTAACTGGTATTTAATGGTTTTTCAATTCAAGGGCATCAGGATGTTGTTAACGACACCAGTGGAAACTAAGTGGGGTAGGCTCTTGGGGGAAATGGCATCAGTAGAGAGTGACAATGGGCAAGGCGGGTTCTTGTATAAATTCGGGGCTCCCAGATTTTTTAAACGTGTGCGCCTCAAGGTTTTGAAAACTGCTTTGTCAACTTGGTATAAAGTGCGGCAAATCTGGGGTTTAGGCTATTTTTCTGATTTCGCCTCCATTTGGGATTCACAGGGACCACTACATGTTTGAATGACAGTCTAGCGACTTCCATAAGGAAGGCTGGTTTTGGGAGATGGTCAGACCTGGTGGATTTAGAAGGGGTACTTCCCTGGGAGCTGCTAGTAGTTAAGATGGGTCCCACTTTTTCAAGGTTTAAGTACCTCCAGCTAAGAGCATGGTACGAGGTGGAAGCTGGTGAAGTTTAGAGGGAATTGGGAGCTTGAGAAGCTACTTCAAGACCCGCAACCAAAGAAATCTTTGGTATGCAAGAATGCTTGAAGCAGAGGATAGCGAGATCCCACCCCAATCATCGGTAAGGAACTCCCTTCCCCATGC
Source organism: Lissotriton vulgaris (assembly GCF_964263255.1). NCBI lineage: Eukaryota > Metazoa > Chordata > Amphibia > Caudata > Salamandridae > Lissotriton > Lissotriton vulgaris. Next base: position 278,979,510 of record NC_141685.1, on the reverse strand, counting down.
CCACCCCATAGATCGATTTGAATTCTCACTAAAACTACTCTACAGATATATAAAGCCTGCAAGGCTAAAAAAGAATCACTTTTTTGTGCTCAACAGGCTTCTTTACACCCTGGCTAGAATCGCCAAGTTTGCTCCGGTTCCAGAGCCACAATGTCCAAGATGCAAAAGCGATAAAGCTGACAATTCTATGCAATCAAAAAACGTGGATATCAAGTCTATTCTGGAAGAATGTGGGGGAGACGTTGACCGCTATTTTTGGAACAGATTTGGGGATTGATCTTATCCTTGTGGTATTTGGTACAAACTATCTTACAAGGGGGGCGCTGGCGCAGATAGATATGGGATTGTTGCTATAACTTATTATACTAGCCAGGAGGGAGATCTGCTTAAGGTGGAAAGACCTGATTTCCCCCCCCCCCCCATAGAGAAAATTGGTTAAAAGTTGCGTTGATGCGTTGAATATGGCACATCTAGACCAGGGTGGTGGGATAGGAGCACATGAGAACATCTGGTCTCCCCTATTAGTCTGGGGACGCCGCTTACAGCTGATAAACTGTTAGATCTTTGGTGTACGAATCCTGGTCCAATGATTACACCCGACCTCAAACACGTGAAGAAGGCCATGGGGGCCTAGATCTATGCAGTGAGCAGAAGGGTGCCCAGGTCCATTCAACTCGGCTTGTTAAATCTGCCTTGGTCTAAGGTGAGAGGATGACAACAAAAAAAAATACTTTACTTCCACCAAATGGGCCACCCTAGAAAGACCATTGCAGTCCAAGGACAGGGAACCTTGAAAAGAGGAGCTTGAAAGCTGCCATTTGAAACTAGCGTCAATTTAGTTTTCTTGCTAAATAAAAAACCCTAGTAAAAAAAAATTTAAAAAGCACTTTGACTATCGCTTCCTTTAGACTACTGTATTTTTGTAAAGGAAGGAAATCTTAATTAATTTATTTTAACTTACAAATGTTTTCTTACCCAGACATTAAGTAAATTGCAATGATAATTAATCTGCAAATAAAAATTTACTGACTTACTGGCTCTCATCCTCCTTGGAGGTGGATAAAAGGTGGGCTGTATTATATTGTACCACATGAAAAGTAGTGACAACCTTAGGAAGGAAAGAAGACTTGGTCTGAAGCACCACTTTATCCGGATGAACAGATAGAAAAGGGGGCTTAGAAGATGAAACCAGCAGCTCGCTCACCCTATGAGCAGAGGGGATGGCATGACAAGGCAGTTTTGAGAGTCAGCAACCTGAGGGGACAATAATGAAGAGGCTTGAAGGGAGCACACAAGAAAGGTGAGAACCAGATTTAGGTCACTCGGGGCATTACAAAAGCAGATTGAGGATACAGATGTGAATACATTAACAATAGCAGATTTATATAAAGGCTGATTTGGCACTCGAAGAAAAGCAGAGATGGCTGCAAGAGATCTTTTGAGTGCCCTAGGCAGATGCCTACTGGGCCAAACCAAGTATATACAGGAGATTCTCTGAAAGAGGAGTAGAAAGGGGATAAACAGCCTTTGCTATGCACCACGCTTAAAGTAATGAATGCTTGTTAAATTTTAAATAAGTGTATGTGCCCGATATTTCTATTCTACCTCAGATTTCACAATTTATCAGGAGGGTCCTTTCATATCCTCTTAAAAATGTGCACTCTTGAAGATGGTCTTGTTGACTTTATGCTTAAGAGACCAAAACAGCAACAGTATTCAACTTCCATTTGAATTGATTGACTTGTATTATTTGTTACTGAAATCTTTTGAGTCAGTTTAAAGGATTTGGGCATCTAAACACACGGACTTAAATATGTAAAGTAAATGTTTAACCATGGTGAATGTGTTTTTCTTAGACTGATACAATTTGAACCCAGTTGTATACATTTTTTATATTAATACTTTGAATATCAAATATTGAATTACACCTGCCATCTAATTATTTTAGCTCGAAGATTAATATTAGTTCATAAATTGAACGTTTTAATTAATTTTGAAGTAATGTATTGATGACAATTTGACTTTTAATCTTTCCAAACTATTATTTGTACAAACAAATCCTTCGTGGGTCCTTTATAACGATTGCCTTGGAAACGCCAATGGGCAAAACTGCTGACATTGCGCGTTCTCTTCGGAGGTGAAGAAATCTAAAACAAGGCTCTCCCCACCTCTGACCGAGACCTTGTGCCACTTCCGGATGGAGACGTCATTCATGAAGGACTAGGCACCAATGGCTGAGTTTTTCCACCCTGGCGTTAAGGGAGCATGCCAGGTCAACACTTGGGATATAACCACCAGGGTTATATCCCGATGTTACAGCCATGTCCAGAGGCAGAGTGCCTCTTCACAAAGAGGCCACAAACCAATCCCTCCCGGTTTGTTGCACTATAACATGACAGTAGTGTAGTCGGTAAACACCTGCACCACTTTCCCCTTGAGAGAGGGACGGAATGCTTTCAGTGCCATTCTGATAACCTGGTGCTCCAAATGTTTGATGTGGAGGCTGGACGCCAACAGAGACAAGACACCTCTCCCAGGTGAACGCCCCATCCCAGAAGGGACGCATCTGTCACCAAGTTAAATCTGGTTGAGGAAGGAAGAGGGATCTGCCTCTGACACCCCCTCAGTTAGCCATCGCTGCAGTTGGTGTGCATTCCCCTCTGCGATCTGGACAGTCTGAAAGATTCCCCTTATGCTGGCCCACTAACTTCAGGTCCCACTGCATGATCCACCATCCAGAAGGCCTTGAGGCCCAGCAGCATCAGGGTCGTCCTTTCCAAAATTCAGGATAGAGGCTTAAACATCAGTATCCTAGCCCGAATATCCCAGGCTCGTTGCTCAGAAGAATAAGCCAGAACCTGCACTGTATCCAGAATTGCTCCGATGAAAAGGATCTTCTAAGAGTTAATCAAGTATGACTTCGGCACATGGATAGTTAACTCCAGCGAATGCAGGAGGTCTGCAATAGTCTGGAGGTGGGAGAAGACAGCCTGGGGCAAGTCCACCTTCAACAGCCAGTCTTCGAGATAGGGGACGATTGGAACCCCTGATCTGCTAAGATGAGCTGCGACCACCGCCATCACTGTTGTGAACAGCCTGGGGTGCTGGTAAGGCCAAAGAACAGAACATGCTCATGGCCTACTGTAGGAAACCCCTGTGTGCTGGCAGGACGGGAATGTGGAAATTGGCATCCTGAAAGTCCAATGCTAACAAACAGTCTCTGGGATAGAGGGTAGAGGGAACCAGAGCCAACGTGATCATTTTGAACTTTTCTTTGTAGTTGAGGGCCCAGAGTTCTAAGATAGGACGCAGGCCTTCTTGGGTAACAGAAAGTAGTGGTGTCGTGTAGTTTCTATAAACCTACATAGGATCTGCACGTTTAGATAACATACACTGTGGGATTGGTGTCCAGACTGATTAAAGACACCTTCACTGGGTATGTTCGCCTGTATACCAGAAAGCTCAGTGCCACTGTAAACTCCTCTTACCAAGAAGAGGATAGTTCTTGGAAACTATCGAACATGACAACCCTGTCCTGTCAGGGATCATGGTAACAGTACAATACTTTTCGCTCAGTCACTCCTGCTCACTTTGTCTCAGAGAATTATACAGAATAGACTGTGGGGAAGTTTTTCAATACGCATTTATTGAACAAGCACCATTCCAATGTAAAATAGGAGTGCTGATACAACCATAAGACAGAAACAAATAAATGATCCAATAGAGTAAAAGGATGGTATATTCCTACAATAGTGCTAAAACAATGAATACAGGCAAGTATAAAAATACATGACCGTAATAATGCGTACTCCAGCGATGAGACCCTAACTAGATGTAACTAAGTGTACCTAGCATGTATGTAGGTGTAGTGCTAAGAATCACCCTAGGATTAAGCCAACCCCATTAACTGAATTGAGACTGTAGGACTCTGTAATGGTCTTGAGATGGACACCTCGGGAGGGATGTCAGACCACTGCGTGCTGGAGTGTCTGCGTGTAGAAACCTCAGCGTCTTGCGTCAGTGTCTGTGTGTCAGCAAGGAAGTCCTTTTCTACTCTGCCTATCTCAGCAAAGAAATGGTGTTTATATACCCAAAGTGGCAGTCCTAAGAATCGTTATGTAGTGTAATGCCAGGGGAAAGGTGTATTCACTACCTGAGCCTATATCTGGGTACCTGTATGAAACATAACTGTGGGAATAGCAACCACAAACTACTTCTGGCACATAGATATATTCAATAACTCCCTTGGTCAAGAGAGCTGCAACTTACTGGTGGAGAAGGGCCAAGTGATCCTCCAACTTGCGATGGAGTGCTGATGGCATGGAGAGAGGAGAAGTCTCAAAGGGGAGGAAGTAACCCCTTTGGACTATCGGCAAAACCCCAACTGTCCAACATGATGTTTTGCCAGTGGGGGAGGCAAAGGCAAATCCTGCCGCCTAAGGGCCTCTGGTGGCCCTTAAAGGTCAGACTAGGAGGGTTTGGAGGCTACATAAGGGGTGTATGGGTGGACTGGCCGACCGCTGACCCCCACACCCGCATTGCTGGGTCAGACCTCTGCGGTCATGAAGTCGCTGGGTAGCGTGCGTGGCTCGATTAAGTAAAACGTGGTGGGGTACCCCTTCCATAGCCAGGAACAGGGCAAACGGCAGATTGCGTGGGGCGAGAGGTTGCCGAAAGGCCTAAGAATCTGGTCGTAGCACTAAAATTCTTGAAGCGCTTGATTGCAGAGTCCGCCTTGTCACCGAACAGGTGACAGCAATCAAAGGGCATTTCTAAAAGGGTGGATTGGACATTTGAGAAACCAGACTTCCTCAACCAGGGGTAGCGCTTCAAGGCTACTGACGTGGAAACAGTTATTGCTGAGAGTCGGCGATATCCAGCCCACACCGAATGGTGAACTTAGCTGCGTCTCGACCCTCTGCAACTGCATGGGTGAGGACGGGCCGGGCCTCCTCGTGGTACTATGGCAGCACTTGCGCAACCGTATTCCACACTATGGGTAGAACGGCCTAAGAGGCACGCGGTGTTCACCAACCGCAGCACTAAGCTGGCGGAAGAAAACATCTTCCCAAGGTGGTCCAGCTTCTTGGATTCCCTCTCTGGGGGAGCAGTAGGAAATGCGCCCTTATTCAAGGCTAGGACCACCAAGCTCTCGGGGTGGGGTGTCGAGAGGAAAAGTGGGTCGCCTGGGGTCAGGCAATCATCCTGTCCAAAGGAGCCCCTGTGCTGGGCTTGGACCAAGTGGTGATGGCTTGGCTACCAGTTCCGAGACCTTCCTCTTGTTCGGGACCTCGAATGGCATGGAGCACACTGCCGGGCCTCCAAGAGCTTTCGGGCCCGTTCCCGCAACGACTTCGGATTCATGGCCTGGCAGTTGGAGCAAGACTTTTGGTTGTGTTCGCGCTCCGGGCACCAAAGACACAAGGTGCAGATCCGTGACTGACATCAACTTGTGACAGAAGTCACAAGGCTTGAAGCCGGGCTGACGATGAAACATTCCTCGAGTCTAAGAACTCAAAGCACAAGTTACTTACCTTTGGTAAAGATATATCTGTAAGGAACATTACTAGTGATAGATTCCTTCCCTCACAATTACTCCAGATGCATCAGACTGGATCCGGAAATTGTCAGCAGTACTGTACGTCGGTAGGCATCGTCGTGCGGCTTGGCGTGCAACTTTGTTGCCATGATGACGTCGCTGGAGCTACTTAGATGCGCACTGGTGTCGGTTCTGTACACTACTTTCCACTGCAGAATTATGCAAGAAACTGACCACAGGTGCCTTGAAATTAGGACCCTGAAAGGGATGACCTTAACCCTAGAAATCAGTTCACGGAACAGGAAGGATGGGTGGGGCGGTAAGAAATCCATCACTACTGTTTCTTACAGATATATTGTTACCGAAGGCAAGTATCTTGTGCATCTGAAAGAAACACGTAGTGATAGATTCCTTACCTTAGAATAGATACCCCAGCAATACCAACCCTGGTGGTGGGTCTGCAAACAAAGATCACAGCAGAAAGTCATGGAGAACAGAACTGTGAGAAGTTGGCCTGATATATGATGCTCACTAGTTCTAGTGATCACCTTGTATCAGTCCAAACAACCCTAATGGTGATTGGTTGTAAGTCAACCTTATAGACCAGCTATCCTAATGGTAGCATGGACAAAGCAGTCTTAGGCTAAACTCTTTTGGTATGTGAAGCCAGCTGTTTTACCACATATAACCCCTTGAATACCAAATGAAAGGACACCACACAGGTAGTTCTGAAAATAAACAAGATATTTATTAACTAACAAACACCTCTGAACTCTTTATGAGATCAGAGGACTAAGCACATAACAAGACTCTTTGGAAAAATATGTTTAAGTTGCACAATTACAATGGTGCCCTAGGGGCACAACAAACCATATACTAAGTAAGTGGAATGTGAAAGTCGATAGAAGGAATGGAGCTGTCCAGAGGCTGTAGGATCGCTGGGACTACACTACCCTAACCTAACCTTACGTAAGTAATAGGAGGCCCACGGGACGCGTGTGCAGAGTGTGAACTCACACGCGAGATGCGTAACAACGTCTATGGACAGTACAGTTCAAGTAAAAGGTGAGTACGGACAATCCTGACTAGTATTGACTAAAACGACTGTGGAACTGGACACTAGGAGAGTCAATCTACCCTTGAGCACCGAAATGCTCGTGTTACCTCACCCACAGGCTGCGGGTGCATAGGTGCGAAGTCGTGTCTGGTTCAGGCGTTCAAGTCTATGGAGCCTGGAAGAAAAGATGCTGCAGGTGACCAGGAGGAAGATGTCCGGTGTGATCCAAGGGTGGATCAGTGAAGAGAAGGACCTGAAAGCAGAGGGGACAATGTTCAAAGTCAATAGCCAGTTACTGGAGTGGAACCAGGAGTGGAACCAGATGTCATCGTGGCGATCAGGTGAAGAGTGGACGCTTGTCTCAGCGGCCACGTGGACCAGGTGGTGTCTTCGACGACCAGGATGGAGGCACGAGATGTCCCACGCAGGCTCTCGTTGTCGGATCCGGATTTGGAGTCAACAGGCCTTGGCAAAGGCAACCCACGCGGTGAGTGGAAACGGCGTCTGGAGTGGACCAGGAGGGTCCGGGATGCTTCTTCTTTGCAGGGAAGCAGGGGCCAGTCTGGAGCAACCAGACCAGCAGATTGGATTTCAAGGTTCGTCGCCTAGGAGGTCACTAGCCAGGCGGCAAGTGACCAGACAACGTGTTGAGCAGCAACCAGGCAGAAGGGCACCACGCATATCTCGTGGATGCTGGAGGGTGGCCTTCGGTGCAGGAGCTGCTCGGGGTCGGGGCTTCTCAGTCCCCAAAGCACTTAGTCGAGTTTACCTCAGAAGTCGTGCTGGAGCGAAGTGCTGCTTCTTTCAAGATGGCCGGTCCCACGTGTCTCGTCGCACCCACAAATCTCAGCAGTGCTGCATATGTAGGTAGAGGTCGGAGAAGTTTGGGAATTCGGGTCTCGTCCGGCTCTGAAGTCTGGATCCTCGAGGGAAGACGACAAAGGGATGCCGCTGGACGCTGATGGTGCCTTCTTGTGCAGGGTGGACACTCCTTGCCCACAAGGGAGATTTCTTCAGTCTTCTTGGCAGAAAGTCGAAGTCCAGAGTTTCTTGTTGTAGAGTTTCAGTTCAGGATTAATCTAACTCGGAATGGGACCAGCTCCTACCTTTATCCTGCTAAAGGGGGCTGTACTACGACTAGGTCCCTCCTATGGGTGGGACCAGGACGGGGGGTGGTTACACCCCCTATCCTTTGTCCGGTCTTGCGCCAGAGCTGGGGCTGGAGAGCCCTAGAAACTGGTTTAGACCGGTATATGCACAGGGACACCTTGCGTGCCCCAGGCATGTCTCATTCCTTTCAGCCCTGTCCTACCCAATACACAAAATCCTGTCTGGGGTGGTGCTAGCATCTCCCAAGGCAGGAAACCCTTTGTCCAAGCCTCCCTCGCTGGAAGGACTCCCAGCAGCAGGAGGTCAGACTTGTGTCTGTGGTGGCAGCATCCATTTTGTGATGCTGAGGCTCGGGTTAACTTTAACCGGGGTTCACAGTTAGGTACATGTTGTGTCCCTCTAGAAGGGTGGAATGCTACCCCTGTCGCCAGAACTGGCGAGGGGGTAGTATTCCAATTCGTATGACACCTTACTCGACATGTTTTGATAATGCTATGCCAAAGTTAGCAATAACCGCAAGGATCATAATGCACTTAAGAGTATATGGTAAAGCGTTATCAGGGAAACAGCTAAAGGACTTGGTTCCGAAAGCTGTAGACAGGCTCAGCTCATGCCAGAGCACTATCTCACATAATTCCGAGCACTCTGCCTCCAGGATTGTTAAGGCCTGCCATAGGAGTGACTTAAAGGAGTATATGTGTCCATTTTAGGTTTAGATATAGGTATACTATGTGAGAAGTTGGCCTGATATGCAGTGCTCACTATTCTAGTGATCACTATGCATCAGTCCAAACGACCCTTATGGTGATTGGTTGTAAGTCAACCTTAGACCAGCTATCCTAGTAGCGTGGATACGAGCAGTCTTCGGGCTAAACTCTAGAGGGCGTGTTAAGCCAGCTGTTATACCATCACATACCCCTTGAACACCAAGTGAAAGGACACCACACAAGTGTTATGAAAATAAACAGTATTTATTAGAATCACAACTGCCCTGTACTCTTTATGAGGACAGGGTACTAAGCACACAACGAAACTCTTAGGAAAAGGGCACGGAAAGTTTAGTGGTCTCGGTCGGACCCGATAAGGCAAGTCGGAAGCGACAGGGACGCGGGACCCTTAAGTAAGGAGGCTATGCGGGCACCGAAATGCCGAAGTTACCTAGCCCCAAGGGCTGCGGCTGCACAAGTCTGTACAGACGTCGGGAGTCTTCGCTGACGAGCCAGGAGCCGGAAGGAAGGAGTTGCTGGCCGGCGACCAGCGGAAATAGTTCGTAGAGATCCAAGCCTGGATCAGAGATGGATGACACCTGAAAGCAGAGGGGACCAAGTTCGTACTACTAGCCAGTAGTCAGAGGGTATCAGGAGGGCACCGGATGATCGTCACCTCGACTAGGTGAGTGGGCGACGCTAGGCTCTGCAGTCTCACGGACCAGGAGGCGTTGTCGGCGACCAGGATGGAGGTGCGAGCTGTCCCACGAAGGTTGATGCTGTCGGCGTCGCTGGGCCCAGGATTGGGGCAACAAGCCTTGGCAAATTTCAGGGCCACGTGGTGGGCCTAAGATGGCGTCTTGAGTGGACCAGGAGGGTCCGGGGTGCTCCTCTCTCAGAAGGGAGCAAAGGCCAGTCTGGAGCAACCAGACCAGCAGCGTTGGTTGTCGGATGTTGTCAAGAAGGTCACAAGCCAGCGGCTAGTGACCCGACAACGGTTTGAGCGGCAAGAGCAGAAAGGCCCCACGCAGATCGTGGAGATGCTGGGGGGCTGCACTTCGGAGCTGGAGCTGCTCAGGGTCGGAGCTTCTGGGACCCCAGAGCACTCAGAGGTTTTCTCGGCGGTCGTGCTGGTTTAAGAAAGCGTGCAGGTTTTGAAGATGGCCGGTCCCTCGAGGTCTCGTCGCACCCACAGATCTCAGCTGAGATGACTATGTGGGTAGAGGTCAGAGGTGCCAGGGAAGCCGGGTCTCGTCGAGCTGGGTCGTCGGATTCCTGAGGAAGGACTTGCAGCAAACCGCAGAGTTCTTAGATGGTGCCTGCGGATGCAGGGTGACTACTCCTTAGCCACAATGGAGAAATCTTGAGAAGAAGTCGAGAGTTCCTTTCGTAGAAAGTATTCTTGATTCAAAGATTATCCAATTTGGAAGGGTCCCCGTCCTGCCTTTATCCTAAAGAAAGGGGTGGGTACGTGACTAGGTCCTGCCCTAGGGGTGAGACCAGGAAGGGGGGTAGTTACACCCCTCTCCCCTGCTGGACTTTCCCCAGGTCAGGGGCTGGGCACCCCTGGAACTGGTTCTAGCCGGCAGATGCGTAGTGAGCACCGGGGTGCCACTCCGCAGTCACCATCTTGTAAAGCCCTGCCTACCCAGGATACACAAAACCCTGTCTGGGATGGTGCGAACACCGCCCCGGACAGGAAACCCTTTGTCCAAGCTATCCTCGCTGGAAGGACTCCCAGCAGCAGGAGGTCAGACTCGTGTCTGTCGTGGCAGCATCCATTTTGTGGAGCTGAGGCTTCAGTTAACTTTAACCGGGGTTCACAGTTACGTACATGTCGTGTCCCTCTAGAAAGGCGGAATGCTAACCTCGTCGCCAGCATTGGTGAGGGGTCAGCATCCCGATTCGTATGACACCTTACTCGACATGTCTTGATAATGCGATACTGAAGTTACCGATATGATACGCGTTATCATGGAACAGCCATCGGGTCTTGGTTCCGCAAGCTGCAACCGGGCTCGGCTCGTGCCAGAGCCCAATTCACACGATTCCACGCACTCTGCCTTCAGGATTGTCAAGGCCTGCCATAGGAGTGGCTGATAGGAATTTGGGTGTCCATTTGAGGGTTAGATATAGGAATACTATATCTAAAGCAACGGGCGAGTACGCCACGTTGCCCCAGCTGTCGCGCAGCCAGTTGTGTCAGATTTAGATGGCCATCCAGGGGTGTACCCTGGTAGGCCCTGGGTACACCGATGCCCTGAGTTACAGGGTCTGACAAGGGGGCCCAGTACCAATTGGAAATGTACCTAAGGTACATGGAATCCATTTTAGAGAGAGAGCAGTAGGCCTGGGGTCCTGATTGGCAGGGTCCCAGGCCAACTAAGTCGGAAAACCAGCAAAACACCAGGCAAAAAAGTCGGGGGTTTCCATAGTCAGGTATCTACCTTCCTACATACTATATCTAAAGGAAAGGGTGATTACACCACCTTAACCCCAGCCGATTGATCAGCCAGTTGTGTCAGATTTGGAGGGCCAGCAAGGGGTGGCATAATGCATGCTGCCGCCCCTGGTAGGCCTTGGGTTCACTTATGCCCTGGGACCCTATGGTACACTGTACAAGGACTTACAAGAGTGACCCAATATCAATTGGTAAATGCACCTAAGGTACATGGATGTCAATTTAGAGAGAGAACAGCTAGGCTGTGGGTCTGATTAGCAGGCCCACAGCCAGGGAAAGTCATAAACCAGTGAAGCAAAAAGCGAAAATCTGGGGTGACCATAGGATTGCAGACCCTACTCTCCTACAAAAACGTCCAAAGAAGCAGTCTCTCCGGACTGGGCTGTCCAGGCAATAATACTCGGTGAACGTGTGCAGCGAGGCCCACATAGCTGCCTGACAGATGTCATGGAAGGGAACTCCCCATTCCCAAAGCAGTAGTGGCTGCTGTCGCCCTGGTTGAATGGGCGCGTAGCCCTACCGGAGGCTACTTCTTAGCCAAAGAATCACAAGCCTTAATGCACAGACTGACTCATCGAGAGATGGACCACTTGTGCACGGCCCGACCTTTCTTGGCACCCACATAGCCAACAAAGAGCTGATAATCCACCTGGAACTGTTGTGTGCAATTCAGGTAGAATGAGAGCGCAGTTTTTGGGTCCAGAAGGTGGAGCTTCTCTTACTCTTTAGAGGGATGCAGAGGTGGAAAGAAGGTGGGCAAAGGCACTGTCTGCCCGATGTGAATAGCAGTGATCACCTTCGGCAGAAAAGATGGACGAGTCGGCAGAACAAAAATGTGTCCGGATGACAGAGAAATGGCGTTTTAGAAGAAATAGGTTGGAGCTCACTCACTCTTCTGGCAGAAATGATGGCCACCAGGAAAGAAGTCTTTAAAGTGAGAAGACAAAGAGGACAGTTGTGAAGTGGCTCAAAGGGAACACACATCAGATATGTCCGAACAAGGTTCAAGTCCCACTGAGGCATTATGAAAGGAACAGGAGGGAAAAGATGAGTAATGCCCTTTAAGAATTTAATTACAACAGGGGACTTGAAAAGGGAAGGCTGAGCTGGAAGTCGTAAAAAGGCTGAAATGTCTGAGAGATAGCCCTGGATAGTGCCCAGAGCAGAGCCCTGTTGGGCAAAAGAAAGAAGGAATAGAAGGACCTCTGAACGAGGGGCAGAAAGGGGATCCACAGTCTTTGCTGTGCACCATGCAACAAATTTATCCCACCAGCAGGTGGATACCATCTTAGTTGAGGGACGCATGGCTGCCAAGATCACATCCCAAACTTCGGGAGGCAGGTCAAAAGACATCAACTGCCGCCACTCAATCTCCACGCAAGGAGGTGGAGGCTGGACAGGTTTGGGTGGAGGACCGTCCCCTGTTGCTGAGACAAGATTCTCCCGTAGAGGTAGTCGGATCTGGGGATCGATAGTCATGCTGAGTAGCTCAGGATACCATACTATTCAAGCCCATTCCAGAGTCACAAGAATGACTTGGGCTCGGTAGCACATGATCAGCCCTCTGGGTAGTAGTGGTATAGGCGGAAAGGCGTATCGTAGATCGCAACTCCAATTGTGGTGAAAAGCGTCGCCTAGCGAGTGCCGCCTTGGAAATTCCAATGTGCAGAACTGAGGACATGGCGCATTCTCTTCAGTGGCAGATAGATCTAACCAAGGCTCTCCCCACTGCTTAAAGAGACCTTGCGCCACGTCCGAGTTCAGGCGCTATTCATGATCCATCATGCATCAGTGGCTGAGTTTGTCCGTCCTGGTGTTCAGTGAACCTGCCCAGTCTTGAACCACCAGGGAAATGCTCTGATCTTCCAGCCAGGTCCAGAGGCGCAGAGTCTCCTGACAGGGATAATGACCCCCACCTCGCTTTGTTTGTTGCAGTACCAAATGGAGGTGGTGTTGTCCATGAACACCTGCACTATTCTTCCACTGACATAGGGAAGGAATGCCTTCAGTGCAAGCCGGATCGCCCGAAATTCCAGAAGGTGGATGTGGAACCCAGACTCTGCCGGAGACCAGAGTCCTCTTATCTCGGCCTCTCCCATGTCGCTGCCCCAACCAAGAAGTGACACGTCAGTCACAACTGTGTGTTCCAGATGGGGAAGGGAGAGGGATCTGCCATTGACCCAATTGCGATTTGTGAGCCACCACTGCAATTGTTGTGCAGTGCCCTCCGAGATCTGGATGTGATGGGACAGGTTGCCCTGATGCTGTGCCTACTGGAACTTCAGGTCCCACTGCAGAGCTGGCATATGCCATCTGGCATGATCCAATAGCAGGATGCAGGAGGCCATCAGGCCCAGTAGCCGGAGGGTCATCCTGACAAACCCGGGATAGAGGCTGAAAGATCGGAATCATAGCCTGAATACACCAGACTCGCTGCTCGGGATGATAAACCCAAAACTGTGCGGAGTCCAGAACAGCTCAGATGAAGAGGAGCTTCTGAGAGGGAATCAGGTGCGACTTTGGCACCTTGATGAAGAACCCCAGCAAATGCAGGAGGTCGGTCATAGTCTGGAGGTGCACGACCATTGCCTCGGGCGAACCCGCCTTAAAAAACCAGTCGTCGAGATAGGGGAAGACTGGAACCCCTGATCAGCGCAGATGAGCTGCAACCAGCGCCATCACTTTCGTTATCACCCGAGGGGCTCTGGTAAGGCCGAAAGGGGGGCACTGGCAAGCCCGAAGGGGAGCACGGTAAACAAAGTGCTCGTGGCCTACCATGAACCGCAGGTAACACTGGTGGGCCGGCAGGATGGGGAAGTGGAAATATGCATCCAGCAAGTCCAACGCTACCATCAAGTCTCAAGGGCAGACCAGACCTGAGCTAGCATCAACATCTTTAACTTCTTCCGGAGGAAGCGATTGACGTTCTAGAGGCCCTTGTCCTTCTTGGGGAACAAAAAGTAGTGGGAACCACCACCACAATCTACTTCTGGCCCAGGAACTCGCTTGATGGCCCCCTTGGTCAAGAGGGCCGTGTCTCTCTGCTGAAGAAGCGCAAGATGGTCCCCCGACATGCGGTGGTACTGAGGTGGCATGTCTGGAGGGGTAGTCTCGAAAGGGCGGGAGCAGCCCCTTCGGACAATTTGCAGCACCCACCTGTCCGAGGTGATGTTGCGCCAGTGGGGGGAGATGATGGCAAATTCTGCCGCCCACTAACTATTGATGGGCCTGAAAGTTCAGACTAGGAAGGCTTTGAAGTGGATGCTGAGGGGGTGGATGTGGACTGACCTGCCCGCTGGCCCCCAGAACCGCCTTGGCGGATCCCACGACCACGGCTGCGCTGAGGTGGTTGTTGCGCAGGCCTGAGGCTCTGAAATGAACGTGTTGAGGCACCCCTTCCGTGGCCACAAAAGGAGCGAAAGGCAGGGGAGGGAGAGTGGCTGACAGTGCATTGGAGCGCTTTAAGGACTCACGGGCTATCTGCTTTATCGCTAAAAAGGTAATTACCAAAGGGCATGTCCATCAAAGTGTTCTGGACATCCCCCGAGAAGGCAGTACTCAGCCAAGGCGTAGCGCCGAAGAGCCAGTCGTGGAAATCACTGTGCCCAGCCAGTCGGCAGTATCAAGCCCACAACCAATGGTGAACTTCGCTGCGTCTCTCCCAGCTGCTATAGCTTGGGAAAGTACTGTCAGTGCCTCCTCCGGACAGTCGGGCAGCACCTGAAAACCGTGTCCCACACAGAGTGGGAATAACGGCCCAAGAGGTATGCAGTGTTCACCAACCACAGCCCTAAGCTGGCAGACGAAAACTGCTTATTGGCAAGCTGCTCCAACTGCTTGGATTCACTATCCGGAGGTGCGGAAGTGAATGCGCTCTGAAGCAGAGGCTTGGACAACCAAGTTCTCAGGAGTGGGGTGTTGGGAGAGAACGAGGGTGTCCAAGTCGGCAATGGCATCGGGCAACATTCCAGTACACAAGCCCTGTGTTGGGCCTGGACCAAGTGCCCAAAAGAACGTCCGAAAGCTGGTCATTAAAATGCAGCAAGGGCTCCAAAGAGGATGCTGACGGCTGAAGCACTTCTGTCAGGAGGTAAGTCCTGACTGCCACCGTAGGAGGTCGAGGGCCTCTGCCGCCCTTCGCAACACCACTACGTAACTTGCTCCCTCCTCCGTAGCCATGGAAGTAGGCGACAGCATCCCAAGATCAGGTGAGGTCTCAAGACCGCTTGCATCCCCCAAGTCCTCTGCCCAGTCCAGATCATAGTCACAATGTTGAGTGAGTGGGTCCTCAGACTCTCCTTCCTAAGAAGTCTGTGAAACAGGCTGAAAATAAGGAGGGTGGACATAGGGGTAGAAAGGCCCCATCGGCGTTGTAATCTGAGTCAAGCGACGCCGATTCGGCACCGTGTCGGATTTGGGGCTGAATCAGTGGGGCAGACGCTGGCTGTAGCACCAGGCAACATCAGAGGTGGTGCTGGAAGAGGGAGAAGAAGGTGAGGGTAGTTGACACCCTTGGAGGTGTTATGAGGTCAACCGGCATCCAGGGAAGTCCTGCGGCGCCGAAGCTGCCGGCGATGTAAGGTCAGGACCCCCAGT
Organism: Lissotriton vulgaris; assembly: GCF_964263255.1. Classification (NCBI taxonomy): domain Eukaryota; kingdom Metazoa; phylum Chordata; class Amphibia; order Caudata; family Salamandridae; genus Lissotriton; species Lissotriton vulgaris. Next base: position 278,964,040 of record NC_141685.1, on the reverse strand, counting down.
CAGACCCACCGGGCCCGTAGGCACACCGGCAGGCCAGACAGCCCGAAGAGTCTGCCATGGCAGCAAGAAAATCTTGCACCTGAGCAGGCGTCGCCTACTGACCTGGAAAGGGCAGGTAGGGCGACGGGAAGTCGAAGAGCGACAACACTTCTTCGACCTCTTGGAATGCTTCGACTTACCTGACCTGAGTGTGAAGACTTGGATCTAGACGAACGATGGTGACGGCTCTGAGACCGCTCCCTCGACCTCCCACGAGACCGGTACCTTGAGCGGCGCCGAGCCAAATGTCAGACATCCAGCAACTTTTGGGACCGCTCACGCAAAGTCTTCGGCGCCATGGCCCAGCAGTCAGGGCACGACTTGGAGACGTGGTCGCATTCCAGGCAGTAGTGATACACGCGGTGGGGATCCGTCACCTACATCATGCGTTGACCGTCCCAACCGTTCTTTAAACTGGGCATCCCTACGACACCAGGAGTCTATTGACTCGAAAGAATTGAGACAAAAGGCTTATAAAAACTCAGTCGAAAAAATGACTGGGGGTACTTGCTCTTTCCGGATCTGCACTTGCTGGCGCGGAAAAAGCAAGAACTGGCGCCAGCAAGCATGAGTGCGTCCAAGTAGCTCCAGCGACGTCATCTCAGCGACAACGATGCCAATGACGCACACGGAGCCACACAACGCCGCCTATGGACGAGCAGGGGTACTGCTGACAAACTTTCCGGATCCAGTCTGACATCTGGGGTAATTCTAAGGTAAGGAACCTATCACTACGTGTATTTTTAGATAAAGATGTCGACAAAATTCCAAAAAAGTATAGGCAAAACGTGACTCCGGTGCAAGCTCTGTGAGGAAAAAGAAAGAATGGACGTCAGTGCGCAGGGGTGGAGTCTAAATAGACACCGCAACATTACCCCAGACACTGCGGCGATCGACACCATTTACCGGTGCACAGGGTACTGTCACCGAAAAATTATTCGGATCCAGTCGGACACCTGGGGGTAATTCTAAGGTAAGGAATCTATCATTAATGGTATTTCAGCGAGTGTCCAGCTGCCCCTGCCAGTGCCTCTACGTCACCTTCTGGCCCAATAAAAACATTAGGAAAGAACACTGGCTACGTGTCTATTTTGGGGATGCGGATGGGGTCAGTGCCAACCAGGGGCATGGTCGATGCTGGGAACATCGTCGGGACCGATGTCCGGGAAGGCCAAGTGTTATCGACCACAGTCTATCTGGATCCAGGCCTGGATCCAAAGGGACCCGCCAAAGCCACTGGTGTTTAAGTTCCAGGGCCCCCTACCGACTACACGGGGCCTGAAGGCTAGTCAGCAAAGCCGGCTGCCCAAATACAAGGATTTGTAGAACTTCTGAATTTAGGCAGGAGACTTTCTGGCTCCTGGAAAGGGAGGGAGCCGTGGAGCAGTCCCAGAAGTGGGCTCCGGAGACAGAGCCTTAGAACAAGGACGCTTGGGATCCAGTGCCGGCCTGCTGGGACATCGTCGACGCACCAGGAGTCTATGACTCGAATAAGATGTTGCCAAAAAGTCGGAAAAAGTTATATAAAAGGTGGCCAGGAGTAGCTCTCTCCAGATCTCCGCTAGGCTGGTGCAGAAAAAGAACTGACGTCAGCATGTATTTGCAGCATCTATGTAGGTCCTTCGACGTCATCTCGGGACCCACAACAGACACGAAGCAGACCGTCGCCAGCCAACAACACACAGAGGTACTGCTGAAGAAAATCTCCAAATCCAGACTGACGCCCGGAGGAAATTTTAAGGTAAGGAAACAACAGTCTCCAAGTCAAACTTTATTCGACAATTAAGTCATAAAAGCATTCATAAGACACATAAAATCACAGTTATCTATACTACTATTATAAAGAGAGAACTTGCACCTTTTGGCCAGGTAAACTCGGGAACCACAGCACCAATCACAACACCCAATGCAGCGTTTAAAAGGGCAGTTGCAGCAGAAGGACATAGGCTATGCAGACGCCCACCATATACATTTAAAATGTAAAAGAACCGTGCCAGCAAAGTAGTCCCTTGTGGGCGTGTCTGCATTGTGCTGTGGGTGTGTGCTGGGGGCGTGACAATCGCTGGGGGCATTCCGTCACGAGTGTTGTTTTTTCTTCCCAGGTTCTATACATTCCTGCGCCCTTTAAATAGTAATTCAGTGGAGGTCCCATTCTCCTAGAACCACCCCAAGCACAGTTATGGGCAAAAATACAACTAAAAGGCCCTGCAAAGCATTATGGGATAAGCTCAGCATAATTTTTAGAATTCATGAAAGGGTTTCAATGTTTTTGAATTTTACTCATCAGGGACATCTAGGGACAGCGAGGTGAACTGCAGCTTGATCTATCTATACTACTATTATAAAGAGAGAACTTGCACCTTTTGGCCAGGTAAACTCGGGAACCACAGCACCAATCACAACACCCAATACAGCGTTGGAAAGGGCAGTTGCAGCAGAAGGACATAGGCTATGCAGACGCCCACCATATACATTTAAAATGTAAAAGAACCACAAATGAATGTGTTCTTCTGTATTGTAAATTGTGCTCATGCTATGCTGTCGAGTGTGCGCTATATAATATTGCAAGGAAAAATAAAGTAGGGAAACTCAAGTTCACACACTACTGAACGCGCACTCTCAAGTGCATCAGCAGTGCACTGTGAATCGGAGCGTTTCACAGGCCTGTCACAGATAAGAAATGCTATCAAAACGAAATCCTATGAAACAATATACTACTGGCCGGCAGCAATTCATACCCAGACAACGTCGGGACGGGCTGCTAGTTCAATATAAAAAATCCAATAAAACAATCCAATAAATATCTAAGAATAGATGAAACTACTATGGACCATTGCCGAATATCAATTATTTCAGTTTCATAAAATCTAAAATCATAAAACAAAGTCCATCATTTTTTAACAGAACAGGGGGTATTACACATAGGTTACATAAAATGAGTAGGCCCACATATTAACACATGATCATCAGTAACAATTAATTAATAATCATAGCCCTGCCGCAACAAGGTGCATATGGATTACCCAAGCCCATTTCAGAAATGTAGCCATAGCAATAGCAATTAAAGGGCTGGGGTCAGTACATAAAATTCTTAAGGCCTCTGCATGCCTGCGTATGCCAATTGCTCTGCAAATAGGCTTAACCCACAAGGCTCTGGGTGCGGAATATAAGGGGCAAAAGAAGAGGAGATGGCTTATTGTCTCATGTTCTTCCCCGCACTTAGGGCATTTATCCTTATCGTTTTCCCCTTCCCATTTAGCTGTAAAAGACCTAACTGGAAGGGAGCCTACTCTAAATTGGAAATAGAGTTTGCGATTCTGATTTTTCTCAATGGCATCCCAATATATTTCCAGTTTCGATTGGGCATTAAACTCTAGAAAACGGCCTGTTTGGTGTGAGGAAGAACCCCTTATACATGCTTCAGCATTTACCATCTCACAATAACTTTTTCAGAAATTTCTTGGAGTGGAATGCAGCATTTATCGGGTCGTCCCATAGCTCTCTCAATCCCAACCTAAATAGTAGGGACCGAATGGACTACAACCAGTGTGTAATCTTTAACCTCCATCTTTAGTCATAATCTCCCTTAGTCCTGTGCATAATGTTGGAGTTCCTCTGTGGTCCACAGTCGCCGCCAATACAGCAAAGGCCGTAGAGAGGTAAGGTCCTGGACCGCTTTTTTCTGAGATCCCACACTAGAGGCGTTAGAGGGGTACTTATAGGGACGCTAGTTGCTTTACGCAAAAATTCGTTTTCTGCTAGCGTTAAATTTCTACTGTCTCTCTCAGATGTATATAAGAATTATGTTTTTAAAGATATAGGTATCCATTAGTTCAGCTTAGCAAATGTGCATATTAGTTACATTACCCAAGGCTGAACATGTATAAAATGACTGCAATACTAAGTATCTTATCAGAAATATTGATCTACAATTGTTTCAGTATTGAATTACACAAAATAATTTAATATACAGCAACACTTGTGAGTTTATTAAATGCACCTTTAATCTACATATTACCTTCCTTATCCCTATATACCTTCCATGTACTTGTGTACCTATATTTATTACTTTGTTTCTAATTAATCATATCTACTGCACTACCCCATATCTCACCCAGTAAGTCACAAATGATATCCTCTACCTCTATTCAGACTCATCTCTAACCTAATTCTACTACTCTTTCCAATGCACTACCCTATTTCTCACACTACTACCACTCTTATTACAGCCTCTACCTCCATTCTCATTCACCCCAAAACACATACCACTATGACCCCCAAAACAACTTGGGGATCATAGTGGACTATCCCCTCAGCTATCCCTCCTTGTATTCTCATATCTTCCTATTCAGATCTCCCATAAAAGCCTAACCCCTTTCCTCTGACTCTTCTCCCTCCACCTCTCCATTACTCATCCCAAACCCCCTCCTATTGCTAGAAGTTGCAACAAAAAAAACGTTGTAGACCCAGTCCATTATCCCTCCACTATTCCTTTTCCATCCAAATAACAGACTAACATGTCCACAACTCCAATTTAATATTTCGCTACACTAACTCCCCACTAATCTTGTTTGCGTTCTGGTGTAGCGTGCTCACCGCCCAAAAAGCACATCAACACCTTATCACACAGAGCCACAGACAGAGCCACAGAGCGACAGACAGACAGAGCCACAGAGCGACAGAGCCACAGACAGACAGAGCCACAGAGCGACAGACAGACAGAGCCACAGAGCGACAGAGCCACAGACAGACAGAGCCACAGAGCCACAGAGACACAGAGCGACAGACAGACAGAGCCACAGAGCGACAGACAGACAGAGCCACAGAGCGACAGACAGACAGAGCCACAGAGCGACAGAGCCACAGAGCGACAGAGCCACAGAGCGACAGAGCCACAGAGCGACAGAGCCACAGACAGACAGAGCCACAGAGCGACAGAGCCACAGACAGACAGAGCCACAGAGCCACAGACAGACAGAGCCACAGAGCCACAGACAGACAGAGCCACAGAGCCACAGACAGACAGAGACACAGAGCCACAGACAGACAGAGACACAGAGCCACAGACAGACAGAGACACAGAGCCACAGACAGACAGAGACACAGAGCCACAGACCGAGACAGAGCGAGCCACAGACCGAGACAGACCGAGACAGACCGAGACAGACCGAGCCACAGACCGAGCCACAGACAGACACAGAAAGACCGAGACAGAGCGAGCCACAGACAGACCGAGACAGAGCGAGCCACAGACAGACCGAGACAGAGCGAGCCACAGACAGACCGAGACAGAGCGAGCCACAGACAGACCGAGACAGAGCGAGCCACAGACAGACCGAGACAGAGCGAGCCACAGACAGACCGAGACAGAGCGAGCCACAGACAGACCGAGACCGAGCGAGCCACAGACAGACCGAGCGAGCCACAGACAGACCGAGCGAGCCACAGACAGACCGAGCGAGCCACAGACAGACCGAGCGAGCCACAGACAGACCGAGCGAGCCACAGACAGACCGAGCGAGCCACAGACAGACCGAGCGAGCCACAGACAGACCGAGCGAGCCACAGACAGACCGAGCGAGCCACAGACAGACCGAGCGAGCCACAGACAGACCGAGCGAGCCACAGACAGACCGAGCGAGCCACAGACAGACCGAGCGAGCCACAGACAGACCGAGCGAGCCACAGACAGACCGAGCGAGCCACAGACAGACCGAGCGAGCCACAGACAGACCGAGCGAGCCACAGACAGACCGAGCGAGCCACAGACAGACCGAGCGAGCCACAGACAGACCGAGCGAGCCACAGACAGACCGAGCGAGCCACAGACAGACCGAGCGAGCCACAGACAGACCGAGCGAGCCACAGACAGACCGAGCGAGCCACAGACAGACCGAGCGAGCCACAGACAGACCGAGCGAGCCACAGACAGACCGAGCGAGCCACAGAGAGACACACAGAGAGAGACAGAGAGAGACACACAGAGAGAGACACAGAGAGAGACAGAGACAGGCACACAGAGAGACAGGCACACAGAGAGACAGGCACACAGAGAGACAGGCACACAGAGAGACAGGCACACAGAGAGACAGGCACACAGAGAGACAGGCACACAGAGAGACAGAGACACACAGAGAGACAGAGACACACAGAGAGACAGAGACACACAGAGAGACAGAGACACACAGAGAGACAGAGACACACAGAGAGACAGAGACACACAGAGAGACAGAGACACAGAGAGAGACAGAGACACAGAGAGACACAGACACAGAGAGACACAGACACAGAGAGACACGACACAGAGAGACACAGACACAGAGAGACACGACACAGAGAGACACAGACACAGAGAGACACAGAGAGACACAGACACAGACACAGAGAGACACAGACACAGAGAGACACAGACACAGAGAGACACAGACACAGAGAGACACAGACACAGAGAGACACAGACACAGAAAGACACAGACACAGAGACACAGAGAGACACAGAGAGACACAGAGACACAGAGAGACACAGAGAGACACAGAGAGACACAGAGACAGAGAGAGACACAGAGACAGAGAGAGACACAGAGAGACAGAGAGACACAGAGACACAGAGAGACACAGAGACACACAGTCACACAGTCACACAGAAAGACACACACAGAGACAGAGACACAGACACACAGAGACACACACACAGAGACACAGAGAGAGAGAGAGAGAGACAGAGAGACAGAGAGAGAGAGAGAGACAGAGAGAGAGAGAGACAGAGAGAGAGAGAGACAGAGAGAGAGAGAGACAGAGAGAGAGACAGAGAGAGAGACAGAGATAGTCAAGTCAAGTCAAGTCATAAAATTTATATAGCGCACTACATACCCAGAGGGTTTCAAGGCGCTTAGGAAGGGGAGGAGGATTATTTGTCAAATATCCACGTTTTAAGCTGCTTTCTGAACGCTAGGTGATTCTGGGTGAGGCGAAGGTAAGCGGGGAGTGAGTTCCATGTTTTGGCAGCTAGGTATGAGAAGGATCTGCCTCCCATGGTGGTCTTGTTGATGCGAGGTACAGTGGCGAAGGCTTGGCTGGAAGAGCGAAGTTGGCGGGAGGGGGTGTAGAAGGACAGTCGAGAGTTGAGGCAATCTGGTCCGATGTCGTAGAGTGATTTGTGTGCGTGGGTAAGCAGTCGGAAAGTAATCCTCTTATTGACGGGTAGCCAGTGGAGGTCTTTAAGGTGACCAGAGATGTGTTCGTTGCGTGGGATGTCTAATATGAGCCTGGCTGAGGCGTTTTGGATTCGTTGTAGTTTCTTCTGGAGTTTAGCGGTGGTACCTGCGTAGAGGGTGTTTCCGTAGTCCAGTCGGCTCGTGACTAGAGCGTGGGTGACTGTTTTCCTTGTTTCGGTGGGGATCCAGCGAAATGTTTTTCTGAGCATGCGAAGAATGTTGAAGCAGGAAGAGGATACGGCGCTGACTTGTCTGTTCATTGAGAGTGAAGAATCCAGGATGACGCCAAGGTTCCGTGCGTGGTTTGTCGGGATGGGTGCATTTCCGAGGGCTTCCGGCCACCAGGAGTCGTCCCATGCAGAGGGGGATTTACCTAAGATGAGGACTTCTGTTTTGTCTGAGTTCAGTTTCAGACGGCTTTGTTTCATCCATTTGGCGACTTCTTTCATTCCTACGTGTAGGTTAGTTTTGGCGGTGCTGGGGTCATTGGTGAGAGAAAGGATCAGTTGAGTGTCATCCGCATAAGAGATGATGTTGAGGTTGTGTTGGCGTGCGATGGCCGCGAGGGGGCTCATGTATACGTTGAAGAGGGTGGGACTGAGTGAGGATCCTTGTGGTACGCCGCAGATGATTTCAGAGGCCTCGGACTTGAATGGTGGGAGGCGGACTCTCTGGGTTCTTCCGGTGAGGAACGAGGTGATCCATTCCAGTGCCTTTCCTTGGATTCCGATGTTTCTGAGGCGTTGTAAAAGGGTGCTGTGGCAGACTGTATCGAATGCTGCAGAGAGGTCGAGGAGGATGAGGGCGACTGTGTCTCCATTGTCCAGTAGAGTTCGAATGTCGTCTGTTGCTGCGATGAGGGCGGTCTCAGTGCTGTGTTTGGCTCGGAAGCCAGATTGTGAGGGGTCGAGTGATTTGTTGGCTTCGAGGAAGGCGGCGAGCTGGTTGTTGACAGCTTTCTCGATGACTTTGGCCGGGAATGGAAGAAGCGAGATGGGGCGGTAGTTTTTGAGTTCGGTGGGGTCTGCTGTTGGTTTTTTCAGAAGGGCGGTGAGTTCAGCGTGTTTCCAGTCTTCTGGGAAGGTAGCGGAGTTGAAGGAGCAGTTGATGACGTCTCGGAGGTGCGGAGCTATGACGGAGTCTGCTTTGTTGAAGATGTGGTGAGGGCATGGGTCTGTGGGGGATCCAGAGTGGATGGAATTCATCAGGCGGATGGTGTCCTCAGTGGAGATTGGGTTCCAGGCATTAAGGGTGTTAACGGGGGGAAGATGGTCAGCTGATGGTAGGGTGGGTTGGATTCCGGGTTGGTTGTCAAAGCTGTTGTGGATGTCAGCAATCTTGTTGTGGAAAAAAGAGGCTAGGGAATCGCAGAGGGTTTGAGAGGGGGTGATGTCGTTGGAGTTGGCCGAGGGGTTGGAAAATTCCTTGACGATGTTGAAAAGTTCCTTGCTGTTGTGGGCGTTGTCGTCAAGTCGATCCTTGAATGCTGTTTTCTTGGCTTTTCGGATCAGTTGGTGGTGAGTACGGATGGCGCTTTTGAAGGCGTCCTTGTTGCTGGTGGATGGGTCTTTTTTCCAGGCCTTTTCAAGGGAGCGGCACAATTTCTTGGACTTCTTGAGGTCATCGTTGAACCATGAGGCCTTCTTGATGCCAAGTTTGTGTTGACGTTTTTTCAGTGGTGCTAAGGTGTCGGCGGTGTTGATAACCAAAGGGTGAGGTTGGAGGCGGCTTCGTTGGCGTTAGAAGAGAGGGCTGGGGAGGTTTGAAGGAGCGATGTGGAGATCTGCTCCGTGGTGATTTTGTTCCAGTTTCTTTGTAGAGTTGGTTGGAGGTGGATGATGGGTTTCGGCTTGTTGTAGGTGAAGTGAACGCAGCTGTGGTCAGTCCAGAGGAGATCCGTAGTGTGGCTGAAGGAGACATGATTGCTGGAGGTGAAGATGGGGTCGAGTGTGTGGCCTGCGATGTGGGTGGGGGAAGTGACCAGTTGTTTAAGTCCGAGGTTGGCTAGGTTGTCCAAGAGGGTGGCGGTGTTGCGGTCGTTGATCTTTTCAAGGTGGAAGTTGAGGTCTCCCAGAAGGATGTAGTCTTTGGAGGGGAGCGCGTGTGGGGTGATGAAGTCCGTGATGTCTTCACTGAATTTTGCGCGGGGTCCTGGTGGTCTGTAGAGGAGGGTGCCTCTGAGTGTGGTCTTGGGGTCGATGTGGATCTGGAAGTGAAGGTGTTCGGAGTTGGCGAGGTTGGCGTCCGAGCTGGTTGAGATGCGGATTGATTTCTTATGGACGATAGCGATTCCACCTCCTGTATGGTCGGTGCGGTCCTTGCGTGTGATCTTATAGTCATCAGGGATAGCGATGGCGATGTCAGGGGCGGAGGAGGCGTTCATCCATGTTTCCGTTAGGAAGGCGACGTCAGGAGAGATGGTGTCTAGTAGGTTCCAAAGGTCAATGGCGTGCCTGTGGACCGAGCGGGTGTTGAGAAGGATGCATTTTAGGTGGTTGGGGTCGGGAATCTGTGTTGTGGTCGTAGCGGAGATGTTGTAGGTGCCGCTAAATTTGCAGGAGTAGCAGGAGAAAGGTCCATGGGTGTGTCCAGGAGCGGCTTGGACGCAGTTGGGTGGACGGCCGGGGTTGAGGGCTAGGAGGGTGGCGGCATCGTAGGTGACGCGGGGGACTGGGCAGCGCAAGGGACAGGGGGTCTGGCGCTGGGCGCGATCCAGGCGCGGACGGACGTAGACGGGCTTACCTTTGGCGCACCTTCGGCGCGGATTGGGCGCGGTCGCTGCGCGTGAACGCTGCGCGTTTGGGCTGCTGTCATATATGGATGGTGGGGAGGGGCGAGGGCGGCTCGGCTGGGAGGCGGGGCGGGCTCGGGTCAACACGAAGCACAACAACAACAGCTCCAAAATGGAGGGGGGAGTCGAGCAGGGCGCTGGGGGGTATCGCGCTATGACTTTGGCAAGAAAACGATGGTGCAAGCAGGCGAGGATCACACAATGCAGGCACAGTGAAGCAATGCAGCTCAGTACAGTGAAACCGGCAGGCAAGCGGCGAGGTTGAACAATTAATTACGTTAAATGGCAGTGCAAATAAGCTAGCGAGCATACAACAAGTAAATGAATGGCAGTACAAGCAAATATGCCAGCGACGTTTAAAGCAGTTAATTAAAAGGCAGAAGCAGCGTGGGTCAAACAATTAAATAGAAGGCACAAGCAGCGTGGGTCAAATAATTAAATAAAAGGCACAATCAGCGTGGGTCAAATAATTAAATAAAAGGCACAATCAGCGTGGGTCCAATAATTAAATAAAGCCAGAAGCAGCGTGGGTCCGATAATTAAATAAAGGTAGAAGCAGCGTGGGTTAACGATACCGCTACACGGTGGAGAGGCAGGGGAGCGACCACTCGGGGCAGAAGAGAGAAGGACAGAGACAGAGGGACAGAGCTAGAAAGAGAGGGACAAAGAGAGAGAGGGACAGAGAGATAGAGAGGGACAGAGAGATAGAGAGAGAAGGACAGAGATAGAGAGAGGGACCGAGATAGAGAGAGGGACCGAGAGATAGAGAGAGGGACAGAGAGATAGAGAGAGGGACAGAGAGATAGAGAGAGGGACAGAGAGATAGAGATAAAGGGACAGAATTAGAGAGACAGATCGAGAGATACAGAGAGAAAGAGAGAGGGCAGAGAGCTAGAGAGGGAGGGAGAGGGATAGAGAGAGGGAAAGAGATACAAGAGAGGGACAGAGAGAATAGAGGAAGAGAGATAGGGGAGGAGAGAGAGGGGAAGAGAGAGATAGAGCTAGAGAGATAGAGAGATATACACACACACACAACACCACTATATGTGTACTCGGGCTGAGATTGTGGAATCCCATGGAGTCAATTTTTTCTTACGCCAATGATATCAAAATTGTGTTATCCTTATCTTCTAAGGGTAAACGCCAAGCAATGCCCTTAATATCAGTCTTGCCCACGTGTCACCATTGAGGACCATAAATTCACTGGAACTTAATGGGGACAAGATAGAGGTTCTGCTAGTGGGCAATCCCCACATTTGGGGCCTTCATTATTGGATGATGAACTGACTTACCAGATGAATAGAGTGGCAGCCATTTGCTTTGGCATCCTCAAATGGCGGAGGAAGATTTTGCCATGTATTCCTGCTGCTGCTCAACATACTGTGGTCCAGGCTCTGGTGATTTGCAGACTGGACTAGGGTAATGTACTTGTATCAAGGTCTGCAAACTGTACAAAATGTGGCAGCCTGCCTACTTCTGCAACCATCAAGTTTCACCTCCTCAACTAGCCTACAAAGACTACTTATTAAACGCAGAGTTTACTTTAAGACCCCATGCTACATGACGCACAAGTTACTTACCTTTGGTAACGATATATCTGTAAGAAACAGTAGTTTGTATTAGATTCCTTACCTTAGAATACCCCTAGGCGTCAGACTGAATCCGGGAACATTTGCGTAGCAGTACCCCTGTGCGTCGGTAGGCGTAGTCTGCAGCTCCGCGTCAGTCGTGGGCGCCGGGATGACGTCGCCGGAGTACTTACACGACGCCCTCGCGCGCTGACGTCAGTTCTTATACACAGCTTTTTCCGCACCAGCAATGCAGAGCCAAGATAAAAATCAACACTGGTGGGCCCTGAAAGGGATGACCTTAACCCTAGATATCGGTTCGCAGAACGGGGAGGATGGGTGGGGTGGTAAGGAATCTAATACTAACTACTGTTTCTTGCAGATATATTGTTACCGAAGGTAAGTAACTTGTGCATCTGAAAGAAACAGGTTAGTATTAGATTCCTTACCTTAGAATAGATACCCCAGCAATAACAACTACGGTGGTGGGTTTGCGAACCAATGATCACACCAGAAAGTCCTGGAGAACGACTTGGCTGTCCAGGCAGTAGTGTCTTGCGAATGTGTGCAGCGAGGCTCAAGTAGCTGCCTGACAGATGTCCTGCAAGGGGACTCCCCGGCCCAGTGTAGTAGTAGCCGCCGTGACCAGTGTGGAATGAGCATGAAGCCCCACAGGAGGCTCCTTTCGGGCCAAAGAGTAACAAGCCTTGATGCACAAGACGACCCATCGAGAAATGGTTCGTTTGTGCACCGCCTGTCCCTTCTTAGCGCCCACGTAACCAACAAAGAGTTGGTCATCCACCCGGAACTAGCGTGTGCGATCCAGATAGAAGGAGAGCGCACGTTTTGGGTCCAAACGGTGGAGCCTATCTTCCTCTTTAGAGGGATCTGGAGGCGGAAAGAAGGTGGGCAAAGTGATGGACTGCCCGATGTGGAAGGCTGTGACTACCTTGGGCAGGAAAGAGGGTCGCGTCCGCAACACAACTTTGTCCGAATGGACTGAAAGGAAAGGAGGCTTAGAAGAAAGGGCCTGGAGCTCACTCACTCTGCTGGCAGAGGTGATGGCAACCAGGAAAGCTGTCTTCAGAGTAAGGAGGCGAAGAGGACAGTTATGAAGTGGCTCATATGGATCGCACATCAGAAAATTTAGAACAAGGTTCAAGTTTCACTGAGGCATCACGAAAGGAATTGGAGGAAACGTATGAGTGATGCCCTTCAAAAACCTATATACAACTGGGGACTTGAACAAGGAGGGCTGATCAGGTAGCCTTAAGGCGGCGGAAATGGCCGAGAGGTAGCCCTTCAGAGTGCCCAGAGCAGAGCCCTGCTGGGCAAGAGAAAGAAGAAAGAGGAAAGCCTCTTAAATAGGGGCAGAAAGGGGATCCAGAGCCTTTGCTGTGCACCATGCCACAAAATTGTTCCACCTGCAGGCGTATATCGATTTTGTGGAGGGACGCCTGGCTGCCAGAATGACATTACAGACTTCAGGAGGCACGTCAAATGGCCTCAACTGCCGCCGCTCTATCTCCACGCATGTAAGTGGAGACTGGACAGGTTCGGGTGGAGGACCGTCCCCTGCTGCTGCGACAGAAGGTCCTCCTGAAGGGGCAGACGAATCGGGGTTCGAAAGACATGTTGAGTAGCTCGGTATACCAGAACCTCCGTGCCTAGCCCGGAGCCAAAAGGATGACTTGGGCCCGGTCGCACCTGATCTTCTTCAGCACTCTGGGCAGAAGTGGTATAGGCGGAAAGGCGTAAAACAGACCGCAACTCCACTTGTGACGAAAAGAGTCTCCGAGCGAGTGCCGCATTGGAAATTCCAACGCACACAACTGATGACATTGCGCGTTCTCTTCTGTGGCGAATAGATGTAACCAAGGCTCTCCCCACTGCTGAAAGAGGCCTTGCGCCACGTCAGAGTTCAGACGGCATTCGTGATCCATCATGCACCGACGGCTGAGTTTGTCTTCCCTGGCGTTCAAGGGAACCTGCCAGGTGTTGAACCACCAGGGTCACGCCCTGATGTTCCAGCCACTGCCAGAGGCACAGAGCCTCCTGGCATAGGGTCCACGACCCCACCCCGCCCTGGTTGTTGCAGTATCATATGGCGGTGGTGTTGTCCGTGAACACCTGCACTACACTCCCCTGGACAGAGGAGAGGAATGCCTTCAGTGCAAGCCGGATCGCCAGCAGTCCAGAAAGTTGATATGGAGCCGGGACTCCGCCAGAGACCAGAGTCCTCTGATCTCTGCCTCTCCCTTGTGGCCTCCCCAGCCCTGGAGGAACGCGTCCGTCACAACTACGTGCTCCGGTTGGGGTAGGGAGAGGGATCTGCCGCTGACCCAATCGCAGTTTGTGAGCCACCACTGCAAATGTCTTGCAGTGCCCTCCGAAATCAAGACATAGCCGGACAAGTTGCCCTGATGCTGGGCCCATTGAAACTTCAGGTCCCACTGCAGAGCCTGCATCCGCCACCTGGCGTGATGCACCAGAAGGATGCAGGAGGCCATCAGCCCCAGAAGCCACAGCGTCAACCTTACCGAGACTCGGGATAATGGCTGAAAGATGGGAATCAGAGCCTGAATATCCCGAACCCGCTGTTCGGGAGGATAAACCCGAAACTGCGCCGAGTCTAGAACCGCTCCGATGAAGAAGAGCTTCTGAGAGGTACACAGGTGTCACTTGGGCACATTAATGGAGAACCCCAGCAGGTGCAGGAAGTCGGCCGTAGTCTGGAGGTGGCTGACGACTGTCTGGGGCGAGCCCACCTTCAACAACCAGTCGTCGAGGTAGGGGAAGACAAACCCCTAACCTGCGCAGATGAGCTGCAACCACCGCCATCACTTTCGTGAACACCCGTGAGGCGCTGGAAAGGCCGAAGGGGAGCACGGTAAACTGAAAGTGCTCGTGGCCTACTACAAACCGCAGGTAGCGCCGGTGGGCCAGCAGCACGGGGATATGGAAATAAGCGTCCTGCAAGTACAACGCTACCATCCAGTCTCCTGGGTAAAGGGCAGCTAATACCTGAGACAGTGTCAGCATCTTGAACCTCTCCTTCCGGAGGAAGCAGTTGACGTTCCGCAGGTCCAAGATGGCTCAGGAATGTGCTTGATGGCCCCCTTGGCCAAGAGGGCCGTAACTTCCTCTCGCAGAAGATTCAAGTGATCCCCCGACACGCGGTGGTACTGCGGTGGCATGGCTGGAGGGGTCGCCTCGAAGGGGAGGGAGTAGCCCCTTCGGACGATTTGCAGCACCCACCTGTCCGATGTGATGTGTCACCAGTGGAGGAGGTGATGGAGAACCCTGCCCTTCACTGGAGTCACGTGGGCCTGAAAGCTCGGACTAGGAGGGCTTTGAGGTGGATGCTGCGGGGGTGGATGTGGATGCTGCGGGGGTGGATGTGGATGCTGCAGGGGTGGATGTGGATGCTGCAGGGGTGGATGTGGATGCTGCAGGGGTGGATGTGGACGTCCGCGACCACGCCAGATGTTAGTCTGCGGCCCGGGGCTGGCAGGAGTGGTGGCGCCCCTTCCTTGGCCGCGAAAGGCAGCAGGCTGCTGGCGCGAAACCGACAGGCCCAAGGACTTAGCCGTAGCCCTGGTGTACTTAAAGCGCTCAAGCGTACTGCCTGCCTTGTCGCCAAAAAGGCGACAGCCATCAAATGGCATGTCCATAAGGGTGTTTTGGACATCAGCCGAAAAGTTGGCGGACCTCAGCCAGGTGTGGCGACGAATCACCAACGTCGTTGCCATCGCTCTACCTAGCGAGTCAGTTGTATTCAGCTCACATCGGATGGAGTACCGTGCCGCATCTCGACCCTCCGCAAGGGCTTGGGTGAGTTTAGTCTGGGCCTCCTCCGGACATTGTGGCAGCACATCCACGACCGTGTCCCACAGAGAGTGGGTATAACGGCCCAAGAGGTACGCGGTGTTAACAGACCGCAACTCCAAACTCTGGGAGGAGAACATCTTTTTGATTTGTCAACTTGTAAAGCGGGCGAATGCCCATGGGCGTCTTGGCGCTATGACAGATCATCATCTCTCAAGAACGGTGTCTAGAGTTACGCAGAGAACAGCCAGGTTTTTACTTTCTTTCTAAAAGATCTCCAAGATGAACAAGTTTTTGTGGCAATAGGCAGCTAGTTCCAGGTTCGTGCTGCATGTACAATGAAGTTTCTTCCACCTCAGTTAGCTCGTCTAAATCTGGGGACACTGATTTCTAAATCTGGGGACACTGATTTCTAAATCTGGGGACACTGATTTCTAAATCTGGGGACACTGATTTCTAAATCTGGGGACACTGATTTCTAAATCTGGGGACACTGATTTCTAAATCTGGGGACACTGATTTCTGAATCTGGGGACACTGATTTCTGAATCTGGGGACACTGATTATTTTGCTATATTGTTCGTACCTCTTGGATTCCCGATTAAGGGGAGCCGTCGGGAATGCGGTCTGGGAGTTAGAGGACTGGATGACCAGACTCTCGGGGTGGGGTGGGGTGGGTGGACAGGAAGCAAGGGTCACCCGGAGCCGGGCGGTGGTGTCTGGCCACGTTCCTATCTACAGGGGGACCTGTAGCGGGCCTGGACCAGGTGCCCAAAAGAACGTCAGATAAGGCCTCATTAAACGGCAACAGAGGCTCCGAAGAGCTTGACCTCAGGGAGGAGGTTAGTCCTCACGGCTGCGACAAGGAGTTCAAGGGATAAGGCCATGGCCGCCCGCATCAACACCACACTATAGGCAGCCCTCTCCTCCGAAGCCACGCTGGGAAGGGAGACAAAACCAGTGTCAGCCAAGGTGTCAAGACCACTGGCGTCCCCTAGCACACCTGCCCAGTCCTGATAAGGCTGGCACTCACATGCCAAAGGGTCCTCAGACCACTCCAAATCCGCCTCGCCACCCATCTCCTGGTACTCAGGGTCAAATGATGGGCAGGGTCATAGAAGTAGAAATCTCCCATCAGCGTAGAGAGCAGCGTCGAACGACGCCAGACGCCGATCGAGGGGAGGACCTGGGATGACGTCGTCCTGGGACAGCGCCGGGGGCGACACCCTGGGGGCCGTCGAGGTCGTGAGGTCTACCGGCGACGACCCGGATCCGGGAGGGCCCTGCGGCGTCGGGGCCCAAGCGCCCGACGGCACCGGGGCCCAAGCACCCGACGGCACCGGGGCCCAAGCACCCGACGGCACCGGGGCCCAAGCACCCGACGGCACCGGGGCCCAAGCACCCGACGGCACCGGGGCCCAAGCACCCGACGGCACCGGGGCCCAAGCACCCAACGGCACCGGGGCTCAAGCACCCGACGGCACCGGGGCCCAAGCACCCGACCTGCTTTGGCTCCTAGTTAGGGCTGCTTGGCCGGAAGGCGCCGCGGAACCTGACAGAAGTGAGCGACCTCATGGCCGTGAGGAACACCTCGATTACCTCCGGTTCGCATGCTGCCAAGGGACCGGCGGGTATGGAGCAGGTTGCGACGCCTGTGGCTCTGGCCAAGCCGCGTGGGCAGTGTCGCCTGAACCCCCGGCCGTGTTGCGCGAGCGTCGGGGAAGTCTTAAGAGCGATGCCGCCTCTTCGACTTCTTGTGCCTCTTACCTGAGGACTTGGAGCTCGAGGTGTGGTGACGATCGTTGAAGCCGTGATGACTCCGGCCCCGCGACCGGTCCCTCGACCTGCTTCCGGACTGGGACCTCGAACGGCGACGACTGACAGCTCGAGGCGCTTGCGGGACCGCTCCTGCCAAGCCTTTGATGTCAAGGCCTGGCAGTCGGGGCATGACTTGTCATCATGGTCGGGCCCCAGGCAATGAAGACACCGGCGATGGGGGTCGGTAACCAACATCAGTCGGCTGCAGTCGACGCAGGGTTTGAACCCGGGCATCCCTACCGGCACAGTCTGAGTCGTTTGACTTCGAAAAATGATCAAAAATGATCCAAAAAGTTTAGTCAAAAAATGACTAAGGGTACCACTGATCCCGGATCGGCGCTTGCTGGTGCGGAAGAAATAGGAACTGACGTCAGCGCGCGAGGGCGGCGTCAGTACTCCGGCGACATCATCCCGACTGACGCGGAGCCGTGGACGACGCCTACCGACGCGCAGGGGTACTGCTACGCAAAAGATTCGAGATCCAGTCTAACGCCGGGGGTATTCGAGGTAAGGAATCTAATACTTACCTGTTTCTTTCAGATAAGTGCCTCACTAATTCTGGGCCTGTATATTTGAGATTGTTGGTTGGTGGGTAGTGCCCAACTCCTACACTTCGATCAAGCCAGTAGGATCTGACAATTGTTCCCAGGATCAGGAAGTCTCGTCAAGGTGGCCAATCATTTGCATTTCCTGGCCCTAAGCTCCGGAATGATCTGCCATACTAGAGAGCCTGCGAATTACTTTTTCGGAAGCAGCTTAAAACGTAGCTGTTCCCATCTTCCACTTAAATAGTGAGGTCTGGCTTGCCTGGTCTTTGCTGATGAGAAGGGTGTGCTGAGAAACCATTCAGGTAGCCATGCGCTTTATAAGTCAATGTAACGTAATATCTGAAGAGTTGCAAAGAAAGGAACTGGCGTCAACGAACAGCGGTGGCATGTACATGCAGCTCAGTCACTTCCATGGCGTAACAAAGTCAACACAAAGTAACAACACAATCTCCTGACATGCAGGAGCAATGCTGTTTTACATATTCCAGATATCCTTTGGCTCCTGTGGCTATTCTCTTGTAAAGGGGATGAATCTGTGGTAAGAGGTCTTCAACAAATAAAGATTGGACATGAATGTGAGTGATTATGTTGCAATTTTCATTTTTCCTCACAATATGGTTAATTTTGGTTTGTTTGCTCTTACTATTTATACTTTTTGTACACCATCAAGCCTGCATAATTCTATCATTTCATTATGTTTTAAAAAGCGCCGGACTGTAAGAACTCCAAGAATCAAAACAATACATTTTTTTTTTTACTAAACCTTAGATAAACACTTTTCTTCACATTGGAGATCCATTGAATATGTGAAGACTGAATGGTATCTTGACCATATTGTACTCTAGACAGGAGGTCTACAATTTACAAAATTTGACCATAAGTGATGTACCTTTAACGCCAGTAGACTTTTATTGATCTCTGCCCCTTCCATCCGAGTTTGACGATCTGCACTGGATGTGTCTGCACCTCGTTCATTCCCTGCAAGATCTACCAGCGAGAATTTTCCATGAAGCTTTCCTTTCTTTCGAAGAATAATCTGAAAGCAGGCATGAGAGCGGGAAGAACTGGTGTTGGCAAAGGTCTGTCCTGAAGTTCTGCAAGACAGTAACAGGTGAAGGATAATTAAAAAAAAAAAGACACTTAAAAGTATGGTCCTCAACCACTGGGGCCTGCGATTTATACATCTGAGAACAAACCGCAGTGCTGGGAATGTTGAATGGAATTGCAAAATTCCCATTATTACTCTGCATTTCTGCAACTAAAACAAATGCTGACTAATTCATCAATGCTACAGAATTCGCTGATAATCATTAGAAATTTCATTTGGATTAAAAACAGGACAGGAACGTAGCAGGAAAAGGAGAATACTTTATTTTAATCTTGAAAAGTACATTGGCGAAGTACTGCAAACAAAATTTGAGAACTGGTGCATGCTCCTCGGAACACTACATGAAATTGCCTTTTTGGACATTTCTCCTGTTTAATATGCACCTTCCCTCAGCACAACTAAACAGCATACTCAAATCAAATCCTGAAGATGGCAGCTAAACCAGACCAAGATTACTTCTGAAAAATGCTAAAACCCAGTATCGGTTATGCTTAAACTGCATGTTCTGAGGACCTCTAGTGCCAAAATGTACCTGGCCGCCACATTTTGGGTAGAGAATCGTTCAGGGGGAGATTCCTTTTCTCTGGAATCTCATATTGGGATAGACAAAAATAACATTGCGAACCTTGTGATATTCCTGACCAATGCATTTAGTTATGGATCTTTTGTGTTTGGTGGGACAGACAACAAGAACACTAGATTGACATCATTCAAACTGAGCTACAATGACAGTCTAGATTAGGCAGGCTTCAGAAAGCGAAACAGCATGTAGTACTTAGGTACATCTATTTATACAAGACAACTGATATGTAATCACAAGTTCAATCAATAGCTATAGGGAAAAGAAACATTTGTGCAACATCAGATCTTCATTAAGGAATACATCATAAAATTTATTAAAACTGAACAGCCCCAATCAGACATGCGATCACTCAAAACAAAGAACTATCCACATAAACCAATGAAAGAATTCTTGGAAAAACAACATTTGCTTGGCATGTTTTAATTTCTGAAAAGAAAGGGAAAAGTAAAAAAAATGAAAGGGATTTACACAGCATTAGTTCTCCACAAAGCCTTTCCTCATTCCTTTTTCAAAGATGAAAAATTATAGGCAAGGATTCAGATTTAAGAGAATAAATACCACTGTGCTGTCACCATTGGACCGGTTATCCTAGAGTGCAGCACTGAGACTAGTGATCTTACACCAAGAACCCAATTTCAATTCAATTGCCACCATAGGAAGAGAGCAAGGCTTTCTGATGAATTTAACAAAGGTGCCTGAATGTTCAGATGTATATTATTTGCCTTCTACGGCAAGGGATCATTGTAAAAAAATGGGGTTTCTGGTTGAAGGGGTAAAACCTTACTCAAGCAGAAACCACAATACTTTACACGGTGAAGCCACAAGCAAACCCTAAATTAACTTGTACTCAACCCTCGAGTAGCTTGGCACAGAGCAGTCCAATTAAATCTGAGGCACAATAAAAAGTATTTGTGCAACACTTCATACAGTCACAGTGCAAACATCACAAAAGGATCTCAAATAAGCTTTGGAAAGTAGAGTATTTAATAAATAAAAGACCAAAATGACATTTAAAACCAGAAGAACAATAGGTATGCTAGTCTAGTGTAAATATTTCAGTCAATCCCACCCAAAAGCACAAAGCGCCACCTCTGGATAGCTGGTTGCACCAGCTGCAAAGAACAAGTTACTTACCTTCGGTAATGCATTATCTGGTGGAGACAGTCTAGCCGCAGATTCCTAAACTACTGTCTCCGAAGGCCACAGACTGGATCCAGACATTTTTCAGAAACACCTCAGCGCGTCAGTAGGCGGCGTTGCATGACTCCGTATCGACAAAGACCATGTCTGTGACACCACCGGAGTCCACATAAGTCGCCATTTGACCCACATATCAATTTCTTCTCTGACCAGATTCCGCACTAACAAGTGGATCCACCACAGAAATTGGCTGTGGAAACAGTGTGCTAAAATATAGTAAAACAACAAGTTACTTACCTTCGGTAACAATGTCAATATCTGTAAGAGACATAGGTTAGAGACAGATTACTTAACTTAGAATTTCCCCCAGGCGCCAGACTGGATCCGGAGATTTTTTTTCTCAACAGTACCCTTTCAAGTCAGTAGGTGGCGTCCGCCGTGGTCGCAGGGATGACGTTGCAATGCCTACTTAGACGCCACCTCTGCACATAGACGTCATTTTAGGCATGACTTTCCACGCCAGAAGCGCAGAGCCATGAAAGACACAGACCACTGGTATGCCACAACTAGGGCCCTGTAAGGGAGTTCATAGCCCTAAAGAACAAGTTACTTCCCTTCGGTAACGCTTTTTCTGGTAGATACAGTATCTGCCTGTGGATTCCTCACCTTGTGAATATCCCCCTTGCGCTAGCAACGTTCCGAAAATTCTTCGTAGCACGCCGGCGTGGACGACGTCATAGGAGCACGGCATCGCGCGCGACTCAGTCTGACGTCACCGACTCCTCATAAGGCCCACGTCGGCGTGATGACGTCAGTTCCGCCCTTTTTTCCGTGCCTTCGAGGCACCCGGACGGACCAACAAGTACATATATGTATTATATATATATATATATATATATATATATATATATATATATATATACACACAATGTACACAGTACATGCAACCAAAAACAATTAAAGTGCAAAACTATACAATTTCAGATATACAAAATCATAAATACATTTGCACACAAACCCAGGTATAGCAGAGTGGACAACGGGGATGCGGGTGACTCAGTGAGGAATCCACAGGCAGATACTGTATCTACCAGAAAAAGCGTTACCGAAGGTAAGTAACTTATTCTTCTGATAGATACATCTGCCGTGTGGATTCCTCACCTTGTGAATAGAGTCCCACAGCAGTCCCCACTCCCGGAGGAGGGTGACCACTCTGCTATACCAGGAAATCCTGGAAAACCGAGCGCGCGAAGTGGCCGTCCCGCCTCACCTCAGCATCCAAGCAGTAGTGCTTCGCAAAAGTGTGGAGGGAAGCCCATGTCGCGGCCCTGCAAATGTCCTCAACAGGAACACCTCTAGAAAAAGCAGAAATAGCAGACTTTGCTCTAGTTGAATGAGCTCTAATACCCTCAGGAGGGTCCTTACCCGCCAGAGAGTAGCAAATCTTGATGCAGAGAATAATCCATCTGGAAAGTGTGCGCTTGTGCACCGCTCTGCCCTTCTTGCAGCCAGCAAAACCCACGAAGAGTTGATCGTCAATACGATAGTCTTTAGTCCTATCAAGATAGAAACTAACCGCTCTCTTCGGGTCCAGGCGATGAAGCCTCTCCTCCTCCTTGGAAGGGTGTGGGGGAGGATAAAAGGTAGGAAGGGTAATGGATTGTCCTAGGTGGAAGGGAGTTACCACCTTAGGCAGAAAAGCAGCCCTGGTCCTGAGAACCATTCTTTCAGCATGGATGGACAAAAACGGGGGCTTGGAACTAAGAGCCTGAAGCTCACTTACCCTCCTTGCCGAGGTAATTGCAACCAAGAAGACCGCCTTAAAAGAAAGAAGCTTCATTGGACACTTGTGTAAGGGTTCAAACGGAGAACCCATCAGATAGGTTAACACAAGATTCAAGTCCCAATGAGGAACAATAAAGGGAGAAGGAGGGAACTTATTAGAAAGTCCCTTCAAAAATCTTAATACTACAGGAGATTTAAAAAGAGGGCTGATCCGGCAAACAGAGAAATGCCGATAAGGCAGAAAGATATCCTTTGACAGTGGCAACAGCAAACCCTTGCCGTGCCAGAGAAAGAGCAAACAACAAAATGTCAGACAAATGAGCCTTTAACGGGTCAACATCCCTCTCCCTACACCAAGAGACAAACTTAGACCACCTATACGAATAGATGGACTTGGAGTCGCGCCTGGCAGAATGACATCCACCACATCGTGAGGGAGAGAGAAGGAATTCAGATTGCCCCGTTCAATCTCCAGGCATGAAGGTGTAATGTCTGGAGGTGGGGGTGTAGAACCTGCCCCTCCATCTGAGAGAGGAGGTCTGCCCTGAGAGGGAGACGGAG
This sequence comes from Lissotriton vulgaris, assembly GCF_964263255.1. NCBI lineage: Eukaryota > Metazoa > Chordata > Amphibia > Caudata > Salamandridae > Lissotriton > Lissotriton vulgaris. The sequence goes on along the minus strand of NC_141685.1, from coordinate 278,941,057 downwards.
CGGCGGGTGAGAGGAGAGGTGGAGAAGATCTGTGTACCACACCCTTCTTGGCCAATCCGGGGCGACCAATATGACTTGGGCCCGGTCTTGGCGAATCTTCCTCAGAACCCGAGAAATCAAGGGTATGGGAGGAAACGCGTAAAGGAGCTGACCTCCCCAGCTCAACTGAAACGCGTCCCCAAATGCTCCTTGCATCGGATACTGGAGACTGCAGAATGACGGGCAGTGAGCATTCTCGCAAGTGGCAAACCGATCCACCCGAGGAGTTCCCCACATCCGAAAGATGTCGCAAACAACCTCCGGGTGAAGCCTCCACTCGTGATCGGCAGAGAACTGCCGACTGAGAACGTCCGCACGTACGTTCAGGACTCCGGCCAGATGATTTGCCACCAGACAAATCTGATGGTCCTGAACCCAGGACCAGAGACGCAGAGCCTCTCTGCAGAGACACTGTGACCCTACTCCTCCCTGCTTGTTGATGTACCACATCGCGGTCGTGTTGTCCGTCAGGACTTGGACCGACCGACCGCGAAGGGAAGGGAGGAAGGAAGGCCTTGAGCGCCAGACATATGGCCCGCAATTCTAGTAGGTTGATGTGAAGCAACCTTTCCTCTGGAGACCAAAGACCCTTGACCTCCAGATCCCCCAGATGAGCACCCCACCCTAGAGTGGATGCATCCGTTATCACCGTGGCCACCGATGGCGGAAGCTGAAAAGGCTTTCCTTGTGACAGATTGCCTTCCACGCCCCAACAAGACAGATCCGCTGCAGTTTCTCTGGAGATCCTCACTGACTCCCCAAGATCTCCGTTGTGCTGATACCACTGCTTGCGGAGGCACCACTGGAGTGCCCTCATGTGCCAGCGTGCATGGTTGACCAGGAGAATGCAAGAAGCCATCAGACCGAGCAGGCGAAGGACCTTCAGGACTGGAACAACCGCTCCATTGAGAAATAAAGGAATCATTTCCTGAATGTCGCGAATCCTTTGTGGAGGAGGGAATGCACGACATACAGTAGTGTCCAGTACAGCACCTATGAACAGGTTGCGCTGGGAGGGCACAAGGTGAGATTTGGGCACGTTTATCGAAAAACCCAACCTGAACAACAGCTGCGATGTCTCTTGCAGGTGATGAAGCACCTTCTCGGGCGACTCCGCTTTGATCAGCCAGTCGTCCAGATACGGGAATACAGGTATCCCCGACCTCCTGAGATGTGCCGCCACCACTGCCATCACCTTGGTGAAAACTCGAGGCGCAGTAGTAAGTCCACACGGAAGGACCACAAACTGGTAGTGCTGCGAACCCACCGTAAAACGGAGATACTTTCTGTGCGACTTCAGGATTGGGATGTGAAAATACGCATCCTGCAAGTCGATCGACACCATCCAGTCTTCTTCCAACAGCGCTTAAAGAACCTGCGCAAGTGTGAGCATTTTGAACTTCTCCTGCTTGAGGTAGAGATTCAAAATCCTGAGGTCCAGGAATGGACGCAACCTGCCATCCTTCTTGGGGATCAGGAAATACCGGGAGTAGCACCCCTGACCCCTCTCCTGCTCCGGGACCACCTCTATCGCACCTTTTTTGAACAAAGCCAGGACTTCTTCCTGCAGGCGAATAAGGTGGTCCTCCGAACAAAAACCCTGGCAAGGGGGGTAATTGGGAGGGAACTCCTGGAAAGGAAGAGCATACCCATTTTCTACGAGATTGAGAACCCAAAGATCTGATGTAACCGATTCCCAATCCCGTAGAAAATGAGTAAGCCGACCCCCCACCGGAGCCACATGATCCAGAATGGCGGATCTAGGGCTGCTTTGCTGCATAGGGAGGGGGTTGATTATTAGAGGAAGAGGAGGAGGAGGAGGCCTGGCGTCCACGACCACGGCCCCTTTGCTTTCCTCTGTAGGATTTATACAGAGGATTCTGTCGCTGCTGCTGACCTTGGTTGTAGGAACGAAAAGTGGATCTGCCAAATCCCCTGAACTTCTTAGTCGCAGATCTCCTTGTCTGAAGGCCCAAAGACCTCGCCGTAGCCCGGCTGTCCTGAATCTCTCCAGAGCTACGTCAGCCTTCTTACCAAAGAGGCCTGTCCCATCAAATGGCAAAACCAACAAAGTAGACTGTACATCAGAAGAAAAACCGGAGGACTTAAGCTATGCGGCCCTTCTTGTTGAGACGGTAGAGCCCATAATCCTGGCAACAAAGTCCACCGTGTCCATACCACTCTGTATAACCATACGAGCTGCAGCCTGAGTATCAGAGACCACTTCGTTAAAGTTCTTCCTATCGTCCTCTGGAAGCTTAGATGAAAGTTGTCTCACAGAGTCCATCAACGCATGAACATATCTCCCCAATAGGCAAGTAGCATTGGTGGATTTCAAGGCCATGCTACCCGAGGAGAAAATCTTTTTAGCAGACTGGTCCAATTTTTTTAGAGTCCTTGTCTGCCGGCACCTGAGGGAAAGAGTCCGCAGCCCTGCTGGAACAGGCGGCCTGCACTACCAGACTCTCCGGAGCAGGATGCGAGGAAAGAAATTCAGGGTCATCAGGAGCCACCCTGTAACGCCTTGCCACTGACCTGGAAACCGCAGGAGCAGTCAAAGGTCTCTTCCAAACCTCCTTTATAGGCTCAGTCAATGCATCCGTAAAAGGAAGTGTAGGCTCTACAATTGAAGAAGGCGAATGCAAAACCTCCGTAAGGATGTTGGGCTTGTACTCAACTGTGGGCAAAGTCAAGCCTAGCAACTCTGCAGCCTTCCTAATAACAACGTGATAGGGTGCTATGTCCTTAGATGGAGTATCTGAAACGGATGGCAAACCCCACTCAGGAGAAAGTTCCAGGCCACTTGAGCTTTGGAGGTCCTCAAAACAATCCTCCTGATCTTGCAACTCTCCTTCCTCAACCTCGGAGTCCATATACTCCTTCTCCTCCAAGAGGCGTTGTGCTCTGCGCCTCGTCCATTCCATGCGGACCGAAGTCGACGGATCCGGCAACGACTCCGACGGCGCCGGAGCCGGAGCCGACGTCGAGCGAGGAACTTGAGGACAGGAAGCACCACGATCCGAATCACCACGAAGCCGATCCGGAGTCGGCGAAGCCGTACCGAGCCAAGGAGTACAAGGCGTCGGCATAAACGGCATAAAGGGGGCCGGGGCATAAGCCTGAGGCACACCTAAATTAAAAGACAAAGGACCCATGGGACCAACAGGCGCACCAGTGGGGTACATTGCCCTCGAATAAACACCAAACATGGCATTTAAAAACTGCGAGGGATCCTGACCTGGACCTGGAAAGGGAGGGTACGAACCCAACGGCCGCTCCGAAGGAGGCTGATCCGGCAAAGGTGCACCCTGGCCCTCTTGATCTTCAGGCTCCTCAACCGGAGTCGGTGGGAAAACCCCAGCGACTGCAAGAGTTCGGCCATAGTCTGGAGGTGGGAGATTACAGCCTCGGGCAAGCCAGCCTTCAACTGCCAGTCGTTGAGATAGGGGAAGACTGGAACCCCTGATCTGCAGAGATGAGCGGCGACCACCACCATCACTTTCGTGAATACAGGAAGGTGCGCTGGTGAGGACAAATAGGAGCAAGGCAAACTGCAGGTAATGCCACTGGCCAGGCAGGACGGGGATTTGAAAATATACATCCTGCAAGTCCAACGCAACCCTCTAGTCTCCAGGGTCAAGGGCAGCCAATACCTGAGCCAGAGTCAACATTTCGAACTTCTCCTTCCGGAGGAAGCGATTGCCGTTCTGGAGGTCAAAAGTAGGGAGCAGGCCCCCATTGTCCTTCTTGGGGACCAGAAACAAGTGGGAATAACAGCCATGTCCTACTTCTGGCCCAGGAACTCGCTCGATGGTCCCCTTGGCCAGGAGGGCCATAACTTCCTGTTTGGCGCTAATTGATCCCCCGACATGCAGTGCAACTGAGGTGGCATGGCTGGAGGGGCAGGCTCGAAGGGGAGGGAGTAACCCCTTCGGATAATTTGCAGCACCTACCCGTCTGAAGTGACAGAACGCCAGTGGGAGAGGTTATGTTGAATCCTGCCGTCCACTGGCGTGGGTTGCACCCCAAAGCTCAGACGAGGAAGGCTTTGAGGCGGTGCAGCAAGAGCGGAGGTGGCCTGACCTGCAGCCACTGCGGCCTCCACACACGTGCTGTTGGTTCTGCGTAGGGTTTTGGCTGAACAAACGTGAAGCGGTGCCCCTTCCTTGGCCACAAAAGGTGGACGTGGGGCGACGTGTGGTGGAGAGATCAAAGGACTTTGCCATAGCCCGAGAACTCTTGAAACGCTCCAGCGCACTGTGCCTTATCGCCAAACAAGCAAGTATCACCAAAAGGCATGTCCATGAGGGAACTCTAGATATACCCCGAAAATCCAGCGGACTGCTGCCAGGCATGGTGATGCAAGGCCACAGTCGTGGAGATTGTTCTCCCCAAAGAGTCCGCTGTGTCCAGCTACACCGAATGGCGACCTTCGCAGTATCGTTCCCCTCCACAACAGCTTGGGAAAGAACAGCCTGAACCTCCTCCGGGCACTGGAGCAGAGTTTGCGCCACCGTGTCCCACACAGTGTGAGAATAGTGGCCCAAGAGACATGCAGTGTGGACTGACCGCAGCCCCAAACTGGCAGAGGATAACCGCTTCTTGTCATACTGCTCCAGCTTTTTAGATTCCTTTTCCGACGGAGCGGAAGGGAATGCACTTTGGGAAGTGGAGGCCTGAATGACCAGGCTCTCCAGGGTCAGATGATTTGTTAAAAAGGCAGGGTCACCCGGTGCCGGGCGAGGACACCTGGCCACGTTTTTATCCACAGGAACCCCTGTGGATGGTCTAGACCAGGTGCCCATCAAAACATCCGTCAAGGCCTCATTAAACGGAAGCAGAGGGTCCATAGAATTTGCAGTCGGGTGAAGCACTTCAGTAAGGAGGTTCGTTTTGAGTGTAACAAAGGCAGATCAAGGTCAAGAACCTAAAGCCACCCTACGGAGCACCACAGTGTATGTGGCGCCTCCCTCCATGACAGCGGGAGAAGACACAAACCCTTGCTCAGAGGAGAGGTCAAGGCCACATGCATACCCCGAGTCCTCCGCCCACTCATGTTCATACTCACACTGCCGTGCAAGAGGTTCCTCAGACCCCTCCCAGTCATCCCCCTCCTCCACAGCCCGAGGAACAGGGGAAAACAAATGCACCAACGGCGCAGGGGACGGTCCAATCCGGCTCCATGTTTATGTTGTTTATGAGATTTTTATTGCACGCAAATACGCGAGGGTGTCTCGGCGCATATCAGACTTCCTGAGATGAAACTACCCTAAAATCATTGATCGAATAACCACGTTTTCAGGAGTTTACGGAAGATAGTAATGGTTGGACTGGTTTTAATTAGCAAAGGAAGAGATTTCCACAGCCTGGGGGTGGCTACCAGAAAGTGTCTGTCTCCCCAGCTGGTGGTTCTGGTGCGCGGGACAGCAAGAAGATAGGTGCCAGCCGAACGAAGATGTCTTTGTGGAGCATAGATTCGAAAAGCATCTTTAAGGAACCTTGGTCCAGAGTCATGAATGGCTTTGTAGGCGATACAAAGTGCTTTGAATTTTATACGACTTAACTCTTAGCCAATGCAGGTGGCGTATGGCCATGGAGGTGGGACGGCGACTGGGGATATCAAGCAAAATTTTGGCCGCTGCATTTTGTACAGACAGTAGATTAGATTTGTTCTTGTGTGCCAAGGAAAAGAGCATTGCCATAATCCAATTTTGAGAAAACAAGAGTGGTAATCAAGGTTTTCCCTGCTCCTGGAGGGAGATATGGCAGCAGTTTTTTAATTTTCCTTAGCATGAAGAAAGATGAGGAGACCACCGTATTCACGTTATGTCTAAACAGCTTCTCATCGAACAACGCCGAGGTTTCTGACCTTGGCAACCGGGATCGGGGGTGGTCCCATTTCACTGGGCCACCAGATGGAAGACCAGTTCGGTACAAGGTTGCCATAGGTCATAACCTCGGTCTTGTCCGAGTTTAGCCTCAAGCAATTGCTTGACATCCACGAACTGATGATCCTCATTCCTTCCTGAAATCTTGCGGCCACAGCTGGTCCATCTTTGTGTATCGCCAACACCAATTGGGTATCATCCGCATAGGTGGTTAAACGGAGACCCTGAGATTTAAGGACTCTCGCCAAGTCTGCCACATATACCCAATTTAGGTCTCAAGTCGGATCAAAATTGCCCGGAAAAATTGGTAAGGGCAGAGGTGGGACAAACGGAACACATTGCGGCACCGGGAATGGAGCCGTGTGAGGTGCCTGAGTTGCTGGAGGACTTTGCGGCGCCGGAGGCGCTGGCAGCAAGCAAGGGCCCTAAATAGGGACTGCGGGGTCCAAAGGCGTGCCAGTAGCAGCCCTAGGTATGAAGAGGTCGTCCATGGCGGCAAACTCTTGCACCTGGGCCGGAGTCGCCGATGGACCCAGATAGGTTGGGTAGGCTGCAGGACTCCCAGGCTCCAACAGAGCCGCAGGGATAGGACTCCTGGCCCCCTCGTCCGCATCCGAGGACTGATGGGTGACGTCTGAGAGCGAACACGTTTCTTCGACTTTCTTGTGATGTCTCTTATCCGATTCATAGAGCGAAGACTTGGACCCCAAGGAGCGATGATGATGGCTCTGCAGACGGTCCCTTGAGCGACCCCTGGACCTCTAATGGCGCGGAGAATACTGCCGGGCCTCCAGCAGCTTTCGGGATCGCTCCCACAAAGCCTTCAGCACCACGGCCAGACAGTCGGAACATGACCGGGAGTCATGGTCGCGCTCCAGACAGACGCCGTAGGGGTCGGCCACCGACCTCATACAGCGGCATGCCCCACAGGATTTAAATACAGGTATCCCTACGTGGCACCAGGGGTCATGGCTCAAAGTAGAGACAAAAGTCTAAAAAAAAAAGTCAAATAGTGATAAGGGTACGTGCTCTAACCGGATCTGAGCTTCAACGTGCATGGGTGGCGCCTCAGTAGTCTCCGTGACGTCATCTCAGCCCATTTGACGCCAGCGACGGACGCAGAGCGGTACAAGGCCACCTACCGACGCACAGGGGTACTGCTGACTAAAAACTTTCCAGATCCAGTCTGACGCCTGGGGATTTTCTACGGTAAGGAATCTATCACCAAAGTGTCTCTTTCAGATTGAGTCTATATCTATTTACACCATTCTGATAGTCTAGGGACCGCTATGTTTAGAAATTGTAAGATTCGAGTAACAGCAGTGTCCATTGGCTGAAAGCATTTAGCCGCACATTGGCCATTCTGAAAGCGTTGCGCCAAATTGGCATGAGATTCTTCTGGGACCGCCAGCAAGAATCTTCTGCATCATATCCCATTTTCCGTGGTAGATACTCAGCAAGCAGCTGGCAGTGTGACCAAATGAAACACTAGCCAAAGAAAATCAGTTAAAAAAAAACACACCTTAATGCGCTAACTCTTTCTGGGGCCAGTCATAGGAAATGAGGATTACTAGTACAAGTCTGAACTACCAGGATTCAGAAGTAGGGTGTTGGGTCAGGAAAGCAGGGTCACCATGAGCAGGTCTGACGTTGTGATACTTGTCTATTTACAGGTGTGTAGGTACCAAGATAAGCCCGGGTATCCAATGGAGGATGTCAGCTTTGTTAAATGGCAGCAGGCACTCAGAAAAGCTCCGACAAGGCCACAAAATGTAAGGACTTGACAGACAGCAACTCTAAGAGCAAGACTTCAGCTGCTCTTCTGATGACCACTGCAAAAGAGACTTGCTCTGTTTAGACAATGAGGTGGAGGTGGGGAGCTTGAGACACAACAAGGTTCTGTTTCAGAAGTGTCCAATCCACTGATCTCTTGTAGGTCCAAATAAGACATATTGAGTGGTATTTTCAACTCTATCATGAAAAGGTAGTTTGCTCTGGTCAAATCCTGTTCTCAAAAGCTGGTGAAAAAATGGAGGGCAGATTCCTCGCAAATGTACGGTTTTGTCACAGTCCGAATGTATTGGGGCTGGGCTCATCTGATCTGTGCCGGAACGTGGCATCAGCCCAGGTAAAGACAGATTTGGTTTGGAGACTGACTAATAGGATAGATGTTCTCCTCTGGTGTCTGTTAAGGTATTTCAGATGCCCTTTCATAATAGAGTCCGTCATGGATGTGTCCTGGCCCCGACCAGATTCTCTCTTCACTTAACCCTTTCGATGCTGATGACGAGCTCAGCTCGTCATCACCCACGGGTGTCGTGTGCTGATGACGAGCTGAGCTCGTCATGGTGCCACTAAAATGGCATTTTCCAGCACAGGGGGGGGAAACGCCTAGCAGCCATGTGGTTAAACAATATGGCATTTCACCTTGAAGATGATCGGAATGATGCACCCCAATTAGCGGGCTCTAAGGTTCCTCATCTGCTATTGGCAAATGATACCCTATTAATATCAAATACCCTGCGGGATATGTAATGCTTACTGGACAAATTCTCTGCTTTGTAGTGATTGTTATAACAAACACAGGAAAGTGCCGGACAGTCTGGATAGAAGCAAACAAATGCACACCTAGTATAAGTAATTACCAGGTGGACAACCCATTCGTGATTGATCACTTATATTTTATAGAAACGTTTTTTGAAATGTTTTTGGCATCAAAAGTTACACACCACATTCACAGAAAGTACACAAATGCATTGAAACCAAAATACAGTACATAACATAACATTATAACATACAAATATGGTGATTATGAATACAATAAACAACTGTGCTATGCCTCACAATGCAGTGTTATACTGAGGCACCAATCCTGAATTACAAATGAACAAGTGGACAGAGAAATGAAATACTAGCCTACTTGTTTCCACCACCCTAGACACGTGTTAGTTTTAACATATGGTACAAAAATAGGAACACACAAAAAACTAAGCAGACATGTCAAATTTGTGCGAATTCTGTTCCTATTATGCCCTAATATTCGCAGTGTCTGGGTGGAGCAGGACGCCGACGCGTTTCGAACCCATAGAATTAGTAGAGGGTTCTCCTCAGGACAAGGATTGGGGGTCGTTGTTGCTGTGAATTTAAAAAAATGGTATCAATGGAATGTTGACTACCACCTTACTGAGACTACCACACTGTACAGACACGTAAGGGTACCTTAGACTTGCAATGTCAGGAAACTCTCTGTGGGTTTTCCTGTGGGTGAGATGATATAAACCCTAATTAATCACTAAGCCACATACAATGCGTAAGCCTCCAAATGATCAGGGGAAGATGGGCACGTACCTTGGTGGATACACCACTATGAAGTGTGGGGGGTGCCGGTGTGCGTGAGATCAGCAGTTACAAGGATTATGCCTGAGGAGATAAACAACGCTGTGTGTCAACAAATCGGACTCCTAATGCCCCAGATAGTTTTTTGCGCATGTAACTGTCACTACCGAAGCGGTGAGAGGAGCACGTACCTTGTTAGGTAGACGTTCATTACTCTGCACGAACTCGAGCGGCAGCCGCCGCTGTAGTTCGGAAACTGTGGGGACACAGAAAGACGGTGATCAGTGTGGAGCCTGAAGACGTTTGCTGGCTCATTGTTGGTAACGTAAAAATCGAAGCGGGACTTACATTTTACACGATTGAATCGGTCTCCACACCAGACACCAGCTTCGCTGAACAGGTAGCGCGAGTGTGTTGGGGGCGTGTCCTGGACTTTTTAAACGCGTAATGCGTTAGTGAAAGTATGGACGAGGGAGTACTGGGACTTGAAGTCCATTAGAAAGCGAGGGCATTTCCCGGTATTTTTAAACCTGATGCGTTAGTGTGTGGGCCACTGGGACCCTGGCACCAACAGGTACATCTATAAAACTACAAGGTAGAAGAGGGCAGCTGGAGCCTTATGTGTCCACTGAATTGTCACTCAAAGATGTCGTGTGTTTGTGGCAATCTGGCCCTACTATGATCATGAAGGGGGGGAGGCAGGCAGTGTGGGTACATGAGAACGTGAGCGGTTGAGGATATTTATAAGAACATGAGCGACTGGCAGCAAAAAGTGTCGGAGGCAAAACTTCTCCTTGAAAAGATAGAAAAGGAGATTACAACATTCAAGGACAATACAATAAACTTTAAAACGACGAAGTTTGAGAAAGACAAAAAGGCGTTTAACCTCGAGACTGTGTACCCATATTTGAAGGAGGACTTCTATACCCGTTCCGAGTCAACTAGATATCTTAACACGTATCAAGGAAGATCAAAGAAGAGATTTCTTACATTTTCGGAAACCTCATCGTCTGACTCGTCAGCAGAATCAGATCCAGGCGAAGGATCATCGAACAGGGGTCAACAGAAGAGGGGCCTTTTTTTTAGGACAGGGCCAACCTCAACAGCGGACCAAATTCAAACCACAATGGGAAATGTCAACACGCAAACGGAATTACAAATCCTAGAAGACTCCTCTATCATCAACATCTCCAAGAAAGTCCTGACTAAGGCAGAAGAGGAACTACTGCAATTGGGACTTTCATTTGTACCTGGTACACCTGGTACACATATTGACTTCACGAAAGTGAAATTAGAGGTGATCGAGTTCTTTCGCAAAATCCGCCTCAGATGGTTCTTTAAAGACTCGACATATGAACCACAAACTGAGGTATCAGGCCTTAGAAACAAATCTTTCTTCTGTCCTCCGAACAATAATATGGCAAAAAACATCATTACTTTTGAGCAGAAAGTCTTATCTTCTTTGAATGAGCTTGAAAAGAAAAGAAGATTCGTACCGAACAATCTGACTAAAGACCAAAGACAGGCCATAACAACCTTGAAGAACCAGCAGGAAGCCGTGATCAGACCAGCAGACAAGGGAGGTGCGGTGGTCCTCTGGTCTAAAGACCTGTATAAGACTGAAGGAAGGAAACATGTGTATAACACCGACTGGTACCGTCTGATCACACATGACCCGACAGCTGAGATTACCCATGAAATCTCACGGATTGTCAAAGATGCGAGAGATAATGGAATTATTGGCCCCAAGGAAGCAGAGTACCTGGTCAAACGCTTTCCACGCACCCCCCATCTGTATTTTCTGCCAAAGGTGCACAAAGATCCAAATGCCCCACCTGGCCGCCCGATAGTCTCGGGTTGTGACTCGGTGTTGGAACCTATCTCTAAGTTTGTGGACGTTTTCCTGAAGGAGTTTACCATCAAAGTACCATCCTTTCTACGAGATACTATGGACTTCCTGACTAAAGTTGAGGGAGTTGAGTTCGATCCAAACACCCAACTCTTAGTCACAATGGACGTGTCCTCTCTATACACCCAAATCCCGCAGCAAGATGGGATTGATGTGATAGAATTGTACCTCAATTCAAGACCGCGGCCACATAGAGTGCCCACTGAACTCATCGTGAATCTAGCGTCCTTAGCCCTCAAAAAGAATTTTTTCATCTTTGAGGACGAGATGTTTCTACAGATTAAGGGATCGGCGATGGGGTGTCCATTCGCCCCTGAAATGGCCATCCTGTATATGGCTCAATATGAGGACAGGTTTGTCTACAATAACAACCCCTATGCAGCACACATTGGGCAGTGGCTCAGGTACATAGATGATGTCTGGTGCATCTGGAACGGCACACCTGAGTCCCTTGAGGAGTTTCACCAATGGTTGAATAACCGCAGCCCAGACATAAAATTCAGTCTGGCATACGACTGCAGATCTATGCCATTCCTGGACGTGGAGATAAAATCAACACCAGAGGGCCTCAAGTCCACACTCTTTCAGAAGAAAACAGATAGGAATAATGCGTTACATTACGCAAGTTTCCACCCGAAAAGCCTGAAGAACAACCTCCCATACGGCCAATACCTCCGGGTAAGACGGAACTGCTCAAGAACAGAAGATTTCACCACTCATGGCGATGCCCTGACGAACAAGCTGAGGGCACGAGGCTATCCAGCAAAACTTCTAAAACAGTCCATGAAGAGAGCAAGATGGACCCCACGGGAACACCTCTTGCAAAAGAGAGAAAAATCTACCGTCGAGAGAATGGTCTGCGTCTCCACCTTTGGCCCCCACACCAATCCGGTGCAAAAAATAATTCGCAGTAACTGGCACTTGATTGAAGAAATCCTGCCTCACATCGGCAAACCATTGTTTGCTCTTAAAAAAAACAGGAGCATTGGTCAACAAATTTCATCTACCAGAGGTGCCACAAAAAAAGAATCACAAAGTACCCTTTTCAATATGGGCCCAGTCATGGGTCACCGCAAATGTGGCACATGTTCAGTGTGCAACCTGACGACAGAAGGAACCCTGTTCACCGATGGTCAGAAATTTTGGCGCCATAATAATTTCACCAACTGCAAGACCAAGTACGCAGTTTATGCGATCACGTGCCCCTGTGGCAAGGTCTACATCGGCAAAACAACCCAGGAGGTGCGCCAACGCATCATCCAGCACAGATCTAGGATAAATAACAAAGTACTGACTGCGCCCCTAGTATCTCACTTTTTGCGCAAAGAACATTCATCCAACGATCTGAAGTGGACAGTCCTGTCAAACATCAAGAACACACCGGGAGCCGGAGGGGACCCTGATGTCCGGCTCGCTCAGAAAGAGGCCTACCTCATTCTGAGGTTCAATACTGCCATGGTGGGACTAAATGACCTTAATGAACTAAGTAACCTCTAGTTAGCTTGTCTGCAGCCGTCATCTGCTTTTTGCTGCCAGTCGCTCATGTTCTTATAAATATCCTCAACCGCTCACGTTTTCATGTACCCACACTGCCTGCCTCCCCCCCTTCATGATCATAGTAGGGCCAGATTGCCACAAACACACGACATCTTTGAGTGACAATTCAGTGGACACATAAGGCTCCAGCTGCCCTCTTCTACCTTGTAGTTTTATAGATGTACCTGTTGGTGCCAGGGTCCCAGTGGCCCACACACTAACGCATCAGGTTTAAAAATACCGGGAAATGCCCTCGCTTTCTAATGGACTTCAAGTCCCAGTACTCCCTCGTCCATACTTTCACTAACGCATTACGCGTTTAAAAAGTCCAGGACACGCCCCCAACACACTCGCGCTACCTGTTCAGCGAAGCTGGTGTCTGGTGTGGAGACCGATTCAATCGTGTAAAATGTAAGTCCCGCTTCGATTTTTACGTTACCAACAATGAGCCAGCAAACGTCTTCAGGCTCCACACTGATCACCGTCTTTCTGTGTCCCCACAGTTTCCGAACTACAGCGGCGGCTGCCGCTCGAGTTCGTGCAGAGTAATGAACGTCTACCTAACAAGGTACGTGCTCCTCTCACCGCTTCGGTAGTGACAGTTACATGCGCAAAAAACTATCTGGGGCATTAGGAGTCCGATTTGTTGACACACAGCGTTGTTCATCTCCTCAGGCATAATCCTTGTAACTGCTGATCTCACGCACACCGGCACCCCCCACACTTCATAGTGGTGTATCCACCAAGGTACGTGCCCATCTTCCCCTGATCATTTGGAGGCTTACGCATTGTATGTGGCTTAGTGATTAATTAGGGTTTATATCATCTCACCCACAGGAAAACCCACAGAGAGTTTCCTGACATTGCAAGTCTAAGGTACCCTTACGTGTCTGTACAGTGTGGTAGTCTCAGTAAGGTGGTAGTCAACATTCCATTGATACCATTTTTTTAAATTCACAGCAACAACGACCCCCAATCCTTGTCCTGAGGAGAACCCTCTACTAATTCTATGGGTTCGAAACGCGTCGGCGTCCTGCTCCACCCAGACACTGCGAATATTAGGGCATAATAGGAACAGAATTCGCACAAATTTGACATGTCTGCTTAGTTTTTTGTGTGTTCCTATTTTTGTACCATATGTTAAAACTAACACGTGTCTAGGGTGGTGGAAACAAGTAGGCTAGTATTTCATTTCTCTGTCCACTTGTTCATTTGTAATTCAGGATTGGTGCCTCAGTATAACACTGCATTGTGAGGCATAGCACAGTTGTTTATTGTATTCATAATCACCATATTTGTATGTTATAATGTTATGTTATGTACTGTATTTTGGTTTCAATGCATTTGTGTACTTTCTGTGAATGTGGTGTGTAACTTTTGATGCCAAAAACATTTCAAAAAACGTTTCTATAAAATATAAGTGATCAATCACGAATGGGTTGTCCACCTGGTAATTACTTATACTAGGTGTGCATTTGTTTGCTTCTATCCAGACTGTCCGGCACTTTCCTGTGTTTGTTATAAAAGAGTGGTCCAGCCGGTCAGAGACAGGACCCAGCCTTTTTCTCTTTCCCTTGTAGTGATTGTTGGCAGGTGAACGATCACAAGAGGACTAAATGTATGGCCATCAGCCTACATAAGTCTTAAGAAGTTGTATTTTTCAGTTGGACAGACCACTAGATAGGGTCAGCGAGTTCACTTACCTAGAGATCAATGTCCTGGGCCATGCAGGTCGAGAGTAGTAGTCTGAATACTACCCAGCATGCAGCAGCCATCTTAAAAATGCATCGGGCAAGATGCAGCAGCCATCTTGAAAATGCATTGGGTCAGATATCTCCCCTCTGAAAGTGCATAGAGCCAAGGCAGAGGGCATTGAATGGGTCTGAAGTGTGGGGCAATGTTGATCTGACCACGTTGCAGGTGGCTAAGAAAACCTTTATAAGAGCACTCGTGCATCTGCCAAAAAGACATACCAATTGATACCCCTCAGACATGACTTGAGCCTCAAGCCAATTTGCCTTAAATCCCAACTCAGACCATTGCTATTTTGGCAAAGGAATAAATATACTGCAGCGTTGGAGGGCTATTACCTTTCTTTCCAGGACATAGCTGCTCACAAATAGGCTAGCAACATCAAATGGCTCTTTTGTCAAAAATTTGCTGTATAAGATAGAGCTTTGCGAATTTCATGCCCTGTTCCAAAGCACTTAAGGAGATCCCTCAAACAGGCCTTTTGGGAATATTCTATATCTGAAAAACTCGAACACATCTCTGAGGGATTCCTTACAGACAAACTTCTAGATTTCAAGATTGATATAGCCTTTGAGCCTCTCCTAGACTATATGACTCCAATAATTCTAAGAGAATATTACTTAAATTTGGATATGGCATTCTCCCGCTAGAGACGTTCCGAGCAAAATTAAACCAGGTGGTGCTGTGACTATTATATGCTCATGAGGTCATAAGGCAGAGGTATCTCAAACACATTTTATATTCTTTTGCCCATCATATGTTCGCCTTAGAAAATCTGGGATGATCACACCATGTAAACAACTCTGATGTCGGCAGCATCAGGATGTGAACTGAATCCAGTCAGGCTATTATCTGCAGTTTCAAAATATTTACTGGAGCTGATGCTTTAGCATGAAACCATTGGTCTGAATTTCTGGATAGCATGAGGCCAGTGTTTTTAGCTGACCATGCAATGAATTTTGCCTGCCTTTTTAAACCTTTTTCGTTATCTGTTTTGGTTATAACAAACTTCCTTTTTAATAAGGTATTTTTTTATAAATAGGATTGAATTTTAAGGCTATTGTCCCTATTTAAAATGTTTCTATCCTTTCGAAGGCCATTCTCTGCTTTTAACTGACTTTTTTTATAAGGCCTCATGGTGCCATCTATTTTTAAATGTTATTGTATGTATATTTGTCTTATTTGTTGTGTACTTTTATGGTTGTTAAATACCGAATAAAGTATTTGATGAGTACTATAAGGTAGGAACTGGGAAGGGTCATTAAGTCCACTCCGAAGCAGGAGCTGAACCTGAAGTGGGTTTGGGGAGCAAAGATTGCGCTGAGGGCAGACCCACTGCAAACATCCAAATCGAGGCCTTTGAAGATCAAGGGGTCCAAAGGCAACCCAGAGGAGCGGGAAAGGTATCAAAGATGCAGCACATGGCACCCTTAAACATCTCAGTCTGTTACAAAGTCCACATAGACTCAGGAATTCAGTGACCAGCTGCAGAATTGGTTTCTCAATAGGAGACTAAATGCAAGAGAGGGGTACAACTTGGCATCTTTACAACTTCTCAGAGGGAGAGTGGCAAGGCTGGGAAGAAGTCCCCTTAGACATCTTATGAACTTTTTTGACTTATTCTTCCCTGGACACACTCAGGAAATAAGTTAGTTGCCTTAGGCAACTTCCTGAGGTGTCCAGTGGCATATAGCTTGGTTTTCCAATCGTGGATCGCTTTCAAGCTCAGCAAGTAACACTCCTTGCTCGACTTGGAGTACCAATTCAAACCAAGACACCAGAGACACACTTTGTGGGGATCCGTCACAGGTATTTACTTGCAAAATTCCTTACAAGGCTTATACCCTGAAGTTTTAGGAGAATTCACCTTCCTTTTAACACAGGAAATAAATTTAGAAAAAACCATCCTGCTCGAAATAAAGTAGGAGGTAACACCAGATCCACAAACAAAGGCACTAAAGGACAAGCTACTTTGTCAGTAACACCTTATCTCATAGAAACATGATCTAAATACAGATTCCTTACCTTTTTACTTCCATGCACCAGGCTGGATCTGAAAGATTTTTTATAGCAATACCACTGCATGCTGATAGGTGGCGTGCGTTGCCTCCGCATGACGTTGTAGGCATCGGATTAGCCGTGACGTCCGTGTCGTCAATAAAGGAGTCACCCCAGTGGGCGATCAGTACTTTTCACATCTTTCCACGGCAGAAGCGCGGAGCCATGAAGTGACTGACCGTGGGGTGTCAAAAACTTGGGCCCTGAAAGGGAGACAGCCCTAACACGAAACCAATCCACAGTGTGGGGAAGATGCGCGGGCTGGTAATGAATCTGTGGCTAGATCAGGTCTACCAGATAATGCGTTACCAAAGGTAAGTAATCCATCGGATAGACATCAAGCTGCAGATTCCTTACCTTTGAACAGATACCCGAGAAATTCCATCCCCGAAGGAGAGACTGTGGAAAGGTTTTAAACCAAGAAATCCTGCAAGACAGAGCGACCAAAGAGGTCCTTCTCTGCGTACCAGAGAATCCAGGCAATGGTTTCTGGTGAACGTGCACAGATATACCCCATGACCACTTGGTAGATGTCAGTAACTTGAACCCCAGGCTGAAGAGCCGTAGTGGTTGCCTTTGCCCTGGTGGAATGGGCCCCAAGGCCTTCAGGAAGTTGTTTCCTCACCAAGGTGTAACATTTTAATGTAGAGATGACCCAGCGAGAAAAGGTACTCTTTCTGAACTGCTCACCTCTTTGCTCCAGCGCATCCTAGAGTTGGTCGTCCACCTGTAACTATTTTGTACGATCGAGATAGAACGAGAATGCTCTTTGGGTGCAGGCGCTGGAGACGCTCCTCTTCGATAGAATGATGCAGAGGTGCATGGAATGTAGGAAGAGTAACGGATTGAGACAGATGGGAAGGTGTTGCCACCTTGGGCAGAAATGGTGCCCAAGTGCGGAGCACTACTTTGTCCGGAAAGACGGTCAGGTAAGGAGGCTGAGAGTTCTCACCCTTCTGGCAGAAGTTATTTACACTAAAAAGGCTGTTTTGATGTGAGCAGCCGGAGGGGGCAATTGTGCAGAGGTTCAAAGCGGTCAACTGTTGCCTCTCAATCTCCACACAAGGAGGCAGAGTGGACAGTTTGAGTAGAAGACCCTTCCCTGCTGTTGTGGCAGTCATCCTCCTAAAGGGGCAGCCTGACAGGAGGATCAATTATTTGCAGCAGCTCGGGTTACCAAACTCTCTGTGCCCAAGGAGCCACAAGGATGACGATGGCCAGACGTGGGTCATTTGCTCACTGTGCCACTGGATTCAAGAGAGCCTGGCTGAAGGGTGACATACCCTGAAACCGGTCCCAGGATGCTTGTTTCCGGTCCAGGGAGGACATGGCCTGGCAGTTCGGTCTGGACAGTTCACATGAAGCACAGGGCCAAGACTGATTTGCATATGGCTGGGTCTAAACTAGGGTGCCGTAGTGGGCAAAAGAACGATTGATTTAACCCAAATCGTTTGACTGGGAGTGAATGTATGCATTGTCAGCATTCCGTCCATCATTTGTTTGCTGTAACATTCCTTGCGGAGTAGGCAAGGTAATCTTCAGTCAGCAAATTGTAAGTTGGAAGCATGGAAGGAAGGGTAGCTTTGAAGGGGAGGGAGTAGCCCTTTATGACTATTTTGCAGCACCCACCTGCCCGAAGTGATATCTAGTCTGTGGAGGTGGTGGCGTATCCTGACACCAACTGGACGTCCATGACCTGGAGAAATCAGACTAGGAAGGTTTTGTGGGGGTTGTGGCTTGACCGGACTTCTAGCCGCGAGGTAGGGGTGAACTACGTCCACGGTCCAGCAGAGGTTGGACTTGCAGGGGCCTCTGGCTGGAAATAATTTGGTGTGGTTTGAAACCCCTTCTATAGCCACAAAAGGCCAGGATGAGGTGGAGAGGCCAAGGGACTTGGCCACAGCCAATGTACTTGAAGCACTCAAGTGCTGCATATGATTTGTCCCCGAAGAGATGGGAGCCATCAAAAGCCAGATGTCCTCATCAGCCTAATAGCCAACGTAGAGGAAATCACTCTGCCTAGCAAGTTTGTTTCTAAGCCACAATGTATGGAAAAATTAGCCACATCGTATGGAAAAATTTGCTGCATCTCTCCCATCAGCAATAGCTTGAGATATGACAGCCCGGTCCTCCCGTCAAGACTTTGTCAGCATTTGAGAGCAAGACCACTGACCTGGTCAGTGCGACTGCTCTCCCCATGCGCAGCTCCACCAGAGTGCTGCTCCCTGAGCTCACCGTTGCAGGATGTTCCCAGCCCTCCTCCACCTGCCGGCTCCTGCCAGCGACTCATCCCTGGTGGTCCAGTGGAAGAACTCTCTGCTCTTCTGCTGTTCTTGCCTTTTTCCTTCGTGCCCTCTTTCCTTCTCTTGCCTCGTACACTGCCTCCCTCCTAGAGAACCTCGCCCACATAGGACTGAAACTAGTCACTGCTCCCACGCACAAACTCTACCCAGTCTTCAGCGAAGGAAACCAGTCTCCTACAGGCACACCACAGAACTTCTCTGGACAGACCACCACAGCATCACCGTCTTAAAAATAAACATTGTACACAAGCACGCCACACCCCGCAGAAGCTAGAACAAATTCACAGAAGACCAGCTCACCTCTGCCCTCATCCTTTTTCTTCTTTCTTTCCCTTCATTTTTCCTGCATTCTTCCCCTTGCTGCTGCTGTCCTTGCGGCCCCTCCGGTGTCCTTCTCACCTCCCAGCTGACCCACCCTACCCCTGATCACTAATGAATGGTAGCCGCACCGTTGGCGCGCGCCAAAGGCAAGCCCATCTGTGCCTGTCCGCAACTCAACCGTGACCAGCACAAGGAACCGTTTTCCTCGGACCCGCCTCTGCTACAACTCCTTTTTTTAACACAAAAAATTACCGCCCCACTTGTTCTGTTAGCCCTTAGTTATAGGCAACACATCAACTTTAGTTGGATAGGTTAGGTATATTTGTTTACCTTTGTTTTCAAATCTTCTTATGAAAAAAATCATGGATTCACATGACAGAGAAGGAACACTGCACGTATAACATAAGTACATCAACTGAAATACAACATTTATCAAATGAAAGAAATCACAAAGTGAAACATACATTGGCTATACACAACAAAACTATACCAGTTTCAGACTGTTCAAAAAAGGCAAGTCAGATTTACAAGCCTCAATAACCATCAATGAACGAGATCTTAAGAACAGTATTGGACAGAGTCACATTTACAAGGAGATATCACAATGCACAAATGATATAAATCAAAAGCTCTCAATGGTGATGAATTTTATCTCCTTTCATGCCGACGCGTTTCGAACTCCAAACAGTAGTTATGGGTTCTCTTCAGGGCCTTGTCACTTCTGTCTGTATGTGTGTGTAAGAGAAAGGTAACAGTGTGTAAGTGTAACTTCCTATGGCCTCATTGTATTATACTGCTACTGGTATCCCACATTCAAATACCATAGTACCTTATTTGTAGCCGTAGTTATCCTATGGGTGTTTGTGCATCTTTTGGAACTGCAGTCTAAAGGAAAATAAAATCAAATTGTCATTTTCTAGTAAGGTTCAGAGCTAGCCCTACGGTAACCTCTTGAAAAAGCACTGCTGGACGTACCTTTCACTGTTTGTGGTCCGTATATGGGCTCTCCCTATGGTACGGTGAAGTTTTTGGACCTGGGGGGAAGGCGGGGATAGGATTACTATCGTTATGCTTATATCGTAATCTCACTCGGTATAGTAGATTGTTAGAACAATCCTACCTTGTTCGCGTGCACCGCGGGCTTAGGGAGCCGCTAGCTCCATTACCAGCTGTTTGCGCTCGGGTTCTGTTTAGACGAATCCCGTGTTTAGTCCCGTAATATCCTTTCGTGTCGCGCACTGTTGAGAAAGGGGAGAATGAGTTTATGTCCCTGTAGCGGGAAACATTCTTTCATCCCGATATCTCAAACCCTCTTTTGGCTCACCTCGTTCTTCGCGACTTGCTCTCGCTCAGACTCCGTTCACTATGGAAGGCGGCGGCCCGGTTACCTGGTAACTAAAAGCAGTTCCTGGACCGTGGGTGTCGAGTCCAGGAACGAGTCGGACAAACTTATCAGACTTAAGAAAAAACATATTCGAACCGAACTTCACGGACATTTTCTCCTGAAACACCTCAGGGGTGGGACCATCCCATGGGGCCTTCAGGTTAAAAACGTCCCTGTTATATTTACGGAGGACAGTGAATATAAAAAAGGTTTTAGTTGCATCAACACTAAGTGCAGCCAGGACCTGATGGTCCATACCATCGAAACGGCTCAAAGACTATGTGCGAAGGAATTAGAAGAAATCGAGGTTCTTACTAAAAGTCTTCAGGAAAGCCCAGCGGTTTCTGACGCCAAAGCACTGCTCGAAAAAATTGAGAAAGATATTCAAACTTTTAGAGACATAACTATCAACTCTAAATCTGCACAATACGAGAGGGATTCAAAAGCTTTTACACTAGAGAGGGCCTACCCATTCCTCAAGGAGGACTATTACACTCAAACAGTCACGTGGAGCCCTATACAATTTTCAGGGTCGATCAAGAAATCGCTATAAAACATTCTCTGATACATCATCCTCCTCAAACTCATCAGGCCCCGAGGAGAGATGGAATAATCCAAACAAGAAAGGGCCTTTTTTTTAGACAAAGGCCCACAGGCAAAAACTCGGTTCAAACCACAATGGGAAATGCGCACTCGCAGAAACTTTTACAAGTCCTAGAACCCACACCATCGACAATAGTGAATCTTTCCACCAAAGTACTTACTAGAGATGAGGAAGCTGTCCTTAACCTTGGTCTTAAATTTGTTCCTAGTCAGCGAACAGACTTCACCAGACTTAAACTAGATACCATTGCTTTTTGTAGGAAGATCCGTCTGCGAGCCTTTTTTGCAAATAAACCACCAAGTATGGACGCAGAGGTAACAGGATTGAGGAACAAATCCACTTTTGTTCCTTACCAAAACATCCCGAAGCAGGTGGTGGCGTTTGAACAGGTCATGCTTTCAGCAATTAATAAACTAGAAAAGAATAAGAAATATACCAAACCAAACATCACCAAAGGCCAACGCATAGCCATTAAAAACTTGAAAGACGACCCGTCGGTCGTCATCAAACCCGCGGATAAAGGCGGAGCGGTGGTGATCTGGTCTAAGGATAAATATCTTAAGGAAGGTGCTACACAGGTAAATAATTCCGAATGGTACAGAGAACTCCGGGAGGACCCGGTTCGGGCCATCCAGGGACAAATCTGTGAAATAATAAAATGTGGTGTGGAAGATGGATTTGTGGGACAAAAAGAAAGTGAGTTCTTGATAAAGAAATTTCCTAGAACGCCGATTTTATACTTTTTACCTAAAATCCACAAGAACCCGGAGGAGCCCCCAGGACGACCAATTGTCTCCGGGTGCGAGTCTTGCTTGGAACCCTTTTCGAAATACATTGATTTCTTTTTGAAGCCCTTTGTTGGTGATGTAAAATCGTATCTGAAGGACACCACCGACTTTTTACTAAAAATTGAGGGAACACAATTTGACCCAATGACAGAATTTATGGTGACAATGGACGTTACGTCCTTGTACACCCAAATTCCTCAAGATGAAGCACTAGAAGTGCTAGAATTATACCTTGAGAAGAGGGACAGGCCCCACCAGGTCCCCACCTCGTTTATCCTGAAATTAGCTGAAATAACGCTTAAAAAGAATTACTTCAGGTTCAATGACCAATTCTTTATGCAGATCAAAGGTACGGCCATGGGCTGTCCGTATGCGCCGTAGATGGCCATACTCTACATGGCGGAGTATGAGAATAGATTTATCTACTCCAATAACCCCTTCAGCAAACACATTAAACAATGGTTGAGGTACATCGACGACGTGTGGCTCCTGTGGCAGGGGAGCCGCGCAGAGTTGGTGGACTTCCACCTGTGGATTAATGGTAGACACCGTGATATTAAGTTCTCACTGGAGTCCAGCAATGAGAAGATGACATTCTTAGACCTTGAGATAAGTTGCACGGATGGGCTTTTGAAGTCTTCTCTTTTTCGAAAGAAGACAGACAAAAACACTATCCTCCAACACCGAAGTGCACATCCAAGAAGCTTGAGAGATAATCTGCCCTACGGGCAGTTGCTTCGGATCCGAAGAAACTGCTCGGAGGTGACAGAATATGAAAAACATGCAACTCGTTTCTGCGATGAGATGAAGAATCGGGGTTACCCTAAGAAATTACTAAACAATTCCAAGAAAAGGGCACAGTATACCCCTCGGGAGTGCCTACTTGAGAGAACGGTTAAACAAGATATGGACCGGTTGGTTTGTGTGACAACGTTTGGACCAGACACACATAAAGTAGGACAAATGGTCCTGAGTAACTGGCACCTACTTGAAGGACTTGAATGCCCCTTTCCGCGACCGTTGTTCGCATATAAGAAAAACAAAAGTATTGGCCAGGACGTCATCAGAGCAGACGTGTTAACTCCAAAGCCGAAAAGCGATTTATTATCAATATGGGGCCTTAAGCCAATTGAAGGGCACCACAAGTGTGGAAATTGCATATCATGTGACTCCACAATTGAAGGGTCTGAGTTTGAACACAGGGGAGTCAAATGTAAACATGTCGGTTTTTCTAATTGCAAAACACGAAATGTGGTCTACGCGATCATTTGCGCCTGCCAGAAGATCTATATAGGAACCCAACAGGTTAATAGCCGGGTCACTCAACACAGATCAAGAATTAAGAGGAAAGTTGTGAGCGCTCCCATGGTCCAACATTTCCTGGATTTAAACCACAGTGAAATGGACTTCAAATGGACTGTACTCTGGACAATAGCGCCAACTGGCAATAAAGGTCCAATTGACATTGAAGAAACACTTCTTAGGAAAGAGGCATACCTCATTCTAAAATTCAATAGCACACAAAATGGATTAAACTCACTCTCCGAAGTGTCTAGGCTATAATGCCATAATTGCGTGGGGCTCCACAGGGGGTGTGATGGCCCCCTTGACTGAAGGGTAGAACATTGGGGAAGCTACACAGTAATGCCCTCGTAATGTGCTGGGCTTTGCGCATTCCCAATTAACTACATATCCCAGAACACCCACGGTCCAGGAACTGCTTTTAGTTACCAGGTAACCGGGCCGCCGCCTTCCATAGTGAACGGAGTCTGAGCGAGAGCAAGTCGCGAAGAACGAGGTGAGCCAAAAGAGGGTTTGAGATATCGGGATGAAAGAATGTTTCCCGCTACAGGGACATAAACTCATTCTCCCCTTTCTCAACAGTGCGCGACACGAAAGGATATTACGGGACTAAACACGGGATTCGTCTAAACAGAACCCGAGCGCAAACAGCTGATAATGGAGCTAGCGGCTCCCTAAGCCCGCGGTGCACGCGAACAAGGTAGGATTGTTCTAACAATCTACTATACCGAGTGAGATTACGATATAAGCATAACGATAGTAATCCTATCCCCGCCTTCCCCCCAGGTCCAAAAACTTCACCGTACCATAGGGAGAGCCCATATACGGACCACAAAACAGTGAAAGGTACGTCCAGCAGTGCTTTGGCAAGAGGTTACCGTAGGGCTAGCTCTGAACCTTACTAGAAAATGACAATTTGATTTTATTTTCCTTTAGACTGCAGTTCCAAAAGATGCACAAACACCCATAGGATAACTACGGCTACAAATAAGGTACTATGGTATTTGAATGTGGGATACCAGTAGCAGTATAATACAATGAGGCCTTAGGAAGTTACACTTACACACTGTTACCTTTCTCTTACACACATACAGACAGAAGTGACAAGGCCCTGAAAAGAACCCATAACTACTGTTTGGAGTTCGAAACGCGTCGGCATGAAAGGAGATAAAATTCATCACCATTGAGAGCTTTTGATTTATATCATTTGTGCATTGTGATATCTCCTTGTAAATGTGACTCTGTCCAATACTGTTCTTAAGATCTCGTTCATTGATGGTTATTGAGGCTTGTAAATCTGACTTGCCTTTTTTGAACAGTCTGAAACTGGTATAGTTGTTTTGTTGTGTATAGCCAATGTATGTTTCACTTTGTGATTTCTTTCATTTGATAAATGTTGTATTTCAGTTGATGTACTTATATGTTATACGTGCAGTGTTCCTTCTCTGTCATGTGAATCCATGATTTTTTTCATAAGAAGATTTGAAAACAAAGGTAAATAAATATACCTAACATATCCAACTAAAGTTGATGTGTTGCCTATAACTAAGGGCTAACGGAACAAGTGGGGCGGTAATTTTTTGTGTTAAAATATTTACAAGGTCCAGCCTTCCCCATTATCTAAGGACCTAACTCCTTTCTGCTACAACTCCAGCACCCTCCACGATCCCAACCCTGGACACAACAAATGCCAGTTCTCAACACCGAACACCACCCAAGGCCCTCTCTCCAGTCTAGACTGCTGCAGCACGTTCACCCACCTCAGTACCCCCAGAGCATCTCCCAGCCATCACCACTCACAAACCACTCAACTGCATCCACAACGTATGTTCCCTACACATGCAAGCCGTAGAAATCTGGCATCTCCTCAACACCTACTCACCCGATGTCTCCATTACGGAAACTTTGACCGACGCCAACTCTGTACCAGACATCGCCACCGCCATTCTCAACAGATACAAGATCTTGCAAAAGGACTGCCCCATCCGTCCAGGAGGAGGCAGCGCTATGGTTTACAGAAGTCCCCCCTCTGCATGACTAGCGCCCTGGACGACACAACAAACCTCATGGAGCACCTCCACTTCCAGAAACAGACCAACCCAAAACGACTCGGTGGAACCCTCATCTACACGTTGCCCGGCCCTGCACTCCCTTTACTGACGCCATCACCGATCTCATCGCACCCTACACCTTGACTCCACAGACTAAATCCAATCCTGAGACCTAAACGTCCACCTGCACAACCGCAATGACTCGTACACTGCCTCCCTCCTAGAGAACCTCGTCCACATAGGACTGAAACTAGTCACTGCTCCCACGCACACTCTACCCAGTCTTCAGCGAAGGAAACCTGTCTCCTACAGGCACACCACAGAACTTCTCTGGACAGACCACCACAGAATCACCGTCTTTAAGAAAAAAAAAAAAATATTGTACACAATCACGCCCCACCCCCGCAGAAGCTAGAACAAATTCACAGAAGACCAGCTCACCTCTGCACTTCATCAGGACCCCACCACCAACTATGCCAGATGCAAACACTACAGCACGCAGCCTCCACTGCTGGACGACACTGATGCCACGACCACTACAAACCAGATGCCTACAATGTCATGTAGAGTCGACCGATGCCACCTATCTGCGCATAGGGGTAATGTAATCAAAAATCTTCCAGATCCAGCCTGACTGGAAGTTCAAAGGTAAGGAATCTGCGGCTACAAGCCTCTATCCGATAGACATTAACTGTTAGCTTGGGTGGTGCCTATATATGGTTCCAACGGTCATTTGCGGGGCAGAGCAGAGTCAACACAAATCGGCATGGTGACATTCTAAAGGTGCAGAATATGCATTTAGAAGTATCCATCAGAAAGAGCGGTTACCAAAAATGTTCCAAGCCTTAACCCCAATAAAAAGGAACGAAACCTGATTGCCAAGTACACATTTTGCACTTGCCTAAGGATAGGGAAGTCTAGCAGTCCAAGGATTACTCATGGAGGTGGTGTGGCGTTAGACTCTGCACTCAAGCATCAACCAGCTGCCAATAAATTACTGCTCAGACAGCACTTAAGAGTTCGAAAAAGAAAAGTACATTACTACTCAACTAGAAACACTGGGCATAATTGAAAGGGCTTTAGGCACTAGTGGGAACAGTACCCAAGGGAATCTGGGGGGTACAGTATGGTGGTAAAGCACATTGGCCTTTTGCCCCGCAAAGTGGAAATCTGTGGCCCAATGGGCATATGATAGACCCAGTATATTACAAACCCCCATGCGTCTGGGTTCAATGTCACAGCGCCAATCTGTCAAGCCCACTTCAGTTATTTGACACAAAGGTACGTCCAGCTGTGTAGATGTCAGCAGGAAGAGTCCACCCTGGTGATGAATACCTGGAACACCCCACAGGCCAGAGTTACTGCTGTCTCTGCCACAGTCCAGCTAATGTCTTTGCACATGTGTATCCTCAATCAGGTGAATAGCAGTAGGTATGGAATCTACAGACTTACAATGATAGATGTCTTGGAAGTCTTGCGACTGGTTCTAATGAAGTTCTTTGGACAAGGACATAACTTCTTTGGGCACCTGACGATCCACCTAGACGAGAGGCTTCTGAATGGCCTTTAACTTTGAGGCACTAAAAAATCAGATAAAAAGATGGTCATCCACCGAGTGATCCCTGGTGCGCCTATTGTAAAAGCTCAGGGCTCTTTTTGGGCTCAATCAGGGAAACCTGTCCTCTTTACAGGGTGGTGGAAGAGCAAGAGTAAAAGCAAAAAAGGCAGTCATGATAATGGACTGTTCCACACTACACTTTACACTCTTGCTATTAGCTCACTTTATCCACTATTGCCCATTTTTCCTCACTCTTGCACTTACTCGCTTTCTCAGGTGTTCTTCCTTCTCTTCGCAGCCTTTTCTTTCTCTCCACTTTGCCAATTTTTATCTCTAGGGATATTTTGAAAGATAACTTAATCTGGTTAAAACATGGATACAAGCTACTGGCATAGAGGGAGAGGCTGGTAATCCGCCCAAGATGGGGGCTGCACCTTTTTAATCTTGCAGCAGGACATGGGCCAATGTCTGTTCTGGATAAAAGGGTGCTATTGCTCAGATCCATGGTAAAAGCTCATTCGAGTGTAGACAGGAACCAGAGTGAGAGAAAAGGTCTTTGGTAAAGGAAGACAGGCTCTTCCCTAAAACGGTCTGGAAAAATAGTTTTCATGGCTGTGGAGCTGAGAAAAGAACAGGGGGAAGGAAAAAAAAAGACATCAGGGGGCAAGTGAGGTAATTATATAGAGCTCTGTCATTACTGAAGGCTGTGTGTGACCACCCCAGAACCAGATGGCATCAGCTATTAGGCTGCAGGACCAATTGCTAGAAAAAGTTCAAATCTGACACCTGGAGGAATTCAAAATGTGAGGATTTTATAGTTAGTGTCCATCAGTATAAATATGCAAGATCCACTGGTCCATGGTTATTCTATCCCAAATGACAATACTTGATCGACGAAACCCTGTCTTACAAAGCAAAACATGCAAGTCTGAGGCTCTGCAGGCAAGGACAAAGTATTTGGCCCACAGTTTTTACCCAAATGTGTGCCTCTAAACAAGACTGCCGCTGCATCTCATTTTGAAAACTGATGGCTTTGTCTGATCAACTTAGTTTATGTTGTGAAGTGAAAGAAAGTCTTGCAA
Organism: Lissotriton vulgaris; assembly: GCF_964263255.1. Lineage (NCBI taxonomy): Eukaryota > Metazoa > Chordata > Amphibia > Caudata > Salamandridae > Lissotriton > Lissotriton vulgaris. Next base: position 278,913,146 of record NC_141685.1, on the reverse strand, counting down.
AATACTTACTGTGAATAACCCCCTACTCACTGAAATATCTGCATTTTCACCCACCCTTCATTGGATGTCTAAAGGCACATCAAGCAAATAGATTCATCAGAAGGCATTGGGTGTGTATATAACAAATTCACAAATTGCCTTCCCCAGCACACAAGCAACAGAATTTACTATTTACTACAGGCCAGTTTGCACAATATTTGTCAGCATCACTTCCATCTGATTAAAAAAATAAAAATAAAAATAAAAACAAAACATGTTCTGGTAGGTCAGGGATCGCTGAAGTGCACATCTACCACAAAAAGACACCCCTGCACCCAACTTCCCATGGTTTGGGGTGGCCAAAACAACTGTGTCCAGGCATCTCTCAAGACCCCAACTTGCCTCTACAGCCCGTGATTGCCTTCAGGAGGTCTCCCTGCCCAAGCCTAGAGCATCTTTAACGAACCGAAGATCTCCATTGGAATCCAAAGGGTCCCAGATGTCGCCTTGGCACTCTGCCCTCCGGCAGCCCCTGTGCCGCTGGAGGTGCAATTCCTATGCAGATTGTTGGCTCTTGCAGTGCTGATCCTAACCCCAGGAGCTTTGCTCCCCAGGCCAAGTGGCCTGTTCGAAAGCAGTCCCTGACTGAAGGCTCCCTTAACCCCATTGGTTAAGATTGGGTCCCTGCACTTTGCACCTAGCCGTGCCAGTGCCGCTCGTGGTGCAATTTGTGTGTCTACCTGAACCTTGAGGAACCTTGGTTCAAACCACCAAAAACTATACTTGCAGGTAGTTCACTTACCTGTAAACCAATAACTTTATTTTCCCCATAGGAACAAATGTTGTGATGTTTTGTTCCTAAAATTGTTCTAAGTGTCGAGCTAACTATATTGCAAACTTTAAAAATTCTTACTCATTGTATTGTAGGATTCATGAAGTGGTATCTAGGCATACTACCCAGAGTAGTCTATGTAATCCAAAAGTAAAACAAAGTCATAAAATAAACTTCTCAGAAATTTAAACTGTTTTTAAAGCATATACACACACCTATAAAGATTGCAAATCCATTCCCAATTACATTACCCTGTAAGGTTTTACAGTTGCAAGTACATTTTTCTACCTGTACAGAGTCCTGCTTAGTTCTAGAAATCAAAACAAGTATACTACTTTTTATATTTCCCTATCTGGTCTGGATTCTGTCAGAGTGTGTGCAATCAATCCTTGATTGAGTGAATACAATAAATGCTTAGCACACCCTCCTGGTAGGCCCAACCGCTTGCCCACACTACCACAAAGAGCTATTAGCACTTCTCTAATTTAGCCTATGCTATACCTGTGGGGACTCCCTGGACTCTGCACACTATGCCTTACTTTGGTATGGTCTATACAGAGCCAGTTGCCTAGTTATTTTCTAGCAGCTCATCTGCAGTGGATTGCCTGCTGGCTGGCGTCCAGGTGAGGCACTCGGGGGGGGGCGGGGGGGGGGGCACTACTGGCTGTGCTGTTATGGGTCAAACTGGCCCCCAATGCCAGACCCCAGCTTTTACAAGTAACACTTTGGTGCTGGAGATGGGCCTGTTGCTATGTGAGGTCAGCTCCACTCTATGCTCTGGCAATACCTCTGGGAGGGTTCCCGAAGGCTGGGGATAAATATTTTAGTGCCCGGCAATTGACTGTGTGGACTGAAGCAGACATAGAGAATCTTGGGACTGTTACTCAGATTGTTCCTTTAGAACGCTGAAGACAGACAACAGCTTACCAGTCGGAGCAGAGCAGGCCCTGTATGGGGCACTGGACCCGGATCAGCCTGTTTGAGCTACTGCAGGGACTGCTCAAGTTGGCAAGGGGCGTAACCTTTTCACCTGGCTTTATAAAATGGCACTTTCCATGAGGGCTGAAGACCTTGCCACTTTGCGGGACAAATGGGAGGCTGGGCTTGAAAGGGCTTTTACTGGGGAAGTAGAAGCCCCAGGTTATAGAAGGCTCTTATTAGCTGATGTATAACACAAGGTTCAAATTCATCCAATTTAAAAGTGTCTACATTACACATTTCACTCCCCACAGATTGAATGTTAAGCTTCACATCCCTGACATTTGCTACTCTAGGTGTGCGCTGGTTGATGCAGACTTTATACATATGGTGTGGGGCTACCCAGTCAGTGTGTTACTGAATGCAGGTGGATGAGGAGCAAACCTTAAATCACTGTCAGCACTGTAAAGCGGAGCTATACCTTCTTAGTCTATACAAGAGGCAGCCAGAGCATAGCGAGATTAACAGAATCCTGGACTTGACCTTAAAGATAGACCGCAGGGACATGTGCGCCATTGGCAGTCGCCTCATGGACCTCCACACAGCAGATGGCGGGCTGAGGTAGAAACATTGGCCATAGAGAAAGATGAAGAGTTACGAACTGAAGAATCTAGAGGACTGCGGAGGAAAAAGATTGCAGACTATGGAGTTATCGCTAGTTTTTGGGACTTGGTCCCATAGGGGCGTGGTAAACAAGGGCACTGATGGTGCATAGATATGTACATCAAATGTGACTGGATGCACAAGATCTCTAAGTACCCCACCACCCTTTTGTATTTCTTGCACCCTACTGAGCTGATGAAGGGAGGTACGACACGGACAATAATTACAATACCTGGTACTCATGGTGTATTTCACTGAGCAACCTTTTCACTTTTTTCCATTAGCTATGTTCTTGTTAAGGATACATACCAGTTTATGTGCTTTCTTTCCTTCTATAGCAAACATGAAGGATAAAGGAAGATAACTAATATCAGAAGGGTAAAGTGTATAATGTGGTTATGATTACCATGCAAGTCCTATTGTATTGCATGCTCAGAAGACATGCATGATTGAAAAAGCTGCATGCACTTATGTATTCAGGGACATTTACAGTTGTAACAATTGTAGACTTTAAAACAAAAAGATACATATATTTGTTTTTTTAAGTAATTGATGCCTGAATTTGGTTTATGAGCATTGCCAATACTACTTGCTGTCAACGCTCAGATGGCAATGGCAGACTAAGGACTGCTTTGCCAGGGTCTCAGCAGATATTTCAAATTTGGCAAAGTGAGTGTAGCTTACAAGAAACAAATTTATAATCACTTCAACATATTGGAATTTAAGTGAGGAAAATAATGGGATGTCATTTTTAACAAGTGAAGAAAACAAATGACTCACCTGCAGGCACTACCAGCATCTATCATTTTGATGACATCATCTGCACAGGTAACCAACTTTTCCTGAAGCCCAACTACTTGAACCTGCTGCTTCCCATCCTCCAAAACCCGAAGCTTCGCCTTTTGGTTTAACAGATCAAACACCTGGACAAGAAATAAGCATATCAGCAATTAGCACAAGTGACATGATAGTTAAACTGAAAGTCACAGCTCAGATCAGTAAAGCACAAGTTGAAGTTAATGCTTGTTTGAGGGGTATAAATTCGAAGGTCCACTGTATTTTTGAATGTGATCGCACTCATTGGATGCCCACAAAAGTTTGCCACGGTAAAAGGTATCTTTGTACAGCACAGAAATGGTTCAGTTTGAAGTATTGGCTTATTTATTAGTGAGGCAAAGCTTTACTCTCTACCCTCACCAGTTCCACTTGCTTCCACATACCCAATGGCCCATGTCTCAAAAGGTTGACCAGCGTTTCCCAAACTGTGGGTCGTGACCCACTAGCAGATTGTGAGCTGATTTTTTGTATTTACCTCATCACATTTAATGTACTTGAAAGACACAAGTCAAATGTTAGGCTATGTCTGACAAATTGCTTCTTACAATGGTGTTTATAAGCAAACTTTACAGACCGATAAAGTAAAGTCAATTATGTCACAATCTTGCTGATGCTTAGGAACTTTAAAAGGAAAGGCTGTAGGAGGTAATTCTTTGAAAGAAAATGTAAATAACTACATTAACTGCACACGTTAATCCGTTAGGAAAGCAAAAATGAAGCTTTCTTGTAATTCTGAAGTGCAATATTAAAAAAGATTTGAATAGGATCAAATCAAGAAACTTTACTTTGTGATGTGCAAATAATGAATATTCACCAAAAACAGATTTCCACACATTTGGGTACAATATAGTTGTATCCTTAAATCTGTATATCTGTGCAAATTCAGTGGCAAATTCGATGACAAATGTGCGGTCTGTAAATGATAATGTGCTACCACCAAATACTTGAGTTGCATTTATAATTTTTCTTAAACACTAGCCTCATGACAATTAAAGCTAGGAAGGTCGCAAAAGTTTGCCGCTTTAACAATTGGCCAGTGGTTCTAAAAAGTTTGGAAAGAACTGGGATATACTGCTATTTTATGGCCGGTTAGAGAGATGAGACCGAGGACAGGAGCATTAACAACTAGTTCAAGAGCGATCCAGAATTCTTTGGAATCCGGTGCACCAGGTAAATAAAACTCTGCATCAGTACACACAGAGCAACCGCAGCCTGCACTTTGTAACAAACTGCAGCTGGCGATACATATCTGATTTGAGCAAAACTATTCTAATTTCTTATTTGTTGTCGTTTTCCTAGTCAGGAGATTGAATGAAAGTATAACCCAGTGTTAGAATTGGGGGTCTCTTGCACCTTTGTCCAAGTAGGGACCCTTCCTTCTAGTCAGGATAAGGGAGTTACACATCTAAAATAACACTTGCTAACCCTCTTGGTAGCTTGGCACGTGTGTAAAGCCTTTGCACATAACCAACAATACAGCGACAACACTAAAAAAGGACACTACACCAGTTTAGAAAAATATCCAATATTTTTATATATCCAAAACAAGACCAAAAACGATTTTAAAAAATCCACCATACAGTTCTCAGAATTCTTCAGTAATCAAAAAAGGCTTGCAATACAGCTCCTTGAAGCAGATTGCTGTGTCTGGGGCTATAACGGCACAGTGAATAACAAATCCAAACAGTTCTGGCTGACCGTGTCGTCGCAGGCCAGCTACGATGTCGGGAAAACCAGCAAAACAGTACCTTTAGAAATGCAGGGCGTCTGCGACCTCTTGATGAGCCTCGATGGGCCAGCGTCTGTTCCGGAAGATGGCGCTGGAGTAGGGCACTTGAAGTCACACGTGTTGCAGATCGAACTCCTCACGGTTGAAGTCAGGTGTGCCGGCAGGCCTCGGGGCTGTGGTGCGAAGTGCAGTGCCCTTGGGTCAAAGTGCAGGTAGCAGCAAAGAGAACATCATTCAGCAGTGTCGGTGAGATCAGGGCCGCGGCGCGAAGGGATTTGGAGCTCGTATCGTTGCTAGCAGGTCACGGTGCATGCAGCAGCGTTGTTGCTGAAGCGCCGTCATCGGCTGACGAACTGGAGTCGATGGCGGCATCGGCAGTGGGCCAAGGCTGAGGAGCGTCATGTAACTTACAAGCGGTGCCCTCGAACCACGGTGCAAGCAGCGATGTCTATGCAGGCAGGGAGTGTCGTCTGGGATACCAGTGCAACAGCACAAGGCGGTGCCCAAAGGTCAAGGTGCAAGCAGCGGCTCTTCGACTGCGTCAGGTAGCGTCGGTGAGTCCAGGGTTGCGATGCCAAGTCCAGCGGTGCCCTCTGCGGTGCCTTCAGAACACGGACTGCTTCAGGTTGCTTTTCTTCTTTTGCAGCACAAAAACACAGTCCTCAATGGGGATGGCAGAAGAACTTTAAGTCTTTGCTGTTCCTGAGACTCCTTTATTAGGGGGCAAAGCTCTACCTCAAGCCCTTGGAGAAACTCCATTAAGAAGTTGTAGAAAGTTCAGTCCAGTCCTTTCACTGCCCAAGACAGAAGTAGCCACTGCAGGGCAACACAGAAAGCACTCAGCAAAGTGGTAGTTTCTCCTCACTGCTTCTCCAGCTCTTCTTGGTAGCCTTCGTGGTCCAATAGAGCTCTGAAGTTCAGGGGTCTGGGCCCCAGTATTTATACTACAAAATACTTTGTTCACTCAGGCGGAGTGTGTATGTGCTTAGTCCAAACCAGTTCCGTACTCTCTGGCCCAGTTTCCTGGCAGGAAGTGGAGACAGCACTGTGGAAGGCAGACCAGGCCCATTCAGTTGAAAGGAAACATCCTCCCCCCTACTCTAAAAGCAGCCCAGGTCTGTTAAGCCCAGCCCAGACCCCAGACTCTCTTGAGCCATTGCACATCTCCAGCCCCCCTCATGCCAAAGCCAGTCAATACACATCTTGGCAGAGGCAAACTGAATGCCTAAGCAAGAAAATACCTACTTTCTAAAAGTGGTATTTTCAAACACAGGATGTAAAAATCACCTTCACTAAAAGATGCATTTTAACGTTCTGAGTTCGGGCATACTTAACAATATTTTCCTACCTGGTTCACAATGGTAGTTCTGCTTCTAAGATGTTATAAGCAAACTCCCCATTATATCTTATAGGAACAGGTAGCCTTGCAATAGTGAAGAACGAAATTTGCAGTATTTCACCATCAGGACATGGCACACACACCTACCTATCACATACACTGCATCATGCCCACAGGTGTACCTTGGGCATACCTTAGAGGTGACTAACATGTAGGAAAAGGATAGAGAATGGCAGGTGAGTGCACTTGCCAGGTCGACATGGCAGTTACAAACTGCACCCTGGTTCTATAGTGCAGGTCTGAGTTACCTTTACAGGGATACTTCTATTGGTGGCACAATCAGCGCTGCAAGCCCACTAGTAGCATTTGATCTACAGGTCCTGCTACTCAGTGCACTTTACTAGGGATTTACCAGCAAATCAAATAAGAATCATGGAAACATCAATCCATAACCCAATTTACAACAGGAGCACTTGCAATTTAACACTGAACAGCAGTGAGAAAGAGCGGAGAGACACTAAACCAGCAAAAACTGTCAAAACGGAGGCCAGAAAGCAAATAAACAGGACAAACACGCCAAAAGATGCCAAGTCTAACAATCAGTATGACATTTTGAGCGCTACACGTCTTACCAACTGTTCATGCACCAATTTCAAAAGTTTGTTAGTTTTCAATGTACAATCCGTGTAACTGAAGCAAGGATGATCTTACAAACAGTAGAAGAGAGGGTGTTGCACTGATACATAAAGACATTTAACTGCATCACCATCCCCACAAAAGGATAAGGAGTGGAGACACTGTTTCAGACTCTCCATATCCCCTGAATCTATAGCTGGAGTCTTAATTAACAGACCATGTAACAAGTCCATGTCTGTCACGTCGTTTTACCTGCGACCTACCTGGTATTACGTTATGCTCATTTTATATTAGGAGATTAACCTCCATATGGATAAAAAAAAAATTTAAAAAGAGGACAATGATGTGGTCTCCTTATATGAGAAAACTATGGACCTGTGTCAATTTGTGTCCAGCCCCACGCATCAACCAGGACATGCACTAGATCAGATTTTCTTCAACAAAATTCTGAAAGTGGATACACCAATCCTGCAAGTCTGGTCTGACCACTTCCTGATCAAATTTTAATGGGCGATTGAAGGGAAAGCTCAAACGCAGGCCTTAGTGGCCTTGTGTGTTTCTAAAGCCTTTCATAAAATTCAGTCATACCTCCTGAGAGCATTTTGGTGATGTGAACATCAACGCTTGTCTCCGATAGTTGGATTGCTCATGCTGCCCTGGAGCTGGTAGCTGCAAACCAGCAGGTTTTGCACAGTCAAGTCATCATGCCCAGGTATACAGTTGCTCTTTAACACCTTCAATGCTATAGCAATTCCCCCCCCCCAAACCCCCGATGCTGGGTGTCCCTTAAATCCCATTGTTCATGACAAGCTCAGCTCGTCATGAGCACAGGAGCACTGTACTGAATGACGAGCTGAGCTCGTCATGAGCATGGAAGGGGTTAAGAGAGCAAGTGACAGTGCAAATTCCTCGAAAGGCAGAGGAGGGAATCTTACAATCCTAACTCCAAAGATCAGTACAGGTTAGCTCATACTTACAGGGTGGCTAGTGAAAAACAGTCAACCGGGAGACCAAAATTAATAGGGCTGGTAATACAGGAATTTTTAAAATTGTGCAAAACCTGGTCCCCTGTGGCCATTTCCAGATGCCAAGTACTCGTGGCTGAATGGTGTGAACAGCTGGTATTCTATTTTCACAATAACATCCTGAATACTCAGCCCAGCCTTGCTCACAACAACCAGTCCGAGGAGCTGCAGTGGTCTGTGTGTCTTCTGGCCAAAAGAAGTGCTTTTTTGATGCTTTTTTATTGAGGGGATTTCGAAAGGCTGAATTCGACTATTAAAGTGACCATTGTCGGATTTTTTAAATTGCAGGGACACCCCATGTTGCAAAGATACAGGTACACCCCAATGTCAGAAATGTTGCCATCTAACTTTTGAATAACCTTTTCATGTGTAGTGAATGAACGGTCTCCCACCGGAAAATGGGAGTACTCCTCAACAAAAACTAATAGATGTCCATTCCCTAGAAGAATAAATAGATCAAAAGCCATTTTCTCCAAGCAGGATGTGGCAATTCAGACCTGTTCAAAGGCTGCTAAATAACTGTAAACAAAATACAGTTGCATCTGTGACAAGTCTTCAATTCATTTTTTTTCCCCTTTAGTCCAGATACAGAAATCAGACTATCACAGAGAGCTCAGTGACATCTATTCCTCGATGTTCAAACATTGATTACTTCTTGTAAAAGACTCTCTAATAACAATTCGTGTACAAGGCAGACAGAGGCATTCTTGAGTCACTGAAAGTTTCTTTTACATTTTTGAACTCCGAACACTCACTGTCATTAGTGAGAGGTCTAGAGTGGGGGTTTCCCGATTGATCAGCAATAATGTCTCAACTTTAACATGTCACTATCTTGGCTTGGCTTGTGGCAGTAATGATTTGCTCTAAAGACATTGCAGCTGGTGTGCTCGATTTCACAATAAAATTGATGTAAGCCTCCACGGTCTTAAAATGAGGTACTAGGGCATTGCAACGGCACTCTTTAAAAATCAGGATTCTAATAATTCCCTGGACGATAAATAATCTTATAGTTGTATTCTTGTATCCTAAAACCCCAACATTCAATTCTAGATGGCAGTTTGGCTTTGTTGAATATCTTCAACTGAGCCTGATGATTGTTACAACTGTTAATGACTTTCTGAACAAAAACAGATGGAAATATTTGAACGCCCAAACCACTGCCAAACTTTCTTAATCAGGTATAGCAAGTAAGCATGTTTCGTTTGAAACATGCTTTTTCTGACGTATGCCACGATACATCTCCAAACATTTGCTTGCGGCGGAGGGACTAGGCAGCGGTAAACTCACACCTCAGAGTTTCCAAGACGGACTCGTGATCTGTGACACACCGGCTTCTTGATGCTAGAGGGTATGATTACCACATTCGAGCATAAGGTCCTCATAGGAAAGGTGGAGGATTGTGAATAGAGACCCAACTATTTGCCCTGACGAAGTTGCCAATGACAAGGCAATGAAACATGTCGGTCCAGTCGTAAAAACTTATGGTATCAGTTGAACCATTTTTAAACGTGGAGTTTGGCAGCACCAGAATAAAATCGACTCAGCCAGCCAAACTACACATTCTTAATTGATTTTTGTGTTTGTTGGGTGTGGGCACTTCTGTTTTCAATAACTTTGTCTGTCCCAGTAGGAAGTGTAACTGTACACTCCTTGTCTGTCTCCTTCTCTATTCTTTTTGGTGCACATCTCTTTTGCACTGGTTTCATCCTTCTTGCCAGGAAAGTAGCCGATGATGAGAAGCGGGTATACCGGTGATTAACAAACCGGGAACCCCCTCGGGTGTTGCGTCCCTGAGGTACTTTCCTGGCGTTCTCACATATTTTTTCTATGTGGGTGAGTCTGTACACATTCATGTTTATATATTTTAAGGCATGTCCCGACCTGTAACAGTAATATATATTAAAATTTCTTTGGTGAGCCAATAGGACGTGTGGCCCCATTAGTTAGAGTTTGAGAATTATATCATGCAGGCTTAATAGGGCTTTTTGTTTCATATGCGTTGAGTGGGGGGCTGCCCTATATAGCCTTTCTCCCCCTGACATCCCTTTTTGAGTAACTAAAAGGCCTAAAAGGAGCATGGTAAACTGAAAATGCTTGTGGCCTACCGTGAACAGCTGGTGACGCCGGTGGACCGGCAGGATGGGGATGTGAAAAAAGAGCCCTGCAAGTCCAATGCTATCATCCAGTCTTCCAGGTCGAGGGCAGACAAGACCTGAGCAAGCGTCAACATCTTGAACGTCACTCAGATCCAAGATAGGACGCAGGTCCTTGTCCTTGGGGACAAGAAAGTAGTGGGATTAACAACCACGACCTACTTCTGGGGCAAAAATACGCTTGATGGCTCCCTTGGCCAAGAGCTGTAACTTTCTGCTGGAGAAGGGCCAGATGATCCTCCTACATGTGGTGGTATCACGGTGGCATGGCTGGAAGGGTAGTCTCGAAGGGGAGGGAGTAGCCCCTTCGGGCTATTTGCAAAACCCCCTGGTGCACCAGAGGGGGCGGTGATGACGGATCCTGCTGCCCACTGCTGTTTGATTGCCCTAAAATGTCGGACTAGGAAGGTTTAGAGGCTGCTGCAGAGGTGGGGGTTTGTGGACTGGCCAGCCCGCTGGCCCCCAGAATCACGACTGTTATTCCCACGTCCCCGGCAGCGTGAAGGTTGGGTAACTTGCTGTGGCCTGTGTCTCTGGGCGGGACGTAGCCACGAAAAGGGCGAAAAGCAGACTGCGCAGGACTGGAGAGGCCCAAGGACTTGGCCGTAGCCCGCGGGTCTTTGAAACGCAAAAGAGCGTTGTCTGCTTGGTCGCAAAAAAGGCGACTATCAAAGGGCATGTCCATCAAGGTGTTCTGGATATCCCCCGAAAAGCCAGTAGATCTCATACAGGCATAGTGACTCAGCGCTACCGACGTTGAAATGGTCCTGCCCAGAGTCTGCGGTATCCAGCCCACAACGTATAGTAAACTTCGCTGCATCCCTCCCGGCGGCGACAACCTGGGAGAGCACTGCGGGCCTCCTCCGGACACTGAGCCAGCACCTGCGCAACCGTATCCCACACAGAGCGGGAATAACGGCCCAAGAGACATGCAGAGTTAACCGACCGCAGTCCTAAGCTGGCAGAAGAGAAAAGCATCTTCCCAAGATGGTCCCGCTTCTTGGATTCCCTATCCGGTGGAGCGGTAAGGAAAGCGCTCTTGGAAGTTGAGGCTTGGACCACCAAGCTCTCCGGGGTGGGGTGTTGGGATAGGAAAGTGGTGTCACCCAGAACCAGGTGGTGGCGTATGGCAATGACCCTGTCCAGGGGAGCCACCATGTTGGGCCTGGACCACGTGCCCAAAAGGACATTGATGAGGGCCTCATTAAACAGCAGCAGGGGCTCCAAAGAGCTTGCAGCCGGCTGAAGCACCTCTGTCCGGAGGTTAATCCTGACCGCCACCGTAGGAAGCTCTAGGTTGAGAGCCTCGGCCACCCTACGCAACACCACTACGTAAGATGCTCCCTCCTCTGTAGCCACGGTAGGAGAATAGAACATGCTAATGTCAGAAGACTTGTCAAGAACACTGGCATCCCCCAGTTCCTCTCCAGTGCTGCCCAGATCCCATCTGATGAGTTAAAGGGTCACCTGACCCCCTCCCAGTCCTCCTCAGTTTGCCAATCTGGCTGAAAAGGGACCAAGGAGTGAACAGGGGAACAAAAACTCCACTTGGTGCCGGATCCGGTGTCGGACTACGCCGGTCCGGCTCCACATCAGGATGGAGGGCGGAGTCTACGCCAGCCGCGGACATGACCGGCGTCTGATGTGGCTGCGGCGGCGCAGGAAGCGGCACTGGTGGAGGTGTAATAAGGTAAACCAGTTCCGAACTGGATCCAGGCCTGAATCCAAGGGGAGGCCTGCAGCGCTGTGGCCAGATCAGACGGAGAAGGCCTAGGCCTCCCAACCAAGTCCGCAGGGTCCGAAGGCATGCCAGCGGGATAGGGCCGCCCAAAGAGGACTTGCATCGATTCGTAAAACTTACGAAGGTTGGCAGGAGTCGCTCCAGGTCCCGGAAAGGGCAGGAATCCTGGAGTAGACTCTGGTGATAGCTCCGCGACCAGTCCCTCGACCTCCCTCGCGAATGGGACCTCAAAAGGCGCGGAGCAGACTGCAGGCCCTCAAGCAGCTTTCAGGACCGCTCCCGCAAAGCCTTCAGTGTCGACTGAGAGTCGAAGCACGACTTGGAGTCATGGTCGCGCTCCAGTCAAAAGAGGCACACTATGTGCGGATAAGTAACTGACAGCAGTCGGGAACAGGAGCCGCCAGCCTTGAAACCGGGCATCCCTTGTGCACAAGGAGTAGTACACAAAAAAAAAAAAAAAAAACGTCTAAAAAGGTGGGGAAAAAGTCCATCAAAAAGTGACTGGAGGTACCGCTCTGTCTGGATCTATGCTGGCTGGTGCTGAAAAAGAAAGATTGGACGTCAGCGAGCGAGAGTGGCGTCTAAGTAGCTACCACAACATGACTACACGACGCCAACGACTAACGCCGAGCCGATTGAAACCACCTTCAAACATGCAGAGGTTCTACTGACGAAAAACTTTATGGATCCAGTGACGCCTGGGGGTAATTCTAAGTTTTTCGAGTCTCGACAGGTTATTTTTCATTGTTTTTTGTGGAAGTGCTATCTCTACATAATAGAGAAGTTGGCATATCTTAAAAAAAGGGGAAACTTCCGGTTTTGAAAAGCCACTGGGTAATGGAATTTAAATATTAGGTCTTAAGGAAAAGATGCAGTACCACAGGGACACCTAATAGACTGATACGGCACCCTTCCCTTCAGACCTAATAAAGGAATTCCGTTACCCAGTGGCTTTAGGGAACGAGCACGAGTGTTTGCGAGCATTTTATTTAAGCGTTAATAGCCTAAGCAATAAAAAAATACAACTAATAAAAGGACAAAATGATCGTGCTCGTCCGTTCAGCCACTGGGTAATGGAATGCTTATAGTAGATCTTAAGGAAAGGGTGCAGTGCTACAGGCTGTTACTAGGTATCCATAGCAACACAGCTGTGGTTAACTTTCAGCGCTGAGTTTCGGTTTTGAATACTCAGAAGGGGATTGAATTTGTGAGGATCTGGGTTCGCCTGGGAGACAGGCGAGGTAAGTGACCAAGCGGAGGTGTAGTGAGGCGTGGCTTCCCTAGTCATGGATGCTTTCCTTTTTGTCACTGGTAGGAAGGTGGATACCGGACTATGTTTACCCAGATTTTTTTGCCTAGTGTTTAGCTAGTTCCCTCAGGACAACTTTTAACTGGGTTCACCTATCAGGTGCTCAACATTGATGGAGTGCAGAAAGATCATCCCATGGCACTAGTAATTCTCAGCTGGGGAGGAGTCACTGGCCCCAAGAGAGTGGCAGTGTCAAACTTGCCTGTAGATTGTCTACTGGGGAATGATCTAGAGATCTCAGCCTGGGCAGAGGTTGAACAAGAAACTCATTCTAGAATGGTAGGCGTCCCAGAAAAGGTTAGTGGGGCTGTGATAGCCCCAGCCCCAGCCCAAGCAGAATTCCTTCCTAAAGAGGTTGGAAGGGCTGTGATGGTCACAGCCCAAGCTCAGACATACTTCCCTGAAAAGGTTGGCAGGGCTGTGATGGTCACAGCCCACACCCAGAGTTCCTTCCTGAAAAGGTTGGTAGGGCTGTGATGGTCACATCCCACACCCAAACAGATTTTAGTGGTGAGAAGCCTGAAACTATGTATTACTCCACTTAAACAGATAGCATTGGGGAGGAAGAAAAGTCTCCCTCCCTCCAGACATTAGGTGAGCCTCTTCAGGGAACAGACCCTACCCCTTGTGAAGGAACTACCCCAGAGGTAGTCAGGCCTAGTCTGGCAGAGCCTCTGATGTCAGTGGACCCTTTCAAGGTGGGACAGTCTGGAGCAGGTAACCTGTACCTCTCTACCCTGCCTCAGTCAGCCCAGGGCTGCAGAGGTCAGGGAGGCCAGTGGTGGACCCCAAAGGGCCCCCTGTCCATAAGAACCACCCCATCAGCAGATTAGGGGCACCAAAGCTAGCAGCCCTAGCAAGGTGAAAAATTCCACAACTCCTGAGGGAACTCCCTTACACTTAGTTAGGAACCTTCCCCAGATGGATTCGGTTGGGCACAGCCAAACCTGCGACCCAAAGGCCCCAAACCAGACCTGTCCCACCAGTAAGCCAACAATAGGGACCCAGCCTCCAGCTGTAGGCAGCCAGAGGTTGACCCTGAGAGCACAGTGCAACTCAGTCATGGAAAGAAAGGCATCCATGGTGGATAGTGAAGCTGAGCCCTACATTAGTGGAGCCTCACTTCAGTACTCCATCTCAACACCAGCCTTTTACTTTGCCAAAACACACCACAGGTACAGATTCCCTATAGTGGAGACCCTCTGATACCCCTAGGGTGAGGGATTGCTTAGTGGACCATGAGACCGGGGTAACCATGCTAGTGCAGGTACTTCCTTATATGGCCACTTATGCAATATAGGCTTACCTGGTCAAGGATAGCCTCATCTCCTTTCGTTTTGGGGGGAAGGGGGTGGCTGTGTAGGAAGGTGGATACCAGACTATGGTTACCCCAGAAATCCCCCCTTCTAGAGGGAGAAGACATGTTACTTTCCTTAAACGCGGTTAAATCTAACCAGAGCCTCAGCATCACAAAATGGATGCTACTGCCACAGACACAAGTCTGGCCTCCTGCTGCTGACTGAATTTCCAGCAGGGGAGGCCTGGACAAAAGGTTTCCTGTCACAGGGAGGTGCTAGCACCACCCAGACAGGAGTTAATGGATTGGGACAGGGAGGGCTGAATGAAACTAGACACTGCCTGGGGCACACAAGGTGTCCCATGCATAGTCCAGTTCAAACCGGTGCTCGGGCACTCCAGCCCCAGCGCTAAACTGGACAAAGGGAAAGGGGTGTAACCACCGCTTTCCTGGGTCCCACCTGTAGGAGAGTAGGGTCTGCAATCCTATGATCACCCAGATTTTTTGCTTTTGTTTCACTGGTTTACGACTTTCTCTGGCTGTGGGCCTGCTAATCAGACCCACAGCCTGGCTGTTCTCTTTCTAAATTACGATATGTACCCTAGGTGCATTTACCAATTGGTACTGGGCCACCTTATCAGACCCTGTAACTCAGGGCATAGGTGTACCCAGGGCCGCCAGGGGCTGCAGCATGTATTATGCCACCCCTGGCTGGCCTCCTAAATTTGACACAACTGGCTGCATGACAGCTGGGGCGAAGTCGTGTAATCACACTTTGCTTTAGATATAGTAGCCCTATATCTAACCATACAATGGACACCCGAGTTCCTATCAGTCACTCCTATGGCAGGCCTTGACAATCCTGAAGGCAGAGTGCGTGGGCTCGTGTGAACTGTGTTCTGGCCCGAGCCGGTTGCAGCTTGCGGAATCAAGACCCAATGGCTGTTCCATGATAACGCGTACCATATCGGTAACTTCGGTGTCGCGTTATCAAGACATGTCGAGTAAGGTGTCATACGAATCGGGATGCTGCCCTCTCACCAACTCTGGCGACGAGGTTAGCATTCCGCCCTTCTAGAGGGACACGACATGTACGTAACTGTGAACCCCGGTTAAAGTTAACTAAAGCCTCAGCTCCACAAAATGGATGCTGCCACCACAGACACGAGTCTGACCTCCTGCTGCTGGGAGTCCTTCCAGCGAGGAGCGCTTGGACAAAGGGTTTCCTGTCGAGGGCGGTGTTCGCACCGTCCCAGACAGGGTTTGTGTATTCTGGGTAGGTAGGGCTTTGGCGAGAAGGTGACTGCGGAGTGGCACCCCGGTGCTCACTACGCATCTGCCGGTCAGAACCAGTTCCAGGGGCGCCAGCCCTGGCCTGGGGAAAGTCCGGCAGGGGAGAGGGGTGTAACTACCCCCTTCCTGGTCCCACCCTTAGGGCAGGACCTAGTCATGTACCCACCCCTTTCTTTAGGATAAAGACCGGAGCGGGGACCCTTCCAAATTAGATCATCTTTGAATCAAGAACTACTTTCTACGAAAGGACATTCAAGACTCTTCTCAAGATTTCTCCCTTGTGACTAAAGAGTAGTCACCCTGCATCAGCGGGCACCATCTAAGAACTCTGCGGTTTGCTGCAAGTCCTTCCTCAAGGATCCGACGGCCCAGCTCGACGAGAACCGGCTTCCCTGGCACCTCTGACCTCTACCCACGTCATCAGCTCAGCTGTGATCTGTGGGTGCGACGAGACCTCAAGGGACCGGCCATCATCAAAACCTGCACGCTTTCTTAAACCAGCACGACCATCGAAGTAATTCCCTGGTGAGTGCTCTGGGGTCCGAGATGCCCCGACCCTGAGCCGCTCCAGCACCGAAGTGCAGTCTCCCAGCATCTCCACGATCTGCGTGGGGCCCTTCTGCTCGCTGCTCAGCACGTTGTCTGGTCACTAGCCGCTGGCTTGTGCCCTTCTGTGACGACATCCGACAACCAACACTGCTGGTCTGGTTGCTCCAGACTGGCCCTTGCTTCCATCTTTGAGAGAAGCACCCCGGACCCTCCTGGTCCACTCAAGACGCCATCTTAGGCCCACCACGTGGCCCTGAGATCTGCCAAGGCTTGTTGCCCCATCCTGAGCCCAGCGACGCCGACAGCATCATCCTTCGTGGGACAGCTCGCACCTCCACCGTGGTCGCCGACAACGCCTCCTGGTCCGTGAGACTGCAGAGCCTAGCGTCGCCCACTCACCTGGTCGAGGTGACGGCCAACCGGTGCCTTCCTGGTACCCTCTGACTACTGGCTAGTAGTACGAACTTGGTCCCCTCTGCTTTCAGGTATCATCAATCTCTGATCCAGGCTTGGATCTCTACGAACTATTCATCACTGGTCGCCGGCCAGCAACTCCTTTTCTTCCGGCTCCTGGCTCGTCAGCGAAGACCCCGACGCCTGTAAGACTTGTGCAGCCGCAGCCCTCGTGGCTAGGTAACTCAGCACTTCGGTGCCTGCATAGCCTCTTTACTCTAGGGTCCCGAGTCCCTCGCTTCCGACTTGCCTTATCGGGTCCGCCCGAAACCTTAAACTTTCCGTGTCCTCGGACACTTGTTTTAATTGTGCACTTGATATTTTCCTAAGAGATTTGGTTTGTGCTAAGTACCCTGTCCTCATAAAGAGTACAGGGCTGTTGTGATTCTTAATAAATATCCTGTTTATTTTCATAACACTTGTGTGGTGTCCTTTCACTTGGTGTTCAAGGGGTACATGTGTGGTAAACAGCTGGCTTAACACGCCCTCTCGAGTCTTTAGCCTTAGACTGCTCGTATCCACGCTACTAGGATAGCTGGTCTATCGGTTGACTTACAACCAATCACCATAAGGGTCGTTTGGAACGATACATAGCGGTCGCTAGAATAGCGAACGCTGCATATCGGGCCAACTTCTCACACCACCCATAGGAGGGATCTAGCAGGTGATCCAGCCCCTTGGTTTGGAATAAAGGTAGGAGCTGTGCCTTTAGATCATCCTGACAGAAACTTTGATACGAAACTCTGGACCCTTCGACATCCTACTCGACGTAGAAGACTGAAGAATCTCCCTTGTGGTCAAGGAGTGATCACCCTGCACAAGCAGGCACCATCAGCGCTCAAAGGTTTTCTTTGTTGGTGCTCCCGCCGGACCTCGAACGACAGACAGACAAGACCTGGACTCCCAGACTTCCAACAGCCCGATCCACAGCCCCAGCGAAGCTGAGACCCGTGGAGGCGACATGAGACGTGGGACCGGCCATCTTGGAAAGCCAGTAAAGTGCTTCCTGTGCAGCTCCTGAGGCACCCTCGAAGCTGTGCATTGGATATTGAGAAGCCCCAGCTCCGAGCAGCTCTTGCACCGAAGATCACCTCTCCACGCTCACCGAGTGCTGCGTGGGGCCCTTTTGCATTTTCCTGCTCGACACATCTGTCCGGTCACTTGCCCGTTGGCTAGTGGCCTCGGACGACGAACCGTCAAATTTTCACTGCTGGTCTGGTTGCTCCAGACAGGCCCTTGCTCCCCTGAAAAGGAGCAGCCCATCAGACCTTGAAGGTCTGATTCAGAAGCCATCTCCGATTCCTGCGTGGGTTGCATTTGCCAAGGAATGTTGACTCCGATTCGAGAACCGACACCGCCGACAGCGAGAGCCTTCGTGGGACAGCCCGTGTCCACCTCCTGGTCAACGTCGATACTTCCTGGTTCACCTGGCAGCGGAGACAAACTTCACGACAACACCTGATCGCAACCAGACATCGCCAGGTTCCTCCCTGGTTCCATCCTGGTCACTGGCTAGTGACCCAGACTCTGTCCCCTCTGCTTTCAGGTACTCTACATCTTCGATCCACCCTTGGATCCAACCGGACTCTTTTCTCCTGGTCGCCTGCAGCATCTTTTCATCAAGGCTCCATAGAACTCCACGACGAAACCAGACACTGACACCTATGCACCCGCTTCCTGTGGGTGAGGTAACAAGGGTACTCCGGTGCCCCTGTAGAGATTTACATCCCTAGTGTCCTAGTTTTAAGTGGTTAAGTTCTAGTCCAGTCGGAAGACTTCCAAATCTGCAACTTTCTAACTTTTACGCACCATTGACTTCTATTGGTGCACGTGGTTGCCTATAGACACTGCACCCACAACCTGTGGGCCTCCCCCGACCTAACCTCTGTTAGTCCAGTGTAGCCCCAGCGATTCTCAAGGCCTTAGGCCTTACAATTGTTCGTGACGTGGTTCTTATACCACTATTTTAGTAAATGGTTTGAGCAGGGCCGGACTGGCTACCGGGCAGTTGTGTGTGCTTCCGAGCTGTGGGCTATTTTCTCTGTGGTGGGGGCCTATTTCGTTGATGGGGACCTGCGTGCGCATTGAAATAAAAAAAGAAAAACGAATTTCATTTATCACACGCAGGTCCCTATCAATGAAGTCAGCCCCCAGCTCGGCAGCACACACAACTGCCCGGTAGCCAGTTCGGCCCTGGGTTTGAGTGGCCACCAGGGCCTATCCATATTTGTGCAACGTTTTTATGTTATATGAAGTTGTTTGTTTAAAGCTTGTGCTTCTGTCCTCATAAAGAGTACAGAGGATTATTCTAGTAATAAATACATATATTTTATAATATGTAACTTGTGTGGTGTCCTTTCATTTGGTATTAAAATGATTGCATATGGTAAAACAGCTGGCTTCACATGCCCTCTTGAGTTTAGCCTAAGACTCCAATAGGAGAGGTGGTCTATAAGGTTGACTTACAATCAATCACCATAGGGGTTGTTTGGACTGGTGCAAGGTGCTCACTAGAATAGTGATCATATACCAGGCCAACTTCTCACATCACTTTTTTCACATCCCATTGTCCTAGTAAGAGCCCATGCAAGCAGAGGGATTGCTTTCTGTTAATTTTTTTCCAGACATGTTCCGCACAAACAGCAAACCATATCAGGTGCCGTATTAAAATCCAGAGGGGAGTACCTGCCTCTGGCCGTCCCTTCGGCACTTGTGGAGCGGGAACCTTGGTCACACCGCTAAATCAGATTAGCACATCTTTCAGGTACTAAATGGGGTAATTGATTGTATTACAGCACATGCAGAAACGCATTGCGTATCAGCACTACCACTAGAAGTATAGCAGGTGCTTTAAAAAAGTTCTCTGCTACTCAAGTGCTTGTTGATTTACAGCTCTTTATGCTGCTTTAGCTCCTTCAAAGCACTACGGCACTGTGGCTGATCCCTGCTCGTCGCTGCAACTTCCCTGCCCAATGACAAAGAATTTCCTCAGTTTCTTGGCCTGTGAAGCAATTTGAAATGTATTAGCCTAAACTCAAGCTCCTGAACGTCCATTCTGAAGGTTACATTCCTCGACATGAAATTGCAGATTGAGCCTGAGAGAAGCGCAACTAGTATTACAGCTGTGTTGTATTTTAGCATGGCAGTTTTCTGGCGCAGATTAATAGCCATGTACGTTTCTCTTCCAGGCGGGTCTTCAATTCGACCTCTTGCCATTCAACTTGTTAGTGTTGTCCTGAAATGAGAAACACCATTTTGTGGCCAACTTTCACCATGAGCATATTTTCTGCAATCACTCGACTTGTTTTGAGCTCCAGGATTGCCTTTTAGTTGATATGTATCCGATGCTCCCATTTCTAAATGGAACAAACTGTAAGACAAAGTCCTGCAATAGAATAAAGGACTCATTAACGAGCTTAATGTTCACTCAAATGGGTAAACCAAAGAGCCCGTCTATTCTAAACATTGAAGGCTTTAGGTGGATCTGCACTCCATTATGGGAAGTAGTTGCTTCGTTCTTGGGGTGATTGCTTCTAGTCTGCTGCTTTTGCATCACATGGAGTTCATGTTCCTGGCATACGTGGTCAAGCATGGGGCACAATGTACAGATGAACAAGAGCATGGATGGAAACAAAGGCACTGTAAGTAATAGGCCAGACCTAATGGCTTTTCCAGTGCTTCATATTATGTAACACCAGTGTTAAATGCTTGGAAACCAAAAAACAACTAAAACACTCATTTACAATGCTAATAGCGCTAACTTTCACGCATGTCAGACAGATGCATTGCAAATGCTGGTTTTATTTTTCTGGCAAATGCCTCTATTTAACTTTGATAAAAAAAAATAAAAAAAACCAGCATAGGTCAGTAAAATACCAGAATCACTTTAGCATTCTCTACATTCCAGTCCACAGAAATGGTCTTCCACAATAACACTTTTTTAAATCTTGTATTTTCAGTGATCTGACCACCGTAGGTCCCGATTTTATATTAAAAACAGAGCTTTGGACTAACATTTCCTGCTGAAAGGCAATATTTCTCTCCATGTGTTCTCATACCTGGCGTGTCTCAAACTTTGTTGCTTACTTTCCCTCCATGTTAAAGAACAGTAGATGTTTCAGCACCCAGGATAATGTGCTGTATAGCTAAATACATATAAGGTCCCAAAGGCTAGACCGATTGCGTCTGTTTTAAACCAGCATTTGCAATGCAATGCAAGAGTTCAGTGAATTTCCTTAGCACTGGTTTAACTTTTCTACTCGGTTTAAACTCAGTAGAGGCACTTTAGTAAGAGGCAGCCTAGGTTTCTCAAGTCCAGTGACCCAACTTACTCGGTTTAGTCTGAGTACAGGCCTACTAGCGAGACCGTTACGTTGATAATGGACTCGTTTCTGCTAAGTTGCATTGGGCCAATTAGGGTGTTCCTCACGGGTACATAGCTTAAGTGTAATCTACGCATTGTTTAGGAAGGGGGGGGGGGGGGGGGGGGGGGGGGGGGAGGGGGAAATGGTTCGGGCAACTCCGGCACACCCAAGAGCCAGGTCTTAAGCTTCTTCCTGAATGCTTGCAGTGTGGGGATACGTCTGATGCTGAGGGGGTGCTTGTTGCAAGTCTTGGCCACGATGTAGGAGAAGGATCTTCCTCCCGTTCTGGCTTTGCAGATATTTAGGATTTCGGCAAGGTCGGCGGAGGTTCCTCTTAGGTGCATAGGAGATTCTTTCATTGAGCTACTGGGGTCTGGTGTTATGGCAGGCTTTGTAGGCATATGTGAGCAGTTTGAAAGTCACTCTTCGATGGGAAGCCAGTGGAGGTCTCGTAGGTGCTGGGTGATGTGGTCTTGTCGTGGGATGATTAGAATGAGTCAGGCTGCGGCGTGGTGGATGGTCTGGAGTATGTGGAGTAGAGATTTGCTGATGCCGGCGTAGAGGGTGCTCCTGTAGTCCAGCCTGCTGGTTAGGAGTGCTTGGGTGACTGTCTTTCTGGATTCTGGGTGGGGGGGGGGGGGGGGGGGGGAGGGGGGGAATCCATTTGAAGGTCTTGTAGAGTATGCAGAGGGTGTTTATGCACATGAAAGACACAGCTTTGATCTGTAGATTGTGAGGGAAGTAGAATAGGATGCAGAGTATGCAGGCGTTGTCTGTGGGAGGGGTGCAGAGGGAAAGGGGCCACCAGGTGTCATTCCACACTGAGCGGGTGGGATCCAAGGACAAGGACTTTAGTTTTCTCCAAGTTGAGCTTAAGGCAGATGCTGTTCATCCAGGATGCGATGTCCTTCATTCCTTCCAGGAAACTGTCTGGTGATGTCTGGTTCCTTGGTGAGGGAGAGAATGAGCTTGGTTTTGTCAGAGTAGGATACTATGCTGAGTCCTTGTTTCCGACAATGGTTTCAAGTGGGATTGGTGTGGGGCGGAGGGTGGATCCTTGGGGTACTCTGCATCTGATCGATGTGTGTTCGGAGTGGGAGGGCGGGAGTCTAATTCTTTGAGTTTGCTTGTCGAGGAAGGAGCCGATCCAGTTCCCTGTATGCCAGGGTCATGGAGTCTATCGGCTAGTGTGCAGTGGGAGACTGTCCAAGGCTGCTGATAGAGTAGGATAAGTGCTGCCTTGTGGCCTTGTTTGGGGAGAGTGCAGATGTAGTCTGTGGCGACTAGTAGGGCGGTCTTGGTGATGTCATTGCTGCGGAATCCGGATTGTGAAGTGTCTATGATTGAGTTGGATTCTATGAAGATTGTGAGCTGAGTGTTGGCTACCTTCTCAGTTACTTTGGCAGCGAAGGGAAGTGAGATTGGTCTGTAGTTTTTGAGGTCCGTCAGCTCTGCGGAGGGCTTCTTGAGGAGGGGTTTGACTTCTGCACCTTTCCAGTCGTCTGGTAATGTGCCTGTTTTGAGGGTGAAGATGAATGTACGTAATAGTTCAGGTGCTATGGCAGAGGCGGCCCTGTGCAAGATGTGCCCGCGGGCAGGGAGCTGTGGGAGCTCTGGATGTATGCTCATCGCACAAGTTACTTACCTTCAGTAACGATACATCTGTAAGAAACAGTAGTTAGTATTAGATTTCTTACCTTAGAATATCCCCAGGCGTCAGACTGGATCCGGAAATTTTTGCGTAGCAGTACCCCTGCGCGTCAGTAGGCGTCTGTGGCTCCGCGTCCGTCGTCGGCGCTGCGATGACGTCAGAGTACTTGGACGTCGCCCTCGCGTGCTGTCAGTTCTTATACACAGCTTTTCCGGGCCTGAAACGCAGAGCCATGATAAAAACCAACACTGTTGCCATGAAAACTAGGGCCCTGAAAGGGAATGACCTTAACCCTAGATATCGGTTCGCAGAACGGGGCGGATCGGTGGGGCGGTAAGGAATCTAATACCAACTACTGTTTTACAGATATATCGTTACCGAAGGTAAGTAACTTGTGCATCTGAAAGAAACAGGTTAGTATTAGATTCTCACCTTAGAATAGATACCCCAGCAATACCAACCCCGGTGGTGGGTCTGCAAACCAATGATCACACAAGAAAGTCCTGGAGAACGGACCGGCCGAAAAAGCCATCTATCCGGACTTGGCTGTCCAGGCAGTAGTGTCTTGCGAACGCGTGCCGCGAGGCCCACGTAGCTGCCTGACAGATGTCCTGCAAGGGGACTCCCTGACCCAGGGCAGTAGTAGCTGCTGTGGCATGAGTGGAATGGGCACGTAGCCCCACAGGAGGCTCCTTTTTAGCCAGAGAACAAGCCTTGATGCACAAGACGACCCATCAAGGAATGGCACGTTTGTGCACCGCCCGTCCCTTCTTAGCGCCCACGTAACCAACAAAGAGTTGGTCATCCACCCAAAACTGGCGATCCAGATAATATGAGAGCGCATGTTTTAGGTCCAGACGATGGAGCCCCTCATCCTCTTTCGAGGGATGCGGAGGCAGAAAGAAGGTGGGCAAGGTGATAGACTGCCCGATGTGAAAGGCTGTGACTACCTTGGGCAGGAAAGAGGGTCGCAACCTAATCAAGTCAGCGAAATCGCTAGGAATCACATTGGACGAGAATCTGGACATGAAAGCCCACATTAACTCAATGGCAAAAAATGCACGATTCCACCTGAATTACTTAAGAAAATTGAAACCGTTCATCTCAGAGGCGGATCTCAAATTGGCAATCCAATCCTTAGTCATCTCGAGGATTGAATATGGCTGCACCACCTTAGCTGGATTACCAAAATCGTCCACAGCGCCACTGAAAGCCTGCCTTAACGCTGCGGCAAGAATTATCACCGGATCTAGGAAATACGATCACATATCCCCACACTTGAAAGCTTTAAACTGGCTACCTTATGAAGCCAGAATCCAAATGAAGATAGCATGCATCACCCATAAAGCGCTACACCACAACACCCCAAGATACCTAGCGAAGAAGATACAGCTGTCAGGGGGTAATAGACCAGCTAGGAGTGCTGAGGAGTTGCTCCTACGGCCAGCCTTTTTCCGGAAGAAGAAAACCTATGACAGAGCGTTCTCAGGAGCTGCCCCCAGAATCTGGAACTCACTCCCTCCTAACATTAGGAAGATCCAGAATGCGGCAACATTCAAACGAGAAGTGAAGAGCTTTCTGATGAAGAAATACTCTACTTAGAGTAGAACTTTCATGAACTTATAACGACCTACCTCATACTTGTGTTCTTATACTACTTGGGATAGAAGTTTAGCCCAACAGACTATTAACGCTAACTACTTATGTGTTTTGAATATATATCATCTACCTCATATATGTTATTCGTATAACCGTTGATATATTTGTTTATCTTCTACGTCTTCTATGTAAAGCGCTCTGATACCCACGGGTCTTGTTCGCGCTATACAAAACTTTATAATAAATAAATAAATAATAAACACAACTTTGTCTTGATGGACAGAAAGGAAAGGAGGTTGAGAATAAAGAGCCTGGAGCTCACTCACTCTCCTGGCAGAGGTGTTGGCAACCAGGAATGCAGTCTTGAAAGTAAGGAGACGAAGAGGACTGTTATGAAGTGGCTCGAAGGGAGCACACATCAGATAAGTCAGAACAAGGTTCAAGTCCCACTGAGGCATCACAAAAGGAACAGGAGGAAACATGAGTGATGCCTTCAAGAACCCATTTACAACTGGGGACTTGAACAAAGAGGGCTGATCAGGGAGCCTTAAGGCGGCGGAAATGGCAGAGATTTAGCACTTCAGAGAGCCCAGAGCAGAGCCCTGCTGGGCAAGAGAAAGAAAAAGGAGAACCTCATAAGGGGGCAGAAAGCAGATCCACAGAATTTGCTGTGCACCATGCCACAAATTTGTTCCACCTGCAGGCGTATACCGATTTTGTGGAGGGACGCCTGGCTGCCAGAATTACATCACAGACTTCAGGAGGCAAGTCAAATGGCCACAACTGTCACCACTCAATCTCCACGCATGGAGGTGGAGGCTGGACAGGTCCAGGTGCTGCTGCGACAGAAGGTCCTCCTGAAGAGGCAGATGAATCGTGGGGGGGATCGACTGACACGCTGAGTAGCTCGGTATACCAGTATCCTCGTGCCCAGTCTGGAGCCACAAGGATGACTTAGGCCCAGTCGCGCCTGATCTTCAGCACTCTGGGCAGAAGTGGTATAGGCAGAAAGGCGTACAACAGACCGCGCCTCAACTCGTGACGAAAAGAGTCTCCAAGCGAGTGCCGCCTTGGAAATTCCAACGCGGAGAACTGATGACCTTGCACGTTCTCTTCTGTGGCGAATAGATCTAACCAAGGCTCTCCCCACTGCTGAAAGAGACCTTGCGCCACGTCCGAGTTCAGACGCTATTCGTGATCCATCATGCACCGACGGCTGAGTTCGCCCGCCCTGGCGTTCAGGGAACCTCCCAGGTGTTAAACCACCAGGGTCACGCCCTGATGTTCCAGCCACTGCCAGAGGCGCAGAGCCGCCTGGCAGAGGTTCCACGACCCCACTCCGCCTTGTTTGTTGCAGTACCACATGGCGGTGGTGTTGTCCGTGAAGACCTGCACTACACTCCCCCAGACAGGGGAGGAATGCCTTTAGTGCAAGCCGATTCACCCGCAGCTCCAGAAGGTTGATGTGGAGCCAGTACTCCGCCAGAGACCAGAGGGCTCTGATCTCCACCTCTCCCATGTGGCCCCCCCCCAGCCCTGGAGGGACGCGTCCGTCACAACTACGTGCTCCGGTTGGGGTAGGGAGAGGGATCTGCCGCTGACCCAATCGCGGTCCGTGAGCCACCACTGCAACGGTCTTGCAGTTTCCTCCGAGATCAAGACATGGTCGGACAAGTTGCCCTGATGCTGGGCCCACTGAAACTTCAGGTCCCACTGCAGAGCTCGCATCCGCCACCAGGCGTGATGCACCAGAAGGATGCAGGAGGCCATCAGCCCCAGAAGCCGCAGTGCCAACCTGATTTCCTCAAGGAGTGTCTTTACTCCACCCAGATGGGCTTCCGAGCACAACATAGCACAGAATCTGCACTTCTGGTGGTGATTGAAGAAGTTAGGCAGACGTTGGATATGGGGAATACAGGGGTGCTTCTCCTCTTGGATCGGAGCGCAGCCTTTGATATGGTGGATCACTGTATACTAGGTAAAAGTCTAGCAAACATTGGGATACAGGACAATGCTCTCAAATGGATACAATCTTTTCTAAATAACTTTCCAGTTTTAAGAAAATTACACCCGTTGTAAAGTCATGAACCTGGAATATGGGGTGCTCCAGGGATCGGCCCTAAGTCCGACCCTTTTCAATGTCTATATGGAACCCCTGGCAGACATTGTACAAGAGTTCGGCATATCGATGACCTATGCAGACAACACCCAACTAGTGATTTCATTAGACCCAAGAAACCGCACAGATGGAGAGAAGCTCTCACCCTGCCTGCTAAAAGTCAAGGATTGGATGACAAAAAGCTGTCTAAAGCTAAATGGCGAAAAAACAGATCCTATATTTAGGAAACAAGCCGACGCCCAGCCCAGGGTTTGTATGGCCGGAAAGCCTAGGGAATCAACCGCTAGCAGCAGATACTATTAAAAGCCTAGGCTTCTGGCCAGAGTCCGATCTGTCAATGTGGACTCAAGCGACCAAAACAGCAGCTATATGCTTTGGTCTACTAAGCAGCATCAGGAAGATCCTGGACAGAGTGCCAATGCACTAAAGGAAAACAGTTGTCCACTCCCTTGTTACATCCCGTATGGACTACGGAAGCTCACTGTTCCTTGGAGCACCGAAAGATGTCACACGAAAGCTGCAGACTGTACAACATGCGGCAGCTAGGCTGCTGGGTAATATCCCTAATCGGGAGCCGGTGAAAAAAGAACTATTCAAGTTACACTGGCTCCAAATAGAGGCAAGAATAACATTTTCTAAAAATTAATCATCACACACAGCTCTGCATAATAAAGGCCCACGGAAAATCAAGAAACTTATCCGGCCATACATACCTCCCAGACAGCTTCGGTCCAGCACAGCAAATCACCTAACACAAACTAAGGTCAAGAGAGCAAGATTGGGGGGAAAGGGGGGGGGGTAGAGCCTTCTCACATTTAGCTCCCAAACTCTGGAACTCCCTTCCACCAGAATACAGAAAAACCGACAATGAGTTGCAGTTCAGAAAGCAAACAAAGACCTGGTTGTTCAAACTACATCTATGATACCCACACTCCACGCTTGTAATTGATGATTAGCGCTGGGAAGCCTAACGGCAGCCATGCGCTCTATAAATCCAAGTAATAATAATAATAATAATAATAACCTGACCGAGACTCGGGATAACGGCTGAAAGATCGGAATCAGAGCCTGAATATCCCGAACCCGCTGTTCAGGAGGATGAACCAAAAACTGCGCAGAGTCCAGAACCGCTCCGATGAAGAGGAGCTTCTGAGAGGGACACAGGTGTGACTTCGGCACATTGATTGAGAACCCCAGCAGTTGCAGGAGGTCGAGCGTAGTCTGGAGGTGGCCGACGACTGTCTGGGGCGAGCCCGCCTTCAACAACCAGTCAAAGTAGGGGAAAAACTGAAACCCCTAACCTGCGCAGATGAGCTGCGACCACCGCCATCACTTTCGTGAACACCCGTGGGGCGCTGGTAAGGCCGAAGGGGAGCACAGTAAACTAAAAGTGCTTGTGGCCTACCGGAACCACATGTAGCGCCGGTGGGCCGGCAGGACGGGGATGTGAAAATGTGCATCCTGAAAGTCCAACACTACCATCCAGTCTCCTGGGTCCAGGAAAACCAAGACCTGAGCCAAAGTCAGCATCTTGAACTTCTCCAGAGGAAGCCGTTGACATTCCGTAGGTCCAAAATAGGGCGTAGGCCCCCTTTGCCCTTGTTGGGAACCAGAAAGTATTGGGAGTAACAACCACGCCCAGGAACGAGCTTGATGGCCCCCGTGGCCAAGAGGGCCGAAACTTCCTCTTGTATAAGTTGCAAGTGATCCCCTGACATGCGGTGGCATGGCTGGAGGGGTTGCCTCGAAGGGGAGGAAGTAGCCCCTTCGGACGATTTGCAGCACCCACCTGTCCGATGTGATGGTGCACCAGTGGAGGAGGTGATGGCGAACCCTGCCCCCCACTGGCGTCAAATAGGCCTGAAAGCTCGGACTAGGAAGGCTTTGAGGCGGATGCTGCAGGGGCCGTACCTGCACTTGCTGGAGCGGAAAAAAGAACTGTCAGCGCACGAGGGCGGCGTCTAAGTACTCAGACAATGTCATACCAGCGCCAACGACGCACGCGGAGCCGCAGAAGACTCCTACCGACACAGAGGGGTACTGCTACGCAAAATTTTCCGGATCCAGTCTGACGCCTGGGGATATTCTAAGGTAAGAAATCTAATACTAACCTGTTAGTATTAGATTTCAGATATAGTCTTTGCAGTGTCTTCTGTGGTGTGGGGCCCAGGCAGTGATGGTCGGCTGGGTGGCATTGCTTATGTTCTGTCAAAGTAGAGCGTGCTTACCAGGTTTTGCTGTTCCTTCATGCTTTCTAGAGTATTCGGCATGTGCGCTTCAATTCTCGGAGGTCCGTGGTGAACCAGGTAGCTTTTGTGGTACATTGCCTGTAGGAGTTCCGGACTGGGGGTGGCAGCGAGCGTGTTAGCGATGTCAGCGATCCATCTCTGGAGTTCTTTGGCTGCAGAGTTGGTGTTGGTCGTGGTGAGGGCAGAGTTGTGGTGCTCTTCGGTGATCTTGCGGCAGTTTCTGTCCGGGGGCTTGCGTGCAGTGGGTTTCGAGAAGTGGACGCAGTGGTGGTCCGTACTAAGGGGCCGTGTGGTGTGACTGAAGCAAATGTTTCTGCCTGTGAAGATTGGGTCAGGAGTGTGTTCTGCCTTGTGGGTGGGGGTGATTGTAGGAAGGTAGATACCCGACTATGGTTACCCCCGACTTTTTGCCTGGTGTTTTGCTGGTTTTCCGACTTAGTTGACCTGGGGCACTGCCAATCAGGACCCCAGGCCTACTGCTCTCTCTCTAAAATGGATTGCATGTACCTTAGGTGCATTACCCAATTGGAACTGGGCCACCTTGTCAGACCCTGTAACTCAGGGCATCGGTGTACCCGGGGTCTACCAGGGGCTGAAGCATGTATTATGCCACCCCTGGATGGCCATCTAAATCTGACACAACTGGCTGCACGACAGCTGGGGCAGGGTGGCCTACTCGCCCTTTGCTTTAGATATAGTATACCTATATCTAACCCTCAAATGGACACCCGAATTTCTATCAGTCACTCCTATGGCATGCCTTGACAATCCTGAAGGCAGAGTGCGTGGAATCGTGTGAATTGGGCTCTGGCACGAGCCGAGCCCGGTTGCAGCTTGCGGAACCAAGACCCAATGGCTGTTCCATGAGAACGCGTACCATATTGATATCTTCGGTATCGCTTTATCAAGACATGTCGAGTAAGGTGTCATACGAATCGGGATACTGACCCCTCACCAATGCTGGCGATGGGGTTAGCATTCCACCCTTCTAGAGGGACACGACATGTACGTAACTGTGAACCCCGGTTAAAGTTAACTGAAGCCTCAGCTCCACAAAATGGATGCTGCCACCACAGACACGAGTCTGACCTCCTGCTGCTGGGAGTCCTTCCAGCGAGGAGAGCTTGGACAAAGGGTTTCCTGTCCGGGGCGGTGCTCGCACCATCCCAGACAGGGTTTTACAGGCAGGTCTTTACAGGAAGGTGACTGCGGAGTGGCACCCCGGTGCTCACTACGCATCTGCCGGCTAGAACCAGTTCCAGGGGCGCCCAGCCCCTGACCTGGGGAAAGTCCGGCAGGGGAGAGGGGCGTAACTACCACCCTTCCTGGTCCCACCCCTAGGGCAGGACCTAGTCACGTACCCACGCCTTTCTTTAGGATAATGGCAGGAGCGGGGACCCTTCCAAATTAGATCATCTTTGAATCAAGAATACTTTCTACGAAAGGAACTCTCGACTTCGTCTCAAGATTTCTCCCTTGTGGCTAAGGAGTAGTCACCCTGCATCTGCAGGCACCATCTAAGAACTCTGCGGTTTGCTGCAAGTCCTTCCTCAGGAATCCGACTGCCCAGCTCGACGAGAACCGGCTTCCCTGGCACCTCTGACCTCTACCCGCATCGTCAGCTCAGCTGAGATCTGTGGGTGCGACGAGACCTCGAGGGACCGGCCATCTTCAGAACCTGCACGATTTCTTAAACCAGCACGACCGCCGAGGGATCCTCTGGTGAGTGCTTTGGGGTCCGAGAAGCCGACCCTGAGCAGCTCCAGCACCGAAGTGCAGCCTCCCAGCATCTCCACGATCAGTGTGGGGCCCTTCTGCTCTTGCCGCTTAAACCGTTGTCTGGTTAATAGCCGCTGGCTTGTGACCTTCTTGACGCCATCCGACAACCAACGCTGCTGGTCTGGTTGCTCCAGACTGGCCTTTGCTCCCTTCTGAGAGAGGAGCACCCCAGACCCTCCTGGTCCACTCACGACGCCATTTCAGGCCCACCACGTGGCCCTGAATTTGCCAAGGCTTGTTGCCCCAATCCTGGGCCCAGCGACGCCGACAGCATCAACCTTCGTGGGACAGCTCGCACCTCCATCCTGGTCGCCGACAACGCCTCCTGGTCTGTGAGACTGCAGAGCCTAGCGTCGCCCACTCACCTAGTCGAGGTGACGATCATCCGGTGCCCTCCTTGTACCCTCCGACTACTGGCTAGTAGTACGAACTTGGTCCCCTCTGCTTTCAGGTGTCATTCATCTCTGATCCAGGCTTGGATCTCTACGAACTATTTCCACTGGTCGCCGGCCAGCAACTCCTTCCTTCCGGCTCCTGGCTCGTCAGCGAAGACTCCCGACGTCTGTAAAGACTTGTGCAGCCGCAGCCCTTGGGGCTAGGTAACTTCGGCATTTCGGTGCCCGCATAGCCTCCTTATTTAAGGGTCCCGAGTCCCTATCGCTTCCGACATGCCTTATCGGGTCCGCCCGAGACCATTAAACTTTCCGTGCCCTCGGGCACTTGAATTGATTGTGCACTTGAAGTATTTTCCTAAGAGTTTCGTTGTGTGCTTAGTACCCTGTCCTCATAAAGAGTACAGGGCTGTTGTGATTCTATTAAATACACTGTTTATTTTCATAACACTTGTGTGGTGTCCTTTCACTTGGTGTTCAAGGGGTATGTGATGGTATAACAGCTGGCTTAACACGCCCTCTAGAGTTTAGCCCGAAGACTGCTCGTATCCACGCTACTAGGATAGCTGGTCTAAGGTTGACTTACAACCAATCACCATAAGGGTCGTTTGGACCGATGCATAGTGATCACTAGAATAGTGAGCACTGCATATTGGGCCAACTTCTCACAGTGATTACCAGCTGCTTCAGTCCTATGTTGGCGAGTTGCCAGGAGGGTGTTTGATTTGGGGTCGCTGAGGTGGAAATTCAGGTCTCCGAGCAATGCGTAGCCTGTGGAGGCAAGGGCATGAGTGCGATTTAGTCTGCGACTGTGTTGGTTAACTGGGTGAAGTGTCTGGGAGATCTGTAGGCGAGGGTGCCACGTAGAGTCGTTCTGGGGTTGATCTGGAGCTAGACGTGAAGATGTTCCATTGGGGACAAGGAGTCATACAAAATGGCAGATGAAAGTTTAGGGGGAGATTTAGTTTACAATGGCGAGGCGACCTCCAGGGTGGTTTTGGCAGTCGTACATCTGGATCTTGTACCCGTCTGGGAGGTCGGCTGCGATGTTGGGTGTGGTATTGGCATTGGTCCAGGTCTCTGTGAGGAAGGCAGCGTTGGGCGAGAGGATGTTGAGGAGGTCCCAGATTTCTACTGTGTGTAGGGAGCATGCGCGGAAGATGTAGCTCAAGGGTTTGTGCGTGCTGGTGTCTGGTGGGATGGAAGTAGCTGTAGGGGTCTGGAGGTGGGTGAAGGTGAGGCAGCAGTGTTGACAGGAGAACTGGTCTTGGGAGGTGTTCGGAATCGACAGCTGGTAGGTGTTTCTTCCAGGGTGGACTGCATGGAGGGTTGCGGAGTCTGTGTGAAGGGGGAAGCGGAGGACCAGGGTCCCTGGCGCTGGTCGCTGTCTGGTCGTGGACAGGCGTAGCAGGCTTGCGCCTTTGGCACAGCCGCCATTAAGTAGGGGTCGGGGATGAAGTAGAGCAGCTGGGAGGCGGGAGAGGGAACACACGGGGGGCCGTAGGAGCAGCGGGGTAGAGAGCAAAACAGAAAAGAGGGCAAAAGCAGTGAAAAAAGGCACAATGGAAAGGTACAAAAAAGGAACAAACTGCACAAATGAAGCTCAAACAAAGGCAGAAACCTGCAGATAGGCTGGCAGAGCAGACCAGCAGAAGAGCAAGGATCTCCCACTGGACCACCAGGGATGAGGCGCAGGCAGGAGCCTGCGGGTGGAGGAGGGCCTCGAACACTTACCTGGAACCAGAAAGGTGCTGGGGGGCAGCAGCACAACAACGGAGCTGCGAGAGGGTAGAGCAGTTTCCCTGATCAGGAGGTCAGAGGTCTTGTTCCACAGGGGACTAAAGGCAACAAGTAGCCCACTGCACCTAGTTACATTAATTTCGACCCGAGAATCAAGTCTGGCATAATGCAACTAGTTAATACCTTAGATGACCCACTTTGGTTGCTCATTTCCAGAGTTCACACAGTTGAGGGGTCTGCGTGTAACTTTGCATTCCCTAATTAAGCAACCTAGCTTTTTCACAGTAAGCACAAGTTACTACTTGTGTAACGATATATCTGTAAGAGACATTAGTTAGTGATAGATTCCTTACCTTAGAATATCCCCAGGCGTCAGACTGGATCCGGAAATTTTTGCGTAGCAATACCCCTGCGCGCTGGTAGGCGTCGTCTGCGGCTCCGCGTCCGTCGTCGGCGTCGTGAGCGCCGGGATGACGTCGTCGGAGTATATAGACGGCGCCCATGCGCGCTGACGTCAGTTCTGATAACACAGCTTTTCCGCGCCAGATACGCAGAGCCATGATAGAACTAACACTGGTGCCATGAAACTAGGGCCCTGAAAGGGGATGACCTTAACCCTAAATATCGGTTCGCAGAACGGGGAGGATGGGAGGGCGGTAAGGAATCTATCACTAACTAATGTCTCTTACAGATATATCGTTACACAAGTAGTAACTTGTGCATCTGAAAGAGACACGTTAGTGATAGATTCCTTACCTTAGAATAGATACCCCAGCAATACCAACCCCGGTGGTGGGTCTGCGAACCAATATTACACCAGAAAGTCCTGGAGGACGGAACGGCCAAAGAAGCCATCCCTCCGGACTTGACTGTCCAGGCAGTAGTGTCTTGCGAACGTGTGCAGCGAGGCCCACGTGGCTGCCTGACAGATGTCCTGCAGGGGGACACCGCGGCCCAGGGCAGTTGTCGTTGCCGTGGCCCGAGTGGAGTGAGCCCGCAATCCAGCCGGGGGCTCCTTCCTCGCCATGGAGTAGCATGCTTGGATGCACAAGATGATCCACCTTGAGATGGTCCTCTTGTGTACAGCCTTTCCCTTCTTCGCGCCCACGTAACCAACGAAGAGTTGGTCATCCACCCGGAATTGGCGAGTGCGGTCTAGGTAGTAGGAGAGCGCACGTTTTGGATCCAGACGGTGGAGCCTCTCCTCCTCTTTCGAGGGATGCGGAGGCGGAAAGAAGGTGGGCAAGGTGATGGACTGCCCGATGTGGAAGGCCGTGACAACCTTGGGCAGAAAGGAAGGACGAGTACGTAACACCACCTTATCAGGATGAACAGACAGGAAAGGTGGAGAAGAAGAAAGAGCCTGGAGCTCACTCACCCTCCTGGCAGAGGTGATGGCAACCAGGAAGGCCGTCTTTAGAGTAAGGAGACGAAGAGGGCAGTTATGAAGTGGCTCAAAGGGAGCACACATCAGATAGGTGAGAACCAGATTCAAGTCCCACTGGGGCATCACGAAGGGAACAGGAGGGAACATGTGTGTGATGCCCTTCAGAAATCTACTCACAATAGGGGACTTGAATAAAGAGGGTTGATCTGGTAGCCGTAAGAAGGCGGAAAGAGCAGAAAGGTACCCCTTAAGAGTGCCCAGAGCAGAGCCCTGCTGGGCAAGGGAAAGAAGGAATAGAAGAACCTCAGAGAGAGGGGCATTGAGGGGATCCACAGCCTTTGCTGTGCACCATGCCACAAATCTGTTCCACCGGCAGGCGTATACCGACTTTGTGGAGGGACGCCTGGCTGCCAGAATGATATCACAGACTTCGGGAGGCAAGTCAAATGGCCTCAACTGCCGCCGCTCAATCTCCAAGCTTGTAGGTGGAGACTGGACAGGTTCGGGTGCAGGACCGTCCCCTGCTGCTGCGACAGAAGGTCCTCCCGAAGAGGCAGACGAATCGGGGGATCGACTGACATGCTGAGTAGCTCGGGATACCAGTATCTTCGTGCCCAGTCCGGAGCCACAAGGACGACCTGGGCCCGGTCGCGCCTGATCTTCTTCAGCACTCTGGGCAGAAGTGGTATAGGCGGAAAGGCGTACAACAGACCGCAGCTCCACTCGCGACGAAAAGCGTCTCCGAGCGAGTGCCGCCTTGGAAACTCCAACACGCAGAACTGCTGACATTGTGCGTTCTCTTCTGTGGCGAATAGATCTAACCAAGGCTCTCCCCACTGTCGAAAGAGACCTTGCGCCACGTCCGAGTTCAGACGCCATTCGTGATCCATCATGCACCGGCGGCTGAGTTCGTCCGCCCTGGCATTCAGAGAGCCTGCCAGGTGTTGAACCACCAGGGTCACGCCCTGATGTTCCAGCCACTGCCAGAGGCGCAGAGCCTCCTGGCAAAGGGTCCACGACCCCACACCGCCCTGTTTGTTGCAGTACCACATGGCGGTGGTGTTGTCGGTGAACACTTGCACCACGCTCCCCCTGACAGAGGGGAGGAATGCCTTCAGTGCAAGACGAATCGCCCGCAGCTCCAGAAGGTTGATGTGGAGCCGGGACTCCGCCGGAGACCAGAGGCCTCTGATCTCCGCCTCCCCCATGTGGCCTCCCCAGCCCTGGAGGGACGCGTCCGTCACAACTACGTGCTCCGGCTGGGGTAGGGAGAGGGGTCTGCCACTGACCCAGTCGCGGTCCGTGAGCCACCACTGCAGTTGCTTCGCAGTGCCCTCCGAGATCAGGACATGATCGGACAGGTTGCCCTGATGCTGGGCCCACTGAAACTTCAGGTCCCACTGCAGAGCCCGCATCCGCCACCTGGCGTGACGCACCAGAAGGATGCAGGAGGCCATCCGTCCCAGAAGCCGCAGCGTCAACCTGACCGAGACCCGGGATAACGGCCTGAAGACAGGAATCAGAGCCTGAATATCCCGAACCCGCTGTTCGGGTGGGTAAACCCGAAACTGCGCCGAGTCGAGAACCTCTCCGATGAAAAGGAGCTTCCGAGAGGGACACAGGTGTGACTTCGGCACATTGATGGAGAACCCCAGCAAGTGCAGGAGGTCGGCCGTAGTCTGGAGGTGGCTGACGACTGTCTGGGGCGAGCCCGCCTTTAACAACCAGTCGTCGAGGTAGGGGAAGACTGACACCCCTTGCCTGCGCAGATGGGCTGCGACCACCGCCATCACCTTCGTGAACACCCGTGGGGCGCTGGTAAGGCCGAAGGGGAGCACGGTAAACTGAAAGTGCTCTAGGCCTACCGTGAACCGCAGGTAACGCCGGTGGGCCGGCAGGACGGGGATGTGGAAATAGGCGTCCTGCAAGTCCAACGCTACCATCCAGTCTCCTGGGTCCAGGGCAGCCAGGACCTGAGCCAAAGTGAGCATCTTGAACTTCTCCGTCCGGAGGAAGCCGTTGACGTTCCGCAGATCCAAGATAGGGCGTAGGCCCCCTTTGCCCTTCTTGGGTACCAGAAAGTAGTGGGAGTAACAGCCACGTCCTACTTCTGGCCCAGGAACGCGCTCGATGGCCCTCTTGGCTAAGAGGGCCGAAACTTCCTCTTGCAGAAGTTGCAAGTGATCCCCCGACACGCGGTGGTATTGAGGTGGCATGGATGGAGGGGAAGACTCGAAGGGGAGGGAGAAACCCCTTCGGACAATTTGCAGCACCCACCTGTCCGAAGTGACTGTATGCCAGTGGGAGAGGTGATGGCGAACCCTGCCTCCCACAGGCGTCACATGGGCCTGAAAACTCGGACTAGGAAGGTTTTGAGGCGGGGGCTGCTGAGGGAGGTGTGGACTGGCCTCGCCGCTGACCCCGACCACCGCCGCGGCGGTTCCCACGTCCGCCACCGCGCTGCTGGACATTTTGCAAAAACAACAGGTGATGGACCGAATGAGGATCAATGTCACACATTCAACCCAGTCAAAAGATCTGGGTCCTAATCCATCGTTTTTTTGCACTCCACACCACCCTGGGTTAGACAATGGCGATATGCAAATCAGCTCTGACCCTGTGCCCCATGGGAACAGTCCAGTCCGAACTACAAAAGCCATGTCCTTCCCAGAACGGAATCAAGCATCCGAGGACCGGACCGGTTTCGAGGTAACACCTCTCATCAGCCCGGCTAGCTTGGCTGTTGTAGTTCGGACTGGACTGTTCCCATGGGGCACAGGGTCAGAGCTGATTTGCATAAAGCCATTATCTGACCCAGGGTGGTGTGGAGTGCAAAAAACGATGGATTTAGGCCCAGATCCTTGTACTGGGGTGAATGTAAGACATTGATCTACATTCTGTCCATCAAATTGTTTTTTGTAATTTTCTCCCTGAGTGTACTGGGGTAGCTCAGACGTGGGTCCCAGAGCCTCCACACCACTGGAGTCAAGCTAGCCGGGCTGATGAGAGGTGTTACCTCGAAACCGGTCCGGTCCTCGGATGCTTGATTCCGGTCTGGGAAAGATATGGCTGTTGTAGTTCGGACTGGACTGTTCCCATGGGGCACAGGGTCAGAGCTGATTTGCATAAAGCCATTATCTGACCCAGGGTGGTGTGGAGTGCAAAAAACGATGGATTTAGGCCCAGATCCTTGTACTGGGGTGAATGTAAGACATTGATCTACATTCTGTCCATCAAATTGTTTTTTGTAATTTTCTCCCTGAGTGTACTGGGGTAGCTCAGACGTGGGTCCCAGAGCCTCCACACCACTGGAGTCAAGCTAGCCGGGCTGATGAGAGGTGTTACCTCGAAACCGGTCCGGTCCTCGGATGCTTGATTCCGGTCTGGGAAAGATATGGCTGTTGTAGTTCGGACTGGACTGTTCCCATGGGGCACAGGGTCAGAGCTGATTTGCATAAAGCCATTATCTGACCCAGGGTGGTGTGGAGTGCAAAAAACGATGGATTTAGGCCCAGATCCTTGTACTGGGGTGAATGTAAGACATTGATCTACATTCTGTCCATCAAATTGTTTTTTGTAATTTTCTCGCTGGACATTTTGCGGCGTGTGGCTGGCGGTCAGTGGTGGGGCGCCCCTTCCGTGGCCACGAAAGGAGCGAAAGGCACCCGATTGCTGGCGTGGGGCCGTAAGGCCCAAGGACTTGGCCGTGGCCCTGGAGTCCTTGAAACGTTCCAGCGCATGGTCTGCCTTGTCGCCGAAGAGGCGACGGCCATCAAACGGCATGTCCAGGAGGGTGGCCTGGACATCGGCCGAGAAGTTTGCGGACCTCAACCAGGCGTGGCGTCGAACCGCCACCGTCGTTGCCATCGCCCTGCCCAGTGAGTCCGTGGTATCCAGCCCACACCGGATAGAAAAACGTGCCGCATCTCGGCCGTCCGCAAGGGTTTGGCTGAGTTTAGCCCTGACCTCCTCAGGGCATTGTGGCAGCACCTCCGCAACCGTGTCCCACAGAGTGTGGGTGTAGCGGCCCAAGAGACAGTTGGTGTTCACTGACCGTAGCCCTAGGCTCACAGACGAGAAGACCTTCTTCCCGAACTGCTCATATCTCTTGGATTCCCTGTCGGGCGGGGCCGACGGGAATGCGGTCTGGGAGTTGGAGGCCTGGATGACCAGACTCTCGGGGGTGGGGTGGGTGGACAAAAAGCAAGGGTCGCCCGGAGTCGGGCGGTAGCGTCTGGCCACGTTCCTGTCCACAGGGGGGCCTGTGGCGGGCTTGGACCAAGTGCCCAGAAGAACGTCACACAAGGCCTCGTTGAACGGCAGGAGGGGCTCCGCGGAGCCGGACTGCTGTTTGAGGACCTCAGTGAGGAGATTAGTCCTCACGGCCGCGACGGGGAGCTGAAGGTTTAAGGCCTTAGCTGCCTTCGTCAACACTACACTGTAAGCAGAACCCGCCTCCGAAGCCACAGTCGGAGGCGACGTAAATCCAGTGTCTGGCGAGGTGTCAATACCACTGGCCTCCCCAAGCTCATATGTCCAGTCCTGATTCGACTGGCAATCACGTGCCAGAGGGTCCTCGGACCCCTCCCATTGCTCCTCGTCACCCGGCTCCTGGAGACCAGGATGAACAGCCAGGGCCTCCTCGTGGAGATAGAACTCTCCGAAGGCCGACGGAATCGGCGCCCAGCGGCGCCCCTCCGACTCCTGAGGAGGACCGTAGGAAACATTGGGGGCGGCAACCACATCGGCTGCCGGGGACGACACCTGAAGGGACGGCGCCGGCGAGGTCGTAGGGTCGACCGGCGAGGTCCCGGATCCGGAGCCGGATCCAGCGAGGTCGTGCGGCGCCGGGACCGAAGTCGCCAGCGGCGCCGGGCCCGAAGTACCCGACGTCGTCGGGGCCGAAGCGCCCGACCCGGAAGGACCTCCAGACGGAGCCGATCGGCCCGAAGGCGCCACGGGAACAGACTGAGGAGGGAGGGCCCTCATGGCCATGAGGTACCTCTCGACCTCCTCCTGCGACGCGCCGTGCCCAGGGACCCGAAGGTGTGGGGCAGGCGGCGACGCTTGCGACTCCCGCGGAGCCGCGTGGGCGGTGTCGCCCGAGTCCCCGGTCGCATCGTGCGAGCGACGGGGCGGGTCGGAGGATCGATGGTGTCGCTCCGACCTCTCATGCCTCTTACCTGAGGACTTTGAACCAGACGATCGGTGTCCACTCCCGGAACGTCGATGACTCCGACCTCGCGACCTGTCCCTCGACCTCCCGTGGGACCGGGACCTGGAGCGGCGCGGGGCCGACTGCCTCAGCTCGAGACGCTTGCGGGACCGCTCCCGCCTAGCCTTCGACGTCAGGGCCCGGCAGTCGGAGCAGGTTCGATCGTCGTGGTCGAGGCCTAAGCACTTCAGGCACCGGCGATGGGGGTCCGTGACCGACATGAGTCGGCCGCACTTCGAGCAAGGCTTGAACCCGGGCATCCCTGGCACCGATAGTCGAGAATCGACTAAATAGAGGATCAAAAAGATCAAAAAAGTTTTCAGTCAAAAAGTGACTGGGGGTAGAGCTTCTTCCGGATCTGCGCTAGCTGGCGTGGAAAAAAGAAGAACTGACGTCAGCGCGCATGGGCGCCGTCTATATACTCCGACGACGTCATCCCGGCGCTCACGACGCCGACGACGGACGCGGAGCCGCAGACGACGCCTACCAGCGCGCAGGGGTATTGCTACGCAAAAATTTCCGGATCCAGTCTGACGCCTGGGGATATTCTAAGGTAAGGAATCTATCACTAACGTGTCTCTTTCAGATGTATTTTGTACACGTTTTTGCTATCAGAACATATAAAATTACATGTTCTGCCAGAGGAATATGTCGAACCGGGGGGCACATTTGGATTTGCCATTGCTCTAAATGGCAAAGTTAGGACAACTAGTTACACCCAAGGTGGAATAACTAGTTTTGAAGGCCCTAGAGTGACCCTCTAATGTATTACATGTCCTGGGTACCATTTACTATGGGCCTGAAAGCAAGTTAGCTTAGCCAATTTGGTATTAGACAATTCAACAGATCACTTTGAGGGTAAGGATACAGGCACAGAGTTCTGGTTATCAGGCCTCTGTGCACTCAGTCGTACAACTAGCAGTATTAGATTTGGGGTGACAGTATAAAAAAAGCATTACCTTACAGACAAAGCTAGTGGGACTGCAAGAAGAGCAAGTCCAGAGACATACAGTATCTTTTTGAGACAACCAATCAGACGGGGTGATTATTCTCAAATGGCCTTTCTGTAAAAGAACATTCATTGCGCCCAGTATAGCCTGAGGTCTCTATGCTCCTAGAGCAAACAGCACCCTTC
The DNA here is from genome assembly GCF_964263255.1 of Lissotriton vulgaris. Taxonomy (NCBI): domain Eukaryota; kingdom Metazoa; phylum Chordata; class Amphibia; order Caudata; family Salamandridae; genus Lissotriton; species Lissotriton vulgaris. The sequence goes on along the minus strand of NC_141685.1, from coordinate 278,872,763 downwards.
TCCTCCTTCCAAATCCCTTAAACAGTGCAACCGTTTACCAGCAGAATGATCATCCACATTCTTGCAGTCCTGGAACGTCCCCAGAACACGGCGGTAAATTTAGGTCAACACAAGACAGCAGTGTAGGAAGCTGGCTCTGTATATACTATACCAAAGTGAGGAATAGTGTGCAGAGTCCAGTGTAACCCCAAAGGTAGGCAGAAGTAGATGGCACCTTATTCTCTACTTGTAGTGTGACAAGCAGTAACGCTTTATCAGAGGGCAGTGTGAAGCATTTATTGTACATACAAGAAATGATATCACACTAAACGCAGAACAATTTGTATCACAATATTTAGTTATCTTATTTCTACAACCAAGCAAAACCTGGTGCAGGTAAGTGAAATAATACTTTGCAAAATCTTATGCAGGGATTTAAAGGTGAATGCAGGTTCAAATGCAGTTGGTTGAATTGCAGGTAAGTCAACAGTTCGAAATCACTTTATTTACTTTGCACATTACTTTTTAAGAGCACTTTAAGTAACTTTTTCTAATCAGTGTGGTATGCCTAGATATCACAGAGACATTTCTTAGAAAAAAGTTAAGTAATTCACTTTTTGTACAGTTTCAGTTGAAGGTTTCATACAAACTAACTCCGCACTTAAAAGGATTTGGAAGGGAAAACAAATAACTTCAATCCCTTCCATAGAATTGTATTAACAGTTTGCAGGTAAGTACTTGTTTGTGGGAGTTGGTATACTGGGGTTAGAACCTGGGTACCCCAGGGTCAAGGATGCACTCAGAACACCATCAGCAGCACAAGGGCGGCCAGGTGCAGTGCGCGGAGGCCCAATGTTATCTAATGGGGATAGAGGGCCTACGGTATGTGGTTGCTCACGAGCAGGCCACAAGGTTGTGGGAGTAAAGCACCTGGTGTTAGGCTCAGGGCAAAGGGGGATTTGAGTTCGGACACAAGGTGCACCTGCAGCGGCACAGAGGCGGCTGGGTGCGGTTTTGGCATTGGGTGCCCGGTTTTCAATGTGAGTTGCCGGTTTTGGATTTTGGCTGCACGCTCAGTCCAGTAAGACTTCTGGGAGGAACCAACAGCTGAGCAGGTACGTTGGAGGGCTCTGGGACATAGGTACACCTCGTTTTTGTTCTCCAGGGCGCAGGACGGCTGGATGAAGGGGTGTCTTGAGATCAGGTTTTACCTTACTGGGCCACCTGCGGTTGGGGGGGGGGGGGGTGTCTTCAGAGGCTGCAGGAGACATAGGGAAACCTTGTAGGGGTCTACACACGCTAAGGGACCTCGATGGGGCTGGTGGGCCATTAACTCGAGCCATAGGCGACTGGTGCAGTGGTGGATCTAGGCATCGGGTTTCTTTGCCCTCAGCAGGCTCTGAGCCGTGCTTGGCTGTTTCTTATTAACAGAGCTGCTGTTCATTGGAGATCAGGTCTTTGTTGAAGGCAGTCAGTGCTCCTAGGGGTTCTGGAGGTCGCAGGCTGCAGGAAAAAGACGTTTGACGCAGGATCTCTGAAAACTGCAGACGGGCCAGTAGGGCTGGGACCAACTCAGTTCTTCTCTGCGGTCTCCTCTGCTGGGCGTCTTCTTTCGTTGATAGGATGCAGCAACCTGTTTTATTGGTTAAGGGCTGCCCCCTAAAAAAAGTATTATGGAGTATTTTAGGGGTCTCTAGGTTAGTAGCCAATAGGCTACTGACCTTAGGGTGACTACACCCTTTGTGTGCTCACCCCATGTGGGGGAGTGGGCACAATTCAAATCAGAGAATGCCTGCCATCTGCAAGATGGTGGGAACTGAAGAGTTGGCTTCACCTCGCCTTCCCCACCTGAGGGGTGGGGTTGGCAAAGGTGGGCACACCTTCTGGGCTATGCTAATTTTCCCGCCTGTCTTCCTGCCGGAAAGAAGGGGAGACTGGAGGGGGTATCTCACCAGTGTCTGGGGGGCGCACTACAAAGGCGTCAAAGCCTTTAAAGCTCCCTTGCCAGATAGCTCTTACTGGCCTGAGGTAGGTCTGACCACCTCCACCCAGGTAAGGCTTTGTGTCTGGGCTCAGGGAGCGAAGGCTCACACCCCAAGGTTTCAGAAACCGGTCTTGTGGTATTGGGCTGGTGTGGACCTGTTAGGTAACCCACCAGAGGCTGGTCGTTTTTCAGGGGGCATCTCTAAGATGCAATCTGTGTGCATGTGGGATTCATTTTCATTTAATCCCACACTGGCATCAGTGTGGGTTTAATGAGCTGAGAAGTTGGTACCAAACTTCCCAGTTTTCAGTAAAACAGTTAGGGTGCCAACGTGTCCATAATGACAAACTCCCAGCAACATATACTCTTAATGGCATTACTGCACTTACATTGTCTAAGAGTTGGTCTAGACACAGTAGGGGTACAGGGCTCATGCACCTGTACCCTCACCACTGGTATAGTGCACCCAGCTAGAGGGGAGGCTGACCTATACCAGGGCAGTGCGTTGTAGGCATGGCACACAGGATTAGTGGCCTTTCCTGACCACAGTGGCCTTGGTACCCATGGTACTTTACAAGGGGCTGCCAAGTGGCCAGAGAGGTGCCAATTGGGGGACAAGTTTGGTAAAGAACACAGGCCCTGGGAACCTGATTGGAAGGGACCCAGTGAACAAAGTTAAATTGCATCAGTCTCGCAAAGAGGGGGGCAGGGTTTCTTCAACAGTAAACCAGCTTCCTACAAGCAGTACCACCACTTTTTAAGTTGCACAGGTCACCACCTTATGGCATGCAGGAGCATTGCAGTATGAGGATATTGGAAGTGAGGATGAAAAACGTTACTTGCATGTTACTATAATTCTCTATCGGTATTTTTCATTTAGTCACATGCTTGAATCATACTAGTTGATGAACTGGGAATCCCACCATAGACCGCCAGCAGTGTAATGTGAAATATAGCCTGGAATACTGTAATATGATCACATTTGCCTCTTCACATTTCAAAAGAACTAATCTTCTACCAAAGAGAAGCTAGCACAGAACACCCCAACCTCCTTGCTTGAAGGGGGTCGATGGAGGGCCCCAAGGAATGCAGTCTTTGGACTGGAGCAGGGTTTGATTTGGCGTGATTGATATGCCGACCTAATTGTTAGAGAACATTGCTGGTCTACTAGTAATTTAGTTGGGCTTCTTGCTGTGTTGAGGCGATGAGCAAGTCGTCTAGGTAGACTAACAGCTTTGATATGTGCAGCTACCACTGGATACACTTCGAGAAGGTTCAGGGGGTTGATTTGAGGCCAAACGGAAGCACTTTGTACTGGTAATGATCTTGATCCACAACTAAGAATTTGTGATGCTTTTTGGCTATTGGTATATGAAAGTTCACATATTGAAGGTCTATCGAACAGAGCCAATCTCTCTGGTGTAAATGGGGATAGATCTGATGCAGTACTAGCATTCAAAATGTTTCTCATCAAATCTACTTTTTGGCCAGTTTCAAATCGATAATGGGCCTGAACTAGTTTCTGGGACCTCTTTCCCTAGAAAATAACAGGAATAAAGCCCTGTGCCCATATCTTTGGGAGGAACAGTTTCCACAGCATTGCTTTGCAGAAAAATGTCTACTTCAGAGAGCAACTGCAGATGGTGATTGGATGGCTTTGGTGGAATATTCAGTAGAAGAATGGTGAACGGGAGACCATACCCATTCCAAACAATATCACCTAGGTGACTTGAGATTGTCACTGTCTGGAAATGAGATGCTTCCCCCCTACCATAGTGGGAAAGGGAAGAGGGGTATGTAGAGATTTATTGTTTAAATCCTGATGTAGGCTTTCTACCCGGAGCAGACTGTTTAGGGACTCTTCTTCTGGGCTGACCTTACTACTGTTGGTAAGGTATCTGCTGTTGGGTTTGCTGTCATACTTGGTACCAGTAAAGAGTTTAAACCTCTGTGGGTAAAATGTTGCTGATCGGGTTTGTAGAGTCTTCGCTGCTCTTTCTTCTTAGAGGCCTTCTGTCTTTAGGGTCTCCATCTCAGACTTCATCCAGGTTATTGAATCCGTTTGACTGCTAAAAAGTGAGATCCTGAGATTGTAAGGTTGATAATCCGTTGCTGGGAATTATGTATATGAGCCGTAAGGCTGAGCCATGAATGCTTTTGCAAGGTCACCACATAACGGGATTTGTGGGCTGTTAGTAATAAGTCAGCAGCAGCATTTATGATCTGGTTGGAGACCATTAAACCCTCGTTGAACACTTAGAGGTAGTCCTACCTCAGGTCTCTGGGGAGGTCATCGGCACATTTTTGCACAGACTCAAGACTGTCGTACCTGCCTAGGAGAGCTGATGCACTTGCTGCCTTCAAGGTGGCGGAAGATGTGCCGCAAACCTTGCATCCCACTGAATCCAACTTTTTACTATACTGGTCTTGTGTCATAGTAGACTAAGTGGTGGAATGGTGCTTCCTTGCCACAAGGATGACCACAGAATCCAGAGGAGGGTCGTAGCGGAGAAAGTGGGTCCTGCTCTGGAGTTCTGCATCTCTCATCGCCTCAAGGGAGCAGATTTGGCAGAGGCGGATGTAAGAAAACAATCCATTGCTGGTTCAGCAGACCCATATCCAATGGTAAGAGGCCTGGATGCTGATATGTGGTGAAGTGTCTCAAGGATTACGTATGAGGATGGCTTAGAAGTCTGCATCGGGATGTTTAATTTTGAAGCGTATCTCACCAGCAGCTCCTGAAGCACAAGGTACTACTTGTGTAACGATATATCTGTAAGACATTAGTTAGTGATAGATTCCTTACCTTAGAATATCCCCAGGTGTCAGACTGGATCTGGAAAGTTTTGCGTAGCAGTACCCTTGCGCGTCGGTAGGCGTCGTCTGCGGCTCCGCGTCCGTCGTTGGCGTCGTCGGCGTCGTGGGCGCCGTGATGACGTCAGAGTACTTAAGACGCCGCCTCAGCGTGCTGACGTCAGGTCTTAGCCACAGCTTTTCCGCGCCAGAAGCGCAGAGCCACGACAAAAACCGACACTGGTGCCAAGAAACTAGGGCATTGAAAGGGGATGACCTTAACCCTAGATATCGGGAACTTAACCCTAGATATCGGTTCGCAGAACGGGGAGGATGGGTGGGTCGGTAAGGAATCTATCACTAACTAATGTCTCTTACAGATATATCGTTACACAAGTAGTAACTTGTGCATCTGAAAGACACGTTAGTGATAGATTCCTTACCTTAGAATAGATACCCCAGCAATACCATCCCCGTGGTGGTGGGTCTGTGAACCAATATTTACACCAGAAAGTCCTGGAGAATGGATCGGCCAAAGTAGCCGTCTCTCCGGACTTGACTGTCCAGGCAGTAGTGCCTAGCAAACGTGTGCAACGAGGCCCACGTAGCTGCCTGGCAAATGTCCTGCAAGGGCACACCTCGGCCCCAGGCAGTTGTAGTGGCCGTGGCTCGAGTGGAATGAGCCCGCAGCCCAACAGGTGGTTCCTTCTTAGCCAAGGAGTAACTGCCTGAATGCACATGATAATCCATCGAGAGATGGTCCTCTTGTGCACCGCTTTCCCTTTCTTAGCGCCCGCGTACCCAACAAAGAGTTGATCATCCACCCGGAACTGGCGTGTGCGATCCAGATAGAACGAGAGCGCACGTTTTGGGTCCAGACGGTGGAGCCTCTCCTCCTCTCTCTCGAGGGGTGCGGAGGCGGAAAGAAGGTGGGCAATGTGATTGACTGCCCAATGTGGAAGGCCGTGACCACCTTTGGCAAAAAGGAGGGCCTAGTCCTCAAAACAACCTTGTCTGGATGGACTGAAAGGAAAGGAGGCTCACTCTCCTGGCAGAGGTGATGGCTACCAGGAAGGCAGTCTTCAAAGAAAGAAGGCGAAGTGGACAGTTATGAAGTGGCTCAAAGGGAGCGCACATCAGAAAGGTTAGAACCAGGTTCAAGTCCCACTGAGGCATCACGAAAGGAACAGGAGGAAAGGTATGAGTGATGCCCTTCAGGAATCTGCTAACAATAGGGGACTTGAACAAAGAAGGTTGGTCAGGCAGCCTCAGAAAGGCTGAAAGAGCCGAAAGATAGCCCTTGATAGTGCCCAGAGCAGAGCCCTGCTGGGCAAGAGAAAGAAGAGAAGAACCTCAGAGAGAGGGGCATTGAGGGGATCCACAACCTTTGCTGTGCACCATGCCACAAATCTGTTCCACCTGCAGGCGTATACCGTTTTTGTGGAGGGACGCCTGGCTGCCAGAATGATGTTGCAAACTTCAGGAGGCAAGTCAAATGGCCTCAACTGTCGCCGCTCAATCTCCAAGCAAGGAGGTGGAGACTGGACAGGTTCGGGTGGAGGACCGTCCCCTGCTGCAGCGACAGAAGGTCCTCCTGAAGAGGCAGACGAATCGAGGGATCGACTGACATGCTGCGTAGCTCGGGATACCAGTACCTTCGAGCCCAGTCCGAGCCACAAGGATGACTTGTGCCCGGTCGCGCTTGATCTTCTTCAGCACTCTGGGCAGAAGAGGTATAGGCAGAAAGGCGTACAACAGACCGCAGCTCCTCTCGCGACGAAAAGCGTCTCCGAGCGAGTGCCGCCTTGGAAATTCCAACGGGCAGAACTGATGACATTGCGCGTTCTCTTCGGTGGCGAATAGATCTAACCAAGGCTCTCCCCATTGCAGAAAGAGGCCTTGCGCCACGTCCGAGTTCAGACGCCATTCGTGATCCATCGAGCACCGACGGCTGAGTTCGTCCGCCCTGGCGTTCAGAGAACCTGCTAGGTGTTGAACCATCAGAGTCACGCCCTGATGTTCCAGCCATTGCCAGAGACGCAGAGCCTCCTGGCAAAGGGTCCACGACCCCACTCCGCCTTGTTTGTTGCAGTACCACATGGTGGTGGTGTTGTCGGTGAACACCTGCACTGCACTCCCTCGGACAGACGGGAGGAATGCTTTCAGTGCCAGACGAATCGCCCGCAGCTCCGACAGGTTGATATGGAGCCGGGACTCCGCCGGAGACCAGAGTCCTCCGATCTCCGCCTCTCCCAAGTGGCCTCCCCAGCCCTGGAGGGACGCGTACGTCACAACTACGTGCTCCGGTTGGGGAAGGGAGAGAGATCTGCCGTTGACCCAATCGTGGTCCGTGAGCCACCACTGCAGCTGGCTCGCAGTGCCCTCCGAGATCAGGACATGGTCGGACAGGTTGCCCCGGTGCTGGGCCCACTGAAACTTCAGGTCCCACCGCAGAGCCTGCATCCGCCACCGTGCGTGATGCACATGAAGGATGCAGGAGGCCATCAGCCCCAGAAGCCGCAGTGTCAACCTGATCGAAACCCGGGATAACAGCCGGAAGACCGGAATCAGAGCCTGTATATCCCGGACCCGCTGCTCGGGCGGGTAAACCCGAAACTGCACCGAGTCGAGAACCGCTCCGATGAAAAGGAGCTTCTGAGAGGGGCACAGGTGTGACTTCGGCACATTGATGGAAAATCCCAGCTGGTGCAGGAGATCCGCCGTAGTCTGGAGGTGGCTGACTACTGTCTGGGGCGAGCCCGCCTTCAACAACCAGTCGTCGAGGTAGGGGAAGACTGACACCCCTAACCTGCGCAGGTGAGCTGAGACCACCGCCATCACCTTCGTGAACACCCGTGGGGCGCTGGTAAGGCCGTAGGGGAGCACGGTACACTGAAAGTGCTCGAGGCCTACCGTGAACCGCAGGTAACGCCGGTGGGCCGGCAGGACGGGGATGTGGAAGTATGCGTCCTGCAAGTCCAACGCTACCATCCAGTCTCCTGGGTCTAGGGCAGCCAAGACCTGAGCCAGTGTCAGCATTTTGAACTTCTCCTTCCAGAGGAAGCCGTTGACGTTCCTCAGATCCAAGATAGGGCATAGGCCCCCTTTGCCCTTCTTGGGTACCAGGAAGTAGTGGGAGTAGCAACCACGACCTACTTCTGGCCCAGGAACGCGCTCGATGGCCCCCATGGCCAAGAGGGCGAAACTTCCTCCTGCAGGAGCCGCAAATGATCCCCCGGTACGCGGTGGTGTTGCGGTGGCATGGCCTGAGGGGTCGTCTCGAAGGGGAGGAGTAGCCCCTTCGGACGATCTGCAGCACCCACCTGTCCGAAGTGCCTGTGCGCCAGTGAGAGGTGATGGCGGGCCCTGCCTCCCACTGGCGTCACATGGGCCGAAAATCATGGACTAGGAGGGTTTAGAGGCGGATGCTGCGGGGGCAGGTGTGGACTGGCTCCGCTTGTTTCCCCGACCGCCTCCACGGCGGTTTCCACGGCCGCCGCCGCGCTGGACGATAGTTTGCGGCGAGTGGCTGGCGGCACGTGTGGGGACGCCCCTTCCTTGGCAACGAAAGGAGCGAAAGGCACCCATTTGCTGGCGCGGGCCGAGAGGCCCAAGGACTTGGCCGTAGCCCTGGAGTCCTTAAAGCGCTCAAGCGCGTGGTCTGCCTTGTCGCCAAAGAGGCGACTGCCATCAAACGGCATGTCCATGAGTGTATTCTGGACGTCTGCCGAGAAGTTGGCGGATATCAGCCAGGCAGGGCGTTGTATCGCCACCGTCGTAGCCATCGCTCTGCCCAGCGAGTCAGTAGTATCCAGTCCGCACCTGATGGAATACTTTGCTGCGTCTCGGCCCTCCACTAGGGCTTGGCAGAGTTTGGCCCGTACCTCCAACGGGCACTCTGGCAGCACTTCCGCCACCGTTTCCCACAGAGAGTGGGTGTAACGGCCCAAGAGGCATGCGGTGTTGGAGGACCGCAATTCCAGGCTAAGGGACGAGAACACTTTCTTGCCATAGGCCTCGTACCTCTTGGATTCCCGATCGGGGGGAGCCGTCGGGAATGCGGTCTGGGAGTTAGAGGCCTGGATAACCAGACTCTCGGGGTGGGGTGAGTGGACAGGAAACTGGGGTCGCCCGGAGCCGGGCGGTGGCGTCTGGCCACGTTCCTATCTACAGGCGAACCTGTAGCGGGCCTGGACCAAGTGCCCAAAAGAACGTCCGTCAAGGCCTCATTAAACGGCAGCAGAGGCTCCGCGGAGCAGGACTGCGGCTTAAGGACCTCAGTGAGGAGGTTAGTCCTCACGGCCGCGACGGGGAGCTCAAGGCCTTGGCAGCCCTCATCAACACCACACCATAAGTCTCACCCTCCTCCGAAGCCACGGTAGGAGGAGAGACGAATCCAGTTTCTGGAGAGGTCTCCAGGCCACTGGCCTCCCCAAGATCTCCTGTCCAGTCCATGGTAGACTGACACTCCCTTGTCAGAGGGTCCTCAGACCCCTCCCAATACTCCTCTTCCCCAATCTCCTGAGATTCAGGGTCATAAGCGAATGAGGACGGTTCATAGAAATGAAAATCTCCGAACGGCGTTGAGAGCGGCGCCGATAGGAGTCGTCCCGACGTCGGAACCGATTGAGAGGAGGCATCGGGGACGGCGCCGACCGACGCCGGGGGGGTCGTAAGGTCCACCGGTGACGATCCATCGCCCGAGGAGGGCCCAGCGGTGCCCTGCGGCGCCGAGCCCGAAGGCGCAGACGACGCCGGGACCGCGGCACCCTGCGGCGCCGGGACCGCGGCACCCTGCGGCGCCGGGCCCGAGGGCGCCGGCGGTGTCGGGATCATGGAGCCCTGCGGCGCCGGGCCCGAAGGTGCCGGCGGCGTCGAGGCCGAAGCACCCGACGGCGTCGGGGTCGTAGCCCCCGACCCACTAGGGCCCCCAGACGGGTTCGCTGGGCCCGAAGGCGCCGTGGAACCCGTCTGACAAGAAAGGGACCTCATGGCCATGAGGAAACGCTCAATCTCCTCCGGCGTCGTGTTCAGCTCAAGGACCGGGGGGTATGGAGCCGAACGCGGCGCCCGCGACTCTCGTGGAGCCCCGTGGGCAGTGTCACCCGAACCCCCGGCCGCGCGAGCGTCAGTGGGGGAGTCAGAAGAGCGATGATGTCTCTTCGACTTTTTGTGTTTCTCACCTGACGACTTGGACCCAGAGGAGTGGCGCCGACTCCCGGAGCTGTGACGGCTCCGTCCCCGCGACCTGTCCCTCGACCTCCCGTGGGACCGGGACCGCACACGGCGCGGGGCCGACTGGCGGATCTCAAGTCGCCTGCGGGACCGCTCCCGCCTGGCCTTCCTCGACAGGGCCTGACAGTCGGAGCAGGCCTCGTCATCATGGTCGACGCCCAAACACATCAGGCACAAGCGGTGGGGATCCGTGACCGACATGGTACGGTCACACTCGTCGCAATGCTTGAAGCCGGGCATCCCTAACGGCACGGTTGGCGTCGTTATAAGACTTCGAAATTGGATCAAAAGATCACAAAAGTTTAGTCAAAAAGTGACTAGGGAACTGCTCTTTCCAGATCTGCGCTGGCTGGCGCGGAAAAAAGAAGAACTGACGTCAGCACGCGGAGGCGGCGTCTAAGTACTCCGACGACGTCATCACGGCGTCCACGACGCCGACGACGGACGCGGAGCCGCAGACGACGCCTACCGACGCGCAAGGGTACTGCTACGCAAAACTTTCCGGATCCAGTCTGACGCCTGGGGATATTCTAAGGTAAGGAATCTATCACTAACGTGTCTCTTTCAGATAGGCGTTTATACCATCCACTGGAGGGACTGGTAGTTGAGGAGAATCAGAGCTGGTGAGTATCTGCCTTTGCTGAAAGAAATAGTGGTGGAATATTAGGTCAAATGATGTCTTGACCTTGTCCGTGACCTGGACACATCTGGAGGATGGCTGAGATGAACACCAGGACCCACAGTGATGCATGGAGTGGTTTGAACAATGGCAAGATCTAGCCAGCAATCTGGGAAGGTAAAGGCATTGGAGGAAGAATCCCACAGGCTGTGGTGTGGGAAGAGCTATTGGTGCTGGTGACTGAAAAGGTGCCGGAGGAGTTGGTGGTGGAGGCAGAGGAGGAGTCTGGCACCACTAGAGTCCAGGGATTATGGTACGAGTCACTGTCTTGAGTTATTAGAACAGACCGAACAAGTTGGTATGGTACCTTGTCTCAACTTCAACCTGGGAAGATGCTTTAGGGCTGTACTTTTTGGACCTTCCACACCGGGAGTCCTCATAGGAAGGTGGATGAGCTATCTAGATGTCCCACCTTCTGACTGCCTGTACAGCTCCTCTGTACCATGGAGGCAAATATTTACTCTTCCCCCCTGGGTACGACTGAAAAGATTCCTTCAGTGTGGACATCTGACAGAAACATAGCTCTCAGGAAGGCAGATGATGCAGACATCCTGAGGGTCTGACTTGGCCTTTCTCCAACAGGTAGGACACTTGTCAAATAAGGATGGCAAATTGTTTTGACTGCAGACAAAAAGATTGTCAGACAAAGACAGAAAATTAAAGGGACAGATTAAATTAGTGGTCACAAAATTCTAAGTGATAATTATGAAGAGAAAAAGGCAAAAAGGACTAGCTCACTGGTTCAAGATCCTGTCCCTTGAAACCGGAAAAACAGAACTGAAACAATTCCCATGAACTTCATGAAGCATGATGAGGCTGGTGGTCTCTGAGCCCTTAAAGGCACATATGCTGTATTTACATTCATTTAATGACAGCCTGGTGGGCTACACTGTCCCTTCTTCCTTCATCTTTCTAAAAGAAGGGTTTGTTGAAGATTCATTCTACCAAAGTATTTGCCCTAAATATACTCATACAGGGGTATTCTTACCCCTTTAAAAAAAAAAAAGCTACCTAAAAGAATTGGCCACTATAGCCTTCCTGATAGGTTGCATAATGTTCAGGTCAAGTATTTCTACAGGCCTTCCTGAAGAAAAGCGAACATCTACACTCAATACATTATGAAAAAGTTCTCTGGGGGCCGGACTATTCAGTGCTTCGGACTATCAGTGGAGATCCCCTGAGAGAGTACTACAATTACAGGCATGTAATATTGTTTTTCTCCAGTTTTGTATATTTCATATGATCACCTGGTTAAATAAACGTGGCCAGGAGTAAGTATACAGTAAGCATTTCAAAGCGATCAGAGTGTAATTAAAGACAAAAACAGCTCATCAATGAAAGAGGATGTAAAGCCAGCTGTTCACTGCTGTTGAGTCCAGGCAGTAGTGTTGAGCAAATGTGAGTGTTTTCCCAGGCTGCTGCTCTACAAGCATCTGTAAAACCCACTCCAACTAACAAGACAGTTGATGTGGACACCGCCTGGATACCCTCTCAGGTGATTAGTGTGCTATACATATCAACATAACACTTGTAGGATATTTCCTAGCAAGGAACAGCCAGCTTTATTATGACAGTACACTAGGACTGCAGACAACCAGACAGCATTACTTTGTTCTGATAAAGGATGTTCTTTTCTTTGAGGACATGAATTTACATGAAACTGAACAATCTTCCTGGAGTGCTTTGTCTTGCCAGATGGAATCTCGGCTATATTCTAGCAGGCTGAATATGGACGGTTTTTTAGGCTACGTTAGCAGGATTCTTGAAAAAGGTTTCAAGGACAACTTGTACATTTGAATGAATGTCACAGCGCCATAAGCTTAAATAAGGATGTTTAAATCAGGAGGACTGTTGTCATGAAGTAAGAGTTACGTACCTTTGGTAACAATGCATCTGGTAGAGACGATTCTAGCCGAAGATTCCTTAACATATAATTATCCCCAGGCGTGAGACTGTATCCAGAAACTTTTTTGCCTAGCATCCCTGCGTGCCGGTATCGTGCGACTCCTCCCAGGAGTTCCCACGTACATGCCAACGAGATAACAAGTCCCACCCCGGCGTACCTACGTCAGTTTTCTTCGGAGAACATTTCCGCGCCCCAATGCGGAGCCATCAGGCATAACTGTGGAATTATGGGAACAGTGTGCGAAATAGCAGAAAAAAGAATTGTGACGAACAGCACAATAAGGAGCAGAGTCAACACTGCAGCAGCCAAAGGCAGAGAAAGAAAAGAGCAAAGGACAGCCCTAAACAACCATCCTGCCAGGATGGGGACAGATACTCTGAAGACAAGGAATCCATGCAAAAATGTCACAACATACAGCAGGACTACAAACCCCACCAGGAACAACAAAGTGAAACTGGTGACAAGACAAACGGGAACGACAATCAACCAGGGGTACCCGAGCATAGAGTGCTACAATCCCCCACCCCCACGAAACAGACACGGAGAGGATCCCAACCCAGAGGGTAGCAGAGGGACCAGAACCCCTAGCAACCAAGAGGAGAGGGAGGGAAGGGGAAGAAAGAAAAGGCAAACCACAACCTGGACCAGAGCAGAGGGGCACAGGAGAACATATTTCAATCTTCCAGTGTCAAAGAGGAAGAAGAAACAACAGAACTCAGCCCGTTAAAAGAGCGAAAGAAAGCACTCACAGAAGATACAGCCACCCGTGGGAGGCGAGTGCAGAAGACCAGCCAAAGGCCCTCGCAGACCGGAGAGGAAGAGCGTGCCATGAAGGAATCTGCCGCTAGAATCGTCTCTACCACATACATCATTACCAAAGGTAACTAACTCGTGCATGTGATAGACTACTAGCCGCAGCTTCCTTAACGTAGAATAGATACCCTAGCCATACCCACGGGGAAGGAGGGTCTGCAAAAGGTCCCGCCAGCCTGAACATAACAGAGGCCCCACAGGGGGCCAGTCCTACAGACAAGGCGAGAAGACTAGCCCCCACAGGCAAGGGGAAACCCCACAGCAGAGTGTTATCGATCCCATGGGGGGGCGGGGGAAGAAGAAAGAGAGGAAGCCCATTCTCACCCAACAGAGGAAACAAGGCAAGGGGAGGCTGAAACACCCCATGACCTTACAGGGCTACATAATATCCAGCCAAAGGCAAGGAAGAGGAAGAAGATCATCCCAGAGAGTCCAAGGAGACCAGGTGGAAAGGAAGAAGCACCGGCCGGGGCACCCAGGAAGTCTGGCAGACTGCGCCCGAAAGAGGGAGGTGAACAAGAGGGCCCGAACACACGACCGAGAGTGGTACATACAGGACTCAAAGGATGCAGAATCAGAGTCACGACGCCAGGCCATTGACAATAGACCAGACCTGACGAACAGCGCAGCAACCCCGGAGAAAGACACCTCGGGTGACACCCAGGCATTCTCATTCAGCATAAAGGAAAGAGCACATGCAAGCACATAAGCGCCACAGAGAGCAGAGGCCCAAAGGCAACCACAACTCCCCAGTGCATATTGAGCTATATAACCGGTACCAGTACCCCACATAGGGTATGTTAGTCCTAACTAGTGCACCCTCTTAGGAAGAAACTTCAGCAGCAGAGGACAACAGAAGAGCTACGGGAAAAAAAAAGAAACAAAAAAGGCTTTTCAAACACCCAAGAGAAGGACAGGAGGCATAGTCTCAGTGCTAACCTGGTGAGAACAGCCTTCAACGAAACACTCACACAGAAGGGTCGGCCAGCAGCGCACAGAGCCACAATCTCAACAAAGGCATATGAAGCACACAGATCACACAATGGGGGCGACTCGCCCCAACGAAAGAACAGCTCACAAAATAAAGACCAACCACAGGTCACAGAGGGAGGAGGCGGCGGTGGTGGAGGCCGGAGCCCCACCAAGAACCTACGGATGGCAGAGTCCGATTGGGGCGTGGAACAAGAGTGCCAAAGGGAAGATCCATCTGCCGCTCCCGCACATTCTCAGAGAACACACTGTCCCGAAGCCAAGTATGACGGCAAAGGGCAACTGAATAAGCCATGGCACGGCCAAGCACCTCAGATGTCCAGAGCGAAAAATAAACGCCACTAGCTCCCAGCCATCCAACGCATGGTGTCTCAAGTCAACACCAGCACCCTCCTAAGAAGCTGCAGACCAAGGAACTCTGCCGAGTCCCACAGGCAAAATGTGGCCCCAGCCAGCACACAAAGTGTTAAGGGCCCGCAGAGCCGCAGTGGTCGAGCTAACAGCGACGGCAGGGAAGGAAAGGCGGTCCACAAGAGAGGTGTCAAAAAAAAACACAGGGGAGTCCCTATTTTGAAGAGCTTGAAAATGTCATTCGCTATCAAAAAGGGAGGGAAGAGGAAATGGAGTCCATTCAGTTCCCCTACGTGAGTAATTGGTAATCAAAAGGAGAATGGACACTGGTATCTGCAAAAACCAAATAGTTTTTTATCGAGAACCCTCATAGACTTCCTGGAATCGTGTCGTAGCGGTATATCTTTTATCCGCCCCCTCAGGAGTCATGGCATAGTCATTGGGTTAACGATTAACGTGCAGGGTGCCTGCCTCACCAGAGGCTACTTCCGGTATTTACAGAAGTGTCCAGAAATAAAAAGTGGGTAGAAAAAACTGTTAAAAATAGTGAGTAGATCTGAAGAGTGAATTTTATTTACAAAGTCTAATCACTAAGCTAAAAAACGTTGTGATATTAAGTAGTCGAGTTAATGAACTACTATATCGTATTCAAAGAAGGTGTCGACATGTTTCAGCTCTCGGGGCCCTACAGGGTCAGGGGAGCTTTCGTCAGGACAAGGACAAGAAACAAATATACAAGGAAATACACACACTATTTGCGTGGTATTAGATGCTGATGGCATGGAATTTCCAAGCTTTCTGATTGAGTTTTTAGGCATCAACAGGGACTCGGAGTCGCTCCAGGAGTTACCATGTGACCCGGATTTCGTGCCTAGTGCTGACTCTGCCCCTGGTTCATGAACATCTAATACCACGCAAATAGTGTGTGTATTTCCTTGTATATTTGTTTCTTGTCCTTGTCCTGACGAAAGCTCCCCTGACCCTGTAGGGCCCCGAGAGCTGAAACATGTCGACACCTTCTTTGAATACGATATAGTAGTTCATTAACTCGACTACTTAATATCACAACGTTTTTTAGCTTAGTGATTAGACTTTGTAAATAAAATTCACTCTTCTGATCTACTCACTATTTTTAACAGTTTTTTCTACCCACTTTTTATTTCTGGACACTTCTGTAAATACCGGAAGTAGCCTCTGGTGAGGCAGGCACCCTGCACGTTAATCGTTAACCCAATGACTATGCCATGACTCCTGAGGGGGCGGATAAAAGATATACCTCTACGACACGATTCCAGGAAGTCTATGAGGGTTCTCGATAAAAAACTATTTGGTTTTTGCAGATACCAGTGTCCATTCTCCTTTTGATTACCAAACTTGAAAATGTCATGACAATACCACCTTTAGTGAGCACTTAAACCCATAAAAATAAAAACCACAATGTTTACGAACACATTCAAATAGGTAAAATACGCAAAACACAATGTCCAATGATGATTGTTATGTAAAAAATTGTACAATTTATTCAATATAAAAATAATACATTCAATAAAAATTACAGTGCCTTTAAAATACAGTGTTAAAAATCACACGAAGAGCATGTTAAAAACTGGATTAAAAAGTTGTTGACGCAGCGTTTTGGTTTTATTATTGCACGTTCATCAGGACAAAAAGCTCTTTAGGTTTATGGGAAGGAGTTATCTTCCTCTGTATTCAATTAGAGGTGATCATCTCAATACCATTCGTCATGAGATCACGTGTCACTAGTTTCTGTTTAGTGCAATATAAATTTCTTAGAAATAATAAACTCTTGTATTAGAGATGGGGGAGCCACTGTTTTCTTATTCCCGTTTGAAGAGCTACGAGTGGAACAGGGAGGCCATACCACACCGACCGGATCCGGATAATTAAATACTCTGCATCCTATAGAGACGGATGGAACTGAAGGCGACAATTCATAACGCTATTATCAACAGCATCCGGTTACATTTGGCGGTGTCTCTCCAGATTTAAGGAAGACTTATCACAGATTAAATAAGGAAATGGGCCCTGCATGGCGCAAGGGATTCGCCGACATCCCAGGAGGCGAAGGAGGAGGAGAAGCCAGTGAGGCCTGCAAAGTCCCCGCATATGTCTCCATCTGGGCTCTCGACGCCCCCTCATCGGGGAACGGTGGATAGAGGGACGATACGCGGGGTCGCATCACCCATGCACCGAACAGGCCGGAAACCAGCCCTCTGGGACAAACTGACACTTACCCACGGGGGAGCGACGCTTTTGCGGCACAGGAGATGGATGAGGACGACATCCGCTCTGAAACCCTTCCGCAAAAGCAAAGCGAGGTGACAAAGCAGATCTGGACATGCAAGCAAAGCGGTTTCATGCGGCGGTTCCCGCGGCGACTTCGGCTTCAACCAACATGCTTCACAGTCTGTGGAGCCGTGATCCTCCCCCACTCACCACATGCAAATGAGGTGAGGATCTGTGGCAGACATCAAGCGTCCAAAAGACTAGCACGTCTTTAAGCCCGAAGGCATCTGAGCACTGTTCCCACAACACCCAAAAGATCGAGGGAAAGGCCTAAACAGGGTCAGAGCATGAACCCTACCCGCGTTGCACGTGGAAAAGGAAAAAACGGACGTAGGCTTGCTGGGTTGGGACATGTAACCTTCTGACGTCACGTACACGGATGACACCTGGGCTGAGTCGCGTGATGCCATCCCCCTGGCACGCAGGGATGCGGGGCAATAAAGTTTCCGGATCCAGTCTCACGTCTTGGGATAAATCTACGTTAAGGAATCTGCGGCTAGTAGTCTCTATCCGATACTGCAAGTAGGCTTCCAGCAAATGCCAAAATTATACTTCTTGCAGAGGGGTAAAAATGATAGCAACCTTAGAAAACAGATAATTTAATTTTACTTTGTGTATTGATTCATAGCGATTTCTCATAAGTTAGGACGGTAATGAGTTGCCATGGAGATGGACGCCTCCATGGAGGAAACGTCCTACAAATTCCTTATAGGAGTTCTTAAAGGAGTCTATTGACCAGGGAGATGGTGCATAAGGACTTTGAGACATGAATTACTGGACGTAACCCCTTGAGGCTTTACAAAATAAGAACAAGTTACTTACCTTCGGTAACGCTTTTTCTGGTAGATACTATATCTGCCTGTGGATTCCTCACCTTGTGAATATCCCCCTTGCGTCAGAAACATTCGGAAATTGTTTTCGTAGCCTCGCGCCGACGTGGACTTGGACGTCATAGAGACACGGCTCCGCTCGCGATTCCGCTGACGTCACCGACGCCTACAATAGGCCCACGCCGGCGTGAGGACATCAGTTCCGCCCTTTTTTCCGTGCCATCGAGGCACACGGACGGACCAATGACAGTAGAAATATACATAGTATACACAATAGCCAAGGAGAAACACAGTGTGAAGCAAGAGCAAGAAAGCAATGGAAACAACTCCTTAACATTACAATATATAAACAATGCATTATAGAAACTCTGGTAAAGAAGAGTGGACAACGGGGAGGCGGGTGGGTCAGTGAGGAATCCACAGGCAGATATAGTATCTGTAGCAGAGTGGGGTCTGCAATCCTATGGTCACCCCCGATTTTTGCTTTTTGCTTCACTGGTTTACGACTTTCCCCGGCTGTGGGCCTGCCAATCAGACCCACAGCCTAGCTGTTCTCTCTCTAAATCGACACACATGTACCTTAGGTGCATTTACCAATTAGTACTGGGCCACCTTATCAGTCCCTGTACAGCATACCTTAGGTATCCAGGGCATAGGTGTACCCAGGGCCTACCAGGGGCTGCAAAATGCATTATGCCACCCCTGGCTGGCCACTCAAATCTGACAACTGGCTGCACGACAGCTGGGGCAAGGTGGTGTAATCACCCCTCGCTTTAGATATAGTAACCCTATATCTAACCCTAAAATGGACACATGTATTCCTATCAGTCACTCCTATGGCAGGCCTCATCAATCCTGAAGGCAGAGTGCTTGGAATTATGTGAGATGGTGCTCTGGCATGAGCTGAGCCCGTTTGCAGCTTGCGGAACCAAGTCCTAATAGCTGTTCCATGATAACGCGTACCATATACTGTTAGGTGCCTTATAATCCTCGCGGTTATTTGGCAACTTTGGTATCGCTTTATCAAAACATGTCGAGTAAGTTGTCATACGAATTGGAATACTAACCCGTCACCAATTCTGGCGACTGGGTTAGCATTCCACCTTTCTAGAGGGGCACGACATGTATGTAACGGTGAACCCCGGTTAAAGTTAACTCGAGCCTCAGCATCACAAAATGGATGCTGCCACCACAAACACAAGTCTGACCTCCTGCTGCTGGGAGTCCTTCCAGCGAGGAGAGCTTAAACAAAGGGTTTCCTGTCAGGGGAGGTGTTAGCACCATCCCAGACAGGGTTTTGTGTATCCCAGGTAGGCAGGGCTGAGAGGAAGGTGACGGCAAGTGGCACCCCGGTGCTCACTGTGCATATGCTGGCTCAAACCAGTTCCAGGGCACCCCAGCCCCTGAGCTAGGGAAAGTCCAGACAAGGGAGAGGGGTGTAACCACCCCCCTCCTGGTACCACCAATGGACAGGACCTAGTCGCGTGCCAGCCTCTTTTCTTAGAATAAAGGTAGGAGCGGGCCCCCTTCCCAAATTAGATCATCTTGAATCTTGAACTACTTTCCACGAAAGGAACTCTTGACTTTCTTTGAAGACTCTCCCTTGTGGCTAAGGAGTAGCCACCCTGCACCCGCAGGCACCACCTAAGCATCGCGGTTTGCTGCACGTCCACCCTCCGGATCAAGACTGACCAGCTCGACGAGACCCGGATTCTCTGGCATCTCTGACCTCTACCTGCATCATCAGCCCAGCTGAGATTCGTGGGTGTGACGAGACCTGAGGGACTGGCCATCTTCTAAACCAGCACAACGCTTAACCAGCACGACCGCCGAGAGATCCTCGAGTGAGTGCACTGGGGTTTGAGAAGCCCCAACCCCGAGCAGCTCCAGCACCGAAGTACAGCCCCCCAGCATCCACGAGATCTGCGTGGGGCCCTTCTGCTCTTTGCTGCTTGCCACGTTGTCCGGTCACTTGCCCGTTGGCTAGTGGCCCTCCTGACGACGTACCACAACGTTTTCACCGCTGGTCTGGTTGCTCCAGACTGGCCCTTGCTCCCTTCCAAGAGAGGAGTACCCCGGACCCTCCTGGTCCACTCCAGATGCCATCTTGACACCACCGCGTGGGCTTGCCTTTGCCAAGGCTTGTTGCTCCAATCCTGGTTCCAGCATCGCCGACAGCAGACACCCTCGTGGGACAGCTCGCACCTCCAGCCTGGTCACCAACAACGCCTCCTTGCCCGTGTGACTGCAGAGTCCAGCGTCGCCCACTCACCTGATCGTGGTGACCTCATCCGGTGCCATCCTGGTGCTCACACAATCACTGGCTAGTGATTAAGAACTGAGTTCCCTCTGCTTTCAGGTCGTCTCCATGACCGATCC
Organism: Lissotriton vulgaris; assembly: GCF_964263255.1. Taxonomy (NCBI): domain Eukaryota; kingdom Metazoa; phylum Chordata; class Amphibia; order Caudata; family Salamandridae; genus Lissotriton; species Lissotriton vulgaris. Next base: position 278,852,517 of record NC_141685.1, on the reverse strand, counting down.
AGGCTTGGATCACACCGAGCATCTTTACTGGTCGCCTGCCAGCAACTTCTTTCAGGCTCCATAGACTACAACGAGGATTCCAGATGTCTTTTGAACCCTATGCAGCCGCAGCCCATGGGCTAGGTAACCCGAGCATTCCGGTGCTCCAACGCAGGTTCATTATCTAAGTGCCCAGATCCTTTTTCGTTTTGAGTCTACCTAGTTGGATTCGTCCGAAAACAGTGACTTTAGAAATACTAGCCTCCATAGACCTTGTCCCGCATCCCGCGTGAGAGTGCACACTCTGCACCCGATCTCCCTAGGCCTCCTGCTCCTAACCTTAGGGTTCAGTAGTGTAGTCCTAGCGATCCTGAAGCCTCTGGATCTTGTTACTTACCTGCTAGTATTTCGCATTCCACTTTTAGTGTATATGGTTTTTCGTGCCCCTCGGGCATTTGTGTAAATTGTGCAACTTAAAGTATTTTCGCAAGAGTTTTGTATTGTGCTTAGCTCCCTGACTCAAAGAGTTCAGGGTAGACTGGTTATAAATAAATATCCTTTATTTTCATAACAACTTGTGTGGTGTCCTTTCACTTGGTGTTCAAGGGGTATATGTGATGGTAAAACAGCTGGCTTAACACGCCCTCTAGAGTTTAGCCTAAAGACTGCTTTTGTCCACGCTACTAGGATAGCTGGTCTATAAGGTTGACTTACAACCAATCATCAATAAGGGTCGTTTGGTATGATACACAGTGATCACTAGAATAGTGAGCACTATATATCAGGCCGACTTCTCACAGTATCTACCAGAAAAAGCGTTACCGATGGTAAGTAACTTGTTCTTCTGATAGATACATCTGCCGTGTTGATTCCTCACCTTGTGAAGAGTCCCACAGCAGTCCCCACTCCCGGAGGAGGTTGTCCACTCTTCTAAACCAGGAAATCCTGAAGGACAGAGCGCGCAAAATGACCGTCCCTCCTCACCTCGGTATCTAAGCTGTAATGCTTCGCGAAAGTGTGGAGGGAATACAAAGTTGCCGCCCTACAAATGTCCTTAACAGTAACACCTCTAGCCAATGCGGAGGTTGACGACTTAGCTCTAGTGGAATGAGCCCTAATACCCTCTAGAGGTTCCTTACCGGCCAAAGAGTAGCAGATCTTTATACACAGAACGATCCATCTTGACAAGGTTCTCTTATGGAACGCTCTTCCTCTCTTGCAGCCAGCAAACCCAATGAAGAGCTGGTCATCCAAACGACAGTCTTTAGTTCTGTCCAAATAAAAAGACACCGCCCTCTTGGGGTCCAGACGGTGAAACCTCTCCTCCTCCTTAGAAGGGGGCGGAGGAGGATAAAAGGTAGGGAGGGTAATGGATTGAATAAGGTGGAAAGGAGTCACCACCTTAGGAAGAAAAGCAGCCCTGGTCCTTAGAACCATTCGATCAGCATGAATGGGCAAGAAAGGGGGCTGTGAACTAATAGCTTGCAGCTCACTCACCCTCCTTGCCGAGGTTATTGCAACGAGGAAGACTGCCTTAAGGGTTAAAAGCCTCATAGGACATTTATGAAGAGGCTCAAAGGGAGCACCCATCAGAAAGGTCAAGACAAGATTTAAGTCCCACTGAAGCACAATAAAAGGAGTAGGAGGGAACTTATTTGTGAGGCCCTTCAAAAACCTTAAAACTACAGGAGACTTAAAAAGAGAGGGCTGGACGGGCAAACAAAGAAAAGCCGACAGCACCAAAAGATAGCCCTCTACCATGGCAACAGCAAGCCCTTGCTGCGCCAGAGAAAGAGCAAACAGGAGAACATCAGACAAACGGGCTCTCAATGGGTCAATAGCTTTCTCACCACACCAAGTGACAAATCTTGACCATCTATATGATTAGACAGTCTTAGTGGAGTCACGCCTGGCTGACAAGATGACATCCACCACGTCAGGCATGAGAAAAGGAAATCAGGTTGCCTCGCTCAATCTCCAGGCATGAAGGTGCAATGTCTGGAGGTGGGGGTGTAGAACCTGCCCCTCCATTTGAGAGAGGAGGTCTGCCCTGAGAGGGAGACGGAGCGGCCGGTGAGAGGAGAGGTGGAGTAGATCTGTATACCTCTCCCTTCTTGGCCAGTCCGGGGCGACCAATATAACTTGGGCCTGGTCTTGGCGAATCTTCCTCAGAACCTGAGGAATCAAGGGTATGGGAGGAAACGCGTTAAGGAGTTGATTTTCCCAACCCAACTGAAACGCGTCCCACAAGGCTCCTTGCCTCGGAAACTGGAGACTGCAGAAGGACTGGCAGTGAGCATTCTCGCGAGTGCCAAACCTGTCTACCAGAGTCCCCCACGTCCGAAAGACGTGACAAACCACCTTCGGGTGAAGCCTCCACTCGTGGTCAGCAGAGAACTGCCGACTGAGACTGTCTGCACGCACGTTCAGGACTCCGGCCAGATTTGCCATCAGACAAATCTGGTGGTCCTGAGCCCAGGACCAGAGACGCAGAGCCTCTGCAGAGACACTGCGACCCCACTCCTCCCTGCTTGTTGATGTACCACATCGCGGTTGTGTTGTCCGTCAGGACTTGGATCGACCGACCGCAAAGGGAGGGGAGGAAGGCCTTGAGCGCCAGACGTATCGCCCGCAACTCTAGAAGGTTGATGTGAAGCAACCTTTCCTCTGGAGATCAAAGACCCTTGACCTCCAGATCCCCCAGATGAGCACCCCACCCTAGAGTGGATGTATCCGTTGTGAGAAGGTGGCCTGATATGCAGTGCTCACTATTCTAGTGAACACTATGTATCAGTCCAGCAACCCTTATTGATGATTGGTTGTAAGTCAACCTTATAGACCAGCTATCCTAGTAGCGTGGATACGACCAGTCTAAGGCTAAAGACTCGAGAGGGCGTGTTAAGCCAGCTGTTATACCACACATATACCCCTTGAACACCAAGTGAAAGGACACCACACAAGTGTTATGAAAATAAACAGTGTATTTATTAAAATCACAACAGCCCTGTACTCTTTATGAGGACAGGGTACTAAGCACAAAACAAAACTCTTACGAAAATACTTAAGTTAGCACAGTATATACAAATGCCCGAGGGGGACGGAAAACCATGTACTCTGAAAGTGGAATGCGAAATTACTAGCAGGTAAGTACAGTACTAATAGGCTTTGGAATCGCTAGGACTTATCTATAGAATCGTTAGATTACTTCTAGGAGACCCAGGGGACTCGGGTGCAGAGTGTGCACTCTCACGCGTGATGCGGGACAAAGTCTATGGTAGCTAGATTTCACAGAGTTAGTGTTCTCGGGCGAACCCGACCTGGTAGGAGGAAAACGAAAGTGGATTCTGACCCTTGGATAGTGAGGCTATGCTGGGGCACCGAAATGCCAAATTTACCTAGCCCAGGGGCTGCAGCTGCATAGGTCTCAAAAGACGTCGGGAATCCTCGTAGACGGACCAGGAGCCTGGAAGAAAGATGCTGGCAGGCGACCAGTGAAGAGAGTTCGAAGTGATCCAAGCCTGGATTTTGAAGATAGATGACACCTGAAAGCAGAGGGGACCAAGTTCGTGACTACTAGCCAGTAGTCAGGTGGCACCAGGAGGGCACCGGATGGTAGTCACCTCGACTAGGTGAGTGGGTGACGTTGTGCTCTGCAGATCTCACGGACCAGGAAGCGTTGTCGGCGACCAAGATGGAGGAACGAGCTGTCCCACGATGGTTGAAGCTGTCAGCGTCGCTGGACCCAGGATTGGGCAACAAAGCCTTGGCAAATTCAAGCCCACGCGGTGGACTCAAAATGGTGTCTGGAGTGGACCAGGAGGGTTCGGGGTGCTTCTCTTGAAGAAGGAAGCAAGGGCCAGTCTGGAGCAACCAGATCAGCAGCGGTGATGTCGTCGGGCGTCGTTCAGAAGGCCACAAGCCAGCGGGCTAGTAGCCAAACAACGCGGTGAGCAGCAAAAAGCAGAAGGGCCCCACGCAGATCGTGGAGATGCTGGAGGGCTGATCTTCGGTGCTGGAGCTGCTCAGGGTCGGGGATTCTCGGACCCCAAAGCACTCACCAGTGGAACACTCGGCGGGCTTGTTGTGAAGAAGTCGTGCAGTCTTGGCGATCGTCGGTCCCTCGAGGTCTCGTCGCACTCACGGTTCTCAGCTTGGCTGTAGAGGTGAGTAGAGGTCAGAGGTGCCAGGGAAGCCGGGTCTCGTCGTGCTGTGTCGTCGGATTCCTGAAGAAGGACTTGCAGCAGACCGCAGTGTTCTTGATGGTGCCTGCGGATGCAGGGTGACTACTCCTTAGCCACAAGGGAGAATCTTGAAGAAGAAATCTTGATGTCCTTTCGCAGAAAGTCGTGTCTTGATTCCAAAGATGATCTAATTTGAACAGGGGGCCCGCTCCCATCTTTATACTAAGAAAAGGGGCTGACCCGGTGACTAGGTCCTGCCTATGGGTGGGACTAGGAGGGGGGTGGTTACACCCCTCTCCCATGCCGGACTTTCCCCAGGCCAGGGGCTGGTGTGCCCCTGGAACTGGTTCTGACCGGCCTATGCGTAGTGAGCAACGGGGTGCCACTCAGCAGTCACCTTCCTGTAAAGCCCTGCCTACCCAGGATACACAAAACCCTGTCTGGGACGGTGCTAGCACCGCCCTCGACAGGAAACCCTTTGTCCAGGCTCCCCTCGCTGGAAGGACTCCCAGCTGCAGGGGGTCAGACTCGTGTCTGTGGTGGCAGCATCCATTTTGTGGAGCTGAGGCTTCGTTTAACTTTAACCGGGGTTCACAGTTACATACATGTCGTGTCCCTCTAGAAGGGTGGAATGCTAACCCCGTCGCCAGAATTGGCGAGGGGTTAGTATTCCAATTCGTATGACACCTTACTCGACATGTTTTGATAAAGCAATACCAAAGATAGCATTTAACCGCGAGGATTATAATGCACTTAAGAGTATATGGTATGCGTTATCATGGAACAGCTATTAGGACTTGGTTCCGCCAGCTGCAGACAGGCTCAGCTCATGCCAGAGCACCATCTCACACGATTCCAAGCACTCTGCCTTCAGGATTGTCAAGGCCTGCCATAGTGTGTCCATTTTTAGGGTTAGATATAGGTATACTATATCTACAGCAAAGGGTGATTACACGACTTTGCCCCAGCTGTCATGCAGCTAGTTGTGTCAAATTTAGGAGGCCAGCCAGGGGTGGCATAATACATGCTTCAGCCCCTGGTAGGCCCTGGGTACACCTATGCCCTGAGTTACAGGGCCTGACAAGGTGGCCCAGTACCAATTGGTGATGCACCTAGGGTACATGTTGTAATTTAGAGAGAGAACAGCCAGGCTGTGGGTCTGATTGGCAGGCCCACAGCCAGAGAAAGTCGTAAACCAGTGAAACAAAAGCAAAAAATCTGGGTGATCATAGGATTGCAGACCCTACTCTCCTACATCCGTTATCACTGTGGCCACCGATGGAGGTAGTTGAAAAGGCTTTCCTTGTGACAGATTGCCTTCCAAGCTCCACCAAGACAGATCCGCTGCAGTTTCTCTGGAGATCCTCACTGACTCCCCGAGATCTCCGTGGTGCTGATACCACTGCCTGCGGAGATACCACTGGAGTGCCCTCATATGTCAGCGTGCATGGTTGACCAACAGAATGCAAGAAGCCATCAGACCAAGCAGGTGAAGGACCTTCAGGACTGGAACGACCACTCCATTGAAAAATAAAGGAATCATTTCCTGAATGTCGCGAATCCTTTGAGGAGGAGGGAATGCACAACAAACAGTAGTGTCCAGGACAGCATCTATGAACAGGTTGCGCTGGGAGGGCACCAGGTGAGACTTGGGTACATTTATCGAAAAACCCAACCTGAACAACTGAGTTCTCTTGCAGATGATGGAGTACCTTCTGACGACTCCGCTTTGATCAGCCAGTCGTCCAAATAAGGGAACACCGGTATCCCCGACCTCCTGAGATGAGCTGCCACCACCGCCATCACCTTGGTGAAGACTCGAGGCGCAGTAGTAAGACCAAACGGAAGGACCGCAAACTGGTAGTGTTGCGATCCCACCGTAAACGGAAATACTTCCTGTGCGACTTCAGGATTGGGATGTGGAAATACGCATCCTGCAAGTCGAGCGACACCATCCAGTCTCCTTCCAGCAGCGCTTGAAGGACCTGAACAAGGGTGAGCATCTTGAATTTCTCCTGTTTCAGATAGAGATTCAAGATCCTGAGATCCAGGATTGGACGCAGTCTGCCATCCTTGTTGGGAATCAGGAAATACCGGGAGTAGCATCCCTGACCCCTTTCCTGCTCTGGGACCACCTCTATCGCACCCTTTCGTAACAGAGTTAGCACCTCCTCCTGCAGAAGAGACAGATGTTCCTCGGTGCAAAAGCCTTGACAAGGAGGGTAATTGGGAGGGAATTCCCGAAAGGGTAGGGCATACCCATTTTCTACAAGATTGAGAACCCAAAGATCTGATGTAACCGATTCCCAATCCTGTAGAAAATGGGTAAGCCGGCTCCCCACCGGACCCACATGATCCTGAATAGCGGATCTAGGGCTGCTTTTCTGAGGCAGGGGGGTTGGAAGAAGAGGAGGAGGAGAAAGAGGCCTGACGTCCACGAGGACACGCTCTTTGCTTTCCCCTGTACGATCTGTACATAGAATTTTGCTGCTGCTGTTGCTGCCGCTGCTGTTGACCTTGCCGGAAATTCCGAAAGGAAGAGTGACCAAAGCCCCTAAACCTCCTGTTGGATGAAGAGCCTCTGATCTGGAGACCTAAAGACTTAGCTGTCGCTCTGCTATCCTTAAATCACTCAAGGGCCGCATCAGCTTTCTTCCCAAAGAGACCAGAACCATCAAAAGGAAGATCCAGCAAAGTCGCCTGAACATCAGCTGAAAAGTCTGAGGATTTCAGCCAGGCTGACCTAGTGGCGACAGCAGTGCCCATGATACGAGCCACAGAGTCGGCAGTGTCCAGACCACTTTGAATAAGTGATCCTTCCTGCTGGCATCAGAAACTTTAGGAACCAGGACACGCAAAGAATCCATCAGGGCATGCACATATCTCCCCATCAGACAAGTGGCATTAGTTGACTTCAACGCCATGCTTGCCGATGAAAAGGTCTTTTTTGCAACCTGGTCTTGTTTCTTCGCTTCCTTTTCACAAGGAACCTGGGGAAAGGCACTAACACTCTTTTTAGAACAGGCTGCTTGAATGACCAGGATCTCAGGCGAAGGATGAGAAGACAAAAAAGCAGGGTCCTCAGGTGCAACCCTGTACCTTCTCGCAACACTCTTAGAAACCGCAGGAGCCGACAACGGTTTCTTCCACACCTCCATAATCAGATCCGTCAAGGCATCATTAAATGGAAGCAAAGGCTCCACCACGGAACTCTGAGAATGCAAAACCTCAGTGATACTGGATTTAAACTCCACCGTTGGCAAAGTCAATTGAAGTTCAGCAGCCTTCCTCATAACCAAATGGTAAGGTTGGATATCCTTAGAAGCAACTCCCACTCTGGAGAGAAATCAAGACTTCCTGAATCAGCCAACTCCTCAAAACAGTTCTTCTCCAATTCACCTTCCTCCACATCAGAATGTGAATCCAAGTACCTTTGCTCTTCCAAAAGGCGTTTAGCTTCCCTTCTGGACCTCTCCTTCACACGCCTCGCAGCCGGATCCACCAGCGGCTCCGTCGGATTCGGGGGCGACGCCGGTATCGAATCCATTGGCACAGAGGAATGCCCTCGAGGACGATCAGGAGCAGGCGACGCCGGAATCGGCGTCGACGACTTCGGCGGAGCCAGGAATTGCCAATGCGGCGTCGGAGCCGGCATGTAAGGCATAAACGGAGCTGGAGGATAGGAGTGAGGAACTCCCAAGCTGTAAGCCAAAGGACCCATGGGACCCAAAGGTGCACCAGAGGGGTACCACGCCCTTGAGAAGACGCCATACATAGCGTTAAGAAACGCTGAAGGGTCCTGGCCTGGGGCAGGAAACAGAGGTTGAAAACCCCCAGGCCGGTCCTGAGGAGGGATCGGATTCGGCTCTTCAACAGGCGCAGAAACCACATCTTCCCGACCCTCTTCCTCTTCTCGGGTCCGGGGACAGCGCCAGAGATGGATTCGGAGCCGGAGAAGGATTCGGAGCCGGAGTAGGAGACCGCCCATGCGACTCCGAAAGAGGCCTCACCTTCAGGCTCAGAGACATCCGGAGTAACCACCTTCAAACGTACCTTCTTCGGTGACCTCCACCCCTTACCGGAACGACGTCGGGACTCATGTCTCCTCTTCTTACGTTTCTTCTTCGACTTCGAAACATGATCCGATGCAGACCTCGAAGACGACCCCTCACGATAACCAGACCTAGACTTAGTCCTCGACTTCGACCTCGCCCTTCGAGAACGAGACCGACGATTTCTCTTTTCCAGCCTTCATCTTCGCAACCAGGAGTTTGGCCTCTCTCCCCCTCAGGGCCTTCGGGTTCATCTTCCGACATGAACAATCTTCCACATCATGGTCGGAACTCAAACACCAGATGGAGTCATCATGCGGGTCGGTAATAGACATCATTTTACCGCACTCCCTGCAGGGCTTGAAGCCGGTCTTCTCAAATGACATCGTCTAAGAGACAGGATACAAAGAAGCAGAAATTTGCAACAAAAAGGCAACAAAGTACCAGTTGGCTACAGAGATTCCCGATAACCGTTAGCGTCGACGATGCGGAAAAAAGGGAACCGATGTCAACACGCCGGCGTGGGCCTATTGTAGGCGTCGGTGAAGTCAGCGGAGTCGCGAGCGGAGCGGTGTCTCTATGACGTCCAAGTCCACGTCGGTGCAAGGCTACAAAAAGAATTTCCGAATTATGCTAATGCAAGGGGGATATTCACAAGGTGAGGAATACACACGGCAGATGTATTTATCAGAATTAACAAGTTACTTACCTTCAGTAATGCATTATCTGGTGGAGACTATCTAGCTGCAGATTCCTTTCCTTTGAATTTTTCCAGGAGTTAGGCTGGATCCAGAAACTTTTCCTGAGCAATACCGCTTGGGCGTGACGTCGGGTGGCTCCATTTGGCTCAATGTGATGTCAGCAGCGTTGGTTAGGATGTCAGTCACAGATATAGATGGCACCCAGGCATGCAAACATCGGCACATTTTTTCCACACCAGAAGCGCAGAACCATGAAGAAATTGACGTATACGTGTGCAAAAGATAGGGCCCTGAAAAGGGGAGTAATTCAATCCCTAACAAAATCAGCCCGCACAGCAGGAAGGCATAAGTGGGGTTGTAAGGAATCTGTAGCCAGACAGTCTCTACCAGATAAGGTCTTACCAAAGGTAAGTAACTTGTTTATCTGATAGACTTCTTGCTGCAGATTCCTCACAGTTGTGTAAAGGCTCACAGTGAGCACACAAGGTAAGTGCGGACCAAATTAAGGTCCCACTGCAGCATAAAGGGTGTGGGTGGAAACAAGTGAACCAGCCCTTTCAGAAACCTATTTACAATCGGAGACCTAAAGAGTATTAGTCTGGCAGCTGCAAAAAAGCAGATAGTGCAGAAAGAGAACATATAAGAGTACCCAAAGCAGACTCCTCAACCAGTCCAGAGCCACAAGAATGACTTGAGCCCCGGTCGCTCCTGATGATCTACAGAACCCTGGGCAGGAGTGGTATGGGCAGAAAGGAAAACAGAAGGCCTGGGCTCAGCTTACGACGGAAGGCATCACCGAGTGGTAGACGCCTTGGAAACTCCAAAACGCAATATTGCTGACAATGCGCATTCTCTTCGGAGGCAAACCCATCTACTGAAAGATCTTGCGCCACCTCCGACTGGAGACTATTTGTGATCCACTAGCCATCAACTGTGGAGTTGGCAGGCCGTGGTGTTCAGAGAACCTGCCAGATGTTAAACCACCAGTGTTATGCCCTGCTGTTCCAGCCATGCCAGAGATGCAGATCCTCTCGACAAAGGGTCCACCACCCCACCCTGCTTGTTGCAGTGCAACTTGGAGGTAGTGTTGTCCGTGAACACCTGCACTAACTTCCCATCGGCAGAGGGAAGAAACACCTTCAATGCCAACCAAAATGTTCGAAGCTCCAACAAATTGATGTGGAGCCCAGACTCTGCTGGAGACTGGTGTCCCCTGATCACCTCTCTCAAATGGCCACCCCATCCCAGAAGTAACGTATCTGTCGAGACCGCTACGGTTGGGGGAAGGGAGAGGGGGTCTGCCATTGACCCAATAACAGTTCGTAAATCACCACCTCGGATCTCTTGCAGTTCCTTTCAAGAACTGGACCACAGACTCCCTTGATGCTATGTCCGCTGGGACTTCAGGTCCCACTGCTGAGCCCGCATACGCCAACTGGCATGCTTTACGAATAGGATGCAGGTGACATGAGGCCCAACAGCATCAGAGTCAGTCTCACCGAAATCCAGAATAGAGGATGAAACATCGGAATCATTACCTGAATATCCAGCATTCGCTGCTCGAGAGGAAAGGCCTGAAACTGCACTACGTCTAACACAACTCCGATGAAAGGGAGCGTCTGAGGAGTCAGGTGTGACTTTGGCACGTTCATAGAGGACCCCAGCCAATGCAGGAGGTCCGCTGTAGTCTTAAAATGAGACCACCTGGGGCAAGGATGCCTTCAACAGCCAGTCGTTGAGGTAGGGGAAGACTAACATCTACCATGCACAGATGATCCGTGACCGCTATCCCCTTGGTCAACACCTGAGGGACAGATGTTAAGGTAAGGAGGAGAAAGTGAAAATATGCATTCTGCAGGTCTAGGTCTAGTGAGAATCTTGAACTGCGTCTTGAGGAGATTGACGGTCCAAAGATCTAAACTGGGCTGCAACCCTTTGGTATCCAGAAGTAATAAGAAACAGCCGCTGCCTACTTCTGAATCTGGGAATCTCTCCATCGCTCCCTTGGCCAAGAGAGCTGTAACTTCCTCCTAGAGCAATTTCAAATGTTCCTCTGTCAACCGTTCTAGATTAGGTACAATGGGAGAAGGAAAGGCAGAGAACAGCCCTCCTGAATTATCTGCAAGACCCATTTGTCCGATGTTATATATCTCCAGTGGGGTGATGATGGATTCTCCCGCCAGTGGTGTTGTCTTGCAGAGTTAGACTGGAGTTCTTGGTGGCTGCCAAGGGCAGGGTGGCCAATGAATTCTCGCTTCCATTTTACGTCGGAATGAACCACGTCCACGTCTCCGCACGGTTTGGGAAGCCTGCGCAGGATGGTGGCTGGGATACAGGTTAACGCGGCTTCCATCCCCTTCCGTTGCCCTGAAAGGGGCAAAATCTAGACTGGCCACAAGGTGTAGGAGAGGCCCAAGGTTCTGACAGAAGCTCAAAAGTCCTTGAACCTCACTAAGCCCGAATCCGCCTTTTCCCCAAAAGGAGAGTTCCATCAAATGGCATGTCCATCATATTTTCTTAGACATCAACTGAGAAGCCAGTTGTCTTAGGCCAGGTGTGGTTCCTCAATGCCACTGTTGTGGAAATCGGTCTACCCAGCGTATCAGTTGGATCAAGCTCACTTTATGGCGATTTTTGCTGCATCTCTCACGTCCTTAACTGCCAGAAAGAGCACAACCTGGGCCTCTCAGGGGCTTGTAGCAGCACTTGCGCAACTGTCCCAGTGGGAGAAACAGCCCAATAAGCATGCGGTATTCACCCACCAGAATGCAAGGCTGGAGGGAAAAAACTTCTTACCAAGGGAATCAAGCCTCTTGGATTCCCTATCTGGAGAGGGGGAAGGGGACACACCCAGTGAAAAAAAGCCTGACCACCAAACTTCAGGGTGGGGTGTTGGCTGAAGTCCCAGAGCCAGGTGATAACTGAGCAATTGTCCTATTCACAGGAGCCCCTGTGATAGGCTCGGACGATGTGCCTAGATGGCATCATCTAGTGCTTCATTAAAGGGCAATAGCGATTCGGAGGTGAAAGCACCAGGCTGAAGCACTTAGGTAAAGAGATTAGTCCTAATCTGCACGGAAGGCAGCTCTAGTCTGAGGACCTCGGCCACACTTTCAACTACCATGGCATAAGATGCTCCCTCCTCCATAGCCACAGTTTGAGGAGATAGCATGCCAATATTTGGAGAAGTAACCAGCACCACTGGCTTCCCCAAGTTCCCTATACCAGTCGAACTGCTCTGCAGAGTCATCTTGGTGTTCCAAAGGGCCCACAGACCCCCTTCGATTCCTCTCCAGAGCCTACCACTTCCTCAAAGAATTCACGGGATAAGATTGAACCCCTGGTTTCAAACTGCGACAAGCGACCCCATTCGGTCTACGTGTCACCAGGGATAAGGATTGGGCTGGCACAGGTGGCACCTACTTAAGGTCCAAAGCCAGACAAGGCACGTCCACAATTGACCCGGATCAGGGATCGGATCTTTGAGGCCCCATCGTACCTGATGGGGCCTCTTCTCAACACATGGCCTCAAAAAATTATTTCATTTGAGCTGGGGTCGCTCTTGCTCCAGGAAAGGGAGGGAGTCGGTCTGCAGAACCATGCCTAGAGCATCCGTCCGCATGTCTTCGACGGAAGACAGTTGAGGCGAAGATTAAGTTCGCTTGGACGACTTCTTGTGCTTCTTCCCAGAGTGTCCCGAAGACCTTGAGTGGGACAAAAAGGACTATGGATTCTGGGAGCAGTTCTGCGACAACCTCTTTAATCCGGACCTGAACCTCCAGAGTCTCGCTGGGTGGTGTTGACTGCCAGGTCGCAAGGAGCTTCATTGCCTGCTCCTGTAAGGCCTTTGGAGCCATATCCCAACAGTACGAGCAGTACTTCGAATCATGATAGCGCTCGAGACAGGGGAAGGATGTGGCAGGCACCGCACAGCTTGAACTCGGTCTTCCTTGAGATCTCGCACAGGAAGTTGGCAAAAATATCTAAGTCAACAAAAATTTAACCAAAACCTTCCAAAGTGTGACAGAAGGGTAGCTCTTCCGGAACTGCACTTAACTGGTGGGGAAAGAAAAGAACTGACGTCTGCGCGCCTGGGAGGCACTTATATAGGTGACTATGATGTCATAACAGACTACCGATGCAGACGATGTCACGCGGAGCCGAATTGAGCCTCCCACAGAGCGTGCAAGGGTATTGCACAACCAGTGTTTACGGATCCCGCCTGATGACTGGGAAATTCGAAGGTAAGGAATCTGCAGCTAGAAGTCTGTCAGATACAAGACTGTACAGTGAGAGAAAATGGATGCAGGCATTGCTGACTGCACCACATGAGGTTTGGTAGCAGACATTACATTAGCTATGGATAATGTTTTTTTAGTGTCATCAAGAATGTCTAAGAGGTAGAATGAATTTCATTAAGCAGACAAGCTCAAACTGTCACTGGGTTTTGGTGCAAGATGTGATCTTTGTTGAGAGATGCTTGGTAGAGGTGGAAGCAGAATAGGACGCCTTTAAGTAGAGAAGTACATCTCTAAACGAATATTGCCTGGGCCTCCTTGGGCCGCCTAGTATTAAGCAGCAAAGGTTCTCTCGATGGAGTCAACACACCTGGTATTAGTGGAAGTGGCAGCAAAGTCAAAGGTCCCTAACCAGGTCATCAAAAACGAATTTCTCCACAACACCAGAAGAGCATACTTGCTGGCATAATACTTAGATTTCCAGGTTGTTAGTCACAAGCAGATCTATGCTTCATCTGCCCCAGAGAAAAAAATGTGTTCAATCTAGTTTTGTTTAACACTCAATCATGACATTCTTACGATATCTTGCTGAGTGTCGGCCAAGCGCTTTCAACTCCTGGGAAGATGCTCTGCTTTTGGATGAAGTGCTGAAAGGCCCAATATCAAACCTTTTGCAGCTCTTCGGACAGAGGAAGAGGTCACATCAATCCTTATCAACACTGAATTATTTGTGATAATTGGAAGGAAGGACTGTGTGGGGAATGCTAGACCCTCAACTCTAGGATATTGATGTGAACTGGTTTTATTCAAAAGTTTTATTTTTTGAGCACTTATTTATCCTGGGCTTTGAACCTATTTTTTTAAGCACTTCCTGGAAAGATCATACGTGCATGCAGCAGTTTGAGATAAAATGAATAAAAGACATTTCAAAAAGACTTGTACAGTGATTTGTTCCTACTGCAATTGATGAGCTACCTTGGTGGGGCATGGTACTTGTACTGTGGATTGAAAGGCTTCCATGTATGTCTCTAGAATTTCTCCCCAAAATTGGATGATTTTCAGAGGAGCAAGAGGAAAATTTACTTTAATTTAAATCCCAGTTTGTTGAAGGATGTGGTAGAGGTTTCTGTAACTATAATTGAGTTTTCTATGAAAAGCCAATTGTTGAGATAGGGAAGACTGTGTCCCTGCTTTAAAATGTGCAGCAACTCTAGGCTGATTTCAGGCCAAATGGGAGAGCTTTCAATTTGATAGTGGCAGCCAATCACTTAAAATCTCAGAAATCCTCAATGAATGGTATTACAATATGCATTCTGTAGGTCTAGTTGAAGTAAATCCTTTTTGATTTAATGTTTACTACTTGAAAATATTGTATAATTGATGTAAATTTAAGAATCCATTTACTGGATTTCTTTCAGAGGGGCTAAACAGTGAATAGAAATCTTCATTTCGCTTCAAACTAATTCTATTGCTTCCTTCTTTAACATGGAGATCACTGGTTTTAACAGATATTGATGGGGCTTCTTAGACTGCAGAGCCGGTAGTTTTCTGAACTAACTTTAGAGTATGGTCAAATTGTGTAAGATCTAGAACCCAGCTGACGGATGTATGTCATACCTACTGTTTGAAGAAATAAGAACTTCTCCCTACAGAATTGTCTGAGGATTCTGGGACAGTTACTAGAAAGAGACCTCTGAAATCTTGAGGTATTTTGGCCTGTAGATTGGTTTCTGCATCTTTGGTAAGTTGCCTGCCTTTGCTAGGGCACTGAGGGGTATACTGATGGCTGTAAGATTAAAGCAAATTATTTGCTTGGTATCTGTAGAACTGAACAAAGCCCCCCAAGGCATTCTGACATTTCCCTAGTTCCTCCAATAGGCCACGGTCATCGCTGCAGTAAGACTAAGGGATTTCACTGTGTCCATATCAGATTTATTAGACTGTAAAGCCTCAATGTGGTGCACAAATGATGACTAACCATTATATTCTATGTCTAGGATACGCTTAACTTATACAGTGCAACATTTTAGCCAAGTAATTGTGCTAAACACATAGCATATAGCACAGTTAGCATCCATAAGGTTGACAAAGACTGCTACAGGAGCAATGCCTAGCTCCTCAAAAGGGCTGGAGTAGTTGCTGATGTACAATTACTGGTGATCATGCTATGTCTGTATCCGGTTTAATAAACTAGTGGCTGAATGTGGTGCACATATAAGAACTAACCAGCATAGGGCAGGTCTAGGATATAGCTTAGCCGCTCTGGTCTAAAGCAGGTGTCCTTTTACCCATTCTTGTCTACACAGCACCAGCTAATTGCCTGTATCCTTGGTTGGGGTATCCGTGGTTGGGATGCCCACAGCTGTTTATTACAGTTGAAGATATTCTATCCTTCAGAGAGGATAACTTATTTCTCTACCTTGGAAGCCCAAATATGGTGCAATATTTGATCACATCTGCCCATATCAGCAAGTCAGGATTGCCAGTGTACGAGAAGACCTAACCGAAGTCCTGCTGTTGCAGAAAATCACTAATTGAGCCTCCTGCTCTCCATTTGGTGGTGCAGAGATTAGGGACTATGGATTCCTGGCTCATTTTTGAGCAGCTTGCATGTGTGGCAGACTCAATAAGGCAAGCCTGTGTATCTCTAAGCACTTTATACTTTTTATCGAGTCTGGTAATAGTAGCCGCTACAGTAGTCCTATTTTGTTTCCGACCAGATGTGATCAATAATTGGAATTAATGGGATTACTTTCCATGTTGGCACCCTGACGTCCTACAAAGAATGGTCTTTACTTAACCAAATGGTCAAATCTTTTTAATGCTCTCCCATTTAAGTTATGACATTTATGGCAGAAGGGTCTATTGGGAGAGGTGTTGAATCTCCCACTTTTGCACCACACAGACATCCCCATTCAGGAAATGTTTATTGCGGTGCATCATCGGAACATTCTTCCTCCTGAACATTATCCATTCAAGTATAATTTTCGCAAGTCAGTCAATGGAGAATATAGTGGCCGAGGTACTGATGGGTTGTGTCCAAGAGATACATGCACAGATGTGTGTGGAATAGGTCATGTTCGGGGTATTCAGTGGGGTGTACATTATGGATTCAAAGGCTGTTTCACTTGATCACCTGCAGCAGGTTTCAGAAAACTGGTGTAATAGTCTCCGAACATCAGTCAGATCATTAATGTAAATGTTACTTACCTTTGGTAACATTATCTGGTAGAGACACAGTCTAGCAGTTGATGCATTAACTTATGAGTTCTTCCAAGGCACCAGTCTGGATCAGGACATTTTTCAGCAGTACCTTTGCGCACCAGGGGACAGAGTCCTGCTGCTCCGCAAGGACGCTGACTCCAGTCATGAAGTCAATGGAAGCATACAAGTCCCCTCCGACGCACACACGTCCGTTTCTTCTGTGAAACCTGCTGCACCAGAACGCAGAGCCACTATAGAAACTGGCTGTGGAAACAGTGTGCCGAAAAGATCAAAAATCTTTAAAACCAAATGGTGTGTTCATTCCAGACCTATTGTTCAAAGAAAACTGAAACACTGTGTGCCTTGGTGAATAACCCTCATGGAAGGGAAGAAAACTTTACACTCTATAGTTCATTCATCAGTGTTAGAGTGGCAAAGTAACAGTCAAACAAAACCTGTAAAAACACCAAGCTGTTTGCTGAATCACACCATTATGTGACATGTTGATAGCGCCAATACAAGGTTTGAGGATACCATACAAAGCCTTTCAAAGAAAGAACAAATAAATGAGTACAGCCCACTGGTGTCGAATCCAGTGTGAAAGAGAAAACAACCCTCACCCTATAAACCACACACATTTGGAAATTGGTATGGCAACATCTTATCAAAACCTATGCGGCTAGGTCAAGTGTTCTGTTTAGTCCCAACATAAATTGAGATAGTGATCACCAGTATATAAAACCAGTACTGAAAAAAATGTATAACCCTTACCTCATAGTTCATTGGTAGAGGGGAGGATGGACAGGGAGGTAAAGAATCTGGCTAGACTTTATCTACCAGATATTACGTTACCGAAGTCAAGTACATTTTACATCCGATAGAGACATCTAGCCGCAGAGTCCTTAACTTTTGAATTAAATATTAAAAGTTTAAGAGAACCATCCTGTCATCACTAACAACCGACCAAATGTATGTAGGAAAAAGAGCTTGGCACAAAGGTGTACATATACATAATGACAAGGTACTTATCTTCAGTGACAATATATCATTAAGAGACTATAGATTCCTTACCTTCGATTTACCCCCAGGAGTCAGACCAGATCCGGACAATTTTTTCTCAGCAATACCCCTGAGCATCCATAGGTGGCGTCTGTCAACTGCATCAGTAGTAGACGTAGTAAATTCCAGGATGACGTAGCGGTATCTACTTAGACATTAACCATGCGCACTAACAACAGTTTTCTTTTTACGCTTCTGCTTGCCCGCCAATTTTGAAAGAGCGGTACCCATGGTCATTTCTGGACTAGTGGCACAAGTTACTACCTGTGTAACGATATATCTGTAAGAGACATTAGTTTGTGATAGATTCCTTACTTTAGAATATCCCCAGGCGTCAGACTGGATCCGGACATTTTTGCGTAGCAGTACCCTTGCGCGTCGGTAAGCGTCGTCTGCGGCTCCGCATCAGTCGTCGGCGTCGTGATGACGTCGGAGTACTTAGACGCCGCCTCCGCGTGCGGACGTCAGTTCTTATATAACCCAAATTGCTCGAACCACAAAATTTCCACAAGCTTATTAGTAGGGAAAAGGTCAATTTATTGTGATCCCCTCGACATCCTACTAAATGTCAATGTTTTTTATCTTTTTCAAGTTATGACAAGCTGTATGACAGAAAAACAATACATTAAATATTTACACACCTATATATACTTTGTACATACATGAAAAACATTCTTGACAGTACAAAAAGAATTTCTTGCATCAAACATTACAAAAAAGAATACATCACAAACATTAGAAAAAACATTACAACCAACAAATGAGAAAAATAGGAAAAAACAATCCTAGGGGGAATTATAGGCAAATGAATGGTTCTTAAACAAATCAATACTAGACCAGCCGGTCCTAGTATCGTAGAGATGACATTTTATTCCACCCTATGAAAGTGCCGACACGTTTCGAGATCAGGCACAGTGTCGCTGATCTCTCATCAGGGTTGTTTTATTCTTTGTATCTGTAAGATGCAAAGAAAATGTTTTACTCATCACTCTCAAAACCGAACTTCTTTTAAGGCAATGGGCTAAGAAAGGAAATTGCTACATACCAAACTTGGTTATAAGTAGAGCAGGGCATTAAGGCGTGAAGGATTTCAAACCAAATATTTTTTAAAGTGGCCAGGCAGGACAACCTACAAGAAATTAAGAAATTTTTGTGCATTGGTAAATCTAACCAGCTCGTGGTTTCATTACTAAGGCGTCACTCAATGCTACATAAAGCATACCTTGGTACTGACGACTGCCGCCAACCGGCGTTCTTATATGTAATCCACCACCATGAAGGTAGGCTCTTAAAACAATAGTGACAAATGTTTTAGTGGTGGGGCTGTTGATTACAATGTTCGCGTAGTGCATGCATTATTAAAATACCAGGAAAGGCAGTAGTCATTTAGCCTACCTTAATGGTGTATTTCTATTCCCGTTATAATTTTTGGAAATGTGCTCTCAATTTGACGTCCTGTGTTAGCAAAAAAACGAAAAAACGAGTATGAGCCCTTGTAGCCAAAAGTATGACTATTCAAGCAAATTATAAGCATAAAGTAGACAGAACACGTGCCCTGGCATTTACCTGCTCGAAAGTAACAGCAAGCCGCTGGTGTGATCAAAGTTTTCTCACAAGAGATGGCCGCCCAAGCACTTCCTGTATTTAAAGCCCACCTCCAAAAAAGGCATGATGGGACTTGTAGTGTCCTCAAACTTGCGCTACGAGAAAATTATGTTTAGTATGGGAAGCGCATGTACAATCAGAGCGCGCCTGTCACGTGGTGTCATTCTCAATGAATAAAGGCAGAAAACCTATTTTTTAACTATTTTAGTTACACGCCGGGTTTGAAGTAAAAAAAACTCAAAACTTTATAGGCAACTCGTATCTGAACCCTACTATTAAATCGTGCCATTTCATTCAAATTTGATAAATGCTTATTTAAATAGCATTTATTCCACAAGTACGGCGAGCACAATGAGGGTCATTATTGTAATCGTGTATTGCATGCACCCTTAAAAAAATAAACTTTAGTAACAGCATGTGGGGAGTCTGTAGGTGACGCTGCACCCATTGTTAGGATTGCATATATCTACCTGCCAAGCAGTGGCCACGCTTATTCTTTATACACAAGATGTATTGGTGAAAAGAGGACATAAGGCTACAGATTAAGTCCAGGGATGTCTAACAGATGCCAGTCCGCTATACTAATGACCCTCATTGTGCTCGCCGTACTTGTGGAATAAATGCTATATATATATATATATATATATATATATATATATATATATATATAAATAAATATATATTATTTATATATATGCGAGCAGGTAAATGCCAGGACATGTGTTCTGTCTACTTTATGCTTATAATTTGTTTGAATAGTCATACTTTTGGCTACAAGCGCTTATACTCGTTTTTTTGCTCACACAGGACGGCAAATTGAGAGCACATTTCAAAAGGGAATAGAAATACACCATTAAGGGAGGTGAAATGACTCCTGCCTTTCCTGGTATTTTAATAATGCATGCACTATGCGAACATTGTAATCAACAGCCCCTCCACTAAAACCTTTGTCACTATTGTTTTAGGAGCCTACCTTCATGGTGGTGGATTACATATTAAGAACGCCGGTTGGCGGTAGTCGACAATAGCAAGGTATGCTTTATGTGACGCCTTAGTAATGAAACCACGAGCAGGTTAAATTTACCAATGCACAAAAATAACTTAACATTTCTTGTAGGTGGTCCTGCCTGGCCACGTTTAAAAATATTCGGTTTTAAATCCTTCATGCCCTGCTCGACTTACAACCAAGTTTGGTATGTAGCAATTTCCTTTCTCAGCCCATTGCCTTAAAAGAATTTCAGTTTGGAGAGTGATGAGTAAAATATTTTCTTTGCATCTTTCAGATACAAAAAATAAAACAGCCCTGATGAGAGATCAGCAACACTGTGCCTGATCTCGAATCGCATTGGCACTTTCATAGGGTGGAAAAAAATGTCACCTCTACGATACAAGGACCGGCTGGTCCAGTATTGATTTGTTTAAGAGCCATTCATTTGCTTATAATTCCCCCTAGGATTGTTTTTTCCTATTTTTCTCATTTTTTGATTGTAATGTTTTTTCTAATGTTGTTTGTGATGTATTCTTAGTTTTTTGTAATGTTTGAAGCAAGAAATTATTTTTGTACTGTGTGAAGAATGTTTTTTTATGTACGTACAAAGTATATATAGGTGTGTAAATATTTAATGTATTGTTGTTTTCTGTCATACAGCTGGCCAACTTGAAAAATATAAAAAACATTGACATTAAGTAGGATGTCGAGTGGGATCACAATAAATTGATCCTTTCCCTCCTAATAAGCTTGTGGAGATTTTGTGGTTCGGGCAATTTGTGTTATATTTTCTATAAAGGGTCTAGCCCCAACCACATGTTTATGGACCTATCCCCTTTTGTTCTTAGACACAGCTTTTCCGCGCCAGAAACGCAGAGCCATGCTAAAAACCAACACTGGTGCCTTGAAACTAGGACCCTGAAAGGGGATGACCTTAACCCTAGATATCGGTTCGCAGAACGGGGAGGATGGGTGGGTCGGTAATGAATCTATCACTAACTAATGTCTCTTACAGATATTTCGTTACACAAGTAGTAACTTGTGCATCTGAAAGAGACACGTTAGTGATAGATTCCTTACCTTAGAATAGATACCCCAGCAATACCAACCCCGGTGGTGGGTCTGCGAACCAATAATCACACCAGAAAGTCCTGGAGCACTGAACGGCCAAAGAAGCCATCCCTCCGGACTTGGCTGTCCAGGCAATAGTGTTTTGCAAACGTGTGCAGCGAAGCCCACGTAGCTGCCTGGCACATGTCCTGCAAGGGCACTCCTCGGCCCAAGGCAGTTGTAGTCGCTGTGGCCCGAGTGAAATGAGCACTCAGCCCAACAGGGGGTTCCTTCTTAGCCAAGGAGTAACACACCTGAATACACAAGATGATCCACCGCGAGATGGTCCGCTAGTGCATCGCTTTTCCCTTCTTAGCGCCCACGTAACCATTAAAGAGTTGGTCATCCACCCGGAACTGGCGTGTGCGATCCAGATGGAACAAGAGCGCACATTTTGGGTCCAGATGGTGGAGCCTCTCTTCCACTCTCGAGGGATGCGGAGGCGGAAAGAAGGTCGGCAAGGTGATGGATTGCCCGATGTGGAAGGCCGTGACTTCCTTGGGCAGGAAAGAGGGCCTTGTCCGCAACACAACCTTGTCCGGATGGACCGAAAGGAAAGGAGGTTTACAGGAGAGAGCCTGGAGCTCTCACTCTCCTGGCAGAGGTGATGGCTACCAGGAAGGCAGCCTTCAAAGTAAGAAGGCCGAGAGGACAGTTGAAGAGGCTCGAAGAGAGCGCACATCAGAAAAGTAAGAACCAAGTTCAAGTCCCACTGAGGCATCACAAAAGGCACAGGAGGGAAAGTATGTGTGATGCCTTTCAAGAATCGATTAACAATAGGGGACTTGAACAAAGCAGGTTGATCAGGCAGCTTCAAAAAGTCAGATAGAGCAGAAAGGTAGCCCTTGATAGTGCCCAGAGCAGAGCCCTGCTGGGCAAGAGAAAGAAGAACCTCAGAAAGAGGGGCAGAGAGAGGATCAACAGCCTTTGCTGTGCACCATGCCAAAAATCTGTTCCACCTGCAGGCGTATACCGACTTTGTGGAGGGACGCCTGGCTGCCAGAATGATGTTACAGACTTCAGGAGGAGAGTCAAATGGCCTCAACTGTTGATGCTCAATCTCCAAGCATGGAGGTGGAGACTGGACAGGTTCTGGTGTAGGACCGTCCCCTGCTGCTGCGACAGAAGGTCCTCCTGAAGAGGCAGACGAACCGGGGGATCGACTGACATACTGAGTAGCTCGGGATACCAGTACCTTCGTGCCCAGTCCGGAGCCACAAGGATGACTTGTGCCCGGTCGCGCCTGATCTTCTTCAGTACTCTGGGCAGAAGTGGTATAGGCGGAGAGGCGTACAAAAGACCGCAACTCCACTCGCGACGAAAAGCATCTCCGAGCGAGTGCCGCATTGGAAATTCCAACGCGCAGAACTGATGACATTGCGCGTTCTCTTCTGTGGCGAATAGATCTAACCAAGGCTCTCCCCACTGCAGAAAGAGACCTTGCGTCACGTCAGAGTTCAGACGCCATTCCTGATCCATCATGCACCGGCAGCTGAGTTCGTCCGCCCTGGCGTTCAGAGAACCTGCCAGGTGTTGAACCACCAGGGTTACGCCCTGATGTTCCAGCCATTGCCAGTGGCGCAGAGCCACCTGGCAGAGGGTCCACGACCCCACCCCGCCCTGTTTGTTGCAGTACCACATGGCGGTGGTGTTGTCCGTGAACACCTGCACTACACTCCCTTGGACAGAGGGGAGGAATGCCTTCAGTGCTAGATTAATCGCCCGCAGTTCCAAAAGGTTGATATGGAGCTGGGACTCCGCCGGAGAACAGAGGCCTCTGATCTCCGCCTCTCCCATGTGGCCTCCCCAGCCATGGCGGGACACATCAGTCATAACTACGTGCTCCGGTTGGGGAAGGGAGAGGGTTCTGCCGCTGACCAAACTGCAGTCCGTGATCCACCACTGCAGCTGTCTCGCAGTGCACTCCGAGATCAGGACATGGTCAGACAGGTTGCCCTGATGCTGGGCCCAATAAAACTTCCGGTCCCACTGCAGAGCCCGCATCCACCAACGGGCGTGATGCACCAAATGGATGCAGGAGGGCAACAGCCCCAGAAGCCGCAGCATCAACCTGACCGAAACTCGGGATAAATGCTGAAAGATTGGAAATAGAGCCTGTATATCCTGAACCCTCTGTTCGGGTGGGTAAACCCGAAACTGCGCAGAGTCGAAAACTGCTCCGATGAAAAGGAGCTTATGACAGGGGGACAGGTGTGACTTCGGCAAATTGATGGAGAATCCCAGCTGATGCAAGAGGTCTGCCGTCGTCTGGAGGTGGCTGGCGACTGTCTGGGCGAGCCAGCCTTCAACAACCAGTTGTTGAGGTAAGGGAAGACAAACCCCTAACCTGCGCAGATGAGATGCGACCACCGCCATCACCTTTGTGAACACCCGTGGGGTGCTGGTAAGGCCGAAGGGGAGCACGGTAAACTGAAAGTGCTCGTGGCCTACCGTGAACCACAGGTAATGCCGGTGGGCCGGCAGGACGGGTATGTGGAAATAGGCGCCCTGCAAGTCCAACGCTACCATCCAGTCTCCCGGGTCCAGGGCAGCTAAGACCTGAGCCAGAGTCCGCATCTTGAACTTCTCCTTCCGGAGGAAGCCGGTAACGTTCCGTAGGTCCAAGATAGGGCGTAGGCCCCCTTTGCCCTTCTTGGGTACCAGAAATTAGTGGGAGTAGCAACCACATCCTACTTCTGGCCCAGGAACGCGCTTGATGGTCCCCTTGGCCAAGAGGGCCGAAACTTCCTCCTGCAGAAGCCGCAAATGACCCCCCGATACGCGGTGGTGCTGCGGTGGCATGGCTTGAGGGGTCGTCTCGAAGGGGAGGGAGTAGCCCCTTCGGGCGATCTGCAGCACCCACCTGTCCAAAGTGACAGTGCACCAGTGAGAGTGGTGATGGCGAACCCTGCCCCCCACTGGCATCACATGGGCCGAAAAGCACGGACTAGGAGAGTTTAGAGGCGGATGCTGCGGGGGAGGGTGTGGACTTGCCCCGTGGTGTCCCCGACCGCCTCCACAGCGATTTCCACGGCCGCCACCGCGCTGCCTGTTAGCCTGCGGCGTTTGGCTGGTAGCACGTGTGGGGGCGTCCCTTCCTTGGCCATGTAAGGAGCAAAAGGCACCCATTTGCTGGAGCGGGGCTGAGAGGCCCAAGGACTTGGCCGTAGCCCTGGAGTCCTTAAAGCGCTCAAGTACATGGTATGCTCCGTCGCCAAAAAGGCGACGGCCATCAAACGGCATGTCCATCAATGTGTTTTGGACATCGGCCGAAAAGTTGGCGGACCTCAACCAGGCGTGGCGTCTAATCGCCACAGTCGTTGCCATCGCTCTACCTAGCGAGTCGGTGGTATCCAGCCCACACCGGATAGAATATCTGGCTGCTCCCCACCCCTCCACAAGGGCTTGGCAGCGTTTGGCCCGTACCTCCAACAGACACTCTGGCAGCAATTCCGCAGAGACTCTGTAGAGCATGAATGCGGTTTAAGGACCTCAGTGAGCAGGTTAGTCCTCACGGCCGCGGCGGGGAGCTCAAGGCCCAAGGCCTTGGCAGCCATCAATATCACACTGTTGGTTGCCCCCTCCTCCGAAGCCACGGTAGGAGGCGAGGCAAAACCAGTGTCTGGCGAAGTCTTCAGACCACTTGTATCCCCAAGTCCACCTGTCCAGTCCTCTTGAGACTGACTCTCGGGTCAGTGGTTCCTCAGACCCCTCCCAATACTCCTCTTTCATCATCCCCTGATAGTCAGGGTCATCAAACGAGGAGGTCGGTTGATAGAAGCTAAACTCCCCAAGTGGCGTCGAAAGCGGCGCCGTTCTGACGCCGGAACCGGAGCGAGGCAGGCATCTGGGACGGCGCCGCCAGAGGACGGCGTCGGAGGTGACACCTGACAAACGGACGCCGGGGGTGTCGTAAGGTCCACCAGAGACGACCCAGATCCCAAAGCGGGTCCAGTCGGGTCCCGCGGTGCCGGGCCTGAAGGCGCCGGCGGCATCGGGACCGTTGGGCCTTGCGGCGCTGGGCCCGAAAGCGCCGGCGGCATCGGGCTCGAAGCACCTGACCCGCTAGAGGCCCCAGACGGGTCCGCTCGGCCCGAAGGCCCCGCGGAGCCGGTCGGAGGAGAAAGGGACCTCATGGCCACGAGGAAGCGCTCGATCTCCCCCAGCGTCGCATCTCGCCCAGGGACCGGAGGGTGTGGAGCACGACTTGGCGCCCGCGACACTGACAGAGCCGCGTGGGCAATGTCACCCGAACCCCCGGCCGCGTCGCGCGAGCGTCGGTGGAGTCAGAAGAGCGATGACGCCTCTTCGACTTCTTGTGTTTCTTACCTGACAACGACGACTTCGATCCGGAGGAGTGGTGCCGACTCTCGGAGCTGTGGTGGCTGCGACCCCGCGACCTGTCCCTCGACCTCCCATGGGACCGGGACCTCTCGCGGCGCGGGGCCAACTGCCAGAGTTAGAGTCACCTGCGGGACCGCTCCCGCCTGGCTTTCGAAGAGAGGGCCCGCCAGTCGGAGCAGGCCTAGTCGTCGACGCCTAGACAGTAGACACAGGTTGTGAGGATCCGTGACCGACATCGTGCGGTCGCAATCCTCGCAGTGCTTAAATCCAGGCATCCCTGTGGCACCGATCGGAGTCGTACGACTTCGAAAAGATGATCAAAAAGATCGTCAAAAAGTGACTAGAAGTACTGCTTTTTACAGATCTGCGCTTGCTGACGCGGAAAAAAGAACGGACGTCAGCACGCGGAGGCGGCGTCTAAGTACTCCGACGACGTCATCACGGCGCCGACGACTGACGCAGAGTCGCAGACGACGCCTAACGACGCGCAAGAGTACTGCTACGCAAAAATTTCCGGATCCAGTCTGATGCCTGGGGATATTCTAAGGTAAGGAATCTATCACTAACGGGTCTCTTTCAGATATTTTCTTTCACTTTTGTCGACATCTTTCTCGAGTCATTAGACTCCAGGTGCACATAGGGATGTCTGATCTTCAGACCGGCTTCAAGCCTTGTGACTCTTGTCACAAGTTGAAGTCAGTCACAGAAACCCGCAACTTGTGTGCTTATGGGGCCTGGAGCACGACCTCAACCCAAAGTGAACCGGAAGTCTTTGGGGGGAGTAGTCACAAAAGCTTCTGGAGGCCCAGCAGTCAGCTCAGCGCGAAGTCTTGGTCAAGAGGGAGGTTGCGGACTGGTATCTGAGTCACTGTAGGAGAGTAGGGTCTGCAATCCTATGGTCACCCCCGATTTTTGCTTTTTGCTTCACTGGTTTACGACTTTCCCTGGCTGTGGGCCTGCTAATCAGACCCACAGCCTAGCTGTTCTCTCTCTAAATTGGCAAGCATATACCATAGGTGCATTTACCAATTGGTACCGGGCCACCTTATCAGTCCCTGTACAGCATACCTTAGGTATCCAGGGCATAGGTGTACCCAGGGCCTGAAGCATGTATTATGACACCCCTGGCTGGCCATCCAAATCTGACAACTGGCTGCACGACAGCTGGGGCAAGGTGGTTTAATCACCCTTTGCTTTAGATATAGTATCTCTATATCTAACCCTAAAATGGACACATATATTCCTATCAGTCACTCCTATGGCAGGCCTTAACAATCCCGAAGGCAGAGTGCTTGGAATTATGTGAGATGGTGCTCTGGCATGAGCTGAGCCCGGTTGCAGCTTGCAGAACCAAGTCCTAATAGCTGTTCCATGATAACGCGTACCATATACTCTTAAGTGCATTATAATCCTTGCGGTTATTTGCTAACTTTGGTATGGCATTATTAAAACTTGTCGAGTAAGGTGTCATACGAATTGGAATACTAACCCCTCGCCAATTCTGGCAACGGGGTTAGCATTCCACCCTTCTAGAGGGACAGGACATGGATGTAACAGTGAACCCCGGTTAAAGTTAACTCGAGCCTCAGCATCACAACATGGATGCTGCCACCACAGACACAAGTTTGACGTCCTGCTGCTGGGAGTCCTTCCAGCGAGGAAGGCTTGGACAAAGGGTTTCCTGCCTTGGAAGGTGCTAGCACCACCCCAGACAGGATTTTGTGTATTAGGTAGGACAGGGCTGAAAGGAATGAGACATGCCTGGGGCACACAAGGTGTCCCTGTGCATATGCCGGTCCAAACCAGTTCCTGGGGCACCCCAGCCCCAGAGCTGGCGCAGGACCGGACAAAGGAAAGGGGGTGTAACCACCCCCCTTCCTGGTCCCACCCAGAGGAGGGACCTAATCGTAGTGCAGCCCCCTTTTGCTGAATAAAGGTAGGAGCTGGTCCCATTCCAAATCAGATTAATCTTGACAACTTCCACGAAGAACTTTTGACCTTCGACCTCCTGAATCCAGAAGACTGAAGAATCTCCCCTATGGTCAGGAAGTGACCATCCTGCTTCGCAGGCACCATCAAGCTCCTGTGCGGTTTGCTGCAGAGTCCTTCCATCCCGGAATCAGACGATCCAGCACGACAAGACCCGGACCTCCAAACCTCTGACCTCTACCCACATCCACAGCACAGCTGGAACCCGTGGGTGCGACGAGCAACGTGGAGACAGCCATCTTGCAAAACCTGCACAGCGCTTCCAGCACGACCGCCGAGGGATCCTCGAATGAGTGCCTTTGGGTCCGAGAAGCCCCACATCGACGCAGCTCCTGCACCAAAGACCAGCCCCCCAGCATCCACGAGATCTGCGTGGGGACCTTTTGCCGGGTTGCTGCTTGTCCCGTCGTCTGGTCACTTGCCGGCTGGCTCGTGACCTCTGAGACGACGACCCGAAGAATCCATCATTGCTGGTCTGGTCCCCCAGACTGGCCCTTGCTTCCTTGTACAGAAGAAGCACCCCGGACCCTCCTGGTCTGCACCAGACGCCATCTTTGTTTCACCGCGTGGCTTGCATTAGCCAAGGCCTGCTCAGATCGACGATCCGACACCGCCAACAGCAGCAGACTACGTGGGACAGCTCGTGCCTCCAGCCTGGTCGTGAAGAGCAGCTCCTGGTCCGCACAGCTACAGAGAGAAGCGACCCTTCTTTCACCTGACTGCGGCGACAGCATCTGGTTCCCTCCTGGTTCCAGCACCGTCACTGGCTAGTGACTGAGACTCTGTCCCCTTCCCTTTCAGGATTCCTTCTAAGTTCCATCCCTGGAACCACCGGACTCCTCCATCTGGCTGCCTGCCAGCAACTCCTTGTTTCAGGCATCACCGGGATCAACGCAGCAAACCCGACGCAACTTCAGCCCTATGCACCCGCAGCCTGTGGGTTAGGTAACTAAAGCTTCTAGGTGCTGACGTCTGTGTACACTATCCTAGTGTCCAGGTCCACTGTTTTCCCTCCATCCAGCCGGGTTCGTCCGGAATCCGTAACTTTCTAAACTGTACGATCCATAGACGTTGGTACGCATCCCGCGTGAGAGTTTCCACTCTGCATGCGAGTCCCGTGGGCCTCCTGCTCCTTACTTACCTAGTTTGTAGCGTAGTCCCAGCGATCCTCCAGCCTCTGGATCTCCTTAAGTACTTTCCTTCCTCGCATTCCATTGTTTTGAGTATATGGTTTGTCGTGCCCCTAAGGCGCACTTGTAAATATTGTGCGAACTCGTATTCCTTTTTAAGTATCGTCATGTGCTTAGCCCTCTGATCTCATAAAGAGTTCAGAGGTGTATGTTAGTTAATAAATATGTTTATTTTCATAACAACCTGTGTGGTGTCCTTTCACTTGGTATTCAAGGGGTTATATGTGGTAAAACAGCTGGCTTCACATGCCATTCAGAGTTTAGCCTTAAGACTGCTTTTGTCCACGCTACTAGGATAGCTGGTCTATAAGGTTGACTTGCAACCAATCACCATAAGGGTTGTTTGGACTGATACAAGGTGGTCACTAGAATTAGTGAACATCATATATCAGGCCAACTTCTCACAGTCACCACTATCACTTCTCATTGTAGTCTTTGGGTAAGTCTAAGCACAAGAAGGTGAGGCACCATCACGTCAGAATAGACCTACATACTCCGCCATTCGGGCGGATCGCCTAGAAGACAAACGAGACGATGGAGTGGCCCTAATAGCTCATACTGATTTCAGTTTCCATATTCTTCCTTCCCCTTCCATTCCTGACGTAGACTACCTTGTAGCCCGTTCGACCTCTCACCAGCTTCCCCTCACTTTTGTTCTAATTTACCGCCCCCCCCCCCCCAATCAACTCCTTCCTTCCTCCCAGCATCCAGACCCTCCTGGCTACCCTGGTGATTAACAATTCATCAGTACTAGTCCTAGGGGACCTCAACTTTTGGCCCAATGACCCTGCCGAGAGCCCCCAATCTAAAGAGTTCACCAACCTCATGATTAGCTTGAATTTTTCTTCACTTGTTCACAATCCCACTCACACACATGGTCGCATGTTAGACCAAATCTGGGCACTGAATGTCCCATCCACATCCCCTACAATATCCCCCTGTTCATGGTCAGATCATTCCATCATCACCTTCTCTCTTGCTTTAGCTCCTACGGCCAAACCACAGCTACCCAAGAACACCTGGGTTAGGAAATGGGGCAAAACCGACATGCCTTCTCTCTGCTCGGCCTTGGCCAAAACCAGCCCTGATCTTTCAGGCCTTGCAGCTACTTCCCAGCTGGCCACCATTAACAACTGGCTGACCCTGGCAGGCGACGAATTCGCTCCCCTAAGGCGACTTACAGTCAAGCGGGCCCATGCAGCTAACCGCTGGTTTACACCAGACTTAAAAGTAAAGAAATTAGCTGCAAGGAGAGCAGAACTTACAGCCCGAGTTAAAGACTACCTATCTGTCTGTTTTACAAACATACAAAAAGGGCATCCTCGAGGCTAAGAGAGTTTTATACAAACAGGATATTGGCAGCAGAGTCCTACTCGAAGGAAATTTTCTCCACAGTCCACGAACTGGCATCATCTAGCAGAACCACGGCCACCATCCCCCCTCCCAGTCCCTCTGCGACTCGCTCAACGAGTTTTTCATTGATAAAGTTGCCAAAATAACACTTAACATTCCCCCGCCCTCCCCTACATTTGTCAATCCCTCCCCTCCCCCAACGGCCCTCAAATTGACCATCTTCCCGCTGTCAACCAACGACACACTTCCCCCTTTGCTCTGTCGGGTTAAATCAGGTTTCCCCCTGGATTTCGCCCCTGCTCATATCCTTAGGAAAATCTATCTGGCTTGCCCGAACCCGTCCCTGACCCTTCTTAAAGACTCGCTCACACACTGCACCGTCCCCAGCTCTCATAAATCGGCGGTTGTCATTCCTATCATAAAAAAACCTGACGCCGACCAATCTTCCCCCTCCAACTACCGTCCCATTTCCCTCCTGCCCTACTTAGCAAAGGTCCTCGAAACTCATATCACGACCACCTTGAGCACCCACGTAGAGGCAAATCACTGCCTCTCTCCCTGTCAAGCCGGCTTCCGTCCCCTGCACTCTACGGAGAAGGTGGTGATTTCAGTAATGGACACGCTGCGTGAAGGTATTGACATCAACCTTCCGCAAGCCCTGATACTCCTGGACTTGTCCGCCGCTTTTGACACGGTGGACCACTTCATCCTCCTCAACCGTGTCAGGGCGGCGGGCATAGAGGGCTTGGCCTTCTCGTGGCTCGAGTCCTTCCTAGTTGAGAGAGCTCAAGCGGTCCATTTGGCTGGCTTCGCCGCGGCCTCCCGCAAGGTAGAGTGCGGGGTCCCCCAAGGATCGTCACTTTCCCCTCTTTTGTTTAACTTCTACATTTACCCTCTTATTTTTATGTTACAGCAGCTGGAGGTCACGGTGTTTAATTACGCCGATGACCTCCAGCTAATCTTTAACCTTTCCCATTCACCTTTATCTGCCCTGAATGTCCAGACAGTCATGAAGCTCATTCAGGACTGGATGAACTGCAACCACCTCAAACTCAATCCGGACAAGACCGAGATGGTCCTGACCGGAGGTGGTTGCAGTCCGTGGTCCCCCTCCTTCTGGCCCCCGTCCCTTGGTGTCCCTCCACTCCCGGTACCTAAAGTTAAAACTCTTGGGATTTTTTTAAACCCACAACTTTCTGTCCATTCACAAGTTGGTTCAGTGGTTTCCTCTTGTTTTTTTCCTTTAGAATAATTAGGAAAGTTTCTCGTTTCTTTTCCCCTTCTGCTTTAAAAATTATTGTGCTGGCCATGGTACTATCCCGCATTGATTATGGCAACATAATCTATAATGGGGTCCCTGACTCTGCGATCCACCGCCTGCAGCTGGTGCAGAACCAGGCCGCACGCCTGATTCATGGCCTACCTAAATACCATCGGGCCACGCCACTGCTTAGAGCACTGCACTGGCTGCCGGTGAAGGAGCGCGCCCTTTTCAAACTTGGCTGCCTCACTTTCCAGGCAAGGTCGGGCACCGCCCCCAAGTTCATATGCTCTGCTATCAAGCCTTACCTTCCAGGCAGAGAGCTTCGCTCCTCTCACATGGCCCTTTTAGCCACTCCCCGGTTCAAAAAACAGAGGGCGGGTGGAGCAAAGTTCGCTGTCCTTGCTCCAGCTTTCTGGAACTCCCTTCCTGTTGCCCTTCGTACATCTCTCTCTTACCCACAGTTCCGGAAGGATCTTAAAACCTTCCTATTTGAGCAAGCCTATACTGCCTAGACCTCTCCAAGTTGCTGCCACCCACTGCATTACACATAGCGCCATGAAACCGCTGGGTAAAAGTGCGCTGAATAAATGTTTTTAAATTCAAATAAATTCAAATAGACTCAGAGTGGTCTGTGAACACAAACGCAGGCTCACATTTACTGCTGGACCTAAAGTATCCACAAAGCCTGCAAGGCCTTCAGTGTCATGGTCCGAAAGTCTGAACAGGACTCAGCTGTGGGATTGCTCAAAATACCAAGACAAGTGAAAAAAGAAAAGCATACCCATTAGTGCAATATCAAAACATTTAAAACCTCTACTCTAACAGCTCAACTGTCACGAGGGTAACTCCTCTGATGGTGCCCCACTCACCTCCTTGGGGCCTAAAGGCGTTCCAGGATGAGATAGGGTACCAAAGATGAGGTGCAGTGAATTATTTTCCCTCATCTGTGCCATCAATAACCTGGCTCTCGAAAAAACACAGGGAGATGCGGTGCGGATTAGAGTTTGGCCTTCTCAACCGAATGGGAGGGGCAATCGGAGATGGAGTCTCTACGAGGTGAAGTCTGAGAATGCCAAAACGTCACCTGCTTACCTTTGGACATCCTCCAGAATGGCTTTGGCTCCTAGATCAACCCCGCAAATGCTTATCCAAGGATAAGATAGAAGTTAGGATTGTGACACACGAGCCCCCATCAACTTCACACAACGCTCCTTTAAAGACTTTGGTTTTAGTTTCTGGCAGGAGCAACAGTCCTCGGAATCGTGGTCCCCGCCTATACACCACAGACATATTGTGTGCGGAACATGTGTCTGCTACAAGACCCACAATGTTTGAGACCTGTAGACATTAGACAGAGGCAAGTTACACTAACAATGTGGAAGCAGGTTTAAATTTTTTTTTTTTTTTTTTTAAAGATCCAAGGAACCACTTCTCTGGATCTGCGCTCCTTCGTGGAAAAGAAACTAACGTCCGCGCTGGAGGGGTCTTTTATGGCTCCAAATAGGTCACGACTGGAGTCAACATCATCGCGGAGCAGTATTAAGCCAAACCGCGGTATTCAGAGGTACTGCTGAAAGATTTCTGGATTCAGACTGGTGCCTGGGGAGAGTTCCAAAGTTAAGAAATAGGAGGCTAGATGTCTATCAGATGAAATTAATTTGTATTCGCATCATAGGCAGACCAGAGACTTGAGTGCCCTCATCATGGACTCTTATATTGAAATTTTTTTTTTTAAGTTCAGCAAACAGTGGACGAGAATCCGACAGTAGCTTCATTATGTGTTGGACCCTGTTGATAACAGAAGGCATCTTGTGCATCGCTAGATTCTTTGTCAAGGTCCTGATGTTTAACCTGAGCTACGTGGGACTGTACGCTGGCCCAAAAGGTTTCGTCAGATGCGTGTCAAACAAGCTTGGAGGATTACATGTGCATGCTTTGCTTGGTGAAATGTTGGGCTTTAAAAGTTTTGGAATGCCTTGTTTTAAAAGAAAAAATGTACTTACCTGTAGCTAGTTATCCAGTATTGGTATCTTTTATTGATTCACAAGCCTGAATAATTCCCTGTCGGGTAGTGGGAGTCCCAAGGTACATAAATAAAGTAGTAGGTAAAAATGAGTACCTTTCCATAGGCTATTATGGTAGCAACTATACATTATATAGCCTTTTAATCTCCTTTTACAAAAATGACCAAAGTAAAAACTCAGCCAATCAGCACCCTCTAGAACCTTCCCAAGAGAGGCAGAGTCCCTCAATTTTCCAGCACGAGTGTAGTTAGTATTGTATTTTAGCCCGATTGCTGCGGGTGTCGGCCAAAGGCCCTCGCGAGCACTACTTCCGTAGTGCTGCACAGGTCTGTTGGCCGACGCGGGCCCGGCCGCCTAATAGAACTCTCCGCACTGGCACGGAATGCTCGAAGCAGTTAAGGTGCTAGATTTGCCTCTTTGGGGAGGAGGGTGGGTTGCATTTAAATCTATGAAAGATGCCAATACTGGATAACTGTAGCTAAAGGCAAGTAACTGGTTTCTTATCCAGTATTGGGGTATCTTTCATAGATTCACATTCCTGAATCTGAATAGTAAGCAGTTCCTTATCTGTGTGTATATACACACACATACACATACATACGTACATGCAGAAACATGCATGAATATGAAGCCATATGTATGTTTGAAAAGAGAATCATCCGTGTGGACGGTGGGTAGTGCTACAATAATGTTACATGCAATACTAGTCAAAAGATCAAAATTCAAATATGAAACATGTTATACATTTAAAAGACAGATAGCAATCGAACCTCTCTTTAAAGAGGCTTACCTTAAGAGAAAAGGTTTCTTAACACTGCCTGTCCAACTGATGCGTCAGCATGCTACGATTACTCCAGGCAGTAATGCTTTGCAAGAAAACAAGTTACTTACCTGTAACTACAGTTATCCAGTATTGGTATCTTTCATAGATTCACATGCCTGAATCATTCCCCGTCGTCGAGGCGGGAGTCCCACGGTAAATTATATATATATAGCAGTGCCTAAAAACCATTAGTAGTAGGCTAAAAAAGGATATAGGCCCAACTAGGCCCAAAACTTAGCAGCCTATCTACCTCATTATGTAAAAAGAACTGAAAATGTAGCCTCAGCCAATCAGCTAACCTCACCCTCTAGAACCTTCCCAGCCCAGGCAGTTCTCCTCAGATTTTCCCAGCACAAGTGAGAAGTAGTATCCTATATAAGAACTGCCTAGCCGGGGAGGAGGGTGGGTGCATGTGAATCTATGAAAGATACCAATACTGGATAACTGTAGTTACAGGTAAGTAACTTGTTTTCTTATCCAGTATTGGGGTATCTTTCATAGATTCACATGCCTGAATCAGAGTAGCAAGCAGTAACAACCATAACTGTCGGTAGAGGAAGGTGGGAGACAATCCAAACCATATATCCCCATACAACCTGGAAGGTACTAGAGCAATAACATATCTCAATACATATGCAAAATCATGACAATACCTTCATATAATATGTATCTATATATATAGAACATTAAAACAGTATATTAGTAAACATGTAGCAATAGAAAAAAGAAAACCATAACAGTCTGACCTCAGTGAAGAAGATGCTGCAACACTGCTTCTCCCACTGACGTATCTCCATGTAGTACCGGCTGCAGGCAATAGTGCTTCGTAAAAGTATGCACACTTTTCCATGTAGCAGCACGGCAGATGTTTTCCAGGGACACCCCTGCAAATAGGGCTGTAGACGCTGACATCATCCTGGTGGAATGCGCCTTAACCGTTCTTGTCAGGGGCTTGTTCGCTTTCTCATGACAGAAGACGATGACAGAAGAAAGCCATCTGGCTATAGTTGCCTTCGTCACTGCCTGACCACGTGTAGCTTGTCCATAAGCCACAAACAGTTGGGTAGATTTGCGTAAATCTTTTGTCTTTTGTAAATAGAATTTGAAGCATCTTTGAACATCCAAGGCATGCAGCATCCTTTCAGCTGGAGTCTTGGGGTCTGGAAAGAAAGTCTTGAGTTTCACCGGTTGGTTGATGTGAAACTGGGTCGGAACTTTTGGAATAAACTTAGGATGAGTTCTAAGTGTCACACAATCTTTTGAAAAATGTAGGAAAGGTTCTGATATAGTGAACGCTTGTATCTCACTTACTCTCCGGGTTGAAGTGAGGGCTAACAGAATAGCCACTTTCCAAGTCAAGAATTTAAGTTCCGATTTATGAATTGGTTCAAAAGGCCTTTTCAGCAACTGAGATAACACAATATTGAGATCCCACTCAGGAGGAGGAGGCCGCACTGGAGGGAAAACTCGAAACAATCCTTTAAGGAACTGTTTAATTAAAGAAGAAGAACACAAAGATGGTTTGTTGTAACTCTTCCTGAATCTGGATATGGCAGCAAGGTGAACTTTGATAGAAGAAAAAGCGAGACCTGATCTGGCTAGAGACAGCAGATAAGGCAGAATCTGCTCTGGAGGAGCCTGTAGTGGATGGACGTCATGCTCTCCGCACCATAAACAGAATCTCTTCCATTTGAAGCGATAGGTTCTGATGGTAGACTGTGCACGAGCCTGAGATAGAACAGCTCTTCAGTCCGGAGAAATCTCTAGGTCCTTAAACTCTAAGAAATCAGGAGCCAGGCGTGCAAGTGTAGCGACTGAGGATCTGGATGAAGTATTTGTCCTTCCTCTCTTGTTAGCATTGAAAGCGTCGGTTTGAGGC
Organism: Lissotriton vulgaris; assembly: GCF_964263255.1. Classification (NCBI taxonomy): domain Eukaryota; kingdom Metazoa; phylum Chordata; class Amphibia; order Caudata; family Salamandridae; genus Lissotriton; species Lissotriton vulgaris. The sequence continues at coordinate 278,816,534 of NC_141685.1, read as the reverse complement.
GCAGTGGAGGGTGATGGGAGAGTATCAGAAGCTCCTGGAACCAATACTGTCTCGGCCAGCGAGGAGCAATTAGGATTAGAGAGCAACGCTCTCTCTTCATTTTCTGTAGAACCTTTGGGATGAGAGGAATCGGTGGGAAGGCATATGCAAAGATTCCGGTCCACCTCATCAACAGGGCATTTCCTCTCGATCCTTGCTGGTGGAACCTGCTGGCAAAGTATATGCATTTGCTGTTCTGTTGCGTGGCAAACAGGTCCAGCGTTGGTGTGCCCCAGAGCTGGAAAATTGATTCCACTTGGCGTTGTTCGAGTTCCCACTCGTGACATCCTGTGAACGATCTGCTGAGATAGTCGGCCAGAGAATTCTGAATTCCCTGAACATCTTCCGCTCTGAGGGAAATTTTGTGGTGGAGCAACCATTCCCACATTTCCTGCGCTTGAAGAGACAGGGCCAGAGATTTTGTGCCCCCTTGCTTGTTTACGTAAAACATGCTGGTGGTGTTGTCCGTGCGCACCAGTACTGCAGAGCCTGCAATTCTTGGCAGGAAGGCTCGCAAGGACAGGAAAATTGCCCTCAACTCGAGGCAGTTGATGTGTTCGTGCTTGTACTGATGGGACCACCGTCCCTGCACCTGAAGGTCCTGGAGATGACCTCCCCAACCCTCCATGGAGGCATCTGTCGTTAGAGTAAATTCCGGTAGAGTCTGAAGAAAAGTGAGCCCCGGAGACAAATTGTTCTTTGTCGCCCACCACAGAAGAGCTTGTTTTATCTTGGGTGTGACCTTGATACGGTCCTCGAAAGATCCGTCTATCTGCCGCCACTGTCGATGCAATTCCTCCTGGAGAGGCCTCATTCTGAGTCGAGCCAGTGGAACCAGATGGAGTGCGGAGGAACACATCCCTAGCAGGGAAACAAACTGTCGGACCGAAAGAGACTTTTTTGACCGTATTTGACTTGCCAGCTTTGTGATCTTGTCCTGACGAATTTGGGTTAAGAAGGCCTTGCACTGAGAAGTGTCTAGTACTGCTCCCAGGAACGTCAGAATTTGTTTGGGTTGAAGTTGAGATTTTTTGGCGTTGAGGGTCAAACCCAGATTCGAGAACATTGACAGAGCACTCTTGACCGATTGCCTTGTTGAAGTTCTCGTCGGACTCTTTATTAACCAATCGTCGAGGTACGGGAACACTTGGATTCCCTGTGACCTCAACGCAGCTGCAACAGGGACTAGAGTCTTGGTAAAGATTCTTGGTGCAGACTTCAGGCCGAAAGGGAGCACCTTGAATTGAAAATGGACACCAGCCACTGTGAATCTCAGATACTTGCGGTGGTTTGGATGAATTGGAATGTGGAAGTAAGCGTCTTCCATATCCAGGGAAGCCATGAAATCTCCCTCCATGAGGCAATTGAGGACATCCGTGAGTGTCACCATGCGGAAACTCTGCTTTTTCAGATATTTGTTTAAGTTTCGTAGATCCAGAATTGGACGCCACTCTCCTGAAACCTTTTCCACAAGGAAGAAGCGAGAATAAAACCCCTGATTTTTCTGGGATGTTGGGACTTTCTCTATCGCATTTTTGTGCAGCATTTTCATGGCTTCCATGTATAACAAATGAAGACGAGGAGGGGAGGGACCCCTGGGCGGTAATGTTGGAGGTTTCTGCAAGAACTCCAGAGTGTGTCCGTGTTTGACTATGTCCAGAACCCACTGATCTGAAGTTATCTTCCGCCATTGTTGATAAAAGGCGGAAATCTTGGCGCCCACGGGGAGGGAGGGAAGGGAGGATGGTGTCCGGCAAAACTCACTGGCGTTTATTTGAATCTCGTCCCTGGTAGTTAGAACGTCGTTTCCCTCCTTGACGAGAGAAACCCGCTGACGATGACTGCCGATAGGACTGCTGGTAGTACGGCTTATTTTGAGGTTGATACTGGCGGTTTTGTTGATTTTGATAATGTCCTCTTGATGAAAACCCACGGCCTCTTGCTCCTCTGAAAAAACCTCGCTTATACTGTAGTGCACCAAGCGATTTGGCCGTATCAGTATCCGTTTTTATCGCAAGCAATGCTTCATCTATGTGCTTGCCAAACAATCTCTCGCCATTATAGGCCATGTCCAGTATTTTGGTCTGGACCTCAGGTCTGAAAGAAGTCGCCTTGAGCCATCCTTGCCGTCTGAGAACTGCCGCTCCGGCCAATTGTCTAAAGGCTGTATTAGATACATCGAGGGCGCAATCGAGAATCTCAGAAGCTGCCCGCTCGCCTTCCAAGACAACCTTCCTGACCTCTTCAACACGGTCATCGGGAACCAAATTGATGAACTCCGACAGATCTGACCACATTTGTCTGTCGTACCGTGCTAAAATTGCCAAAGAATTAGCAATCTTGACAGTAGCAGCGGCATTAGCCGAGAACTTCTTCCCAATTGCATCCAATCTCCTGCCCTCTTTGTCTGGAGGCGTTGAAAGTGGTGCAACCGGATTTTTGGATCGTTGTTGAGCCGCTTGTGAAATCACTGAGTCAGGACGCGGATGACCAATCAAACATGAAGGAGTGTCCGGTGGTGCTCGGTACTTCTTGTCGACTCTTGGAAGAACCGCCGGGATGGAAGCTGGCGTCTTCATAATATCAATCCCTTCTTTCCAGATATAGTCAATGATAGGGATAGATCTGGACACCCTTCTATACCCTTCTTTGAAATCATGAAGAAAACAGTCGGATTGTTCAACCGAAACTGTGATTGCAAATCGAGCAGCTGCCCGGTGCATGATGTTATGAAAACCTCCTATGTCTTCTGGCGGAGAATCTGAAGGTTTTGGCAGATTAGGAGAGGGCATAGGAATGACGTAATCATTCCATGGTTCCGTAGGCGTGGAATCCGGAAGTTCCCCATCCTCCCTTTCATCCTCATCTGGAGATGAGATGTCAACATCCTGACCTCCAGTCCCGGGGTCAACATCCTGCCTTGGAGAGTGTGAAGGATGTGGCGGTGGATTTACTGGCATGTCCTCTGGCACAGTATTTGGAGTAGGCAGAGTTGGTGGAAACCTCTGACGATAATCGGCCAGCATGGCCTGCAAATCCTGTACTAGAACAGACGGAAGATGAGTCGTGTCTTCTGTGTGTTGTTGCTCCTGATGATAAGGAGTAGCTAAATTTTCCTGATAGTAATGAACCTCATCATCATCCTCATCCTCTTGATATTTTATGTGCAACTGGGAAGGGTGATGGGCCACTCCAAAAGGATCATCATCATCATCCTCTTCATTATCCGAATCTGCCTCCACGTAATTTTCCAAGATATGCGAAGGCAAGAGGGGAGACAAATGAGAGTAACTCTGTCTCTGAAAAGATTTCATCTGAAAATGGGTATACTGCACCCTAACCGGAGATGTGGGCAATAAATGCGTAGACGGCACATTCAAAGATGCCAGCGCTGCTCTCGATGGCAAAAGTGAGACAGATGTGCGAGTTGCCGATATTGTCGTAGACGGTATCGTCACAGGTATTGTAATCATGGATGAAGACTTCTTGGAAAGCGTCCTCGTAGACGGATCCGTCGACGGACTCCTCGTCGTCGAGCTAGTCGTCGACGGAGCTGTAACCTTAGTCGACGTGTTTGTCGTCGACGGGCCTGTCGTCGACGGGGTCTTCGTCGACGAGCCTTTCGTCGAGGGGGCCCTTCGTCGACGGGCCCTCCGTCGACGGGGTCTTCGTCGACGGGATCTTTGTCGACAGGATCTTCGTCGACGGGATAGTGGAAGTCTTCGTCGACGGGGGAGCCGTCGACGAGAGCGTCGACGGAAGCGATGACGAACGCTTCAAAGATGGTGATTTGGTCGTCGACGGTAGACTCGTCGACGACGCACTTTTCTTTGACGATCTTGTCTCAGAAGAAGAAGCCATGACGGACATCACAGGAGAAGTAATTGCTGAGGTGGTAACAGTATTTGAAGAAGTAGAAGACGTAGAATAAGTGGTAACAGTGAGAGAAGACACTAAAGTGACAGCTTTAGTGCGGACTGTACTCACAGTAGAAGACTCTGTTGACGCAGCACTCCTTGTGGATTCAGAGGGTTTATGAGAGAACTTAGGTTTTTTCAATCTCTCAGGGGAACACCTCTCTTTGGAACTGGCTCTCTTACTTGAAGTAGAGGCTCTGTCCTCGTCATCTCTGACAGACGACTTCAGCCACAAAAGAACTCTCGCCTCTCTATCCCTTTTGGTCTTAGGAGGGAAGGTTCGACATATCCTGCAATCCTTCACAACATGTGAAGGATGCAAACAATAAATACAGTCCGAGTGCTCGTCGTCCACATGAACTCTCTTCTTGAAGCATGAAGCACAGGCCTTGAATAAAGCCTTCTTTTCCGACATCTTGAAAGAATTGAAGAAATTTCTGAAGAAAACTGAGTAGGCACTAGGGAGACTCCCTTACACACGAAGTGCGGTGAAAATCTGAGGAGAACTGCCTGGGCTGGGAAGGTTCTAGAGGGTGAGGTTAGCTGATTGGCTGAGGCTACATTTTCAGTTCTTTTTACATAATGAGGTAGATAGGCTGCTAAGTTTTGGGCCTAGTTGGGCCTATATCCTTTTTTAGCCTACTACTAATGGTTTTTAGGCACTGCTATATATATATAATTTACCGTGGGACTCCCGCCTCGACGACGGGGAATGATTCAGGCATGTGAATCTATGAAAGATACCCCAATACTGGATAAACTTGTGAGTCGTCTGCCACGTAGCAGCTCTGCAGATTTTTTTCAAGTGGCATTCCTTCAAAAAAGAGCAGTTGATGCTGAAACTGTTCTAGTGTAGTGCGCTTACAGACCTTGATCAAAGGCTTGCCAGCCATGTCATGACAAAATCGAATTGCATTCGCCATCCACCTGGCTATGATAACTTTAGAGATTGCAGTTCCTTGACAGGTTTAACCATATGCTCTAAATCGCCGGTTTGATTTCCTTAGGTCTTTAGTTATTTGCAAATAAAATTTAAGACATCTCTTAAGGTCTGTGTGTACTGCTCTTTCAGCAGGAGTGGATGGGTTAGAATGACTGGTTCATTCAAATGGAAGTGAGTAGGGACCTTAGGAATGAACAGTATCAGTGATTGAGTTGAAACCAGACGGATGGGCTGTGATTCTGAGAGGAGTAGTTCTGTGTACCAGTGTTGCCTGGGCCACCTGGGGTATATCAGAATGATGGGGCAATGCTCCCCTTTCATCTTCGTGAGGATTCTGGGTATTAGAGGAGTTGGAGGGGGGATGGAGGAGTGTATGCACAGATCCCTGACCATCTCATCAAAAGGGCAATCCCCGAGAGTTTGGGAGAGGGAATCTGCTTGTATAGAATCAGCATATGGAGTGGAGGTGGGTCGCAAATAGATCCATAGCCGGTTTCCCCCAGAGTGCAAATATTTTGTCTAGCTGTGCTTGTTCTGCTCCGATTTGTGACAGCTGTTACTCGTCCTGCTCAAGGTATTTGCTAAGGTATTCCGGAGACCACGGACATGCTCGGCTGTCAGGGAGATATGGTGGAGCGTCAACCAGTTCCACTACTGTTGCACCTCGTGAGAGATTTTGTGCCTCCTTGCTTGTTGATATAAAACATGCTTGCGGTGCTGTCCATCCGAATCAACACAAAGACCCTTGAATTCAAGGAAGGAAAGCCCGAAGAGATCGGAAAATGGCTTTCAGTTTGTCTATTTACGTGCATCTGCCTTTGAGCCAAGGACCACTTCCCTTGAACTTGTAGGTCATGCAAGAGTCCTCCCCAACCTTCCATAGAAGCATCCGTTGTTACGACATATAGAATGACTGGAAGAAAATACTGACCTTAGGACAGATGTGAAGTTTGGGTCCACCATCTCAGGGCCTCCTTCTCCGAGAAGTGACTATTACGTCGAAGGAGCCTGATGAATGAATCCCTTGACGTTACAGTTACTCTTGAAGAGGTCCCTGTGCAAACAAGTTAGCAGCCCAAGACCTATTGCGGTAGAGATCATTCAAATGTAGAGATTTGAACACTCACAGAAACACTTTTCTGCACAGTTTGAGTGCTAATGCCCGTAATGTGCTGTCTTTCTTCGGAAAGGAAATCTTTGTGCTAGATGGTGTTCAGCTTGGCTCCCAGAAATGTAGTGATCTGGTTTGGGAGGATTGAGGATTTCTGATAATTGACAGAGACCCAGCTTGTGGAAAAGAGATAGTGGAGAATTCAACGAAAGATTGCCTAAGTGAGAAGAAGGCGCCTTTAGCAGCCAGTCATCGAGGTAAGTAAAAACCTGATCTTTGATTCGCAAGGCTGCTGCCACTGGAGCGAGAAATTGTGAACGTCGGTGGTGCCGATTTGAGGACAAATGGAAGAACTCTGAATTGATAGTGGTTATCAGCCACTGTGAACCTTAGGCATTTTCTGTGTTTTGGGTGAACAGGGACATAGAAGTATACATCCTCTCGATCCAATGAAGTCATAAAATCGCCCTTGTTGAGACGTCCTAGGATGTCCGAAAGAGTGCCATTCTGAAAGTCTGGCTCTTTAGGAAGTGTTCAATTTTCTGAGGTCTAGGGTGGGCCTCGACTTTTTTGCGGATGAGAAAGGAGCAGGAGTAAAATCCTTTCTTCCTTTTTTATAGCCCATTTCTGAAGCATGGCCCGTGCTTCTTTCTTGAGTATGAAAAGGTGAGGGGGGGTGAGATCCCCTAGGAGGGGTATTGGGCGGTTTTTGGATGAATTCCAATGTGTTGCCATAAGAGATCCAAGACTCTTGTCTGAAGTGATGTCTCACCACTGATCAATGTGTTCTGACTTTGTCGCACCAATCTGGAGGGAAAGGAAAGCAGCTGGCACCCTGTTGAAATCACAGCATGCGGCAGGTGTCATGGCCTTTGGATACTGGCTTTCGTTTGGAGCCCTGTCGGGAGAAACCAGCTGTATTTGCCTGGCGGTAAGATAGGTTTGATAGGATTGGGAAAGTTGGTAATTCCCCCTATAATTGGAAAAGCCTGTGCCTCGGGCTCCCCGAAAGGGTGGTTTGTGGTATTGTAGGGTTCCAAGCGCTTTAGCAGTGTATCTTTTTTGATGGAGGTAAGTGCCTCATCAATATGGCTGCCGAACAGACTGTCCCCATCATAAGCCATATCCAAAATTTGTCTGAACTTCCGGTTGGAAATTTGTCGCCTTCAACCATTCTTGACGCCATAAAACGGCAACACCAGCTAATTGCCTGAAACCTGTTGTGGCAAGGTCCATAGCAATGTCAATTATTTCCTACGCTGCTCTCTCCTTCCGTGAGTATTTTAAGTAACTCGTCTTTGCTATCTTCAGGGATGACTTATTTCAGTGAACCTATGTAAGACCACATTAATCTAACATAACTGACTAAAATGGCCAAAGCCTTAGCTGCCCGAACAGAGACTGCCACCATTGATGAGAACTTGTACCAATTGCATCAAGGCGTCAACCTTCTTTGTCTGGTGGAGAAATTATAGGCGTAGATGGATTTTTTGACCGTGTGAGCCGCTTGCAAGATCAGGGTCTGGTTTAGGGTGACTTATAAGACCTGTAACAAAAGGAGAGCAAGGGAATTTTTCATCAAGAGTGAATGGGGATTACTCCTGTTCCCCTGGGTAGGTATGTAGTAAACAAAGAAGGAGTATCGCCATAGAGATTCGTGGACTCTTAATGGGATGTGTGTTGGGAAAAAAAGGAAAGAATTCTTCCTTTTTTAAAAATTCCTCGCTCACCAGCCTAGTGGTGACATGCTTCATCATTGGGGTCCACCCTGATGACCGAATGCCATCAGGGTGTGCTGCAACACCTGAATTACAGTGGAGCTGGTTTGTGAATGTTTGAGTGCAAAAAGAATGTTAAAAATTGTCCTGGTTACACTAAAAAAATAAATGTTATTAGTAAGTGTGAGAAGGTGGCCTGATATGCAGTGCTCACTATTCTAGTGAACACTATGTATCAGTCCAGCAACCCTTATTGATGATTGGTTGTAAGTCAACCTTATAGACCAGCTATCCTAGTAGCGTGGATACGAGCAGTCTAAGGCTAAAGACTCGAGAGGGCGTGTTAAGCCAGCTGTTTACCACACATATACCCCTTGAATACCAAGTGAAAGGACACCACACAAGTGTTATGAAAATAACAGTTATTTATTTAAAGATCACAACAGCCCTGTACTCTTTATGAGGACAGGGTACTAAGCACAAACCAAAAACTCTTACAAAATACTTAAGTTAGCACAGTATATACAAATGCCCGAGGGGCACGAAAAACCATATACTCTGAAAGTGGAATGCGAAATTCCTAGCAGGTAAGTACAGTACTAATAGCTTTTGGAATCGCTAGGACTTGACTAGGGAATCGTTAGATTACTTCTAGGAGGCCTAGGGGACTCGGGTGCAGTGTGTGCACTCTCACGCGAGATGCGGGACAAAAGTCTATGGTAGCTAGGAAATAGAAAGTTAGTGTTCTCGGGCGAACCCGACCTGGTAGGGAGAAAACGAAGATAGATTCTGACCCTTGGATAGTGAGGCTATGCTGGGGCACCGAAATGCCGAAGTTACCTAGCCCAGGGCTGCAGCTGCATAGGTCTGAAAAGACGTCGGGAATCCTCGTAGACGGACCAGGAGCCGGAAGAAAAGATGCTGGCCGGTGACCAGTGAAGAAAGTTCAGTTGGATCCAAGCCTGGATCTCGAAGATAGATGACACCTGAAAGCAGAGGGGACCAAGTTCGAGACTACTAGCCAGTAGTCAGTGGGCACCAGGAGGGCACCGGATGGTAGCCACCTCGACAAGGTGAGTGGGTGACGCTTGACTCGAAGATCTCACGGACCAGGAGGCGTTGTCGGCGACCAGGATGGAGGATCGAGCTGTCCCACGAAGATGGAAGCTGTCGGCGTCGCTGGACCCAGGATTGGGCAACAAAGCCTTGGCAAATTCAAGCCCACGCGGTGGACCTAAAATGGCGTCTGGAGTGGACCAGGAGGGTCCGGGGTGCCTCTCTTGAAAAAGGAAGCAAGGGCCAGCCTGGAGCAACCAGACCAGCAGTCGTGAAGTCGTTGGGCGTCGTTCAGAAGGCCACAAGCCAGCCGGCTAGTAGCCAAACAACGCGGTGCACAGCAAACAGCAGAAGGGCCCCACGCCGATCGTGGAGATGCAGGGAGGCTGATCTTGGGTGCTGGAGCTGCGCAGGGTCGGGGCTTCTCGGACCCCAAAGCACTCACCAGTGGAGGACACGGTGGGCTTGCAGTAAAGATGTCGTGCAGTCTTGGCGATCGTCGGTCCCTTGAGGTCTCGTCGCACTCACGGTTCTCAGCTTGGCTGTAGAGGTGAGTAGAGGTCAGAGGTGCCAGGGAAGCCGGGTCTCGTCGAGCTGGGTCGTCGGATTCGTGAAGAAGGACTTGCAGCAGACCGCAGTGTTCTTTAGGATGGTGCCCGCTTGATGCAGGGTGACTACTCCTTAGCCACAAGGGAGAATCTTGAAGAAGAAATCGTGAAGTCCTTTCGAAGAAAGTGGTATCTTGATTCCAAAGATGATCTAATTTTAACAGGGGGCCCGCTCCCATCTTTATACTAAAAAAGGGGGCTGACCCGGTGACTAGGTCCTGCCTATGGGTGGGACTAGGTGGGGGGTGGTTACACCCCTCAGCCATGCCGGACTTCCCCAGGCCAGGGGCTGGTGTGCCCCTGGAACTGGTTCAGACCGGCCTATGCGTAGTGAGCACCGGGGTGCCACTCAGCAGTCACCTTCCTGTAAAGCCCTGCCTACCCAGGATACACAAAACCATGTCTGGGACGGTGCTAGCACCGCCCCTGACAGGAAACCCTTTGTCCAGGCTCCCCTCGCTGGAAGGACTCCCAGCTGCAGGGGGTCAGACTCGTGTCTTTGGTGGCAGCATCCATTTTGTGGAGCTGAGGCTTCAGTTAACTTTAACCGGGGTTCACAGTTACATACATGTCGTGTCCCTCTAGAAGGGTGGAATGCTAACCCCGTCGCCAGAATTGGCGAGGGGTTAGTATTCCAATTCGTATGACACCTTTCTCGACATGTTTTGATAAAGCAATACCAAAGATAGCATTTAACCGCGAGGATTATAATGCACTTAAGAGTATATGGTATGCGATATCATGGAACAGCTATTAGGACTTGATTCCGCAAGCTGCAGACAGGCTCAGCTCATGCCAGAGCACCACCTCACACGATTCCAAGCACTCTGCCTTCAGGATTGTCAAGGCCTGCCATAGGAGTGACTGATAGGAATCTGTGTGTCCATTTTAGGGTTAGGTATAGGTATACTACACCTACAGCAAAGGGTGATTACACGACTTTGCACCAGCTGTCATGCAGCCAGTTGTGTCAGATTTAGGAGGCCAGCCAGGGGTGGCATAATACATGCTGCAGCCCCTGGCAGCCCTGGGTACACCCATGCCCTGAGTTACAGGGTCTGATAGGGTGGCCCAGTACCAATTGGAAATGTACCTAGGGTACATGGAATCCATTTTAAAGAGAGAGCAGTAGGCCTGGGGTCCTGATTGGCAGGGTCCCAGGTCGACTATGTCCAAAACCAGCTAAAACACAGGGCAAAAAGTTGGGGGCAACCATAGTCAGGATGTACCTTCCTACAGTAAGTAACTGGACAATGTTAAAAGATGTGGAGATACTTTGAGGGTAGTTATGACCAAGAGCATCTCTGTAGGTGGTCTGGTCTACATGTTTCAACCTTATAATGGAAATTACCAGGTTTTCTTCAGGACCAAAAAGCAAGAAAATGGAAGGTCTACGCCCCCTAAAAGGCGTACCCAATCCTAGATTCTTGTTAGAAAAGAAGCAAAAAGGATTTTGCTTGTGGCGTGAGCACCTGCCAAAATGGGCGGGCTAAAGAAAAGAGACCTGTGGAAGGAAAAACAGAAAGACGGAGGAAAATATTTTAAATTACGTGCCTGTAACGTTGTGATGGTTCTCTCGTGTTCACATGCAACATGCCAATCCCATTATGTTCCAGTGAATGCCCGGCCGTAACTCACGGGGGCTAGCTTGTACTTTTATCCAGTTCTAGGTGCAGCCATTAGAGTGCTAGGGAACCCCAAGTAGGGGAGGTGGCCAAAAACTTACACACTGATCAATATGTGCGTGTAAGGTGGCGGATATTGGATATCTTACAGTCACACGCGCATCCAAACTGTAGTGGCGTGGTAATCCATCCTCTCATGACTATGCGTGAGGACGGGGTTAAAGATGTGCAAATATACCAGTGTTTCGAAGACAAACAGACCAACTCACAGAAAGACCAACAAACAAATGTAGAGATTAATTCGGCCTGTCTTACTCCTATTGGATGTCGTAAGGGATCGGAGGGCAGAGGGGGAAACCACAGACTGGGAAAAACTCTCAGAGATGAAACGCAACAGAATAAGGACAATCCTACATGGCACAATACTAAAAGAATACCGGACTAACAACATGGCACCAAAGGGACTGCTAGTCACAAACCCTCCACGTATCTTCTTGGATGACCCTTAATTTAGGAAAGACTGGGACCTCATTGAATGGCACTGCACACATGACTGGATCATGTTCATACTAAAAACTGCACTACGCCTATCAGAGAAGATTATAGAGATACAAGTCACTGAATCCCAAATCAAGGCTAGAATTACTGGCTATAAAAAGAAATTGGATGACCTGAATAAGGAAATCAACGAATACAGGGACAACTTAACAGCAAAAAGTCCAGAAATTTCACAAAGACCTCAAACGGTTTTCCTTTGTGAAGGCATATCCTTATTCGTACGCTGACTACAAGGCACCTGTTTCACCTGACCCAGATTCTGATGCCTCTAGCAACACCTCGAATAGCAGCGGAGGATCCAGCACTGGTAACACCAGACAGAGGCAAAGAGGGGGATACAGAGGCCACAAACATCGGCCACTCTCTAGCCAACCACCGCTTCAAGGTCCATTCAACCCACAACAAAAATATCCCATATACGGTTGGCAACCACCTTTCCAACATCACCCATATCAACAAAATCAATTCCGCCCCCCTTTTTAGCCAGGGGCAGATGCGGAAGAGTAGTCCTGAAGAAAACCTGGTTATTTCCATTATAAGGTTGAAACATGTAGACCAGACCACCTACAGAGATACTCTTGGTCATAACTACCCTCAAAGTATCTCCACATCTCTTTTAAAATTGTCCAGTTACTTACTAATAAAATTTATTTTTTTAGTCTAACCAGGACAATTTTTAACATTCTTTTTGCACTCAAACATTCACAAACCAGCTCCACTGTAATTCAGGTGTTGCAGCACACCCTGATGGCATTCGGTCATCAGGGTGGACCCCAATGATGAAGCATGTCACCACTAGGCTGGTGAGTGAGGGGATTTTATAAAAGGAAGCATTCTTTCCTTTTTTCCAACACACATCCCATTTAGAGTCTACGAATCTCTATGGCAATACTCCTTTCTTTACTACTGACTTCTAAGACATGCAGACGAGCCCTCTGATGCACTATATTTTTGGTCCTATCTTGGAAGGACAGAAACCACAGAAGCTGCAGTCTTCCTGACGGATTCCTTCTTCCCAAATAGGATCAATGATGGGTATTGATTTGACAGTTTTTCTTGCCTGGTCCTTAAAATCATAAAGGAAACAGTCAAACTGGTGCACCACTGTAGGAAGATAAAATCTACTAGCAGCCCTATCAATAATGGAGATATCCTCCGAAGGGATGAGGCGGCGGAGGGGATGGCATTAATGCAATCCCATTCATCCGCTGGTGGAGTGGGGTCTGGAATTTCTCCTTCCTGCTCGTACTCTGATGTAGTAGGGTCTTCTCTTGGAGGCAGAGGAGTAATGGGACATGGTGCCATAGGAGGAGTGGTCGGAGGTGGAGGCTGCAGTGCTTGTGGAGGCACAGACGGAGGTGGAGAAGGCGTAACAATAGCCTCCAGAGGAGGAAATTGTCTTTTATAGTCTGACAACATATTCTGGAGGTCTAAAATTAATGTGGGCGGAAATTGCGAAGGCTGCTGCCCAGGCTGCTGAAAGTATGGTTGGTACTGAACAGGAGGGGTATGGTAATGATGGTAAAACTGCTCCTCATATTAGTCATCCTCCTCCCGATATTTAGCATTAAGTTCAGAAGGACTTTGTGGGGCTCGAAACTGGTATTAGTAGTCATCTGAATCCTCAATATCCAAAAAATGGCTTGGAGGTAACGGAGACATTTTTGGTGTCCTGAATTGAGGTTGCGCAGATTGTTGAAATGGAGTTGGAGCCATTAGTCTCGTCGACGACAGAAATTTTTGTTGGCGACGGTAAATTAGTGATCGTAGACTGTTTAGTCACAGCCGGTGAGATTGCAGTTGTTGAGACATCTCAAGTCATCGATGTTGGCGTTATCGTCGACGATGGTATCTTCGTCGACGATGGGATTTTCATTGACTGTTTTGTCGCAGTTATCAAAGACAATGACTTAGTCATCGGTGGTGTCAGTCGATTTCTTCGTCGACGATAGCATTGCTGACAGGCTCATTGACAATGAAGAATTTGCTCTCATCGACGGTGTAGTCTATGATAAAGGCAGCGGCGACGTTAAGGGAGGAATATGCTACTTACCAGTATGCATCTGTTCTTGGCATGTAGGGCTGCTGACATTCATATCTGTGCATAGATCGCCGCCTAGTGTTGGGTCCGGATGATTGCACATTGTTGTCCTGGAAGAGTCTTCGAAGTATCACGAGATAGGTGGCTCCTCCCCTGGATTACAGTGCGCATGGGCATCCTCCATCTTCAGATTGTTTTTCGCCATTGTCGCAGAGATGGTGTAATACAGTAAGTGATGACCATGCCTGAGAATGATTCCGAGTGCTACAGCTGCGACAGGCACCGGGGAGGAGGGCGGGCGATATGAATGTCAGCAGCCCTACATGCCAAGAACAGATGCATACTGGTAAGTAGCATATTCCATTCGATGCATGTGGGCTGCTGAATTCATATCTGTGCATAGAATAAATAGCAGTTACCGCCTTAGCGGTGGTTGCCCGTGCCAGCTGCAGCAGTTTGAAAAAGGGTTTTGAGAACAGTCTGTCCTACAGCATCTTGCTGTTTGGAGTGCACATCTACGCAGTATTGTTTGGTAAATGTATGTATGGTGGTCCTTGTGGCTGCTCTACATATATCCTCTAGGGGAATGTTACCTAGGAAAGCCATGGATGCTCCTAACTTGCGTGTGGAATGCGCTCTTGGGGGAACTGTTAATGTGCGTTTAGCTTTTTGATAACAGATCTGTATGCACTGAACAATCCATCTGGCTATACCTGATTTGGAAATGGGGTTGCATGTGTTGTGGAGAGAAGGCAACAAACAGTTGTTTAGTCTTTCTAAAATAGTTGGTCCTGTTGATGTAATACAGGAGAGCTCTTTTAACATCTAAAGTGTGCAGTGCTCGGTCTGCCACAGAATCTGGATTGGGGAAGAAGACTGGCAGTTCTATGGTTTGATTAATGTGAAACTGTGACACCACCTTAGGCATGAATTTAGGGTTGGTACGTAGCACCACCCTATTAGCATGAATCTGTATGAAAGGCTCTTGAATAGTTAGGGCTTGAAGCTCACTAACTCTTCTTAGCGATGTGATGGCTACCTGAAAAGCCACTTGCCATGTAAGAAACTATCTCACAAGAGTGAAGAGGTTCAAAGGGTGGACCCATTAGTCTGGTGAGAACTATGTTTAGATTCCAGACAGGCGAAGGAGGGTGCTTGGGAGGGATCACTCTTGAGTCCTTCCATAAAAGCTTTAATGGCAGGCACCCTGAAAAGGGAAATATGCTGCCTGTTTTGAAGATATGCTGCCATGGCGGCCAAATGTATCCTGATGGAACTATGCCAGATTGCATCTGTATAGATGCAACAAATAACATGATTATTTGACGCATCTAGCGGATTAATGTCATTATTGGAACAGTAAATGACAAATCGCTTCCATTTGGCCGCATAGCATGCCCTAGTTGTAGGTCGCCTTGCCTCCTTGATGTTCATACAGTCAGGGGGCAGGTTGAGGTAGCCAAACTATGACCTCAGGAGCCATATTGCAAGGCTCAACTGTCGTGGATCTGGGTGCTGAATGTCTCCATGGCTCTGAGTGAGGAGACTGGGCAGGAGGCGCAGCCGTTGGGGAGGCACCACTGAAAGTTCCAGGAACGTGATGTACCAGGCCTGCCTTGCCCACGTTGGAGCAACCAGGATGAGCGTCATGGAGTGCTGCCTCAGTTTGCGTGCCACTAGCGGTATGAGTGGTGCTGGAGGAAAAGAGTACGCAAATCTGCCTGACCAGTTCATCCATATCGCATTGCCCTGAGACTGCGGGTGTGGGAACCTGGGGGCGAAGGTTTGGCATTTTGCATTTTCCTGTGTGGCGAATAGGTCTATCTCTGGATAACCCCACTGCTGGAAATATGGTTGGAGCACTGAGCGGTGTATCTCCCACTCGTGCATTTGATGGCTGTGCCGGCTGGGCAGGTCCGCCATCTGGTTGTCCTTGCCTGGGAGGTGTTCCGCCTTGAGGAACATGTTTCTTTGAACGGCCCACTTCTACATGCTCTGGGCTAGATGTGACAATTGTTGAGAGTGTGTTCCTTCCTGCTTCTGGATGTAATACATGGCAGTCATGTTGTCCGTCCGGATCAGCACGACTTTGTTGCACAAATGCAATTTGAACGCCTTCATCGCCATGAAGATTGCCATCAGTTCCAGCAGGTTGATGTGCATCTTCTGCTGCTGCGTCGTCCATAGTCCCTGCACTGTATAATGGAGGACATGCGCTCCCCAGCCCTGGAGAGATGAGTCAGTCAGCAATATTTGTGGTACAGGCTCTTGGAACGGTCGTCCCCTGCAAAAGTTGTGTGTTCCACCAATGCAGAGAGTTGTATGCACGACCGGTCACCAACACTAGGTCTTTTAGATGTCCCTGAGCCTGGTTCCACTGTCGTGCCAAGCACTCCTGAAGCGGACGCATGTGTAGCCTCGTGTGCGGGACTATGAAGATGCAGGAGGCCATCATACCAATCAGCTGCATGAATACCTGCGCTGGGAGAGAGTGTTGGGGCCTGAAATTCTGAATTAGCAATTGCATTCTGTCGACTCTGGCAGAGTGTGGCTGAGTTGTTGCTGTCAGTGTTTATTGTCGCACCTAGGTACTGTTGTACATGTGCGGGCTGATGGTGTGATTTTGGGTAATTCAGTTGAAATCCTAGACTGTGTAGGAGGTGAATTGTGCCGGACATGTGGCTGGCACATTGCTGGGCTGACTTTGCTAGGATAAGCCAGTCGTCCAGGTAAGGATAGACATGGATGTGTTCTCTCCGAAGGTGCGCAGCCACTGTCACTAAGCACTTGGTGAACACACTGGGGGCAGTAGTGACCCCGAAAGGCAGGACCTTGAACTGGTAATGCTGGTTGTTGACGGTGAACCTGAGATCATTCCTGTGACCTGGGTGAATGGGAATGTGGAAATATGCATCCTTTAGGTCTAGGGTTGCCAGGAAGTCACCCTGACTGAGCAATGGTAGACCTTGCTGTAAAGTTAGCATGTGAAAATGTTCTGACAAGATGTACTGGTTCAGGGGTCTGAGGTCTAGAATGGGCCGTAGAGACCCGTCCTTTTTGGGGATTAAGAAGTACACCCATGTACCTTGCTGTTCTAAAGGCATGAGTTCTATGGCCCCTTTTTACAGCATGCAGATTACTTCTTGCTGCAATAAGTGCATGTGCTCTGCGGACATAGGACGGTGCCTTGGGGGTATTTTGGGAGGAGTGGAGGTTAGTTTCAGACAGTAGCCGTATTGGTTAAGTTGTCTCACCCAGCTGTCTGTGGTAATGCCTTCCCAGACTGGCAGGAACTGCTGGAGTCTTCCCCCGACCGGTGTTATATGGTCTGGGGGCAGTGACAAGGCACAGTTTATTGGTGGCGGAGGATCTGGCATTATTTCCACGTCCTCTGCCTTTGGTGCTGTTACCACGATATCCACCCCTGTTATTCTTGTTATAGGTGGTCTGCGTGCTCCCCTTGTTGTATTGGGCTTGCTGCAATGCTTGACCTCTAGAGGCTACCCTGTTACCGGAGTGACGAAAGGAACCGCCCATGAACTGTTGTGACTGCAGAGCCCCCATGGATTTTGCTGTCTCAGTGTCTTTTTTAATCTTTTCAAGGGTCGTGTCTACATCAGGACCAAAAAGAAAGTCAGGGTTAACTGGCTGATTGGTTTAAAACCAGAGATGCAGAGCCAGGCATGACGTCTCAGCATTACACTAGTGTTGATGGCCCTAGCTGCTGTGTCTGCTGCATAGAGTGCACACTTGATGGATGCATTTGAAATCAACTTTCCTTCCTGTATCAGCATTTCTGCTCCCTGCTTATAAACATCAGGCAGGTGTTGCATTAGCTGCTCTAACGTGTCGTAGAGAGCCCTATCATATCTGGCTAATAGGGCCTGTGTATTTGAGATCCTCCAAATATTAGCCGCTACACGTTTGCCAGAAGCTTCCAAGATTTTGGATTCTTTGTCCGGAGGAGCATCACCACTTGTTTGAGAGTTCTCTCTTGCGAGCATTAGCCACCACTAGGGAGTCCAACGGGAGCTGGCTCTTGATATACGTAGGTGTAGGAAGGTGGATATCTGACTATTGTTGCCCCCAACCTTTTGCCTGGTGTTTTGCTGGTTTTTCGACTTAGTTGACCTGGGGCCCTGCTATTCAGGACCCCAGGCCCACTGCTCTCTGTAAAATGGATTCCATGTCCTCTAGGTACATATCTAATTGGATACTGAGTCACCTTATCAGCCCCTGTACAGTGTACCTTAGGTACCCAGGGCATAGGTGCACTCAGGGCCTACCAGGGGCTGCAACATGTATTATGCCACCCCTGGCTGACCATCCAAATCTGACACAACTGGCTGATCAATCAGCTGGGGCAAGGTGGTATAATCACCCTTTGCTATAGATCTAGTATCCCTATATCTAACCCTAAAATGGACACATATCCTCCCATCAGTCACTCCTATGGCAGGCCTTATCAATTCCGAAGGCAGAGTGCTGGGAATTATGTTAGATGATGCTCTAGCATGAGCGGAGCCTGCAGCTTTCGGAACCAAGTCCTTTAGCTGTTTCCGTGATAACGCTATACCATATACTCTTAAGTGCATTATAACCTCGCAGTTATTGCTAACTTTGGTTTAACATTATCAAAACATGTCAAGTAAGGTGTCATACGAATTGGAATACTACCCCCTCGCCAATTCTGGCGACGGGGGTAGCATTCCACCCTTCTAGAGGGACACGACATGTATGTAACTGTGAACCCCGGTTAAAGTTAACTCGAGCCTCAGCATCACAAAATGGATGCTGCCACCACAGACACAAGTCTGACCTCCTGCTGCTGGGAGTCCTTCCAGCGAGGGAGGCTTGGACAAAGGGTTTCCTGCCTTGGGTGGTGCTAGCACCACCCCAGACAGGATTTTGTGTATTAGGTAGGACAGGGCTGAAAGGAATGAGACATGCCTGGGGCACACAAGGTGTCCTGTGCATACACCGGTCAGAACCAGTTCCTGGGGCAGTCCAGCCCCAGAGCTGGCGCAAGACCGGACAAAGGAAAGGGGGTGTAACCACCCCCCTTCCTGGTCCCACCCAGAGGAGGGACCTAGTCGTAGTGCAGCCCCCTTTAGGAGAATAAAGGTAGGAGCTGGGCCCATTCCAAATCAGATTACTCTTGACAACTACGAAGAACTCTTGACCTTCAACCTCCTGATTACCAGAAGACTGAAGAATCTCCCCCATGGTCAGAGAGTGACCATCCTGCTTCGCAGGCACCATCAAGCTCCTGTGCGGTTTGCTGCAGACTCCTTCCATCCACATCCACAGCACAGCTGGGACCCGTGGGTGCAACGAGCAACGTGGAGACGGCCATCTTGAGAAACCTGCACAGCGCTTCCAGCACGACCGTCGAGGGTCGTGCTGGAAGCCCCTCACCGACGCAGCTCC
Source organism: Lissotriton vulgaris (assembly GCF_964263255.1). NCBI lineage: Eukaryota > Metazoa > Chordata > Amphibia > Caudata > Salamandridae > Lissotriton > Lissotriton vulgaris. Next base: position 278,797,488 of record NC_141685.1, on the reverse strand, counting down.
TGCACCTAAGACCAGCCCTCCAGCATCCACGAGATCTGTGTGGGGCCCTTTTGCCTGGTTGCTGCTTGTCCTGTTGTCTGTTCACTTGCCGGCTGGCTCGTGACCTTTGCGACGACGATCCAAAGAATCCAACACTGCTGGTCTGGTCCCACAGACTGGCCCTTGCTTCCTTGTAAAGGAGAAGCACCAAGGACCCTCCTGGTCCGCACCAGACGCCATCTTTGTTCCACCGAGTGGCTTGCATTAGCCAAGGCCTGTTGTCCAGATCGACGATCCGACACCGCCAACAGCAGCAGACTACGGGGGACAGCTCGTGCCTCCAGCCTGGTCGTGAAGAGCAGCTCCTGGTCCGCGCAGCTACAGAGAGAAGCGACCCTTCCTTCACCTGACTGCGGCGACAGCATCTGGTTCCCTCCTGGTTCCAGCACCGTCACTGGCTAGTGACAGAGACTCTGTCCCCTTCCCTTTCAGGACTCCTTCTTCTAAGTTCCATCCTTGGAACCACCAGACTCCTCCATCTGGCTGCCTGCCAGCAACTCCTTGTTTCAGGCATCACCGGGACCAACGCAGCAAACCCGACACAACTTCAGCCCTATGCACCCGCAGCCTGTGGGTTAGGTAACTAAAGCTTCTAGGTACTGAAGTCTGTGTACACTATCCTAGTGTCCAGGTCCACTGTTGTTTTCCCTCCATCCAGCCGGGTTCGTCCGGAATCCGTAACTTTCTAAACTGTACCATCCATAGACGTTGGTAAGCATCCCGTTTGAGAGTTCCCACTCTGCACGTGAGCCCCGTGGGCCTCCTGCTCCTTACTTACCTAGTTTGTAGCGTAGTCCTAGCGGTCCTCCAGCCTCTAGATCTCCTTACAGTATTTTCTTTCCTCGCATTCCATTGTTTTGAGTATATGGTTTGTCGTGCCCCTAAGGCGCACTTGTAAATATTGTGCGAACTCTTATTTCCTTTTTAGTATCGTCATGTGCTTAGCCCTCTGACCTCAAAGAGTTTAGAAGTGTATGTTAGTTAATAAATATCTGTTTATTTCATAACAACCTGTGTGGTGTCATTTCATTTGGTATTCAAGGGGTTATATATGTGGTAAAACAGCTGGCTTCACATGCCATTCAGAGTTTAGCCTAAAGACTGCTTTTGTCCACGCTACTAGGATAGCTGGTCTATAAGGTTGACTTACAACCCATCACCATAAGGCTTGTTTGGACTGATACAAGGTGGTCACTAGAACCAGTGAACATCATATATCAGGCCAACTTCTCACAACCCCGAAGGGTCGATGACACTTTTAGTCTTGATCCGAGCAGACAAATCCGAGGCCGTCGATCAGAGGACTGTCTTCAACAGTTTCGTTTCGTTTTTGCCTCTGTCTATTTCGGTGGATCGACTGATGGCTCCTTAGAAGTATTCTTAGCCGGTCTTGACGCGGGGCTATAGAATGTGGATTAAGATCTTGGCTAAGTCCTTCCGGCGATGCCTCGACCTGAGCCATAGAGAGTACAGTGTCAGTATTGGGCCCCGCGACTACGGGTGGGCCTTGCTCATCGCTTGAGTCGTCATAGACGGCTCCGATGGCCTCTGCGTCATCTCCTACCTAGACGACGTCTTCTTCATGGACGTAGTCTTCCTCTTCGTCCACACCGAAGTTAGAGTTTTGCTCCGACGCAGGGTCCGACTGCTGGTCAGGATCCTCTTAATAGACTCCTTCATTGCCATCGGCCTCGAAGATGTTCTCCGGGTCAGGCGCCGTTTTCTGCGCCGACTATCGTGCGGCAGGTCGAAGTCGAAGCGTCTTCTTTGACCGGAACTTGGAACAGGCCATACAGCTGGCCTCGTCGTGGTCCTGGGATAAACATTTATTGCTCACTGGGTGCACATCAATGTGAGGGTATTTGGAGTTGCAGAAGGGGCATCTCTTGAACGGGCTCCGTTCCATCGTCGATCGTAGTCTGGGCCTTTGGTGTCAAAAAGGCAAACGGCCTTCAACGTCCTGTTCGAAGAACTGGATGAAGTACAGGCACCGAACGAGAGACAATATCGACACCCCTAAGGCGTTTTGGCCTTGCGAAAAGTGCTTTATGCCGATTCCGAACTGGAGTCAAGAAAGTACATCCGAACACAATGGCGGAAAAAAACAATCTGAAGATGGAGAGGATGCCCATGTGCACTGTAGTCCAGGGGAGGAGCCACCTATCTCGTGATACTTCGAAGACTCTTCTAGGACAATAAAGTGCAATCATCCGGACCCAACACTAGGCGGCGATCTATGCACAGATATGAAATCAGCAGCCCACATGCCTCGAACACTTTAATACTTGCTGTTGATGTGGTTAATGCTGTCGACTATTTCGATGACAAGAGGGTCACAGTAGCCGCAGTGGAAACCGGCGTAGACTGTGAACTTGACGCTGAAGGCTTTTGGCCCCATTTACCTTTGGCAAGGCCAGTAGACCCTGATTTTTCCACTGGCGCTCCTGAGGACTGAGTGGAACCCATCTCTGTGGAGACCTGTTTTCCTTTTTTTGATATTCCTTGGAACTAAGACTTTAGAATGTTTCCTTCTCTCTTCATGTTGACCCTCAGGCGACCTGGGTCTCTTGGTTGACAAAGAGGACGTGTCGCTATCCACAGAGGCAGCAGACCGCTTCTTTAGCCAGATTAGAAGTCTTCATTCTATATCACTCAGGGTTTTAGTAGAGAAGGTGCGATTGATCTTGCATTGTTTTATCTCATGGCTGGGACAGAGACAATAGAGAGTCCTTATGTGCATCATCTACATGCACTTATCTTCCCACAGGATTTACAGGCTTTAAATACTTCAATATTATCGGACATTCTTGCTAAAGAAATATGAAAGAAACTTATCTGAAAAAATTAAGAAAACTGAGCAGTGCTCAGGGCAACTCCCTTACACAACGATGTGTGGTGAAAATCTGAGGGACTCTCTGGGGAAGGTTCTGGAGGGTGCTGGTTGCTGATTGGCTGAGTTTTCACTTTGGTCCTTTTTGTTAAAGGAGACCATTAGGCTATATAATATATGGTTTATACCATAATGGCGTATGGAAATGTACTCATTCTTACCTGCTACTTTGTTATTTATGTACCATGGGACTCCAACTATGACGAAGGGGAATGACTCAGGCATGTGAATCTATGAAAGATACCCAAATACTGGATAATGTGGAGTTGCATCCCCCTTTTCATGGCAGGCAGGATTAAGATTATTTAATTGTTATCCTCCCCGTTTCCTTTGTTTAAAAACATTCCCATAACCCTTAGTCTTCCTTCACCAGCCTACGTAGGCTGTTGATTTGTCTAATTTGTGCCGCACATAGACCTCCAGTGGATTGGGATACGCATACTAAGGGGGAAGATATCCATCAGTTTATCGTCCTTTGCCGCCCTGTCATCATTTGAACCCTTCCCAAAGTGTGGAAGCTGAGTTGTTGCCACTTCAACAAGGAAAGGGAAGTGTGCGGTAAAGTGAATGGTCGTAACTCGATAACTGAGGAGCAGTGCAAAAGAAAAGTGAAAAAAGGAGAAAGAGGTGCTCTATATTAAAATTGAATAATGAACGCTGAGGAACTTTATTCTGGTACCGTTCATTTCCAAGGTTAAAAAAATCAGTGCAATACAGCCAGTGAGTAACCCTAATAGTCACTGGGTTGTCTTAAGGGTCGACATGTTTCTGCGGTCTACTCGGCAGCCGTCTGTGCCCCGAACAGCTGGGAGGGTAATTTAATCATATCACCTCTTCAGTTTGATGGATATACGCACTGGACCCCCATCCAAAAGTACTGTCCAGACTTTTCTCTTGCTTTAAACAAAGGATAAGGGATCAGGTAGGGCATGTTATATAAAGGCATAGAGAAAGCAGGGCAGGGACATTTTGAAGAGCGCTGCACAACCCAGGAGCAGCAGTAGTAAGGATCTCCAAAGCGGGACATCACGTTTTAGTCGTGCCAATGGTGGCTTCTGATTTGACAGAGAAAAGGTTTGGGTTCGGTGGAGATAGAATTCCAAGGTATCAAACTGCTCTGTAACCTCACACCCCCTCTCCACACAGGATATAGACCAGGGATTTTGCCCTATTAATAGTGTAGCCTGAATAACGACCAAACTAGGTATGAATTTGTAGTATTCTGTCAAGAGTGAAGGCAAGGTCAGCCACATAGCAGGCATAGAGAAACACCCTATGTTCCCAGTGGTCAGTCCATTGCAGACCTCAGAGCAACAGATCTCACCAAATCCAAGGTGCCAGGGGTTCACGTACGAGTGCAAAAACTTAGGGGCGAGAGAGGGCACCCCTGTCAAGTACCCAATTGGAGTCTAAACTGAGATTTCCCTACTAACGATAAGTGCCAAGGGTATGGTGTAAAGGAGCACCCATGCCATATAGCGCAGGCCTAAGCCCACCCTGGCCAGAACTTCAAAGAGGTACAGCCATTCGATCGTGTTGAATGCCGTCCAAGCATTGAGAGAGAAAACTAAGGTGTCTTCCTTGAGCTTGCCGGATTGAACCAGCACCCAGTTTAGGCACTGAAGATTACCAGCAATTTTAGTGCCCTGATCAAAGCCAGATGGACCAGCACAGAAATGAAGGGCATGAGGTGGGAGCCTAGTGCTTTAGCTAATAATTTTTAGAAGTTAAAGAGCAAAATGGGACTGTATGACACTCAGCGCTCTGCTGGTTTAGCCTCTTTAGATGTCACATTGATAGAGACCAGTCTTTGGTCCCTGGTGAGTGGGCCATTTTTTGTCTCTCCTTGTACATCTTCAGAAGATGGGCATTGAGTTCAGGAGCAGCTAGCTCGGAGTTCAATTGATATTTAGCTATGGCCTCTGACTTTTCTGGAAAGTAAGTCTTGTATGGCCCTAGTAAGTTAGCTGTCAGTTAAATCCTGTTAGACTGAGTTCTCTGGTTGGCACGGGTATTCACTTGTGACAAACAGGGACCCTCTCCTCTAGTCGTGGTAAGAGAACTACTCCTTAGAAATAACCCTTGCTCACCCTCTAGGTAGTGTGGCGCGAGCAGACAAGGCTAATCTTCAGGGCGATAGTTAAGCATTTATGATTACACACAGTAAATATAATGACCCACCACAAACTGACATCAGTCGTAAGGCTGTATCAAAAATACGTCGACTTTATATAAAAATACTTAGTCGCAGATTCATCACAAGACCATATAACATTTAGCGATTGAGGCCACCAGATTTGAATAGGCAATAGTTCTTAGTGTTCTGTTCAGCAAGGTACGCTTCGTGCTGGTGAAGACACATATTAGTTAATGATGGACGAGAGGGAAAACAAACGTTGCGGACCCTGGATCCGATGTGAACTCTGGATCGAGTTAAAGTGTACCTTGTTGCGAGTGTCCGAGGCGTTTCAGGCGCGGCCTCAGGTGAGGGCGGACTCTGGACGAGGCCGGCGGTTCTCCGGGGATTTATCCGGCTCGAAGCCCCCTCGAGGTGCGAGGCGGGTGAGGAGGACGGTGGAGGATTGTGGCGATTCGGGGTCTGGAGCAACTCGCGGGGAGTCGTTCAGGCCTGCAGGACGTTCTTATTAGTACGACTGGTAGTACCTGTGGATCTGTGTGGGTCGTCGTGTTCTCGGGCTGACTGGTGCAGCACCGGGCCTCCGGTACCAACGTACGGAAGGCCTTCTTGAGGTGCGGCACATGCCTTGGTATGCAGGAGGCCAAAGCGAGAGTCTGGTACATATCAACGTACGGACCGTCCGAGGCCATCAGATGCGCTCTGTGCAGATTCCGGCAGGAGAAGAGGAGGCGCACAATGCGCTCCTTAGTAGGCGAGGTGACAGGAGAGCAGGCGGCCCGGCACTGAAGCGGAGAGCGACTCAAGCTTGAGCAGAGCTCTCTGCGGCGGGGCGGCCAGGCTCCGAGCTGTCACAACCTTAGGAGGGCAAAGGCACCAGAGTCACAACTCCGGCGAGGGAATAGAACTTAAGGGCCCAGCAGCAGACAGGCATAGGTAGAATTGAACCCAATGGTCCTGGGGTTCAGGTCAGGGGCAAGCTCAACATCAAGCCCTTGGAGATCATTTCAGGCACAAGTCTTTAAAGTCCTCTCTGGTCTTTTCCTCTCCATTCTCAGCAAGGCACCACTGCAGGTATCCTTTCCTCAGCTTCTCTTGGTCCTTCTAGTCAGGCAGAGGTTCGTCGTGGTCAAAACAGGATCTGATTTGTCAGGAGCGGAGCTCCTCTTTATACACAGTTTCTTTTGTCTTTCCCGGCCAGGGGGGGCCTTTGCATAGTCCATCTCAGCTCTTGAGTACTTTATTTTGCGAAGTCTGGGTTTTCCTTTCAGTGAGCAGGGCATGCCCCGCAGACGCTCCACAGGAGGTGGAGCCAGCATTGTGAAGACAAGTACAGTCCAGGAGTACTCCGTTAACGGTCTTCCCCTCTCTTTACCAGGTGTAGGGCAGAGTCGTCAGCCGCTCCCCAAGAGGCGGAGCCGGCATTGAGGTGGCAGAGCAAAGGCCTATTCAGAGTCAAGGGGCACTCCCCCCACCCATCCTGGTGTAATCTATCTATTCACCACTTGTCTTCCCCCAGCCCTGTCACTCACACAAACCAGACAGCAAATACACATAAGAGCAGAGCTGGTCGAGATGGTTAGGCAAGCAAATGCTAACTTATAAAAGTAGCATTTGCGAACACAGGATATTAAAATAAACTTTACTAAAAGAAATATTTTATTATTCTGAGTTCAGGCATACTAAACTGGACTTCCTACCATGTTCGGAGTCTACTAGGATTATAGAGTGTAATAATTCAGCAGCCCATTCTAGCCTACAAGAACAGGTAGCCTTGCAATAGTGAAAAATGAGAATGGCTGTAATTCACTATTTGGACATGCCACGCACCCTGCCAGTGGGCCTACCGAAGGGGTGACTGATATGAAGTAAAGGGAAGGGTTAGAGGCTGGTAAGTGTGTGCACTTACCCAGCCGGCATGACCGTACCAGACTGCACGCAGGTTCTGCAATGACAGACCTTAGACACATTTTAAAAGGCGGCATCTGTGGGTGGCGCAACCCCCACTGCAGGCCCATGAGCTGTATCAGTATTTACAAGCCCTGGCACTCCGGTGCACTTTACTGGGGACTGACAGTAAATCCAATGAACCAATCATGGAAATCAATTACGGATACACTTTACAATGGGGAGAGCATATGCACTTTAGCACTGGTCAGCAGTGGTAAAGTGCCCAGAGTCATTATACCAACAAAAACAGGTCAGAGAGAATATTGGAGGAAGGCAAAAAGTTCAGGGATGACCCTGCCAAGAGGGCCAAGTCCAACAGATCCGCTTCAAGGAGTTCTGGTCTTTAGTGAGGACGGACGCTGTATGTCAGCCAGGAGTTCGCAGGATTCTTCTGCAGTAGCGGTCCCTGCTGCGGAATACATCTGCATGTAGTACGCAGCAAAGAAATTGGCTATTCGCTGTCGGTCTCGGTCGTTTGCCATTTTCAGACTCAATTTCCACCACAAACGTTTGCTCACCTATCCATCCATAAAGGTGGTGTTGAGTTGCACCTGGCGGCCTTCAATGTTAAATCCCAATATTCCTATTACTTGAGGGTCAGGGTATGTCAGGCTTCCAATTGGTCCGGTCAAACAAGATGTTCTCTAGGTTAAGGGTTGTTCTCTCCCAAGTACCCATTAGGGCTACATATCTGCAGTGTGCATCTGGCCAGGTTTGGTGGATGGTAAGCGGAAACAACTTTGTGAGAAAGATCCCCACCCCCCTGGAGCCATTAGTGTACTCCGCATGGGGAACCATTTTGCATCCTCACCTGTCTATTTCTTGGCAGGCACTGCCCAAAAGAGGAGTCTCTGAGTAAGTCTGGGGAGTGTCTATGTACTGCAGTACCACTGCTCTCTTCATTTTGTTCCCAACGCCATTGACATTCCAGGACATAAGGCTTGCTCATTGTCGCTGCCATAAGTTTGCCTGCTGCGGGTGTCTCCCATTTCCCTCACCTGTTGGTGCAGACCAAAGGGAAGGTAGTAATATCACTATGGGCTCCATAAGCCCATGAACGAGATTGTGTGCTGTAACGTGTGTGCTGTAAACAGAAGTATGAAGACAAACAAAACCCCCAATCAAACCCCTCCGCCCCTCACCCTGCCTCCCAGCATAGTGGACTTGTAACTGCGCAACCCCTCCCCCACACCCCTGCTCCCCCACATTCCAGAGTGCCTGTCTCACAAAACCACAAACTATAGGTGGCAGTGGCAACCCCAGGGATCCCCCCCCCCCCAAATTGGGAAGATCAATTGTTACCAGAGTTTGCCACCTTCCAGACTGCTGAGAAATAGTTGGAGGCCCTTTGGTTGCAGTTGGTTTAGTATGAGATCTTCAAGAAAGAGGTACACTGCTAGGCCCTCCACACGCTCGGGCACTCTAATTATAGGATCATTATTTCTTCTCAACCAGCCTCTTCGAAGTCCTCTAACCTGGCCCCCAATACCTTCCCAGTCATGTGCAATTCTTTGACTTGTTTTAACGGTGACGTTTCAAATCCGAGTGTGGTGAGCAAGTCCTCTGCTTCCTTCGCCTGAGTTCCCATGTTATGCAAGTCATCCCTCATCAACGTGCCTTCTATGGAGCTGGAGTAAATCGGTCTCCAGATAGTGATGAATGCCTTTTATCACTACCACAATGTCTTTAAGGGTGAGCCTGTCTCCGTTACCTGGTGGAGTGCAATGTGCCTCTGCCGTCACAGTCAGTTTGGCACATGGGAAGAGTTAACTTATCCAATTTTGTTTGAAGACCCCACCCTGTGCATGTTTGCCTCCACTCACTGCCTTTGGAAGTCGCCGAAAATTCAGAACACAAAGAAAGGAGTAGGGAGGTGGTGTTGCAGAGATGTTAAAACAGTACCAGCCAGAGTTCAGAATAAAATTGGTTCTCTTTTTGCTCTAGCGCCAGGTACTTTTTAAAGTTAAAACAGTACCAGCCAGAGTTCAGAATAAAATTGGTTCTCTTTTTGCTCTAGCGCCAGGTACTTTTTAAATCTTCACTACACACCCCCCCACTCACTTGATAACATACCCCACACATTGTACACCACACATAGTCAACACCATAAGTGCTCCCGCGTAGCCGTAGGTCGCAGCACGCCGCATCCCGATAGAGGGGTGCGAAGACCCCGATGATGAAGCATGACACCAAGGGGCCTTTTGGTGTGTGAGGGGTATTTAACAAAACACTGAGTGCTTCAACATTTATTGATCACTCTCTTCCCTTCACTTTTGAATGTTGGATTTCTTTTGTTTACTTAATTATTGTTGTGGAGCGCGAATCCAACTATCTGCTCTACCTCCCCCCTGTGTTTTTGATAAAGCAGAGATAATCAAAGCCATCAACCAAGTGGAGCAATGAAATTTAAATGCCCTATTGCAGCCTGCAGGTTTTCCCTCCGTTCAATCCTGTGACCTCCTTCAACCCTACAGCTACTCACAGTCTATTGAAGGACAGAAGCTGCGGAGAGTGGGAGCCAGGGCAACTGCTACATGGTCACTGTCCTCACTCTTGGTAAGGGGTCCGGGTCACCTCATTAAGCATGGGGGTTGGGATCTTCCAACCCTCAACACTTGTGTCCACTATAGTAAAAACGGTAGGGGGGGGGGGGGGGGAGGGGGGGGGAGAGGTGTACTATACTGCTGCATGTCCAAGTGTGCTTCCAGGCTGGAAAATCACTTAGGAGGGCTCCTCTTGGGAACAGAGGCTTGTTGTTTCAGGCTATGGCTGCAAGTACTTTCCAAGTGTTCAGGAAGCAGCAGGCAACTTTACCTTCTGGCAGTAATGCAATCTGGGGCCCCCAATCAATTCTGGCCAGGTAGCGCCCAAGGACACCACCACTGGTGTAGGTTGGGATGAGCCGGCATCACATACTTCCAAAGGTACACAGCCTACACTCATCACCAGGAGATGTGCACTGCCAGTCGTTGGGGCCAGTTTTACTCAGTGCAGTGCTGCCACCCACTGCACCTCATCAGGTGCAATCAATCTGCCTCCATTACCTCCCGGCAGGTGGAGGGGGTAGGGGGAGCAGGCTGGAGGGGTGAGCACATACAGCCCAATCAGAGGCTGCCGTACAGTTTCCTAGTGCCCCTAAATACTTCAGGAGACAGCAGGCTGGCAGGGCAGAAGGTGCATTCTCTGGAGGGCATCTGAAGTCACTCTGTTGGGTGAAACTGAATTCACGGGCACACTGTGTGCCAGTGGGGTGTGATCACTCACACTCTTGCGGTTTAGAACGGGCAGCAGCACAGGGTCACTGGGACGCCATCCTTCCTCCGCTGCTGTCAGCGGCTGCTGCAACTCCGCCCAGTCAGGACTCAACTGGGGAATATGCTACAGGCGGGGTCTGTTTGGATACCGTCAGAGGCCCAGTGGGTGCCCGAGTCACCTTTCAGGAGTCAGACGGGCATATTTACCTCCCTTTTATCAAGAGGCAGAGGTTTCACTCCTATTCTCTCCCTGGGTTGGCCCATTAATGTATGCATATTGAGCAGGGGGAGGAGGCCTAAGAAAAAGTGGCCTTGCTTGCATTCAGGTGTGTTTAACCTGTGTGAACTAATCCGTGCTTTTAAAAAATTTAAATAAAGTTAAGAAAACATGCCTGTTAGAGATAACCACACAAACACTTTTATAAAACTTCACCGAAGCAGAGTTTTGTGGAAAGGCAATATTTAAATGAGGACCACTTTTTTTTTTAGTTAGTGACTGGGCCAATCTTTAATCCCAATCCAACCCTGCATGAGACAAACATGTACTCTAATACTACGAAGTCCTAGTCGTTGATTGGAGGACGGGACAGCAAGTTGCATGCAGTAGGATAAAAGCAGTTAAAAATCAAATCAGAAAACTAGCTGAAAACCCTACCAAGGGTCATAATTTGATCAGTCAGCAGTGTAAGGCATGGTTGAACAGATCAGTTAAAGATTTTATGAGGACAAGTTAGGTTCTCTGTAGTAGTATAAAGTTTAAAAAACTGCATTAGTGCAGGTTAACAAAATGCAAATGAGAACAGTCAAACCCACTCATCTGCTGTATTACATTTTGAAAAGATGCAAACATTTTTAACCAAGCTAAAACATTTTGAATAGAATACTCCATACCTTTCCATTGTAGATCTCAAAGAAAGTGACACACACATCAATGTCCAAGCTCTTGTACCGTGGTTGGCTCTGGAGGAGGAACACATCCCTAGCTTAAAAAAAGATAGTTGATTTAATAAACGGTTTATTTGGACAAAGGAAATTAATTCATGATTTTATACTTACAAGCGAAAGCATAGATGCCTTTTGAAACATTCTGACTTTTGCCAGAAAAGTCTCCACCCATTGTCTATTAAAAAATGTTTTAAAAAGTAAAATTAGCAAAGATAACCATCCATGAAACCATAAAAAGACTGCAGCGCTCAAATACAATGGCATCTAGAATGGTATAAACTTCTGAACAAGCAAATTCAAGTTGGACTACAGATCCGTTAGCAACTGGCTACCCTCATTTAATGCAACAGCTTAATGAATGTATGACTGTAGTGAATTTATGAGATTGTAATTGTAGATAACTAAAGAATTAAGGGGAATAAGCAGGAGTGCATCATTAGATAATGTGAAACTACCTTTGACCCCCTGCCCCTCCCAGTAGATCTAGGGTTCTCCTACCAATGTTAATATGCACTCCCAGTTAGGAAAAAGTTTCATAATTTGTCACAACTGGAATACACCCGTTACACACTAGGACAGTTTCATGCCACTTGCTACTTCAGTTAAGCAATGGATGGATGAGTGAATTTAAAAGAGTTACGGAAAGCTAACACTTAAGCGGTGCCTCAGCCTTTCAAGTTGTACAGAACTGTAAAGTTTATATTGGTGTTTGATATCAAAGATCAGCCCTCTCACAAACAAATGAAGCCACAAGAGTTTGTAAAGAAAGGCAAGCAAGTTACTAAGCTGTGAAACTGCTCTACATCACATGAGTAGTAGACCATGTCAAACTTAGAAATCATCCAATACAATATGCAACATGCTAGGTTTACAAACGGGAAGTTTGTTTATAGTACGTAAAACCTACTTTTTCCAAAACTTCCTTGAGCAGCAGTGAAAGCAGCTCTAGAAATGATGCTAATGGATAGTATAGGTTAAGCGAAAGAAAATAAATGAGAATTCCTTTGGTAAAAACAGAACAATCTCTAGAAAATAAAGGGTGGAGAGCCAGGATGTTCTCCGATTGACTTATTGGATAATTCAAAGAATAAAATTCTATTTAAATACAATACCAAACATTATGCACCTGTTGTAAAAGTAGCTCAGCACCACTGTTCTGACTGTACTATAAGACTTTGAGCAAGTGTTCTCACAATAGTGTTAGCAGACGGTCCAGGAAAGTTTCCAGGTGGCAGCCTTCCCAGCATCAAATCAACCGCATGTTGGCCTTTATCACCACCCCTGCAGTCTTCCCTTTCACCAAGTGAGCAGTAACACTTTCAGTTAGTAATCTGTCCATCTCACGATACACAAATGTGATTAAATTCAGTAGTCCTCTGACAACAGAAGCCTTGAACATACCGTTAAAAGTGTGACCCAACTTCAGGGTTAAGATTTGTATGCAAGCACGGGTTTCAATGTAGTAGCTGAGTACTATGTTAATGTTCAGAGTATGCAACATCTCTTTGAGAAGCATATGATGGCCAACCTGGCACCCACTGTCATGCTGCATCTAAGCAATTAAGTAGAAATGAGATTCACCAGTAAAGAGTAAAGGAATGGCTGCACAGAACTCTTGCGCTTAAATTAGACCTCTGAAATGTTGGTGATAGTTTCAAACACCTCAAAAGGGGTGAATTAGAGAAACTGTTACTCAGATCAAATCTACGCACTGATAAACAGGGCTAGGTGGAGGTCAGAGGAATAGTGGATTAGTTTGGTCTGCCAGGAAGTTATGGGATACAAAATCTTTTAAACAGAAAATGTAGGGAGCTCAAGACAGGAAGTCATGTTAAAGAATTAACGACTATAAGTAAGCATGCCTCATTAAAAAAATAGACAATAAGGAAAATGAAATGTTAAATGGTCTACTGGAGAAAAGGCAAAGGCATAAAATCTCCAACCACAATTTGAGAGGAGGAAGTAAAGGGAATAATGGGGGCGCTAGGTGGCGCTGGACCAAGATGGCCGCACTGCAGTGAGGCTCTCGCCTGGTTGAGCCGTTAATAATCCAGCATACCATCCTAACCGGTACAAAACGCTCTAACTGGACCGGGAACAACTTTGTCTCGCCGAGCTGAACGCTCCGACACCAAGAACTCCTTGATAGGGTCACCACAACGGAGGTAAACTGCTGTGGACCCGGCGAGCGGACCCTCGCGCCTATTTACGTGCCAGCTCCCCTGCGGCGGAGGACTACGAGACATCGGGGATTCAAGGCCCAGCGGTTAGTGCGGCATAAGCGCTCGGGGCGGATGACCCTGACGATCCTCCTGCGGTGGCCGTTGGCGGAGGTGAGGAAACCCCCCTCCCTCCTCTCCCCCCCCCGATAGAGATATCTGCCGTGGGCCTCTCCTTCCCCCGCCCTCCCTTCCCTGCACTGGGACGGGACCGAGCGCACCATCCAGCTTACGGCCGATGCCCCTTTAACCCTGCCGCGTGTCCAGACGTCCCCCCTGCTAAGTTCAGCTACTGGCACCCGTAGGAGCTGGGAGGCCCTTTGTAACTGCCGATCCCCCCATTAGCCGCGTACACAGGTACTGGAGCAAGCGCCCCGGCAGCCTTTTGGCGTGAAATAAATCCCGGCCGCCCTACCCTGCTCCGGCAGGGGCAGACCATCTGCTGAGCCTCCTGGAGGCCAGGGGGGGGAGGGGGGGGGGGGGACCGCACGGGAACCTGCTGACGCCCTGGAGGCCCCCCTGACGCCCTACAACCGAGCAGGGCCCCACGGGTGGAGATCGTGTAGGGCCACTCTCCCTCACCCAGCGGCAGCCATTTTGTGGAACCCAGCACAGGGGGACCTTTACGCGTCTGCTCGGCACCCGTCATGCACAGACCTCTGCCTTCCCATCCTCGGTCCAGGCGTCGCTGGTGGCCTTGCTCTCGGAAGCTTTGCAATCGTGGCATTGAGAACGCAGGGGGGCGCCATGGGCCGTGGCGACGCCAAGCAATCTAAGATCCCATTCGAGGCCCGGGAGACGACCAAAATGACGCCTGGGCCTGGTAACAGCCCCACCGCAACCATGCCACCGGACGAGGACTGGAAGTCTCTACTTCTGAGCATGAAGCAAAGCCTCACCAATATAGACGCAACAATTGATAACATGAACTCTCGTATGGACGGTATTGTGATGAAATTAGATCAACATGACAAGCGTCTTAAGGAGGTAGAGGAAAGAATCTCTGGACTAGAAGATGGAGCCACCACCGCGCGTCGCCAGGTTTCCCAAATGGACAGGCTCCTCAAAGTTAATGCAGAAAAGAATGAGGACTTGGAAGCCAGGTCCCTGCGAAACAATGTCCGCATACTAGGCCTGGCGGAATCTACAAATACTGGGAAAATGGAACCCTTTGTGGAGGCCCTAGTTGTGGAACTCTTTGGGAAGGACTCCTTTTCCCCGCATCGTATAGTGGAGCGGGCACAGAGGTCCTTAGCGGCTAAATCACCCCCCCGGAGCTGCCCCCAGGCCCATCCTGGCACGGTTCCTCAATTACAGGGACCGCGACACAGTGCTCCGCCGTGCCCGAGAAATTGGCACTGTGACCTATGGCAACACCACTTTGTCCTTCTTTCCGGACATTACCCCTGCAGTGCAAGAGGCCCGGCGAAAATTTGCTGCTGTTAAAAATAAACTGCAATCTCTGGACATCTCTTATGCCATGCTCTACCCTGCAAAACTGAAGATCTCACCACGGCAAGCATCACATTTTTGCAAATCCACAACAGGTCGACGACTTTCTGAAGCAGCGAAGACACGACCGAGCTGGGCACGACGAAGAGGGGGGCAGATCCCGCTCATGCTCGCCGATGGAGCAACAAGACTGACTCCGTCCTGGATAATGCCGATACTTGATGGCTGCCTGTGCTTACTATGTGCAGCTCCAGAACCTTCATTCCCGGTACTTTTACTGACTTTCTCAATACCGGTTTGAATAATAGACCAGGCTCGACAACCTACCTCCATCCCAAGTCGGGCGGCCCGGCTGTCGGCTGGCGCCTTTTGGGTGTGACTTGTGGGGTAGGGGGCAGGTCGGGCGCCCCTGGCAACGCTTCCCCAATAGGTGATGCCCGATATTACCTCTCCCTTTTCAGGGAAGAGGCGACTCTGATCTGTTGGTTTCTTGTACTTCGTTTCTCTGGGTTCTTGGCTGGGGCGGGAGGTGTTCTGTACCCGGCGGGTTGGGGTGGCCGGTGTGGGTGGGAAGGGGATCTGATATCTTACAGTGGTACTCACTGTTACTTGATGTGCATTCAGGTTCGGTAGATCTGCTTGGAGCTGATGATTAATGTTTGTTTGAATAGCGTAGCTTCTTGTAAACGTAGCACCTCCGTGCAGAACCAGCACGCGTATTTGCGTTTATGGACATGGGTGAGGTAGCGGGGACACAGCCTATTCAGCAATTACAATTGATGTCATGGAATGTCCGGGGGCTCAACAACCCGCGGAAGAAGAGACTGGTGTTGGGATATCTAGCGAGACATGGTGTCTGTTGCACTGCTGCAGGAGACACACTTAATGTCAGGAACGTCTCCATTGTTTGCGGCCCGGTGGGCCTCCAGTAGAGTGTTTTCCTCATACTCCAATTATGCTAGAGGGGTGACAATTTTGGCGAGACGAGGTGTGCGTTTTATTCTTGAAGGATCAGAGGCTGACTCGGCAGGCAGATTCTGTATGGCATGGGGTAGGCTATACTCACATAGGGTTCTATTTGCCTGCTACTATGGCCCCAATGTGGATGACCCATCCTCCCTCCTCACAGTGTGGGGTAAGATTCAGTCGATGGGATTGCGCATATAATCTTTGGAGGTGACTTCAACACAGTACTTCGCCCCAATGCAGACAGGTCCCACCCTCAGTCATTACACTACACGCATACCCAACGTGCTCTGTCTAATATTGTCGAGGAGTGCCGTCTGACTGACGTCTGGAGGCACTTCCATCCAACACAGACGCAAGGCACACATTACTCTGCTGTACACTCCACTGGGGCACGCCTAGACTACATTTTTTGCTCTGCAGGGCTCTCCTCCTGATGTAGGCAGCATCCCACCTGGCCCGCACCCTTTCTGATCATGCCCCAGTATGGGTTTCATTACGTATTCCACAAGACTCCTCTCCCTATCTAAATTGGCGCCTTAACCCGGCACATCTCACTGACTCCGCCTTCAAGGCAGAGCTGGCGCAAGACATTCAAGATTTCTTCGACCGCAACATAAACTCGGTTTCCAGCATTACCACAGTTTGGAGGCTTTTAAGGTAATGGTCAGGGGGTGGTGTATTGCCAAGGGGGGGAGGAGTCCTTAGGTCCTTAGAGACGAGTTGCGGAAGCTTGAACGCGAGCTGAAGCAACTCGAAAGGGAGGCGGAGAGTGACCCACCCAACTATACAGCTAGGGCTAAACTTCGTGAGAAGCTGAATGACTACACAGACCTGGCTGACAGGGAATGCAAATTCCTAGGTAAGCCATATGCAGAGCACATCTACGGCAAAGGTGACAGGCCCGGCAAGGCGCTTGCTTCCACGATAAACCCCCCTAGATATCACAATTATATCAACGCTGTTAGATGAACATAATGTACCACAACGAGAACTACCGGAACAGCTTCGGATCCTAGCTAACCACTACTCCAAGCTCTACACTTCCCAATGGTCCAATCCCACGCCCCTGAACACTTACCTCGACGACACCGCACTTGCATGGTTAGGTCCATCCCAACAAAAATTCCTTCATCACGTGCTTGAACTAGAAGAGATCACGGATGAGATCATGTCTATGAAGTCGGGGAAATCGCCGGGTTCGGGTGGTTTGCCGATTGATTTTTATAAGGCCTTTTTGCACATTCTTGCCCCGATACTACAACAAGTTTACTATGCGTCGCTGGAGGAGGGCACCCTACCGACCAATATGCGGGAAGCTCTTATAACGTCGCTGCTAAAGCCGGGCAAGACGCCTGAGTCCTGTGACTCGTATAGACCCTTATCCCTTCTGAACTCAGACGTAAAAATACTAGCGAAAGTGCTTGCATCGAGTCTTAATTTGCTGATGGAGCGGCTGGTGTTACCTGACCAGGCAAGTTTCGTTCCTAATCGCGCCACCTTCCATAACCTGCGCACCCTCCAGGCTGTAATCCAAGATATCACACCCAAGTGTGAGGCTGCTGTCGTTTTCGTAGACGCCACCAAGGCGTTTGATTCGTTGGAATGGGACTATCTATTAGCCCTGCTGGAGCGGATGGGGTTTCACTTTAGCTTCCTCGATTGGATACGACTGCTTTACCGTCAACTGATTGCCTCAGTGTTACTGAATGGCTCTCGATCTCCCCCCTTTGGAATTCACTGCGGCACAAGGCAGGGATGCCCACTATCCCCGGTACTATTTGTGCTCGCAATAGAACCCTTGGCGGCCAAACTGCGGCAGCACCACAACCACCGCTCAATTATATACCCGGATAGACAGCTAGTCGTTGCACTCTATGCCGATGACATGACCCTCTACGTCCATAAGCCTAAGGAGAATGTTAACCCCCTTCTCCGAGAGATTACTAAATTCGGTGGTTTCTCGGGCATACAAATCAATTGGTCGAAATCAGCTCTCTTTCCGCTAACTGACATTACAACGCAGTTCCCCCTAGATTACCCTCTAATCTGGGAGGCGGATGAAATCAAATATCTGGGTATTAATGTGACGAGGCGCCGTGACACTTATCAGGGCCAACTACGGTACGGTCCTAGACACGTTGACCGATAAAGTCACCAGAAGGATACATCTTCCATTGTCAATGGCAGGCCGTATCTCATTGATTAAAATGGTAGTGCTACCCAAATTATTGTACTTGTTCACCAATATTCCGTATAACCCTGGCCCTTATTTCTTCCGTGCTCTTACTTCCCAAATGTCCAGATTGATCTGGGGTGGCAAGCAACCGCGGATTGGCATGCGCACACTAATGCTCCCTTACAGCCAAGGAGGCTTCGATGTTCCGAATTTTCGAAGGTATTATGACTGTGCGCAAGCTCACTTTGCTGCGTACTGGCTTCACCCTCCTCCATTTATGGCCCATCTGGCGGTTGAAGATGGCTACATGAGGCCGACACCGCCGTCGGGCTATCTCTACACCGAGACCAAAATCGCAGACCGCGACCCCAGCACGGTGGACTGTACAATACTCGCCTGGAGACGCCTGGCGGACGCTTTAGGCACACCGTTCCTATACTCGCGTCTGATGACGCTAGCTCATGCCCCCAGACTCCGTGTTGCCTGTGAGGAAATAGGACGTAAGGTGCTCACGCGCTTGGCGCTGCACACATGGGGGGGACCTGTACCTTCAGGGTACTTTTCGAACGTCTGCACAATTCTTTGGCGATGACTACCCGTCCGTTATGGACACCTTTCTGTATGTACGCTTGAGGCAAAACGTGAAGGCGGTCACCCTTAACTTCCCAGATGAACCGGAGACTGTACAGCCCCTCCATTCCCTCTTCCAAACTGACGCTCCGAAACATGTTGTCTCGTTACTATATAAACACACACAGGCAGCTGGGTCCCCACCTGCATTGAGAGCGAGACAAGACTGGGACACTGACCTACAGACCCAAATGACTGACAAACAATGGGCGGAGAGCTGTGCTCATGCTGTGGCCGTAACGGGCAATACACGCCTTCGACTCATACACTACAAATTTTTGCATAGGCTTTACTACACGCCGGCTAAACTGTACCGATTCCGCCTCCGGGAGGATGACAGGTGTGCCCGTTGTGGGGCCGAGGGTGCGGATTTTTTCCATCTCGCGTGGACATGCCACAGTGTGGCTGCTTACTGGGAGGAAATATTCGCGGCCATATCAGACATGATTGAGGTATCCGTGTCACCCTGCCCGAAGATAGCATTGTTGGGGCAGTCTGGCAATTTACGGTCTGCAAGTCCACCGTAAATTCTTTGCTCTGAGCTTCCTTATAGCGAAACGTCATGAGGCGTGCCGCTGGGGGCGTGGTCGAGCACCCAAATTTAATGACTGGCTCGCGACAATGTCTACCTGGCAAGACCAACTGCATATTTATGCCGAACTCCTTCCCCTCACGTCAAGGCCTAAAGACATATGGGGCCGTTTACTGCTTACTTTCTGCGACTCCAAGCTCTTACACAGCCAGACACCGACACTCCAGACAGAGTGGAAGCATCTGGGACGCCTCGTCCTGTACCTCACTCCTAATGCATAACACCGACGCATTGCACTTTGGTCCTCAGGGTTGATCACGTTGCATGCTCTGCCACCCACATTCCCTGCGACAACATTGCCTGTACTGCGCTCCATGGTCCTTAGCCTGCCCTTGTGACATGGTACACTTCTGCCACCTCTGCTTCACCTAGGGTGGGCGCCCTACACACTAGGATACTCCGCCAGACATCGTCCTTCCATAGGCCGCTTCTGCACCCCCCCCCCCCCTCCCCTGCTAACCTAATGACTGATTCATGAACTCGATCCATTTGCTAGTTCCCTCACCTTCGAACCCACCTCCCCCCGCCCCCTCCCTCCTAGTAGCGCATACCCCTCCTCGTGACATGGAGGGAACGGAGTGGGGTCCCTAGGGCCACACAGGCGACCCTGGGGGGGCTGGATACCCATCTATTAGCCCCCTTATTTTCATTCCTAACAGGGCCGGTAGGCGGGAGAGGGAGGGACGGACAGGATAAGTCAGCCACACCAGATTGTCGAACCACATACTTACGTTGTTGTTGACTTGTTATTTGGGAGTGGGAGGGGGAGAAAATCCAGTGAAAATGAAAACCTCATGCATTCTCTGCTCTTTATTTGTTCACACCTCCATCACTCTTGAATGCTGCCACACACAGCTCCCTATAGTTCTTAACGCGGCCGGCCCTGAGTAGTTGTAGGCGGCTTGCTGTGTCAGATGTTACCCTCTTCATTAACACACTGCACGTTGGACTATGAGATCGATGCCGGCCTGCACCCGCAGGATGTAGGCGCTTACAGCTGTGTACTCAACAATTGCCTCAATAAAGGTTTTCACAAAAAAAAAAAGTAAAGGGAATAATGCAAAAGAGTGAAAACGACACATAGGTTTAAAATGTGTCCGTTCTTCCTGTTGCCAAGCAATTCAGCTGAAGCGGAAGGAACATTCTGATCCAACCATAATGTGTTAATTGAACAGATAAGCATTGAAAAAGCAAGAAGCAATGCAGCAGTAAAGACCAAATGGAATTCCTGCTAGTATCTCTAAAGACTTTAGGGATTTGTTGACTGAGTCACTAGCTACCCACTAAAACTCAAATTGGACCGGTGAATACTGAAGAACTAGCTAAGGAAATTATTCATCCAATATATGAAAGAGGAAGGCCGAAGGGCTAGCCAAGGACCCCTTTGAAATCTTGATGGGAATAGATGCTCTAGAACGAGCCTGTGTGGGAAAGTGGAGCATAAAAGGGGACAAAAGGGTCAAGAGGGAAATTAAAGACTTAGCAATGTCAGCAGGAATGACTATCTCATTAATTAGACTCTCTGAAGAAGAGAACTAGAATTACCCAAAAGTGGAGGCAAGAAGGTGGCAGATGCAATGCATTTCAATCAATTTGATTTCCTCACTGGGGCACGTGTGCATGTTGGGATGTCAGCCACCCTGCAAATCAATAGGAGTCTAAAGGCAACTCTAATAATGTCGTGATGATGGTGCCAGTGCTGGTTCTCATTGTAAGTAAACCAAAACCTAACAAAATGCTAAAGAGTGCTGTGGGTGGGTTTACTTCTGGCAACAATTATTCTTGATTTTGCAATATCCACAGGTATTGCTGTGAAGTGAAACAAAATGGTTACGTACTGGAATAGTTTTGTAGCTGAAGAATTGCCTGGATTTACATACTGTGCATTGTTTTGCCATTTAGCGGTGGGGTTCCCCCTTGCAAAGTAGTCGCTTTCATTTTATTTATTTGGCGTCAATGGTCCTCACCATTTGGTGCTTTAATCCAGCCACTCCGGACGTCACACCCTCCCTGGAAGTCTCCACACATTATCATCTTCAGATTTATTCCCCCCCAGCGATTGTTCATAATGTTCTGAGGGCTTCCTTTAGCTTTACCCTCAATGCCCCAAGTTGACTTATCTTGTCTCATTTCCTGGGAAAGCGGGTAGATCGTATAAGAATCCAGAAAATTCTACAAGCTGCATAACTACTACTATAAGTAACCATTTTGTTTTGGAGTGTCAATCTTTTCTGGATTCACATGCTGTGCATTGATTTTGTAGCAGTTTCCTCACGATGTTGGCTGGAGAGGAGGTTGAGCTTGTAAACAGGTGCTTTAGTACTGTGTCCCAATTGTGCCTCACTGTTCACCCATACGTCAATGCAGCAGTGTTTTGTGAACGTGTGTACTGACTACTATGTAGCTGTGATACATGTTAATCAGAACGTTGGCCAGGAAGGCTAATATTGCTCCCTTCTTTTTGACTGTGCTCATGGTTTTGTCTCTAGCTGTAAGGGCGCTCATTTGTGGCATATTTGAATTGTCTAAGTTATCCACCCTGCAATGGTATTTTTGATGACTGGATTTTTGTTATTGTCCAACAATGATACGAAGAGTTGCTTCCCCTTCCTGATTGGCTCTGTTCTCTCCATAGAATACATCAACCTAAGGGCATCCAGTTTGTGCAACTCACTTTCTGCACGAGTCTTTAGCTCTTGGTAAAAGTCGGTATCAGAATAGCTTGGTTTATGTTGAAATGGAATTTATATGTGTGTTTTTATAAATCGTATAGCTGTCCAAAAGAGTTTCGTAGTGCTTAGCTTAAGTGGTGAGAAGTAAGGTGGAAACCAAAGAAAGATTAGAAAAACCAGATTAAGAGATTTATGGAAAATATTCAGGGATGGGCAAATTTGGAGGGTTGGGGGGGGAAATTCCAAAGTTTAGCTCCTAAGTAGGGAAAAGACAGACCCCCCTGATGCAAACCTTTAATTTTGTGGACGGAGCACAAATTGTGGTTGCTAGAGCGAAGAAAGTTACTTGGATGATATGAAGTCACCAATGATTTCAAATAAGAACCAGCATTTGACATTGCCTTATGCATGTACCAAAGGACTTTAAACTTAAGTTTTTTCCCAAGCAACCAATGAAGGTCTTGCAGAAGGTTGTAGGCAGAAACTTGTTCAGGAAGATGGAATATTACTCTAGCATCCATGTTTTGAACCATATTCCAGATACAAAAGCATTTTGCGTTTTCTGGCGTTGCAAACAGGTCCATTTCTGGTGCTCCCCACCTTTTGAACACCTTTTTGATTACTATCTTATCCAGCTCACACTTATTTGAGGTGGATGATTGCCTGTTCAGTTTGCCACATCTGCATAGTCTACTCGTGGTAGATTTATTGCTCATTTTTATCGGTCTCTGGATAGCCTATCTCCATATTTCCTGTCTAAGTATAGAGGACTAAGGGCTTTATTACACCCCCTTGCTTGTTAAGGCCGAACTTAGGTTCCATATTGTCTCTTTGAACTTAGATTAATGTGTTCTCCAACCTCTTCTGAAAGGATTTAAAGTCTAGGAACATTGTCCTTTGCTCCAGTGGATTTATGTGCTGCACTGCTTCCTGTGGTTTCCATACCCCTCTGAAGTTGAGCAACCCCATGTGAGTTCCCTATCCCATATGTTATGAGTCTGTGGAGTTGGACACTGTTGGAGCTGGTGGTATAAAGGGTCTTTCTGCTGTTACAGTAGTCTTGTTCCACATCATTAACTCTTGCACTTTGTGTAACAACGACTAGATCTCATCAGCTGACCACCCCCTGTGACCATTCGCTTTGGAACCATTCCTGGATCATTCTCGTGTAGTTTCGGAATAGAGGTGATGATCTCAACAGATAAGTGTTCACACCTTCCTCGGGTGAATCTCCATCAATAAATTAACATTGCTGTTCTTGAATGTCTTTGGACCCCTCGCCGTACTGGAACAGTTCTTGCAAGTTTGGATTCTCCTCTTCATAGAAGTTATTGTTACTCTTCATTAGGAGATCCAGTTCCACATGTTTTTCTCCTGTGCACTTTCTGAAGGTTTCATCATTAAAAAATCTTGGTTGGCGACGTAAAATTGAGTATTGCAGCCTTTTCAGCATCAAGCAGTTTTTTTTGCGCTTGATACGGAGTGCCCATTCTTCCTCTTAGAGTATAATCTTTTATTGTGTTAAATGTAGCTAATAATCTTTTCTTCAGCTTCTTAGTTTGCTGCCATTGGCTGGATTTTAGACTTCTTGGCTTTCTTTCAACTTCAATAGACTTTCAAAGTTGGTGTCTCCTTCGAGGCTCTTGTTGCTTCATTTTCCCTTCGGTCGTCCAAACAATTGACACTAAGGCAGTCTTTTGCGGTCTAGAGACCGAGGCTTTCGGCCTCCATTTTTTTCTGTGTTACCTGGGCCCGCTTCTCTTTTGACCTTATCCCCGCTAAAAGTCAATCTTTCTTGGCGTCCAAGCCCTCCTCAATCTATAGTCTGAGGTCTCATAGTGCTATTTACTTCTGCCCCTGCATGGCTTAGTGTGCATGTCTTTGTTTCTCTCGTATCTTCCTTTTTTTCTGTTTGAGTTCTGCACCGGCCTCACAAGTATAATACTTGTAGACTCTCAGCAGGCAGACATTGCACACCTAGTGTTTGTCCTTGTGGGCAAACGTATGAGGGCACTTTCGGCATAAAAGGAAAGGTTTGTTCTCCATCTCACACACAGCAGGTGCCCCTGGTCAACGTATTCAGTCCTTCTCCCAATGAACATTACACTTCAGTGCTTTTCAACACAATGCAGTGGTACATTTTGGATAAGATTCCCCATCTACTGCTATGGCGATATTCTGATTTTTCTAGAAAATTCCCTGCTTCAATACCCAATGATGGAACAAAAAAAAAAATAATAGAACCTGAAGATGGCGACCATGGACTAAGCACCAAATGGTGAGGGAAGTCTATACCAAAGAAAAAAAACTATGCAAGAGGAGAGTTCTAGACCCACTTACAAGATGGCAGAATAACGCACAGCCTAAAATCCAGAAAAGATTCATGCTGCAAATAAATAGTTCTAATATTGAGAAGTGGTGTGCGCACATTTAGTTGCAGGAACTGAAAGTTTGGTTGACTATTGGTCCAGATTTATCAAACGTTTTTAAACTACAATTTGCTCTTGAGCATAAAGTGGCAGCATTAACCTGGATTAATCACTAATTATACCTAAAGCATAGAAGACTCAATGCCTATATTTTGGACTATACAATGGCATTCAACTGTATAAACAGAGGGCATTTGTCATTGAAACCAACAACTGAGGTACTCCAAACACCATATTATCAGGTATGGATTTATACTCTGCAACTAGGATCCAAACTAAGTTAGGGGTTACTATCTCTTAACAAAAAGTATCTTTAAAAATCTTGCTCTGAAACACATGTGTTTTCAACCTTCCGGCAGATCTTGCAGTCACTGAGTTCCCCCTCAGAGTGCTGCATTAAGTTATGGTGCCCCTTAAAAGGACAACCAGATTCCATACAAGATTTTTTTAAATTTTTGTTTAAAGGAAAAACAAGGGTAATTGATCTATGGAAGGTTTTGAAACCCTATTGGGTTATAGCAACCTTGCGTATGGCTTAATAAAACAGGAGGAATCAACCAATGTATATCTTTCACTAACAATGTGGCAGGATTAACATACAATTAAAGCCATCAGTATGAATCATCTGAGCACCTGTAAGACCAAATGTTGTAAGAGCAACATTTGTCCCTCTAGCATCCTATGTGGCAGCTGGAAAAGTCACCACTATGTTGGATGTGAATCAATCTATTTTGTTCTGCATGCGTCTGCACTCCGCAAGCCACTATCACATAATCGTCTTGAGTTTGGTTTGTGAAGGAAATCCTTAGGAGAGGACAGACTTCATCAAATAATGTTGTCAGGCCCAAAATGCTGATTACTTGCTGAAACATCTGGTATGGAATTAGCATGTTCTTCACCTTCGACTACCTGGTGGGTCTAAGAAAGCTATCCAATGTAGGAATGTAGGGCTGCTATGGGAGTAACAAGTTTAAACACTTTCAAAGAAGTGATGTACTGTGAATAGGGAAAAACATTTTTAACGGAACCTGCAGTCTTTAAATAAGACATAAGGAATCCATTCCATACAATATACAGTCGCCTATCTACTTATTAACTGCAATGGCAAGAATCACAAGAAAGAAATGCTAGACGAGTGGTACTTAACTGTCTTCTGTGGGCCCCCACATAATCATAACTGGAACCCTAGGCCCGACTAACTTACTGGAGACCGGGGACCAAAGCCTAAGCAGGTTATGATTTGAACAAAAAAAACATAATGGAAGCTAAAAGCTCTTCTAAATTCAATTAAGGCCACCCATTATCAATGCTATATTCTGTAGATGAACTTTCATTCCTCCCACAAATCAATCAGGCTATGAACTCATTTTTTATACTTTACATTTATATTGCTTCCCAATTAAGTAACATTAAAAGATTTTCAATATTACTTATTTATTAACTATTAATTTGTTAATATTCTTTAATTTTCTAAGTCGTCGCTACCCATGAGTAGGTTTTACATATTCCCCAGGAGTCCCCCGGCAACAGGCTAACTGTTGTGCTTGACTATGGTGAATATGGCTTCCACTTGCAGATATCGAAAAGAGTTGAGACTTAGTTGAGAGGCACCAAGTCGTTCAAGGATTTTAGGGCAATGGTTCAATCTTAACCACATTATGTATATTTTTAAAGGGTTAGAGACAGTTCAAACAACTTTTTGGGAATAAGTTACTCAACCTTCAGTAAGTTTTTTCTGGTGGGTACTCTAACTGCAGACTCCTCATTGGGAATAACCCCAGGCACCAGATGACACAATTTTCTCAGGAATTCCCTTGAGCAACAGTAGGTGGCGTTACAAGGCTCCGCGTTGGGGCAGACTTCCCAGAATTAAGGTTGGGGTCCCTACATGGCTGCCTCCGTCATTTTTTTGGATCTCATTACCAGACTCGGAACCCTCAGATAATGCCAGTGTGCAGATCACTAGATTATAATCTTAATTAGTGTGATGAGATGAGTCCATTACATAAAAAGGGGAGGAGGGTGTCTGTTAGGAATCCGCAGTCAGACCGTGACAGTATGCGCTTGAAAGAGCGTTACCAAAAGTCAGTCATTTTTTTTCTGATGGAGATTTCTAGCCACTGATCCCTTAACTTATGAATAGATTTCAAAGCACTACCTCCTGAGGTGGTGGGTCTGTTGAATTGTTCGGAGGAAATCCTGCAGGGCAGACTGGGCAAAATGCCCTTGCCTGCATCTATCCAGGCAGCAATGCATTGTTTACATGTGGATAACTTCCACAAAACAGCCGGGCAGATGCTCCAAGACTTACTGCGCAGTGATAGCAATCTTTGCACCGGTAGAATGAGCATGTAAGCCTTCTGGAAGCTGCTTCTTGATCGGTCCAAAACAGACCTTGATACACAAGGCAATCTATATGGAGAGACTGCTCTTCTGTACTGCTTTCCTCCTTCTCACCTCAAAGCCCACATCGCCTACCCAATGCTCCCTACCGCCATCGATGTAGAAGTTTAGAGCCATCTTATGAATGAGATAATGCAAGTTCTTCCTCTCTAGAAGGCTAAGAAGGAGCAAAGAAAGTTGATAGGGTAATGGACTGCCCTGTGTGGAAGAGGGACAACCTTCGGAAGAAAGGCAGCTTTGGACCAAAAAAAGTTTGTTTGGAAAAAAGTTGGTATGCAGTTGCTTGACAGAGCTTGAAATTTGCTCATGCGACAATATGAAGTAATCGCAATGAGGATGGTTTTCAGAGTCAGGAGATTTGGGGGAACAGCTGTGTAAGAGTTCAAATGGGGAGCACATGAGTAAGGTGAGAACTAAATTATGGTCATACTGTGGCATCAGAGATTATGTTGGCGGTGTGAGAAGTTGGCTTGGTATGTGGTGTTCACTACTCTAGTGGTCACCTTGCATCAGTCCAAACAACCCTTATGGTGATGGTTGTAAGTCAACCTTCTAGACCAGCTATCCTAGTGATAGTGTGGACAATACAATATTAGGCTAAAAGACTCAAGAGGGCGTGGAATGCCAGCTGTTTTACCATATGTAACGCTTTGAATATCAAATGAAAGGACACCACACAGGATATATATAAAAGATATATGTATTTATTTACTAACACACTCCTCTGAACTCTTCATGAGATCAGAGGCAAAAGCACATAACAAGATACTTAGTCAGAATACGTTAAGTTACACAATTTACGATGAGGCCCTAGGGGCGAAGCAAACCATATATTAAGAAAGTGGTATAAGTTCCACGTCACGAGAAAAGGAAAGGCCTAGGGCATCACTGGGGCTACACTATCTGACCCTTGGTTTAGATGTAGGAGGCCCACAGGCGGCACGTTCAGTGTCTTTACACACACACAAGAGTCAATACAAAGTCAATGGGAATCTCAAAGTTGCATTTAGAAGGATTTAGGGCACTTCCGGTCTAGCTAGGAGGAAACAACTGAAAACCTAGGATAGTCAACAACCTTGGGAGCACCGAAGTACTCGCGCTACCTCACCCATGGACGGCAGGTGCATAGGTGTGAAGATGTGTCGGGTTTCGTCGTTGAATCCTACGGAGCCTTGGAGAAAGATGCTGCAGGCGACCAGGAGGAAGATGTCCGGGTGGATCCAAGGGTGGATCGAGGATGAAGAGGACCTGAAAGCAGAGGGGACAGAGTCTGGGACACTAGCCAGTGACCGGGTGGAACCAGATGATGTCGAGGAGCAATCAGGTGCTGACTTCAAGCTTGCCTTTGCAGCGACGTGGACCAGGAGGCGTTGACGACAACCAGGTGCTGGATAAGAGCTGTCCCACGAAGGTTCTCGCAGATGGAGGGGTCGACTTCTGTATTGGAGTCGACAAGCCTTGGCAAAGGCAACCCACGCAGGATACAACAAAGGCTTCTAGTGCAGACCAGCAAGGTCTGAGGTGCTTCACCTTTGCAGGGAAGCATGGGCCAGTCTGGAGCAACCAGACCAGCGAGGTGGTTCAAAAGGATTGTTGTCACAGAGGCTACTAGCCAACGGGCCAGCAACCGGGCAACGCGTCGAGCAGAATAAATGCAGAAGGGCCCCATGCAGAACTCGTGGAGTGTGGGGGCTGGTCTTCATCGCATATGGAGCTCGGGATCAGGGCTTCTCAATCCCCAGTGCACAGCTTCGAGGGTGCCTCAGGAGCTGCACAGGTAGCAAGTTGCAGGCTTTTCAAGATGTCCGGTCTCACGCGTCTCGTCACCTCCATGGATCTCAGCTATGCTGCAGTCGTGAAGAGAGGGTCAGAGGTCTGGAAGTCTGGGTTTTTTCAGGCTCTGTGCTCGGGTTCCGGCGGGAAAGTCGACAAAGCAAGCCGTTTATTTGCTGGATGGTGCCTGGTTGCCCAGGGTGGTCACTCCTTGGCTACAAGGGAGATTCTTCAGTCTTCATCAGAATGTCGAAGGTTCAGAGTTTCGTTTTGTGTTCGTCCGTATCAAATCTAAAGTCTCAGGACTCAGCTCCTACCTTTATACAACTAAAAGGGGCTGGATTACTGACTAGGTCCCTCCTGTGGGTGGGACCAGGAAGGGGGTGGTTACACCCCCTCTCCTTTGTCCAGTTTCGCACCAGAGCTGGGGATGGAGTGCCCCAGCAACCGGTTTGAACTGGGGTATGCATGGAGCACCTAGTGTGCCCCAGGCAGTGTCTCATTCTATACAGCCCTCACTGTCCCAATACACAAAGTCCTGGATGGGGTGGTGCTCGCACCTCATCAGGCAGGAAACCTATTGGCCAAACCTCTGTGACTGGAAGGACTCCCAGCAGTAGGTCAGACTTGTGTCGGTGGCAGCAGCGTCCATTTTGTGACGCTGGGGCTCTTGTTAACTTTAACCGGGATAGGCAGCAACAACATGTTCTCTCCCTCTAGAAGGGTGGCATGCTACCCCCATCGCCAGAATTGACGAGGGGGTAGTATTCCAAAGCGTATGACACCTTACACAACATGTTTGGATAAAGCCAAACCGAAGTTAGCATTAACCGCGAGGATTATAATGCACTTAAAGAGTATATGGTATGGCGATATCATAGAACAGCTATAAGGACATGGTTCCGAAAGCTGCAGACAGGCTCAGCTCATGTAGAGGACCATCTCACATAAAACCAAGCACTCTGCCTCTAGGATTGTTTAGGCCTGCCATAGGAGTGACTTATAGGTTACTATGTGTCTATATATAAGTAGGTATAGGAATTCTAAACCTTAGCAAGGGGTGATTACACAACCATGCCCCAGCTGAGTGATCAGCCAGTTGTGTCTATTTGAGCAGCCAGCCAGGGGTAGGCCTTGCGTGCATCGCCCTGGGTACCTATGGTACACTATACAGGGACTCGCAAGGGTGACCCAATATCCAATTTGGTATGTACCTACAGTACATGGAGTCCATTTTACAGGGAGCAGATAGCAGATAGCCTGGGTCCTGAATAGCAGGATCCCAGGCCAACTAAGTCAAAAACCAGCTAAACACTAGGCAAAAAGTTGGGGGTAACCATAGTCAGGTATCCACCTTCCTACACAACCCCATCCCCAAACGAAAGGAGATAAGGCTATCCTTGACCAGGTAAGCCTATATTACCCAAGTGGCCATTTAAGGAAGTACCTGCACTAGCATGGTTACCCCCAGTCTCATGGTCCACTAAGCAATCCCTTACCCTAGGGTCTCCACCATAGGGAATCTGTACCTGTGGTGTGTTTTGTCAAAGTACAAAGCTGGTGTTGAGATGGAGTACTGAGGTGAGACTCCTAAGTTAGGGCTCAGCTTCCTCCAATCATCTTCCACCATGTGTGCCTTTCTTTCCTTGACTGAGTTGCACTGTGCTCTCAGGGTCAACCTCTGGCTACCTAAAGCTGGAGGCTGGGTCCCTTTTGAAGGCTTACTGGAGGAACAGGTCAGGTTTGGGGCCTTTGGGTCCCAGGTTTGGCTGTGCCCAACAGAATCCATCTGGGGAGGTTCCTAACTAAGTGAGATCCCTCAGGAGTTTTTGAAATTTTCACCTTGCCGGGGCTGTTAGCTTTGGTGCTCCTAATCTGTTGATGGGGTGGTTCTTGGGGATAGGGGGCCCTTTGGGGTCCACTGGCCTCACTGACCTCTGCAGCCCTGGGCTGACTGAGGCAGGGTAGAGAGGGGCAGGTTACCTGCTCCAGATTGGGTCCCACCTTGGAAGGATCCACTGACATCAGAGGCTCTGCCAGGCTAGGCCTGACTACCTCTGGGGCAGTTTCTTCAAAAGGGGGTAGGGTCAGTTCCCTGAGGAGGCTGACTCACCTAATGTCTGGTGGGAGGGAGATTTTTCTTCCTCCACAATGCTCTCCGTCTGAGTGGAGTGATCCATAGTTTCAGGCTTCACAACACTAAAATCTGTTTGAGTTTGGACTGTGACCATCGCAGCCCTGCCAACCTTTTCAGGGAAGTCTGCCTGAGCTTGGGCTGTGACCATCACAGCCCTTCCAACCTCTTTAGGAAGGAATTCTGCTTGGGCTGGGGCTGTGTCCATCACAGCCCCACTAACCTTTTCTGGAAGGCCTACCATTCTGGAATGGGTTTCTTGTTCTACCTCAGCCCAGGGTGAGAGCTCTAGATCATTCCCTAGTAGACAATCTACAGGCAAGTTTGTAGACACTGCCACTCTCTTGGGGCCAGTGACACCTCCCCAGCTGAGATGAACTACTGCCATGGGATGAGCTTTCTGCCCTCCATCAATGTTGGTTACCTGATAGGTAACCCAGGCAAAAGTTATCCTGAGAGGACTAGACTGTTAGTCACCATAGTGATGCTAGCCCCTGTGTCTCTTTAGGCTTCAACTTTCTGCCCATTGATGAGGGGCTCTTGTCTGTACTTTCCCAAAGTGTTGGGACAAGCAGTGAAGTTAGCAAACCCCATGCCATTCTCACAGACAAGAGTAGCTGTGGTAGGGGACCTGGTTAGGCCAAAGTCCACCTGAGTTACTAAAGTAAACCCAGCCAATTATTGGGGGCACTCCCACCACCTAGGGGATTACTACTAGTAGTAACAGGAGGTGTTGGAGTATTACTTGGAGGAATATTTTCCTTATTGCTGGCCTTGGGGCAACTGCGGTCAGATTTCCAATGGCCTGGCTGTTTACAGACATGGCAATAAGGTTTCCTAAGTGTACAGGAAGGATTCTGGGACCCACCCCCTCAGGATTTTTGGGGCCCTGTAGTGGATTTGTCCTTAGATTTATCCCCACCTTTCTCTTGAGGCTTGGTAGAATCTTTCTTCTGGTCACCACCCTGATTTTTAGGCCTAATCCTGGTTCTGACCCTTTTGTCTGCCCTCTTGCCCAATTCTCGTGGTGAGGTCAGATCAGAGTCAATCAGGTGCTGAAATAGTAGCTGGTTTTGACAAATATTAAGTATTTGCTCTCTCATGATCAAATTATACAATCCTGTATAGTCCTTAACTTGAAATCCCAATAACAAGCCTTCCAGAGCCTTAGTGGCACAACCCACAAAATCAGTCCAGTCCCGAGTCTGTGTCTTCTGGGTATCCCTGAACAACAACCTATATTGTTCAGTGGTTAGGCCAAACCCATCAATCAGAGCACTCTTCAGGACAGTAGTTAGCATCCCCCTCACTAACTGTGAGGAGCTTATCTCTACCTTTATCTGAAAAGGAGAACCATAAGATGGCTGCCCACTGACTTCGGGGTACTTGCTGCACTTTGTAGGCCCTCTCCAAAGCAGTTTTCCATTTGTGGATGTCATCCCCTTGTTTGTAGGGGGGCACAATCTTGCTTAGGTTTCTATTCTCATAGGACCGGTCTTTATCCTTAGGGATATTGCTGCCACCAGTGGGTTTTAACCCACTCTCTCTGCTCTCTAGCACGAGCAAGCTTCTCTTTAGAAAAGGCAACTTCAAGTTCTTGCCTCTCAATCCCTAGATTAGTCTCTCTCCTTCTGGCCTCCTGTTCCCTTCTCAGAGGAGAGGTCATCTCTCTGAGCAGAGCCATGAGAGCCCTGTGAAGCATGAGAGTGGAGAGAATCCCTGGAGTGGGACCTTCCTCTCCTCTGCCTCTGGTTAAGCCCACTTGGGGTCTGTTAGAGGGCTGCCCATACTGACCCCCATTTATGCTTAGGTTAGCCTGGCTAAGTCTTCTGACCTGGACGTCTACCACATGGTAAGAATCATCCTCATCTACCTCCTCATCCTAATCAGGTACAATAGTCTCAGGGGTATCATCTTTGGAGGGCAGGACTTCATCTGTACTACCTGAAGCACCTGTCCTAGGTGTTGGATGAGCATCATACTCTTCTAAGAGCTCAATCAGGAACTTGAGGGTAGAGTTTGAACCCTGTTTTAGTCTTCTAGAAGTACACAGTCCGCTCCACCATGCTGCCGCCCAGGAAAGAACCTAACCACCTCAGATGCCCCCTTCTCAACACCCGCTGCGCCCGCAAACACGCTGTTGAACTCTGGGACCTACTGTACTCAACCTCCCAGACGTCGCCTTCCTGACGGAGACCTGGCTGAGCCCCGCCACCAGACATAGCCATAGCCGTGCCGGAAGCCTACAAGATCACCAGCAGGGACCACACTAACGGAGCAGGAGGAGGAATCGCCATCGTCCACAGGAACACTTAGAGTCTCGCCCAACACCAACGACACCCTCAGCACTGCCGAACATCTGTACTTCTAGATCCACATCGACCCCAACACCACCCTCAGAGGAACCCTCATCTACAGACCCCCGGGACCCCGACCACAGTTCAGAGACTCAATCGCCGACTTAGTCAGCACACACTACCTCGCCTCCACTGACTACATCCTCCTCAGGGACCTGAACTTCCACCTCGAGAAAAACGACCAACTCCACCACCCTGATCGACAACCTAGCCAACATTGAACTCCGACAACTCATCACAACACCCACCCACTGGCCACATGCTTGTCCCCATCTTCTCCGCAAGCCCCCATGTCTCCCTTAACCACACAACCAAAACTCCACTGGACCAACCATCACTGCATCCACTTCATCTTCAAGAAACACCACACACCCCGCGCCAAACAGATGCCTCGCCGCTGCTGGAGCAGAGTCACTGAAGACCAGATAACCACAACCTTCGCCCAGAGCCCACCCGCCGACCCCACTGACAAAAACACCGCCGCCCGCAACCTCAGACAGTGAATCAACGACTGCGTCAACACCCTCGCCCCGCTCAAGAAATCCTCCAACAGTCACATCAACAAGAAAGCCAGCTGATTCACTGAAGCCCCCCGGGCCTCCAAGCAAACCTGCCGAAAGCTGGGGAAGATCTGGCTCCGTGAACGAACACCGGAAAGCCATGCAGCCCACAAGAACGCCACCCGCAGAAAATCACCTCATCAGATCCGCCAAAAAAGGGCCTCCTTCAAAAACCACCTAGACAACGTGCACAACAGCAAAGAGCTCTTCATCATCATTAAGGAACTCTCCAAACCCAGCTCCAACACTAACGACGTCCCACCCTCGCAAGACCTGTGTGACTTGCTGGCCACCTTCTTCCACTTCAAGATCGCAGACATCAACGACAGCTTCAACACCACGACCACCCTGACAACCACTGAGACCTCTGCCCCCACGACCATCATTCACACCAACCGCTTGCTCTCCTGGACCAACATAAACGACGACACCATTAAGATCATGAACACCATCCACTGCGGATCTCAGTCAGACCCATGCCCACACCACATCTTCAACAAAGCCAGCACATCCATCACACCCCATCTCCGGAAAGTCATCAACACCTCCTTCGAGACAGTAACCTTCCCAGAGAGCTGGAAGCACGCAGAGATAAACGCCTTACTCAAGAAACCCAAGGCGGACCCCAAGAACTTCCGGCCCATCTCCCTGCTTCCGTTCCCGGCAAAGGGAAGACAGTCAACAACTGACCCACTACCTCAAGGAGAACAACATCCTAGACCCTTCCAAGTCCGGGTTCCGCAGCAACCACAGCATCAAGACTGCCCTCATCGCCGCCACCTATGACATCAAGTCCTTGCTGGACAACGGAGAAACTGCGGCCCTCATCCTCCTGGACCAGTCGGCCGCCTTCGACGCGATCTGCCACCAGACGCTACGAACACACCTCCACTACGCCAGGATCCAAGAGAAGGCACTGGAATGGAGTGGAGAAGTGTGGCTCAGTGGTTAGAGCGGCAGACCCTGATGCAGAGGTCTAGCCCGGGGCCAAGGTTCAATTCCCTGCCTCGGCGGGACTTGAGCTCAAAATTCCACGGACCTGATAATTCTCGCCTCGGAGCCTATTCCAATCATGGAGTCCCACTCCGCAACTCTGGGCAATAGCTTGCTTAATCTCCACAACGGCCCCCACAACGCTAAGGATGCCTGGCCTCCACTTTGGGGGTGCCCAGGAGTGGACGCCTAACAGGGAAAGCCAGGATGGGTTCCACAGCGGAATTCGTACAAGCACCTTGAGACCCTTGCGGGTGAGTAGTGCGCTATACAAGTATCAATTTACATTTACAATGGACCACCTCCTTCCTCTCCGGCAGAACACAGAGTGTCCGCCTTCCCCCTTCTGCTCCGAAGCCACCGAGATCTGTGGCGTTCACCCCTCAGCCCAACACTGTTTAACATCTACATGGTACCGCTCTCCCAAGTCGCCACAACCTCATCTCCTACGCCGATGACAGCCAGCTGATCCTCTCCCTCACCAAGGACCCCCCCACACCACCAAAACCAAACTTCACGAAGGAATAAAGGCAGTCGCTGAATGGATGAGGAACAGTCGACTGAAGCTGAACTCTGACATGACGGAGGTCCTCATCCTTGGATCCACCCCTTCGGCCTTGAACGACTCCTGGTGGCCAACTGCAGTGGGAACTGCTCCAACACCCACCAACCACGCAAGCAACCTAGGGGTCATCCTCAACTCCACCCTCTCAATGACTAAATAGGTCAATGTCGTCTCCTCCTGCTTCAAATCCCTCCTCATGCCCCGCAGGATCTACAAGTGGATCCCCACTGACTCGAGAAAAACAGTCACCTAGTCCCTAGTCAGCAGCAGGTTGGACTTCAGAAGCACCCTCTACGCAGGAGCCTCGGCCAAACTCCTGAGACTGCTCCAACGCATCCAGAACGCCTCTGCACGCCTGATTGTCGACATCCCTCGCTGCAGCCACATCACACCCCACGAGAGACCTGCACTGGCTCCCGGTCAACAAGAGAATAATCTTCAAGCTACTCACTCACACAAGGCACTCCACAGCACCGCACCAACGCACATCAGACACTCCGCTTCTACACCCTCACCCGCCAGCTCCGCAAACTACACCCTCGCCACAGTCTCCCACTTCGAAAGAGCGACCTTTGGCGGCAGATCGTTCTCCCACCTCACAGCCAAGACCTGGAACACCCTCCCCAACTCACCTACAGCAGACCCAAGACCTGCTGATCTTCAGAAAACTCCTCAAGACCTGGCTTTTCGAGCAGTAGCAGCATTCCCCACCCCAGCACCCAGAGACCCTCACGGGGGACTAGTGCGCTTTACAAATGATATGATTGATTGATTTATCTAAGCTACGAAGGCCAGATTCTTCATGATGAAGAGAAAAAAGGGCAAGATTAAAGCCTTTGAGGATAATTTGACAAACAGTATAAATATCACTCACTGATAGAGATGAAGGGAGCAGGACAGAGAAGTCTTAGGCTGTCTTAGGCCAAAAAAAAGAAACTGCCTTTAAAAAACCGAGATACCACCAGTATCGAATCTAGCAGAGCATGAGGCAGTTACTTCAGTTCTTTTTGAAAGCTATGTTAAAGGATATAATAAAGGAACACGTCTGAACTCCTCTGGGGAGGAGGGAGGGTTGCTTATGATTATAATGGAAATACCCCTACAAGAGAAAAGGATTTACAGGTAAGAAAACAGGCCTTCTCTCGTAGGGGATTTCCAATTATATTCATAAGCGTTGAATAGAATAGCAAGCCCATCCTCTTATAGCGCAGTGGAGTAGACTGAGGATAAACTGAATAAGTCAAACAGATTTCTGAGGGAAGCCTGTCCTACTTAAGCGTCTGCTCTACTGTCAGTCTAGGCAGTTGTGTATGGTGAATGTAGGCACCAATTCACAGGTAGCTGCTTTACAAATCTCTGGTGTAGGAATATTGCGGAATAAAGCAGCAGTTTCTGCCTTCCCCCTAGTGGAATGTGCCTTAGGTTTTGCTGGGAGATTCTGGTTAGGATTTAAATACAAGACACTACCCAACATGAAATGGATATTTTGGAGGTAGCCTGCCCTGTACAGACCGGACTATAGTTGATAAATTGGTCTAAATTTGCAAATGGCCCTTGTTTTGTCAAAGTATTTCAGAACTTTCTCACATCCAGGGAATAAAGAGTTTTCCGCTGGAGTAGAGGGATTCTGAAAGAATATAGTGAAGGAAATTGTCCGGTTGACAAGGAAGTCTGATACCACCATAGGAAGGAACCTTGGGTGAGTTCTCAACCACTTTGCTAGCATGAAATGCAGTATATGGTTTATGAGAACGGAGCGCAAGGATCTCACTAACCCAGCGGGCCGATGTTATTAACGGTTGTAAAGATGCCTTGTGTATTGGCTTGAATGGGTCCTGCATAAAGTGTTAAAGGACTACATTAGGCTCTCATTGGGGGACTGAAGGGGTCTATGTCTGATGGGAGAAAAAACCTTCACGCCCTTTAGGAAATCCTTGTCGGGGATTCTGAAAAAGGTTTGTGAAGGACATTTTCTGGAGGCAGCAAGAGCTGCCAGGGGAACCTTTTTAGAAGAGAATTGCATACCAGATTTTGCCAAATGGAGTAAGTATGGAAGAATGACATCTTCCTGGCAAATGGTATATTGTTGGATGAACAAAATATGCAGAATCTCATTTGATGGCGTAAGCTGGATGTGTGGAAGGCTGCTTAGCTTATTTAAGGATCTCCATGCAGTTCTGCAGCAGATTGAAATGCCAATATTGCACTTATTCAGGAACCATGCTGCCAAATTCAAAGAAGAGGTATTGGGATGAACTATCTGACCTCCAAATTTAGTCAGCAGATCTGGTCTGCATGGCTGCTTTAAATGTGGACTGAGACCGGTAAAGAAGGTCAGTGAACCACCATTGACTTAGTCACTCCTGAGCTACAAGGATCATCTTTATTGAGTACTGAGACAACTTGAGGACTGCCAGGATCAGGGGAAATAGTCGGAGGAACATAGAGAAATCTGCCGAACCAATTGATAAATAGGGCATTTCCCAGAGTCTCAGGCTAGAAGAATGTCAATTCAAAGCTTTGGCAGTTTGTTTTCTGCAGAGGTGTACAATTCGATGGCTGGAGTTTACCACCGTTAAAAAGTGTTATGTACGACGTTTAAGATCTACTCATGGTTTTCTTGCAGTAATCTGCTGAGTGAGTCTGCTTGAGCATTTTGGATACCTGGCAGGTGCGTTGCTGTAATTGGAAGGCCCCTGGCTAGAAACCACTTTGATTTTCTGGGACTTGTGTGACAAGTGCCTGGACCTTGTCCCTCCCTGCTTGTTGAGGTAGTACATGGTCGTAGTGTTGCCTTGTCTGAACAACCAGGGAGAGGGATGTGAATGGATAAATTGCTTTCAGCGCTAGACGAATCACACGTAGGTTGAGGAGATTTATATGGAACGTCGATTCTCTCTGCAACCATTTGCCTTGAATTTTGAGGTGATCTATGTGGTCTTCGGATGCCAGTCGAGCGGCATCTGTGACTACTGCTGGAGGCAGAATCTCCTGATGAAATGAAGATTGGCTGGAGAGCACCACCATTTGAGGGACAGCTTCGCATGGAGGAATAATTGTATCCTGTCTTCCCAATTGCCTGTCAGTTGGTCCCATTGGTCCACAATTCATTCCTGTAGGTCTCCTGTGGAGAAGGGCATTCGGCGTGAGAAGATGCAGCAAGCCACCAAACCAAGGGAGGATATGGTTCGATGTTATCTGGAAGCTTTCATCGGAGCTTGACTTTTCAAAAGGATTGATAAGCATCTCCCCCCAAAAGTCACACTATTGCCTTTGTAGAGTCGACAGAGGTTCTAAGATAGTGCAGAGTTTGAACTGGGACAGAGACTAGCTGTGGTTGATTGGGAGTCCTTACCTCTGCAGGAGATCCCAAGTCCAATTGTAATGAAGCTGAGCTTTGAGACGTGGATGCCTTGAATAACCGATCATCCCGGTATGGGTAGACTAATATTTTTAGTCCGGAGACGGGCAGCCACTACTGTAATGTACTTGAACGTACTCTGTGCTAACTTCAGACCAAATGGGCGGACTTGGTACTCCTAATGGTCCTGCCCCACTATGAACCTCAATTAGTATTTAAAGTATGCATCTTATAGATCAATGGAACAAAGCCAATCACCCTGGTGTAACCGGGGGTAAATTTGGTGAATGCCAGCATCTGGAATTTTTCATGCTGAATCCACTTGTTGGCTGTTTTAAGGTCGAGAATGGGTCCGATTTCGTTCTAGTCTTTCTTCTGAACTAGAAAGTACCTGGAAAAAAGGCTTGTTCGTTGTTTGTGAGGGAATGGTTACATGCTAGCTTTCGCAAAAGGATGTTGACCTCCGTTCGTAAGAGGAGTTGGCAACTGGATGGTTTCAGAGGTATAAGGTGGAGGACTGACGATCCACAAACAATATTCATTTTGAAACAATATTCAGCACAGGTGTATCTTGTGTTATATTCTTTTAATCTGCCAGGTACTGTCATGTGCTTCTCCCCACCGGAGTGGGAAACAATAGGGGGAAGTAATTCAGGGCTTCGATCCAGAATGCTGTCTCCTTGAGCAAGGTGTTGGGTAGACCTCCCTCTAAGCTGCCTTGTTGGTATGACTGATCGGGACCGATGGTGCTATTGCTGCGCACCGCTTTGCTGACGGCTAGAATTGCATTGAGAGGATGGACACCTTCATGAATAGAAACTGCGTTGACACGGCCGGACAGATTTCCTCCATTTCCTGGGTATCACTAAGCAGACTGCCTTGAGGGTGTCCATTTTGGTTTTCATCCGTGTCATATCCCAAATGAACAAGTTACTTACCTTCGGTAACGTTTTTTCTGGTAGATACAGTATCTGCCTGTGGATTCCTCACCTTGTGAATATCCCCCTTGCGTCAGCAACGTTCGGAAAATTCTTTGTAGCACGCCGGCGTGGACGACTACATAGGAGCACGGCATCGTGTGCGACATCTTCTGACGTCACCGACCCCATATTAGGCCTATGTCGGCGTTATGGCATCAGTTCCGCCCTTTTTTCGTGCCTTCGAGGCACCCGGACGGACCAAATGACAGCAGATATATACAAATACATTGTACACAGGACATACATTTCAAAATTATACACAGTGTGTAGCAAAGGTAAGAAAACACATTTCAGACATACATAAATAAACAAAAATGTGCATAGGTAAAGCAGAGTGGACAATGGGGAAACGGGTGGGTCAGTGAGGAATCTACAGGCAGACACTGTATACTCTAACTACCAGAAAAAGCGTTACCGAAGGTAAGTAACTTGTTCTTCTGACAGATACATCTGCCAGTGGATTCCTCACCATGTGAATAGAGTCCCACAGCAGTTCCCACTCCCTGAGGAGGGTGTCCACCCTGCTATATCAAGAAATCTTGGAGGACAGAATGTGCAAAGTGGCCGTCCCTCCTCACTTCGCGTAAGTGTGGAGGGAAGACCAAGTCGCGGCTCTACAAATGTCCTCAACAGGTACACCTCTAGACAATGCAGAAGTAGCAGACCTTGCCCTGGTAGAATGAGCTCTTATACCCTCAGGAGGGTCCTTACCCGCCAGAGAGTAGCAGATCTTGATGCAGAGAATTATCCACCTGGAAAGTGTGCGCTTGTGCACCGCTCTACCCTTCCGGCAGCCAGCAAAATCAACAAACAGCTGGTCATCCACTCGAAAGTCTCTTGTTCTATCAAGATAAAAGGACACCGCCCTCTTAGGGTCCAGACGGTGCAGTCTCTTCCTCCTTGGAAGGGTGAGGGGGAGGATAGAAGGTGGGAAGGGTAATGGACTGTCCTAGATGGAAGGGAGTTACCACCTTAGGCAGAAAAGCAGCCCTGGTCCTAAGAACCATTCGATCAGCATGAATGGTCAGGAATGGGGGCTTAGAACTAAGAGCTTGAAGCTCCCTTACCCTCCTTGCCGAGGTGATCGTGACTAGGAACACCGTCTTAAAGACAAAAGCCTCATGGGACACTTGTGCAAGGGTTCGAAGGGAGAACCCATCAAGAATGTTAAGATAAGATTTAAGTCCCATTGTGGCACGATAAATGGAGAAGGAGGGAACTTATTAGTGAGGCCCTTCAGAAACCTCAAAACCACTGCAGATTTAAAAAGAGACGGTTCAGGGGTGGGGAATTCCTATCTCCCGACGCCTGAGACATCTAGATTTCTTAGGAGGGCAAGAGGTTTTAATTTGTATTTTGTCTAAAGGACAAGTAGACAGTCTTATGTAATCCGAAACACTGCTGTTCAACCCTGTTGGTCACAGTCAAGTTAATCAGTAACTGAGCAGTTTATTGGCAGTGTAAGGGTCAATGCAAAAGCTGGGGGCCAGCACTTTCATTTCCCCAGAGCAGAAGAACAACATGATAAAGAGAGCGCAAAGTTGCAGCCAGCTCAATAGGCTCGTGTGGCTCCCAGCCCCCCAGGTTCTTTTTATTTTCTTTTAGAGCATGAGACAAACATTGTGCTTCTGCAGCTCCAGAACACTCACAGCACTGGCATGCAAGAGGCTGCCGTATCTGCCTCTTGGCCCCTT
Organism: Lissotriton vulgaris; assembly: GCF_964263255.1. Classification (NCBI taxonomy): domain Eukaryota; kingdom Metazoa; phylum Chordata; class Amphibia; order Caudata; family Salamandridae; genus Lissotriton; species Lissotriton vulgaris. Next base: position 278,756,314 of record NC_141685.1, on the reverse strand, counting down.
GCTCTGACTTTAACTGTATGACCCCTGCCTTTTAATCTCTGTTCCACTCTTGGGTCTCATACGGCCCCAAGCTCCCTGCTCATCTTCAACTCACTTTGCTTTTTCAACTCACTTTGCTTTCCCTTCTCATGCAGCTCGTGCCCCCTCCATCCCCTTCTTTGCACTTTACCTTTCCTGTACACCTTGTGTTTCACCTGGTGCCTGAACCTACTAACCCCACCCCACCACCCTCTACAGCTCTGACAGCCCTGACCCGCTCCCCTTGGCCTCTCATATCTTACGTCATCAAGGGCTTACATTAAAGCTCATTAGTTTCTCCATGAGGCTTTTATGCAGGCCTAGGGCCACCCCATTTCTGTCCTTGCACTAGGCCTCTCATCTCAGTTTGTGCACGCACCAGGGACATTTTGAACACACTGTCATAGCAACTACAGCAGCGGTGGAGTTTTCTAGGCCTCTACAGTTTGCAGTTCCGCAGACAAGCCGATAATGGATTTGAAATTGAGTCATAGGGTGGATGGATAGATGCATGGATGAATGAGTGAAATAGTGGATGATAGATGCATGGATGAATGAGTTAAAGGATGGATAGGTATATGGATGAGTGGGTGGAGTGAAAGGGTGGATGATATATCATGGATGAATGAGTGAAATGATGGATGTAAGGATGGATGTGTGAAAGAATGGATGAATAACTGCAAGGGTGAATGAAGGGATGGATGAGTGGATGGGTGAGGGTGAAAGAGGATGGCTGAATGAAAAGGTGGATTAATGGGTGTGAGAGTAGATGAATGGATGGCTGGGTGGGTGGATAGATGCTTAGATGAAAGAGCAATTCTGGAGAGGATTCCAATGACTTTTTTCGTTTGCTTGGTGGCATAAGAGCATTGTATCAAAGTGGGGGGTATTTCAATTTTCAGGTTACTGACTTGGCCTGCACTATGCTCCTTTCTCTACCTGGGGACTATCAGGTAGGCATGGTGCGGTTTGCCAGCGCGTTCTTTCTAGACAGCCAGTATTTGGTCTCATAAAGGCCACATTGCCATAGAAATTCCTGGCACTGAACAAAACTACTTTGTTGAAGAGCAGAATGCTGTCACACACAATGAAGCGAGCCGATAGGAAGAGAAAGCATTTTAATAAAAACAAAAAGGCCTTGGTTAACTCAGATTGAATTAGGGGCTTAAATATTAAAGAAAGTCACAAAAGTGCACTCATGATAAAGGTCCTTCTGCTCATGTTGATTTATGTTTTTCATGAATTCACATGAATTTCCTTAAGTAGGCCAGGAAACCGTAATCGTAGAAAATATTTGTGAATTGCATTTTAGCATGAGCAAAGATGAATGATCCAGGGGAAATTTGTTGTGTATACAAGTTCACTTTTTCTCCAACCACATTTTTCCCAGCCCTGGAAGAAACTTTACTTCTGCCATTGTCAGGGGTAAATATACAACCTTTCTCGGTATGGGAAAAGATTACAGAAGAGCTGGTGAAAAACCCCATTAACCAGATAGGCTATTATCACAGCTTTTCTATGAGATTGCTGCCATTATTTTACGGTGCACTGTGTGGCATTAAAGGGACACGTGGATTTTGTTACAAGACAAGTAGATTTATGAAGCTACTTGTCCCATGGACATGTACATATTTCATTAAATTCCACACCCCCCGGCTGATCCGGCAAACAGAGAAATGCCGGCAACGCCGAAAGGTAACCTTTGACTGTGGCAACAGCAAATCCTTGCTGCGCCAAAGACAGAGCAAACTGCAAAATATCGGACAAGTGAGCCCTCAAAGGGTCAATAGCCTTCTCCCTACACCAAACCACAAATTTAGACCACCTATACGAAAAGATGGACTTGGTGGAGTCACGCCTGGCCGAAAGAATGACATCCACCACATCGTGAGGGAGAGAAAAGGAATTCAGGTTGCCCCGTTCAATCTCCAGGCATTAAGGTGTAATGTCTGGAGGTGGGAGGTGGGGGTTTAGAACCTGGCCCTCCATCTGAGAGAGGAGATCTGCCCTGATAGGTAGACGGAGCAGCGGGTGAGAGGAGAGTTGGAGTAGATCTGTGTACCACACCCTTCTTGGCCAATCCGGGGCGACCAATATGACTTGGGCCCGGTCTTTGTGAATCTTCCTCAGAACCAGAGGAATCAACGATATGGGAGGAAACCCGTAAAGGAGTTGACTTCCCCAACTCAACTGAGACGCGCCTCCCAAAGCTCCTTGCATCGGATACTGGAGACTACAGAATAACAAGCAGTAAGCATTCTCACGAGTGGCGAACCGGTCCACCCAAGGAGTCCCCCACATCTGAAAGATGTCGTGAACAACCTCCGGATGGAGCCTCCACTCGTGATCGGCAGAGAACTGCCGACAGAGAATGGTTGCACGTACATTCAGAACTCCGGCCAGATTTGCCATCAGACAAATCTGGTGGTCCTGAACCCAGAACCAGAGACGCAGAGCCTCTCTGCAGAGACACTGTGACCCTACTCCTCCCTGCTTGTTGACATACCACATCGCGGTTGTGTTGTCCGTCAGGACATGAACCGACTGACCGCGAAGGGAGGAAGGCCTTGAGAGCCAGATGTATCGCCCGCAACTCAAAAAGGTTGATGTGAAGCAACATTTCCTCTGGAGACCAAAGACCTTTGACCTCCAGATCCCCCGATGAGCACCCCACCCTAGAGTGGATGCATCCGTTATCACTGTGGCCACCGAAGGAGGAAGATGAAAAGGCTTTCCTTGAGACAGATTGCCCTCCACGCTCCACCATAACAAATCCGCTGCAGTTTCTCTGGAGATCCTCACTGACTCAGATCTCCGTTGTGCTGATACCACTGCTTGCGGAGGCACAACTGGAGTGCCCTCATGTGCCAGCGCGCGTGGTTGACCAACAGAATGCAAGAAGCCTTCAGACCGAGCAGACGAAGGACCTTTAGGACTGGAACAACCGCTCCATTGTAGAATAAAGGAATAATTTCCTGTATGTCGCGAATCCTTTGAGGAGGAGGGAATGCACGACATACAGTAGTGTCAAGTATTAAACCTTTGAACAGGTTGCGCTGGAAGGGCACCAGGTGAGACTTGGGTACATTTATCGAAAAACCCAACCTGTGCAACAACCGAGTTGTCTCTTGCATATGACTGAGCACCTTCTCTGGCGACTCCGCTTTGATCAGCTAGTCGTCCAGATACGGGAATACAGGTATCCCCGACCTCCTGAGCTGTGCTGCCACCACTGCCATCACCTTGGTGAAAACTCGAGGCGCAGTAATAAGTCCAAACGGAAGGACCGCAAACTGGTAGTGTTGCAACCCCACCGTAAAACGGAGATACTTCCTGTGCGATTTCAGGATGGGAATGTGGAAATAAGGATCCTGCAAGTCGATCGACACCATCCATTCTTCTTCCAACAGCGCTTGAAGAACCTGCGCAAGAGTGAGCATCTTGAACTTTTCTTGTTTCAGATACATGTTCAAGATCCTGAGATCCAGGATTGGTCGAAATCTGCCATCCTTTTTGGGGATCAGGAAATACCGGGAGTAGCACCCCTGACCCCTCTCCTGCTCCGGAACCACCTCTATCGCACCTTTTCGAAACAGTGCCAGGACCTCTTCCTGCAGGAGAAGCAGGTGGTCCTCCGAACAATAACCTTGGCAAGGAGGGTAATTGGGAGGGAACTCCTGAAAAGGAAGTGCATACCCATTTTCTACGAGATTGAGAACCCAAAGATCTGATGTAACAGATTCCCAATCCCGTAGAAAATGAGTAAGCTGACCCCCCTACCGGACCTGCATGATCCGGAATGGTGGATCTAGGGATGCTTTGCTGATGTAGGTGGGGGGTGGGTATTAGAGGAGGAAGTAGAGGAGGAGGAGGCCTGACGTCCACGGGTACGACCCCTTTGTCTACCTCTGTATGACTTATACAAAGGGTTCTGTTGTTGCTGGCATTGCTTATAGGGACGAAAAGTTAACCTCCCAAAGCCCCTGTACTTCCTGGTGGAAGAGACACTAGTTTGCAGGCCCAAAGATCTAGCCATCGCCCCGGCTGTCTTTGAACCTCTCCAATGCTACATCCACTTTCTTTCCAAAGAGGTCAGTACCGTCAAAAGGCAAATCCATAAGAGCAGCCTGAACGTCTGCTGAAAACTCAGAAGGTTTTAGCCAAGCGGCTCTTCTAGTGGCCACTGAAGAACCCATTATCCTGGCCACAGAGTCTGCCGTGTCCATGCCACTTTGAATCACCTGACTGGCTGCTGCCTGAGCGTCAGAGACAACCTCAATAAAGTTCTTTCTATCTTCCTCTGGAAGCGTCGATGACAATTGTTTAACCAAATCCATTAAGGCATGCAAGTATCTGCCCAGCAGGCAAGTAGCATTCGTAGACTTAAGAGCCATGCTACCCGATGAGAAAACCTTTTTAGCAGTTTGATCCAATTTCTTTGAGTCTTTATCTCCAGGTACTTGGGGAAAAGAGCCTGCTGACCAGTTCGAACAAGCGGCTTGCACCACCAGACTCTCTGGCGAAGGATGGGAAGTCAAGAACTCAGGGTCACCAGGTGCCACCCTATATCGCCTCGCCACTGATCTGGACACCGCAGGAGCAGATAATGGTTTCTTCCAGACTTCCAAAATTGGTTCTGTCACAGCCTCTGAACGGCAGAGTCAGCTCAACTGAAGAAGGCGAATGTAATACCTCCATGAGGATATTAGATTTGAACTCCACTGTAGGTAAAGTCAAATTTAGCAGCACATGGTATGGCGCCACATCCTTTTAGGGTGCATCCGAAACTGCAGGCAACCCCCATTCTGGAGAAAGTTCTAGATCACTTTCACTATCTACAAAAAAATCCTCCTGCTCCTGAAGTTCTCCTTCCTCTACATCAGGGTCCTCATATTCCTTCTCCTCCAGGAGACGTTGGGCTCTACGCCTCAACCACTCCATACGAACCAAAGTCGTCTGATCCGGTAATGACTCCGACGGAGTCGGAGCCGGCGTTGAACGAGGAACCGGAATAGTTGGAGGATGGGAAGCCGGAACAGTCGTCGAACCCCGATCCAAATCCAGAGGTCGCTCCAGAGCCAGCGAAGCCGTGTGCGGAGTCGATTACCTCGGCGGCACCGTACCGAGCCAAGGTGGATATGGAGTTGGCATAAACGTCAGAAAAGGCGCCGGAGCATATGCTTGAGGGACACCCAAGTTGTACGACAATGGACCCATGGGACCCGCAGGTGCTCCAGAGGGGTACATTGCCCTTGCATATACGCCAAACATGGCATTAAGAAAATGCGATGGGTCCTGACCAGGACCAGGAAAGGAGAGTACGAACCCAATGGCTGCTCCAAAGGAGGCTGCTCCGGATACGGCTCCTCTTGACCCTCTGGGTTATCCACCGGAGTCGGTACCAGAGAGATCTCAACGTCGTCTTCATGCTCCGAAGACCGACACGAATCCGGATTCGGTTCCAGCTCCGGATCCGGAGATTTCTCTCGAGATAGTACAAACGAAGCACCACCTTCAGGCTCACAAACAGGAGAAGGAGACACAAAATCCTTATGTCTTCGAGAAGACTTCCTCTTCGAGTCTGATGACCCAGAATGATGCCTTGAACTATGCTTCTTCCTCTTGTGTTTTTTCTTCGAGGAACCAGAAGCATGTCCCGAAGCCGACCTCGATGCAGACTCTGACCTGGCCCTCGATCTCGACTTCGATCGTGACTTCCGCTTCGATCGAGCGCCTAGACCTTGATCTCGAAGATCTCTTGGCTTCTTTACCTTTCACCTTTGCCAGCAGAAATTAAGCCTCTCGTTCTCGTAATGCCTTAGGGTTCATCTTAAAGCAGGATCGACAGCCTTTGACATCATGGTCTGAACCCAGACACCACAAACAGTCGTCGTGAGGATCTGTCAGACATCATCCAGGCACACGAACCGCCCTGCTTAAACCCAGTCTTCTTCGACGACATCTTCGACGAAGAACAGAAATACAGTAATACACAAATAGTAACAAAGTCACTGCGAGAAGTTGGCTTGATATATGATGCTCACTAGTTCTAGTGATCACCTTGTATCAGTCCAAACAACCCTTATGGTGATTGGTTGCAAGTTAACTTTATAGACCAGCTATCCTAATGGTAGCATGTGAAGCCAGCTGTTTTACCACATATAACCCCTTGAATACAAGGTCACAGGTGTCGTCTACATGGTCGAAGCGACTCTCGTCGTCATAGTAGTCAACGTGGAGAAAGTCATTTTCGTCGACGACGAACAGGCATCAGGCGTCTTAAACATAGTCGACGGCGCAGGTGCTGTCGTCGACGAGCCCGACGAGGCTAATTTCACAGACAAGTTTTTTTTAATCGAAATAGTGGCGTACCTGTGGTTTTCACCATCGATGAACGCAGTTTCTTGTCTGAGACTACCTCCTGAGTCGTAGTAGAAGGCTTTTTCACCACTCTATCCCTGTCAGAGGGTGGTGAAGTCACAGGGACAACCTTCTTCGCCTTTGAGGGTTGCGACTCCTCAAGTTATCCCTGCCTCTCCTTTTCACCGTGGTGAGGAGATTTTTGGGAAGCAGGCCTACAAGACCTATCAGAGGTCCCTGGCATGGCCTTGACAAGGGGCTCGTCAGAAGTAGAAGGGGGAGACTTACCTCTCTTTTTCGACCTTTTTGATGACGCCATCGACGAGGAGCCCTCACTGTCAGAAGATATAAGTTCTTTGCGGTCTTTTATTTTCTGTAGCCAAGTGAGGAGACGTCCCTCTCTGTCCCTCAAGGTCTTGGTGGAGAAGGTTCTTCAAATCTTGCAGTCCATGGCTTTATGATCCGGATACAAGCAGTATATGCAGTCTTCATGTTAGTCCTCGACAAACAACCTCTTTTTTGAGCAAGTAGCACAGGCTCTGAAAAGTGCTTTCTTCTCCTTGTCAGACATGACAAAAAAATAGACACAAGTTGAAGAAAATATACTAAGAATTGAAGAAAAATGAGCAGAGCTCAATGGAGGCTCCCTTGCACAACGTGCGGTAGAAAATCTGAGGCTCTCTCAGGAAGGTTCTATGGGGTGAGGCTGCTCTGATTGGCTGCTGCAAGAATTTGGTCTCTTTTACAAAAAGAGGTGGATAAGCTACAAAATGAGATGTGCCTAGGCCTATTTTTTCACTTTGTGCTTACTACTAAGGTATTTTCTATTTACAGAGGCTCCCATTCTGAAGACTGGGAATGATACAAAGCATGGGAATCTATGAAAGTTCCAATACTGGGACAATCAAACATTACTATGGTATGAGCCCTGGCATAATCAGAGAGGCTATATCAGAGATCTTACATAATGAGATTGCTGCCATAATTTGTCACCCCACTACATGGCACCATAGTGACAAGTGGATTTTATTACAGGAAAAGTAGATTTATGAAGCAACCTGCCCCATGGACATCTACATATTAAATAAATTCCACACCCCTGTAACTTTTCCAAACACGAGTATAGATGCTACATAGTTCGTGGCACCAGCTATGTCAACACTAAGGTGGTATGTAATATCACCAGTTCTGCCATCAATGTAATTTGTATTGTTATAGGTCATGTGTGAGATCATAAGCATTGTATTTGATGAGCAATTTCATAACAGGCGCTCAAATTATTATCAGGCAGATTTCAGGGGTTTTAGGTCTTATTGTACGAGTTACTTACCTTCGGTAACAACGTATCTGGTAGAGAAGATTCTCGCCGCAGATTCCTTCACGTAGAGTTATCCCCAGGCGTGAGACTGGATCAGGAAACTTTTTGTCACAGTATCCCTTCACGCCGGGGGCGTGACGACATCACGCGACTCTGCCCAGGCATCTCCGCGTACATGAGGTCACATAAGCCCCACCCCGGCGCACCTACGTCAGTTTTCTTCAGAGAACTTTCCCACACCACAACGTGGAGCCACCAAAACAAACTGTGGGAGCGTGGGAACAGTGTGCAAAAGAGTATACAAAAAGGGAAGAGACCCCATAGGAAACCGTGCAACACCACAGTGTCCAAGGGCAGGGAGAGAAAGAACAGAGCAACCACCCTGCCAATACATAGGGAGCCACCCCCCTCTAACCCAGAGACAGGGAACCTGTGTAAATACTCAAGACATGTAGCAGGCCTCTAACCCAAACCCCGAAACAAGGAACAACCCCAGTCCCAACAGGCAGGAACCAACATCGAGGGCACCCACCCTGGAAGAAACAGGGGTAAGGACGACCAAGGGACCCCAACTGAGGAGGCAGAGGGGCCAGGACTCTTAGCAGTAAGAGGGAGGAAGGGTAGAGATTGGAGGCAACCCCCCCCCCCCAAAACCTGGAGCAGCCCGAGCAGCTGGGCATAAGAGCACCCAAACCCCAACTTCCAGGAACCAAAGAGAACACCAACCAGACGCAGCCACCGTCAAGAGAAAAAGGTACTCCCAGAGGACATGCCCCCCCCCAACCGGGAGGAGAGTACCAAAAACCAGTCCAGGGGTCCTTGCAGTACTGGGAGGAAGGGCGGGCTGTGAAGAAACATGCGGCTAGTATCGTCTCTACTAGATACATCGATACTGAAAGTAAGTAACTCGTACATCTGGAAGAGAATACTAGCTGCTGACTACTTCACGTACAATAGATACCCTAGGAAGGAGGGCCTGCGAAGGGACCCCACCAGGAAGAGTGAAGGGGCCCGCACACTCCCTACAGATATACCAAGGGCAAGGCCGGAAAGGCAGAAGCACCCCACTCCACCCCAAAAGGCAACAGAACTTCCACCAAACACCAGGACAGGCAGAAGAACCAGAAGAAGCCTACAGGGACCAAGGAAACCAAGGAAAGACAAGCCCACCCAGCGGGAAGGCAACAGGCCAACCAGAACGGCAGCTAAAGCAGAAGCCGCAAGAAGGACACAACCATCCCAGCTCTCAGCACAAGAGCAGGAAGGAGAGGAAATGCCCGGACCCATTACTACAAGGGTCATGCACACAGCCTCAAGAAGCAATAGCAACATACAGAAACGCCATGTATAACAGGCACCAAAGGCAACCAGTACTCCCCAGCAGAACATTGCTATAGAACAGCTACAACTACCCCAGTAGGGTACGATAAGTCCCAAAACACGGGAACCCTCTTTGGAAGAACTTCAGCAGCAGAGGAGAAAGCAAAATTATCCCAGGGAAAAAACAGCCCAGTGAAAGGCTAGACATCAGCCCAAAGAAAAACAGAGGGCCTAATTTCAGGGCCAAGTCTAACTATTCCAGCCAAAACACACACAGGCAACAAGGGCCGTCCAGCAGCCAACACGGGAAAAGCGGTCCACAAAAGTGGACTGGCAGCAGAGGGGTGGAGGGAGAAGAACGCCGGGTCACGCGATGCCGGAAGGTGTCGGTACAGATGGTGTATAGACACCGGGTCCCCTGAGGTGGGACGCCTCCAAACTCCGTCAGGGAATAAAGGAGCGAACCCTCAAAGGGGAGCAAGATCTCCCTCCCACCAGAGCCCTGGTGGAGAACCTCAAAGAGATGGTCCGGCGGAAAATGAGCAATCGGGTCCCCCATGCACAAAATGCCCACCGCCGTGGGCACTGTAAGCAAAGGCCGCACCCACCTCCGTAAGGCGCAGCGTAGAACAAAGCAGCTCCTTTGTGGTCTACAGCTGCAGACTAAAGCGGCCGTCCCCTAAGCCAAGCAGGACGGGCTAAGGCCAGACCTGGAAGCCAGAAGGTACTGAAGAATGGGGGGCCTGCTGCTCGGCCTCAGAAAAGGTGGGGAGCAACCCTTCGACGACTGTGAAAAAGACACCACATGACTGCAAGTCTCCAGGGAAGAGGATACCAATATGCAGCCAGCCTCCGGAGAAGAGGGAGCATCCAAAGACTAATCCACAGCGCGACCTCTGTGTGGAGCCGTAGAGTCCGCACCCCGAGGCAGGACGCCAGCACTGGATAGGGCTTCTCCAATTCACAACGCGTCTGGGACTGGAGTGGGGCCATAGCCGAAGTGGCCAAGAGGAGGCGCCGGAACGGCACCGACTCGACCTCCGCCGAGGCAGCTGCCTGCGTGGAGAAGCAAGAGGGATCGGGGGAGTGACACAAAGCAATCGGCCAGCCCAGAATGTTGCGAAGGCGGTCCGGCGACGCATGCGGCGGAGCCAGGGACGAATCAACCTCAGACTCGTCCTCCAAAAGAGGCAGCCGCCCACGGGGGAGGGACGAGAAGTCCCCAGCCCACCTCGACTCAGAGCAGGACGAGGAGAGGTCACCGACACCTGTGGCGCCACCCGAAGCAGGCATCGTGGCAGCGTCAGCTCTGCTTTGGACAAGGCCTTCGCCTGTCTAGAGGACCGAGCAGGGCTCGGGGATGCAGCCCAAGCCCTGCTACTCCCGCAGAAGTTTGCGGCAAGGCAGAGGTGCTGTGGCCTGAAGGAGGGACCCCCAGAGTGGCAGGACCAACAGCACAACATCCTCCATGTCTTGATCTGAATCTGCCGGGGCAGTCGGCCCCGCGCGAGGTAAGGGATCTGCCGACGCCCCAGGAGGAGGAGACGCCAGCGAGACCTGCAAAGCCGCCGCGTATGTCTCCATCTGGCCTCTCGACGCCTCAGCACCGGGAAACGGTGGATAGGAGGCCAAAACGCAGGGCTTTATCACCCACGGAGAGTCCATGCCCCCGGAAGGCCGAACACTAGACCCCGGGCACAAACTGCGACACTTACCCACCGAGGAGCGACGCTCTCGCGACATCAGAGAAGGAAGACAACCACGGCCATATCTGAAGCAGTCTCCGGAGGCTGATCGAGGGGAGGAGTTTGACCTTGAGAGACGTGCCGATATAAGTTTTTCAGCTCTCCCGCTGAGATTTCGGCTTCAACTGTTACCACCCCTCACAATCAGTGGTGCAGTGATCCTACCCCAAACTCCATATACAAATGAGATGAGGGTCCGTCGCCGACATAAGACGTCCACACGATGTGCAAGTTTTGAAGCCCGAAGGCATTCGCACACTGTTGCACCAAGACAGAAGACAATAGGTAAGAAAAAAGGGCCTAAACAGACCCGCAGCAAGACCGGATCTGCGTTGCAGGCGAAAGAGGAAACAACTGACGTAGGTGCGCTGGGTTTGGGGCTTATGTGACCTTGTTGACCTCCTCTGCGCGGACGACGCCTAGGCTGAGTCTCGTGATGTCGCCCGACCCCAGTGCGCAGGGATGCAGTGGCAAAAAAATTCTGGATCCAGTCTCACGCCTGGAGATAATTCGACGTGAATGAAGTCTGCAGCTAGTAGTCTATCTGATATGTACCCATAACTGTGCTTTGTTTAAAAGAACGCTACAGGTATTTTTCTAAAATTCTACATTTTTCCTTTGGCTTATAGTCCAATGTTTCACTCCATTTCAAAAATATTTTTCATGCTAACTGAATCAAACTAAGTAATGTAAAACAAATATTCGGTAAGCGTAACATTGGCGACTTGCACACCACTCAACCTTAGTCTCATCTGAACACTTTGATGCCAATTTAGGAACATGCATTCCATTATGCAGTCCACATACAAATGAATTACTCTGCACACAGACTGGCTCTCTATGAATAGGGTATGTAATCCTGCAGAGATGTGTTTTAGGAGATCTAGGCCCTCTTAACTACATGACAGTTCTTGGGTGCATGGCAAGTCAGTATTAGAATAAAATAAATTATGATTGCAATAGTGCAGGCATAGCCCCCGATAAGACAGATGACATTTACAGATGCACAAATACTTACATGAGTCTTTCCACTTCCCGTTTGGCCATAAGCAAAGCATGTTGCCTTTCCTCCCTCAAAGATGCTCTGTACAAGAGGCCGGGCAGTGAACCTATG